>NC_090934.1:750248641-752748641 GCF_040938575.1 Ambystoma mexicanum | reverse complement strand
CCTGCTTCAGCATTCGTCCCCTCCAATGGTATAGTGTGCAGCCCCGTAGATAGAGAGTTTCTCAGAGTTACAAGGCCATCTCCCCCTCCTCCCGCCAAGGCCCGCAGGGGCTCGCTGATGTTCGAGCAGCACAGCCTCACCTCCCCTCATTCCTGCGGACCCGCTTCAAGTATTTACCTCCCCCATGGCAGAGACCGCCATGGCCAGGCCAAATGAATTATGAGCTGCCTGGTCCTAAATCCCACCGCCATTGAGGTGCCAGCTTGGTGCCCCCACTGACCCAATGGTATCCCAGTTCGCCCCAAATCCAACAGACCACAAAAGCAGTTAAACGTCCCCTGTGCGAACATCCCCCAGAGTCATCATTTACTGCATCAAACAGAGTAAAATGATGAAGATAGCCTGACCCATGCCCCCTGAAAAGACACCCAGGACCCACGAGACTGGACCCCTTGCTAGTGACAACTTTATGATGATGTATGGAATCGGCCTCGTATTGCATATCGTTTTCCTGTGTCCCCACCTGGGTATTAGGTTAACGTGTTAGAAGTTTTAAAACAATAACTTGGTATAAATGAGTGTGATGAATTGGTATGAAAGGCCACAAGGGCAAGTTTCTAGAACGATCATGGTGAATCTCCACTGACAGCCCGCGCCAGAGAGCCCCACCTCGATGAGCCTAGCTGACCCAAGCACGTCGTGGTGCCACCACGTGGATCTCCGCCAATCCTGGAGCACCAAACCTATAGTCTACATAATAGCTAGCCATCACCATCCAATCCCCAAGACTGTGTGGCCCCTATAGCTCACCTCGTGCATGACGTGTATTTGTAATATAACTGACTGTCTTTGCTATTGGCAGACAGAGCGCTCTCGGAGTTTGCAGAGTCCTTTGCATGCCCTATTTTGATTTAGATAAAAACCTTTTAACTTCACCCGCACTTAGTCGTGGTCTCATTCGCTCCTGGGCTGTGTCCTTTATTGCCTCTCATTATGGCGGATTTTCTACCTCATTGGGGGACGCTTACTTTCACCAGCTCGGGGGAGCCCTTGAAAGACTCCCCCGAGCTGGCCTGGTGTGTAGCTAATCGCGCTTTTTCTTATAAAAAGTGCCCACGGCGGAGGGGCGCATTTAAATGCACCTGCCTTCGCAGTTGCATTTTACAGCAAAAGGCCACCTGCCGCGC
Source organism: Ambystoma mexicanum (assembly GCF_040938575.1). NCBI lineage: Eukaryota > Metazoa > Chordata > Amphibia > Caudata > Ambystomatidae > Ambystoma > Ambystoma mexicanum. The sequence continues at coordinate 752,747,454 of NC_090934.1, read as the reverse complement.
CTTCTCCCACAACGCCAGCAAGACTCCCCTGAGCCGGCGTGACGGGGGCTAATGGCGGCCTGGGGGCGTGGCACCCCAGGCGGTCACCCGGCATGCCCCCCCAAAGGCCGGCTCTGTGTGTGGTACAAGCCTGCGTTTCCGAACTGCCTGGGCAGCCAGCGTCGGCTTCCCTTCACTTCCCCGCTCCCCACTCACCAATTAGCACCCGTGTAGTTTTCTACATGGGTGCTAATGGTGACTTTTTGTAAAAAAGAAAAATAACAAATGTATCTTTTTTGCGCGGCCCAAAGGCACACAGTGCTGCTCTCTGAAAGTCCTTTTCATGGTCATGACGTCAGACTTCCAGATAGCAGCACGAAGAAAAAAAAGTCACCATTAGCACCCGTGTACGTAACTATGGATTCTAATGGCGGTATGCCCTTCGGTGGTGTGCCGACCCTTTCGGCACCACCACCATCAGTAAGGGACCCTTGCTCTACGCGGGTGCTTTACTTGAATGGCGGGCCGTTACCTGCAGGGTCGGCCTGCCTCCGAGGAGCATATCGCCTCAATCAGTACAAAAGAATGGTCTTAGTGGGCAGGCAATAAGTGGTCTTACAATACATCTTAGCACAAAAAATGAATTCTGGCAAAGCAATTTCTTTGGACCTACTAATGGCGTATCAGAAACTATTCCCATAAACAGTAACTCAATACAGGGCAATCCGGCATTTGCACATAGCATCTATTGAAATGATTGGCGATGCACATGAAAGTAGTTTGCATCCCGAAATTGGCTAAGCTGGTGTAGACACTGCAGTGGTTGCTTGATATGCAATACACAGGAGTTCATGGATGTATCGGGAATGGATACAGAGGCAGATGTGAGCTGGCTGCCTACACGCGGCCCATCTCCTTACCCCGCAGGTAATTGAGCTCCTTAACCAGGGTACTGAAATTGATGAGCGGCAACAGGACAACAGAACACAGCCACGTGATAAAAGCATTACAGTCTATGATAAGCAGCAACGGTAAAGGGCTGGGGGGAGCGCCAACAATCAGGTGGAGGAAATGTGTGTGAGGTATACTAGAATCCATCAGCCCAGCGGAAGCTGATTTTCATCCTACTCATGTAAATGTTCACACTTTGCCAGAAATTCATCCAGAATAGTTGGTTGGGGGCCGGGAGGGGGTTCATCAATGAGGGCTCAAACGGACCCAAATATGGAGTGCAGCTTCCTTTAATTTCCATTGGGCCCTAAAACCTGCCCCAGTGCCCTGCTGGAGGCGGGTAGGCCTCCACAGGGTAGTAAGACATGTTAAAAACATTTTCTATTTCCAGCGCTCTCATGCCTGAAATGAAAAAAAGGGTTTTCTATTTCTTAGTATCCTGGTGGGTGGGGTGGGGGAAAGGAAGCCCTGCGTGCTGTGAGTCAGAAGGGGGCACTGCAGTGCCTGAGGGGGTGGGCATGCATGGGTCATCCCCCAAAAGTGTCCTATGAATATTTACTATTTGCAGGTCACTTTTGGTAGGTCGGGGTGACCGCTAATGCTTCTTTCTAGGCATTGAAGACATGTACACTGCTTCTGGTTATTAGCTCCTAAAGAAGAAGGTAAGGAAATGTCTTGAATCACAAAACCAGGGTGCCACTACCAGTTTACACTGATGCCTTTAGTAATACCATTCCAAAGGCTGGCCTAAGTATATAAGAGAAGAGAAAAATTATATTTAATAATAATAATATTTAGTTACAGTTCTTGCTCGTATTTGACTTTTTCATTTGGCTCCTTCCTAGTTAAGCAGATCCATCATCTGTTACCAGCAGAGAAGAGAATAATCTAGTTTTCATGCCATGGCTCAGGGCAGACATGGGGTTTAACGGCCCGCCAGCCGAGCTTTGGTAGGCCTGAACGAAACGATTGCCTCAGCTCGGACTGCGGGCCGTTAAACCCCATGTCTGCCCCCAGCCGGGGCGTGAAACCTATTTGCACCCTGGTATTTAGTGGGGTGCGGATAGTTTTCTTTTTTTCTTTCTTCCGTCGGCAGTGGAGTGGAGCTCAGCGCGAGCCCATCTCCCATCAGAGAAAAACATTTTTTTACATATGGCCACCACCATTAAAATGGAAAAGGGACTAGCTCACTTTTCACATGACGGTGGCGACCATGCAAAACGTGTTCCAAAATGGCCATCCAAAAAGGGTCCTAGTCCTTTTTCTAGTTTAATGGCGGCTGCCATTTTTTTTGCCTTTTTTTTTTTCTTACCTTGCGGGCGGTGAATGCACAGTCACGCCAGAGAAAGGCAGATTGTGATTGGTCGAACTGTCTTTCCCGGGTGAAAATTGTATTTAAGGTCACAGTTCTTGCTCATATTTGACTTTTTGATTTGGCTCCTTCCTGTTTAAGTAGATCCATCATCCGTTACCAGCCTGATCGACATGTACAATCCTAAAATGCTTGTCTTTTAACATTTCCTCAATTTCATTTATGTAATTATTGAGGCACATTCTTCTCAGTCCAAAGTGTCTGGCTCCAGAATATTGTCCCATGTTATCCCTGTTCTAAACCAGACCTTGTTTCAATTCACAAACACCTAAAAAGGCAGTTTTATTTCGAGTTTAGTCACTGCTGATCCATGCCGTTAATTTAAAATGCTACCAAAATCTCTTATTTTTTCTGCACTAGTCGATGGGTCCTTAGAGCTATAAAAGAACTAAAATAACATAACAAGATGGTGTGCTTTGCAGACATCAGGTTCCATGCCACTGGATGATTTGAGTACTTGGAAGATGATGGAAGCTTTGCGGTCTAAAACACTGGCTACTGCCTGCCAGTGCTATGTTCATTCAATATTTTTATTGTTAAACTGTGTGTTCATGGAAAGCATATTTACCTTGTGCTGCCTTCTTTAAAAAAAAGTCCTTCAGGGCATATTTATAGCATCACGTGTAGATCTGTTTGTGGCATTCGTGGCAATGCTATGGAAAACCACACATTCCAAAATACCTTGCTTGGGTTCCAGGTAAGTGTATGTATTTCAGACATGCACATATACATAAAATGAGTTAAAACGTGCTTCTTAATGCTTCTTCAGGACTCAATGTGGGTCAGTTTTAGCAGTATTTTCCACAGCATATGGACAGTTGTATTTTCGCCTAGATTTCTACATGTAATCCTCAAATATATAACGAAATAATTTAAGGCATATAACTTTCTCTAGAGGGTGTGCTTGAAGCACTGTAAGATTTTAAAACAGTGTTGGCTGGTCTGTCTGTGGACTGTGTAGTATATGTAGATTCAGAAAGAAAGAAAACAGCTCCAGTGGTTCAAGGAGTTCCTTCAGGCACTTCTGCTAGACACCCTTACCATAAAGGCCAGAAGGTGCTGGGCACGGGGCCTACCTCAGCCATGAAGATGGCGGCAGTTAAATCAAAACTCTACAAGCCACACCCGGGGCATTGCTAAGTCAGAGGTACCCAGCACCGGGTGAAAGTACGGTCTTTCCTATCTGGTTCAGGATATTAGAGTAGGTTTGTCCAAGTGTATGAAAGTGTGTTAACCCCACTCTCACAGGCAGACCCCACTACACTTAAGCTAGGGATGGCCATCACTTTGAAAGAATGTCAGCCTTTCAGCATTCTAGCGCTCAAAATAGCCTCAGACATTAGATCGGGTTCTCAGCGGATCATTTGTCCCCTAAATGGTATAAAGTCAGACCCTCACTTGCAGATGGCGTTCCTTCACATCCCCTGTTAAGGCTGTTTTTGTACAACCCTCTGTTGAGGGATCTACAACCACTGACCCTAAGGAACGCTAGCATCCTTCATTAGACCGGGAATCCAAACGTCTCTTAAGGGTGGGTAAAGCAGACTGAGCGTCAAGGCTTCTCTCTGAGGTAAATAGGGGTAAAACGAAAATATATGCCTATGTTATGCAAACAGTGCTATATCAGGTCAAACAAGTACTTAGCACATAGCGCACAGTATTGAACGATACACAGTATATTGGGCCTCATTACGACCCAGGCGGAGGACCATGGTGCTATTAGCACCATGGTCCATGCCGGTGTCCGCCATGGCGGAATGGGGAATTACCACCCCATTCCGAGGTTGGTGGGGCGGTAATTCCCCATGCCGCCATGGTGCTTCCCCATTCCCATTTTTCCCCCATAGGGCTCAATGGGAATGGGGAAGGCGCTAATAACTGTACCGCAAATTGCGGTACCGTTATTAGCACCAAAGTCCCTTTGCGGGTCCCTACTTTAACGGCTGGAAAAACCAGCCGTTAAGGTCGGGTCCCGCAAAGGGACCTCGTAATCAGGCGTTAAGGGTTTAACGGCGCCGACACCTTTTACGGCGCCGTTAAACCCTTAACGCCAGGGTCGTAATGAGGCCCATTATAATAACTCCAGTATATTATAATAACTCCTCACTCCAGTACTTTTATGTGACCCCGCTATCAAAGAGACGAACACCCAATATACATTGAACAAATGGGTGGGGCAAGGTAACTAGGCAGCCCAACAAATCAAGTAAAATCCTGTAGGCCCTGCTCACATTAGTACAGTGAGCTCAAGACACAATCCACACCAGGGGATAGAGAGTGTCTGCAATGCCGTCTGGAGGCAGGGGGAGGTGCATTAGAGGAGCCTCAGAAGAATCATACAGCAACTAGCATGTGTCCCTAAACATAGATACCCGAGTGAGAACGGGTCAGGAAGCCCTAGCTATGCCAGGAGCTGCCAGGAATCGAGTGGCTGGCCTGTCAAGGCATGTGAGGGATCAACCACGCCTGTTGTGGATTATGGCAGGAATTAGAGGTCCTTGTTGCCGCAGGCCTTTGCTGCCATTGCCGTCATAGTGGAAGAGATGGGAAGAGGTATAGCAGAAAGGTCTGTGGTGCACGGATGTATCAAGGTGCATGGGGTGGTAGGTAAATGAGGGTGATCTAGGAGGAAGGAATGATTTGTTAGAGTGACAGTGTCTGTTAGAGCCAGTTTTCTAAAGTCAAACCAAGGGCTTCATAAAGCGGTATCTGAGACAGTACAAAACTCCACTCTTATTAAGTAGGCCAAGAGAGTTATTGAGGGAGGTAAGTACTATGTCATAACTCATAAACACAATATAACAACCCAGCACAATGCTTATGGTATGCACACCAAAGCATAAACCTTAATTAGAAGAACAATCAGCAATTCAAGGTTAGTTAAACCTAGTGTAACACATTTAGAATAGCAAACACCCATTCATGCCGAGTAAAACCACATGAGTTACTTTAAGATGACTATAAGTAATTCAAGTATACCCTAATGGTCATAACTTTCAGTGTTATTCAATAGCAAAAATACTACAGTTATACTAGCAGTGTTGCAGGTGGACACCTTGCAACAATTGTAACTTATTCTACTTTAAGAATGGATACAGTTACAATTAGATTATTTTTCAGAACACAGTTCCATCTAGTAATGTAATTTATATACTTTTCAGAATAGTGGAACATAATTTTAGGATCAGTATGAACTCAAACTACATTTAGGATAAACCTAAATTACAGAAGGTGAGTAAAACCTGTGGTAATAAACTAGTACAGTTCTGCCAATGTTGCTTTTCAGATCAGTGGTACACAGACTAAGGTAAGCAATAACTCCATACACTATTTTAGAAATGCACTAAAGTAGTTAAAAGGTAAGGTAGATCATGGAAAGCAAAATCCAATGATACACTTTTAGAATGACACACAGCTATTCAAGGTGAGTGAGACCCGATTGGTGAACTTATACACTTAGGGCCCATTTCATGGAAAAGTGTGCATCCATCCCGCAAAGGCTGTGCGCCAAGAACGACACTGCGCGAGCTTCCATACAGAATTAATTCTGCATGCTCTGCGTATTCATGGAATTGTTTGCGCAAAGTAGTCGTGTTCGCAAGTTGCGGCCGGAAAGCCCCTGACACGCCCCCACTCAAAGCAAAAATACCCAGAACATCTACCTTTGCGTGCTCCCCTGGGTACGAATACCTGCACCCTTCAAACAATGTGTGGGCCTGCATCTCGGGGACCCTGCGTGGGATCACCCGTAACTGTTACCGTCACCCCGACACCATGCGTACGATTCATCCTACCTCGGGTAAAACTAGAAAATCTGTGGGTTAACCCCTGTAAACAGTTCCTGTACCCCACTACACTGCTTATGCAAACCCCTAAGTCAGATCAGAAGCACGGCTGCATACACGCACCCCTAAATCGTACACCTGATCTTACCTCTGTGCAGTGAATCCTATGCGCAAGTGTCTGTACGCCTGCCTTCTGGATTGTGGATAGTATGAGGGCTTTGCATGGCCATTTCCCTGCCGAGAAGTTGAGCGCTCGGATCCATGAATACATATCATTCCACGCAATAGTGGATGATACCTATCATTGCACGCAATAGTGGGCATGCGATAGACTGCCTGCGGGCTGTCCTTCGTAATGCCAACATTTTGCCTTGTTCTTCCTCATTTTCCGTGTTCTGCCCCTTGACCTGCCCACTGCGCAAGCCATGCCCATGCTCTGCGTGGTGTCTCGCGCAAGGCACTCGGCCTCTCGCTGGGGCATGCTGAGCCTGTGCGAAGTCCCTGCAAGGTACAAAAAAGTGCTGCGCAGTCCATGAATCGACAAACTGGATCTCGCACGCAGTTTGGCATGCAAAGTCCCGATTTTCCACGCAGATAATTCCATGAATCGGGCCCTCATTCTATTACAGAAATAAGAACGTGAACCCAACTATGTTACTTTTTAGAAGAGTGCATTACAATTCACAAGTAAGTAAAGTAACCTCACATACTTTTTAGAATGGCAGAGCACATTCACAAGTAAGTAAAACCTTTTGTAACTTATCCTATTACAGAGATACAGTTACTAGGCCAACTAACTTACAATTAAACTTGTTATATTTCAAAGCAAATGCTCAAACCTTGTAAGTCCTTTCCTATTCTTGGAGCATGAGTGTTCTCAGTGGCAGAAGGGGGACACTACTGGTCTAGTGGCCAACTTTAGGCAGGCCAGGATAGGCACAGGATGCAGAAAAGTCAGAGTTTCAAAGGATATCTCCTCCAAGAAGTAAGTACAGACTTTTGTGTTAGCAGAAAGGGTCCAGGGACTTCACAGAAGACATCCTAGATGCATTCCAGCATTAGGCCTGGGCGAACAGTATAGGCGAACTCCCAAACACACGAATCAGCCACAAAGCTACACAGGATTTACACAAGACTTAAGATAGGTATTACCCAAGCCAACACAGTACGTCAGCTGAGAAGAAGAGCTTTGGGTCGGACACCTTCCTGATACAGCAGAACAAGACCCGGTCTTCAGATCCTTAGTCGTGGTGACAAAAGAAAGGACACTGAAAGGGAATTAGCAGCAACAGACAGCAGAAAGGGCTTTCAACAAAGGATTCTTCAAGGCTTCTAACAGCTCTGTAATTTTGACACCCTTTTTACAGATGCTTGAAGAAGAACGTTCACGCAGATCAAATTTTCTTCTCTAATCAGGTCCATCACTCTGGTGAGGGGACTTCAAGCTCTCGAATCTGGCTTCTGGAGGACCATGAGGGGGCCCGCAAGGTATCAGTGAGAATCAGACTTTAGAAGACATTGCACTGCACACAGGCTCGTGGTCCTCTGGTATTGGCGGTTTGCAGCCCAGCAAGGTTGCTGCATGTCGAGGGATGGCTCGCTATGCAAGTCTTCTCAGGACTAATGAATCTCATCAGCCTCTTTGTAGGAATCTTTGTCTTCGGGACTCCCAGGAAGGAAGGGTCACACAGGCTCCGGTTACACAGCAGGCTCTCCGGTCACTGTAAACCGTTAGAGCCAGTGTTTCTTCATCTTCCTCTTTGGATTCAGCTCTAGTGGTCAACTACTTCTTCATCTTCCAGATTCTGAGCTTTATATGGAACCCAGCCAATCAACAGGCAAGCAACAGTAAAACCTGGGGGAGTGGATGTCCTTCCAGCACAGCCAGCCTTCCATTTGGAACTGGTTCCAGGCAGGCAGGCCGGCCAGAATACAAGCAGAGTTTCAGACTCCTCCCCCATTTCCTGTCTTCACAGACACTTTGGAGCCTCGGCGGGAAACACAAAGGACCTCATTACACGGTAGGCGGTGGACCAAGGTGCTATTAGCACCTTGGTCCATGCCGGTAAAATACCGGCACCGCCTTGGAGGAAAGGGGAATTACCGCCCTATTCCAAGGTTGGCGGGCGGTAATTCCCCCTTCCCCCATTGCCCTTCCCCATTCCCATTTTTGCCCCATAGGGCATAATGGGAATGGGGAAGGTGTTAATTACGGTACCGCAAATTGCGGTACCGTAATTAGCACCCTGGTCCCTTTGTGGGTTGGTTTTTAACGCCTGCTAAAAAGCAGGCGTTAAAGTACCAACCCGATAAGGAACCTCGTAGTAAGGCGGTAAGGGTTAACGGTCACCGGTACCATTACCGGTGACCGTTAACCCTTACCGCCTTCCGTGTAATGAGGCCCAAAGTATTCCCGCCGAAGACAAAAATCCAAACAGGACCTGCCCCACCTAGGAGGGCAGAAGAAGGACCAAGAAAGGACATGCTCATGAAAAATGGTGAAAGAAGAAAGGAGCCACCAATCTGGCAGAATGGTGACCCTCCTGTGCATTGCCACGGCTGATTTGACACCCTGTGAGTACAAATTACACACAAATCATTAAAGTAGAGACACTGCCACCAGCCATAATAGTAAGCTTTTCACAGTAACAGTTATGTTACTGGAGCAGTGAGAAATGTGGGTGTTGTGGTCTCACCAAATAAAATGTAAAGGGGATGAAAATACCACTCGACCCTTGGGAACAGTAGTTCACACAAGGAAAGCCAGAGAAAATATGAAGTGAAGGCCAAAGGGCAACCCAGCAACGTTACACAGAAAGTGATTTGTGCTGCAACAATAAAATGTAGATGGCCAAAACGTTATTAGAAAGGATAGTTTCAAAAATACACAAAATGGCACCCATTAAAAAAAAGTGAAAGAAAGGGTGATTGGGGGGAAAAGGGTTCTCACTTGCCCAGGAACAAGGAAAAATAATCCACAAGTCCAGCAAAAAGTTCTGGGGTCTCACGGGTGAGGGAGATTTAACATTAAAATGAGAATCTTACCTAACAGTGGTCTGATCTTTGGGGCTACCCAACCAGATCATCCCCAATAACTGGCTGAAGTCTTCTGCCTGTACCCATCAAAATGAGCTAACCTCTATATTTACTTGTCGAGAGGCGTGTTCCTCAGATTTTAAGTCTCTCATGTCCCCAGACGTTTTGGGCCTTAGCCTGGAGGACTGTTCTTCTCCTCTTACTGCCATCCAGTGACTTATCCCAAAAGCAATGTATCAGAAAAGGAATCGTCCATTTGTGAAAATCTCTCAGCCATCACTTTTGACTAGTGTTGCTGTTTCCTGACGCTACCAAGCTCTGCTGAAATATGTGCTTTTGTTTCTGGTGCATGTCCTAAATGTTCATCCATCTTTAGATGTTGTCTGTCACGAAGAGTTGCCTACTCATTCTGAACTGTGTAAGCCATCTTGCCCGACTTAATCATTTCTATTCTTAGACAGCGTTTCATAACAGGCTTCTGCCACTTCTAAGAATCATTATAACAAGTGCAATTGTTACCCAACTTTATGGAACTCAATTCGCCTACCACAGAAGGATAAAGGGCAGGCTGGCTCTATACTTACCTTGTGAGCTATCACAATGATATATGAACCATATCACCATCTTGAACTTTGGCAAACATCCTAACATGCCTCCCATCCTGAGTTGTTAGCTATAATGAACTGTCTCCCGCCTTCAGATGACACCCAGTTTGAATTGTTGTAACTCGTGATCTATTTTTTGATCACTGCGACTATTTGTCACTCACTCATGCGTTTTGCTAAGAGCAAGTTCCATATCCCCTCCTCCCATCTTGCATGTTTTTTTTTCTGATTGCAACATACTTTTTTCAATTCTACATACAGAAGGCCATTTGTCGGAAAGTGCATACATTAAATCCAGTCCAGCAATCGAGTTCTCATTTCATTTGATCAATAACTTCAAACTCCGCAGTGAACACTCACTGAATTGGCCAATGCTGCATGTGTGCTCCCGGCCACGATACAGGTGTGTTCTTTGGAGCAATCGTATCAACTCAGTGAGTCTTTAGGATCTATGTTGCCTTAAAGTCCATGACAGTCTTTGGTGAATTATACTGAATGGATGAAGGCCTCCTCGTACCTCTGGCTCTCCAGTAGGATAGTAGCTGCTCCACATGTGAAACCCACAGTGAGTGCGAGCGTTTTGTCACCGGCATCTGGAGAGCAGGCAGACCGACGGGATGGATCCCAATGCAACAACTCGAACTGTTATGCTTGGGAACTTATGGCAGCTGATGGTCTAAATCGTACGAACCTGCAAGCCTCATACTGAGACGCCATGATTTTTAGGCACTGCAACAAACGCAGACCATTAGCCTGCAACTGACGCTACATAGATCTCCTATCGAGAAGGCAATCACGCTTCTGATTGGGGAACAGAGGTGCCACCTGGATCTAATTGACAGTCAACAGAAGGAGTGAAGGCTACAATAAGAAATCTAGGTCCTGAAGAAGATGATCAAATAACTGGGTTTATCGAAACCGGTCGACAAATATGCCCATGAGCCTTCTCATGAGCACTACGATGTCCAACCCATGAAGCTTGAACACATCATAAACTACTTCTTATACTAGACAGGCCTTTTGCCTCTAGGTTTTTCCTCTCTCAGAGGGTCTTTTGTTTTAATAGTTCAGAACAAGTTCCGAAGCCACTGGGGCAACTGCATAATTGATGATCAAAACATATAGCGAAATTCAAGGCAGCAGAAATCCCTTGTTCCACATGGAGGAAACAAGATCTAATGTACACTGTCTCGCTACAGAATTTATATACTTGTATATGGCCTTTTGAACTCATTTTTTAGGTATACGGGTACACTCGTTGATTAGGGAGAGACTTGCTATCCCTTTTAGTCAGACGGTGCACCACCGAGTACCTAGGGAGAGATACTCCGAATAGGGTCAGGGTGTTCTTCCTAGTAGGGACAGTCTGTATGTGTGTTCTGTCAGTAAGATGAGAGTTCTGTCTTTTTGTAAATACTTCTCCTAATACCGTTCTTCTGTGATAAAACCACATGACTTTAAAGCAGCACTGTGGTTCTCGGAAACTCGGAGATGTCACTTCGCCAAAATTCCATGGGTAGCAAAAGGGACAAAAGGCAGACAAAAGGCTATTTTAGTTTCCAACCATACATTAATTATAGTGCCGCCTCAACATCCCATGGATACAGTCATGACATGCCAAGGGAAAACCTGGAAAAAGTATCATAAGTCAGTAACAATGCCTTCTTATGCCAGTACAGCGTGTGACAGATGGCCTGAATGAAGCACAACATCTTGCTCCTATTTCAAGTGTTTTTATTTTAGCACACAGTAAAGCTATGTTGTGTTTTTTTTAAGTTTCATTGCGAATGCAGAAAGACAGGCATACTGGCTGGAAAAGGGGTTTGGGAAGGTGGCGTTTACTGGAGCTCACTTTTGTATGTAGAATTGAAAAATGTATGTTACAATCCCCAGTTAGTTTCTACAGATCGGTAACCCCTACTGTCTGTTCGCTAAATTGCTCTAAATTGCTCTAAGGGGGCACGGGTGGGGGAGGGGGTGTCCCTGAGACGTTGGGTAACTGTCTCCCTTAAGCACTTCCTACCTATTACTACACTACCACAGATGTTAGTTCTAGAGGGTGGTGTATGGGTGCCTCCTGATCTTATCATCCCCCTTTACTACTCCACTCTTCCTCCTACTCTCCTCCATCCTACCAACTACACCTATCATCTCTTCACCATAACTCTCTACCTTCTCCCGCTTCTCCCGCTACTATGAGTGTTCCTGCTCTATTCACATTACTCGGGGTATAGTGCACTGCTCACCCCTTCCATAGTCTCTCAAGAAACTCAGGGATATGGTGCCCTGCTCACCCCTTCACAATTCCCACTCTCACTACTCTCAGGCCCTCCCCACTTCCCTAATACATCCTACTCATTGCACCCCACTTCTACCTCATCCCTACTAGCCTCACTCTAAGCAAACATTCACTCCCTCTCACACTAACAACTATCTCCCACACTATGGGCAGTCTTTCTCTCTCAGTACCAACTCTTAAACTCCCTTCCCCGCTTCCTGCACTGCAATACATGACACTACGCACCACTGATACGACTCTCTCTCAAATACCTCACCTGCTCAAAATCTGCCTCTCCAACACTCTGCCTTGCCGTCGTCCTTCCTCCACTTGGTCGTTCTCCAACTCTACCTGCCACCTCACTCATACAACCCACACTCTGCCTCTGCTGCTGTGTGCTGTACAGTGCAGGACTCTGTATGAAGGGACTGTTTTAGCACCCCCGTTGTTTGCATTGCTCAGCTGATTCCCTGCACCAATCAGTGCCTGCCTTTTCCCCTGGAGGAGGGCTACACAGCTGGTAGGCTTTAAAACCATTTCTAAGCACCTTCCGCTTTTCCAATATGGGTTTACAAGCAGTTTGGAGTTTCTCTGCCATGCTGTAGGCTGAAAGTTAGCTTTCTTGCGTGGAGGGCGAGTAGTGTACTTCTCAGATGTGTTGGATGCAGTGTTGCCATTTCACAGTCAATTGGCATTGCTGCATTTCGTTTTCTTGCCTGCTTGCTGTTGCATTGTGGGAGATGCGGTTCTGAAAAGATAAAAAGATAACTATGGCGAGCAACTGTATCGAGAGGCATTGAGAGCATATGAGTGGCATCAGTGTTGTCATTATTGGCATAAGGGTGGGATTTTTCGGCGACCGGTGAGCCCTCGACTCCCACTTCACATACCTGTGGTAGGGCTTGTTTTGAGTTTAATTTGAGAAAGCCTCCTGCTTCAGGCTGACAGGGCATCCCTCCTCCGCCCCTCTTTAGCAGGGTGAAGTCGCAAGCCTCAAATCGCCAGTTACTGCCATTTAATTTCAGTCATAACCTCACATGCCAGACAGTCATAATATGGTAAATATGTCTTCACTTGCATAGTCACTGCCATATCATGCTAAGTTCAGCCTCATATGCCCATGTAGTTCCTTCCGTATTATGCAAGGCTGTGCAGGTGTCGTCATCAAATGCAAAGTAAAGCCCAAGTGCTGTTATCATATGCCAAGTGAATCCTCAATAGCTAAATAACTGCCATTGTATGCCAGTTAAAGGCAGATATGCCAGGAAGAGTCATTGTATATTACGCGCAGACTCACATGCAAAGGCGTTTCCATCATATATCAAGAGATGGCTTATTTGCCCACAGACATCTTTGTGCAATTGGTCAGCCAAGCCACCTGTAGTGGCAGATTTAAGATAAAGGGCCCTAATGTGAAGAACATTAAAAAGGACCCAGAAATAGATTGGGTGTGGAGGTGGCTTAAGGTAAACATATTTTGAGTGTGAGTATGGTGCATTTTATGGGTACATGATTCAGCTATTCATTTATAGACAAACTGAACGGTATCCCTTTTAGGTGATCTCAGTTTGAGCAGTTCAGGATATTAAGACTATGAGGAAAAGTGAGTAGCCCTGAATCACACAATTTGGTCAAGTGGAGCAACAAGGTAGGTGTACCGCCAACTAAGTAAAAACCACCAGGGAAGCTGGCGGGAGGAAAGGCACTCGCTCGCAGACTTTGACGGTAGCACCGGCACCATTATGAATGGTGCCGGTGCTACTGTCTTCCCCATTCCCAAATGGGAATGGGGAGTAACTTTTTCCAACGCCTGGCTTCAGGGACCGCCATTCCCCATTGCCAGGGGCCGGAAAAAATACTCAACTCCGGCGGCAGCCTGCCGTTTTTACCGGCACAACTAACGCTGGAGTTGTAATGAGGGCCCATGTCGCTGGAACAAGTTACTAACGTTGAAAAGACCAGCCCCCTCTATCCCACTGGAGTTTCCTCCCCTGCTTCCTCTGCACTCTTACTCGGAACCCCCTGGGTGCACGCCCTTTGTACACCTCCCCAGTGCTTCCCAGCGAGGTTTGCACACATAAATAAGAACATTCAGTAGTAGTAGTAAGGATTAGAAGTAATAATAAGAATAGAAGAGGGCAAGGACAGGCAAACGACCATGGGGCCTGATTCACAGAAGTGTCTTATAATGGTGCAATCCCATAGGAAAACGTTCTGTGAATCAAGACCCATATTTGGAACTTGGCCCGCAACAAGCTCTGTGATTGGCTAATCAGCACATAACGACTTGGCCCTGTTATCTGTCCTTGGTGTGGTAAGTTGCCTGTGTTTCACCCAGGTGCGCGACAGGAATTTAACAGCAGAAAAATAAAAGAAACAACCTATTTTTCACAAATGAACTTGTTCACTGCTACTTTGAGCTCGCCTTGAAGTGTTAAATATTATTTTCACGTTTCACTGACTTTCCTAAATACGTCTGTTCACACCTAACAACGTGCTCGTAGAACTGTGGGGGATTTCTGCTTTTTCTCTGGTTAACATTTTTGCGGAAGGAACAAGAACATCTTTGCGACTTTGTGGGGGGGGGATAAAGCATTTTGCGAGAAGCCAATGGTGCAAATTGTACGTTGTAGCATTTGCCTCCATTCGTCTTTCTTTTTGTATGCACGTGTATGCACACCACAAGCGCTTTCTTCGCATTATTCTTGAGAGGGGTGGGGGCGGGGTGGGGGTCTGTCTAGAGCAGTGGTCTTCAAACCTTTTTGGCTGGGCCCCCCCAAAATGCCAAATGGACAGTATGTATTGCGCACCGTCACCTGCTCTCATCACAGTTGCTGGGCTCCCTCATCCCACTCCTACCCAGTCCCTGGTCTCTCCCCACCCCATCACACACTCTAGGCTCTCCCCACCCCATCACACACCCTGGGCTCTCCCCACTCTGCTCCCACAACTATCCCATGGTTCCTCCCCTTCGTGCTCCCACCACAGTCCTGGGCTCCACCCCATCCCGGTCCCAACACAGTCTGAGGGCCAGTGGTGGCTGGTGATTTTTTTAAGTGGAGGGGCATAACTAGTTCCCCCAAAAATGCCGTAGCTACTGAGCACAGTGAGGAAGCCCGAACCAATAAACAGGGGTACGCGGAGTTCCCCCCCGTGAATTTTTTTTTAATAATGGGTTAAAATTTTGCATTGTAGAGCATACTTTCAACAAAAAAATGGGTAAATAGCCAAAAGTTTGCAATTGGTGCTGGGGGGCCGATGGGGCAGGCATGACATATTTTACTGGACATCTATGATAGATGTCCAATAAAAAGACACCATCCCTGTCCCCTGGGCCTAATACAATCAACATGATTATGTGTGTATGCAAGACGCTGGACATTTATACAGCAATCACTCTATCATTCACACGAGCATCCATCACCATACACGCACTCATAACAAGCATACACGCATCCATACACATGTCTAAATAAAAAAATGAACCTGGCAGGCTGTCAGGCACCCGCGAGCATAACTCCTACTATGGCGGTACAGTAGCAACGGTGCCGGTAGCTTACCGGCACCGTTGTTACTGTACCGCCATAGTTGTGATGAGGCCCAGTCTGTGACTAAAGGAATGAATATCCATTTTCTACTGCTGCCCACTTTTTCATTGTTGCCTGAGACAGTTTCATGCTTCAGCCCGACCATGTGAGCCGCCCCTGCCCATTTCTTCCAATCGAAAATTATTATTTTTTTATTTTATTTCATGCTGAGCTCTCAGGGCCCCCCAAGGATGCAATGCACCTGTGGACCCCTGGGGGACTGCACCCCGCAGTTTGAATACCACTGGTCTAGAGGAACGAAGGGAACAATGCGAGAAGCAGGAAAGAGATAGAAACAAGATGCAATAAACAGTTCTGGAAATTGAAATTGTTTACAGTGGGAACCCGCCAGTGACCTGGGACATGGATGGGATTGTTCTCAAATCTTCCGCATAATTTTCTCATGACATTGATACCAATACACATCATCACTGCCACTTTAAATGACTTTCATTATGTTTTTGACACACTTTGTCATTACCACTTTAAACTAATTACCTAAAGCAGGTGCCCTTAAACAAATAAGTTGGCCTTCCCCAGGACCCTGTCCCACTTGTGCATCTCCACATAAACACACGCACACTCTTGCATTTACACATACACACGCTACAGGACAAGTGTGGAGGCTAATAAAAGCGTGGGGGGGGCTCATTAGCACGTGCATTGGCACTGATGTCACAGCAAGTGAACAGATGTTAAAGTGAAGTGTGCAAATTTCATTCAATCGAAGAGAACAGAACAAATAAGCATTTGCCTCTTGGACAATTGATCATGAACAACTGGAAAATAGACAGACAGGCGTGTTTCCTGTAATGTTGCCTGCAAAGTATAAAAGGTGCACACCTTTTAAACCTAAACAGGTGTATTTAAATACTTCCTTCTGAGTACCATCCTAGTGGGCCTTTTCACAGGCATTGAGATCAGACATTCACGTGGTCTTATGGATAAGTGTCTTGCCCTTGGCCCTAACACCCAAATATGCCAGCTTTGAAGCTTTGGACTTTCCCAGATCCGAGATGAGGGCAGGCATTTTTTTTGCAAGTGCCTGTATCCGGGATAATCCAAACCAGTTACAGGACAGGCAATACATACATAGATATAAATATAGCGGATGAACGAGAGGTGGGGCAGGATACAGCTCTGGGAAACGCCGGACGTGAAGGAAGAACGCGGGAGCAGGGGAACAGCTTGCTAGGGCCCAGTCGAGAAGGATGTATCAGGCCCTTTGGCTTTAAATAGAATAGCTCTGTAAGACCGCAGCCATTTATTATCACATTCAAATGCCACTCACTGAAGAATCTCTGAACTGGGCCCATGTTCATGAATCGTGTTCCTTTGCTTTGCTTCGGATCTGAGTAACAGCCTGTGTCTGCTTACCCCAGGCTTGGCCTACTGCACAGCAAATAAAAGAACATGAAAAGGAAGTCAATATTTCACCAGAAATGGATCCTGTATTCAGCATATCTGTAATTTCTCTGAATCATGTGACTAGCGAATCACACTCATTCAACTCTTTCTCCTTTCTTGCTTTCCTTTCTTCTCTTTTTTCTCCGTTTCTCTCTTTCCTCCATCATTTATTTTGATTCTTTCCTTCTCTTTCTCTCCTTTCCCCCCCCTTCGTCTTTCTCTTTTATTAATGTCTGCTCTTATTTTCATTGGTTCCTAATTTCTAAATGTCCTCTTGTTGCTCGTTCTTAATTACTGCCCTTACGTGTTTCCTTTCTTTCATTCACCTTTTCCTTCCAACCTTTTTTCCTAGTCCTCCTTATAGTCTTTCCATCTCTTGACATTAGTTGTATCTTTCTTCTGTTCCTCCTTTTTCTTAGCCTTTTCATTGCATTGTTTTATTCATTCATTTATTTATTTATCTTTTGTTGATCTGCCTTTACCTCTTTTTTCCTCCTTCCTTCCATCGTTTCTTTATAGAGAAAGAAAGGATGGAAGAACACCTGAGAAATATAAGGAAACAGAGAAAACAAACACAAAAAAGAAGAAAAAAATTGAAGAACTAATTGATGGAAAGAAAGAGGAACAAAGACAGTTACGAGAGAAGGAGAGAGATAAGACAGAAAGAGAAAGAAAAAAAGCAATGGAGAGAATAGGAAATAAGGGAAAATAGGACAGAAGTAAAGTGAGAACAAAGACAAATCATGGAAAGAAACATTAAAGACATTGGAAAGGAAAAAGAAAGGAAAAAGAGAGAAAATTAAAGTAAGAGAAATAGAGACGAAAAGTGAGAGAGTAAAAGAAAGAAACATGAAAGGAAACGAATGAGATAGAAAGAAACAAAGAAAGAAGGATGAGAGAAGGAAGAATTAGTCTAAACGACAATATACATATGTATATTCACTACAAAAAAAACTTTGTTAAGGGGACGTTATGGTTAAGTTGCCCTACCAAAAACCTGTGCACTTCACTAAAAAAACTTTTCAACCTCCCCATTATGGTTCAAAGTAAAACTGAAAAACCCCTGAAATTCACCAGTTATGGTAAACTAAGCCACCATACCTGCCATCACCACCGTGCACTGCTAACGCTAACACCCAGAACATGAAAGATGGCATCACAAATGTCATTGATGACATCACTGATGACATCACATGTTTAGCCCCTTTGTTTTTGTTCCCTGCCACATATATAAATGTACCTTCCGTAAAAAATAAACTTTGTTAAAGGGATGTTACACTTCACAGTGAAACCAAAAAACACTACACATTCCCCAATTATGGTAAGCTAAGCAACCATAACTCACACCACCTACGTGCATTGCTAAGACTAACAGCCAGGACATCAAAGATGACATCACAAATGTCAACATATCAGCGGCTATTCATGGGAACCGCTACTCCCGTACACGTGCGGAAGTGCTGTGTGTACGAAATAGTGCAGGTGACTGGCTTAGATTTCAAACAGTCGGACGCCAGCCTGATTGCAGTAATGTTGTTTATGTATTGTAAAATGGACGCAGTAAATTCATTTCGTACAATGAGTAGCAAGTTTCACTGTACCGTATGACAGTGCTAACAGGAATACTTCAACGTTTGACTTTCTACTACCACGTCTCATTAACGCTCACCTTTCGAAACAGTGCTCCATAAGTGTAACAAGCGCATTGGTGTCTTCTTTGTTTAGGTATGTTAGCGGCGATGTCCGCGTTCAACAGAAAACGAAGTAAACATGTCGGACGTATCGAAAGATTAAGATGCACTTCACGCTGTGCTACAACCAATCGGTGTAAGCGCAACATGGTCGCGGGCAGCACGCCACGGAATAGCCAATTGCAATCTTCTCCACGGAGCGAACAGGGAAGTGTGACCGCGGAGCGGACATAGATATCACACATTTTTAGAGACATACTTTTTGATAGTTTTTGAGGGAACTACTGGATGGATGGTCACAAAATTTACAAAAGCATGCTTTCGCGACCAAGCCCCTGCCACTGGTGCAAATTTGGTGCAAATCCGTCCAGCGGTTTGGCCTGTAGCCTTGCGCAATGTTTTCCCTCATTCAGTCTATGGGAAAAAAATACTTTTTGGGACCCTCCCTATAACTTTGCCCCCCCTGGACCAAACATCACCAAACTTTGCAATAAATTCAGAGTGGGCCTTATACTTTTTTTGCAAAGTTTGGTGAGGATTCGTCCAAGTGGAGCAGAGTTATAAGCCGCCCAAAAAGTGCTCTTCCTATGGAAACAGCAACTTAACCATAACTACACAGTCACTACTGGCTGTGTAATATATATAGTCATAGAAATTGAACTTGTACATACACCTTGGAATGTGATTACATTTAAGATTGTATAAGCGTTTTGCCTGCATGCTTTTTAATAAACAAATGGTGATTTTTGTAGATTTAGAAGATATATCATTTTTATATTGTATCTCAAAAAGCTAAACAAGAATATGCCGTGTTTAAATATGCCACAGTGTGTGCGGCGGGACACTCACTTATGGGCAGAGCAGCAAAACAGGCTAGGTTAAGCACCAGGACAATGGCCTGGGAATTCCGAGCACCAGGATTTAATTGATAGGAATGTCAGGAATGCAATGTCAATATCAGACATCCACAAAGCGCAGCATACACCCTTAGGTTTCTAGGCACTATATTGCCCTAGGCTAGGGAGAGGAAAAGAGAAGAAAACAGGTAGGCTACAATGATAAATACAGAAAAGCAACTAACAGAAAGAAGACCTAAAAAATGTCATCAGGCAGCAGACAGCTACTGGTTAACAAAATGACAAAAGGGAAGGAGTGGGAGGAATGTCAATCAGAAAGAACATTATTACCAAGATGGAAGTAATGGGTTCTTTTAACCCTTTAACTGCCAGGGGTTCCGCCGCCCACCTCCCCCCCAGTGCCAAGGCCTTTTTTGGTGATTTTGGTATTTCGCCATTCAATGCCTTCTACCGTTTTCTGTTTCATTAACCCCTTAGGTGCCGAGGACGAGGTATCTCATCCTTGGTTACAGGGAGGTAATCCCAAGGACAAGATACCTCGCCATTGGCACTTAATTAATGAAGCAGTATTTACCATTTACAGTTGTGAGGACCAAGACGGAGACCGGTGTAGGTTTTTGCCATTAATCGGGTCAATACGGTGAAAGGAGTTAGCCTTCATTAATGTCTATTCTGTGCCTACACTATTTAGGGACACAGTGGCTGTTTGACACCTAGCATGTAATGCACCTGATTATAATAGCCAGGCATTTTAAAGAAGTGACAGACAATATGGTAGACGTGTCTCATTACAACAGACAGGCTGGAGACAGACTGACAGTGCTGGGAACCTTTGTAGGTGCTGTAGTGGTGCAGGATACCTGGTGCTCTACTAACTAGCAGATTATCAAGAATGTACCCTATGGTTCTCCCAGGGCCTGAGTTGAACAGGGGTTCAAGAGAGACTCTGGTTTAAAATATCTCTCAAATAGTGTCTAAGACCCCTCCCCATCAACATGTACAGTGTTGCGCAAAGTTCCGGGACAAGGAGGAACATGCCACCGGACTGCCTTTAGTTTTACTGGACTAAGGCCCTCGGAGAAGCAATGAGTGAATATTTTCAAACAATCGAACCATCAATTCCTAAAACAAATCAGACTCTATGGAAAGCATATGAGGTGGCTCTAATAGGGATGGATCACACAACATAGGGGGAAGACCAGGGCAACTGACTTGGAGGAAAATAATCAAAGGCAGCAAGAATGAAGGAGGAATTCCTGACTGACCAGTCTAAAGGGGAATTGAGGGAACTTAAAAAGGTGAGGGAGGGGATACAACTGAGGGTGGTTATCACTTTGAGACACTAGATTTAGACAACCTTTATTATTAGAAGATGTCTTGTTGTTTCGAGGTCATCACCCGTCTTACAGATCCTACATTGTCGGTTTTCCCTAGTTACACCGCGTCTGGGGCCACATACCATAAGAGACGGCAGCTTATTTAGGCACAATAACATAGTGAAAATAGAGAGGTTATAACCCTAATGCTGATCTCCAAAGTGTGCCTCAAGCTGATTGAGCCATCCACATTTGGAATTCATGTCGGTCTCTAAGCCATACAGGGCTCATAGCATTATGCTAGTGTTCCACATTTTCAGTAGAGCTGTGATGGAATAACCCCCTGTGTGGAAATACATTCTTTCACAGCATTGAACTTACTTAGTGTACTTCTGCAGATATTTACTTGCATCTGCTTAGCATTTCTCCTCGAGCTAATTGTTACCCCTAAGTATCTAAACCCTTCACTTGTTTAATTTTTCCCCCATCTAAACACCAAGTTGTCAGAATCTTACCAGTTCTCTTCCCATTAATAAGGAGATCATTGGATTTAGAGAAGGACGATAGGGCAGATAGAGAACTACAAAGCCCATTGACAGTTTGATCTAATAGGACTATGTTGTCTGCATAGGCTAGCCACAGTGCCAGTGTCATACCTATTTTTGGGGGGGAAGTTATGTGCGGATGTAAGAGCTTCATGATGGTCTGCCATATGCAGGTTAAATAAAGCAGGGGTTAATACACACCCCGCGTAAGTCCTCAGAGGATTGGGTTCTGTTGTTATCAATCTGTGTCTCAACAGAGGTGTCCATATGCAGCTGTTGGATCATTCCCAAAAGGCCTGGGGGTATGCCCCCACTTTCTTAATTTTTCCCTTAGCCGGTGGCAATTGACGATGTCGAACGCGACTGTCTAATCAAGAAAGACCAGGTACAGCTTACGTTCCTTGTTGCCTTTAACCATCTCTATCAGTTGTTATATCACCCAGATATTGTGAGTGATTCCAAACCCGGGTCTAAATCCAGTTTCAATGGTATACAGGAGTTGTTTTCCATTTTCCCAGGCTTAGTTCTTTTAGTAAGACATTGGCATATAATTTGCTGGATGTATCAAGCATAGCTAATAGTCTGTGATTGTCTGGGCTGGTGTGTGCTCCTCTTTTGTGGACAGGTACCAGGTGTGCCTTTTTGCAAGACATGGAAATTCGCATTGTGGCTGATATCACACAAAACATCTGCCATAAAAGGGGGGCCCAGCAGTCTGGATAGCGTTTAACTACAGAATGTGCTAGGCCATCCGGCGCCAGGGCTCTGGCGGGCTTGCAACACTTGATTATATCAATAACATCTTCCACCATTTTTGTGAAATGATGCCTTCCCTCACATTCCAGATCTATGGTGTTGAATGTTTTGATTTAGACAAAAGGTTGTAGAGTTTCCGAGCAAGGAGATAAATAATTGAAGCTACCGGTCTGGCTGGCCCACACAGCTGTGGTTCAAATGTTGTTATGTTATGTTACTTGGCATTTATATAGCGCTTTATGTATCATTGGTATGACTTTAAAGCACTGGTAGGGTGAACGCCCTTGGGAACCGTAGTTCAAGTCAGTAGAGAGAGTGTTGTAAGGTGCGTGGGTGCACCGGCTATGTGTACAGCTGGTGTGGTAGATGGATGATGGCTTTATAGCGATAGGTGTGGTGCTGATGAAATCAGTTGGATGTGTTCAGTCTGCTGGGTGGACACCTAGACTGGGTTCTGGCTGCATTAGCTGAGGAACACCTAAGCGAGCCGGAATGTGCTCAGCTAGCTGTGTTTTATTAGGGTAATGAGGTGTTTGTGGGGTCGTGTTCGTATGAGAACAGCTACGCCGAATTGGTCATGGTATAGCTGTGTTCTAGTTGAATGATGGTGTATAGAAGAGGGTAACCATAGTGGTGTGATATGGTGGATATTAGTACAAGTGCGTGCCTGAGGCCCGGCACTATTTGCAACATCTGTGACATCCTTAACCTCCGCGCCATCCGTATCATCCGCGCCATCCGTAACACCCTCGCCATCCACATCATGCGCACCATCTGATCCATCCGTTCCGCTCACTTCATCCTTTTCCTCCACTCCGTCAGTTCCATCCATTTTTCCGTTCCGTCCACTCCGTCCGTTCCATCCACTCCATCCGTTCCGTCCACTCGATGGGTTCAATCCGTTCCATCCACTTTATCCACACTTCCATCAACTGTTTCCTCCGCACTTACTGTTCCATCAGTAGCATCCACTTCTTCCGTTCCATTCACTCCTTCGGTTCTATCCACTCCATCCTTTCCTTCCATTCCTTCCGTTCCATCGACTCCATCCATTGCATCCACTCCATCCGTTCTTTGCACCACATCCGTTCCATCCACCCCATCCGTTCCATCCACCCCATCTGTTCAATCCACTCTATTCGTTCCATCACCTCCATCCGTTCTCTCACCTCCATCCATTCCATCCCCAACATCCATATCAAAGGATAGTGGCATGTAGTACAGCTGCTGATCGACACTTACTCACAGATGAGGATAGCTCGGTGGCAATGCGCTCGCCTTGAAAGCAAGACGACACGGAGCAACGCAGGTTCGATCCCCGGCTCTGCGCTTAGAAATCTCTGAGTATTAAATGCGTTATAAATAACCTATCATATCCCAGAACCAATGTGGATGCTTTTGCAGTATAGGGTTGTAAGAGGTGCTCAGACCCATGTGCCAAATGGGGTACCAACAGAACTATGGAAGAGGTTGACGAAAAGAGTAGTAAAGGGGGTGCAGCATATGTTCATTAAAAGTAAGGCAAAGGGCATACTTCCCCCAGACCTGAGATAAGCCACTCCTGTGGTGATACCGCCAAAGAAAACGTGTAGTTGGCTACATTGTTACTTAAGCATCACTTTTATGAATGTTTATTTTATTCCAAGACGTTTTGCAGCACCTACTTTGCGGCAGGTTTTAGAAACGTGCTTTCATTTTCCATAAGGCCTGTGCTAAATCTCATCTGTTATACGGACTCCCAGAAATTGACCAAACTAATTTCTACTTGTTTTTTTTTCTTTAGTTAACAGAAATACAACAACTTTTAGCCCAATCCGAGAAGACTTGTTTTGAAAGCAAAGTGAAATTAGATCGTATTAACATGGAGAAAGAAGTTATCACGGACGAATACAAAACTTTGGATCAGGAAATACATGATTTAAAGCACAGATTGAAAGAAGTAACCCAGGAGGTTTCTCTACTTAAAGACATGTAAGTTGCGATTTGGAAATCAATTTCCTACAGGGTTCCTTTCATGGTCCTACATTTTAAGAATATCAGTCATTGTATGCAAGTTATCTTTTTGGATACGTTGATTTCAAAACAAAATATCACAAAGTAATCAATAGATGTGATACTTTACGTCAAGTGAGTATTAAATGTATTTTCGCAAATGAATGCTGTCCCTACTATGTGAGTGGCCTTTGGGGAAACGTGTTTTGCTTTGGAAGCATCTCACTGTATGAATAGTGCATAGAAACGGATACACATGTCAAGTGTCTGTGTGGAATGCTCGCATCACTAGAGACCGGCAGCAATGCTGAGCTAGATGTGAAGGCCGTGCAAACACTTTAGGCTAAATACCCTTGACGTCGCCAGCGCAGGAGCGACTGTGCAATCTGCCCCCACCGCCGTTCGCAGCGCCCAGGGCGGCTGCCTTGTCTTGTCTAGAAACGGCCCTGGAACCTACATTGCATCTGTTACGCCAGTCTTTGAAGGAGTACTGCATTATTCAGTTGCTGATCCTTGGTGTGGTGTCGGGATACTCCGGTGCTGCGGAGGCCCTGCAAAGGGCATGGGTCTGCTTAGGCCTGATGTCACAGCGCTGCGCTGAAGGATGACACGACCACTGTGTTCACTGCATAAACCCGGACTGGCGCCAAAACGCCAGTTCTGGTGATTCCTTGATTTCCTTGCTACCGCCCCCTGACACGTGACTGGGTCTTCCCCGGCATGTGACATCACATTCCTCCCAAACTTAGAATGCGTTTTTCCTCGGTCATAAACAATAACATTTTAAACAGGTGTAGTTCATTCTAGTCTTTTAGGAGTGTGCCTGGGCGCGCTCGATCGATGGTAGATTCCTTGTATGACATACCATTGGAGGCGGAATGATGGTTGCAGCTTTTCCCTTGTATCAGGGATGAAATCTCTCGGCTCCTTCTGCCGGTGGGGTCTCTGACCTGGCCTCACTCTCGCACGGTGTCAGTGCTCTGGGTTTGTGGGGTGTGTAGTCGGCTTCAGGCAGCTCAGGGACATTTTGTCGAGCGGGTGATCTGGGTTCTCCCCTGGGGGTCCTCGGGCCTTCTTTCCACATTGCTGCCGGGACCTTCCGGAAGTGTGATATGTTCCTGGTTACCGTCTCGTTTCCTCTAGTGGCTGTGATCATGCTGTGGTTCATGGCACTGACTGTCCATGGTCTGAACTCGAAGTTTAGAGACATCGTCTTGGGCGGAGCCCGATTCTTGACCAGTACGGTGTCTCCGGGCAGCAATTCACGGTGGCTTGCGCAGCGAGTGCAGCTCTCTTGTTCGTTCCGCTTGACTCGTCTTGCCTCTATGGAGGGGACGTCCGGGTCGGGTGCTACCCAGTTTAGGTGGATGGGGAGTTCAGTTTGTATCGGTACCCCGAACATGAGGGCAGCGGGACTGATCCCTGTCGAGGAGTGTGGAGTCTGACGGTGAGTCCTCAGAAAACTGTATACTGCGTTCAGCCAGGAGTGGTCTTATTCCTTTGCGATGCAGATAACTTTGTTGAGCGACCCCATGAATCGTTCGGCGTCTCCATTTGCTTGTGATCACCTGGTGTGATCCTCTTGTGTTGTACGTTGAGGTCTTGGAAGAATTGCGTAGTTCTTGGCTGGTGAAAGGTGGTCCATTGTCACTCTTGATTTTGGACAGGATGCTGTGTATTGCAAATATTTTCTCTAGGGCCAGAGTCATTGTCTCAGCGTTGGTGTATGCCACATGTTCAACCTCAGGGTATCGGCTGGATTCATCGACCAGGACTTGTAGGTAGCCCTCTCCTGCGATGGTGCAGTAGTCTATGCTGACAGATTCCCACCATTTGTTGCTCCTCTGGGCGCTGATGATGTGTTCTGGGACCTCGGCTCTCCTGGTGGCTTGGCAGGCTGGGCAGGATTCTATGAGATCCATCACTCGCTGTTGCATGTGGGGCATCCACATGCAGGATTTTGATTATGACGTGGTTTTTACAATTCCTTGGTGCCCAATGTGGGCTAGTTTGAGGGCCCTTTCTTCAAGTGCTGTAGGTAGCACAATGCGGTGTCCCTTAAGTATCACCCCTTCGTGGGCTACAGTAAGCTTGTGGTGGACTCCGAAGAGTGCTTGCAGCTTCTTTTGAGTGGACTTTGTGCGCTGGGCCATGGAGGTTAGGAAGTTCTTCCAGTTTCCGGATTGTATTGCAAGTGTGGTGTGGGTCAGGATGGCATCTGCCTCGGTCTCGTTGGCTACTTCTTGCAGGGTAAGGGCCTGTGGTCAGGCACAGGCAACTACGTAGCACACGTCTTCATCTGTCTCTGTTGTGTGTCATACCTCTTGGTCTGTAGCAGGCCGCGGGTGGCGGGACAGGTAGTCTGCTGGGCTGTCTGCTCCTGCTCGATACTCCACCTTTATGTTGTAGGGCTGGAGCTGTAGCATCCACTTTTCGATGCATGTCGGGGGTGTGGTGCTGAGCCCTTGAAAATAGGGATGAGGGGCTTGTGGTCGGAGAATACCTTCGCTCGCTTGCCCAGTAGATAGACTTTGAAGTGTCTGCACCCCCAAAGGATTGCGAGGGTTTCCTTTTCAATGTGCGTGTAATTTTATTCAGTTTTGGTCAGCGCGCGGCTGGCAAAGGTGATGGGTGTACATTGCCCTGCTTGTCCATTTGGGCAAGTACGGCCCCCAAGCGAACTGGGCTAGCGTCGACCAGGAGTTCTGTGTGTCTTTTGATATCGAAGAATGCCATGGTTGTAGAGGCAGACAGCAAGTCTTTGATTAGATGGAAAGCTTATTGGTGGGTGGACGACCACTCCCACGTCTAGTCCTTTTTTGTGAGTTCGCGGAGGGGGCTTGCTATGGTGGTGAGGTCTGGGATAAACCTTGCACAGTATGTTGCCATTCCCATGAAGCTCCTTTCTTCTGTGGCGGACTGCGGGGCCTTGGTGCTTTTGATATCCTTTACTTTTGCCAGATCCGGCGATACCCCTCTTGAGTTAAAGATGTACCCGAAGAAGCAGAGTTCTTCTTTTCCGAACTCGCATTTCTCTGCACTCAGGGTTAGCCCTGCTTCGTCAAGTCTGCGCAGAACTGCAGCAAGGCACTTATGGTGTTCTTTGTCATTTGTTGCATACACAATTATGTCATCACTGATGTTTGTTGTCCCTTCTAGGCCATTGAGGACCTTTCGGATCTGTTAAGTGACTTCAATTCAGTACTCCAACTAAGTCAGTGCCTAGTCTGGGATGCCCAAGGGAAGCCCTTATTTATATATTTTTATGACTAGTTCATAAATCTGGATGATAAACCCTCGTATAACGCCCCTCTCTTTGAATCCCCCTGACCTCACTGAGCCAAGAATTAGGTTTGTTTTGCAAATTAAAAGATTTATTTGAAAATTAAACAATATATATATATATATATATATATATATATATATATATATATATATATATATATCACACTTTTATAATAAATGAATATTTGATCGCACACTTATGAATATGACAGTGATCAACAATGGATAATATTACACTAGCACACTTTTGTAATCACTTAGGTGTTGGTATAGGAAGGATAAGGTTGCTGAGACCGCTTTTATGGTTTCAAGGAAAAACAATGATGGAAAGAATGCAGCACAGAGATAAACTGATATGGTTTCAACAAGAGAGAATATAATCACTTTTCCCCTTGTGGCAATTCACTCCCCCCTATGCAGTATAAAGAGGTGCAAGGAGAGCACACAATTTTCTGGAATTCCATCAAATGCAATACCAATTCAGTTCCCCCTCTAGCGAGCTTAGAGCAACCAGTATGTTTTTAAACACAGGCAAAAATACTTTTCATGGGATTTGCAATGGAGTGAAAATATGCTAAAAATGATTTTAATTCCATATAGCAGATTCAGGATAGGTGAGAGCTACTTAAGATTGGTTCAGGTCAACACTACCAATTGTACATATGGGATTATTAGGTTGAAAACGAATTTCAGCAATGGACAGCAAGAGGCAACTATTTTTGACAGTTGTAGAAATGAGTCAAATTGCGATTCATGGCACTTTTTCCGAGTGCGTCGAGCGCGATTACGGAAAAAGTATAAGATACGGACGATTTAGTGGAGGTAGATTTTCAGAAGTAAAATTAAAGTTCAGAATGACAAATGACACTTTTACAGGTTTAAAATCAGAGAATGGACACATGATTTCTATGATGCGGTTCTGGACAGGTTAAAATGGTTTGAATCAGATTATTTTAGACTAAGAGATTGGTTCTGGCACAGTTTTCAGGATACTCACTCCTAGTCTTGGAAGGAATGGGACTCCGTCACCGATCTGGTCAACAGGTTTGGACCGGACTCCGGGCGGTTGGTTCTGAAGTCACAGCTATCTGGGTCAGCTCTGCTCTGCTGGTGTGGTTCTCTGGTTCTGGCAAAGGTTCTTGGCACTGCACAGCGGTCTGGTCTTCTGGAACTGGATCAAGTGGTTCTGGAAACAGCACTGCTTTCTGGGTTCTGGCACAGGGTTCTAGCCAGAATCAAACAGCACAGCCCGGCTGTTGAAGAGTTGAGTTAGGTTGCAAAAGATTTTGAGGCCTGCTGAAAAAGGATTCAGCTGGTGGTTCAGGCTCCTCTGCTACAAGTTCTGGAGTCTGGATTCTAAGTTCTGGTCTCTGGAGATTGTCTGGATTTGAAGTTGTCCGGCAAAATGCTTCGCAAGAAATCAGTTTGAAATGGAAAAGTGAATGTCTCTACCTGGGTCCCAGTGGCTCCTTTTATGTCTTTAGAAAGTGGGTGGGGAGGCTGACTTTCTCTGCCCTACCCTCTGAGGATCCTGATAGGCTAGATACTCTACCGTCCTCAGATTGGGGAAGAAAATGAAGTGTCATTGTGATGAGGTAGGTTTATGGGTCAGAGGATCCTCCCCTGGTCAATTTGCACACAAATCTATTTTTGATCCAAATACATATGTATCTATGTACAATTTTTCTAATATTATATGTCCAGTTAACATATTTTCTGTAGCACCAAACCATCCGATCCCTGTCTTTGTAAGATGTCGTGTCCACTTCTGACAGAATTCTGCCCTTTTCATCAAGAACACAACCTCTAAACTTTTCCAGAATTTACACAAATGTGCGCAAGGAGTATGGGCATCAGATGATAAAGCGTCTGATTTTTAACATACAGACATTTGGAGTAATACCTTATTTTCCGCTACTACCCCCCAGAACATACCACAGAGTCCTAACACCTCTTAAAATGTGCACAGAAAAATCACAAGAATAAATTATATTATTATATAATTTTGACAATTTCGTACTATGAATTATCCATCTTTTTAAAATTATGCTCTGGCCCAGAGGGTTGTGGTTTCCCAAAGCACATGGTGGAATTTCTGGTTTGTCCACTTCCTCTAAGCTCAGCTTGCTCACAGAGGCACTGCTCCTCCCAGTTTCTTCCAAGAGGAAGCCATTTACGACCCCTTGATTAGCATTTGCCTGAGCCAAGGAAAGCTCATTGTTCTGTTTCCTGCAGCCCCAGGTACCCCACCCCTAATTCAATCAGAGAGGTGTAATCTCCTTTTGGTGGGAACAGCAGAAGGCAGCCAGGCCTGTGAATGCAGTTGCTGGGCAAGTTTCAACTCCTGTCGGGGGTAGTTGCCGGGCAGAATTCAATCTCTTCAAGCCAGGCTTCAGCTAAATGTCACTTTTGTTCCAGTTTTCTTCATTCAAATCAAACTTACAATTTTTACATATGCAGCTAGAACGCTGATTCTAAGTTCAAAACTATGACCTTTAAACAGTTGCAACCTATGTGACACTCAAAAGTAGATAACTCATTTATTTTAAACATTTCGATTTTAGTGGTTTTAAATCCAATTTCACTTAAGCTGCTGACATCCACAGCTCAGCCACTATTGTTATAAATATTGCTTTAGGCTTTTCATCTTTCCAGATTTTGTATGCACACAAGACTACATTCTGCCAAATGTCTGCTGGTGTTCAGTGAGATTTTTGAATATCTTGCAATGTTTAAAATAGGCATTTTTAGCTTGCATTTCAGAGAAACAAATGTGATTTCAAAGCGCTTTTTGGGCTAACAGGCACTGCTGTTTTTCCTTTGGCACCACGTTTCACTCATGGCGCTTCTGGCCCATCACGCTCGCACTGGTGGGTGGCAGGTCAGGCGACCATTTTGGTGTGCGCAAAACTGCGCGGTTTTCCTGGATTCTGGCGCAAATGTGGGCTTTTCGGCCATCTTGGATTTTCTAAGCCCACAGCACCAAATGTTGTAGCCTGATAATTCAAACGTGGGTCAAGACACCTGACAGATCGCATGGTGAAACACTTCAGCTGCCGACGATATCCTGAAATTCAGGCACTTGTATCTCCTCAGGCCGAGGTGGGAGGAGAAGGTGGTGATGTACCTCGACTCCTTCTCCAGTTTGAGTTGGTGGTACCCTGACCCAAGGTGTAGCTTACTGAATATCATCACCCCTGTCAGATCAACGATGAGCTCATCTATGGTCGGCGTGATGTGTCGTTCCCTTCCGATGGCTGCACTGGGGAGTCTCGTATTGATGCAGATCCGTACTGCATTGGGTTGTTTGGGCTTTTGCGCTACCACCATGGGTGAAACCCACGGGGTCGGCCCTGTAAGGGATTTCAATCAGGCACACACCCAGGTCTCGCCTAGCATGTAGTGTGCAATGAAACCCTTATTTATTTTTGTCTATAAGTTCAATATTCTGAATGATATACCACTCCTATCACACCTGTCTCAAAATGCCCCCCAGGTCACACTGAACCAGGAATCGGGCTAGTTTGTAAAGGTAAATATTTATTTATTAATATTCAAATCACACATAAGTTTAATATATATCTATATGGGACAGCAATCACCTAACGGTGACAATACAATTTAGAATATAAGTCAAGCAATTGAATTCACTTATAATGATGCAGCATAGAAAACACAGGAAAAAGAACAGTTTTGATTTGTGAGCAGATAGTGTTTAGGTTAATATTCCCCCTGCAACATTTTGTTTAACTGCAACTGAGCAATCATACACAAATGTGTGTAACCAGCAGGTATTCACGAATGAAAGACAATGGGCCTCGTTACGGGCATGGCTGCCACCAAAACCGGGTCCGGGTTCCCTGAATGGGGAATTACTGGGCCATTCCGAGTTTGGAGGGCCCGGTAATTCCTCCTACATGGAACCCAGGCCCGGACCTATCCCATTCCCATTTGAGCCCCCATAGGGCTCAATGGGAATGGGAGTGGGAGCTAACAATGGGCCGATTACGATCGGCCCGTTGTTAGCTCCCTGCTCCCCTCGCGGGACCCGGTAAGGATGCCTGGTTTTACCATGCGTCCTTACCGGGTCCCACGAGGGAACCTCGTAATCTTGCGGAATGGGTTTAACGGGTCCGCCTCCATTAGCGGAACCCGTTAATCCATTCCGCAAGGGTCGTAATGAGGCCAAATGTCTGGAGTTAGATCCAATCTTCCCTGCCCCTAAACCGTGTTTGGCAAATGACACTTTTAAACTGACAGGTGAAAATTGCTTTGTAAAATAATGCAAAAGGGGCAAAATACTTAAATGGAAAAAGTTCTAAGGAAAGCAACACTACACAGGTCCTAACACACATGAGCTATAATATAAACAACAGTACACACTTTAGATCAGAATGGGATGGAAGAAGCACTTTGAAATGGGAAAGAGACACGTGTAAACTTTTGAACTTTGCAAATTTGTGGCAAACTTTTACTATGCGATATTGGAGAAAAACAGTTCAAATACACTGTTCCGATGTGGTTTTTAGTTGTGGATGTAGCTATGCGTCTTAGGTATCAGTGAGGGTTTAAATTTCGTTTCTATCTTTAAAGTTGAAGGAGTTATGGAGGTTTTAGTGAAAGGCAGGTTTTTTTTGCAAAATAGGCGTGAAAATGAAAACAGAATTTCGATTTTGAAAATGACAGATAGGTTTTTTTTATACTATATTAATGACTATGGAAAAGAGGATGCCACGCATGAATCAGTTGTTCACGGCCACTCATAACTCTTCATGTGTGATACTCTAGTTTCCGTTCTGTATGGGAATTACTTAAATTAATCAAAATCACTAAGGAGTTATGGTTTTGTAACACAGATGAGAGAAAAGTCAGCGCAAGAAGGATTCTAACAATACTAGGGTTCTGAATTTAAATATGGGATGGGTTGACATCAGGATGATACAATGCAGACATACTATGGGTCACTGTTCTTCCTGTTCATATTACAATCCTTTGTAATTAAATTGGACCATCAGTTCTGGTCATTGGATTGGATCGGGTATACCAGCAGCAGGGCACCTCCGGAGGGACTGGATCAGCGGCACGGTTCTGGTCAATTGTGGACTGCGCCTCAGGCTGGATTAGGATGGGCCCTTCTTGGTCACTGGACACGGCAGATTACAGGATGCAAGTTCCAGCGGGCAAGCCTTAATGGTAGCGAGCCAAGATGAATCCGAATTATTATTTTAAGTTTGGGAGGTTTGCAATTGGGTCAAGCTAGCAAAAGTTCAGCAATGCTAAATCTGGATTCTGCAAAGAAATCTGGATCTTCAAAGAATTCTGGAGTCAGCTACAAGATAGCTCAGCGGCAGCGTGCGCGTCTTGGAAGCAAGACGACACAAAGCAACAACAGGTTCGATTCCCGGGTCCGTGCTTAGAAACCTCGACAAAAAAACAAAAAAAAAACACAATTACGCAACTAGAAAAACAAACAATTCCTGTAACAGCGCCTCGATGCCTGCGGGCTGTGTGAGTGCTTTATAAATGTAAAATAAATTTAAAAAAAAGATGAAGAGTTCTGGACCAAGGTGCTGCGCGGGAATCTGAATGTGTTTCTGGAAGCAGTGTCTTATGTGTTGTGAAGTTCCTATATTTATACTGTCAAATGCCATCCCCCAGTTTATGGTGTGGGCAGAATTTCAAAAACACACCCCCACGGCTGTGAGTGGCTGTAGGCACATGCTTTGTCCTGGTTGGCAGTCTGAACAGAGCTATCATCTTTATGATGCGATTTAGGAACTCCCAAATTGATTTTTACCAAAACATAACTCCTGCAGAATTGTACATTTCTAACATTATGTACCTTAATAAAATTAGACACCCACATTTCATATTTTATTGTCTATATTCACATTCAATCCCCGTCTTGCGAGCTGTCTTCCTCATTCTACAGATTTTTATCAAATTTAAACCTAACAGTTTTGATTAATCATTTCTAACTCGGTACATCTCTGGGTGCTTATCAGTGGACCATGTACATACAATCTTGGATTTGCAACATTAATCGTTCTGCTATAATTAGACTTTTTTTCATAAATTTGGTTCCTTAAATGGTACAGATTTCATCAATGTCTTAAAATCAAGAGCCTGAAATTAGGTTAATGTCCACCAATTTTCAGATGTATGCCTCTTTAGGTTGCTCAGTTAAAGAGTTTTAAACTTTAATCACACATAAGGATTTAACATCAAAGTTCTCCTTTGTAACTTCCCCTTCCCAGGGAGCAGCTGTCCAGTCCTTTGATTAGGGAGGTGTGTCCCCTTCCTGGAGGGAAGCTCCCCTATAGAGATCAGTTGGGCAGCTTGCTACTGTCCTTGGCTCAGCCCCAGACGAAGGTCTACTGAGGTCCCATTGTGCTGCTTGTTGTCATTATGCAGGAACCATTAAGCTTCCTGTTTTCAAGGGAGTGTCAAGCTGAGATGTCAATTTTCCCAGGTCATGCACTGCCTAATTAGAATTTAGCAGTTACTTCCACTGGGTTACTGTAAGATTCACCTACAATCTTTTATTTAAAAGATATAAAATGAACAGAGTTTATAATGGATTTTGACATTTTAAAGGAATTAAGCCCTTCACAGAAAAATGCTTTGAACAGGTGGATTTTGCACATCTTCGGGAAAAACAAAACACTTTTAAACTGTGCTTGACAGCCAATTTGCCCAGGCAGCATGAGGGGTCAGGGAGTGATGCCTGGATTCCTCTGACTGCCTGGAGAATCTTTGATTTCAGCACACTTTTCTTTCCCATAATTCGCTAGAAAGATGACCGTATTTGCGCCAAAGCAGCACTTTGAAGGTTGCCATTGATTAGAGGGCTGTATTTAAGGGTATTTTTGGATTTTTAGCCCTTCTGTGGCCTTGTGACAGGTGACTCCTGTTTTACACCAACTTTCCCTGTGTGGCAGGGTGTGCAGCTATTTTGTGGTTTATGAACCATACGCAGTCTTGCAGCTTTGGTACGCACAGGGTTATTGCCTCCATTTATAGCAGTTTTCTTTCCCCATTGGCAAAGCGGTGTAGTAGGGTGCGTTGGCGTGGGTTGAAATATCCCCCCCCCCCGACTCCGGCGTGACATCAAGTCATGGTGGGGTCGGGCACATGGGATTAATTTTCCTTTGGTCCATGTGAAGAAATCCGGTTGCTTCTCCCATCAGCAATAGATGCGACACGCTCTCCTCGCCGGTTCCGGTTGGAAGTGTGGAGCGACACTCCGGGCTCTTGGTTTTTTTCCTCCTTGTCCCCGAGGATGTCCTCCTTGGTGATTAGGTGGTTTTTAGTTCCAGTACTAGAAAACAGAACATAGCACGGTTATGGAAATTTCCCCACTACTGTTCCCTGAGGGGTGTAGTGGGGCGGATGCATGCATTGAATACAATTTACAATATTCCCCGCCTATATTTAATAATGGTTTTAACACTCTCCTCGCATGTACACAATGAACATTTAATAATTCTTTCTAGATCTCCGTATTTTCCCCCTCTGGGTTTCCGGTAGGCTCTTCTATTTGCCGCTAAGTATGCCTGGGATGGCAACTCTTTAGCTGGTGGAGGGGGATCCACTTGTCTTTCAGCCAGCAAGTTACCTCTGGGACGGTGGATTCTGTAGGTGAGGCTTGGGATGGTGACCTCTTCTCCATTTCTGAAATTCCATTTCCTACCGTAGCACTAGTGCTGACCGGAACGCTTTCTTTAGGTAATGCACATTTTGGGCCAATTGGTGGATTAATTTCTTTACTCTTGATTCTGACAGAGGGGTAGTTTGGGCAGGATTCTCTTTGGAAGCTGGGGAATCTGTAAGAAAAAGGTAACAGTTGGATATTGGGGAAGTTTTGGGCTCCCTGGTTCTGATTCTGGGCTGTCCCCCCACCCCCCTTTTTGGAGGCAGTCACCAGAATTGGTTTGGGCAAGGTGATTTTTTGGCTGGTCATTCTGGGGTTCAATGATGGGCGGTTTTAACTCAGTCCCCACATTTACCCAGTCTGAATTAGGATCTCTCGGGACCCATTGATCTTTGGGAGGAGTTCCCCCATCCCTGAAGGAGAACCTCCTTTTCCCAGAATCCTCTGAGGACCCCTCTCCTTCAAATTGGAAGACTCTAACCTCCTCCACAAATGGGTCTTTTTAGGCCCTTTATTT
This sequence comes from Ambystoma mexicanum, assembly GCF_040938575.1. Classification (NCBI taxonomy): domain Eukaryota; kingdom Metazoa; phylum Chordata; class Amphibia; order Caudata; family Ambystomatidae; genus Ambystoma; species Ambystoma mexicanum. The sequence goes on along the minus strand of NC_090934.1, from coordinate 752,711,841 downwards.
CTCCTACCCACCCTCTGTTCCTTAGGTTGCAGACTTTCGGGGGAAGGAGATTTTGGTTCTGGTTCCTGGGTTTCCAGGTGCTTTTCACAAGTGGGGAAGGAAGCTTCCTCTAAGGCTTTACACCTCCCTTCTGCTTCTGCACCCCCCGTTCTGTTGAGCCCTCAACATGCGACCCAGATCCTGTGACAAGTTCTGGACATGGCGCTCCAGTAGGGACACCCACTCTGGCTGGTACAGGGGTCTCTGGTCCATCCTAGATGGATCACGGGAAGGGTAACTGTGCCTTCTCCCATAATACCCTTGGTTGGGATAGTTCTGGTAACCCTCCACCCTTGGCCTCCCCTCTCCCGGATTGGGCTGTCTGGGCTCAGGAAAGTGGGGAAAGAAAGAAGGGTTGTTTTGGGGGTTGAAGTTTGGCGGGTACCGGGGAAAGAAGCTCAACCCGGCATTTGGGGCATTACTGCCCTCCTTCTTGGGTTGGCAGCTACCTGGTTGGACCCCCCCCTTGGGCTGGGGGAGTCCACACATAGCCCAGGATGGGTCTGTTGCCCTTGTAATGGGGGCTAATATAATTAGGGGAGTTAGGGGTTCTTTGGTTAGAAGAATTTTGCACAGGAATATTTTTAGCCCCCCCCATCTCCAGATCTAAAATGGGGGCAACCTTCACCTCCGCCACCTTAGCAGCAGCAGGGGTGTTGGCTGGTTTGGGATTTTTATTTTTATTTTTATCCTCTACCAGTTTCTGCACTTCATAAATGTTCAATGGCCCAGTCTAATGATCTCTTCTCGTGAAAGTCCCTCACCAGCTGGGTCATGATGTATTTAGGGAGTGCATGAAAAAAGGTATTAATGAACTCCTGACTGTCTGTGTGCACCCTCCTGGTGGTCTGCGCAAAGGCACATTTTAATTCTTGTACAAATTCTTGTGGGGCCTGGTCTTCCCCGCAATGCAGATTGTAGGCCGCCTTGCTGGCCTCTTGGGGGTTCCTATGTACAGAAAAATGTTTTAAGATGGCCGCCCTATAGGTGGACCATCTTGAGTGGTTCTGATTCTCCAGTCCCGCAAAGAAGCTGGAGTATTCAGGGGAAAATGTCCATTTGACATATTGACTGCAACTCTGGCTATCTTTCAGATGGAAAGTATCCATCATTTGCTTGTATAACTCGAGGTGCTCACAAACTGAATACTTGGCATTTTTATGATAGGGAGTTATGACGCTCCTAATGGCCTTGATCTGTTTCAGGGGATCTTTCGGTAGGGCCCTCTTAATTTTGTTGGCCTTTTTAGTCTTAGTCACCCATGTCCACTCATCCTCTGACTCAGAGTCACTGCTACAGGAGGTGGCTATCTGATCCTGTAGGCTCTCCTGGATTCTGCAAACTTGGGAATGGCTTGCAGAATGTGGGGGCCTAGTTTCTTGAGACATGTGGTGCTCAGAAGAGTCTTCTGACTCTCCCTTGTTCCCAGGATTGGCTGAGTACCCCCCCCCCCCACTGCCCTAGCTGGGAAGAGGTTTTTAAGACACTCTTTGTGGGCCTAGTTTCATGGAGTTCCCCACCAACATTTACAGACTGATCCTTTGGTAGACAATATTTTTGAGGATCCAATTCCCTGATTCTCCCCTCACTGGGGTCTTCCTGATCAGAGAGGCTAGCCCTAACATTGAGGAATCTGTACAGAGATGCCCGCCCATCCATATCTGGGAGGCGCTGCTCTTTCAGTCCCATGTTTCCCATTCTGCTGAAGTCTACCATCCCAGTGGAACTTGGTTCATATGAGCCAGTGGACATGAGGTCGGCAGAGTCCATGGTACTGAAGGGGTTAAAGTCCCTGATGACAGGGGTCCTGGTGTTATGCTCAGGGGGTTCTTTGTCGTTTCCTACCACATCTCTTTCAGCCCCTATTCCATGGTGACATGCCAAAATCTGACTCTTTTGCTCCTCTATTAAGGCCTTACTGATCTCAATGATTGGCTCTTGCATGGCTATCTGTTTGTGGAGCCTGTCATTCTTTTCACAGAGAGCCTCATTGTTTCTCTGTGCTTCCTGCCTGGATTGGAAATACTGGGCCAATATTTGCTGCAGGAGACTCACCTCCTGAATTCTGTCATTATTGGTCTGAGTGTTCTTTTCCAGAGCATCCTCCACCTGCCTGGTGTGCTCTAGTAGCTTCTCATGTTCAGTTTTAACTTCACTAAACTCCTGAAGGGCCAGCTTTCTTTCCTCTAGCTTAGTTTTTAATTGGCTGACTTCCTGGCCTAAGGCGGCCCTCTCCTGACTTAGAGTGCACCTCTGTTCAGCCAGGTCGTCCCTCTGTTTTTTAAATGCACTAGATTTCTGGCGCTCCTCATCAAATTCCTCTTGAGATTGGATGTCTTTAATAATTAATTTGTTATTTTCCTCTTTTAATTGGTCTATCTGGTCTTGTAAAACGACCATCTGTTCTGCACAGACTCTATTAAAAGTTAATTGTTGCGCCAGCTTTTGTTGCTTCTGTTTTAAAGAGTCAACCCTTTCCTGATACTGATACTCATCTTGCAGTGTCTGTAATTTGGTACCTTGTTCTGCATTCTTTTGCTGTAAGAGAGCCAGATCTTCCTTTAATTTGGTAATATACTGCCTAGCCTCTGTTTCTGATTCTTGGTTCTTCTGGGGCCTTTGCTCTGCAGAGTCCAGATCAGTTTGGATTTTCTGCAGTGTTTCCCCTTGCTTCTTTGCCAGAACTATATTGTCTGCATGCTTTTCCTGTATTATTCCTATGTGGAGGTACAGGTAGGCCGCCGTTTTGGCAATTTTACACTGCTCCTCTTTTATTTTTGGGGCCATGTACAGTTCACTAAGTGCTTGGTGTAATGGACCCTTGTCCTGCCATGTATCTAGGTTTATTGCAGTGATGTGTTGTTTTATTTCCCGTAGCCATTCTTGTTCATCCTGTTCGGGCCACTCACCCCTGACAAACAGTTTGTGCAGGAGGTGTTCCCTAGCAATATTAATTTCTACTGGGGTCGCAATTTCAGAAATATCTATTTCCTTCTGACTTATTTCAGGGTTAATTTACTTTTGCAAAAAAGCCTGATTTTATTTTTGAGTATTTATTTTGAGAGGTGCTTTTACAGTGTAGCACAGTACGCCAACCCAGCAAGGTGTCTGTACCCTGCAGGCTAGTATGCTGTGTTAGACTATCAGGGTGGTATTTCAAATTCAGAATCGTGGCACGAGCCCCCAAGCTGTAAGGGATTTCAATCAGGCACACACCCAGGTCTCGCCTAGCATGTAGTGCGCAATGAAACCCTGGTTTATTTTTGTCTATAAATTCAATATTCTGAATGATATACCACTCATATCACACCTGTCTCAAAATGCCCCCCAGGTCACACTGAACCAGGAATCAGGCTAGTTTGTAAAGGTGAAGACTTATTTATTTATTTAATATTCAAATCACACATAAGTTTAATATATATCTATGTGGGAAAGCAATCACCTAACGGTGACAATACAATTCAGAATATAAGTCAAGCAATTCAATTCACTTATAATGATGCAGCATAGAAAACACAGGAAAAAGAACAGTTTTGATTTGTGAACAGATAGTGTTTAGGTTAATATTCCCCCTGCACAATTTTGTTTAAATACAACTGAGCAATCCTACACAAATGTGTGTAACCAGCAGGTATTCAGGAATGAAAGACAACGGGGGTCATTACGAGTTTGGAGGCAGCCATGGTGCTATTAGCACCATGGCTGCCTCCAAAGTCATGTCCGGGTCCGGGATCTCTGAATGGTAACTTACCGGGTCATTCCAACCTTGGAGGACCCAGTAAGTCCCCATTCAAAATACCCTTCCCCATTCCCATTCGAGCCTCCATAGGGCTCAATGGGAAAGGGGAGGGAGCTAATAACAGGCCCGCAAACAGCGGGCCCGCTGTTTGCGGGCCTGTTATTAGCTCCCTGGTCCCTTAGCGGCTCCCGCTAAGGACGGCTGGTTTTACCAGCGGTCTTAGTGGGACCTGCTAAGGGACCTCGGAATGCGGCGGTAAAGGGTTTAACGGCACTGGCATCCTTACCGGCACCGTTAAGCCCTTACCGCCGCACTTGTAATGAGACCCAATGTCTAGAGTTAGATGCAAACTTACGTCCCCCAACAAGAGAGAAAAACGTTACATATCGCAGAAACAAAAATCTCAGAAACTAAATTAACCCCTGTTGCGGCTAAAAAGAGGGCTAGCAGACAGCTTAGGTCTAACAAATCCATTCTTCCAAGAAATATACAAACTTCAGGAACAGGGGCAGTCTTAACAAGGCTCTTGCCTAATACAAAAGGTCCATTACCTCACACAGTGACAGACAATGAGACAGTTAGCGAAGAGGATTCTGAACACAAATCGTCCAACAGTGTGGCACAGAAAGTGATTTAATGAACTTGTCAACCTACTCAGAAGATATAGGTTTAAGGGGATACGAGACAAATCAACACCAGCAGCAGGTTATTAGTCGACCCGCACTAAGGGACCCTGGATCTCAAAGTGGTACTCTAAAAACAAACAGTGTGCAAAACCAAACCGTGGGTAAGGAAGCCATCAGGAGTAGTGAATTAAGGCCCCTTGTCCCATCAGAGAAAAAGGATAAGAAAACTCCCAAATGGAGGTCGAAGCTTATCAATAATGTGGAAACCTCTGACGAATCTTCGAATGTGGGTGAAGAAAACATTTCTACAGATCGTGAAATATATTTTTTGACAATGGAACAGAGAAGAACTATGCTAGCACAGAGGGCACCAACAGAGGTGGATGAGAAACGCCTTAGTAATTCCCTTGGGTGGATCTCAGTGGGTGACCCAAAATGATCCGTCTCATGGGCAGAAACCAGCAAGCCGGCGAGAGTCGCTACAAAAGCTAAACAAGCAACTGAGCAAGACCTTAACAACACTCCACAAACTAAGGCGTTCAAACTATCCTTGACAAGAACCTTAGGATTTCCAGACAACCTTGTCATGAATAGAAACAACGTGATGAGGTTACTGCAATGTGTACCAAATCTGGACCAAGTCAACTCAAAGGATATTGACTTAATTGAGTTTCCTAGTGAATCAAGCTTCGACAATGTGATCCTTCACATAGTATCACGTAACATCAAAAATCTACTTGTCAAAGAAGGGTCAAAACTGAATGTTCATGGGTTTACCTTGAAGGAATTAGACAACCAAACAACAAGCTCAAGTGAAACCCCACACCAGATTCGGGACGTGGGCCAAAGAGTACTCCCTCAAGTAAAGTTTGTCGCCTCAAACAACATAGGCAACCACTCCAAAGAGGGTACGGATGATTTAAAAATTGGCCTATACAAGGGTAGTAGGCGTGTCACTCTGAAGAAAACGGTGGGGCAGAAGGTCGATAGTGATGAAGACTGGAGTTGACTAGCTGGAACATGGACAGGTTCACTATAACGCCAGAACAAGAGCGTCATTAACCCCATCAGGAGTAAGAAAATAGCCAGTTGGAACACTAGGGGCTGTGTACACTTATTTGGCAAAAGTGAAATAAATTTAATAAAATACGATCTTATTTGCCTCCAGGAGACCTGGTTAAGAGAGACACCTGTGCTGGATGGCTACGAAGTACACTTAAACCCGGCAACAAAGGGGGTGAAAGGTCGTCCAATGGCAGGCCTTTTAACTGCAATAAAAAGAATGAGCGGCTTAATTGTAATTACCTCTACTAAAATAAATTCCGAAATTCAATTCACCTTTGCACAAACAACTTCACCCCATTGGGAAACCAAGAATCAGTTGCTGCTAATTTGCAACATATACTGGAGAAGTAGTTCAGCGAACAAGCAAAGTACCAAAATCATCTAGCTAAGGGAAATGGACGAGGCCAGGTCTACCAGGCCATACCTGGCGGTACTTCTCTGTGGAGACTTCAATATGGAGTGCTTTGATAAGAAAGGCACCAAAATAGAAGTGTTAGGTGGCAGAGAATATAAGAAGGGGACTGGACTTTGAAAAGGAGCTAATTGAGAGAAACATCCATATGTCTAATGGCAACTTGCAGGGAGATAAACCAGCGGCTGCAACATGGAAGAGCGGGGCCCACTCAAGTACTATCGACTACATCTTCGCTACAGAAGATCTACTAGCAAAACTGATCTCTCTACAAGTGACATCTACAGAGTTAAGTGATCACAATCTCCTGGAGCTCGAATGCACCGACTGGGCCTCTGGAAACCCACCAAGGGGGTACCATCAAGAAGACCAGAATCTCGAGGTTTCTTCGGGAGCCAATCGTCTACTGATCAACAAAAGAAACTTGTCGTTGGTAGCATCTTCTTTGCTGGCCTTGAATTCAGACTCATTTTGCCCAAGCGGCGGTATACTGCAATACCCAGACTTCTTACAGGCATTTAGAGAAAAGCAGGCCACCTCCATGAAGCCAACCTTTGCACCAAAGCATGTCTTCAATAAGCAAATTGCAGAAAGAAAGAGAGTCATTAATAGACTGTGGAGACTAGTGAAAAAATACAAAACGACTGAAAACTTAATTTTGCTTAAAAAAGCTAAAAACACCTTTAAGAACTGGTTATTCCAACATAAACAACAAATTATTCAGCAAGATGGTGAAAGAATGTTCCAGCTTGCCACCCGGAAAAACACAGCAGGTGTGTGGAAGCTAATAAATGACTTGAACACCCCAGAGGAATCAAAAATAACAAATTCAGTGTCTGCACAGGTGCGGGAGGCGCACTTTAAATGCTTATATGCATTCAGAGGGCTGGAGCAAATCAAGTCACTCACATACTCAGAAGGCCCATGGGACTTCAAATTTGACATCCAAGAAATAATCAACCTCACAGAGAAGTCAAATGTGTCGAGGGCAGCTGGCCCGGAAGGCCTGACCAATGAGATCCTGAAGAAAGATCCAGCTCGTTGGGCAACATTCATGTTGAAACTATTCACCACCGTGGTAAGGGTGAAGAGATTACCATCATCCTGGACCCGCTCTATAGTGGTCTCCATCTTCAAGAGGGGGGATAGATCAGACCCCTGCAACTACAGGCCTATTACCCTTCTTGACGTGGTCGGCAAGATATTGGCAGCAATCATCCTGAGGCACCTCAATGAATGAAACCTGATGTCCCACCACCAGGATCAGTGGCAGTCCGGCCTCCAAAAGGGGATTGGCACCAATCTAAACATCTTTATCATTAACATACTTAAGTGCCTGGTCAACCAGAAAAGGATACGGTCGATTTACATCGTTTCGATCGACCTGGAACAGGCTTTCGATTCAGTGGATCGTAGAATCCTGTGGGACAAACTTAAGAAATGGGGTTGTCCTCAAGCCTTGAGAGAACCAATGGAAGCCCTTCACCGTGACACCACTTTAAGAATCAGGTTGGACAGAAGGGGTCAACTGTCCAACGAAATTCTTTCAGAAAACGGGCTAAAGCAGGGCTGTCGCTTGGCCCTAGCAGTTTTTTGCCTGTTTATATCGGACATGGCTGAGGCTTTCACGAAAACAAGATGCTTTCCGCCTAAAATCACTGGCCATTCTGTGGGACGACTACTATTTGCTGATGACCTGTTACTGCTTGACCAGACAGAAATTGGGCTGCAGAGACAATTGACAGACGTGTCTCTTTATATCCACAAAAATGGCCTTAAAATAAATGCCCCAAAAAAAATCTAAAATCCTGATTCTGGGTGACAGTGGCAGGGCCAGGAAGCGGAACAAATGTATTTGCCCATTGAACGGAGAACAAATACCAGTTGTTGCATCAATGGTGTATCTGGGGATAACTTTATACAACAGCTTGGGCGACGTTCCTGGCATTGCCCATTTGAGAAGTAAAGTAAATAACTTGGCATCCCAAGCGTTGCTTATTAAAGGGCACTATTGTAAATTTTCCATGGTTCCAATTCTGGACTTCTACAAATTGAAAGTTGCACCTATACTCACCTACGCAGCAGAAGCCAACCACTTTATGGACCCCAAAAACTGGAACCGTTTGGAAGGCCTGTTTTGGAAGAGGGTCTTGGCATTGCCGAACTCTATACCTATTGAACGGTTTCGGAGGGAATTGGGTTTGTCTTCCCTATACTCCCTGATGGAATGGAAATCTTTATCCTTCATGAAGAAATGTCTTCATCCACCAGGTGTAAGTGGGTTTTCTATAATTAAGGAGGCTATGGAAGGGAATCAGGTTGAAGTACTAAAAGCTTGGCATGAGTCTTGCTCCTCTTTACTGTTAAATCTTGCCCTTTCGGGCAAAACACTAACTGAAAATCCAATGAGGGTGAAGCACAAACTACTGGACCAGGACTGGATTCGGACAGAGCAGAAAGTGAAAGTCTACAAACTGTATGTGGACGAACCAGCAGAACACTACAGAAGAGGATCGGTCTTGTCCTACCTTGACAGATTTCCCTCACCGTCGGAGCGGCAAAACGTTTTAAGATTTGGTTTAGACCTCCAACACGGGTGGTCACAGAAAGGAGATCAAAGGCCCAGGAAGAGAGAGTACTAAATTGTCGGATGTACAACAAAGGTTCTGAGACCTTGAAGCACCTTGTGCTAGTGTGTGAGCCCTTAAACCCTATAAGAGTCAAATACTTGGGGAGATTTTTTGAGAAATCGACAACGAAATCGCCGGACGAGTGGTGGGCTTGCATTAGATGGGGGGATCGGCTTTCCTTGTCGCTAGCTGTGTTCCAGTTTGTGAGGTTAATCTTCACCACTATGGAGGTCATCAAAAACACAATTGTTGGATGAAAATAACTTTTACAGATTGGGCCTTGGAGGAGGAAAAGGTTTGCTTTTATTATTTCCTTCCTCTCTCTTTCTTTCTTTCTTTCTTTCTTTCTTTCTTTCTTTCTTTCTTTCTTTCTTTCTTTCTTTCTTTCTTTCTTTCTTTCTTTCTTTCTTTCTTTCTTTCTTTCTTTCTTTCTTTCTTTCTTTCTTTCTTTCTTTCTTTCTTTCTTTCTGTTTTATTCTTTATTGCAAACACTTCTATGTATGTATCGGTAAAAGGTTGCATCTAAGATTTAATAAAAACCAGGTGATGTGTAATAAAAAAAAGAAAAAAAAGAAAAACGTTTTTGGCAATGGACACATTTAAACTGACAGGTGAAAATTGCTTTGAAAAATAACGCAAAAGGGGCAAAATACTTAAATGGACAAAAGTTCTAAGGAAAGCAACACTACACAGGTCCTAACACACATGATCTATAATATAAACAACAGTACACACTTTAGATCAGAATGGGATGGAAGAAGCACTTCGAAATGGGAACTTTGCAAATTTGCGGCAAACTTTTACTATGCGATCTTGGAGAAAAACGGGTCAAATACACTGTTCCACTGTTTTTAGTTGTAGATGTAGCTAAGGGCCTTAGGTTTCAGTGAGAGTTGAAATTAAGTTTCTATACTTAAAATGGAAGACATTATGGAGGTTTTAGTGAAAGGCGTTTTTTTGCAAAATAGGTGCGAAAATGAAAACAGAATTTCGATTTTGAAAATGAAAGATAGGTTTTTTATACTATATTAATGACTATAGAAAAGAGGTTGCCACGCATGAATCAGTTATTAACGGCCGCTCATAACTCTTCATGTGTGATACTCTAGTTTCCGTTCTGTATGGGAATTACTTTAATTAATCAAAATCACTAAGAAGGGATTCCAAGATGGCCGCCGGAGCGAGAAGACGCGAGTGAGTCTCGCTCCCGCCGGGCCACTCATTAGCACCTTAGAAGCTGCGAGCCAGAGGGCGGCTGTACCCCACAAACAGCTCCGGGTACGGCCCCTGTCACGGGCTCCAGGAGGTGATCACATCGGCCCCCTCCAGCGCCGAGGAACGGCGCTCCCCCTCCCCATCGGGACAAGGTGCGGCCCGCGCACCTAGAACCACCATCACAGGCCCCCCAGAAGACGCGAGGCGGAGGCCAACGGCGGGGGAGGCGAGGATCGGGGAGGCCCCTCGGAACGGAACGAAGCCCCAGCATTGCGGCGCCCGGGGGTCGGGCAAACATCCGGCAGCCCCGAAGAACGGGCTCGGCGACCCGCGGCAGCAGCGGACCCCGCGGGAAGAGCGGGACGGAGCCGAGCGCGGCGCAGATCTCCCACAACAGCCCCGGGACGACGGAATCCAGCGGAATCCAGCGGCGGTCCCCTGTCCGGTGGACCACAAGGTGAGGCCCCCCCTGGGTGTACCCCGCGCCCCCCCGGGGCCCCGTGAATCTGGAGGGCCCCCCCCTCAAACCGCACAAAGGCCCACCATCCCCCCCACCCCACCCCACAGCTGAGAGATAAGTGGAGGTGGCCACGAACCGGAGCGCCGTAGACAGACCCACCCAGGGCAACAGAGAGCGGCGCAACCTCCGAGGGCACTAACTGGAGCCCCAACTCTGCAGCACACGTGGGGTCTTTACAACAGGCGCCACACCTAAGTGGACTATATGCCCCCCTAGTAGTCACCCCCTACAACGATAAACAACCCAAGAAGGGGCACGAAATCAGCAGGACGCGCCAAGGCCCATCTAACAAGAGGCTTCCCCCCGGCCGGAGAAATAGGAGAGGGGACGGGCTCGCCCGGAGGGACTCCAAGACAAGATCATTTAAAGGAAGACATGTCTAAAGCGAAGGGGAGAGGGGGGGGATCCCTACAGACACAGCAGCCCCCCAAACAAGACTCCAACCTGATACAAATGTGGGCAGGGGACACCCCAGTGTCGACCAGGAGCAGGATACAGGAGGACTCTTCTCAACAGGCCGCGAACTCGTCCGAGACGAGGGACCTGGCCCCCGGCGCCCAACCTCCGACAAAAGACGATATGCACTCCTGGTTTAAAGAACTACAAGATAAATTAATGTCAACGGTCCAAGACCAGTTTGCAGCTATTAAACAGGATATGCAACAGGCAATTCAAGGAGTTCAACATGACATTGTCAACCTGGAGGAAAGGACTGACACCCTAGAAAAGATAGTGCAAAACGCAGAAGAGGAGGCCCTTCAGCGCGCCGAAACACAAGAACACCTGGTGCGCCTGACACATAACCTAGAAATTCAGTGCGAAGACCTCGAGAATAGGTCCCGCAGATCGAATATACGCATCAAAAATATGCCAGAATCGGTCCTGGACGGGGACCTAAAGAAAGCTGTTCAGGAGGTTTTCGGGGATATCATCGAAGCTCAGGACCCGGAGACAGTGGGGATCGATCGCATACATCGAGTAGGCCCGAGACGCACGGGGGCACCGGGAGAGAGACCCAGAGACGTCCTGGCGGCTTTGTCCTCCTATCCACAAAAAGAGCGTATTCTACGAAGAGCAAGGCAGCTGGATCAAATCAGGATGAATGGGGCAGACATTCAGCTGTTTCAGGACTTATCAGCCGTTACACTCCTAAAAAGAAGAGAGATGGCCCCTCTCACGAGGGAACTGGTCACAAGAGAGATAAAATATAAATGGACATTCCCTTTCGGTCTGCTGTTCGACTGGGAAGGGAAACAAAGGAGGGTGACCACCATGGAAGAGGGGCTATCCATTTTGGACATCCAGCCAAGGGAATCCTCAGTCAGAAAAGACAGGAAAACGGGGGAACCACACAACAGGCCGGGGGGATGGGAATTGGTCCGACAGAAAAGAAAACGTCGCGGAGGGGGTAGGGATGGGACTACCGTAACAAATTAGTGGATGCAAAGATGAAAGCACAAAAGACCCGGGGCCCAATAACTGAAGACAGCACATGGAACGGCCCCCAATGATGGAAGTCGCAAACGACAGACTTAGTTGGCCCGGCTCGGAGCTGGAACAACCCACATAAAGATCAAGGAACAATGAGGGGTTTAAGACTCCCCAATAAGTTAACCTCGAGCCTCCAGAGGACTGGGAGCGACAGGCGGAACGCCAGAGCTACCTTAGGTACCCGTGCCCTCCTCGGGTGTAAAGTTGCAACAAAGTTTATGGTTGGGGGAATTGTTTATTGTTGGGGAGGGGAGGGCAGATCTTCCGGAAGCGAGAAGGGGAGGCACAACTCGAGCTCTACACTGGTACAATCAGACTATTTGAAATGGGGAAGATTCGACTTGTAACATTAAATGTAAGGGGCCTGAACTCCCCGGTGAAGCGGAAAAAAGTAGAGATCATGTTAAGAAGAGAAAAGGCGGATGTGCTAATGTTCCAGGAGACCCACATTAAAGCTCAAGATAGGGGGAAAATCCGCCTGAGAGGATACGAGATAATTGCACAATCCAACGCAGCCGAAAAAAAGGCGGGAGTGCTGATCGCTGTGAAAGGAAATATAGAAGTAAAGGTGATCGACAAAACCTCAGATAAGGACGGAAGGTATGTCTTTGCCAATATCAAACTACACAACGCCCTTATGACACTGGCATCCATTTACGCCCCAAACACGGGCCAAGATGGCTTTCTGAGGGACACAATGGGGAGGCTGGAGGGGTTCGCGAAGGGGGAAATGATAATAGGTGGAGATCTAAATATGGCCTGGCACCCCCAATCAGACCGAAGTGCGAGCGGACCCCTCCACCAGAGCGCCCCCTCTCAGCGTCTGAGGAAACAGATCGAAGGCATGGCCCTGTGGGACGCTTGGAGGGAACATAAAGGCCAAACCAAGGGTTACACCTACTTTTCACATGTTCACAACACAATGTCTAGAATAGACTACTTCTGGGTGTCAGTGGGGATCCTGGGAAAAATACAGGATTTGGAGCTGGGCCCCATTTCACTGTCGGATCATGCACCTATCTGGCTGGAACTGTCGACTCCGGGGAACGAAAGGAGATTATGGAGGTGGACACTCCCACAAGAAATACTATCCGACCCAGTGATGGGAGAATCTATAAAGGAAAAAATGGAAGAATTCTTTGAGCATAACGACACGGGGGAGGTCCCCTTGAGCACAGTATGGGAGGCGTCCAAAGCAGTAATCAGAGGCCATCTAATAGCCCTCAAAGCGACCAGGGATAAACAAATACGGCAGTGGGAATCAGAACTGGAAAAGAAGCTGTCGGATATCCGGGAAGAATTAATGTCAAGCCCCACTAGAGACCTAAAACGGACACTCAAACACACAGAGGGTCAACTCGAACATCTCCGAAGCAAACAAGCCCAGAGATCTCTCCTATACCTCAAACAGAAATACTACATCAAAGCCAACAAGGCAGACCGACTTCTCGCCCGACTGCTCTCGTCGAAGCGGAACGCAACGACCATCAAGAAAGTCAAAAATGCAAACGGAGAAACGCTAACGAGCTCCGAGGATATAGGGAACACATTCAGGGAATTCTATCAGAACCTGTACTCCACAGAGAACCCAAATGAAGCTGACCAAAACAGTTTCCTGGCATCGATCCCCTTTCAGAAAATATCAGAAGAAACCAGAGCAGACCTAGAGGCCCAGATAACCGAAACAGAAGTGAAGAAGGCGATAATGAGCCTCCCGCTCAACAAAGCACCCGGCCCGGATGGTTTCACAGCCACATTCTATAAAAAATATGTAGACATCCTCGCCCCATTCCTCACGAGACTTCTAAACACCTTCAAAGATAGTGGGAATGTCACTCCATCTATGAACGAGGCAAAAATTCTGGTTTTCTATAAACAAGGGAAGGATCCCTCCCTCCCGGGCTCATACAGACCTATAGCCCTAATTAACCTAGACTCTAAAATCTACACCAAAATCCTAGCGGCTAGGCTCTCCCCACTGCTTCCCTCCTTAATCAACCCAGATCAATCGGGCTTCATCCCGGGAAGACAGACACATGACAACACCAGAAGACTAGTCCACCTTATAGAGAAAATTAAATTCACCCGCACCCCAGCAGTACTACTTTCTCTAGATGCAGAGAAGGCGTTCGACCGTGTAGAATGGTCAATGCTCTTTAAAACTCTGGCGCACATGGGATTTGGGAATCAATATATTAACATGATCAAAGCCAATTACTCCTCCCCCTCAGCCAGGATAGCGGTAAACGGAGAAATTACAGAGAGGGTGGAAATTTCCAGGGGAACGAAACAGGGCTGCCCACTTTCGCCACTCTTGTATGCGCTATTCCTAGAACCACTACTCATTAAAATTAGGGAAACAGATCAAATTAGAGGGATTGAGATGGCGGGGAAACAACACAAGGTTATAGCCTATGCGGATGACATGCTTTTGGCACTGGAGGACCCCACCCACTCAGCCCTAGCGGCGCTCCACCTGCTGGAGCTATTTGGGAGCATCTCTGGCTTAAGAATAAATAAAAAAAAATCAGAAATGCTTATATTGGCAGGGTGCAGCGCAACACTGGGTAGAGAGGCAGACCACATGGACATAAAGGTCGCGGAAGAGGGCATAAAATACTTGGGGATAACACTGACTCACAAGGTAGAGACGTTGTACACCAAGAACTATCCCCCACTCTTAGCCAAGATTCAAAGAGATCTAGAGAGGTGGAATCCCCTAAATATTTCCTGGTGGGGGAGAATACAGACGATAAAAATGAACATTCTCCCTAAAGCACTGTACCACTTCCAGTCCCTACCGGTTGGGGTCCCAGACTCCTTTTTCAGAGCCCTAGCCAAGTCGGTCTCATCCTTCATCTGGAACAGGAAACCCCCCAGAGTATCCAGAACAATCCTCACATCCAACATCAGGGAAGGTGGCCTAGCACTCCCACACTTTAAGAACTACTACCAAGCGGCCCAGCTCAGGATTCTGAGAGAATGGCTAGGAGATAATCAACGAACGACATGGGTGACACAGGACCGGGCGGTCGCCAGAACGCCACTAGAAGACTTATTATGGACACCTAAGCAGCACAGGCACCCGAATCTTCGCATTAGTGAGATCATGAAGACCACGTTGAATGCTTGGGATGAGCAGACACGGAGAGAGAACATTACCACGACTACGGCCCCGTTCACCCCAATCTGTAGAAACCGGCAGTTCCCCCCGGGGACTGAGCAAGGGGCTTATGGGAACTGGGAGGAAGCTGGATGCAGGAAAATAGGGGAGATGTTCGTGGACGGGGAGCTGAGAACCTTTGCCAACTGCAAATCAACCTGGAACCTCACTAATGCGGACAGATACAAATATGAGCAGCTTAGACACTGGCTGATCACGCCTGAGATCACCCATGCGGCGACAAGAGAACTTACCGCCTTTGAAAAGTTTCTCCTCACAAACTCAGGAGACAGAAAACTAGTCTCCAATCTCTACAGGTTCATGAATACCCAGGGAGAAGACATCAAGTGGGCATACATGAAAAGATGGGAAAAAACGCTGGGGACAGCCATCACCGCACAGCAGTGGCAGTCGTTGTGGTCCGATATCCACAAACTGACCAGAGCAGTTCAAACCAAAGAAATGTGGATTAAGATCGTCACGCAATGGCACTACACCCCGGAGAGGCTAAATAGTATGTTCCCACTTACACCTAATCGCTGCTGGAGAGGCTGTACAGATGCAGGCTCGTGGAGACACATTTGGTGGGACTGCCCCAAGGTTAAACTCTTCTGGACAGGAGTAATAGCCGAACTGAAGAAGATCTTCCCAGAAGTGGACCGGTACACAGAGAAAACCTGGCTCTGTGGATTCACGGACCACAAAGTCAACACACTCACCAAGGCGCAGCGAAAATGCTTCATGAGCCTACTCATTGCGGCCTGGGCAACTATCGCACAGGGATGGAAAAATAGAGACTCACCGATGCTATTCACCTGGCTACACAAGGTCTGGTCCCAAATGACCATGGAGAAAATCACACACAATCTCCATGGAACACATGGCTCCTTCATAAAAGAATGGGGTGGAGTGCTAGAATATCTCCAGTCAGACTACATGGCACAGTGGTGCCCGCACTCTATAAAAATCTCTGACTTATTCACCTAGTAACTAGCTGCGAGATCTTTGGATCAATGACTATGCTTCCAGAAGAGGGTGGGCGGGGGAGGTGGGATGGGGAGTTGAGGGATTGTTTACCTTTTGTATCACTTACAAAATAATAAAAACATGTTTTAAAAAAAAAAATCACTAAGAAGTTATTGTTTTGTAACACAGATGAGAGAAAAGTCAGCGCAAGAAAGATTTTAATGATGCTAGGGTTCTGAATTTAAATATGGGATGGGTTGAAATTGGGATGATACAATGCAGATATACTATGGGTCACTGTTCTTCCTGTTCATACTTACAGTCCTTTGTAATTAAATTGGACCATCAGTTCTGGACATTGGATTGGATCAAGTACCGGCAGCAGGGCACCTCCAGAGGGATTGGATCAGCGGCGCGGTTCTGGTCAATTTTGGACTGTGCCTCAGGTTGGATTAGGATGGGCCCTTCTTGGTCACTGGACACGGCAGATTACAGGATGCAAGTTTCAGCGGGCAAGCCTTAATGGTAGCAAGCCAAGCTGAATCAGAATTATTCTTTTAATTTTTGGAGGTTTGCAATTGGGTCAAGCTAGCAAATGTTCTGCAATGCTAAGTCTGGATTCTGCAAAGAAATCTGGATCTTCAAAGAATTCTGGAGTCAACTACAAGAAGAAGAGTTCTGGACCAAGGTGCTGCGCGGGAATCTGGATGTGTTTCTGGAAGCAGTGTCTTAAGTGTGGTGAAGTTCCTATATTTATACGGTCAAATGCCATCCCCCAGTTTATGATGTGGGCAGAATTTCAAAAACACACCCCCATGGCTGTGAGTCGCTGCAGGCACATACTTTGTCCTGGTTGGCAGTCTGAACAGAGCTGTCGTCTTTATGATGCAATTTAGGAACTTCCACATAGATTTTTACCAAAACATAACTCTTGCACAAATGTACATTTCTAACATTATGTACCCTAATAAAATTGGACACCCACATTTCATATGTGATTGTCTATATTCACATTCAATCCCTGTCTTTGTGTGAGCTGTTTTCCTCATTCTACAGATTTTGATCAAATTTAAACCTAACAGTTTGGATTAATCATTTCTAACTCGGTACATCTCTGGGCGCTTATCAGTGGACCATGTACATACAATCTTGGGTTTGCAACATTAATCGTTCTGCTATAATGAGACTTTTTTCATTATTTTGGTTCCTTAAATGGTACAGATTTCATCAATGGGCCTCATTACGACCCAGGCGCTGGACCATGGTGCTATTAGCACCATGGTCCATGCCGGTCTCCGGCATGGTGGATGGCGGAATAACCGCCCCATCACAAGGTTGGCGGGGGCGGTAATTCCCCATTCACCATTTGCCCTTCCCCATTCCCATTTTGCCCCATAGGGCATAATGGGGATGGGGAAGGCGCTAATTACGGCACCGTAATTAGCTCCAAGGTCCCTTAGCGGGTTGGATTTTAACGCCTGCAAAAAGCAGGTGTTAAAGCCTCCAACCCGCTAAAGGACCTTGTAATCAGGCGCTCTTTACGGCGCCGTTAAACCATTAGCGCCAGGGTCATAATGAGGCCCAATGTCTTAAAATCAAGAGCCTGAAATTAGGTTAATGTCTACCAATTTTATGCCTCTTTAGGTTGCTCAGTTAAAGAGTTTTAAAGTTTAATCACACATAAGGATTTAAGATCAAAGTTCTCCTTTGTAACCTCCCCTTCCCAGGCAGCAGCTGTCCAGTCCTTTGATTAGGGAGGTGTGTACCCTTCCTGGAGTGAAGCTCCCCTGTAGAGATTGTTGGGCAGCTTGCCATTGTCCTTGGTTCAGCCTCAGACGAAGGTCTACTGAGGTCCCATTGTGCTGCTTGTTGTCATTATGCGGGAACCATTAGGCTTCCTGTTTTCAAGGGAGTGTCAAGCTGAGATATCAACTTTCCCAGGCCAAGCACTGCCTAATCAGAATTTAGCAGTTACTTCCACTGGGTTACTGTAAGATTCACCTACAATCTTTTATTTAAAAGATTTAAAATGAACAGAGTTTATAATGGATTTTGACATTTTAAAGGAATTAAGCCCTTCACAGAAGAATCCTTTAAACAGGCAGATTTTGCACTTCTTCAGGAAAAGAAATACACATTTAAACTGAGTTTGACAGCCAATTTCCTTAGGGAACTGTCAGGCAGTGATGCCTGGATTCCTCTGACTGCCTGGAGAATCTTTGATTTCAGCACACTTTTCCTTCCCATAATTCACTGGAAAGATGACAGAATTTAGCGCCAAAACAGCACTTTGCTTTGAAGGTTGCCATTGATTAGTGGGCTGTATTTAAGGGCATTTTAGGATTTTTAGCCCTTCTGTGGCCTTTTGACAGGTGACTCCTGTTTTTACACCAGCTTTGCCTGTGTGGCAGGGTGTGCAGCTCTTTTGTGGTTTATGAACCATGCGCAGTCTTGCAGCTTTGGCGTGCACAGGGTTATTGCCTCCATTTATAGCAGTTTTCTTTCCCCATTGGCAAAGGGGTGTAGTAGGGTGCGTTGGCATGGGTTGAAATATCCCACAGCCCTGTGGTATTTTCTATTATGCCTGCCTTTTCTAGCTTGTCAAGTTCTTTCTCTACGGCCTCCCTCATGTGGAACGGCACTCTGCAATGATGCACTGCCTTCGGTTGAATAGTAGGGTCAATGTGTAGTTTGACGGACCTGCCTTTCAGGCTGCCGATGCCCTGGAACACTTTTTGGTGTTTTTCTTGTAGGTCATTGATTTCTGTGTGTTGAATGCTGAATACAAATTGTACTATTTGCAGTTTTTCAGCTGTTTTGCAGCTTAGGAGGGTCTCGCAGCCGGCATCGACTAGGTAGATTGGGGCTCGTCACGTGGTGTTGTTATGTGAAAGGTCTGATCTGAATGACCCTTGTACCGGCAGTGGTTTCTTGCAGCCGTATGCGTACAGTCGGACTTTCCTGTCTTGGAGTCTCGGCTTTGCATGGAGCTTGTCAAATGTGGTCATTGGCATAACGTTGATGGTTGCGCCGATGTCAATAACTACTCTTGTGGGCTTTCCGTCTGATAGGACTGTGCATGTTGGTCTTTTCCGTTACTTGGACCTCTAAGGTTCGACTGCTGAGATGAGATGTACACAGTGTATTCTCTTGCTGGGCTTCTTTCGCCTTTCTTTGTCCCGTCTGTCAGGGGATACACTGTCTTTGCTTTCTTCACTTTCACTCGTATCCGGTGATCTTTGTATGTGGTCTACTGCTCTCGCTCTCCCCTTCCTGCTTGGTTGAAGAGAGGTTTCTTGAGGAGTAAACTTCTTTCTGTGTTTTTGTGGCCGCCGCAGCAGTTGTTCTCGGTCTCCTCTGCTTGGTGGATGTAGGCAGACAGCCGCATAGTGGTTGAGGTGGTTGCACTCATTCAGAGGTCGAAGTGGGCGGGAGCGGTCGGGAGCGGTGCTCCTATACTTTTTATTTTTAAGTTTCACCGCTCCTATATTTTTATTTTAAAAAGAAACCATTCCAGAATGGTTTTGTTTTAAAATAAAAGTGTAAGAAGAAGTTGAAACTTGCACTTCAGTGCACTGAACATTCCCTTAAAGAGCAGGTGTGTTTGTTTGGGGGTTTGGATTGTGTGTGGGAGTGGGTGCAATGATGGGGTTTGTGGGGAGCGGGGCAGGCCAACAGGAAACATAGTTCCACTACTTATTTTCGTACACTTCGACCACTGCACTCACTGCAGGTCGACCCCCATGCAGGGCATGTTTCTCATCTGTGGCATGGGCCACCACACCACTTGCATGCGTTCTCTCGTCCCTGAGGCATGTGGGGCTTCGAAGGGGTTTGTTTCTCGGTCTCCCGGTACTCGGGTGTTTTGGCGCCTTGGGATGGCTGCGACCTCCACTGTTTTTCTGGGGTTGTCTAGTGAAAGTCGTTAGATTGCGGCCTCAATTACTGCCACCTGGTCGTCTGTGCATTCTCAAAGACGCCCCATTTCGAGGATGCGAGATAGCGCTATGTTCTTTTCCGACCGGATGGCCCTCCTCAGTTTTTCTGATGAGATCCCGTTGATTATTTGGAGACGGATTGGCAAATTCCTTGTTGGGGAACTCGCAACTGACTGTCATCGCCCGTAGACGGGTGTGGAAATTGTCTCCCATCTTACTCTCCCGCTGCCTGACCATACAGAAGTGGAAACGTTCATAGGATTGAGGTCAGGTCTGAACTTGTTCGTGAGCACATTCTTAGCTGTGTTGTAGTCATTCGCATCACTGTTGTCAGGGATGGCGTTGAACAGGCGAAATGCGCTGCTCTGACGTTGAGCAGGAGAAAAGTGCATATCGTCTGCTGTGATTTCCCTGGCATCGAGATGCATCTCGAATTGTTGTAGCCAGATGCCCCAGCGAATGGCTGCCCCTGGAGTAAATGGGTCAAAAGGCGCCATGAGAGTGGTGAGGCTGGGTCCGGGTGTTCTGGGTTGACACTCCTTCTGGCCGATGGGCTTGCACTTGCACTTGAAGGGCTTGTGTTTGTGCTGGACATGGTTGTGTTGTGAGGTAGCCGCTGGTTGTGCGTGGGAGGTACAGTTATTTTCTGGCGCAAGCACAAACAGTGCTTCTAGTGATGTTGCACGTGTAGCCATGGGAAGTGGTTCTTTCATCTTGGTGCTACGGTTCCCTGGGTGCGCTGATGTTGCACCTCCTGTCACTGGGGTTTGCTGGCGGTGGGGCGAGTCACTCACCGGTGATTACACAATGATTCTGCCTTATTCTGTGAAGTTTGTACTGTGCATGCCTCCAGAACGTTGAAAATGCTGTGCACGCCGATATCATGCTGCTGAGATCCCCCTGGAATGTTAGGGGTGTGAGAACGAGGCTCGTGCTTCCCCGTTCATTCATACGCGAAGTAGATGGAATGTTGGAGATGTATTCAGAACGTTGGGGGCCTGAAAGCGAGGCTCGCTCACTTGACTGATGTGCACATGCACGCGTGCCTGAGATTTTCGTGCGAGTCCCGTCGTGAGCTGTTGGGACCTTAAGGTGAGGAGCGGAATGTTCGTTTCTGGAAGTAGCACTTTGTGGAATGTTGTGCACTGGTTATTGGTGCGGCGGAAAAAGGTTCATGCGTGGGTGCGTGGGGACGGCGCTGCCTCGTCGCCATTGTGGTGTCAGGCTACTCCGGTGCTGCGGTGGCCCAGCGAAGGGCATGGGCCTGCTTAGGCCTGATGTCGCAACGATTCGCTGAAGGATGACACAACCACTGTTTTCACTGCATAAACCCGGACTGGTGCCAAAACGCCAGTTCCGGTGATTCCTTTATTTCCTTGCCCCGTCCCTTGACACGTGACTGCGTCTTCCCCGGCACATGACATCACACTTGGTAGAATACTGGAGCACCCCAGACCTCATTGGGCCAGGGCATCAAAGTAAGGGCAAAAGGTGAGGAAGGATAGTCCTGTGGCAACGATTTTGTCTTGGAAGCAAGACAACGCAGTGCACCACAGGTTCGAATCCCGACCCCGTGCTTAGACACCACGTGGATTATAAAAGAACAATTGTAATTATACAAATGAGCGTGCATTTCACCTCCTTGGAGCAAAAGCAGAAAGCAAAAACATTCTCATGCGCCTAGGGAGATGCGCAATCCATGACCGTCATTGCTGACCCTTTTGTGCAAGGAAAAGACAGGCCCCACTTTTGTCCTGATTGCATTTCTATTCCTCAAACAGCGATAAAAATGCTATCCCCTATTTTTAGCATCTAAAAGGAGAGAACCTTTAACAGCCCTTTACAGTGACAAATGCTCCAAGCAGTGGTGTGGGAGCCTGTCATACATTAATGTGGCGAACACTTATTGTGTGCCCTGCTTTTGTTTGCCTAGTGGTAAAATGGAAGCAGTGTCACTACTGTATTACATAACATGAATGCTTCAATGCTCCTATTTTACACAGAAGTGCCTTTTCAAAGAGCAGTTCACATTAGACCCAGAAGCTTCCGATCAGCCCACCGCTGGAGCACAGGTGGCAGAGAAGCCACAGAGGCAAGACAGCAGAACAGCCATGAGCCCAGAGGCTTTGCCAGCCTCCGTGTTTCCTTTTTCATCTATCATTATATTTCCTGATTTCAATCAGAAAGAAAAAGAAGCAAGCAAGCAAGAAAGCAAGAGGGGGCTGGGGCGCGATGGAGGAAGTGAGTGAAAAGGGAAGGCTGGGGGAGCAGAGAAGGGTGAGAGGCTGGAAGGGAGAGAATAGAGTGAATAATGGAGAAGACAAAGAAGCGAGAGAAGGAAGAAACAAAGAGAAGGGAGAAAACAAGAGAGCGGGAACAACAGGAAAGAAGAAAAGAAGTAACACGTGGAGAGAAAGAGAGAAAGAAAGGGAAATAATGAAAGCAAGAACAAACAAAAGAATGTGAATTGATTCAGAAGAACGTGAAAACTCCAAGTGATTGAAAATAAGGCAGCCAAGCTCTGCAGCTTCCATCGTCACTTTCAGAAAGAGCCTCAAAACATACCTCTTTCCCCACACATAACCCTTCCCATCCACCTCCTCTGATACCATTTGTGTATCCTAATCTTGCTATCCTATCCTGAAAATATTTTGTAACTGCAGTTTCACTTTACACTTTTTCAAGTTTTGAACCTTGTAAGGCACTCTGAGACCCTATGGGTAGGGCCATGTGGGATGTTTTTATCCACGCATCCAAGCCCTACCTCAAAACTGTGCAGTACTGACATGGAAAACATCATGATGGCCAGAGCTTCCCAGAAAATGTACAGGGAAATGCATGAAGAATAGGCTGCCACTCATTTTTGCCGATGTTATGGGCACAGAAGGACACTGCCTAAAACCACCATTGGACTACCCACACAGCAGTCTGAAACCATTGGGAATGACAATGCTGATTGCCAAAAGCAAACCCATAACTGTTGGGAATTCATTTTCTTAAATCCCGAAAAGGGGTGCAGTACCAGTACTCACCACTACCCAAAAGCCGGCGTTTTAAAACAACACCAGATTTTACTTTTTGCAAAACTGAATAAATGAACCCAAAACAGGCCAAAGAAAGACTTACTGAGAGGTGGATCCAATGTAAAGTTATATTCTGAAGTGACTTGAAGGCTTATAACAAGACTGGCTGAGCTGTGGATTTCAGCAGTTTAAGTAAATTTGGACTGAAAGACATTA
This sequence comes from Ambystoma mexicanum, assembly GCF_040938575.1. NCBI lineage: Eukaryota > Metazoa > Chordata > Amphibia > Caudata > Ambystomatidae > Ambystoma > Ambystoma mexicanum. Next base: position 752,688,798 of record NC_090934.1, on the reverse strand, counting down.
AAAATCTAAATGTTTAAATTGACTGAGTGACCTACTTCTGAGTGTCACATAGGTTGCAATTGTTTAAATGTCATAGTTTTGAACTTAGAATCAGCATTCTAGCTGCATATGTAGAAATGGTTAGTTTTATTTGAATGCAGAAAACTGGGTAACTAAAAGTGACATTAGCTGGGGCCTGGCTTAAGGAACTGAATTCTGCCCACCAGCTACCCCCGACAGGAGATGAAACTTGAGTCACAGCTGTGTTCCCAGGCCTATCTGCCTTTTGCTGGCCACACTAAGGATATGCCATCTCTCTGATAATTGAATTAAGGGGAGCCCCCACAGAATACAGGAGCTCTGAACAAAGCCCTGTCCTGACCCAGGCAGATGGTTTATTGCAGATGTCGTAAAAGTAGCTTCCTCCTGAAGCAAAGGGGAGGGGCACTGCCTGTGAGAGCAAGCTGGCTTGGCAGAACTGGAAAAACCAGAAATTCAACCTTGTGCTGGAGGAAAACCACACCCCTTTTGGGGCCAGAACATAACTCTAAAAAGATGAATAACTCATAGTACGGACATGTGAAAATTTTATAAATGACACCATAATTCTTGTGATTTTTCTGCCCACATTTTAAGAGGTTTTTAGAACCGGTGGCATGTTCAGGGGGGTTTTAGCGGAAAAGAGGATATTACTCAAAATGTGTGCATGTGAAAAATCTGACACTTCATCAACTAATGTCCATACTCCTTACGCACATGTGTGTAAATTTGGGGTAATGTCCGGTATTGCAAACCAGTTAAAAAGTGCAAAATATTGCCATTTCTGAATGCAAGCCCCCAGGAAGAGCAGATTTGGACAGGGTATACCTCCTGTGATATGTGAAGGGTGCATGTAATTTTAAACGAATGTGTACATGTGCAAATATGTTTTTTGAGCAAATATAGATTGTGTGTAAAGTTGACAGGGGTGGGTTCTCTGTATCATAAACAGACCTCATCATGATGACACTTCATTTCATTCCCCCAATCAAGTGGAAGCGGATGAAGTGGCCAATGACAAGTGGAGAGGGGCTGGCTAGTGATGCTGCTCACACACACCCATTTTCAAAACACATAAAAGCAGACAGACAGGACAGATAGGGACATTCAAATCCATTTGCAGCTGGAAGCTCTGCCGGGAAAATCCATACTTTACCTTCCTCAACCTTCAGAGACCCAGACCAGACCAGCAGAGTAGAGCTGACCTGTTAGCAGAACCAGAGAGAGCAGACCCAGATCACTGTGAAGTGCAGAGACCAGAGTCCAGTTTAAAACCTGACCAGATCCGTGGCGAGGTCCATTTCACTCAAGAATATAGTGTGAGTACCTAGAAAACTGTGCAGAACCAATCTCTTAGTTAAAATAATATAATTCAATCCTATTTTAATCTAAGTAGAACTGTCTCCTAACTGTCACCTGTCATTTGTAAAGCTGTCACTTGTCATTTTCTAGTTGCAAGCTGCACTTGTCTTTTTGAACTTTAAAATTTCAAATCTGAAAAACGACCTTTATTTAATCGCTCATATCTCCGTGACCGTTTGTGCTAGAGACTTGCAGTAACTTTCATCTGGAAGCTGAGATCCTAGGCTTTCCTAGGACCCCAAAACGATAGTGATAGTCCTCTGTAATCACGCTCGGCGCATTCGCAAATTTAGCCGCAATTTGACATTTTACCGCGATTTGCAAATTTCTTCACGTGTAAAAATCTGCTGCTGCTTGCCTTCCATTTGCCAGAAATTCGTTTAACCTGCTAGTTACACCCTAGATCCTTGCTAAAGTGAGCCTGGACTAATATTAACTTGATTTCACTCACCCTGAACCTCTAGAGGGAATTAAAAGCATTTTAACATATTTTCACTCCATTGCCAGCACATATCAAAGCATTTTGCCTGTGTTTTCAACTTCTGTAGTCTAAGTTGCTGGGTGAACTGAATTACATTTGAATTGCATTTTTGAGAATTGTGTGCCTTCCTTCCCTTTCCTTGCATTGCATAAAAGGGGGGGGGGTGAATTGTACAAGAAAGTGATTACATTGTCTTTTGCTGAAATCTTATCAAGTTATTTTCTTTACTGCATTTCATTCCACATTGCATCCATTTGAAACCATAAAAGTATTGTTGCTATCTTATCCATTTCATGTCAACTCCTTAGTGATTATAAAGAAGTGTGCTAGTGCCAGATTCTCCGTTGTTAATCTTTATCATATCAGATTAAGTGTGCTATTCAATTATTAATTTATTATAAAGCGTGATATATATATATATTGTTTAAATTATCAATTAAACCTTTTAACTTGCAAAACAGAACTACTTCTTGGCTCAGTGGGGTCAGGGGGATTCCAAGGGAGGGGTGTTATATAGGGGTAGTCATCCAGAACGCATGAACTGGACATAAAGATATATCAATAAGGGTTTTCATTCAGTATTATAGACTAGGCGTTGACTTAGCTGTAGTGTTGAATTGAATCCTCTTACAAATTGGGGGCTCGTGCCGGTTGTTTGGGTTAGATCTACCATTTGTGCAGATTAATACAGCGTGCCAGCTGACCAGATACACATATCCGGTCGGATCACCACGCTGTGTTACGCTGTAAAGCACTCCTCATAGGAACGCTCTAAGAAAAAGGTCTGTTTTGCAAAAATAAAATACAAATTTCTGTAAGTCAGGACAGAGACCAATCTCTAGAATGACGACCTTAGTAGACATGAAAATAGCCAGAGAGCACCTCTTACATAAACTATTTGTGAGAGGTGAATGGACTGAACAGGGCCAGGATGCCTGGTTGCAGGCCATCACGCGACAGGTCACTGAAACAGGGTCAGACCTATGGAGAGATCAGGGTCCATTACATGTGGCCCTGAGTGAACTATATATGGCTCCTAAAGCCAAAGATGAACACAATAAGATTGCCAGAATAGCAGCATACCTGTACCTATATATGGGAGACATGCAGGATAAATGCACTGAAAGCCAAGATCTGGCAAATAGGCAACGGATGGCAGTAGAGAAGGCCCGATCTGATCTGGCCTCTTCTGAGCAGAGGCTGCAGAGGAGCCAGGAGTCAGAAAATGATAGTATGCAATATATCATTAAAATAAAAGAGGATATGGGCATCCTACAACAGGAAAAGACAGACCAGGATACCAGATTTCTGGCCCTGCAGAAGGAGCACCAAGACAGTTTGGACTCCTTACTGCAGAACCAGAAAAAGTTGGAGCAACAGATCAATTTCAACAGGGCATGCGCGGAGCAGGTAGTCACCCTGCAAAGCCAGCTAGATAGAGAGAAAGAGGAGAGCAATAAACTGATTCTGAAAGACCTGGATACCCAGGCAGAGTTTTATGAGGAGCGCCAGAAAGCTGGTGCCTTCCAAAGGCAAAGGGACGACCTGGCGGCACAGATGCAGGCTCTTAGTCAGGAAAGGGATACCTTAGGCCAGGAAGTCTGCCACTTAAAAAGGAAATTGGAAGAAAATCACCTGGCCCACCAGGGACTGGGTGACCTCCAAAAAGAACACCAGGACTTGCTAGAGCACACCAGGAGGGTGGAGGATGCTCTGGCAAGAAAGGAGCAGGCCAGTAGGGATGGGACTCAGGAGGTAAACCTCCTGCAGCAAAGACTGGCCCAGTTCTCTAGGACCAACCAGGAAGCACAGAGGGAAAATGAGGCCCTCTGTCAACACAATGATAGGCTCCAACAACAGGTAGCGATGCAGGAGAGACTGATAGAGTCTAGTAAGGCCTTAACTGAGGAACTGAAGGCACAAATGCAGGCTCTTGCATGCAACAGGGAGCAGGGGCGGATGGAGACCAGGTTCGCTGGGAAAGGGAAACTCCTGAGCATAGCCTGTATATCTCTCAGTCCCTGGACTCTGCCACCCCCATGTCCCCTGGCGCACATGAGCACAGGGCCACAGGGATGGCAGATTACTATCCAGCCAGAAGCATGGGGCTCATAGGCCAGTACCACCCAGGAATGGAGGGGCGGGCATCCGGGTATGGGCACCCAAGCACAGTGCAACTTAGTGGGGAACCCCAGGAGAGTAGGCCCCTTAAGGGCATCCTGAAAACCTCTGCCCAGTTAGGTCAGTGGGGGGGGGGGGTACCCAGCAAATCCTGGCAGCAAGGAGGGATCTGAGGACTCCTCTGAGCACCACAGGAAACAGGAGACCAGGTCCCCACATTCTGCCAGCCATTCCCAGGCTCGCAGAATCCGGGAAAACCTGGAAGAACAGACAGGAACCTCTGGGAGCAGTGCCTCTGAGTCAGAGGATGAATGGACAAGGGTTACCCGAACCAAAAAGGCCAATAAGGCAAAAAAGGGCCTTGCTTAAGGACCCCTTAAAGCAGATTAAGGCGATCAGGAGCGTCATCACGCCTTACCATAAGAACGCTAAGTATTCTGTTTGGGAGCACTTAGAGTTGTTTGAGCAAATGATGGAGACTTTCCATTTGAAGGACAGCCAAAGCTGTATTCAATATGTAAAGTGGACCTTCTCCCCGGAATACTCCAGTTTCTTTGCGGGGCTGGAGGACCAAAATCATTTAAGATGGTCCACCTATAAGGCGGCCATCTTGAAACATTTTTCCATTCATAGAAATCCTCAAGAGGCTCGCAAGGCAGCCTACAATTTGCAATGTGGGGAGGATCAGGCCCCACAAGAATTTGTGCAAGAACTAAAACGTGCTTTTGCGCAGACCACCAGAAGGGTGCGCACAGACAGTAGAGAATTCATTAATACGTTTTTCCATGCCTTGCCCAAATACATAATGACCCAGCTCGTGAGGGATTTTCACGAGAAAAGATCTTTAGACTGGGTCATTGAACAGGCGACCCGGATCTATGAGGTGCAGAAACCGGTAGATAGCAAAAGTAATGCCCAGAAAAACCCCAAAGCCAACAGCACCCCTGCTGCTGCCAAAGTGGCAGAGGTAAAGGTCACCCCCGTTTTGGATTTGGAGATGGGGGGGCCTAAAAACCTACCTGCACCTAATAATGCTAGGCCCAGAAGGTCCTCGGGCCAGGCACAGACAGGGAGCCAGGGAGGTAGCCCCACAAATGGGGTCCCTCGCTCTCCTGACTATGTAAGTCCCCGTTACAAGGGAAATCGACCCATCCTGGGTTATGTGTGGACTCCTCCAGCCCAAGGGGGGGGATCCAGCCAAGCACCTAGCCCAGGGAACTTCCCTCCTAACTTCCCACCGGAGGGCAGAAATGCTCCAAATCCTGGGCAGAACTTTTTCCCCAGATATCCACCCGACTTTCAGCCCCAAAACCACCCATCCTTCTTTCCCCAATTCCCTGAGCCCAGACCACTGAATCCGGGAGATGGGAGGCCAAGGGTGGAGGGGTACCCAAATCTTCCCAACCCGGGGTATTACCAAAGAAGGGATAGCTACCCTTCCCGGGATCAGCCCAGGGGAGAAAACAGGGCCCCGTATCAGCCTGAGCGGGTTTCCCAGTTGGAGCGCCAGGTTCAAAACATGGCGCGGGATCTGGGTCACATACTGAGGGCGCAGCAGAACCCTCAGAACGGCATGCCGGCGCAGAACGCACCCAACTCTGGACCTGGTGCTCCAGAACAATGACGGGGGCAGCACCCCGATAACTCACCGGTTCCCAGGGAGGAGGCACAAAGGGAAGGGGGGTGTAAAGCCTTGGAGGAAGCTTCCTTCCTCACTTGTAAACAGCCCCTGGAAACCCAGGAACTGGAAACAAAATCTCTTGCCCCTGAAAGTCTGCCTCCTAAGGAGCAGAGGGGTGGTAGGAGAAACAAAAGACCCAAACAGACTCAGTTTGAGGAGGAGGTACAGATCTTCCAATTTGAGGGAGAGGGATCCGCAGAGGATCCTGGGAAAAGGATCTTCTCCTTCAGAGAGGGGGGAACTCCTCCCAAAGAAAAATGGGTCCCTAGGGATGCAAATCCAGACTGGGGAGATGTGGAGACTGAGCTACCGCCGCCCACCATCTCATCCCAGAACCAACAGCAAGAAAATCCCCTGGTTCAAACCCATCCTGGTGACTGCCTCCAAAAAGGGGGGGGGCGGCCCAGAACCGGAGCCGGGGAACCCACAATGGCTCTGATCTCCAGTTGCCAACTTTTTCTTTCAGATTCCCAAGGCTCTCCACAGAATTCTGCCCAAATCTCTTCGCTAGCGATGTCCAAAACCAGAAAGTTAGCCCACCAGTTGTCCAAAAATGTGCATTATCTGTGCCCCCTTGAGGAGAAGGAGGGAAGATACTATGCCCCGGTCCGAGTACAGGGGCAGGGTACAATTTTGGCACTGGTGGACACGGGATCTCAAGCTACCCTTCTGTCCAGAAGGGCCTTTGATGAACTGAATGCAGGAAGGGGAGGGAATTACCAAATTCCTCTCACCTCTCTTCCTGGACAACTCCAGAACTTTGACGGGAAGGAAATTCCTGTCGAGGGGACGGCAGACTTGGACATTAAAATTGGGCGACACAAGTTGAAACACCCGGTCATAGTTGTGACCCCAGAGGGCACCCCTTGTTTACTAGGGAATGACCTCCTGAGAAGGTTGTCACCCCTAATAGATTGCGTAAACAAGGTCCTCTGGACCCAGACTAGCCGACCAATAAAATTAAAACAGAGTGTCAACCATGTTAGTTTAAACGGCACATGCCACATGGTTGAACAAAAATCTGACCAAGTAGAATTCCACTTCCAGAACAACCAGATTCCAGACGTGACAGTAATAGCAGTAGGACAACAGACTGGTGATGGGGGGTCCTCTCTATTTCTGAAAATCAACCTTCCTTCCAGTCTAAAGTGGTACTCCACGCTGGAAGGAAACACTCTGAGATTCTATACTAATCCACAATCAGAAACTCCCACTCCTATAGTCCAGAAAGATGTGAAATCATCTCAAAGCCTGGCTGATATTCAGCAAATTGGAGAGCAGTTGTTCATCCCTGTTCAGTTAAATGATGGGAAGGACTCTGTTCTCGCTCGAGTGTGTGTGAACAACGGTAAGAGCTTCATCAGCGAAGCCATGTTCCGCCAACTCCCAAAAGATCCAGCCATTCCCACATTCAAACTGATAGACAAATGGGAAATGGACCTGGAAGCACCTAATTCCAAACATCTCCTGCCAAGCAGGTGTATGCTCAAAATCTCCATTGGCAACAAGAGCATAGTCCTTAATTGTTGGGTCGTGCGAGAGGTCACTGCCTCCTTTTACTTAGGTAGTGACATTCTCAATCGCTTTGCCATTAGTTTGAACCTAATAAACTTCAAAGCTTGGTCCCGATTAGCAGATAATCCCATGGGCTTTGATGATACAGAAAAAGCATTTAGGTCAGCTCAATTGCTACCTTATGCAGTTGAAATTCAAATCAAAGAGGAAGTCACCATCCCCGAAAGGACCCGACAATTCTCCCTGGAAGTGAAAGTTAAAAGAGGACAATATTTGCAAAACCCTGATGCTTACATACATCTAAATGCTTCTCTCCAACAGCAAGGGTTGGGGGTGAACCCAACTCCATTAGTCAACATAGAACATGACACCATTCTAATAGAGATGGATAACAGCGACTTAAAGAGTATTACTCTAGCCGCAGGCACCATTATTGGAATGGCGGTTGATGACCGACATTTTTCCATCGACTTAGTAAATGAACTGTTATGACCAATCCCCAAGGACTGTTTTGACACTGACAGTGAGGACAAAACAACACCAGACAGGATTTTTACCCGGCATGGGGGGAACTTCCTGGTGTACACTTCCTGCCCCTATGGTAAGGACGATGTGACTTGTGACTTCAGGAGGGATGAGGTGATTTTCCAGGTCCATGAGGGCTGCCTTTCCCACCTGAAGCCTCCAGTCCAAATCAGCACTCTGACCAGGGACTTCTCCACCCAGCTGGAGGAGGCCGCTGAATTAGCCAAACCAGAAGTCTTTCCAGGCTTCAGGCAGATGGTGGAAGAGAGAGTCAACCTAGCTGATGCCTGTGTGACTCTGGAACAAAAGCAAAAGTTGAAACAAGTTTTCTTGGATTACCAAGATCTCTTTGCGGTAGACTCATATGACTGTGGTCGCACCGACATCCACACAACCACAATCCCCACGGACCCTGGCATGACTCCTGTGTTTGTGAAGCAATATCGCTTGCCTCTCGCATCAATGGAGTCCCTTACTGAAATAATTAAGAACCTTGAGTCCAGGGGAATAATCCGTCCAGTCCACAGCACCTTCAATAACCCGGTGCTGGGAATATTGAAGCCGAACGGCCAGTGGAGACTCTGTGCTGACCTTAGGGAGCTCAACAAACGGGTCCATACTTCCCGATGGCCTCTGCCCTACATTGACCAAGGGCTGGCCCAGATCCAGGGGTCACAGGTATTCACTGCAATAGACCTGACCAATGGATACTGGACTGTGCCTGTCAGCAGGGAGGACTAATACAAACTGGCTTTTACCTTTGGGGGCCAGCAGTACACATGGACCCGGACTCCCTTCGGATACCTTAACTCCGGTAATGAGTTCAATATTTTCCTACATAAGGCCATGCCAGACCTGGGTGCAAGGGGTAACCTGGCTTATGTAGATGATGTCCTCATCAAAAGTTCATCTGTAGAGGAACACATAGCGGAGATCCGTTATGTTCTGACACAGTTGAGGGCCGCCGGAGCAAAACTTTCCTTTCAAAAAGCACAGTGGTGCAGAACCCGTGTTAATTTCTTGGGGCATGAGATTACTCCTCAGGGTCTCTGTCCCCAGGAAAAGAAAGTGGAAGCACTTCAAAAATTGAAAGACCCCACAACTCTGCGGGAACTAAGGAGCCTCCTTGGACTGACTAATTACAGCAGAAAGTTCATTGAGGGCTACGCAGAGATCACCAGACCCCTGATTCATCTCCTGAAGGGGGGGGGTCAAGTGGGAATGGGGTCCAGAACAAGCCGAGGCAGTAAGACAACTCAAGAGAAGCCTCTCACAAGCGCCTTGCCTAGCTTACCCTGTCAGAAACAAGGAGTTCTTCCTGGAGACGGGGTTCTCTAATACGTGCTTGACGGCAGTATTATACCAAAAGCATGACAAGGTCAATAAAGTAATCTCCTATGCGAGCAAAACTTTATCCTCTGTGGAGGAAAAATTCAACGATTGTGAGAAGGCACTCCTGGCGACGGTGTGGGCATTGAAGAATTACTGCCCGTTTATCCAGGGGGAACACATCATAGTGGAGACTCCACACCAGCCTCTGCAATATCTCCAAAGTGACAGAATCCAGGCCGGAAATGTGAGTAATTCCCGAATTACTTCCTGGATTCTGTCAATGCAAGGCTTTCCTGTGGAGGTCAGATATGGCCAAAACAAGAAGAGTCCCCTCGCGCAAGGTCTGGCTGACTTGCATGATTGTGCCAGAGAAAACTGTCTCGAGGACGAAAGTCTAAAAATCAAGGACAACACGGAGGCATACCTTAATTCCCCACACAAAGTCTTTGAAGAGGACAAGTGTGAGGGAATGCCCACTGTCTATGTGGATGGATGCTCTTACCATGTTGACAACGACGGGGAGAAAGAACTGGTGCTGGCGTAGGGAATGCATGGGTGAATGAGTCCCCAGAACCCTCCGCTGGATACAAAATTGGTCCCCGAAGTAGTCAGGTGGCAGAATTGATGGCTGTGCATCAGGCCATCCTCACTGCTGTCCAGCATCAACTCCATGAACTGGTCATAATCACAGATTCGGATTATGTACGGAACGGGTTCGTGGAGCACCTGGTTAATTGGAAAACCAGAGGCATGTTATGTGCTAACAACAAACCCTTGAAACATGGGAAGTTGATCCAAAACATTGATGATCTGGTCACCTCAAATGAGATGACCATCTATTGGAAAAAGATCAAGGGTCATTCCAAAGTAGAGGGACCAGACAAAACTGGAAATGACTTAGCTGATCAGCTGGCCAAAACCGGGGCCATCCAAGGGGATCTAATCGAAATAGAATCCCTGTTGGGGGAAATCCAGGTCACTGCTATCACTAGGTCCCAGACAAATGCTCACAACGACCTTTCAATTGCACAATGGAGTAAGGAGACCCCTGATGCGGATTTGATTACCGCTCAGAAGGGGGATCCAATAATTGGTAAATTTTACCAGCACATTGAGGACCCTGAGAACTTTCCCCTGATGGATACCGATTACATTGGGAAAGAGGACCTAAGAGTGTTGATGAAATGTCCAAAAATGTTCCGAATCCAAGACGGTTTGCTGGTAAGGAAATCCAAAGCTGGCCACGATCAGTGGGTGGTTCCTACCTCATTCCGAAGCCTGATGTTAAGTCACGCCCATGATGCGGCCACCGCCGGTCATAGGGGGTTTCACACAACATTGGAAATCTTAAGAGAGGTTGCATACTGGCCACACATGGGGCAGGACCTCGACCAATATTTGAAGGGGTGTCTCGTGTGTGCACAATTTCAGCCATCATCCCTCACGCACCGTGCGCCTCTCCAAAAGAGGGGGATGACACTGCCATGGTCAGATTTACAAATCGACTTTGTAGGCCCCGTGATTCGCTCTGCTAGGGGGAATAAGTACATGTTGACTGTGACATGCTTGTTTACCAAGTGGGTGGAATGTCTCCCAGCCCCAAATTGCAAGGCAGAAACCGCAGCTGCCCTGATGATTAACCACATCTTTTCCCGTTTTGGTCTACCTCAAAGGATTGAGTCAGACAGGGGTAGCCACTTCACCAGTGAAGTAATGACAAAGATGTGGGAGATACTGGGGGTCAAAAGGAAGTTGCATATTGCTAATAGACCAGCTTCTTCTGGGGCAGTAGAGAGATATAACCGGACAATTGTGAGCATATTAAAGAAGTTTGTGGCAGATTCTGGGCCAAGTTGGGATATCCGATTACCTCTGGTCCTAATGGCCATCAGATCTACCCCTTCATCTGCAACCAAAATGTCACCATTTGAGTTGATGACTGGGCGCAAGATGGTGCTTCCGCAGCATTTGCTCTATAGGACCCAAGAGCAGACACTAATAAATGCCTCCACTACTCATGAGTATGTGGAGAATTTAAGGAAACACCTCCAACATGCTTTTGCTTACGCTCAGCGGAATCTAGAAAGATCGGCTGATAGCATGAAGACCCACTATGACCTGAAAACTTCCAGGAAGGAATATCAGGTGGGAGACCGGGTCTATCTATACAACTTCCAAAGGAACCAGGCCAAGCAGCGCAAATTTTTGCCTACATGGAAGGGACCCTTTGAGATCATCGACAAGATCTCCCCTGTGGCCTACCAAATCCACATCCCCAAAGGTCCTTTGGCAGCGGGGGAAGACAAGTGGGTCCACATAAACCAGTTGAAATGTTGCCATCCCAGGCACGCTCTGCAACAACTGGAGGAATCCTCTGGAATCCTAGCGGGTACTGTCTCTGACTAATTCAGTTCCAACCATAAAACATACCACATCTAGTCTCTAAAATATTGTGATTTGCATGAAACTGTCTCTTAGTTATACTGTTTTTTTTTTTCAAAATAAGAATGTAATGTTTCGTTATGATGAAATGCATATGCTGCCCCACTATCTCAACAGTGGTGAAAAAACGTCTATGAGTAGGTATTGCCGCTCTTCCTTTGAAGAAAGAAAACCTGGAGACGGGACAAGGAGGACGATCCGGAGACCGGGAGCAGAGACGCAACGGGCCCGGGGTACCGCCCAATATTCCCATCAGGACCGGCGAGGAGAACCGATCGATCCGACCGGATGGAGAAAAAGATGCTGAACTGTGCCATCTATTGGAAGAAGATGAGGAAACATCCCAGGTCTTGCGAGTCCCATCAGTGAAACAGAATGGCCATTGCAAGAGGGGGGCTTGTGGGATGTTTTTATCCACGCATCCAAGCCCTACCTCAAAACTGTGCAGTACTGACATGGAAAACATCATGATGGCCAGAGCTTCCCAGAAAATGCACAGGGAAATGCATGAAGAATAGGCTGCCACTCATTTTTGCCGATGTTATGGGCACAGAAGGACACTGCCTAAAACCACCATTGGACTACCCACACAGTAGTCTGAAACCATTGGGAATGGCAATGCTGATTGCCAAAAGCAAACCCATAACTGTTGGGAATTCATTTTCTTAAATCCCGAAAAGGGGTGCAGTACCAGTACTCACCACTATCCAAAAGCCGGTGTTTTAAAACAACACCAGATTTTACTTTTTGCAAAACTGAATAAATGAACCCAAAACAGGCCAAAGAAAGACTTACTGAGAGGTGGATCCAATGTAAAGTTATATTCTGAAGTGACTTGAAGGTTTATAACAAGACTGGCTGAGCTGTGGATTTCAGCAGTTTAAGTAAATTTGGACTGAAAGACATTAAAAATCTAAATGTTTAAATTGACTGAGTGACCTACTTCTGAGTGTCACATAGGTTGAAATTGTTTAAATGTCATAGTTTTGAACTTAGAATCAGCATTCTAGCTGCATATGTAAAAATGGTTAGTTTTATTTGAATGCAGAAAACTGGGTAACTAAAAGTGACATTAGCTGGGGCCTGGCTTAAGGAACTGAATTCTGCCCACCAGCTACCCCCGACAGGAGATGAAACTTGAGTCACAGCTGTGTTCCCAGGCCTATCTGCCTTTTGCTGGCCACACTAAGGATATGCCATCTCTCTGATAATTGAATTAAGGGGAGCCCCCACAGAATACAGGAGCTCTGAACAAAGCCCTGTCCTGACCCAGGCAGATGGTTTATTGCAGATGTCGTAAAAGTAGCTTCCTCCTGAAGCAAAGGGGAGGGGCACTGCCTGTGAGAGCAAGCTGGCTTGGCAGAACTGGAAAAACCAGAAATTCAACCTTGTGCTGGAGGAAAACCACACCCCTTTTGGGGCCAGAACATAACTCTAAAAAGATGAATAACTCATAGTACGGACATGTGAAAATTTTATAAATGACACCATAATTCTTGTGATTTTTCTGCCCACATTTTAAGAGGTTTTTAGAACCGGTGGCATGTTCAGGGGGGGTTTAGCGGAAAAGAGGATATTACTCAAAATGTGTGCATGTGAAAAATCTGACACTTCATCAACTAATGTCCATACTCCTTGCGCACATGTGTGTAAATTTGGGGTAATGTCCGGTATTGCAAACCAGTTAAAAAGTGCAAAATATTGCCATTTCTGAATGCAAGCCCCCAGGAAGAGCAGATTTGGACAGGGTATACCTCCTGTGATATGTGAAGGGTGCATGTAATTTTAAACGAATGTGTACATGTGCAAATATGTTTTTTGAGCAAATATAGATTGTGTGTAAAGTTGACAGGGGTGGGTTCTCTGTATCATAAACAGACCTCATCATGATGACACTTCATTTCATTCCCCCAATCAAGTGGAAGCGGATGAAGTGGCCAATGACAAGTGGAGAGGGGCTGGCTAGTGATGCTGCTCACACACACCCATTTTCAAAACACATAAAAGCAGACAGACAGGACAGATAGGGACATTCAAATCCATTTGCAGCTGGAAGCTCTGCCGGGAAAATCCATACTTTACCTTCCTCAACCTTCAGAGACCCAGACCAGACCAACAGAGTAGAGCTGACCTGTTAGCAGAACCAGAGAGAGCAGACCCAGATCACTGTGAAGTGCAGAGACCAGAGTCCAGTTTAAAACCTGACCAGATCCGTGGCGAGGTCCATTTCACTCAAGAATATAGTGTGAGTACCTAGAAAACTGTGCAGAACCAATCTCTTAGTTAAAATAATATAATTCAATCCTATTTTAATCTAAGTAGAACTGTCTCCTAACTGTCACCTGTCATTTGTAAAGCTGTCACTTGTCATTTTCTAGTTGCAAGCTGCACTTGTCTTTTTGAACTTTAAAATTTCAAATCTGAAAAACGACCTTTATTTAATCGCTCATATCTCCGTGACCGTTTGTGCTAGAGACTTGCAGTAACTTTCATCTGGAAGCTGAGACCCTAGGCTTTCCTAGGACCCCAAAACGATAGTGATAGTCCTTGTAGTTCCTCTGTAATCGCGCTCGGCGCATTCGCAAATTTAGCCGCGATTTGACATTTTACCGCGATTTGCAAATTTCTTCACGTGTAAAAATCTGCTGCTGCTTGCCTTCCATTTGCCAGAAATTCGTTTAACCTGCTAGTTACACCCTAGATCCTTGCTAAAGTGAGCCTGGACTAATATTAACTTGATTTCACTCACCCTGAACCTCTAGAGGGAATTAAAAGCATTTTAACATATTTTCACTCCATTGCCAGCACATATCAAAGCATTTTGCCTGTGTTTTCAACTTCTGTAGTCTAAGTTGCTGGGTGAACTGAATTACATTTGAATTGCATTTTTGAGAATTGTGTGCCTTCCTTCCCTTTCCTTGCATTGCATAAAAGGGGGGGTGAATTGTACAAGAAAGTGATTACATTGTCTTTTGCTGAAATCTTATCAAGTTATTTTCTTTACTGCATTTCATTCCACATTGCATCCATTTGAAACCATAAAAGTATTGTTGCTATCTTATCCATTTCATGTCAACTCCTTAGTGATTATAAAGAAGTGTGCTAGTGCCAGATTCTCCGTTGTTAATCTTTATCATATCAGATTAAGTGTGCTATTCAATTATTAATTTATTATAAAGCGTGATATATATATATATTGTTTAAATTATCAATTAAACCTTTTAACTTGCAAAACAGAACTACTTCTTGGCTCAGTGGGGTCAGGGGGATTCCAAGGGAGGGGTGTTATATAGGGGTAGTCATCCAGAACGCATGAACTGGACATAAAGATATATCAATAAGGGTTTTCATTCAGTATTATAGACTAGGCGTTGACTTAGCTGTAGTGTTGAATTGAATCCTCTTACAAATTGGGGGCTCGTGCCGGTTGTTTGTGTTACATCTACCATTTGTGCAGATTAATACAGCGTGCCAGCTGACCAGATACACATATCCGGTCGGATCACCACGCTGTGTTACGCTGTAAAGCACTCCTCATAGGAACGCTCTAAGAAAAAGGTCTGTTTTGCAAAAATAAAATACAAATTTCTGTAAGTCAGGACAGAGACCAATCTCTAGAATGACGACCTTAGTAGACATGAAAATAGCCAGAGAGCACCTCTTACATAAACTATTTGTGAGAGGTGAATGGACTGAACAGGGCCAGGATGCCTGGTTGCAGGCCATCACGCGACAGGTCACTGAAACAGGGTCAGACCTATGGAGAGATCAGGGTCCATTACATGTGGCCCTGAGTGAACTATATATGGCTCCTAAAGCCAAAGATGAACACAATAAGATTGCCAGGATAGCAGCATACCTGTACCTATATATGGGAGACATGCAGGATAAATGCACTGAAAGCCAAGATCTGGCAAATAGGCAACGGATGGCAGTAGAGAAGGCCCGATCTGATCTGGCCTCTTCTGAGCAGAGGCTGCAGAGGAGCCAGGAGTCAGAAAATGATAATATGCAATATATCATTAAAATAAAAGAGGATATGGGCATCCTACAACAGGAAAAGACAGACCAGGATACCAGATTTCTGGCCCTGCAGAAGGAGCACCAAGACAGTTTGGACTCCTTACTGCAGAACCAGAAAAAGTTGGAGCAACAGATCAATTTCAACAGGGCATGCGCGGAGCAGGTAGTCACCCTGCAAAGCCAGCTAGATAGAGAGAAAGAGGAGAGCAATAAACTGATTCTGAAAGACCTGGATACCCAGGCAGAGTTTGATGAGGAGCGCCAGAAAGCTGGTGCCTTCCAAAGGCAAAGGGACGACCTGGCGGCACAGATGCAGGCTCTTAGTCAGGAAAGGGATACCTTAGGCCAGGAAGTCTGCCACTTAAAAAGGAAATTGGAAGAAAATCACCTGGCCCACCAGGGACTGGGTGACCTCCAAAAAGAACACCAGGACTTGCTAGAGCACACCAGGAGGGTGGAGGATGCTCTGGCAAGAAAGGAGCAGGCCAGTAGGGATGGGACTCAGGAGGTAAACCTCCTGCAGCAAAGACTGGCCCAGTTCTCTAGGACCAACCAGGAAGCACAGAGGGAAAATGAGGCCCTCTGTCAACACAATGATAGGCTCCAACAACAGATAGCGATGCAGGAGAGACTGATAGAGTCTAGTAAGGCCTTAACTGAGGAACTGAAGGCACAAATGCAGGCTCTTGCATGCAACAGGGAGCAGGGGCGGATGGAGACCAGGTTCGCTGGGAAAGGGAAACTCCTGAGCATAGCCTGTATATCTCTCAGTCCCTGGACTCTGCCACCCCCATGTCCCCTGGCGCACATGAGCACAGGGCCACAGGGATGGCAGATTACTATCCAGCCAGAAGCATGGGGCTCATAGGCCAGTACCACCCAGGAATGGAGGGGCGGGCATCCGGGTATGGGCACCCAAGCACAGTGCAACTTAGTGGGGAACCCCAGGAGAGTAGGCCCCTTAAGGGCATCCTGAAAACCTCTGCCCAGTTAGGTCAGTGGGGGGGGGTACCCAGCAAATCCTGGCAGCAAGGAGGGATCTGAGGACTCCTCTGAGCACCACAGGAAACAGGAGACCAGGTCCCCACATTCTGCCAGCCATTCCCAGGCTCGCAGAATCCGGGAAAACCTGGAAGAACAGACAGGAACCTCTGGGAGCAGTGCCTCTGAGTCAGAGGATGAATGGACAAGGGTTACCCGAACCAAAAAGGCCAATAAGGCAAAAAAGGGCCTTGCTTAAGGACCCCTTAAAGCAGATTAAGGCGATCAGGAGCGTCATCGCGCCTTACCATAAGAACGCTAAGTATTCTGTTTGGGAGCACTTAGAGTTGTTTGAGCAAATGATGGAGACTTTCCATTTGAAGGACAGCCAAAGCTGTATTCAATATGTAAAGTGGACCTTCTCCCCGGAATACTCCAGTTTCTTTGCGGGGCTGGAGGACCAAAATCATTTAAGATGGTCCACCTATAAGGCGGCCATCTTGAAACATTTTTCCATTCATAGAAATCCTCAAGAGGCTCGCAAGGCAGCCTACAATTTGCAATGTGGGGAGGATCAGGCCCCACAAGAATTTGTGCAAGAACTAAAATGTGCTTTTGCGCAGACCACCAGAAGGGTGCGCACAGACAGTAGAGAATTCATTAATACGTTTTTCCATGCCTTGCCCAAATACATAATGACCCAGCTCGTGAGGGATTTTCACGAGAAAAGATCTTTAGACTGGGTCATTGAACAGGCGACCCGGATCTATGAGGTGCAGAAACCGGTAGATAGCAAAAGTAATGCCCAGAAAAACCCCAAAGCCAACAGCACCCCTGCTGCTGCCAAAGTGGCAGAGGTAAAGGTCACCCCCGTTTTGGATTTGGAGATGGGGGGGCCTAAAAACCTACCTGCACCTAATAATGCTAGGCCCAGAAGGTCCTCGGGCCAGGCACAGACAGGGAGCCAGGGAGGTAGCCCCACAAATGGGGTCCCTCGCTCTCCTGACTATGTAAGTCCCCGTTACAAGGGAAATCGACCCATCCTGGGTTATGTGTGGACTCCTCCAGCCCAAGGGGGGGGATCCAGCCAAGCACCTAGCCCAGGGAACTTCCCTCCTAACTTCCCACCGGAGGGCAGAAATGCTCCAAATCCTGGGCAGAACTTTTTCCCCAGATATCCACCCGACTTTCAGCCCCAAAACCACCCATCCTTCTTTCCCCAATTCCCTGAGCCCAGACCACTGAATCCGGGAGAGGGGAGGCCAAGGGTGGAGGGGTACCCAAATCTTCCCAACCCGGGGTATTACCAAAGAAGGGATAGCTACCCTTCCCGGGATCAGCCCAGGGGAGAAAACAGGGCCCCGTATCAGCCTGAGCGGGTTTCCCAGTTGGAGCGCCAGGTTAAAAACATGGCGCGGGATCTGGGTCACATACTGAGGGCGCAGCAGAACCCTCAGAACGGCATGCCGGCGCAGAACGCACCCAACTCTGGACCTGGTGCTCCAGAACAATGACGGGGCAGCACCCCGATAACTCACCGGTTCCCAGGGAGGAGGCACAAAGGGAAGGGGGGTGTAAAGCCTTGGAGGAAGCTTCCTTCCTCACTTGTAAACAGCCCCTGGAAACCCAGGAACTGGAAACAAAATCTCTTGCCCCTGAAAGTCTGCCTCCTAAGGAGCAGAGGGGTGGTAGGAGAAACAAAAGACCCAAACAGACTCAGTTTGAGGAGGAGGTACAGATCTTCCAATTTGAGGGAGAGGGATCCGCAGAGGATCCTGGGAAAAGGATCTTCTCCTTCAGAGAGGGGGGAACTCCTCCCAAAGAAAAATGGGTCCCTAGGGATGCAAATCCAGACTGGGGAGATGTGGAGACTGAGCTACCGCCGCCCACCATCTCATCCCAGAACCAACAGCAAGAAAATCCCCTGGTTCAAACCCATCCTGGTGACTGCCTCCAAAAAGGGGGGGGGCGGCCCAGAACCGGAGCCGGGGAACCCACAATGGCTCTGATCTCCAGTTGCCAACTTTTTCTTTCAGATTCCCAAGGCTCTCCACAGAATTCTGCCCAAATCTCTTCGCTAGCGATGTCCAAAACCAGAAAGTTAGCCCACCAGTTGTCCAAAAATGTGCATTATCTGTGCCCCCTTGAGGAGAAGGAGGGAAGATACTATGCCCCGGTCCGAGTACAGGGGCAGGGTACAATTTTGGCACTGGTGGACACGGGATCTCAAGCTACCCTTCTGTCCAGAAGGGCCTTTGATGAACTGAATGCAGGAAGGGGAGGGAATTACCAAATTCCTCTCACCTCTCTTCCTGGACAACTCCAGAACTTTGACGGGAAGGAAATTCCTGTCGAGGGGACGGCAGACTTGGACATTAAAATTGGGCGACACAAGTTGAAACACCGGTCATAGTTGTGACCCCAGAGGGCACCCCTTGTTTACTAGGGAATGACCTCCTGAGAAGGTTGTCACCCCTAATAGATTGCGTAAACAAGGTCCTCTGGACCCAGACTAGCCGACCAATAAAATTAAAACAGAGTGTCAACCATGTTAGTTTAAACGGCACATGCCACATGGTTGAACAAAAATCTGACCAAGTAGAATTCCACTTCCAGAACAACCAGATTCCAGACGTGACAGTAATAGCAGTAGGACAACAGACTGGTGATGGGGGGTCCTCTCTATTTCTGAAAATCAACCTTCCTTCCAGTCTAAAGTGGTACTCCACGCTGGAAGGAAACACTCTGAGATTCTATACTAATCCACAATCAGAAACTCCCACTCCTATAGTCCAGAAAGATGTGAAATCATCTCAAAGCCTGGCTGATATTCAGCAAATTGGAGAGCAGTTGTTCATCCCTGTTCAGTTAAATGATGGGAAGGACTCTGTTCTCGCTCGTGTGTGTGTGAACAACGGTAAGAGCTTCATCAGCGAAGCCATGTTCCGCCAACTCCCAAAAGATCCAGCCATTCCCACATTCAAACTGATAGACAAATGGGAAATGGACCTGGAAGCACCTAATTCCAAACATCTCCTGCCAAGCAGGTGTATGCTCAAAATCTCCATTGGCAACAAGAGCATAGTCCTTAATTGTTGGGTCGTGCGAGACGTCACTGCCTCCTTTTACTTAGGTAGTGACATTCTCAATCGCTTTGCCATTAGTTTGAACCTAATAAACTTCAAAGCTTGGTCCCGATTAGCAGATAATCCCATGGGCTTTGATGATACAGAAAAAGCATTAAGGTCAGCTCAATTGCTACCTTATGCAGTTGAAATTCAAATCAAAGAGGAAGTCACCATCCCCGAAAGGACCCGACAATTCTCCCTGGAAGTGAAAGTTAAAAGAGGACAATATTTGCAAAACCCTGATGCTTACATACATCTAAATGCTTCTCTCCAACAGCAAGGGTTGGGGGTGAACCCAACTCCATTAGTCAACATAGAACATGACACCATTCTAATAGAGGTGGATAACAGCGACTTAAAGAGTATTACTCTAGCCGCAGGCACCATTATTGGAATGGCGGTTGATGACCGACATTTTTCCGTCGACTTAGTAAATGAACTGTTATGACCAATCCCCAAGGACTGTTTTGACACTGACAGTGAGGACAAAACAACACCAGACAGGATTTTTACCCGGCATGGGGGGAACTTCCTGGTGTACACTTCCTGCCCCTATGGTAAGGAAGATGTGACTTGTGACTTCAGGAGGGATGAGGTGATTTTCCAGGTCCATGAGGGCTGCCTTTCCCACCTGAAGCCTCCAGTCCAAATCAGCACTCTGACCAGGGACTTCTCCACCCAGCTGGAGGAGGCCGCTGAATTAGCCAAACCAGAAGTCTTTCCAGGCTTCAGGCAGATGGTGGAAGAGAGAGTCAACCTAGCTGATGCCTGTGTGACTCTGGAACAAAAGCAAAAGTTGAAACAAGTTTTCTTGGATTACCAAGATCTCTTTGCGGTAGACTCATATGACTGTGGTCGCACCGACATCCACACAACCACAATCCCCACGGACCCTGGCATGACTCCTGTGTTTGTGAAGCAATATCGCTTGCCTCTCGCATCAATGGAGTCCCTTACTGAAATAATTAAGAACCTTAAGTCCAGGGGAATAATCCGTCCAGTCCACAGCACCTTCAATAACCCGGTGCTGGGAATATTGAAGCCGAACGGCCAGTGGAGACTCTGTGCTGACCTTAGGGAGCTCAACAAACGGGTCCATACTTCCCGATGGCCTCTGCCCTACATTGACCAAGGGCTGGCCCAGATCCAGGGGTCACAGGTATTCACTGCAATAGACCTGACCAATGGATACTGGACTGTGCCTGTCAGCAGGGAGGACTAATACAAACTGGCTTTTACCTTTGGGGGCCAGCAGTACACATGGACCCGGACTCCCTTCGGATACCTTAACTCCGGTAATGAGTTCAATATTTTCCTACATAAGGCCATGCCAGACCTGGGTGCAAGGGGTAACCTGTCTTATGTAGATGATGTCCTCATCAAAAGTTCATCTGTAGAGGAACACATAGCGGAGATCCGTTATGTTCTGACACAGTTGAGGGCCGCCGGAGCAAAACTTTCCTTTCAAAAAGCACAGTGGTGCAGAACCCGTGTTAATTTCTTGGGGCATGAGATTACTCCTCAGGGTCTCTGTCCCCAGGAAAAGAAAGTGGAAGCACTTCAAAAATTGAAAGACCCCACAACTCTGCGGGAACTAAGGAGCCTCCTTGGACTGACTAATTACAGCAGAAAGTTCATTGAGGGCTACGCAGAGATCACCAGACCCCTGATTCATCTCCTGAAGGGGGGGGGGTCAAGTGGGAATGGGGTCCAGAACAAGCCGAGGCAGTAAGACAACTCAAGAGAAGCCTCTCACAAGCGCCTTGCCTAGCTTACCCTGTCAGAAACAAGGAGTTCTTCCTGGAGACGGGGTTCTCTAATACGTGCTTGACGGCAGTATTATACCAAAAGCATGACAAGGTCAATAAAGTAATCTCCTATGCGAGCAAAACTTTATCCTCTGTGGAGGAAAAATTCAACGATTGTGAGAAGGCACTCCTGGCGACGGTGTGGGCATTGAAGAATTACTGCCCGTTTATCCAGGGGGAACACATCATAGTGGAGACTCCACACCAGCCTCTGCAATATCTCCAAAGTGACAGAATCCAGGCCGGAAATGTGAGTAATTCCCGAATTACTTCCTGGATTCTGTCAATGCAAGGCTTTCCTGTGGAGGTCAGATATGGCCAAAACAAGAAGAGTCCCCTCGCGCAAGGTCTGGCTGACTTGCATGATTGTGCCAGAGAAAACTGTCTCGAGGACGAAAGTCTAAAAATCAAGGACAACACGGAGGCATACCTTAATTCCCCACACAAAGTCTTTGAAGAGGACAAGTGTGAGGGAATGCCCACTGTCTATGTGGATGGATGCTCTTACCATGTTGACAACGACGGGGAGAAAGAACTGGTGCTGGCGTAGGGAATGCATGGGTGAATGAGTCCCCAGAACCCTCCGCTGGATACAAAATTGGTCCCCGAAGTAGTCAGGTGGCAGAATTGATGGCTGTGCATCAGGCCATCCTCACTGCTGTCCAGCATCAACTCCATGAACTGGTCATAATCACAGATTCGGATTATGTAGGGAACGGGTTCGTGGAGCACCTGGTTAATTGGAAAACCAGAGGCATGTTATGTGCTAACAACAAACCCTTGAAACATGGGAAGTTGATCCAAAACATTGATGATCTGGTCACCTCAAATGAGATGACCATCTATTGGAAAAAGATCAAGGGTCATTCCAAAGTAGAGGGACCAGACAAAACTGGAAATGACTTAGCTGATCAGCTGGCCAAAACCGGGGCCATCCAAGGGGATCTAATCGAAATAGAATCCCTGTTGGGGGAAATCCAGGTCACTGCTATCACTAGGTCCCAGACAAATGCTCACAACGACCTTTCAATTGCACAATGGAGTAAGGAGACCCCTGATGCGGATTTGATTACCGCTCAGAAGGGGGATCCAATAATTGGTAAATTTTACCAGCACATTGAGGACCCTGAGAACTTTCCCCTGATGGATGCCGATTACATTGGGAAAGAGGACCTAAGAGTGTTGATGAAATGTCCAAAAATGTTCCGAATCCAAGACGGTTTGCTGGTAAGGAAATCCAAAGCTGGCCATGATCAGTGGGTGGTTCCTACCTCATTCCGAAGCCTGATGTTAAGTCACGCCCATGATGCGGCCACCGCCGGTCATAGGGGGTTTCACACAACATTGGAAATCTTAAGAGAGGTTGCATACTGGCCACACATGGGGCAGGACCTCGACCAATATTTGAAGGGGTGTCTCGTGTGTGCACAATTTCAGCCATCATCCCTCACGCACCGTGCGCCTCTCCAAAAGAGGGGGATGACACTGCCATGGTCAGATTTACAAATCGACTTTGTAGGCCCCGTGATTCGCTCTGCTAGGGGGAATAAGTACATGTTGACTGTGACATGCTTGTTTACCAAGTGGGTGGAATGTCTCCCAGCCCCAAATTGCAAGGCAGAAACCGCAGCTGCCCTGATGATTAACCACATCTTTTCCCGTTTTGGTCTACCTCAAAGGATTGAGTCAGACAGGGGTAGCCACTTCACCAGTGAAGTAATGACAAAGATGTGGGAGATACTGGGGGTCAAAAGGAAGTTGCATATTGCTAATAGACCAGCTTCTTCTGGGGCAGTAGAGAGATATAACCGGACAATTGTGAGCATATTAAAGAAGTTTGTGGCAGATTCTGGGCCAAGTTGGGATATCCGATTACCTCTGGTCCTAATGGCCATCAGATCTACCCCTTCATCTGCAACCAAAATGTCACCATTTGAGTTGATGACTGGGCGCAAGATGGTGCTTCCGCAGCATTTGCTCTATAGGACCCAAGAGCAGACACTAATAAATGCCTCCACTACTCATGAGTATGTGGAGAATTTAAGGAAACACCTCCAACATGCTTTTGCTTACGCTCAGCGGAATCTAGAAAGATCGGCTGATAGCATGAAGACCCACTATGACCTGAAAACTTCCAGGAAGGAATATCAGGTGGGAGACCGGGTCTATCTATACAACTTCCAAAGGAACCAGGCCAAGCAGCGCAAATTTTTGCCTACATGGAAGGGACCCTTTGAGATCATCGACAAGATCTCCCCTGTGGCCTACCAAATCCACATCCCCAAAGGTCCTTTGGCAGCGGGGGAAGACAAGTGGGTCCACATAAACCAGTTGAAATGTTGCCATCCCAGGCACGCTCTGCAACAACTGGAGGAATCCTCTGGAATCCTAGCGGGTACTGTCTCTGACTAATTCAGTTCCAACCATAAAACATACCACATCTAGTCTCTAAAATATTGTGATTTGCATGAAACTGTCTCTTAGTTATACTGTTTTTTTTTTTCAAAATAAGAATGTAATGTTTCGTTATGATGAAATGCATATGCTGCCCCACTATCTCAACAGTGGTGAAAAAACATCTATGAGTAGGTATTGCCGCTCTTCCTTTGAAGAAAGAAAACCTGGAGACGGGACAAGGAGGACGATCCGGAGACCGGGAGCAGAGACGCAACGGGCCCGGGGTACCGCCCAATATTCCCATCAGGACCGGCGAGGAGAACCGATCGATCCGACCGGATGGAGAAAAAGATGCTGAACTGTGCCATCTATTGGAAGAAGATGAGGAAACATCCCAGGTCTTGCGAGTCCCATCAGTGAAACAGAATGGCCATCGCAAGAGGGGGGCTTGTGGGATGTTTTTATCCACGCATCCAAGCCCTACCTCAAAACTGTGCAGTACTGACATGGAAAACATCATGATGGCCAGAGCTTCCCAGAAAATGCACAGGGAAATGCATGAAGAATAGGCTGCCACTCATTTTTGCCGATGTTATGGGCACAGAAGGACACTGCCTAAAACCACCATTGGACTACCCACACAGTAGTCTGAAACCATTGGGAATGGCAATGCTGATTGCCAAAAGCAAACCCATAACTGTTGGGAATTCATTTTCTTAAATCCCGAAAAGGGGTGCAGTACCAGTACTCACCACTATCCAAAAGCCGGTGTTTTAAAACAACACCAGATTTTACTTTTTGCAAAACTGAATAAATGAACCCAAAACAGGCCAAAGAAAGACTTACTGAGAGGTGGATCCAATGTAAAGTTATATTCTGAAGTGACTTGAAGGTTTATAACAAGACTGGCTGAGCTGTGGATTTCAGCAGTTTAAGTAAATTTGGACTGAAAGACATTAAAAATCTAAATGTTTAAATTGACTGAGTGACCTACTTCTGAGTGTCACATAGGTTGAAATTGTTTAAATGTCATAGTTTTGAACTTAGAATCAGCATTCTAGCTGCATATGTAAAAATGGTTAGTTTTATTTGAATGCAGAAAACTGGGTAACTAAAAGTGACATTAGCTGGGGCCTGGCTTAAGGAACTGAATTCTGCCCACCAGCTACCCCCGACAGGAGATTAAACTTGAGTCACAGCTGTGTTCCCAGGCCTATCTGCCTTTTGCTGGCCACACTAAGGATATGCCATCTCTCTGATAATTGAATTAAGGGGAGCCCCCACAGAATACAGGAGCTCTGAACAAAGCCCTGTCCTGACCCAGGCAGATGGTTTATTGCAGATGTCGTAAAAGTAGCTTCCTCCTGAAGCAAAGGGGAGGGGCACTGCCTGTGAGAGCAAGCTGGCTTGGCAGAACTGGAAAAACCAGAAATTCAACCTTGTGCTGGAGGAAAACCACACCCCTTTTGGGGCCAGAACATAACTCTAAAAAGATGAATAACTCATAGTACGGACATGTGAACATTTTATAAATGACACCATAATTCTTGTGATTTTTCTGCCCACATTTTAAGAGGTTTTTAGAACCGGTGGCATGTTCAGGGGGGTTTTAGCGGAAAAGAGGATATTACTCAAAATGTGTGCATGTGAAAAATCTGACACTTCATCAACTAATGTCCATACTCCTTGCGCACATGTGTGTAAATTTGGGGTAATGTCCGGTATTGCAAACCAGTTAAAAAGTGCAAAATATTGCCATTTCTGAATGCAAGCCCCCAGGAAGAGCAGATTTGGACAGGGTATACCTCCTGTGATATGTGAAGGGTGCATGTAATTTTAAACAAATGTGTACATGTGCAAATATGTTTTTTGAGCAAATATAGATTGTGTGTAAAGTTGACAGGGGTGGGTTCTCTGTATCATAAACAGACCTCATCATGATGACACTTCATTTCATTCCCCCAATCAAGTGGAAGCGGATGAAGTGGCCAATGACAAGTGGAGAGGGGCTGGCTAGTGATGCTGCTCACACACACCCATTTTCAAAACACATAAAAGCAGACAGACAGGACAGATAGGGACATTCAAATCCATTTGCAGCTGGAAGCTCTGCCGGGAAAATCCATACTTTACCTTCCTCAACCTTCAGAGACCCAGACCAGACCAGCAGAGTAGAGCTGACCTGTTAGCAGAACCAGAGAGAGCAGACCCAGATCACTGTGAAGTGCAGAGACCAGAGTCCAGTTTAAAACCTGACCAGATCCGTGGCGAGGTCCATTTCACTCAAGAATATAGTGTGAGTACCTAGAAAACTGTGCAGAACCAATCTCTTAGTTAAAATAATATAATTCAATCCTATTTTAATCTAAGTAGAACTGTCTCCTAACTGTCACCTGTCATTTGTAAAGCTGTCACTTGTCATTTTCTAGTTGCAAGCTGCACTTGTCTTTTTGAACTTTAAAATTTCAAATCTGAAAAACGGCCTTTATTTAATCGCTCATATCTCCGTGACCGTTTGTGCTAGAGACTTGCAGTAACTTTCATCTGGAAGCTGAGATCCTAGGCTTTCCTAGGACCCCAAAACGATAGTGATAGTCCTTGTAGTTCCTCTGTAATCGCGCTCGGCGCATTCGCAAATTTAGCCGCGATTTGACATTTTACCGCGATTTGCAAATTTCTTCACCTGTAAAAATCTGCTGCTGCTTGCCTTCCATTTGCCAGAAATTCGTTTAACCTGCTAGTTACACCCTAGATCCTTGCTAAAGTGAGCCTGGACTAATATTAACTTGATTTCACTCACCCTGAACCTCTAGTGGGAATTAAAAGCATTTTAACATATTTTCACTCCATTGCCAGCACATATCAAAGCATTTTGCCTGTGTTTTCAACTTCTGTAGTCTAAGTTGCTGGGTGAACTGAATTACATTTGAATTGCATTTTTGAGAATTGTGTGCCTTCCTTCCCTTTCCTTGCATTGCATAAAAGGGGGGGGGTGAATTGTACAAGAAAGTGATTACATTGTCTTTTGCTGAAATCTTATCAAGTTATTTTCTTTACTGCATTTCATTCCACATTGCATCCATTTGAAACCATAAAAGTATTGTTGCTATCTTATCCATTTCATGTCAACTCCTTAGTGATTATAAAGAAGTGTGCTAGTGCCAGATTCTCCGTTGTTAATCTTTATCATATCAGATTAAGTGTGCTATTCAATTATTAATTTATTATAAAGCGTGATATATATATATATTGTTTAAATTATCAATTAAACCTTTTAACTTGCAAAACAGAACTACTTCTTGGCTCAGTGGGGTCAGGGGGATTCCAAGGGAGGGGTGTTATATAGGGGTAGTCAACCAGAACGCATGAACTGGACATAAAGATATATCAATAAGGGTTTTCATTCAGTATTATAGACTAGGCGTTGACTTAGCTGTAGTGTTTAATTGAATCCTCTTACAGCCAGCACTGAACAAAAATGACAGTAAAATGAATAGACTCATAATTGGGCCCATACGGAGAGTCCACATCACCCCAGGTCTTCGGTCTCTTCACTGGCTCCCGGTTAGAGCAAGGATTGGATTTACTTCAAGATCCTTTGCCTTCTTCAAAGAGCCCATTGACACCGAAGCCCACTGCTCCTTCAGCAGAAAATATGAAAATAGCTCAACCTTGCTAGACATCTGAGAACCTCAGGCTCAAAATCTCTTGTGGTTACAGCCTTAAAGAAGAGGAAACTCAGTGGCAGATGCCTCGAAGCTGCAGGATCTCTCCTCTGGAACAATCTGCTCCTGGCCATCATAGAGTTGGGCAATCGCCCCCACTTCTGCAGAAGACTTAAGACTTGTACTGTCCTGCTGAGAATCCTTGCATGAGGTCTGCTCCTCACTTGACTCCTCTTCCTGCTTGCCTTCACCTCTTGTGCCTGCTCTCTGTCATTACCATGAATTGTGTTGCACTTGTTTGCACTTAGCTCTCCCCCATCCGCCCGCACTTAACCGATCTAAGTGTTCCCAGATGGTTGTGAAAAATCAGGCTCCCCTTGGCCACACCCCCTCTGTGGGGCTGCTATATAACGACTTGCCCATGGTTGGTGCCAAATAAAAACCCAATTAAATAAACATGAAATAACAGTAATACAGAGACAATAAGAAGCAGGAACCCTTGAAAGAAGGCCTGCTTCTTGCTTGGGATCCTTAGCTAAGTCCATGATGCAGGCTGTGTGACCATATTCAAATCATTTACCCTGTGTGGACAATAATCGACAATCTCTGTCACCTTACACTGATATAAGCATGCACAAAATGCATGCACAAAATAAGAGGACGTGTGGTTGAACAAATTAGCACTGCCTAAAAGTCTGTATGGTGAAAAACACTTTTGTGATCTAGAATGATGTTAATTCACAGGCAAAGAATGTGCTGAACAACACTAACACCTGTGCAGTTCATAGGATCCAGGCCCCCGAAGTGTGGATACAAGGATTTTACCCCAACACACAGATTTAACTCAATGCAATGTGGGCTGAGCGGTCAAAATGAACGGAACAGACGTCACCTGATTTGGGAGCAAATTTACCAAGTTCACAGATCTCATTCTGATGCCCTCCTGTGCGCTGTCAAAACAAAGGCGGCACTTATTTGTTGAACATGTATTCTCATTTGCTTGTTTTTCCACTGTGATACAGGCAAGAGGGAAAACAATGACAGGTGGCTCAATCTGTCCTAAGCAGGGCAATCTGAATCTCCTCTCGCTTCTCCTTGATCAGGAATCATATTTTGATAGCATGTATTGTTCTTGGGCCATGTTATTTGGACTCCTACCCTCAGGATCAGTCTACCAATGTTACATGTGTCTAACTCTGCTCCACCGTTCACACCTGAGCACCACCAGGGTCCAGTCCCTGCAGTTGGCTGCACCTGACTTTACAGTGTAGGTTAGGCCTCTTATGGACATCTAACTAGAATCACCTCTGTCTTCCAAGCATATGCACATGACACACAAGTCCTGTTCATTCGGCACAACACAAGCATGTCCAAGACATTGCCTTATTCCCACCCAAAACTGGATGTCGATCAATGCACTATCCATAAACGGAGCCCACACAGGAATCCTCATGCAGGGAATGTGAACATCGACAATCTTCTTTCCCTGCGGCTGGAATAATTCGGCACCTCTCCTAAACCACCTGATAAGGGCAAAGTCCATTCCTTTATCGCTGATGCTGAGCTCTCATTCGCTGCGCAGATAAAAGCAAACACTTGTAGTACACGCGTTCACTTACATGTCATAAAAAATACTCCCCACCTTAAACATGAAACATAACATTGGCATTATCCAAGCACCAATTCCTCCTAAATTAGATGCATGCAATGGTCTCTACTAAGCCCCTATCTTTCCCCCCAAAAAATCAATCCAGCATCTCCAGCCTGTCCCAAACAAAGCAGCAAGACTCATCCTTGTGTTTAAACGTTGTGACCACAACGTTCCAGTTTTCGAAACGTTCCACTGGCTCAAGATCGAATTAAGAATCACTTTCTGAACTATTTGGAGGTTTGGAACTCCTTTATTCAGTTTCCCCATAGGATGTGGGATGGAAAGCTTCTGTATACACTAGACAGCACTGTAGTCTTGATGTATGTGAATGAAGCACGTACTATTTGTAAAGCCTCGGAATCTTATGGGAAATTATTTTGCAATTTATAGTGTCGTGTGCTTTATTTTGGAACAACAGCTGATGTAATATTGACATGTTAGTTGAAGTTGCATACAGTGGATGCAGCTGTATGTGTAATGAAACGAATACAGTAAATGGCACAAAAAAAGAATCACTTTCAAACCGTTATGCCTGACACAAAGCTATGAGGAAATCAGCATTGACAATGCCAATAGTTTTGGCGTTTACTGCTGTTATTTGCATTTTGCATTGATAGGCACCAGGGTGCAAGTAAGAGTGTGCAAAGTTTCTAAGGAGAATGCGAAAAGGGTTACAGATAGGTGGTAGGGTGGGTGGTGGTACAGAGGGGAAGTAGGGTGGGTCGGTGCCTGTAGAGTGAGAGGAGGTAGGGTGGGTGGGAGTAGAGAGAGGAGGTTTGGTGGGTGGGAGTAGAGAGCAAGGAGGTAGGGTGAGTGGCAGTAGTGAGAAGAGGGAGCGTGGGTGGTTGGGAGTAGATAGAGGGAAGTTGGGTGGGTGGGGGTAGAGAGAGGGGAGGTAGGGCTGATAGGTGGTGGTAGAGAGAGGGGAGGTAGGGTTGATGGGTGGGGTAGAATGGTGGTAGTGTGGGTGGGGGTAGAGAGAGTGGGGTATGGTGAGGGTAGAACGAGTGGGGTTCGGGTGGGTGGGGGTAGAGAGAGTGAGTGAGGGTAGAGTGCGTGGGTGGGGGTAGAGATAGTGAGCATGAGGATGAAGGGGGTAGAGAGGGTGAGGGTAGGGTTGATAGGTGGTGGTAGAGAGAGGGGAGGTTGGGTTGGTGGGTGGGGGTAGAGAGAGGGGAGGTAGGGTTGATGGGTGGGGTTAGAGAGAGTGGGGTATGGCGAGGGTAGAACGAGTGGGGGTAGGGTGGGTGGGGCCATAGAGAGAGAGTGAGTGAGGGTAGGGTGGGTGGGGGTAGAGATAGTGAGGATGGGGAGGAAGGGAGTAGAGAGGGTGAGGGTAGGGTTGACGGGAGGGGTAGAGAGTGGAGGCAGGGTGGGAGCGGGTAGAGAGAGTGTGGGGGTAGGATGGGTAGGTGCGTGGAGGTAGAGAGAGTGGAGGTAGGGTTTGTAGAAAAGGACTGATTCACAGCGCTTTGTGACGAGGGCAAGCCCCTTTGCTTTCCCAAAAAAGATGTGGTTTGCACATCGTGAATTCTGGCTGCCACTGCAATAGAAACAAATGCATTGAAAATCGGAATTGTTCTGTGGAAAATCTATATGAATAAAATTCCACAAGTGTGGAACTGCGCTCAGGCACATTTGCGCCTGTGAATGGCGCTGCATCCACACCAAAGTGTGCCAGTGCGAAGTGTCCATTTCCTCTTGTACACATTGGCACACCCATGCATTCTTGCATTTGTTGTAGCTGCAGGCAGCGATCTAGTATGTTGCTTGTGTTCCCATAAATACTTACACAGTGCAGCCTGTAACACTGAAAAATCGACCCCACATTGCACTGATCTCCATGTGACTGCACTGCAATGTTCAAGCGCAAGAACATGTACTGTACCTGCATTACATTACAAAAATCAAATAAAAACACGTACACTCATTTAGCTAAAAGCAAACGGCACACGTTTTTTTTTATAGTTTTACACTATATAGTTACATATGACTCCATAACCCGTGCATCCGTCCATTTTGGACCCATTACATATCGATAACACTTTCTTCTTTCCCCCCCAAGAAATGTGTAGAATGAGTCTTGCTTTGTTTTTTGGCATAAAAGGGCCGCAGATTTATTTTCCACAATAACATAAAACCAAACTGTACACATTAGTGGAAATAACTCAGAAGATGCGGCGACTGCTCCGTGTCCAATAACCTGCTTCCCCCTTTCTTTCCCAAAAGTCCATTATAGGCCCAACTCTCCCAACCCTTTGCGCCTGAGCTTCGCCTGCCCATGCAGGTGTTCCTGGGTGGGGAGAGTGCCGTTTCCTTGGGGGAAGCTGAGCCCTTGTTGTTCCCCCAGATGCCCCTGCCGTTCAGGCTCCCAAAGGGCGCTGGTCTGAGAAGGGCGAAGACCCTTCCAGCTTTCTCCTGGCTCATCCGGAGTCTGTCTCTTGTGTTTGGTTGCCCAAAGACCGCCACACCGATTGTCGTCCTGCGACGAAGATGATCAGGCCTCCTTGCTTGTCCTGTTTGTAGGGTGGGTGGGTGGGAAAAACGAAGTCCTCTGCTGGTAGGTGGGCGTCCCACTGCCAAAGGCTAGATGCTGCCTGCAGTGGGAAGCCCACTCGTTATAAAGGGGGGTAGCCCCTCCCCTCTCCATTGTTGCCCTTCGCGGGCTTTTCATCAGATTTGCCGCGCTGTTCCTTTTCGCGGGCTTTCCTTCTGTCTTGCCGCGCTTCCTGCGGCCCCCTCCCCCTCATCCTGGGGAGGAGGAGGATAGAAGGAGGACACCGCCCGGGTTATCGGGGTGCCTCCTCCATTTTGGGATTTTGTCGTCGACACTGGCATAACCCATGCATCCGTCCATTTTGGACCCATTACATATCGATAACACTTTCTTCTTTCCCCCCCAAGAAATGTGTAGAATGAGTCTTGCTTTGTTTTTTGGCATAAAAGGGCCGCAGATTTATTTTCCACAATAACATAAAACCACACTGTACACATTAGTGGAAATAACTCAGAAGATGCGGCGACTGCTCCGTGTCCAATAACCTGCTTCCCCCTTTCTTTCCCAAAAGTCCATTATAGGCCCAACTCTCCCAACCCTTTGCGCCTGAGCTTCGCCTGCCCATGCAGGTGTTCCTGGGTGGGGAGAGTGCCGTTTCCTTGGGGGAAGCTGAGCCCTTGTTGTTCCCCCCAGACGCCCCTGCCGTTCAGGCTCCCAAAGGGCGCTGGTCTGAGAAGGGCGAAGACCCTTCCAGCTTTCTCCTGGCTCATCCGGAGTCTGTCTCTTGTGTTTGGTTGCCCAAACACCGCCACGCCACAGATGGGTTTCCGCCCACTGTGGCTCCCCCCTGCTACCTTCCTCACTTTTCTAGGGTTTTTGTGCAAAGGATACAGTAGACTAGCTCCACCAAGTGGTGACAAATGTACCTCATCCTTCAGAAAATACTCCTTACATTTCTAGGATGTTTGTGCAAAGGATCCAGTAGAATAGCTCCAACCCCAGAGGTGACCAATGTACCCCATCCTTCTGAAGATACCCTGGGTAATTTAAATTAATCAAGCTGTGCCTGATCTGGCCAAAGCCCCTGCAGAATTTGCCATTGCCCAATCCGGCCTTGGGATTATCTCTGACCCAATGATTTCTGTTTCACCCACTTGACTGGCCAGTTCCTGTAAGGAGCCCATCATCCCCTGCATCAGAGCCCCCCTTCCCAGGCTTCTCAGGTCGTTACCTCCCGCGTGTATGATCAATACGTCCGGCTTTGCCGTTTCCTTAGCAATCTGCGCACCTGCCCCTGCAGTTGTGCCCCTTTCATCCCCGGCACCCCGTGCCACTCAATTCTGCCCTGGGAATCACCTCAAACAAGGCGCTCTCTGTGTCACCCAGCCGTGCAGATATCTCCTGCAAAGAGCGCCTTGTGTCTGCTCTGGGACCCTTTTTTCCTCTGTCCTCTTTCCATCCCGCTCCACCTTAACCAGGGGGGGGTGGACTGTCCCAGGCCACTTCTGCCCTTGCCACCTTTCCATCATGTTCCGCCTTGACTCGGGTGGGCCTGTTCTGGGACATTTATGCTTCTGACCCTTTCCCTCCTGTTCCGCCTTAACTTCCGCCTTAACCAGGGCGGGCCTGCTCCGGGACACCTCTGCCTGCCCTTGCAGGAGTTACTTGTTTCCCCTTATTCCTTTGCACCAAATCCATAGTAGGCCCAACTCTCCCAACCTTTTGTGCTTGCGCCCACCCTGCCCTTGCAGGTGTCCGTAGGCGGGGAGAGCGCCGTTTCATTTTGGGGCGAAGCTGGTCGCATGCTCCGGGGCACCTCTGCTTGTCCCTGTAGGCGTTACCTGCTTCCCTCTATTCATTTGCACCAAGTCTGCAGTAGGCCCCACTCTCCCGCCCTTTGAGCCTGGGCCTACCCTGCCCTTGCAGGTGTCCGTGGGCGGGGAGAGCGCCGTTCCAATTTTTTGGGGGAAGCTGTGCCCTTGTTGTTACCACCAAGACGCCCCTGCCGTTAGGCTCCCAAGAGGCACCGGACCGAGAAGTGCGAATCCCTTCGCACTAGGACTCAACCTGTAGGCGTTACCTGCTTCCCCCTATTCGTTTGCACCAAGTCTGCAGTAGGCCCCACTCTCCCGCCCTTTGAGCCTGCGCCTACCCTGCCCTTGCAGGTGTCCGTGGGCGGGGAGAGCGCCGTTCCATTTTTTGGGGGAAGCTGTGCCCTTGTTGTTACCACCAAGACGCCCCTGCCGTTAGGCTCCCACGAGGCGCCGGACCGAGAAGTGCGAATCCCTTCGCACTAGGAGTTAAAAAAAAAAAAAAAAATGCACGCCTTTCCGTGCTTCCCAACACTATTAGCCCTTGACCTGTTAATTACCGCCATTGTTTGTTGATTAGTCCCCTCCCTTTGATTATTAGGACCTGACCCCGGCAGTAACTTGAACCGCTGTGAACCGAACCGGGTCCACCACATTCCACATCACCCTTCAATCGCCCCAAAGGTCCTGTTTTATCCCAAAATGTGAGCACCCACAACCTTCCACCTAATCTTCACCCATTGGGTACTGGTTTACCCCAACACTCCTTGGATGCCACATCCCTGCCACCCGAGGTTGTCATATAGAGTTACCCCACCTACCGGGTGCTTCTTGTGTTATGTGGCTCTGGCCGAGAGAGAGGGAGGGTCATGTTACCTCGGCCCACCAGTCTCCCTTTGGCATGCCCTGGTTAAGGGCGTACCACAGTTGTGCTGACTAGGAAGGGTATTAGATTACCGTGTCCTTGACCCGTGGACAAGCAGGCTGAACCTGTCCCATACCTGACAGCCTTAGACCAGAGTTGCCTATAGCAACAGCGGCCATACGGCCAGCCTATGCAACCCGTGGCAGTTGCCCTTGCCCATAGCAAAAATTGTGCACCCTATGGAACGCTCAGCCCGGGAAAACTATGTATGTCCCATTTGAAAGACTTAACCCTCTATTGTTCAGTTGCGCGGGAACGCGCTGCAGTTTAAAACTGTCCCCATCCCATAATATCTCTGCCGCCGAAATTAAACATGTTACCAACGGCTGCAGCCCTCTGTATTTCCTTTGGCCGCCCACTGTCAGTTCGCTGCTAGCGGGTTGCCCCGCCGATAAAATTAAAATTGGGACCCAATACAACTTGAACCTGGCTGTACCCATGAATTAATCCTTTACGGACGCCTGCCAGAATACTGCATTGTTCGCCCGTCCCCCATGACGGTGTTTCGCCCCATTGTGGGACACCACCGTTGCCGATGTCCTCTTCCCCTGTTGCAACGGAGCCAGAACACTAACCTACTGCCACACAGATCGGACCCCGTCCTTTGACCCCCGGACTGTCCCAGCCCAAACTGCAACATCACCCCTCTTTCAAATGAAACCATGGAATTATACTTCCTTGACGGCCCAGAAACCTATGTCAAGAAAACCTTGGGCTAACTGGCCATCCCACTGTACTGACCTACGTATGCCTGAGCAGGGGGTGCATTATACTTTGATCGGTTCATACCTGCATAATCATACTCCCCGGCGGCTATTGCTTCCCTTTATGCTCCTGCCACCGCTGCCTGTACCCAAGGACCCATAACACCTTGTGGGTACTGCCAGCCCCCTACAGGGACCCACTTTGTCATGCCGCAATCAGCATACCTTACCCCGGCTAGGGCGTCCCACCATGGACTGAATTACCAGCCTGTTATAAGCTATAATGCAGGTGCATAAGTTACGCCACTGCCCCACGTGGTCTGGGGACCTGTAAGGCGGCCAACCTCCCTTAACCTAGGGCAACATTCCCGCTTAAAGCCAAGCCCATTACTTATACTCCTGCTTCTACCGACATGTTGAACAGCACATTTACCATCTGCCTGGCTCTGCCACTAACCGCCCCCGTGGCAGGGCCACACAATCCAGATTAATGGCGAACATTCCCCCATAGCTGAAGAGAACAATTTCCATTCCGCCTAGTTCAAACTCGAAACCAAGCCCCTTCTCGACACTACCTGTTTATAAGCTAATGTTTTCGCCTGGATCGTTTGTAGTTAACAAGACCGCCCGAGACCAGCCATTTATTTATCATCCATGCAGCCCACCAAGTGCCAGCCACGGGCCAACATAGTACTTTAGCATTTATATAGCGGTACAAACCATCAGACTTCTGAGCGCTGCTTATTTCCCCACGGTGTGTGGTGGCCAATTATCTACTTTGAGTTTGGCCCTGCCGGCATTCGAACCTGCGCCAGCCAGCTCTGTACAGATGTCCAAGTGAGCGCTGTACACGCTGTGCTACCGGACCCGCTGTTGGCCCTCCCATTTCGAGGTGAATGTAACATCATACCCCCAGAAGCAACTACCTTGATTGTAACGCTTGCCCTTTCAGTCCTTACACGTGGTGCACCATCGTGTGTATACATAAATTCATATTGGGGTCGCCTCTACCCCAGCACCTCTGTGTAATTATCTGCCTCTATACATTTGCATGTGAAATGCCGCCGTTCATAAACACCATGCCATGCCCCTACAGACTATAACCTCCGTACTTTATCATTTCCTGCTGTGACAACCGTACCTCAATCCACAGGGTCATCTGCATTGAACCTGCCCATATCCCTTCAGCACATGAGCAACACAGCCGACTTGGGGCACGGCGCCTGCTTCCTTCAAATCCATACCCTCTCATGTCCTCATACCAGAAATCATAGCATCTGAACCGAATGCTGCCTCTCGTGCAGCTCCCACAACCTGCGCGCCAAAATGGTGTCACCAGAACCGTTCCCGCTATGGTCAGACAACCCCCTGATAAACGACCCACGGAACACGCCTTATAACGGGCCTGTCCCTTAAAACTGTATCTTTATGGCCGGTATAGCATGTTTACACATCCACGTTTACATACAGCCTCAAGCTCCCCCAACTTGGCTCAATAAATCATTTAACCAAAAGTAAACGCAGCCTCCGTCCCAATTGTAAAATATTGGAATTCCCTATTTAATAATGCTGTAGGAGTATGCCCGAAAAGAAAAGGGGATTGAACTACCGTGCACTAGTGCTCGCGGCACTAGCGATCCACTCTCCAACACTCCTATGCCGCTTTCACCCCAGACTGGCCTCCCCTGCTTTCCCTCGCAGGCCCCAGGTGTCTGGGAGCTTGCTCTCCTGTCCCGGGTGATGCCCTGCTAGGACAGTGTCCGGCTCTTCTCTCAGACCTTCCCCAAAGTATGGTAGTGACAGTGCACTCAGCGCGTAACTTCAGTAATGAGCTTCATCCACTCTCCTGGTGATACCACCACCTGGGGGCCCCTACACGAACACCGAGCGGCACGCCAAAAACTTCTGCCCTCGAGTGCGAACCCGAGAACATGATCTCCCTGGCTGCCCATCATTATTTACACTGCAGGCTCCCCGCATGTCCGGAACGCATGCAAAATGTAGCTGCAACACATGGAAATCATTACTGCCCCAGAATGCCAGTAACAACGAAGTGAAGGCAACCCAATTGTCATTTAAAACATGCCCCGGCAAACGCACATATGGATGACATTACGTGGCCTCATTCTTGACACCTTTCCGCCACTTAGAAGCCTACCAGCCACGCATTTCCTCACATTATGCCTCGCACACGGGATAGCACAGCCGCTAAACCCATCCATGTGCCTTTGTACTCCGTCTACAGCATGGCCGCCCATACAAGTATTGACCTCTTTGCTGCGCACGCGACTATGAAAAACCCCCATTCAACCCCCTCAGGCGAAGTAACGGAGGGAGGGTCGGTGCTACCCCGAGCCATATGGGCCCGACCCGCCAAGGAACCATTCCCGTTCCTCGCCCCTCCCCCACTCGTACCTCCGGCCGTAGATTTCTCCGCGCTCAACGCTCCTTTTTCACTGGAAGCCCGCTCCTCCATCACTGGAACCACTTCCCTGGAACAGTCCTTTAACTGGAAACTGCGCCACCGACCCAACGTGACGATCCAGGTGAAGCCGACGTCCTCCGTATGCCCTCGTCTCTCGCCAGTGAAGTCCTTCCAGGCATAGTCTCCAGGTGAAGTCCCAGGCGAAGTCACGAAGTCCTCTGCAAAGCGAAAACCTCCTCGGTGGGTAACAGGCGGGCTCTGCAGCAGCAAAAACGAAGTCCTCTGCTGGTAGGTGGGAGTCCCACTGCCAAAGGCTAGATGCTGCCTGCAGTGGGAAGCCCACTCGTTATAAAGGGAGGTAGCCCCTCCCCTCCCCATTGTTGCCCTTCGCGGGCTTTTCATCAGATTTGCCGCGCTGTTCCTTTTCGCGGGCTTTCCTTCTGTCTTGCCGCGCTTCCTGCGGCCACCTCCCCCTCATCCTGGGGAGGGGGAGGATAGGAGGAGGACACCGCCCGGGTTATCGGGGTGCCTCCTCCATTTTGGGATTTTGTCGTCGACACTGGCATTCTCGGGGTACTTGGGCAGCACAATGTCAAGGTTTATTCAACTCCTAATGCCCCCCAAAACCCCAAATTAAACACATACATTTATCTTGTCTCTTTCTGCTTTGATGGATGTCGCAGAGCTGAACCGACCCCGCCCACTATAAAGTGCAGTGAAAGTGCTAGTGTGGTGGAGAGCTCCATGGAGTTCGTATAGGTTTGTATGTCGTGTATAGGCGGACAACCCAACAAATGGCCCTCATTATGCGGTTATTGCAATCACTTTAAAGGATGTCCAAGGGGTCTGACCCCACCCGGCTGGACATACTTCTCGAAAGGGGGATGCAAATTCAGAAGTGCTTGGTTATAACAGTTGATCCCCCGACTATCACCCCACCCCCCATAAAATACATCTCCCATGCGGCCGTGCACATCTCGCCTAATGCTGCATTTATGAAATCATTTACGAAGGCATCCATGGAAGGGCGCATTCATTCATCCAGTGGTGCTTTAATCAGACCATTCCAGCACGTATCAGCAGTTTCACCTGTGATGCTTCCATCCGCTCGATCGGGTCTATGGACACAAATGGCTCGAATTATTCAACACCTCCAACACCCTTACATAGTCAACAATGCCTTCATTGTATGAATTCCTTGCACTTCCGTATGCTCATCACCAGCACCTTCACTGTATCGTAGCACCAATGAATCCCTTACAGTTCCGTCTGCTCATCACCAGCGCCTTCACTGTATCGTAGCAACAATGAATCCCTTACAGTTCCGTCTGCTCATGACCAGCACCTTCACTGTATTGTAGCGCCAATGAATCCCTTACAGTTCCGTCTGCTCATGACCAGCGCCTTCACTGTATCGTAGCACCAATGAATCCCTTACAGTTCCGTCTGCTCATGACCAGCGCCTTCACTGTATCGTAGCACCAATGAATCCCTTACAGTTCCGTCTGCTCATCACCAGCGCCTTCACTGTATCGTAGCAACAATGAATGCCTTACAGTTCCGTCTGCTCATCACCAGCGCCTTCACTGTGTCGTAGCACCAATGAATGCCTTACAGTTCCGTCTGCTCATCACCAGCGCCTTCATTGTATCTAGAAACAATGAATCCCTTACAGTTTCGTCTGCTCATCACCAGCGCCTTCATTGTATCTAGAAACAATGAATCCCTTACAGTTCCGTCTGCTCATCACCAGCACCTTCACTGTATCGTAGCACCAATGAATCCCTTACAGTTCCGTCTGCTCATCACCAGCGCCTTCACTGTATCGTAGCAACAATGAATGCCTTACAGTTCCGTCTGCTCATCACCAGCGCCTTCACTGTATCGTAGCAACAATGAATGCCTTACAGTTCCGTCTGCTCATCACCAGCTCCTTCACTATATCGTAGTTCCCTTACAGTTCCGTATGCTCATCACCAGTGCCTTCATTGTATCCTAGCAACAATGAATGCCTTAGTTCCGTATGCTCATCACCAGATCCTTCATTGTATCGTAGCAACAATGAATTCCTTACAGTTCCGTATGCTCATCACCAGTGCCTTCATTGTATCCTAGCAACAATGAATGCATTACAGTTCCGTCTGCTCATCACCAGCGCCTTCACTGTATCGTAGAAACAATGAATCCCTTACAGTTCCGTATGCTCATCACCAGTGCCTTCATTGTATCCTAGCAACAATGAATCCCTTACAGTTCCGTCTGCTCATCACCAGCGCCTTCACTATATCGCAGTTCCCTTACAGTTCCGTCCGCTCCTCACAAGCGCCTTCACTGTATCGTAGCAACAATGAATGCCTTACAATTCCGTCTGCTCATCACCAGCGCCTTCACTGTATCCTAGCAACAATGAATGCCTTACAGTTCCGTCTGCTCATCACCAGCGCCTTCACTGTATCGTAGCAACAATGAATCCCTTACAGTTCCGTCTGCTCATCACCAGCGCCTTCACTGTATCATAGCAACAATTAATGCCTTACAGTTCTGTATACATTTTATCGTAGTTGCTCTGAAATATATTCAATTAGTCATCCATTGTATTATTGGTTTGCCCAAAGAAATATCTATATTCAGGGATTCATCACTATTTATCAATTGCCTATATATGCATACCCATCATATGTGTTTCCCACATTCACGCTGGCAGGGTCCTCGCTTATCAAACTAGTGATAAATAATAGCGCTTCGAGCCAGAACCCCCCCCCTTCCAAGGATTGTGATCAAATGTGTAATTAGTGCCCATTGTAATGGCACTCAATTTACCAGAACGACGAAGTGATGTGAACCTCCTGCCTTGGTCCGGAAGTGTCGCTGCGGCTTGTATACAAATCTCTGAGGCCAGAACATATCTCACTGAGCTATCTCACCAGCCTAGACACGCAAATTCTTCATTGTGTCCCCAGTCGGTCTGTCTTGTTTACGTTTGCCGTGGTTTGCTGCCAGTGTGAGGTGAAGCCCGACACTGGGGGGCATAGGCCCCAAATGCCTGCTTGCAGGGCTCTGCTGCTGGCCTGGCCTGTTTACACCTGCAAGTGTTTCCCTATTGACAGAGGTTGTCACGTGCGACTTCCAAGTTCCAAGCTGGCATCTTTCATACTTGGTGCCTCGAATC
This sequence comes from Ambystoma mexicanum, assembly GCF_040938575.1. Taxonomy (NCBI): domain Eukaryota; kingdom Metazoa; phylum Chordata; class Amphibia; order Caudata; family Ambystomatidae; genus Ambystoma; species Ambystoma mexicanum. The sequence goes on along the minus strand of NC_090934.1, from coordinate 752,648,137 downwards.
TGATATTCCGCTTGCCCAGCCATTTAACAGCACTGTCTGCAGCAGAGTTGGCAACGAGGATGTGCGCCTTAGCCTTGGAAGTAATGAGCTGCAGCAGGGGAGGCTCTCAGAACAGAAGGGTTGTATACGAATTGATCGTTTTACAACTGCTCGAATGACAATTGCCCTTTTCACAATTGATCGAATTGTGAAGGTCAATTGTACCATATATGTGGGGGGAAACCCCCCACAACCCCTCACCCAACACCAAACCCCCCAAAACACATGTGTATATATATATATATTCGGTCAATTGTGAAAAGGTCAATTGTGACCCTTTAAATTCGGTCAATTGTTCATTTGAACAATTGTAAACGACCAATTTGGGTAATACCGAACAGAAGCCAGGCAGATCACTCAGCAGAGGACATTAAACATAGTCCAACAGGAGTTTAAGTGACAAAAAACATTAATGCATACAAATGAAAATAAGAACTGTCATATAGTTTAGTGCAGTCATTTTGCTCCTACTTCGGCGCATGCCCTGCTGCCCGGCAACAGCAGCAGGCCAGCAGACATGAGCGAGAGGGTCAAGGCCCAGATGGTGCTTCAGCCATTTCATTGCCATGCGCTGCAAGTTGCCATGTCAACGCCATATACTGCGCCCAAACTCCCCTTTCTCCTTTTTTTATTTTATTTACAGTACCAAAGTCTTAGCGATTAGGAGGATTACGCCACCAAAGCGCCAAAACCAAAAAGGACAGCAACACGTTAATGACTATGTGGACCTGTGTCGTCCATTGAGACATCTGAACTCAACCTGGGAAAAGACAGAGCCTCCGTACCATCTTGGTGAAAAAGTCAAATGTTGGCGCTAGACTGCTAATCACTCAAGGTCCACAATGTTGTCACTCTTCTTCTATGACCTGAAAAAAATGGAATGCTTTACCACAGCTAAAAAAAAACTAAAAAAAACTTAAATGTCTAAACTAAATTCTCTCTCATAATCAGCTACCTTTGGCATAGTGTAGTACTAGTACTGATGCCATTCCCAGTACCCCATTTAGTGATGTGGATATCATGCAGTGTAATCACTGGCACTTAGACACTCTAAACTCTAAATCAGGTGCTTATGCACCCCCATCTTTCTTATCTTGGACTAGCCCCAAGCCACGCCTATTTTGGAAACCATCCAAATTGCAAATGTGCTGAACTGGTGAAAACATTGAATAGCACAATCCAGTTGTGTTTCTAGAACAATTTTACATATGCAAATAATCGGCATTTAAATGCATTATGGGACCCTTGTATTGGGGGGATTCTGAGGGTCTCACTGGATGTGACTATGGTGGGTTGTTGAGTTTAGCTCGAATTGCAAAGCATTAATGTTTCTCGTGGGATGTTTTTCGTAGAAACCAGTTGAAAGTCATATTTGGTACATCAAAGCCCACCCGAGTATATTGCTCTCTGCGACTACTGACATTGAAATCTTGAAGACACTTTTACTTGTTGAATGATGACGAGCTAATGAATGATCGCTTAAAACGACCGCCATATTGTTTCCTGCCAGGGAAGTGTCCCAGAGGCGCCGAGCGACAGCAGCCGAGGAAGCGTTAGAGAGAGCCACCAAAACGCAGCGTAGCGCCGAAAGGGAAAAACGACTGTGCGAGCATGAGAGCGAGGAGAAGAGGAGGGAGTGCGACTCGTGGATAAAAAAGCATGATGCTCTCGCTAAGGTCCTGAGGTCCCAGGAAGAGGAGAGGTCAAAGAGACAAAACAAGGCGGTACGTCAAGAAAACTGGCATGGATTCTTTTATGAAGCCACATTTGCTTAACAGTGCCTGATTCATAAAGCGTGTTTCAATGGAAAAATCCCACGGTTTCCTAAAATAACACTGAGTGTTTGCAAAAAAGCCCTGCATGTGTTACACACCTGCACGCTGCTGCAGGGCGAAACCAGACAATGGGGTGGCAACTCTCCCCTCCCCCTGGATGTTTTGGTGTCCCTCGAGGCTCAGTCATTGGCCCTCTACTATCCTCTCTTGGTGCCAATCCTCGCTCTTCTATTATTCTTTCCTCTTCTACAACAAGGCCCACATTATTCTTTCTGTTTCTACCTTTAACCATCTCAGACGGCCTCTCCGCTCTTAAGCTCTCGGCGCTCACCCACACGCTTCACCGCAATCCATGTAAGACTGAAATCCTTTTCTTTTCTGCCTCATCCTCACGCCAAAGTGCGCCCTCTCGTTTATTCCGGTTCATCCTGTTTTCCCGCTGTTCTCTGCGATTGTACACTTGGCGCCATTGTTGAGTCCTCGCTTTCCAGTGCCTTAAGTGGCACTACAAAATGAGCCGGGGCTCATCAGGGGGCGTGGCCTAATGGTGGGGGTCATCGGCTGGCTCATTACGCCACGCCCCGTGACGAGCCCCGGCTAAATGGGCTACTGGCATCCCGGCCAGGGAGCCTTTTGTAGGGATCAGCACCCTCTCCCCATGGGGAGAGGTTGCTCCTCTCTGCATTTTTATTCTATAGGCTTGCCTGGCAGAGTGTGCCTCGTCTATTCAGCCTTAATGTCTAATCCCCCACACTGACGTGAAGTGGGGGTTTAGATTCTATTAAAGACAAGGAGGCAATTATTATCCATTACAGTCTTTACTCTGAAACCACAGCAGCAAAGAAAAAAACGTTTACAAACAAAAAAGTTGTAAAGAACAGAACTAAATAGAGTTCAATGTCAATGTAAGGGAGCTCCCCAATCCATCATGGAGGACAGGTCATGCCCTGCAGGAGACTAATGAGCAGGGACCCTTCCTTATATAAATCCATTACTCTAATCCCAATTCCTCTTTCTGTAGTTGTCTTGAACCAGACGTCCACTGCACAGATCAGATGATAAACGATGAAGGCAAATCCAGCGAAGCTCTCGTATCACGCACTCCATAACTTTTAACTGCGAGGCACACTCCTGATCAGAACCTCAACTCGTAGCTGTAAGAACAACAAGCAAGAAGGGTGGGTGGATGGGAGAACAACAAACCAAAGAATGTTCTCTCTTGAAACACCTGTTTACATGCGTGCCATAACTGTCATATATCATATCATATCTTATCAAGGGTGGGTGGGATAATAATCGCCTCCTTGTCTTTAATAGAATCTAAACCCCCATCTCACGTTAGTGTGGGGGATTATCCATTCTATGACAAGACAGGAGGCTCATATTATGCAAGTTCGAAGCTCTTGCATCCCATTAGCATAACATGATCAATACAATAGAGACAATAAAATTGAATAATATAATAAAAATAATAGGAGAAGAAAACGTTTTCAATGCTTTCTTTAGATCAATCAGCTGACTGCAAGAGAATTGCCCAAGACTAGGCTGGCCGAATAACTGTCTTATAAGGCATAGCCAAATCCACTGCAAGAAAAAACAACTGGAAGATGTGCCAATTCCAGCGTCCCTTACAGGCCACCAAAACCAACTGGTTAAAAAGAGGGGGAAAACACTGAACACAGTTTTCCTATACTAATAGGTTAGGACAAAACCCATCAGAACAATAAACTCCTCTGTTGTCCAATCAAACATTTAAAACACTTAAATTCATACCAACTTTGGGAACATAGACAGCAAACCAAAGAAGATAAGCACTTAGCTCTCCTGGAGATAAAGAAAAAATACCCCTTAGGGGTGAAAGCTTTGTAGGTTCCATCCCATGCATTAAAGGAAGATATCGCATTAGAAACCGGGCATGTCACATAACTACACTGGGGAACGAGAGGGAAAGACAAATCTTCATAAAAGGTAAAATGGGAGTAAAAAGGTTGTTCTATTAATCTGTAATAGGACGACCTTCCCTGAGCGGACCTGAAAAGCAATAGACTTAACACACAATTGTCTTCAGACATATGGGTATACTAAAGAAGGTATGTATTCTGGAGGCAGAAGCAGAATGGAAGAGAGGGGCCCCGCCAGAAAAGCTAAACATGCCAAACCACCAAAACGGAGACCTTCAGACCTCCTGAGCTCTTGAAGAAGGACTTTGCTACCATGACAAAAGGCAGATATTTCCAAAAACCTGACCCTTAAGACACCAAAACTGGCAATGAGAAAAAATGTATCTTACATCCAATCGCTACCATTATAGTGATATCTGAACCCCCTTGTAGATGTGCCCGGAGCTTGAACCTTGTTCCCTCTTCCATGATTGAAAAATCCCCTAGAGGATCATAAACTAACCGAAGGAGGACCCTTAAATTCCAAAATCTTAGCAAAAACTCTAAACTGCAAAGAACTGATCACTAAACAGTTAAAATGAAGTTGCTCATCAGAAGAGGACCCGTCTCTATCTTAGGCAATTTGAAGAACCTTGAAGCTCCCAGCACCTTGAGCTGGCACCTTATTGCAAAAAAAACAATCTCCTGTGAAAACCCAAAAGGTCTACCTGCCATGCAGGTGACTAGGAGAATCAAGTAATTAACTAAATATATATATCCCCGCCCTTTGGGAAACACACACACAGACACCTTTTGATAGTTAATGTAGAGACGCTGGAACGCATTGTAAGAAGAGCGTCGTAATAACTTGGATGGGAGATTAGTAGCGCTCCCAGACCCCTCTAACCCACCAAGGGATATTGAGCCTTTCCAAAGGAGGAGAACCCTCCCCCACTTATCTAAGGAAAACCTTGCAACCCAGAAGAAGGCTACCCTGAGGACCACGCTAAAGCCCCGCTTTACACCTTTAAAATAAATAAATACACTCTTGCACTTCTAACCAACCCCCTGACCGTGGAAGGGGCTCCGATTAACTCATTGAAATACCAGGAATTAGCGTAAAGGAAAGTAAACTGACGGGAGGGAAATGCTCAGTGCGAGTCTGCACTGGTCACGAGTCAGAACTCCTGTAAAAGGAAAAAACCAACAACCATCGGGTGTTACTCCAAGAGGTGTAATATCATAATTCAATCTCCCCCAAGGATGGCGAGAAGGGGAATGAGGGGGAAAGGACTCTGGGAAATTATCATGTCCCATAAATGAAAGGTTGTGAAAGAATACTGGGACCACTGTCCCCTCAAACCCTGAGGTCTGAGTCTCTGTATGCGTGTGAGGCTGAACTGGCCACTAAGGGAATCAGGGGAAGGAAAAATATTAAGCACATTGCCCATAGCACAAATAGCACTTCTATAGTGCTACAAACCCTCAGGTATACTAGTGTTGCTCATCACTACTACCAACAGTGTGTGGTGTGACGTGTTTACCGATCGATTGCAGCTGGATGAAAGACTAAATTAAACCTTTCCAAGTTAGGAACCTGCATCAGTAGGCTCAGCACGGCTGTGAAAGCCTGCACTCTGTTCTCTGCACTGTAGAAAAACTATATACATATATAACGAAAGAGGCTAAACAACTCTCTTGAGGGTACAGAAACCTACTTGTACTCCTCGAGCCGAGGAGAAATTGTAACACGCTGCTAGACGGTTAGCTGAACAATAGGCCAAGTTTTGGGAGGAAACCCATGGGGCAGGCGCCAGAAAGTTATTATTTGGCAACTCGCCCATCTGATACCAGCAAGTGTTTCCAAACACTCCATCCAAGCCGAACATGGATGCTATCCTGCATTGCAACAAAACTGAAGAGTTACGCTCGAGCTGACCTTGTCTCCACCAATAGTTCAATAGAAAATGAATGTCAAAATGGGACAAATAGAAAGGGAAACGCCTCCGCACTAAAGAGAGTCTCAAGCCCTGCAGACCTCAATAGGGGCATAAAGTATCATTTTCTTCCTCATGACGAGAGAACATATCTGCAGCTAAATCAGCATGGGTATTGGGTGGAGCAATTGTTATTGGGGAAAGCAAAAACCTAAGGAAAGGACTGAGTTGTCCTAAAACTAACTAAGGTAAAGGACAACAGAATTTTAACTAAAAGACGGAGGTTAACACCAGAGAGATGGCTAGAGGAGAGGCCTGCACATGAGTCTGTTTATAACTACCTCCTCACACTCTTTTCTTTAAAGTACTTAATAAATAAAAAAATATAAAATATATAAAGTATATAAAATATCCAAGGAAGAGGGGTTACGCCCTCACAGGGGTCCGAACCCCCGGCCCTTATAGAAGCGGATACCTACTGAGCTATCCGGGCTACTGACAATTCAGAGAAACGCAAATGTGTTCCAGTCAACACTTAAACATATTGTTTAGCAAAAGAGTACACTGAGCAAGTGCACACTCAACTGCTCACCCTAGCAGGGTGTGGCAACCAGCAGTACACGAGGGAGCACCTCGCAGTAGTATCCAGGCAAAGCCTAAAACCGAGCAGGTTATGGCATGCTTACCGAAAAAAAATGAAAGACATCTGCCATATGCAGCACCTAAACAAAGCTGCCGACCTTAAGGGAGGAATACACTGAGCAAGTGTACCTCCATCTGCTCGCCCAAGCAGGGTGTGATAACCAGCAGTACACGAGGGGGTAGGTAACCTTGCAGTAAAACTCAGGCAGAACCTGAAACCGAGCAGGTTATGGCACAAAAACAGTTAAGGTAATCACCAACACCATATGCAGCACACCAACAAAGTTGCCAACTTTAAGCGAGGAATACACTGAGCAAGTGTACCTCAAACTGCTCACCTGAGCAGGGTGTGGAACCAGCAGTACACGAGGGCTTTACCTCGTAGAAGAACACAGGCAAGCCTGCAACCAAACAGGTTTATGGCTCCCATACAGTGAAAGAAATCACCAATGCCATATGCAGCACCTAAACCAAGCTGCTGACCTTATGGGAGGAATACACTGAGCAAGTGCACCTCAAACTGCTCACCCGAGCAGGGTGTGGAACCAGCAGTACACAAGGGGTTTACCTTGCAGAACAACACAGGCAAAGCCTGCACCAAGCAGGTTTATGGCACCTACAGTGAAGGTAATCCTTTATGCCATATGCCGTGCTTAAACAAAACTGCAGAATAGAAGCGCATCAGGCATTGGAGCGCGGGTTTCAAACATATAAATTACAAAACATTCATATTCAAAAGTAATTAAAATTATATATAATCTTGCTAAAGTGAAGAAATACGGACTGGGCTGTCTCAAGTTGTCGCGCATAACTAGGGTGACCAGGCAACCCGGATTTCATTTCAGAAACCCCCTCTGGGATTTGCATGGTTGGGCGGTATGGTAAATTAAATTGTAATTATTATTTTTCCCCAACACGTTCAGAATTTTTAAGTTGGAGGATAGGTTCGAACCTCGAACCTTCCAGGTACCAGTGACAACCCCTACTGACTGTGCTACAGACTGGTTTCAAAATAATAGAAAAGAAGGAAACATAGGAAACATAGCGGACCGAGCACGCCCGCAGCACCTGGCAGTCCCAGGTGTAATTCAAAGGAAAAAAGAGATGTAAATTTAACTAATATACATTTTTAAATACCCACAATGTTCCGGACATTGTATTAGAACTCAGGTACCCAGCCTCCCAACACCAAGCACTTAGCCGTTGAGCAACTGGAGGGTCTGCTATCCAAATAAACACTGCAGCCCACAAAAGGGCTTTGTACTCGGGTCGCCGCCCTGCAGGCCCCGAATAAGCTAATTAGAACACATTGGGGCTAACAAACAAAAGAGAGGCTCACGTGCACTGGCCTTGAAGCTTATCAGCTTCGGTCAGACATGAGCGACGTCCGTAAACCTGAAATAAACAGAAGAAATTAGAAGAGGAATGCTTGCGTGCGCCTGCACGAAGCATTAGCAGCTTCTGACAGCCCATAAATCTTTATATAAAGATAAAACAATACACGCTTAAGCAAACGCCCAGAGGCAAACCAGCGCGAGCGTTGGAAAGTCAAATAAACAGTACTTTATAATCTAAAGGACCAATATATATTAAATGTACACCATAATGTAACCAATTAAGGTTTATTTCTACTGACAACATGCAAGACACAAACTGAAAGGCGTGAATTTAGCTGTAGTGTCAGCAGCAAAAAAAGAGGAATTGGGATTAGAGTAATGGACTTTTATAAGGAAGAGTCCCTGCTCATTGGTCTCCTGCAGGGCATGACCTGTCCTCCATGATGGATTGGGGAGCTCCCTTACATTGACATTGAACTCTATTTAGGTCAGTTCTTTACAACATTTTTGCTTGCAAAAGTTTTTTTATTTGCTGCTGTGGTTTCAGAGTAAAGATTGTAATGCATAATATGAGCTTCCTGTCTTGTCATAGAATGGTGGTGCTGCCCCTCAGCAGCTGTGGAGGTGCAGCGTCACCATTAAGGCTGAAAGGGTGGGGCCGCTGGAAGCTGCAGGCCGTTTTCCTGAAGACTGAAACTCCTGAGAATGCGCGGGAGCTTCAGTATTTAGAAAACAGGGCCTCTGCTTCCAGTGGCCTCATGTTTTCTCCAAAATGGCGGTGCCGGTGCAACGTCACTTTTTGCTATGTGTCAGAAAATCCTATCCTGCTGACTGAGCATGCGTGCCATTACTTAACGCATAGGATTTTTTGACACCAGGAATGTGGTGTGCCTGTCTTTCTGGGGTCCCTGGGGTGCAGTACGTTTAACTCAATGTGAGCCAGGCTCTCTCAAATAACAGAATACGATGAAGCGTGTCAGCAGCAACTCCAAAACAGACATAAAAAGCACAAACCCAGCGGACAAAGGAACCTGAACCCAGCGGACAGTTTTGTGGTATTCTAGTGTTATCTCATGTTTCCTTGGCTCCCCGCGTGCGCGTGAGATAGAATGTTGAGAGAGTGAGAGTGGAGTATTCAAATTGACAGTTGGAAGGAGTTTTGGAGTGGATGGGTGTAGTCGCAGTGCGGGGCGCCGGGTCATATTTATATGTAAATAAAGATTGTTTATTTACCTACTGCATCAAGAATACTTCATATGGCGACGAGGATGTGCCAGGCATCCAGAGAACCCGAATTGAAGAGAGAGCTGGAGCTCCGAGTGAACGTTTGATCTGCGTTTACTTGTGCCGCGTAATGTGAGGATCTGCAAGCAGGTGATCGCTGTAACAGTGAAGAATTGGGCAAGTGTCTCTGCTTTGGGCGTTCGTAAAAAGGAGAATGCACTGATCACGTTATATAACGTCGGATCGCTTTCTTTAATACACATATATCATCGCATTGGAATTGGAGTAAAGGACCCGCAATACAGCTCGTGGTCACGTGACGCGAGCATCATCAAGACCAGGAAGTCTGGAGAGGTTGAAGAAGGAGCATCTTCATCCTAGTCCCAATGTTTTTTAAGAAAAAAAAATATCTTATTTCCTTGCATTGGAAATGACAATTTCACGGTGAATAGCCACAAACCCATTGAGGGGGCAGGAAGTCTGCAATTGGCACTAAAATTGGCAGATGATATAGCAGAAGGAAGTTCGCTCCTATCAAGGATATAAAGGAAATGTGTGACTGTTAGTTACAGTCTAAGATCCTCACGTGGGCATTGTAACATTTAGATGCAAGGCATCAGCATCCAACCTCCAGCAAGTTTTTTACCGACTCCAGGACAACCAGTGGTTGTATGGTCGGAATGGAAAGAATTCTGGCTAAATTATATTCAAGCTGTAGAACAGGAAGAACTCCCATCTCGAAAGAAGAAGTTACTATTGCTAAATGCACTTGGGTTGGAAGGTCAAAGAAAGTTTAGAGGACTACCAGAATTGACTGTAGATGAAGCTTGTGATGCTGATGAGCATGACAAGGCAATAAGACAATTGGACAAGTATTATGCTCCAGAAACAACGGTAGCCATAAATAGATACAAATTCTATACATGAGTGCAAAAGGAACATGAAAGCATAGAGGAATATGTTTCGGCTTTAAGAGTATAATCACAAACTTGTCAATTTGGCAATGGAATCACCCTTGATGAGTTAATCAGAGATCAGATCATTATTCACTCTAAGGACAATTTGCTACAAGACAGATTATGGATGGTTGGTAACCCATCCCTACCAGAGACTATAGCCATTGCAAAATGTGTAGAACACAGTCAATTGTGCTCCAAGGAAATGAAGAGCAAGAAAGAAGAGGCTGTGCAAAGTATGCAGAAACAAAATACCAAAGTGGTACAGGAAAAAGAAACAGAGGAACAAGGTCAGGTTAACGCACTGCGGCCTAAAGACAGAAGTGAAGCCACTGTTAGAATCAAAGATAAGGGTGAAGTCAATGCAGGAAGAAATAACAAGGCAAAAAGTTTTGAGCAAAGAGGAAGTTCCTATAGAGGAAGGAATTGGGTGAGGAATGAACCCAGAGCTCAAATTGATCAGAGATTTCAGAATGTTCAAACTACAGAAGGAGACCGATGTTATAATTGTGACAGAGTTGGTCATTATGCATATGCAAAACAGTGCCCAGCACTAGTGCAGAAATATGGAAATTGTGGCATAAGAGGTCATTTCGCAGTCACATGTAGAAGGAGGAAGAAAGTCTCTGCCATTATGGAAGAAGAGGATGAATCGGAAGAAGAAAGGGTGCTCCTGATACATGAGCCACCAGATGGAGTATTTAAATGCCCGAGCTGTGAAGTGATTGTTGATAATTGGAAACTAAAAGTGAAGGTGGATAGTTGTTCACCATGGACAATTATCACTAAAAGAACATGGCAAAATTTAGTAGCACGTGGTCTCAAGAGTAAGATGAATGCATCAGACATAAGAAATCCTGGTGGTTTTGAAGGATCTAGGATCAAGATGATTGGATGGTTTTCTTGTATTATTCAATTTAAGGACATACGCGCCCAGGTGAAGGTTTATGTTGCAGAAAAGGGCGTGAATGTAGTAGCGTGGAGAGATCAAGCTGGATTAAGAATCAGATTGGATCCATGTGATGAAGAGCAAATTCTAGTTGTAAACAGTTGTGACTTGAACGGTACCCTTGGCTGAGTCCCCCCTGGGCACACGCTCTCCTCACCTGAGCTTTCCGAGTCGATGGTATCTTGCAGGCCTCGACGTGCCAGGTAGTCTCTCTCCTTCTTCTGGTGCGTGGGCTTGTCACGGAGAGAAGCCACTCTGGCTGCTGGGTGAGAACAGCGGCTCAGTGACCTCCTTTCCGAACCAAGCCAGAAAATACAGGGAAAAACCCGCAAGGGGAAAATAACCCTGATAAGAGGTGTCAAGTCTTGTCTCAGAAGGCCAGTTGTTAACAGATGAAAGAAGGAAGCGAAGGATCTCCAACAATGAGGGTGTGACCACAAAACGTCCAAGTCCAACGGCAGCAGTAGGCCTGCAGAGCAGACGGAGAAGGCAGCAGCTGAAATGGCTGAGGTGGAGGTAGAAATCTACCAAGAAAGCACTGCGGAGGAGCACGGGAGAAAACTCCACGCTGACTGGACTCAAAGACCAAGAGAAGAAGAACGGTGAGAGAAAGAGAGAAAGAGAGAGAGAGAGAGAGAGAGAGAGAGAGAGAGAGAGAGAGACCGCCAGAGAAAAAGGCACAGGTAGCGCCGCCCAGGGAAGGCGGTGGAGAAGAGTAACCACAGGGAAAAACCCCTGAGTAGTTCCAAAGCGAAGTACAGAGGAAGAGCAAAGGACCCAGAGTCGAAAGGTAAACAACAGAGGGGGTTGCAACGCAACGACCTGCCGGGAGGCGGGGATTTAAATACTCCCGGCAGCGTTGCGTCCCGTGTTTGGAGCTGCGGCAGCGAACACAGAAAAAGGACTAAAGTAACCTTCCTCTGCATCCTCTCAAACTCCAACGCGGAAGATATCGCCAGTCACGGCGACGGTCGCGACTGCGAGCGACAACAGTAGTCAAGTGCATGGAAATAAAGCTACAAAGAAAAGAAGTGAAGGTCAATTAAAGTTGGGTTTGCTAAAAAAAATGTGCACACAGGATTCAATTCAAGAAGGGAGCAGTGCCTGTTAAACACACAAAGTGCAGACCAGTTCCATTTGCTATAGCTGACAAGGTTGAGCAAGAACTAACATTATTGTAATCTGAAGGAGTTATAGAAAAAATTGAATCATCTAAGTGGGTGAGCCCCATTGTCGTTGCATTGAAGAAAAATGGCAAACCTAGAATTTGTGAAGACCTAAGAGACGTCAATAAGAACATCATAACTGATATGAACCCTCTTCCTATTATATCTGAAATGTTAAATCGTATTGGTAATGCTGATTTGTTTTCCACGTTGGACCTTTCAAGCGCCTATCATCAGATTTTGTTGACAGAGGATTGTAGAGACATTACGGCATTTATTATGCCACATGGGCTGTACAGATATAAACGTATGCCGTTTGGTTTAGCATCTGCGGCAGCAGTATTTCAAAGGGTTATGATGAATGTTCTTAAGGGATTAAGTGGAACACTTGTATATCAGGATGATATTATTGAATTTGGCAAGGGATCTGAAGAACATGATGGGTGATTGAAAGGAGTGTTGGAGAGATTGGAAGAAGTTGGGTTAAAAATTGAGAAAAGCAAGTGTAAGTTTGGAGTAGAAGAGGTGGAATATCTAGGACAAACAGTGAATGGTAAAGGATACAAGCCTAAAAGAGATGCCATGGAAGCAATTAAGGAGTCACCTAACCCAAATAACAAAGATGAATTGAGATCGTTTCTGGGGTTATGTGAATATTGTAACAGATTTGTGAGAAATTTTACGAGTGTAACAGAACCTTTGAGAAGGTTGTTGAAAAAGGATGCAAAATTTAAATGGAGTGATGAGTGTAATAAGGCGGTGGAGTGCATAAAGGGAGAAAAGTATAACTCTTTGGAATTGGGAGGATTTGAGTTTGGGAGGTTAACTAAGATCACAGTGGATGCTAGTGGGGGTGGCTTAGGGGCGGTTTTATCACAGATAGATGAAGATGCTAATGAAAAGATAATCAGTCATGCTTCAAGAGCTATTTCAGAAACAGAGAGCAGATATTCGGTAATTGAAAAAGAGTTGCTGGCTTGTTCATGGGCGCTGAATTACTTTAGGAAATATCTGTGGGGAATAAATTTGTAATTCAGACGGACCATAAGCCTTTGATTGAAGTTCTTACGGTGAAGGAATGTGCAAAGCTTTGCCGAGATTAGCAAGACTTAGTCTTAAATTGCAAGATGATAATTTTTCAGTGAAATATGTGCAGGGAAAAAGGAATGTTGTTGCTGACTTTTTAATCTAGATTACTATTGAAGAGTAGTGAGACAGTTGTAGATGAAGAAATGGTGGCTGTTATTTTCGAGGTTACATCCAAGGATACATGGATTGAGGAGTTGGTTAAGGATGATGTGTTGCAAGAAGTAAGGAGATACACTGAATCAGGGTGGCCTGAGAAGAGAGTAATTAGCGAAGGTTGTCTTAGATTCTGGGAGGTAAAGGATGAATTGTCTATGGAGGATGAATTTTTAGTGAGGGGAGATAAATTGATTCCTCCACAAAGTTTATATAGTGAGCTCATTGAAAAGGTACACCAGGGCCATCCTGGCATCACTGGCACAAAGAATAATGTGCAGTTGAAATATTGGTGGCCAGGTATGGATCTGATGATTGAGAGATTCATTAGGAAATGCTGGCCATGCCAGAACAGTGACAAGAGCTGCAGGATTGTCAAGTCAGAGCCAATTAACATTTGTAAAGGTGAAGCACCATGGGAGATGGTAGGGATAGATATTGTTGGGCCATATGTAAAGTTGATTGGGGAAAATAAATTCCTAATAGTTTTGGTTGATTATTACTCAGGGTGGCTTGAAGTCAAAGCAGTGAGTAAAATTGATAGTCACGAGGTTATAAAATTCATTATGCAGATTTGCAGAAGGGAAGGATTTCCAAAAATAATCATTAGTGACAATGGAGTTCAATTCAGAAGTAGAGAAATGAGAGAATTTGCTAAGAGATCGGGAATTGAATGGAGATTTTCAGCATTATATCATTCACATACCAATGGGTTAGTGGAGAGGTATATCCGTGTGATTGTAGAGGCTGTGGAGTTGGCTTTGAGTAATATGTCTGTGGATGAGGTTCTCACGGAGTGGAAATGGAGTACTAGGATGTCTGTTAAGAGGGGAATGGATGTCTCTCCTTTTGAATTAATGAGGGGAAGAGCTCCTAATACATTACTTAATCCGGAATGGGTTAATCACAAGAGAGGTTTACATGGTGGGAAACAAAGTTCTGACAAACATCAAGATATGTGTAATATGTCTCCAGAAAAGTCTAAGTTGAGAATCTTACTAGGAGATTTTGTGCGAATAAAGTTTGGATATAATGTGAGAAAGGGTGAGTCTAAATACAGCAGTCCAGTTAAGGTGATACAAGTGTTCAGGAGAGCGGTCAAAGTTACTGGTGGATCGGTGTGGAATTTGGATAGGGTCAGTAAATGGATGTGGAAGGGTAAGAATGAAAGAAATAGGCAATTTAGATATGAGAGAAGAATGATTGATTTATTTGGAGATGATCAGATTCAAAATGGAATGGAGAATGTGAATAGTGACATAGTGAGGCAAGTTGGAGAAGCAAACAGGCAACAAGGTAATGATGTTTCTGAACATAGGTTTGTGCGTAATTCAAGAGAAAAGAGATTACCGTTTTGGTCCAGAGATTACGTCATGCAGAGTTAAATATAATTCTGACGTAAAGGTATTTCAATTCAAAAATGGCTTTCAAAATTGTTTATTGTTAAGTAGTTATGTACTAAAAAAATGTGTTTTTCTGAAAATGTAATTATTCTTTTTCTGTTCAAAATTGTAAAGGGGGGGATGATGTGGTATTCTAGTGTTATTATCTCATGTTGCCTTGGCTCCCCGCCTGCGCGTGAGATAGAATGTTGAGAGAGTGAGAGTGGAGTATTCGAATTGACAGTTGGAAGGAGTTTTGGAGTGGATGGGTGTAGTCGCAGTGCGGGGAGCCGGGTCATGGTTATATGTAAATAAAGATTGTTTATTTACCTACTGCATCAAGAATACTTCAACTTTGTTTTATAGGCTCACAGGATTCTAGTGAGCACTAAATGTGCAAAACATATTAAAGATTCCATCAAAAATGTACATGTATGTGAACTAAGTGCATTATTTATGTGACAATAATGCACTCAGTTCACATACACGTACATTTTTGGGGACCTGCACTGGCAGCAGCTCCATGGAGAGCCCACCTATCGCACGGGCTGTGCCCAGCAGTAGCCCCAGCAGTAGCCCCAGCCCTTCTAGCTCTAGTGATCGCATTGAGCCCAGCAGTAGCCCCAGCCCTTCCAGCTCTAGTGATCCCTTTGATCCAAAGCCTGGATACACTACACAGTGGGGACCTGCACTGGCAGCAGCTCCAGGGAGAGCTCGCCTATCACACGAGCTGTGCCCAGCAGTAGCCCCAGCAATTGCCCCAGCCCTTCCAGGTATAGTGATCGTGAGCCCAGCAGTAGCCCCAGCCCTTCCAGCTCTAGTGATCCCATTGAGCCGAAGCCTGGATACACTACACAGCGGGGACCTGCACTGGCAGCAGCTCCATGGAGAGCCTGCCTATCACACGGGCTGTGCCCAGCAGTAGCCCCAGCAGTAGCCCCAGCCCTTCCAGCTCTAGTGATCCCATTGAGCCGAAGCCTGGATACACTACACAGTGGGGACCTGCACTGGCAGCAGCTCCATGGAGAGCACGCCTATCACACAGGCTGTGCCCAGCAGTAGCCCCAGCCCTTCCAGCTCTAGTGATCACATTGAGCCGAGCAGTAGCCCCAGCCCTCCCAGCTCTAGTGATCTCATTGAGCCGAAGCCTGGATACACTACACAGTGGGGACCTGCACTGGCAGCAGCTCCAGGGAGAGCTCGCCTATCACACGAGCTGTGCCCAGCAGTAGCCCCAGCAATTGCCCCAGCCCTTCCAGGTATAGTGATCGCATTGAGCCCAGCAGTAGCCCCAGCCCTTCCAGCTCTAGTGATCCCATTGAGCCGAAGCCTGGATACACTACACAGCGGGGACCTGCACTGGCAGCAGCTCCATGGAGAGCCTGCCTATCACACGGGCTGTGCCCAGCAGTAGCCCCAGCAGTAGCCCCAGCCCTTCCAGCTCTAGTGATCACATTGAGCCCAGCAGTAGCCCCAGCCCTTCCAGCTCTAGTGATCCCATTGAGCCGAAGCCTGGATACACTACACAGTGGGGACCTGCACTGGCAGCAGCTCCATGGAGAGCACGCCTATCACACAGGCTGTGCCCAGCAGTAGCCCCAGCCCTTCCAGCTCTAGTGATCACATTGAGCCCAGCAGTAGCCCCAGCCCTCCCAGCTCTAGTGATCTCATTGAGCCGAAGCCTGGATACACTACACAGTGGGGACCTGCACTGGCAGCAGCTCCAGGGAGAGCCCGCCTATCACACGGGCTGTGCCCAGCAGTAGTCCCAGCCCTTCCAGCTCTAGTGATCCCATTGAGCCGATGCCTGGATACACTACACAGTGGGGACCTGCACTGGCAGCAGCTCCAGGGAGAGCACGCCTATCACACGGCTGTGCCCAGCAGTAGCCCCAGCCCTTCCAGCTCTAGTGATATCATTGAGCCGAAGCCTGGATACACTACACAGGGGGGACCTGCACTGGCAGCAGCTCCAGGGAGAGCCCGCCTATCGCATGGGCTGTGCCCAGCAGTAGCCCCAGCCCGTCCAGCTCTAGTGATCGCATTGAGCCCAGAAGTAGCCCCAGCCCTTCCAGCTCTAGTGATCGCATTGAGCCGAAGCCTGGGTACACTACAAAGTGGGGACCTGCACTGGCAGCAGCTCCAGGGAGAGCCCACCTATCACACTATCACACAGGCTTGAAGGATAGGATTTATTGACAGTGGGAAGGCTGTGTGCCTGTGTTTGTGGGTCCCAGGGTGCATTTTCTGTAACTTGGTATGAGCCAGGCCCACTGAAATAACAGGACACAGTGAAGCCGTGTTAAGAGAGACTCAAACCAAACGGCCTTACGCTGCCCTGTGAAGGCGTGGGGTGGAGTGTGCCGAAAGCTGATGCCTTGCTTTCCCCTGGAAGCAGCACTTAAAGGACACACCCACCCTAATAATCATACCAACCCCACCCTAGAATCTTCCAGCACTCCACCTAAACACATATCGTGCACCTCAGCACAGAACACCACCCACCCTGGTTTGCTCCATCTCTACAACCCACACCCTCAAACTCACCTCATCAATGAACTATCCAAGCACCCACCACAACCCTAACTCACTGCAGCCCAACCTCCCCACACCACCCACATAACCCACCCACGCTACCTCAGCCCGCTTCCTCATCAACATCACCCCAGCCACCCTTAACCCACCACCTTGCCCACTCCATCCACTCACCAAAGCTAAACTCTGTCTTACCTCATCCCACACATCCTTACCGCACCACTTCACCCAACATGCACAGACCCTAACTCCAAGGGTCAAGTCCTAAAAATTAAAGTGGGGGGACTCATCAACAAATGCAAGGGAATGCGACATCGCCAGAAATTAGCACATCAATGTGAAATATGCACATTTCATTAAATTGGCTTTGCATAACCACCCAAGTTGCACAGGACGAATGGCATTTGCCTTTCATAAAAGCAACACACAAACAAAACCAAGAGAGGATATTTTCTTCTAATAGTGCTTTTGAAAACCTTAAAAGATGTGCATGTTTTAAACTCCAAGAACCAAAACAAATGTTTTCCCTTGGACTTGCAGTACCGAAATGAGACATTTTGCCTTTAGTTGTCTGTTAACTTTCATCAGGTTATATGGTGCAGTGGTGAAGTGTCTGGCCTACAAACCTGATGATTGTGGTTCATTCCTCGTGGTCGGCTTTAATGCATAAATTCAAAGAGAACATTCAATGTTTCTCATTTTAGCTTGGGGGGACTGAGTCCACCCTCTGAAAAAAGTGGGGGACTCTGTCCCCCCGCGTGTACCCTCGACTTGAGCCCTGCCTAACTCAACACAGCCCACCACCCATTCACCTTACCTCACACAAACCCACCCACGCCATGTCGTCCCAGCATGCTGCCCACCCTGGTTTGCCTCAACACACCAACCTTCACACCCAACAAAATTTACCCCAGAACAACTCAAACAACCCATCCTACCTCATCCCCAGCATGGTATAGTAATTCCATTTCACTGCCTCTCACCGTAGCTTGACACAGCATACCTCCCAGCAACCCTTGATCGCCCCAGCACAACATCAACCATTCCAGATCACCCCAGCAGCTCATCCTTCCACACTAGATCACCCCAGTAGCCCAACCTCCAGTATACGCTCATCCTACCACCATCCCTTTCATCCTACCTCACAGCAGCACTCTAAATAGCTGTGAAACCTAACAGCACCCCATTTACTCACCCACCCTAGCATGCCCTGGCCTGCCACTCATTAACCCAGCCGAGCCCCACCCAGGATCCCAAACTTTCACTAGTCCCTCAACCACCAACCAACCCTTGTTGACCCCAGCTCACCTACTTCATCCTAACACCCCATATTAGATCGTCTTGTCAATCTACCTACTCCAGAAACACACCTAGCCTAGTTTACCTTACCACTGAAACCCACTCACTCTAGATCACCCCAGTAGTCAATCCCAACCAGCCAAGCACATCCCAGTCCTATGTTATGTTATGTTACTTGGCATTTATATAGCGCTCTATATATCATTGATATGACCTCAAAGCGCTGGTAGGTTGAAAGCCCTCGGGAACCACATCTTACCTGCCTCAGCTTTGCCCTTCCTCCACCCATGTATCCTAGCACATGCCAGCCTAAAGCTCACCACACCCAACCCCACCCCACTTCACTTCATCCACCCAGCCTGTCCCAACAACCTCATCTCACCCTAAACCCTCACACAGAAATCTCAGACCGCCCACAATCACCCCACTAATACACCTAATTCCACCCAACCAAACCAACTCCCCACTACTTCACATCACCCCATCTACAGCACCCACCCAACCATCGAGCCTGCTCACCCAACCTCATCACATTAGCCCGCCTCATTCAACATAATATCACCCCACCACCTCACTGATCCCAGGACCCCTCCCACCTAGGCTAGCAATAGCACTTACGCTTGAGGACCGTAGCTTACCCTAGCACAATACCCACCTACCCTAGCTCATCCAGGCACAACAACCCATTTTTCATAACTAGCCACAGAACACCAAAGCTCACCCCAACACCCCACTCACACGCTAGGTCACCTCAAAGTAACACACCACCCACCCAACCCAGCGTGCTCCAGCAACCCACCCAGAGCTCACCCCAGGAGTCCAACAACCCAAGCTCACCCAAGCATCTCAATAGCTCACCCACACTTGCTACCCCAGGATCACACCTAACTCTCTACCCACTCTTCCTCACCTTGAATCCCCCCTGCTGGTAGCAGCATCACACCAACAGACACACCCTAAAAACCCACCCAAGCTCACTCCCATACCCTAGCCCACCCAATACCCTATGACACCCTGATCACTCCCAGCCCGGCTACATCAATGCAACACATGCGGCTCACCCTAGCACCCCAACCACCCTGGGGCACCATAACAAACCCTAGCTCACCCCAGCAAACGTACCTCACCCCAGCACAACCTACCACACCCTGGAACCTTCGCTCAGCCAAGCATTCACCCCAATGCAAATGCAATAAAAACAAGCACAACTCATTCAACATAGTTCATCCCAGCACCCCACCTATCCAACCACCGCCAAAGCCCCCCAGAAAACATGAGTTCACTCGAGCGCCCCATTCTCCCCAGTCACACAACCTCTGTCACGATGCCTGCCCCCGGAAAGCCAGACCAGGCCCAGCAACCCCAGAAGCAGGCATCATGCCACTTGAAGCATGCCCAAAAACCCCAGTTAGGGGCTATTTGGCGCCAGGCTCATAAGAATAAAGTAAGTCCAGGCTCATTACAGAAAACGTACCTGATGCAGACCATGCTGCATACCTACCTGATGCAGACCATGCTGCACGAAGCCACAAGCCAAATGAGGCTTAGAGGGACTATTTTACCTCAGGGACTCCTTTCCTCTCGGGTGGGGCTGTCGAAGAATACTTACCTGAAACTTCTTCCAAGGCTATTTAAGCCACACCCGGACAGCCACACGTGCTTCGCGTTATTCTGCGTGCTGCAGCGTAACGCTCACCGTGTCTTCAGCAGCTCCAGTCTTCAGCCACGCCCGCTTCAGCCCTGGAACACCTGGAACAAGAAAAGGAGAAGGAGAAGAGATCAGAACAAAACCCTTACCTGAATCCTTGATCCAGCACATCGTCAATCTGGAAGAGAGAAGCCTTCACAGTGCCTCGCAGCGCCGCGCTGAACTCACCATCCGGGGCTGCATTCCTTTACTCCATCGCGAACCCAGCATCTCCAGGCCATTCTTCAACACCTGGGGAAGACAAGAACAAATAGGGGAGCAAGGGCAATACAAACCACCCCAAAGACTTACCTGATTACCACAGGGGGGTACTCACCTCATCTCGGGTTGGCGCAGTCAATCCTGCATCACCGCCGCACCCCGGCCCCTAAGGGGAAAACAAGGACAATACAACCTACCCCCAAAGACTTACCTGATTACCACAGGGGGGTACTCACCTCATCTCGGGTCGGCGCAGTCAATTCTGCATCACCGCCGCACCCCGGCCCCTAAGGGGAAAACAAGGACAATACAACCTAACCCCAAAGACTTACCTGATTTACCACAGGGGGGTACTCACCTCATTTCGGGTCGGCGCAGTTAATTCTGCATCATCGCTGTACCCCGGCCCCAAAGGGGAGAACCACAATAGACTTACCAGGATCTTACCAATTGCCACTTGGAACTCTTCTAGTGGTTTAAATCTGCCACCTGAAAGGAATCTGGCAGAGTGAAGATCAGACTTTTGAACTCTTACGAACGATTGGACTTTAGAGTCAATACTGGAACTCGCCAATTCCTCCACGCCAGTGAAGTAACTGGTCGTCTACGCGCCCCTGCGCTCGACGCAGGATGGAGAGCTCATTTTTCCAAATCATCAGGTGAGATTAAGAGGGGACTTCAGGAGTGTTCTGTGGGCAGACAAGGGGAGTGGGAAGGCGGGTTAACGCTCAGATTATGGGAGGTTAATTCCCCTTCTCCATTGCAGAAAGATATTCGTACGAGTCTAACAAACAAAGCTAAGTGGGTCTGTCCAGTCTGTCATCTCGGCTCTACGTGTTACTCTGGTGGAAGCAACAGCGGGCCAGTCCAGGTCGACGCCCCCGTGGGAATCAGGTGAGCGTAACAGAACGCGAAGCCTACCCACAAATACCCACCTGGGCGTCATGGAGACCTCGGAAACTGATCAGTTGGGCCAATTATTAGGGGAACTAAGGGCCGAAGTGCATTTCGCCCGCCAGGAAACCAATGCCCTCAGGAGGGAATTGATAGTATCAAAAGAACGAACAGATGATTTGGCCAGACAGCTATTACAAAGCCAGGCTGGACAAACACCTCTAGCTGGACTCGGGGCCAGCTCAGCTCCGGTGCCACCGAGTAACCCGATGCAGATAAACCTTCCTGGAGCCGTTCCCTTGGCTCCGCCTGAACGCTTTGCCGGAGACCCAAAAAGGTTTGCTATATTCATGAATCAATGTCGCTTACACTTTTTGGAGCTTTCCCAAACGATCAAGCCAAGGTAGCTTTTGTACTGTCATATCTCAGCGGCAGTGCAGCGGACTGGTCCATTCCGCTAGTAAATCAGGATGACCCGATTCTTCGAGATTTCCGAGGTTTTCGAAAAAGCATGGAAAGATTGTTCGCCCGACATTCCCAAGGACAGGCTGTGGATAACGAACTTTTATCCTTACGGCAAGGTAATCAGGATCTTTTATCTTACATTGCAACTTTCAATAGATTAGTTGTGGAAACCGAATGGCCTGAAGCCAAGCGAATTACATTATTCCATCGAGGGCTTCGGGGAGAACTCAAGGATGTTTTAGCCCAAGTCATGAACCCGCCTCTAGACTGTGCTGAATATATATATATAGTTAGATCACAGACTTCAAACCAGAAAGGCTGATCGAACCAAGTTTGAAAACAGGGTCTTGGTTAAAACCTACGTAAGCTCTAAGGGGGTAGATGCCTCAGAACCCATGCAAATCGGGGGGGGTTAGAGGACCCTTAACCCAAAAGGAAAGAGAAAGAAGACGGCAACAGCAATTATGTCTATATTGCGGGGCTACTGGTAATTTCCTTCGGAACTGCCCTGTAAAACCACCCAAGAAAACTATAGGAGCAGCAGACGAAAACCACTTGAAACCTGACTTGGGAAACGACCACTCCCGGCAAGCGTAGAGGTCAGCTTGACCTCGCATTTCACCATACCCATGGTCCTTATAGATCCAGAGCAGCCATCAAGCATGCACGCGGTAAAGGCGTAGATAGATAGTGGAGCCATAGGAAAGTATTTGGACTGCGGATTGGCTTCCAGGATGAATCTATCTCTCACCCGAAAGACCACTGCCGATGTTGTCACCACTGTTGATGGAACTGAAATTGCCTCTGGGCCCGTAACTCATTCCACTGCAGAGATGGCATTGCTGGGTCAGGATGGACACCGAGAGGTTATGATGTTTGATTTAATCAAGGCTCCACAGTTTCAACTGATACTGGAAATCCCTTGGTTGGAAAAACACAACCCTGTATTGATTGGTGAGAGAAGAGACTAACCTTCCCAGAATGTGCTAACACCTGTTACCCAAAGAGAACTTTAAATTCAGTACTGGCCCCAATAATCCCAGCTGCCGTACAATACCTGCTGAATACCAAGACTTTCAGGATGTCTTTCAAAAGGAGCAGGCAAACACCTTACCACCGCACAGATCATATGATTGTCAAATAGATTTCATTCCAGGAGCACAACCACCTTGCAGCAGAATCTATGCCCTCACGGAACCTGAAAATCTCCACTTGCGCCAGTACCTAGACCAGTATCTTGCTAATGGCTTCATCTGCCCGTCCAAGTCCCCTGCATCTTCCGCTTTGTTCTTCGTGCCTAAAAATGAAGGCGACCTTAGAACATGCATTGACTACCGCGCGCTGAATCAGATAACTATCAAGAATTGATACCCATTGCCTTTGATCCCTGAACTACTAGACCAGGTAAAGAACGCTTGTATATACACAAAACTAGACCTTCGGGGGGCATATCACCTGGTACGCGTCAAAGAGGGTGACGAATGGAAGACTGCTTTTCGCACCAAGTACGGATTATTTGAGTACCAGGTGATGCCTTTCGGACTGTGTAACGCACCAGCGGCCTTACAGTTCTTCATGAACGATGTCTTCCGAGAGCTCATCGATGATTGTGTAGTCGTTTACATCGACGATATCTTAGTATACTCCCTATCAGAATCCGATCATGTAAAGCACGTCCGAGCAGTCCTAGAGAAGTTACGCCAGTGTAAGTTATATGCTAAACTGGAAAAGTGCATTTTTCACACTACGGAAGTAGAGTTCCTTGGATTTATTCTGACCCTGAAAGGAATCCGGATGGATACACGTAAGGTGGACGCAATTCTTAATTGGCCTTCGCCAAGCTCAGTCAAAGGAGTTCAAAGCATGCTCGGCTTTGCCAATTTCTACCGCAGGTTCATCCCGGACTTCTCACACATTGTACATCCCATTACAACACTATTGCGAAAGAATAAATGCTTTGCATGGACAGAAGAAGCCGAGAACGCCTTCAAAGAGTTAAAAAAGAAATTCACGTCCACTCCTGTATTACGACACCCGCACCCAGAGCTTCCATACATAGTGGAAACAGATACATCCAGTTCAGCTATGGGAGCAGTGCTCTCCCAAAAGGATCCCGAAACTAACCGGCTGCACCCAGTGGCGTTTTGGTCAAGAAAGTTTTCGGCTCCCGAATTAAATTATGCCATAACCGACAGGGAGCTGTTGGCCATCAAGTCCGCCTTCAAGGCTTGGCGGCACTATCTGCTGGGCGCCAGACATACCATTACGGTCATCACTGATCACCGCAACTTACAATACCTAAAGGTAGCCAAGGCCCTATCTTCACGGCAACTCTGTTGGGCATTGTTCTTCGCTGAGTTTGATTTTGTAATAACCTATCGACCAGGTTGTAAAAATGGAAAAGCTGACGCCCTGTCCCGAATTGGAATGGGAGAAACAGAAAGAGCTCAAGAACCTGTACCCATAATTCCCGAACAGAGGATCCTTGGTCTGACATCCATACACTCTCTGGAGGACATTTAAGAAAGGGTCCATCAACTCTTTGATTCCGATGCCTTACAGGGCTGGGCAAGGAAAGGTCCAGAGTATTCTGTCACCAACAATCTACCTTATTACCAAGGCCGGCTATTTCTCTATTTCTGCCACTAGAGGAACTACAGAAACTTGTCATTTCTCATTACCACGACACCTTGATGGAAGGGCATCCTGGCATTGCAAAAACTGAAGCCAAAATCAAGAAACAGTTTTGGTGGCCCACCTGGCGAAAATATGTCAAGTTGTTTGTCATGTCTTGTGGCATTTGCGCTCAAAATAAAGGGGAAAAGAAAAAACCTGCTGGATTATTACAACCATTAGACATACCACCTACTCCTTGGCATACCTTGTCATTAGACTTTATCACGGATTTACCCCCGTGCAACGTTTATAACACCATTCTAGTTATTGTAGATCTTTTTTCTAAAATGGCCCATTTCATTCCTTTAAAAGGAATACCTTCAGCTTCAATCCTGGCCAAGGAGTTCCTTGAAAATGTTGTCCGCCTACATGGCTTTCCTTCCGTGTTAATTTCGGACCGGGGAAGTCAATTTATTTCACATTTTTGGAGGAAGTGCTGCCAGCTGGCATAAATTGATGTTAGGCTTTCAACCAGCCACCATCCCCAGACCGACGGTCAAACAGAGAGAACCAACCAGACTCTTGAGCACTACCTACGTTGTATGCTACATCAATCTGAGGGGGATTGGAAAGACATTCTTTGGATCGCCGAGTATGCATACAATAATTCTGTAAACTCAGGAATTAAACAAAGCCCTTTTTTTACCATATATGGTCACCATCCTCGAACCTCAGGTTTAGATTCTCCCCAGCATTTAGAGATGCCCGCGGTGGACCATCTCGACGCTGTTATCACACAAGCCTTTAAAGAGGCGACTGCACATTTACAAAAGGCTAAGGATAAATACAAGAAGGATGCTGACCAACACAGGAGTGAAGCACCGCAATACCAAGTAGGGGACCAAGTATGGTTAGCCACCAAGTACTTACCACTCAAGGGAACACAGACTTTTAACCCCTAGTATTTGGGACCTTATTCTATTAAGGCTATAATTAACCCAGTGGCCGTCAAGTTGGACCTGCCTGGTCATATGCGTGTTCATCCTGTTTTTCACGTGTCTCTTTTGAAGCCTGTGCAAGCAGGAACTAGGCTAACCACCCCACCTGAACCTATCCTCATAGACGGAGAACACAAATTCGAAGTCAAGAATATCTTGGACTCTTAAGGGTGAGATCAAAACTCTTCTATCTCATTGATTGGAAAGGTTATGGTCCACAAGAAAGATCTTGGGAGCCTAGTGACCATGTGCATGCACCTCAATTAGTGAAAAGGTTCCACCAAGAATTTCCAGACAAACCTAGGCCGAGAGGGAGAACAGATTTAGGAGGGGCCTGGAGGGGGAGTGCTGTCACGATGCCTGCCCCCGGAAAGCCAGACCAGGCCCAGCAACCCCGGAAGCAGGCATCATGCCACTTGAAGCATGCCCAAAAACCCCAGTTAGAGGCTATTTGGCTACAGTCCTGGCGCCTGTGGCGCCAGGCTCATAAGAATAAAGTCAGCCCTGGCGCCATGGGCGCCAGGCTCATTACAGAAAACGTACCTGATACAGACCATGCTGCATACCTACCTGATGCAGACTATGCTGCACGAAGCCACAAGCCAAATGAGGCTTAGAGGGACTATTTTACCTCAGGGACTCCTTTCCTCTTGGGTGGGGCTATGGAAGAATACTTACCTGGAACTTCTTCCAAGGCGATTTAAGCCACACCCAGACAGCCACACGTGCTTCGCGTTATTCTGCGTGCTGCAGCATAACGCTCATCGTGTCTTCAGCAGCTCCAGTCTTCAGCCACGCCCGCTTCAGCCCAGGAACACCTGGATCAAGAAAAGGAGGAGAAGAGTTCAGAACAAAACCCTTACCTGAATCCTTGATCCAGCACATCGTCGATCTGGAAGAGAGAAGCCTTCACAGTGCCTCGCAGCGTTGCGCTGAACTCACAATCCGGGGCTGCATTCCTTTACTCCATCGCAAACCTAGTATCTCCAGGCCATTCTTCAACACCTGTGGAAGACAAGAACAAATAGGTGAGCAAGGGCAATACAAACCACCCCCAAAGACTTACCTGATTACCACAGGGGGGTACTCACCTCATCTCGGGTCGGCGCAGTCAATCCTGCATCACCGCCGCACCCCGGCCCCTAAGGGGAAAACAAGGACAATACAACCTACCCCCAATGACTTACCTGATTACCACAGGGGGGTACTCACCTCATCTCGGGTCGGCGCAGTCAATTCTGCATCACCGCCGCACCCCAGCCCCTAAGGGGAAAACAAGGACAATACAACCTAACCCCAAAGACTTACCTGATTTACCACAGGGGGGTACTCACCTCATTTTGGGTCGGCGCAGTTAATTCTGCATCATCGCTGTACCCCGGCCCCAAAGGGGAGAACCACAATAGACTTACCAGGATCTTACCAATTGCCACTTGGAGCTCTTCTAGTGGTTTAAATCTGCAACCTGCAAGGAATATGGCAGAGTGAAGATCAGACTTTTGAACTCTTACGAACGATTGGACTTTAGAGTCAATACTGGAACTCGCCAATTCCTCCACGCCAGTGAAGTAACTGGTCGTCTACGCGCCCCTGCGCTCGACGCAGGATGGAGAGCTCATCTTTCCAAATCATCAGGTGAGATTAAGAGGGGACTTCAGGAGTGTTCTGTGGGCAGACAAGGGGAGTGGGAAGGCGGGTTAACGCTCAGATTACGGGAGGTTAATTCCCCTTCTCCATTGCAGAAAGATATTCGTACGAGTCCAACAAACGAAGCTAAGTGGGTCTGTCCAGTCTGTCATCACGGCTCTACGTGTTACTCTGGTGGAAGCAACAGCGGGCCAGTCCAGATCGATGCCCCCTTGGGAATCAGGTGAGCGTAACAACCTCCCTCACACCTCACACACCCCACCAAACTTCAACAACCCACTTTGCCTCATCCTACACAAGCTTACCCAACAACGTCACCCCGCCCCAGCTCCCCAACATAACACCGACCCACCCTAGCTCTCCGCAGCATGCCACCCATCTAACCTAACTAACTAATCCCTGCACAATGCATATCCACCCTAGATCCCTCCAGTACATAGACCTCCCGGCCTAGCTTGCCCTGGCACAATACTTATTGTAGCTCACCCAGGGCACCATAAACTGCCTCAGCAAACCAATCCACGCACCAATCCCAGCTTGCATCAGTACACTCCTGTCCTTTCCTCTCTCCAGCTCACCACTCACCTACTGTAACGCTCACCTGGCTCCCACGGAGGCGCTGGTCTGGTCTGGGTTGCTGTGGCCTCTTCAAGCGTGATGCGCAGAATTCGGACCACCGATTGAACACGACCCCCAAATCTTGCTTGTCGGGCCCGTAGGATTATCCTTCTGCAGATGAGAAAGGGTATTAACTGTCTGCCGAATAGTGTGCTTGCTCCCCGCTTCCCCCCTTCGTTCTTCTCTGATTCCTCCAATACCCCCGGTTTAAGCTCACCTTATGGTTTGGAAGGATGAACTCTCCATTCTGCTTCTGGTGCAGGGGCGCGCGTTCGTCCAGTTACTTGACTGGTTTTCAGAATGGCGCTGGCACATCCACTTGACTTTTCTGAGTAATACGCCGTAAGTATGAAGATGCAAAAGTTCAAGTGAGCCTCCTTTTATGTTGTCTTTCCTGACCTTTATTTCAGGTGCAGAACAAAAGCGATGCGTTGAGGGGTTAAATTGCCGGTGGTAAAATCAGGTGAGTTAGTGATGAGGGCGACCCCTCTAAATGTCTTTATAATTCCCCAGTAATGTCTTTTATCCTTTCCCCATAGTAGCCGGGATGCGGTACCTGCCACAGATGCGGCGCCGACCCGAGATGTGGAATGATTCACCAAGAAAAGCCGGTAAGTAATATGGCTGAAAATGTCCTTTCCCCTTAGGGGCCGGGGTGCGGTACCTGCCAAAGATGCGGCGCCGACCCGAGATGTGGAATGGTTCACCAAGAAAAGCCGGTAAGTAATATGGCTGAAAATTCGGCTTTCCTCTTGTGTTCCCTTGCTCACCTTTTGTCTCTTCTTCTCTCCCCTAGGTGCAGAGATGTGGCGACTGGTGCTGAGAGCCGCGATGGAGCTGGGCGGCGTCTCGGGAACAGGTGAGTGAAGCACGGCGCTGCAGCGAGCAACGCAGTGCTTTTAAATGGAAGTCTTCCTTCAGGAATGCTGGCGTGAAGATTCTGGATGCAGGTAAGAAGGTTGAATAAGTTCTTGGTTTTCACCTTTCTCTTCTCTTATTCCCTTATAGGTGTTCCAGGTTCAAGGCAGGCGTGGCTGGAGTCCAGGTGTAGGAGCAGACACGGTGAGCGTTCAGCTGCTGGGATGCAGAACAACGCGAAGCACGTGTGGCTGTCCGGGCGTGGCTTAAATAGCTTTGGAAGAAGTTCCAGGTGAGTATTCTTCCACAGCCCCACCCATGTAACAAAATAGTTCCATCAGAAAAATAGTTCCTCCTAAGCCTCATTTGGCTTGGTTCTTCATGCAGCATGGTCTGCTTCAGGTAAGTGCACCAAACACTTCCCCTTATGAGCCTGGCGCTTATGGCGCCATGACTGATGTCCAACATGAGCCTGGCGCCAATGGCGACAGGACAGAGTCCAAAGAGCCCCTATAAAGGACCGCTGGGCTTTTACCCGGGGGCGTGATGCCTGCTCCCGGGGGTGCTGGGCCTGGCCTGGTGCTCCGGGGGTAGGCATCATGACACCTACCCTAGCTCACAACATAGATCACCACATAAAAAACATTCCACTCATCCTAACTCTTACTAGCATACAATCTACCCGCCCTAGCTCACCTGTGCAGTACAACCGCACTTCTCTAGCTCCTAGCAACACCCCCTGCACCCTAGATCACTCAAGCACAAGATCACTATAGCATCCCATCTGTCAACTCGAGCTCACCAAAGCATCCCATCATCCAAGCTTCCTATCCACCATAAACTCCCCCAACACTGCACACATTTGAACTCATCTCAGCCCCTAGCCACTCACTCTAGCTCACCACAACACAGCACCCACCCACCTAGCTCATCAGGTACAACATCCACTGACCGTAGCTCACATCAGCAAACCACCCCAGCCTAGCATGACACAGACTAGCACGCAGATCCTAATTCACCCCAGCAAACCATCCATCCTAGTTCACCCTAGCCCCACACCCACCAGAGCTATTCCCACCAACCCCACCCGCCTACCCTAATTCACCTCATCATCCCACTGGACCTAAACTCATACCAGCACCCAGCCCACTTAACCTAGCCACCCAGCATCAGAATAAGCTTACATAGCTTATCACAGCACATTACCCAACCACCCTAGGACACTAGAGCAAACAACAACGTCACCGTGGCTCATCCAAGCACCCCACCGTAATTCACCCCAGCACAGCACCCACCCAGCCTAGCTCACCCCAGCAGCCCACCCACCCACATAAGCTCACCCGAGCTGTATAGCCAAGCACCAAATTACATCCCAATACAGGCTCCTCTCAAGACATCACACAACACCCTAGATTGCATCTTCTTGATGCCTGCCCACTGCATCAACCGAGCCACCCCTAGCTCACACAAGCTTCCCCTAGCTCACACATGCATCCCATCGCTCGATCCATCCCATAGCACAACACACACCCAACTGAGCTAAAAGCAGCACACTTTAAGGGCCTCATTACAAGTTCAGTGGCAAGGGCAAAAGTGGTAATTCCATTAGTGCCACCTTTTTGGGCAGTAGCAGAGTTACCACCATTTTTCACAAACCACTGAATTATACATTTGGATATAAAGTGGAGGATTTACCTCCGGCAACAAATCCGCCGGTGGTAAATCCACCACAGATCTCCATGGAGCCCTGTGCACTACACACACGGGGAATTACACCACATTACCACCACTTGTAATCCCAGGGTGCACTCATGGGACCAAGTGGCGGTAATGGTGATGAACAATAGGGGCCACTGAATGAACACCAAGCATGTAATGAGGCCCTTTGCACCCACATAAGCACAGCCCAGCAGCCCACTCACCACAGCGCTGCGCCCAAACCAGGTCACTGTAGGACCTCCTCCACCAACCCTAGCACCCCCAAGCACTCCACCCTCCCACTCTAGCTTAGACCTGGCACCCGACATGCCCCAAATCAAGCCAGCACCTCAACCACCCCCAGCACAGCACTGACCCACCGCAGCTCACTCTCCACAATGCCCACTCACGTAGGTCACCCCAGCATAGCATCCACCAATCCTGGCACAAACCAGCACAGCACGGACCCAACTTCTGTTTACTGCAATAGTTAGCTCCGGACCACAGATACCAGAATGCATTTGGTGGGGTACCCACATAAGGGAGCACATAAAATATTGCACAGCGGCTCCCGAACCGCAGGTCAAGCATGTCTCAAACGCCTCGTGGTGAATGGTGTAGGTTGTCCAATGGTTAAGGAACAAAGTTAAGGAATTTAGGGCAGTAAACAGAGTCAGCAGACTGATGTGCCAGTGATTTCAGCGCCAGCAGACAGGGCAGAGCATAGATAGAACGTGAACTCTGGGTGCAATGAAGCGTGATGTTAATTAAGAATTGTTGTGACAGGCACTGGGCATCGTAACAGTTGTAATAAATATATCTGGAATTAATTAAGAAGAGTTGAACATTGTGCACCCTGACATGATGGGAATGCACGACCAGGTGGTTGCTAGCTGATCACTTGTAGGGAGTGCATTATCTCCCAGAGCTATCTTGCCCTGAAGAGGAAACTAAAAGTTATGCGCACATTGTTCATTATTTAACGTTCAACGGGATAAGGTCATGATCCCGGCTCAAACACAAGCGAAGAACACAAAAGTATGCCAGTCAGGTAGCACAATGGTGTCCCCTCCAAAAACATCTTTCTTTTTTCAGATACCCTGATTACTGGACAACTATCAATACACTTGTTCTGTGACCAAATCGTACAGTTTATCCTCATGGTGTATGAAATGGCAGAACGATCCTATAATTTGAGCCAACCGCGCGTTGCACCCTGGAACTTGGAGTTCCATATTAAATTTGACATATAATAAATACTACGAGCTCCAAAATGCAGAAGCCTGTAGCGCTATGTAAATGCAGAAATTAATACTAAAAGTGTGCAGTGGACCTCTGCTGCACCAGTCTGTATCCAGACCTGTCCACATTGGCCTCTTGGTGACCCCCACACCTAACACCTAGTGGTGAGCCATGGAGATTCACCGGCTTGGGGGGAAGGGATGCAGGCAGCTCAAGGGGAAGGGGCGCCTGGCAAAGGGGAGAGTGTGATAAAAGGGAGGGCATGCTGGGGTGAAGAGGATGGCAGGAGGCAGAAGGCAGAAGGGCATTGGCCGAATACTGGGGCAAGGTGTGACGGGGTATCCAGAGGCAAGGCTGGATAGTGGGAGTCAGGGAAATGCTTATATGCACAGGTTTGGGGAGTAGTAGCCATCTTTGTTTGCTGACTTGAACGGTGAAATATGTAGAGTCCCTGAGTAGTACTGCTGCTGCCTTTCCAGGTAAGTTTGTTCTTAAATAACTTACATTTGCTTTTGTTTCCCATTTTGCTTACTTATGGCAATTTATTCAAAAGTCACTTCCATGGTTGGAATTGTTCTGTAGAAAGACCAGGGCATATTGCCTCTGTTATGTTTGTGTGTCCCCCCCACCCGCCCCCAGCACCTCTTGTCCCCCAGGAAGCTCTTTTTACTGTGAACATAAAATGGCCAGAGAGAACGCTGTCATTAGTGGACCTCTGCTGCACCAGTCTGTATGAAGACATGTCCACATTGGCATCTCATCCCTTGTGGATGTTTCTCCATGCCCCCCTAGGCTCTTTCACACATGGGTGCATGCTCACATCCATCTGCTCACAACCATCCCCACCCCCACTGCAGTACATGCCCAGGTTTCTTCCCACATGTTCCGTATTCAGAGAAAGCTTTGATGTTTAACTTGCTGAGGTCGCACACAAGCGAGAGCTTCAGGCTTTAGAAAAAAGCCTTTTAGTGCCGTGGCCAGGGCTGCCAGGGCAGCTTAGTGGGCCCCGGCAGGGCCCCGCCTCGAAACAAGATTTCGGAGCCTACCGGGGCCCAGCCCACTTAAAGCCCTGTCGTTTTCCATTACTAACTAGGCTTCAGCTCTGGCTCGCTCTTGCTGTTTTCACCTTTAACACATCTGTGATGTCTTGCTTGTTCTTGCTCTTTCTACTTCCAAGAATCTTTCATGTGCTGTTTCCCCACCTTTGGTCTCCCTGCCTGTACTCTTTCTCTGCTCCATTTCAAACTCTTCCATTTGTCTTCTTTGGCTTCTCATGCATTTTTTCTTTTTATAAGTGTGGGTGATTTAGAAAGCTCCAGCAGCAACAAGGCCACTTCCTGGGCACCCTGAGCGTAAGGGAAAAGGGACGTGGACAAGTGACCATTCAAAGCTCAGATCAGGCAAGTGCGGAGAAGCAGATCAGGCAAGTGCAGAGAAGCAGATCAGGCAAGTACAGATAAGCAAATCATACGTGTGATTTGTCATAGCCCTTCTTTATTGCACTTACTATGTACTAACAATCATAGCTAAATGGAGGATCAAAATAGGCAGAAGTGGAGAGAAGGAAGGGCAAGGACTGGAGAAGGGAGCGCATCCTGGAAGGGTAAACACTATATCACGTAACAGGGGTAACAGAAAGGGTTTCATGTTTTTCCCCAATCGGAGATGGTTGTCAACCAAACATAGGTTGTTGGTTCTGCTTTCCTGCTCGTCGTCACTGTCGCTATATATGCACTGTTGATATGTGTTCTATTTCTTGTGCCTTCCTTTCTGTCTTTTTCTATTTCTGTTTACTCTCCTACTCGCTTGCTTCGGTTTCCATTTCTTCTTTTGTGGCCGTTTCCTGTCCCCCATGGCTCCGTTCCATTTCCTTTTCACTTCTTGCTCCCAACCCCTGAAATACCCATCCTCTCCATTTGTGTTCCACTCCTGCTCTTCCTTCCTTCCACTCTTTGTTGAAAGCACATCTTTTTGCTAGCCCCTGTACTAAAAAAAATAGCCTCATGTTGTCAGGTTTTTGTGTCTGATGTATTATTTGTCACTGCCTTTCTTGTCATTTTTGTACAGCTCTTTAATGAAAGCATCTATACATTAAAATTCACAATTAAACATAATAAATATATGGAGTGTGTGACATTGAATTTTATTCTATTTTCAGTGCCAAGCAAAATTTCAAAACTTTTTCCTGTGTGTGGCTGAAAGTGATCAGAGGATCAGCATTCTGAAAAATCAAGATGGCACGCCGAGAGGTTTTGAGGTACTTACAGTTTTGGTTTGTTCCTTGTTTTGCACAACTGGATACCAATATCATACCGTAGGCTTGGTTGAAGTAGACCTCTGCTGTAGGCAGGCGAGGGCTACTAATCAGTGGGACACGACACATTCAAACTTCAAGTAAAGTCCTCAGATGTGGATTTATCATGAATCGGACAGCCATTCAAGCTGTTCCTATACAGTTTTGGTCTCTGTTGACTGGGAACTTCGGGGCAATTGCATCATGACCATGCATGACCATATACGTTTCTCATACACTCTTTGGCCCTCATTATGAGTGTGCCGGTCTGGGAAAAATGCAGGTAAAACAGGCGGTAATACCAGATCTGGCATTTTTCCCAGATGGGCACACTCCAACTTTGGCGGTAGGGGCCGTGAGCTACCGGCAGGTCTGACCTGCCAGGAGATCAGGACCCTACTGGCAAAGAATTACCCCTATCACCAGCATTCTTACTATCAGTGCCGATAATAACGCTGGAGTCCTATGCGAGTCCATGGAATGGGAACTAACCTCTGTTGCCGGCATCCTTAATATCACGGTAACACTGGGATATCGGGTGCCGGTAAAGGTAAGGCAAGACTGCCCATAACCTCGTGATGAGGGCCTTGGCAGTTGGTCAGCTGGCTCAAATTGGATCAAGGTTTCATGATGTCTTCTACCCCACCACCCAGTTCATCAATGCAAATCTTTTCCCGCCACTCATTTTGTTTGCCAATTTGTTCATCCCTTCTTAACACTTAAATCCCAGCATGTCTGTCACCAGGACATCCAAAGCAAAGGGCAAAGATGAATATGAGGGAAATTCCTGTTTGGTCCTGTTAGAACATGGAAAGGGCCAGAAACCACCTCCCCTACATGCCAGGTAGGACAGTAGCATGCGCATGGCATCCATTCCCATCCATACCCTCAGAGACACAAGCAGTCTGTCCGCACCTCGATCCCATGTGCTTCCTGCCCACAATAATGCAACACCATCCACAACTTCTTCATAGACAAGCTAAGGAAACACATGGACAGGTCCAAACTCACCACAGATATTCTGGCCAGGCCACCTCGCAATGTATCAAGATGGATCAAATTTATGAAAATGACTCCAGTATTCTCACAGTCCTCAAAAGAAACACTGCATCCTTCATTGCTACATTGTGAAGTTCATCACAGATGAAGTACTCACACCACTTCTCAACGTCATCAAAGGCTTCATCACACTAGGCACTGGCTTAGAAGAACGGAAAAATGGTCAGATACTGCCCCCATCTCCCGGGGACTGAACAGACGCATATTAACCCACAATGATCTGGCCAACTATAATCCCATTATACATCTCCTGATCCTTAGCAAAGTGATTGAGAGGACCATCGCCTTCCAGTTGCATGAAAGGATCACTCTCCTACTAGACTGCCAATCTGGATTTTGACAGCAATGCAACACAGGAGCCGCCCCAACCCAGTTATCCACAACACTCTTCACATTTGGCTGACAGATGTAAAACCTGATGGCTTCATGCCTCACCTCTCACAGAGTGTAAAACCCCTCAGCTTTGCTGTCAACTGTGATCTGTCCCTCGAAACACATATCAGCAAGAAGACCCAAACAGCATAGTACCAGCTCATGCTCCACCCCAAAGTCAGGCCTTTCATCCCAGAATCATTTATGGAATAGTTGTTCAAACCCTGGGCAACTTTCAAAGCGACGGTGGCAACCCCTTACACATAGATGTTCTAGATGCCACATTTGCTGCTTTGAAAGCTGTCCAGCATGCTGCTGCACACCTCTTCACAGAACTAAGATAGTGCTACCACATCACCCACCAACCTCAAGGAGTTGCATGCCTACTTCTTCAAATAAGCATCATGATCAAGACATACTACATCACCTACAAAGTAGACACGAGCAAAACACCAGTCTATCTGGCTGAGAAACTCACTGTCCCCTGAGACCAAAGCACCACCAGAAGCCACAACATTGCCAGACTGGAAACAAAGAAGTGCAAGAGAAGTGCAAGAGGATGAGAGGGGTCCTTTTCTTACTGGGCAACCTACCTCAGCCACACACTATCAACACAGACACAACACATCACTCCGGAAGGACCTTAAGACCATACTCTTTGAAGAACATCTTTCCAACCACTCTATTTTTCCTTTCAGCTGTCCATTCCTGCTACATCTGCTACTTCTGCAACCTACCTGTAACCCATGAGTACATCCCCTATGTGTACAGTGCTCTCTTGCATACCAGTTAGCTTAGCACTTTATACATTCCATGCATACATGCATTCTCCGATTGGAACAAGACCTGGCAGCTGGACCCCGCACTTGGCAATAACCTGGGATGATGCAAGAGGCTCCACCCGAGAATACTGCAAAGCTGAACTCCCTACAATGCTTCATTTTTCTAATTTGATTGAATACACACAAAACAACCCTAAAACATATTTCCATTTTAAAAGACATAACACCGTTCTGTCTTTGTAGAATTTCCCACTGTATCCGTGGGGAAATGACAGCAGGTTGATGTAGTTTGTTTTTTCAGCAAGATCCCGGCGTTCTGTTGTAACATTCCTGAGGCCAGTACCCATTCTGGCAGTTTGAGCTGTAAGTCATCTCATCTGGTTTGATTTTGGTGTTTTCAATCTGAGATGGCTGTCGGTACACACGCTGACACCTATCTTTCATGGCGATGATCCTTGCTAAGCCATGACGTTTAAAGGGCTGTTTGCATAATTTGATCCATTACCGTGGCAGTAAACGTATCGTTGCCTTGCTCAGGGAGGTTTTCCTGACTCTTTAAAACTGAACCATGTTGCCCCTTTGGTCCTTGGACCTGAAATGCTTATCTAGGTTTCATCCTGTCACATCTTTACCTAATACATTTTTAGAGAGAGTGGTTTCTGTTCAGCTAAACCACTTGCTGGGTGAACATGATCTCCAGACCCTATATCAGTCTGACTTCTGACCTGTATGAAGCACTGAGACTGACACTCTTCAGATCATGGAAGATGTCAATCGCATGATGCTTATTTGCTGGTGTTACTGAATCTTTGGGTGGCCTTTGACATGATCCACCATGTTGCTCATTGATACCCTATCTCATCAGAGGACATAAGAGTCTGGTTTCTGCCCTGGTTCTGCACCTACCTGGCCAGTCGTATTTAGCTGGTCTGGCATGTCCAGGTCTCCCTGGGTGCTCTATGGTGTGCCCCCGGGATCAATCCTGACAGCTATGTTGTTTGATGTATGCATGGGGCCACTGGCCGATCTGGTTGGGACATCCTCATGCATCAGTATAAGGAGGACACTTAGTTGTACATGCAGATAACCTAGAGTGGTGATGTTTTTATCATCTGGGAGACTGCCTCCAGGTAATTGAGAAATTAAGGGCTTCACACTTATTGAAACTAAATGCCCCTACAAATCAGTTTCTTTTGTGGGCTCATGCTAATGCTCAGGGTTCAGTTCTTTCATGGGCCCGTGGCCGAACGACTTTGGGGTCCCCTGGGGCCGGTTTTCCGGCAGCCACCTCTGGGCCGTTTTTTTAAAAAAAAAATGTCTTTTTTTTTTATTGGCAGGCCGGGCCAGCGGCCCCCCGGGCCCGGCCTAGTGTGTGTGTGGGTGCGCTGCAGTGTGCCGAGCCGCGGCGTCGCGAGTATTCGCGGCGTCGCGAGTATTCGCGGCCTGCGGCCAAATCAGGGGATGGCCGGATGTGGGGGGAGGGGGAGGGGCCGGGGCTGGAGGAGTGAGTCGCCTCACCTGCCCAGCCAGTCAGTGGAGGGCGGGAGGCGGGAGGCGGGAGCCAGGAGGGGGAGTGAGAGTCTGCTCTGCACAATCATCATAGCAAGGTAACACTAGTCAGTTACCTTGCTTTGATGAGTGCATCTGCATCATGCATGCATCATAATTTATGATGCATGCAGATGCAGATGCATGTGCATAATTCACAGGCCGGTGGGCCTGGGGCCTGGCCAGGCCGGCGGCATGCCGCCGCCCGCCCAGTGCCACTGCAGGGGGCCGGTGCGCCTGCCGTCAGCTCACGAGCCTCTGGCCTGCGGCTGCGGCGGGCGCGGCCACAGAGAGAACAACTTGTTTAGTTGTTTAATCTGTGGTGGGACTCGGGAGCCGGAGGGAGGCAGGTTGAAGCAATTGCAAACACAAAGCAATTGTAGCACCTGCCTCCCTCCTCCCCTCCGAGTCCTCCTGACCCTGGGGGGGTGCGTGCAGCCTGCCTGCAGGCTGACTGAGGGCTCCGCTGAGCTGGGGCCGAGCCTGGCACTGTAAAACACAGTGACACATTTCACACTTGCTTTCAACTTTGCTGCAGGAAGTAAGTAACACTTCTTTGCAAAGTTGAAAGCAACTGTCTTCAAATTGTGCGCCTGGGGGCTGGCTGGCCTGGGCCCCCGCGGATCGGACCCATTGACCCAATGAAAATTCGGCTGGGCAGGCAGTGCCTGCCCACCCAATTTGCAGCCAAATCGGCGAAATCGCCAATGCATACATTATGCTACTGGCTGGGCTGCTGCTATATGAGCCCCAGTGCCCCACAAGCAAAAACCGTCTGCAGTGGACCTCGAGACCGACAGTGCCAGTGCCCACAGCCCACACAGGACAGGAGGACCACAGCAGCACTGAGGCGGCCGGCCAGCAGACAGACAGTGGAGTGCCCAGTGCCAGTGCCGGCCACACAGACAGCAGGCAGCAGCCCAGCCAACAGCCAGCCAACTGAGGTAAGGACTGGACTGGAGTGGGACTACTGTGAGCATTGAGCAATGTAAACATTAGGGCAGAGTCTAACAAGTGCCTGTGTGTCTCAGCCACACCGTCCCTTTTCAGGGGCTTTCCCTGCCATGCCATGCCATGTGAGTGTGCCTGGGGTGGGGGTGGGGGGGTGCATGCAGGTCTGCTGTGAAGTGATATACATTTCATACAAGAATGGATCACCATATGTATCATTAATATCAGCGCATATGGGCCAATTTACTAAATTACTGTGAATGCAAGCAGATGTCCAAGGCCAAATGATAATGTTGTGTTATTATATAGCACTTACTTGTAAGAGCTTCATATAGACCAAATATACCTACAAAGTCACCCAACCTGTGTTGGTACTCACTTATCAACCTCAGGAGGATAAAAGGCTGAGTTGACCTGACCTCTCTCTCTGGGAGCTGAACCTGCAACCTGCAGAGCACACGCACATTGCAGCAGTGAGCGCTGAACCCACTGAGCTATCTTACCGGCTATAGCTATCAGAAAACTAGCCACTTAAGAAACACAGAGCCACATGCTGCTGACCACAGCCCAGGAGCCCCAATTTTAAATTAGGGGTAGCAAGGGAGACCACAGGGGTAGCAAGGGAGGCTTCAGGGGTCACCAGGCAGACCCCTGGCAACCCCTACATGAGTTGACATCCCTGCCAGATGTGGTTTGATTTACAAATACCCGTTTCATAAAATGTGTATGCAATGGTCACCATATGTGCAGTGAGATACATAATTGTGTCGGCTGACGCCTCACGTTCGGTTTAGCTATATTTTATTTTATTTTGCACAATGTTTAATTCCAGTGTCCTCCATAATACAAATAGAGTTCGGTTGTGCCGTTGACCAGGGCAATGATGTGTATTGTTACATAGCACTTAATGCCGGACACCTCCCTGCTAAGGTGAGAGGCACTGCTGCTGCCCACTTGCTGCCTCTGATCCTCTGATCCTGGGTTTACCGTGCAGGTCTGCTGTGACAGTGATGCGCACACACACTCGGCACTCGCACATCCCGCAGACCCATCCCTCTTCATTACCCTCGTGCCACGGAGATTAATGCATAATAGCGGCCTCTGGTTTGGACACAGAGAATCAAAGCAATTGGAGAACCAATTCATGACTTCCAACATG
Organism: Ambystoma mexicanum; assembly: GCF_040938575.1. Classification (NCBI taxonomy): domain Eukaryota; kingdom Metazoa; phylum Chordata; class Amphibia; order Caudata; family Ambystomatidae; genus Ambystoma; species Ambystoma mexicanum. The sequence continues at coordinate 752,608,665 of NC_090934.1, read as the reverse complement.
TTGGTCAATGGTCAGTTGCCAATCCCTGGCAAAATGGCACTCTAGTAGGCCACTAGCACTCCCTAAAAGATGTGCATCTATGCTGTTTAATAATTATTAGATACTGATGTGCATTATGACAGACAGTGAAGCCCTCTGCAGAAAGGCAACTAACCTCTCTGTGGCATCAAAGGCAAACGTTATCATGCGATCACATGGATCCCATTAACTCAGTAGAACAAGACATAACACAGGTTTCTGATTGGCTTATGAATCCCAAATGCAGGAATGATGTGATGCACCCCCGCTTGAGCAGCTCGTACTGCCCCAGTGTGGTGTGGTCGTGCGGCTGCATCTGCTTGCTGGGTGCCAGCTCCAAGCAACTTGTTTTTCAAACACATTGCAACGCATAACACCCAGATCTATAGCTTAATATTTAGCCTGGGATTCGCAAACCTTTCTTTAGTCACCATTCCATTATATGTGTAGGCGTAAGCAGCGCATTCCTTTCAATGGTGCATGACATTACCTGAAGTGCCGGATGGGGCTCCCCCAGACCCTTGGGCTCGCCCCATACTCTGAGCCCCCTTTCTCAAACCCTTTCCTTCCCTCGGTTCACGCGTGTATACCTTCTGTAGACAGTAGACCCCTGCAGCCTGACACGGGGTGGTACCTCTGCCCCAGGGGCTCTCCCCGACACCGGAGCCCCCCTTTCCTCCTTGTTCCCTTCCCCCTCTCTCTCTATTACCCTCTCACCGAACAAACGAGTCGAATCTTCCTGAGTCGGGTAATTCCCCAGTCCTGGTCCCAATTCCAGCTCAAGTCTTTCCATCTTTCCTTCTTCTTTGACCAAAGGCTTTCTGTCCATTTGTTTTAAAATGTTCAATATTCTTCCTTTTCTCTCATCAAATGTTACTCAGTTTCCTCTGCACACCTGCCTTTTATAGTTTCCATCGTCTTTTAATTTCTCTCTCTTCAGACTCACCTTTTTTTGTCCTTAAGCTATCTTGCAAACTTCTGTTTCCGTTTATTTTTCGAATTTTACCTTCTCTTTTGTGTTAATATGTATCAATTTCAAACTATTTTCCTACCCTGCTAAGTCACCAAGTGTTTGTTTCTGATTTCATTTTCCTTTCATTGTGTATATCCCTACTCCATAGTCCAAACTTATTTTTCTTTAGACCCCACCCTTACTGTACACTTCCTCTGCCTGCATACACCCACTCTCTTTTTGCCTCCTGCCTGAGTACCAAAAGCATACCTGTGTTCTTCCCCAGCCCCCACCAGGGCCCATCAATCGCTCTTTTTGCACTTGTTTGCCCATCTAGAACTTACCCTCCTCCCTAGGCTGCATCTCAGGTTCTGCCCTTATTGGCCTGCCTTGCCCCAGCCCAACTCCCCAGGCTCCATCTCTCCTCCTGCCCTTGTTGGTCTCTCTCGTGCCCCAGGGCAGGCTCTATCTCTGTGCACCTCAAATGTTGTGTATGTTTGTGTGTGTCCAGCATGGACTCTGCTATGTTTAAACTCTGTTTCCATCATGTGACAAGCTGTTTCTGTAATTCTGCGCCACATTGTAAGTTTGGCGGTATCAACTATGGTAATACCGCTCAACTGAATTCCTCTTACTGCATGCGGCTACGATAATACTACAACTGATTTAGGGTTGGTGCAGTACAAGTTATTGCCCGCTTTTGAGGCCAATTGAACTGCATTGGGGACATGTGGTAATACTGCATGGGGCAAGACCTCCATTGAAGATGAGGCAACAAGCAGGCAGCATATGCATGGGCTGCAAAGGCCATTATTGTGTGTTTCGGCAAGATAGGCGCTACTCTGGAATGCCACCTGTTACCACCATACTTATAGTGAGGCCAACAGTGGCAGACTGGCCCATAAGGAACTTGGGAACACTCCAGAGGGGCCTATGCCTCTGGGGACCTGTCTGGGGCTGATCCAGTTACAAGCTTTATTTTTCCACCATCCGACAAGTATGTCATAATTTTTTCACTGGTCAATTGCAAGACTGAGCTCAGCTGTTCTTGGTGAGGGCAGCAGTCAGAATTAGGTGGCACAGCCATGGGCCAATGTATTGCCCTACTGCCATGCTTTCATGCTTAGTCTCCCTACCTTTCCGCATCAGTTTCCAGTGTTACATGCCTTTCGAAACGGAGCCTATAGTATGGACATTGTGAGCTAAGGGGGGTGGGGTGGGGCTGGGCATGTTGAAGGCTATAGCTGTACCAGTTCCGGTGATGAGTGCGAGGAGTTTGGGTTGTAAAAGCTACTGGACGTGAGCAGTAGCTCGCTGTCCCTGTTAATGGAAATGGTGTTACCTTGCGCTATCTATTGCCTGACATATGTGGGAATTTGCTCCTCTACCTGTTACTAAATGGGTGCAGCAACGTTCACAGAGAATGATCAGGAGCCGATTGTGTTTCAACTAGCTTTACCATAGCTGGGAGCAGGCTGTACCAGTTATGCTGTACGGCTCCTTGGGCATCAGAGCTGGTTGTATTTGTTGGGCAATGTGGGCATGAGCGAAATGTAACCATATCCATTTTGGAAGCTGGCTGTACCTGTTCATTGGCATGAATAGTTAGGTAAAGAGTATTGCATGCTGCTACATTGCTCTCAAAGCATTTAGGCTTCCTTGATAGAGATGGATTGTGGCCCTGCCCATGTTAAAACATGACTTTTTTTTCTGTGGGTAGGGGTTGCAACTGGGGGAAAAGATGAGGGAAAAAGTGTCAGTACTGAAAAGTCAGTTGAGCTGGGAGCAGCCTCGGACTGGCCTGTAGGCCCAGGTCCAACCAAAAACACAAAATGCTGGTGTGGGACCGTTTTATTGGCCAAAGTGGGACCCTTGTTGGCCCATGTGGGCCAGTTTGATGAGTTAATTCACACTGCGACTAGTAGTTTTGACCAGTGTTGCTTGCTGAATAAATATTCTTTAAAATATACAATTTGCATGTCACTTTATCAAAAAGCTCCGCCTGGGTACTATTCAAACAGTATCACAAAAGGAATGAAAAGCCATTTGCAACTGCGGGCCACTTTATCTTTGGTGCCTGAGATAATTGCATGGCCCAGTCTGACCCCGGATGATAGCTAGCCTTTGTTGCTGACTGTGTGCAGTTCGGAAGCACCCCACAGTGTCTTTGTCGAGGGCATAGGGGCATTGGTATCCCGAAAGGGGCCACTTTTTTTGAGGCGAGGGGTGGGCCACTTTTTTGAGGCGAGGGGTGGGCCACTTTTTTTTTGTTGTCCGGGCCTATTTCTTGTCCCAGTCCGACCCTGTTCATGGCTATCTGATGCATATATTCATGGTGACCCATCTGCTCGTGCATCTTCCTCTAACTCTTAAGTTTGTACACTGAATTATTCCCTTTATTTTGTCCCTCACATTAATGCACTGGATAAGGCTGCTAACTTTACCTTATTTTCTTCCAAATCAATGTAATCGTTGTTCTTCTCTTTTCATTGTTGTCTTTCACTTAAAGGTTTGGATGTCTCACATATTGACATGGGGAAATCTGTTCTTGTTTATTGTTCCTCGGCCTACACTCTCTATTCTAACAGTATTTCTTCAGGCTGCGGAAGGTTGGTTGGTGGACCACATACCCCAATTTTAAAACAACTTCACTGAGCCAGACCTTTCCTTTAGGTAAAATGTTTGGCCCATAAAGCAGTCCATACTCAGAGCCCCGGCCTTTTAGGAGGGGAAGGGCGAGGAATGTTGAAAGCAGAGAAGTCCTTTGATTGGGGGTGCCAAAGTGTCCTGGGTCTTCAAACCTGATGAAGTCTTTCTCTGGTGCCATTGTTGCAATGCTCTCCCCCACATTTATTCAGCACCACAGCAATTTCCTCGGATTTCACAAGCTGTTGGGAGACCTGGCATTTATTGCACGTCTTTTAAATATTCACTGTGATTCCTACAGGAATGTATTTTTGAAAGGCAGATGGGGTTTTAGTTTCTTTACTCTTGCAAGAGTTTTGTTGTCTCATCTTTGTATTATTTTCCTTATTGAGGATAGGTGGGATACAGTTATTTACCCCAAAACACTTAGAAAATCTAACAACATTCATCTGGGAAATCCTGAGGCAGGAGCCATACATTGTAGGACGAGAGCTAATAACTGTCTGGTGGATGATGGGCAGGGCATGCTATAGAGCCAGAGGTACAATAAATATTCAATACAAAGGTCCAGAGGGCCTACGTGTATATAGGTTAGTATTTACAGTGAAGCAGAGCGCGTGTTGATCAAGGAAGGGAGAGTAATCTGAGAGTAGGTAGGGGTGCTCCTTCTTGGTTTAGGAGGTGGGGCATTAGTGATGATTTGAATTAGAGGATATTAATAGAGTTTTTAACATGTCAAGGAAGGGTTTTCTAGTACAGGGCAGCGAGAAGGAGTGCGAGCAAAATGGATTAAGGATGGAGAGATTGAGGACATAGAGAGAGCAGGTTGAGTGGCAAGAGATATTGCTAGCTTAAGGGGGTGCAATCCCATGTAGTGGTTTGAGAACAGGTAGCGGAAATGTAAGTAGGGACCTGTTTTCCATTGTGAGCCAACAAGCATGGAGGTGTGAGACAAGTGGGGAACATTGTAGAGGGTCCATGTGGCAAATTTGAGTACCTTGTCAAGTGGGGACGAGGAGGAGAGAGGGAGGCCAATAACAAGGATGCCGCAGTAGTCAAGGTGACTGATAATAAAGGTCATAAAGAGGTTTTTCTGATCACATTTATAAACCATCACTGATCAGCGTCATAAACCAATACAGAGGATAATAACCATGGTGCATCTGCCACTAAACAGCTTCACAAGGTTATTACACTATCCCTTCCGCCAGGTTGTATCCTTGATCTTCCCAACAATTCACTCCAAGAATACTCCAGCCTTAGGACAACTCCACCACATATGATAAAGATCTCCAACATAGGAATGAGGACCCCAGAAACATCTTGCTAATACATACAGTGGAGCTACCATTGCATGTGTAAATATTATATTTTCCGTCTTTTATAGTGGTGCACTGAGAATATTTGTTAGTTCGTGTTCACATTGTCTGCCATGTTTCATCCGAGATACTAGGCCTTGGGTCTAGCACATACTCTGTCATTTATTTCAGTTCCCCTAGTAGGAGTTTTTACAACATAGAATTATGATTGTTCCCTAATGTATAATTTAAATATTGTTCTAAGGGAACAGGCCCGGCTCCAGCAGGGAGGCCAGGGGAAGCTGCCCCCCCATATACAGGAGGCATTGACAGTGGGTCCTATAAACCAGAGGGAGTGGGGGCCTTGGGGTGTTGGGCAGTGGTCGAAGTGGGCGGGAGCGGTCGGGAGCGGTGCTCCTCTACTTCTTTTAATTCAGTGTTACCATTCCTATACTTTTATTTTAAAAAGAAACCATTCCGGAACGGTTTCGTTTTAAAATAAAAGTGTAGGAAGAAGTTGAAACTTGCACTTTCAGTGCACTGTACAAGACGTTTCCTTAAAGAGCAGGCACTTGTGTTTTGGGATTTTATTGTGCATGGGAGGGGCGCGGCGCTGGGGTCTGTGGGGAGCGGGTGCAGGCCAGTAGGGAACATAGTTCCACTACTTCTTTCGTACACTTCGACCACTGGTGTTGGGGCATTTTGCGCTAAACCTGTGGTAGCAACCTCAGAGAGGTTAGCATTCTGAGAGGCTGCACAGCAGGAGGCCCGGCCAGGATTTGTTTGCTTGCCCTGAACAATGATCAATACCCCACAGCCATGAAAGCACAAATGACCTGGGAGATGAAGGGCCTTTCACATCTCTAAGTGAGGTAGCACACTTACTCAAGCCCGCTGCCTACACCTATTTTCTCAAGCCTAAAATCACAACGTTGGTGTCTGTAATTAAAGTATGTTCATTTATTGTGAGAATATAGCGTTTTTTCATTCTTAATACCATGCGCAATTATAACAAACAATAAATAGCAGGTGATGTTGCTTGCAGACAGATTTCTGCAGAAGGTGCATCAATTGACTGGGGGTCCTTACAAGTTACATTGAAAACATAAATTCCGCTGCATTAGCAACTTGAGTTTAAGTGACAAAATGAGGTTGGTAGTAACAAAAATGTAATTCTGAAGGAAAAAGTAGTAAAATCAAAAAGCGATAGACACAAGGCTTTGAATTAAACATTACCACTATCATTGCTCTGTACAACATTCCATGCCATCATTCTTTAGAGTGTCTGTGCCATTACAGAAGGGGACAAGCCATTAGCAAATGACTCTTGGTTCTGCCACCAAAAGGTGCAGTTCAGTCTCAATGACTAGGTTATGTCCCTTCTGCACAGGACCACAAGCAACCACAGGCATTTCTAGGCCTTGTGGTCGAGCAGTCTAGCAGTTAGGGCAGGGTTGCTCACATTAGTGGCAGGGTTGTTAGGGAGAATTCTCAGAAATGTGCCAATTCCATCTACCTTAGAGACCCTCAGCAACTTTGCTGGATTTTGGGGACTTGATTTATTTTAACCTGGAGAGAGTGAGACCCTCTTTCCCACTCTCTTGTGTATTTTAATGTGATTTTTTTACTCTGTGTTCCTTTTGGTTGTGGAGTCTGACAAACTCCATAGGCATCATCTTTTACATTGTGGCACACAGCACCTTTAGTGCAGTGACACAGGGAAGTCTCTTAGATTTCCACAAGGGTAAAATACCTTCTCTGGGATAAACTACTGTTTTCCAGAGCAGTAAAGTGAAATTGACTTTACTTACATTTGTAACTTTCTAGACCCAGCACACACTATCTTACAATAGGGTGCTGGAGTGGTTACCTAGTATCCCCTTTTGTCTAACTTCTCATGTAAAAAATGTATGTTACCCTTTCCTCAATAAATGGCTGGTGGCAGTGGTTTCATTTTTACTACCGTGGTGTGCATTTACCGCGGGTTGTGTTCGCAGCTGCAGTAAAGCACTAAAGGGTGCAATTTTTCACAAAATAGCCCGGTCTTCTTTTTTCGCCATTTCTTTGTGGAAAGGTCCTTCTTGAGATTTACTCTGCGCGCCAAACCAGGTTTGGTCCCTTTGTTCGTTTTGCCTTTGGCAGGATTCACGAGTGAAGCCCGCCTCTGGCTCCAGTGTGTCTGGGGTAAGCAGGAAGGGAGGGAGGTGCCCAAAACTCCCTGTGCTTAGTCTCCTAGAGACCCAAATGCACTCTTTAGTGATTGGCCGGCTGACTGTCCGGCAAGGACAGCCACCCTGCTGGCTGAGTAACAGCTAGGCTGGAATGAAAGGGAGAGAACTGTATAAAAGGCAAGTCTTTTGGCTTGGAAGGCAGAGTGGACCACTGGACGAAGGAACCGAAGAAGAACTTGAAGAGAACGCCTGCTGCAACTCCTGGACCGTTGGTTTGCCCGGTGAAGCCCTGCTGCAGTGCCGAAACACCAAGTTCGCATCGACAGAGAAGCCCCTGCAAGGATGACTTCTCCCCTTGAGTTGGTGGGACCAATTAACTCCAAAGTAAACCACCTGGGAATCCATCTCGAAGATGGTTGAATTTCCACAGAGTTGCTACTGGAAAACATAGAGCTAAGGACAGGAACACCAGTTTGTGTGCTTTGCTTTTAAATTGGCCAAGAGCTCCAGGAAGATCCTCCAGACTCCCAGAAAGCAGGACTGACTGAGCCTGAGCCCCTTCAACAGAGTGCGGGACCCCAGAAGCAAGGAAACTCCATCTCGACAGCCAGGAACCGCAGTGTTTCTATTTGAGATAGACGCGAGGAGCTGAAACTCTGAACAGCCACTGAAAGTGACGTTTGCCGGTTGCAGGTTTTGACTGTCCCAGTGCAGTGCAGGAGTCCCCCAACGTCCTCCCTCTTGTCCCCACGACTGAGGCCCAGGAACAGTGAGATCTGCAGAGCTGCACAGGAACAGGAGTCATCTGCTTCAACTTTTCTTCATTTTAAAGGTACTGTTCAAAGTCTAAGAGAACTTACCTCTTGCTTTAGAGTTGCTTGCATCTTCTACTACTCACAAGTCTCACAGGTTGTGGCCCTACATTGATTCATCTTTTTCTTCAAAGACTTCTGAAACATTGTGCAAATACTTTTTCTACTTACCTTCAAAGAAGTGCTGCAGCCTATCTAGACTCTGGCCTATTGACTTTGTCTTAGCCTGTTTTAACTGAATGACTCTTATTGGGGGATCTGAAAGTATTTGCCTGCTTAAGAAATATTTGTGGTAACATGTTTGCTCTAATAATCTTTTCCTTTTTACTTGCTCTTGACTAATTCTGAATGCTAACAGTAATACATCACTGTCAACAGCACCCTAGTAATTGAGGTCACCTGTGGGCGTAGGTCTCTGCTGTATGCCATCCCAAATGGGTTTTACTGATTTTGAACTAAGGGATTGTGTAATTTTGAAGTATATTTGTGTGGTGTTTTATAGTTCTCCCTTCTGAAGAAGGCTTACATTAACTGACTGCTAAATACATTAATAATTGTTTTATGAAGAAACCCTGTGTGTAAGTGTTTGCTTGGATACTTGTCACTGTTAACCTGTGTGTAACTCCCCTACAGCTCACATTGACCCCTTTTGAGATAAGCCTGGCTACTCATCCACACTACCAACCTGTGTAGTACAGACTTATACCAAAGGTTGGGTTACTACGGCCAGGAGGTCAGGGTTGCTGTAGTGCACCCTATGGTTACTGCATACAATCTTGCCTAACACGGGCCAAGGCCGATTTACAGATGATGGTATGGGTGGCTGACCAGAGAAATGCTGTTGTGTATGATTGATTCAGAGACTTACATCCATCTTTTTTTTAGTTGTGCCTACAAGGTGTAAGCCAGAACTCTTGCAGTGGAACACAAACAGGGTGGAGACAGGATGTGAGGAGAGGCACACATCCAGTGGGCATGTTTGGTCATTTACCCAACCAATGACTAGCCATGGCTATGTAAATGCGATGGCATTACTACCAAAGTACCTTTGGGAACTCTTTGAGCAAACTCTATCGCAAAGAAACACCAATCTTTGGGCTGTATATGAGCTGCCAGTGTTAGATCTAAGTATTCTCTTGAGTTTTTAATTATTTAATTGCCTAAGTAAATGAGCGCCTGGTGTGATAAAAATCTCTTAATGTGTGTCTTCGCCCAGTTGATTTTATAAGCAATATCTGTGTCAATGCGTCTGTTCCTTGCACGGGAGTCATGTCTAAAACGAGCAATCACAAAGCCAGCAGGTTTGGCTTGTGTATATGTATTAGAAATACATTTGCCAGGCAATGACATCAAATGGTGTCCAGTCATTTGGTCGAATTAAAACTGGTCGAATGACATTTGGTCGACGCAATTTGGTCGAAAACCAAATGTTCGAATTTTTTTTTTAAATATATATTTATTTTTCGGGTTTTCGTTTTTAAAAAAAAAGGGTTTTTTTTAGAAAAAAAGGGGGTTGTACGGGACCCCCCCCCCAAAAAAAAAAAAAGGAGTGAAAATAAAAAAATAAAAAAATTCGACCATTTGGTTTTCGACCAAATTGGTTCGACCATTTGTCTGGTCGACCAATTTTTTTCGACCAAATGTCTGGTAACCACATCAAATGCCCAGGTATTCAAACCATTTCCCAGCTGTTCCCATTTTATGGCCAAGTGGTACCCTTATGGCAGTGCCTGGCAAATGACTATCCAGGCCTAATCAAAAACCCAAGCTGTTGGCATTTCCAATGCATTTTGGTTTGTGTGTCCCCTTAAGTGAAAGTGTATATGCCCAGGTGTAGGTGCCTTGTTTGTTATGCCTAGGGAATCAAGCTGCACCTCACTGAGTTGGTCCAACAAGGCCCTGTCTGAACAGTTTTACATCTTCTCATTAGTAGTTGCCAGTGGGGTTCTGACCTAAATAGAAAGCATTGATGTCTGTGTGGATGCATAGCCTGCACTGCTAGAACTTTTCATAATACTGGGTTACTCAAACATTAACAGAGTTTGCATGCAAACAGAATATATCATGTGTATTGTGGGTCTTGTTTTGAAAGTATGATGTAAATCCTGGGTGCTGGGTGTTTAGGCAGAACTGGAAATGGACATTATTTGCTCTGGGACCCCACCAGTGATGGAGAGGGGAGCGGGGTGGGAGGATTGTTCCCACCCCCTCTCCCCAATAAACATTTGCCTCTCAGCAGATTAATCATGAACACCTGGAAAATAACACAACAGAAGAGCATTTTCTTTAACATTATGGGCAAAGTATTAAAGGTGTACATCTTCAAAACTAAAAAACAGCATTTAAATATTTCCTATAGAGTGCAATCAGAGGTGGCTTTAATGTTTGGACAAATGAAATGACCGCCCCCCTGCTCTGCCTCTCTCCCCTCAACCACAAACAGCCAGGGCTGCACAGGCACTCCCAGTGAGATCTTATTTTCTAATTACAACAGGAAGTGATTAGATATGCAATAAAGTAACTGGCAGTGACCATTGCTGTGGCACTCTTTTCTTAAACCTATACAGTGGGCCTCATTACAACTCAGGCGTTAAGGGTTAACGCCGTCATTAACCCTTAATGCCTGATTCCGATTTTAACGGCTGCTTAGCAGGCGTTAAAATCCATGGCGCTAAACCGCCTTGGTGCTAATTACGCCACCGTAATTTACGGTGGCATAATTAGCGCCTTCCCCACTCCCATTATGCCCTATGGGGCAAAAATGGGAATGGGGAAGGGTAAAATGGGAAATGGGGATTTACCGCCCCACTCACCTTGGAATGGGGCGGTAAATCCGCCATCCACCATGGTGTAAACATAGTTTACACCATGGTGGTAAAGTTGGCGTACTTACCGCCTGGGTCGTAATGACCCCCAATGTGTGATTGTTGGGTGATTAGAAATTAAGGGATGCAGAACAATCTGTATGAAACAATGACCTTGTCATGCATGTCATTTCACTTTGTGTGTTATGTTTTTTGTTGTTGTAAGTTCTCATTAATTTCTGTGCTGGAGCTTGTAGGCTTCCATTCAGTATGGGGACAATAAAACTACAATCATAGGGGCATTTTCCAAGTCAAGTGGAGTGGGAAAAGTGTTGCTAAAAGCATTTATCGCCACTTTTTATGCACTGAAGGATTTTGTATTATTTGTAAAGTCCGATCTGCTCTCCAAGTTCACCTGCCAGGTGTGCCTGCTCTATCGGTCCCCCTGCCGAATCCGATTGGTTTTCCAACAATATGTATTTTTATGTTGGTGGAAACCAATGGATTCCTGTGGAATCTGTCTGACTTTTACACCCTGATAAAAGCAGGCAGATTCCAAAAGAAACCATTGTGGATGGCTCCCACAATCATTCATGGTGTGAGGGATTGACACTTTTCCAGATAAGTAGTGGAAAATTGAAGATCAAAGGCAATATTTTCCAGTGTTTTATTCTTCACTTTACCAGTACTTAGTGGAAACACTTAAAATTGCATGGATGGGCCCTTTTGCACAAAAACAAACTGCAAACAGGAGTGGTCCCCTTGGTGCAATTTAGGTTTCAAAATTACTCTCTTACTCTTTTTCATTAGCATGTTTCTACAATGATGTATACATTGTCAGGTTGGTTAATCATGTGACTTTTAAAATTAATCTGTATAAATTTGAGTATTATTTTAGGTATTCAAAACCAAATGTCAACACACATTTGTATCAACTTGAGCTCTGAAGATGTGTGGCCAAGTTTCTAAATTTCAGGCTAGGTTCAAATTCTGGCTTTATCACTTAACCAAAGTGTGTGATCCTGCCCAAATCATTTAATCTCACTATAAGCTGTTTAGAAAAGTCTTACTCGTGGTTTATTGGATGACTAGCGCATGTGTCAGGACCTGACAAGAGTGCACACACATCTTCATTTTTTTTTAAAAATATCAGGCCACATGTATTGAACAAAATTGTGAAATTCAATAGCAAATCAAAGTAAAAACATCAAACAAAAAGCCATCATGGAAAGTTGTATATTATAACCAGTATGTAAACAGTATGTTCCAGACAACGATATAGATGGGTATGGCAGGGCAGCAAGGGCCCCTCCTCCCTGCCAAGCCTCACGAGTTGCGATACCAGGATGCCGGAATCCCCTCAACCTGCAATGTCTGCCTCCTGATTCCACTCCTCCCCCATCCCCTGCTTTCTCTCCAGTATTCTAGAACTCCCTCCTGCACTCAACTCAATTAAAATGTTCTGCAAAAATGGAACTAAAATAAAAAGTGCTTCAAAATGTCCTTTTGTAAGAAACAAAATGTCCTATTCCTTGCTTCAGTATTCTGGGGTAGGGGGCTATCTTTAAAAACAAGATGGTGGGTCCACAAGCACCGCCTCTGGGGCCTGCTGAGAGTAGCCACAGTGTTCAGGGTGGCATTGTTGAGCGCACACAGTCTGAGGTGGAACAAAGACTGGGTACCTTGCTGCTCAGCCCTTCCAGAGGAGGAGGAAGCATCACCCTCAGTTATCCTCAGCCAGGCCAAGAAAGACATAGTGTGGTTTTTTGGGGGTAGGTGGGAGTGGAGGTAAATGGGAATGGTGGTCATGTGGAACTGATGGAAGGTGACTGGTGCATGAAAGGTGAAGTGGATATAATAGAAAAGGAGAGCAGATGACAAGGGAAGAGAGGCAAATTGATGTTGCAACACTATTTTCCTTGTTCCTCTTCTGCTTTGTACTGTTTTTTTAAAGAGCAGTGCAAATGTATTTTTCAGGATCAGGCAAGACTTTTTTTGCTGAATCAGGAATCTGTATTAATGCTAGCACTTTGTTTAGGGTACTCCTACACCCACACCCAGTACAAGTAACTAAGGAATGAATCATCAGCAATACAATGATTCTATTGATGTATATTATAATCCTAAATAAGACAAAACTGCTATTGAAAGGAATTGATTCAATAAAATATCTATTTAATTACCAGGGTTATGTACGATCCGACGCAACTTGAGGACTAGAAAATCCAACCAGGAATGTCAGTATACTAATATAAAAAAGAGTTCAAAATAAGGTAAATAAAAACACATTTTGAGAGGATGAATGTGACACAAATACATTGGGGGTCATTCCGAGTAGGGCGGTAAGGGTTAACGGTCACCGTTAACGAGACCGGTGCCGTTAAACCCTTACCGCCCTATTCCGAGTTCCCTTTGCGGGTTGGTACTTAACGCCTGCTTTTTGCAGGCGTTAAAAAACCAACCCGCAAAGGGACCTAGGAGCTAATTACGGCACCGCAATTTACGGTGCCGTAATTAGCGCCTTCCCCATTCCCATTGAGCCCTATGGGGCAAAAATGGGAATGGGGAAGGGCCCTTGGTGAATGGGGAATTACCGACCCCGCCAACCTTGGAATGGGGCGGTAATTCCGCCATTCACCATGGCGGAGTCGGAAAGATAACGGCATCAACCAAGGCGCTATTAGAGCCTTGGTTAACACCAGGGTCGGAATGAGGCCCATTGAAGTGGATGTAATTTAAATATGTGATATGTTGAGGTAGTTTTTTTTGCTTTATTTGACATTGTTTTAAGTAATACACCTCATTTTGATTTTGATAAATGATTTTAAAAAAACTATACATTTAAAAAACGGAATGTTTTTTTAACTGAATGTTCGTTTTCTTGACTTTCATTCAGGTTATTTAGAAGTGAATACATTTTCTTCAACAACAAAAAATCCGGGGCAACTCATTCTCTTTTTAAACGCAATCCACTATTGATGCCAGATGGGAATCCCAGTAGTGTATTGCCACATCTGCCCCCCCCCCTCGTACCGTGGTTAGTTTAATCATCCGTTGTCTTTGAACCCTGGAGACCTTTCCAGCCAAAGCAGATGACAGGAACGTTCGCTGGAGCTTTAGTTACTCGTTTTGAGGAATACAACTCATAATGCCCTGAAAGGAATAGCTCAATATAGGAAATATGTTCATTTTTAAAGAATGAATTCAACCCAACCATGTTTGTAATCCCATCCATCTTTCCAGACCTTTCAGGATACAAGTAAATAAAGGTGGGGCATTTGCTTAATGAGGGAGCTTCTGGGCTGTAGCCAAACAGATTCCCAACTATCCAAAGCCATCCAGTTCCCCACTAATATTGTATCTACCTTTTAAATCTGCAACTACCTTTAGCTTGTTGGAGATACCAGGCCCGAGCATCAATTTCGGATGATGGATGGCAAGCACAGGCATTTAATCAGTGGCTTGCAAGTCAATGAAAACCGCATCCTGAATCTAACAGAACCTCAACTAACTTACCCGACCAGCCCTCCAGACTCCCTACCTAAGTAGAGCGCTATTCACCTGACCTGAGAATAATCAAGAAACCCATTGCTAAGTGTTCCACCGCATTTATTCTGCTTCCCATTCACTAAAGCAAAGTCCATTCTCTGTGTTGATGTATACTTATGACGTCATCTGATGACATTCGGTCCACCGATCAGGTCCGAGTGGTGTTGTACCTCCACCCCCATGACAATCTCCGGTCAAGAATAAGCAGTTCCATTGTCCTTGCCATTTTGAATGACCCTAGACGATCAAATGGTTGTGGGTGACCTTGGCGGCAGTTTCTGCTGAACAGCACTTTTTGGTTCATCACAAAGTACATGCTCATAAGGATTCATAGAGCGAACCAACTATGGCAAAGCCAAAAGGAGATGGGAAAACCTACAAATGTCTGCTAGAAAAAAATCTAGGGGAAATGGGTAATATGTTGTCTTCAGAGTTAGGGCAATATCATTTTAATTCATGATCAAGAGTCCACCTGCAAGAGAAACTGCCTGCCCCTCTTCCTTTATTCATACATTTATTTTATTTATGTATTGAAACAATCAACTCTGACCGGCTCTTTCGCAGGTTTCATTACGAGGGTATTGACTGCATCAGCCATGGAATCAGAGACCATTTCGGTTCTTACAAATCAATAAAAAGGTTTTTGTAAACGTCCATATCAATTGAGGAGCACATTTCTTATAAACATGGACCTTGAATCCTTTTCGGGTAGGAACCTTTATTTAATGGTGGTTAATTAATGGCAACCGATCAACCATAACTCCCTCATTGGTAGTATCCTGTTGGTAGAGTGCTCTAGTTTGCTCAGAGATGGACAGAAGAGTCAGATTCGGTAGATAACTGTGCTGCCCTTCTAAACCTAGGTCCTTCGCCTTGTGTTACTCTGAACAGAATGGTTCCATGTGATTTCATCGCTTGCTGTTTCATCGCGGGGTTTTTTAGTGCAGATTTTATTTTGGAAAAAAATCATTGATTTTTTTTTTTTAGGGGGTTTACCCCCAAACCTCCCATCCCCTTTAATTATTTTTATATCCCCGTACACCCACATCCAATTATATAATTTTTTAACCCCCCTCCCCCCAAAAAATTAGATGATTTTTTTCCAAAAAGAAATCCGCGGCAAAAAAACCTGCAAAAAAACATCCAGCGATGAAATTACGTTGTACCGAACAGAATACCTGAATGAGTACACATGTGTCCTTCTTCTTGTATTGCATAGTACCTCTGGCATCTCATAAGGCTAGGACATAATTCTTAGCCTACTTCATTTGAAGCTTATAAACTGGTAGCCTATTTTCCTAATTCCCATGAGTATAATAGTACTGCTTTGCTGCTTTGTCTTCATCGGTGTATTGACTGTTCAATCGGACAAGAAGGATTCCAACTTACCTTTAGCCTGCTTGGCCCTTCAGAAATCTCTGAGGGATCCCGCTTTTTGGTGGACTTGTTCACTCTTGCACAAACCTTGTTCTAAGGTCTAACATTTTCCTGAAGCTATAATATGGAGTGCCCTACTCAATAAAACCTCTGCTTACCACTATTTTACAGGCATCCCACACAACACAAGATCCCACTTCCCCAGTATAATGTCTCAAAATATGGCTGTAAGGCATGAACAACTTTATCAGCTCTTTATTGGTCGTGTAAAAGGTTCTCCTGCAACTTCCAGTTTTACCTCCTGTCTGCGTTTTCTAGCCATTTCTTCAAAACCTGCCATTATCAGGGCAGGATCTTAGCAGACAGAAGGTTCTGCAACAACCCTTCAAATGCGACCCCAAAATCAATCTTCAAATACGTCCTCTGGATGTATGAGAAGAATAACGCCTTTCAACAGGGTGTTCTCGTCTCCACACATCCACCAGCTCTAGATCTGCCAGCATATGCACAATCCCCTGGGAGCAAGGACCTGTTTGTCGCCTAGGATAGTGTGCCAGTCTCCTCCCGTTATTATCACCACAGCAACACATTTTGCCAAGTTAGGAAAGACTACTCTGAAGAACTGACTGGGTTTATCATTTGGAGCTTATACTAAGCCTATTGTAAGAACCTTAGCCCTATCCTCCCCTTCACTACAGTGACCGGACGTCCCGGTTTTCCCGGGACAGTCCAGGGAAATCGCCCTCCGTCCCGGGGTCCCGATAGTTTTTTCATTTTGCAAACCCCGTCTGGGGTTTGCAATGGTGGGTGCCCACGGTCACTGTTTGTGCTGGGACCCGATTTTGAAATCCCGAAATCGGGTCCCGGCGCAACTCTAACTGCGCGAATGGGGGCGTGAAAAGCATTTCACCGCCCCATTTCCTCCCCCTTCCCGTCCCCGGCCACTTTCCTCCAATGAGGGGGTGTGCATGTGAGCAAACCCCCTCAGAGCCCCCGCAACAGGCCATAGACCTAGAAGTAAGACTGTATTTATTTATTTATGTTAGTCCTACTTTTATGTCTATGGCCTGTCCAGGTTTTTTGTGTGAAAAATCTGGTCACCCTACCCTTCACCATGATAAAGCCTTCCCTCCTCATCCCTCTTGAACGCATCAATGTGTAGTGTAGCTCCTTTTTGCACCACAATGGCTACCCCACTTTTCTTGACAGCCACAGATGCAAAGCATTTCTGTGTAAATGTCCTCCTTCTGAAACGCTCCACATCAGCCTTCCACAGGTGCAGCATAACCCGATGATGAGGATTTTAATGGGGTTGTACATTAAGATGGGATGGATGTTCCTGTCTAAGCAGGTTAATCCTGGCCACAGTTGAGATACCAGCAATAAAGTAGCAAAGGTTAAGGCCATTGTTGAAAAGGGCCCCAAAGATGCATATAGTGGGGCAGAGCGAGAGTACATCGAGTGGAAATTAGATGTGTGAGGGGAAGGGGGCATTGGAGGCAGGAAGGCACATTGCTTCAGTCTTAGAGGATTTCAGCATAAAACAGTGAAGTGCTATGCAGTGGTGGATAGCAGATAGACAAACCGATTTTGGAGCAGAGAGGTTGGTAGTATGACTAGACTTTGTCAACCACAAAGAGGTGATGGAAGAACCCAGAGGAGGTGATGTTTTAACTGATGGCAGAGATGTAGAGAGTGAATAGCAAGGTACCAAGGATGGGCCATTGAGGAATGCCAACAGATAGTGGGGTTGGATTGGAAATGTCAGTGAGCCATCAATGCAGTAGGATCGATCCAAGAACTAAGATGCAATCCATTTAAGAGAGGTAACCTGGATTTCAAGGTCGACAAGAGTCTGCAGAAGAGAAAATCATTTAACCAGCAAGACAAAAGTAAAAACATCCAGGAAGCTGCATCAGAACCACAGCCTAGGATAGGCACATATCCCGATAGGATGAGCTATAGCCCCACATGACATAATGTACTGATTTCCTATATTCAAAATTTTCCTTGTAAAACATTCTCGTTGAAACTATACACTTTAGGATATACCCATCTTTTCTACATCATCGATCTGTGGTCCGCCTAAGAGGACTTGCATACATTCATGCTACTACAAAACATGAATTCCTGACCGCATCCCTCCATCCTTTGTCTGTGGCAACTATTCTCTCTTTCTCATCCTCTTCTCTTTCAATGCTCTGTTTTCTTCCATGGAATAAGATCTGGCTACCCCTAGCAGGGACACGATACATCCATTTATGGACAAGACTAGGAACTCTGAGACTGCTACAATTGCGACCTGAAGCAGCACAACAGCCTTGCAACATAAAGTTCAACATGGAAAATGAAGAAGGCTTACAACTCACCTTATCAACTACTAATGACCTAGAGGCACTCATCTCTATGATGGTTTTTATTTGGCTAAAGGCAAACAGTCAGTGATTAATTTTCTTTGGTAGAACCACATGGAATGATCGTGCCAATTTCTCTTATGCGCACTGGATAAGAATAAGCTTACTACGTATTTAAAATACAATGCCATGGAAAGAATCAAAATCCTCAGTCTTTGCCCTCCCTTGATCATTCTGTGAGAGTGAGCTAAAAAGAAGACTTTAGTGTATTTTCCTTTTATATAGACATCGTCAGTTTTTTGGCAAGATTGCTGCCCATTGGGCTCAACTTGTCACCCTCTTTCGGTGGGCTGCATCTGCCCGGCTGAGCGCCCACAGTCTGTCTCCAGCCAAAGCACCAGACCTGCCAACCAATGAGGCTGTATCACCTCTTCTATCAGCAATAAAGTCATTGATGGCACTATTGCACCATGTTTAATCACCCACGTGCCAGACTGTCTCCCATAAATAGACTACTCAGTTGGATGCAATCTGATACTTTGGGGACACCAGAAGTCTGTTTCTGAAATAGACTGCAGCGGTTCACCTCATTGCTGATGCACATACTAACATTTTGTCAGCCAGGTGCACTTTCCAGAATGGGACTTTGTTCTTCAGAGACGTTCCCAGGCTTCTTGCAAAAGCAGGATTCCTGATGATAGTCATTTGCACATTAATGCAACAATAATGCAAAATACAAAAGTATTTAATTAAAAATTCAACGGGAATATCTAAATTAAAATAACACTTTCTGTCTCCATTTTGTACATGCTGAGACCTAAACATTTTCTCAGGACTAGGCCTGGTAAAATAAAATGTAAAATGTGCGCTGCATGCTCCCACAAATCCCCAGGTGAGATTGCGGGTCGGTTTGTGTACAGCAGTCGATTTCTCCTACTGCCTAAATCTGCCTGAATCGCCTCTAAGAGGCTTAGACCTCCACGGAAGTTTGGGGATTTCAGGGATGTTCACATTGATTCATGATTCTCAAGAAAGGAAAAATATTGAAAAGTGAGAGAGGTTTAGGTGAAAGGAAGGGTGGCGTGAAGCTACATAGGGGATAGTAGGAGGAGAATAAGCCATGGGGATCTGTGAATATCCTCCAGATAAATCTGCTTGTGGGGGTCACAGTAGGCTAATGCAACTGCTGCAGTGTGCTGTGTGGAACCTGCGCTCACAGGTTTAAATCTGGCTCCGCATTTCATCCTTTCGAAGCTGGTACTACAAGCATCCTTGCAGTTGGCAATTCTGAGATTTCATCGCAGCAATCCAGAATCAATCGCATGTCAGGTATGCCTGGGTTTCTTTCCTCCCTTTTGTAAACCGAGTACCATTCAGGTGTATCATTACCATGTTGGCAGTCCATGGCAAACGTACCCCTGAGGGGCCCAGAGAGCTGGGGCAAAGTCACCGACTTGGTAGGTGTTTATGAGGAATCTTTTCATCCTTCTGAGATTGCTTCCACGGGTATCTCAGAAGTTAGTGATTTTACAATTAGGGAAGTCCCCAGCTAGCAGAAAAAGTCCAAAAGGCCTGCAGTGCTACAGCAGACTCTGTGCAATGCCAGATATGTTAATGTTAATATTAAAGTATATTTGTACCACGCACTATCACCACCGGAGTGGTCCCCTGGCGCTCTGTAAAGTGATGTAATGTAACGTGCTCTTGTACAGCACAACATTTCCCATTTTAGATGCCTCTTGGTGCTAGGTCCTAAAGGATGGGTGGGAGAGGAGTTATTGGGAGAAGAGCAATAGTTGAGATGGGTGAGAAACCTAAGGCTTTGATGAGTGCAGACCAGAAGAACGTGTGTTATCTTGTGGGCATATATCTAGGTGAGTTGTGGAGAGGACACTTGGGTATGTGTATCCAGAAGAGAACCCTAGGTGCCCATCTACTGTTTGATTTTCAATTAATGAGGTCTACCGTGAGAGAGACAATGGGTGGAGGTTTTCTGGTGGGCTGTGTGTGACAAGCTGGTAGGGGAGGTGTTGGCATGCAGAGTGTACAAGGAGGGGATATTAGCTGGTGTCCACCTGCAGTGTGTTAGTGATGATTTGATGTGTTTAGTTTAAGGTGGCAAGAAGAATGGTGAGCACATTAGTGTTTGGCATGCAAATCTAATGAATAATAAAAGAAACCACATATACAAATGCATAACATGGCATAGCATTGCATGAAAATGCCTTATAAGAGGTAAACGGCATAACAAATCATTACAAGGCATAGAAAAGCATGACAAGGTATATCAAGGGGCAACATGGCCTTTAGACAGCTCCATTCTCATTGTGTGACTTTGCCAGTGTCAATCCTTCCCTCTCCCATTCCCTTCTCCCTTTTTCTCACTCTCTCATTCACAAATACATACATTGTACACTGTGTGCAAAAAGGGTCAGGGAATGACAGATGAGATAAAGGGGCCAACTGGAGACTCCACTCACTAGCCTAAGTCAAATGCTAAAGGCAAGAATCATTTTGTTGAGAGAAAGAAGGAAGCGTATATGGAAACCAGGGTGTAATGATGACCTGGAAAACCCCAGATTTATTCAGTAGGTATGGCACCAGTACAACTCAGACTCAGTGACAGAAATAGTTAAAGTGAAAGGCAAAACCCAGCTTTATTAACATCCCAGATAAAGCAGGGACAGCATAAAAGCAATAGGGTCACAGGTCTCAGAGCTCCCATACAAAACAATATCTTATAAACCGAAAACACGTCATAATGACAACAGCATACTAAAAAACCTAAAGGACGACGGCATATGTTAGGGGAATGGACTACGTATAGACTCCATGTGTGTTAATCGTTTGATTGGGTTACACATTTTGGGTTCTCGTTTACTTCAATGCGTGCTGTGGCTTCCATTTTGGAAAAGATGGCTTCTCAGTACTGTTGTGTTTCTATATTAATAAACTAAATAGTCATATTGTTTCTATTGCATTCAGCTTATTTACATTGCTTATGTTAGCATGCTTTATGTCTAAATGGATGCAATCGATATTCTTTGTGTATAAATGCATATTTGACCTAGTGTTCGGTTCTTCATGGTGCTTGCATATTTGCTTTGTGTCTAATGCATTCATGTGTGTGGTTTCACTCCAAGCTTGCTTATTCTCGCCATCTTTGTCTAGATCACACTGTTTCTGTTCTGCTGTACCTGTCTGGGATATTGGCGGTAGGGCTGTCTTAGTGAGTAAAGTTTCTCACCTGCGCGATATAGGGTTGGGGGAGCGGCAGTAGCTTTGGATAATGTATTTTTCTGTCTTTCAACATTCCCCCCTCTGGTCGATTCCCTGACCACTCCCTCATTCATGTCCTCCCCCACATACAGTATTTTGGGGGTCCATATTTTAGTCACCCCCCTCAGGTTGCCTGCACATCTTATGTGTTCATCCACACTCCAGGTCAAATAGCAGCACACCCCATTGGAATTGCAGTATATCCATCATCCAATATAGTTACGAGGGTCTTCGGGATAAGTACGTTTTGATCCTGGAGGGTTAATAGGGCTTTCCCTTACATGAACATGAGGTATATCACCGGTTTGTGTATGTTCATGAACCTGGGCATTCAGATTTATCACTATTTCCATTCCAACTGCTATTTTGCCAGCCTTTTTGCAACCGTTTATTGCTATTCTTAAAACACAGAAGGCCAGTAGTATGAAGACTACTATGGCTATTCATATTTTGAATGCGTTAGTTAACCAGGTGGGTATCCAAGAGAGCAGATAGCTGAACCAATCATCATTTTCAGGTTCATCCACCTCCTCCACCATCTTTGTGTGCAATTCTGTTCAACTGGATGTGGCCTCTGTGAGGATTGCATTTTCCCCATCGTGGGCAAGTATGTACATGCAGCAAGAAGGCCTGATTTTTGCACACATGCCACCCTCCATGGCCTTTATCAAAACGAGGACATATCTGTTTTGGAGGGTCATGAGTCTTATGGCCCTCATTTCCTCCTTTATTGCATCAAACCCTTTCACGGTTGCATTTATTGTTTGTAGCAACTCCCATCTGGTTATTTGTAACCATTTTGCATTTGTTGATGCCTGCAAATCGGGAGCAAAGAAGGGCATAAAGAACACTGCTGTCCTGCTGAACAGTTTATGCTGATCTGTTATTCCATCATAGGCCGCTATTGATTTGGCTGAGAAATAATATTCTCTTTTACTGCATTTGAGGGACCTTTTGCTTCTTAGATGTGAATCCATTCTAGGGAAGTCACCAATTTGTACTTCACTCTCGGGTACTACTAGAGCTGGTGTATTTATTAGTACTGTGGAACATAGGCCTCCTCAGTTCGGGGACAATTGCATATAAGCTTTGGAACCACAAGCCCAATAGTGGTCTATTAATACTGCTGTTCCTACTTTCATGCCTGGTACATCAAAAATGCATCCGCACACAGTTTTCTTTCAGACCTTTACTGGCCCCCCTCATTATTGGCCTATGTGAGTAACTGTGATTTTGGGCCATATGTTTAGACATGCTTTCTTTGCACCTAGCACAACCTCTTCCCATTGCGCCAAGAGTGCTAGTGCCTTGCAGACCACCAATCCTTTAGCCCACACCTCTGGTGTGAGTACAGTCCCTTTTATTTGTAACTGGCCTCTTTCACAAAATCCAGGTATTTCCTTCCCTGTCGCATTGCTGTACTGCAGCATTATATTTTCTTCTATTCTAATCTCTGCTCCATTTGTCTCACAAGGTATATATTTTATCACCTTGTGCTGTGTCTCGGCCTTTCTCATCATCTTCATCTCTTGTATGTATTTATCTTCCTGTGTGGATTTTGCTTTGTTCGCCCATACTAGAGAAGCCTTCTGACCCTGAAATTGCCCTCTAGTCATAGAAAGTGCAAGGTGCGTTAGGCAAAGTGCTGTGTTTGCAAGCACTTCTGTTGCTATAAAAACCCTGGACGCGCCCATGGCATAGGAGACAAGGGAGCACCCAACAGTTCTCATCAGTCATCTTTCTTCCACCTTGGCTCATATGCTGATACCACACATTGGGCATCATCACGAGTTGGGTGGTGGAGTAAAAATGCAGTAGTAATTCCATCACTGGTTCATTGCCACACCGCCCATCCATGAGTTCGGCAGAAAGTTGGAGGATTCACCACTAGCTCTGTGCTGGAGGTAAATTGGCAGACTTTCCCACCCATTTCGGTGCAATTACTGCAGCGGAATTACCACTCCAGTAACTATGTCGAAAATGCCCCATTGAGTCCATTGGACTCCAAATAAAAGGGACACTTACACCACCTCTGCCACTTGTAATCTGGCAGTAATGCCACCAGACTAAGTGGCGGTAATGGTAATTGCATTGGGCAGTATTCCAGTGGATTTACCACTGGATACCGCCCAACTCGTAATGACCCCCATTATTTGTTACTTGAGCGGATTCAGTCATATGTGTGTTTATGTACTCAAAATCATCTGTCACACTTTGTGTCAGTCTCCTCATCTGCTTGTTTGCTACAGGAAATTCTTGGGTAATCATTTTGTTTACTATCGCGGTGGGAGTTACATTGCTATATACTGGTCTGGCCACATTATAAAGGACCAACTCTATAAATAATAAAGGCTACAACATGTAAATACATGTTGCTATAAGCATCATTCCAAACGTGTACTTTTTGCAAATAGCTAGGAGCCAAAAGCGAATATTTAACAAAATTAAGAAGTCCCATTGTTCTTCTCTAGAAATGTCCTCTCCGTTTCTTGAAAGTTTTTATATTCACCAATAACACAGCAAGGCTAATATTTCACACTCCTAGAGAAGGATAAGTGTTCACTCAATAAGATAAAGCCATACAAAATATAATTGTTAGAGGAAGCATTGGTTATATATATTGTTCTTCTTTTTTTTCAAACTGTAAATGTCACTTTCCATTTTGCACTGGTATCTCTATAGAAATGTTGGCTCGGTCATTGTGTGTCTCTAGGGGAATCGGTGTCCTGTTATTCTTCATGCTGCTAGTTAGCCCTTGCCATGGACCTCGTCTGGACCCTTCTTGTTTCTTCTTCCCCTTCATGCTCTCGGGGTTCTGACAGGGGGGTCTCTCCTTTGTAGACCTTGATATCACTGAGGTGGATCCAGGCTCGCCTTCCCTGGAGTTCCACTGCTCTTGGAGAAACTTCTTCCACCATGAAGGATCCGTTAAAGTATGACTGCTGCCTGCTCCTGCAGAAACGTTTGCAGAGGACCTTGTCCCCCGGGAATAGCAGTTGAGGTTTTAGCAAAGTTGCCGTATCAGCATGTTCAATATCTCCATCAATCTTCTTCGATCCCCACTGCCGTGCTCAAAGCTGTCAAGACATACATTTAACAGATTCCGTCATAGCCATCAGATAATCATGCAAATTAGTACCCAATACAATAGATGCACTTTCTGCATCAGTGAGAGCTCCAGTGGGAGGAGCAAGGGGTGTGCGCATGCAGTGTACCGTCATCACCTGATGTGGAGTCTGGTGATGGTCAGAGCAGGGCTGATTGCATAGTGCAGATAATGCTAAAGGAAAGCAATGGAGCCAGCCTTTTATCAGTGTAATTTTCAGTTTGGCAATACGAACCTTTAGGAGGCAGTTGAGGCGTTCGCAAATGCCATTTTCTTGCAGGTGATAAGTGAACGAACATGTATGCTTAATACCCAACAGAATTGTGATATATTCAAACAATTCATTTACAGAAATGCAATCCATTATCAAATCGGAGTACTTCACATACAGCACACGTGGCATCAGGATGTGTGCATGGGCCTACTTCAATCCATCGGGAAAATTGACATACAACTACTTATATGTACCTTTAACCGTCACAAATGTGGGTCATGTTTACATAGTTTATATGCAAATGCTGAAATGGTCCCGTATGATGGGGTATTGCTCCTCTCACTGTTCACAAAGTGTGTCCAGCAGTGAATTGTTGACAAATTGGAACATTTATAACAAAATCCACAAAATTCACGGTCAGGTTTGGGACCAACTAGTCATCCGGAATCATCGCTGCAAAGCATTCTCTAGATGTGTGTGCTGGGTAATGCAGTTGGCCTAATCCTACCTTATGCAGCCCTAAAGGCATAACTGGTTTCCCAGTGCTGGCCTGCTGCTACATTGAATCTGGAGGGGCAATGAACACACCTTTTGTTTCCATAATTCCCGCTCTTCTGGTGGTTCTCTTCCCTGTAGTTCTGTAATATGGGCTATGGGCAATGTATTACATCCCTCTTTTATTACCATATTCCATACACGTGTGTTTATTCGGTGCTGTCTCAAATTCAGATATTTCGTGGAAATATGCTGCTCTCTTGGCTTCAAGATCAGAAGCCTCTTTTTCGCATGAGAAATCAAGTCAGCGCCTTTGGTGTGCGCTGCGCAGTTCGCCATGGTCATGGCTGATGGGAGCTGTAGTGCGTCTATAAGCCTGTCCAATAATGGCGCATTCTGCACTGGTGTGCCACCTGCGTGTAAGAAGCCCTGCCTTTTCCAAAGTGACAGTCCAACGTGTACTGTTTGACGTCACATAGATGGAGTTGGAACACTGTTACTACCTCATCTTCATGTGTTTCAAGTGTCAAAAATGAAAGCTACCAATTCTGCTGCTTGTCATGAGAAATGCACTGGTAATCCCACACTTACCACTGTCTCAAATTTACCAGTCAAGTCTGCTTTTATCACTGTGGTCCCACTGCGTCGCTCACCCATGCTCTGGTCTATTGATGAGGGCCTGTCAATTAAGAGGATTGTCCCCACTTCTATGGCATTTTCTTTAACATGTGGTATCTCATTCTAATATTCAGTAAATTTAGCACAATTGTGTATGTAATCTCTCTCCTCCACTGGCTCTGCTATGACTGTAGCCGGATTTACCACTCGACGCCTGACAATTTTTATTGATGGGTTGGATATAATACCTTCATACCTAGAGTCTCTCTGTGTGGTCATTGTACGTTTGGGCTTTTTAAGAATTGCAAATAGGGCATGCTCCACATATAATGTCATTGCACATCCCATGGTTATGCTATCAGATTTCTCAATAGCAAAGGCTGCTGTCGCCAATGCTTGTTCATATGGGTAATGTCCTCTCTTCACTGGATCTAAAATCCCACTATAATATGCTAATGATGTGTGTCCCATAGTAGTTTTTTTTTTATTCGGGGATAGCTGTTAATACTACCCAATTTGAAAGGGAGAATAGAAAGAATTCTGCATTGTATTCAGGGATTCCTAATATGTATGATGTGCTTATGGTTAATTTTAATTAGTCAAAAGCATCTATCATTTTGCCAGTCCTGGAGATGTCAATGTTTTCTTTCTGAGTTTCTTTAAGTGCTTTTAAAAGTGGCTTCACGTATGTGTTATCAAATACCCATGCCCTACAGTAATTAGCACGTCCTATGAATTGCTGTAATTCTTTGACTGTATCTGACCTAGGTGTCTTCATAATTGTTTCTGCTCTTTCAGGGGTTATCTTTCTTTCTTCCTGTGATATCAGCTGGCCTATCTATAGGACTACCTCCTGACAATATTGCATCTTCTCTTTGTCAACCTTATAACCTTTCTCTGCTAATGCTGTCATTGGCTGTACAGAGTTGTTTCTGCATTGTTCCGCCATTTCGTTGCACATGAAAATGGCATCTATATATTGTACTACTGTGCTGTCAGGCTGTATGTTCCCCAGATCCATCTGTAGTACTCGGGTGAAGACCGACGGTGACTCTCAGTATCCCTACAGTAAACGAGTATGTTTTATCTTAATCCCACAGTAGCAAAACCCAATGGTATACTTTTAGAATGGAAGCAGCTATTCAATGTGAGCAAACCCTATTGGTAGACTTTTACACTTATTCAGTTTCAGGATTAATAAAGAAATACCAAGCCCATTACTTTCTAGAATAGTGGAACACAATTCAAAGGTAAGTAAATAACTTCTTATACTTTTCAGAGGGGCAACAAGCAACTCAAGGGTAAGTAAGAATTTAGTGACACTTTGTAACTTATTCTGTTTCAGGAATCAAAGTTACACCAACACATTTACAAGTAAGTACTTTGCAACACTTGTTATATTTTCCAGTCAAAGTCCATATACCTAAGAGTCCTTCCCTATTCTAGGGCATGAGTGATCTCAGAGGCAGAATAAGGACCCTAGTGGTCTGGGAGATAGCAGTAGCAAGTCAGAATAGCGCTCAGATGCTGGAAAGTCAGAGTTTCAGAGAATATCTCATCGAACAAGTAAGTACAGATTTCAGAGTTAATAGAAAGTGTGCAGGAACTTCATAGAAGGCTCGGGGGGCGTGGCTTGATGGCTACGTGAGAGGACATTCCTTGGAGGAGCTCCCGATGATCCCATCTTGATCCTGGGAAGAAGTGATGGTTTTCGGCGGACTTTTGAGCCCACGGTGCATCCAAGGGTGCATGAAAGTGGGCGGCACATGGTGAGTGCCCTCCCCACCAGCGAGACTGCATATCCACAGAACTAGACTTCGAAGAAGGTGGTGGTCACGCAGTGGAATGGCAGCACCCAAGATGGCCGCCCGTGGACAAAGGGCCATAAATGGTCCGTGGAGCTGAGGAAGACAAAGCTGGCCGGAGCGTGGGCGAGCCCAACCAGATAGACGCGTTGCATACGCCTCTGGCTGGTGGCAAGAACATAAGTGCGAGCCCCCACTGAGGAGGCCCTGGATCGTGGCGGGCCAGCAGAGTGATCCCAAGTTCAGCGGAACCTTGGTGTGAAGGGGCCGGCGAGCGAACCCCGCAAGGCGCTCCACAGCGCCGAAGACACAGCCGGGCGCGTGGGCCCAACCGACGCAGCAGGATGTCCTCCAAGGTGGTGCGACCCCGGATCAAACAGCCCACGATGGAGGCCTACGCTAGGTCGCCCTCGGGCGCGGAAGGGGGCAAGAGCAAAGAAGCCCCCGCGGCGGCGACGGACCCACCGGGTACTATCCAGGAGGTGCTGGAAGCAATTGCCGACTTGAAGGTGGCTTGGGAGACGAAGTTGGGCCTGGCCATCAAAGAGCTGCAGGAGCGCCTAGACCTTAAGATCGGAGCGGTCCGAGAAGAGGTGAACCTGTTGCGCCAGGACGTGCGAACGATCGCGGAGCGCACTGGGGAACTGGAGAAGGAGTTGGCCCCAACCACGGAGGCGTGCAATGCAGACGCTAAGGAGCTTCATGCACTCGTGCAACGAGTGGGCAATTCGGAGGACAGAGCAGAGCAGGCAGAGGGGCCCACCAGGCGCAACAACATTCGCATAGTGGGTGTTCCGGAGGGAATGGAAGGATCGAACCCCACGGATTACATTGAAACCATGCTCTTGCAGGAGATTACAGGTGGGGAGCTGACCCAGGGGTTCGCGGTCGAAAGGGCACATAGGGCCCTGACCAGGAGACCGGCCCCAGGAGCCCCCCGCGGCCGTTGATCGCGAAGATCTTGAACTATAGTGACCGCGAAAAGATTCTCAAATTTTTCCGGAAAGGAGGTAGATAGAAAGGGGGTCAGCGAAAATAACGACGTATCCGGATTATACGCTGCTCGTACAGCGGAGCTGAATGAACTTTGGAACGGTGAAAAGGAGGCTTAGAGAAGCAGGCCACCGCTACATGTTGCTCTACCCCGCCAGGTTAAAGGTGTTTTGTAAGAACAGATCCCTCTTCTTTGAGACGCCGACCGAAGCGATGGAGTGGTTGGATATGCAAGGTCGACCTCAGGAATCGGATGCCCAGACAGAAGTGGCTGGAGATAAGTAGCACGTTGCAGAGGCACCCGTGAGGCCATAGTTATGACATTGGGACTGGAACATAGTACGATATTGTGCTTGTGGAGAGGAAGTCATGGTATCTGCCGGCGGGTCCCGTTGAATGCACTTCTCCTAAATAGACGACTGGGAGCTCCTGGGGAGCACCCTCTGCACCCAATAGTAGTACACTTAGTTAGGTCACTGTTAGATTGGTGACACCCCGCGGGGTCCTCGTCCTCGGACACGAGACGTGTCCAGACGTGGGTAGGCCTGAGATCCAGGGATGGATCTGGGCTATTGTTGGGGGTTGGCGGGGAGGGGGGAGGGAGAGAGTTGTTTGCAGTGGTGTGAAGTTTGGGAAGGGGGAGGGGGTTATTGTTTGTGAATAGAAGGGAGAGAGCCAGGGAACGACCTAACATGGGAAGCATTATGGGAAGGGATTGGATGGAGATAGTCCGACCGGATGGCATCGGGTAATCTCAGAATTGTGACCTGGAATGTACGGGGCCTTAACAGCTACCTGAAACGTAACAAAGTGATGTTGTACTTAAAGAGGATGCGCGTAGACATAGCCCTGCTCCAAGAGACCCACCTCACTAGGGAAAGGCTGGAGGTGGTCAGGAGGAAATGGAAGGGCAATGTTGTGGGGGCGGCGTACTCGGCGTATGCTAGAGGGGTCATTACTTGGGTGGCGCCTCATGTGCCGTTTCGGATGCTTGATTCTACGGTGGACCCGGAGGGTAGAATGCTGGTGGTAACGGGTCTCCTAGAAAACAGAGAAGTGCACATCATAAATTTGTACGCCCCCAATAATGACACAGCGGCTTACTTTAGGACCCTCTACGGTAAACTTGGCCCCCTGGCAGGGGGTACGGTAGTGTGGGGGGGGACTTTAACTGTACCATGGATCCCAGAATGGACAGGTCCAAGGACAGGGCAGGGAAAACGGCACCGGCGGCTAAAGCGCTGGGTACCTTACTAAAAGACTTAGGCCTAGAGGATGCGTGGAGAAGGCTGCATCCCACGGATAGGCAGTATTCACACTACGCAGCGCCACATGATTTGCACACAAGGTTAGATTACATGTTTGTAACAGCCGAGCTAGTGAGAGACATAGAAGGAGCGGAGTACAAGGCCCGAGTATTATCTGACCACTCGCCCTTGGTGGTAGACTGGAGACACCAGCCCCCATGACCGCGGATCCCTACATGGAGACTCAGGACCGAGGCTCTGCAGGACGAGGGGTTTCGGGAGGGCCTGAGGGATGCCATCGAAGAATACTTTGATATAAATACGGGAAGCGTAAGCTCTGTGGGCACACTGTGGGAAGCGTTTAAGGTGGTGGTGCACGGGGTAGCCATTTCCCAAGCTAAGAGGCTACAAGGGGGTGTCGAAAGGGAACTCCAGGAGGTGGAAAGGGAGCTAGAGGATCTCACGCGTTGCGAGAGCACCGCTCATGATAACAGAACCAAAGTAAAGGAGCTACAGTTGTCCTGCAGCGCACTCTGGGATAGACCATGCAGACTCAATTACAGGAAATATACGGAGGGGATACACGCAGGGGGCGACAAGTCGGGCAGACTGCTGGCCTGGCTGTATAAGAGTGAGACCCCCCGCTCGGTGATCAGTGAGATTAAGGATGAGAGAGGTTGCATATGCAACATCCAGAAAGAGGTAAATGAGGAATTCCTTAAGTTTTACAGACACTTGTATGAGGACACGGGGGAGGATATGTGTCAAGACATACAGGACACATTGGAGGACATAGAGCTGCCCACCTTGGATGATCTAGAACGCACCGAGTTAGACGCACCCGTCACCTCGGATGAGCTGGAGGTAATGATTCAGAACTTGCCCACTTGCAAGGCGCCTGGTTGGGATGGGCTGCCCAGCGAGTTCTACAAAACATACAAGCAAGAGTTGCTTCAGCCACTGCTTGCCACTTTCAATGAGGCCTATGAGCAGGGGGAACTCCCATTGTCCCTCCGCGAGGCTGTAATCATCCCACTCTTGAAACCAGGCAAGCCGGCCGTGGAGTGCGGGTCTTACAGACCGTTGTCCATGCTTAACCAGGAGAGCAAAATACTCACGGCTGTGCTGGCTAATAGACTGAAGAAGGTGATTAAGAAACTGATACACCCAGATCAGACGGGATATGTTCCAGGCAGGAACATCACCGATAACCACAGAAGGCTACACCATGTCATAGACCAAACTGAGGAGGACATGGGCGAGTTGGCTATAGTGTCGTTAGACGTGGTCAAGGCCTTCGACTCGGTACGATGGCCCTGGCTGAAAGCGGTCCTGAAGGGGTACGGAATGGGACCTGGATACCTCAGATGGGTCCAGTTGTTTTATAGCACCCCGATGGCGAGAGTCAAAACAGGGTCCACAGTCTCAGATTCTTGTCAGCTTTGCAGGGGGGCCAGACAGGGATGCCCCTGGTCACCCATGCTATATATACTGGCATTAGAGCCGCTGGCAATATGCCTGCGACAACAATATGGGGAGGTGGGCATAAGCACTGTCAGTGGAGAGCACCTGATATCATTATATGCGGATGATATGCTCCTTTATTTGCGTTATCCAGAAGAAAACCTGCAGTACGTGCTGGAGGTAATAGAACGGTACGCCATCCTCTCGGGCATATCGGTGAACCCTGGAAAGTCTAGTCTGTTCCCTTTGGGCAGATATAGGAATGTCCCGGTACAGAGGCTGCCGGTCCTGCCAATACCATGGCAGCCCATGACATTTAGGTATTTGGGAATAAATGTTTACCACAAGGTCGAGGCAGAACACAAGCATAACACGGAAAAGGCGATAGAGGGGATCAAGAACAGCATGGTATTCTGGTCTAGATTGCCCCTGACCATGAGAGGGAGGGCGGCCTTGCTCAAGATGGTGGTCCTGCCTAGACTCTTGCACTTTTTTGTAAACGTCCCATTTTTGATACCTAGGAGCCTATTCGCGAAACTTCATAGCGTGTGTAGAGGTTTCGTGTGGGGCAGCTCTAGGAATAGGGTTGCTCTGTGGAAGCTCCAGAACCCATGTGACAGGGGGGGATAGGCCTGCCTAATTTTGAACTCTATTACCTGGCGGGGCAGCTGCAGTACGTGGCCAGGTGGCTTTCAGCTGAAGACTCGGCAGAAGCTAGGCTTCTGCATGGAGATACAGCCCCATACTTTCTAATGGAAGTGGTGTGGTTGTGCAGAGACAAACTGGTGGGCAAGGGGCGGCTACTGAGGCTGGGCTGGGAGATCTGGCACAGGACATGGAAGATTGGGGGGTACTCAGAGCCGTACTCTCAGCAGGCCCTGTTGGCGGCGCTGTGCGGGAGCGACTCTCAACTACTTGAATCGGTCCGTAGATACTGGGAACAGGTAGGCCTGGCCACCCTCAGGGACATATGGCAGGAAGGGGAGGCAGTGGACTTTCAGAGGTTGCAGGAAGAGACGGGGGTACATGGTGGCCAATATATAACCTACACTAGGCTTGTGAAAAAGACTAGAGAAAGATGGCCTGAGACAGTGCTAGCGAAAGACCCTGACGCCTCCCTGGAAACCATGTATAATGTATCGGAGGGCGGGCACGAAATATCGAGGATATACGAGCTCCTGCGAGTAAGGGCAGGGAAGGAGTTGCTTCAATTGAGACAAGATTGGGAGGAGGAGGGGGGCGTGGCTACGAGGCCATGTGAGAGGACGCGTCTGCTGAGGGGCTCCCGTCGATCCGAAATGATCCTTGCTTAAACAGTTAAAAAACGGAGTGTTGGGACCCAGAAACGACAGGCCTAACGCATGAAATGCGGGCGCACGCATAGGAACGATCTGAGGGCTGGAGGTGCTGAGGAAACTATGTTGCGAGCGAACGTATTCGAAGTATCCAGGCCGAGAAGAAAACCAAAATGGCCGGCGGCAAGAACAAAGGGACTGGTGCAACTGACGAGGACGAGAGATCTTGAGACGCAGCTGGGACGGCGCGGGCACCTGGTCGATACTGATATGCTTGCATGAGGCGGCGCTGTGTGGCAGAGCTCCGACGTGGTGCCGCGGTGGACACATTGTATCCAAGTGCGGCAATCGCGAAGAAGACGGGCGGCGGACCGCGGCTGGTAAGTGTGCCTGTGCCCCCAGGAGGGGGAGGGAGAAGAGCACACGGAGCTGGCAGACGAGAGGTGGACCAACAAAGCCCTTGCTGGGAAGCCGTATATCTCGTGGCATGAGCGTCGGTGAGTGAGCCTGGCCCTGCGACCCTGTACAGAGGGGCGGGGGGAAGCAGAGGGACACCGGTTCCACGGACATAGGACCCGTGGCTCCCGAGCCTGAAACTGAGTTCGGGAGCGGGACACCGCCAGGAGAGATCGCGCTGGGTCCCACAGCATGCCCAGACGGAGCGGAGCAAGGCATGCAATGGTATACGAACGCCGCCAACGTTGAAAGGGGAGGGAGGTGTATGGAAATGGATGGTGGGTCACACGAATAGCGCCTGCACATGCGACTGTCCAGCTGTTAAGTTAATGAGTACATGGTGGCCTGTACACGCAATTGGGTGCACTTGAGGATGAGCACCTTGGTGGACACACACAAGGGAGAAACGGGCTGATACAAGACAGGCGCCAGTACCCCCCTGTGTGGACATACAACAGGAAGCAACTCAGGGGCCCTTATCCACGTGTTGAGGGCAGTGGGGGACAATCATTGCAGCGTCGCACCCTCAGGTGTAATCATAAGCGCGCCCAGTGATACGGATGTGTTGGCCATTGTGAGTGCCCCGGTGGTGCCCAAGCAGCAGAGGAATGACAATAACGGCCAGTCCAACCCTCCAGGGAGAGCACAACTGCACGCACTGAATGACGGCGAACTGGTCGCTCCGCGCGGAACCTTGATGATATTCTGCGTGGCAGTGCAGTACCTCTGACCGCAAACATTGTGCGCTAAATAAATACAAAGGGGCTGCCCAGCATATGTGCCCCGGTACAGCCCAGATAATAGGGTAGAAGGGAGTGAATGGACTTGCTGGTCACTGCTGACCTGTTGAGCCTGCCACGGAGGAGGCTGGCAAAGCTTTTAAGGTTCAGAGGCCCCCACATTTGGGTGAGGCCTTGGATGTTGGAACGGGGTGTGCGCCCCCCCTCCACCTACTTGTGGAGTATAAAGAGTGGGCGGACCCACTACATAAGGTTGCTACAGCATGGCTAACAAACCTCCAAGACAAAAAGTGAAACAACCTACGCCAGACGAATTTGCCAGAACACCGCCGGGCCCGGACAGTGCCAGGAGCAAAGATAAGCCCCCTGCAGGTGGCATGGCCGCCGCGGGCTCGAATCATGAGGTTCTGGCCGCAATTGCGGATTTGAAGGCAGACTTGAAAGCGGCCTGGGAGGCCAAGCTCGAAATTGTTGTGGCTGAATTGAAAACAGTGCTGGACCTTAAGGTCGGCGAAGTGCAGGAGGAGGTAAATCTACTCCGACAGGACGTAAGGTCCTTGTCGGAGCGCACTGAGAGTCTGCAAAAAGAAGGGAGTTTGAACACAGCGGACTGCGCCTCACACAAGTCAGAACTGAATGCCCTGGTACAGAAAGTGGGCAACCTGGAGAGTAGAGCGGAGGAAGCGGAAGGACGCAAACGAAGGAACAACATCCGCATTGTGGGTATACCGGAGGGAACAGAGGGCCACAACCCCACGGAGTTTGTAGAGGACATGTTGCTACAGGAGATAACCGGAGGGGTCCTGTCGCAAGGATTTGCAGTGGAAGAGCACACAGGGCTCTGATGAGGAGGCCGCCGCCAGGCAATCCGCCTAGGCCAGTTATCGCCAAGATCCTTAACTATCGGGATCGGGAGAGGATTCTGGAACACTTTCGCAAAGGTGGAACAATCAGGCGGGGGGAGGCAACCATAACGGCCTATCCGGAATATACCCTGATGGTGCAGCGGAGCCGAATGAACTTCGGGGCTGTTAAAAGGAGACTGCGGGAGGCGGGCCAGAAATACATGCTACTGTATCCGGCGAAGCTGAAGGTTTTTCATAGAAATAGAACTTTATTTTTTGACACGCCGGAGGGCGCCATGGGTTGGCTTGATACGCAGGGTTGCCCGCAGGAGCCTAATATCCAGACGGAAGAAGACGGCGGACGAGATAAGTAAGGAGTGATGTGAGCACAAGAAGATGGTGCGGCCTAAGGCTATGGGACTTGATTATAGTCATTGAGGTGCCCTGAACGTAGACGGGACCGGAGAGGGATTGATAAGGTATCATGTGCACTGTGACTGTTGCTTTATTAAGGAGCCTGGCAGGGCTAGTCCTCACACCCCTATTTAGGTTAATAGTTAAGTAGCCATTAGGGCAACTTCACCCTACTGAGCTCTGAACGTACCAGCCAGGGCTAGATGTGGGGGTGCCTGAGATCCAGGGATGGAGCTGGGCAACAGTTGGGGGGGGGGGGGTTGTTGGGGAAGGGTTGGGCGGGGAGAGGGGAGGGAGGTGGGGAGTTTGTTGTGTATATAGTTTTGGGAATGGGGGGTGGAAGGCGTGAGGAGTTGGGTGTGGTTGAGCGGGATGAGGGGAAGGGAGGGGTGTTTGGGGTGTGTGCAGTTAAGGGAAGTTTGAACTGGGATACGAGCCTACACAGACGAGAATGGGTACGAACAGTGGATTGCGCGGTTGGTGTGGGGGTGGAAAATGTGACAAGCCATGGGGGACCTTAAAATAATCACGTGGAACGTTAGGGGACTAAACAGTTATTTGAAGAGAAACAAGGTTATGTTATACTTGCGAAGACATAAGATAGACATTGCGCTATTACAAGAGACCCATTTGACAAAAGAGAAACTGGGAGTGATCAAGAAGAAATGGAAAGGAGTGGTGGTGGGCTCAACGTACTCGGCTTATGCTAGAGGGGTCCTTATTTGGGTGGCCCCGCATGTCCCCTTTCATGGGTTACAGGAAACTGCTGAAGCGGACGGGAGGATGGTTATACTCAGGGGTCTGGTGGAGAACAGAGAAATAAGTATAATCAATACATATGCTCCAAATCAGAATACTGCGATGTATTTTAGAACCCTGAGTGCTCACCTTGGCATTTGCATGGGAAGTGCGGTAATCTGGGGTGGGGATTTCAACTGTGTTCTAGATCCAAGGGTGGATAGATCGGACCAGAAGTTGGAAACACCAGCCCCGGCAGCACGGGTGTTGCGAGCGCTACTCAATGATTTTGATCTGACTGATGTATGGAGAGAGAAGCACCCCCACGAGAGACAGTACTCTCATTACTCGGCCCCACAACAGCTGTCCACCAGACTAGACTATGTCTTTGCTACGTCAGGCATAATAATGGAAATGGGGCGGGCGGAATATAAAGCGAGAGTCCTGTCGGACCACTCCCCCTTGATTGTTAGCTGGCAACACTGCCTTCCGAGAGCAAGGATCCCGACATGGCGTCTCCGAGCAGAGGTGCTTAAGGATCCCGTGTTCAAAGAAGAGGTGAGGGAGGAGATCAGCAATTACTTTGAGGAGAATACGGGTAGTGTAGATTCGGCGTGCACGTTGTGGGAGGCCTTCAAAGTAGTGTTGAGAGGCGTGGACATGGCAAAGTCCAAAAGTCTGCAAGGCGGTATCCTGGGTGATCTGCAAGGGGCGGAGAGGGATTTGGAACAAGCACAAAGAGAGGATGGCGATATTGGGTCAAATACGGAGCGGATACTTCAACTTCAACAGAAGTGTGGAGAGCATTGGGATAGGTTGTGTAAATTGAATTATAAGAAATACATAGAGAGGCAGCACGTGGGTGGTGACAAGACAGGACGGCTTCTGGCGTGGTTACACAAGAGCGAATCCCCCAGACCCACCATCAGGACAATAACAAGGGATGACGGTAGTGTAGCGGACACTCAGGAGGAAGTTAATCAGGAATTTGCCAAGTATTACAGAGAACTGTATGGGGACGTTGAGGAGGATAATCTAGGGAGGATAAAAGAAACACTCGAAGATATTGGTCTGCCCAGGATAAGTTCTGAAGAGAGGGAAGTGCTGGATGCACCAATCACTTTAGAAGAGTTGGAAGTGGTGGTGAGGCAATTGCCCACTAGTAAAACCCCGGGGGCGGATGGGTTTCCGAGCGAGTTTTATAAAGCATACATAGCAGAGGTGCTCCCTCCGATGCTGAAATGCTGAATGAAGCGTTTGAGACGGGACAGCTACCGGAGTCGCTAAGGGAAGCAATTATAATTCCACTCCCTAAACCGAATAAACCTGGGCACAGTTGTGGCTCCTACAGACCACTATCGATGCTGAATCAGGACGGCAAGATCTTAACAGCTGTTTTGGCGAGCAGACTGCGAAGAGTCATAGACAAACTCATACACCCGGATCAGACGGGTTATGTTCCAAATAGGAACATAACTCACAATCACAGGCGACTCCACCGAGTCATTGAATGGGCTGGGGGGAACAAGGGTGACATGGCAATAGTGTCCTTGGATGTAGTAAAGGCTTTTGATTCTGTTAAGCGGCCATGGCTGCTGTCGACTCTGGCGGAATATGGGATGGGGCCCGGATATGTAAGATGGGCAAAGATGTTATACAGTGCACCGCTCGCTAGAGTTAAGACGGGAGCTGTTATTTCAGAGAAATGGCGGTTAGGCAGAGGTACTAGACAAGGATGCCCATGGTCCCCTATGTTATACATACTGGCATTGGAGCCTTTGGCTATATACCTCAGACAGCAGTATGACACCATAGGCATCGAAGTGGGTGGGGAGCGACACTTGATCTCTTTATATGCAGATGATATGTTACTGTATCTACAGTATCCGGAGGAGAATCTCCAGTATATCTTGGAGGTTATGGATCGGTATGCGGGGCTGTCTGGAATAGCTGTGAATCCCCAGAAGTCTTTGATTTTCCCGTTGGGTAACTACAGGGGACTCCCCGTAGAACAGCTGCCGGTATTACAAGCCCCTTGGGCGGTTGATACCTTTCGGTAACTTGGGATAGACGTGTATCATACGGTTGAACAAGAACATAAACATAACACAGAGGTAGCCGTAGGGAGGATAGAGAAAAGTATGCAATTTTGGGGGAAGCTGCCGCTAGCTATGATGGGGCGTAGTGCAGTGCTTAAGATGGTAGTTTTGCCCAGACTCTTGCATTATTTCAGAAACATTCCATACCTCATACCTGGGAAGTTTTTTGCCAAGCTCAATAGTATATGCAGGGACTTTTTGTGGCAGGGAACGAGATGCAGGATGGCATTGTGGAAACTGCAAAACTCTTACGAAAAAGGGGGGGATAAGGCTCCCCAACTATGAGGCCTTCTATGTAGCGGGCCAAGTGCAATACGTTGCTAAATGGATCTCGGATGAAAGTACCCCCGAATCCAGATTGTTTAGTGCAGACTGTGCCCCATTTTACCTAAAAGAAATGATATGGTTATCCGAAACAGAAATACAGGGGCGCCCCAAATTGATGATGCTTGGGTGGAGGATTTGGCGCCGCGCGTGTAGGCTGATGGAAATCCCGGCTCCGTGCTCCCCGCAAATACCGCTGGTGGCACCGGCTAAAGGAGATGTGCAACTGCGGAGAAGGATTAGAAACCACTGGGAATCAGTGGGGTTGGCAACGGTGGGAGATGTTTGGCGGGGGGGAGCCATCATAAGTTTTGAAGAGTTGGGCGAGGAAACAGGTCTACACGTAGGTCAATATATTGCA
This sequence comes from Ambystoma mexicanum, assembly GCF_040938575.1. NCBI lineage: Eukaryota > Metazoa > Chordata > Amphibia > Caudata > Ambystomatidae > Ambystoma > Ambystoma mexicanum. The sequence goes on along the minus strand of NC_090934.1, from coordinate 752,570,191 downwards.
TATCATAGATTGGCGTGGGAAATTAAGAAGACTTGGCCCGAAACTATTCTCGAAGCAGAGCCGGATGGTATTGTAGACACTATATATGACATTACAGAGGGAGGGCATGAGATATCGAGATTGTATGACATGCTGATGCTTAGGATTGGTAAAGAACCAACGCAACTTCGATTAGATTGGGAAACTGAGGTGGGAGCCCCAATGGAAGATGGGATGTGGGAGCGGGCTTTGTGGTATCATCAGAAGGTGTTGAGAAACGCTAGGTTGAAACAAATACAATTATATATTACGCACAGGGCGTACATGACACCCCTGAGGATATCAAGGTTTAAAAATGCAGGCAGGCAAGCATGTCCCAAGTGCGATGAAGAACAGGCTGACATGACACACATGTTTTGGTCCTGCCCTGTGGTTCGGCGCTTCTGGAGCGAGACAGCAGCGAAACTGGCGGATAAAGGAGTCACACTGGTTGTAGAATCAGCCTGGGCCTGCCTATTGGGGGGGTTCCCTAGATCGCAGAAGCTGAAGCATGTTAACAAATTGAGGGACTTGGCATATGTGCTGGCTAAGAGGAGGATTGCCATGGGGTGGAAAGCTTGTCATAAACCACAGGTGGAGATATGGTGCAGGAATTGCAGAAGTGGGCGGAAGCAGAGACTATGGTATGGCAGGAGTCCAGTATGATGGAATGGGAAGAAGAGGTTGGAACCCTGTTGGCTTGGAAATTACTGATAGCGGAATTGTTCGGAACGATGCCAGATTTGGCGTATTCCAATGGAGAACAGACCCCACCGCGCGGCGCGAACACAGAGTGAATATATTGGATGGGCTCGTGGGGGGGTGGGTTTTAGGGAGCAGAGATCAAATTGAATGATGTATGCATTCGAAACTGTATTATGGTATCTTGCACTGTATATTTGGTCTGTACTGTTTTGTTGGTTGAAATTTAATAAAAAACGTTTAAAAAAAAAAAAGATTGGGAGGAGGAGGTGGGAGGACCCATGACGGACGTGCAATACTTTACGGGCCCAGAGGTACCACAAAAAGGTGTCCTGAAACGCGAGATTCCAACAGCTTCAATTGTACGTTACCCACAGGGCTTATTTAACCCCCGGGAAGATTGCAAAGTTTGGGGGACCAGCTACGCAGCAATGCCCCAGGTGTGGGGAGGTGAATGCGGGACTGCTACACATGTTTTGGGCTTGCCCGGAAGTGCACAGATTTTGGGACGAGGTCAAGACGAAACTGGCTGGTGGCGGGGTGGTGCTGGATGTGGAATCGGCCTGGTCATGCATGCTTGGGCTTTTCCCTACACCCCGGCATTCAAAACACATAAGCAAGATGAAGGACCTGGCTTGTGTTTTGGCCAAGCGCAGGATTGCCATGGGCTGGAAGGCGGCCCACAGACCTAGGGTGGAGCTATGGTGGACGGACCTCTTGAGGTGGGTGGAAGCCGAATCTGTAGTCTGGTTTGAAGCGGTCACCAGGGGGGGCGAGGAGGAAGTAGGGCCCTTGCTGGCCTGGCGGCAATTGGTGGTCTCTATGGCAAACCCTCACCAGGGTAACAACGGAACAGAGGACCCGGATGATGACTGCCTAAGTACTGTGCTACCCAATGATGCTCCCGTAAATTACATGTGAGAACCGGCTCTAGTTTAAGGGGGGGAGGGGGAGTTGGGGAGTTCTAATGAAAATGTGCTGGACTATGATGCTTTCTATGTTTTGAAACAGTTGTAGTGTGTTTGTTTGATTTCAAAATAAAATAAAAATATATTTTAAAAAAAACTTTATAGAAGGCTCCCTAGATGTGTTCCAGTGTTATGCCTGGGCAAACAGCATGGGCAAACTCCCAAACACATGAATCACCCACTCAGCCACACAGGATCAACACAAGACTTTCGGTAATTATTACCCAAGCCAACACAGTACCTCAGCAACAGCAATGAAGAAGAGCTTGCAGACAGACGCCTTCACGATGCAGCAGCACAGGACCCGGACTCTGGATTCTTGGTCTGGTCGTGGTGATGAAAGAATGGACACTGGATGGGAACTTGCAGCAGCAGTCGACAGAAAAGTTTCCCAACAAGGAATCTTCAGTGCTTCTTGCGGCTCTTTGGATTTGGCACTCTTTTACAGGTACCAGATGAAGGACGGTTGTCGCTGGTTGGATTCTCCTAATCTGGTCCTGCACTCTGGTGAGTGGTCTTCAAGCATTCATATCATGTCTCTGGAAGTCCACCAGAGCTTCAGCAAAAATTGGACTTCGGGGGACCATTCACTGCACTCTGGCTTGAGGTCCCTGGGTATTGGCAGTTTCTAGCCCAGCAAGGTTGCAGCACATCGAGGGATGGCTCTAAATGCAGGTCTTCTCAAGACTAGTGAGTCTCACCAGCCTCTGGGTAGGGATCAGTCTCTTCGGGATCCCTAGATCACATGGAAGGAAGGGTCAGAACAGGCTCTGGTTACACATCAGGAATCCCTGGTAGCTGGAATCAGTTAAGGCCATCTTTTCTTCATCATCCTCTTCAGATTCAGCTCCAGTGGTCAACGTGTCTTCAGCTTCCAGAATCAGACTTTTATACAGGAACCCACACACCACATCTGCAAACTCTTCCTCCAGTTTGCAGAAAGGAGCAGGTGGCTGTTTAATCAGGGAAGCCAGCCCCCCAGTGGGAACCGGTTTTGCTGAGGCATACCAGAAGAAAAAGGGTTGCAGAGTTTTGCACTCCTCCCTCACTTCCTGCCTTCAAAGACTCTCTGGAGCCTCGGCGGGAAACACAAAAGGTTCCCACCGAAGACACAACTTCAGCCAGACCCTCCCCCACCTAGGATGGCAGAAGACCCAAGAAAGAACAAGCAGACTAAAAAAATGGCAAAAAAAGAAAGAAGCCACCATTCTAGCAGAATGGTGACCCTTCTATGCATTACCGCGACAGGTTCGACAGCCCGCATGTAATAACACAAATGTCGGTAAAGTATGTCCACTGCCACCGCCATCATTATAAGCTTGTCACAGTGACAGAAATGCTACTGGAGCGATGAGAAAGGGGATACTATGTATCTCCCAGCACTCCACATAAGGTGGGGTGTGCTGGTCTCACTATATAAAATGTAAAGGGCATGGAAATCCCTCTCTAACCTTGGGAATACTAGTTCACCAAAGGTAAATCAAGAAAAAATAAAACAGGGAGCCCCAAGGGCAACCCAGCAACACTGCGCATAAAGTGCTGTGTTCTACAATGATGCCTAAAAAGTGATAGGAAAGGCTATCTTCAAAAATATACTATGGAGAGTCAGCAAAACGAAGCCCATAAAAGGAGTAAAAGAAAGATCGAGTGGAGGAATAGGTTTCCACTCACTTAGGAACATGGAAAAAGTATCACCAAGTCCAGCAAAAAGGTTCTGGGGATTCTATAGGTGAGGACGATTTAGTTCCTGCCTCCCCTGCCCTCACCCCGGTCCCATGGCACATTAGGTCCCTTCGGTATCCCCCATGTCCTGGCTGAGCGGCCGATCTTACAACTGCAGTCGCTGCCTGCTTACTATTTTCTGGGTGGCCCCGTACCCTGGTGGACCGGCCATGATCACTGGGGTGCCCCAGCACCATCATTTCCCTCAGACGGCTTCCCGATTTCCATGGGGATCCTGATGGCCTCACTGGCGCTCCTGTGGTGCCACCTCTGGCCTTGTTGCCCCCCCACCCCTCTGCATTGCATTGGGGTGACGCTGGAGGTGGGCTGTGGGTCGTCTGGGAGCTCTGTTTGGCATGTCGGAGTTCCTCACTTCGCCTGGATTGCTCCGATGGGGTTGACTGGGGCTTTTCTTTACTGGGCTGCTTGGCAGAGCAGCCCAGAATGACCCATCCTCTACTCTCTTCACCAGGGCCGCTCCACTGGGCAACCCAGGACTTTTGGGCAGAGCAGGCGTTACCACTACTTCACCCCCAGGCCACCTAGCTTACGCTGCCCGGCCAGGTTTCCCAGTTGAAGTCACCCCTCACACATGGCCCGGACTGGGCAGCTCTTGATTCTTCAGTCTGGGCAGCACCACACATGCAGGCCAGGGCCTTTAATGATAGGGCCGTCCGGTCTGGCCCCCTGCCATGCCGACAGCTGTCACGGCACAGTAAGTAGGCCGGGTCACCCCACATGCATGGCCCGGCTTTACATTTCCTTTAGACCATGAGGAAGGGAGCTCGAGGCCACAGCACTCCCTCAGGGACTTCTCTCCTTTATCTTGTATCTCTCCCCATCTCCTTTGCAACCGGTCCATCTAACGTTTTTTTTCCTCTGGAATGTTTTCCCTGCCCAGCCCACTTCTAGGGGAGTTCTTCTTTTCTTTATTCTAGCACCACTATGGGACTGGATGGATCAGTCCATGTAAGTAGCAAGTCCAGTAAAACCACACACTAAACACTACGCACATTACCTAAATATTTGATTTACATGCCGTAGTGTCTGTGTCTTTATTTTATTTCTAGGTTTCTAAGTCATCCTTGCCATGTTATCACACTGAAAGATAACAAAACCACCTTGGCTCCGGCACTGACCACCCTTGTCAACTGCTCCTCTACACACAGAAAAGTACCAAAAGACCTCGAGAAAGGGTGGACTCAAACGTGTTGGCTAACTTTCAGCCAATCACAAGCACCTTCATGGGAAACCTCCGAAGAAAATGGTAACAAAACAGCTTGTAGAATACTGAGAAAAAGGACATCTTTTGCACGGGTTCCACCCTGCCTATAGCACAGAATCTGCTCTTGTTCTTCTGCCTGTGTCAGTTGAAAACTGCCTCTTGCTTTTCAACTTTTTTGCAGCTTTCCAAACGGTCAGCCCTGACACCCTGCCAAAAGGCTTCAGCGCTCGCTAAGGCATCAAGGGTATTGGACTAAAAAGGATTTCATGGTCAACCCTGGTGGCCATCTTCAGATTTGGCAGCGCACGTAATGTGGCAGTATGAGCCAAGAAGAGACAGAGAGGGGTAGGAGGGAGGGTTGCATGTGAAGCCATGAAAGATACAATGCTGGAGAACAGGAGTTACAGGTAAGTAACTTGTTGCTTCGCTCACCATTGGATCTTTTTATGGATTCACATGCTCTTGAATAAATGTATACAGCATTACATATGCACAACCAAAACGGGCAGAGATACAGCTCAACAGAAGCCACTAACTTACCTCTGGAACACTCACCTCATGCAAACAGGTTGCGAAGCACTGCCTGGCGGACTCAGGACTCCACCCTGAAATCCCTATTGATGCAGTAGAACCTTGTGAAGGGAAGGACAGACCTCCACATGGTAGTCCTGCAGATGTCGGGCAGGGGGACACTGGATAGGAACGCCATAGAAGAAGTCACAGCTCTCATCGAGGGTGCTCTAGGTCATCCTAGAAACAGTGTTCGAAGTGGGCAGGAGTGATTGGGAGCGGTGCTCCTGTACTTTATTTTATTAAAGGTTTACTGTTCCTATGCTTTTATTTTTCTTTAAACATTCTGGAATGGTTTTGTTTTAAATATAAACGTGTAGGAAGAAGTTAAAATTTGCACTTTCAGTGCACTTCACTCAACGTTCCCTTAAACAGAAGATGCATGTGTTTGTGGGTTTGTATTGTGCATTGGAGAGGACGTGGTAATGGGGTTTGTGGGGAGAGCGAGAAGGCCAGTAGGGAACATATTTCCACTGCTTCTTTTCATACACTTCCACCACTGCCTAGAAGCGGCCTGTTGGCCAGACTATGGCAGTGGAAAATGCATGCACAGCCAGCTTGCAATGGAAGACTTCAAAAGGGTGTTGCCCTTGCCAACAGGTCCGAAGGCAGCAAACAGTTGTGTCGACTTTTGGAACTCCCTTGTGCGAGCCACCTAGACTTTTAGGGCTCTGGCAACATCTAGAGAATGTCAGGATCTCTCCGCCGGAGACGAAGGAGAGCGAAAGAACACTGGCAGAATTAAAGGTTCATTAAAGTGGAATGCAGAAGAGACCTTCGGCATGAAGGAAGGGTTTGTACACAGAACCACCTTAGACTGGTGAAATTTCAAGTAGGGAAGCTTACAGGAGAGGGTCTGCCATTCGCCCACTCATCTGGGTTCTTGGGCTTGGCCAACCTGCGGTGTGCGTGTACGTAAAATGGCTGCTAAATCCACTTGATTGATGAGTGTGCCAAACCAGCCTTTACTAAGTACAGGAGGTATGGCAAGACTTGTGGAGCCGGACCATCAACAGGTCCAGGGTGCTGAGTTGTTCACCACCTTGTAAAGCGGTTCCACTTGCTTCTGTACCAGGACAATGTAGATGCTGCTATTGCCCTGGCCAAGATTCATCTGCATGCTTGAGGTAGCGGTATGCTTCCAAATTCTAGGTCTGCAGGAGCCAGGCCATCAAGTTGAGTAATGCTGGGTCATGGTGTAGTACTGACCCGCCGTCTCTGAACAGCAGGTCGTGGAGCAGGGGCAACGTGATATAGGGAGCCACCAACAGGTGAAGAATGTCAGAGCACCAAATTTGCCACGGCCAGGCTGCGGCCACCAGGATCATTGTGCAGCTGTTGTTTGAATGTATTGAGAACCCTGGGTAGCAGAGAGATCAGGGGCAAAGCGTAAAGGAACAGTCTTTCCCATGGGAATGAGACAGTGTCACCCAGGCTACCCTGTTGGGGAAACCGGCTTGCAAACTTGGTGCATTTTCTGTTGGTCACTGTTGCAAAAAGATGTATCTCCAGACGCCCCGACTGGAGAAGAGACAGAGAACTTGGCTTTGCTGAAGTTCCCATTCATGGCAGGACCTGAGTTCCCGGCTGAGTGAATCCGCTATTGTGTTGTGGATCCCTGGCAGATGAAAGGGAATTAGGAACATGTTGTGTGCCCGCGCCCATGTCCACAGTGACTGCACCTCTGCAGGCAGAATCGGAGAGCGAGTCTCACCCTGCTTGCAGATATAGAACATGGTGGTTGTGGTGGTGGTGTCATTAAAATGAGGCCCATTGATTTTCAGGGCCTTTTCTACAGGCAACCACAGGCCTATTGAGTGGACTTCTCCTGTGTGGGTGCCCCACCACTCCAGGAAGGCATCCATGGTCACTGTGACTTGATGTGCCAGAAGGCAAAAGGGGGCTCCCTGAGTGAGGTTGAGATAGGGACTCCACCATTGGAGAGCTTGGTGGAAGGAGGGTGTGAGGCGAAGATTGTCCTCCCAACGGGCATCCAGGAATTTTTGAAGCAGTCTCGTTCGGAGCCTGAAATGTGGGATCAATGGGATGAATTAGGACATCATTCCCAGGAGGGACATGAAGGAGTGGACTGACGCCATCGGCAATCCTGACAGCTGTTGGACCTTGTTTAGTATCATATTCACCCTCTCCTCTGAAGGCGTGGTGACACACCCGAGAGTGTTGCGACATTAGCCCAAGAATGGTGAATTGTGAGCAGGATGCAAGCATGATTTTGCAAAGTTCACAGAGAATACCAGAGATGTCAGACACTGGATGGTATCCTCAGTGTGCTGCGTCGCTAGCGGTAGAGATGGGGCACGCACCAACCAGTCGTCAAGATACGGGTAAACATGAGGAATTTCCTGTACACTCTTGGTTCTGATGTCAACCCGAAGGGCAGGGCCTTGAATTGGTAGTGTTTTCCTTGGACCTGTAATCAGAGGAAATGCCTGTGCCGCAAATGAATGGGGATATGAAATCCCCTTCTTTCAGCAGGACCAGGATGTGTTGCAGCGACACCATATGAAATCTTTAGACTTGATTAATTTGTTTAGCCTTCTGACATCTAGTAGGGGTCTCCATCCTCCTGATTCTTTCTTCAGCAGAAAGTATCTGGAGTATACTCCGATGCCCAGAGGTGCAGTGGTTTGTTGTTTTTGTTTGTTTTATTTATTTCTATAGCGCACCTTAAACCGGAGGTATCTGGTACAAGTTCGATTGCCCCTTTCTTTAGGAGGGACGTACCTCTTGTAGCAGCCGGGATTGGTGTTTTTCTACCTTTGGGACGGGAAGAATGGACAGGAATTTTCCCATGAATTCCAGGGAATGGCCCTGTTGATGGTGATGTTTTTCCACTGTGTGGCAAAGATGGCATGCTGCCCCCTACTAGTGTGTTGAAGTGGGGAGTCGGGCAGTGGCCTGGTCAGGTGTGCTTCAGCACTTGACTTCTGGAGGAAGTCTATAAGATTGACATCTTCCGTTATACCCTCTTAGATGGTGCTAATGTGGAATGTTTGTGGACAGTAGGAAGACCTGTAGTTCCTCAAAGTCCTTAAAAATCGTGCTTTCCCAGATCTAAAGGACTGGCGGCATTGTTGTTGAGTGCTGAGTGAACTGGCTGTTTCAGTGTTGACCTTGATGGCCATCAGGGTTTCATGAACCTTCTCACTAGATGTCGTCAAAGGGCATATCAACTACCTTTGACTGGACTTCCAGCTGGAAATTGGTGGCCTTCAACCAACCTTGACAGCATAACACTGTCCCATCACCCATCTGTCCGTATCTGTGAGCGTGACTGGTGGCAAAAGTGGAGCCCCTGGAAGAGGTCCCAAGGGTGTCAGAGGAACTAGGCCTTCCCTTAGAAACTACAGGGTTGTCCCGGAGAAGGCAACAGTGGAGCAGGAAGCCATTGCTGGAGCTCTGAAACAAGTGTTTGTAGTGTGGACAGAATGTCCATTGATACATCCCTTGAGCGGAAGCCGCAGGAGCTTTTGGAGGCCCGGGGGCATGCCCATTAGGACCGGTGCCACTGGAGGAGGTTGAGTATGTCCTTTAGGTAGACAAAGGCCTTGTTGTGTGTCCTCCTCCTTGCCGGAGGAGGACACACTCTCTGGTACGTTCATGTCAGAATCCGCACCCTCCTGTAGTAGTTACTCTGGAGGGACCATGGATGGACAGGAAACTGCAGGTGGTGCACAGGAAGCCAGTGAAAACAAGTTGGCCTGAGCAGGTATGACAATGCAGATGGGACATCTCTGTCCACAGCAGCTCCTCTTGGAAAGGTGGAGACCAAGGGCCCTTGGACAGGTGTCTTCAACGATGCAGACGTGCTTGGCGATGGCGTAGGTGGCAATGAAGCAATTAGAGTAGAAGACTTAGGCATAGACGACGAGTTGGTCAACAAGGTGGTCTACGGGATCGTCGACGGGATGATGGTCCTCAGCAATGATTTTGTCTGACTCTGGGTCGTCGTGGACGACGAGGATGTCATGGACAGAGGAACTGTAGTCGTGGATGAGCATCGCTTTTCCATAGAGTGCTTGGACAATTAAGCTGCCACTGAAGTGGTCAACGAAGTGACCGTAGGTGCAGATGGAGACGTCAACAACATTGTCAACAAGGGGGCAGCCTGAGCGTGTGATGCATGTCCCTTTTTTCCCTTCTTCCCATGGGAAGATTCTTCATGGGACCTCGACTTCTTCAAAGAGGTGGTGCGCTCTAGGGGTCTGCTGTGCCTGGCAGAGGCATAATTACTGACAGAGGCCGAGTCAGAGGTCCGGCACCCTCATCCAACCAGGCCACTAACCTCCGGTGGCAGTTCTTGTGGGTCATGGAGGAGAACGACTGGCAGATGGTACAGTTGGTCAAGTCGTGGTCCAGGTACAGACAGTGAAGACACTTTTCCTGAAGATCCTCGATGCAAACGTTTTGAAGGTTACAAGTCGAGCAGGCCTTGAATAGGCTTTTCTTCCTTGTGTCTGTCATCTCCACAGACTCCTGAAGGTCTCAGATGGAAACATGGGAACTCTGGAGGCAATGGAATGGGCCGAAATTTAATTGCCGTAGGCGAGAAGCGATGCAGCACCAAACCGTAAGATTTGATATGATATGATAAGGTCTTTCGACCAGTTTTCATTCGACCAAATGTCTGGACACCATGATAGGTTATTTATAACGCGCTTAATACCCAGAGGTTTCTATGCGCGGACCCGTGGATCGAACCCGTGTTGCTCTGTGTCATCTTGCTTCCAAGGCAAGCACGTTGCCCCTGAGCTATCCTCCCGAGAAATTATGCATCATCGGATATGATATGAAATGGCATTTATAACGTGCCTACATACAGGTGTTTCAAGGCGCGACGGGGCAAGGGAGGCGGAACTGAGGGTAGACAGACAACGATCTTACTAGGCCAGGTGGCATTGAGATTGCGCAAGTGCAGGGGACGGGCGAAGGGGAAAAGTGCAGACGGGAGGGGAGAGGGGGCAGTGCAGTACATGGGAATGACAGTAAAAATAAATAGAATAATAAATAAGTAAAAGGTGCGGCCAGTTGGTGGCAAGTGTAAGGGTAAGTGCAGACATCAGGTGTCAAGTGCTGGTAGGAGACTCTAGGAATACAGAAAACAGTGCTCAAGCTCGGGGGTTGCCAGGGAGGCAGTACAGGTGTGCAACTGGCTGGGCAGGTGACCTGCGCCCGAGATCAGAGGGTAGCGAGGTGACAAGTGCAGTTTCAGTAGTGGGAAAAAAGTAGTGATAAATAGACAAATATCAGTGAATTTCTAGACTAGAGAATTTTCAAGGACTCCTCAACACTTAACATGCAGTAAACAATCTGAAGATGGCCACCAAGGGTAGAGCTAAGGGAACATGTCTAATGGGGTGCGGGTAATATGACCCAAAAATTACTATAATAGAGCACTAAGGCGACAAGAAGTTTACAACTGTAATGGTAAACTGCTTTAATGTTACAGAGGATTCCCAGCCTAACAGCGGAGATCCATGAAAGATTCAATGCTGGAGAAATTCTGGTACTGCCACATTACTGCACCACCGTACTACACGTTTGATGGCAAGGTGGAGTATTTACCTCTAGCAAACATCTGGAGGTAAATCCCCCAATTTATTGCCAAAAATTGGCAGAATTACTGCTGGCAGAATTACCTCTGAAATCTCCCTAAAGTCCTATCGACTCTGAAAATTAGGATTAACACCGTCCTACGACCACTTGTAATCCTGTGGTAAATACGTGGGATGAAGTGGTGGTAACAGTAATCGAGTTTGGTGGTAATTCGATGGATTTACCATTGAATTATCACCAAACTCATAATGAGGCCCTTTATGTTTTACAGATTGAAGATAGATGTATTCCAACTTTATTTTCTTCCAAATTATGTTAATTTAGGATTTCAATTCTAAATACAATGATGTAATAAAACATATTGAATGATTACACTAACATTTTATCTATTTTACGACTTCGCATAACCAACCATGTAAACCTCAATGTTCATTTCAATCCCAACTTTTTTCTCCCCAAAACATCCCTCTGATACCCCCGTCCCATCCTCCGTACCTTTCATAATAACCCAAACCACTGGGATTAACCAGTCTCTTCTAGAAAATCTGACAATTTCAGTGTAGCTCTAAACTCTCACTTCCCTTTTCCTATGATCCTCCCTTTTTCTCCTTTTATCCCACTGTTTCCCTTATTTCTGTTCCTTTGACTTTATTCCCAACCCCTTTTAATTTCTTCAGCAAAGCCCAGGGGTTGGAGTCGTAGTGGACATCTCAGTTGCATGCAATCAGCTATTGCAAAGTGTAGAAAATTACACCATACTGTTCTAATCTAGAATCAGACCCAGTTATCACCTTGGAAATCTTCTCCATCGCAAATATTTGCCACACTCTTGCCAGCCACATATCAATATTGGGTGGATCTCTATTACTGCATGCTGCCAGTCACAAAAAACAAAGTAACTGTGTTAAGTTTGTCTCATACTTCTCATCGAAAACACCCAGTAAAGGGTCATTAGGCATGTGCCCTCCTGTAATTGTGGTGATTACAGACCTGACAGCTAGCCAAAATTCCCATAACTGCAGACATCCCAAAAAATTGTGGCTGTTACTATCTCTGTCCCCTCACTCTCGTCAGCACATGTCAGGCTTGTTTTTATCTATCATATGTAATCCACTGGCAAGTATAGCCAACGATAAATAAACATATATTGTGTTTCTACAAGCAGTTGATTGGTAACATCTATCCAGGCTCTTTGACACACTTTCAGATGAACCGATGTTCCCATGTCAGTCTCCCATTTCTATCCGTGTCTATCTATTTCTGGGAGTTGTTGTCCATCAATAATTTATAATTTTTAGATATTAGTGTCATAACAAAAGGTCAATTTCTCAAATTCTTTGAGCGATTTTGTGGCTCTATAACTCTGGACGTGTGCAATACCCAATGACTTATGACCTATTCGTAAATATTCAAATCTATCTGTTTCTTGCACATCCCAAATTCATTTTTGCATTGTTCTATTTCAAGGTTGTTCAACATACGGCCCGCGGGCCGCATTGCGGCCCCCCAAGCCATTTTATGTGGGCCGCGAGGCTCAAGAGAGTCTGTGGACTCGATTAATTTATTTATTTCTGCAATGTTGGTCGGGTACTGTACCCGACCAACATTGAAGAAATAAATAAATGGAGCAGAGCGTGGCGGACAACTATTACTGCCTCTGGTGACCCCTGCAATTTATTTGGGCAATGTTGGTCGGATACAGGTACCCGACCAACACTGCATAAATAAATAAATTAACTGGGTCATGGCAGAGGAGCGGGGCGTGGGGAGGCCTGTTAATGCCTCTGGTGACCCCCGGAAGGGGGCACCAGAGGCAGTTACAGGCCTCAGCCACGGCCCGTTTTATTTATTTATTTTGGCAATGTTTGTCGGGTCCGTGTCTTGTGACTGACTCGCACGTGTCGTTGCGAGGAGCCATCATGAACCACACACAATGCCCGGTTTGCCACTCCGCGTTACATGGGTAGAGGAAGGAAATGGCCTGTTGTGGTTTGGCTGACTGGAAGCCTGACCGCAGGTAAAGATCCCAAGAGGGACAACTGCAAACACGGTTTTCTGCAAACTTACCCATGCCCTTTCCTGGCCACGTGGAGGCTGGGCATGGGGACCCAGGCCCTAAATGTTGTCGGGTAAGCAGAGCCTGGCCTTACCTCTTACAGGGCATGTGGCAGTAGGCCAGCCAAGTGGAGTCTTGCATTACCGGGTGCTGGCCACTTCTTCTAGTGTTGGGAAATGTGTAGGATCCACAGTTGCCTCTGCCTGGTTTTACCTTCAGACCTCTTCGCCGTTTGACCAGCACTACAGGCCCAATGTGCTTTGAAGGGCAGGCTTGAGCAATTCTGTTCAGCCCAGGCCCCTGTAGGGAGGCCGAACCGATGAAAGTATTTATTTTTGCAACGTTGGTCGGATACAGGTACCCGACCAACATTGCAGAAATAAATACATTAACCGGGTCGTGGCAGCAGTGGCGTCACCATGAACACAGAAGTAATTAATGTGTATTACAGATATAAGCTTGCATATATATTGGGCACACTGCACATGCTCAGGCAGCATCAATCATGCTTTATACAGGACAATGCTGGCCTAAATTGGAAACAGCCAGAATAGACATGTTGTTACAAGGGCATATTTTGGGCACAGCCAGCATGCCAATGTGTTACATCAGTGACATTGCTGTTTTACACTGTGGACACATTGATCATTAAAATGTGTTGTGTTCTACAATGTTCTTGTCTGCTGTTGGTGACATGGAATGTACATGTTCCCCTTAATAACTGATTGTAACCTTATGGCTTTTTGGTCACTTTTCCTGCTGTAAAATGCACAATTTCAGCCCCATATTTGGAAAAGAAATCTTGGGGAGTGGGGGGAGCCCCCAAACCCTCCCTAGATCCTTATAGCTCCCTCGCTACGCTTGGTCGCACCCGCTATTTCAGAAAATTATCAACACATGCACACTGGAAGAAATCACAAGAAACTAACCTTTGATAACTGCCCCTGACACCAAACTAAGCTAACTTTGGGACTGCATGGCTATCACTGCCTGGGATGCCATTGTGTCAAAGGTCACACACCATTGGTTTTTAATATACTGCTTTGGGTGAGGTTGTTGACTTTTGGCTCGCTGGGCCACCGGGTGACAAAATGTTAATGCTTCGGCCCACATTAAAAAAAGGTTGGACAAGCCTGTTCTATTTCATCTGCTTCTCCTGAAACATGTCTCCTACAGGTAAAAAATTGCCCCTTCGTCAAAAATCAAATGCCCTTGGATCCAGTTCTGGTGTAAAATTAGGGTTGGCAAAGAGTGGATCAATCGACAAAGGAAAAGACGTGAGGCCATGTCTCACAGCAACCTTATCCCACCTCGAAAAGTGCATCCAGTAACTTGGTTAATGGATAAAAAGTGAACCCTTTTATGATGTTCTAGCCAGGTTTGTGCCCAGATCCTTCTTCCTGCAACTGACTGTTTTATGAGAAGCCAATGTCAATCTGACTTTGAATACATCCACCCCACAGTCGCCCTTAGCTTGGCAGCACAATAGTACTTGATAATAGCGCAGACCTAGCTTCAAGAAGCAACAGAGCACTTTACAGAGGTATACAACAAAACAGATACATAACAGACCGCTTTACTGAGGTATATAACAGTACAGATGCATAACAGCGTGCTTTTCAGAAGTATCAACAGAGCAGATATACAGCGGGGGTAGGATACAGAGGGGCAAGAAGAGGGGTACAGCTGCACTGGGTTGCGGGGAGGAGAAAGAGTCCTCCCGGTCCAAACAGGTCCAAACAGGAATTGCCCTTTTTTTATCTGCCCTTCACTTCGGATGGCCGGGTAAGAGACGCCCTTGATCTAAGAGTTAAGAGCAGAAATGAAAAGGCAGGGCTAAAAAGGTGGGTGCTTAGGCCACATGACCTAGATCCACGTGCATCTACTCACCAACTGAAAAGGAAAATAGGCTGGAGGGCTGCATAAGTAGGGAAGGAGGGCTGCTTAAGTAGGGGAAAATGACAGCAAAACAGGAAGGCACCAACAAATGGAGAAGATTGATGCTCTCCTAGTTCGGATGCATTGCCCTTGTCAAAAGGAATGCCATTCCTTGTTTTTCAGTCCCTCCCCAAATTCTTCATGAGGATCTGAAGTTTATACAAAATAATTGAGTCCATTTCATCTGGAAAGGAGCAAAGCTTAGAGTTAACATACAAATGCTGATGCACCCTAAAACACAAGGAGGAGTGGGATACCTGGATATTATCAAGTACTATTGTGCTGCCAAGCTAAGGGCGACTGTGGGGTGGATGTATTCAAAGTCAGATTGACATTGGCTTCTCATAAAACAGTCAGTTTCAGGATGAAGGATCTGGGCACAAACCTGGCTAGAACATCATAAAAGGGTTCACTTTTTATCCATTAACCAAGTTACTGGATGCACTTTTCGAGGTGGGATAAGGTTGCTGTGAGACATGGCCTCACGTCTTTTCCTTTGTCGATTGATCCACTCTTTGCCAACCCTAATTTTACACCAGAACTGGATCCAAGGGCATTTGATTTTTGACGAAGGGGCAATTTTTTACCTGTAGGAGACATGTTTCAGGAGAAGCAGATGAAATAGAACAGGCTTGTCCAACCTTTTTTAATGTGGGCCGAAGCATTAACATTTTGTCACCCGGTGGCCCAGCGAGCCGAAAAGTCAACAACCTCACCCAAAGCAGTATATCAAAAACCAATGGTGTGTGACCTTTGACACAATAGCATCCCAGGCAGTGATAGCCATGCAGTCCCAAAGTTAGCTTAGTTTGGTGTCAGGGGCAGTTATCAAAGGTTAGTTTCTTGTGATTTCTTCCAGTGTGCATGTGTTGATAATTTTCTGAAATAGCGGGTGCGACCAAGAGTAGCGAGGGAGCTATAAGGATCTAGGGAGGGTTTGGGGGCTCCCCCCACTCCCCAAGATTTCTTTTCCAAATATGGGGCTGAAATTGTGCTCAATAAAGGATCTACGTTAAAATGCAGAGGCAGAAAAGATTGAGGCAGAATACAGCGTAGAGGAATGCTTCGCATTACAAAAATGACAAATCCTGCTTTCCCCCTACCTGCGACCCCCGCTTCCTACATACCATCGCTTGTTGCTACTTACCTTCTCTACTGTCTGATCCTCCTCTCACCTTCCCCCCTGTGACTTCGGTCTCCTACCCCTAAAGTGGGTAGGGACTTCCACTGCAGGGACCTTTTCTTTTTTAAACTTTATTATTACTCTCTGCACTCCTTCCTTTGGGAGCGAGGGACAGCTCTGAATCCCATTATATTGAACATGGGGAGCATTTTCTTTCATGCTGTATGCGCATTTATTGCGCATTCAGCATTTTGTATTCAACATTTTCGGGGATTACCCTCAATAGATACCATAATAATAATAATTTGTCCAAGTGCTTTTTATTAACAGTCTTGGGTAGTTAGATATATAGAGGGATGTATATTTAGGGCTTAAATTGACACCAAAGTATTTAATAGACTTCAATGTCCATTTATAAGGATGTTTCTTCTATATTTGTCTTCATTAACGTTAAAGCATGAGACCCTCGAATATGCAGCAAATTCCCTAGCAACCTCCATCAGCGAATCAGAAAGATTAGGGACCACATATCAGAGGCCAAGAGATCCACCCTCTGGCTTCCAGTAAAGGATAGAATCACCTTCAAAATCCTATACCTCACCCACCGCTGTCTCTCGAACAACGCCCCAGGCTACCTGGCGACCAAGCTCTGAAAACACCCCTCAGTAAGACCCACCAGGGAGGTCTACAGTCACTGCCTCGTCACCCCAAGGTTCAATCGTTCCAAAGCAAGCTACCCCCTCACCTGTGGGCAGAACCCTCTTACAATGTTTTCAGGAAGGAACTGAAAACACTGTTGTTCAACTGACTTTCCTCCCCTCTTTTCCTTCCCTACTGATTTCTGCCTCCTCGCCTGTAACTAGCACCTAGATGCCCACGTGCTGTGAGCGCTGCTATAAATGTAATAAATAAATAAATAAATAGACAATGTTTGGATCACACCATCGGTAAAGAGGCAGATTTTATGGTTATTTTTCACACAGGGAACCCCTCTGTGTATATTAATTTGCACTTATTCTTGCAGCAAAAAGCTCATTGCCAAGGTGAAGGGCAAGCGGGTTAGTGGACACCCTTGTTGAGTTCCCGCGGATATTAAAAAGGGTCCAATCAGTGTCATGAACTATGACTGTTGCATTATGTTTCTGATAATTTGCTAGTATCATTCCTCAGAAACCCTCACCTAAATCAATTTTTTTTTTTAGGACTAGGTTCATATAGTTTCATTCCACCCGGTCAAAGGACTTCTCAGCGTGCATCGCTACTAACGCAGTCTGGACTATGACTAGGTGGATTTGCCCACAATATGGATGATATATCCTGATATTACCAAAAGAGTATGAATCCTGACTGGTCTGGATCTATCAATTCTGGAAGGACAGACTTCAGCCAGACTCCAGCCAGTTAGCTAGTATACGCGTCTAGGTTTTTTAATCAATATTTATGAAAGCTAACGTGTGATATGATGAGCACTTTTTATGGTCTCTCCCCGGTTTGGGGATTATAGTAATATGTAAAAGATGCATTGACTCAGACATTCTCATCGACAAAGAAAAGAATTAAAGAGTCTTCTTAATAGCAGGGCTACAAAATGGATATACATCCTATACAAATAGGCTCAGAATCCATCTGAACATGGGCTTTAATTGAGCTTGAGCTGGGGTAAGGCTTTGTGGGTTCCTTAACAATTATCAAACTCTCTAGATGTAGCTTTTGGGTCTCCATTGTGCTGGGAAGAGTGATCTTTTCCAAGTGTCGCTGCTGCTCAATTACATCACTGGAGGCAGCCTCATAAAGCTTTTAATAGAAGAATTGGAACAGTTATTTATTTCTCTTTTCCCCTCTAATTTCTCTGCCGTCTTCCCCCTGAACAGTGTGACTAATGCATTGATCTGCATGATTTTTTATTGCACATGCCAGCAGGGCCCCAGGTTTGTCCCCATGTTCATAAAAGGACCTATTTGTTTGAAACATAATTCCTTTGGTCGGATTGGTCAGTAAGGAGTTATGCTGCCCTTTGTGATAGCCACCTTCCGCTATAGGACTCCTGAGAAACCCTGAATTTGTTGTTTTTCCAGCATTTATAATTCTTTCTGTTACTAAGCCTCAGCCAGTACCCTTGCCTGTCTGGACTGGACTCTGCAGTTAGTTTAATTAGCTCTCCCCTCAGGACCGCCTTTGTTGCACCCTATCTGTTACACGTCAAAGTTTCTAGAATGTTATTTTCGGCCCTGTATTCCTTGATTAGTTGTAGGATGTGCTCCGTATTAATTGGATCTCTTAGAAGGTATTCCTCAAGTCGCAATACTCCCCTCTTCCTTCCTTGGCCTCAGTGTACTATGTCTACCATTATAATTGCATGAACCAATACAGATATGCCCCCTGTATCTGCTCCAAATGTTTTCTTGAACAGGCTTTAGGAATACAATCTATGAACATGAGAATAACATGCATACCCTTTATGTAATGTGTCCAGAGCCCCTCATGCACCGAACACACCCATCCACCTAAAGCTTTGTTTACCTTTCTTGGCATGGCACCACATCCCCAATAGATTGATTTAGTGGACCTATCTTTTTGTGGGTACATCACTAAGTTGAAATGGCAGTGCATATAACTTGCCCTACTGTTTTTTCTTCTAGTACTCAAGGGACTCCGAAGAGAAATGGTTCCTGCCTTGATTAGGAGCTATGCCGTAGCTATGTTAATAGGATTAGCACCTTATTTTTCCTTAATCACCTCTATGGGGGAAATGGAAAAGCCTCTGTAAAGCAGAGTTGTAACCCTTACTCTTTTGGTATTTATTCCTGCATGAAATGCGTTGCTATTTTCCATTTGTCTGAAACTATATTGGTTTGTCTTGCTCAGATGCGTCTCTTACAAGCATACAATCAGGCACATCATTTGAATATTCGAGGAAAAGCTTGTGTCTCTTGAAGGGCAAGTTCATACCTCTTACATTATAAGTCCAGGCCTTGACCATTTCTATTGATCGGTAATGACATTATTGTCAGGAGGTGCTAGACAAAATAGTTGAATGCTTATGGGGTTATTATAGCTATGGTATAGGAGATAGCATGCTGGGTTGAACTGTGGGTATATGCAAACATCTTTAAGGTACAATCTTCCCTCCACCTACCTTCCAGGCACATTGCCTTACATGATGGAAAAAACTCACTATGTCGTTAGAAATAGCCCAACTCTCTCAGCTCCCCCCGCCGTGAAGCCTCTATATTCTATCTACATCTCGGATTT
The DNA here is from genome assembly GCF_040938575.1 of Ambystoma mexicanum. NCBI lineage: Eukaryota > Metazoa > Chordata > Amphibia > Caudata > Ambystomatidae > Ambystoma > Ambystoma mexicanum. The sequence continues at coordinate 752,551,040 of NC_090934.1, read as the reverse complement.
GTTTCTTCCTGAATTCGTTAGTTCGCAGAGCGATCTTCCTTCACATACACAGTGCCCCATGTCCAAACTCAGGATTACATGACTTTTGCTTATTGGGGATCAATGCTTACAACCTGCATGAGGACATGCAATTGACACAGTCTCGTCCATTTAGATAGACCTGTGTGGCAACATTGACTAATGCTGTAGGATGTCATATTTGTGATCAAATGACATGCCAATGTGTCTAACCAACAAGTGCTTCATTGAGCTTTTGAATGAAACGGAACCTTCCAGCATCAAGAAAATATGTGTATAGAAAGCATACCAGCGATATTGGTCTGACTGTCAAAAGTATCTTTACATACTGCTGGTCACATCCATAATAGTTTGGCATAATAGGAATGGCACTGATATTGACATTTTGCAGACTCAACTCTTATTGGCCATTGCCTGGAGATGTAGCCTGGTGTTGTAGAGTGTGCAGTGCCACTGTTGTTTGGGCTGTAATTTATTTATTATTTAATTTGAACTATATACCTGACAGGAAAAGCCATTGGTATTGCACACCCTCGCCTGGTGAGCTCCTCTGTGAGAGGTGTTACGCTCGGCCTCCTTGATAGCATGGTTGGTGAGATATCATTGAATATCTGAATATCATCCGAGAAGAGAGTGGACCATTCAGGTGGGCAGCTATTGAGTTGAATAGGGCCCTCATGCATTCTTTCATGTCTCAGAGATTCTTCAATTAGATTCTTTATCCTAACTTTATCTGTCTTAGGCAGTTCTCCACATTTTCCCATTTGAATTGTAGCTCCTGGACTGTCTGCGAAAGTGTCTTAACTGTGGCAGAGGAAGACATTTCAGAATAATTCCAACTCTATATCGTTTAGTCTGCTGACCAGATATTCTATCCCTCCTCTTCTTCTCTGCGATTGCTGCTGACAATCCATGTCTCGTGACAATGTAACTAGAACAGGCTCAGGTAACGCACACCTTATTTCAAGATGATTGAGTATAGATTCAAATATAGTAAATTAATTCAAGGGTGTGGGGGAGAAAAAGCAGCTCTGGCACAAAAAGTCACTGAACTACTAACAAGACAAAGTGTCCTCGGTTGGTGTACACTCCTGTCCCCTGCACACCCTCTAAACTGGCCACAGGACCAATACAAACTTATGAATTTAATGAGTCATACTTGATGATGGATCAGTCTTCCTAAGGATGAATATATTTGCTCAGTGAAAAGTTTTGTGTTACGTGTGATGTTGGCTTCACCAGTGTTGATCAAATTTAAGCAAAATCTTAAGAATTGTGCTCTTTACTCCTACTCAGGAAAGTGTCTCAGGTAACTTGGAAGAAAGCCACATTGTTTATCATACACTGATAAAGATTTAGCTAGGACCAGCTTTCTCATCCCTTCTGTAGTACATATCCAGTCCAATCTGGCTAATGCTTTTTTAACACCTATTGGGTTTGTGAAAAAATCCTCCACTGATTTATCCGCATGCAATCAGAATCTCACTCACACATTCTTATAGATTTTTCAAGAACAGACTGGTTTCCTTATTCAATTCGGTATTGATGTCATTATACAGTAAATTATTTGTGGGGATGATGATCTGTCTGTATGTAGAGATAATCCTCCACTCCACCTGCATTTGTAGTGAGTGGAAACCTAGCTCATATCTCAGGCTAATCACTGGGAAACTCTGCGTAAGGGCCAACACCCTTTTCCGAAACAACCCCTCAATATATTTCCAATCTATCTTCCTAGATAGAGGTCATATGTCGATGCCGTAAAGCAAAAAAGGCAGTATTTTCCCAATGTAAAATCAAATGAGGGGAACCAATAAAAATGTACAATATGTAGTGTATAATTTCCTCATTTGGCAGGACATTTGTACCAGCCTCATGTTTAACTCTGCCAATGTCTGGGCCATCGCTGGAAATGAATGCAGTTTAAAACCCAGATAGATGACTTCTTTGCCCACCAGCACGGCCTGCCCCTTCTAAGACCACTTACAATTTGCACTGGACTTCCCGGGTCTTTTGAAGAACACTATTTTAGTTTTTGTTGGGTTCATCTGTAATTCGTTATCCACTGCATAATCATTAATTGCTGTCAGTAGTCTCTGTAGAGCCTCCGCAGTATAGTCCAAAAGTACTATATTGTCTGCATATGCCAACCATGTTAAGGAACATGACCTGATTTTAGGGCTTACTAATGTTTGAGGTCTCAGAAACGTCTTCAGATCAGCGAGATATAGATTGAAGAGGAGGGGGGCAATTATGTATCCTTGTTTTACCCCTCTCTCCAGTGGAATTGGGGATGACAGATGACCTTCCATATTCAGCCTTACTCGTATGTTGGTACCCTCGTGTAAGCTTATTATGACAACTAGCAAATCCCTCGGGACCCCCACATATCTAACTTAGCCCACAGACGCTCTCGAATGATCATATCAAAAGCCTTAGATAAGTCAATCCATGCGATATGTAGAACAGGACCTGTTTTTCTTGTACATCAGTTCAATTTCAGCCCAGGTTGGATGCTCTCTTTGTCTATGGAGGCACACCATTCTCCGGGCCTGTTTTTTGTAGGTACCAGAACGATGTTGCTCTGACCATCCTTGGCCCAACCACTCCTCATAGCAGGTATTTCTAGAACCTGGGGATTGTGATCACTCGGGTCTTTGCTGTATTGAAAAGCATTTAATGCAGCACCATCCATTGACATTTATCAGGGTATAGACAATGTGATTTGATTCAGCCCCCAGTTCAAAGGTGGCTTGTGCCGGTTACCCCCCTCCATTCTCCCATTTCATGCCGTAAATCCTCATTTTGACTATATTTGGACTACTGACAGTGAATGTTCATGTCACTTTCTGGGTTTCATTGCACAAACCGCAAGAATATCCCAACTTTCATCCTTTTCAAGACAGCAGTGGTCGAATCAAAGTGTATGAAAAGAAGTAGTGGAACTATGTTTCCTGCTGGCCTGCCCCGGCTCCCCACAAACACCATCGCTGCGCCACACCCACATGCAATCCAAACCCCCAAACAAATGTGCCAGCTGTTTAAGGGAATGTTGAATGCCGTTTCTTTTTAAAATAAAAATATAGGAAGGGTAAAACATAATTTAAAAAAGTAGAAGAGCACTGCTGCCAACAGCTCGCAGCCACGTCAACCACTGCAAGACAGTCTGAGAGTAAATCTAGTCATTCGAACTGTAAATTGAAATCTCCCACCAATGCTTTGACTACCTTTTTGTAGTGACATAATGTGCTGTCCCAGATGTCTATTGAAACGGAAATGGAGGCGTCCCTACCCCCCAGGATCAAGGAACAAAACGGTAGTAATTAGAAAACCATCCGGGGGCATCAGGTTAAGAAACCAACAATGTAATGTATTCATAGTAGCCATATGTTAAAACAGTCTAATCCCAACCATTTTCTTCAAAACAGGAAACAGACATAATAAATGCTTTAAATCGGTGAAACCAGGCATATAAAAAAAGGATCAATGCAAAATGGCAAACATACCTCATCCACTCCATGACTCTTCAACATACAATTATTCTAATCTAAAAAATATCAACACACAATAAATAAAAACGAATCAGGAACAAGACAAGTAATCATAAATTATACTCGTTCTTTTGGGAAAAAGGGTGCATATTGTTTCTTCACTTAGCCATCTTCTCCCCAATGTTCCACGATTCAATGACCCAACCGGTTTCGAGGTGTACAAGATTTATAATGTCTTCATCAGGGGACCAAATACTATGAAGCAAAAACATACGATGTTCACGAATTACCCCATCCTTACTGTCTGTCTACCCATAAACAGATTTATGAGGCAGTTTTTTAATGAAAAGCAGCAAATCAATAAAGTGCTATTAATAGTCAGGGAAATAAATAAAACAGACCCCAACCCAACGAACTAGCACAAAGCAGCAGCTCCTTCAACAGGTGTCCACAGAACATCTGGGGACCCAGTCCCACACAGAAGACTAGTCCAATACCTTAGAAGGACCAGGCCTACGATTTTACCAGCCAAGATAACAACAAAGGCGACGAGTGCCTCAGCCTGGAATCTGTTCCACACACACATGCGTCCTCAATGGAAAGAGGTTCACTCACGGACTGAGCATACCCCGCTTCCATATAACTGTGACTAGGGATGCCTGTACTTATTAAAACTCAGCCAAACCTGAACAAGGAGTAAAAGCCACCCCACAGCAAAACACAAGAGGGGACGGCTGGAAGGATAAGAATTCATCTTAACCTCTGGCATTGCTCTGGGCAACACTCCAGACCATCATTCTTCGCCTGCCAAGCCATTACAATTTGGAATTTGTAGAAATGCAACACATCAAAATTGTGATCTTATGTAGAGGCAGTAATCAAAATATTGCTATTCGTTAGTTACTTACAAAATCAAATTCAAGAACTAATTAAATTATTCCTTTTTTTACATTTTGACAAGGCATAGCCTCTTTTTCTTAGTGACATATCATTAAGTATCCTTTTCGTCTATTTTTAGGCCAATATTGCAGTCCACCTAGAAGTCTTATAACTGAAAACCTAGCAACGATCTCTGGATCTACCTTCATTTATTTGGGGGTACGGGTACCTGTTTTTGTAAGTGTCAGGCATATTCTTAGTAACCTTAATAAGTAGTCAATTAATCAGAACATAGGTCTCTTCCTCAAGGTGGTTTTAAAGGGAATGCTAAGAAGAAATAAACCAGGTTTGAAAAATAATAAGATACATGGGATCTTGAAAAGAAATCCCTAAAAGACGAAGGTCAAAGGCCAGCATTAAGAAACTGTTATGAGAAGCTAAGGAGGCACTGGAGGATAAAGAGCCCAATACCCCCATATGGGGAAAAGGAACCGGGAGTAGTGGTACTCACCCTTTGAACGATACGATGTGCACTGCCTCGCCCTACTAGGCCGTTCCGTGAGCTGATATGTGGAGAGGTGCAATGGGAGTTGGTATATGATTGTTGTGGTGTACCTCTTCTACCGGTGGTTTGAGACAGATCCTTGTGCACATCCAGACAGTAAATGTGTTGCCAAAATTTTAGTAGTAGAGGTGTTTCCTCACTGTGGCGTTTGCGATGTGCTGCGGTCAGACAATGGCACCCATTTCTTTATCAAATGTTTTAAAGAAGTGACCGCGCTACTGGGCATCAAGTATTGGATGTGCACAATTTACCACCTCAGGCCAACAGGGTCGCATTGAGGATCAATGGATTGCTGAAGGCTAAATTATCTAAGTTATGTGCCACCCTGCAACAAAATTGGGTGCATTGTAACCCTCTTGCTTTATTTAGTTTGTGCACGCAGCCCTGTAAGGTGGTGACAGGTAGGTGTATGTCTCCTGTAAGAAAGCCTTCTGATGCCCACAGAGCAGAGTCCGTTCTGGGCGAGGAATTTAAGGATTACTTAACTGTTTTGACTAGATTGATTACATTTATTTCTCAACCGATAGCACCACGGTGAACTGAAGAAACTACCAGTTCTGCATCTGCTTCAACAACACCACAGCCACTTCAATTGTTCCCTGGCAATCTTATGTTTGTTAGGAACTTCGTACACAGGTGGAGTGAACCAAGGTACAATGGGCCTTTTACCGCTGTATATGCAGCTTGTGATGCTGGAAATGCATCGGAGGGACAGGGCCTCCGTATCCTTGTCCTTTACTGCTTTTTATCGTGTGTTCTGTCGTGTTTTCTGCGCAGGAGTACATGTGGGACTCCTGGCGGTGCAGCTCTCTCTCTTTTGGTTTGGTGAACGGACCCGTGGGATACCCTTATGGCACCCATGGGTGGGGGTACAACCCTGTGCCCCTAGTGTATGTTTTTGGGCACCTGTGGGTGGCCCGCAGAGCAGGGTAGGGGCTGCTGGCAGCTCCATGCTGAGTTTGACAGGTGTGCGGAGTATCCTCCATTTTGGGATACCCTGGCCCTGCCATTGAGATCCATTGATTCCTGATGGAAAACAAGATGGCCCCAATGGCCTCTTGCTTTCTATTACCCATTACCTTGTTTTCCCAAAGTCCTGGGAAGCCCTGACTATGTCCCTTCCCCCTGACTGGCTGTTGGGTGGAAATGCCATATATGGTGTTGTTGTGAAGGCCCGGCCAGACTAGCTGGAGCCTTCCCGGTGATGTATGTTGTGGGTACCTCCTGTGGGTGGGACCTGGGTGAATGGAGTGTGTGACGAATATGCATTCTGTGTTGTGGGTGTCTAGTATCTGGTGGTTGACACAATGTCTGAGACAACCCTGCCTGAAACCGGTATGAATGCAGCTTGGAGTGTTGAATGGCTCAGTACTTGTCCCAATACACATAACTTGTTGTGAGTGTCTGGAGAGAAGTGAATGGCCTGAATACCTCGTGTGCCTGATTGAGCTGCCTGCCTGCATGAATGCCCGTAGTCGTGATTGGATGCTTGAGTGTGACCCAGCAGAATGAATGGGAGATCAACAGTATATCTGGGGACCTCTCACTGCTAGGAATCGTGTTCAGAAGCTGAAGTCCACTACGACGAGTAACTGGAGTAACTGACGCTTGACCTTGAAGCCCTGCTGGACGAGAAGAATTGCTGTGGCTCTTCTTCACAATCTGAAAGCTGCTGTGCCTCCAAGGACTGACCCAGAGAAGACCTGGTAAGGCGCCCTCTTCCAGAGCTACGAGGGACCATCGTGCACCGCTGATCTTTGCCAACGCTCCCTGGTAGACAGACCTTTGACAGGCTGCCGACCCGATACGGGGACTGCTGCGGAACTCCAAGGAGAAGCACTCGGACTGTTGTCTGCCACTGTCGCCGACCGCCGTCGCCGACCGGAGCCGCCGTGCTCCCGTTTACCTAAGAACTTCAATTGATCATCGGACGCTCTTGTCTGCATCGTCACCCGCTTGTCTCCCGCTGGAGAAGGCCTGACCGTCGACGTGCCGAGGAGCATCCACCGGTGGGTTTCCCACCACCTAAGGACCACAGAGACGCCGACGACTCGACGCCCTTGCTGGGCCACAGTTCTTCATCATCTCTTTGCGGTCCAGAACTATCGTCACCGAGGTGCCCCGCACGCCTCTTCCTTGCAGGACGCCAACGCTCTGTCGTCGATGAGCACCACTAGGAATGAAGCTGCCACTTCCCTGCCGTAGTTCACCCTGTTCACCGTCGGATGTTCGACGACCTGTGACTCCTGCCTTAAAGGGAGGGCACTCAAGAAGGGCCGTCGATTCCCCGACCCCGAACGCCAAGTTCCCCGACACCTCTCGACGATCCGTGGCTCCCGCCTGGAAGGGAGGCACTCAAGAAGGATTGGTTGACGTATCGTCGGAGAACTCTACTCCACCAGGTACATTGGGGGGGGTAAAACCTTAATAGGAAGAAGTGAGACTATTGAACATATGGACTGGGCTTGTGCGATATATCCTTATTTTAGAGGTTGCCCAGGTGGGGGGATCTCCACGCAGAACTGTGTCTAGGTAACGGGGCCAGCATTCTGCCGATTGTTTCAACCATCTTACGTTCCTGCCTATCTCTATTGCTGGTTTCCTCGTTATTAATCTGTGTGACATTTTAACCGTACAGTTGATGCACTTTAATGAGATTCGATAACATTAGTGGTACCATTTTAGAATTGTATATATTTATCATTATTGACTTCCAAGTACAAAGTGCGTTATTGTGATCGTGTACATACCTTTGAATATTAATTATATAAAGACTGTGTTTTCAGTAATGCAGTGTGTGGACATTCCTTTGTGAGGGTTCGGGGACTACACTGTACTTAAGAACCAGCCTGCATCACCTCCTGAGAAGCTAGGCCTTGATTGCTCGTCCATTGCTACCGTAATAGAGAATCTTGGCTGGGTCTTCTGTGCCTCTCCTCTACCATATAGAGAGCGGAAGTACAGACACCCACTACCAGTCTTTACACCGCTCTGTTTGCGGTGAAGGTCCGGGGGGCTGCGATATTGGGTGCACCTTTCTGATATCATAAGGGCTCCGAATGCTGCACCCCCACTGACGAGCCCGACGGTTGCACATGAGTAATATCTACTGAAAATTTGCATTCATTTGCGAAGTGTTTATGAATTACAGATAGACGTTCACAAATGAGTTATTTTTATTGAATGACGTTTGGATTTACCTTTTTCTTTTATGCACTAGTGTGTTCCTATTGATTCAGACAAATTGTCTTCTTCGCTCTTTCCTTTTCATCTCATAGTGCGAGTACAATTACCTGCTGATGCGCCTATTGCTATTTTATGCCATGAAGCTAAGCAATGATTTGGTAATGCTGGTTTTTTATCTATGTATTTGTGCGTGATGCATTTCACATAGAAAATCTTTTGTATTGTTAAGTTTGGTTTAGGGCTATATTCAGTGTGCAATTGTATATGGGTAGACCATATAAAGGGGGGGTCCCCGAGGGAAGTGTACTAGGAGTGGGTGTACATATCAGAATGGGGACAGCAACACTATACTGGGAATTCATTCTAACACACCAATACATGGGAACGTGATGACACAAAAAATGAATATATCACCAGATGCAAAGTTATACCTGCCATATGCAAGCATATTAAAACGTTTTAAAAGACAAACTAAGAAAAAATATGATAAATATCAAGAATTAGGTTTCGACATGATGGAGGATGTGCACCACCCAGAGATGAGTAACAGTACGCGGACATGAGCTCGGTGGGGAAACAGAGGGTTATTGGGAGTTGCTATATTTGCGCCTTAATAATACCACATGCGTCGGGAGCCCCCATGGTACTAGTACAACAAGAGATTCTTCTTTTGGATGATCAATGTCTTCTCCATCTAGCACTATGTAGCTTGCGAAGCACATTCCAAGCACACAGCATACACCTTGTGATGATGGATACAGATTAACAGCAATGTGCACGTAATGCCAGAGGCCCGTAGTGCTTACAAAGACCATACATGCAGCTAGAAGGAGTGAGGTTTGTGGCCAGTCACTGGAAAGAGACTGTAATAAGTTGTATGGGAGGGGGATTTATCAGACACAGAAAATAAGTGATTCAGAGTGTAAACGAAGCAAGTGAAGAGTACTGCGGGAAGCATGTGGCAAATCTAACATGGATTGAAGCAAAGGAGAAGCCAGTGAAGGTGTAGAAACAAGAAGAATATTAACTGCCCTTCTACAATGCAGGCAATCTTTCTGTGGGTACTCATGAGAAGTAAAATGTGACAATAAACATCCCAGATCTCAAGAAAGGAACAGGAGCAGTAATGGACATGTACCTGGTCTATGGACAGCAGGCATTTCCGCACCTCCCACCATCATGGAGGGGCATGTGCTCACTGAACACAATGCACTCGGCTCCCCTCAGTGTCCCCTCAGTACACCTAGTTTTGAGACAAGGGAGCTTGGGCACCCCCACACCACCCGCAGGGCGTACTGCCACTGCATCGCAACTACAGCCCCCTGTTTTCCAGATCTTGCCAGGACAAAAGGAAAACCTACTTTTGAAGAGGAAGAGGAGATCTAACTATCTGTCCAAAAACCCAGCTGAATTACTTAAAGAAATACCTGATCTTTTTTAATGTCCTCTTGTATTTTATTTAGATCAATTTCTATTTGTTTGTACACCTCATTTGCAGTATCAATAATCAGAATGAGCCAATCGCGTCTGCATTTGTTTGCAATAAAACTCCATTTGAGTTTGAATTCTTTATTGTCGAGAAATAAACAAGGTTCGTTTCTTACAATTAAACCTTGAGGAAGCAATAAAGAAGAGACATTTTTTGCTTCTTTGTTACTACCAGGAGTACAAACAGTGGCCAACGCCAAATCGCTGCAAATAGTTAGGTGGGAACAGATACAACTGGTGAACAACACTGAACAAGGATTTAATGCAATCAAGGTTGCACTGAGAGCCATCCAGTTAATGATGCTGCAGAACCGGTATGTGCTCAATCTACTTACAGCCATGGAAGGAGGCATTTGTAAAAAATTGGAGAATCCTGCTGTACTTACACACCCCGAACGATTCCACAAATGAGTCTCTCACTCAGATAATAGAGGCTGTGCATATTCTCGGAGAACATATGCAGACGGAAGTAGGGATTTCATAAGAATGATTGGTTAGATGACCTTTTCTCATGGGCACCGTCGTGGATGGGAGCAGTTGTGAAGATATTGGTGCCAGTGGTGGTGTTTGTACTGGGATCTTCTTCACCTGCCAGTTGGGACTTCGATGCTGTGCTAAAGCAATATCTAATAGTGCGAAGATGATGGTTTCAATTGGGGTAAGCAGTGCACCTTGCGGTACAAAAGATAGGCAGGTACAAACAGATGACCCGAATATGCCCTGCATGGTGAGAGTAGAGTAAATAACTGAGCCCCTCTAGAACACTCACTGTGGCCCCTCCAGATCCTGAAAACTATGAGGAGCACTGGGTTGATTTAGAAGGAGATGGGGGCTTTATATATCTTGCTTGCACCCCAGAGCAGTACGCCCAAACAGGGGAAGGTTTGCGCTCAGTATGTAGAGTGCCCAAGAACGGAACATGGCGGTATGAGGAGTCTGAAAGGATTGCAAGGGAGTTTGTTAATATAGAATTAACAAAAGGGGTAATGGTTGGGAGCAGGGTCGGAAGTTCGAGGCCCCTCTGTGATTTAGGACAAGGCGATTGTAGAAGGAGATGTTGTAGGGGAGCTGAGAGAATGGAGGGGGGAAGACACCCTTAGAAGCTGGCGTATAGTGGAAATGTAGTGAACTGTGGTATAAGTTAGACGCCATCTTAAAATTGAGGCCATCGCCATAGTTATGCCAGTACGCTTTTGTCCCGTCCTGAGGATTAGAAGGGTGTGCGTGCGTTTTCTGCTTGCAGCCCTGACAGCCCTGCAGAAGGATAATTTTGTGAACACACAAAGTTCGGTATTAGGTCTCATCATTAGTGCATGTAACCCAGAAGGAATGTGCCCTGCAAGGCCAAGAGTGGGCCCGGAAAGGGTCTTTTGAAGAACCATCCAATCAAGCAGGGGATTAGGACTCTAGGCCTTCACCCAGTCCAGATCTCTAAATGATAGTGGCCCAGGACCCCCAAGCCCCGGACACCCACATGTGAGTGCAATGGCCAGCACACAACCCCTTGCTATAAACATATAAAGTGGCTGATCGATCAGGAAGATCAGAGAGCAGTGATGGGCTGCCCTCACCATCGGTTCATGTGATTTGTGCTGCAAGGTGCCAGGGGAGAGGATAACACATTTAAACTGTGGGTGGGGAAGTTGTGGAGGGGCCAACATGTCTGGGATTGGAGTGGGGTTCATGTAGTTCTGAGAAGTTATCATGATCCCCAAAGTAGCCGCCTCGCTCATATCCTTGGTACCAGGTGCACTGTAAAAGCTATGAAATTATGAATTGTGCAACTAAATTGTGAATTAGAGCCTTTGTACCCGATGACAGAAGAAGAAGAAGAAGATCCCCATGTGGACAGAAGATGCTGGGACCAATCGCCTGGTAACCGGTATGGAGCAGGCTATATATGTATAGGGTCGCACCAACCAGCCACCTGGATTTGTATCCTATGTGATGTATGTCACTTGTGATGCTGTGTACCTTTTATAACCTACTGTTCATGCTGTTTTCGCCAGAGCGCTCTGTGTCAGCAGAGGTCTTTGTTGGCACGTACTTGTATGGCAGATTTCAAAAGTGAAACCATCACTGAAAGAATAAAAAGAATGAAAAATGATATCCAAATGTTTAGTCATAAAGGAGCTTTTCCTTATACCTCAAAAAACCATAAATTTGGCAATAAGTAGGGTGAACCCAATAGAGCAAGAAGAGTACACTTTCGTTAAACCTCGCACAGCTCAAGTAAAGATGGGCTGGGGGACAATAGGAACAACAATGCATCCAGTACAAGCAGTGGTCCAGGGGAACACCAGAATGACCAGGGGTAGGGTTATAGAGGCAGGAACCGCTTTAGGTAGGGTTGCACTTCTTTTTTTAGATTGAGGCTCCCACAGAGGGAACTGGAACAGCAACCAAATGAGAACTCAGAGTCAGAAACAGTGGTACTGAGTGTATCATCTTACATACTGAGTGAGGAACAGTAATATACTCTGAACAAGTGCCTTCATTTTGTCATGACCAAATGACATGATCCGTTAGAATTTAGAGCAAAGTTCCAACTATTTGTGCGTAAAATACATCTACGCGAGTTTTTTCAAAATCAACCTGATTTTGAGTCAGTGCATTCTCATTCCCCTGAGTCCCTTGTGTTTGAGATGAAAGTCATGGAGGAGGTCATACAGACTAGAATCACCGGAGAGCAATGCTTACTCCAGTTGTAGTAAGGGTCAAAAGGAGCTTGTGCAAAATCTAGATAAAAACCATGATGCCATTGTTTGTCAAATGGACAAACAGGGAGCCTTCGTCCTGATGAATCAAAATGATTATATTTTCGAATGCAATACCTTGTTGGCAGATGGGAATAGCTACCATGTTCTGGAAAGAGATCCCACCAACGTTATGTTGCAGAAATAAAGAACAAAATGTCAAAAGCTCTAGATCACCATATGATTGGGAAGCAGGAATCAGAATTTTTGATGACAGAAGATGGGAGGATCCCAGCTTTCTTTATACTCCCTAAGATACATACAGACCCTTTAAAACCTCTGAGTTAACCCATTGTATCAGGTGTCAATTATGTTCCGGCCCCTATATCCAAATACGCATACCATTTGTGTTACAAATGAAGAGTTGCCTAAGAGACACCAAAGATGTGATCATCAAAATCGAGGGGTCATTTTTTTTACCTGAATCCCACCTGTTAAATGTCTGGACATACAGTCAACTCTAAACTACGATACATCAAAGGGCAACATTGCGGTAGAGTAAACACTGCTACGAATAACTGACGACCATCCAGTTACCAATATGTTCTTTCTCTGGTGTACAGAATATGCCCCCACCAATAATTTCTTCCAATTCCAGGGACGGGTATTCTTACAAGTGGAAGGGATGGCCATGGGGGCAGTCATGGCCCCTAATTTGGCCAACCTATATGTTGAGGCTTTTGAAAAATCAGTGGTATACACGGACAACAATCCTTTCAAGAACCATTTAAAACAATGGCCAAGGTATATCGATGACAACTTTATAGTGTGGGAAGGGTCTCATGAAGATGCTGATGCTTTCATTACTTGACTGAATGCACAAAATGGGTTTCTGAAGTTTATCAAGGAGATCAGTAATGTGAAGATTAATGATGAACTTTCTTGACATTATGATTTTTCACCATGAGGGTAAACTATTAGTCAAGCCTTACAGTAAGACCACAGATAGGAATGTGTTGCTGAATTTCTCTAGCCACCATGGTAAACAAATTAAAACCAATTTACCATTTGGCCAGTTTCTGAGATTAAAGTGGAATAGCAGCACCAAAGAGCACTATGAGGACAGTGCCAATGTGCTGTATAACAAATAGTAGCGATTGAGTGGCAGTCTGTGCAGGGAAAACCTGCAGGAAAAACCCTTCATGCCTTATGGAAGTATGTTTTCCATTGCTACTGTGAAGAGGAGCTGAGCACATAACACCCTTAGCCACCGCGGTTTGTCATGGAGTGGTGATTGAGTGGCAGTCCGTGCAGTCAGTGCAGACTGCGTGGGCCTGGCCACAGGATCTCTCCCCCTTGAATTCTACACGCTGTGGAGCTGAGTGACACCCTAAGGTTTGGATTGATTCAAGTATTGGGTGAGTCCTTGGCAGCCTGCTACATACTATTATTGTTTGGCTCCCCATTTTAAGCCAACAATATTGGGATTTGGTGATTAATTCACAACAATTTGTCGCCCTTTCATGTACAGCCTGAGAAGCAGAAAGTTAATAATGCCCCCTAATGAGCATGCTATGTATTTTTCCGAGGAGGAACTACTGGCCATGGCCAACATCACGCTTCCCAGCAGGAGGCTGTATCTCCTGCAGTGACGACCATGAGCAGGGTGAGGGATTTCGAATGTATGGCAGGGCAGGCACGGTCTGAATTGCGGGCTGGCAACGTCATTCATTTACCCACGCAATGCCTTATTACTGCTTTTCCCCAACCTAAGACCTGTGCAGGAATGGTTGCATCTCTGGTCCCCAGTACCCATGCTCTTATGGGGAGACCTCTGACTTGTCTAACCACCCTAAGAGCCACTCTGCCAGTGGCATCTATTTAAAGCAGAACTAATGCAAGCTCCATCTATGCGTGCACTCCCCCGGACTTGGGGGGAAGTACGCCCCGGATTTTGATGCCACCTTATCTACAATCAACTCACCAGTGCCATTTCCTGATAAGGACACAAATGATGCGCCTTTTCTGAGGCAATGTGATCATGCGCCCCCTTGGGCGGACTCCCTGGTTGAGATTAATCAGGTCCTATGTGTGCTAATTTCCCTATATGAAAGTCTGAAGATGGAGACAAGTAATAATACTGTCCTTTTTGGAATCCTTTACTTCTAAATTTGATAATGCAAATATGCACGTTGTTGTCAAAGACGTCTTAAACACACAGGGCCTCTCTCACTAAAATAAAAACATCAAAGACTCAGCCACTCCAGACATTAGTGAGATGGGTCGCATTAATGATGAACAGAGCATGAGACTACCCATGCCTTCTACCAAGAGGCCGCCAGATGGCGAATCTAACTATGCCCTTGCCTCTAAGTAGGAATACATCCTTGGACAGCATCATATTGTGTGATGCGGTAATTATGGATGACATCAGGATGGCCAATGGTGAAAAAGAGGAAAGGATGCAGCCCCTTAATGAAGCCCCACAGCTCACGATCGTCCAGAGTGAAATGACTGATTCTTTGCCTATTAAGGAACTAGCATCCCCCATCAATCTACTGGGTCCTCTGACACTATCACAGACCTAAGACTTGTAAAAAAAACCTGCCTCTAAATCTCTTGGTAGGAAAGTATGCACAAGAAGAGAGGGTATTAAGAAAAAATCCCAAAAAAGACCGGCTGTTTATTTGAACTCTCAGGCATCTCGCTTCTTGCTGAAGTCTCTGTTCCCCCAGCTGACCATGAGTAGTGCGTTGGAGCCATCTAAACTGGATATTCAACAGGTTTCAGCTTCACCTTTTACTGACGTATCAGCTTTGGCTGTTCTGACATCCAACGGACCCCGGCTTATCGTATGGGCACCCACTGGCGACTCTTTTAGTCAGCGGGTTTGGCCGATTAATCCAGGAAATCTCCAGTCTATGGTTCCTATTGGGGCGGGCAACTTGGGTGTTGGCAGTGAGCTTCTTGGGTGCAGGTCTGTTATTAGTCAGTGTCCACAGCTCGGGGTGGCTCAACAAGATGGCAGAATCAACAGGTGGAGGGGGGAGTATGTGCCCCTACCAGGATTAATCTAAAAAACAACTTGAATCCCATAGGATCAAAAAGATCCCTCCCCAAATTGAGGCAAATAGGCGCACTGCCATCTTATTTGAAAGTGTTATTCCTGAAAACATGTCTGTTAGCCTAAATTGCTCAAATGTCTTATGCCTACTCTCTGAGGTTGCTTCTTTAAAAGGTATCTCAACATCCGACATTAAAAGAGTTCACTTAACGGAAAGACAGCGCATCGACCGCTCAGTGGTCTATTTTAATTCAAGACTGATCTCTGAGCTGGTAATGCATGAAAGAGAAGCTATTAGAAACTTTGGCTTTGATGTAAATGAAATGGTGGTCGACCGCATTGCGGAGAATGCCCTGATCCCTACTGGTATAGATGAGCATGTAAATAAAACCAGCAACGTATCAAAAATGAAAATGAAGGCCTCTGAAGATTCAAATGATTGGTCCTGGTTGCTCAATAATATTCAACACTAACCATCAACAAGGTCTCTTGCAAGGTTAGCACCACAACCTCATTCTCTATTTTTTCATGGAATACTCAAAGCCATAGGAGCATATTTTATAATCAGGACGTCGGACAGGCATTTAGGGCACATGGGGTGATATGCATGCAAGAAACCTGGTTATTGAATCCCCCTATCATGGCTAGCTATGTGATTAGCTCTCAGTTCGCTTAAATAGGGGAACATGGTAGTACTTATGGTGGCCTTTTAACCATGGTCCGCTCAGAGGAGAAGACCAGGGTGATGGAGGTTGTTAAATATTTTTGTGGTATTTTGCAAACACATGTTGAATTGGTCGGCAATCCTTCTATTCAATTATTAATTCTGAATGTTTATTGGCACGAGAAAGTGCTGGTCCTATCCAGCTTCCTCCAACACCTATCCTCAGTTTTGATTGTGTGGTGTGAAAAGAATAATGGTGGAAGAATAGTTGTGGTTGGAGAACTGAATTCTGACTGCATGACAGCGGGGGCTGGCAAGAGTACCACAGGCACATTTAGAGCTGACCCTAAAATATTGAATGGGGTAAAATGGATGAGGTTTTTGGGTGAGATTGGCCTCCACCACCCCAATGGTGAAGTGCAAGGGGATGTACCATATAAGCCAACCTGGTCTAATGGTGTTACAAGTTCGACCATTGATTACATGTTTGCAACTAATTGGTTATTTGAAAAATGCAATCTATTCACTTGCTCCCAATACAGTCTGAGTGAACACTTTAAACAGGAGGTCGCTTTCTCCACGATTCACTCCGAGCCAGGGCTGACCAACCTAGGACTGATATGTCTATCTACTAATTCCTTAGCACTCACCTATTTTAGAATAAAGATTTAGCTAACAGGGTGAATGGTTCCTTGTCAGTTTCGCTAGAGCATTCCACCACGGCACAGAAACTATGGCCAATTTTGAGGAATTTGTGGGACTTTAATTGTGCCCCAGTGGACCGTGAGGGTTGGTGGGGAGGGGTGCTAAAATGGAGGAAACACATGTGCATGCCTATGATAAAGAACTTGCTGTTAAATAAAAGCAACTCAGAAAAGAGCTGAGAGCATTCAGATCTCATAAGGTTCTGACTTTGGAGGAAGCTAATGTACAGCACAAGAGGTTGCACCAAACCTACCACAATAGGGTAAGAGGTACTAGGACCAAGAGACTCCAAGAAGATGCTGAGGTGCTCTTGCCATCCTTGAGGAACAAGAACTCTAGGGCATTTTGGCAATACATAGATTCAGTCGACGGTAGCCAGGCCGGGAAAAAAATTAATGCGGTTTCCGAGACCGACTGGTATTTGCATTTCTCCACTCTTTATGCCGCTCAGGAGGGAGCTAAAATGAGTCTCCATCCCATTGACAGGGACAGGATGAGTCTTGAAGCACATGAACCAGACATTGTTTTGGGAGTGATATAAAAATCAGTCCATTAAGGGCTCCAGGCCCAAATGGACTCTCAAATTTCCTCCTGAAAGCTGACCCAATTCTCTGGGCGAATGTATGAAGTGATCTATTCAAAGAGGCAGTGTCTTGTGAAGTGTTTCCCTCTTCTTGGGCCAAGGCACTTACTGTTCCTATATTCAAGAAGGGAGTAAGAACTAACCCACTGAACTACCGACCCATTGCCCTCTTGAATGTTGACAGCAAGATATTTGCATCTATCTTGCGGTCACACCTCGAGGAGTGGGCGGCGTCTGGCAGGAGATTAACGAAATGGCAGACCGGCTTTAGGGGAGGTCTGGGTACATCCCTGAATGATGCGATGATTAGCATGATCCAACCACTTGCGTGGGACAGCAAATATAGGTCAGTATATGTAGCATCAATAGATCTAAGTGCCGCATTTGATGCAGTAGACTGGCAACTTTTGTGGATCAAGATAAAGAGGTGGAGTATTCCAGGGGGGCCATTGGACTCCTGGTGGGCCTCCACGAGAAGACCGTAATCCAGGTACACTTGAATGCCATGCGCAGGTTTTCCCGCAGTATTGAAACAGGCCGAGGCATAAGGCCGGGTTGCACTCTAGCACCCTGCTTTTTCAACCTCTACCTGTCAGACGTGGGTGAACATCTAACTCCTGCAGTATTCATCAGTCTGGTGATCGGCCAGTTGAGATCATGCTGGCTTTCGTATGCAGATGATTTCCTCCTTTTCGACTGCACCCCATTTGGGATGCAGCATCTGCTGACAAAATTTGTGTTCTGTTTGAGGAATCATTTGCTTCAGATCAATACATCTAAATCGAAAATGTTATGCTGTTCGAAAAGTAAAAGAACGATCTATCCAAAATGGCATATCGGAAAAGAACCTATAAGTAATATGAGGTCTTTGGTATACCTGTTTTTTTTATCCAGGCTACTCTAAGTCGATCAAGGCTTCTAGATGGAATTAATGACCAAGCCATGCAACTCACTAACCAACTTGTAAGAGTTGATGGATGGTATGGAAAATACACTAAAGTATTATGAGGGAAAGTTAGTCCCTAAAATCCTATATGGTATGGCTATCTATTAACCTTGAGCGACTACTTGCCACTTCTGGAAGCCTTGGTCTGGTGCAGGGTGCTGGGTGTACGTAATGCGATCTCTATGGACGCTATTAGTTACGAATTGGGAATTACATCCCTGCAAACCCGAGCAAACTGGTAAGGTATCCTATTGCTAAGGAACATTTTGTGTCCAGTTGGAGGCTGGCTATTTTCAGACCTGAACAGCATTCTTGTTGAGAAACAGAGCTAATGTCTGAATAGCCTATTTGAATATGTTTGTAAAATTCTAAACGCACTAAGTTCTTCTCTTGACGAGCTGTGTAACAATCCCAAAAGAGTGAAAAAATGTTTGTACCAACAGGACTGGATTATGATATGGCATTTATGATATGGCATTTATAAAGCGCCAATACACAAGTGTTATTACGATTGAAAAAATGCATTTATTTTCCTCCCTAGTCCACCTGAGACACGATCACAAAAAATTGGGTTGATTGCCCCATTTTTAGCTTTATATCCAGCAAAATGGGTTTACATAGCTTTTTTGTGATTCCGGTGGAACCTATACCTACCAAGCATATTTCGATACAAAGAGGTTTGCTGGAACTGTCCTCAGGGGGATGCCGGTACTGTGGTAACAATGAAACCCATATTAGTTGCTTGTCCAGTTGTCAATAAATTGAGGCAGAAATATCTCCGAAAGTTTTTGAGAGAGGGGGACACCCAATTTACTGAAAATGCCACGGCCTTGTGTTTATCTGGTCATACAACTTCGACGGTAAAGCTGTTGTTACTTTTGTAAAAGCTATAAGAATTGATGATGAGGTTACCAAATAATTATGAAGGAACGCCTGTGTTTGTAGGCTTATTTTCTAAGTTTAACTTGTCAGGCTAGCTCTGGACATTGATGAACTGATTTTATTGTTTGATTAATCTTTTTTAGAGTATATATAGTTGACTGTTTTATTTTTCTTCTATTTTTTTCTTTTTTCCTTCTTTTGTGTTGGTTATTGTTTGATTCCTTATTTATTTTATATCATGGATAATGAAATATTGTAAAGTAAGTTATGAACTCTATTGTTTTGTTTCTTGTGACCTTTGTTAAAGGTTAACTTGTTTAACCAGTAAAGAATTAAAAATATAGTAAAAATAAAACTAATAGCAAGAGGCTATCCTAGAAATTGGTCAAAGACTCCACCAAAAGAGCCTATGAGAACAATCACTAAGCTCTCCTGGAAAAAGCTCTTGGTAAAGCTAAAAAGAGACAATACCAGTATTGGTCAACACTCACTCTCATCTATTTTACAAAATCAAATCAGTAATCATAAAAAACTGTACGAAGGTGTTTACGAATAAAAGCGTCTCTCCTTTAGTAGCATATAAGAGTCAGAATATAAGAAGCATGTTGGTTTGAAATATTATAACAGAAAAGAACGCATGGATCGTGAAGCAGAAAACTATGTGGGTCATGCCCCCCCCCCCCGTTACAGGTCATTTGCCATGTGGACATTGTCTCATGTGTAAATACACTGCGAAGACTACAGAAGTGGATATTGGGCTGCAGGGCAGATGGCTCATTAAAGATTAGACTAACTCTAACAGTGAAAATGTAGTGTACATGATCACATGCCCATATGGGCTCCGCTATATAGGCAAGCCAAACAGGAAATGTTAAACAAGACTCTTGGAGCACCGCAGCTGTAATAATAATATCATTCAGGCACAATTGGTAAAACACTATATGGGAATGGGACATACCTATGAGAACATCATTTGGGTAATCCTCAAGAAAATTAAGGGGTCCAATAGTGATGATACTAATCAGAGATTGCTCACCGTTGAGCAGAAAATGCTTTTTAAAACCAACAGCCATATAATTGGACTCAACAAAGTACTTGAATGGCATAATGTTCATGTCATGTAAGAGGATATCTACAGCTTGGGTGGTTTATGAGTATTGTTGCAGAGACTAGTGCTAAAGAGACATTGTTTGGCGACTATAGCAGCCCTTATGTACAAACCTGTGACGTGGTGGTTGCTTAGGCCATCATCATAATATGCAAATGTGCTCTTATTAGTGTGCGAGTATGAACTTAAAAAAGTGCTAAATATCAATAATGAATGTGTAGAAAAGCAATTGTGTCCATGAGGATAGTGATAAAAGAGCGATGATACTGTCCAGGAGCACGGAGGTGCAGGAGCACCCTCCACTGCAGGAGCAGTGGTCAGCAGCCTAGCTGACCTTACCTCTGCCTAAGGTAGGCATATTGGCTACCACCACAGACCCCCGCCTGTTTTCCCCACCCACGGCGGAAACGGCCCTATCTTTCACTTTAATTCTGGTTGAGCAAGTAAAAAATGCTCACAAGCTCCGACTTGGAGTTTAAAGCCGCTTTCTAGCCATTCTCACTTGGCCACCATTGGAATCCACGAGGGATCCCCTATCTAAGATGGCCGCCGGCACCCTCTCAAACTCATCTTCGTCCACATGACCGCATCGCCCGCCGCGATTGGCTTGCCCTGCCTTTTACCAGGCCAATCACACGCTGGCAGGCGAGCGCCGGCCCACTCCCAAAGGACCATCGACCCAAGGATCCCTGCCTGTCTGGAGCCTGTCCGGAGGCGTCCGAGGCCCGGGTCCTGAACTCTGTCCCCTGGGGTAAGGCTCCTATGACTCCACTGCCCACCATTCTGGCTATTAAACATAACGTTCCCGAATTTGTCTTGCTTGTTGTGATCTGCAAGATGCATCAGTAATATCTCGACTCTGTCCTCCACTTCGATAGACTTTGCTATGTTGTTGCTAGCCTGTTATGTATGCTTCCTGAGCCGCGCTAGGTCGCTCCCTACAGGGTACTGTCCCATCTAGACTCCTTTAAGGATATTTCACATTTACCTTCCCTACCTGTATTGCGCCTACATGTCTTGTCCGTTCGCCGGTAGCTTTCTAACCTGCTTTGCCTACTAAACTACTTGCAGGGCTTGCCCGCTTCCTGTCTATGTACAAGTCTCGTTACTTTGTTGGTCTCGCTTGCTCCCAGCATAACTCTCAATACGGTCACCATACCTAACTGTAGTTCCACCTACTTGGGCTGTTACTGCACTAATTGCACACTATTTAGCCTACTGACTATTCAAACTCATGCACGCTGCACATCGGCTCTCTTATGATGCTTAGCAAAGTATATGTCACCAGACCAGTCAGGAAGGTGTTCTTGACCCTAATCTGCACACGTCCAGGCTGCTGGTAGTCCTACACTCAAACTGCGTTGTGCCCTAAGGTCGCTCTCAGACCATTTCAAATTGTGTTGTGTCCTAAGGTCGCTCTCAGACCATTTCAAATTGTGTTGTGCCCTAAGGTCGCTCTCAGACCATTTCAAATTGTGTTGTGCCTTAAGGTCGCTTTCAGACCATTTCAAATTGTGTTGTGCCCTAAGGTCGCTCTCAGACCATTTCAAATTGTGTTGTGCCCTAAGGTCGCTCTCAGACCATTTCAAATTGTGTTGTGCCTTAAGGTCGCTTTCAGACCATTTCAAACTGTGCATCTAGCTATTGTGATCCCCTATCTAGGTGCATGCTACTTGGCTACTGTGATATGTGAAACCTAGGTGTTGCCTTGCTGTGTGCACCCTAGCCCACTGTAACGTGTCACCCTAGATATTACTAGGTGTACTCTAGCCTAACCGAGCTGTATCTAATGTGCCTGACACACAAACATAGCCGCGCTGCATCTTACAATGCCTCTCCCAGGCTTCTAGTCACGCTATAGCACCTGCTTTTACTGCCACCGACATACCTGTCCCATTCAGGACCAATCTAGTCCCTGTCAACAAGATCGCGCAGCTAGCACCACCATCATGCACGTCAGTGTGCGCCCTCTACTGCACTACATCCTAGTCACACACGCTGCCCTAATCATTCAACTACCTAAAGCAACCACCCCTGCCCTTGAGGTTAATTATCTTGCCTGCCCAAACCTATACAACCCAGCCTCACCCACCATGACTATGACCCATATAGCGAGCCCCTCAGCAACTACCGCAGGCGCTCACCACCCTAGTAACCAGATCAACCAATACCTTAATGACCCAGCACTCTGGCTTGAACATTTTGCCACGAAACCCACTCCTAACCAACCTTGCCCCCTCATTCTCAGGAATAAGAGACTAGGTACTAGATTCCGCATTCGTCCTTCCTGCTCTAACACCACCAAGCAAGCCTTACACACACCACCCAGCCCTCCCTTGCCCACTTCTACTGGCACAACTAAGACCACAGCGGTTAAATTGCCTGTGTTCAAGGGCGCCCTTATCAATGCTAGATCCCTCACAGCACACGCGCATGACATAGCCGACCTTATCACCACTGCAGACCTTGACTTCATTGCCATATCCGAAACTTGGCTACATGCCGCATAGGGCCCCTCTCTAGCCCTGGCCCTACCGCCTGACTATGGCATCACGCGCTGTGACTGCTCCTCTGCCCATACTAGAGGTGGCGGCGTGGCCTTCATCCACAAAAACTCCCTTGACCTAAGAGTGGTAGCTGACTCCAAACTTGAATCAGCTGAACTGCTGACAATCAAATTATTACTAACACCTAACCAAACGGCCACCCTTCACCGTATCTACAGGCCCCCAGGTCCGGCACCCACCTTTGTCAGTGAAATTTCCTCTCTCCTTCTAGACAAAACTAAAAACAACTCACAATCAATCATCTTAGGCGACCTTAATCTAGGTCGTGGCGACCCCAAAGATCCTGTAGCAACTGATCTGGAGAATGCTCTCATGGACCTTGGCCTCACCTTGTACATCCAAGAACCGACCCATATCAAAGGTAGGACCATTGATTGGTTAGCCGGCTCCAACTGCAACATCCAGATCCTCAACAACTCCCCATGCTTATGGTCTGACCATCACATCATAACGTTTAACATTGAAGCTACCCCGCGAGCCCCAACACCAATGGCCCCAGCACTCCCCACCCGCAATAAAAAAAATATAACAAAAGAACAACTCCTCCCACTATTACTCCCTTCCCTCAATGCGGCCACCAACTCATGCTCTGATCCCACCTCCCTCGCAGACACCTACAACCAAACGATGCTCACGGCTATTGACTCTATAGCACCTATCAAACCGAGGAAGGCTAAACCGCGAGCACACCTTAACTCATGGTTCACTCCACAGCTAAGAATGCTCCGTAAAGCTAAACGCTGTGCGGAAGATCGCTGGAAAAGCTACCCGTCTGATGAGCATAAAGATGGTTTCCTCCTCGCCTCCCTTATTTATAAAGATGCCATCATCACTGCTAAAAAAGAATCGCTCAACAATCGTATCATGCAAGCAGATTCAAATTCCAAGGAACTCTTTAGAATCCTAAAAGAGCTCGAAACCCCAGTCTCCCCCCCAGACACATGCACGAAAGACAGCAAATGGTGTGCTAACATCCAAGCAGCCCTACTAAACAAAATCGCTGTGCTTCAATCCAAAATTAAAGAAAAGCAGGACAGCCTGAAGCGTGACAACCGCTCCCTCTCCCCTACCAGGCCCACCCCTCCCAAAATGGCTAATACCAAACCCTTCACCTTCTCACCGCTCACTGTCACTGAGGTAGAAAACATCATCCTGAGGATTAAACCGTCCAACTGCCAAGGTGACCCGTGCCCAACTCCCATCATTAAGGATTCTGCCCATGACTTAGCTCCATTCATTACAGCCTTCATTAACTCCTCCTTTAAAACAGGTATTGTCCCGGACAACCTTAAGGACGCGTGGGTGATCCCGCTACTAAAAAAACCTTCTCTTGACCCAAGCATACCCACGAACTTCCGACCTATTACTACAGTCCCATTTTTGCTTAAGATATTGGACCGCGCAGCTTACCTGCAGATCCAAAACTACCTTGTATCAAACAATCTGTTAGGTCTACGACAATCCGGATTTCGGCCCAGACATGGGACCGAAACGGCTCTATTAGACCTAAAAACCCAGATCGAAGTACTGAAGGACAAGGGCAAATTAGCAATGCTACTACTTCTCGACCTCTCCGCCGCATTTGATTTGGTTAACCACCAGATCCTTTGCAGGCACCTCCACTCTGCTGCCAACTTCTCACCGTCCGCTGCGGCCTGGATCAAATCCTTTTTGAGCAACAGATCCATGAGGGTCTTTGCACCCTCCGCAGCCGCGGATCCTTCTCCTATTCATTGCGGCGTACCCCAGGGTTCTTGCGTGTCACCTACACTTTACAATATCTTTACGAAAACCACTTTTTGATGTGCTTGATTATCTGGGTGTCTCCTATACCAACTATGCGGACGACACCCAGATACTCATTCCTATCTCAGGTGATTATCTAGCTGACACTAAGGCCCTCAATGACGTCTACTTGGTCATCCAAGCTTGGATGGCCCAGCACCAGCTATGTCTGAACGACGATAAGACGGAGCTCCTTATCTTGGGTACCTCACAACGCCTGAGCAAACTTGAGCCGTCTTATCAGTCATTCACCATAGACGGCAACTCCATACGAGTCTCGAAAGACACTAAAACATTAGGCTTTTACTTAGACTCCACCCTATCCCTAACGAGACAAACAAATGCAGTCAGGTCTGCCTCTGCCTACACGTGCAAACTTATTTCAGCCTACCGACCGTTTCTCACCACCCCCAACAGTGTCACACTAGTCAGAACACTGATCATGGCAAAAATTGATTACTGCAGTGCTCGTTACTTAGGCACTAGCCAAGAGAACCTATCCAAACTCCAAACTACCCAGAATAATGCCATTCGAGTGGCCTTGAACATCCCCCGCAACCACCACATCTCAGAAGCCAGAACTAGCCTAAAGTGGCTACCTGTGAAGCAGAGAATTTCCCTAAAAACTCTTGCCCTCACGCATAAATGCCTAGCCTACAAGGCCCCGATCTATCTCTGCAGTTGGCTTTTGCGCCACTCTACTGGCCGACCACTAAGAACTGCTCAGACTCATTGCCTAACAATCCCCAGGTTTAAGCTTCAAAAAGCGGGCGGCACTAGCTTCCCTGTCCTAGCCTCTAAACTATGGAACACCCTCCCTGCTACCATCAGAGCCGAAGACTCCTTCAACACCTTCAAGACTAAAACCAAATCTTGGCTCTTCGACCAGCAATAAGACATGCCCGACATTTCTGTCCTACTTACTCTGCCCGCTTATCCCTGACACCATCTCCGGTCTGCTACCTATGCTAACCTTTTTTGTTCACCCCAGGTTATATCCTCTGTTATTCCCAGTTGCACTGCAACCTATGTAATGTATGTAATTAATATGATTATTATGATGTTCGGATTGTTTTAATTTTGTAATGTATTCTCCTGCCTGTATGTTTCTTTCTTGCAACGCTGTACAAATTGCGCCCTGATGCCCCTGGGCCTGATGGTATGCGCGTTATAAATAAACAAATACAAATACAAATACTTCTGAAAACCTTTTTGTGCTAAATGTGCTTATGAGATGAATATATGTGCCCAATGCCATCGACATATATGCAGAATATTGTGAGTCATCGATGTGGACCAATCAAAATTGGCAAGTTCCTGCTATTGATGATATAGACATCCAAGTATTTAAGTATGGGGGGATCCTAGCATCTACACATAAGAGTGTGTTAATGTTGTACTGACTAGGTGATCAGTTGTTTATGCCTTAACCGGGTGGATGTGAACTGCGGCGTGTGGAGATTGTTGTGATTGCATCACTTCCTGCATTAAGGTGGCCAAGGGTGTGATCTCCAGGCGCTATTATATTTTTGCCTTCTATGGGTAGATTACGGTGGAACTGCATGTAAATGCAGTGTGGTTCGCATTTTTGAATTATTTCGAACATTTCTTATATGCAGTGTGGTTCAACTTAATCAGGAACCAACAAACACATTTGATAGACTTGGTGCTTGATACCGAGATGTAGATTTAGTTTTTGTCTACATTGAGATCCTCAAGATTTAATATGGAAATAATTTGGTTTAAGATAGGTTGGGTTTATGTTATGGCTGCTTATGATAACAAGAACATTCTGAGCCATTGCACCGAGAGCAGTCCAAGATGGCACCCCGTTTTGGAACACCTAGCTGCGGGTGTTTTCTAGCCTCAGTAGTCCTTCCACTATGTTTACTGAATGGGAGCTGACTGTGCTCAGAAAACATATGTAGCGGCTTGCCGAGCAAGACGCTGGTAGTAAGTTGGAGTTCCTCTGCAGCATGCTGCATTTTGTAAAGGTTATAAGGATTATCAAGGTAAAATCTTGTGTTCTGATGTTTGTGGGACAGCAAATGGTGTGCTGTCTCTGGTGTTGGGATTTCCATGGCGTTGTTGGGACTGTTGATGACACACTGCTAGTCACGTAGCCAGTCTGGGGTTGGTGCACTGCACTGCCAGTGGAGTTTGTTTTGTGAGCCTGTTTCTTTAACAACAATAAGGTCCTGTCTCTGGTCACTGTCTATGACAACATAAAGCGTTTTGGTACTGGTCAGTGTTGTTTTATGGTGAGTGGTACAGTGGTGCAGCAAATGGCATCTGGACTCATCAAAAGACATGGTCTGTGGTCTATTTTGGGCTTTTTTTCACCCAGATAGGGATGAGTTTGACAACCATTCCATGGAATCTATGAAGATGGATGAGAGACGCCTGAAATAATTGAGAGTGTGCCCTGGAAAAAAACATGTGCCAGGTATGGCATATTCCTTTTGATACTGTTGCCCCGTGGACATGGGGAGTGCACTTGTTGTGTGACGAGTGGGTAATGGGGATTTGGAGACCCCTCCAGTAAAAACTTTTGTTTGGTGTGTTTTTTGTTTTGCAGCACTTGGTGGTGGCCAGTGGAGACTGTTGCATACATTTAGAAATTCTACAAATGAGGACCAGAAATTGATTTTCTGCAATATGTGTGATACCATGCACAATGAGCAGGTACCCCTCATTAATTATTTGCGCTTGTCATCAACAAGCATGTACTAGAATAATTTCCATTTGTGTTTTTTTCTGGTTAGTTTAGATGAATTAAAATTGTGGTTTGAAATTGGTGACTTTTTCTTCGTTTTATTGTTTTAATTGTTACAAACCCTACTTCTTCGTTAATATGCTGTGCAGATCAGAATACCCATGTATCAAAAATCTTGCAAATGTACAGTGAGTAGCCCCTGATGAATGTCCTGCGATTTGTGGGATAGGGACAGAAACATGTTGGCCCGATAAATGTTTTATACAAATTGTATCATCAAAAATGTGTTTTTTGTCCAATTGTGGGAGAATGTTTATTTTTCAAATGTGCTCAGACTACTGTTATTGATTGTGTGTTTTGTGATTTTTGTTTTGTTTTTGTTCCTGGGAGTTTTACTAGGTGTTATAAATGTTTGTACAATGTTCAAAATGTAAAAGAATTTGTAATAAAATAATATATTTTTCATTTTATGAATTTGCTTCTTGGTCCATTTTTTCAGGATTTAGCATTTGGGTTTTTGTAGAAGAAACAGACACTGTGATCTTTGTTTATTGGATCCTCTTTTCTCTTCTTTATACAAGTATTATAATGGAAGTTCACATATATAAATCAATAACATCAAACATATATGCATTATAGATTAAATTAACCTAATCTTATAAATGGCAACTATCCAAGAAGTCAACTTTATGATCTTATTACTTGAATGGCAACATGTGTGCATTCATCACTCATAGCAAAGTCACCATAATATCAATTTCATGTCAACAGCTAATGGAGCAATAGAAAAGTCATTTTTTCTTAAAGATCTCATTCACATGTGCCAAAACCACTGCTCGACTACCAGAATTGTCGCTATTTACTTATAAACTTGCATAAACCTTGGGAGTGACTGCCACAGAACAGAAATTGGCAACGATACCTGCCCAGGAGGTTTGGTTCACCGTATTTACTTCAGGATCACTCTGGTGTCTTTTGGAACTGAAAGTCCTGCCTACAACATTGGCTTGATCTATAACATTGGGTCCTGTACATACACTGCCTATCATGCACCATCAGAGCCAATATCCCTTTCGGCAAATCAGCAGCCTGTATTCCTCGTCCACCAGAAGAGGGCTTGTTGCATTTATTGCGAGAACTTTACGCCAAGTGTCATTTGCTCTCCTGTGCAAAGAGGTCTCATTGCGATGATGCGCCTGAATGTTCTGCTACTGAGGGCCCGGATGACATGTATGTTCAATACAAAGCTCTGCACTTGTGGAAGTGGGGCGGATAAGGATCTAACTCACGTTTTATCTATATGCCGAAAGTCTCTAGATCTCAGACATGTATGGCTAAGGAGCAATTTTAGGGCTAATAATAATAGGCATGTGATTGATGCCATGAATTTTGTATTGCCTTGTGTCGATGGCTGTTTTAGTAATGACTTATTCAAGTACACGCTTGGAAAGAAAATGTTAAGCTTTATCCAATTCTGTATATTTTAAGAGCATAGTTTTTGTATTATTAACTGTATCGTTTTCACTTGTGGCCGACAATTACTTTCTTTTAAAAATACTTTTTATTTACCACTATGGTGGTCTAAGTGCTGGGACATTGTCACAGCGGAAAAGATTATAGCACTCCGTATGGGTAACATAAACCTTTTTCCGGAACACATGGGCCCCTTCATGGACCACACCGAGCGCTTTCCCAGACTCACACATAAGCCCCCGCTCACCTGTTGATTGGACTGACCCCCGAAGGGAGGGGCTGCTGCCACGCAAGGACCGCATCTCCCCTGGGAGGGAGAGCCCCACCCCTCCAATTTCTGAACAATCTGAACGCCATGCCATCCAAATAATGAATTGTGCCGTATCATGATTTGCCAATGCTGATGTCTGTTGTTTACTATGTTTATTAAAAAAAACAATAACATATCAATGTTGAAAAAAAAAGACTTTTTATTTTTTGAACTGTATTGTCTTATATTCTGATGTAAATGGTGAAAACGGAATAAAGTATGTACCTATCGTCCTCGTCCACTAATTCCTACGGGAGAGTAAATACCAGTTGAGCCATTATAAGTCCTAAGGTGACATCAGAGTATATACTGTCAAACCTGGTACTCTAAGATCGTGGTTGACTGTTCACATGCATTTGACCCTGTCAAATAGGATCAAGACCTAAGAATGGTTCTCTTCACCCAGTTAACTTACCT
The DNA here is from genome assembly GCF_040938575.1 of Ambystoma mexicanum. Lineage (NCBI taxonomy): Eukaryota > Metazoa > Chordata > Amphibia > Caudata > Ambystomatidae > Ambystoma > Ambystoma mexicanum. Next base: position 752,521,497 of record NC_090934.1, on the reverse strand, counting down.
GTAACCTACATCACCTTACATTACCTTCTATGAGATAAAGTATATATTTTCCCAATACCACTATATCCTCTATATGTATAGTTCTTTATTCAAAGTTATACTGTGTTGCCCTGTATTTCTATCTACCTTACTCTCCTCCTAAATGTTTGCCTTGATTGCTCCACAACTGCTACCAATAGATGAGCCAGGAAAAGCATAAGGATTGCACCTTTGAAAAGAGAACCCACACACTGTAATCCTTGGAATAGACTATTCCTCCTTTCAGCTTCGAAAAAGTGTTCCATTCACCTAATACGAGGAGATAAGTTGCTTCGCCCTGCAGATGCCAATACCATCCATGTGAGCGGCCAAGACTCTGGTATCCACGTTTGTAACATCCAAAAATGCATATCATTCAGCCACACCACTCTCAGACTGATAGAAGGAAACGTGAACACAGATATAAGCAATCAGACCACCCTAATTTAAATAGCTCCTGGCAGGTGCTTCGGTAAAGTATGGGGAAAAGGCCTGATTTTTGTTTATACTGTTTTCCTTGCTCGTATCACACTGAGCAATTGACAGCTGAATGAAGATTACCCCTGCTAGCTGCGCAGGGAGTATTAATTCTATTAAAGACTAAGGAGGCAAGCATTATGCTTCATCTTCATTTATTTCTACTCTTCAGCAGTTCAACAAAACATATATAAAACCATGAAAAGTGTAGAACAGAACTTTTCTCCTTTCAAAACTACAATATCCATGAGTCTCTGTAGTCCTTGCCCTTTCCACCAGTCACAACCCACTTCCTGTGCGTGGGCTCCTCCTATGCTTTTACTCGCTCTGACAGTCACTCATGTTCTTTAACTGATCCTCGCCAACGGTGCGGAGGGTCTTCTGAACTTTAAACTCAACTGCTGGTGCTCTTGATACCTTCAGCTACGACACTGCCTTCAGCTGTTCTTCTGATCTTCCCCTATGAAAACATAATAAGAGATCTTAGGGTGGTGTGTATGTAATGTCCTTACTCATATAATGCATCAACATTTATATACATTACAGTACTCGGTGGGAATTTAATGCTCGCCTCCTTAGTCTTTAATAGAATTAATACTCCCTGCGCAGCTACCAGGGGTAATCTTCATTCTATGACAAGACTGGAGGCGAGCATTATGCTTGTTCAAAGCTTCCCCAGCACCGCACCAGCCAAACCCTCTGCTGGCTTAAAGTAAAACTCTTTAAAAGTACGATTGCTTGACCAGTCTGCTGCTAGCATTATTTCACTCAAAGGCACTCCCGCTCTTGCGGCTGACGATGCCATTGCTCCTCTCACTGAATGAGCTCCATACGTGTCCACATTCACACCTGCTGCCTGCATGACCTCTTTGACCCATCTAGCTATGGTAGCTGATGCCACTGCCTGGTAAGGCGTCCTGCGCGCTATTAATAACTGAGTAGTATTCACTGCTCTATTCTCTGCTGTTCTATTCTCGTATTCTTTAATACACCGTGCAACGCACCATTTCGAATTGTTCAGAAATTACGGATAATGCACTGTGGAGGTGCCTGTCTTGGTCCTCCTGGCTATGGAGAATGTGACTCCTTCTGGACCGAAGGACCGTCTGTTAATTTCTAGCGCTCTAACGTCTGACACTGGTTTGCATGAAATCAGACATAATAACATAGCTAGTTTACCTGATAGCTGTTTCAGAGAAAGGTATTTATCTGATGGCCAATCTGATAATAATCGCAATACCATCGTCACGTCCCATGTTGTACTATATTTGGGTCCTGGCGGCACTCTGAATCTCGCTCCTCTAATGAGCCTCACTACCGCGGGATGCTCCCCTGCCGGTACCCCTTCTATTGGCATATGCCCTGCTGATATGGCTGATCTGTATACTCCTATTGTCCGGAAAGCTTTCCCGTTCTGCAATAAGTGCGCCAGGAAATTCAGTATTTCCACTACAGGTGCTGAAACGGGATGAACACTTCTGTTCTTGCACCAGCTTGTCCACTTTGCCCAAGCTGCGTCGTAGCTCCTCATAGTGGATGGAGCCCAGGACTCTGCGATAAGCTGAGCAGCCTGCGCCGAAATTCCTGGCAGGGCCCAGCGTCTCCTGATATCCTGCACGCGACTAGCGGGAGTGTCCCTCTCACTCTCAGAGGATGACACGACCCAACTGGGTCCGTGAGCAGTCGCTCTCCTTCGGGGAGGACTCTGGGAACGTCCGCTACAAGTTCCATTAGTGTTGGAAACCACACTTGTGACTTCCCCAAAGGTGCTACTAATACCAGTTCCGCTTTCTCCCTCCGACACTTCGCTAGCGCTCTGCTCAACATCGCGAAGGGAGGGAAAGCATAATGCGTGCCTCCTGCCCATTCCTGCAGGAAAGCATCCGTTCCTTGGGCTCCCGGGTCCAGCCTCCAGCTGAAATAGAGGCTCGTCTGTGTGTTGAGCCGAGAGGCGAAGAGGTCCATATGTAACGGTCCCCATCTCCTGTCCAGCTTCTGAAACACTGCTGGATCCAGCTTCCAACCGCTGGAGTCCGTCAGGTAACGAGAGTTCCAGTCTGCTACCACATTCAGCGAGCCTGGTAGGTACTCTGCAGTCACTGACGTTTCTGTCCGTAGGCAAAAGTGCCAGAAGTCCTTCGCTAGCTCTGGTAGCATCTTGGACCTTGTACCGCCTAATATGGCTCGCCCATTCCAAGCTTCCATATTCTTTAACCAACACTCTAGTTCTGTAATGGAGTCCTGATCTAGAGGCACCTGTTGGTGATACTTCAGACCCTGTTGTAGATGTTTTATCTTCAACCTCTGTAAAGCCCGGTAGTGCAGGGGCCCTGGGAATATGGCCTGAATAGATGCTGCTAACAGCCCAACTATCCTCGCTAATGTCCTGAGGGATATTCGTTGTTTCTCTAAACATAACCTGATCTCCCTCTATATCTTTGAGCTTTCGAGCTGGCAGCTCCAGAGTCGCTTTCTTTGTGTCTAGTACGAACCCCGGAAAGTCTAATCTCTGTGCTGGAATGGTATCTGACTTCTCTGTGTCCACCAGAAATCCTAGTGAGACTAGAAGTTCGTGTACCCATCTCGTTTGGTATACTAACACCTCTCGGTCTTCTGCCAGGAGTAAGAGGTCGTCCAGATAGATGATCAGTCTGACGCCCTTCTCTCTGATTGCCGCCGCTACTGGCTTCATCAGCTTCGTGAATGCCCAGGATGCTGAAGCAAGCCCGAATGGCATTGTCTTGAATTGCCAGAATTGTCCTCGCCAGCGGAAAGCTAGGTATGGTCTGTACTCTCTGAGGACCGGGACTGTGAGGTAGGCGACCTTCAGATCTAAACGCGTTAGCCAGTCTCCTTCTCTTAGAGAGTCCCTGAGCTGATGTATGCCCTCCATTTTGAAGTGGCGGTATACTATCCATCCGTTCAGCTCTTTGAGATTTATGACTGGACGCACCTTTTCCTTCCTGTGCACTAGGAACATATTGCTCACAAATTTGGATAAATTATTACAGAAATTATTATATTTCTTTTTTTTTTTTATATGCCACATAAACAAATCTTCTCTTTCACACGCATACTGTGCTAGGCATAATCTTAATCTTCCACTCAAACCCAGTCATTCCCACCTTGACATGCGGAGAGGGAAGAAATGGTACTTATCTGCTTGAAGAGCAGTAAAAGAAGAGGAGGAGCCCAAGCACAGGAAGTGGGTTGTGACTGGTGGAAAGGGCATGGACTACAGACACTCATGGATATTGTAGTTTTGAAAGGAGAAAAGTTCTGTTCTACACTTTTCATGGTTTATATATGTTTTGTTGAACTGCTGAAGAGTAGAAATAAATGAAGATGAAGCATAATGCTCGCCTCCAGTCTTGTCATAGAATAGGGAATAGTGTTATGTTATTTGCAACCCATTTTAGTTATGCGCGCGCGTGTGTGTGTTTGTATGAGAGAGAGAGAGAGCGAGAGAGCCAGAGAGAGTACACCGCATACTTTCTATACCAAGCTTCGCTAGACACTATGGTGAGAGGAGATTAGCAGTGGGATTGACAGTGTATGTCAGATACAAGTGAAAAGCAACATTAGCCTTTCCTGAATTGTGATGTACTTCTAAATTAAAACAGCCCAAAAAGGAAGGGATTTGGCAGAGTGGTCGAGGTGTATATTTCAGAGAATTGTACTAATAGTTTCCCTCTTCATTTAATGCAGGAAGGAGAAAGTGTGACCTTTGCAGTTCCAGAGATTGAGCAGAAGGAGAAAGTTACCGACAGGTAGAAGTCATCTTTTCTCAATTTAGCCTTATATTTTCTTTCAACAATCAGAAAATGTACGTGTTTTTAATACTCATATGAGTTATATGATAAATCATACACCTAATCGTAAATAAATAGACCATGCACGCAAAAGAGGCAGGTCAGTTTATCTTACTGTCAAAGTATTGAAACAGTTAAGTGTATTGCAGTTGTAATAACAATCATAAAACAAACAAACACAGAAGAAACACAGAAGAACTTACAATCGTCAACCATAAAATATACAAGATTTAATAAAATATCCAGAGCAGAATCTTCAAAAAGGTATTAGAAGAAAAAAAAACTATATTTCATATACGTCCTCCTAATATAACTATTCATGGCCCAATTTACTGTTCAATCTTGCACAAATAATATAAAAAAGCAGGTCTGGATTGATTAAAGCCTCTGTTTGTATGTTGGAATAATTATATGCTTATAAGAAGGTCAAAAGAATGAAAAACGCCCGATACTTTACAATTCGTGGGTGCAGAATTAAGCCTTAGACCCCAACGGGGCGGCAAGCTAGGTCGTTAAGGAAGGCTTTAGGCAAGTAATGGCCGCCATAGCCCACCCCTGGAGCACCATGGGTGAGTGATCAAAATGGCAGCAAGGTGACTTAGGGGCGTTGCGACCCTCCTCCTTTGTGCTCCTCCTCCATCCTCCAACACGTACCGTGCATAGCGGGCAAATGTTGATGATCATGTTGCGCAATGCTACCCAAGACATGAAGTGCCGTGGTGAGAGCCTGTAGCCTTCGGTTGCTAGTGTCGGCTACGCAGGATGATGCTGGTAAGGAGACGGCAGAAACACGAAGTGGGTCAAACAAGGGGAGTTTGTAACAAGATGAACTGGGGATGTGGAAGCACAGAGGTCCTTTAGCTTGGTCCAACCAAGTGGAAAGGCAGAAATCTGAGCATCTACCAAGTCATAGTGCCAAGAATTTGCAGGGATTCGATGATCAGGATTGTCTGAGTCACCTTTTGATGTTCATGATTGGCTGAGCCAACTCGAAAGTGCTCAAAGCTTTCCTTGTCAGCAAGTTCCACTTCTTCCCATCTCCCCCTTACTGTTTTTAAAGGCAGTAAATTAAATCTCAGCAAAAATAAATACCTAAATGATTTGGATATGCACCAGCCGAGGTAGAGTTCCATTTCTTCATTTGCATGTATCAAGAGATATAGCTTATTGGACGGCTTAGCAAGTTCCAGCTTCTCTTTCATCAGAAAGTTTCTTTGGAATGCATAACTTCGCTTTAACCTGACTACCTTTAACCACGGTTTTCGGTTGACCAAATGAATGCCTAGCATATAATTAAGGCAAGATTCTTTTAACATTATGTAGCCAAGGTATTCTACTTATCCTGCCACACCATAACACATTAGTAATACTCCTCAGAGTCAGATTGGCATTACAGTTTATCCATTCAGCCAGTCAGAAGAGTATTTGTGCAATAGCGGTCAAATCTTTCAAAAAGCCTAATCCCAACTATGTGTAGCAAAACATTCTCTCAAGTATTTATGATATGATAAGTCATTTATAACGCGCCTGTACACATGTGTTTCTAGGTGCGAGAAGTTGTATTGCACTCAGTGCCCCAAATTTCTGCCCCAGAGAGCAATTGCTAAAGCCTCGGCTTTGCATACAATAGTTTCTTCAAGGGGATTTGTACTTTAAAGTAGTGTGCAAAGCAATATGTACTGACAATTCATTGTGTCATTTAATTGACTGCTTGTCTATGTGTGCTCGGCCGTCTCCGTTCATACACCTCGAAAAATGGAACCCATACCAAGAGCATTACCATTACCTAAAAACTCATACACTTATTTCTTCCCATAGCAAGAATGATCATTTATTGACATTTATTTTGAATTTCTTTTCCATCATAAATCAGCATAGCCTTCTATCAAGTCCTGCAATGCCTTCAGCGTCCTTGCCATAAGGAGGACATCATCAGCATAGGCAAGTTGGAGTATCCTTCTACTGCCAATACAGGGAACATCAGCGGCAACCTGCTTAAGACTACTCTGCAATTTTTTGGCATATGGTTTAAACAAATGTGTGCTTGATGCAGCACCAAGAGACTGTCCTCTATAGGCTCTAAAGAGGTTTGTACATCTTTCTCCAGCATCAAATCTGACCAATGATTCCCTTACATTTTGAAGGGTAATGATCAATTTACGAAACCTTCTAGGAATGCCTAAATAATGGCCAGAGACAGTACGGTCCAGTCCACACGATCAAATGCAGTGGAAAGATCGAAGAATGCTAAATAAAGCATTTCTTCTTTCATGCTATATACTTTGATGATACACACCAGAAAGTATGAATTGGTGGAAGATTAAGCTCCTTTTTTGTAAATGGTGACTATAATATCTTGGTGCCGAGTATCCGGGGCGTGATTAGTTTGAATTATTGCGATAAAATGTGAAGATAGTCGGGTCCCATAAATCCGGTTTTAATTTGAAAAGGTCTGATGGCATAATGTCTGGTATGGGACTTTAGACTTAATAGTGGTATAGCTTCATTATATGCGATTAAAAAGGTAACATTTGCACCTATTACACACAATGTTCATTATCAGAGGGCCTTTCATTTTGTAAGGGTCTGTATTCATAAAGATAGTCCTCAAATGATGAACCCGATCTGAGGCTTTAATATTCGTTTCAACCCCAAATGTATCATTGGGGTTAGTCATTCCCCAAAAAAGGAGTCCTTGCTCTTGGACACTAGGAAGAGATCTTCCATGCTTCCGGAAAAAGTTCACATTTCTGTCAGCATAGACCTCAAAATCTCATCTCCGTCTAGTGACCAGTTCATTATCCCTAAATTGCATCTTTAGGGCTTCCTATATGTTTTTTCATTGAGATCTTACAGAGGACATTAAACCATCCCTTATCTTGTTTATTAACCAATTTGATATTAAAATATCTGCCTGTTATTAATATTAACTCCAGATTGGCAGTCGAAACTTTAGTAATCTAATTGTCATACTACAAAAGTGGGGGTGTTATGCTTGTTTTAGTGACAGCAATATCGATGTTTAATATGAGAAAACATCCCACCCTTTCCATTCTATAAGTGATTGTAGTTCCTTGGAGATTAATAATAGCTTCTTGAAAATAACCACAAGGGATACCAAGATAAATGCCACTAGGCTGCAAGAATTCCTGCTTTGATGTTGGATCTTGCAGGATTTTTAAAAGCCACAATTCAGTCAATACTAGGGATGCCTATCATCCGGATTTCTTGGAATAACAAAATATCAAATTCTTTAACAAATGTGATCCACCCAGGGATTTTGTGTTTACAATAGAGACGACCACCATTTCAAGATAAAATCTTCAGATTACTCTGAGAATCTGTCAGGGCTTCATTAGTCAGACCCTTACCATTGTTTATTGAATTATGAAGTTGGACATAGGGTTTATACCCAATAGTTACAAAGTAATCAGTATGTGGGCTAGTCTCGTTTTCACCTTCTTCTATTGGGAATAAGGGTTGACGATTGGCACTCTCGCTAGATATTCCCTGTGTATGTCAATACAATTAGAGGATATTGTGGCAGGTCGGGGGGCAGCAGATAGCTCTTCTCAAATGTGCTGCCTAATCCAAACTATTTTCCAATTGCGATTCCAGTTCCTGTCTCTCCAATATAATCTGGTTTCATCCTGCTTTTTCCACTCTCACAGCTCTAATATGTTACTAACTTTCTACCTTCAACCCATTACATTACACAATCTTCGTCTTATTTGTTGATTGTGAACCAGTGGTTCACCATTCTATGCTCCTTCTTCCACTTTGTATTTCTGGGTCTGCTCTGTCTTGGCTTTTCTTCTTCAACTTTCAACATAATTCAGTTCTTTTTCCTGGGCTGCAGTTTATTCTCATGCTCTCCTGCTGCATTTCATTGTCCCATGTGGCCTAGTTCTTGGTCCTTAACTCTTGCGACTCTTTATATAATGTATCTCTCTTCTAAAATCCTGTCCTTTAGGTTTAAACTGTTACTTTTACACTGATAAATACAAAATATTTGTTGCCTTTTTCTTCTATTACTGATGAATTCCACACCTTCATCTGACTGTCTTCAGCTCTAAAAATGTTCTTTACTGCCATTTCCCCTCATTGTCCACCAACTCCTATTAATTTCCCTCTTAACTCTCTACCCCTCTCTTCTGCCGGCACTCTTGGCATAATTTCTGATGTCTCACTTTACCAATCACATTTCTTTTCTTACCCCTTCTTAATGTTTTCAGCTGTAACATCTAAAAACCACACAATTTACTTACTTTCTCTTCTACTCCAATTAGCATACTGGTCTTGTTCTCCCATTACTACTGTTCCCCCAGTTTATGCTCTTTCCCTGCTTCCCTCCATTGTTAACTCTGCTGGTTGTCTTCTGTTGTTGCTGATGCCCCATTCTCATATCTCTTTCTCTCTTGATGCTCTTTGTTGGCTTCTGCTTGCCTTCAGTTTCACTATTTAGGTATGGTCTTCAAATGTGTCAATTCTCTCCAGTTTCTGTTTACTAGTTGCTCCCTTGATTCTTCATCTCTTTTAGTGTCTGCTCCCCATCTTTGTGCTCGGTCCCACTCCTGCTCACCCCCTTTTCTAGTCCTAAAATGTTTAATGCTGTTCCACATTCTTTAAGATTTGCCCTTGCTGTTGCTGCTTTCCACTGTTCTCTGAAAGCTCATCTTTTAGCTACCGATTTCTGTTAATAATGTAGCATTGTGGTTGCTTTTTATTTCATGTGTACCATTACTGTAATTTTGTACAGCGCTTTACAATTAGTGCTCTATGAATTCAATTAGATGAAACAAGTTACTTACCTGTAACTCCTGTTCTCCAGCATTGGTATCTTTTATGGGTTCACATGCTCATAAATATTCCCAGCCGTCAGGCTGGGAATCCTCAGTAAATTTAAAGCAGTGTTGCTTAAAAGCTTACAACTGCTTGGAACTTATATAGCCTATTGCTGTTTCTTTGGGTCATACTGCAGAGCCAATGACACCAGTTCTCCCCAGCTCCACCTATGGTCGCCATTTGTTAGCGCACGTAATATGGCAGTAAGAACCAAGAAGAGCCAAAGAGGGGTAGGAGGGAGGGTTGCATGTGAAGCCATGAAATATGCCAATGCTGGAGAACAGCAGTTACAGGTAAGTAACTTGTACCTTCTCTAGCATGGGGTCTTGCATGGATTCACATGCTCATGAATACAATTATACAGAAGTACATTTAGACAACCAATGGGAGGCGGTACAGCGCTACAGAATCAATGGAAACTCACCTCTGGAACACTCACCTCAAACAAATAGGTTTTGAAGCACTGCCTGGCCATCACAGGACTCCTTCCTGGAATCCCTATCAATGCAATCAAATCTCATGAAGGTGTGGGTAGATCTCCACATAGCTGCCCTGAAGATGTCAAGCAGGGGAATACCAGACAGGAACGGTATAGTAGAAGCCACGGCTCTGGTGGAATGTGCCCTCTGTCTACCTATCTATCTATCTAGAAAAAATGTATATTGCGCTACTCGCCGGAGTGCTTCAGGGCGCTCACAAGACAGAACAAACATGAAACATAAAGCAGAAAGAGTGTGAGAGAACACACGCATAGAGATAGATTTACACCTCATCCAAACCTATGGTCACGCAGTTATCTTAGTCCAGCTTCTTATCAAAGAGAAATGTTTTTAGACGTTTTCTAAAGAGTGGAGTAGAAACACAGCCTCTAATATCCGGTGGAAGCGAGTTTCATAAGCAAGGAGCCCAGGCATTAAAACTCACTCCGCCGATCTTTTTCAAGATTACATGTGGCTGATCTAAGGTTACCCTGCTGTTAGAGCGCAATGCCTGTCGAAAAGGAGTTATTTTCACTCAAAAAGAAAGATCACGCAGTGCCTCACCCTCCAAACATTTCAACACCATAACAGCACTTTTAAACTGGATACGCTGTTTAACCGGGAGCCAGTGCAATTTCCTACAAAATTCCGAGACCTGAGATCGACGATCAAGTCCACAAACGGCACAAACTGCTCTCTTTTGTGACACCTGGAGTTTCTTAACATTACCTTGAGATGTGCCTAACAAAAGACTATTACAATAGTCCAGTTCCGTGTTCAGAATAGATGCCGCAATCAGAGCCCTATTGGTTTCTGGCAGGGGCCTGTTTGCAAGCCGATAACAATGCGAGAAGCAGCCAGATAGCCACCTGGAAATGGAGGTCTTCGACGGGGCCTTTCCTCTTTCAACAGGTCCAAATGTTACAAAAAGTTGTGAAGTTCTGCAAAGGTCTTTCGTGCTTCCGATATAAAACTTCAAGCATGGGCAACGTCCAGCGAGTGCAACGCCCTCTCCGCAGGAGAGGTGGGAGAGCCAAAGAACACTGGTAGATCCATTGGCTCATTTAGGGGAAAAGTTGATGGAACTTTCGGCATGAAGAAGTAATGAGTGCGTAGCACAAGCCTGAACTGGTGAAATGGAGACTTGCAGAAGAGAGCCCGTAGTTCTCCAACACGCCTGGCCAATGTAATTGCCACCAGAAAAGCAGTCTTCCATGACAGAACTTTAGCGGAGCCTGGTGGAGAGGCTCAATGGAGGACCCATTAACTTGGAGAGAACCACATTAAGCTCCCACGCTGGCGCTGAGGCCTTCAAAGGAGGGAATGCCTGCAACAGACCCTTGAAGAACTCTTTACCAGCTGTGAGACCACAGTGAATGCTTGCCATCTGTGCCAATATAGAGAGATACAGCCGCAAGATGGGCTTTAATGGATTCGTGTGCAAACCCTGCTTTTGCCAAAGAAAGAGATATGGCAGGATCTGATTAGACTTGATGCGAAGAAAGTCTAGCTGTTGCGAATTACACCATACAGTCAAGCGCTTCCACTTGTAGCAGGATAGAGTAGATGGAGCTCTAGCATTCACCATAATATTACTGCATTCTGAAGTTAATGCAAAGTGTCCAAACTCTAGGGCTGCAGGAGCCAAGCCATCAACTTCACGGAGGCTGTGTTGTGATTCAGAACAGACCCTCAGTCACTGGACACTAGGTCTGGTAGAGGAGGTAGTTTGACGCAAGGGGCCACTGACAGATGACAGAGGTCGGAGTACCAAATCTGACGTGGCCATGCCGGAGCAATGAGGATCATCTTGCAGTGGCTCTGAGTGTATTTAGCACTCACAGAAGAAGCACGATTGGGGGGAATGCACAGAGGAACAGTCCCTCCCGGTGGTTTGAGTAAGCATCCCCCAGACTCCCTCTTCGCTTGGGGATATCGGCTGGCAAACTGGGGGCATTTGGAGTTGGCCACTGTGCGAACAAGTCAATCTGTGGGTGACCCTACATGGAGAAGCGAAGAACTTGGCTCTGATGTAGCTCCCATTTGTGGCTGGATCATAATTCCCTGCTGAGGGAATCTGCAGGATTATTGTGGATTCCTGCCAGATTATACTGGATGACAAACATGTTCTGTGATATCGCCCGGTTCCACAGCTCTTGCGCTTCCTTGGACCGTGTGGGATAGCGGGTCCAACCTAGTTTCCTGATATAGAAGATGGTGGTCATGTTGTCGATGAAGATGCAAACTCCTTTGCCCTGGAGTTGGGGTTTGTAGGACTTGAGGACCCGAAACACTGCCCAGAGCTCCAAGGCATGTATGTGTAGTGTCTTTTCTTCTGGCTGACACATGCCTCTGGTGTGGTATTGACCTGCGTGGGGCTCCCCAGCACTTCAGGGAGACATTGGTTGTTACCATCGCCTGGTGTATTGGGTGGCAAAATGAGGCGCCCTGCGTGAGGTGGTTGTGATGATTCCACCAATGGAGAGTTCAGTGGAATGCTGGAGTGTGGGTGATCTTATCGGTTCAAGGAACCCAACCCCTGGTGCCACCTGGCATCCAGAAACTCCTGGAGAGGCCTCATATGCAGTCTGAAGTGAGGAACCAAGGGGATGCAGGAAGACATTAGCCCTAACAGAGATTTGATGGAGTGGACTGTCGTCACCTGTAGTGTGGACAGCTGCTGAATCTTGTGGAGTATGGCACTGACCCTATCCTCTGAGGGGGAGCCAGATGGCGATACGCATGACTTTGGAAAGTTGATGGAGAATCAGGAGAAGTCAGGCATTGAATGGTGTCTTTGGTGTGCTGCAGGGCTGGCAGCCATGAGGGGGCACAAATTAGCCAATCGTCCAGGCAGGGGTAGAAGCAAATGCCTGCGTGGCTTAGATGGGCAGCCAACAGAGCTAGGCATTTTGTGAAGACCCTTGGCGCTGATTTTAGGCCAAAAGACAGAGCCTTGAACTGGTAATGCTTGCCTTGCACCACGAAGCAAAGGAAGCGTCTGTGCTTGAGATGTATCGGGATGTGGATGTTGGCATGCTCCAAGTCCCGAGAGGAGAGGACGTCTCCTTGTTCCAGCTGGTTGAGTATGTGTTGTAGTGTGACCACGTTGAAGTTTTGCAATTTGAGGAACTTGTTGAGTTGCCTTAGGTCGAGGATGGGTCTCCACCCACCTGACTTCTTTCCCACCAGGAAGTACACTCTGGAGCCCCGGAGGTGCAATGGCACAGATTCTATAGCTCCCTTGTTTAGTAGGGATCAAATGTAGTTCCTTCTTCTGCATTGGAGGGATGGAGGGGCATTTGCCTAGTAATTCCAGGGTGCAACTGTGCTGAACAATGTTGAGCACCCACTTGTCGATGGAGATGTTGCACCAATGATCGACAAACTGTGATGACTGGCCTCCCAATGGGGTGCTGAAGTGGGGGCCTGGGTCCTGGTTTTGGTCAGGCTTACTTGCAGGTGCAATCTCTGTGCCATCGCTGCGTACCTCTATAAGCTTGCAACCTCCCTCGGTACGCCTCCTGCCAGCTGATACAAGATGGTTGGTGGTATGAAGTTCAATGGTCCCTGGAGATTCTGGAGAATTGGCCCTTACCAGATTGAAAGAATGGTCTCCGCTGCTGCAGGGTGCCCAGGGAACGGGCCGTATCCGTGTCTGCCTTGATTGCCTGAAGGGTCACGTCAACCGTCTTCCCAAAGAGGTCCACTCTATCAATGGGCATGTCCACGATTTTAGACTGTACTTAGGGGTGGAAATTGGTGGCTTTTAACCACCCAGGTGCCTCAGCACTCCTCGATTACCCATCTGGTGGAAGCCTGTGATCGCTATATCTAGGGCTATGGTGATTGGGTGATCCGAAGCAGCCTCTCTTTCATGTTGTAAGGCAAGCGCTTCTTCCTTTTTATCGTCTGGCAGGAAATCTAAGATGGGGCCCATTTTATACCACAATTCCCGATCAAATTGGGAAAGTATTGGCTGCCTTAATGGTGGAGGCAGCTGTGGTAATCGCCCACTTTCCAAAAGTATCCAGTTGCTTTCCTTCCTTGACGGGAGGCACCATGCACGGAAAAGAAAGGTTGACTGATCTCTTCCTTGCCACAGCTGACACTACAAAGTCAGAGCATGGCTGAGTGTGAAGATACTCGGTTGCAGTATCGGGATCTTTATATTTCAACTCCAATCGGTCTTTTTTTGGAGGAGCAGAGCAGGGATTTTTCATAACCACCAAACCATCATCCCAGAAGTCATCAAGCATAGGGATGGCCACAACTGATTTCCTGGAGGATTCACGCCTCTGAAACAGGAAGCCTTTCTTCCTCTGTTCTTCCGGAATTAGGTCAAGGAGTTTCAAAGCACCTGGTGGTGAATCTCCGGAAGGCAGGTCAGGAGTCTTCCCATCCGCTGGCACCAGGTTGTCATACTCATCTGTAACGTGCATAGGTTGGGATGTGTCTGTGTCCAGACTGGTAACAGTGTCGTGAGGGTCACATCTGGTGCAGAGAACAACTGAGGCATTGGCAGAGGAGGCTGAGGTGGTGGAGCTACATCTTGATGCTGGAGGACTCTTCTAAGGGCACCTTGATGGGCCAGAGGAGGTTGATGCTGTTGTAATTCTGTGACCGAACTTTGTAAAGTAGACAGGATGTCTAGTAACAAATCCCTGGGTGCTGGTGGTGTTCCCAAGGGATCTGTAGGCACAGTAGCAGTTGGAATCCGTGGCGGCACTGGCTGATGAGGTGCTGATATAATTAGGTCAGGTGACCCTTCCATTTCCTCCTGGTCGGAGAATAAAGCCTCCAGTGGTCCTTCTTCAATATTCTACCCTCTTGCAGCATTTGGAAAGGGGATATCTGTGACACAGCAGGCTCCAGGGTGAAGTGGTTTGGTCTTAGTGGGCCATGGCAAAAAGGAGAGTTCTGGAGGCATTTCTTTTTCCACACTCGCACCCCAGAGAAATAAAGCAATTACTGCTGCTTGTGTGCTCTAGGACCTTGGAGTGTCTCATGTGCTCGATGGAATTACCCATAACGTTTTCAGATCCAAATAACCCGACAGACTCAAAGAATATGGCAAAGTACTACTTTATTGTTAGCTCAAATAAAGTAGTGCAATCTGGTGAACAATAAAATGTAGTCCATGCACTCACACTTAGGTTTCCATTATACAGAGACTTTATACCTCGATATGCATCATCTATGACGTTATCCTATGTGGCAAACTGTAAAACCTATTGAAGGGAGGGATTTATTAAGTGAAAATATATACCTATATATCATATAAGTATTAGTAATATCACTGGATGCCCCTTATCTAGTAGGAATGCCTTGAACCACCTCTAAATACGTACAATGCAGGTTATAGCAGAATAACGACAGCGGGTTGGCCTGTGTAACATTGTATAGCATGTTGATACATAGACCATCTGATTGGTTGGCGTTCTCTCCCAACTTTGCACTTTCCGCTCGTTAGCAGCATGTAAGAAAAACGAAACCCAGGTGCAGAGAACAACGTCAGACTACTACCCAGTTGCCCAATTAGTCCATCTCTCATCGGTCAGGCTCCAAACTAAGGCATCTTCTTTATAGTTGACCTTGCAGCCTGTTCTCTACTCAAGGACATTCAAGGGAGTGTAGGTACACCATTATCTTTGCCCAGAGCTTAATGAATAGCCCTTGTTTTCAACTTCTGAGTCACATGTGAGGAGACCGCGATGTTGTCCATTTCAACCTTTTATATACTGCTATTTGATTTAATTGTGCTTGGTTTTATTACTCCTTTTAGCCTCTGGAGACTTGATCACTCCACCTTGCATATGCTTTTCGCATGCTTGATTGTCCAATACTTGGCACCTGCAGATGTTTTCTTCCGTACTTAATCTAAGAAAAATATGTCTTATGTACATGGCTTATCCTCTTGACTCCCTTTGTGCCTTGCAATTATTCCTTGATATGACATCCTTGATCCCACGCCAATGGACTCCTCTTTGTTCCTCATACAAAGCTGTTTTTCCTGCATCTCTTGACTCTACAGCCCTGGTACATCTTTTAGGTAGCTTAATTGGTTTCAACACAAATCTGACGTCCATCTTTTTGTCATGGCCGCCTTAGTCACATTATATTTTCTTCTGCATCAAGCTTATATGTGTCTCGGCTACCTTGCATTTCTGTGTATGTACATTTGCTTCATCTCTGCTCACTAACTTCTTTGGTGCACATAACTTCTTCTTATGTGATTGTATGTTTCTCTTATTACTCCAGTTACATCTTTATTCTTTGAGTATGTGCATATCGTTTCAGTGTGTCTTTGTGCCTTTCCTTCATGACATCACTCTGCCTTCATCCAATTTCACTTATAGCTCTTCGATGTCCAATGGCGTGTGCAGACATCCCTCCACCCTTTCAGTACGAGGGCACATTCGATACGGTTGTCTAAGTGCATATCGTCTCTCATACACTCAATGCGGTATTGGGAAAATAACTGGTGTCCCACATAGGGCTCTTCTCCTGCTGTTCCAATATGATGGAGGGGAGGGTGCGAGAGCTAGGGATGATGTGTACATCTGCTACTCTACACCTGTGTAGTCATCATCAGTGCCGTAGCCGATAATTGTGCTAATGCCGGCCTGAGGGGCAAAGCAATCCTGGCGACGGTGACATTAGTCGGTGATGAAGTTACCGTGGACGGTGCAATCGTCAACGAAGAGGTGGTATGTTCTGGTTGACGGATCGTCGGCAGTCGTCAATGTCACTGTGGTCGATGAAGAGGATAGTGTCGACGACGATTTGTGTCTGTGGCCCGTAAACGGAGTGCGGCCCGTCAACGGTGTCATCGTCATGGATATTGAAGAATGTCTTTTTTCAGCAGAATGAGATGAAGACAATAGTTTTGTTGCGGCTGCAGTCGTTGTCTTGGTCACAGAGGCATAATTGTGGACAGGGCTGTTAACGAAACCGATGGATTAGATGGCACCCAGGCAGTCGCTGTTGTCATCGATGGGGGTGGTTAGTTGAGGTGTACGACGTATGCCCCCTCTTAGGCTTTTTCCCTTGGGAAGTGTCATATGACCTCGACCTCTCAGCAGAGGGAGTACACGTTCCACAGGTCTGCCGACCCTGGCAGAAACATGACGTCGGGCTAAGGCACCCTCTTCCAGACAAGTCACAACCTTTGATGACAATCCTTTCGAGTTTTGAATGAAAAGGACTGGTAAATGGAGCAGTTCTCTCCATCATGCTCAGGTGCAGGCAATCCAGGCATTGATCACGCCAGTCGTCCACAAAGAAGTTTGTAAGGTGACACTTTGCGCAGGGCCTGAAAAGGCTTTTCATGCTGCCGTCCGCCATGGCTGCGTGGAGATGGCCTCAAAATAAAGAAGAGGGCCTTTCACGCCAAAAAGATCTGCCGGTGGTCTGGCTCTTCACCTGCAATGGGCCCCCGCAACCAGTAGTCACGAAGTGACGGATGAAGAAAACGAAGGAAACAAATATTTTGTGGAGCAAAACAACAAGGACTCCCAACACGTAAACGTGCAGTAAAATCTGAAGGTGGCCTCCAGAGGCCGAGCTAGGGAGGTCTGGTGTCATTTGCTGGGGCAGTATGACCCAAAATAACTGCTTGGCACTTATATAGTCTATTGCTGTTTTAAGCTTTAAAGCAACATTGCTTTAATATTACTGAGGATTCCCAGCCTGATGGCAGGGAATATTCATGAGCATGTGAATCCAGGAAAGATCCAATGCTGGAGAGATTGTGCTTTCCAATTCATGCCTTTTGTGTGTTGTGGGTCTAGGAGGTCATTATGTATCACATTCATTGCAGGGGCCCTGGTATATCTGTTTGAGAATATATATGGGGTAGATGGGTGATGGCTCTGGCAGGAGTCTGCAAAGCTTACAGAACTACCCATCACCTGCCATTCAAGTTTGTGTGGGGTCAATCCTGGCATGGAGTTCCTGGTCACCTACCAGTTTTTTGTGGTGATATGTGGGAGTCTGTATGGCATGTCAGAAAAGAGTCAAGGGTGTTTTTAGGTAGCCCTCACCCATCTGCTCATAGGAGTGTGATGGTGTGTGCCAATTGGATCAGGGTGAGGGCGAATAGGAAGAGAACAGGCCATCGTCCTATTTTCCCCTTTGGATTCTAGGCTTTGTAGTTTTTTGCTTTTCCATTTGAAATGTAGGAAAACTACAAGTCCCAGAATTCCAAGAAAAAGCAGGTCTAGGCGGCCATCTCAAGCCTGGCCACAGGAAACTTGAGAGCTCGGAATTATACACCACTGTACTTGTAAAACTGTGAAAGAAGAAATGTCCACAATTCATGTAATACCTCAGACAACATTATTGTACTACATCATTAAAGTGGGGAGCAGTGATCAGGCTAGTCAACATTTTTTTTGTCAGGGTGCATAGTGAGATATAGATTAGCAAAACAAAAATGTTTCCATCACACGAATACTCCTGTGACAAACTGAGAAAAAAATTTTAAAAATAGGTTTCCACGAAAATGCTGAACTAAGAATTATAAACAGAAACAACAAGAAATTATAAACAGAAACAACAAAAAATGTTATCTGGCAAGGTAACCAAAAAACCCTAGCGTCACTAAAATGCCAGTGAAGTGTTTTTAATGTTCTACTGCTTCATCTGCCTAAAATCAGGGCCGGCTTTAGGGCCAGGCCATCTGGGAGACCGCCGGGGTGCAACATTAGCTCTCCTGATACGCCAGCTCGCGGCAGCAGGAGAGCGGGGTACTTTTTATTACAATAGGGCGCCGATGCTAAACCAGCATGGGGCGGCGTTTGAAAGGCAGCCCCATGCTTGTTTGACAGTCACACTCTATTGAAGCCATTAACTCCTCGCTCCTGCAGACGAGTGGGGAGTAAAGCACTTAATTAAATGGAGCGCTGCTGCAGGTTTTGCGGCAGCGCTCTATTTAACAGAGTAACTAAAGATTTGGCACTTCCCCCCTGCCACCCCGCAGGAACCGTGGTGAAGGGGTGCCAGGGCAGGGGTGGGGATGCTAAATTTTGTTGACTCGCCCTGGGTGCTGCCAAAGCCAAGGCCGGCTCTACCTAAAATCTTGGGCTCATCCGCATTTTGTAAATTTGCAAGTTAGGGATGCGTGGTGCACAAGAGCAGCTTGCGATTTGCGTTTGCACAAAATGAAATTATTATGTAGTGAGAAGGCACTTGGAAGTGAAATAGTCTCTTGAGATTCTTTCTCATCATGTAATGCCCAGATCAATCTTTGTGTCCATCCCATGAGCAGGCAATAACATGTTTTGTTTGTATACTACAGAATAATATACAGAACCACTGCTCCAGGTTCCAGCAGCGGCAGCGTGTGGCAGCGGAACGAACCCTCACCAGTTGAACAACCATTGTCTACCAGGAGGGGGAAGAAAACTGTTGAGTATTTCTGGTTTCCTGAGAATGACGGTGAAGAATAACACAAGAAGGAAGGAATCTCCACAAAAATAGTGTGTCTATTTAACAAAGTGCATTTATGGAAAAATTTACGATGCATACATTGGGCAAAACGAAGTTAAGAATGGTTCAAATTGGCCCAAACGACTAAGTGGCTTGTGTGCTGCAACGCCACGTCAAGGCAACTGCAACAGGGTCAAAATACTTTTAGTGTGGTTTTGCAGCGCACAAACCACTTAATCGTTTGTACCAATTTTAACCATTCTTAAAGTGCATGCCAACAAAACAAGCCTGTGGGAGTAAATTTGTGTGTCTGTATATGTATAGTGGGGGCGCCAAAGCTTTTCTTTGAATGCCAGGCTTCGTTGGCATAAACACAACACATCCCTTGCGGCCAGTCTTTAATTATTACATTACACGAATAATGTAAACGAAGACCTTTCTCTGTGGCTTACCTGGCCGCAGGTTTTATTCCATTTTAACACTTGATTCGAAACGCTCTTAATCTCTACATTGCATGCTTATCTTCACAGCAAAGTACCTCAATTACAATATACACACACTTATTAAAATTCCTTAACACCTTAAAGTTAGCATTCAATAGCCAAACATTGGAGGGCGTCCTCCATAACACCTTAAAGTTAGCATTCCATAACCAAACTTTGCAGGGCGTCCTCCATAACACCTTAAAGTTAGCATTCAATAACCAAACTTTGCAGGGCGTCCTCCATAACACCTTAAAGTTAGCATTCCATAACCAAACTTTGCAGGGCGTCCTCCATAACACCTTAAAGTTAGCATTCCATAACCAAACTTTGCAGGGCGTCCTCCATAACACCTTAAAGTTAGCATTCAATAACCAAACTTTGCGTCCTCCATAACACCTTAAAGTTAGCATTCAATAACCAAACTTTGGAGGGCGTCCTCCATAACACCTTAAAGTTAGCATTCAATAACCAAACTTTGCAGGGCGTCCTCCATAACACCTTAAAGTTAGCATTCAATAACCAAATTTTGCAGGGCGTCCTCCATAACACCTTAAAGTTAGCATTCCATAACCAAACTTTGCAGGGCGTCCTCCATAACACCTTAAAGTTAGCATTCAATAACCAAACTTTGCAGGGCGTCCTCCATAACACCTTAAAGTTAGCATTCCATAACCAAACTTTGCAGGGCGTCCTCCATAACACCTTAAAGTTAGCATTCAATAACCAAACTTTGCAGGGCATCCTCCATAACACCTTAAAGTTAGCATTCAATAACCAAATTTTGCAGGGCGCCCTGCAGACCATGCTCATGTTTTGTCCTTCTCCCACATATTTCAGTCCAGTCCATTTAGGCCAAAGCTCCCCAGTCTAATGTCTCAGAGGACTGTCCGGCCCTTGCGGATTGACGCTTCTCTTCTTGCTCCAGCCCCAGTCACACCATGAAAGTGAGGCTCTTAGAGTGGCAAGGGGCCTTTACACTCTTGGCCCCCCCTGGCTCCATCGGTTGCCTACTCGTACTTCCTTCTTTTGAATAATGATGTCCAATTGTGTTGCTTGCTGGATGGAGGGTGCCACCATTTTGCCTATTCAGCCCTTTTGGTGCCGCATGGCCTTCTTTTCGCGGACTTCTGGGCCTTCCCCCATACGTGTCTCTCAGGCTACGCCCATGTTATGCTTGTGGCCTCATCAAGGTCTGCCTTCGTCTTCCCCCTTGTCTACCGCCAGAACAGGTTATTCTGCAAAGGGACTCGGGCAACAGTTCAAAGCCCTGTTCTTCCCAATGCATTTAAATCTTCTTGAGGGACATGACCAGAGCACTGTGACTAAGCATGCGCAGGTGCAAATTTGACCCTGTGACGGCTCATACATGACTGCTCAGCCTCACCCCTTTTCTTTTTTTTGTTCAACTTCACCTGGATAGGACATGTACATAGCAAAGCAGATGTCAGGTGAGACCTGGTAAAAAGGGGACCTTAGGACTACGAGGATAGGAGGAAATAGCGACCTTCAAATACTGTAGCACCCCGAAAAACAGGCATTGATTTAAAGGCCACTTCTTACAGGACAATGCCAATTTAAGTAGCAATGGGCCTCCTTACAGGCCCGGCAGTAACCCTCCCGGTAAAAATTTACCACGCCTGACTTCCCGGTGCCACCGGCTCATTACAAGTCTGGTGGCCAGGAAGTCAGGGGCCAGTAAATTTGGAAATTCCCATTCCCATAGAATCCCATAGGACTCTATGGGAATGGGGACACAGAGGCACTGTTAACTGCTTTGCTTACCGTGACCGATGCGCCCAGCAGGGTCAGACCTGTCGGGCACAGAAGCTCCAACAGGCAAACCCGTAGTTTGCCAGCTTGTTTACTGGCACCCTTATTTCCGGACCGGCGAACTTGGCATGAGGCCCAATATGTCTATCTGAAGACTGATAGGACTTAGTGCAATGCGACTCAGTGTTTAAGGACCTTCCAACAGATGGATTTTGGCTAGTGACGCAGGAGAGATTGATATGATATGTCATTTATAACGCGCCTGTACACAAGTGTTTCTAGCCGCGACAAGACAAGGGAGGGAAGACAGAGGGAGGACAAGACAAACGATCTTGCTAGGCCTTGTGTCATTCAGATTGTGCAAGTGCGACAACGTAAAGTGCAGGGGGAAGATGGAAGGGGGAGGTGCAATGAGGGCAGCATGTCCTGAAAAAGTGCAGCACGGCTCTGGGTAAGTGCAAGGAGGCAGGGGACTGTAGAGGTTATAGTTACAGCGCCTACCTAAGTGTGCAGTGGGACCAGAGGCAGTGCAGGGGAGACTGATCATGGAGGAGCCTGGTACCCAGTGTGAATCTGAGGGTAGCCAAGCAAGTCGGTGCCGCGGACAGGTAGTTGAGCAGTGGAGGGAGAGGGAGAAAGCAGAGGAGAAAAGGAAGGTCTTGAGCTGCTTCCAGAACTTCAGGGCGCCCAGCTCAAGTTTAAGAGGGGCAGGGAACCATTTCAGAGGTAGGCACCTGCAGCGGACGGAGATCAACCGGTACTTGGATTGGCAAAGAACATTACTAAGAAAAGTCAAACGATTTAGACATGAGGAAAGGATGAGTCTGTGTGACCACATTGTAAAAGTAGCAGATAACATAGGGGGCTGCAGTCGATAGCATCTGTTGATTTGAGACATTTCTTATGGGTATTGAAAGGCAGTGGGCTCATCACAAATATGGTGGTACAGTAAATAATAGTGGTAATTCCGTTACCTCCCTTTCTGGGTTGTTAACAAAATGACTGCCCTTGTTACTGTACTGCTAAATTACTAGTATGCCCTTAAGGTGGAGGATTTACTTCTTGCCCGGTGCTGGAGGTAAATCCTTCACTTTATAGGACAAAACGGACTGAATTACCACGGGTGGAATTACCACCTGTGGAAATTCCTTCAAAATACCCATGGAGTCGAAAATACTCCAAGAATGGTGAGTAACTCTACTATACCGCCATTCTCAATCTGGCAATAATTCTGCCAAAATTGTGTGAGTATTAGTAATCTCCAGAATTACGACAATACTCGGACTAAGGCCCGGAAGTACCGTTTGGTTGTTGCTTGTTCTTTTATCGTTCAATAATGCATATAGCGCTCTTATACTCTTGGGTGTGAGTGCTTTACAAATTCATAAAATCCAATTAAAAATTCAGTATGTCATGGTACCACTTTACCTTCCCTAGTTACCATTGTTTAAAACGATATGTGACAAAACTGACCGCAAATACTTAAATCGCATACAGGGTGTGGTTCTCAACAAAGCCTCTTTCCTCACTCTCAAGTCCCTTTGGAGCATTTGCTTGTGGCTTGGTCTCCATGGCTGGGAGGTTTCAAATTAATCTTAACCTCTGGCATTGCTCTGGGCAACCCTCCAGACCATCGCTCTTCACCTGCCAAGCCATTACAAAAGGAGAAAGACCATATACAAATCAGGCTTGGTCCCACCCCCAAAGCGGTAGTTCAGCCCGATCTGCTAGGTCACATCCCTTCTGCAGAAGACCACAAGCATTCCCAGACATGTTTCGCTCTCCAGGTCTGTCCAATTCCGATTTTTATCGAGGACAACTTTTAGAGCCCTACCTTCCCAAAGTGTGCACAAAAGTGAAGAAGTATTGCACTCATCCCTTTAAGGTTCCTGAAACCAAAAAGACTGCTATCCTGTGGTGGGCAAGAGAGGAGCTTCTGGAATTCACAGGAAGCCCTTTGGTGACCCAATGGCTTCTGAATTTTGAAAGCCCTACTGGGCTGTAAAAATCTACTGGTTGACAGGATGCTCTTGTCAAGCTTGTGGCACAAATACAGAAGTAACAAAGGCCCTTTATGTTTGTCTCCTTACTCCGATTATTAAAAGGTCATTATGGCAGCTGGTCGACACTGGGAGCCTCCCAGGGGCCCAGGATTCAGGTAGGAGAGTGCAAAATATAAGAATAAAAAATTAAAAATAATTCAGCAGGAGGGTTTGGAAAAATACATCATTTTTTTCACACGAAAGTGTTTACCCTTTCTGCTTCCAGCAAAAGTGTTGTAACAAATCCCAGAAGAAAAAAAAAACGTTGTAGGATTTTTTTAGCCAACTAAGTTGAAAACGAATAAAAAGATTTCAATTAGTTTGCTAAAAAAATATGCCAAACATATGAGGGATATTTTATCTGCAAAACAAGTGGAAGATTCGAACAGAGGACATTCATTTCATTTGCTGAGAAAATGTTCAGCAATGGTCCACGTTTTCTTCCAGCAAAGAAAGTGGTAAACTCAAGTAATTAGTGGAAAGTTATTTAGTTGATTTTTCAACTCACTTTGCTGGGGGAGAAAAACTCACGATCAACTTTTGTTTCACTTAGGTGGCTGAGAAATTTGCAGCAACGGTCCTATTGTTGACTTTTGTACCGATTTTGTGAATTCTGAAAGCCACAAACCTATTTTGTACAGACTTCAGCTAATGTGGAAGTTACTTTGCATTTAATTTTTCTGCCAAATATAATTGTTTCACGAAGCTGAAAAAATGTAATGCACAATTTCATGAAACTGGCAAAAGAAACCGTTTATTTTGCACATCCCTAGTTTGAAGGTTTGGGAGACGGGTTATAGAGATAAAGCACATCCATACCTCCAGCAGGTAAATACTGTTGCACTGGTTGGAGGGCAGCTGCTCATGGGTGTTGGGACAAAGATTCTCCAAGGGCCCTTCCTGAAAGAAAGAACAAAGCATGACGAACACGGACTTGCTTATAAAATACCAATGTACAACTCGTTCGCAAAGCACCACAGTGAAATATGCCGATTGCTTTGGGCCTAGAACATTCTCGATAATGAATCGGGCTGACTGTCTGCAATCAGGGAAAACCCAAGCGCTGGCCCAACTGAAAAAGGTACATTGAAAAGCCTCACCAACACGTACTACTTGGTACAATGTGCTGCTGAACACCTGAGTACAATCAGGACAGCAGTAGGGTCGGCTCAGCAGAAAGGGGATTGCACATTGCAAGAGCCCAAATGAACTTGCCTGTCTGTACATGACTGTGGTGTCCCCAGGTCGGGGTAGGGAGCGAGCGCGCGTCGCGGCAATGACAGGCTGACACAGAGCGGTGCCGTAAACCTCCTTCTTTATTCGTGCCTTCGCATTCAACTAACTAGCCCCGCCCCTCCCGCGTCACTTCCCTTCTCTTCCCGCCCGGGTCCCTCCCGCCCCCGTCGTCCAGGATACGTCAACATGACATCTCCCCCCTTTTTAAACTGTTACCACACTCTTCGCAACAGGCGATGATCTGGCGAGTCTCTAGTCCATCTCCTCGATCCACCGGCGAGGTCTGGTCCGGACTCGCTGTGGTCGTGTCAGCTCAGCCCTTGGTGACGGTCTGCTTACGGCCGTCTCGGCTTCTGGATCTTGATCCGATTCGTCGGCGTCCCACGGATCCTCTCCTTGTTGATCGCTGTATTCTTCCTCTGGTGGGGCCTGTACCCTGCCGCTCAGGCGTCTTGTTCCGGGCGGTGGGAGTTCCTTGAAATGGAACGAGTTCCGGGTTATCGCTCCTGTGGAGCCTTGTGCAGTGATCATCGACCCCTTCCTCTGGGTAACGAGAAGAGGCTCTTCCCGAAATGCAGGCGTGTGCTTATGGGTCGAGGGTTGTCGAACGGCCACCACATCCCCTATGGTTATGTGGGATGTCTGGGCTTTTCTGCGGGCGTCGGTGTATTCTTTCATTCTGTTCTTTGCTGCTTCATCCCGCTCTCGGACTTCCGCATCCATCGCCGGGCGTGGTGTACTCGCCTCTGCTTGGGGAATTCGGGTTTGAGGGTTGCGCCCAAACATGAGTTCGGCAGGGGTCTTCCCTGTTGTGCTATGGGGCGTTCCCCGGTAGTCCCGTAGTAGTTGGTTGAGTACCTGTTCATATGGTTGTTCCGTGAGACGAGCAATCTGCAAGGCCCGCTTGAGATTGGCCATGAACCGTTCGATCATCCCGTTTGCTTGCGGCCACAGCGGGGTCACCTTCCGATGTCGGAACCCCAAGTATTCCGCAAACCTGGCAAATTGATGTCCGCAGAACGGGGCCCCGTTATCGGTCTTGAGTACTTTGGGCACTCCGTAGGCAGAGAAAATGTGGTCCAGTGCTGGGACGACATGATGCGCGGCCGTGGACGAGATCATCTGTACTTCTGGATATCGGGAGTACTCATCCATTACTGCAAGGACATATCTTCCCCCTTCAATGGGTCCAAAGAAGTCGGCGGCCACCGCTTCCCATATGTTCTGCGGAAGTTCGGACATTTGTAGTGGCTCCGGATGTCGGTTTGGTGTGATGATGCAGCAGGTGGGGCATGTTCTCAGGGCGGCCTCCACTCGGGCATCCATTCGTGGAAACCACACCTTTTGGCGCAGCATGCGCTGTGTGGAGACAATGCCTCGGTGGGTCTCGTGTGCCAGGTTGATGACCTTCTCCCGCATGGTTGCTGGGATCACTAGCTTGCAGTCCTTGAGCAGGAGATGGTCTTCTGATACGGCTAACTCTTCTTTCACAAGGAGAAGTCGTTCCACGTCTTCTCATGTTTGGCCCCCTGCCGCTTTTCCTCTCTCCTTGGCCCTTCTCCATTGTCCAGATGTGAGACCTTCACATATGATGCGGCATGCAGGGTCGTTTTCAGTTTCTCTTGCCAGTTCCTCTGTGTTAACCCCCTCCGGCGTGGTTTGATGAACCAGGTATCTGAGGTAGCGGTCCGCCACCGACGGTTCAGGTCTGCTTTCGTCCCTCGGTCTCCTCGACAGGAAGTCAGCAGGGTTCTCACCCTTCCCTGGTCTGTGAATGATGTTGAAAGCGTAGTCTTGCAGACGTAACCCCCACCGGGCGATCCTAGGGGGCATCTTGGCTTGGGGATTGCCATAGAGAAACAGTAGCGCCTGATGATCGGTGACTACCTGAAATGGCTTTCCATACAGGAATAAGTGGAAGTGTTCGCATGCCCACACCACCGCTAGTCCTTCCTTTTCAGCCTGGGAGTAGGCCTGTTCAGTGGCGGACAAGCTGCGGCTGGCATAGGCTACCACGTGTCTCTGTTGTGGGTCTTTGGGATCAAATTGAGCCAGGATGGCCCCTAATCCCACGGGGCTGGCGTCCACTGTTAGTTCCGTTCTCCGATTGGAGTCATAGTAGGCCATGTTCTCTGCTTTCGCAACCCTCTCCCTGATGGTTTCGAAAGCTCCTTGACATGCACCGGTCCACTCGAATTTCTCGTTCTGGTGTGTTAGTTTCCGCAAAGGTTCACTGACCAAGGCAAAATCCTTGATGTACCTGCTGCAGTAACTGGCTAGGCCTAGAAACGAGCGAAGTTCTGACACATTGAGTGGCGCAGCTGTGTCATTCAGGGCTGAGACTTTGTCCGGATCTGGGGTCATCCCCACCTCTGAGAACACGTGGCCAAAGAATTTTAGCGTGCTCTTCCGGAACTCGCACTTGTCCTTGTTGAGTGTGAGGTTTGCATCGTGTAAAGCTTTGCACACCCTCATGAGGGTTTCGTCATGGCTCTTTACGTCAGTCCCAAACACCAGAATGTCATCCGAGTAGTTGAGGCAGTTGGGAATGTGCTTTATGATGTTATGGACCTCAGCTTGAAAGATCTCTGCGGCTGACGACACCCCAAAGCTCAGCCTTTTGTATCTGAATAACCCAACGTGGGTGACAAATGTGGTTATGTTGCGACTCTCGGGGTGTAAGACCAACTGATGGTATCCCTTCTGGAGGTCTAGTTTTGAGAAAACCTTGGCTCCGTTTAGCAGATGTATCATGTCCGTTATACGTGGCGCAGGGTATCTTTCCCTGCGGATTGCTTGGTTGGGACGTCTCATGTCGACGCACAACCTGATGGTTTCAGATCCCTTCTTCGGGACGGGGACGATGGGAGAAACCCAGGTGGTTGCTCCCGAGGCCTTTTCAATAATGTCCTGTTCCAGCAATTTCTTTAACTCATCCTCCACCTTTTGTTGGATGTTGACAGGGATCCCTCGGTATGGCTGAGCCACTGGGCATATGGAGTCGTCTATGTGTAATTTTACTTGTCGGTTCTTTAGTTTCCCAATTCCTCTGAATATTTTTGGATACAGGTTGTTGATCATGTCAATCGGGTCGATGTACTTGTGAACCATGATGTTGTATAGGATGTGTATCAGGCCCAAATCTGAAGGCGGCCTTGAAACTCAGGACACATCCGCTGTCTGTTTCGGTGGCCAGGACGTGGATTGGGACTTTCATCTCTTGGCCCTTGTATCGGCATAGCCCACTGAACCTTCCTACGCACTTGAGGGGAATTTTCGCACCATAGGCGTAGATATCAACGGTGGCTGGCTGGAGCTTTGGTTTCGGGGTTAGTTCGGCATACACCTGTTCACTCACCACGTTGACGGTGGCGCCAGTATCGATGAGGAATTCCGTTGGTCTTTCCTGCAGCTTGATGATGAGGGTGGGGCTATGAGCGGTGGCTGTGGGATTTCCTAAAGCGTAAACGTACGCCTTCTTTTTGTGATCACTTCCGGAAGAACTAGGGTCTGATTCGGTGGGGGATTGTTCGACTAGATAGCGAACGTGGCGTCTTGATCTTCTTTCGGGTTTGGCCCGTGTCACGAATCTTCTCCTTTCTCTCCGCTTTTGGCGGTCGTCGCCGGAGTCCTTATCTCTCTGGTCACTTCCGTGTTGACTTGGAGGGTTGGAGGTGTTACTTGGGGTCGAGTGTGTATTCGGTGTTCCCCCATATCGATTCCTCGAGCGAGTGGTGCTGTCTCGAGGCCTCTCTCTCCCTCGATCCCTGAACAGTCTGCATACCGCTTTGAAATGGCCTTCTTCACCGCATGAGGTGCAGCGTTGTCCTATGGCTGGGCATGTCCCTTCATGGGGATATTCGAATCCACACTTGTAGCAGAATAGTTCTTCTGTCCTTTTCTCTAGGTGTAATTTGTTCAAATTTTCGCCCAGTGGTGTGCTCCCGAAGCTTTCTACTTGACAGTCGATGGCTCTCTCGACCCTGGCCAGTGCCAGTATTTCCTCTAGCGTGCGGGACTTCTGGAGCAGTTTCCTGCGGAATGTTTGGGACTCGCACCCTGATATTATTTGCGACCTGAGGGCTTCAGTGTTCGAGTAATTTGCAAAGTCACAGTGCTTGAGCTTTGTGCGGAGTCGCATTACGTACGCGTCCATGCTCTCCCCTTTTGCCTGCTTTGTGGTGTGGAACAGGTGCCTTTCATAATCGACATTGGTGTGAGGCGCGAAGTATGCTGCCAGGGCGTCTTTTAGTTTCTGTATGGAGTCCGTGGAGTCCTGGGGCATTTCGTCTATGATGTCTCGGGTGGCGGAGCCGACCGCTAGCTTTAGTAGGCACACTTGCCTTGCATCCGCCACTGGCCCCGTGGCCCCCATATACAGGTCAAAGTCTCGAATCCATTTGGTCCACCTGGGGCCCATGTTGCTCGTGTCCGTCACGTCAAAGGCTCCAGGCATCTGGGCAGCCAGTGTGTCCGGCAGTTGGTAGGGCACGTGATCCAGCATTTGGTCTAGGGGTGCTGGGGGCCCATTTCCTGCAGCTCCCGCGCCTTGGTTTGCATCCTGATCAGACATGGTGCTGGGAGCGTGGCTTCCTTATGCGGGATTCCGCAGTCGTGGTGTGATGGCCGCCTTAGGAGGCACGAGCACCATCGATGAGCACCACACCTGTTGAAGCGCCCTGGCGGGGGCCTGGCCTGGTCCTAGGCCCTGGATTGTGGCTGCGCGAGGGCCTTCTCCCTCTCTCGGCGTGGGCCAGGGCTTGATCGTGACTAAGCACTCGGCCACTTGTGCTTGGGCCCGCACCGTATCCCGCCGCGTATCACTACGCGCACGTGCGCTCGCCTGCTTCTCCGTGCTCACCGTCGCGGCCCGGATCTTCTCTCCGTCCTGCTGTTGCATCGGTCGGCAAGCGTTCTCGTCGCTGTTACGTGCCGATGCACGGCGCTCGTCTCCGGGGACCCTGCCTCTCAGAATCCCACCTTCGTCGCCATTGTGGTGTCCCCAAGTCGGGGTAGGGAGCGAGCGCGCGTCGCGGCAATGACAGGCTGACACAGAGCGGTGCCGTAAACCTCCTTCTTTATTCGTGCCTTCACATTCAACTAACTAGCCCCGCCCCTCCCGCGTCACTTCCCTTCTCTTCCCGCCCGGGTCCCTCCCGCCCCCGTCGTCCAGGATACGTCAACATGACAATGACTGGGACAGAAAGTGCTAAACAGTAAACAGTTTAGTGTCGAAACATTGCGCATATGCCCTGCACACTCCTTGGTGCAAGAATAATTTTGTTGGTCTGTATACTCACCCTTGGTCTGAATACTCACCCACACATGCTAAGTAATATGGAAAAAAAATGTTAAACGGGCATTGGCAATGCCAACAGTTTAGGCTTTCGTGTAGGCATGGGAAAAGCACAGCCGTAGTGGTATTAACTGGCCTTTTGCACCTGGGTTGGGGAGCCAACCAATCAGGTTGCTGGGATCGTGGGCTGAATTCTGGCAGCTGCTTTCCTACCCCGCCATTCCCCCTCTCACTATCCTCTTCTCCCCCCTCCAGTCACTGATTGCTCCCCTTTCCTCCCCACTCACCTTATTCCAGACTCTCTCCACGGCATCAATCTTAAGTCAGTATTTTCTTTGAATGCATGGGGCACCGCAAGTTGTTCAGTGCATTGGAAGAAAATACATTGATATCAGCACCCCAGGTTTCAGGATTGAAAACCCAGGGTGCTAATGGCAATAACACCCGATCCGGCCCGCTGTATCAGGTGGGAACAGCAGTGGGGCCCATCGTAAAGTACCCATCGTAAAGGCCCCATCATAAAGGCCCTGCTGCTCTCGGGGATATAACCCAGATCAGGTGTTATTGCCATATTGATAATAGCAGGTGCAAAATGGTGCGAGTACCTGCACATCTAATAGCAGTACCTGGCAAATGCCTAATACTATACACAAGCCAAAACTGTTGGCTTTGCCAATGCTTATTACAAACAGGACTTCTGTGAAGGGCACGCATAGTGTTTATAAATCGAGTAGCTGAAGGCGGACCTGGATACGACATTTTTATTACACCGGTAGCGGGTTTATGGGTTTACAGTCCAAATGAAGTCATTAACTCTCAGAAGACTGCTTTAAAAAAACCGTGGCAGGCACTTCGAGAACAAAGTTTGATGGTAAGACTTGAATAAAGCGAGCTCAAAGAGTTCTGATGAGGAGGTGTTTTGGGCAGGGAGAGGCAGGAACTGGGTGGGAATGGCCAAAGGGATTGGTATGGCCATGGGCAGTCAATGGTTGGGCAAATAACAAAACAACACCTACAAGCTGCATGACCTGCCTCATATGTCATTCCTCCCTATCTGTACTCTTATTTAATAGTTTCAATTTATAGGTGTCTCAAGTGACACCTAATAGCCCAAACTAAAAAGGAGCATCCATTTTAGGATTTACTCTGTGATTTACAGTTTTTAATCGAATCTTCACAGCGTGACTACCACAACACTGGGCACATCAGTGTAACAATACTTCTCAGAATTTACTATTCAACTCCACCCTTGCACCAATGATCATGCACACGCTTCTCTGCCTTCACTAATACAGTATTCGCTTCACTCTGCTCCATGTGGACAAACCACCACCACTCCATCAGTTTAACTGGTCAACAGAACTTGCTCTTCCTTAATCCAGGCTATCCTTCGGAAGGTTTGGGTGTCATATAAATGGACCCCTTCGTACACTCTTGGTTTATGTAGACGTAACTACATCAAATTCTTCCTAATCCAAAACCTACAGTTCCCTCTGCACTGATCCCCTCGGGAAGACGGCTGTATAGTTCTGCTGTAGCCCACAACCCTCAAACCCCCTAAGAGTGGAGGCTCAGTTGCTCGTTGCAGCTGGAAGACATCTGGGAAGAAAAATATTGCCGGGATTTGGAGCAGGTGTAAACATAGTTGTATTTACCATCAGCTTGGAGGCCTAGAGCTGCCCTTAGCACATGGTTGCCAAAGGCGTCTTTCCAACCGCATGGGCGATTAATAAGCTCCATTCCTGAAAGTGAAGCCCATAAACTGCAACTGCATAGGGGTTAGTGGAACCAGCTCTGAGCCCACCAGGCTTTGCCGGCCTCAGACCTGGACTTCTGCACATAAAAGCTTCTGGGAAAGAAGCTGAAAAAAAGTAAGATTGAGCAGGAGAGAAAACCCCTGTGAAAAATGACAACTCATTGCACTTGGGTTTGGGTCTAAGGAAAACAGGCACTGTGCGCCCCCAATGGATTTGGAGTCGGGGAGGATAAGGGAGGTTGATTGAAGGGCCTGGGCTTGACGTTGGCTCCCACCATGGACTCATTTTTGGACTGGGGCACGTGCTCCTTCTTCTGACCCACCCATCAAGGAGATGAACGACCCCAGGTACTGAGAAGTAAGTTGACTCTGGCCTAAAACCGCCTGCATTTCAATGAAACTGTTTTCTCTGACCTATTTACTGATGGTTTCATAATCAATGTATGATCTGGTGTGTATATATATATATATATATATATATATATATATATATATATATATATATATATATATATATATATATATGTCTCACGGAATCAACGACTTTACTATTTTCAACATCAACGCTAAGAAAAGAGAAAACCCATGAATGTCTGAGCTTGTTTATTAACAGCCATTGTTGCCTATTGTGAAGTGGTTCAATATGTTTGTGTCTGTTCTGCTCTTGTCCTTGTTCATAGCTGCTAAATAATACCATGTTCTCAGGGTTTCTTCGTTTCATTTAAATAAAGCAGGTGTGTGCTATGCTTATTTTGTCTATTTCTGGAATATACCTGAATAACACTGTTTAAAGGCAGTGCAAAATATAGTCATTTTCCGTGTAAAATAAAGGTATGTCTACCACTGCAGGTATGCATACGGATACATTTGAATTACTTTCTTATAGTCCAAAAAATCATCGCGTGTCCCTCGATGCTTAGGCCGCTTCTCCTGTGCTACCGAATAAACCAGGCATGTTTTAAAAAAAAGAATGCGTGATCTCTACCTGTAATTTCAGCAAATATAATGCAAAATATCAAGCATGAAAATAGTGAAGTGAACAGTAGAATATCATCTGAGAAATGTACTGTTCTTGTAAAATCGCAGATTATTGTCAATATGGAAAGCATGTTGTCTGGTTGAGTGAACCACTGGTTGTCAAAATACTGGTGCCACGTCTTGCTCACCATTCTCTAAGCAGAGCTCAAATGCGTGAGGAAGCCAACAGAGCAAAGCAAGAGGACAAGATGGCGGCGCAATTGCCTACCAATCCACTCACTTACAGGCACAGAGGAAAGCCAAGTATGCATAAGGTGCTGCTGCTGTACTATGAACACACAGGAATACAAAATACATAGTACAAATATGCCTAGTTACATTAGAGATTTGGCAGTGCAAATAGGACCAAACAGATTATAATGCCCTCTTTGGTTTGTTTTGTTTCAGTTTGACCCGCTATTAGGGGATGAAATAAGTACTGTTAAGGCATGCAGTAAAGGCAGGTCTCTGTCTCATTATGAGAAAACTGCCAGTACAACAGTAACGAAGGAGGATTTTCGCAAATCCCGCGTGCAGTATTTGTATTGGTTTTTATCCCTTTCCACCCTCAGATGAACGGTCAGCATTTATCCTTCTCTGTATTACATTTAAAAGGCGGCAAGAAGGTGGGCTTTTGAAATGTTTTCTTTTTCACTGCTTTTGGGGGTCTACCCAAATAGTCTTTTTCCATTAAGTCAAGGGAGACTCTAGCACAAGCCTTCAAATGAAGGTCTGTGGTATTTGACCTTGTTATAAGTTTGTATTTACATGGATTACCATCTGTGGTAAATACCCCAACACCCAATACATTGGTGGATGGCAAACACAAACAGCATTTCTATATGCCCCATCCTTAGTGGTACTGCGCCAAGCTCAAAATGATGGTCAGTGATTTTTGGGTCATTTTCACAGGACTGGGATGAGAAGCCAGGTTGGGGCATTGAGGTAATCAAATACTTTTTTTGTGGTTCAAAAAGACAGTTTGTTTGACTGAGGGCTGAACACTGCTCCCCCCACCCCCTCAAAATAGGACGCTAATGTTAAGAACAGTGTGTTTCCCAACAAGTAATATGTTGTGATTAAATGCAAGTGATGGATGCCGAAACAAAACCTATGGAAGTGCATTTGATAAGATATGATATGGCATTTGTAAAGCGCCTGTACATAAGTGTTTCTAGGCCCGACAAGACACGGAGTGGGAAACAAGGGAGGGCAAAATAACGATCTTACTAGACCTTGTGTCATTAAGATCGTGCAAGTGCAGGGACAAGAGGGAAGGGGAGAAGTGCCAGGGGGAGGGCTAGGGGGAAGTGCAGTTAACTCACAAGTGCAGACAGTGTGTGGCTCATAAGTGCAGAGAGAAGGGACTGTATGTTTGCAGATACAGACCCTTAAGTGCTGGGGAGCCGGAGGCAATGCAAGGGCAAATGGACATGCAGGAGCATGGGCCCGAGTTCGTGAGGGTGACCAGGTGACCAGGGCGCGAAGCAGTCAGGTGCATCAGTAGGGGAGAGGAAGAGAGAAAGCAGAAGCAAAAAAGAAGGTCTTGAGTTGCTTCCGGATGCCGAGGTGGTTCTGCTCAGGTTAGAGAGAGGCAGGGAGGCTGTTCCAGGGGGTGGCCCCAGCCGAGGAGGTGGATCTGCCCCCAACTCTCTGCTTGGAGAAGAGTCTGACCCTCAGAGAGTTGGAGGTGGATGAGTGGAGAGCTCGAGAAGGAAGATGTTTTGGAAGAGAGAGTTGGAGGTAGAGAAGTCCCAGGCCCCAGAAAGCCTTGTGGACAAAGCAGAGGGTCTTGAAGTTGATCCTTACAGCCACGGGTCGCCAGTGAACAGATTTCAGAGCTGGAGAGATACGATCCCTCAGCTTGAGGCCAAGGACAAGTCTCGCAGTCCTGTTCTGGGTAAGTTGTAAAGATCGAAGAGTAGAGGCAGGAAGATTTAGAAAGAGGCTGTTTCAATAGTCCAGCCTAGAGAGGACCAGAGCTCTGGAGACAGTGAGCTTCTGAAGTAAAGTGAGAAAAGGAAGAATACCACTGAGGAGGTGCAGCTGATAGCTTGACTTCTTAGAGATGCCAGAGATGTGAGGTGAGAAGGAGAGGGTGGAGTCGAAGATGACACTAAGGTTCTTAGCCTCACAGGAAGGAGCAGGAAGAGGACCCAGAATGGGCAGCCAAAGAGAGGAAAGGAGGGAGCGGGTGTCCCGAAGAGGATGATCTCAGTCTTACTAGCATTAAGGCAGAGATCATTGGCAGCACACCATTTCTGAATTTGCGGCCAGACAGTCAGTTATGAGAGAAGAAGAGTTGGCCATTAACATTAGAAAAAGTAAATTTAATGAGCACTTTTTCGCCAGGAAAGGCACTATCAAGCTATAACCATCAACATGCTTTGGCTCCCCTCTCCTTTTCCCCATTTCTGACATTTATCCCCCTTACATGCAAAACTAGGTAGACTGCAAGATCCATTGTTCTACTTTAAGCTTAAAAATGCAGGTTATCACCACTAAAATACCTTCTTTCTCTCCGGTTTTATAATTTCCCTCAAAATCTCCTTTCTTGCAGCAAAGGTACCATATATAATGGGGTTAGAGAGGAGGAAACATGGTTATAGAGTCAGATGAACAAGGCGAGGAGGAGAAAGCAGAAACTAGATGACCGAGAGGAACAGTGATAGCTTAGATCATTGATCCTCAAAGTGTAGCTCGGGAACATCATGTTGCTTGCTGCACCCTAAATTGTTGCTCACCAGTTGCTCTGGGCCTTGGTGTGGAGGCCCAGAAGGAGGTGCTCAAGGGATGAGACCTCATTAGAAGTAACAGAGTGCTGGAATGTTGGCCAATGAGCATGCTGTGGTTTCAGTTAAATTATTTTTGTAGATGCAAGATTTGACTTTATTGCCACCATGCACATTATTTTTCAGTAAATGTTCTTACTTATTATAGTAGGGTTATTGTTAAAAAAAAAACGGTCATTTTAAGATATTTTGCCCGCCTGACAAATGTATGCATGAGCAAAATAATTGAACCCTGTTCCCATGTTTGTGTCCTGGAGAAAATTGTCAAATTCTGTTTCTTTGTACAGTTAGCAGGAGCATAATCAGACCCTCCAGGATACTGTGTCAAGGAATTGAATATTTTGCAGCATAAAATATGAAATTATGCGGCACAAAAGTATATCTCTTTGCTGCATTTTTGCTGTGCGTTTTTAATTGCCTGCAGGGTTTGTGAGAGTCGGGGTGTGATCATCGGCACCTTTGGTATGTTGGTTCTCCTATTGTGTAATCGAAAAGATTCCAAGATGCCCCACGCTTTACAGAAAAGCTTTTGTTTTGTGCGTATGCATATTTTATGTTATTAACTGTACTGATGTTTACATCTTGTAATGCTGTAAATGTACCCATTCCATGGATGCCAACTTTAGTTTTGCCACTGGGGCACATTTTTGTATTATGCACTTACAGAATCCTTAACCACAGTGCTTTGCAACAAAGAATTGTAAACAGCTTAAAGTAGTTAGTGAGAGCTGGTGGTTCATGTTTTATGGTGCTTAAAGGAGCGTACGGGTACATTGTGTTGAAGCACAGTAGGTATCACAAATGCAGAGAGATAGGCCTGACAGAATTCTAACATACTTACAAGTTGTGAAGGCTCTCTGGAGAGCTACATATTGTGTACCAAACCCCATGGGATGAACCCGCTTGGTTAGGAGAGGTACATGTTTTCACTTCCGTAATCTTCATATCTACATGCAAAGAATCTGCTTAATATGAGAACTGTAAATCCCAACAAAGCTAATAATGCAGGTAAACCACTGCCCACTTCCCTCTCCTTGCATCACTACAGGAACACCCTTGTTTATTACATGTATGCAGAAAGATAGCTATAAAGCCATGTTCTGCAAGTCCTGGCATTTAGATAAATGTCATTTTGCATTCCTTACACATTATACGGGTCGGGCTAGAAGTACCAGAATTCAACTTGTGACAGATCCATTGTGTCGTCCTTTCTTCCTTAGGGGAGACCCTTCCCATGTGGCCAGGATGGTGCGGTCACAGTCCAACAGTCCCCCTGGCAGTGGTGCATCGTGGGAGGATCACATGGGGAGGAGAACCCCTATGGGACAAGGGAAGATCATCCATGGAAAACACAGTATCCCTGCAAATCACTTGACCTTAGCCCACCTTCCTGCAACCCCAACATCAAGCACTACTACCCTCACATATCCATGTGTAATTGTCACCCTATCACCTTGGGGAATACTGGAACGAGGAAGGGTGTAGGTTCTGTAGGGGGGGGGAGTACCAATTTCCCTAGATAGTACTGGGATGAGGAAGAATAGGAATTACCTAAGCGGAGACTCCTTGTCCAGTGCTGAGACAAAGAAGAACTGCATTAGATCACAAGGGAACGACAAGATTAGTGCTGTGATGAGGAAGAAGTGCAGAGACATGAAGATACCCTCTGTGAACCACATTGAACAGTCGTAAGTTACTTACCTGTAACTCCTGTTCTCCAGCATTGGTGTCTTTTAGATTCGCATGCTGTTTGAATATTCCCTGTCATCATGCTGGGAATCCTCTGTAACATTAAATCAGTTTGCCTTTACATTTTTCCTAACTACTTGTCACTTT
The DNA here is from genome assembly GCF_040938575.1 of Ambystoma mexicanum. NCBI lineage: Eukaryota > Metazoa > Chordata > Amphibia > Caudata > Ambystomatidae > Ambystoma > Ambystoma mexicanum. The sequence goes on along the minus strand of NC_090934.1, from coordinate 752,484,204 downwards.
AATGCTCTGTCAGAGCCCTTCTGGGCCATATTGCCTACATCCAATTAGACAGGTCATTTGGCAAGCTCATAAATGTGGCGCTATGAGCCAGGAATAGCCATAAGAGAGGGTGGAGGGAGGGTCGCATGTGAATTTATGAAAGATACAAATGATGAAAAACGACTTACAGTTTAGTTACATATTCCTTCTCCGGCATTGAATGTTTCATAGATTCACATGCAGTTTGAATAAGATTACATAGCAGTACATACATAAAACCAAAACGGGTGGAGGCATAGCTAAACAGAAGAAAGTAACTCACCTCAGGAACACTCGCCTCACGCAAACAGGTTGCAAAGCACTGCCTGGCTGACCTGGGAATCCACCCTGGAATCCCCACTGATGCAGTAAAACCTTGTGAAGGTATAGCTAGACCTCCACGTGGCTACCCTGCAAATGTCTAGCAGAGGAACACCAGAAAGGAATGCTGTAGTAGAAGCCAGAGCCCTCGTCGGGTGTTCTCTTGGCTTGCCTGGAAGGAGCCTGTTGGTCATTCGATGACAGTGTGAAATACACACGATAACCATCTTTCAATGGAAGATTTTGAAAGGGTGCTGCTCTTGCCAGACGATCTGAAAGATACAAACAATTGTGATGATTTACAGAAGTCTTTAGTGTGAGCCACATAGAACTTAAGGGTGCGGGTCACATCCAGGGAATGCAAGGATCATTCAGCAGGAGATGAAGGTGAACCAAAGAATACAGCCAAAACTAACAGTTCATTAAGGTGCATGAAGGAAAGGTTTGTGTAAAGGAGCACCTTGGACTGATGAAAGATCAAGAAAGGAGGCTTGCAGCAGAGCGTCTGTAGTTCATCTACCTGTCTGGCAGAAGTAATGACAATTAGGAAAGTGGTCTTCCAGGAGAGAAACTTCAAAGAGGTTCTATGCAGAGGTTCGAAAGGAAGACCCATCAGCTTGGAGAGGACCAAGTTGAGTTCCCATAGTGGAGCGGGAGCTCGGACAAGAGCATAACAGCCCTTTAAGAAATGAATTGACCAATCTGTGAGTCCAAAGAGAAGGCCTAACTGAAGAATGCTTTCAGCGTGGAATAGCTGCCAAGTGCACTTTGATGGAAGAGTGTGCTAAACCAGCATTGGCCAAAGATAGGAGGCATGGTAAGACTTCTGGTATCTGCATGTGAAACTATTGAGATGTTGATCTGCACACCAGATGGCTGAGCGTTTCCACTTACTCTTGTAGCAAGACAGCGTAGATGGCGCCCGAGCCATGGCTTAGCTGTCCCAGCATTCCGGAGACAGAGGCACATTTGCAAACTCTTGGGCTTTAGGAGCTAGACCGTCAAGTTGAGGGATACTACATCGTAACATGGACTCGCCGGCTCTGAAGAGGAGGTCGGAGAGAGAGGGCAACCTGATGGGAGGAGCACATTTGTCAAGGCCACGCCAGGACTATCAGGATCATCCTGCTCCATTGTTGCTTGAGCACACGGAGCACCCGAGGTACAAGCAGGATTGGGAGAAAAGCATAGAGGAACATTCCTTCCTACAGAACGAGAATGTGTCCCCCGCACTCCCCGTCTGAGGAAACCGGTTTGCAAACGTTGCAAATTTCCTGTTTGTTGCCGTCGCGAAGAGATTGACTTCTGGATACCCCTACCTGGAGAAGATGCAGCAAACCTGGTCCTGGAGAAGCTCCCATTCATGGCAGGATATGAGTTACCTGCTGAGACAGTCCGATATTGTATTCTCGATCCCTGGAAGATGGAACGGAATCATGAACATATTGTGCGTCAGTGCCCATGACCACAATGCCTGGGCCTTTGACAGAATTGGTGAGTGAATGCCCTGTTTGCATATATAGAACATGGTGGTCAGTTATATATGAAGAAGCTGACTACCTGCTTCTACAGTTCAGGCTTGAATGACTTCAAGGGCCAGAACATTGTCCGTAGCTCCAGAACATTGATGTGGCAACCAGAGTCCTCTGGCGTAGAATCCGCCTGTGTGAGCTCCCCAGCCCTTCAGAGAAGCATCTGTTTGGACTGTGATCTGATGGTTTGGGAGGTGAACATTTGTACCTTGAGTTAGATGGAGATGAAGGCTTCACCACTGGACAGCATTGCGAAAGGGGTATGTTAGATGGAGCTTGTTTTACCAGGATCCAGAAATCTGCTGCCAATGGGCATCCAGGAACTCATGAAGGGATCTGCATTGATCTTTAATGTGGAAATAATGGGATGCCCAAGTACATCATCCCCAGGAAGGACTTGAGGGATCGAACTGAAGCAACTGACAAGTGGGACAGCTAGAGTACCTTTGCCAGAATGGACTTCAACCTCTTCTTGGAAGGCGTGGCAACACATACTGGTGCATTTAGACATGACCCCAAGAACAGAGTGTTTGGAGATGGAGTTAAGCAAGACTTTGCAAAATTCACTGAGAAACCTAGTAAAGTCAACAGAGGATTGTCTCATTTGCGTGCCGAGTCGCTAGTGGAAGCGATGGAGCCTGCAGCCGCCAGTCATCCAGATATGGGTAGGTATGAATCCCTAAACAACAGAGGTGGGATTCAACTGGAGTGGGATATTTCATGAACACCATTGGCACTGATTTTAGGGCAAAGGGCAGAACCTTGAACTGGTAACATTTTCCTGCAACTTTGAAGCAAAGAAAATGCGTTGAATCGTTGCTGTTACAGGAGATTGGGGCTGGAGTATTGTCCCAAGGCTTCACGGTGAAGAGGACCCACAGAGCCCTGACCAGGAAACCTCAACCGGGAGCCCTTGCGATTAATGATCGCTCGGATCATGAACTTCAAAGATCAGGAGAAGATATTGACATTCTCTAGTGAAGGGGGGTGATAACCAGGAACTCCTCCAGAATTACCATCTACCTGGACTACACTGTCATGGTCCAAAGACAAAGGGCGCGATTTGGCCTCCACTAAGTTCGCCTTAGTGTGGCAGGTATACGATACATGTTGCTGTATACGGCTAAATTGAAGGTGATACACGAGGGCAGATCATCCTTCTTTGCCACGACGGAGGAGGCCCATGAGTGGATGAACCAGCAGGGCATCCCTCAGCAGAGATCCAGGAACGCCAGTAATGCTGGGAACTAGCCCTGATGATGATACAGGTGAACCCGATAAGGGGGTAAATGTTCCGATGCCACAGACATTAAGCAAGCCGTAAGAGGCAAATAACAGAACGACGAGGTTCGGTTCTGCCGCAGAGGATGACGGGACACGTGACCCCAGAAACACAATTAGTTAGGATACCAGTTTCAAGGTATCATGCTGCAGCGAGCCGGTCCCACTGAGGTGGGCAGTGCAAGAGAAGCAGCGGGGCCAGAGCAGGGGGGTGGGTGGCTGGCCGTTTGTTTTATAGTTATAGTTAGTCAGTTGTGTGGTTGGTTGATGGTAGGCACAAACAGTGGAGGAAGCTGCATACAAAGAAGTATAAGGCATGGCGTGAGTGGCAATCAAATTGACAAAAGGCGAACGAATACAGCCCAAGAAAACTCCCCTAGTCGGTGGTCACTGTCGACATCGGCACAGGTGACATCAATGGAGGGAAGAAGAAATCATGCCCAAGGAGTGGCAGGGCAGTACGGACTGGGGCCAGAGTAACATAAATCAGGTGGGCGGGCTTGCAGGAGGACATGGGGAGGCCGGCCCACCTGACACAATACAGAAATGGGTATGGACGAGGTAACCATCGCAACCTCCCTCACGAAGTTCAGAAAGGCGCTAAAAACTCCTCCACAACATTGTATTTTAACCTGTATTTGTGTCTTTTTCAAGAATCTGTCTTAAACTGTATGTAAGTGAATATACTGTAACAGCGCCACGATGCACTTGGGCTGTTGTGCGCTTTATAAATTGAAATAAATAAATAAATAAAAAAAAATAAACCTGGAATGTCAGAGGTCTCAACGCTTATGTTAAGAGACTGCGATGTACTCCAACTATGGTAGAGGAGTGCTGATATGGGCCGCCGGGGGGTCCCATATCAATTGATAAAGCAGGAAAGCGACCCGGAAGACAGACTTGTGATAGTACACAGGATGCTGGAGAATAAGGAAATATGCTTGGTTAACAACTCAGCTCCGAACCATGATGCAACTCAGTTCTTCAGGAAAATCGTACCTAAATTGGCCCAATATATAGAGGTGACCTTCATCTGGGCAGGTGACTTTAACTGCACCCTGGACCCGCTTATGGACAGATCTAATGACAAATACAAGAAGCCAGCACCACCGGCGAAGGTACTACGAAATATCCTGAACCAACTACACCTGGAAGATGTCTGGAGGAAGGTACATGGACAAGAGAGAGGGTACACACACTATAGCACCCCCCACTGGGTATTCACACGCATAGATTACATATTTACGGGTACCGAATCTCTGGGGGAATTCACAGGATAAATATCAAAGCAACAACACTATCTGATCATGCACCACTGCTAGCGACATGGGCACATACTCATAGGAACGCCCCTATACCAACCTGGCGGCTGATGGTGGAGGCATTGAAAGAGGGTGAATTTCAGGAATATATGCAGGTCACGATAGAAGATTACTTTGAGCATAACGTGGGAAGCGTTGAGAGTAACGGGACAATCTGGGATGCCTCTAAAGTGGTGATAAGGGGGGCAGCAATAGGGAAAATGGGGGGACTAAGAGGGAGCACACTGGTGGACCTTGGGGAGGTGGAAAGGGAGATAGAAGCAGTCAAACGTCAAGCGGGTATAACGGGGAGTAACCCAGGGAACTCACGGGGTTGGGGCTGAAATGCGTCGCAATCTGGGAGAGATTGGGGAGATTGGATTATGGGAAGAATATTCAGAGGCTGCATGAGCAGAGATCAGATAGCGGAAGAACAAGCCCATATACTTGATGCTCCCCTTACGGTGGAAGAGATAGAGACTGTAATTACGGAGCTCCCATCTGGCAAAGCCCCGGGACACGACGGGTTCCCGGACGGGTTTTATAAAGGGTATAAGGACATCCTGGCATCAAGACTATTGGAAACATACCAAGAAGCGTTTGAGAAGTGGCAGTTGCCGGATAGCATGTCAGAATCGGTCATTATACCTATACTGAAGCCAGGGAAATCACTCCTAGACTGCGCCGCATATAGGCCGATCTCCATGATAAACCAGGACTCCCAAATCCTCACGGCTGTGCTTGGCAACCGACTCAAACAGGTCATACCCACGCTAATTCACTCAGACCAAACGGGCTATATCCCGGGAAGGAACACGACATGGAATCTGCGAAGACTCCACCATGTGGTAGACCAGACGAACGGGGTGAATGCGCCATGGTGTCGCTAGGCACTGTCAAAGCTTTCGACTCAGTGAATTGGGAGTGGATGTTGAGTGTTCTTCCCCACTTTGGTATGGGGGAGGGCTTCCTACGCTGGGTTAGGCTGCTTTATAATGATCTCAGAGCAAGGGTAAAAACTGGGAAGCATATATCGGAGGTCTGGAGGATCTATAGAGGCACAAAGCAGGGATGCCCACTGTCAAAAATGTTGTATGTACTGGCTCTTGAACCGCTGGCGGTTTTTCTGAAGGCCGAATACGGGGACACTGGGATAGACATAGATGGGACAATACACTTAACCTCGTTATATGCAGATGAAATGCTCCTTTACGTGGCGAACCCGTGGGAGAACTTAGCATGCCTATTAGATGCATACGCAGGGCTTTCAGGAATAGCCATCAACAAAGACAAGTCCTTAATCTTCCCCCTGGCTGATCTAAGATGGGTCTCCCTGTACCAATTGCCAGGCCTGGGACTCACATGGGCACCACACTCCTTCCGCTATCTAGTGATAGAAGTGCACCATGATACCAATGACACACACAAACGTATACACGGGTAGCCCTCAATAAAACACAAAAGGTCATGACCTTTTGGAAGACACTTTCGCTGGGAATGATGGGAAGAGCGGCCTTGCTGAAGATGATGGTATTACTACGCATGCTATACTACTTCACGAACATTCCATACATTATACCTAAGGTTTGTTTCACACAATTGAACACAATGGCACAGGAATTCCAGTGGGGTTGGGGGAGACAGGATTGCGCTGAAAACACTGCAGAGGGACTATGAAGCAAGGGGCATCAGATTGCCGATATTACCTCGCTGGGCAACTGCAATTTGTGGTTAGATGGCTAGTGGATGAGACATCAACAGACTCACTACTCCTTCAACCAGCGCTGAAGCAATATTACCTGAGAGAAATGTTTTGGATCGACAAGCCCCTGACCAGGACCCTTCCCAATATGGTTAAACTGGGCCTGACCCTGTGGAGCAAAGCATGAAAATTCCAGGGGGCACAGAACCCTTACTCGGCGCAGATCCCCCTTGCGGGATTTGTGGGGGTGGACACCGGGACATAGCACAGGTAGGAGAACTGAGGAGGGGCGGTTAATGGGTGGAATTCTGAAAGCTGATGGAGGAGCATGACATACACAGTGGTCAGTTTGTACTACACAACAGTATAGTTCAGACAATTAAGACGAGATGGTAAGAACTGCCAGATGAGGAGGACCCGGGGGGGATGCTGGATGCGTAGTACGATGTATCTGAAGGGGGTCACACGGTCTCTAGACTGTATCAGCAGTTGCTGAAAACTAACAATGAGTGGGGGTTGCAAATGAGGGAACGGTGGGAAGGGGAACTCCAACGAACCCTCACTGACCAGGAATGGTCCAGAGTCCTGAGATACCCTAAGTCAGTGTCCAGAAATGCAATATTTAAGCAAGCACAACTATACCTCACGCATAGGGCGTACCTCACACCCAGGAAGATGACTGTGATGAGGATTGGGGGCTCGGTGGGTGCCCATGGTGCACTGAGGAGGAGGCTGACATGCTGCACATGTTTTGGACCTGCCCAGTGATAAGGACTTTTTGGGAGGGAAACAAAGAAAGGATGGAGGGGGGAGGAATCCACATGCAAGTATGGTCCCCAGAGTCCTACCTGCTGCGTCTCTTTCCTAGAGGAGACAGACAAAGAACACATCTGGCCAAAATGAAGGATCTAGTGTGCATTTTGGCAAAACGGCATATAGCAATGGCATGGGAATCCAGCTCAGGTCCGAGCGTAGGCGCATGGTGGGCAGATCTCAAGAAATGGTTGGTGGCAGAGACAGCAGTGTGGACATGGGCGGTGCAGAGGGGAGAGGGAGAGAGCGGACACAAGATACTTGCATGGAACTCCCTGATACAGGATCCATTTGGACAAAGCGAAGAGAGCGACATGGATGACCCTGGAGGAATGGAAGAGCAATAATAAGAAGACTGACATATGAGCGGAACACCCGAACAAGACAAGGCAATACAGGGAAAAGACCAGAGACTGGTTGGGACAAGATGGGTCGCCATCGACCAGGGAACACAGACACTGATTTGCACCATGATGAAAAAGGATCCAGGGCGGAATCCACAAATAAGTGCCAAAGCAACTGTTATGTTTGTTTGTTGTGGTTTGGTTTATCTTGTAAAATAATAGAGTTTTTAAAAAAAAGAAAGAAAATGCCTGTGTCGTCGGTGGATAGGGATATGGAAGTAGGCGTCCTGTAATAGAGAGGAGAGGAAAACCACTTCTTGCAGCTGGCCCAAGATATGCTGGAGCATCACCATGCGAAAGGTCTGAGACCTGAAATATTTGTTTAGCTAACGTAGGTCAAGTATAGAGCTCCAACTTCCCGATTTTGTCATTACCAGAAAGTATCTGGAGTACACTCTGGTGCCTTGCAGATGGAGTGGAACAATTTCAATCATGCCCTTTGCAAGGATGGAGTGTACCTCTTGCAGGAGCAATGGGAAGTGTTTTTCCGCCTTTGGAACGGGAGGTATGAAAGGGTTTGGACAAAGAACTCTAGTGTGTGGCAGTGTCGATTGAGGGATAACACCCATTCGTCGGTGCGGATGGACTCCCAATGCATTATGAAGTATGTAAGCTGACCCCCTAAAGGTGTATAAAAGTGTGTGGGGATTGGGGTCAGTGCCTGGTCCGGATTGTTTTGGCACCTGGCTCAAGAGCCACACTGATGTTGGTTTCCACGATAGGACTGTGATCTCCCATTGTAACCTTCTTGGACGTTTCTGGAGCACGGCATCTGTGGACGATAAGAGAACCTGTAGTACCGTAAAATTCTGGAAAATCGGGATTCTCCAGAACGCAAGGACTGGCGTCACTGTTGCAGAGTTCCCAATGAATGAGCGGTGCCAGTGTCGGTCTTGTGACTTTTAGAGTCTCATCCACTTTCATGCCAAAGAGGTCAACTCCATCGAACAGCATGTCCACCACCTTAGATTGAACCTCTGGCTGGAAAGTGATGGCTTTTTTTTAGCCAACTTTCACAGTGCAACACAGCTCTGTTTCCCATCTGGCAGAATCTCGTGTCCGTTATGTCAACAGCAATGGAAATTACAGGTAGAAAGTCCAGCACAGGGCCCAGCAGGCGAGGATTGCCATAGAGTTAGCTGCCTTAACAGTTGTAGCGGCTGTTGAAATGACCCCTTTACTGAAGGTATCCAGCTGTTTGCCTTTTTTGTCTGGAGGTACCATACAATAGGACTGATGGTTGGCAGAATGTTTCTGTGCAGCAGCTGAGACGACAGAATCCAGGGTTGACTGTGTGCGTAGGTTTTTAGGGGCATAATTTGCAGCTTTGTACTTCTTTCTGAAGCAGCCTTTCTTGGGTGGTGCAGAGAAAGCATTCCTCATCACCACCAGGCTTTCCTCACAAATATCCTCTAGCACTGGCATAGCCACCACAGATTTCCTGGTAGACTCACACCTTTGATAAAGGAAACCTTCCTTCTGCTACTCTGGGAGAAGATCGAAGATTTTCACTGCTCGAGACATGAACATGTGAAAAAAGTAAATTTAATTGGGAGGGGAGTCTCTTGGAGGTAGATTCGCCGACTAGTCGTATCCTATCACAAGTTCTTCTAACTCATCTATTGAGACAGCGCGTGGAGAGTCATCAGTAGAGTAGTTGGCAACAATGTTGGTATCAGTGAAGTTGGCTTGCGGGGAAGGACTAGTACCAGAGAAGGGTGTCCGGATGGTGGTGGAAGCCTTGTTCCACAGGAAAGGCACGAGGCTCCAAATTAGGTGGCAAAGTCAGAGCAGGAATACGTTGCTGGAGCTCAGAGACCAGTGTCTACAATGTAGACAAGATATCCATTGATATATCCTGTGAGCCTGAAGGAATAGAGACTTGAACTGGTCTTGAAGGGGCATCTGGTAGGTTTCTGCTTGGGACCTGCATTGGGAGAGGGTTTGAGCTGAACAGGAACATCCTTAGTAGGTAGCCCAGCGGATGCTAATGGAGCACGTGGAGGAGGCATGTTCGTAGGCGGAAGCATAATGCTGTCACGATTGTCTGAAAAATCCCTTCCGGAATGTCCATGTCAGACTCACCACCATGTTGTAACAGCTCTTCAGGGGGAGCCATAGCCTGACGGGACTGCAGGAGGTACATATGGGGCCAGTGAAAACAGTGACTGCGCACAAGTCAGCCTTGGGAGGAACGGAAGCGCCGACAGTCTCAATCCCTTTCAACTTGTCACAGAGCCATAGATGGAAAGACCAAAATCCTGATGGCAGACAAGATGCTTGTCATCGATAGGATGGACTTTCTCATCAATGAGGTGGCCGTCGATGGAAGGAATTTGGCTGTCAACGAAGATGATTTGGACCAGGCAGTCATCGCCATGGACAAGCGACGTAAAGTGCTTCATTGCCTAGGATGCCCCAGACATCGAAACAGTCACTGAGGTGACTGTAGACATAAACGAGGGTGTCAACAGAATTGTTGACAATGGAGCAGCCTGGACCCATGTCCCTTTTTCGCTTTCTTCCCCCGTGAAGATTGTTCATGGGACCTCATCCTCTGACAAGGGAATGTGCTCAACGGGTCTGCTGTGCCTTACAGAAGCATAACTGCAGACAGAGGCAGAATCAGAGCCCCGGCATTCAACCATACCACTAACCTCCTGTGGCGGTGGCAATCCTTACAGGTCTTGGATGAGAACGATTGACAGATGGAGCAATTATTCAAGTTGTGGTCCGGATACAGACAATAGAGGCATTCCTCATGAAGATCCTCAATGTACACATTCATAAGATGACCAGTCAAGCAGGCCTTGAACAGGCTTTTCTTCACAATGTGTGCCATGACGTTCCAGTCAACAGACTCGTCAAGGCCTAAAAATGGATGGAAGCAGAACAGCAACGCCGGAAGTGACAGAATGGGCTGAATTTCCACACCACCTGGCTAGGAGATGAGTCAGCACGAAAAGATGAAGGATTTTTGAAACGAAGATGAAGAAAATAGACCGAATCATCGAATATTAAACAGACATTTTTGGAGACCTTGCAACACTTCTGAAGATGCCCTTCTGAACAAAAGGGAACAACAAGATTCGTGCTGTGATGAGGAAGAAGTTCAGAGACATGAACTGAAGTGCCTTCTGAGCACTTCTGAAGATGGCAACAAATCTGAAGATTGCCTGCAGGGGTGGAGCTAAGTGAGACCTGTCTAATTGGCTGTGGGCAATATCACCCAGAATTACAGATAGAGCACTAAAGTGACAAGCAGTTTAGAAAGATTTAAGGATAAACTGCTTTAATGTTACAGAGGATTCTCAGACTCACGACTGGGAATATTCAAACAGCATGTGAATCTATGAAAGTTTCAATGCTGGAGACTTGGAAGGGACAAAGGGTTTTTCTGCAATTTGCTGACGCATGGTCCAGAAATACCCAGTTTGGAGAAAAAACAGTCCCTTCTCTAATCTCGTGAAGTAATTAGGCCAGACAGATGGGACATATGACAATATTCTAAATATATAAGGGTATGGATAAGGACCAAATTATATAGGGACTTTTTAAAATCATATAAGACAACCAATAGCAGACAGGACATGGGAAGAACGTCAAGTGTCTGATGAGGTAATGTAAGACCCATTTAGGACCAAATTATGTTAGGAGGTTTTTAATGAAAAAAACAGGACACAGACCAATTCAGTGCCCAGTGGAGAAATGTAAGAAACATTTGGCACCTCTGATTACATTTAATTGGCCCTTAGAAATATGAGGTAATGTCATTCTCAACAATTGGTACTCAAGATTATATTTGATGAGCCCAAATAAAAGTATGTAAATAGGTCATAAGATCAGCTTGAGAGCCACCTCAGAACAACCTAAGGAGGAGGACGAGGTGCTGCCACACAGCCAGTCAGGCAGAGCAGAGAGAAGAAGCCCAGAACATCTGAAGATGGGAGAAGAGTAACTGAAAGCAACCATGCAGAAAGAGGTCCAGCAGATCCGAAGATGGGAGAAGGATAGCTGAAACATCCAAGAAAAAGATACCAGTTGCTAGCAACTGAAGATAGGATTATGCTCAAGCCAAAATCGAATGTTTTATTTTGAATTATCGTTTTAGAAGTACAGGTGCTATTTAAATTAAATGAATAATTATCATTATTCAAAGAGGCACAAAGAAAGGCATTCACGGAAAGTATTCTGAGAGTTCTCAGAGAGATACAAGTGAGCATTTGAGAAGTTCTAGTGTTGGTCTCGGGAGGATAGCTCAAGGGAAACGTGCCCTTCTTGGAAGCAAGACGACACGCAGCAACATGGGTTTGATTCGCACTTAGAAACCTCAGGGTATTAAGCACATAATAAATAACCAATCAGATCATATCATTACAAAATACACCAAGTATAGAGATAGAATGAAAATTGTCAAGCATGTTAGTTTGAAGACCCAAACCCTACATTATAGATACACCAAGAAATGCTTACATTTCATGTTTTGATTGAGACCAATATACTAAGCATGATTCAGGTTACATCTACCTGTTCAGTGCGGAATCAGTACATGCCATCACATTTTTGCACAGCACCACATTTTTAATTATTCCAGGTACAAATAGGCAAATGTTGTAGAAGAGTAAAATACAATTGCAACCATTTCACAGTATTTAATTTTGAAGAAGCAATGTATGAAGGTTGGATATATTTTGTAAGAAGGTGAATCAACACAAGATGTGTTGGGTTTTATGTTGATTGAGCTGGATTGAGATGGATAACAGAAACTGGGAGTTTGCTTTTAATAAATACCTTTTTCTAATATACCAACTCTGTATTCTTTCAACTCATTCAAAACAAAGGCCAGTGTCTAGGTTAAAATGGATCTATTTGTTGTTAATAATGTGCACATGTAAATCTTCTGAGACAGGCCCTTTTCCTTCCAGCAGTACAGGGAAAGCCTGAAAGAGAAGCATACTATAAAATGCATAGAATAGAAAGTAGAGACACAAAAATTCACGGAATCACCTGCCTTTCCATTTTTTCTGGACAGCTGGATAAGGCTACATTTTGCATTTGGACTGTGTTTGACTTTTCTCTGAGCACAGCTCTCAGACAAATCAAGCAAATTGAAAAATAGAAAACGCTTTTGATTTTTTATAAAGATTTTGTAATCTTCTCTTGAATATGAGTTACTCTCTTTCAGGGCAGGAGGTCAAAATCAACAAAGGTTGAATTCACGTCACCCCTTCTCCAATGCCTGCAGTACACATGGGCATTTGGGATGAGATTATGAAAACAAGCAAGTAAACTAGAGCGGTATCTGTTCTCCGCAGGTTAATGTTCTCCCCTCAGAGCCATACCCTTTCCAATCTATGAGGTAATACACGCATCCTCTGCTGATCCTGGAATCCAGGATGCTTAGGACCTCATATTAGGCAGAAGAGCCCACCTGACTGGGAGGGCTGGCAAACAGGGCGATGCGTGGAGGACAGGTATGGCTTCAGCAGAGAAGCATGAAAGACCGAATGAATCTGTCACAAACAAAGAAGAACCGGACGAAAAGCAGCTGGATTTATCAATTGGCTTACCTTGTATGGCCCAACATAACTGGTAAACAGCTTGTGGGCGCACAGGATATGAAGGTACTGTGTGGCCAGCCAGATGGAATCACCTGTATTCGGGGGACTGCTGTTGATGTAAATCCTCATGTAGACTAGTCTGTTGTTGGGCTTCTCGAGTTGCATGTGGATAACCTGTCCTGTACAAAGACAGTCATCAGCTGCTGGCACTACAGAAGCTGTTTTTCTCGGCTAGTGGTAGCACACAGGTATTCTAAACGTATACAACATAGACGGGGGAAAACCTGATTACAATATGAGGAGTGTTGTTTTGTACAAACTCTGTGGTGTCTAACAATTACGACCATGAGCTTTGGTGGCAACTGAGTTATTTATTGCTCCAAGATCTGGTTGACATTCTCAGTTGGCCCATTGGTGTCGGGATAATACACGGAGGAAAACCGTGTTTATTCCCATGAGGTTGGTGAGAGCTTTCCAGAAATGGGAGTTGAACTGCAACTCCCGATCAGATACGATAATGGATGGAAGCACAAACATGCAAAACACATGACAGAAATATAGCTTTGCCATTGTCTGAGCCGATGGTAGATTCACGCAAGGAATCAAGCAGACCATTTTTGAGAATGATTGTACTAGTACCCATAGGGTGCCCTTTTCCCTATTTTCAGTACACTGGTTATACAGTCCAGAGATACCATATACCAGGGCGGTGAGGAATGGGCATGGGATGTAGTAGCCCCCTGGGTTTTCCTTTCTAGTTTATTTATTTTTGCATTTGTTGCAGCGCAATAAACCCCTGGGTATCTAGGCCGCAGATATCGCAGAGGCGGCATATAATTAATTGCATCATGGGACAGCTTGGCCCACCAAAACCAGCGACTAAGTAGGGCAATGGTCTCCTTTGCCCAGGATGGCCTGCTATCTTGGCATCGTTGCACTAATTCAGGGCTTGTATCTGCACAGCGTGTGTAGAGAGGAACACGTTGTCATGTATATATGGCAATCCCTTCCGAATGGGCTTGCACCCATTTCTTAATGGCCGTCACCAAGTCACGATGCGGGCTACAAATACCGATCACGTGCTCTTTCTGGAGAATGGTTTTCTGGGTACTGAGGCAAGGACTCCCCTCCAGACACACGAGCGAGAACAGGATGCTTTGCTATGTTGTGAACCCGGCCAATAATTGATAACAAATCAAATGCAGAAATAAATAGGTGCCAGCATACCTGGTGACTGTTAATGCATCTCAAGGATGCTAGATCTTGTATCTTTCAATTGTACATGAACACGGTAGTTTGCCTTCTTGGACCTAAGGGAGGTCTCCAAGTTTAGAATGAGTCTTTGGTGGCTAGAATTTCTTTTTCTGTTACAGTGTAATTAAGTTCCATAGCAGTGAGTTTCCTAGGATGAAAAGCGACAGGATGGAGTCTCCCCGAGTCCAGGCATTCTTGTAATATAAAGGAAGAAGCATCTGCCTCATCTCTCTGAGGTCTACCGGAAAGCCACAGAGGGGCCGTTTAGCTGCGTCAGAGGTGCCACAATAAAGGGGAACGCTTGAATACATTTCCTGTCAAGGTTAGAGAAACCTAAGAAGGTCTGAAAAGCATTTACAGAAGAAGGAACCGTCCAATCCAGCACTGCTTGAACTTTTGTAGAACTCGTAGATTCTCGTTCTGCAGATAGTAAAAACCTGAGGATCTCAACCTTGCTCACATAGAAAAGATATTTCTTAGGTTTAGCAAACAAGGAATGCTGCGCAATCTAGTCAGAACCTCTGTGAGGGGCAGGACTTGAGTTTGTACAATGGGGAATATATCAAAATGTCATCATGGTAGACAATACTGTAGGAAGAGAGGGATGCCATGAAACAACTCATTCATAAACCTGAAAGGTGGCAGGGGCATTGCAGAGGCCAAATGGCAGAGCTCAAGTTGAGGGTACACATGGGTGGACGAAGCCCTTGCATCTTTTTCAGAGCACCCCCCACTTTTTTCAGAAAGAGCACCTTGGTATGCTAATTTCTGGTGACACCACATTCAGTTGGTATCTTGAGTCCCCCAGTTTTATTTTAGGGCTTGACCCCTGGAAAATGGCATTACCAGGTATTCGAAAAGACCAAACTTGGAGCAAAAGCAATTTTCCATTCGTCCCCCTATCTTATGATGATCAACTTATATACACCTTGCAAGACCAGTTTTGTGAATTTAATGGCATGTTTAAGCTGGTCAAGAAGCAGTGATATCAATGGAATTAGGTATCTATCTTTTACAGTTATCTGGTTTATCCATATAAAATACATGCAATGCTGTAGATCACAAAAAAAGAGGGGGCTGTCTGCCGGAGAATGTGAAGATCAGATCAAACGGGCCTTCTCTATAAAGTATTTCACCACAGCCTCTTCCTGGTGGGTTATCAAATAAACTTTCCCAGAGGAAACTGCAGCATTAGGGATGAGTTATTTTGGACAAACGTAAGGGCATTATGGTTGTAACTACTCCACTTGACGATTGGGAAAACATCTGCATAAGCATGGTATTCTGAGGGCATAGCAGGGCTTATTGCGCATATCTGAGGACTGACAGAGAGTAATGCTTGACAGGGCAACAGGGATGCGCTGGGGCCCAGATTATAATAGGTTGAACAAAAGGCAGAGTTGAACCTTATAATTTTCTGGGCCCTACCTATGCAAGTTTATGGATTTGCAGCTACAGTATTCCCAGAATATATGCCAAACTATGGGGCAGCATTGAGATCAAAAACAATTCCGCTGCCTGGTGGTGAATGGAACCAGAAACCAGGCCTGTTCCATCAACTGCCTGCACTGAGTCGGTTTCACTCTTTTCCTCTAAAGGCAAGCACAGTGTCTTAGCTAGTTTTATATCACTATAATTATTAATGGCTCCAGAGTCTTTTAATAGACATCTGGTTTATCGCCTGACCTGGGTGGACAGTTGGGCTTCCACAAAGGAATGCGTGCTGGCATTTGATGTATGTTCTGTGGGGTGGGTTTCTCTTGAACAAGGGTGGATTTCTACACTCTGACCTGGTGGGCAGATGTGTAGGAGGTCAACCTAGTTGGTGGACAGGAACAATTCTGCGAGCTGTAGCCACATCAATCAAAGTAGCATGGAGAGTGGTCAAGGCTAAGTCTCAGGAAGGGGTGAGCCTGGTAAAGGGTCCACAATGAGCCCACAAGGTAAGCAATCAAGGATTTCACTTAGACAAGCAGTTATACAAATACTATATGTGTGGCCAAGCAAACACTATAAAACTGACTTGTAATAATATCACACAACACTCACAATAAAATACATATATACAGCCCCTGTGGCCAGCACAATAAAACACAATGCCCCCACCCCACAATACTGAAAGGAAAGGTAATGGTTAGATTTGCAATGGCAGTCCACAAGAACTCAACCCTAACTTTAGAAGTCAAACCCTAAATTGACTAGGGCCTTGTACCCTGAAAGTTCAAAGTTTCCAGTAGTATTGTGTGCCAGGAAAACAAGTTAAGAGGAGGGTCTTGTTGTACCAAAAGTCACGTATGGATGTATTATAGTAAATAAAACTGTCCCCAGCTTTGCAAGGGCTTTCAGCAACAGGTTTTGCCAAAGCCAAACAAAGGTAAAACCTTTAAAAGTGTTCACAACTTTTACAGGTGGTAATAGGGGGGGGGTAGGTGCGTATTGCTGTAACTCACACCCCTGTACTCCAGTTTCTCTTCAGACTTGGCAGGTCTTCAGAGTGACACCAGAGGTCTGTTTTCCCACTGTTGTTTCCGGTCGCCAGAGCCCAGGAGTCACGGGTGCAAGCAATGTCCCGGTTGGGCACAGAAACTGGTGCAACCTGTTGCGGTCGTTGAATGCAACTCACACTGATACAGCACTCCTCTAGGCAGTGGATCAGACACAGGGAAGCTAGTTTCAACAATGGTCAACCATGTACAGCAACACAAAAGGATATGGCTTTCATGGTGAGAGTCAGCCTCCTACCTTGGGTCCCGTTGAAGCTGGAATGCTGCAATATCGCAAGCAGGACTCTTGTAGTATAAGCTGAGTATCCCCAAAGTTCTGAGCCAAAACACAGAACCATGGCACCTCTACCGCGGTAGCCCGAACTGGAGTTGGTCAGTCCACAGGCTGGCTGCAGGAACACTTCTGAAGACGCCAGATGGCTGGGCAGCGAGCAGACATTGGAAATAATTGGTCCCACCACTCCAAGGGTCAAAGTACCACCGAAGGCCGTCTGAAGATCACCAGCCAGACAGGGCTCCACTGGGATTGCAGCAAACGTTGGTCACCAGGCCTTCTTAGGATAGTCATTGGTCTTCACAGCTTGGCAGGATACTTGGCTCCTTGCAGGATTTCTCCAGGATCTCTCAGGCAGGGCTGCAGGACTCCCCTTCTTATCTAGAAACTCAGGCGAGACAGAAACCCAGCTCACTCAATGGAAGATCTGCCCCTCACATACAGCCCAGCAGTGGTCCAATCAGGACCACTGATGGTGAAACTCATGCATACAGTCTATAATACAGGAACCAGTATGTGGATTAGGACCAGACAGTCCCAGCCCAATTCCTGGGGACACACGCACATGGCCTTGCACTAGCCTACGAAAACCAAGGCTTTCCGGGAAATGCATGACCGTAAAAGAATTTTCTGTACCTGGAAGAGCAGGAAGAAGGCCACAGGACACGAAGGCCAAAAGGACAAGCAAAATCCTTGTGGTGCGGCCATGTTGGGACACGAGCCACAGTTCGTACCCAAACGCGGTAAACACGGTAGGGCTAAAGAAAAGTATTGCAAAAATAGTCCAAATTTAACAGCTACCTCCAGCTTGTCTTCAGGCACATCCAAAGTAACCAAAAAATACCTTTGACTGTAGTGTAATGTCATACAAAAGAAAACCGACTGCACTGCATGGTAAGATGCATTGTGCAATGATAAAATGTTACCCAATAAAAAGAGAATGGGAAACAGTTTCCCAGTACTAACAGCCTTAAGGACAGGTCATTTTCCCCATAACAATGAGAAGACGTTCAGTGGAGTGAAGCTGAAGACAGAGTTCAAAAACAAAAGCAAAACGTTTGGGGGTCCATAGAAATGGAGGGAAAGTTGCTAAAAAGAGAACTTTCCAAACAAAGGCCAATCCAAGCACCCCTAGGAGAAGCGTTTTGTGCACTCCCTGTTAAAGTGGCTGGTCTAACTACAATCGATGATGACAGGATTCCGTATGTATATAGGCAAAAAACTTTCACCAATACAAAATATTAATTTCATTTCAGTATAAATTTCCAAAAGCTCATCAAGTAGATCACAGACCGAACTCACACAATTCTTTTCCATTCAACCTTCATTCATAACTCATGCATACCATACTCATACCAACAACTATACGTTAGCATAGTTGTCTAATATAACCATAAGTGTTGTTTCCTATATGATGAATGGGGTGAACCCTGTGATCTATAAATGCAATAATAAACTAATTACAATGTATTTAGGTATCCTGGTCATCTTAATTAGTATACAATCAGATCAATTTTGCATTGAAACAACACTTATTTGTTGTCCTCTGTCCTGAGGAAGGTTGTCTGAACAATCGGGGCAAGACATTCTGCACCCACTAAAATACAACCGAAACACATGTCGACAATCATCCTCTGTATGTGTATAGAGCGACACATCTGTGAAACATATGAGTATAATTTAGGAAATGTGTTGTGTATTTTGGCTATGGTTATAATAGACACCTATGCTAATGTATAGTTGTTGGTATGAGTATGGTATGCATGAGTTATGAATGAAGGTTGAATGGAAAAGAATTGTGTGAGTTGGGTCTGTGATCTACTTGAACGTTTGGAAATTTATAATGAAATTCAATGAATATATTGTATTGGTAAATGTGTTTTGCCTATATACATACAGAATCCTCTCATCATTTATCTATTGGTCGATTTTCTGTTATTAATGTGTATACTCACCTGGAGGACCGTAGATTCACACCAGGTACCCTTTGTGTATTTTTATGGTCTAACTACAAAACATAGAGGTATTTGTAGCTCTCCTCTGTTTTCTCTATGAAGTGTTTAGCAGACCTCTTATAGTGTCTATCTGCACTGGATCCGGCATTATATCAAGACCGTTAGAACCAACTTTCCCATTTGCTGCGAACAACATGTGCAATTTGCCACCCACCTGGCCACATCCTGTAAAACCAAATCCACCAACTCAGGGTATTTGGTAGGTATGACCTGTACCACTGAAAGGGTCTATTTGAGACCATCACATACACTGATAGAGCACCGTGGCCTTCTTTTGCTCACAGTCCAGCACCCCAGCCTTCCCTTGGGTATGATCAAGGAGCTGCAGATCACAGGTCTGGTTCTTAAAATGTGTGTCAAATACTTTGTTAATTTCTGACAGTAATAGCTTGAAATTATACAGGACTGGGCTAATAGCCTCCAATATCAGAGCAGCCCATGTGGCCGCCATACCCTCCAAATGGGACAACGGAAGAATGGTTTTGGTAGTCAAATCAGGGAAAGCCATAGCACAGGAAATGCAACTTGCAATGTTTGACAAATGTGCAATTCTTTGTGGGTCTCTCTGAAAAATCTTCGGTGGAGCCAATGGGAAATGAGTCAGAACGAAACACAGCACTCTCTGTCCTGCAGCTTGAGCTCCAGCACCCGCTGGCCGGGGGATGGCCATGTGTGGCTGAATTCATGGTCTGCGATAAGGCAAAAAGTTGGGGAAGTAGGAATGCCTCCTGCCTCTCCCTGGAGTCTAAAACCAGAAACATAATAGGTTGGAGCAAGACAAGAAACACTGCAACAAAAACAAAAATAGCTCCACCACCCACCAATGTATCCTTGTAACCAAGGTGGTCGTATTCCAGAAGGTGCAGCAAAGAATGAACGAAGGCAAGGGAAAAAGGGAAAGAAAATAGGGAGGAGGCAAGGACAGGGTGTGTGCCAGGGAACAAAGCGCACAGAGGGACCAAAACCAGGGCAGCACAAGGGCACAACTAGAATGAGAGGAACCTAACGAAGTAGCAGGAGGGTGCAACTAAAAGGGGAGAACAAACACTACAGGGGTTAGTTCCAGTTCATGTATTTAATGGTGAATCCAGAGGTCCAACAGTTCAATTTGCCAATCCCAAAACAGCAATCCAAAACAAAAGTAGCAGTCCAAGGGCCAAAGAATAACAAGAGTGCACCAAAAACAGATGGGTTACCAAATCCAAGAGAAATCCAAACACAGGTCCAGTGTAACGTTTCTGCGAGTCATCAGCTAAAGGTTCAAACCAGAAAACAGTAGACAAAGCAAGCCACTCCTGTCAATATTCCACAGCTGAGAAGCACAAGCTCCTAGTGAATGGCATCTGTCAGGCCTGGGCCGGCGTATTGCGCAGCGCGCGTGCGGGCCTCGCGGCAATGACACGTGGGAGCCGGGGGTGGGTAGAACCTTTCTTTATTGAACTGCGGCGGCAACTGCCGAACTTCCCCCCCGCCCCTCCCCTTCCCCTGACGTCACGAACGGGACGTCCTTACGTTGCGGCCGCAACGGCGGCCGGCCCCCACATAACGATGCGGGCGGGCTGACATCTCCCCCCTTTTTAACATGAGGGGTGCTCCTATCTCCTTACCCCATTTCTTCTATCAGGCGGAGCGGCTTGATGCGACTCCTCTGAGGGCGTCTCACCCCGCACGGTGTCGAGCAGTCTCTGGCAGGGGTTGCACCGTCCTTTTCTGTCTCCGACTCCTCGGCGTCTCCTTGGTATGGTTCCTCTGACAGGCCATTTCCGTCACTGTCTCTGTCCCATTCCCACTGCTCTCCATGATGGGGCCTTACCCGCTTGAACTGTGAACTGTTTCGGGTTATGGACGTGCAGTCGCTTCTTTGGGCTGTGACCATTGTTCCTTTCTTATGAGTGATGATGAGGGGGTCGGGTGCGAACGTCGCTTCTTCCTTCCTATGCTTGGGTTGTCTGACCCATACCTCATCGCCTGGCTGCATGGGATTTTCTCTCGCCCTTCTCTTTCTGTCCGTTGCTTCCTTCATTTGCGCCTTGTTCCTCTCGTCGTTGACTCTTGCTTCTCATTCAAGGCTTGTCGCACCCTTGGGTCTCGGGTCCTCTGGTAGCCTTGTGGTGATCGGCCTCCGGAATAGCAGGTCTGCCGGGCATATGCCGGTGGTGCTGTGTGGCGTGTGATGATACTCCCTGAGCAGTTGATTGAGGGCCTGCTCGAAGGGTTTGTTTTGGATATGGGCAATCTGTAGTGTTCTCTTGATGTTGGTCATGAATCTTTCGACCATGCCATTTGCCTGAGGCCATCGGGGTGTTATCCTTTGGTGTTGGAATCCCATGTATCGTGCAAACTTTTGAAACTCGTGGCTTATGAAGGTGGGGCCGTTGTCTGACTTTATGACTTTGGGAATCCCGTACGCTGACAGCATCCGGTCGAGGGCGGGGATAATACTCGATGTTGCGCTGCTGTCCACGATCTGGGCGTCAGGGTATCTCGAATGTTCGTCCATGAGTACCACGACGTGTGTGCCGTCATTCAATGGTCCGAACAGGTCCACGGCTAGCTCCTCCCACACTTTAGTGGGAAGCGGTGACATTTGTAGCGGATTTGGGTGTGGCGGCGGGGCTACCTGTGCGCAGATGTGGCTTCCTCCTATGATTGTTTCTACTAGGCTGTCAAGCTGCGGGAACCACACCTTCTGCCGGAGAAGCCGTTTCGTGGCCACTATCCCGCGATGTCCTTCATGGGCCAAGTGTATCGTCCTCTCCCGGAGTGTCCTCGGAATGACGACCTTGCACCCTTTTAGCAGTACCATGCCCTCCACCACTGTCAGTTCGTCACGGACTAGATGTAGTCCCTTAACTTCTTCCTTGACTTCGTCCGCTTCTGCCTTCGCTTGCTGCCTCATGAGGGCCCTTTTGTCTGTTAGAAGGCAATGTCTGACGATGCGTAGTGCGGGATCTGATTCCGATTGAGCTGCTATCTCTGCCCAACCTATGGGTAGCGGCTGTAGGTGGTGAATGACATAGTTTATGTACGCATCCGCGATGGAGGGTTGAAACACCGTGGATGCCGTGGGGTGACGAGAGAGATAGTCAGCTGGATTGTCCTCCTTTCCGGGCTGGTGCTTTACTGTGAACTGGTAGTCTTGTAGTCTCAAGCCCCATCTGGCTATCCTTGGTGGCATGACGGCTTTGGGGTTTCCGTAGATAGTCAGGAGGGCCTGGTGATCCGTGACTATTGTGAATCTCTTGCCGAAGAGGAACAGGTGAAAGTATTCGCAGGCCCATACTACCGCCAAGCTTTCCTTTTCCGCCTGGGAGTATGCCTGTTCTGTGGTTGTCAGACTCCTGCTGGCGTACGCGACTATGTGGACGTTTCGCGAGTCTTCCGGATCTTTTTGTGTCAGGATGGCACCAAGGCCTACCGGGCTGGCGTCTACAATAATGTCCCGTCGGGCATCGTAATACGCCATGTCCTCTGCCTGTGAAATGGCGCTTCTGATGGCTTCGAACGCCTCTTGACACTCCTTTGACCATGTGAACGGAGTGTCCTTTCGCGTGAGCAGTCGAAGGGGGTTGCTGACCGTGGCATAGTCCAGAGCAATAGCTGGCTAGGCCCAGGAATGAGCGCAAATCCGTTGTGTTTACGGGGGGGGTGGCAGAGTTCAGCGCTTCTACCTTTTCCGGGTCCGGCCTCATGCCTTTCTCCGA
This sequence comes from Ambystoma mexicanum, assembly GCF_040938575.1. Classification (NCBI taxonomy): domain Eukaryota; kingdom Metazoa; phylum Chordata; class Amphibia; order Caudata; family Ambystomatidae; genus Ambystoma; species Ambystoma mexicanum. The sequence continues at coordinate 752,461,520 of NC_090934.1, read as the reverse complement.
GAAGATGTGACCAAAGAACCTCAGCGATCCCTTGGAGAATTCGCACTTCGCCTTGTTTAGCGTGAGGCCGGCCTCTTCCGTCGCCTGACATACTTTGTGGAGCGCCCTGTCGTGTTCTTCCTGCGTTTTGCCGTACACCAGGACGTCATCTGAATAGTTCAGACAGTTTGGTATGTGTCGAATTACTTTGTGAATCTCTTCTTGGAAGATCTCGGCCGCCGAAGAGATGCCGAAACTGTGTCTTTTGTTCTGAAATAACCCAAGGTGGATGACGAACGTGGTGATGTATCTAGATTCGGCTGCAATTTCGATCTGGTGATATCCTTTCGTTAGATCCAGTTTTGAAAAAATTCTTGATCCATGTAGGAGGTGGATCATATCTGTGATCCTGGGCGCCTGGTGTCTCTCTCTCTCGATGGCGGTGTTGGCTCGGCGCATGTCGACGCACAAGCGGATGGACCCGTACGGTGACTTTTTGGGGACTGGGACGATGAGTGAGACCCAGGGGGTGGGCCCCGAAACTGGTTCAATAACGTCCATCTTGATCAGTTTATCCAGTTCTTCTTCCACTTGTCTTTGAATGGTAAATGGAATACCGCGGTAGTGTTGGGCTACTGGTTTAACGAGTGGGTCTATGTGCAGGTGTACTTTCCGGTGTTTTAGTTTTCCTAGGCCGTGGAATAATTTAGGGAAAGTCTGTTCAATTATCTCCGGCTTGGCAAAGTACTTGTGGGCCATCAGCTGATAGAGGATGTGTACCAGGCCCATCTCCACGGCTGTCCTGAAGCTTAGGATGCAGCCACTGTCAGCTTCCGTTTTGAGGATGTGTAGTGGGATTCTCGCGGAGTGATCTTTGTGAGAGCACCACGCTGTTGTGGTGCCTTTGCACGGTAGAGGCGTCGTGGATCCATACGGGTAAATGTCTATTTCAGCTTTCTTGATTTTGGGAGGTGGAGTCAGTGCTTCATAAGTTTGTTCATTTATGATGTTCACCGTGGCCCCGTTGTCTATGAGAAACTTCACCGGCGCGTTGTTTACATTCAATGTGAGTATGGGACTGTGCTGTGTGGCTGTCGTGTTAGTCTTGACGGCCCACACGTAGCCCTTTTTCCTCAGGTCATCCCCTGAAGACGGGGTGTCGCTGCTGGTGGGGGATCGTGTTTCTATGTAGCGGACATATCGTCTTCTGTGGGAGCGACGCGTGTCCTCTGATGAGCGCCTGTCGTCCCGGGAGTAGTGGCTGGATCTGCTGCTGTCCTCTCTTTTTGTCGGCTTCCTGTCGCTCTCTCCTCTGGGTTTGGGCGGGCTCTGCCGGCTATATCGGTGTCTATCTTGAGTTCGGGGTCTCGCTTGTGCAGTCATGGGGGCGTTCTTGCACGTGGCCCTGAAGTGGTCCATGCCTCCGCATGCGGCACATCGTTGTCCCAGGGCCGGGCAGTCCCCGACGTGCGGATATTCGTAACCGCACTTGTAACAGGTGGCCTTCGTGCGCTTCCTTGCGTATAGTTTGTTGACAGATTCTGCGGGTTCTCCTGGCTGTTGTATGGAGACTTTCCCCAGGTTGTCCAGTTGTGAGTCAACAGCGGCCTCCATGCGAGCCAGTGCTAGGATCTCTTCGAGTGACCTTTGTTTTTGCAGGAGCTGTTTACGAAAAGGTTGCGAGAGGCAGCCTGCGATCACCTGTGATCTGAGAGCTTCTTCGTTTGAATATCTGTGAAATTCGCAGTGTTTTAGTTTTATGCGCAGGCGCATCACGAAATTGTCGATGGATTCGCCCTTTTCTTGCCTGGTCGTGTGAAATACGTGACGTTCATAGTCGACGTTTGTGTGTGGAGCGAAGTATTCAGAAAGTTTAGTGTGGAGTTGACCGTAGGTTACTGTGTCAACGTCGAGTAGCTCTCCGGCTATGTCTCTCACTGCTGGCCCAACCGCCATGAACAGCGTGTTCTTCAATCTTGCGTCATCGGTAAGTCCTATCGCCCCCGTGTAAAATTTGAAGTCCCTGAGCCATATCGTCCAACGGGGCCCCAAATTTGAAGTGTCTCTAATTTCAAAGGGGTTTGGCATGTGCATCACCTGCGCTGCTCCTCCTTCCGTGTGAGGGGGCGGATTGTTGCCTTGAGTGCCGTCGCCACCTCCTGGCAAGGCTGCTGCGGTGCTTGCTCCTCCTGTGGATGAGGCAGGCGTGCTTGCGGTGTCCGACATCTTGACCCGCTTACCGCCGACGGTGGGGTGTTCCTGCACCCCTGCTGTGGCTGTGGGGCAGTGTCTGCTCGTGTGGTGCGCGGGGTACAGCGTGGTCCGACACCGCCGTCAGACGTTGTCGGCTCCCCGCCGTCACACGTTGTGGAGGTGCGCCGACGCCCCGAGCCGCACGATTGCGGACCTCCACACGGCACTAGTGGGCCGTATTACCTCGTCGCCGTTTGTCAGGCCTGGGCCGGCGTATTGCGCAGCGCGCGCGCGGGCCTCGCAGAAATGACACGCGGGAGCCGGGGGTGGGTAGAACCTTTCTTTATTGAACTGCGGCGGCAACTGCCGAACTTCCCCCCCGCCCCTCCCCTTCCCCTGACGTCACGTCCGGGACGTCCTTACGTTGCGGCCGCAACGGCGGCCGGCCCCCACATAACGATGCGGGCGGGCTGACAGCATCTAAACTGTACGCAGAGACGCGGCTTCCGGTCACGTGCCAGACATGATCAGCAGACACTGATCACGTGGCAGGTGCACACGCACAGGAAAATCGGAGTTGTAGTCTCCCTCTCCGTGTCCAGTTCTCTAGCCACCATGGAAGCGCCACTAGAGCGCTCCTGTCGAGCAATGCCAGACACGTACCTTGTGGTAGGAAGTTGCCATCATCCAAAAGAGTGGCTGGAGGCCACTACCCTGCCTGTGCTGCTAGTCTGGGTCACCGCCACAGTTGTTGCCTTCACAGTACTACTTTCTGCTGGCTGGTGACCCTCTTTGCCCTTCGAGCCATCCGAATCTGTTTGATCGGGTTACTCAGACTTCCTTGCCGTTATCACTTCAATCCTGGCTGAACTCCAGGGAAGGCAGATTGTTTCTTTTAGGTAGTCTAGATCAGTGTTGATGTAGGGGTTCAAGTCCCTGGGGTTCTAAAGTGTTTTATCCAGGGTAAATGCTTTGTGGAACTTCACTTTGGCAAAATAACGATGTATATTTACATCCCCACAAAGTTATTTTGTCGACGTGAAGTAGCACAAAGTCTTCGATTAAAAAAAAAAGGTCCACTGTTCCTGGATGACCAAATCCTGTAGCTTGACCTCCAGAGAATTTCTACTCACCAGGTTGTTTTGCTGCTCCTCAGCAGTGTTTCCAGGAACTGCCACTTGTGTTCTTGGGCTCAGGGCTCCCAGTGGTCGGAGGTTTCTGCAGATGCCCTTCTACCCTATTTTGCCATCTTCCTGGGGCTGCTGGGTCGTGAGCCTGGCATGGCAGCCCTTCAAAAGGTTCCCATCTGGCATCCCCTGGGGTTGGTTGGTCTTTTTTCTGCAACTTTGGGGTGGAATTCAGACTTACCCAGCTATTCCCCATAACTCCAGCTCTGCCTACAGACCATGTCCCATTCAATTCTACAGGGAACATTTCCCAGCTTGGAGAACGCTACATAAATTACATTTAAAATGTACTTGTCTGAACAGCAGTATGTTTCATGGGTCCTGCTAGGGTCTCTAGAATTTGATACAAAAGAATGGGATTATTGACCCCTTTTTTCCTTTCCCTAGGCGCTATAAAGTTACTTAAATGGAACTCCTACTCTCCAGCATTGGTATCTTTCATAGATTCACACCCTGTTTGAATAGTACCGGTCTTCACATTGGGAATCCTCAGTAAGATTAAAACAGTTTACGTTTACATTTGAAAAATGCTGTCATTTTAGTGCTCTATTAGTCATTTTGAGTCATATTGCCTCACAGCCAATTGACAGATCTCCCTTAGCTCCACCCCCTGAGGCCATCTTGAGATTTTGGCAAGCACGCAGTAACGTGGCAATATGACCCAAGAAGAGCAATTGGAGCGGTAGGGGGCAGGGTCACATGTGAATCTGAAAGATACAAATACTGGGGAACAGGAGTTACAAGAAACTTATCCCTTCTCCAGCACTTGATCTTTAATAGATTCACATGTAGTTTGAATAGACTACAAAGCAGTAAATAAACAATACAAAAAATGAGCAGAGGTAAAGTTCACCTGAAGGAAAGGCTCACCTCAAAAACGACTCACCTCAGGCAAACAGGTTGTCCAGCAACCTCTGTGGAATCCCCGATGATGCAACAAAACCATGTGAAGGTATGCACTGATCTCCACGTGGCAGACCTGCAAATATCCAGCAGGGGAACACCAGAGAAGAAAGCTGTGGTAGCTGCCACAGCCCTTGTGGAATGGGCCCTGAGTGCCTGCCCGGAAGACACCTGTTAGCCAGTTGATGACAGCAGGAAAGGCAGGACAGCCATCGAGCAATGGAGGCTTGGGAAAAGAGCATTGCCCATGCCAGACAGACCAAAAGCCACAAACAGTTGCGAAGACTTGTGAAAGCCTTTAGTGTGCTTCGTACCATGCAAGGTGTGCAAAAAGCGTTCTGCAGGTGAGGATGGGAACTAAAAAGACAGGTAGTACAACAGGTTCATTTAGGTGGAACATAGAACGAACCCTGGCCATGAAAGTCAGGTTAGTGCAAAGGACCGTCTTGGATCTGTGGAAACTCAAGTAGGGCAGTCTGCACTAGAGTGCCTAGATCTCCACCACGGGACTTGCAGATTGATGCCAACCAACAGAGCAGTCTTCCAGGACAAATTTCAGAGAGGCTTTTTGTGTATAAGCTTGAAAGGAGGTTGCATGAGTTGAGAGGACCACATTCATTTCCCACGCTGGAGCAGGTGCTGTGATGAATCTGGGCAATTCGTCCCTTCTTCCCAGGGGTGGGGGGAAACTCCTTTGAGGTTAAGGAGGTAAACCTGCTAAGCAAAACCCTCCATAAGGGTGAGGGAAAGCAGGACCTCACTGGGAGTGACTCCCCTCTAGGGGCACGGACTCTCATTCCTACAAGGAACTCCCTATGAAGAATACACTGTCCGCATATGTGGCATACCTCTCAACTCACATGCTTTTGGTGGGTGTCACCCACCCGGAAAGCATCTCTCTCACCTGCCAAGCTCCCTACCATTCCATGTAAGTGAATGGGCTTTCACCTGCCAAAAGCAAAATCTGGTGTTTTCACCGGCCTTGGGGTGGCAAAACATTGAGAGCTATGCATATGGGAATAGAAGAGACTGATGTTACTTCTGTTTTGCATCCAACATGCTGACATTGCTTTTATATCATTGGCTCAAGGTAATATTGGCATTCCCTTGAACTCAGCAACTGGCAAAAAGCAACATGCCCATTTGAAATATGGCAGCGAGAATAAAGGGAGGAGGAACCTTGAATGGAGGAGAAATCCTATGCCTAGGGTATTCTCTGACCTACAGAAGTCCTTGAGTCGGGAGCCAGAGGTATTGTGGAGAGACACAGAGAGGAGGTAGAGACAGCAGAAGGACTGCGCAGAGAAAGGTGTTGCAGCCGAGAAGGACCGTCTTACTTGGTGATATGACGCTGCACCCGTGGTTGGTATGGGACTGGGGAAACTACATCGAGGCCAGGACAGAACAGAACAACAAATCCTCCACTTGTAATGCGAGGAACGCTGAGACTGCTGAGTCGGGCAGAAGCAGAGAAGCAAACACTTTTGTGCCGGCAATGTCGTGGAGAAGGGCGAACAGCAACATCCCTGCTGGGACGCCATCCCGCTGGTGCCCACACAAAGACAATAAAGGTACCAGGGATGCCCAGGGTGGAGGGAGGCAAGCAGAACCATACAGAGAAATAAACTGACAAGGAGGGTTACGGGAGCCCAAGAAAACAAGAGTATTGCATGTTGGCAAGAGACACTGATACAACCAGAGGGGTTAAGGAAACTTGAAAGCCAGAGGGGTCTTGTAAAAACATAAGCAGAAGGGAACCTGGAAGGTTCAATTCCACGTGTTCAAGATAAAAAACCAATAGAGAGAAAGTGGCCACGGTGGTGGAAAAGGAATAATGAAAATGTTCCTTCACACAATGAACTTGAGACATTTGACTTATATAGAAACTTACAAGCCTATCTGAAGATGCTAACAGGAGAGTTGAAAACATTTATTTTCTGAACCATTTTTATACGTATTGAAAACCATCTCCAGAGAGAGCGCCCAAGGGCAATTGGCCAAACAAAGCCTGAACTGAGAGGCTATTGCTTTGGCTTAATTTTGTGTTGTTTCTCCATTGTGGTAGGGCCAGATCTGTTTTGTTTTTTTATTGTGCATTTGTAAGGCGCTTGTACATCAAGTAAATTGTGTTTCAAAGCGCCCACAGGGCATAGCGGATCGAACATGGGAATGAAAGGCAAATATAATAACAATGAAGAAAGAGAGAGGCGGTCCTACTAGGCCTGGTGAGCATTCAGAACGCGAAAGCGCAGAGAGAAGGGATGGGGGAGTGGGGAGAGTGCTAGGAGTACCAAGGAGGGAAGTGCTAGGGAGTAAGTTGCAAGCAGCTATTAAGTGCCTGGCAGAGATCACTTGGTAAGAGTGGTCAACTGCTAATACTACAAGTGCAGGTCTGTAAGATCGCACAGGCCAGTGGCACCCAAAGGCAAGTGCTGGCTGTGGGCAGAGGCTGAAGGTTATGGGCGGGGGGAGGGGGTGGAAGTGGTAGGTCAGGACCTATAAGGACACATAAGGGCCCTGGCCACCAATCTCAGCGATGGTGAGGGTTAAGCAAGGGAGGGAGAGAGGGAAGGAGGAAGTAAAAAGGAAAGTCTTGAGGAGCTTCTGGAATTTGAGGAGATTCGGCTCAAGATGGAGAGGAAGGGGAAAGCTGTCCCAGAGGAGGGAGCCAACGGAGGAAAGAGATTGGCCACCAACTCGCTGTTTAGAGAAGCGCTTGACACGCAGAGAGTTGATGCCAGAGGAGCATAAAGATCTGGAGGGAGAGTATTTGATGAGAGTCTGTTGTAGATAGAGTGGTCCCCGGCCCAAGACACCCTTATGGATGATGCAGAGGGATTTGAATTTTATCCTTGCAGCAACCGGGAGCCAGTGGAGAGATTTTAGGGCTAGAGAGATGCAGTCCCTGGGCTTGAGGCTAAGGATAAGTCTCACAGCCCCATTCTGGATAAGCTGGAGGGGACATAGAGAGGAAGAGGGTAGAGTTGAAAGTGGGTCTTCTTGGCAAGGTCCTGGATGTGAGAGAGGAAGGAAAGAGAGGAGCCGAAGATGACTGCAAGATTTCTGGCTTCAGATGAAGGAGAGGGAGGGAGAGCCCATAGAGGCTGGCCAGAGTGAGGGGAAGAAAGAGGGAGCAGGAGTCCCAAAGGGAAGGATCTTGGTCTTGCTGGCATTGAGGCAGAGATCATTGGAGGCACACCAGGATTTGATGGCAGATAGGCAATCAGGATTTATGGGAGAAGTACGGAGAGGATCAGAGGGAAGTTTGAAGAAGAGTTGTGTGTCCTCTGCATAACACTGAAGTAAGGGGGAAACGTGGAAATGAGTTGTACAAGCTGAGCAAGATAGATGTCAAAGAGCCAGGGAGAAAGGTTGGAACCCCGGGGAATGCCACAGGTGAAGATGGAGGTGGGAGAGGAGAAAGAGACCATGATAACCTAGGAGGGACGGTCAGTGAGGAAGGAGGCCAGCCAGTCCAGTGCCCGCTCCGAGATACCAAGGGTTTCGAGGAGCCGTTTTATGAGGATGGAGTGGTTGACCGTATCAAATGCAGAGGAGAATGAGAATTAGAATCTGGAGAGTTAGAATCAAGAGATGCAAGCAGTTCTTCACATGTATTCAGGAGTGCAGTTTCCGTGCCTCTGGATGCTCAGAATCCAGATTGATGGTTGTGTAGGCAACCGACAAGCTCAGTGTGCTGGGTCAGTTGGGGGAAAGCCAGCTTCTGCAAGAGTTTCCTAAGGAAGGAGGTGATAGAGATGAGGCAGTAGCATGAGGGCTCGGCAGAAGGTTGTTTTCAGGAGGGGGTGCACAAGAGAGTGCTTGAGGGAAGAGGGGAAAGATCCAGTAGCAGAAGAGTGATTTCAGAAATCAGCAAGTGCAGGAGCAAGAGAGACGATATTGTCCTTAATAGTTCTGGGAGAACAGGGGGGAGACCTTCATAGAGCAGACAACTTCAGTGACCTCATCAGATGTGATAAGAGAGAAGGAAGACATAAAGGTAGAGGAGGAATGGGAGGCCCTAGGGAGAGGGGGGGAGGGAAGAGAATTCTCAGGATGTCCTGAGTTTTTGCAGTGAAGTGTGTGGCCAATGCATTGCAGAGGGCCTGGAGAGGGAAGAGGTGAGGTGGAGACTGCGGAAGGATTGGCTAGTTCCTTGCAGATTTTAAAGAGTTCAGTCGTGTTGTTGGATGCACCAGAGACGTGAGCCTGGATGTGGGCCCTTTTCTTGGAATGAATGGAGAGTCGGTATTGCCTTTGGAGAAGGCGACAGGCCAGTTTGTCAGAGGGTGTGCCTGAGGTCTGCCAGTTCCATTCTGCAGCTCTACACTTGCTTTTCAGGGCTGCAAGTTCATAATCATAACAGGTGCTTTGCTTGGAGGCATGTTTCAGGCAGATCCTCATGACTGGGGCAAGAATGTCGAGAGTGTTAGTGTTGGGAAGATGAAGGTTGCTGAGAGCGGAGTCAAAGGTAGAGTCTGCAGTGAGGGGGAGGGGTGGATGAAGGTGGATGTGAAGGCAGCAGCTGACGCTAGTTTCTTCGGACGGATATTCGTGAATGAGGTTGGCAGAACTGGGGAAGGTGCAGTCAGATTGCAGAAAGGACCCAGGTGAAAGGAGAGGAGGGAGTGGTCGGACCAGGAGAGTGGGGTAGTGAGTGAGGCAGAGAGCAAAAGATCAGTGTGGATCGAGGCATCGAGAGTGTGTCCAGCTGAGTGGGTTAGTCCAGAGGGGAGAATGGAGAGGGAGAGCGAGGTGCAGAGGTCACGGAAGAGAGTGGATGCCATGATAGAGGAGTCAAGGTGGATTTTGAAGTCACCCAGGAGAAGGGGTTTAGAGGTAGATGTGAGGAGAGAGGATGAGAAAACAGCCCATTCTGAGAGGAACAGGGTGATGGAGCCAGGTGGCCTGTAGATAGTGGCAATGGTCAGGGAGGAAGTGGGATAGATGACCAGCTTGCAAACCAGGCTCTTGAAGGAGGAGTATGGCTGGGTTGGTATGAGGAATGAAGGGACCCACTCAGGGAAGATCAGGGCAACCCTAACCGCCAGCATGGTTAGGGTGAGGCTTTGAGATGATCTAATAGCCATCAGGGAGCAGGGAGTCAAAAGCAGTGACTGAGCTGGCATTGAACCACGTCTCTGTAAGAGTGAGGATATCCAGGTCAAGTCTTCAAGGAGAGGGCAGCTGTCAGCAGAGTGTTTGATAGCAGAGCGAGCATTAAGTGTGACTAGATGCTGCCTTTGAAGGTTTTCTGGTGAGGGGTACCAAGGCATGGTACACTAGTAAGAGGAGAGGGGACAGAGAGAGAGGAAGAAGGAGTAGCAGGTGTGTGAAGGATGTTGATGAGGGACTGTAAAGCACCGGAGGGGGGTGTCTGTACTCCTGCTCTCTATAAGGTTCTCTATTTTGTTATCATGGTCGAGCAACCAACGCTTAGCTCTCTGGAGGTGATGCGGGCTGGTTCTTATGTACAGTGTAGTCCCCAAGCACCCACAAAGTAATGTCCACACACTGTATTAGTGAAAACACAGTCTTTATATAATTAAGGTTCAAGGTTATATACACAATCACAATAACTCACTTTGTGCTCAGTTAATCTACAATGGCCAATATATACACAGTTCTACGTGATACCACAACTACTATTAGATTTCATTAAAGTGCATCAACTGTACTTAGTTTAAATGTCACACAAATCAAGTAATAAACAGAACCAACAATAGACAGGAGTAAAAGTAGTTGGTTAGAACAATAGGAAGAATACTGGCCCCCTACCACTAGAGCACTAGAGACAGTTCTGTGTGAGGATCCCCCCACCTGGGCAACCTGTAAATAAAGCTATATCGTACAAGCCCAGTCCATATATGGTTCACAAGAGTCTTATTTCTTTCTAAATAGTTCTACAACCCCAATGTACCTGGAATAGCAGAGTTCGACGTCAGGTCATCGACGGATCCTTCTTGAGCGGCTACCTTTAAGGCAGGAGCCACGGATCGTCGAGATCCCATGAGGAAAAAGGGTGAACAATGTTGTTGCGGCAGCCGCTTTGGTTCTTGCAGTGCTTTTTGGCGATCGGTCGAAAATATGTCCTGCAAGCAAAGGCGTGCGGTGCACCTCAACGACGAGTGTTCATTGCCACAAGGAGTCAATGAAGAACTTTGGCCCAGCAAGGGCATCGAGGCGTCGTCATCTCTGCGGTCTTCGGTTGGCGGGAAACCCACCAGCGGATTCTCCTTGGTCGTCAGCGGCCTTGACTTTCTCCGGCAGGACGAAAGCGGTTGACAGTGATGAACAAGGGAGTCCTTGGATCGAAATGTTCTTAGGCAATGGAGGCACTGCAGCTCCGGTCGGCGACGGTGGTCAGCGAAGGTGGATCCCTGTCCGGTGCTTCTCTTAGTTCTCATCGGCGGTCCCCTTCTCCGGTCGACAGCCTTTCGTAGGTCTGTCTATCAGGGAGCTTTGACAAAGATCAGCTGGTGCACGATGGTCCCTTGTAGCTCGGGAAGAGGTTTCCTATCCAGGTCCTCTCTTGGATCAGTTCTTGAAGGCACAGCAGCTTTCAGATTGCAATGAAGGGAACATCGGTTCACCTTCTTCTACTGGCTCGGCTTCGAGTGTAAGCAACTTCAGCTTCTGAACGATTTCTAGCAGTGAGATGCCCCCAGATATACTGTTGATCTCCCATTCACTCTGCTGGGTCACACTCAGGCAACCATTCATTCAGAAGGGCATTCAGGCAGTCAGGGAGTCAATCGGGCGCACATTGCATTCAGGCCATTCTACTCCATCCAGACACTCACAACACAGAATGTGGATTCGAACAAGCACTCTGCAATTCAGCACTACACACTGCATTCATACCAGTTTCGGGTAGGGCTGTCTCAGTCATTGGCCCTCATTACGACCCTGGCGGAAAGGGGTTTACGCCGGCATAAAGCATGGCGTACCTTTCCGCCCGACTACGACTTCCCGTAGCGCCATGGTGATTTTTACGCCTGCTTTTTGCAGGCTGAAAAATCCATGGCGCTACGGGACTTGTCGTTAATTACGCCACCGTAATTTACGGTGGCGTAATTAACGCCTTCCCCACTCCCATTATACCCTATGGGGCAAAAATGGGAATGGGGAAGGGTAAATGGGGATTGGGGACTTACCGCCCCGCCAAGGTCGGAATGGGGCGGTAAGTCCGCCAACCCCCATGGCGGAGTTGGCAGCTTTGCGCCATGGGCCATGGTGCAAATTGCACCATGGTTCTCCGCCAGGGTCGTAATGAGGCCCATTGTGTCAAACACCAGATACTAGACACCCATAGCACGGAATGTGTGTTAGTCACACACTCCATTCACCCAAGTCCCACCCCAGGGGAGTACCCACAACATACAGTCATTGGGAAGGCTCCTGCCAGTCTGGCCTGGAGTTCCCCACAACACCATATATGGAACTTCCACCCAACATCCAGTCAGGGGGAAGGGACAGAGTCAGGGCTTCCCAGGACTTCGGGAAATGTAAGGTAACAGGCGATAGAAAGCAAGATGCCACAGGGGCCATTTTTTTTCCTATCAGGAATCCACTGATTCCAATGACAGGGCCTGGGCATCCCAAAATGGAGGATGCACAGGGCAGCTGTCAGTTCAGCATGGAGCTGCCACCAGCCCATACCCTTCTCTGTGGGCCACACACAGGTGCCCAGAAACATACACTAGGAGTACAGGGTCGTACTCCCACCCATGGGTGCCATAAGGGTATCCCAAGGGTCTGTTCACCAAACCAAATACAGGAAGAGCCGCACCACCAGGAGTCCCACGTGAACTCCTGCGTGGATAACAAGACAGAACACATGATAAAAAGCAATTAAGCACAAGGATTTGGAGGCCTTGTCCCTCCCAAGCTTTTCCAGCATCACAGGGACGGCAAGCGCCAGTCAAAGTGGAGGAGGTTAGATAGTGCCATTGCTATAGACATTAATGATACACCTGGATGATGAGAAGCCCACCAAGAGTACTTCCCATCTAGTGCCACCATTAATGGGTGAAGATGTGAGAGGAGAGAGAGGAGAGATAAGATGAGGAGTCCAAAGATCTGGAGAGATGACAGAAAAGAGGATACCAGTGACAATCTGTCTGGAAGATGCGCTGAAGTAGGTGTCTGTAATGGGTAGGCCGGGGTTAGTCAGGATGTTTTTTTTAGGTTTTTCCTTCCAGACTTGGTGAGAGAGGGAGGATAGGTGATAGTAAAGCAGTTAGAATAGATAGGGGAGATGGTGAGTACCATATGGGCGGCGGAAGATAAGGATGGAAGATAGAAGAGTGACTGCACCGCACAAACACAAACTGAGCAGGCAGCCTGGTAGCCAAGAAAGCAAGTAAAGAGATGCAATAGAGACACTAGAGTACCAAAACTGGGGGCGACGAGTTGTTAAAAACACACCAGGATTCGAATTGCCAAAAAGCACAGAAATGAATGCAAAATGGGGGGTGAAGAGTTGTTAAAAACACACTAGGATTTGAATTACAAAAAAGCACAGAAATGCAATGTAAAATGGGGGTGAAGAGTTGCTAATACACACCAGTATTAAGGATAAGCGATATAGTAAACATAGAAAGGCAGAGTGGCATAGGCACACCTATGTTCAACAGCTGTGTGAGTTAGTTAAAAGGTATAACAATATCCAGGACATGACTCACAGATATTCTTGGTGGGCGAACAAAGTTCCAGAGGCACAAGTTTGTGGGGTAGCAGGATGCATGCTGGGTGGCTGTCCCATGAGGCTGAGAGGTGGTGTAGCGTGAGGTGCTGTGGGGGACAAGATGGGGAGAGGCCTCTGAGCACCTCATGGCCCACATGGGCACAGACAGGGGCCTTAGTGGTAGGCCCGGCTAAGCCTGCTGGCTTCCTGATTGGCCTTTTGTGGCCTTGGTAGTCACTGCAGGGCTGGCTGGGGAGGCACTCTTGAAGAACAGATGGTGTCGGCCATCTTTGAATAGGAGACCATACTATTGAGTTAAACAGCCCAATTGGGCTACAAATAAGGATTTCCAAAGCTGCACGTTTACACAAAAAGTGCAAATGTCACCTAGAATAGCAGCGGGCACCCAGGGCAAATTAAGTGAAAAATGGTGCCAAGATGAAAATGAGGCACGAGTGGCCAGCAATGTTCAGGCACCCAAGCCCAACTGCTTACCTGAAAATGAAGTGTATTTACACTGCAAAATGTCTTCTTGGATGTAGCCTTGTGCCAAGGTGGCTCAACGATTTTGCTGGAGCTCCCACAAAGCATAATCAAGACAGGCCAATGGGTGCCTAGTGGTGGGCCTTGGGTAGGGGGCCAGTTAAGCCTGCAGGCTTCATGATTGGCTTTTTTTGGCCCTGGCCAGCCAATGGCAGTCACTGTAGGGCTGGCTGGGGAGGCACTCTTGAAGAAAAGATGGTGTCGACCGTCTTGGAATGGGAGACCACACTATTAAGTTAAACAGCCCAACTGGGCTACAAATAAGGTTTCTCAAAGCTGCACTTTTACACTAAAAGTGCAAATTTCACCTAGAATAATAGCAGGCAGCCAGGGCAGTTTAGGTGAAAAATCGTGCTTACTTGCAAATTAAGTGTGTTTCCACTGCAAGTCTTCTTGGATGAAGCCTTGTGGCGAGGAGGTGCGCCGATGTTGCTGGAGGTCCCATGAAGGGTGATGGAATAGCAATTCGGTTTGGACTCTGATTTTGACGACAGATGAGCATCCTTGGGGATTTTCCCTAGTTATAACACTAAACTATTAGTAGGGAAAGATAGGCCTTTTCTTTTTAGTTTACTAAACCCCCGTGAAATGTCATCCTTGAGTCCGACGACTCCTTCTATTTTGCCACAGTGCTCGGACAGGAGGGAAAGATCAGAACAGCCCTCTAAGGAATTCTTTGATGAGCCTGTGTGACCACAGAGGAGTCATCCCCGGGGAAAACACAAACCTGGAAATGGCAAACGGGTGAACCTTGATGGAAGAGTGAGCCAGACGGCCCATGCCAAGGACAAAAAAGGTAGTGCAGGACCTCATGAGCCTGCACATGGAAGGGGTCAAGGCCGTGACCAGAACATCAAGTGGAGAAACACTTCCACTTGCTCTTATAGCGAGAAACCTTGGAGGAAGCCCAGGCTTGTGCCAGAATGTCACGACAGTTCTGGGGCAAAGGTACAGTTTCAAATTCCAAGAATGCAGGAGCCAAGCTGTCAGATTGAGGGAGACAGGTTTGTGGTGTATTATGGCTCCATGGCCTCTGGACAAAAGATTGACAAGTGGAGGAAGCCGGGTGGGAGATGCAGATGACAGGATGAGAAGATCCGAGAACCAGTAGTGCTTCAGCCAAGCTGAGGCCGCCATGATCAGTTTGCATCGATGCCACCTGAACACGTTGATCACTCGAGGGACAGGTGAAATTGGGGGGAGCACATGCAGGAATATTCCTTCTCACAGGAACGTGAAGCCGTCTCCTAGGCTGCATGAGTGATGGAATCTGCTGGTGAAAGCCACGCATTTGCTGTTCACCCTGGTTGCGAAGAGACCAACATCTCGTGTTCCCCTCCTGCTAAAGATGCAGCAGACTTGATCATCCAGAGGTTTCCACTCATAGCAGGAACACAATTCCCTGCTGAGGGAATCTGTCACTGTGTGGTGTATCCCTGGTAGATGAAACAGGTTGAGGAAGAGGTTGTGGTCCAAAGCCCAAGTCCTTCAGGTTTCTCACAGTGCCTCCAGTTGGTCTAGCCAGTGTATATGCTGTGTGAGGAGAGTTTCTCGAGCATACATTATTGCAGGTATTACACTTTTCACGTATGCTTCTTGCATTGCTTCAACATTCCCACCACACTTTATAGATACATAACTCTTGACAGCTTGCCACCTGCCCAAGATCCTCATCTGCACTAGCTCCCTGTGCAGATGGGTATTGGGTGCCACGAATATGGGGCTTCCTAAATACATAGATGTTTCAACCATTTCAAGTTTGGTTCCTCACAAAAAACAGCTTTATTATTTAGTTTTTCCCTCCCGGGATCATAATTTTAGATTTTCTTTAATTGATCTTTATTCCGTTGATATTAGCATGATTTTCGAAACAGTTCAGCGACCTCTGGAAGCCTACTGGGTCTAGTCCATAAGAATTGTATCATCTGCATAACACAGAAAAGGTACAGATGCTATCGCTAGCTTTGGTGGGAAATTCACACATTTCTCAAAGCATTCACACAGGTTGCTCACATACAGATTATACAAAGTTGGGGCAAGGACACAACCTTGTTTTAGTCCCAGATTCGTGTCAATCTGTTGTGTTACAATCCCCTCTTCAGATGCTCTGACCACCACCTTCCTACCTGTATACAATTCTTTTATGAACTATAATAGGGACAGATCACTCCCCCAGGTCTCTGGTTTCTCCCACAGTTGATCTCTAATGACACAATCAAAGGCACCCGAGTAGTCCGTGAATGCCACATACAATTGGGCCCCAGGCGTTTGTTAATCTCTGCTAGTATCAATTTAACAGCCCATATACAATGCACTGTGCTACCTCCATGGCGAAAAAGCCTGTTTGACTCATGTTTGGCATGAAAGGCACTCAAAAGTGTGGACATTGTAAATTATGCCCGTTTCTGAGTGCAGGAAAAAAGGAGATTTTATTAACTTATGGTAATACTAAACAAATTAAACAATTTATTAACTGAAATTCCACATTTGTGATTTATGGACTAGAATGTGTCTGCAAAAAACTTTACATTGGCAGTACGATAAGGAAATTAAAAGTAAGAATGTTTGAACATTTAAGAGCCATTCAAAACCGGGACCTAAGATCTCCCATTGCAATGCATATTTTGGAAAATCACCCTATGTTTGACATATCAGGATTGAGAATATTTGGCCTGGAGAAAATGTCCCTACCACCAAGAGGGGGGAATAAAGAAGACATTTTGAGAAAGCAGGAATGCAAGTGGATATGCATAATGGATACATGCATAACTGGTTTGAATAATGATACTGAAATGTATAATTGGCTATGATACTATATTTTTGAAAACATTATACTGTAATATGCAATTGGTGATGATATAAGATTTTGGTAAAGTGGAGTGTGTAAATTGTTTGACCAGAGAATGTACTAACTAAAGCATTGTGTTCTTCTACATTTGATTTTTTAAACAAATAGAGGATCTAATCTGAATGAGAAACTAGATTATTTTCATGGAATGTTTAACAAATATATAAAATTCCAAAACTAAAACATTTAAAATAGAAAGAATCAGAGGTTAACATTATTTTTCTGTATAAACTTAGTACTGAGTTAAAATCAATATAAATCAGCTCCACAGTCCTTTTCATAAAAATCTGACTATTTGTATGAGCCTGTATTTTGTTAACCCGCATAGGATCGTATTTAGAACAAAATGGCCGCCATAGCACGGGTGAGTGCGATGATGTCATCGCGTTACACGAAATAACGTGACGCGTGACGTGATGACATCATCGCGGCCAGCGGGGGTGATATAAATAGAGCCACAGGTCACCGAGAAGCCGCGAAAGCCCCCGCCGGCACTCTGCTATGGAACCTGTACAAAAGGAGGATTTTGAGAGGACAAACCAAGTAATACACTAAGGTGAGAAACTTCTGTTTCCATTTAGCTTCAGAATACGAAATAGTGGTTAGTAAAAAGGACTCCAAGAGCCAAATACTTGTTGAATAGAAACCTTAACAGAAAATTAAACAAGACCTTCTCTATCCCCTATAGAATCTGAAAAGAATTGACAGCAGAGGGCTGCAATATTGAAACAGCATAATATACTTAAAATAAGAATTGAAGTGAAAGTAACCTTAAAACTAAGGATAATTGAATATGAATAAGTTTTTTTGTGGTGAGTATAAAATAACAATTATCAAATTAATAATTACACAAAGAAAATTTTGAAGCCACAAATCAAGTGGCAATGGTCCTTTTTTTAATTATCCTTCCTGTTTGATTTTTTGTTTTTTTTCATAAAAAGGTTATCAAGATTGTGATAAACTCTCCTGAAGAACCATTGCAAAGAGCGATGGGGAAACACGTGTAGAGAGTATTTGGGAATTGGAAAATGTTATATGGGAAATTGAAAAACAAATTCAATGGATATGTTCGCATGTGATGTTAACATGTGTAGTCTACAATAAATGGAACCATGGAATTAAAGATTTGACTATTTGAAATCGTTAATTTGTGGAATTTTGCTCTTCATTTTCATTTCATGAGAGTACTCACCGAAATAAATTCAACACAAGTGGTTAGCGCATTAGAGCAAAATTATAACTCTTATCTTTTTTCAAGATTTTGACTCATGTTTAAGCTACCACTATTCTCACTCCATTTATTAAGATTTCTTAACAATATTATGGCAAAGATTTTGCTGCTGGCATCCAACATTGCCAGCAGTCTGTAGTTCCTTGGGTCATCTCTATGTCCTTTCTTATGGACCAGTATAAAGACAGAGAATCTCCAACTTTCAGGTATCATACCGCTCTTCACAATCGTTTTAAAAGCGCTATAAAAGAATCGCACCCACAACATAGGCTCCTTAATTACGTTGTTGGGTAAGTTATCAGGGCCGAGAGCTCTAGAAGACTTGTACCTCGTTAGTATCTGATGAATGTCATCTACAAGTCCAGGCACCCCAATCAGCTTCCCTCTTGTGTTATACTGGTTTGCTCTACATTATTTGGTTCTGTGCAATATATTTCTTTAATGTATCAACCCCAAGATACTTCAGTGATATTTGCAAACTCCTGGAGTTCTTCTATTGCTATGTGAGTGCGGTATAGCTGGCAGAAGCTTTTGATGTCCTTTGACCTTATGAGTGTGTATATTATTTTCCAATCATTTGAATTTACGTTATACTTATTTTGCATTATACATGCTTTATATTTCGTTCTCAGTTTTTTCAGAGCCAGGGTTTTCTCCTCATATGATGAGGATTTCTCTCTTTATACCAATCTGGAGTCTCTACGAAATTCCTCCTTTATTTTTTGTACTGTTACATCATAAGCATTACCCTTAGACTATGAAATATAATATGTTCGTTTATCCATCTTGACTGTATAAATGACATTTTGCACCAGACTAGACTAAGCTTGCACAAAGTCTGAAGTTTGAGACCTCCCCCTCTTAGTTACTTCAAGCAAGATTTTAATTGCCAGCGCAGTACTTGTAGCGGACTACTGAATTCTATTCCCTTCTGGGTTAACCATGGCTTAAGCCGCTAGGAATGTATCATTCACTGCCCTCTGATGGTCTAGTGTAACTGACAGTCTTGTGATCACTTAGGTTTTTGAACCCAATCTCGTAGCTAGATCTCCTTACACCAAGGTTAGTAGTCACAAAGATTGCGTCCAAACAAGAGGAATGGCCTCGAGTCCTCCATCTGATACGGCTCCAAGTGTCAGACTCGTCTGTCTATAGGTTCCAGTAGATGCATGTCAATCGCTCAGAGAGACCACCCATTTTTTTCTCCTTCTCCATGAGGAGACCCTTTCTCGCTGACAATGGATTTATTTTCCTAGGTGTTTTGTTGTCTCCTTCACAGCCAAGCTCCAGCTCTTCCAGTGATA
Organism: Ambystoma mexicanum; assembly: GCF_040938575.1. Lineage (NCBI taxonomy): Eukaryota > Metazoa > Chordata > Amphibia > Caudata > Ambystomatidae > Ambystoma > Ambystoma mexicanum. Next base: position 752,442,643 of record NC_090934.1, on the reverse strand, counting down.
GACAGTGAGCATTAAAATCTCCCGTTACTATAGCAGCCCTCGCTCCCACCTTTCCCTTCATTACCCACAATGTCAGGATCTTAACTACTTTCTCTAGCAAGTCAGACGTAATATCACTCTCCAGAGGATCATATAATGTAAGTATCAGCGTTTTAGTTTTTGCTGTGGGAAAGCTGCTAATCACAGCCACTATCAAATACTCTGAGTGATCTCAAACTGAACTCTCGCTCCTATACACAAACCGCCATAAGGGCGACCTTCTCTCCCTTTTTTTGCAGGTTGAGTTAGCAACATGAAACCATCTATCAGCAGCCCTTGCTTCGCCCATGTCTCCTGCAAAACAAAAATATCCGCAGAGCTCACAAGATTTGAACCCTCGAGATTGGCCATAAAAGAGTGGAAACCCCTGGTATTCCAGGACAGAAATTTCGAACCATCAGTTTTAAGACATTTCGAACCATCAGTTTTAATTGTAGTCAGTCAATTATATATAGTCTGTGCCAGCCTTCCTTTATAGCCATTAACATTCTCTTCCCTGCAGCCTTGCATTCGATATTGTTGATTCTACAATGCTCCAGGTGGGGACTGGTCATACACCTTTGTGTTAACCTGCATTTCAAAACCCATCTGTGCAAAACATTCAGAATAAACAGTCACATTCTGCACAATAATGGATGAGACAAAGGTTACAATTACCCAATTGGGGCTACTTCCCATCCTTGGCAATTCCACTTGTTTGATATAATTATTCTCAAATCGAGGATCAGATGTATCATTTGTAACAGATTTGAGAGGCATAAGAACGGGCTGCTGTTAGATGTTACAACTTCTGTAAGAAGCAAAGCCTCTGGCAGGAAGCCAAGCATTTTGTGGAAAATATGTGACCTCCTTGTGTGCCTTATGACAAATTCTCATGTACCATGTTTCCATATCACCCCCTTGTTCCAATTGTGTTTCATGTGCTGAGATAACTACAACAGGACATTTAGTTATAGCTGTAGAGGCCTGGGCCTGTCCCTCGTTTACCTTATTTACAGTAAATCTCTCCATAGGTGATTGAATGATGGTCAAGTCCGTTAATTTGTGATTGGTCCCGTCCTTCCTTGGGTGATTTTACTGCCTTTCTGCCCCCACACGGTGCACACCATTTATCTAAAGTTTGTTTGGATTTCATTTTACTTTATGTCATTTTTCCCCCTTTACTCTTATTCACTTGTGTTAATATATAACAGTCCTTTTCCTCCACACACAGTAATTCTTTATTTTTGAAAGTGACCAAAGCCTAGGTATTTGATTTTGCTTTTTTATTCTTCATTCCTTTTTCTCCCCCCTCGCCCTATATCTGATGTTATCCGGTGCTTCCTTATTTGAACACCCTTTACTTTGCTTGGGTGGAGGGATTTTGTCCACTGCCATATTTACCTCCATGTCTGTGTTAGAGCTTTCATATGGGGACCTAGGTAAAAGATATGGTGGAGTACCATAATCAGATCATATAGATGTATTGCGCCTTTGATCTTCACTGCCTTGCTTAAGCAGATCCAACACCTGACTGTTGGCCAGGATGATGTCCACCACTCGGACCAGAATAAACTTCATGTCCCTTTGCTCTTGCAGGAGCAGATTGCACGTGGAAAAGATGGCGTCTGTGGTTGCAGTCAGTATCGACTATTTGGAAGTGCTCAGAGCAAAACCATCTATATTAGCCAGGCCAGTACAACCGGGAGGATTCGAGAAGTCACTAGAAAATGAGTCTTCAGATGAGGAAGAGCCTAATCATTCCAGGTCTGTGGTTGATGAAAGATTCGTCCCTGCGGGCCTACCTTGTATGACCTCCTCCTGATTAGACATTTCAAGTGTCCTTGATTTTAAGTTCATGCATAGTTTCAACAGCGAATTGTTGTTATCTACGCTAGTGTTGTAATTTTTATTCGCAATGTTTGTCACAGTCGGGTATGGGGCCTTAGCTTGCAAAGCACTGTTAGTCTGTGCCGGTCTAGATCTTTGCACGGTAGTGGCCCTGGACCGCCCTGCCAACCATGATTTCTGCATTGGCAGAGGCTTCCCCAGTGGTACGTGGGCTGATCTCGCCTGGGTTTTCCCCGAGCAGAGTGTCGTCATAGGGCCCCTCCTTTTTTCACCCCCGGTCAGGATTTGTGGCAGCAGGGGATTTGTTCACCATTTTCCTATGTCCCCATATCATGATGCCTGTGCAACCACTGCCCTGTATGCTTTCTTGGGTATAATGCAGTGCAGGAGGTTCCCAGACAAATTAACCAACAGTATCACAGTCATGCTGTACGCTTACTGGTAGACTGCATTCCGAGTCGGCAGTTACTTCCCTGATGGGCCGCTCTTCCGCACGTCCTGCCCGGACTGCCCAGACTGCCGCTCAGTTCCACTCAGCTCCACAGGGACACAGGCTTCTTGTATAAACAGCTCCTCCTCCAACAATAGAGTGAAAAGAAAGACCACTGTTCCAAAGAATAACTGCCCAGACTGCCACTAAGTTCCACTCCGCTCCGCAGGGACACAGGCCTCTTGTTCAAACAGCTCCTCCTCCAACAATAGAGTGGAAAGAAAGACCACAGTTCCAAAGAGTGGCTGCCCCGACTGCCACTCAGTTCCACTCCGCTCCGTGGGGACACAGGCCTCTTGTTCAAACAGCCCTTCCTCCAACAATAGAGTGGAAAGAAAGACCACAGTTCCAAAGAGTTGCTGCCCAGACTGCAACTCAGTTCTACTCCACCTTATTTCTCAAAGTCCTGAGAAGCCCTGGCTCTGTTTCCTTCTCCTGAAGGGCTGTTGGGTGGAAGGACCATGCATGGCTCCGGGGCTGCCTCCTGCCAGACTGGCTGGAGCCTTCCCAGGGACAGCGTATTGTGGGTACACCCTTGGGGTGGAGCATGCATGAATAGAGTGTGTAGTCAATATGCATTCTGTGTTGTGGGTGTCTGGTTTTGGTTGTGACACACAATGCCTGAGCCAGCTCTGACTGAAACTGGAATAAATGCAGTGTGTTGCATTGAAAGGCTGGGGAGTAGCCCCTGTGATGAATCTGATGATGCCATCACTCTTTTCCCTGAGGTAGCTTCTCCATATATGGTCAGAGGATGGCAGTCGCTACCTGATTCTGACCCTGGGGGAAGCTATATGGGGTAGGTGGCCCTCGGGAGATGGCCTGACATAATTGGGGAAAAATCACATGCCCCCCATTTCCCTTCGAGGGATGACACCTTCCAGCCACATGCCCTGATGGCATATTGTAACCCTCTCCCTCACCCGCCTGTTTGCTGCACTCATGATATTCACTCATGTCATACAGAGAACAATATAGTAACAACTAGGATGAGGAAGAGGCAGTGAGTAGTAATGATCACTCCAAATGACACTCCATTCCAACTTCCTCCACATTACTTGAAGAATGGTCTGACATCCACTGAGATGAGAAAGAGAGATGGAGCAATGCAGAGGACAAGGACAAGGACCAGCAAATCAACACAGCGGTCTAGTCTCTCGAGACTGCTCAATCGGCCCAGGAAGTTTAAATACTCCACAGCCGACAGATGCAGAGAGAAGGAACGTGAAGAAAGAGAATGCGAAGAGTAGGGATAATGGGAGCTGCAGAGGCTGGGAGATATTGCGACTGGCTCTCACACTGGTCAGATCGCAAAGGGCTGGAACGCCATGGAAAACGGTGTGGAGGCGAACCCAGAGAGCAAAGAGAAGGACCAGGCAGCTGAAAGCCTGCCACCTGAGGGAATGAGGCAATGGGGACTGCATCCTCTTAAACAGAACACGGGAGAAGCTCTGTGGCCGATGGGGCACACGCCAAGCTGACAGAATGCCAAGAGAGCGCAAAGGACACTGAAAGCCCCTGGTCAGCACAGGAAAGTTAAACGGGTTGCTGGAAAGTGCATGCCGCTTTGAGGAAGTAATATGAGAAACGCAGAGAGAAGACTGTATTTGTGGGGTACGCAGGAAGTTTCACACGCGATAGGCCTTGGGGAGGAGGGTATGTGTATTTTGGGGGTGCGCGGGAACTTTTACATGTGTTTTCGCTAGCGCGAGAGGGGTATGTGTATTCTGAGGGGTGTGCAGGGAGTTTTACACACGATTTGGCAGTGTGGGACCTCCCGGGTGTGCCCCCTCTCCCCTCCCCAGGCCCTGCAGGCAGCCACACCACTGGGGACTACCCGACACCCCTGGCCATGCCCTGCAGGCAGCCCATCCACCCTGGCCATGCCCCGCAGGCAGCCCACATGGTATCATGCTCTTGTGAGCCCAAACACATGTCCCACCCACCATTGATGGGCACCTGCCAGCAGGCCCCGACTCATGTCCCCCTGCACCCCCAGCCACCCAGCATTGACGGGCACCTGCCAGCAGGCCCGACTCATGTCCCCCTGCACACCCACCCACCCAGCATTGACGGGCACCTGCCAGCAGGCCCCGACTCATGTCCCCCTGCACCCCCACCCACCCAGCATTGACGGGCACCTGCCAGCAGGCCCCGACTCATGTCCCCCTGCACCCCCATCCACCCTGCATTGACGGGCACCTGCCAGCAGGCCCGACTCATGTCCCCTTGTTCCCCCAGCCACCCAGCATTGACGGGCACCTGCCAGCAGGCCCGACTCATGTCCCCCTTCTCCCCCAGCCACCCAGCATTGACGGGCACCTGCCAGCAAGCCCCGACTCATGTCCCCCTTCTCCCCACCCACCCAGCATTGACGGGGACCTGCCAGCAGGCCCCGACTCATGTCCCCCTGCACCCCCAGCCACCAGCATTGACGGGCACCTGCCAGCAGGCCCTGACTCATGTCCCCCTGCTCCCCCACCCACCCAGCATTGACAGGCACCTGCCAGCAGGCCCCGACTCATGTCCCCCCAACACGTCATAACGATCCACACTCATGGCCCTTATGGCCAGCCAAATCCCACCCCATGCCACCCCTGTCCAAACACCCAACCAAGTATTCCATCCACCCCACATTGAAATCCCCATTACATGATACATCCCAAATGGCAAGTATGCACATCAATACATGTCCGTCTCACACACACACAATGGGTGCAAGTGAATGAGAAAACCCATATCGTGACATGCATGAAATCAATGAGCGAATACAACACAAATGAAGTATGAAACCAAAATGTATTAAATATAAAAGCAAGGGAATGAAAGAAAACCACACAATAATAGAAATAATAAACAAAAGGCTGCATGTCCAAAATAATAGAAAAAAAAGAATATGAATGCATAATCCAAATGAATCCAAATGAAAATGGCTCCAAAGGGTTCATCCATCAAAGCAAATCCAAAGGAAAAAAATGAGAAAACATCCATTGCTCCATGGTAAAAAATAAAAAAAATGAAGTCTAATCCAGTCTTCAACTATATACAATGTACAAATCCAGGGTCCATGAGCCCAACAATCCAAATGAAACCTACAAAAAACCCTACCTAATAAACAACTATATACAAAAAGGTGGGGCATAGTCCATGCGCCCCAAATGAAAGAAAAATAGAAAGGAAACCTAAGACTAATTAACTATATAAAATGACGGCGGGCAAGTCCTACGGCTCACTCTGTGATGTTCCGGGCCAGGGCATCATCGAACTCCACGTTGGTGTCCCGGACGCGGGCCTCTTCCCTGTCCTCGAGGTCTCGCAGGGATGCAGTCATGCCCTGTTCCAACTCCCTGCGAGTTGCCTCGAGGCACTGAGCCTGCCTCAATGCCCTGCGCATGGAGTTCTCCGCCCTGACCATAGTGAGCCGTGACTCCTCCGCCCACCGCCACTCCACATCTATCCACTGGCCCAACTGCTGCCACACGGAAGACACTCCCATTCCAGGGTCCTCCTGCCCTCCGGCCGATGCCTGCCCCTTTGATGTTGATGGCCCAAGCCATGATGCCTCCCATGTTGAGCCTGCCCCTGCCTCCGACGCAACTGCCTCTGCCAGCACGACGGCATCCGGGCTGATGAAATCCACTGGCGTCGTCGTGCATGTGCCCTGCCGATGATGCCGGCACATCCTCCATCTGCTGGGGTCCAGTTGCTGGGGTGTCCACCCCTGCTGGACCTCCGACTCCCGACTGTGGCAGGGATGGGATCTCCACCGAGCTGGCTGCGTTGGTCCGGGCAGGTCCACAGGGGGCCCTGGTGGAATCTGGGCCAGAAGATGGCATGGAGAACAACTGGCGTATAGTCTGCACAGAGGAGGAGAGGGCTGCCAGAGTGCCCGACACATATAGGAAACCCCTGACCATGACCCCTCCCAACTGGGCCACGTTGGCACGCAGCTCTTCGTGATGATGTGCGTGGTCCCCCCAGAAAGCACGCACGTCATCACGAATGTCACGCGGGCGCAACACGACACCAATCAGGACGGTCTCCACACAGTGACGGGTCCCCTCGTCCGCAGGTAGAGAAGTGCCAGATGACGTGGACCTCCCCCCTACCTGCAGACGGACCTAGGATGGGGCATCCCTGCTGGTGCATGATGGTGCAGTCACAGTGTCAGGGACAGTGACATGTACAGGCCCCTCCACGGCGACCTGTGCTGCCTCCTGACCCTGGACTGCACCACTTGCACCAGTGGTCCCACCCCCACCAGGCCCCATTTGCGGCTCAGTAGCAGCCTCCGCCTCCTCTGTGCAAACCACCAACCTGGATGGCTCCACACCGTTTTCTGCCGTCGCAAGCCCCTGTGGGGGCTCACCAACCCCTTTCGCTGCAGCTGTAGTGGCAGACGTGGCACCAGTCCCCTCGCTCCCGGATGATGGTAATTCCTGGCAGGGTGACTGGGCGTTGCGTCGCCGGCCGGTGGAGGCATCCCCGCTGCTTTGCTCCACAGCGCCGTCTCCGCCCTCTTCTTCACTCGCCACTGTGTAGAGGGAGACATAGAACACAAGCATCAGGGTACTGTGCAGTAGTCCCCTAGGCAGGAAGCAATAGCACATGAGTTGCACTGTCAAACGTCACTTTCATCATGTCCCTCCACAACACATGGGTCAGTGCAGGCAACACACATGCAGAAACAGGCATGGCGCATGCAAAGAACATTTGCATCCATGTCCAAGAAACTGTTGAAACATACAATGGTGGTTTGAAACTCACATGCATCATGGGTCATACTGATCACATGCACACACATCACTGTAGTTTCATACATCTGGCCTCGTACACCCCAGACACAGTGGATACAAGGATAACTAGACTGCATCAGTGAATCAGAAGATCGTCACGGACATGTGTCATGCATCCATGGCGTTTACAAGTCACACACACGCTACTCAGACACACAGACATGTACACCATACATGTCCATGACAGCAGCACCCATCTCTCACACCCTAACCATGTCCAAGAACAGAGACAGGCATGCATACATGTGTGCATTCCGCATGCTGCTCTGCATGTTGTATTGTAACACATACACCATCCATGTGGTTCACGCCTGACTGGTCTCACATGCAGCACAATCATGTCCCTGCACACACACATCCATACATGGCCCATGTCACACATACCGGCAAATAGCTAACTACCAGCACACTGCAACATGCCCTGTTTCACACAGCAATGCATGGCCACTTACGGCTCGACTCCAGGCGGGCCTGCATCCTGAGGATCTGGTGGTGAAGCAGTGGGCGAATGCCCTCCAGGACCCACATCTGCTGGTTGGTAAGCTGGCCCCAGTGCCCCACTGCATCTGCTGCATCTAAGAGGCGCCGGGCCTTCTTGAGGGTCCTGGACTTGTAGTCCTCCCAGCGCATCTGGACGTGTTTGATGTCGCGGGGTGCCACCCCCTCCACGTTGATGGCACCCACTATGTCCGTCCAGATCCTCATCCGTCCTTCCTTGTCAGCGCGCAATGGTGTGAAGAGGGCATCATAATGCCCCAGGACTTGCTCCACCAGGATGCCAACTTCATTGGAAGTGAAGTTGGCAGCCCTTTGCCGCTCAGCTGGGGGGTTGCCACTGGGGCCAGATGGTGTTGTGTCGGACATGGCAACCCCCGAGGCAGGTGTGGGTGGGCAACTGGGTCCTGAGGCTGGGCTGTGGAGCATTGGAATACCAGTCGGGAGTCCTTTGTTCCAGCAGGGGTGGTCACAGCAACTGGACCCCTGGAGATGGCAGATGTGCAGGCACCAAATGGCAAGGCACGGTGGCAGCAGGCAGGCAGCAGCAGATGGCTCGTGGGAGGCTGCTCGGGGGTCTGGGGGCAGTAATTCGGCCTTCTGGGCAGGAGCGTGGTCTTCCGTGTGTTGTCGCGTGGCCAGCTTGATACAGAGTGAATAGGCACGTGAAAAAACTGCACGTCGGCGTGTAATTCGCGTCTTTGACGGTACGCGCACGGGCGTTTCCCTCGTGACGGGTGCATAGTGATTCAGCACGTGAAAAAACACGCGTGTAATCCGAGGAAAGGGCCTAAGGGCCTAAGCGCGTAAGTGACGTGGCATTTCCCTCAGCACGGGTTAAAGGTGAGCGGGGCCAGCAGTTCACTGTACGTGCCTTTCGTGGAGACCGACGTGTGTGTTGCTACTCCGTGTTGTTTCACGCGCCTTCACAACTTCACAGTGGATCAAGGACGTATCTCTTCTTTTGGTGGGGTATTAGGTACGCGTGTTTTTCATTATCACGCTAGTCTGACGGTGAGTTGGGCACGCTATTTTTCCGACTGCAGGCGCCCCTGTGTATCGCGTACCAGTTTTCGAGGTCATAGTAGCCTGCGTGTCCCACGCGTATATGTGTTTTCCGTGTCCCTGGGTGCCACCGAGTACTGCGGGATGTTAATTCCACACACATGTGCTACCGGGGATTGCATGCACAGTTTTACTGCTGTTTTGGGGTGCCTGAGCGTTGCGTGACCTGTCACTTCATCACCGGGGTCACATACAGCCTTGCAGGTGCAAGGGTGCTCTTAACATCTTGTATATCACCCCCTTCACCCCAATTGCCCAGGACAATTGTCGTGTACACCTCCCATTGGCACTAATACATCTGTGCTGGCACTACTCCATCTGTGCCATGACTGGGAGGCCATGAAAGGTGAGGGGTGTCAGCTGGGTGTACTCCACATGCCGGGCGTGGTCAGGGATGTGGCCGGGGTGACCAGGGAGTAGGGGGACTCCAGGGTGTCCAGGGTGGCTGCAGAGGGGGAAGAGGCAGGGGTGTGCCAACTCGGCACAATGTTGTGCCACGTGTTGGTGCAGTCATGCCACCACCCCCTGCGGCTCCGGGAGATGCAGTTCTTACATCTGGCACTGGTGCCAATGTGACCCGGCAGTCTGTTTCATCGACTGCCACGGGCCCAAGGGTAGTGGTAGCTGCAGGTGCAGCTGTGGACACCACCACCCAGGCTCAGGGTCTGCCAGCACAGGCTGCGTTTGCACCTGAAGAGTCCATGGAAGATTTCCAGGAGATCAGGAGGCACACCGTAGGTGCACCAGGGCTGCCCTGACTGAGGCACGTGTCCCTGGGGCATTAATGTCATCTGCTGCCCCGACCAGCCACGTTTTGGCAAGTGTATGGGCAGATGCAGCCGACATGACCCCGGTTGTGAGTCTACCATCCAGGACAGTCCCGGTCAATGACCCTGGCACAACGGATGTTGCTGCACAGGGTCCATTCCAGGGCACCCAGCAGCCACTGACGCAAGTCAGGGCTTCCATCCTTGTTCCACATGCCACTCCCTCGGTTCAATCCACCAGCACCACTGCCCATACTGATCAGGGCGGCTTTTGCCAGCCAGGGTCCGCACCACTGTCCAAGAGGAGGAAGGTTGCACCTGCAGTAGAGGCTGGGACCCCAGACATAGCTCCGGCCTCCGGCACGTCGAGGAAGAAGCCTTTCTGCAAGCAGGAACTGGACTTCCTTGTGGACTGCATGCGGGACCACAACCGTGATATGCTAGTGGGGCCGAATTGTCAAACTACAGCTGTCCATCGTATGTCCCACTGGAAGCAAGTTGCGGATCATGTGAGTGCATTCGGCCATGAGTTGCGCACAGCTCAAGAGTGCAAAAAGCGCTGGGATGACCTCAAACGCAGTACTAAGGCGAATCGTGCCTCTAATTACAACATGGCTCTGGTGACCGGCAGTGGGCCACCACCTCAGGAGGAAGACCTCACTTTGCACGAGTCAGTCACTGCGGAGTTCATACCAGCAGGAATGGTCAAAGGAGTGGAAGAGATGCTGGACTTTGATGTCCCGTCCAGTGAGTGTTGGCGCGTGTTTGTCGAGGCCATGTGTGTTTTGCATGTGTGATGTGTTGTGCTTGACTGCCACTACATGTCATGTGTACATGGTTCTCATGTGCAAGTCATGCAATGCTTCACTGTTGTGTGCCTGCTGTGCAGGATAGTGGACATGTAGAGCAGACAGGGTCTGTCCTCATCACCACACTTGCACCCTATTCACATGCTAGGCACCCGGCTGCCCCTCTGGTCCATTTTCCAGCTCACTGGACCTTCTGCATGTAGCCTACGGTGTCTTTCCTCTCAGCACTGAGACTATGTCATTGCATGACTGAGGTGCATGTGTCTTCGGCCTGCATGCTGGTACTCCACGTAGGAATGCTCCTTTGCCACTCCCCCCCCTGCACCACCATTTCACCATGGCACTAGTGTGCATCATGTTGGCGTACTGCAATGAACTGTTCAAGGCTCCGGTGTACATGCAAACTTCCACCAGACAACCTGCCCAACACATGCAGTGGGGTACATCCTCTGTCCTTGATGCAGGGTGTCTCACTTGGACTGTGCAGATGGCAGATGCTCCGCAAGAACATGAGTGCCCATTCATGCTCCATGTGCATTCCATGCATGCCCCTATGTGTCCTTGACCGGATAATCATATTAGTACGTGTCCAGGCTGACCTACATATCATGGCATTTGATCACCAATTCCATGCTCACTCTGGCTCAGGCCAGCATCACATACAGGTGTAGGGTGTCACAGTCTGTGTGGGACACAGGCCTCACCCTGTTTCGGGCCCACTGACTCTGTTCAACTGGTGTAGTGGCTTCTGCACACATGGGTGTACTACTGAGGGTTCATCATGTGTCCTGCTTACTGTCCCATCATCATCTGCTGTGTTGTCAGTTGATTCTGATGATGCAATAGACGCTAGTCAACATTGTCTGGCAATAGACAGGTCTCTGGTCCCCCTTTTGCTGCCATGCAATGCCTCCCTGCATTTTCACTTCGGTGGGTGGGGGTTTGCCTGTAACCATGCAACCAATTGCATGCACATTGCACGTGATGCCTGAACTTGCCCTTGCACTGCCCACATGTGTATTTGTAGACTTCATTATGTACTTGGTCATGTAGATAGTGGGGCACGTACACATGTTCTGCACTGCATCAACCCACTCCTGAGCCGGGTTACACGCTCCTACATGACTACTCACTGATGCTATGTCAAAGTCACCTGGCATGTATGGACTGTTTTTCATCCCTTCTCTGTCATGTATGCGACGGGCACAGGTGCATCCTGTGACACATGTACTCAGTGTTAGGACTACCCAGTTGTTGTTTAGATTAGTTTATTGGTCAATGTGCGGTCTATATCAACTGGCTTAGGGCTCTGATTAGATGTAGCTGGCCAATTGGGTTGTGATGACTGTGGAGCATCCTTCACGTGTGTATGTGTGCACTTCCACATACATCTAAGCAAGCAGCGTTATAGCTGCTTGCTTTGGTTTATTGGATGCTGGTCATGTTCACAGTACAGGTGTATGGGAAAAGGTGTGTTTTTGAATGCTTCCACGTGTACATATGCAAGCAGCTTCAAAGGTGTGTGGTGCAAGATTGCGAGTACTTATTTATGTGTTTGTGAAAGTGTCCATTTGCACATGTGTCTTCCGCAGCTTTATTGTTGACTGACTAATATGTAGTTGATAGACGTTTATGCTGGTGAGATTTCAGCATTGCGCAAGTTATGTGGGACTAGCATGATCCCGAAGGTTCACCCTTGTGCAGTATGTGTATGCCCAGGCCCACTTACCAACTATGTTGGGTCCTGGGCGTGTATTTTTCCACAGGGAATGATGTAATAGGGCACATTCATAGCTCAATGTGGACGATCAGGCCCTGAGGGGTGTTGTGGAGGCCTCATGTCCTGCAGTTCGGACGGTACAGGGCGATATGGTCCCTCATGCCTGGTTGCTGGGCCTTGCTTTGCTTGTGACATTCACTATTTCTACATGGGCCATGCCACCCAGTATGGGGTGAGCTGCAGATGGATGTAGCTATATTGATGATGATGCTTCATTGATGCATGGCTACATGCATGTTACCTGTGTCATTGTGTGTTTGGATTCACTTGCAGCAGTGGTCAACTTGCAGTTCAGGCATGCTTATGGTGTGTTGCATCTCTTAGTTGCAATCTGTCTTTTCTGCCTGTGGCATGTGCCTGACAGAGGTGGTTTCTGATGGAGTTCATATAGTACATTTTTTAACAGTGTAGGCTTTGCTATTTACACACATCCATTTCTGCTTTTGGGATGTGTTTGCATATCAGGTCCACTGGATGCATGCCAGGTTCTCATTTGTGTGTGACATGTCTGCTTCATGTGTTGGCTGTGTATGTGATGTCTATGTGTGTGTGTTTCATGTGCTTCTGACATGTGTACTAATGTTCATCTTTTCTCCCCTTTCTAGATGAAGATGCAATGGAGCCAGAGGATGGTGTTGTCAGGCCAGACACAGGGTTGCTATCACACCAGCAACCCAGCACAAGTGGGGGTCGTGGGGTGGTAGGCCACAAGAACCCACTTGTGTTACAGACCATCTTGTCTAGGGCCGGCAATGAGTCTAGCTCGGAAGATCACTCTGACGACAATGTCGAGTTGGATGTGCATCGGGTCCATTGGTCAGGGGTGAGTGATTCTGATGTGGACGCTCCTCTGTCCGTGACACCTGCACTGAGGGGCCAGACAGTGGTGGGACCTCCGCCTATGGTGGATCGGGACTCAGGGTCACCCTCCACTCAAGTTGCTGATGTGCCTGGGGCATCAGGTCGATGGAGACATGTAGTCCTGCAGCCGCGGGCGGTGCCAACCCAAAAAGGATGTCGGCTCCCTGGGCCCCGCAGGTGTCAAGCCCAGCAACGCGGTGGCTGCGTGCCACTGGGGTATACTGAGTGGGAGTAAGCCATGGTTGCCAATTCAGAACACCAGGGGGCAGCAATTGATAACATCACTGAGAGCATGGAGCGTGTGTCCCAATCTGTGCTACTCCCTGCTAGACAGGTGGAACGCCAGCAGCGGGTGGCACAGTCCACGGCCCGTTCGCTCAGGCTGGGCATGGCAGCCTCAGACAGGGCACACCGGGATTAAATGGTGTATTTGCATCAAGCAATTGCTGCCCACGCACAGGCACACATGGAGGCCATGAGGATTGAGTATGATTCCCTCAGATCTACTCTGGGTGTGCTCTTGATGTCCCAGAAGAAGCAGTCGGAGGAGAGGTTGGAGCTGCTAGAGAGTACCATCTCGGCTGAGCTACGTGCTTGCCGGGAGGTATACCAGTTGTCCAGCCAGGCCATGCAAGAAGAACTCTGTGTTACATGTGCTACCTTGCTAGAGGAAGCATGCGTATCACGCAAGGTTCTTCATGCTGACCTACGTGTCATCGCCGCAAAGAACCAGGCTCACCCATCCCGCAGACTTGCTGCCGATGAGGGGCAAGCTGTGCCTAGGTGTGGTCAGGGTACTGTGCCACATCAACCTTTTCAGCCAGAGGTTGATTTGGACGACGAGATATCTCCCACACAGGTCGGGCTGTGCAGGCGTTGAGCCCATGGAGGATTTTTTTTTGTCTGAACATCATTGCATGTGGGTGTTGAGGTGCACCCTGTACCTCACCCCTCCTTAGTGCTTCCACCCCCCCCCAGGACCGTATGTGGCCATTTTTGATTTTTCTTCTTAGTTTAGTTAGTTTATATGGTTTTTGATAGTTAGTTTAATTAGGTAATGTAGGTTTTTTATAGTTAGTTAATATAGTTTAAAATTGCTTGTCTATTGTGCATTCATGTGACGGTGTGGTGCTTTGTGGCTTTTGAAAGCATCCACTGTCTGTTCCAGCTGGGCCTTTCAAGCTTGTCTCATGTATATGTTTGCAGCGTGGGGTTCTGACTCACATATGCCACTACTGCTTCCCTTATCCATGGGCTCGAACGAATGGTTCGGTGTAACAAACTTTTACACAAGGGTTTTGGACTGTCATATCTGTGGCCTGTCTGCTGCTGTACTAATTGTGTTAACACCCCCTAGTGGGGATTGTGGGGGTTTTATCCACGGCATGTCTGTATTCAATTTGGGTGGGTTCATGATTGATGTATCCATTAATTGATCTACATTGTGATGTATGGTTTTTTTCTTTGCTGTATATGTGCTTGATGCACTTCATGCTGTAGACAGTAGCCTGCACCCTTTGCCTGTCAAAGTCACGCTGATGTTGGGAGGAGTTCTGATGTAGGTCTCTAACATGGCCCAGTGACAACCAGCATGAACACACACACACAGGGCACTTTCCATTCTTAATTATATGTTTTGTGCCCTGTCTGCAGGAGAATGAGCCTCCAGATCACCTTTGCCAGCAGACACAGGGCATGGTACTACAGAAACCTGGCCACGTTTGGTGGTGCAGACGTGCACATGTGTGCGCAAGCAGTAGCACAGGGCTTGTGCTCAGACATCCAACAGAAGCAGACTTGTTCCGAGGAGCTCCAAGCAAGGTGAGCAGCACAAGGGGGCCACACCGCAGCCAACCTTCCACCGGGCCACTTGCACATGCATGCTAAGTAGCACCACTGATGGGGAGCTTGGACAGATATTGTTGTAGAAGTGCCCAGTACAGCTAAGATGTGTTGGGGGACAAATGGCAAGTTGCTTTACAAGTTGTCAGGGGCACACGCAGGGGCCGTCGCACATATCCTCTGGTCCGCCCTGATCCATAGAAGCTGAGTTATTAGTGCAGTAGCGTTCCTAGCCAGATACTTATACAGCGCACAGGGACACCCAGCGAGGCACAGACTTGTGTGCAGTGCATATCATTTGCATGTGCTAATTGCCACTTGCACAGCATATTGTAATCCACGGCTGGCATAGCACGACTTGTACTGAAGTCGCACCTCGCTATACGCGTCTAGCAGCTCACCCAGAGACCTTTGTGTCATGTGTGATTCTGGAGGTATTAGTCTTCCATTTTCCGCGCGCCCATGTGCGCTGGCCTTACTGCATTGACAGCGTATGAACCATCACGGTGGCAAACTGACATATATGTTCATAGCATCAGACAGGAGTGTTTGTTTGTGTAGGAGTCACTCACTTTGGGGCATGAATGATGTTGTGTGTGTGTGTTGTAGTGAGTCACGCTCTCTTTGCAGCATGGAACTGATTCTGTTACCGGACCTGAGAGTGCACAGGCAGGAGGCTAGCACACATCCCAGAGATAAGTCTCTCTTTGTCCTGCATTTGACTCATTTAGTACAATGTGCATGTAGAACAAGGTTTCTCTGAGTATGTGTTATTGTCAATAGTTTTATTTTATATTTTGCCTACTTTCCCTTGCCAATCCAACTCCCCTCTCCTGCCCCTCTTTTCGGCTATCCTGAATACCAATGCCAGTCCAACCAATGGATCCCTGACCCTCTTTCCCCGCCTCTTCAAGTAATCTACTGGAGAATTTTCCAGGGTTTTTTGATGCCTAGAGCCTTTCTCCCTGGTTTGGGGCTTTGGCTCCTTGGAGTTCTCTGCGATTTGGTATTTTTACCTGTCAAGGAGGCCTCTGAGGGGGCTGGGCCCTATTTACACGCAAGGTGGAATATGAAGACGTAGGGGGATCCTGTAGCCAGGTAGACTAAAAGGGAGAAGGCAACATACCCCAGATACAGTTGTTCAGAAGGTAATGGTGATGTGTGAATGAGGGAGGGCCTTTTGTTGTTGGACAGTAAGCCTAGGCTACAGTGTTTGGGCACTATCTGGCAATGTCATTGTGGGGTACTATGTACATGATGTGTTCTGCTGGTCACTGGCTGTTCCTGTGTTGTATTTACTTTTCAGATGTCAGGGGATTGTTGTGGTTTGACATGCTGGGGAGTACACATGGGCAATGTTCGCATGTGATGTGTACAGGACACTGAGGGTCACTTGATTTCACATCCATATATTGAGTGCATGTCCCTACTGACACACACAGTTAACAATGCTCCACCACAAGTAAAACCACCCTTCCAAGCCCACGGGTGCACACATATTGCCTTCTCGGGCACGTTGTGTCCCTGCAGTGCATGATCAAGTACCATTTGGGGATCCTGTACATGCGTCAATAGGTGATTTTTTTCTTTTTCTTTCTTTGTCCTTTTCATGTGATGCTTAAGGTGTATCCCCAACACAATGGATGCTCACTGTGCTGTGTGCTGAGCGGTGTGTAGCAGGAGAGACACACAGCACACGGGTTGGGGAATAGCAATTTTGCCTTGCCTAATGTGCATGTGAACAGGCATTCAGTGCTGTGTTGGAGCTACCACTGGTGGAAGGCAATTGTGTATGTCTTGGTATGTGTGGGAGGTTGTTGGTCAGTCATTTCATCTGATTCCGTGTCAGGCGTCATTGTCTCGGGCCACTTTCCATTTCTCATATGTCACTCCGTATCTTGTTGGTCATGTGTTTGGGTTTTGCTGTTGCAGGCCATGTCATGGTGTGACAGACAAGGGTGATGTGGTTTGGGAGGGTTTGGGTGACAGACCATGGATTGTCATGGACAGTTTTGGGGGGCAGGGGTTGTGATACACACCTTGCATGTGTTCCTTTTGATCACACAGGATTGATTATGTTTAAGTGACTAGGGATGCACACAATGTAGCACTTCCATGGAAACATCCTTAGGGTGGTAAGGTTGTGACAGCTGACTGTCTCTGTCATCATCGGTTGTGACCTACCTGGTAAGTGCCAGGCCTGTGTGCACTCCGCAGGGGTGGGAGTTTAGGTGAAAAATGTGTCCACAAGCTGGGTCAGGGCTGCCTCGCCACTTGCCCTTTCCCCTCCCATGGGCAGCGCCTGTGCCTGTGGTTGGGGATGTGGGGCCACCACCATATCCACCGGTATGCCCTGCCGTGTTGCAACATTGTGCAGGACACATGCTGCCACAATGATCCGGCACACTACTGGGGGTGCATATAGTAGCTGTCCACCAGAGCGGTCAAGAGAGCGGAAGGGTGACTTGAGCACTCCGAATGTGCGCTCCACTATGCCCCTGGTTGCAATATGGGCAGCGTTGTATCTTACCTGGAGTGGTGTGGTGGCGTTCCGGATTGGCGTCATGGTGTGGTTGCTTAGAGGGTAGGCATGGTCCCCTGGGGAGGTGATAATGGTTGTGAATAGTTGGGTTTGTGTATTTGTCTGTTTCTGACATGCATGCATGCGCACAGGCATTTGTACTCACCTAGGAGACATGTGTCGCCATGCTTCCCATTTTCCAGAGCCCAGCTCAGGGCGGACATTCTGTATATGAAACTGTCATGGGTTGAGCCAGGGTAGTTTGCATAGACAAAGGTGATGATTCCCTTTGCATCGCATACAACCTGCACATTGATGGAATGCCAGTGCTTGCGGTTTCGATAGATGTGCTCAGTGGCCCTAGGTGGACGTAGGCCCACATGGGTGCAATCTATGGCACCAAGCACTTTGGGGAAGTGTGCCACCCTGTCGAAGTCCTGGACCACGGCCTGCCTTTCTGCGGGTGTTCTGGGCATGTATATGTGCCTTGCGGACTGAGGGGTGCGCAGTCATGATTGCCAACACCTGGTGTAGGCAGCGTGACTGCGTGGGCTGTGAGACCCCCCACTATGGCAGTTGTCCGCTGAAAAGACCCAGTGGCCAAAAAATACAGGACACTGAGCAGCTTCTCCAAGGGGCCGAATTCTTGGGAGCACAGGGTGGGTGATGTAAGTTCATCTTCCCACTCCCTGACCAGGTCTAGGATGATATGAGGTGGGAACCTATACCTGCCATAGACCTGGTCGTCAGGCATCCCAAAAGGCTGGTCCGGGGCAACAAAAAAAAAATGCGGGGCCTGGCTATTCTCCTCCTCCTGCAGTGCCCCAGGATCAGTGCTGCGACAAATGGGGCATTCATCATAGCTGTATATACGTGTTTGTTGTTGCGTGCACTTTTATAATGTGTGCGGGGACGCTTCCGCCTGCCTTCATGTGGCGGACGTGTTGACGCCTGTGCGCGTCTTTTAGCGTGCGTGGGTTTCCCGTATTCGATTCCATGAATATGTGTTGTTCATGTGCGTGTGGACGTTCTGTGTATTTCCCTGCAGTACTTCCCCAGTTACGCCTTCTTTTTCATGCGTTGTTCCCCATTCCGTGTGTTAAGCCCCGTGTCCCGCCCCCTTTTTGGTGTGGGCACCGACGTTGTGCGCTTTCGCTGTGCGTGTCGCGCACGGCTTTCAGGATGTTGCTGTGGCGTGTGTGCCGGTGCGCACCACGCTTGGATTTGGCGCACATCCCGCTGTGAACACACGCAGGCCCTTCCATGAATCACACGCATGTGCATGCTTTTTCACGCTTGCGCCGGCGTGTGCCTAGATTTTCGGCGCAGATTCGTTCCATGAATCGGCCCCTTAATGTTTCCACTATTTCTTTCTTTTCACAAAACCAGTAACTGTTTAGAGTGGAACTGCCTCTTATTGTCAGGACTTTGTTGGTTTTTAATAAGTTCAGCCTTGCGCTCAAGAAAGTCGACCTCAACTGCTTATTTGGAAATTTGGTCAAGTATTCCATTGGTTAATTTATTTTTTGAGTATTGGTGGGTAGGTGAGTAGTTAGTTTATTTGTCGCAATCCCATTTTTTCTGTCAACATGCCGTTCTCGTTGGGTTGTCTTCCAATTCCAACTCTGAACTTCCTATTTCTTCTAGGAGTTTGTTTTCTTGCAACCCATCCGGAGAACAGCGTTTTGTTGGTCCCCCTGTCAATTTCTTCAGGAATGATTCAAAGTATTTTTTGTTTCGAGACGCGAAGCTTTCTGAAGAACATCAGGCTGTTCAAGTCTACAGTACCTTTTAGAGATACAAGACTGAGTTCACTCCGGATTGAAGCCATGGGAGTGGAGGATGGCAAATTTAGAATTTTCCTCCAGAAATATCCTTTGAGTTTTTACCAAATGTCCATCGAGATTAAGGGCATGTCTTCAGCTCTGTAAACAATATCTGGTACCACCTTGGCCTTGTATAAATTCAATGATGGCATTAGCGAAAAACGACCAAACCTTTTATCCAGGATCTTCGTCTGTGTTGTCAAACTTTACATTTTTGTGAAAAGAGATTCTTGCATTGGGGACTCTGATTGGGTAGCGTTGTCTGTTAACCCCAGGTATTTGAGAAATGTGACTTTCTCCATACATTCCCATGCTAAATGCCAGAGGAGGTTTTTCTTTCCTCTTTGGGTTTTTCTCGAGGATCATTACTTTGGTTTTACTGAAATTGATCTCTAGGTCATTTACCTGCAAGTAGGTCAAGACACCATCCAGTTTTTTTTGGAGACCTACTCAGGTCTGGTCAAGGAGAATGATGTCATCAGCGTAGAGCATTCTACTGATTTTATCCTTTCCCAAACTTGGTGGGAACGCTGAGATTTTTTTCTGAGATCTGGTAGTCTCCAGTATATGCATTGTAAAGAGCTGGTGCTAAGGGGCAATCTTGTTTGACTCCTCTAAATGTGATGATTTCTTCAGAAAGTTGACTCTCACCACTCAGGCGAAATCTCATCGATGTGCCTGTATAAAGCTCTTTTATGGGTTCGAGAATTGACATGGGACATTTCAATTTTCTCAACTTCGCCCATAGTTTCTCTCAGTTTACCTTATCAAAAGCCTAGGATAGATCGACAAAAGCCAGGAATATTCCAGGACTTCCCTCCAGGACATTTGCTTTGAGTATGCTCAGGAGCATGATGTTTGCCAATAACCCAATATGCATCATCTATGAAGTCATCCTACATGGCAAACCATAAAACCTACTGGCGGGAGGGTTTGTTTAGGGGAACATGACTACATATAGAAAGTATACAGGTTAGTACTTCATTGGCGGTCTCTTATCTGTAAGAAACACTACCTCTAAATACGTATATTATAGTGGATAAAATGGCAGTGTATTGGTCCCTGCAACATTGTATAGCAGGATACCCCATAGTCTCACTGATTGGTTGGCATCCTACCCAACCTTGGACATTCGGCTCGCTAGCAGCACATAAGGAAATCGAAACCCAGGTGCTTGAGTCACGTCAGATTACTCCCCACTTTCCCAATTAGACCATCATCTCTCATCAGTTTGACCATAAGCCAAAATGTCCCATCTGTAGTTGAACTTGCGATTGCTTTCTGTTCTAGGACATTGAAGGGAGTGTGAGCACAGCATTTATCTTCAACCGCAGCTTAATGAATAGCCCCTGTTTTCGTATTCTGCATCACATGTGAATAGTCCACAAATGTGTCCATTTCGACCTCCTATTTGATTTAATTCAGCTGGGTGTCATTGCTCCCTTGGCCTCTAGTTACTTGCTCACTCGATCTTGAATTAGCCTTATTCACTGTTAATTGTCCAATACCTGGCTCTTGCATAGGTTTTCTTCTTTGTCAATCTAAGAGAAATATGTCTCACGCTCATAACGTTATCCATACGCCTCCCTTTGTACTCTGCAGTTATTTCTTGAAATAGCATCTTTGTTCCTAGGCCAACATAGACTCCTCTTCGTTTGCACACAAAGCCGTTTCCAGCATCTCCCGACTTCAGCCCTGATCTGTTTCTGAGGTAGTTAGAAGGGATCTTCGCACAAACCAGTGTCCATTTTCCAATCATGGCTGTCCATGCCACATTATATATTCCTCTAGCAAGCTTCTATGGCATCTACCTTGCGTTGCTGCATATTTACACTTATTGATCCACAAGTTACTTTATCTTCTTTTTGCATACATGATTACTTTATCCTTTCGTACAGGTTTCTCTTGTCCCTTCAATGACATCGTCATTCTTAAGTATTTTCATATCGTTTCAACATATTCTCATTTATCTTATTCATGATATCACTCTGCTCCTGTCAGTTGTCACTCAAAATTCCATAATATCCATTGGTGCGTGCAGACATCCATCCACTCTCTCAATGTGTGTTTACATTCGATATGGTTGTCTGTGTGCATAACGTCTCTCATTCACTCAATGTGGTATAGGGACAACACAAGGTGTCCCACTTCCAACTCTTCTCCTGCTGTTCCAGTATGATGGCAGTTGAGGGGGTGGGAGTTAAGGTATATGCGTCTACCTGCTCCTCTACATTCCCTTCTGGTCAAGTCCTTTAGCATTTGTAATTGATAATAAAAATCCTTTCTTTTCTAAGTCATGTCTTTCGCCCCAGATTAGTTCTATAACTATATGAGAAGGTACCGACATTCAGACTATGCCTAATTTTGCAGATTTTTTTAATTATAAAGCTTCGATATCTCTCAAATTTATTTTCCTCTGATTTTTTATTTCTTTGAACGCTATTATTAGGGTCGATCTGTTGGGATAAGGATCCCCCCGTTTTCCGTCTTTCATCTGTAGTGTTATATGTTCATGTGCTTTAATTAAGTTCCGGCCCTCAGTTGATCGAGAGCTAGAAGAAGATACATTATTTCTAGTTTTAAGCTAGGCTTGTGTACAGGGCGTTTTGTTAGTTCTTCAGACTCAGCAGAACTCCTCGCCATGCATGTTTTTAGACAAGTGATTATAACACAATCATGCTTATCAGCTATATCAGGCTATCACTTGGTCTTGTTTATTGCTAGGTAATATACTTTCCTCAACATTGATTTAAACACAAGGTGCTTCCGTTGAGAAACCAACCTCAATTACATCCTTCAATGTAGCATTATCCAATTTAGGTTCAAATGGCCATTACTAAGGCTAACCGAGTTGTGTGGCATTTTTCACCTCATAGTTAAGCCAGCTGCAGCAAGATCGGCCAATTTTGCATTTATTGTATCTAATGACAACTACTGGGTATCGGTTTTCTTACTTAAAGCCTCATATAATATGATAAAAGTGTAAACTCTATTATTTAATGCTGTTCAGACACGCTAGTGTCTTGTATTTTGTAATTCTTTGAGCCCAAACGATGGTCATGGAGTTGGTTTCGCAAAAGGCACATTACATAGTACAGCAGTATTAGCAACCGAAAAAAGAGATTCAGGATTTAAAATCAGAGAATGCGACAGGTTTAGTGTATTGGTCATTCCATTGTCACCGAATTGCGTTTCTGGAACAAAATTCTCTATTAGAGGAGATTGCTCAATCAAAAATTCTTGGTGATCTTGTTGGTTTACATCTCTATTGTCAACAGATTCGGCAATATGCTTTAAAGGCGCACCATTTACATTTTTCTTTAAATTGTTTGGATTGGGCACATGCAAAGCATTGGATTCATTCTGAAAACCCTCACTATTAAAGCCGTCAACACTATTAGGCTTATGACTCCATGGTATTACACCAGCACTTGCAACATTAATGCTTGAGAGTACAAAAAAGGAATGTCCATACCATCTCTTTTGTGTAGATGAACACGGTGTAACCGCGAGCCGTTAGACATTTTAAAAGGAGTTAAGAACGTGCCTTTTAGTTACGTGGATCCAACAGCAGCTGTTGATTGATTCAGTTGAGCCATCAGCTCCTCATCAATTATAGATGTAATTGCAGCCATGCTGGATTCAGCCGCTAAAGCAGTTAAACAAACTTCATGAAGTGGCGCAGAATACATGGGGGCATAATAAGAGCAAATGTCCAGCGATTTCGATCGCTTTAACTTCCTACTGCCTTCAAAATATCTGAATTCACTATCGCTAGTTGGAATCACACGTGGATACTTTATAGGGGGAGTTGCAGAGGCAGAAATGATCATGGACGGAGAGTGGGCAACAACCGGCATACCTGTTTTTAACATGTATAACTCCATAACTGCCAAAACAGAAGCACAGGGGCACCCGCGCCAAGGCGTGTAGAGATGATTTATCTACCCGTCTCTGAGGTGCTGAGTAAAGGCAGCAGGCAGAGGAAGAATGCTAATGGGAGGCTGCCTGGCTGCTCGGCTGCTCGGCTGAACAGCCGAAACAGCACTCCCATAGCACTCACACGATGCACGCGAGCACGTGTTCTTATAGTGCTCACGGGAAATAGGAGGTAGAGCTATACCTGGCCTGCAAAACAAAGAATAAAGTGGTTTTAAACTAATGTTGATATGAGCAGTTAAGTACCAGTAGTATTCACACGGTAGACAAAAATCAGTTTGCAGCATGGTTGTAGAGCAAAGCAATATCCAGGAGGCAGGCATCAGTTCAAGATTCGGGATTGCCCTCGAGCCGAACATGGTAGCACCCAGAAGACTCACACGATCTGCCAGCCAAGTTGGAATCAATGAGAACAGGGACGAAAACCAGCCATCATCCTTGGGCTCATCAACTGCATCCTTCATCTTTGTGTGCAGGGTTGACAACATCGCTATTGCTTCTGTCAGTGTCTGGGTATCTTCATCATGGTCAGGGAAAAACTGTGCAGCAAGAAGGCCTGATTTTTGTGCTCACACCTCCTTCCCTTGCTGTAATGAAGTCCAGGACATACCTGTTCTAGAGGGCCACAAGCCTAATTTCTTCTCTGATCGCATTGATCATTTGCAGCAGCTCCCATCTAGTTATCTGTAACCATTTAACATTCACTGCAGTTTGAATTCCTGGCAGGAATATTGAGGTGAATATCACTGCTGTCCTGCTGAACAACTTATGCTCATCTGCAATGTTATAATAGGCTTCCATTGATTTTGCTGAAAAGTAATTGCTTCTCCTCTGTCTTCTTTGCTGGGAGGATCTTTTCTTCCTTAGGTGAGTGTCCATTTTTGGAAAGTTGGTAACCTGCGGGGTCACTTTGTGGTACCACCAAGGCTGGTATGCTTATCAGTGCCAATGAACAAACACCTCCCCATTTTGGTGGCAACTTTATGTACGCTCTTGATCCACAGGACCAATAGTGATCCATCAGGACTGCTGTTCCTTCCTTCATGTTTGTTACATCCAAAATTCGACCACACTGGCGATTGTCTCCAACTTTCACCGTACCATTATTTCTGAAACATAAGGACGCATTCTTCAGGGGTAGTATCTGCAATGGTCCTCCCTCATCGTCGACCCCTGTCAACAATCTTCTGCCATTGATCTTTGCCTTCTTTTTTTGCATTTGCCACAACTACTTCCCTCTGTCCAGTTAATGCTGCTGCTTTGCACACAACCAAGTCCATCAACCCATCCTTCGGGAGTAAGCACTGTTCCTTTGATTTTTTGTTGACCTCTTTCCCAGCATTCTCGTATTTCCTTCCCATTGTTGTTTTCTTCAATATTGATTCCTGCTCCATTTAGTCCAGGCTGTTTATATTTTATTACTTAATGCTTTGTTTCTGACTTCTCTCTTGTCTTTACATCTTGCACATAATTGTCTTCTCTTTGAGGTATCGCTTTATTCATCCACACTATGGATGCCGTTCTGCCTTGGAACTGTCCTATTGTCAGGCAAAGTGCGAGATGTGTCAGGCAATGTGCTTTTTTCACTGATACCTCTGTGGCTGTGAATATTTTAGAGGTTGCCTATGCATAAGGTATTATGGAACACACGTAGCAAATTCCATCTGACGTTTGTCTTCCCACCTTTTTCATGTGCTGATACCATAGGTTATTTTCTAAATGAGCTGAATTCTCAAGATATATATTTATATTTTCATTGTTTCCCCCAACATCCCTTTCAAATCGAAATAGATGCCTAGTGACATTATAAAACATACTGTTTGGGTTTCCATCTGGAATAATAGTCATTGTTCCCCATCATTTCTACATCATTGTTCATAACCTGTCTGAATGCCATAATAATCAGGAGGAAAATACAAATCATAACACAAAATGATATCACAACAAGTGTTCCATGAAAGCCCATTTATTTCCTTGATGGCAACGAATCTCTTATATTTTGAAACCTCTTCATTTTGTTTTTAATGCTGAATATGTAACTCTGTCATTCTTTAAGAAGCCCACTTTTAAACCAAGAACTGCAAGATGATTGTTACAATTATTCTCAAAATGATATAATTGTTTTTAGGATTCCCAGAAAATGTGGGCATCAGTTTTTAAACTAGTTAGAGGAGCAAAAGGAGTTTTCATGTGGCGTCCAGTCACCAATTCATGAGGAGTTAGATGGTTCTCTGACCTATTCCATTGTCACCCCTTGTTCAGTGTTTCCCTGGTCTTGCCATTGTTTTGTTTTCTCTACTGTTCCTTTGCATTGCCTGGATTCCCCTACTTCTCAGTTTCTTAGTTGTGTACTGTGCCTTTGTCGAGTTGGGTTTCTGTACTGTACTTTGACACTGCCATTGTTTTTTCTCTACTGTACTGGCATTGTGTTGTTCTCTACTGTATTGGTATTCCATTGCGTTGCCTGCATTCTTTACTTCTAGGTTTCCTTGGTTGTGTATTGTGCTTTGTTGATGGGTTCTGTATTGCACCTGATCTTGTAGGTCAGTTATTTATTGATCTGTGCTGTGCTCCCCTCTCTGTTGTGTCCCCCCCTTGTGCCTCCCTCCTCTCTGCCCCCAGTGTTACCACCCCTGCTTGAGCTCCCCTCCCCTTTCCAACCCCCTCTTTCCTCCCTGCACCCTCTATGGTACTCTCTATCTCCCCTATCTTCTATAACTGCTATTCTATCGAATATCCTATCCCTCTCACTAGGTTTGGCAGGAAGTAACTCAAAAGGGACATCCTGGTTCCAACCCAGGCCTCCCTATCGCTGATACCTACACCAGTGCATCCTCCAGACAGACCCTTACCAACATCCTCTTTGTCATTCCCTATCCAGACCTGTGGACCCCTCCTCTAAGAAGAGAGCCTACATCCAAGCCTGCGTCTCTGCAGCATCTAACAACTCAGCCAAACCTTTCAAAATGTGTAATGAGCTGGCCAATCATGTTGCAGTCTCTAAATCTCCTGTTCCCTCCCAGGCGCTCTGCATGGCCCTTGCTTCTCATTTTACCACTAAAACTCAGTAAATCCGGTCTACTCTCTTTTGCTCTTCGCCCTCCTCCTCCTCCTCCTCCTCCTCCTCCTCCTCCTCCATCACCCCTAGCCCCCCTTCAGCCATTTCTCCACCTCATTTCCCCTGTTCACCCCAGGAGATGTTTCTAGACAGGTCTGATCTATGAAAGTCTCATCAAAGCAGGTTCTCCCCAGCTCATCCAGAACCATCAAGGACCATATTGACACCCTTGCTCCAGCCGTGGCCGATTTCTGCGATCACTCTTTTGCCACTGGAACCTTCCCATACCCCCTCTTAAGCACTCCATTGTGCACCTGTGACGCTTACCTCTGGTGCCCTGCAGGAGTGCCTGGTCCGGACTGTAATGCAGAGTGGCCCCCGTACAGGTCCCCGTTGTCCGGTCGTAGGTCCCAGCCACGCCTTCCCTCACCTGTCACTTGGAGGAAAAACCTCTGGCGGGCCGTGAGGTTGGGCGGGGCCTGGGTGTGTTCGGGACGAGCGTCACTGGTGTTCTGAGGGGGTGTTGTGGAAACGTAAGGGGTAAACAGAGGGTAAGTCTACTGTGGAACAATGACTGCAAAGTCCCCCCACTCATCTCTCCTCCCTCCCTGTCCCCAATTGAAAGGCGAGGCTGGCTGGAGCGCGTGGGGTGCGGCTCACCTGTGGTTCGTGTCTGCAAGCGTGGCTCCATAGATGGGTCCTGAAAATGGAGCTGAAGCGGATGAGAGTCTCTCTCCAAGGCATAATGACTCTGCTAATTGTCTTATGTTCTTTCTCTCTCCCCAGGTGTTGAACTTCAGCGCCGAACTGGTAGCGGAGCCCTGAAGATGGGTCACTCGTTCCTGGATACAGGTAAGTTCTCGAGTTCTTAGACAGAGGTCTGGTTCTGATGGGGGGAGAACGCAAGGCGGCTGCTAACCCTGTTGCTTACTTTCATACAGGGCAGGAGCTGGAGGCCTGGAAGGCCCAGGGAGGGAGCAAGTCCGCACAGGATGCGAGGACGGAGTCCACCGCCCAGCAGCGTTGAACAGGATGCTGAAGGCTGAAGACCAGGATACTGATGGAGGCCGAAGAACCGAAGGATGCTGGAGAACTGAAGGATGCTGAAGGTTCGAAGGATGCTGGAGGACCGAAGGATGCTGAAGGACCGAAGGATGCTGAAGGAGTCACAACTGGATGAAAAAGAATACTCTCGACCAAGGAGCTCAATGCAGGAAGATGCTTGAGCGCAGGAGTGGTAAGCAAAACACTACTCTTGTTAGGAGCAGAATAAACGCTAAGCACAGGGTGCAGTCTGGGGCGTGGCTTTATAGTCCTGTGCCACACCCTGCCGGAACTAGATGCGTAAGGGCGTTGGCTTCATGCACGTGGCAGATCATTTGCTGCACGTGCCGGACTTGCACATGCTCAGTGCTTCTTGGCTTGTGATGGGCGGTGCCCTGCTCTTCAATTCGTTCTTGCTGGCTGTAGCTAGGCCACACCCACCCTCACGCTTACACCAGCCAGCCACCATCCCTGTCCACCTTTTCCCTATTGTATGGGAGGGGGGCTCCCTCCCCCTGTTAGCCCGCCACCCCTGAGCCCGTAACAGGATTGGGACAGCACTCCCCTCCAAGACCCCCCCAAGGAGCGACCCTCCGGTCCTGGTTTGTGGGGATAGTTATGGTGAAAACAGGCAATCAACTGGGGAGCATGAATGTTTTCCTGGGGTTCCCATGTCCTATCTTGGGCACTGTACCCCTTCCAGTCTACCAAATAATATAAACGTTCTCTACAAATTTAGGAGTCCAGGATTTCTTTTACTTCATATTCCTTTTCTCCTTCGTGAATTTCTATTAGGGGAGGGATGTTGAAGGAGTCCCGAGTTCTGGGGTGTACGGGTTTAAGCAGGGATACGTGGAAGACTGTATTTATCTTTAGATTTGGGGGGAGTTCAAGTTTCACCGCCACTGGATTAATAATGGCGCATATAGGGTACGGTCCTATGAATTTAGGGTGGAACCTCTTTGAACCTTTTGATCGAATATGTCTGGTGGAGAGCCATACCCTGTCCCTCACTATATATTCAGAGCCTCCCTTCTTTTCTTGTCTGCGAATATCTTTTGTGTATTTTTGGATTCCTGAAGTGTTGCATGTGCTTTCTTTAATGTTGGTATGAAGGGATGTGACCGCAGGCATTTCTAGGGTAGTGGGTGGATCGAACTCAGTGGTCTTTGGATGTCATCCATAGAGGAAGTAGAAAGGGGTGAACCCAGCGGCGCTATGGATGTTATTATTGTAGGCATATTCGGCCACCCACAGGAGGTCGACCCAACTGCCCTTACTGAGGAAACATGCACCGCAAATACTATTATGTCTGGTTGGTTCTCTCGGTCTGCCCATCTGTTTGTGGGTGATGGTTTGTAGATAGTCGGGCGTCGATCTGGGCTTGTTGGCAGCAATACCTCCAAAACTTGGATATAAACTGACTTCCTCTATCCGAGATATGACTGATGGAAAGCCATGTAACCTCACGATGTTTGTCAAGAAAGCATGTGCTAGCCTTTCGGCATTTGGCAATCCTTTAACCTTTTTACTGCCATGGGATCCCCTTCCCCCCCCAGTGCCAAGGCCTTTTTTGGTGATTTTGGTATTTCACCATTCAATGCCTTCTAACGTTTTCTGTTTCATTAACCCCTTAAGTGCCAAGGACGAGGTATCTCCTGAAACAGGGAGGTAATCCCAAGGACGAGATACCTCGCCCTTGGCACTTAAGAGGTTAAGAGCAATGAAGTCTGCCATCTTTGTAAGTAAGTCCACTACCACCATAATGGTATTATATCCATTGCACAGGACAAACACGGTTATAAAGTCCATCAAGATGGTGTGCCATGGGACGGGTGGTATTGGTAAAGGGTGAAGTAACCCGGAGGGTCGTGTCTTAGGTGTCTTACTACGCGCACACACATTGCATGTCTTGACGTATTGTATTACATCCTTTTGCCATGTGGGCCACCCGTAATACTGGCGGATTTTCCCTAGGGTTTTAGTGATTCCTGGGTGGCCCCCAAGCAGCATATCGTGGTATTTATGCATTAGTTTGGTTTGCAGACGAGGCACAGGAACATAGAGCCGTCCTTGATGAAACGGAAGACCGTTTTCCATGGAGCGATGCTCATCTTGGGTTATGCATTCTTGCCATTGCTCTGGTGTCAGGGCCTGTATTATGTCCTGGTGGAACTGGTCTAGAGGTGACACTATTGGGCTGATTAACCTGAGCAATTTGTTTCCTGGTATAGTGGCCACAGGGCAGAGGGTGCGTAAGCGTCTTTTTCCTCCTGACCTCAACCGATGCGCGACAAATCGTCTGCTTTCCCATTCTTTACTCCAAGGCGTAACCTGATTATAAAGTCATATTCAGAGAAGAACTGGGCCCAATGAAGTTGACAGAGTGATTGGGCGTGTGCGGTCCGTAACTACTACAAGTTTCGATGATCAGTGTAGACCATGATAGTGAGTCGCGCCCCCAGTAGAGGATGACGCCATTCCTTAAATGCTGCTTTGATGGGCAAAAGTTCCTTGTCGGTTATGGAGTAATTCAATTCGGTAGGTGAATTTTTTTTTTACCAGAAGGCGATGGGTGTAGATGAGTGGTAATAAGATCCCTCTGTGATAGCACCACCCCCATTGCGACGCTGGATGCGTCCGTTTTGACTGCAAAAGGTAAATCGAGATTCAGATGTTTTAAGATAGGGGCCGTTGTGAATTATGTCTTGAGTTACCCAAATGCTCGCTCTGCTTCGGATGACCACTTGAAAATGTTGCGCTTTTGTAGTAGGGAGGTAATGGGATGTGCTATGTCCAAAAACCTTGGTATAAACCACTGATAGAAGTTTGCGAAACCAAGAAAGCTTTGTACTGATTTTATGGACGTAGGAGTAGGCCATTTTAAGATTACTTCCACTTTCCTGTTATCCATCATGATGCCTTGCGGGGTTAATATGAATCCCAGAAATTCTACCATCTCGACGTGGAAATAGCACTTCTCTAAACTTAGCGTACAAGTGGTGCTGACAATGTTTTTTCAGTACTGCAGTTACGTGTTGCACGTGTTCTTTTTCTGATGCTGAGTAGATAAGTATATCGCCAATGTAGACCATGACGCATACATCAAGTAGCTCCCGTAACACGTCTGTCATAAAAAACTGGAAGGCCGCTGAAGCGTTGTACAACCCGAAAGGCATCACAGTGTATTCAAATAGCCCATATTTCATGCGGAAGGCCGTCTTCCATTCGCCTCCCTCTTTTATACGAACAAGGTGGTATGCTCTGCGTAGATCTAATTTAATATATATTTTTGCGTCCTTAAACTGGTCCAAGAGTGTGTGAATGAGCGGTAGGAGATACCTATTTTTTACCGTAATCTTGTTGAGTCCCATGTAATCAATGCAGGTCCGGAGCTCGCCTCCTTTCCTCGGGATGAAAAACAGCGCTGAGGATGCTGGGGATGTGGATGGTCGAATAAACCCATTGGCGAGGTACCGGTCTAAATACTCCTGCAGATGTTGGTTCTCTTTTTCTGTCAGCGCGTAGATGCGGCTGCACGGTGGTTGCGTTCCTGGTCTGAGGTCGGTCTGGCAATCGTATGGCCTATGATGTGGCAAGGTCTCTGCCGCCTCCTTCTGAAAGACGTCCACGAACTCTTGATACTGGGGAGGTAGGAGCCCAAGCATAGTGGGGATGCTGCATCTCCCAGTTTGAGCAGCCTGTGGACTGGGGGCAGGTACGGATAAAAGATATGGAGGCAGTCTGATGGGAACATGACTGTATGGTTTCTCCAATTGATTACTGGGTTATGACGTTCAAGCCAAGGCATGCCTAGGATTAACTGAAATTGCGGAGCAGTGATCAGGTCGAAGGTTATGTTTTCTCGATGGCCGTCTTTACACAGCATTTATACCTCCTTGGTGCATAGCGAGACAGGCCATGATATCAGCAGTGAGCCATCCACCGAAACAATATTATCGATCTTTCCCCGCTGCTGTCCCTGAAGGCCAATTCTTCACGCTATGCCTATGTCAATATAGTTGCCGATGGCTTCGCAGTCAATGTAGGCCTTCAAAACATGCATCTGATGGGGGTGTCCAGGCTTAATCAGAATGATGGGTACAGTAAGATGTGAGACCGTGTTTACTTTAACCTCTCTCGAAAAGCCGATCCCTACTCTTGTCGAGTCCAACAGTTTTCCGACGGTTCCTCAGGCTTCTCCAGATCGTTCGCTATTTCCCCCGTGACTCCCAAGGCCTTTTTCTTTGGTTTATTCATGCAGTCTTTTAAGAAGTGACCTGCCTTGCCGCAATACAAACATAACTGATGTTGCCGCCGTCTTTCCATTTCTTCTTTCAAGAGGGGCCCTCGTGCACTACCCAGCTGCATGGGTTCTGGGGCGTTCTCTGAGGAACACCCTGTCCCTTCGCCTGGATGAACATAGACAGGCCGGGCTTCCAGCTTACTCCGATCAGCCTTTCTTTCTTATAAACGATGATTTAACTGGATTACTAGGTCTATATAGTCTGTGCAGCACGCAGCCGGATTAACCAGCTGTGCCAGGACATCTTTTAATTCTCCCCTGAGACCCCGATAGAACAGAGTGGTTCTTTTTTCTTCCAGCCATTTCGTTTTGGCCACCAGTCGATTAAAAGCGGTAATATACACCAATAGGTCTTGTGACCCCTGCCATAACGCCAGTAGTTCTGCGTCCTGAGCTGCCCCTTGATTGTTACGGGCGAACAGTTTATCTAACTCCTGCTGGAAGGCGCCAAAGTCATGAAGAACGGGATCATCTCTATTCACCAAGGGTGATGGCCAATTGGCCGCATGGCCTCCCAAGTAAGACAGGACAAAGGCTACCTTAGTCTGATCAGAAGGGAAGGCCCCCGGTCGGCATAGGAAATGCAATCTGCATTGGTTCATAAACACAGCATATCATTGAGGGTCCCCTAGGAATTGTTCTGGCGGGGCCAGGAGGACTGAGTGTGGTGTTGTAACCTGGATGTGGGGTGCCCTCTCAGCGCCCCTTTCAACGGGCCCTGGAAGGGGGACTTGGCCAGCATGAGAGACTAGTAACCGTTTGGCCAAATCCTCCGTCTTTTCCCGATTGACTACTACTTCCCTTTTTATGGCGTTTGTCTCAGAGCGGGCCGCATGCACCTCGGCCTGCAGTTCTCCCAAAGGGGTGGACAGCTGATCTACTCCTGGGTCTGTGGCACTCGGGCAGGAATTTCCACGTGGGCTTAGCGTTTTTTGTCACGCTTACCTCTGGTGACCTGCAGGAGTGCCTGGTCTGGACTGTACTGCGGAGTGGCCCCCGCACTGGTCTCCTTCACCTGGTCGTATGTCCTAGCCCTGCCTTTCCTCACCTGTCACCTGGAGGAAAAACGGGGGGATGTGAGGTTGAGCGGGGCCTGGGTGTGTTCGGGACGA
Organism: Ambystoma mexicanum; assembly: GCF_040938575.1. Classification (NCBI taxonomy): domain Eukaryota; kingdom Metazoa; phylum Chordata; class Amphibia; order Caudata; family Ambystomatidae; genus Ambystoma; species Ambystoma mexicanum. The sequence continues at coordinate 752,410,063 of NC_090934.1, read as the reverse complement.
GCGTTGCTGGTGTTCTGAGGGGATGTTATGGAAACCTTAGGGGTAAACAGAGGGTAAGTCTACTGTGGAAAAATGACTTCAATATCCCCCCTCTCCTCTTTCCTCCCCCCTGTCCCTCTTGAAAGGCGAGGCTGGCTGGAGCGTGTGGGGTGCGGCTCACCTGTGGTTCTGTGTCTGCAAGCGTGGCTCCGGAGATGGGTCACAAAAATGGAACTGAAGCGGATGAGAGTCTCTCTCCCAGGCGTAATGACTCTGCTAATTGTCTTATGTTCTTTCTCTCTCCCCAGGTGTTGGACTTCAGCGCCAAACCGGTATCGGAGTCCTGAAGATGGATCACTTGTTCCAGGATACAGGTAAGTTCTCGAGTTCTTATACAGGGGTCTGGTTCTGATGGGGGGAGAACGGAAGGCAGCTGCTAAACCTGTTGCTTGCTTTTGTACAGGGCAGGAGCTGGAGGCCTGGAAGGCCCAGGGAGGGAGCAAGTCCGTGCAGGATTTGAGAAGGATGGAGCCTGCCGCCGAGCCGTTGAAGGATGCTGAAGGCCGTAGGCCAAGACTGAAGACCAAGATACTGAAGTTTGCTGAAGGATGCCAAAGAACCGAAGGATGCTGAATGTTCCAAGGATGCTGGAGGACTGAAGGATGCTGAAGGGTCGAAGGATGCTGAAGGACCGAAGGATGCTGAAGGAGTCCCAACTGGATGCTGAAGAATACTCTCAACCAAGGAGCTCAGTGCAGGAAGATACTTGAGCGCAGGAGTGGTAAGCGAAACACTACTCTTGTTAGGAGCAGAAGAAACACTAAGCACAGGGTGAGGTCCGGGGACGCGGCTATATAGTCCTGTGCCACACCCTGCCAGAGATAGATGCGTAAGGGCATTGGCTTCGTACACGTGGCAGGTAAATTGCCACACATGATCAGTGCTTCTTGGCTTGTGATTGGCGGTGCCCTGGTCTTCCGCTCGTTCTTGCGGGCCGTAGCTAGGCCACACCCACCCTCACACTCGTGCCAGCCAGCCACCATCCCTGTCCACCTTTTCCCTATTGTATGGGAGGAGGGCTCCCACCCCCTGTTAGCCCACCACCCCTGAGCCCATAACGGGATTGTGACAGCAAGTCATCTGTCGATCCTTCCTCTCGGCCAACTATGGCCCGATCTCCATCACTCCTTTCCTGGGCAAACTCCTGAAAAGCAAGCCATATCCCAGCTTAATCTGCATACTGAATCTGCTGGTTCTCTCCACAACCACCAGTCTGGCTTCAGAGCTGCCAGAAGCACAGAAACTGCTCTCCTGAACAACCGTGAAGACTTGCTCTCTAATCTTGACTCTAACCTTCCTTCTGTCCTCATTCTCCTCAATCTATCCTCTGCTTTCGACACAGTCAACCATGCCATTCTGCTCAATCGCCTCCACGACAACCTGGGTATCACTAGTCAGGCCATGACTTGGTTGACCTCCTTTCTCACTTCTGTCTATCTCTCTACTTGTCGTCTAACCTTTCTACCTGGCTTTTCAACCACTACCTGGCACCTCTTGCCCACCGCTTTGCTACATTCTCCTCTTACTGTTGTTGTTATGCGGATGACACCCAGCTCTCCTTCAGGATCCTCTCAGCCACCTCTGCTCCTTTTCTCATACAAGACTGTCTGGCCGCAATTCAGGAATGGTGTGTCACCAATGATCTCTGCCTGAATGCCAGTAAGACTGAGATCCTCCGCTTTGGGACACCTGCTCCCTACTTCCCTCTCTCCCTGGCCACCCACCATGGGCCCTCTTCCTGTGAGGCTAATGTAGAGGAGGAGCCAAATGCCTCTACCAAAAGTCCCACCCCTATTCTGCTCATATTTTGAAAACCAGAAATTGCAACATGCACAACGCCAGTATTGGTATCTATCCCACGAAGAATCTTTGAGGCAAGATATCCTTTGAGAAGACCCTATGTGAGGTAACTTCGAAGAACGGATGGGCTTTTAGGAGAAGCGCCTGAAGAAGTTTGAAGCAGTGAAGTCAAGAGCCTGGTGACGTCATATGAAGCAGAAATGACGCACCAAGAAGAGATGCCGAAGAAGAAAGTATATAGACCTTATAGATTCTGATAACAAAGTAAAGAATTGAGTGATAATTCATGTGCGGAATGAATATTGCACATACGAAAAGCACTGAAGAAAATGAAAGCCGTTTTTATAAATGTACAGATGCTGAAATGCAAGTAGATTAAGTAATCATGAAGGCTGGCTATACGTAGTGAATAGACTGCAGGCGGTGCCGCCATAGAATCTGGATGTTCCACCTCGCATTTTAGCGAGCTAAGACCCCATGAGTGAAGGGGCTGAAAGTGTGGTGCAGTAGAAGAAAACGGCTGACAATGAAGGAAGACTCGAGAAGGCTTGTCTGGCCCAGTGTGAAGGGTTGGGGCAGCCAAGAAACTGGTTATCCATTTGAGAAGATACAATGAACGTGAGAAGCAAAGGTGAGCTCCTGTTAAGGTGCAATGGAAAAACACTGAGTGCCAGGTTTTATTCTTTTAATAATGTTAAATATGAAAGAAAGAGCTCAAACACGATCTCCTGTCACATGGTCTAGATGGAAACGGACTTTGGGCAAGCTACATTGGGACTGAAGACAAGACTGTGCTCACACTCCCTTTTATTCTCAGGCACAGTGATACTTTACAAGGCTGAGTTCAAAGACAATTTGAATGGCCGACAGCAGAAGTGATGATGGGTTAATTGGGTTGGAAGGCATTCTCGGGTCCACCCACAAGTGCCTGGGGTACCAGCTTGCATGCTTCTAGCGAGTGGAATATTCCAGAAGGGTACAATCTTGCCAACCAATTGTAGAGGGCAACATAGCAAGGAGCCCTATAGTTTGAAAGCCAATGAAACATTGTGTATTTGATGACAGCAAAGATGACTTGCACTAGGGGGTGGGCATAGTTGTCCACCTGACTAGAGAGATCCAATCGCAATCCTATCCCCCATAGAAAGTATACTTAGCTGTTCCCCGTAGACCAACCACAATCCCAGTTAGGTTTTCTTACTTTACCACTTAGTATGACGTCAATGATGATGAGTTTTTACACGTTGAGAGACTTGAGCGAAACGTCCGTTGATGTCCGCTGTAACCTCCCTGTTTTAGATAATTGCAAATAAAACAGTTATGTTTTGCCAACTTCCTGAGTTGGTCTTATTATTGGTGCAAGAGTAAATTCTGCATCCCCATCCATCTAATAAATGACTACCTCGCTTAAAGGGCCTGCGGGCTCACGTGGTAGCAGAGAGAGGATGGTTAAAGTACCCATTGAACAGCAGGTTTGCAGTGCTTCGGTCGATCAAACACTCTCCACCATCTAGCAGAAGATCGTTTCCCGTGGAGAGCGTCCGATATAGAAACTTGCAAGAAGATCGATATAGGTGGGACGGGTCCCTCTTTTACAAAATCCCTCCTGGTTTCCACAGGCGCTGAGCGGACAGAAGGTGAGGGTGGTGGATTGGAAGAGAGGAGAAGATACCGAAGGCATAGAGCTGAAGAGCAAATGGTGAGTAGATTGAGGGGAATGGCAAAATAAGGGAATGGGATTGTGGTAATATAGACAAGTAACGTGGGGATTGTCTAGAATAGACAAAGAGCGTTTAGTATATGACAAGGAGAGTTTAAACAAGGAGTGTTTATACAGCCCGGGTTCCTACCTCAAGGCAGGTCATTTCAAGTGGGGTATAAATATGCGGCACATAAACAAGGTTTATGATAGGGAATTGCTCAAACTCCAATCTGAGTATTTTAGGGGCTAGGAGAAAAGGAGTACCATGGTATATATGTGAAAAGTTGACTAGTTTGTCTGTGTGTTTGTGTATTTTGTAAATGAAAAAGGTGTCTAAGATCGACAAGAATAAGTTGTGTAAAGTTGAAGTACAGATAAAAAGTTATTACTTATTTTAGGTCATTGTCAGCACTGACCAAAAATATAAGTTGAGATAACTGATAAATAGAGGCTTTGAGCGGCGAAGGTTGGCGCCCGCTCATATTTGTTGTTTTTCTGAAGCGTATCTGTGTAAAGTGGTGGTAAGTATTGTCAATTGAGACTCGTCACAATGGGAGATATTACTCCACTGATGCACCTGTGTAAGACGCTGCCAAAACACACGCCTACGCTCAAACAGTACAGGATCACTGTCAAAAGCGGTATTAGAACACATGATCACATACGTGCACGCTGCGTACACAGGGAACAAATTATAAAAGAGATTAGCTGTTTTAGAGCTCTGGAAAATGTACCAGGAGGAGCAGGAGGACCCGCCGCCTGAGGACTGGATGCTAAATCAGTGAAAGGAGGAAGGTGCTGAGCCTTCTGCTCCCCTTGCCTCCCTTGAAGTTAAAGGTAAAAGCGTTGATACAGAAAGCACAGGATTGTATCCATTGAAGGAGCTAAAAGCGGCAACAGGGTATAGTAATCCGATATTTGAGCCGCCTGCTTGTAGCAGTGATGATAGTGCAGAAGAGGCTAGAAGGAAGGAGGAGAAAAGTGAACGATTGAATGTAACCACAGAAATAGAACGAGAGATTAAGAGATGTAAAGGAGAAAAAGATAAAGCTGACGAGGACAGATATTGCTCACACAATTCCCTTTATTAGTGAAAGAGGGGGCCATGCCGCAGTATATCTCATGGCTACAAATGGATAAAAATAATTTAATATGTAAACTTCCTAGTTTAATGGCGGATGCAGGAAAATGGATTTATGAACTTGAGAAAATGACAGGGGGAAATACTTTAGCAATAGGGGACATTAAGGGTCTCCTAGCAGCTATTCTTGGGGAAAGGGCTGATGACATTTGGACGCGAGCAGGCTATTCAAGTGTCACAGCACAGAACGCAGCGCACAATGCAATATCCTGATACATCAGATTTGGGTGCAATTATGGCATGTAAAATGGTAGATGATGAGCTGCTTGCTTATGTTCAAAGTATTCAGGAATGGTGGACTCTTGAAATGCAGAAACCATGGGGAAAGACATTGGCAGTATTTTACCACATTTATGTCAGGGATTACCTGAACTGGTACAAAGGCAGCTTAAGAAATTAGTGGGAATATATAAGCGAAGCCATGGGCAGAAATACAGTTGACCATAGTACATCACTATCAGCTGTTGCAAGAGAAAAATAAAAAGGAGGAAGCTGCTAGGAAACTTGAGGAAGCCAAGTTAGTTCAGAAGGAATTGTCAAAATATGCCATAGAAGGGGGCGTTTTTGGCAAGCGTAGAAGGATTGTGAATGCAGCAAGCAGTAGGTGCATCGCAGGTGAATAATCAGTGCAAAATGGATCAAGGAGGGAATGGGTTTGCACCACGAGGTAGAGGAATGGGCTACAGAGGAAGGGGTGGTTTTCAAAATAACCAAAGCGGGTTCCAGAGTATGCAGAATGATAATCAAAATATGCAAGTATAATTTAACCAAGGAGGACAAATCAGAAGGGTTCCTCCTGTATGTTGGACATGTGGAATGACAGGGCATATTGCGAGTACATGTGGAAGCCAAGGGCATGTACAGAATGGGCAATTCTCAAGAGGGGGGCAGCTTATCCTCCAGCATATAGCTCTCAAGCTAGGAACGGGTTTGTCCAAGATCAGACAGAGTATCAAGCACAAGCGCCGCAAATACAACAGGCTTTGCAGCCACAGCAAGCACCATTGAATCCACTGCAAGGACAGTCACAGCATGCACCCATGCAGATACAGCAGAATGCAAACATGGGGCAGTTATTCACACCTAGAGTAGGGGGTGTCACTGTGGTGGGACGACGTCCTTTCACAGGTACAGGGATAAGCATGTAGCCACAATAGGACAACTCACAGGGCGACTTGATGTGTTCAGTACTATCTGTGACACCAGACCCCCCCAAGAGGAATCAAGGGTCAATGTGACGATAGCAGGCAAATCTTTTTCTTTTTTAGTAGACACTGGGGCTACTCGTTCATATATACGAGAGGGAAAATATCCAATGTCGGGAAAGGCCATGAATGCTCAAGGATTCTGTGGAGCTACAAGTCGAGTTCCTTTTAATGATGAATTACCAGTCTCCATAGGAGAGTGTGACATGTCTGTCCCACTGTTATATTCATGGCAGACACCAGTTAACATTCTGGGAAGAGATTTAATGACAAAACTTAACATGACAATTTCTTTTACTGATGAAGGCATAGTGTGTTCAACTCCAGGGATACATTATATGAATGTGGGTAAATTTATATTGGCGTTTACAGGGCAAATGGCCCTGCGAGGAATGCCATTAGAACCAGAAGTTTTCCTTTATGGGGTACACCTTTTGTTGACATGGCTACCGGGCTTAGTGGGAAAAATTATGAGAATACCTGATGAGTTCTTGTTCAGACCACAGATACCCATGGAGGAAGAGGGGGGACAGATTATTCCCCTAGAGTTAAATGCAGCCATAGAGCAAGGGAAAATGGCCATGCTCGAATGAACCGATGACAAGGGAAGGCCATAGAGAACTGACGTCACTGATGAGGATATGTTTAGAGATGATCCATCGGATGATTAAGTGGTATGATATTCCAAATGAGTATTACGTATTGTATCAGAATAGAGAAAGAGAAATCCTGTACCGAATGATGATAGTATGACAACCTCCAGCATTTTTTGATGAAGACTTGGAAAAAGTGACAAGCTCTTTATGGACTACAGACCCCTATGACGTAGGACTATTAAATGGGGTAGGAGAGGTTAAGATTAAGCTCAAACCAGGAGCAATTTTACCTCGAGCAAGACAGTGCCCCAATGTCTCGAGAGGCAGATGAGGGTATTTTTAACACTATTTCAGCCCTGATGGAACAAGGTATTTTAGTGATGTCAGAGATCACTGTGTAATACCGCTGTGTACCCTATGAAGAAATCGAAAAGAGGGTCGTGGAGATTCATACAAGACATGAGACCGATTAACCAGATTGTGGAGGCAGAGTTTCCTTTAGTTCTGAATCCAGCGACAATACTATGTAGTATCCCAACAGAGGCATGATATTTCAAGGTGATTGATTGAAAGATGCGTTTTTCTCAATCCCGTTGCATAAGGACTCCCAAGACCTGATGTGATTTGCCGTTCATCAAACTAAATTGAAAAGCACTTGTTTTGTAATTTGAGTCGCCATCGATCTTTAACAGGGTCATTCAGATGGACCTAAGAAATATTGATTTTCAAAGCGTTGTGATACAATACGTGGATGATATTTTGGTTTGTAGCACAACAGAAGATGAGTGCAGACAAGATTCTGTTCAGTTAATGACTATTCTGGCAGACAAGCGATATAAAGTAGACAAAAAGAAATTGCAATATTGTCAGGAAGAAGTGCTGTATATAGGTCAGTTGACCTCACATGAACGGAAAAGAGTCACACCTGAAAGAGCCGAGGCAATTATGAAAACAGCAAAACCACACACAGTAAAGCAAATGCAGCAGTTTTTGGGATTATGCAACTATGTTAGAGCGTGGTTGTTTGATTATAGTTCGTACACAAGACCCCTTTTGCAGGCTTTAAGGAAAGCACAAGTGAATAAGGAAAAGATGGAATGGACGGAGGAAGGGTTTGAAGAATTAAAGAAAGCAATTTGTACAGCTCCAGTTTTTTGGAATTCCCAATTATGCTGAGGAGTTATTTTTATTTTTACACACGAATGGGACAGTTATGACAGCAGTACTTTCATAGATAACCACATTGGGGTACAAACCTCTGGCGTATTATAGTGGGATTCTAGATTCTGTTATGAGAGGGCACGTTCCTTGTGAACGGTCGCTGGCAGCAGTCACTTTCGCGATATAGAGTAGTCTACCAGTATTGTGATGGGGTGTTCTATGACATTGTATGCTTTGCCATTTTGGAAAAAACCTAAGGGTACATTCACATCCCAGAGAGCTTCTGCATATGAGGTAGTTATATCAAGTCCAGCCATTAAAATAATCAGGTGTAAAATAGTGAACCCTGCCACATTTATAGCTGAGCCTGTGGTAGAGGGAGAGCATGTGCATGATTGCACTAACTATGAGGAGTTTTACGATGACATTGTGCGTGTAAGGGAAAATGCGTTAGAAGGGGGGAAATCCTCTTCATTGATGGATCCTTGAAAATGAATCAAACTAGTGGGGAAAGGCATTCCGGTTCAGCTGTGGTAAGACACAGAGCCAATGGTGAATTTGAAATAGTAGCAGGTGCAAGACTACCGCCTCATTTTTCAGCGTAAGCACCAGAATTGGTGGCGCTTATTGTCGCGCTCGAAAAACATGAAATGCTTGAAGTGACGGTGTACAGTGACTCCGCCTATGTGATGTCAACTGTGCACGCAGGGTTAGCATGTTGGAAAAGTAGGGGCTACCTCCGAGCGGATGGCACTACAGTGCAAGACACAGCATTATTGGACAGGCTTACTAAGGCACTACAATTCCCAGTAGCCACTGCAATAGTGAAATGTGCAGCACATACTAAGCAAACTGACTATCTCTCGTGTAAACAAAGCTGCAGACGAAGAGGCTAAAAGGGTTGCATATTCACCAGATATTTCAAGTTTTGATACTCCTGATGTAAAGGGAAAAGTAGTCACGATTATGACAGTAAATGAAGGATTTAATCATTTATCAAGAACACAGTTGATGGAAGTTTGTTATAATGAGAGTGTCTTCCCTCCTTTATCTTCCCTCTGTTCCATTTCCTTCCCTAAGTGGTGATGTCAGTGGAATGAGGTGATGTCACTGTGATTAGAGTGTTGTCATCTGAATATGTGTTCCATCGGGAGCAGTTTGAGATAGAGAGCTGGCTGGCAAGGATGTGCCGGTGTTTCCTGCCGTGAATCTAACTAATAAACCCATATAACTTACCTGCTGGCTCAGATGTGTTGATGACAATACCACATTGTTACACTGGCGACGAGGATGGGGTCCTGTCATGGAGGGGACAGCAGATGATCAGGACACCGCCCTCCAAGTGTCCATGTCCTTGTAGCAGCCAGCAGTGCATCCTGGAGTCCGGACCAGAGTCTGCAGTTCAACAGGCCGGGTGGTGTTGAACAAGAGGAAGAGGCTCCTGATTTTTGCGTGAGTGGGAGCCTGGATTGCCTGGAGTGGCCAAAAGTGTTCCTTCATAGCCTGTAGCGGGGGCTTGGAAGCCCTGTTCTCCCTGGTCCCAGTGCTGTGTGTCGGAGCATCCAGCAAGTTTGGGTGTTGTGAGTGCCATGTCTGGCTGGGGCACTGTGCAATTCTCCAGTTGCAGGGACCTTTTTGGGCGTGTGTTCTCAGGTCCAGTGCCAGAGTGGAGAGCCGGAGTTGCCAGCCTTGTCCTCCAGTTTGGAGGAGCTTGGTGAGCGTGTGTCCTAAGGGCCTGTTCCGGTGACGAAGTTAAAGGTGCTGGCGTGAAGGAGGAAGAAATAGGTGTTGCCGTGCGGGGTCGCCGCAGTGGAGCGGTGGACAATACAGTTCCTGCGGCCCTGCTCGTGTGCCGGACCCCTGCAGTCTTTTGCTCCAGAGCTGCAGCGGAGGATCGGAGGTGCCGATCTGGCCAAGATGGCGAGAGGTGTTGCCGGAGTGGTGTTCATTTGGAGGACTGCATGTTTTGTCACCGGTTTGGCGTTGGTGGAAGTGCGGAGTCCCTGTGTCGGAGGAGAGAAGAGATGTGATTCCTCCGGCGTTGAAGTGATCAATGATTACGTCGAGGGGGCGTTCCAATTGGCATGGTCAATACGTTGGAACATTACAGCGCATGGCATTGTGGACGCGTAGGCTGCGCTCCTACGTTGGTTTCTCTCTTCCAGGAAGTGAGAGTCATTGATCCGAGGTCCGCACCAACTCAGTGCGGTTTGAGGTGTTGGTGGACTGCAGAGTGTGGACCCCGTTTAAGGTACAGTTGCTCGTGGTAGGGGTGGCAGGGTGTCATTATACGGAGTTCTTCCTGTTGCAGGGAGTGGAGACGGCGTTGCGGAGGATAGTTTCATTTGAAATGACTGTCGGAGAACGCAGCGTCTGGATTGTTTTCATAATGTTTGCCAAGAGCAGGGAGGATCATTATATGATGTAGTAATTTCATCTGGTAGCTGTTGGGCCAGTTGCATGGAGTGGCATATGTGTGTAGTGGCCCTTTATGTTAGGAAATGTTTTCGTTTTGGCCAGTATAGAGTGATTATGGCGTGAATGTCTATGCTGTGGCCTTAGTAGTGCAATTTTAAATTATGATGTCGTTGTGTATTAACATGTTTTCTTACAGGAGGTGTTCGGAATTGTTTGATTACAATGTTGTCTGTTAACATGTTTTCTTACAGGAGGGGTTCGGGAAATGTGTTGCAAGATGTGTTATTTGTGAAGTAATGGTGACATTTGATATTATCCTCCTCAGTATTTAACGAGCGGTGCAGTTCTGGGACTTGTGGAATATTCTGGCTAATGTTCATTGGGAACTTGGTTTGCATTGAACTTGGCTGGCGTTTTTTTTGCCAGTACGCTTTGTGAAAAATTTTCCAAATATCATTTTCAAGTAAAGAATTGTTCTACAATATTGCACACGCCGTTGTGTGAAGGCTCCACCGATTGTGATGGGGTTTTGTGGCTTTTGGACATTTGCCATTGAGTTAAGAGCTCAGGTGATATTTATTATGTGTTGTGTGTCTTTTGTTGAGCTGTGAGTGTGAGTGCTAGTGCGGATGGTGGGTGTGCGCATGTTTATGGTGCGTGTGTGGGGTAACACGTAACACCCGTGGTGGCCTATCAGGTGTTAGGGGTTCCATTTTAAGGTGGTTTGTGCCATTTTGTGATGTTTTGGTGGATGTGACCACCGTGGTAGCCAGTCTCTACTGGGGACCCACATTAGGAGGTGGTGTACTGAGTTCGGCAGGGACTAGGGGTCTTGTGTTGTGTAGAGGACTTCTGTGTGGCAAGGACCAGGGGTCCCGTGGTTGTAGAGGTGTTCTGTGTGGCAGGGACTAGGGGTCCCGTGAGTATAGAGGTTTACTGAGTTTTCCAGGGATTATGGTCCCATGGTGTGGATGATCTCTGTGGCAGCAGTGGCATCGCTAGAGGGGGAACTGGGGGGGCCGGGCCACCCCTGTGAAATCCTGTTACCCCCCTTGTGCCCCCCTACCTAAGACAAGCAGTGACCATGTTCTCCTCCTACTTTTGTCTGTGCCCCCCTACTTTTGTCTTTGGCCCCCTCTGTGCCCCTCCTAAATTTGATTGCTTGCAACGCCACTGTGTGGCAGGGACCAGGAGTCCCGTAGTTGTAGAGGTGTTCTGTGTGGCAGGGTGCTAGGGGTCCCGTGAGAATAGAGGTTTACTGAGTTTTCCAGGGATTATGGTCCCGTGGTGTGTGGAGGATCTGTGTGGCAGGGACTAGGGGTCCTGTGGTGTGTTGAGGTGTTCCGTTTGGCAGGGACTAGGGGTCCCATGGGTGTAGAGGTGTTCTTTATTTGGCAGGGACTAGGGGTCCCATGGGTGTAGCGGTGCCTTGTATTTGGCAGGAACTAGGGGTCCCATGGGTGTAGCAGTGTCTTGTATTTGGCAGGGACTAGGGGTCCCGTGGTGTTAGGTGTGGTGTCTAGGTTGCATCGTGATATAGGGGTCTTTTTAGATCCTTTTGGTGAGCTTGTGCGTTGTTTCACAGGGACTAGATTTGCATTATGTTTCCAGGTTTGGCTGTGGTCATAGGAAGAGCTGGAAGAAGCATTGAGAAAAGCAGAAGATCTAGCCAGCCTAAAGCTAGATAGGAGAGATGGGCAACAAGCACCCGTTAGGACTGATGAGTGGAGGGCAGGAGACATTCTGTTTAGAATTGACAGTACTGTAATTAAAGATGCACATATTGAGAAAGAGGTAGGAGAGAACAAGAAGGTGGGTGGATAGTTTGGATTACGGGACAGCACAGTTGATGACTATGACCGAACATGATCGGGGGAAGAGGAGTGGGATAAGATGGTGAGTTGGAAGATGAAGCACAGCCACCTGCGGGTTGAGAGTTTGTTGGGATCTAGGTTAAGAAATAGGTATGGATGCATGGCAGTGGCGAAAAGATAGTTGGCGGGGAGGATGGTGGCCAAGACAGTGGGGGCGCAGTTTCCGTTATTGCATAAGGGACCAGGAAGGACTCCATATATACCATGGACCCACATGGATACAAATAATCTGATAAAGGCACCACCGTCTTACAACTGGAGCAGGCAAATGGATATATGCCTTTGAGAAGCAGACGGCTGTCACAACCTTGGCTGTGGGGGATCTAAAAGGTTTGTTTGAAGTATGTGGTGATGATAGTCATAACAGGGCACATTACAATGACATTAATATTCCCAAAGTATGGGCGGCACTGCGGCGCACATATCAAAATACGCCGGATATTCAATCTATAATTCAGCGGTCAATGCAGGATGAAGACCATGCTGAGTACATTTTGTAAATACAGGAGATGTGGAGGGCAGAAACAGGAGATTCATGGAATCAAGTGATTCCCTTCTTTTATTTTGTAGTAAAAAAGGGGACTCCTATAGGAAGTACAGAAGACTCTTGACACGATGGTGGGGATCAAAGCCAATGGATGGGCAAAAATACAGTCTGTTATTGTACACCATTGTAAATGGTTAAAAGAGAAGGAAGTGGCTCAGAGTGCAATTAGAGGAAGCAAAATTGGTGCAGAAAAAGTTAACAAAAGTTGCATTGGAAGGAGCAGTAATGGTGGTACAGACGGAAGGACAGGCAGAGCCCAGAATAGTTCAGGCAGACGTACGGACGACAACTGCGTGGGGAGGCGAGTATGATTGGAAGGAATCGGCCAAAATGACTGAATCCAATTTACCTACCCCACCAAAAGACCTAAAATAACATACCACCAAAAGTTCAAACCACAAAACTTCAAACCTTTTGTAGTATGTATGTTTTGGTGGGGTAGGTAAAAAAAAAAAAAAGAGAAAAGCAAAGGCTGCGGGGGCTGCAGGGGTGTCCCCCACAACACCACACTCACTATACTATATATCGGGGGATATAGTATTGTGAGCGGGGGCTACCCCCGTAGCTGACACAACAATAAAAAATAAATAAATAAAAGAAAAGGACCCTGATCACAATGGTGAAAGGGAACCAGCGTCGCAGGGACAGAGCACTTCGATGTGAAAGGTAAGTAGGGGGGTGGGGGTGTGGGCAGGGATTGGTTTTTGGGGTTGTTTTATAACAAATGTCCGGATGAGAAATGTACGAACATTTATCTATATCGTACATTTCTCATGCGGTCATTTCCATCGCGGACCTTTCCGCCACGGTAAAACAACCCCAATCCTAATTGGAATGGAGGGTACCAGCCTCAGCGCCAGGGTTTCCCAGGGGGACCAGTGAGGTAGAGGGGTATGTTCAGGGGCCCGTTAAGGACTAGGTGGGTTTGGAGGGATGGGACCGGGAGGAGGAGCGGGACAGTGTTAGACGTGTGGGTGAAAGGGTAATTTTTTGGGCGAATGCAGGAGTAGACAAGTAGTTACATACCTGCAGCAGCAGGGGTACTCGTACCCTCAGGGAGGACTGGCCCCATACTCCCAACCTTATGCGCAAGCACCCTCGACAGATTCCTATGGCGCGCCTTTACCCATGGCCCGACCTGCTCCCCCACCATCATTTCCACAGCTACCAGCCTCAGGCTCTGGTGGTGCACCAACATACGCGCTGCACCCGTGGCAGCAACAGAATTCCCAAGTGCAGAATAGTAACAGTACCCAACGGCACAGTGACACTATCAATGGGCCACAGTGGTCAGAGCAATCCCATTTGTTTTCTCAAGAACCAACACGTATCGAGTCTAGGGGCCAAATTACAAGCCTGGTGGTAAGCGTGCCGGTAAAACCGGCAGCTTGCGACCAGACTTCCACATCTTATCCGGCACCTGGCTTGCCGGAAACACCAGGGGATTACAACCCAGTGTTCCTGGAAGTCAGACACCAGACAAATGTTAATCCCCATTTCCATTTCAGTCCCATATGACTCAATGGGAATGGGGAGCACGGTAGCACCGGCACCATTATGAATGGTGCCGGTGCTACCGTTATAGTCTGCTTACCGTGGTCGCTGTGCCCGGCAGGGTCAGACCTGCCGGGCACAGCGACTCCGGAAGGCAGATCCATAGTGTGCCGGTCCAATAACAGTGCCGGTAGGCTTACCGGCACCATAGTTACCAGACCGGCACACTCGTAATGAGGCCCTAGGAGGGCCCACAGAGATACTAAGCGCTCCCAGCCCTATCGATCGCGACCAGCCCAGAAAAGGAACCCTGGGTGGGTGTGGCAATAAATAAAGAAATAATAAATAAATAGACAAATTGGGGGATGAGAGGCACAACAAAATGTAAAAAATTCTTCTGATACGTGTAATGCTGGGGGACTTGTAGGTAATGTGTGTAGCTTAGTAAGAGGTGCTTCAGGTGCAGCTGGGAAGATCTCGAGGCCACTATTTTCTATTTCTATGGCAGCAGCAGAGACGGGAAGAAGTGCTGAGCTGGGAGCCGGGAGCCCCGTCAGACATCTGGGAGTCTCTACCCGCCATCACCTCTTCGCTGTCCGGGGAATCGGAGGTGTTCTCCAGACCGGACAACAACCAATGAGTTCCTTTACTCTACCATTAAGGACTAACCTAGAGAAATCATCCTGAAAATATTGTGAAAGTTTAACATGTCCTGCCCTGAAGATGGATTAGCACAATCCAAAATGCGTTGGCACCCACTACCACATAGGAGTGTTTTTCTATGTTGATGACTGTTTGAGCAGAATGTATTGTATTGCTCAGAACAAAAGAGTTATGTGAAATTATGGAATTACTGCACAGGTATTGTATATTCCTCTAGGTGAATTTGAGCGCCCTTTCAGCTCAACTGTGTTATTGTTGTTTGAAATACCCATTGTATATCCTTTTCTGAATTTGTATCCCACACTGTGCGTCTAACAGTGTGGTGGAAATTATGTGTGATATATAAACACTATTCTTTACCTGTTTTAACCTGCCTCGAGTCATTTTGGTGTTATCTGACTATATCCTAGCGGGTGGACAGGAATATGTGAACATGGATATGTTTTATTAACAATTATTTTGCAATGAAATGGAAGAAAAAGTCTGAATATTTTTGTCTGTAAATAACCAAACACCACCAACTACCTGGGCTAATTGGCTCCTTCAGGAGCTTATGAACCCCACCAAGTTGTGAAATTACATTTGGGGTTATATCCCATTGGGAGTGCAGCATAGGGCTACCAGTCGGCAACATCCGGTGTTTGTTTTGGGTGTGGCAATAAACCATACATTTTCATGGTTGACACAGGTGCAACAAAATCATGTATTAGTGAGGTAGGATTCCCTTTGTCAGGCAAGTTAATAGACATGCAGGGCTTTTCCGGGGCACTACAATCAGTTCAGTTTACAAAATAATCACCCCATTAAAGTAGGTGACCGAGTGATACAGGCCCCATAGTTTTCTACCTTGAGCCCATCAATCTACTGGGTAGGGACATCAACATGACCATCTCATTTACTGAGAGGGTAGTGGTGTGTTTGGCCCCCGGTATTGGCTACATGATGGTTATGTTGATCATACATGCTTTGGGAAATGAAGCAGTGGTGAGAGACATACCAGTGGCCCCTGATTTGTTCATGTATGGGATCACAGTACTTGCCACATGTGGCAAACCGGTACTAGCGGGTGCCCTCCAAATTTGTGTTGGTGTCGAAGGAAAGGATTGTGTTAATAGCAACAGACATTAATGGGGGAGAGTGGGGCACAATTTTGTGTATTGACCCAATTCAGCCCCAGAGAGACATAACTGATGAGGACCTCTGAGAATAAGAGCAATGATGGAGAGATAATATTGGAAGTGTGCGTCCCTTGTGAGAAGATACAATATAGACTCGTTCCATGTCCCATGCTATTGGTAGGGAGTGCCCCTTCATTTGCCCAAGAGGATTTCTATCGTACCTGACAAATTGTGTACGAGTAACTCATGATGTAGGGCTCCTGCGGAATGTTGCGCCAATATGCATCACATTGAAGCTAGGTCCAGTGTTACCCACAGTTAAACAGTACCCCGTATCCAAAGCAGCTGAAGAGGGAATCTATGATACTATCATGGCACTTTTACACCAGGGCATTATCATTCCATCCAATTCTACATGCAATATGGCTATTTATCCTGTGGAAAAAAATCAAAGGGGGAAATTTGGAGAATGATTCAGGATGTACTCCCCTTAATTATGTGGTACAGAGCCACACACTTCACTGTTAAATATCTCAAAAACGCTCTCTCAGTCCCATTACATCCCGATCTTCAATACCTCACAGCATTTACGTTTGCTGGGAGGCAGTTCCAACATACTAGGCTCTCATAGGGGTACTGCAAGTCCCCCAGTATTTTTGACAAGGTTCTGCATGATGATTTGGGTAACATCGAAGTACCATCATTCAGTATGTGGATGATCTGTTGGTGTGTAGAACTACAGAGCAACAGTGCAGGGAAGATTCCAAGACATTGCGACAGTTGTTGGCTGACAAAAGGTACAAGGTGGATAGAGAAAGTTTGCAGTACTGTCAACAGGATATGTTGTATTTAGGCCAATTGATTTCAGTTGATGGTAGGACTGTAACTCCAGAGCACACAGTGATGGTGTGAGGCATGCCCCAGCCAGTAACTGTTAAGGACATTCACAAATTCCTGGGGTTGTGCAATTATTGTAGGGCCTGTATCTTTGACTATTCATCATACACCCAACCCCTGCTGCAAGCCCTAAAAGAGGCCCAAAGGACAAAAGAAAATAACATTATTTTGACTAAGAAGTCAGCCACTATTACTTTGGTGTGCTCAATAACTATATGTAGAACATGCTGCGTTTGCGATAATTGAGAGATCAAAGTTCACATTGACAACACAGAGGGCCTCAGGTTATGAAGTTATTCTTCCCAGCCGATCCATTCATATTGTTCGTTGCAAGACAATGGGACTCATTACAAGTTTGGAGGTAGCCATGCCGTTTTTAGCTGCATGGCTACCCCCAAACTCGGGTCCGTGTCCCGCAAAAGGGGACATACCGGGCCATTCCGACCTTGGAGGGCCCGGTAATTTCCCTTTCGCGGGACCCAGACCCGGTACGTTCCCATTCCCATTTGAGCCCTCACAGGGCTCAATGGGAATGGGGAGGATGCGAACAAAGGGCCCGTTAATGAGGTCCAGGATGTTGTTAGCATCCTGGACTGCTAGCAGGTCCCGCTCTGGACGTCTGGTCTGGCCAGGCGTCCAGAGCGGGACCCGCTGCAAACCTCGTAATGTGGTGACCCAGAATGAACGGTGCTGGTCCCTTACCGGCACCGTTCATTCCACAGCCGCCAGCCTCGTAATGAGGCCCAATGAATCCTGCCACCTTTTTGACAGAAGCTATTGCTGATTCCGACGTTGTTCATGATTGTGCCACGAGCAAAGGGCCGGACAATGGGCCTCATTACGACCCAGGCGGTAAGTTACCGCCTGGGCCGTGACTTTACCACCATGGCGTAAACTACGTTTACGCCATGGTGGTTGGCGGACTTACCGCCCCATTCCGACCTTGGCGGGGCGGTAAGTCCCCAATCCCCATTTACCCTTCCCCATTCCCATTTTTGCCCCATAGGGCATAATGGGAGTGGGGAAGGCGTTAAGTACGCCACCGTAAATTACGGTGGCGTAATTAACTCCATGGTCCCTTAGCGCCATGGATTTTAACACCCGCCAAAAGCGGGTGTTAAAACCTCCATGGCGCTAAGGGACCTCGTAATTGGCGGTAAGGGGTCGGCGCAGCTAACGCTGGCGTTAACCCCTTACCGCCAGGGTCGTAATGAGGCCCAATGACATACCTAAAGTACGAGGCTGCGCTTTGGACTGTTTGACGGGTCATCAACTATTGACCAGGAGACAGGCCAGCGACATACTGGGGCCGCAGTGGTCCAGTTGGTTGATGGAGAGTACGAGGTTTTAATTTGACAAAGGCTACCGGACCATTATTCTGCCCAGGTGGCAAGACTCATTGCTCTTATTGAAGCACTAGAGGCAGCACAGGGAAACAATTTATTTGGATTTGGCATACGTGATGACAACCGTGCACTCTTCGAGGTGGATGAAAAGAGGGTTTCAAAGAGATGACGGGTCTCCAGTACAGCATGTGGCCCACTTAGATTGATTCATGCTCTCTCACAGACCATCACTTGCCACACACGTCAAGTGTGCCGCCCATACTAATGGCAAGGACTTTATTCCACTCTGTAACGAAGCAGCAGACATGGCCACAAAAATTACTGCATATTTATCAGTGCCAGATATTCCTGAACACCCAGTACTTGCCAGTATGCATCATTTGCAATACAGGTTCCATAAACTGCACTGCCCATTACTGAAGTTATAGAATTACAGGCTCAAGCACCGCAGAGTGAGATGTTACTGTGGCATAGGAGGGGGTGTGCACAGTCTCCTCTAGACCTAGTTTGGAGGCAGGTTAGTACTGGGAAAGTGGTAATGCCTCAGGAGTCATTCAACCAACTGCACTACCCCTTGCATGTGTCAAGGCAACACATTGCTGCTGATATACAGGAGTATTGGTACATGCCTAACATACAGGAACTCTTAAATGTGTTTACATCAAACTGTACAATCTGCCAGACATATAAGACAGAGCATACATTGGAGGGCACTCTACCGCACCCAAGTGCTCTGTTTCAAGATCTCCAAATCGATATTGCGGACATGGGAGCACGGTGCAACACCTTCCGTTATCTCATAGTTGTGCTGTGCGCCTTCTCCCGTTGGATTGAGGCTGGACCAATGCGCACATCCTGATGCCAAATTGGCAGCCACATTTTTGGTGAGAGAAGTGTTTCCCTGATGGGGGTGTGCGACACTCTTAAAAGTGATAGCACACACTTCTGCAATGAGCTGTTCAAAGAAATTGCATCTCTTTTCGGAATCAAACAGACAATGTGCTCTATTTAACACCCCTAGGCCAGCAGCATTGTCAAGAGGATGAATGGCCTTTTGAAGGCTACGTTTTCCAAATTGTGTGTTACACTTAAGACGAATTGGGTCGATTGCTTGCCTTTGGCCCTTTTCAGTTTAGGGACTCATCCCTGCAAGGACCATTACCTCTTCCCTCACAAGATAGTGACAGGGAGATGTATGCACATGCTGCCATCACCTGTGCAGGGTGCCTCCGATGCTCACAGGGCTGCCACAAATTTCGGAGAGGAGTTCAAATTATACTTAACTGCATTGACAAAATCAAATCAAATGTCTTTCTCAACAGATAGCGGCATGAGGTTCAGAAGAACAACACAGCACTGCACCGGATTGTGCAAGCTAGCCACTGCTTCAGCTACAGCCAGGGGATGGTATTTACATGTGAAACTTTGTCCACAGGTGGAGTGAGCCACCCTATAACCGGCCTTACACAATAGTGTTTGCCACTCCATTTGCAGTCAAGGTGAAGGAATTGCGGTTTTGGGTGCATCTTTCCAATGCTCCATAAATCACCTATGAGTATATTGTCTGAATGTTTTTTGTAAATTACTTTACGAAGAAGGAAACAAGTTGTGGTTATTTGTTGACTGTTGCAGTAGGTTACTTACATCTATTTTTATCAAGATAGTGTTTGATATATGTGTATTTGTATGTTGTTGAAAAGGTACATTACTGTTTGTGTTTCATTTTCAGGTCAACAAAGATGACTTTTCCTTTTGATGTTACAGTTTATTTCTCCTTCCAATATACGCAAGTTGTTTTATAGGTCTCACTGCACTAGGTTCTTTTTTTTAATCTTTGCTGTAAGTTTCTATTTGGGGTATTTTTATATTAGTCAAGTGAGTTTATATGGTTAGGACATATAAGGGGGTATAGTAGGGGGATGTGGAAATAGGGAATTATTGGATTCTACAATGCCTACGGATGATTTTATGTCTATTGTAGTACATATCAAGAGAACACATATACAGGACATTATGGCAACTGAAATTGCAGCTTAAAAGACGATTAGATGAAGAAAATGAATATGCTCAATATAAAGGAGTTGTTTTTGATGCAATGTTTAATGTGCACCATCCGGTGTATCAGGTGTGGTACAGCCACATGCGCTCAGTGAGTAAACTGAGGAATAACGGGAGCCATTATGTCTGTTCACTCATCCCCCATGCATCATGGGTGCCCAAAATGTTATTAGCCCAGGAGATGCCATCTTTGGAAGCCAAGTGTTAGGTTCATCTGGTGCTGTGTCAGGTTTGCAGTTTGTTCCAGGGGTACAAGTTGTACAAATGGACAAGGATGAAGAAAAATATGCCAAATATGATAGTGCTCCTCAAAGCAAATCACAACTGATGCTGAAATTGGAAGGAGTGCTGTTCATGTCTAACAGATGGAAAAAGGCAGCAGTGAGCTGCAAGGCGAGGAGGTTGGCAGGATTTGGGGCAGTAACATGGAATGTCTATAAGAACCGTTTCACAATATGGGCCACACGTGTGAAAACTAACATGGATGGAGACACAAGAAGTTAAAGCAAAATTTCAAGCAGCTTAAGAGTACACGTTTTGCTTTCCAGGACATGGGACAGTTCCTGTTGGGAATAACATCAAATGCAATAATAAAACACTGTTTATTCCAGATCATGCTAAAGGAACGTCAGCTCTTGTGGATCTCTATTGAGTATGCGGTCAGCAAGCATGCCTGCACCTCTCACCATCCTGGCAAGGAACCTGTCCATTAACATTGCACTCAGCTATTCTTGTGGTTCCTGAAGCTCATTTAACAATTGCATCCAAACCTGGTATACTGCAACAGAACCAAATTACCAAACCAACCCCTGTGGCAAAGAGGCAGAAGTGCTCACTGAAGATACGGAAGAGGAGATCAAATTATTTGGCTGAAGACTCATCCAAGCTGCTCAAAGCAATCGCAGACAAATACTGCCTGTACACCAAGACAGGGGTATTCTTAGTCTCCCTTCTGATGCCAGGGGTTCAGGCAGCAACAAATGCAAAACGTTTGTAGATTGTGAGGTGAGAAATGATACAGCTGGCAAATGATACTGAACAAGACCTGAATGCTATTAAGAGTGAATTACGGGTGATCCGGTTGATGACACTCCCGAACCGGTACATTCTGGATGTCCCGATGGTGATGGAGGGGGGCGTATGTAAAAACAAAATGGACTGTCTTGCTGTACATACACCCACCCCCCAAATGATGCCGAAAACAGGTCCCCGACATATTATAGGGTGGCCCTGCCTGAAGGCTGACATGGAAAGTGAACAGGGGTGCAGGATAAAGATTGGTTCAACACGTTATTCTTGTGGGCACCGACATGGCTCGCAGCAGTGGTGAAACTATTGGTCCCCATCCTGGTGCTCCTGCTGGTGTTATTCTGCACATGCCAAATGATACTTCAATGCTGTGCCAAGACTATCCCAAACAGTGCAATGATGATGGTTAATATTGGGGTAGGAATGGCTCTCCAGGGTACAAAGAATAGGCAGGTTCAGACGGAGGACCCCAACAAAGCCACGTACAATCTGAACTGAACGACCAATACATGCCCGGGGACCGGGATTTCTCCCCCACCCGACCCAGAGAATTATATAGAACACTGGGTGGATTTAGCGGGTGATGGTGGTTGCATTTACCTCCATGTACTCTGGAGAAGTATTCCCAAAATGGGGAAAGCCTATGTCACGTATGTAGGGTGTGGGTCCCTAAGGATGAAGCAGATAAGAGGAAAGAGAAGGAGGGACTAGTTAATTGAGGATTAACTAATGGGGGAAATATTGGGATGCACGTCCAGATTCCAGCCCCTCACAGCAATTCAGATTGCAGAAAGTATAATAATGCAGGAAATGCATATGAGTGGGCACAGGGGGGAGGGTGGAGTCTTGTGAGTAGAGGTGAATGGTGTGGGCACGCTTATTGTAGAGACTTCCATAGGTTTAAGAAAAACTAACAATCTTTAAAGAGTATGGAACAAGGTACGTACCTGTAACTATTGTTCACCAGCATGGGTCTCGCATGGATTCACATGCTCATGAATATTCCCCATCGTCAGGCCGGGAATCCTCAGTAAAAGAAAAGACAGTTTCACTTTCACTTACAAACTGTATTTCTCCTCTAAACCAATCACTGAACTCTGGGTTATACTGTCACCAGTCAATGACTGTCCTCTCCCTAAGCCCCTTCTCTGGCAGCCATCTTCAGATTTAGTTGCACGTACAGTGGCAGTATGACCAAGAAGAGGAGCAGGAGGGAGGGCTTGCATGTGAATCCATGCCAGACCCATGCCAGAGAAATTATAAGTTACTCACCGTAGTGACTAACATACTCTTAGTCCATACTCTCCTTTCCTCCAAACTGTATGGGCGTCCCTTCCAAGGGACATGAAGCAGAATCTTTTTCACCAGAAAAAACCTTGTTCCCCTTTAAATTTAGAGGTGCACGGGGGCGCAGACCAGGGAGCATGCGCTGCCCTGACACCGCCCTCCGGCGCCACTCCTCAGTCCCCATTGACACGTCGACTATAGATTTAACATTGCCTAATGACACCAGTATTATTAGGGGGGAGGTTTGTCGGACGTATGGAGGAAAGGGGACTAGGGTCTAAGAGTATGTTAGTCACTACGGTGAGTAACTTATAATTACTCTTATGTCTTGTCCCCTTTCCTCCATACTGTATGGGCGATTACAACCGATTGTAGCCCCAGGGTGGAGTAGAGACTCCTTAAGCAAATAGGTTCCGGAGAACCGCCTGTCCGAACGCCGCATCTGATCTAGAGCCGGCATCCGGACAGTAATGCTTGCAGAAAGCCGAGGGAGAGGCCCAAGTGGCCGCTCTGCTTATGACTTGCCAAGGGACATGGTGCTGGAATGCGATGGTCGTTGCCTTGGCCCTGACTGTGTGGGCATGCATGTTGGCCGGGAGCGGGTTGTGCTGGCCCTCATACGTTTGACAGCAGAGACCGCCCAGCGGGATATGGAGGCCTTAGAGGCCTGGTAGCCTGGCCTCGAGCCTCGGAAAGTGACAAACAGGGCGCCAGACTTGCGGAAGCCCTTGGTCCTGCCAAGTAGAGTTTTAGGGCACGCCTGACATCCAGGCAGTGCAGCACTCTCTGTGCTTCGTCCTTGGGATCGGTAAAGAACGTAGGAAGGACTATTTCCTTGTTCAAGTGAAATGCAGATGGAACCTTGGGCAGAAAGGCCATGTGCGTTCGCATGACTACCTTGTCCTTGTGAAAGGTGGTATATGGCTCAGAGGCGACCAGCGCCTGGATCTCGCTGACTCCACAAGCCGAGGTAAGGCCGACTAGTAAAGCCATCTTGATGGTGACCATCCTGATGTCTCCAGATGCCATTGGCTCAAATGGTTGGTGTGTCGGTGCGCCCAAAACTATGTTGAGGTCCGCACCAGGTGCGGTCTGTTGACAGGCGGGTAGAGCCTAGCAAGACCCGTCAGATGTTTTTTGATGATAGGGTTGGAGGAGGAAAAAATTCCCTCCTCCGAGTTCTTGGAAGCCCCAATGGCTGCAAGGTATGTGCAGCAGGTATCCACCTGTACGCCTGAATGAGGGATGTGCACCGAAAAGGAGAGAACGTCGTCCAAAGTGCAAGCCAAGGGGTCAATTCCCTTGGAGTCTGCCCAGTGGCAGAATCTGGTCCATTTGCTTTTGTATTGGGCCCTGGTGGCTTTGCTCCTGGTGCCATGTATGATCACCAGATTGTCCTGCGAGAGGCTATGGTGCTGAAGCGTTACCGCTCAGGTACCACGCTGTGAGGGCTAAATTCCCTGGCGCAGGGCTGATGATTCTGCCCCCCTGCTGTGCCAGAAGATGTGCTGGGCCAGTCAGAAGGTATATCGGGGGCACCTCTGAGAGGCTGAGTAGATTCGAAAACCATGGCCTGGCCGGCCACCATGGACCTATCAGAATGATGAGGAGTCGGCGAGACTCCTTTATCTTCTTGCAAATTACCCAGTGGATCAGAGGAGTGGGCAGAAAGGCATAGGCTTTCATGCCGGTCCACTGGAGGTGAACTGGGGACACTTCTTGTTGTGCCAGTTGGCAAAGAGATCCAAGTGGGGTGACCCCACCTGTTGAAGATCTCCTGAATAACGAGGTTGTTTAGTTGCCACTCGTAATTGTCTGCTCCCAGCCTGCAGAGCCTGTCCGCTTCCAGGTTGGATTCCCCCGGGAGGTGGACTATCGAGAGGTAAATGTCATTTTCAAGGGCCCATTCCCACATGCTGATCGCCAGTCTGCACAGAGGAGGGGATTTGGTGCCTCCCTGCTTGTTGACGTAGTACATGCTGGTTGAGTTGTCCGTCTGGATGAGGACAACCTTTCCCTTGAGAAGTGGTACGAATGCTCTCAGCGCTAGCCAGATGGTGCTCAGCTCCAACCAATTGATGTGGTATTCCTGCTCCTGTCGAGTCCAGGTGCTGTGGATTGAGAGCTCGTCCAGGGTGTTTCCCCAGCCCTTGAGCGAGGAGTCTGTGGTGATGGAGGCCTGCGGAGAAGGCGGCCGAAAGGGCTTGCCCGTCCGTAGGTTGCCGACCATGGACCACCAGGTTAGGTCCGGGTGGAGAGATGGAGGAAGGTTGATCTCGGATTGCGAGCCCTGCTCCTGAATCCATGAGGCCACGAAGTGCAGCTGAAGCCTTCTCATCCTCAGTCTGGTGTGCAGCACGGCTAATAGGGCCGCTGCAGGTAGACCCAGGAGATGTTGGTACCACCATGCCAAGGTCACCTCTCTACTGAGGAAGTGGCCGGTGGCCCTCTTGATGGTTGAGATTTTGTCCTCCGACGGGAAAACCTTCTCGGAGCATGTGTCCCAAATGAGTCCCAGGAATGTCAGAGTCTGCGTAGGCTGCATGGGAAGAGTGGCAAACCACTTCTGGAGATGTAGCCCCGACAAGCCAGTCGTCGAGGTATGGGTAGATGTGGAGGCCCTGCACTCTTAGGAGGGCCGCCACAGTGTTCATGAGCCTAGTAAAGATCCTGGGGACCGAGTTGAGGCCAAATGGAAGGACTCTGTATTGAAAATGGCCCATGATCCTGAACCGTAGGAAGGAACGATGGGGCTGCCAAATCGGGACGTGTAGGTACGTGTCCTTCAGGTCCAGGGAGCACATCCAGTCTCCCTTGTCCAATGTCTGCGCTATAAAAGCTGGCATAACCATCTTGGATTTTTGCAGGGGTAGGGAGAGGTTGAGGGTGGAAAGGTCCAGCACATCTCTCAGGCCCGCCTGGATCTTTTTCTGAATGGTGAAAATCCTGGAGTAAAAGCCAAAGCCTCGCTGGAACTTCCTCCACTGCCTGGCTCTCTACGAGCGACCAGATCTCCGCCAAAAGAGTTGCTGTCCCAAACTGTGGGAGTGGAGGAGGGAGGAGGGAGGAGAGGCTGGGATAGGAAGGCGGTACCCCATGGATAATACGGAGAGGACCTGGGGTCCGCAAAATTCTCACGCCAGAAATGTGCATGGAAAGCAAGCCTGCCCCCCACCGGAGACACGTGTATCCGAAGGGGCATGTCATGCCTTCTTTCCCTCAGAGGCTGAGGATGGGGCTGGAAAAAGCTCTTACTCTCCCCCACCCCCTTTTTGTTTTTTGCGCTGGTTTTGAGATGGCAAGCGGTCCGGCTGCCTGGATCTGCATTCCTGGAAGCCGTGGAACCCTCCATATGTACAACCCTTTTCCGAGCGCTGTTGAGATTAGGTGTACGATTTGGGCATGGTCTTTGTAAGAATGGATAGAGACTTTGCCATTTTTGAGCTGTTTTTCTTTTTGTCCAGCTCTTCGTCCGTAGAGGAGTGGAAGAGGTCACCCCCCTCGGATGGTAGATCTAGAATGCGCTCCTGGACATCCAGGTTGAATTTCATTGCCTGGAGCCAGGCTGTTCTTCTCATGTCCGTGGCAATACAGATGGCACGACCTGAGGTATCGATATGAGCCACTGTGGATTCCATGAGGTAATGCGCCACGAGCTTGGCTTCAGCTAGCCCCACCTTAAAGCGTGATTGGCTGTTGGTGGGGAGTTCCGGGAAGAAGTCTACAATTACCCGCCATAACCTTTGGTTGGCGGCAGCCAGAATGGCGTCTGCGTTGGCCTGACGAAGGTGCAAGGATGCGTTGGAGTAGATTTTCTTGCTGTACGCCTCCAAGATCTTCTCCTCCTTGCATAGCATCACAGAGGAGGCGGCTGAGGACGACTGAGGCTTGGAGTATAGTGATGCTGCAGCGATCACCGAGGAGTGTGGCTGAGGATGGGTCAAGAGCAAGAGTGTATCCCCCTCCATCTGCCTGTACTTGGCATCTAGGCGTCGATTGACCGGCTGGGCCGAGTAGGGCTTGAGCCAACACTTCTTGGCCAGGGAGATTAGATCGGTTTGCAGTGGAATACCCTTGTTGGCAGAGGGGCGTTGCGTGAGGACTTCAGCCAGAACCCCCTCTGCCGAATGTTTGATCTTGTGTTGGGGGAGGCCCAGGTACTCCGCCAGGCCAGCAAGACGTTTGTGAAAGGCCCTGGCTGAGGATGGCGTGTCCGTATCCTCCTCCTCGTCTGTATCCTGCGAATCTGGAGGATCCTGTGGAGGAGGAGTAGATGGCGCCAGAGGCTGGGGTACAGGGACCACAGCCGGAGGAGGCAGCGGAGGTTGCAAAGTTGGCTGTGGAGCCAGAGGAGGCGGCTGCACCAGGGCCTGGGAGCCCAATGGAAGAGTCTGTGGTGCCGCTAGCATGGCGGGGATAACTTCCCTGATGGCGTCCTTGATGATAACCCCCATCTGAGGAGACCTCATGAGGATGAGGAACTTTGCGAAGAGCACCTCCTCACTGGCCAAAGAGGTGGCAGGGGGTGCAGACAGGGTAGCGGGGGGCTGCTGGAGCCACTGCATACCCTGTCCATATGGACGCAAAGGAAAGCTGCCCAGCGCAAATGAGGCGTAAGCTGTAGGCCACGTACCTGGTTGAGACCAGTCCCACCTTGACACTCGTTCTTCGCCAAATTCCTGGAATGGCGTTGGACGGGTGCCTCTTTCTGGCACTGCAGCCATTTTGTCGAGCTGCCTGCCATGTGCCTGCGACATGGTGCTTGGCCCGCTGGGTCCAGCCTCGTCCAAGACTCTTGTGTGTGGATCACAAGGCCTACCCTGCTCCTCGGCCCGGTAGGTGTGACCTCCTCAACCAGAGGGTCGGTAGAGCTGCGTTTAGGCGCCCCCTCTGACTTATTTCCGATATTAGGGCATAGCCCCTCAGAAGTATTGCCGGTATTAGGGCATAGCCCCTCGGCTGTGGTGCCGGTATTAGGGCAGAGCCCCTCGGTTGTAAACCCGGTTGTTAGGTAAGATTTCCACAGAGCTGGTAAATCTTCCTTTCCTGGTTCAACTACAGAACTTTTTGCTTTTCTAGTGGGATATTTTTCATTAATACCTCAGTGAGTGGGAACCTTTTTCCACACTCACCTAATCTTTAACTCTTTTTATGGGTGTCATTTTTAAGACTCTCCATAGTGTCTTTTTAAAGTTATCATGTCTAACAACTTATTGGCAATAAGTGCCTGTTGTTGCTGGGTTGCCCTAGGGGCTCCCCATTGAACTTTCTTGTGCTAATATTGAGTGAACTACAGTTCCCAAGGGTAGAGAGGATCTTTTGATCCCTTTTACATTTTATTCTGTGAAACCAGCACCCCACCTTATGTGGAGCGCTGGGGAGATACAATGTATCCCCTTTCACATTTAAACTGTAACAATTCTGTTACAGTGACAAGCTTACCTTTAATGGCTGGTGGCAGTGATACCTTTTACTAATTTGGTGCACCTTTACCGCGGGCTGTAGTCACAGCTGCAGTAAAGGCACCTAAGGGTGCTCATTTTACCAAAATGGCCCCTGTCTTCTTTTTCTGCCATTTTAGTGTTTCTTGTCGTTTCCTGTTCCTTCCCCTGACATCCAGGGTGGGAAATTCCTTTGTTTGAGTTTTGTCTTTGGCGGGAGTCCCCTGGACACCCCGCCCAGGCTCCAGTCAGTCTGTAAGCACAGGAAGTGGGGGAGGAGTCCAAAACTTCCCCCTACTTTGTCTTAGGCCTTCCTTCAACTGGGCCAAATCCCAGTGGGGGGGGTGAGAATGCAGAGGTTGTGTTGCAGTTCCTGATAAATACTGGAAACCTGGAAGCTGAAGTCATGTCGACCACTGGAACCGAAAACCGAAGAGGATGACTAAGGAAAAGCGGCAGGAATGATTTCCAGCGGCCGGAGAGCCTGCTGTGTAACCGGAGCCTGCTGCAGCCCTTCCTTCCGATCGACCTGGGGTCTCCGAAAACGACTACCCGAACCCACTAGACTCAAAAAGACCTGCATTTTGAGCCATTCCACGGGTTGCTGCGACCTTGCATTCTTGCAATACCCCAATACCTCCAGCCACTGTGCGGAGCACGGTCTTCCGAATTCCGAATCTCGCTGAAACTTCGTGGGCATCCTGGTCTATCTCCAGAGACACAAATCGAGTTCAAAAAGTCCCCTCAAAAGAGTGCTGGACCGTTTAAACGACGAGAATTCAACCACGATTTTCTGTCTTCTTCTGTGCTCCTTGAAAAGGCGCCACACCTGCAGAACCGCATTAAGCCACGAGAGAAATCTTGCCTAGAGCCTTCTTCATTGATCCCTGCTGCAAAGTCCCTTCTGAGGTCTTGTGTTCAGTCTCCAGGACAAGGAATCCACTGACCGGGTATTTTGCTGCAGTCCCTGAAGTTCTCCTGCTGCAATCTCTTCTTCATGGCTGAGGTACTGTGTTGGCTTGGGTATATACTTACCTTAAACCTGTTGGGATTTATGTGTAGTCCTGGGGTGTTTTCTTTGATTGGGAGGTCCCTCGTCCAGTACACCCAGTCCCACTGCTAGAATCCTGCTGGGGTGTCTTCTGTGAAGCCCCTGGACCCTCTTCTAACCCTAGAAGTAAAGTACTCACTTGTTTGCCAGTTTTCCTAAGGAAACTCTGACTTTTGCTACTAAAGAACTTATTCTAACACTGCCTGTTGGTCATTAGTCCTAGTGACCCCCCTTCTGCTACTGAGAACACTCATGCTCTTAGGGAAAGACTTTGAAGGGATTGGGACTTCTGCCTAGAAAAGAAATCAAGTGTTTTACTTACTTGTAAAGAGTTGGTTGGTTGGTAACTGTAATTCTAAGAGTGAACAGTTACAAAAGTTCTTACTGATCTTGAAGGTGTGATGCACTATTCTTAAAAGTATGGTTAACATCTGTT
This sequence comes from Ambystoma mexicanum, assembly GCF_040938575.1. Taxonomy (NCBI): domain Eukaryota; kingdom Metazoa; phylum Chordata; class Amphibia; order Caudata; family Ambystomatidae; genus Ambystoma; species Ambystoma mexicanum. The sequence goes on along the minus strand of NC_090934.1, from coordinate 752,380,760 downwards.
CTTCCTTAGCCACTGTTTTACCAGTCTAAAAGAAAGTAGATGTGAAGGTATTTTACTCTCCTGTGATTAGGTTGTGCCCCTTTACAAAAGTAATGTGTTGGATTCACTAGATTATTCCTGTAGGGTAATTGTATGAGTGTCCTCCAACTGTTGGTATCACCAGGTTAGTCCTGCTAGGATAACTGTATGAGTGTCCCCAACTGGGTCTTGCTTCCCCTAACTTGCCGCTAGACTGTCCTTAATAAGTCTACATTAGGTTGCTGCCTACCTAGAATAACTATTCAGTAAAGTGTGACATTTGGTTTTACTTTCCCCTTCATTGTGAAGTTAAAGTAAGTGGGTTTTACTTACCTTGTGTTAGCTGTGTGCCATCCAAAACAAATTTCCAGAGTTATTGCTTACCTCAATCTGGGGTTCCCTGATTTCCAAAGCATCTGTAATTGTACATTACATCCTTAGGTTTTACTCACCTAGTATAACTGTGTGTTATGACAAAAGTAGTTATAGGTTTTTACTGCACCTAGAATAAGTGTTTCACTATTCACCAAAAGTATATTGTCCAGTTGATTGTTTATGTGATTTGTTCCAAGAGTCACTGTACAACTGGAAGGGCCTACTGTCCTTGTATTACCAAAAGTAATCTAAAAGTAACCATTGGTCTTTTACTCCCAAAGAATAGGCTTGACCTATACTAAATGTGTATAACAAGGTTTTTGACTTCCCTAGAACTACTGTTAGGTGTTCCAAATAAGGTCTATACTTGGGTCTGAGTACTTTCAAGTATAGTGTTGTGTTTTATATTGTGATTTCATATAATGTGTTAGTACTTACTTAACCCGTAGATTTATCTGGGCCTACCTGTATTTAAATAAATCCTTTATTTTTACAATACATAGTGTTTCAGTGTTTCTTTGGATCATCTGTATTACAATTTCACTTGTACTGTATCTACTGCCCTCTCTCCCTCCTAAGATAAGCCTGGCTGCTCTGTCTACGCTACCCCAAACTCAGGTGGTACAGCCTTATACTAAGAATGGAGTCTTGTACTACCTCAGTAGAATGGTTTTGCTAGACCCTTAACTGGAGTTCAGAAAAACTGTCCTAACACCGGTACAAGAACCTTCCGGTCCCTCAACACTGCACCCGGGAGGATCCCTCGACCTGAATGCCAGTAGCTGTAGCAGCCTCAGTGCACATGCTGGTAGAAAGACCTGGCCGGTCCCTCCCACGCGGGTGAGTGCCTGGGAAGGAGTCTCCCTTGCGGGGTCCGCTGGAAAATATCGGCCCTACCTTGGGCCTGGTTCGATGCTTCACGAAGTTCTTGAGATCCTCTGGAGACGACCTCTGGAAGAGCTCCCTCCACCTTGCTAGTCTGTTCTTCAGCGCCTTCGAGGACAGCGATTCAGTCACACGCTGAACATGATTGCCAACCGTGGTCTGGGCCAAGGCAACGTAGGCAGAGGGCGTAGGGGTCTGAAGTTGGGAAGAGCCCGTTGCAAGATGGACACCTGCTGAACCCTGTAGAAGTCGGCATGTGCCGGGGAGGAACGTGACGCCTGAGGACTGAGTACCTGAATGAGAGATAAGACAAAAAAGACAAAGAGAAGACGTATCCGCGCATGGAATTACATGGCCGAAGCCAAACCCAGGAGCGTTGGTGAATTTGTCCCATTCCTGTCGACGCGGAATAGGGGACTGAGGTGTGGCGCCGGAGGGCAGAGTCAGGGCAGCGCATGCTCCCTGGGCCGCGCCCCTGCGCACCTCTAAATTTAAAGAGGAAGAAGGTTTTTCTGGTGAAAAAGGTTCTGTCTCCCATCCCTTCAAAGGGACACCCATAAAGTATGGAGGAAAGGGGACGGGACGTAAGAGTACAATAGTTACAGGTAAGTAATGTGTTCCTTCTCCATCATGGCGTCTAGCATGGATTCACATACTCATGAATAATGAATACATAGCAGTACAACATTACACAACCACAGGAGGTGGCAAGGCTCAACAGAAGCAATTACTTTTACCTACGGAACAGGCTCACCTTCAAGCAAACAGGCTGTGCAGCACTGCTTGGCCAACCCTGGACTCCTCTCTGGAATCCCTGTTGACACAGTAGAATCTTATGAAGGTGTGCGTGGACCTCCACGTAGCAGCCCTGCAGATGTCCAGCAGGGGCACACCACAGAAACGCCATAGTCGTAGTCATCGCTCTGGTGGAATGGCTCTCGGACGGTCGTCGGTTTGCCAACCGGTGACAGTGTAAAACAGCCGGAGAGCCACCTCGAGATGCAAGCCTTGGACAAGGCCTTCCCATGGTTCACAGGACCAAAGTTCATGAATAGTTGAGACGTCTTCAGGAAACTCTTTGTGCATGCCACGTAGAACTTCAGAGCACGAGCCACATCCAGCAAGTGCAAGGTGAATTCCGATGGAACCTTTGGCATGAAGGAGGGGTGCATACGCAGCACCACCCTCATGTCGTGAAAAGTCAGATAAGGCTGTTTGCAGGATAGGGCCTGGATCTCACCCACCCTCCTGGGGCAGGTGATGGCCATGATGAATGCTGTCTTCCATGAGAGGAACTTGAGGAGTCTGATGCATAGACTCGCAGGGTACCCCCCATGAGCCTCATCAGCACCACATTGAGTTCCCATGCCGGGCAGGAGCCTTCGCCGGTGGCAAAGATCAAAACAGTCCTTTGAGGAACTCCTCGACTAGACGGTGTGACCAAAGAGAAGATAATCCTGGAGATCTGGTGTAGTGGAAGATAGCGGCCAGATGCACCTTGAAAGAGGCGTGTGCCAGCCCTGCCTTAGCCAAGGACAACAGGTACGGAAGAATCTGCGGGGCAGTGACCCTCAGAGGGTTGATCTTTTTGCGACCAGCACCACATAGCAAAATGCTTCCACTTGTGACTGTAGCACTTAGGAGTCAATGACGCTCTGGCCTTGGCAAGGACCTCCCTGCAACTTGTATCCTCCGAACTCTAGCGCTGCAGGAGCCAAGACCTCAGGTTCAGCGATCATGGGCCGTGGTGCAGGATTGCGCCTCCTTCCCTGGTGAGCAGATCCGAGACCACCGGCAGCTTGAACGGAGAAGACGCTGACAGGCTGAGAAGGTCCGGGTACCAAATCTGCCGGGGCAACGAGTATCATCTAGCATTGGCATTGTTTGAGTTGACTGATAACACAGCAGGAGCATCAGGGGAAGGAACGTGTACAGTAACAGGCCTTCCCACGGGAAGGAGAATGCGTCCCCGCTGCTCCTCAGCTGATATAACCTGCTGGTGAAGTCCTGGCATTTGGAGTTTGCCGTCGTCGCAAACTGATCAATCTGGGTTCTGCCCCACTTCAGGAAGATGCGGTCCACCTGTTCCTGACAAAGTTCCCACTCATGGCAGGATCGCATCTCCCTGCTAAGGGAGTCTGCAATGGTGTTCTTGACTCCTGCCAGGTGAAAGTGGATGAGTAACATCTCTTGGTCGACAGTCCAGTGCCACAAGTCCTGTGCCACTCTGGAGAGCACTGGGGATTGGGTGCCCCGTGCTTCCTGGTGTAGAACATCATGGTGGTGTTGCCTGTGAATATCCTCACCACTTTGCCCTTCAGGGACAGAAGGAATGGGGGTTCTGAAACCCTGTGCCCCCGAGGATGTTGGAGTGGATGCCCCTCCACCTTATGGATTGACAGAACTCCTCATCAAGGGAGATCTTGTCTGCAAAGCTTCCAGACACCTGTATCCAGCGAGCGTCCAGGAACTCCTGAAGAGGTTGCATCTGTAGCCTGCAGAGCCGGATAAGGTAGATGCATGAAGACATCATGCCGAGTAGTGACTTGATGGTACACTGTGGTGGTCTTCAGCGACAACAGCCGTTGTACCTTCCCCAGAATGGCTGCCACCCTCTCCTCCAAGGACGATGCCAGACAGGAGACCGTGTTGAGCCTGCCTCCCAGGAACATTGCGTTCTGCGATGGAATCAAGCGGGACTTTGGATAATTCACGGAGCATCCCAGATCCATCGGCAGCTGGATGGTCCTTTATGTGCCCGATGGCCACTTCCCTTGACTTTTCCCAGATGAGCCAGTCGAGGTACGGGTACACGTGTACAGTCTGTAGATGTAGATGGGCCGCCACTGGTGCCAGGCACTTTGTAAACACCCTGGGTACCAACTTCAGGCCGAAGGGGAGGGCCTTGAACTGTTAGTGGCTTCCTTGCAAAATGAAGCACAGGAACTTCCGATGCTTCCTGTGGATGGGGAAGTGGAAGTATGCGTCCTCCAGATCCAGTGACATCAAGTCTCCTTCCTCCAGTTGGCCGAGCACATGCTGCGACGTGACCATCCTGAATTTTTTGAACTTGAGGTATTTGTTGAGACGCTGCAGGTCTAGAACGGGCTTCCAGCCCCCAGTCTTTCTTTTCAGGGGGAGGAGCGGGGTGCAGAGGTTGATGAGGAGGTGCTGGGTGGTGCTTTCCGCTTTTTTGCCGGAGGTTGATCCGGGGATACCGGGGTCGCCGGGGCCACTGGAGTCATCCACCTTCGAATTTCTGATACCAACATGTGCAGTGTCGAGAGTATGTCCAGCGATAACATCTCTTGGAGTTGGGTCAGCAGGCTTACTAGGCCCCGCGCTGCTGGCATTTCCATAGTAGTCCCTGTTTCCGTCGGTGTCATCCCCTATGTCCTCATGGAATGTGTATATGGATTCCTGGTCTTCCTCTTCCGATGATAAATCATCAGTTCCTTGGAGTACGACTCGACTTCCTTGCTTCTCCCCCCCCCTTTTTTGCAACCTGAGGTGTCAGACTAAGACGCACTCTGGCATCCTCTATTCCAGTGTCCTCTCCACGGCCCCGGTGGAGGCCTCCAGCCTCAGGGGCAGGGACACTCTGGGCACAGGCAGGGGCTACCTTGACCGGGTCAGCCTCTTTGGCCTTCGAGAGAGTGGCTGCTACCAACTCATCTAAGGACGATTTCTCCTTGGCCTTTTTAAGGCAGGTCGGTTGCCTTTTCTTGTACCGTAGGCTTCTCAGGCTTCTCCTGCAGCTTAGCCGGGTTGGCCGATTTCCTCTTTGAGGAGGAGCTGGATTGATGGAAGCAGATGTTGAAGCTGAACGCGCCCTGCCCATTGCGGGACCCGCATGCGCAGTGCCCCAACTGAGACAGACTTGCAGTGCTTGGCTTGGTCTTGGGCCCCAATGGATGGAGCACCCTCAAAGGACTTAGAAGCCCGCTCCTTGGACCGGCCGGTCCTGGGTGAGGCACGCCCCTGCTTGGAGCTAGAGGCATTGGCACTGAGCCACGCTGCCAGTCTACTGTGATCTTTCATGGTTCTCTTGCTGAACCAGAGCCAGATCTTGCAATCTCCTTCTCAGTGGTCCGGGTGGAGACAGTAGAGGCACTGAAGGTGTTTGTCCTCTACAAACACGTTACGCAGTCCGTAGCTGGACCAGAGCTTGACAAAGGGAGCTTCCTTCTTCTCTTACAACATGGTCCGGGGTGCGAAGTAGGCCTGATGGGCTTCTGGAACTTTCGATGAACACTCGACGATCCTTGCCCTTGAAGGACGCCGAAATTCACCAACAAACGGACCCCCGCTTATTGGTCGATGTAGAGAAGGAACACACACAGGCTCTGTTTGTCAAAAATAGGACTTTTACGTAAAAAACATAGAATAGCTCACAGAGCAAAACCCAAGGACTCAACACTTGAACATGCAGTAATAATCTGAAGATGGAGGGGCTTTAGGGAGAGGGCAGTCATTGGCTGGGGGCAGTATGACCCAGAGTTCAGTGATTGGTTTAGAGGAGAAATAGAGTAAGTTAAATTGGAACTTTTTCTTTTTACTGAGGATTCCGGGCCTGACGACGGGGAATATTCATGAGCATGTGAATCCATGCCAGACACCATGATGGAGAAATTATATGTTACTCACCGTAGTGACTAACTTACTCTTAGTTCATAGTCTCCTTTCTCCATACTGTATGGGCGTCCCTTCCAAGGGACAGGAAACTGAACCTTTTTCAGCAGAAAAAACCTTCTTCCCGTTTAAATTTACAAGCGCGCGGGGGCACAGCCCATGGAACATTCGCTGCCCTGACTCCGCCCTCCGTTGCCACACCTCAGTCCCCATTGACGCGTCGACTATAGATTTAACATTGCCTAATGACAACAGTATTATTAGGGGGAGGTTGGTGGGACGTATGGAGGAAAGGGGACTATGGACTAAGAGTACGTTAGTCACTACGGTGCGTAATTTAGAATTACTCTTACGTCCCCCGTTCCCTTTCCTCCATACTGTATGGGCGATTACAACTGATTGTAGCCTCAAGGTGGAGAGGAGACCCTCCTTAAGCAAATAGGTTCCCGAGAACCACCTGTCTGAAAGCTGCATCAGATCTAGAGCAAGCATCCGAACAGTAATGCTTGAGGAAGGCCGATGGAGAAGCCCAAGTGGCCGCCCTGCTTATGACTTGATAAGGGACATGGCGCTGGAATGCAATGGCCGTAGCCTTGGCCCCGACTGCATGGGCATGCATGGTGGCCGGGAGCGGCTTGTGCTGGCCCTCGTACGCTTCCTTGATGGCAGAGACCGTCCAGCGGGATATGGAGGCCTCAGAGACCTGATAGCCTGGCCTCAAGCCTGCGAAAGTGACAAACAGAGCGTCCGACTTGCGGAAGTCCTTGGTCCTGTCCAAGTAGACTTTTAGGACACACCTGACATCCAGGCAGTGCAGCACTCTGTGCTTCGTCCTTGGGATCGGGAAAGAACGTAGGAAGGACTATTTCTTCGATCAAGTGCAATGCAGATGGAACCTTGGGCAGAAATGCCAGGTGCGTCCGCATGACTACCTTGTCCTTGTGAAACGTGGTATATGGTTCAAGGCAACCAGCTCCTGGATCTTGCTGACTCTGTGAGCCATGGTAAAACCAACTAGTAAGGGTGTCTTGGTGGTGACCAGCCTAATGTCCACGGACGACATTAGCTCAAATGGTTTGTGCGCCAGAGCACCCAAGACTATGTTAAGGTCCCACACAGGGTGCGGTCTAATGACGGGCAGGTAGGGCCTAGCGAGACCAGTCAGATGTTTCTTGACGATAGGGTTGGAGGAGGAATAAATGCCTTCCTCCGAGTTCCTGTAAACCCCAATGGCTGCAAGATATGTGCGGCAGGTGTCCAACTGTACGCCCGAATGAGCGAGGTGCGCCGAAAAGGAGAGCACGTGGTCCAAACTGCAGGACAAGGGGTCAATTCCCCTGGAGTCTGCCCAGTGGCAGAATCTGGTCGATTTGCCTTTGTACTGGGCCCTGGTGGCTTTGCTCCTGGCGCCCTGTATGATCTCCAGATTGGCCTGTGAGAGGATAAGGTGCCGAAGCGTTACATGCTAAGGTACCATGCTGTAAGGGCTAGTTTCCCTGGCACGGGGTGGATGATTCTGCCCCCCTGCTGCGCCAGAAAATGTGCTGGGCCCGTCGGAAGGTGTATCGGGGGCACCTCCGAGAGGCTGAGTAGTTCCTAAAATCATTCCCTGGCCGGCCACCATGGAGCTATCAGAATGATGAGGAGTCTGTGAGACTCCTTGATCTTGCAAATTACCCTGTGGATCTGGGGAGTAGGCGGAAAGGCGTAGAACTTCATGTCGGTCCACTGGAGGTGAAATGCGATGCCCAGAGAGCCCGGGCCCTGACCCTGCCAGGATGAGAACTGGGGACACTTCTTGTTGTGCCAGGTGGCAAAGAGATCCACTTGGGGTTGAACCCACCTGTTGAAGATCTCCTGAATAAAGAGGTTGTTTAGCTGTCACTCGTAATTGTCCGCTCCCAGCCTGCTGAGCCTGTCCGCCTTCAGGTTGGATTCCCCAGGAGGGGGACTGCAGAGAGGTAAATGTTGTTTTCCAGGGCCCATTCCCACATGCTGCTCGCCAGCCTGCACAGAGGAGGGGATCTGGATCCTCCCTGCTTGTTGACATAGTACATGCTGGTAGAGTTGTCTGTCTGGATAGGACAACCTTTCCCTTGAGAAGTGGTAGGAATACTCTGAGCGCTAGCCAGATGGCGCTCAGCTCCAACCAATTGATGTGGTATTCCTGCTCCTGTCGAGTCCAGGTGCCGTGGACCAAGAGATTGTCCAGGGTGGCTCCCCAGCCCTCGAGTGAGAAGTCTGTGGTGATGGTGGCCTGCAGAGAGGGCGGCCGAAAGGGCTTGCCCGTCCGTGGGTTGCAGTCCATGGACCACCAAGTTAGGTCCAGGTGGAGAGATGGAGGAACGTTGATCATCTCGGAGTGCGAGCCCTGCTCCCGATTGCATGAGGCCGCGAAGTGCAGCTGAATCCTTCTCATCCTTAGTCTCGTGTATGGCACGGCTAACAGGACTGCCGCCAGTACACCCAGGAGATGTTGGGACCACCATGCCGAGGTCCCCTCTGCTGAGGAAGTAGGCGGTGGCCCTCTTTATGGCCGAGAATTTGTCTTCCAGCGGGAAAACCCTCTCGGAGCACGTGTCCCAAATGAGTCCCAGGAATGTCAGAGTCTGCGTAGGGTGCAGCTGTGACTAGGTTGAGCGAGAAGCCCAGGTCATGCAGTGTGTTCATATGGGCATGGGAAGAGTGGCAAACCGCTTCCGGATATGTAGCCCTGACGAGCCAGTCGTCGAGGTATGGGTAGATGTGGAGGCCCTGCGCTCTTAGGAGGGCCGCCACAGCATTCAAGAGTCTGGTAAAGACCCTGGGGACCGAGTTGAGGCCAAATGGAAGGATTTTGTATTGGAAATGGTAGCCCATGATCCTGAACCGTAGGAAAGAACGATGGGGCTGCCAAATCGGGACGTGTAGGTATGCGTCCTTCAGCTCTAGGGAGCACATCCAGTCTCCCTTGTCCAATATAAAAGCTGGCGTAACCACCTTGAATTTTTGTAGGGCTAGGGAGAGTTTGAGGGTGGAAGGGTCCAGCACAACTCTCAGGCCCGCCTGGTTCTTCTTCTGTATAGCAAAAATCCTGGAGTAGAAGCCAAAGCCTTGCTGGGAGGCTGGGACTTCCTCCACTGCCTGGCTCTCTACGAGCGACCGGATCTCCACCAAAAGAGTTGCTGTCCCAACCTGTGGGAGTGGAGGGGAGGAGGGAGAAGAGGCTGGGATAGGAAGGCGGTATCCCGTGGATACTACGGAAAGGATCCAGGGGTCCGTGAAATTCAAGCACCAGAATTGTACATGGAGAGCAAGCCTGCCCCCCACCGGAGACACATGGACCCGAAGGGGCATGTCATGCCTCTTTCCCTCAGAGGATGACGCTGAGGAGGGGGATTGGAAAAAGCCCATACTCCCCCCCCCCTTTTGTTGTTTGCACCGGTTCTGAGACGGCAAGTGGTCCGGCTGCCTGGATCTGCGTTCCTGGCAGCAGCGGAACCCTCGGAACCCTCCATATGTATGACCCTTTTTCGAGCGCTGCTGAGATTGGGTGTATGATTTGGGCGTGGTCTTTGTAAGAATGGATAAAGACTTTGCTGTTTGTGAGCTATTCTTGTCCAGCTCTTTGTCCTTAGAGGCGTGGAAGAGGCCCCCCACTCCCCCCTCGAACGGTAGATCTAGAATGCGCTCCTGGACATCCGGGTTGAATTTCGTTGCCCGGAGCCAGGCTGTTCTCATGTACATGGCAATGCAGATGGCACAGCCTGAGGTATCGATATGAGCCGCTGTGGATTCCATAAGGTCATGAGCCACGAGCTTGGCTTCCGCTAGTCCGCAATTTCCTGCCATAACCGTTGGTTGGCGGCAGCCGGCATGGCATCTGCGTTGGCCTGATGCAGGTGCAAGGAGGCTTTGGAGTAGATCTTCTTGCCGTACGCCTCCAAGATCTTCTCCTCCTTGCATAGCAGCGCCGCAGAGGAGGAGGCTGAGGACGACTGGGGCTTGGAGTATAGTGATGCCGCAGCTATCACCAAGAGTGTTGCTGAGGATAGGTCGAGAGCAAGAGAGTGTATCCCCCTCCATCTGCCTGTACTTGGCGTCCAGGCGTCAATTGACCGGAATGGGGCTTGAGCCTACCCTTCTTGGCCAGGGACATCGGTTTGCAGTGGAATCCCCGTGTTGGCAGAGGGGCATCTCGTAAGGACTTCAGCCAGATCCCCCTCTGCTGGCTGTTCGACCTCGGTTTGGGGGAGGCCCAGGTAATCCGCCAGGCCAGCAACACTTTCATGGAAGGCCCTGGCTGAGGATGGCATGTCAGGATCCTCCTCCTCGTTAATATCCTGTGGATCTGGAGGATCTTGTGGAGGAGGAGTAGATGGCGCCGGAGGCTGGGGTACAGGGACCGCAGCCAGAGGCCGAAGAGGCGGCAGAGGTTGCAGAGTTGGCTGTGGAGCCGGAGGAGGTGGCTGCACCAAGGCCTGGAGGCCTGAAGGAGGAGTCTGTGGTGCCGTTAGCATGGCGGGAGGACTTCCCTGACTGCGTCTTTGATAACCCCCATCTGAGGAGTCCTCATGAGGCCGAGAAACTTCTCGAAGAGCACCTCCTCACTGGCTGAAGAGGTGGCAGGGGTACCGACAGGGTAGCGGGGGGCTGCTGGAGCCACTGCGTACCCTGTCCGTATGGACACAAAGGAAAGTTGCCCTGCACAAATGAAGGGTAGACTGTAGGCCACGTACCTGGTTGAGGCCAGTCCCACCTTGACACTCCTTTGCTGAATTCATGGAATGGCATCGGGCGGGTGCCCCTTTCTGGTGCGATGGCCATTTTGTCGAGCTGCCTGCAATGTGCCTGCAACATGTTGCTCAGCCCGGTGGGCCCGGCCTCGTTCAAGACTCTTGCGTGTGGATCACGAGGCCTACCCTGCTCGTTGAGCCTCAGCCCGTTAGGTGTGACACTCTCAACCCGGGGGTCGGTAGAGCTGCATTTAGGTGCCCCCTCAGACGAATTGCCAGTGTTAGGGTGTAGCCCCTCAGCCATTGTTCCGGTAAAAGGGCTTAGCCCCTCGGGTGTAGACCCGGTACAAGAACCTTCCAGTCCCTCAACACTGCGCCTGGGAGGATCCGAGGATCCCTCGACCCAAATGCCGGTAGCTGTAGCAGCCTCGATGCACGTGCCGGTAGAAGGACCTGGCCGGTCCCTCCCGCGCGGGAGAGTCCCTGGGAAGGAGTGCCCTGCGGTGTGCGCTGGAAAATATCGGCCCTACCTTGGGCCTGGTTCGCTGCTTCATGAAGTTCTTGAGATCCCCTGGAGGCGACTTCTGGAAGAGCTCCCTCCACCTGGCTAGTCGGTTCTTCACCGCCTTCGAGGACAGCGAGTCACACGCCGAACATGATTGCCAACCGTAGTCTGAGCCAGGGCAACATAGGCAGAGGGCGTGGGGGTCTGAAGTTGGGAAGAGCCTGTTGCAGGATGGACACCTGCTGAACCCTGTAGAAGTCGACATGCGCCGTGGAGGAGTGTTGACGCCGGAGGACCGAGTACCTGAATGATGGATAAGACAAAAAAGACAAAGAAGAAGTATCCGCGCGTGGAATTACATGGCTGAAGCCAAACCCAGGAGTGCTGGTGAATTCGGCCTGTTCCCGTCGACACGGAAAAGGGGACTGAGGTGTGGTGCCGGAGGGTGGAGTCAGGGCAGCGCATGCTGGTGAAAAAGGTTCCTTCTCCCATCCCTTGGAAGGGATGCCCATACAGTATGGAGGAAAGGGGACGGGACGCAAGAGTATAGGTAAATACACTGCATGCACATAATACACAAAGCATGAAGTGATGCTCTATTAGTGAGTAGGCCTGAATCCTCGAAGGCTGTGTCGGAAACACAGAACGAGTCCTTGTGTTTGAATAGTCCGCACCTATCCCCAGGTAATGCAGGGAACACACACGCATGCACACGCCCCCCCCTCCTGGCACCCCCCTGCTAGAACCATGCAAAATTAAGTAGGAATGTGAACAGCCAAATATGAGTAGGGCGGCAGCTGGTCTCGAAGGTCACAGTGTTGGGCTGCCAAAACACAAGTTTAGATTTAGGACACCAGCGCCACCCAGGATAATGGCCATCCCATTTGAACTACCAGACCAGATGTACATGAGCAAAACTCCTAAATCCTTCACAATTTATTATAAGTTACTCACCGTAGAGACTAACGTACTCTTAGTCCATATGTCCCCTTTCCTACATACTGCATGGGCGTCCCTTGCGAGGGATGGGAAACAGAACCTTTTACACCAGAAAAATCTTCTTTCCCTCTAAATTTAGAGGCGCGCGGAGGCGTGGCCCTGGAGCATGCGCTGCCCTGACTCTGCCCTCCGGAGCCACACCTCAGTCCCCAAAGACGCGTCAAGAATAGAATTACCATTGCCTAATGACACCAGATTATCAGGGGGGAGGATGGTGGGACGTATTGAGGAAAGGGGACTATGGACTAAGAGTATGTTAGTCACTACGGTGAGTAACTTATAATTACTCTTAGGTCCCGTCCCCTTTCCTCCATACTGCATGGGTGATTACAACTGAATGTAGCCCCAGGGTGGAGAGGAGACCCTCCTTAAGCAAACAGGTTCCGGAGAACAGCCTGTCCGAAAGCCGGATCTGATCTGGAGCCAGCATCCAAACAGTAATGCTTGCAGAAAGCCGAGGGAGGGACCCATGTGGCCGCCCTTCTAATGACCTGCCAGGGGACATGGCACTGAACGGAGATGGCCGTTGCCTTGGCCCCAAATGCGTGGGCATGCATGTTCGCTGGAAGGGGTCTATGTTGGCCCTCATACACTTCCTTGATGGTCGAGACCATCCAGCGGGAGATGGAGGCTTTGGAGGCCTAATAGCCCGGCCTGGCACCTCCAAAGGTGAAGAATAGGGCATCTGACTTGCGGAAGCCCTTGGTCCTGTCCAGGTAGAGTTTCAGGACACGCCTGACATCCAGGCAGTGCAGAACTCTCTGAGGCCCGTCCTTCGGGTCCGCAAAGAATGTAGGAAGGACGATCTCCTCGTTTAAGTGAAAGGCTGATGGCACCTTAGGTAAAAATGCCAGGTGGGTCCGCAGGACCACCACGTCCTTGTGAAAGGTGGTGTACGGCTCTGAGGCGACTGGGGCCTGGATCTCGCTGACCCTGCGCGCAGATGTGAGGCCGACTAACAGGGCCGTCTTGATGGTGACCAGCCTGATGTCCGCGGTCACCATAGGCTCAAAAGGCTTGTGCGCGAGGGCACCCAAGACCAGATTCAAATCCCACATGGGGTGTGGCTTCCTGATGGGCGGGTAGAGCCTAGCGAGCATGGCCAAATGTCTCCTGACGATCGGGTTGAAGGAGAAGACCCCCTTCCTCCGAGTTCCTGTAGGCCCCAATGGGTAAGAGGTAAGTGCGGCAGGTGCCAGTGTTGGCGAGGTGAATGGACAATGACAGCAAGTCGTCCAATGAGCAAGCCAGCGTGTCGATATCCTTGCAGTGAGCCCAGTGGCAGAACATGGTCCATTTACTCTTATACTGGGCTCTGGTAGCCTTGCTCCTAGCCCCCTCTATGATTTCCAGGTTGTCTTGAGATAGGTTGAGGTGGCTGAGCGTCACCTGCTCAGGACCACGCTGTGAGGGCCAGCATCTGGGGGGCGGGGTGGACAATCCTCCCCCTGCTGTGTCAGAAGGTGTGCTGGGCCCGTCGGGAGATGGATTGGCGAGACTGCCGAAAGGCTGAGCAGCTCCGAGAACCATGGCAGGGCTAGCCACCACGGAGCTATCAGAATGAGGTTGAGCTGGCAAGACTCCTTGAACCTGCAAAGTACTCTGTGAATCAGTGGAGTGGGCGGGAAGGCGTATGCGGACATGCCGCTCCACTGGATCCACAAGGCGTCGCCCAGGGAGCCTAGGCCCTGCCCCTGCCTGGAGGCGAACTGGGGACACTTCTTGCTGTGCCTGGTGGCAAAGAGATCCACCTGGGGGAGGCCCCAACAGTGGAAGATCTCCTGTGCAACTAGGTTGTTCAGCTGCCACTCATAGTTGTCCGCTCCCAACCTGCTGAGCCTGTCCGCTTCCAGTTTGGATTCCCCCGGAAGGTGCACTGCCGTGAGGTAGATGTCGTTCTCCAAGGCTCATTCCTACATGCTGATCGCCAGTCTGCACAGGGAAGGGGGCCTGCTCCCCCCCTTGCTTGTTGATGTAGTACATACTGGTCGAGTTGTCTGTCTGGATGAGGACCACTCTTCCCTGATACATGAGAGGAAGGCTCTGAGCACTAATCAGATGGCGTTCAGTTCCAGCCAATTGATGTGGTATTCTTGTTCTCGACGGGTCCACATGCCGTGGACCGAGAGGTCCTCCAGGGTGGCTCCCCAGCCCTCTAGGGAGGAGTCTGTGGTAATCATCACCTGAGGGATGGAAGGGCTTGCCCGTCCGCAGGTTGCAGTCTCTGGACCACCATGTGAGGTCTGGGTGGAGAGAGAGAGATAGGATCCTGATAATTTCGGCCTGAGAGCCCCTCTCCTGGTTCCACGATGCTGCATAGTGTAGCTGAATCCTTCTCATCATGAGTCTTGTGTGGTGGACGGCCGGCCAACAGTACAGCTGCAAAAAGGCCCAGCAGATGCTGGTACCACCAAGCCGAAGTAGAGCCCCGGCTGAGGAAGTGGGACGTGGCCCTCCTGTGAAGAGCCCATCCGGGTGAGTGATCTTGGCATTGCCGGACAATTTTGTTTATTTGCGTGCCTGTGAAGGCAAACGTGATCTGCTGCCCTTGTTTCCCCTCCCTCACCCAACCCGGCTCCTTCCCACTTCTTGGTCCACCCCCTCCCGCCTCCCAACCCGCCCATCATGCCCTGATTGGTCCTGCGACCGCACACCCAGGCCAAAAAAAACCTCCCAGGGAAGCCCTCTGCCTGTGCAGCCCCATCGGCTACGGACCCAAGGCAAAGAGACGGGTCCAGATCGTATCAGCAGGTATCCGCAGGAGAAGCAAGAAGCCAACATTAAGTAAGTGTGGCAAGGGCAGGGACTGAAGCAATTACTTCACGCCATACTACCCTACCACTCATCCCTAGAAGCGAAACTGTTGTAAACTCTGCCATCTGTAGGGTAGTTGCATTTAGAAAGTCTGCCTAATAGCATATCTGTGGTGTAGTTGCATTTAGAAAGTCTGCCTAACAGCATATCTGTGGTGTAGTTGCATTTAGAAACACTGCCTAATAGCATATCTGTGGTGTAGTTGCATTTAGAAACTCTGCCTAATAGCATATCTGTGGTGTAGTTGCATTCATAGAGTCTACCTAATAGCATATCTGTGGTGTAGTTGCATTCATAATGTCTGCCCAATAGCACATCAGTGGTGTAGTGGCATCTAGAAAGTCTGCCCAATAGCTTTTCTGTAGTGTAGTTGCATTCAGAAGGTCTGCCTAATAGCTTATCTGTGGTTTAGTTGCATTTAGAAAGTCTGCCTAAAAGAATATCTGTGGTGTAGTTGCATTTAGAAAGTCTGCCTAATAGCATATCTGTGGTGTAGTTGCATCTAGAAAGTCTGCCAATAGCATATCAGTGGTGTAGTTGCATCTAGAAAGTCTGCCCAATAGCTTATCTGTGGTGTAGTTGCATTCAGAATGTTTGCCTAATAGTTTATCTGTGGTGTAGTTGCATTCATAAAGTCTGTATAAAAGCATATCTGTGGTGTATTTGCATCTAGAAAGTCTGCCCAATAGCTTATCTGTGGTGTAGTTGCATTCATAAAGTCTGCCTAATAGCATATCTGTGCTGTAGTTGCATCTAGAAAGTCTGCCCAATAGCTTATCTGTGGCGTAGTTGCATTCAGAAAGTCTGCCTAAAAGCATATCTGTGGTCTAGTTGCATTCATAAAGTCTGCCTGATAGCATATCTGTGGTGTAGTTGCATCTAGAACGTCTGCCTAGAAGCATATCTGTGGTATAGTTGCATCTAGAAAGTCTGCCTAAAAGCATATCTGTGGTCTAGTTGCATCTAGAAAGTCTGCCTAAAAGCATATCTGTGGTCTAGTTGCATCTAGAAAGTCTGAAAATAGCATATCTGTGGTGTAGTTGCATTTAGAAAGTCTGCCTAAAAGCATATGTGTGGTGTAGTTGTATTCAGAAAGTCTGCCTAAAAGCATATCTGTGGTCTAGTGGCATTCATAAAGTCAGCCTAATAGCATATCTGTGGTCTAGTTCCATTTAGAAAGTCTGCCCAATAGCTTATCTGTGGTGTAGTTGCATTTAGAAAATCTGCCTAAAAGCATATCTGTGGTCTAGTTGCATCTAGAAAGTCTGCCTAAAAGAATATCTGTGGTCTAGTTGCATCTAGAAAGTCTGCCTAAAAGCATATCTGTGGTGTCGTTGTATTTAGAAAGTCAGCCCAATAGCATATCCGTGGTGTAGTTGCATCTAGAAAGTCTGCCCAATAGCTTATCTGTAGTGTAGTTGCATTCAGAAGGTCTGCCTAATAGCTTATCTGTGGTTTAGTTGCATTTAGAAAGTCTGCCCAAAAGAATATCTGTGGTGTAGTTGCATTTAGAAAGTCTGCCTAATAGCATATCTGTGGTGTAGTTGCATCTAGAAAGTCTGCCCAATAGCATATCAGTGGTGTAGTTGCATCTAGAAAGTATGCCCAATAGCTTATCTGTAGTGTAGTTGCATTCAGAAAGTTTGCCTAAAAGCATATCTGTGGTGTAGTTGCATTTAGAAAGTCTGCCTAATAGCATATCTGTGCTGTAGTTGCATCTAGAAAGTCTGCCCAATAGCATATCAGCGGTGTAGTTGCATCTAGAAAGTATGCCCAATAGCTTATCTGTAGTGTAGTTGCATTCAGAAAGTTTGCCTAAAAGCATATCTGTGGTGTAGTTGCATCTAGAAAGTCTGCCTAATAGCATACTAGTGGTGTAGTTGCATTTAGAAAGTCTGCCTAAAAGCATATCTGTGGTGTAGTTGCATTCATAATTCTGCCCAATAGCATATCAGTGGTGTAGTTGCATCTAGAAAGTCTGCCTAATAGCATACTAGTGGTGTAGTTGCATTTAGAAAGTCTGCCTAAAAGCATATCTGTGGTGTAGTTGCATCTAGAAAGTCTGCCTATTAGCATACTAGTGGTGTAGTTGCATTTAGAAAGTCTGCCTAATAGCATATCTGTGGTGTAGTTGCATCTAGAAAGTCTGCCCAATAGCATATCAGTGGTGTAGTTGCATCTAGAAAGTCTGCCCAATAGCTTATCTGTAGTGTAGTTGCATTCAGAAAGTTTGCCTAATAGCTTATCTGTGGTGTAGTTGCATTTAGAAAGTCTCCCTAAAAGCATATCTGTGGTGTAGTTGCATTTAGAAAGCCTGCCTAATAGCATATCTGTGCTGTAGTTGCATCTAGAAAGTCTGCCCAATAGCATATCTGTGGTGTAGTTGCATTTAGAAAGTCTGCCTAAAAGCATATGTGTGGTGTAGTTGTATTCAGAAAGTCTGCCTCAAAGAATATCTGTGGTCTAGTGGCATTCATAAAGTCTGCCTAATAGCATATCTGTGATGTAGTTGCATTTAGAAAGTCTGCCCAATAGCTTATCTGTGGTGTAGTTGCATTTAGAAAATCTGCCTAAAAGCATATCTGTGGTCTAGTTGCATCTAGAAAGTCTGCCTAAAAGCATCTCTGTGGTATAGTTGCATCTAGAAAGTCTGCCTAAAAGCATATCTGTGGTGTCGTTGCATTAAGAAAGTCTGCCTAAAAGCATATCTGTGATGTAGTTGCATTTAGAAAGTCTACCTAAAAGAATATCTGTGGTCTAGTTGGATCTAGAAAGTCTGCCTAATAGCATATTAGTGGTGTAGTTGCATTTAGAAAGTCTGCCTAAAAGCATATCTGTGGTGTAGTTGCATTCAGAAAGTCTGCCTAGTAGAATATCTGTGGTGTAGTTGCATTTAGAAAGTCTGCCTAATAGCATATCTGTGCTGTAGTTGCATCTAGAAAGTCTGCCCAATAGCATATCCGTGGTGTAGTTGCATTCATAAAGTCTGCCTAAAAGCATATCTGTGGTGTAGTTGCATTTAGAAAGTCTGCCTAAAAGCATATCTGTGGTGTAGTTGCATTTAGAAAGTCTGCCCAAAAGCATATCTGTGGTGTAGTTGCACCTAGAAAGTCTGCCTAAAAGCATATCTGTTGTGTAGTTGCATCTAGAAAGTCTGCCTAAAAGCATATCTGTGGTGTAGTTGCATTTAGAAAGTCTGCCTAAAAGCATATCTGTGGTCTAGTTGCATCTAGAAAGTCTGCCTAATAGCATATCAGTGGTGTAGTTGCATTTAGAAAGTCTGCCTAAAAGCATATCTGTGGTCTAGTTGCATCTAGAAAGTCTGCCTAAAAGCATATCAGTGGTTTAATTGCATTTAGAAAGTCTGCCCAATAGCATATATGTGGTGTAGTTGCATTTAGAAAGTCTGCCTAATGGCATATCTGTGGTGTAGTTGCATTTAGAAAGTCTGCCTAAAAGCATATCTGTTGTCTAGTTGCATTCATAAAGTCAGCCTAATAGCAGATCTGTGGTGTAGTTGCATTCAGAAGGTCTGCCTAATAGCATATCTGTGGTCTAGTTGCATTCATGAAGTCTGCCTAATAGCATATCCGTGGTGTAGTTGCATTTAGAAAGTCTGCCCAATAGCATATCAGTGGTTTAGTTGCATTTAGAAAGTCTGCCTAAAAGAGGATCTGTGGTTTAGTTGCATTCAGAAAGTCTGCCTAATAGCATATATGTGGTCTAGTTGCATTCAGAAAGTCTGCCTAATAGCATATCTGTGGTGTAGTTGCATTCATAGTCTGCCTAAAAGCATATCTGTGGTGTAGTTGCATTTAGAAAGTCTGCCTAAAAGCATATCTGTGGTGTAGTTGCATTCATAAAGTCTGCCTTATAGCATATCTGTGGTGTAGTTGCATTCATAAAGTCTGCCTAATAGCA
Source organism: Ambystoma mexicanum (assembly GCF_040938575.1). Taxonomy (NCBI): domain Eukaryota; kingdom Metazoa; phylum Chordata; class Amphibia; order Caudata; family Ambystomatidae; genus Ambystoma; species Ambystoma mexicanum. The sequence goes on along the minus strand of NC_090934.1, from coordinate 752,361,896 downwards.
TATCTGTGGTGTAGTTGCATTCATAAACTCTGCCTAATAGCATATCTGTGGTGCAGTTGCATCTAGAAAGTCTGCCTAAAAGCATATCTGTGGTGTAGTTGCATTTAGAAAGCCTGCCTAAAAGCATATCTGTGGTCTAGTTGCATCTAGGAAGTCTGCCTAAAAGCATATCTGTGGTCTAGTTGCATTCATAAAGTCTACCCAATAGCATATCTGTGGTGTAGTTGCATTCGGAATGTCTGCCTAATAGCATATCATTGGTCTAGTTGCATTCAGAAAGTCTGCCTAATAGCATATCTGTGGTGTAGTTGCATTTAGAAAGCCTGCCCAATAGCTTATCTGTGGTGTAGTTGTATTTAGAAAGTCTGCCTAAAAGCATATCTGTGGTCTAGTTGCATTCATAAAGTGTACCCAATAGCATATCTGTGGTGTAGTTGCATTCAGAAAGTCTGCCTAATAGCATATCATTTGTCTAGTTGCATTCAGAAAGTCTGCCTAATAGCATATATTTGGTGTAGTTGCATTTAGAAAGTCTGCCCAATAGCATATCTGTGGTGTAGTTGCATTTAGAAAGTCTGCCTACAAGCATATCTGTTGTCTAGTTGCATTCATAAAGTCAGCCTAAAAGCATATCTGTGGTGTAGTTGCATATAGAAAGTCTGCCTAAAAGCATATCTGTGGTGTAGTTGCATTTAGAAAGTCTGCCTAATAGCATATATGTGTTGTAGTTGCATTTAGAAAGTCTGCCCAATAGCTTATCTGTGGTGTAGTTGCATTTAGAAAGTCTGCCTAATAGCATATCTGTGGTGTAGTTGCATTTAGAAAGACTGCCTAAAAGCATATCTGTTGTCTAGTTGCATTCATAAAGTCAGCCTAATTGCAGGTCTGTGGTGTAGTTGCATTCAGAAAGTCTGCCTAATAGCATATCTGTGGTTTAGTTGCATTTAGAAAGTCTGCCTAATACAGAACTGTCGCCTAGTAGAATTCAGAAAGTCCACCTAATAGCATATCAATGGTTTAGTTGCATTTAGAAAGTCTGCCTAAAAGCACATCTGTGGTCTAGTTGCATTTAGAAAGTCTGCCTAAAAGCATATCTGTGGTTTAGTTGCATTTAGAAAGTCTGCCTAAAAGCATATCTGTGGTCTAGTTGCATTCATAAAGTCTGCTTAATAGCAATTCTGTGGTGTAGTTGCATTTAGAAAGTCTGCCTAGTAGCATATCTGTGGTGTAGTTGCATTCATAGTCTGCCTAAAAGCATATCTGTGGTGTAGTTGCATTCATAAAGTCTGCCTAAAACCATATCTGTGGTGTAGTTGCATTTAGAAAGTCTGCACAATAGCATATCTGTGGTGTAGTTACATCTAGAAAGTCTGCTGGATAGCATATCTGTCACTTAGTTGCATTTAGAAAGTCTGCCTAAATGCATATCTGTAGTTTAGTTGCATTTAGAAAGTCTGCCTAAAAGCATATCTGTGGTCTAGTTGCATTCATAAAGTCTGCCCAATAGCATATTTGTGGTGTAGTTGCATTCAGAAAGTCTGCCTAATACCATATCAGTGGTCTAGTTGCATTCATGAAGTCTGCCTAATAGCATATCCGTGGTGTAGTTGCATTTAGAAAGTCTGCCTAAAAGCATATCTGTGGTCTAGTTGCATTCATAAAGTCTGCCCAATAGCATATTTGTGGTGTAGTTGCATTCATAAAGTGTGCCTAAAAGCATATCTGTGGTCTAGTTGCATTCATGAAGTCTGCCTAATAGCATATCCGTGGTGTAGTTGCATTTAGAAAGTCTGCCCAATAGCATATCAGTGGTTTAGTTGCATTTAGAAAGTCTGCCTAAAAGAGGATCTGTGGTCTAGTTGCATTCAGAAAGTCTGCCTAATAGCATATATGTGGTCTAGTTGCATTCAGAAAGTCTGCCTAATAGCATATCTGTGGTGTAGTTGCATTCATAGTCTGCCTAAAAGCATATCTGTGGTGTAGTTGCATTTAGAAAGTCTGCCTAAAAGCATATCTGTGGTGTAGTTGCATTCATAAAGTCTGCCTAATAGCATATCTGTGGTGTAGTTGCACTCATAAAGTCTGCCTAATAGCATATCTGTGGTGTAGTTGCATTCCTAAAGTCTGCCTAATAGCATATCTGTGGTGCAGTTGCATCTAGAAAGTCTGCCTAAAAGCATATCTGTGGTGTAGTTGCATTTAGAAAGCCTGCCTAAAAGCATATCTGTGGTCTAGTTGTGTTAACTAGAATTCTCTGTTTAGGCTGAATTTCCTAACCTAGTGAGTCCCCCAGAAGCTTTGCTGGATTTCTGGAGTTTGTTTTTTCCATCCTGCCAAGAGTGAGACTCTTTTCCTCCCACTCTTGGACATGAATGTGTGTAATTCCTTTGAATGTCAATGTGTTCTCTGGGCTATGGGGTCTTTTACTCCATAGGGTCTCATATGTTTTTCTATGTGTGTTACACCGCACCCTACATGCCGTAACACTGGGGCGTCCTAGCGGACCTCCACCATAGACTCCATACCCGGGGACTGACTACTGTCTCCCCGGGCATGTAAAGTCACCATTGGCTTTACTAGACCTAAATTTACTAACAGAACTAGTACCAACCATCTTATTGTGGACGTGCTAGTAGGGGTAATTCGATTACTCCTGCGTCCGTTACTCGAGGGGGCACTGTCCCGTCCCCCCTCGTCGAGTTTTGGCTGGTGGCAGTGGAAACTACTTGTTATGTTTGACCCCGGACATAACCCTATGGGATTCGTCCCATTGTTGGAGATTGATACTTTTACTCGTTAATCTCTAACGTACCACCGGTCTACTTATCTTAAATAAGTTTATCGGATGGTATTTTCTGCCAGAACTCGGTTTTTAAAATGGCGTCTGTGTTTGTCTCTGTGACTCCTAAACCAAGGGTTGAGCCCTTTGTTCCACTTTTGGCGGGCCTCTGTACAGAGACCCTCCAAAGTGGTGCCATTCTGTCTGGGTTACCACAGGGGTTTGGGAGGGGGTTTAGGCACCCTGGACCGAGTTGCCTTGCCAACTCCGGTCGCACTCTGGAGTGATTGGCCCAAGTGGTGAGCCTCCCCGCTCACCACTTAGCGAGTGTTGATTGACAGCTAGGCTGAATGAATGGGGGTTTTCTGCATAAAAGCAGGGCTTTTGGGACTGGATCTTCAGAAGTCGCCACAGGACCTAAGAATCTGACGAGGGTAACGCTGAGCCGACCTGCACGACGACACCTCCGGTGGAGCCCTGCGGAACCGACTCACCACTTCCCGACGACAGAGGAGATCTCCCTGCCGGAGAGTCTCTTCCCCTGACTGGTGGGAACAACCAGTCCCCTTTGCTTTTTCTTCGCCTCAGGACGCGGTGGTCGAATTGCCCGTGCAGAGCACCCTGGCAACCGGATAGCCACTTCCCCTGTACCGCGACCAAAAGGGGGTGCCTTGTGACGGAGCACTCCGCGGCTGGTCTCTTCCCTGGTGGTGCACCGGACTTCATTTTTCTTCGACGACGAGATCATCTCTACTCTTGGCAAAGACCTGTCGTGCATCCACCACCAGGAACAACTGCCCCCGCCGGAGCTGTCTCTCCACAACAAGGTACTGTGTCCGCCGGGCTTCCCTTTCGATCGGTTCGAGTGAGGTGTTTTAATCCTCGCCTTTCCGTTGGGTCGCCTCCAAGCTTTTTCTCACGTATTGTTCTGAAATAGTTCAATCTGCCGATAACAATTTGCTACAAAGACTCGGACACATTTCCACTAGAGACTTTTTGGAACATATTGCCTTGCCTCTCTCCGAGTGGGCCTGGCCTCTGAACTTTATGATCTATTGTGGTTCTTGCCTTCGTGCCTTGCATTTTATCCGTGAAGTATTGAACTGTGTTCATTTCGTAACCTGCCTATTTTTCTCTCCCGTCTTAACTAATATTAGAGTGCCATCTAGGTTGAGGTATACACCTCTGTCTGAAAATAAGTGATACCGGTAGAACCTAGACTTGTCGAAATATTGTTAGGGGGATTGATCATTTTCTTCTGCGTAGAGTAATTGAAGTGTTTGCCGTGACAGTGCCATAGTGTTTTCTATAGATGTTCCGTTATAAATAAATACCTTAATATCTTTACACTGAAGCCGTGTTGCGCGTTTGCTTGTCTTACTGTGAAGAATTGTCCTATTTTGTATACTCCACATTCTGCTCAACTCTTCTTGAGGGAAGTCTGACTGCTCAGCCACAGCTACCAAGTGAATCTGTGTGGTACAGACTGCTACCAAGTGGGTTCACCGCCAAACACCTGTAGTCCTAAATCTTTTGCAGTGGTCCCAGAGGGAACTGCACAGGTTTCCGCCTAACACTGGTGTACAGCAGTGGGATTTGTATCGAGTATACAGTTTAGAGTACTTTTCGACGCTTTAGGATAACTAACCACAAAGCTTAGCACTAAAAAGCAACTTTCAAAAACATGTCTACGATGGAAACTTACAGTCAAGAATCCCTGTCAGGTGAAAATACTTGTCACGCTCACCTGATTCCCACGGAGGCGCAGGTCTGGCTTCGAGTGCTGATGCTTCTTCTATGGTGAAGCGCAGGACTCTGAAGATGGACTCACTGGCTCGCAGGAATATTCCCCTGTGCGTGAAAAGGGAGCATTACCTACTGACGGAATAATGCTCAAGCCTCCCACTCCCTTCCAACCCTCCACGATACCCTTCCTCGATTCCCCGTGAAGTCTCACCTTAGGGTCTGGAAGGATGAGTTCTCCATCCTGCTTCTGATGCAGGGGCGCGTTGAAACCCATTTACTTCACTGGATTGAGGTTTGATGGGAGTTCAAATAAGATTGACTATTCAGGTAAGGCGCTGTAAGAGTTCTGTAGCAAGTTCAAAAGTTCAAGCTTAATAATAATGTTCATTGTCTTATTGCTGCAAGCGCTAACGCTTATGTCTTTTTCCCCTTAGGGGCCGGGGTTCGGAATGCCGGAGATATGGCGCGAAGTGAAACGTGCAGTTCCAGTAAATGACAGGTAAGTTCTGGATGAGCGTTCGGGTAATGTCTTTGCATTCGCTCATTCAATGTCTTTGTCTTTTTTCCCCCATAGGGGCCGGGGTCCGGAATGCCAGGAAGCGGCAGGACCCGAAATGAAATGGGAATGACTCAACAGGTAAGTCTTAGAAGGAAACTGAGCTTTTCCTATTCCCTTCCTTCTCTCACCTTGTGTTCATCTTTTTCTCTCTAGGCACTGGGAAGTGGCTGCGGATCCGGATGATCGCTGCTGAAGATGGAGGTGCCCTGGAAAGGTGAGTGAAATGCAGCGCTGCAGCGATCGAAACGAAATGCTTTTAAAATGATGTCTTCCGTTTCAGGATCGTCGGTGTGAAGTCTCCGTGATGCAGCTTTAGCAGGTAAGGTCTTCTTTCTCTCCAATTCTCTCTTAGCAGGTGACCCAGGGTGCTGACAGGCGTGGCTGAAGTCCAGATGCAGGAGCTGACACGGTGAGCGTCCAGCTGCGAGGAGCAGAACGCGAAGCGTGAGTTGCTGATCGGGCGTGGTTTAAATAGCTTTGGAAGAAGTTCCAGGTATGTATCCACCGATCAGGCATGTATCCTTCCCCGACCACACCCAGGGGAAAGTAGTTCCACAGGTAAAGTAGTTCCATTCAGGCCTCAAGAGGGCCTGGATGTAGCAGCATGGTCTGCATCAGGTAAGTGCACCTTAAAACACTTGAACACATGTCTAGCTTTATGAGCCTGGCGCCTAAGGCGCCAGGACAGGGGTCCAACATGAGCCTGGCGCCTAAGGCGCCAGGACTGTGTCCAAAGGGCCCCAGCTTGGGCCCGCTGGCACTTCCCTGGGGGAAATGATGCCTGCCTCTGGGGTTGCTGGGTCGGACCTGGCTCCTTGGAGGTAGGCATCATGACAGTACCCCCCCTCAAGGCCCCTCCCAAGGTTGTTCCCTCCGGGGGTTTTGGCTTGTTCTGAAATCTCCGGTGGAACCTTTGTATTAATCGAGGTGCGTGAACATGGTTACTAGGCTCCCACGATCTCTCCTGAGGTCCATATCCCATACTCCATATTGGAGTCTAAAATGTCTTTAACTTCGAATTCTAATTCCCCTTCAATTTGAACTGGGTCTGGAGGCTTGGACAGTCGGGTCCCTGGTTGTACTGGCTTCAAAAGAGATGCATGAAAAACTGGATGAATACGCATGTTAGACGGTAAATCCAGTTTAAAGGCCACGGGATTGATTATAGCCTTGATGGGATAAGGTCCTATGAATCTGGGATTGAAGGTTTGCGGGCCCTTGAGGGGTAAATGTTTCGTTGCTAGCCATACCTGATCTCCTACTTGGTAAGGAGGAGTTTTACTTTGGTGCAAATCAGCGTTTTCTTTATACTTTTTCTTGGCTTGCTGTAAATGAGTTGCAGCTTCTTTGAAGGCTCGGGTTATTGTGGAATGCAGATGATTTACTGCGGGCATTTCCAGGGTCAGAGGTGGATCTAGATCAGAGGTCCGAGGATGGTGACCATACAAAGTATAAAAAGGAGTTTGTCCGGTTCCAGAATGCACTGAATTGTTGTATGCATATTCTGCGATCCAAAGGATGCCTTTCCAATTTAACTCGGATTGGTGTAACATGCACCGAAGATATTGCTCGAGAGTCTGATTGGTTCTCTCGGTTTGTCCGTCGGTCTGGGGGTGGTGGCTGGTGGATAGCCGCACATCTATTTGTGCTAGTTGGCAACACTTCTTCCAAAAATGGGAGATAAATTGACTTCCACGATCCGAGACTAATATGGAAGGGAAACCATGTATGCAAACTATATTCTCCAGAAAATCCTTGGCCAAGGTGGAAGCTGAAGGCAAACCTTTTTGAAGGGATAAAGTGGGCCATTTTGGAGAATAGATCCACAATTACAAGGATAGTATTGTAACCAGCACAAGGAGGCAGGTCAGTTATAAAGTCCATTGACAAGGTGTGCCATGGTGCCGGTGGAATATCCAAGGGTTGAAGTAGGCTGGCTGGCCTTTTCTTTTGACCCTTGTTTTGGGTGCAAATTCCGCAAGACAATACAAAAGACTTTATGTCTTTTCTCCAAGAAGGCCACCAGAAGTGGCGTTTGATTTTTTCCTCCGTTTTAGCGATACCAGGGTGTCCTTCCATTAATGATTCATGATGATGGGCAATAACAAGTTCTTGCAATTCTTTACTAGACAGAAACAACCGCTCCTGGAAGTAGGGTAAGTCATCCTTAACGGTGTAATGAGGACCCTTTTGACTCCATTCCAGTAAGGCTGAAGAGTCTAGAAGTTGTTTTACTTGCGTTTCGATGTCCTCAATAGTTTGCAATGAAGTTAGGCCTAAGATTCTTTGTTCAGGTATGATTGGCACAGGTTCTAAACTGGAATTGGGTTCTTCCATGCCAATCCGGGATAAGGCGTCCGCTTTACCATTCTTGCAGCCAGGGCGATAGGTAATTACAAAATCAAATTCCGCAAAGAATAGAGCCCATCGGAGTTGTCGTGAAGATTGAGCCTTGGCCGTCTTTAAATACTGTACATTTCTGTGGTCCGTAATTACGGTGATGGTGTGTCTTGCCCCGAGAAGGTAGTGACGCCAAGCCTTGAAAGCAGATTTAATAGCCAGTAACTCTTTGTCGGTAATTGCGTAGTTGATTTCAGGAGGAGAAAATTTCCTGGACCAAAAGGCCACAGGGTGTAGTTGGTTAGTTTCTGGGTCTCTTTGCGACAGGACAGCTCCCATGGCCGAACTGGATGCGTCGGTTTCCACAATGTAAGGGAGATCTGGGTGCGGGTGCTTCAATATAGGTGCAGAGGTGAATTTGGTTTTCAGGTCCTGAAAAGCTTGTTCGGCCTCAAGAGTCCATTCAAAGCGTTTGTTTTTCTTTAGGAGAGCTGTGATGGGTTGGACTGTTCGGGAAAATTCCGGGATGAATCTTCGATAGAAATTGGCGAAGCCGAGCATGCTCTGAACTCCCTTCACCGAGCTAGGAGATGGCCATTTGAGGATGGCGTCCATCTTTCGCGAGTCCATTCGGACTCCTTGAGGTGTCAGGATGAATCCGAGAAACTCCACTTCTGTGGTAGGAAAAACGCATTTTTCGAGCTTTGCAAATAGTCTGTGCTGGCGCAATTTCTCAAGAACTGCCCTAACATGTTTTCTGTGATCGGATTCTGAAGAGGAGTACACCAGGATGTCGTCAATATAAACAATGACACAGACGTCGATAAGTTCCCGAAGAACATCATTCATAAAGTACTGAAAGGCGGCAGGTGCATTGCACAAACCGAAGGGCATCACCTGATATTCGAAGAGCCCAAATTTGGTGCGGAATGCAGTCTTCCATTCGTCGCCTTCTTTTATACGCACCAGGTGATAAGCTCCTCAGAGATCTAACTTGGTGTACACACAAGCGTCTTTCACCTGGTCGATAAGCTCAGGGATCAGGGGCAGAGGATAACGATTCTTAATCGTTATTTGATTTAGGGCGCAATAGTCTATACATGTTCTAAGGTCGCCCTCTTTTTTCGGCACGAAGAACAGAGCGGAGGAGACAGGAAACTTGGACGGGCGAATAAAACCATTGGCTAGGTACTGATCTAAATACTGACGCAAATGTAGGTTCTCAGGTTCCGTAAGAGCATAAATCCTACTACAAGGTAGTTGAGCATTGGGTACCAGATCGATTTGGCAATCATAAGACCGATGGGGAGGTAACGTGTTAGCCTGTTCCTTCTGAAAAACGTCTTGGAATTCTTGGTATTCTGACGGTAGCTGTACAGGGGTGGAAGTTGCTGAGGCTAGACCCATAACTGGATTTCTTGGGTAACAAGTTGGTTCACAATCAGGAAAACTTATCTTCTTTGCTCGCCAGTCAATTCTGGGATTATGTGTTTCTAACCAAGGAATTCCAAGAATTACTTGAAATTGTGGGGCCTTGATCACATCAAACACGATTGCTTCCCGATGTCCATCCTGACCCACCAGTGTCATTTCAACAGTGGAATGCGTTACAGGCCCTGAGGCTATTTCGGTTCCATCTACTGTAGTAATGACATCTTGGGTTACTTTCGGGCGGAGAGGGAGCTTAATCCTGGAAGCCAATTCACGGTCTGTGTAATTTCCAATAGCTCCACTGTCGATGTATGCTTTTGTAGCATGCAACAGCTGAGGCTGTTTTGGATGCACAAGCACCATTGGCATGACAAAATGCGAGGTCAAAGAGTTTGTTTTCAAGCTCGGCAAGCGGACCCCTACGCTTGTCGGGCTAGGTCGTTTCCCGAATCAGGTGTCAATAAATCGTTATCAGTGGCTCCAACCACCTTCTTAGGTGGTTTAACCGGACAATTTTGAAGAAAGTGACCGGAAGTCCCGCAATACAGGCAGAGTTGCATTTGCCGCCTTCTCTCTCGTTCATTCTGTGTTAATGGTCCTTTAACACCGCCGATTTGCATAGGTTCGGATACGTCGGTACTCTTGGAGTTAGCATGGGTTTTGATCGGTACTCGGGTTTCGTACTTGAACCGATCTGCTTTTCTATTTTGAAGTCTGTGATCAAGTTGAACCACCAAGTCTATGTAGTCTGCGCAGACCTGGGGTGGATCTATCTGAGCTAGAACATCCTTAAGCTCTCCGCGCAGGCCTCGATGAAACAATGTGATCCTTTTGTTTTCTGGCCATCCAGTTTCCACAACCAGTCTATTAAAGGTGGCAACGTAGGACAGAAGATCCTGATTACCTTGTCGTAAGGATAGCAGTTCGTTATCAAGGGCCTGTCCTTGAGAGTGTCGAGCAAACAACCTTTCCATGCTGGCCTGGAAACCCTGAAAATTCTGGAGAATGGGATCATCCTGATTTACCAATGGAATAGACCAATCGGCAGCACTGCCACTGAGGTAAGATAGTATAAAGGCTACCTTGGTCTGGTCGTTAGGGAAGGCCCCGGGTCTGCATAGAAAGTGTAAACGACATTGGCTCATAAAGACGGCATATTTCTTGGGATCCCCCGCAAAACGTTCAGGCGGGGCCAAAGGCATGTGTCCAGGTAGATTGATTTGTACCGGGTTATTCAAACCCATTGATGTGGAAGTATCTCCGGAATTAGGTAAAGGAGTGTGCCCTGCCTGGGCCTGCAATAACCTTTTGGCCAGGTCATCTGTTCTTTCCTTGGATAGGATCAGTTCTCTTTTGAGAGCGTTAGTCTCCTGGCGGGCTGAGTGCACTTCTGCCGTAATTCCCCCAAAAGCTGGGCCAGCTGATCTGTCTCGGAAGTCTCCATAGCGCCCGGGTGGGAAATTGCGGGTAGGCTTCGCGTTCTGTCACGCTCACCTGATTCCCACGGAGGCGCAGGTCTGGCTTCGAGTGCTGATGCTTCTTCTATGGTGAAGCGCAGGACTCTGAAGATGGACTCACTGGCTCGCAGGAATATTCCCCTGTGCGTGAAAAGGGAGCATTACCTACTGACGGAATAATGCTCAAGCCTCCCACTCCCTTCCAACCCTCCACGATACCCTTCCTCGATTCCCCGTGAAGTCTCACCTTAGGGTCTGGAAGGATGAGTTCTCCATCCTGCTTCTGATGCAGGGGCGCGTTCAAACCCAGTTACTTCACTGGATTGAGGTTTGATGGGAGTTCAAATAAGCTTGACTATTGAGGTAAGGCGCTGTAAGAGTTCTGTAGCAAGTTCAAAAGTTCAAGCTTAATAATAATGTTCATTGTCTTATTGCTGCAAGCGCTAACGCTTATGTCTTTTTCCCCTTAGGGGCCGGGGTTCGGAATGCCGGAGATATGGCGCCGACCCGAAGTGAAACGTGCAGTTCCAGTAAATGACAGGTAAGTTCTGGATGAGCGTTCGGGTAATGTCTTTGCATTCGCTCATTCAATGTCTTTGTCTTTTTTCCCCATAGGGGCCGGGGTCCGGAATGCCAGGAAGCGGCAGGACCCGAAATGAAATGGGAATGACCCAACAGGTAAGTCTTAGAAGGAAACTGAGCTTTTCCTATTCCCTTCCTTCTCTCACCTTGTGTTCTTGTCTTTTTCTCTCTAGGCTCTGGGAAGTGGCTGCGGATCCGGATGATCGCTGCTGAAGATGGAGGTGCCCAGGAAAGGTGAGTGAAATGCAGCGCTGCAGCGATCGAAACGAAATGCTTTTAAAATGATGACTTCCCTTTCAGGATCGTCGGTATGAAGTCTCCGTGATGCAGCTTTAGCAGGTAAGGTCTTCTTTCTCTCCAATTCTCTCTTAGAAGGTGACCCAGGGTGCTGACAGGCGTGGCTGAAGTCCAGATGCAGGAGCTGACACGGTGAGCGTCCAGCTGCGAGGAGCAGAACAACGCGAAGCGTGAGTTGCTGATCGGGCGTGGTTTAAATAGCTTTGGAAGAAGTTCCAGGTATGTATCCTTCCACCGATCAGGTATGTATCCTTCCCCGACCACACCCAGGGGAAAGTAGTTCCACAGGTAAAGTAGTTCCATTCAGGCCTCAAGAGGGCCTGGATGTAGCAGCATGGTCTGCATCAGGTAAGTGCACCTTAAAACACTTGAACACATGTCTAGCTTTATGAGCCTGGTGCCTAAGGCGCCAGGACAGGGGTCCAACATGAGCCTGGCGCCCAAGGCGCCAGGACTGTGTCCAAAGGGCCCCAGCTTGGGCCCGCTGGCACTTCCCTGCGGGAAATGATGCCTGCCTCTGGGGTTGCTAGGTCGGACCTGGCTCCTTGGAGGTAGGCATCATGACAATACTGAGAGTCTGCGAGCTCTCTGTAGGCAAGAGAATCTTTCCGTAAGAGGCAAGAAGTTAGAACTAATAAAGAGATTGCTGGCGAACCAAAGTCTGGGTACTGGTTCAGAGGAACCAATTTCTCCAGCAAATGTAGATAACAGTGATGGTGTTGATCTGAATCGTAATTCTGAGGATAGCGATGAAGAGGCTGACGAGGACGGAGAGGCTAACAAAACTGTCTCCCCTGCTCATCTACCTGCCTTACCAGCTGTACCTACGGGGCCCATACCAGGTCCCACAAGTAACCCTGCTTATTTTGAACTTGAAAAAATGAAGCTCGAATTAGAATACAAACGGTTCTTGGCTCAATCTGAACGAAACCAAGAGCTTGAGTTCAGACGGATGAATGCCCAGGCTGAGCAGAAGCAAGCTGAGTTAAGACTCGGGGAAATAGAACTTAATCACAAGTTAGAAATGAAAAAGTTGTCTATGGAAAATACTTCTCTCTCCTCTGGTTCCTCTAGGAGCTCCAGTCCCAAAAGACCCCGGATGGCGAAGGAATTAGTGGGTATGTATGAACCGAGATTGGATGTGTTGGATTGGTTAAAACTGTTTGAGTACAATCATGGGCTCCAGGACATCACCAGGAATGCTGTACTTCCCTGGTTGTTCTCTAGGCTCCCTCCTGTTGCGACTTATGTGGTAATGGAGTTGGGGGAGGCGGATAAGACGGATTACGAAAGTGTGAAACTAGCTTTAATAGCTAGATTCGGGAAGACCCCTTCCCAGTATCTTAAGAGGTTTAGAACCCTCAAAAAGCATGATGGTACCCCACCCCTTGGGCTACCTGGGTGAGTGAAGGGTTGAAAAACTTAGAGGGATGGATTAAGGGTTACAAAGTGAACACTTATGAGGGTATGAAGAATCTTTTTATGTTGGAGTCGATTTATGATGCCTGTTCTCCTGAGCTAAGACAGTACTTGGCTGATTCGAAGGAATTGGATTCCTGGACGCTAGCTAAGGCCGCTGACTTGTGGTTTGCCAACAGAGCTACTCATAAGGATTCTGGGGCAACTCAGAAAAAGGATGAGGCAAAACAGCCTAAAAAAGACTCAAAAGAGAATTCGAATAACTCAAATTCCAAAGAGGGCCCCAAACAAAACCAGAAGAGTAAGCCACAAGGAAAACCACAGCAGAATAGTGTGTCTTCTGGTGCCAAACCGGAAGGAGGTCAGAACAAACCACCATTCCAAAAAGCTTTCAGTAAATGCTTTGTTTGTGGCTCGACTGACCACGTGAAAGGAGATCCCAGATGTAAGGGTAAACCTTCAGGGGTCCAGCTTGTCTCCTTAGCCTTCGCTCCAGAGGAGGAAGTCCAAATGGCAAGTGGAAACTTTCTACTGCTAGCTGACGAACCCATTGGAGTCTCAGCCAGCGTTTCTTTAGTATCTCTGGGGTTGTGGGAACAACAGAATTTAGATGTCTATAATTCTATCTCCGATAATACTAAAGAGTATTATAAGGACAGTGTCCAGGTGAATGGCCAGGAGACTCCTGCCATTAGGGACACTGGGGCCAGCATAACTGTGGTGGATACATCGTTTTTCCAGGCTGAGGATGTTGCTAAGGCACCCAAACGCCTCACCAAGTTAGCTGGAGGGCCTGTGCAGATGCTTCCCCAATTACCAGTTCTCATCCAGTGTAACGACATGACTGTAAAGATACCTGTCAGCATACAGAGTGAGGTACCAGGGCGCGTACTGTTGGGTAACGATTTGAAAACTCTCGGAGTTGTATCGCATACTCCCAGACCTCCTAGTAAACGGTTACAGGAGCTAACCAGATCCGCAAGAGAGGACCATGCGCGGTACTCTCCAGGAGATGATGAAGACAGAAATCACTCCTGCTCCACTAGAATTGTCGGCAGCTGTCTCCAAGAAATCGGAAGCAAAAGGGAAACCTAAGACTTCTATCCCGAAACCAGCAGCCAGCATTTCAGTGCAGCCAACACGGACTTCCCCGCGGTTGTCCAAAAATACACCCGTAACTCCACCTCCAGCTGAGGCTGAGAGGGAGGTACAACCCTGTGTGGTAGAATTAGACTCTGAGGAAGAGCTAATGGAAGGCCAGGAACTCATTGGAGATCTGGATCCTGTTGACCATCCTGAGCTGCAGTCTTTACTGGCAGAAGGTGGACCCAGCAGGGCAGACTTCAGTAAAGGGCAGAGAGAATGTCCAACTCTGGAAGGTCTTCGCCACCAGGCAGAAGCTCATGCTGAAGGGCAAGAGCCTGGGAAATACAGGTTGCACTGGAAAGATGGCCTCTTCTACAGTGAACCGACCGAGTCTGCACCTGGAGACTACAAACGACTTGTAGTACCCCAAGAGAACAGACCACAGTTCTTGCAGTTAGCCCACGAGATTCCTTTGGCTGGTCACTTGAGTTTCAAGAAGACTAAGGAAAGGCTCTCTCTCTACTTCTATTGGCCAAAGATGGGGGTCGAAGTAGAAAAACACTGCAGGAGCTGCCACACCTGCCAGACCTCTGGTAAGGTTGGCTCCAAGAAGGGAATAGTTTCTTACCTGTAACTCCATTTCTCCAGCATTGGTATCTTTCATGGATTCACATGCTTTGGATTCACATGCTTTGAATATTCCCCGTCGTCAGGCTGGGAATCCCCGGTACATTATATAGACCCTTTCCCGTAGGAAAACTTTTTCGACGCTTATGCGTCCTATCCACCTCGTTTTGTATCATGCGTGCCCGTGCCGTCAGGACGTCATGATATAAATACAGGCCCCGCCCCTGCGCTCCCTCAGATTTCGGCCCCCAAAGTAGTGGGGGAACCGGTTTGCATGATCAGGGGAGGCAGGTGGGCGCATGTGAATCCATGAAAGATACCAATGCTGGAGAAATGGAGTTACAGGTAAGAAACTATTCCCTTCTCCAGCATTGGATCTTTCATGGATTCACATGCTTTGAATAGATTACATAGCAGTACTACCCCCAAGAGGAGGTGTGCATGCAAACCCATATACTTTCTTCGCAAAAGGCCGTTCCCTATGATCATGTATACATCAGTAATAGTTTACATAGGAAAAAACGGACCACATACAGTCATAAATTCCACAGGATGCAAACCCCGCAGCCGGGGCTTACCTTACTGGAATAGGTGTCGAAGCACCGCCTGTCCCATCCGGGTGTCTTCGGCATGTTGCTGCGACAGGCAGTAATGGCGGGTAAAGGTGTGTGTAGTCGCCCAGGTAGCCGCCATGCAGATGTCCCCTAGAGGGACTCCGGCCCACAGTGCCGTCGACGATGCCGCTGCTCTAGTTGAATGAGCTCTTGGCCGTCGTAGAAGAGGCTTCCCTGCCCTGGAATGGCAGTACGAAATAGTAGATGACACCCATCTTGATAGTCCTTGCTTTGAAATGGCTTTTCCTCTAGCACCCAAACCATAGGCCACGAACAGCTGTCTCGTTTCTCTGAACGGTTGCGTACGATGAAGATAAAACTTGAGAGCCCTTTTTACATCCAATGTGTGTAGCATGCGCTCCGCTCCCGAGCATGGCTCCGGAAAAAACGTAGGTAACACAATAGAGGAGTGTTTATGGAACACCGAAGGAGCTTTTGGTATGAACTGTGGGTTAGTGGCTAGGACTACCTTGGTCTTGAAAAATCGTAAGTATGGTGGGTCTACCATTAGAGCCTGAACTTCTGAAATACGTCGGGCTGAAGTGATGGCCACCAGGAAGGCCAATTTCCACGACAGAAACTTTAGAGACGATGATGACATTGGCTCAAAAGGAGGCTTCATAAGAGACGTTAAGACCAGATTGAGGCTCCACTCCGGCGGAAATTTCTTCTCTGGAGGGAAAATCCGAAAGAGGCCTTTAAGGAAGTGCTTAATCAGGCGGTCGCTGAACAATGGTG
This sequence comes from Ambystoma mexicanum, assembly GCF_040938575.1. Taxonomy (NCBI): domain Eukaryota; kingdom Metazoa; phylum Chordata; class Amphibia; order Caudata; family Ambystomatidae; genus Ambystoma; species Ambystoma mexicanum. Next base: position 752,346,221 of record NC_090934.1, on the reverse strand, counting down.
CCGAGTGCCGTCGACGAGTAAACCTGGAAATGGCTGCTAGGTGTACTTTTATTGACGACACCGACAGGCCCTTTTGAGCTAAGACCAGCAAGTATGGAAGGAGCTGTTCCGGCTTAATCAACTGCGGGGCCAAACCTGGTTGATCCTCACACCATTGACAGAAACTTTTCCATTTGTACGCGTATGAGGCGTTTGTGGAAGGTGCTCTTGCCGCTTGCAGGATACGTCGACAGTCCTCCGGAATCGTTAGCCGACCAAATTCGGCGAAGTCAGGAGCCAGGCCGTCAACTGGCGGCTGTCCGGGTCGTGATGCCAAACGACACCCTCCTGTCGAGACAGAAGGTCGGGGGTCTTCTGGAATCTCATTGGTTCCGCCGCTGCTAGGTGTAGTAGGTCTGAAAACCACACCTGTCTGGCCCAGTATGGGGCCACCAGAATTACCCGACATGGGTACCTGAGGATCCATTGCAACGTCCTCCGGACAAGGGGAAATGGAGGGAATGCGTACAGGAATTTGTTCGTCCATGGGAATGAGAACGCATCCCCCAGTGAGCCCTGTTGAGGCCATCTGCTTGCGTATTGATGGCATTTTTTGTTGTTCTTCGTTGCAAACAGGTCTATGGAAGGTTGTCCCCATTCCTTGAATACTTGTTGAAGTTGTTGGTCGTTCAGCACCCATTCGTGGACTTCGTTCATTTCCCTGCTGAGGGCATCGGCTTCCACGTTTCTCACTCCTGGTAGGTGGAACGCTAAGATTTGCATGTTGTGTTGTAGGGCCCAATGCCAGATTTTCTGTGCCTCCGTCGATAGGGACCTGGAACGTGTCCCTCCTTGTTTCCTCAAGTAGAACATCGTAGTGGTGTTGTCCGTCATGACACGCACCACCGAGTCCTTCAGTTGAGGAAGAAAGGACTTCAGAGCCCATCGCACTGCTCTCAGTTCTAGCAGGTTGATATGCAGGGAGGACTCCTGCAAAGACCACTGGCCTTGTACCTGTAACGTATCCAGATGAGCTCCCCATCCACTCAGCGATGCATCCGTCACCACCGTCTTTTGGAACTCTGGTTCCAGTAGAGGCATTCCTTTCGTTAGATGAGTCGACACTTTCCACCAGCCGAGTGCTTACACTAGTTGTTCGTCGACGACCAGTCTGTCGGACCAGCGACCTCTGCTCTGCGCCCAACGGTCCGCTAGAAATTCCTGGCAAGGCCTCATAAACAGACGGCAGTTGTTTATTAACGGAATGCAGGACGACATGGTCCCTAGCAGGGACATGTACTTGCGCACTGATACCTTGGTACCGTCTCTCCATTCCGACGCCTTGTTTTGCAATTTCTGAATTCTTTCGCTGGATGGTTTCACCAGGCTTGTGTGTGTATGAAACTCCGCTCCTAGAAAGACCAAGGTCCTCGAAGGCTCTACGGAGGACTTGTCGAAGTTTATTGCGAAGCCCAGTTCCTGTAAGATGGACATTGTGGCTCGTAGACTGTCTCGTGTTTGTTCCTTGGATGAACCTCTGACCAGCCAGTCGTCTAGATATGGATAGACATGATGACCATCCTTCCTTAAATGGGCCGCTATAGGGGCCAAGCACTTGGTGAACGTCCTGGGGGAGGACTTGAGCCCGAACGGGAGGACCTTGAACTGAAAATGCTTTCTCCCGACGACGAATCTTAGATATCTCCTGTGTCGTGGGCGTATCGGAATGTGAAAATAAGCATCTTGAAGGTCTAGTGATGATAGATAATCCATGGGTTGCACCGACCTGATAACCTCTTGGAGTTTTAGCATTTTGAATTTTAGGCTCTTTAACCACTTGTTGAGTACCCTCAGGTCGATAATGGGCCTCCATTTGCCGTTTGGCTTTTTGACAACAAAGAACCTGGAATAAACTCCTTTTCCTTCCTGTGCCACAGGAACTCTTTCCACTGCCCCTTTTCGCAACATAAGCGCCGCCTCTTGTCGTAGGATTCGGAGGTGGGGCTGTGTCGAGAATAAAGGAGGAAGACGCGGAGGCTTGTCTTTGAATTGCAGCGCATGACCCATGCGAATCGTGTCTAGGACCCATCGATCTGTGGTGATGCATTTCCATCGGTCGAAGTGATGAGAGACTCGACCCCCCAGGACGTTCCGAAGGCCGTCATTGGTTGCTGGTTTGCTTGTTCTTCGTTGACGACGGACCTGAGCCTCGCCGCCTGGAGGCTTGATAGTCCCTGCTTCTACGTGCCGATTGGGACGCTCGTCTAAACCCTTGTGAAGAGTACGAGGGCCTGTTAAATCCACGGTCCCTCGAGGCTCCAAAGCGGGAGTTTCCAGAAGCACCCCTGAAGGGGCGAAAAGAGCGAAAATTTCTACCCGTTTGAAGGGCGCCGAGGGACCTAGCAGTATCCGTGTCTTCTTTCATCCCTTTCAGAGCTTCGTCAACCTTTTCGCCAAACAGGTGTTCCCCTTCGCATGGCATGTCCAGGACCTTGTACTGTACTTCAGGACGGAAAGTAGTGCATTTGAGCCACGCTTGTCGACGAAGCACTACCCCATGGTTGATTTGTTTAAAACCAGACTCTGCTAGGTCAACTGCGATAATGATAGCGTGGTTCGAGGCTTCTTCTCCATCCCGCACCAGTAACATAGCTGCTTTCCGGTGTTCGTCTGGCAGGTGTTCTAGGATAGGGGCTAGTTTGTGCCACATTTCCCTATCATATCGTGACACGATCGCTAAGGAATTGGCTGCTCTTACTGTCGTCGCTCCGACCGAGAGCACCTTCTTTCCAAAGGCGTCCTGCCTCCTAGCCTCGCTTTCAGGTGGCGTTGAACATTTTTGCTGGACCCTGGCTTTCCTCGCCGCTGCCGCCGACACCACCAAGTCAGACAGAGGCTGTGATGTTAGACATTTCGGCGTGGACTCCGGAGCTTTAAACTTTTTCTCGATCCGTCCCTTTATGGCTGGCTCCGAGAACGGATGGCGCATCGTCTTGAGACCTTCTTGCCACACGTGGTCAAGGATTGGGATGGCAAATACCGATTTTCTCCTTTGACCCATATGGTCAAAAAGGAAACAGTCTTTCTTCTGCTCCTCAGGAATCAAGACGAATTCGGAACAAGCTTTTCCCATCATTGCATGGAAGGCTCCCACATCATCAGGGGGAGATGGCTGTGTCTGGCTCCTCGTAGACTCTAACTCCACATCCGAATTCCAAGTTGGGTCCCTCGACGGTGACAGGGAGATGTCTGACCCGGAGTCATCCAGTATAGAGTCGGACTCCGACAACTCACCCTCCTCCTGAGCTCGAGGACGATCTTTCACCGCCTGGGGAGCCGATGGGTGTTTCGTCGTCGAGCGAGCCGTACAAGTTTGCTCGTCGACGGAAGGTACGGACAAAAGTGACGATGACGTCCCAGGTTGAGGGAACTGCGTATCCAGCCGCTGCAGGAGCTTCTGAAGAGTATTAAGCACATCCAGAGACAAAACCGTCTGGGGGGTCAGTAACGTGGATGATATGGGTACCATACCCCCGCTCGCACTCGTCGCCGTCGTCGTCGTCGACGTGGAAGGCCGTAAGCCTAAATCCGATGGCTGCAGAACTACGTCACCTTCCCCTTCAGCCGAGCAGGCCGTGTCTGGCTGCAGTAGGACCTCAGGGGGGATCGGGTCGTAGACCTCAGGCATCCAAGCCATAGACTGAGTCTCCGTCGACGAAGGAATCCCAACCGCTGCTGCTTGAACGGTAATAGGCATCGCCAATGACACTGAGGTCGACGAGCTAGTCGTCGTCGTCGAGCCCTTAGACTTCGTCGTCGATTTCGATGCCGACTTCCCGGCTGAAGCTTCTCGACTCATGGAAGACCTGGGACGGTCCCCTGAGGAGGATTTTGACAGCGCCAGCCTCTCCGTCTTAGATGATGAGGAGGAGGAGGGCTTTTTATGTGATGAGGAGGATCCAGCATGTTTCCCCTTATGCTTGTCCTCAGCGCGAATTTCTGCTGGTCGTACCTTCTTCGATGGAGGCTCCGACTTGCTCCTGGAGGCCGTGGAGCCAACTTCCGAAGCCGGGTAGGCACCCGCTCCGTCATTAAGCCAGTCGACCAGCCTTCTTTTACGGTCCTTAAGGGTTTTTTGGGAAAAACCCTGGCATATTTCACACGTATCCGCCGTGTGGTGCGGGTGGAGACAGTAAATACAATCCATGTGGCCGTCTCCTTCATAAACCTTTTTGAGGCCACAGGTTGCACACGGGCGAAATAACGCCTTTCCAGACATATCTCTCCAGAATTTGAACTTCGCCGAAGCGAAACAGACAAAACAACCTAGTTTTCACTAGTAGTAAACACGAGGATCCCACTACTTTGAAAGACGGTTGAAATCTGACGGAGCGCGGGGGCGGGGCCTGTATTTATATCATGACGTCCTGACGGCACGGGCACGCATGATACAAAACGAGGTGGATAGGACGCATAAGCGTCGAAAAAGTTTTCCTACGGGAAAGGGTCTATATAATGTACCGGGGATTCCCAGCCTGACGACGGGGAATATTCAAAGCATGTGAATCCAAAGCATGGGAATCCATGAAAGATCCAATGCTGGAGAATTTGGCACCTTTAGTGCCTCTCCCAGTTGTGGGAGTCCCATTTGAGAGAGTAGGGATTGACATTGTTGGTCCCCTTGATCCTCCAACCTCCTCAGGCAACAGGTTTATACTTGTTGTAGTAGACCATGCTACTAGGTATCCTGAGGCAATTCCTATTAGGACTGTTACAGCTCCGGCTGTGGCTAAGGCCCTCCTTGGTATTTTTACTAGGGTAGGGTTTTCTAAGGAAGTAATCTCTGACAGGGGGTCAAACTTTATGTCCCACTACATGAAAGCCATGTGGGAAACCTGTGGAGTTACTTACAAGTTCTCAACAGCTTACCACCCCCAAACCAATGGGTTGGTAGAACGGTTCAACCGAACCATGAAGAGCATGATAGGTGCTTTAGAAGAACCCATTAAGCGTAAGTGGGACCTTCTACTGCCATGCCTTCTCTTTGCTTATAGAGAAGTCCCTCAGGAGGGAGTAGATTATTCTCCCTTCGAACTTCTCTATAGTCAACCCGTCAGAGGTCCATTGGCCATGATTAAGGAGGGGTTGGAGAGTGCTCCTTCCCCCAAGCCAGTCAGAGTGACTGACTACGTGATAGGTCTCCGGAGAGAATGTCGCACATGATGACGGAAGCAAGCGATAACTTGAAAGCTGGACAAGCATTGGTCAAGCACTGGCACAATCAAAAGGCTAACATGGTTGAGTTCGCTCAAGACCAGCTCGTTCTCGTTATGATCCCAACAAGGCAGAGGGCCATGCAAGATAAATGTATGGGACCCTTCAGAGTCGTGGGTAAACTCGGAGGTGTTAACTATCTGGTGGACTTGGGCAATCCCAAGGAGGCTCTGACAGTCTTCCACACCAACCGCCTTAAAGCGTATGTCTCACGACCTGATGTAGGGGGAATTGCTTCTAGCATCATCCGAGGAAGAAGACGAGAGTGAAGCTCTTCCGGATCTCCTCAGAGGCTTACCTTTAGACGAACAAATTGAAGGAGTAAATCTCTCCTCCAATCTGACACCCGAGCAACAAGAAGAGTGCAAATCCATGTTGAATCAGTTTGCCTCTCTGTTCTCGCTTTCGCCAGGCTTGACCCCTTGGGGCCAGCATGACATACTCACTGGTGACTGTCTGCCAGTCAAAAGCAGAGGATACAGAATGTCAGAAAACGTACGAACCCACATCAAAGGTGAGGTCAGCAAGATGCTTGATCTCTGGGTAATAGAGCCCTCTACTAGTCCATGGTCTAGCCCAGTTGTGTTAGTACCAAAGGCCGGATCTAAAGAGCTTAGATTCTGCGTGGACTATAGAGCTCTTAATGCAGTCACCACGATTGACGCCCACCCTTTGCCAAGAACAGACGAGTTGGTGGATAAACTTGGTGCCGCCAAGTTCCTCAGCACATTTGACTTGACGTCAGGCTATTGGCAAATAGCCCTGACAGACCATGCCAAGGAGAAAACTGCATTTTCTACCCCCGTTGGCTTATACCAGTTTAAGGTAATGCCTTTCGGATTGAAGAATGCACCTGCTACGTTTCAACGGATGGTAAACCAGGTTCTGAATGGGATGGAGGACTTCTGCATGGCATACTTGGATGACATCGCAGTGTTCAGCAATTCCTGGGAAGAACATGTAACCCACCTAAGAGATGTTTTGCAGGCTCTTGGAGGAGCCAATCTGACCATAAAGGCGAGTAAATGCCAAATTGGACAGAGTAAGGTAGTGTATCTTGGACATGAGGTAGGAGGTAGAGAAATAAGGCCTTTGCTCAGTAAGATTGAAGCTGTGCAAAATTGGACAACACCTACTACTCAAACCCAAGTGAGAGCCTTCCTAGGCCTCACTGGGTACTACAGGAATTTCATAGAGAACTATGGGACCATAGCTTCTCCACTGAATGTCATCTCCTCGCCCAAATTTCCTAAAAAGGTTCAATGGAACGAGGAGTGTAATCAGGCTTTTGAAAACCTGAAAAAGGCTCTTTGCCAAGCCCCAGTACTCCGAGCTCCTGATTACCGCCAACACTTCATTGTGCAGACAGATGCTTCCAATGTAGGGATAGGTGCCGTACTCGGTCAACTGGATGGGAAAGGTAGGGAGCACCCCGTTTGCTTCATCAGCCGCAAGCTGAAGGATCCTGAAACAAGGTGGGCAACAATCGAAAGAGAGTGCTTTGCTATCGTGTGGGCTCTGAAGAAGTTTAGGCCGTACTTGTATGGTTCTACTTTTGTCATTCAGACTGAGCACCAACCCTTGAGATGGTTGATGCAAATGAAAGGCGAAAACCCAAAACTATTGAGATGGTCGATCTGCCTGCAAAGGTTTGATTTCACCATTGAGCACAGGTCAGGGTGTCACCACCAAAATGCTGATGGTCTCTCTAGGATGTATGTCATCGACTAGAGGTATGAGATTCATCCAGGAGTGGATTAAATCCTCCTGTCCCTTAGTCTGGGGGGGGCGAGTGTTAGGGAGAATTCTCGGTTTAGGCTGAATTTCCTAACCTAGTGAGTCCCCCCAGCAGCTTTGCTAGATTTCTGGAGTATTTTTTTCCATCCTGCCAAGAGTGAGACCCTTTTCCTCCCACTCTTGGACATGAATGTGTGTAATTCCTTTGAATGTCAATGTGTTCTCTGGGCTATGGGGTCTTTTACTCCATAGGGTCTCATATGTTTTTCTATGTGTGTTACACCGCACCCTACGTGCCGTAACACTGGGGCATCCTAGCGGACCTCCACCATAGACTCCATACCCGGGGACTGACTACTGTCTCCCCGGGCATGTAAAGTCACCATTGGCTTTACTAGACCTAAATTTACTAACAGAACTAGTACCAACCATCTTATTGTGGATGTGCTAGTAGGGGTAATTCGATTACTCCTGGGTCTGTTACTCGAGGGGGCACTGTCCCGTCCCCCCTCGTTGAGTTTTGGCTGGTGGCAGTGGAAACTACTTGTTATGTTCGACCCCGGACATAACCCTATGGGATTCGTCCCATTGTTGGAGATTGATACTTTTCCTCGTTAATCTCTAACGTACCACCGGTCTACTTATCTTAAATAAGTTTATCGGATGGTATTTTCTGCCAGAACTCGGTTTTTAAAATGGCATCTGTGTTCGTCTCTGTGACTCCTAAACCAAGGGTTGAGCCCTTTGTTCCACTTTTGGCGGGCCTCTGTACAGAGACCCTCCAAAGTGGTGCCATTCTGTCTGGGTTACCACAGGGGTGTGGGAGGGGGTTTAGGCACCCTGGACCGAGTTGCCTTGCCAACTCCGGTCGCACTCTGGAGTGATTGGCCCAAGTGGTGAGCCTCCCCGCTCACCACTTAGCGAGTGTTGATTGACAGCTAGGCTGAATGAATGGGGATTTTCTGCATAAAAGCAGGGCTTTTGGGACTGAATCTTCGGAAGTCGCCACAGGACCTAAGAATCCGACGAGGGTAACGCTGAGCCGACCTGCACGACGACACCTCCGGTGGAGCCCTGCGGAACCGACTCACCACTTCCCAACGACAGAGATCTCCCTGCCGGAGAGTCTCTTCCCCTGACTGGTGGGAACAACCAGTCCCCTTTGCTTTTTCTTCGCCTCAGGACGCGGTGGTCGAATTGTCCGTGCAGAGCACCCTGGCAACCGGATAGCCACTTCCCCTGTACCGCGACCAAAGGGTGGTGCCTTGTGACGGAGCACTCCGCGGCTGGTCTCTTCCCTGGTGGTGCACCGGACTTCATTTTTCTTCGACGACGAAATCATCTCTACTCTTGGCAAAGACCCGTCGTGCATCCACCACCAGGAACAACTGCCCTCGCCGGAGCTGTCTCTCCACAACAAGGTACCGTGTCCGCCGGGCTTCCCTTTTGATTGGTTCGAGTGAGGTGTCTTAACCCTCGCCTTTCCGTTGGGTCGCCTCCAAGCTTTTTCTCACGTATTGTTCTGAACTAGTTCAATCTGCCGATAACAATTTGCTACAAAGACTCGGACGCATTTCCACTAGAGACTTTTTGGAACATTTTGCCTTGCCTCTCTCCGAGTGTGCCTGGCCTCTGAACATTATGATCTATTGTGGTTCTTGCCTTCGTGCCTTGCATTTTATCCGTGAAGTATTGAACTGTGTTGATTTCGTAACCTGCCTCCTGTCTTAACTAATATTAGAGTGCCATCTAGGTTGAGGTATACACCTCTGTCTGAAAATAAGTGATACCGGTAGAACCTAGATTTGTCGAAATATTGTTAGGGGGATTGATCATTTTCTTCTGCGTAGAGTAATTGTAATTGAAGTGTTTGCCGTGATAGTGCCATAGTGTTTTCGATAGATGTTCCATTATAAATAAATACCTTAATATCTTTACACTGAAGCCTTGTTGCGTGTTTGCTTGTCTTACTGTGAAGAATTGTCCTATTTTGTATACTCCACATACTGCTCAACTCTTCTTGAGGGAAGTCTGACTGCTTAGCCACAGCTAGCAAGTGAATCGGTGTGGTACAGACTGCTACCAAGTGGGTTCCCCGCCAAACACCTGTAGTCCTAAATCTTTTGCAGTGGTCCCAGAGGGAACTGCACTGGTTTCCGCCTAACAAGTTGCATCTAGAAAGTCTGCCTAAAAGCATATCTGTGGTCTAGTTGCATCTAGAAAGTCTGCCTAAAAGCATATCTGTGGTGTCGTTGCATTAAGAAAGTCTGCCTAAAAGCATATCTGTGGTGTAGTTGCATTTAGAAAGTCTGCCTAAAAGCATATCTGTTGTCTAGTTGCATGCATAAAGTCAGCATAAAAGCATATCTGTGGTGTAGTTGCATATAGAAAGTCTGCCTAAAAGCATATCTGTGGTGTAGTTGCATTTAGAAAGTCTGCCTAATAGCATATCTGTGGTGTAGTTGCATTTAGAAAGTCTGCCCAATAGCTTATCTGTGGTGTAGTTGCATTTAGAAAGTCTGCCTAATAGCATATCTGTGGTGTAGTTGCATTTAGAAAGTCTGCCTAAAAGCATATCTGTTGTCTAGTTGCATTCATAAAGTCAGCCTAATAGCAGATCTGTGGTGTAGTTGCATTCAGAAAGTCTGCCTAATAGCATATCAGTGGTCTAGTTGCATTCATAAAGTCTGCCTAATAGCATATCTGTGGTTTAGTTGCATTTAGAAAGTCTGCCTAATACAGAACTGTCGCCTAGTAGAATTCAGAAAGTCCACCAAATAGCATATCAGTGGTCTAGTTGCATTTAGAAAGTCTGCCTAAAAGCACATCTGTGGTCTAGTTGCATTTAGAAAGTCTGTCTAAAAGCATATCTGTGGTTTAGTTGAATTTAGAAAGTCTGCCTAAAAGCATATCTGTGGTCTAGTTGCATTCATAAAGTCTGCCTAATAGCATATCTGTGGTGTAGTTGCATTCAGAACGTCTGCCTAATAGCATATCTGTGGTGTAGCTGCATTCATAGTCTGCCAAAAAGCATATCTGTGGTGTAGTTGCATTTAGAAAGTCTGCCTAAAAGCATATCTGTGGTGTAGTTGCATTCATAAAGTCTGCCTAAAAGCATATCTGTGGTGTAGTTGCATGTAGAAAGTCTGCACAATAGAATATCTGTGGTGTAGTTACATCTAGAAAGTCTGCTGAATAGCATATCTGTCGTTTAGTTGCATTTAGAAATTCTGCCTAAAAGCATATCTGTGGTCTAGTTGCATTTAGAAATTCTGCCTAATAGCATATCTGTGCTCTAGTTGCATTTAGAAAGTCTGCCTAGTAGCATATCTGTGGTGTAGTTGCATTCATAGTCTGCCAAAAGGCATATCTGTGGTGTGGTTGCATTTAGAAAGTCTGCCTAAAAGCATATCTGTGCTCTAGTTCCATTTAAAAAGTCTGCCTAATAGCAAATCTGTGGTGTAGTTACATTCATAAAGTCTGCCTAACAGTATGTCTGTGGTTTAGTTGCATTTAGAAAGTCTGTGTAATAGCATTTTAGTGGTCTAGTTGCATTCAGAAAGTCTGCCTAATAGCATATCTGTGGTGTAGTTGCATTTAGAGAGTCTGCCTAAAAGCATATTTGTGGTGTAGTTGCATTTAGAAAGTCTGCCTAAAAGCATATCTGTGGTCTAGTTGCATTTAGAAAGTCTGCCTAAAAGCATATCTGTGGTTTAGTTGCATTTATAAAGGTCTGCCTAAAAGCATATTTGTGGTCTAGTTGCATTTAGAAAGTCTGCTTAAAAGCATATCTGTGGTGTAGTTGCATTTAGAAAGTCTGCACAATAGCGTATCTGTGGTGTAGTTAAATCTAGAAAGTCTGCTGGATAGCATATCTGTGGTCTAGTTGCATTCATAAAGTCTGCCAAAAAGCATATCTGTGGTGTAGTTGCATTTTGAAAGTCTGCCCAATAGCTCATCTGTGGTGTAGTTGCATTAAGAAAGTCTGCCTAAAAGCATATCTGTGGTGTAGTTGCATTCATAAGGTCTCCCTAAAAGCATACCTCTGGTGTAGTTGCATTTAGAAAGTCTGCACAATAGAATATCTGTGGTGTAGTTACATCTAGAAAGTCTGCTGAATAGCATATCTGTCGTTTAGTTGCATTTAGAAAGTCTGCCTAAAAGCATATCTGTGGTCTAGTTGCATTTAGAAAGTCTGTCTAAAAGCATATCTGTGCTCTAGTTGCATTTAGAAAGTCTGCCTAGTAGCATATCTGTGGTGTAGTTGCATTCATAGTCTGCCTAAAAGCATATCTGTGGTCTAGTTGCATTTAGAAAGTCTGTCTAAAAGCATATCTGTGCTCTAGTTGCATTCATAAAGTCTGCCTAAAAGCATACCTGTGGTGTAGTTGCATTTAGAAAGTCTGTACAAATGCATATCTGTGGTGTAGTTACATCTAGAAAGTCTGCTGGATAGCATATCTGTCGTTTAGTTGCATTTAGAAAGTCTGCCTAAATGCATATCTGTGGTTTAGTTGCATTTAGAAAGTCTGCCTAAAAGCATATCTGTGCTCTAGTTCCATTTAGAAAGTCTAGCTAATAGCATATCTGTGGTGTAGTTACATTCATGTCTGCCTAACAGCATATCTGTGGTGTCGTTGCATTAAGAAAGTCTGCCTAAAAGCATATCTGTGGTGTAGTTGCATTTAGAAAGTCTGCCTAAAAGAATATCTGTGGTCTAGTTGCATCTAGAAAGTCTGCCTAATAGCATATTAGTGCTCTAGTTGCATTCAGAAAGTCTGCCCAATAGCATATCTGTGGTGTAGTTGCATTTAGAAAGTCTGCCTAAAAGCATATCTGTGGTGTAGTTGTATTTAGAAAGTCTGCCTAAAAGCATATCAGTGGTTTAGTTGCATTTAGAAAGTTTGCCCAATAGCGTATCTGTGGTGTAGTTGCATTTAGAAAGTCTGCCTAAAAGCATATCTGTTGTCTAGTTGCATTCATAAAGTCAGCCTAATAGCAGATCTGTGGTGTAGTTGCATTTAAAAAGTCTGCCTAAAAGCATATCCCTCTGCAGCCACCCCTCCTCCTTCCTTCTCTGCCTTTCCCCTTCTCTCCGCTGACTAGGTTTCCAGACAAGTCTGATCTATGAAAGTCTCGTCAAAACAGGATCACCCCTGTTCCTCCAAAACTACCAAGGGCCACATCGATTCCCTGGCTCCTGCCCTGGCTGACTTTTGCAACCACTCCTTCGCCTCTGGAGTCTTCCCATCCCCCCTTAAGCACTCCCTTGTGCACCCTCTTCTTAAGAAACCCTCTTCCCACCCCTCCTGCCCTGCCAACTATCGCCCAACTCCATCACTCCCTTCCTGGGCAAGCTCCAGGAGAAACTCGCCATCTCACAGCTTAATCTTCATGCTGAATATGTTGGTAGTCTTCATGACCATCAGTCTGGCTTCAGAGCTGCCAGAAGCACGGATACTGCTCTCCTGAACATCCGTGAGGACCTGCTCTCGAACCTTGACTCCAACACTCCGTGTGTTCTCATTTTGCTCGATCTGTCTTCTGCCTTTGATACTGTCAACCATGCCATCTGCTCACCCGTCTCCGTGATAACATGGGTATCATTGGTCAGGCTCTGGCGTGGCTGACCTCTTTCCTCTCCAATCGACCCTCCCAGGTCCAACTGGGGTCCTTCCTCTCTGACATCTTTTTTTCTACCTGTGGTGTCCCCCAGGGATCTAACCTCTTTCCCTGGCTGTTCAACCAATATCTGGCACTCCTTGCCCACCGCATCGCTGCTCTCTGCCCCAACTTTCAGTTCTATGCGGATGATACCCAGCTCATTTTCAGGCTGCCCTTGGCCTCCTCCCCTCCCTCCCTCATCTCTGTCTGTCTGCTATCCAGGAATGGTGTGCCGCCAATGACCTCTGCCTTAATGCCAGTAAGACTGAGATTCTACTCATCGGCATACCCACTCCCTCTTTCCCTGCTACTCTCTGGCCTGCCTCTCTTGGCCCTCCTCCTGTCCCTACCTGCAAGGCAAAAAACCTCGGGGTTATCTTCGACTCCACACTCCTTCTCTCCTCCCATTTCTGACGTCTCTAAGAAGTCACACTACCAGCTGCACCTCCTCAGAGGTATTCTTCCTTTCCTCTCCTTCCCCCAGAAGCTCACTGTCTCCCGAGCCCTGGTTCTCTCGAAGCTGGACTACTGCAACAGCCTCTATCTAAATCTGCCTGCCTCTACTCTCCGCCCTCTGCAACTTATCCAGAACAGGACTGCGAGACTTGTCCTTGGCCTCAAACCCAGGGATCGTATCTCTCCAGGACTGAAATCTCTAAATTGGCTCCCAGTGGCTGCGAGGATTAAGTTCAAAACCCTCTGCATTGTCCACAAGGCCTTCTGGGGCCTGGGGCCTAAATACCTTCAACTCTCTTCCTAAATATCTTCCCTCTCGAGTTCATCCGTCTCCAACTCCCTCAGGGTCAGCCGCTTCTCCAAGAAACGAGTTGGGGGTAGATCTCTCTCCACGGCAGGGGCCTCCCTCTGGAACAGCCTTCCTGCCTCCCTGAAACTTGAGGAGAACCATCTCCGGTTCCGGAAGCACCTCAAAACCTTCCTCTTTGCTTCTGCCTTCTCCCCCGCTAAATTATTGACTGTAACTGCACTCAACCTGCAACTGGGCCGCTCTCCACTTGCACTGCCTCCCTAGCAAACCCTGCACTGCGGGACTGTCTCTGTATCCCTACAGCCCCCCTTACCAGTACTTGTCTGCACTTACCTTGCACTTGCCACCAGTCTGGCCCTATTATTTATCTGTTGTTCCACTACCGTGTACTGCACTTACCCCCTCCCTTTCCCCTTGCACTTTTCCCTTCCCTCCACCCATGCACTTGCACGATCTGAATGACACCTGGCCTAGTAGGATCGTTGTCTGTTCTTCCCTTGTTCCCCCCTCCCTGCCTCATCGCGCCTTGAAACACTTGTGTATAGGCGCGTTACAAATGCCATATCAGTGGTTTAGTTGCATTTAGAAAGTCTGCCCAATAGCTTATCTGTGGTGTAGTTGCATTTAGAAAGTCTGCCTAATAGCATATCTGTGGTGTAATTGCATTTAGAAAGTCTGCCTAAAAGCATATATGTTGTCTAGTTGCATTCATAAAGTCAGCCTAATAGCAGATCTGTGGTGTAGTTGCATTCAGAAAGTCTGCCTAATAGCAAATCTGTGGTCTAGTTGCATTCATAAAGTCTGCCTAATAGCATATCTGTGGTGTAGTTGCATTTAGAAAGTCTGCACAATAGCATATCTGTGGTGTAGTTGCATTTAGAAAGTCTGCACAATAGCATTTCTGTAGTCTAGTTGCATTTAGAAAGTCTGCCTAAAAGCATATCTTTGGTTTAGTTGCATTTAGAAAGTCTGCCTAAAAGCATACTAGTGGTCTAGTTGCATTCCGAAAGTCTGCCTAATAGCATATCTGTGGTGTAGTTGCGTTTAGAAAGTCTGCCTAAAAGCATATCTGTGGTCTAGTTGCATTAAGAAAGTCTGCCTAAAAGCATATCTGTGGTCTAGTTGCATTTAGAAAGTCTGACTAATAACATATCTGTGGTGTAGTTACATTCATAAAGTCTGCCTAACAGCATATTTGTGGTTTAGTTGCATGTAGAAAGTCTGCCTAAAAGCATATCTGTGGTCGAGTTAAATTAAGAAAGTCTGCCTAAAAGCATATCTGTGGTCTAGTTGCATTCATAAAGTTTGCCTAATAGCAGATCTGTGGTGTAGTTGCATTTAGAAAGTCTGCCTAAAAGAATATCTGTGGTCTAGTTGCATTTAGAAAGTCTGCCTAATAGCATATTAGTGGTCTAGTTGCATTCAGAAAGTCTGTCTAATAGCATATCTGTGGTGTAGTTGCATTTAGAAAGTCTGCCTAAAAGCATATCTGTGGTTTAGTTGCATTTAGAAAGTCTGCCTAAAAGAATATCTGTGGTCTAGTTGCATTCATAAAGTCTGCCTAATAGCATATCTGTGGTGTAGTTGCATTCAGAAAGTCTGCCTAATAGCATATCTGTGGTGTAGTTGCATTCAGAAAGTCTGCACAATAATATATCTGTGGTGTAGTTACATCTAGAAAGTCTGCTGAATAGCATATCTGTCGTTTAGTTGCATTTAGAAAGTCTGCCTAATAGCATATCTGTGGTCTAGTTGCATTAAGAAAGTCTGCCTAAAAGCATATCTGTGGTGTAGTTGCATTCATAAAGTCTGACTAATAGTGTATCTGTGGTGTAGTTGCATTTAGAAAGTCTGCCTAAAAGCATATCTGTGGTGTAGTTGTATTTAGAAAGTCTGCCTAAAAGCATATCTGTGGTCTAGTTGCATTCATAAAGTCTGCCTAAAAGCATATCTGTGGTGTAGTTGCATTTAGAAAGTCTGCCCAATAGCTTATCTGTGGTGTAGTTTCATTTAGAAAATCTGCTTAAAAGCATATCTGTGGTCTAGTTGCATCTAGAAAGTCTGCCTAAAAGCATATCTGTGGTCTAGTTGCATCTAGAAAGTCTGCCTAAAAGCATATCTGTGGTGTCGTTGCATTTAGAAAGTCTGCCTAAAAGCATATCTGTGGTCTAGTTGCATTAAGAAAGTCTGCCTAAAAGCATATCTGTGGTGTAGTTGCATTCAGAAAGTCTGCCTAATAGCATATCAGTGGTGTAGTTGCATTCAGAAAGTCTGACTAATAGTGTGTCTGTGGTGAAGTTGCATTTAGAAAGTCTGCCTAAAAGCATATCTGTGGTGTAGTTGTATTTAGAAAGTCTGCCTAAAAGCATATCTGTGGTCTAGTTGCATTCATAAAGTCTGCCTAATAGCATATCTCTGGTGTAGTTGCATTTAGAAAGTCTGCCCAATAGCTTATCTGTGGTGTAGTTGCATTTAGGAAATCTGCCTAAAAGCATATCTGTGGTCTAGTTGCATCTAGAAAGTCTGCCTAAAAGCATATCTGTGGTCTACTTGCATCTAGGAAGTCTGCCTAAAAGCATATCTGTGGTGTCGTTGCATTAAGAAAGTCTGCCTAAAAGCATATCTGTGGTGTAGTTGCATTTAGAAAGTCTGCCTAAAAGAATATCTGTGGTCTAGTTGCATCTAGAAAGTCTGCCTAATAGCATATTAGTGGTGTAGTTGCATTTAGAAAGTCTGTCTAAAAGCATATCTGTGGTGTAGTTGTATTTAGACAGTCTGCCTAATAGCATATCCGTGGTCTAGTTGCATTCAGAAAGTCTGCCTAATAGCGTATCTGTGGTGTAGTTGCATTTAGAAAGTCTGCCTAAAAGCATATCTGTGGTGTAGTTGCATTCAGAAAGTCTGCCTAATAGAATATCAGTGGTCTAGTTGCATTCAGAAAGTCTGCCTAGTAGCATATCTGTGGTGTAGTTGCATTTAGAAAGTCTGCCTAATAGCATACCTGTGGTGTAGTTGCATTTAGAAAGTCTGCCTACAAGCATATCAGTGGTTTAGTTGCATTTAGAAAGTCTGCCCAATAGTTTATCTGTGGTGTAGTTGCTTCTAGAAAGTTTGCCTAAAAGCATATCTGTGGTGTAGTTGCATTTAGAAAGTCTGCCTAAAAGAATATCTGTGGTCTAGTTGCATCTAGAAAGTCTGCCTAATAGCTTATTAGTGGTGTAGTTGCATTTAGAAAGTCTGCATAAAAGCATATCTGTTGTCTAGTTGCATTCATAAAGTCTGCCTAATAGCATATCTGTGGTTTACTTGCATTTAGAAAGTCTGCCTAATACAGAACTGTCGCCTAGTTGAATTCAGAAAGTCCACCTAGTAGCATATCAATGGTTTAGTTGCATTTAGAAAGTCTGCCTAAAAGCACATCTGTGGTCTAGTTGCATTTAGAAAGTCTGCCTAAAAGCATAACTGTGGTTTGGTTGCATTTAGGAAGTCTGCCTAAAAGCATATTTGTGCTCTAGTTCCATTTAGAAAGTCTGCTGAATAGCATATCTGTGGTCTAGTTGCATTCATAAAGTCTGCCAAAAAGCATATCTGTGGTGTAGTTGCATTTTGAAAGTCTGCCCAATAGCTCATCTGTGGTGTAGTTGCATTAAGAAAGTCTGCCTAAAAGCATATCTGTGGTGTAGTTGCATTCATAAGGTCTCCCTAAAAGCATACCTGTGGTGTAGTTGCATTTAGAAAGTCTGCACAATAGAATATCTGTGGTGTAGTTACATCTAGAAAGTCTGCTGAATAGCATATCTGTCGTTTAGTTGCATTTAGAAAGTCTGCCTAAAAGCATATCTGTGGTCTAGTTGCATTTAGAAAGTCTGTCTAAAAGCATATCTGTGCTCTAGTTGCATTTAGAAAGTCTGCCTAGTAGCATATCTGTGGTGTAGTTGCATTCATAGTCTGCCAAAAAGCATATCTGTGGTGTAGTTGCATTCATAAAGTCTGCCTAAAAGCATACCTGTGGTGTAGTTGCATTTAGAAAGTCTGCACAAATGCATATCTGTGGTGTAGTTACATCTAGAAAGTCTGCTGGATAGCATATCTGTCGTTTAGTTGCATTTAGAAAGTCTGCCTAAATGCATATCTGTGGTTTAGTTGCATTTAGAAAGTCTGCCTAAAAGCATATCTGTGCTCTAGTTCCATTTAGAAAGTCTGCCTAATAGCATATCTGTGGTGTAGTTACATTCATGTCTGCCTAACAGCATATCTGTGGTTTAGTTGCATTTAGAAAGTCTGCCTAAAAGCATATCTGTGGTCTAGTTGCATTCATTAAGTCTGCCCAATAGCATATCTGTGGTATAGTTGCATTCAGAAAGTCTGCCTAATACCATATCAGTGGTGTAGTTGCATTCATAAAGTCTGCCCGATAGCGTATCTGTGGTGTAGTTGCATCTAGAAGGTCTGCCTAAAGGCATATCCGTGGTCTAGTTGCATTCATAAAGTCTGCCTAATAGCATATCTGTGGTGTAGTTGCATTTAGAAAGTCTGCCCAATAGCTCATCTGTGGTGTAGTTGCATTCAGAAAATCTGCCTAAAAGCATATCTGTGGTCTAGTTGCATCTATAAAGTCTGCCTAAAAGCATATCTGTGGTCTAGTTGCATCTAGAAAGTCTGCCTAAAAGCATATCTGTGGTGTAGTTTCATTAAAAAAGTCTGCCTAAAAGCATATGAAAGTCTGCCTAAAAGAATATCTGTGGTCTAGTTGCATCTAGAAAGTCTGCCTAATAGCATGTTAGTGGTCTAGTTGCATTCAGAAAGTCTGCCTAATAGCATATGTGTGGTGTAGTTGCATTTAGAAAGTCTGCCTAATAGAATATATGTGGTGTAGTTGTATTTTGAAAGTCTGCCTAATAGCATATCAGTGGTCTAGTTGCATTCAGAAAGTCTGCCTAATAGCGTATCGGTGGTGTAGTTGCATTTAGAAAGTCTGCCTAAAAGCATATCTGTGGTGTAGTTGCATTCAGAAAGTCTGCCTAATAGCATATCAGTGATCTAGTTGCATTCAGAAAGTCTGCCTAGTAGCATATCTGTGGTGTAGTTGCATTTAGAAAGTCTGCTTAATAGCATATCTGTGGTGTAGTTGCATTTAGAAAATTTGCCTAAAAGCATATCAGTGGTGTAGTTGCATTTAGAAAGTCTGCCCAATAGCTTATCTGTGGTTTAGTTGCATCTAGAAAATCTGCCTAAAAGCATATCTGTGGTGTAGTTGCATTCAGAAAGTCTGCCTAAAAGCATATCTTTGGTCCAGTTGCATTCAGAAAGTCTGCCTAATAGCATATCTGTGGTTTAGTTGCATTTAGAAAGTCTGCCTAAAAGAAGATCTGTGGTGTAGTTGCATTCAGAAAGTCTGCCTAATAGCATATCTGTGGTCTAGTTGCATTCAGAGAGTCTGCCTAATAGCATATCTGTGATGTAGTTGCATTCAGAAAGTCTGCCTAATAGCATATCTGTGGTCTAGTTGCATTCAGAGCGTCTGCCTAATAGCATATCTGTGGTGTAGTTGCATTCATAGTCTGCCTAAAAGCATGTCTGTTGTGTAGTTGCATTTAGAAAGTCTGCCTAAAAGCATATCTGTGGTTTAGTTGCATTTATAAAGGTCTGCCTAATAGCATATCTGTGGTCTAGTTGCATTCATTAAGTCTACCCAATAGCATATCAGTGGTCTAGTTGCATTCAGAAAGTCTGCCTAATAGCGTATCTGTGGTGTAGTTGCATTTAGAAAGTCTGCCTAAAAGCATATCTGTGGTGTAGTTGCATTTAGAAAGTCTGCCTAAAAGCATATCTGTGGTCTAGTTGCATTTAGAAAGTCTGCCTAAAAGCATATCTGTGGTTTAGTTGCATTTATAAAAGTCTGCCTAAAAGCATATCTGTGGTCTAGTTGCATTCATAAAGTCTGCCTAATAGCATATCTGTGGTGTAGTTGCATTCAGAAAGTTTGCCTAATAGCATATCTGTCGTTTAGTTGCATTTAGAAAGTCTGCCTAAAAGCATATCTGCGGTCTAGTTGCATCTAGAAAGTCTGTCTAAAAGCATATCTGTGGTCTAGTTGCATCTAAAAAGTCTGCCTAAAAGCATATCTGTGGTGTCGTTGCATTAAGAAAGTCTGCCTAAAAGCATATCTGTGGTGTAGTTGCATTTAGAAAGTCTGCCTAAAAGAATATCTGTGGTCTAGTTGCATCTAGAAAGTCTGCCTAATAGCATATTAGTGCTCTAGTTGCATTCAGAAAGTCTGCCCAATAGCATATCTGTGGTGTAGTTGCATTTAGAAAGTCTGCCTAAAAGCATATCTGTGGTGTAGTTGTATTTAGAAAGTCTGCCTAAAAGCATATCAGTGGTTTAGTTGCATTTAGAAAGTTTGCCCAATAGCGTATCTGTGGTGTAGTTGCATTTAGAAAGTCTGCCTAAAAGCATATCTGTTGTCTAGTTGCATTCATAAAGTCAGCCTAATAGCAGATCTGTGGTGTAGTTGCATTTAAAAAGTCTGCCTAAAAGCATATCCCTCTGCAGCCACCCCTCCTCCATCCTTCTCTGCCTTTCCCCTTCTCTCCGCTGACGAGGTTTCCAGACAAGTCTGATCTATGAAAGTCTCGTCAAAACAGGATCACCCCTGTTCCTCCAAAACTACCAAGGGCCACATCGATTCCCTGGCTCCTGCCCTGGCTGACTTTTGCAACCACTCCTTCGCCTCTGGAGTCTTCCCATCCCCCCTTAAGCACTCCCTTGTGCACCCTCTTCTTAAGAAACCCTCTTCCCACCCCTCCTGCCCGGCCAACTATCGCCCAACTCCATCACTCCCTTCCTGGGCAAGCTCCAGGAGAAACTCGCCATCTCACAGCTTAATCTTCATGCTGAATATGTTGGTAGTCTTCATGACCATCAGTCTGGCTTCAGAGCTGCCAGAAGCACGGATACTGCTCTCCTGAACATCCGTGAGGACCTGCTCTCGAACCTTGACTCCAACACTCCGTGTGTTCTCATTTTGCTCGATCTGTCTTCTGCCTTTGATACTGTCAACCATGCCATCTGCTCACCCGTCTCCGTGATAACATGGGTATCACTGGTCAGGCTCTGGCGTGGCTGACCTCTTTCCTCTCCAATCGACCCTCCCAGGTCCAACTGGGGTCCTTCCTCCCTGACATCTTTTTTTCTACCTGTGGTGTCCCCCAGGGATCTAACCTCTTTCCCTGGCTGTTCAACCAATATCTGGCACTCCTTGCCCACCGCATCGCTGCTCTCTGCCCCAACTTTCAGTTCTATGTGGATGATACCCAGCTCATTTTCAAGCTACCCTTGGCCTCCTCCCCTCCCTCCCTCATCACTGTCTGTCTGCTATCCAGGAATGGTGTGCCGCCAATTACCTCTGCCTTAATGCCAGTAAGACTGAGATTCTACTCATCGGCATACCCACTCCCTCCTTCCCTGCTACTCTCTGGCCTGCCTCTCTTGGCCCTCCTCCTGTCCCTACCTGCAAGGCAAAAAACCTCGGGGTTATCTTCGACTCCACACTCCTTCTCTCCTCCCATTTCTGACGTCTCTAAGAAGTCACACTACCAGCTGCACCTCCTCAGAGGTATTCTTCCTTTCCTCTCCTTCCCCCAGAAGCTCACTGTCTCCCGAGCCCTGGTTCTCTCAAAGCTGGACTACTGCAACAGCCTCTATCTAAATCTGCCTGCCTCTACTCTCCGCCCTCTGCAACTTATCCAGAACAGGACTGCGAGACTTGTCCTTGGCCTCAAACCCAGGGATCGTATCTCTCCAGGACTGAAATCTCTAAACTGGCTCCCAGTGGCTGCGAGGATTAAGTTCAAAACCCTCTGCATTGTCCACAAGGCCTTCTGGGGCCTGGGGCCTAAATACCTTCAACTCTCTTCCTAAATATCTTCCCTCTCGAGTTCATCCGTCCCCAACTCCCTCAGGGTCAGCCGCTTCTCCAAGAAACGAGTTGGGGGTAGATCTCTCTCCACGGCAGGGGCCTCCCTCTGGAACAGCCTTCCTGCCTCCCTGAAACTTGAGGAGAACCATCTCCGGTTCCGTAAGCACCTCAAAACCTTCCTCTTTGCTTCTGCCTTCTCCCCCGTCTCCCCTGCTAAATTATTGACTGTAACTGCACTCAACCTGCAACTGGGCCGCTCTCCACTTGCACTGCCTCCGTAGCAACCCCTGCACTGCGGGACTGTCTCTGTATCCCTACAGCCCCCCTTACCAGCACTTGTCTGCACTTACCTTGCACTTGCCACCAGTCTGGCCCTATTATTTATCTGTTGTTCCACTACCGTGTACTGCACTTACCCCCTCCCTTTCCCCTTGCACTTTTCCCTTCCCTCCACCCATGCACTTGCACGATCTGAATGACACCTGGCCTAGTAGGATCGTTGTCTGTTCTTCCCTTGTTCCCCCCTCCCTGCCTCATCGCGCCTTGAAACACTTGTGTATAGGCGCGTTACAAATGCCATATCAGTGGTTTAGTTGCATTTAGAAAGTCTGCCCAATAGCATATCTGTGGTGTAATTGCATTTAGAAAGTCTGCCTAAAAGCATATATGTTGTCTAGTTGCATTCATAAAGTCAGCCTAATAACAGATCTGTGGTGTAGTTGCATTCAGAAAGTCTGCCTAATAGCATATCTGTGGTCTAGTTGCATTCATAAAGTCTGCCTAATAGCATATCTGTGGTGTAGTTGCATTTAGAAAGTCTGCACAATAGCATATCTGTGGTGTAGTTGCATTTAGAAAGTCTGCCTAAAAGCATTTCTGTAGTCTAGTTGCATTTAGAAAGTCTGCCTAAAAGCATATCTTTGGTTTAGTTGCATTTAGAAAGTCTGCCTAAAAGCATACTAGTGGTCTAGTTGCATTCAGAAAGTCTGCCTAATAGCATATCTGTGGTGTAGTTGCGTTTAGAAAGTCTGCCTAAAAGCATATCTGTGGTCTAGTTGCATTAAGAAAGTCTGCCTGAAAGCATATCTGTGGTCTAGTTGCATTTAGAAAGTCTGACTAATAACATATCTGTGGTGTAGTTACATTCATAAAGTCTGCCTAACAACATATCTGTGGTTTAGTTGCATGTAGAAAGTCTGCCTAAAAGCATATCTGTGGTCGAGTTGCATTAAGAAAGTCTGCCTAAAAGCATATCTGTGGTCTAGTTGCATTCATAAAGTTTGCCTAATAGCAGATCTGTGGTGTAGTTGCATTTAGAAAGTCTGCCTAAAAGAATATCTGTGGTCTAGTTGCATTTAGAAAGTCTGCCTAATAGCATATCTGTGGTCTAGTTGCATTTAGAAAGTCTGCCTAAAAGCATATCTGTGGTTTAGTTGCATTTAGAAAGTCTGCCTAAAAGAATATCTGTGGTCTAGTTGCATTCATAAAGTCTGCCTAATAGCATATCTGTGGTGTAGTTGCATTCAGAAAGTCTGCCTAATAGCATATCTGTGGTGTAGTTGCATTCAGAAAGTCTGCCTAATAGCATATCTGTGGTGTAGTTGCGTTTAGAAAGTCTGCCTAAAAGCATATCTGTGGTCTAGTTGCATTAAGAAAGTCTGCCTAAAAGCATATCTGTGGTGTAGTTGCATTCATAAAGTCTGACTAATAGTGTATCTGTGGTGTAGTTGCATTTAGAAAGTCTGCCTAAAAGCATATCTGTGGTGTAGTTGTATTTAGAAAGTCTGCCTAAAAGCATATCTGTGGTCTAGTTGCATTCATAAAGTCTGCCTAATAGCATATCTGTGGTGTAGTTGCATTTAGAAAGTCTGCCCAATAGCTTATCTGTGGTGTAGTTTCATTTAGAAAATCTGCTTAAAAGCATATCTGTGGTCTAGTTGCATCTAGAAAGTCTGCCTAAAAGCATATCTGTGGTCTAGTTGCATCTAGAAAGTCTGCCTAAAAGCATATCTGTGGTGTCGTTGCATTTAGAAAGTCTGCCTAAAAGCATATCTGTGGTCTAGTTGCATTAAGAAAGTCTGCCTAAAAGCATATCTGTGGTGTAGTTGCATTCAGAAAGTCTGCCTAATAGCATATCAGTGGTGTAGTTGCATTCAGAAAGTCTGACTAAAAGCATATCTGTGGTCTACTTGCATCTAGGAAGTCTGCCTAAAAGCATATCTGTGGTGTCGTTGCATTAAGAAAGTCTGCCTAAAAGCATATCTGTGGTGTAGTTGCATTTAGAAAGTCTGCCTAAAAGAATATCTGTGGTCTAGTTGCATCTAGAAAGTCTGCCTAATAGCATATTAGTGGTGTAGTTGCATTTAGAAAGTCTGTCTAAAAGCATATCTGTGGTGTAGTTGTATTTAGACAGTCTGCCTAATAGCATATCCGTGGTCTAGTTGCATTCAGAAAGTCTGCCTAATAGCGTATCTGTGGTGTAGTTGCATTTAGAAAGTCTGCCTAAAAGCATATCTGTGGTGTAGTTGCATTCAGAAAGTCTGCCTAATAGAATATCAGTGGTCTAGTTGCATTCAGAAAGTCTGCCTAACAGAATATCAGTGGTCTAGTTGCATTCAGAAAGTCTGCCTAGTAGCATATCTGTGGTGTAGTTGCATCTAGAAAGTTTGCCTAAAAGCATATCCGTGGTCTAGTTGCATTCAGAAAGTCTGCCTAATAGCGTATCTGTGGTGTAGTTGCATTTAGAAAGTCTGCCTAAAAGCATATCTGTGGTGTAGTTGCATTCAGAAAGTCTGCCTAATAGAATATCAGTGGTCTAGTTGCATTTAGAAAGTCTGCCTACAAGCATATCAGTGGTTTAGTTGCATTTAGAAAGTCTGCCCAATAGCTTATCTGTGGTGTAGTTGCATCTAGAAAGTTTGCCTAAAAGCATATCTGTGGTGTAGTTGCATTTAGATAGTCTGCCTAAAAGAATATCTGTGGTCTAGTTGCATCTAGAAAGTCTGCCTAATAGCTTATTAGTGGTGTAGTTGCATTTAGAAAGTCTGCCTAAAAGCATATCTGTTGTCTAGTTGCATTCATAAAGTCTGCCTAATAGCATATCTGTGGTTTAGTTGCATTTAGAAAGTCTGCCTAATACAGAACTGTCGCCTAGTTGAATTCAGAAAGTCCACCTAGTAGCATATCAATGGTTTAGTTGCATTTAGAAAGTCTGCCTAAAAGCATATCTGTGGTCTAGTTGCATTTAGAAAGTCTGCCTAAAAGCATAACTGTGGTTTGGTTGCATTTAGGAAGTCTGCCTAAAAGCATATTTGTGCTCTAGTTCCATTTAGAAAGTCTGCCTAATAGCATATCTGTGGTGTAGTTACATTCATAAAGTCTGCCTAACAGCATATCTGTGGTTTAGTTGCATTTAGAAAGTCTGCCTAAAAGCATATCTGTGGTCTAGTTGCATCTAGAAAGTCTGCCTAAAAGCATATCTGTGGTCTAGTTGCATATCTAAAAAGTCTGCCTAAAAGCATATCTGTGGTCTAGTTGCATCTAGAAAGTCTGCCTAAAAGAATATCTGTGGTCTAGTTGCATTTAGAAAGTCTGCCTAAAAGCATATCTGTGGTCTAGTTGCATTTAGAAAGTCTGCCTAAAAGCATATCTGTGGTTTAGTTGCATTTAGAAAGTCTGCCTAAAAGCATATCTGTGGTTTAGTTGCATTTATAAAGGTCTGCCTAAAAGCATATCTGTGGTCTAGTTGCATTCATAAAGTCTGCCTAATAGCATATCTGTGGTGTAGTTGCATTTAGAAAGTCTGCACAATAGCGTATCTGTGGTGTAGTTGCATTTAGAAAGTCTGCCTAAAAGCATATCTGTGTTCTAGTTGCATCTAGAAAGTCTTCCTAAAAGCATATCTGTGGTCTAGTTGCATATCTAAAAAGTCTGCCTAAAAGCATATCTGTGGTGTCGTTGCATTAAAAAAGTCTGCCTAATAGCATATCTGTGGTGTAGTTGCATTCAGAAAGTCCGCCTAATAGCATATCTGTGGTGTAGTTGCATTCAGAAAGTCTGCACAATAATATATCTGTGATGTAGTTACATCTAGAAAGTCTGCTGAATAGCATATCTGTCGTTTAGTTGCATTTAGAAAGTCTGCCTAAAAGCATATCTGTGGTCTAGTTGCATTTAGAAAGTCTGCCTAAAAGCATATCTGTGGTTTAGTTGCATTTAGAAAGTCTGCTTAAAAGCATATCTGTGCTCTAGTTCCATTTAGAAAGTCTGCCTAATAGCATATTAGTGGTCTAGTTGCATTCAGAAAGTCTGCCTAATAGCATATCTGTGGTGTAGTTGCGTTTAGAAAGTCTGCCTAAAAGCATATCTGTGGTCTAGTTGCATTAAGAAAGTCTGCCTAAAAGCATATCTGTGGTGTAGTTGCATTCAGAAAGTCTGCCTAAAAGCATATCTGTGGTGTAGTCGTATTTAGAAAGTCTGCCTAAAAGCATATCTGTGGTCTAGTTGCATTCATAAAGTCTGCCTAATAGCATATCTCTGGTGTAGTTGCATTTAGAAAGTCTGCCCAATAGCTTATCTGTGGTGTAGTTGCATTTAGGAAATCTGCCTAAAAGCATATCTGTGGTCTAGTTGCATCTAGAAAGTCTGCCTAAAAGCATATCTGTGGTCTACTTGCATCTAGGAAGTCTGCCTAAAAGCATATCTGTGGTGTCGTTGCATTAAGAAAGTCTGCCTAAAAGCATATCTGTGGTGTAGTTGCATTTAGAAAGTCTGCCTAAAAGAATATCTGTGGTCTAGTTGCATCTAGAAAGTCTGCCTAATAGCATATTAGTGGTGTAGTTGCATTTAGAAAGTCTGTCTAAAAGCATATCTGTGGTGTAGTTGTATTTAGACAGTCTGCCTAATAGCATATCCGTGGTCTAGTTGCATTCAGAAAGTCTGCCTAATAGCGTATCTGTGGTGTAGTTGCATTTAGAAAGTCTGCCTAAAAGCATATCTGTGGTGTAGTTGCATTCAGAAAGTCTGCCTAATAGAATATCAGTGGTCTAGTTGCATTCAGAAAGTCTGCCTAGTAGCATATCTGTGGTGTAGTTGCATTTAGAAAGTCTGCCTAATAGCATACCTGTGGTGTAGTTGCATCTAGAAAGTCTGCCTAAAAGCATATCTGTGGTGTCGTTGCATTTAGAAAGTCTGCCTAAAAGCATATCTGTGGTCTAGTTGCATTAAGAAAGTCTGCCTAAAAGCATATCTGTGGTGTAGTTGCATTCAGAAAGTCTGCCTAATAGCATATCAGTGGTGTAGTTGCATTCAGAAAGTCTGACTAATAGTGTATCTGTGGTGTAGTTGTATTTAGAAAGTCTGCCTAAAAGCATATCTGTGGTCTAGTTGCATTCATAAAGTCTGCCTAATAGCATATCTGTGGTGTAGTTGCATTTAGAAAGTCTGCCCAATAGCTTATCTGTGGTGTAGTTGCATTTAGGAAATCTGCCTAAAAGCATATCTGTGGTCTAGTTGCATCTAGAAAGTCTGCCTAAAAGCATATCTGTGGTCTAGTTGCATCTAGAAAGTCTGCCTAAAAGCATATCTGTGGTCTACTTGCATCTAGAAAGTCTGCCTAAAAGCATATCTGTGGTGTCGTTGCATTAAGAAAGTCTGCTTAAAAGCATATCTGTGGTGTAGTTGCATTTAGAAAGTCTGCCTAAAAGAATATCTGTGGTCTAGTTGCATCTAGAAAGTCTGCCTAATAGCATATTAGTGGTGTAGTTGCATTTATAAAGGTCTGCCTAAAAGCATATCTGTGGTCTAGTTGCATTCATAAAGTCTGCCTAATAGCATATCTGTGGTGTAGTTGCATTCAGAAAGTCTGCCTAATAGCATATCTGTGGTGTAGTTGCATTTAGAAAGTCTGCACAATAGCATATCTGTGGTGTAGTTGCATTTAGAAAGTCTGCTGAATAGCATATCTGTCGTTTAGTTGCATTTAGAAAGTCTGCCTAAAAGCATATCTGTGGTCTAGTTGCATCTAGAAAGTCTGCCTAAAAGCATATCTGTGGTCTAGTTGCATATCTAAAAAGTCTGCCTAAAAGCATATCTGTGGTGTCGTTGCATTAAAAAAGTCTGCCTAAAAGAATATCTGTGGTCTAGTTGCATCTAGAAAGTCTGCCTAATAGCATATTAGTGGTCTAGTTGCATTCAGAAAGTCTGCCCAATAGCATATCTGTGGTTTAGTTGCATTTAGAAAGTCTGCCCAATAGCTTATCTGTGGTGTAGTTGCATTTAGAAAGTCTGCCTAAAAGCATATCTGTTGTCTAGTTGCATTCATAAAGTCAGCCTAATCGCAGATCTGTGGTGTAGTTGCATTTAAAAAGTCTGCCTAAAAGCATATCCCTCTGCAGCCACCCCTCCTCCCTCCTTCTCTGCCTTTCCCCTTCTCTCCGCTGATGAGGTTTCCAGACAAGTCCGATCTATGAAAGTCTCGTCAAAACAGGATCACCCCTGTTCCTCCAAAACTATCAAGGGCCACATCGATTCCCTGGCTCCTGCCCTGGCTGACTTTTGCAACCACTCCTTCGCCTCTGGAGTCTTCCCATCCCCCCCTTAAGCACTCCCTTGTGCACCCTCTTCTTAAGAAACCCTCTTCCCACCCCTCCTGCCCGGCCAACTATCGCCCAACTCCATCACTCCCTTCCTGGGCAAGCTCCTGGAGAAACTCACCATCTCACAGCTTTATCTTCATGCTGAATCTGTTGGTAGTCTTCATGACCATCAGTCTGGCTTCAGAGCTGCCAGAAGCACAGAAACTGCTCTCCTGAACATCCGTGAGGACCTGCTCTCGATCCTTGACTCCAACACTCCGTGTGTTCTCATTTTGCTCGATCTGTCTTCTGCCTTTGATACTGTCAACCATGCCATCTGCTCACCCGTCTCCGTGATAACCTGGGTATCACTGGTCAGGCTCTGGCGTGGCTGACCTCTTTCCTCTCCAATCGACCCTCCCAGGTCCAACTGGGGTCCTTCCTCTCAGACATCTTTTTCTCTACCTGTGGTGTCCCCCAGGGATCTAACCTCTTTCCCTGGCTGTTCAACCAATATCTGGCACTCCTTGCCCACCGCATCGCTGCTCTCTGCCCCAACTTTCAGTTCTATGCGGATGATACCCAGCTTATTTTCAGGCTACCCTCGGCCTCCTCCCCTCCCTCCCTCATCTCTGACTGTCTGCTATCCAGGAATGGTGTGCCGCCAATGACCTCTGCCTTAATGCCAGTAAGACTGAGATTCTACTCATCGGCATACCCACTCCCTCCTTCCCTGCTACGCTCTGGCCGGCCTCTCTTGGCCCTCCTCCTGCCCCTACCTGCAAGGCAAAAAACCTCGGGGTTATCTTCGACTCCACACTCCCTCTCTCCTCCCATTTCTGATGTCTCTAAGAAGTCACACTACGAGCTGCACCTCCTCAGAGGTATTCTTCTTTTCCTCTCCTTCCCCCAGAAGCTCACTGTCCCCCGAGCCCTAGTTCTCTCGAAGCTGGACTTCTGCAACAGCCTCTATCTAAATCTGCCTGCCTCTACTCTCCGTCCTCTGCAACTTATCCAGAACAGGACTGCGAGACTGGTCCTTGGCCTCAAGCCCAGGGATCGTATCTCTCCAGGACTGAAATCTCTAAACTGGCTCCCAGTGGCTGCGAGGATTAAGTTCAAAACCCTCTGCATTGTTCACAAGGCCTTCTGGGGCCTAAATACCTTCAACTCTCTTCCTAAATATCTTCCCTCTCAAGCTCATCCGTCTCCAACTCCCTCAGGGTCAGCCGCTTCTCCAAGAAACGAGTTGGGGGTCGATCTCTCTCCACGGCAGGGGCCTCCCTCTGGAACAGCCTTCCTGCCTCCCTGAAACTTGAGGAGAACCATCTCCGGTTCCGGAAGCACCTCAAAACCTTCCTCTTTGCTTCTGCCTTCTCCCCCCCTCTCCCCTGCTAAATTATTGACTGTAACTGCACTCAACCTGCAACTGGGCCGCTCTCCACTTGCACTGCCTCCCTAGCAACCCTTGCACTGCGGGACTGTCTCTGTATCCCTACAGCCCCCCTTACCAGCACTTGTCTGCACTTACCTTGCACTTGCCACCAGTCTGGCCCTATTATTCATCTGCTGTTCCACTACCATGTACTGCACTTCCCCCCTCCCTTTCCCCTTGCACTTTTCCCCTTCCCTCCACCCATGCACTTGCACGATCTGAATGACACCTGGCCTAGTAGGATCGTTGTCTGTTCTTCCCTTGTTCCCCCCTCCCTGCCTCATCGCGCCTTGAAACACTTGTGTATAGGCGCGTTACAAATGCCATATCAGTGGTTTAGTTGCATTTAGAAAGTCTGCCCAATAGCTTATCTGTGGTGTAGTTGCATTTAGAAAGTCTGCCTAATAGCATATCTGTGGTGTAGTTGCATTTAGAAAGTCTGCCTAAAAGCATATCTGTGCTCTAGTTCCATTTAGAAAGTCTGACTAATAACATATCTGTGGTGTAGTTACATTCATAAAGTCTGCCTAACAGCATATCTGTGGTTTAGTTGCATGTAGAAAGTCTGCCTAAAAGCATATCTGTGGTGTAGTTGCATTTAGAAAGTCTGCCTAAAAGAATATCTGTGGTCTAGTTGCATCTAGAAAGTCTGCCTAATAGCATATTAGTGATCTAGTTGCATTCAGAAAGTCTGCCTAATAGCATATCTGTGGTGTAGTTGCATTTAGAAAGTCTGCCTAAAAGCATATCTGTGGTCTAGTTGCATTAAGAAAGTCTGCCTAAAAGCAAATCTGTGGTGTAGTTGCATTCAGAAAGTCTGCCTAATAACATATCAGTGGTGTAGTTGCATTCAGAAAGTCTGCCTAATAGCATATCTGTGGTGTAGTTGCATTTAGAAAGTCTGCCCAATAGCTTATCTGTGGTGTAGTTGCAGTTAGAAAATCTGCTTAAAAGCATATCTGTGGTCTAGTTGCATCTAGAAAGTCTGCCTAAAAGCATATCTGTGGTGTTGTTGCATTAAGAAAGTCTGCCTAAAAGCATATCTGT
This sequence comes from Ambystoma mexicanum, assembly GCF_040938575.1. NCBI lineage: Eukaryota > Metazoa > Chordata > Amphibia > Caudata > Ambystomatidae > Ambystoma > Ambystoma mexicanum. The sequence goes on along the minus strand of NC_090934.1, from coordinate 752,315,823 downwards.
GGTGTAGTTGCATTTAGAAAGTCTGCCTAAAAGAATATCTGTGGTCTAGTTGCATCTAGAAAGTCTGCCTAATAGCATATTAGTGGTGTAGTTGCATTTAGAAAGTCTGCCCAATAGCTTATCTGTGGTGTAGTTGCATATAGAAAGTCTGCCTAAAAGCATATCTGTGGTGTAGTTGCATTTAGAAAGTCTGCCTAAAAGCATATCTGTTGTCTAGTTGCATTCAGAAAGTCTGCTTAATAGCATATCTGTGGTCTAGTTGCATTAAGAAAGTCTGCCTAAAAGCATATCTGTGGTGTAGTTGCATTTAGAAAGTCTGCCTAAAAGCATATCTGTTGTCTAGTTGCATTCATAAAGTCAGCCTCATAGCAGATCTGTGGTGTAGTTGCATTCAGAAAGGCTGCCTAATAGCATATCAATGGTTTAGTTGCATTTAGAAAGTCTGCCTAAAAGCATATCTGTGGTCTACATGCATTTAGAAAGTCTGCCTAAAAGCATATCTGTGGTTTAGTTGCATTTAGAAAGTCGGACTAAAAGAATATCTGTGGTCTATTTGCATTCATAAAGTCTGCCTAATAGCATATCTGTGGTGTAGTTGCATTCAGAAAGTCTGCCTAATAGCATATCTGTGCTCTAGTTCCATTTAGAAAGTCTGCCTAATAGCATATCTGTGGTGTAGTTACATTCATAAAGTCTGCCTAACAGCAGATCTGTGGTGTAGTTGCATTTAGAAAGTCTGCCTAAAAGAATATCTGTGGTCTAGTTGCACCTAGAAAGTCTGCCTAATAGCATATTAGTGGTCTAGTTGCATTCAGAAAGTCTGCCTAATAGCATATCTGTGGTGTAGTTGCATTCAGAAAGTCTGCCTAATAGCGTATCAGTGGTGTAGTTGCATTCAGAAAGTCTGCCTAATAGCGTATCTGTGGTGTAGTTGCATTTAGAAAGTCTGCCTAAAAGCATATCTGTGGTGTATTTGTATTTAGAAAGTCTGCCTAAAAGCATATCTGTGGTCTAGTTGCATTCATAAAGTCTGCCTAATAGCATATCTGTGGTGTAGTTGCATTAAGAAGGTCTGCCCAATAGCTTATGTGTGGTGTAGTTGCATTTAGAAAATCTGCCTAAAAGCATATCTGTGGTCTAGTTGCATCTAGAAAGTCTGCCTAAAAGCATATCTGTGGTGTACTTGCATTCAGAAAGTCTGCCTAATAGCATATCTGTGGTGTAGTTCCATTTAGAAAGTCTGCACAATAGCATATCTGTGGAGTAGTTACATCTAGAAAGTCTGCTGAATAGCATATCTGTCATTTGGTTGCATTTAGAAAGTCTGCCTAAAAGCAGATCTGTGGTCTAGTTGCATCTAGAAAGTCTGCCTAAAAGCATATCTGTGGTCTAGTTGCATCTAAAAAGTCTGCCTAAAAGCATATCTGTGGTGTCGTTGCATTAAGAAAGTCTGCCTAATAGCATATTAGTGGTCTAGTTGCATTCAGAAAGTCTGCCCAATAGCATATCTGTGGTGTAGTTGCATTTAGAAAGTCTTCCTAAAAGCATATCTGTGGTGTAGTTGTATTTAGAAAGTCTGCCTAAAAGCATATCAGTGGTTTAGTTGCATTCAGAAAGTCTGCCCAATAGCTTATCTGTGGTGTAGTTGCATTTAGAAAATCTGCCTAAAAGCATATCTGTGCTCTAGTTGCATCTAGAAAGTCTGCCTAAAAGCATATCTGTGGTGTAGTTGCATTCAGAAAGTCTGCCTAAAAGCATATCTGTTGTCTAGTTGCATTCATAAAGTCAGCCTAATAGCAGATCTGTGGTGTAGTTGCATTCAGAAAGTCTGCCTAATACAGAACTGTCGCCTAGTAGAATTCAGAAAGTCCACCTAATAGCATATCAATGGTTTAGTTGCATTCAGAAAGTCTGCCTAATAGCATATCTGTGGTGTAGTTCCATCTAGAAAGTGTGCCTAATAGCATATCGGTGGTTTAGTTGTATTTAGAAAGTCTGCCTAAAAGCATATCTGTGCTCTAGTTCCATTTAGAAAGTCTGCCTAATAGCATATCTGTGGTGTAGTTGCATTCAGAAAGTCTAAATAGAAATTGTGATCTAGTTGAACCGTGAATAATCTCAACCTGTGGTATAGTTGAATTTACATACTGTGAATATTCTCGCCGTATGGTATAGTTGAATTTGAAAACTACAAATAATATCAACCAATGGTATAGTTGAATTTGAAAACTGTGAATAATCTCACCATGTTGTATAGTTGAATTTATAAACTGAATAATCTGACCCTGTGGTATAGTTGCATTTTGAATCTGTGATTAATATCACCCGGTGGTATAGTTGAACTTAGAAACTGAATAATTCTCACCCGGTGGTATAGTTGAACTTAGAAAGTGCGAATAATCGCTGTAGTACAGTTAATCAGAGTGTGTGAACAATTAACATCCGGTGGCATAGTTGAAGTGAGACGGTTTGAACAAAATCATCCAACGCCAACTATAACACAGGTCAAACTAATCCAAACATGGGTTCACCCAACCCACCAAAGTCCACCGAAAAGGACCCCCTTGCGCCCGCCTACCCTCCCATCCCCCTTCCCCAAGCCATCCCTCCCTCCACCACATCCTCTACCCTTCCCCTATCCAAACAGCAAGCCAGGGGGGGTACAATGGCGAGCCAACCATCCTAAAACCACTGCTCCTCCCATCCCCTCTACCCACCCGCCTACTATCATCATACCCGCTCCCCCGACTAACAGACCGCCTAGCCTCCCAAGCACACCCAGCCCCGCAACCATCCACCCTCGCTCCCCTCATCAACTCCCACCATCATTCCCCTCTCCTTCACCACTCCTTCCCCTCCCTAAAAATTGCACGCCTCGCCCTGGCAAGAACAGTAGCCACTTCCCTTTCCCCCTCCGACCCCCTTACCCTCTCTCACACAGCAACCGCAACAAAAACACTGAAGAGGAAACAAACCTTGTCTCCCTCAATCTCTCAGTACTCATTGCCACTCCTGTCTCGACCCACAACCTCATCCTCCCAATCTCGATCATCATCACCCTCCCCCCACTACCTCACTCTGCCTGAAACCCCTCTCCCTCGAATTCTCACCGACCACCAATGAAACTCCTAACCCCTCACACCCCACCTTCAAATCCCCTGACCCAAATCCAATCAACCCGTCACACCAGTCCAACCCCTCCCCACCCAAACTCAACTGTCCACCTACTCTTCCCATCGACCACCAACCACCCCCCTCTCTCTCACCAGTCTCCACTCTCTCCCCTCCCACCCCCACCTCTGCCACTCCCTCATCATCCTCCTTTACCAAAGTAAATTGCATCCTTTTTAATGCCCGATCTGTAGCAAAACACAGACACAGCATCTTTGACCTCCTCGCCTCTGACAAACCGGACCTGGTCTTTATCACGGAAACCTGGTTCTCTGACAACTTTGCCCCTATCGCCAATGAAGCCTTCCCCACCCCCAGACTACTTCCTCATCCCACTGAACCATCCCTCTAAAGGAGGAGGAATAGCAATCACCTTCCAGTCTCACTTCTACACCTCAATCATCGACAACCAACCATCCATTCCATCCTGCGAATCTCTCCTTGTAAAACTATCCCTCCCCCCTTTGTTCTCCCACAGCTTCCTAATCATCTACAGACCCCCTGGCTATGATAAACAATTCTCAAACAACCTCTGCGACTCTATTGCCACCCTCCAACTAAACCATCCCACCCTCACCTTTCTAGGAGATTTCAACATATGGCTTGACATCCCCATCAACCCTATGACCCACTCTCTGGTTGACGGCCTAGATGCGATTAACCTCCATACCCACATAAATAGGCCAACTCACTATAAAGGACACACCCTTGCTGCCATCTTCAGCTCCCACAACCTGATACATCTAAACTGCGCCACCCCTATCATCTGGTCCGATTACTTCATTGTTTCTTTCGCCATTCGCTCACCCAACCCGCTCCCCTTACCCGAACCAGAACCTCCAGATCTACGCTAATGCTTGAAGAAAATAAAAATCCTTCCCGACTTAGCGGATGCACTCCTTCGGTCTCCACCCCCTACCCGCACACCCAATGAACACCTAACCTCGGACGCCTTTGACTCATGGCTCAACACCTCACTAATCCCACTCACCCCCTCTTGCAAACTATCAGCTCACCATGGCCTTTTTCCTAGATGGTTCACACCAGAACTGAAGACCACTAAACAACTATATAAATCCCTAGAACGCAAATGGCGGAAAGACAAACCACCCAGAGCAGAACCACCTTGGCCCAACACAATCACCACTACAAGGCTGAAATCCAGAAAGCTAAAAAAAAGCCCATTTCAACTTCCAAATCCTAAACTGTAAAAACCACAGCAAAGAACTTCACAAAATCATAGCCGAATTCACCAAACCATCATGTACCACCACCCTTACCACTCCCTCACAATCACTGTGCGACTCTCTCTCTCTCTCCACTAATACGCCACAGCTCTCGAAAAAACAAACTCTCTAACCAACAAACTAGCTCTCTTACACCCACCATGCCATCCCACCACCTACGACCGCTACCCAACCTACTGACTCATTCATTCCAATATCAACTGACCATTTTCTCAATCTTCTCTTTGCCCGCAAACCATCCGGCTCCCTGCTGGACCCCTGCCCAGCCACAACCCTCAAAGAAATGTTTGCATCTACCTGTGCAGGAGAACACGCAAGAACCATCATAAACGACTCCCTCTCCTCAGGCATTTTTCCCGATGCGTTCAAAACTATTCATGTCAAGCCTCTTCTAAAAAAAAAAAAACTTCCCTCGACCCCAAAAACTACCACCCCATCTCAAACACCAGGTTCCTTGCCAAACTCATTGACCAAACTGCCTACCTCCAACTCCCAACTAAATGCCTTTGTCAAAGCCAACAATCTCCTAGACACCGCTCAATCAGGTTTCAGAGCCTGACACGGAACCAAAACCACCCTAACCTCAATCTGGGATGACCTTAAAAACATTGCAGATTTTGCAGGATGCGCTGCACTAATCCTTCTTGACCTATCCGCCGCCTTCGACACAATCAACCACTCAGTCTTCCTTGACCACCTCCACTCCCTGGGAATCCGTTGAAACGCTCTCAAATGGATAGCATCCTTCCTCAACAATAGGAACCAAATAACCCTATTTTCCGCCTATGTTTCCCACGTTCGACCAGTCAACACTGGAGTTCGACAATGAGCGTGCCTATCATCCCTCCTGTTTAACCTCTATATGTCCACCCTCCCACGAATAATCAGCTCGCATAATATCCTGTGCTACAACTACGCTGAGACACAACTAATCCTAAAACTCCTGAATTCCAAACCCAACTGCCAACCCGACCTTGCTTCCTGCCCCCTCGACATAGATCACGGGATGACCACAAACCACCTCTTGCTAAACCCCTCCAAAACTGAAATCATGGTATCTGGCAACACCAAACTTCTTCCGCACCCGCTACCCTGGCCATCTGCCATGGGCAATTCCCTGACAGCCTCAGATTCAGTAAAAAACCTTGGATGCACCCTAGACTCAGACCTAACCCTCTCTCTCCAAGTCAACGTCTCTAAGTCCTGCCACTACCACCTTAAAACTCTTATGCACATTTTTCCATACCTCTCCTTTCCCCAACAGACTCTCCACGGTCCAATCAATTGTTATGTCAAGACTGGACTATGCTAACCCCCTCTACCTCGGAGTCCACGCGTACCACTTGACTAAACTGCAAAGAGCATAAAATGCTGCAGCCAAACTGCTACTAGCACTTGGCCCAAGAGATCACATCTCCCCAGCCCTCAAAACTCTGCACTGGCTTCCGGTTGCCCGAAGGGTGACCTTCAAAACCTTATGCATCTCTCACCGAGCAATGCATAAAACAGGTCCTCAATATCTTCAAGACAAACTAAAACCCTACCATCCTCCATGCACTCCAAGATCAAGCTCTGCCGGCCTCCTAGTCATACCAAAAACCAACTCGGTTAGGTGGATCCTCATTCTCAGCAGTCGCCCCCACTCTGTGGAACGCACTTCCACCCCACATCCGACTCACCAAGGACCTCATGTCTTTCTGCAAATTACTGAAAACATGGCTCTTCCCCTAAAATCGACTCAACTCCAACTGGATAACATCAATCAATGACCTTAGCCCAAAGCTGCAATATCATAAATAACAATCCAGCATCATGATCCAAGCGAGAAATCGAAAACTAAAAACCGCTAATGTAAATTAGAACGGATAAACTGAATAGAATGAGTGAAGTGGATGAAAGGAGTGAAGTGGATGAAAGGAGTGAAGTGGATGAAAGGAGTGAAGTGGATGAAAGGAGTGAAGTGGATGAAATTAAGGAAATGGATGAAATAAATGAAATGGACGAGAGGAACGAAGTGGACGAGAGGATGGAATAGATGGAGTACATGGTATGGGTGGAGTGCACGGAATAGATAGAGCGCAGGGAACCGATATATGGCATGGAATGACAGAGTGCAGGGAATTAATGGAACAAATGGAATAGATTAATGAAGTACATGAGATGGATGGAATGCACAGGATGGATGGAGCACACAGGACGGATGGCGTGCGTGCAACGGATGACGTGGGTAGAACGGATGAAGTGATCGGAACGGATGAAGTGGGCGGAACGGATGAAGTGCATGGGTTGGACAAAGTGCATGGATCAGAAGGAATCCATGGAACTGATTGAACGGATGGAGTGCATAGAACTGAGGGAGTACATGCAACGGATGGAATGCATGGAACTGATAGATGGCATCAAATGGACATTGTGCAAGAACAGTTGGAGTGCATGGATGTGGAGCCGATGAAGAGTGCAGAGCCAATGAAGAGTGCAGAGCCAATGAAGAGTGCAGAGCCAATGAAGAGTGCAGAGCCAATGAAGAGTGCAGAGCCAATGAAGAGTGCAGAGCCAATGAAGAGTGCAGAGCCAATGAAGAGTGCAGAGCCAATGAAGAGTGCAGAGCCAATGAAGAGTGCAGAGCCAATGAAGAGTGCAGAGCCAATGAAGAGTGCAGAGCCAATGAAGAGTGCAGAGCCAATGAAGAGTGCAGAGCCAATGAAGAGTGCAGAGCCAATGAAGAGTGCAGAGCCAATGAAGAGTGCAGAGCCAATGAAGAGTGCAGAGCCAATGAAGAGTGCAGAGCCAATGAAGAGTGCAGAGCCAATGAAGAGTGCAGAGCCAATGAAGAGTGCAGAGCCAATGAAGAGTGCAGAGCCAATGAAGTGGGCGGAACGGATGGAATGCATGAAGTGCATGGATCAGAAGGAATGCATAGAACTGATAGAGGGCATCGAATGGACTTTGTGCAAGAATGGTTGGCGTGAATGGAAAGGTTGGAGTGAATGAAATGCATGGAGTTTTCACAACGGATGGGGTGGACTCAACGGATGGAGTAGACGCAACGGTTCGAGTGGTGAAACGGATCGAGTGATGGAATGGACAGAGGATTCCATTGGAGTAGTGGGAACAAATGTAACTGACGGAACGGTTTCAATGGATGAAACAAATGAAGTGGACGGAACAGATGGAGTACAAGAAACCCATAGAGTGCATGAAAGAGATGAGTCCATAGAACAGATGGAGACCATGGAACGGATAGAGTCCATGGAACGGATAGAGTCCATGGAACGGATAGAGTCCATGGAACGGATAGAGTCCATGGAACGGATAGAGTCCATGGAACGGATAGAGTGCATGGAACGGATAGAGTGCATGGAACGGATAGTGCGCATTGAATGATAGGAACAAATGGAGTGGATAGAGCGGATTGAACGGATGGAATAGATGTTACGGATAGAACTGATGGAGTGCATAAAAGGGAGGGAGGGAGATCATGGAACGGATGGAATGCATGAAACTAAAGTACATGGAAATGACGAGTACATAGAACCGATGGAGTGTAGATGACGGATGAAGTGCATGTGGCAGATGGAATGCATGGGACGGATGGAGTGCATCGAACTAATTGACTTTATGGAATGGATGGAACGGATGGAGTGGATGGAACCGATGGAATGGAATGATCAAATCGAGATGGTGGAACGAATGGAGCGGATAGAACACATGGAATGGGCAGAACGGATAGAGTGGGTGGAACCGGATGGAGATGGCTGAACAGTTTATGTAGATGAACGATCGAATGAATGGAATGACTAATAAACCAAATAAAGAACCAGACGAAATGTGTGAACAGACGAAGCCGATTGAACAGACTGGGTGAATAAAACAGATAGAATAAATGGTTCAGATGCACCTACTGAAAACCACCATATCACATCACCACCCTCACTCTTCTATACACCACCACTCAACTAGAACACAGCAATACTATGACACCTTCGATATAGCTGTTCTCATACCAACACCTGCCACATACTTCCCATCATCCTAAACACAACTGGCTGCACACCCGCCAGCCTAGGCGTTCTCCTCAGGCCTAACGCAGCCAGAATCAGTCTCGGTATCACCCTGCCAAAACGAACACATACTCCTGATCTCCCAACCACCACACCTATCGCTAAGAATCAGCTATCATACGAGTGCCACACCAGCTGCACACATAGCCGGTGCTCACACGCACCTTATGACTTTCTCTCCCTCTACTGACTTGAACTACGGTTCCCGAGGGCGTTCAACCTACCAGGGCATTGAGATCATACCAATGGTACATAAGGCGCTATATAAATGCAAAGTAACATAACCTGCTATCATTTACAATTCCAACATAATTCTATCTAGATGAGGCACATGCTATCATTCGCAATTCCATCCAAGTGTGGATCATGCTATGGATTAGCAGGCTTCCCTCACCTGCACTACACCAGAATGGCGAGTGTGGGGGACTACAAGGAAGGTAGGCTCAAGCACAATGGTGCAGCCTCCAATCAGGGGAGCAGGGCGGGAGGGTACAGGTTAACAAAGGAATGGATGCTGGGCAGGAGGGAACAGGCAATTACACTATGAGGCCCAGGAGGGTCTAAAATGGGCTTCCCTCACCTGCACGATGCCAGAATGGCAAGTGTGGGACACGGCAGGGAAGGTAGGCTCAAGCGCAACGGTGCAGACTCCAATCAGGGAGGAAACAGGATAACAAGGGAATGGATGCTGGGGAGGGAAAGGCAGAAGCAACAGCGCTGGGAACGCAAAAAAATGTAATACAAAAGCACAATGCCAATTACACTACGAGGCCCAGGAGGGTCTGAAATGGGCTTCCCTCACCTGCACGATGCCAGAATGGCAAGTGTGGGACACGGCAGGGAAGGTAGGCTCAAGCGCAACGGTGCAGACTCCAATCAGGGAGGAAACAGGATAACAAGGGAATGGATGCTGGGGAGGGAAAGGCAGAAGCAACAGCGCTGGGAACGCAAAAAAAATGTAATACAAAAGCACAATGCCAATTACACTACGAGGCCCAGGAGGGTCTGAAATGGGCTTCCCTCACCTGCACGACGCCAGATAGAGGAAGAATCCGCGCGTGGAATTACATGGTCGAAGCCAAACCCAGGAGCGCTGGTGAATTCGCCCCGTTCCCGTCAGCGCGGAAAAGGGGACTGAGGTGTGGCGCTGGAGGGCAGAGTCAGGGCAGCGCATGCTACTATGGGCTGCGCCTCTAAATTTAAAGGGAAAGAAGATTTTGCTGGTGAAAAAGGTTCCGTCTCCCGTCCCTCGGCGCAGGACGCCCATGCAGTATGGAGGGACGGGACGCAACAGAAAGACTGATTAGTGGGACCTGCAGGAAACTCGGGAGTCGCTGATAAAGGCGTCCGCGGGGGGCATTGGAGGGGGACAGAACGAGGCCTGATGATTTTTACTAGGGAGAGCAAAGGGAGATGCCAACTCTAATAAGATTGCTGCGGGAGGCATGATGGGGCTACTGTGTGTTTGGGATGAGAAAAGAGTTGCTTTAATTGCGAGGACCAGACTGACCTCGAAGTTATCCACTAAACTCATGTTGACAGTCAGGTGGACATCACGTGATTAGGAATTAGGGTAGGGCAGAGTTTTCAGGAACCTAACCAAACATTTTACAGCAACCCAAGGTGGAGATATCATCCCCCATGTGTGACGAAGTTGGAGCCAGAGAAGACCCAACCAATGAATATTTATATAGGCAGTATCCAGCGAGGGTGCGGGATGAACACTGTATATTGTGTACATCACAGATGACGATTTTTGTAGTTATAACGCGCTGTTTGCTTGAAGAAGAGAGCTCTGCGGTAGTGGACTTAATACTCTGTCGCCAATTCCTTTTACATACAAATAAAGCTCCTATTCTTCTCATAAAAGGGTGCTTATTCTTCCTCCCCGCCCCCCCTGCACCACAGAGGGTTATTTCTCGGTCTGGTTGTTGGAATGTTACCCTATTAAAAAAAAAAAAAGAAAAATCAAAGATGAGGAAAACGTGGGAGGACACAATCCATTTGAAAGGACCTGCTGTAATGTCACCATACAAAAAGTTCTCACTTTGAGGAATTAGTCGAGTACCCTTGGATTTAAGATGGGCCTTCAACACCCCAATGTCTTGTGCAACGTCGGTTTCCTTACCAGGAAAAAACACGAGCAGACAGTGCACCATACTTGAAAACGTTTTCACTTAATTTTGTAGCATTTCAAGGTGGACAGAGCTTTAGCCCTTGCCAGGATCACCTGACAATCTTGCAGACGGGACAGAGTCCCGAACTCTAAGAACACAGGAGCCAGGCCATCAGATTGAAAGAGGCCGTGATGCAGTACTGCTCCCCGATTCCTGGACAGCAGTGATTGGTGTGGGCGCAGCTTAATCAGTGTTGCTGATGAGGGCAAGGGGGGGGAGGGATCAGAGTACCTCGGCCACGCAGGGGCCACTAATATCAGTTTGCACTGATACAGTCTGAAGGTGTGTAGGACTCAAGGCGCTAGAGGAATCAGGGGAAATGCATACAGAAACTTCCCTTCCCATGGAAACGCAAAGGCATCCAGATAGCTCTCCGGATGGGGAAGCGGTTGGCAAAAGTCTTGCAGTAACTGTTGTCATGAGTGGCAGAGAGGTCAATCTCCAGAGTACTCCACGTTTGAAACAAGTGAAGCTTGTTGTGCATTTCCAAACTCATGGCAAGAGCGCAACTCGCTGCTGAGGGAGTCTGCCAGAGTATTCTGAATCCCTGGTAGATGAAGGGGAATGAGAAACATGCCCTGCTGTAGCACCCAAATGCCTCAGGGCCTGGGCCTCACTGGAAAGCTGTGGGGACCTTGCTCCCCCTTTCAGATATAAAATATCGATGTTGTGTTTTCAGTGTAAATCCGCACCACCTTTCCTGTCAGGCGGAGGACGACTTCAGACCCCAAAAAACTGCATGTAGCTCCAGCAGGTTGATGTTCTGGCTCTTTTTCTCCTCTGACCAAAGACCCTGGGTGTGTTTGTCCTGACAGTGGGCGCCCAAGCCCTCTCTTAAAGAATCTGTTGCGACAGTGGCCCGATGGTCCAGCAACCTGAAAGGACCGCTCTGCACCAGATGTTCCCTCACTGACCACCAGCGAAGGCTCAGCTTGGATCCACTGGGCATCGAGGAATTCCTGCACTGGTGGTATGTGTAACCGGCAGTTGGTGATCAACGGGATGCATGATGACTGGCATTACCTGGGCGCCGTTGAGACAGCACACCTTGTCTAGAAGAGCTGCCACCCTTTGGTCCGAGGGTCTGGTGGAGTAGGTTTGGGTGTCGGGTCTTGCTCCAAGGGTGCCTGCTGTGATGGAACCGGGCACGACTTTGGGAAGTTGATGGAGAAACCAAGTTGCTGTAGACACTGGATGGTGGCGGCAGTGTTGTTTTCTGCAAGCGTATAGGAGTCGGCTCTTACCAGTCTAGATACGGGTAGATGTGTATGGCCCTCTGCCGCAGGTGAGCCACCACAGGCCAAAGGCATTTGGTAAATACCCACCGATCAGACCGCAGGCCGAATCGAAGGGCCTTGAACTGATAATGTACTCCTGCCACTACAAAGCATAGGTAGCGTCAATGTGAATAGGGATGTGAAAGTAGACGTCCTCAAGGTCGAGGGGGCGCAAATAAATCTCCTTGTTGTTGCTGGGACAACACCTGCTGTAGTGCGACCATTGTGCTTTGAGGAACGTGTTGAGTACCCTCAGATCTAATATGGGCCTCCAATCCCCTGACTTGTTGTACAGTGATTTTTGTCCTTACCAGGAAGTAGCGGTAGTAGACTGCTGTGCCCAGGTCGTCCTTTCCCACTGCACCCTTTTGCTGCAGAGCTCATACTTATCAAGAGGTGTAGCAACTTTTTTGGTTTGTGCACGGGAGGAATGTCCGGTGAATAGTCCACGAACTCCAGCTAGTGGCCCTGCTGGAATGCACCTATTCATCGGTAGGGATGGGTGTCCATTCTTTAACAAACCTTGACAGTCTTCCCGCTGGGGTACTGAAGGAGGAGGACGTGGACTGGTCAACCCAGTTTCCTGGACTGGCTCCTAGATTGGAGGAGCCACAGCGTTGCTGCAAACAGCTGTAGGACTGGGACCTTTTCCTGTACTGGTTGCCTTACGAGTATGGGGTCTTATAAGAGGAAGACTGGTATGTTGTGGGGTTATCCCGCAAAGTCCTGCCATATCCCCCTTTTCCTGACTGAACAAAAGGAATTGAGCCTTTGCTGTTGTGTGCCCAAGGCGCAAGTGGTTTCCGTATCCAATTTTATGGACTGTAAGGCCTCATCTATCTTTTTCCCCCAAAAAGGACAGATCCATCAAAGCGCATATCCACAACCCTGGACTGGACGTTGGGTTGAATATCTGTGGCCGTGAGCCAACCGTGCCTGCGTAAGACCGCTCCATTCCCAAGTTGGCAAAAACCAGCATCAGTGATGTCCACAGAGACCGTAATAGCATGGTCTGATGCCCACTGGCCTTCATGGAAGATGTCCAAGGCCTCCTGCTTCTCGTCATCCAGCACAAAGACCAGCAGGGGACCCAATTTGTACTACAGCTCACGATCATAACGTGAGAGTATGGCCACATTGCATTAGCCACCCTGATAGTCGAGACTGCCGTGGTAATGATTTTCTTACCGAAGGCGTCAAAGCATTTGCCTTCCTTGTCTGGGGGTGCAGGGCAGGACGATGATGGCTTAGCTGACCTTTTTCTGGCAGCCGCAGAGACAACAGAGTCTGGTATGGGTTGAACATGGAGGCAGACGGCAGCACTCTCTGGGGCTCTGTACTTCTTGTTGAACCTGTCTTTCTTAGCCATGGCAGTTGTGGGATGCGCTAAGGTGATCAGGTCATCCACCCAGACGTCTTCCAACAGTGGGATAGACATGACAGATTTCCTGCACTGCTCTCTGCGTTGGTATACCACTCTTTCACTGCTCCTCCGGCTCAAGGCCTAACCATAGTGGCCGCCCTGGACATGAGCGCATGGAAGGTCTCTACTTCATCAGGGGGTGAGTCCCTGAGGGGAATATCATCTGGTTCCCCATTAGCTTTGATGAAATAGTCAAATTCATCAGTGTGGGTAGAGTGTGTGGAGGTCACATAGTCCGGGTCTGTTCCAGTATAGAGAGCCTCTGCGGCACTAATAGTGTTTACCGCTTCTGTGGGTATAAGGGATATCACCCATTTCCCTGGAAGGCCCAGGGACATCTGTGCGAGGTCGCCCAATAGGCTCTGCTGCCACCTGGGCTGGTGCAGGAAGCTTTTGTTGCAAGGTTGCCACCAGAGTGGTTAAAGTACATACAATCTCCAATGGCATGTCCCTTTGTGGAGGCAGCGATGGCTCTGGTATACCGATGGCTTGAACTGAATGCAGAGGGGGTAAAGGTGGCAGCCTGATCAGGCTTACTTCACCCTGCGGTGCACTTCTGGCAGGAAATATCCTGCATGCCAGCTATGACGGCAGTGACATCGCCTCCTCCGCCACATCTTCTGATTGGCAGAGACTCGACTCTGACCCAACAATATCACCCAGCAGCAAGGCCACCCCAAGGTTAGGGAAATTATAAATTACTCACCATAGTGACTCACGTACTCTATGTCCATAGTCTCCTTTCCTCCATACGGCATTGGCGTCCCTCGCGAGGGACAGGAGATTGAACCTTTTTCACCAGAAAAATCTTCTTCCCCTCTAAATTTAGGAGGCGCAGAGGTGCGGCCCTGGGAGCATGCGCTGCCTTGACTCCGCCGCCACACCTCAGTCCCCAAAGACACGTCGACAATAGATTTGCCATTGCCTAATGACACCTATTATTAGGTGGGATGTAAGGAGGAAAAGGGACTATGGACTAAAAGTCACTAAAAGTCACTACGGTGAGAAACGTATTACTCTTTCCCCTTTCCTCCATACTGCATGGGTGATTACAACTGAATGTAGCACCAGGGTGGAGAGGAGACCCTCCTTAAACAAACAGGTTCCGGAGAACCACCTGTCCAAAAGCCACATCTGACCTGGAGCCGGCTGCCAAACTGTAATGCTTGCAGAAAGCCGATGGAGTGGCCCATGTGGCCACCCTGCTTATGACCTGCCAGGGGACATGGCGCTGAAAGGTGATGGCAGTTGCCTTGGCCCTGACCGCATGGGCATGCATATTCGCTGGAAGGGGTCTATGGTGGCCCTCATACGCTTCCTTGATGGCAGAGACCATCCAGCGGGAAATGGAGGCTTTGGAGGCCTGATAGCCTGGTGCCTCCAAAAGTGATGAATAGGGCATCTGACTTGAGGAAGCCCTTGGTACTTTCCAGGTAGAATTTCAGGGCATGTCTGACATCTAGGCAGTGCAGAACTCGGAGGCTCGTCCTTCGGGTCCGCAAAGAATGTACGAAGGACGATCTCATCGTTTAAGTGAAATGCTGATGGCACTTTAGGTAGAAATGCTGGGTGGGTCCGCAGGACCACCTTATCCTTGTGAAAGCTAGTGTACTGCTCGGAGGCGACTAGGGCCCAGTGTTGCCAGGTCGGAAGGAAAAAATAAGCTGAATGCCCTTCCAAAACAAGCTGACTCCCATCCAAATAAGCGGAAAAAACAAGCGTGCACCTAAAAAGTTGTGGAAAGGTCTCAAAAGTAAGAAACATAACACAACAAGAAAAACATACATAGACAGAACACTGACAGTGTGTTAGAACAACAATATTTGATTGCATGGTGACCAGAAGTCCCAGATTGCAAAATACGGCCCTGAAATATTTGTATTTATTGTTTTATATAGCGCCTTAATCCAAGGCGCTATATAATATTGTAACATGACCAATTGGAAGCTGAAAAGAAACATGGCCTTCCTGAATACATCTGAGAAAATGTATATAGATTCCAATAATCCTCTAACCCAGTCTTGCAAAAAAAAAGTTTTCCAAAAATAAAGGATGTTAGTGGATAATGCGTCAGCACTGGGGATAGCACCAGGATAATATTGCTATAGAGTGACGCTTGCTAAACTAAACCAATCCCCTTTTTTACATGTCAGTGTGTCTGTCTGCATGACAAAACTTTTAAAATGCGCTTTTTTTGCATATGTTTAGGCATTTGGCATTGATGGGCCACCTGGTGGGCAAGTAACTATCCCATCAGTGCCAAACACTTAAGCATATGCAAAATACAGGGCGCACCCGAGAGCAAGACAAAGCAGCAATTGCCGTCAAGTGCTGCCAGCAGCCCAGTGCAGGACGCTCTGTGCGACGTGTAATGGGCTTAACAGCAATATAAACAAGCCCAATTATACGCGCACAGACGGTCCAACAAGCGGACAAAAACCGCGACAAGCGACCTCCAAATATTATAAGCGACTTTGGGCAAAAACAAGCCCAAAGTCGCTTATAATAAGCGGACCTGGCAACACTGCTAGGGCCTGGATCTCGCTGACCCTGCACACCGAGGTGAGGCTGAGTAGCAGGGCCGTCTTGATAGTGACCAGCCTGATGTCCATGGATGCCATAGGCTCAAATGACTTGTGCGTGAGGGTGCCCAAGACTAGGTTCAAATCCCACCCGGGGTGTGGTTTCCTGATGGGCGGGTAGAGTCTAGCGAGTCCGGCCAAATGTCTCCTGACGATCGGGTTGGAGGAGAAGACCCCTTCCTCTGTATTCCTGTAGGCCCCAATGGCTGAGAGGTATGTGCGGCAGGTGTCCACCTGCATGCCAGAGTTAGCGAGGTGTGCTGAGAATGACAGCATGTCATCCAATGAACAAGCCAGCGGGTCTATATCCTTGGAATGTGCCCAGTGGCAGAACCTGTCCATTTACTTTTATAGTGGGCTCTGGTAGCCTTGCTCCTAGACCCCTGTATGATTTCCAGATTGGCTTGGGATAGGTTGAGGTGGCCGAGCGTCACTTGCTCAGGAACCACGCTGTGAGGGCCAGCTTCTGAAGGGCAGGTTGGACAACCTCCCTCCATCTGCCTGTACTTGGCGTCCAGGCGGCAGTTGACTGGCTGGACAAAGAGGAGGGCACGGAGGGTGTAGCTAGAGGCAGCTGAGGCTGCTGACCCTGAACATACAGATGCAAGGGAAAACAGCCTTGCACATAAGGGTAGGCCCTAGGCCACGTACCTGGTTCATGCCAGCCCCACATTGATACTTGTTCTTCACCGAAGTCCTGCAGAGGCGAACGGGTGTCCTTTTCTGGCATGTCTACCATTTTGTTGAGCTGCCTACCACGTGGCTGTGACGTGTTTCTCGGCTCGTTGGTGCGAGCCTCTGCAAAGTCTTTTATGTGAGTGCCGTGCAACTTGCCCCGCTCCTCGGGCCCGGTAGGTGTATCCACCTCGACCCGGGGGTCGTTAGAGCTGCGTTGAGGTCCCAGACAGGGTGTGGCTTTTGATAGGCAGGTAGAGCCTGGTGAGGCCCGCCAGATGTCTTTTAACCACAGAGTTTGGAGGATGAGAAAACGTCCTCCTCCGAGTTCCCGCAGGCTCTGATGGCCGCCAGATAGGTGTGGCATGTATCTATTTGCACCCCTGAGTGTGTGAGGTGTGCAGAGAAGGATAGCACAAATCGTTGAGCGTGCAAGTAAGAGGATCAACTTTCTTTGACTCTGCCCAGTGGCAAAACCTAGTCCACTTGCTTTTGTACTGGCTCCTAGTAGCATCGCTCCTAGCACCCTGTATGATGCCTAGGTTACCCTGCGACAGACGCAGATGCTTTAGTGTGCCCTGTTCAGGAACCACGCTGCGTGGGCTAACTTCTGCGGGGCGGATGACCATGCCCCCTTGCTGCGATAGTAGATGAGCTGGGCACAGTGGAAGGTGCATCAGAGGCTGGTCCGAAAGGCTGGGCAGCTCCGAGAACCATGGCCTCACCGGCCACAAAGGAGCTATCAGAATGATACTGAGGTGCAGGGACTCCCTTATCTTGCAGATCACCCTGTGTACCAGGGAGGGAAGGCATGTACGTTCATGTTGTTCCACTGTATCTGTAATGCATCGCCCAGGGAGCATCAGCCCCGTCCCTGCCAGGATGCAAACTAAGGACCCCTCCTGGTGTACCAGGTGGCAAAGAGATCCACCTGTGGATGACTCCATCTGTTGAAGATCCCCTGAAGGATCTTATCATTCAATTGCCATTCGTAATTGTCCACACCCACCCTGCTGAGCCTGTCCACTTCCAGGTTTGACTCCCCAGGAGGTGCCTCGCTGTCAAGTATATGTTGTTTGCCAGAGCCCATTCCCAAATGCTGAGAGACCACTGCTTGTTGCTGTAATACATCAGTTGTCTGTTTGAACGAGGATCACCTTGCCGCTGATGAGCGGAAGGAAGGCTTTTGAGAGCAAGCCAGACCCGCCTTCAGCTCTAGCCAATGGACGCTGTGGTTGTCCAGAGTAGTTCCCCAGCCCTCGAAGAAAGTCTGTGGTGATGGAAAAGGGTCTGCCTACCCTCAAGTTGCAGTCTGTGCTCCACCAGACAAGGTCCTGGCAGAGAAAGGGAGGAACACCGAGTTCCGACGGGGAACCCTGCTCTCGACTCCATAAGGCTACGAAGTGCAGCTGCAATCTTCTCATTTTGAGCCTTGTGTAAAGCACTGCCAGTAGACATGCCGCCATGATACCCAAGAGATGTTGGTACCACCATGCTTGGTCATTGCTCTGCTGAGAAAATTACTTATGGCCCTCTTGATGGCTGTGATCTTGTCCTCTGAGGTAAAAACACTCAGAGCTCATATCCCAGATGAAGCCCAGGAACACTAGACTATGTCTGCTCCAGCTGAGAGTTTGAGACCGATGGAGAATACCAATTCATGTAGTCGATTTGAGGGTGGAGGGAATTTTGGGTTTTCCGCAAAGCAGTGCTGTCTTTTCCCATCATTCCATTTATGTTTCAGAACACACTGGCACGATCCTTCAGTGTGTCCCCTTGTTCCATCCTGCCTGAATTGTGCTTGGCAGGACTGTGCAGCCATCTTTTTGTTGCTGCCAAAACACAGTTTTGAGGTCCTGGTGCGCACAGGAGTCAGGTTGCCGTTTCTTGCGCAATTGCAGCTTGGTGATGTGGTGAAATACTGTTGAGTGGGTCAATATATCCCACACTCCGCCCTCCGGCGACACACC
This sequence comes from Ambystoma mexicanum, assembly GCF_040938575.1. Classification (NCBI taxonomy): domain Eukaryota; kingdom Metazoa; phylum Chordata; class Amphibia; order Caudata; family Ambystomatidae; genus Ambystoma; species Ambystoma mexicanum. Next base: position 752,297,240 of record NC_090934.1, on the reverse strand, counting down.
TCAGTCCCCATTGACACGTTAACAATAGATTCAACATTGCCTAATGACACCAGTATTATTAGGGGGGAGGTTGGTGGGACATATGGAGGAAAGGGGACTAAGTACGTTAGTCACTAAGGTGATTAATTTATAATTACTCTTAGTAAGGCCGTCTTGATGGTGACCAGCCTGATGTCCACGGACGCCATTGACTCGAACGATTTGTGTGCCAGTCCGCCCAAGACTATGTTAAGGTCCCACACCGGGTGCAGTCTATTAAAGGGCAGGAAGAGCCTTGCTAGACCAGTCAGATGTTGGATGATAGGGTTGGTGGAGAAGAAAATGCCCTCCCAAGTTCTTGTAAGCCCCAATGGCTGCAAGGTATGCGCGGCAGGTGTCCACCTACACGCCTCAATGAGTGAGGTGCGCCAAAAAGGAGAGCACGTTGTCCAAAGTGCAAGCCAAGGGGCCAATTCGCTTGGAGTCTACCCAGTGGCAGAATCTGGTCCATTTGCCTTTGTACTGGGCCCCGGTAGCTTAGCTCCCGGCACCTTGTATGATCTCCAGATTGGCCTGCGAGAGGCTGAGGTGCCGAAGCGTTACCTGCTCAGGTAACACGCTGTGAGGGCTAGTTTCCCTGGCGAAGGGTGGATGACTCTGCCCCCCTGCTGTGCCAGATGATGTGCTGGGCCCGTCGGGAGGTGAATCAGGGGCACCTCCGAGAGGCTGAGTAGCTCTGAAAACTGTCGGGAAAGATTTCATAATTGTATGTAATTTCCCCTCCATGTGTCAACCCCCAAACTTTTTGCTGCTGTTTAGACACCATTGACTGACTTTGCCAGAGAAGCACAGCCTTCAGCTGCGCTCCTCTGGGCTTTTGCTCACTTTTTATGGGGAAACTGAAATGCCCTTAAGAAAGTCAGTACTGGGAGACTGTTTCCCCTAGTCCTTTCCTCATGTTGCAACTTGTGTGCAACATGTAACAAGCGTGCAATGTATCTTACCATACAGCACACTTGGGCCTATAGTAATTTCCAAAGGCCCTATATACTCTCGCTGGACTTTATGAACTGTGCAGATGTGTCATGGACAGGATTGGTGTCAGCTATCTTTTCGCATTATTTTTAACCCTTTTCTGCCATGTTAACCACATTTGGCACAAATAAGTGGCCTGGCACCATGCCACAGGGTTCTTTGTCCTGTCCTTTGGCCATCTTGCCCCTTCACCTTCCCCAGGTCGAGTCAACCTGGGTCAGTCCTTATTTGGTCATGCACTTTCCCGTGAATCCCAATGCTTTTGCGGGCTCCTGCATACATTGTGCGTGCCTCCAGGATGTGGGCTGTAACGTCTGGTTCCAATACACATCCTGGGTGCCAGAGAGTCTGGAGTGCCATGAATGACTGGGACCACTGTGGTCCACGATTGGTCCACGTATGGAGTGCGTCTCCCATTGGGTCCTCTCCATTTTGGCGTGAAGGGAACTTTGGATAAGAGGAGGCTGAAAACACCCCTACCATGTCGACCTCCTGAGTTCTCACTGAACAAAGGATAGGATCCAAGTATCCTGCAACTACGAAGCTGAGTCGAAGAACCGCTGGTGACCCATTGGAAGGTTTGGCACCCTGAGCCAGCTGTCATCCCGTGGGACCCCTCTGCATCTGGTCATCCTAGAAGGTCTGCGAAGACGCTTCGACCCATTGCAATAGGGGGACCAACTATTCTCAGCACCTTCCGAAGTGTTCCTAGGCCAACCAGTGGACTGACCAGCTTACCCAGTTGCTTTGCTCTGTCACTGCCACCGTTTCAAGGAGGCCCTCAAAACTTGGTATACTGCTAGCTGTGTCCCTGGCACCCCCACACCGAATTTCATACACTTGGCGTTCCCAGGTCTGAAGTGAGACGAGTGCACCAGGACCGGAGTAAACACGGTTACCATGTTGCCCTGCTGCGGCAACACCCTTTGCAAGTCAGCTGCATTTGTGACCCCTGAAGCCTGCTGCAGTGAAACTGGGTCAATTCATCCACCCGGAGCGGAGAAATGGCCACTGTCCCATTTGGGAATCATTGTATCTCAGGAACTAAAAGGTGCTGAGACGTCCTTTTTGCCGCATTCGAACCTGCAAGCGACATGGACTGACCTGCCAAAGTTTGGGTCCGCTTGTGTCAGGGACCGGTGAGTACTCAATACCCCAACTGGTGGCCCCTAGCACAAGGCCCATTTTTACTCACAGGTGGCCCCTGGGCCCCCCCTCCTTTCCACTGCTATTGTGAAATAGCAACTCCATCCAGAACTCTAACTGCCTCTGCCTTCAAGTGGAGGTCCATCTTGAATAGTGGGAACTTGTTCTGCATCGCCTCATCCACCTTCATGAGCTGCTAGAGACCCCTGAAGAGACCCATTGGAACAACCGTGTGTGTTTGCATTGCATGTACTATTGAGCACAAGGCTCCTCTCCTTAAGGCTTGGACTGCCTCTTAATTAGGTGTATTTTCGATGTCTAATTGGGCCTCAAGACTATCTGCACTGCCCGTTTCCTTCCCATCTAGGTTGTCGACATATTTCGTGCATTGAACCCTTTAGACCCCAATGGTATTGTATATACATTGTATTGATAGTGTTGTGTTGGTTTACTTAGTGTTACTGTGATTCTTTTGCTATGGTCTTTGTTAAAAAAGGCCTTGTAATAAATGTGTCTAATTTTGATATAACACCTGTCTGGAGTAATTTGTAAGTGTTCTTGCTCTGTGTGCTCATTGAGGTCCTTCAGTCACCCTCACCCCTTCTGAAACTTAGGCTTGACCGCCTGCCATAGCTACCCGGACTGGTTTGGCTTGTCCAGAGGTTACCCTGTTCCAAGAAACTAGGCTGGCCTTCTGAACCTCTGCCCACCTAGGTCAGCGCTCAGAAATCCATCTTAACAAAAACCATGGCCTGGCCAGCCACCATGGAGCCATTAGAATGAGGAGGAGTTGGCAAATTACCCTGTGGATCAGGGGAGTGGGCATAAATGCGTAGGCTTTCATGGCGGTCCAATGGAGGTGAAATACATTCCCAGAGAGCCAGGGCCCTGACCTTGCCAGTACCCCCCCCCCCAGTCCCTTTTTTGTGGTAAAAAATTTCCAAAACAGAAACCCCCAAAAAAAAAACACTTTTGTTTTAGGTCAAATTGACTCGATCCTATGGCATTCGATCCTTTTGGATTAGAATCTTTGACCGGACACCTAGAAGATTGTGATCCGTTGTAGGGGAGGTAGCATTCTGTGCAGTGGTGTTTGTAGTGGGGCGGATAGTTCTGCTTTTGCTGTCACAGTGCATAGGAGTCTGGATACGAGAGCATAGCCATGCATTGCGGGTGCTCGTTGAGGGGCTGGGAGTTGGGGGTAGCCTCATGAGTGCGGGCATGTAGACTGGGTGCCCAAGCAGCAAGGCGTGGGTTTGGATGGAGTGGGTAAGAGCCAGTCTCCTTACCTTTTGGAAGCGGCATAGAGTCATGGCAGACAAGCAGCGAAGAGCTGCAAAGAGGAGTGCAGGCCTTTTCCTCTGGCCTTCTCCTTGCAGCTTCGGCTTCGCCACTCCCTCTCCCTTTAAGGTGACAAATGCAGTTTGCAGGTGGGAAAACTCATTGTTTCAACAGCAAACTTAGCACGTTTGTTGCTGGAGGTCGTCACGGCGTAGGCAGAGGGCGCGAGGGGTCTGAAGTTGGGAAGAGCCCATTGCAGGATGGACACCTGCTGCACCCTGTAGAAGTTGACATGCACCAGAGTGGAGCGCAACACCCGAGGACAGAGTACCTGAATGAAGAAGACAAAGTATCCGTGCGTGGAATTACATGGCCGAAGCCAAAGCCAGGAGCGCTGGTGAATTCGGCCCGTTCCTGTCGACGCGGAAAAGGGGATTTGGTTGCGGAGGGATGGCTGCACATGCTCCCTGGGCCGAAGGTTTTTTCTGATGTAAAAGGTTCTGTCTCCCGTCCCTTGGAAGCAATACCCTTATACAGTATGGAGGAAAGGGGACGCAAGAGTAAGAGCACTATATAAATAACCAAATACAATCTCTGGGTGGTGCTTGAGGAACAGGAACACTGGGCCCAGTGTCGTCACCCCCCGGTTCAGTCATCGCATCCAACACGCAACGCTGACATGCTCGTCATCACCCATCTCCAGGATGGTGGGGGACGGAACACAGTTGTCCTCGTCGGATGATGAAATGTCTGTGCCCTGTAACTCTTCCACCCCTCCACCGCCAAGAGGGCAGCCGCCAGCATGATTGCAGGGGACATCTTGACCTGGATCCGCTGGGTCTACGCCAGCAGGGCAGATCCCTTGTCCTGCTTGGCCTTCTCTGGCTTCTTCTGCAGCTCCCCTGGGGTAGCAGACTTCCTTTGAAGAACTGGAGCGATGACACAGCGAGGGGGATGAGAGGAGCGCACCCTGACCATTGTGGGCCACGCTTGCACGGCAACCCCGACGGAAGTCGACTTGCGGTGCTTGGCCTGGTCTTGGGCCCCCACAGTAGGAGCACCCTCAAAGGTCCTTCAAGCCAGCTCAGGTTGGCTGTATCCTGCAGAGGCCTGTCCCTGCAGTCCAACCAGGGTACAGACCTTGGTCTGTAGCCACGTCGCCAGATTGGCGTGCCAATTAATCGGGCACTTGGAGAAGCCATGGCAAATTTCACCATCTTCCTCCTTGTGCATCAGGTGCAGACAGTACAGGCACTGGGAATGCGTGTCTGTGAAGACATTCTGTAAACCGCAGCTAGTGAAGAGCTTGAAGAGGGGAGCCCCGTCGTCCTCCAACATGATCCTGCACAGTGAAGGTATGATGTCTTCTCAAAGCCTCCAGAAGAAACTCGACGATTAAAGCCCTTGAGGGGAAATACAATGCCGAAAAAAAACAGGTCCCCGTTAATCAGATGCAATAGCGATGACAGACTCAATGAACAAAATCCTTTTGAATTTCTACATTAATAGCATGAAAAAATGCAGGAAGCTTGGAGAGCAAAACGCGAGGACTCCCAACACTTGACTGTGCGGTAAAAATCTGAAGATGGCTGCTAGAGGAGGGGTTTAGGGAGAGGGCAGTTATGACCCAGAGCTCAGTGATTGCTTTTTAGGAGAAGAGAGTTCAGAAACTAAAGTAAAACTTTTTCCTCCCCGAGCTCCGCATAAGGCGACCAACTAGTTGGGCAGGAAAAAGAAAAATAATAATCTGGGACCTCGACGTGTGAGATTTTGGGTACACTACACGTCACGTTAGGGATAGTGTTACAGTCAAGCCCATGTCGTTGTCCCCTTTTCGATCCTCAAAAGAAAGATTCAATACTCCGGGATTACCACTAGATTTCAGATTATATGCACAGCATGTGATTCTAAGCAGATTAAAAAGCATCAGAAATGTATATAGACTTCCAGTGAAGGAACAAGTTACTTACCTGTAACTGTTCTTCGCCAGCATGGGTCTGGCATGGATTCACATGCTCATGAATATTCCCCGTCGTCAGGCTGGGAATCCTCGGTAAAGAAAAAACCAGTATCAGTTTCGTTTCTGATCTGTCTTTCGTAGTAATAACCAATCACTGGTCTCTGCGTCATACTGACCACAGCCAATGACTGCCCTCTACCTAAGCACCGCCTCTGGCAGCCATCTTCAGATTTGGAAGCACGTGAAGTGGCAGTATGACCAAGTGAAGAGCCGCAGAGGGGTAGGCGGGAGGGTTCGCATGTGAATCCATGCCAGACCCATGCTGGAGAACAACAGTTACAGGTAAGTAACTTGTTCCTTCTCCAGCATGGGGTCTGGCATGGATTCACATGCTCATGAATAAAGAATACATAGCAGTACACACATGCACAACCACGGGAGGTGGCAACGGCTCAACATTAAGCAGTACATCAAACTCAACATTAAGCATCTTACCTCCTCACCAGGCTCACCTCAGGCGAACAGGTTGCGCAGCACTGCTTGGCCGACCCTGGACTCCTCCCTGGAATCCCGATCGACGCAGTAGAATTTCGTGAAGGTGTGCGTCGACCTCCACGTAGCAGCCCTGCATATGTCCAGCAGGGGCACACCAGAAAGGAACGCCGTGGTAGCTGCGATCGCTCTGGTGGAATGGGCTCTCGGACGGCCAGGCAGCGGTTGGTTTGCCAACCGATGACAGTACATGATACAGCCGGAGAGCCATCTGGAAATGGAAGCCTTCGAGAGCCTTCCCCTGATTGACAGGTCCAAAGTTCACAAAGAGTTGACGTCTTCCGAAAACACTTCGTGCGGTCCACGTAGAACTTCAGCGCTCTAGCCACATCCAGCGAGTGCAAAGTCCTCTCAGCCGGCGACGAAGGCGACGGGAAGAACACAGGCAACACCAAGGGTTCGTTGAGATGGAAGTCCGACGGTACCTTGGGCATGAAGGAGGGGTGCGTCCTGAGCACTACCCTCGTGTCGTGAAAAGTCAAGTACGGGGCCTTGCATGAAAGGGCCTGGATCTCTCCCACCCGTCGTGCGGAGGTGATGGACAAGAAACGCTGTTTTCCACGACAGAAACGTCAACGGGGCCGAGTGCAGAGGCTCGAACGGAGGTCCCATGAGCTTGGTCAGCACCACGTTGAGCTCCCACGCCGGGGACGGAGCCTTCACCGGCAGGAACGATCTGAACAGTCCCTTCATGAACTCTTTCACCAGACGATGAGACCACAAGGACGTCCGGCCCGTGGTTCTGGTGTATCGGGAGATCGCAAGATGAATCTTGATGGACGCGTGTGCCAGTCCAGCTTTGGCCAGCGTCAGCAGGTACGGCAGTACCTGGGGAGCCGTAATCCGTAGAGGGTTAATCTTCTGTGCGTGGCACCAGACAGAGAACCTCTTCCATTTGTGTCCGTAGCATTTAAGAGTCGAGGACGCCCTGGCCTTTGCAAGAACCTCTCTGCAGTCGGCCGGTATGTCGTATCCTCCAAACTCTAGCGCTGCAGGAGCCAGGCCTGCAAGTTCAGCGATTTCAGGTCGTGGTGGAGGATGGCGCCTCCTTCCCTGGAGAGTAGATCCGCGTCCACCGGCAGCTTGATTGGCGGGGACGCTGACAAGTCCAGAAGGTCCGGGAACCATATCTGCCTCGGCCACGCAGGTGCGACGAGGATCATCCTGCACCGTGACCTCTTGAGCTGGTTGACGAGCCGGATTAGCAGTGGCAAAGGAGGGAACGCGTAGAGGAACAGGCCCTCCCAGGGGAACGAGAAAGCATCGCCCATGCTCCTCGCCTGGGGAAACCTGCTGGCGAACCTCCGGCACTTGGAGTTCGTCGCCGTCGCGAACAGGTCGATCTGGGGTGTGCCCCACCGCCGGAAGATCCTGCCGTAGTTCCCACTCGTGGCACGAGCGCAGCTCCCTGCTGAGTCGGCGATGGTGTTTTTTATCCCTGCCAGATGAAACGGCACCAGAAACATCCTTTGGGCGACGGCCCAATGCCACAGGTCCTGCGCCTCCTTGGACAGCGCTGGGGACCTGGTTCCGCCCTGTTTCCTGATGTAAAACATGGTGGTGGTGTTGTCGGTGAAGATCCTCACCACCTTGCCCTTGAGGGACGGAAGGAAGGACCTGAGGGCCCAGAACACTGCACGGAGCTCCAGGACGTTGATATGGAGGGACTTCTCCGTCGGGAGCCAAAGGCCTCTCGCGTGCAGATTTTCGGTGTGCGCTCCCCACCCTTCCAGGGAGGCATCCGTGGTCACTGTCTCCTGGTGGTCTGGGGTCTGGAAGTCCATGCCCACCGTCAGATGCGCGCGGTTGCCCCACCACCGGACCGCTCGGCGGAAACTCTCGTCGAGTGTGATCCTCTCCTCGAAGCTGCCCGTCGTTTGGATCCAGCGCGCGTCCAGGAACTCCTGCAACGGGCGCATCCGGAGCCTGCACACAGGAAGACATCATTCCGAGGAGGGACTTGATGGACCTCACCTTGGCCGCGTCGGAAACCAACATCTGCTGTACCTTGCCCAGGATGGACCTGGTCCTTTCCTCCGACGGGGAGGCCAGAAGGGACACTGTCGAGCTTCGCTCCCAGAAAAAGTGCGTTTTGCGCGGGTAGTAGTTGGGACTTGGCGTAGTTCACGGAGAATCCCAGGTCCGTGAGAAGTTGGACGGTCCTTGCCGTGTGCTCCACGGCGAGCTCCTTCGTCTTGGCTCGGATGAGCCAGTCGTCCAGGTAGGGGTAGACGTGGATCCCTTCGCGGCGCAGCTGCGCCGCCACCGGTGCAAGGCACTTGGTGAATACCCTGGGTGCAGACCGTAGTCCGAAGGGGAGGGCTTTGAACTGGTAGTGACGCCCTTGGACCACAAACCTGAGGAATTTTCGGTGCCCCTTTAGGATGGGAATATGGAAGTAGGCATCCTCCAAATCCAACGACGACAGGAAGTCTCCTTCCTCCAGCTGACCCAAGACGTGCTGGAGTGTGACCATCCGGAACTTCTGCGCCTTGATGAACTTGTTCAGACGTCGCAGGTCTAGGATGGGGCGCCATCCTCCCGTCTTCTTCTTCACGAGGAAGTATCTCGAGTAAACTCCGGAGCCCCGAAGCCTCTTTGGGACGAGTTCGATGGCGCCCTTCCTGAGCATCGCCTTTACCTCCAGGAGAAGCTGAGGGACGTGAAGCTCTTTCCTGGCCACGGGGGGGACGCGCGGGCACCTTCTTTGAAACTCTAGCGCGTGGCCCCGGGCTAAGGCGTCCAGCACCCAACGGTCGGTGGAGATGGACTCCCACACGCTGACGAAGCTCGCCAGCCGGCCTCCCACCGGGGTGCTTCGGTGGGGGCCCGACCCCACAGCCGGTTCAATCCTGTTTCGACGAGGCTTTGCCGCCTTGACCTCCTTGGCGACGACGGCGGGGTCCGCCAGACTTGCCTCGTCCTCTGTAGGCCTCCTGAGACGAGCGGGCCGCTTGACGGTAGGTGGAGAAACCGCCGCCGGAACCTTTGGAGGCGCCCTTGCCTCCGCTGCTCCGAAAGGGCGTCCGTCGTTGCTGCAGAACCCCAAGGGCCCAGGCCGTCTCAGTGTCCGCTTTAATGGCCTGAAGGGAATCGTCCACTGTTTTACCAAACAGGTTGTTCCCATCGAACGGCATGTCCAGGACTCTGGTCTGTACGTCTTGACGGAAGTCCGTAGCCTTAAGCCATCCACGCCGCCTAAGGCACACGCCGTTGCCCAACTGGCGAAACCCAGTGTCGGCGATGTCCGTCGCAATAGTGATGGCGTGGTCCGACGCCACCTCACCTTCCTGTAGGATCTCCAGGGCATCCGCCCTCTTGTCGTCCGGTAGGAAGTCCAGCAGGGGAGCCAGTCTGTACCATAGCTCCCTGTCGTAGCAGGCCACGATAGCCAAGGCGTTGGCCGCTTTAATCGTCGTCGCTGCAGACGAGATGACCCTGCGTCCCATAGCGTCCAATTTCTTTCACTCGCCGTCCAGTGGGGAAGTCGATGTGGAGGCCGCACCCCCCCCCCCCGCTTTCTTCCTGGCCGCCGCGGAGACGACGGAGTCCGGGGTAGGCTGCGCCCGGAGGCACAGGGGGGCCACGTCCGGGACCCGGTACTTCTTCTCGTACCGGTCTCTTCTAGCTGGCGTCGTGGAAGGGTTCTTGAGGAGGGCGAGGCCCTCATCCCAAATTTCGTCCAGTAGAGGCACCGCGAGGACAGTCTTCCTCTTGGCCTCGCGCTGTTGATAAAGGAATCCTTCCTTTTTCTTCTCCTCAGGGCAGAGTTGGAAAAGCTTGGATGCCCTGGCGATCATGGAGTGGAACGATCCAATCTCGTCGGGCGGAGAAGCCCTGGTGGGAGGTGACGACGGTAGATCCTCGTCATATACCTAGTCGTCCGTACCCGTCGCTGCCGTGTCAGTCCCCGTATCATCCCCTCGGGTGGACGGGGAGGAGGGCTGGACGGGGCGCGACGGCTGAAAAGGAGGTGGAGGGTGAATCCTTCTTTTCTTGGGCGGGGGAACACCAGAAGGTCCCGGATCCCCCGACGGGAGAGGTTCCTCCGTCGGCAACGGTAGTCTCGTCCTTATCTCTGAACATAAGGACTGTATAGCCAACAAAATGGCCACCGAGTTGTCTTGCGGCGCTGGCAGAGGGAAATCCGACGGGCGATCAGGGGCCCCGTCGGCACCCTCGACGATGTCGTCGTCACCTGCGTCGGGATCCATCCCGACGGGCCGGTCTTCTTCCACGCCAAGGCCGTGGCTTAAGACCTCAATCAGCTCCTCCTCCGAGGTTGAGGCCGAATCTACAACGACGCCCTGCCCCCCCTTTTTCTTCCCCGCCGGGGATTTCACGGGGGTCCTATCGATGGGCACAAAAGAGGACTCCCTCCGAGGTGGCAGGGAGACTGAGCCCCGAGGTCGCCACCATTGGTGTAGCCTCCACAGGCTGAGCCAGGGCCGCCGCGACAGTATCGATAGAGGGCTTGGCCGGATGGATTAAGGCCTTCACCACCTTAGGTGCACTCACCGCCTTATCCTTGAGGGGGGGGGGTGGGACACTGCCTCGCTCCCCCTCCGATGGGGCCTTCGAGCTCGACCGGGGCCTCTCCAGGAGCTTCGCCGGGTGCTCGCCCTTCCTCTTACCCGACCCAGAGCGTTGGCTCGTGGCTGAAGGTGCCGGGGAGGGTGCGCCCTGCCTGGCGCCCATAGAGCCCGACCGTTCGGCGCTCCCGGTGCCAGCGGACTCGCGGTGCTTGGCCTTGTGTTGGACCCCCGTCGCCGGGGCGTCCTCAAAGGTCTTAGAAGACCGCTCGGATTTCTTCCTCTTCTTCTCGCCTGACGGGCTCTTCCCTTCCAGCCAGTTGGCGAGACGTTGATGGCGGTCCTTCATGGTCCGCTCCGACATGTTGCCGCAAAACGCACAGTCCTTCTCCACGTGTGTCTTGTCCTCATGTAAGCAGTAGAGACAAAAGGAGTGTTCGTCCTCCTTAAAGACGTTCTGCAGCTGGCATCCAGGGCAGATCCTGAACAGCTTTCCGGGCGTCGAGCTTCCCTTCTCCTGGGCCATGTCCGGGCCTGAGAAACTTCTGGAGTCCTCCAAAAGCGTAGCTCGACGAAATCTTCACCCTTGAGGGGCGCAGACGAATCCGACATGGGTCCCCGTTGATCGGATGGAGAGTCGGTGGAGCTTGAGGCTCTTTTGACCGAAAAAACAAAGTTTTTGAGAAAAAACGTGAAAAATAGCACTAACGCTCGAGAGCAATAGCACGAGGATCCCAACACATGAACGTGCGGTAAAAATCTGAAGATGGCTGCCAGAGGCGGTGCTTAGGTAGAGGGCAGTCATTGGCTGTGGTCAGTATGACGCAGAGACCAGTGATTGGTTATTACTACGAAAGACAGATCAGAAACGAAACTGATACTGGTTTTTTCTTTACCGAGGATTCCCAGCCTGACGACGGGTAATATTCATGAGCATGTGAATCCATGCCAGACCCCAAGCTGGAGAAGCAGAGATACTGCAAAAATGGATCGCAGATACGATATACGATCGCCCCAGAAAAACCGTTCACACCATCAAAAAAGAGCAATGGCAAAATGGTTCACCCCACTATTTAACGACATGAAAAAGGAAAACAGAAAGATGGAATTGGAATGGAGGAAAGAATACAACCCAGGGAAAAAAAACTACCAGAAACAAATCTGTGCATACAAGAATGAAATTCAAAAGGCAAAGAAAAGACATTACGATGACAATCACCAATGCCACCAAGACACAAAAAGAAATGTTTAGCATCATTGAAGAAATGAGAAACCCACCAGGCTGTGATAACACCCCAACCCCCTCAGAAAAACTGCAACGACCTGGCAGATCACTCGACATCCATCAAACCATACAAAAGCGACCAACCAACCACAACATACAACCCAACCCGGAACCACAACACAAACTCCGAAGCTTCCCTGAAATATCAGCAGAGGCATTCGCAATGCTGGTTAAACGAAGAAAGAAAGCGGGATCACCCATGGACCCATGTCCCCCAGAAATCTACAAATCAATCCTCGCGCAAGAATCTCCAGCAGAACACTACAGAAACCTTCTAAATCCATCACTATCAACAGGGCCTGTACCGAAGATCTTCAAATCAGCTTACATCAAACCACTCTTAAAAACAAGTGGTGACGTAGATGACCTCTCCAACTACAGGCCGATCTCTGACATCCCCTACCCAGCAAAACTTCTAGAAACCTACGTATATAAACTAACCCAAGAACAAAAAACACCACCTGCTGGACCAAGCTCAAATCGGTTGCAGACCAGCGAGAGGAACGGAAACAGCGCTACTATCCATCCGTGACGACCTCAAAACTAACAGACTCAAACACTACCCCAGCCCTTGTTCTGCTCGACCTCTCTGCAGCCTTTGACAGTTAGCCACGACACCCTGACCAAAAGACTAGAAAACATAGGCGTAACAGACAGCGCGACGCTGGACCAAATCATTCCTAGCAGACGGAACAGAAACCGTATGGATAAAACCTTTCAAATCCACCCCACGAGTCAACGATTGTGGAGTACCACAAGGATCCTCACCATCTCCACTATATTTCAACATCTACCAGACTCCGGTCATCAGAATCTTCAAAAAAATACAACATTACATGTTACAACTACGCAGATGACTCAGATCTACAAAATCAAAGACACCGATGCCGACCGCTCAACCCTAACCGACTGTCAAAAAAGTCTGACTGTATGGATGCCAACAACCTGAAAATCAACCCAGGAAAGACAGAAATCATGATCGTATCCAAAGACCAAGAGAACGAAACCACCATCAAATGGCCTACGGAAATGGTAACGCACCAACACCATCGAAGGTAGTAAAAAAATCTGGGAGTCCTAATGACAACAACCTAACCCTGGAGCCACAAATAAATGCAACAGTGAAGAAATGCTTTGTCCTTCTCTGGGCAGCAAGAAGAATTCTACCTTTCCTCTCCTTCATGTCTAAAATAGACTATGCAAACAGCCTCTACCTCGGAATACCAGAATACCTCCTGAAGAAACTGCAATGGATCCAAAATGCAGCAGCAAGACTACTCCTCAAACTATCCAGAAGAGAACACATCACTCCAGCCCTAAAAACACTACACTGGCTCCCAGTAAAACATTGCATCACCTTCAAAACAATGTGCATAACGCACAGGGCAATCAGCGGACAAGGCGCAGAATACCTACAAAAGAAAATAACAGTCTACAAACCAACAAGACCCCTCCGATCGAGCAACGAAATCCGCCTGGAACTCAAACCATACCTTAAGAAAAAACTCGAAGGCACCTCCTTCTACCACTTAGCCGCAAAAACCTGGAACATCCCAAAGGAAATAAACACTGAAGATCACCTAAAATTCAGGACATCACTAAAAACCTGGCTCTACAACACCACAGACAAAACCTGGAAACCAAAACTGGAAAAGAGGATAACTAAACCGAAAAGACAGACATCCCTGACCCGGGAGAGTAAAGCCCACGGCAGATGGACGGGTGACAAAGGACAGACAGTAACACAGGCGCGGCACGCACGGAGACCGAGTCAACTAACCCCGACAATCCCACCAACACTTCGCCCGCCCCTCAATCTAAGTACCGCCAGGTACCACATTGGTGTGGAATTAGAGATATTGGCGATCACCCCACTACCTGAGAGGTTGTCATTGGCAGGTGCACTGGCCGCAGGAGTATTAATGGAGGTTAAGGGGAGCTATGAGAGCGCATGTTAGAGGCGGGGCTAGAGGAGTAAGGAACCTGTATGCCAGTCAGACCCAGATCATGAGAGCCGCAACAGTGGAGACTACGCAAGCCGAGCGCTTCAATTCAGGATAGAGATGCAAATTAACCAATCCTACTAACAATTTCCCATCCACATACACCTCTCAAACTCCAAACCAAACACCCAAAACATACAGCAAAACAAATCGCACAAACTTCACTACATTGCAACAACAAAACAAACAGCCTTGCACAACAGTACACGACAACTGCCGGCCGCAAAAACCCCAGGCCCAGCCACGGACCCACCGGACTGAGGCCGCCAACAGCACATCACTGCTCTTGCACTTTTCCTGCTTCCTCCCACTAACTCAACCTACCCTCCTCTTTCAGAGCCGCCAGAGCGCCAAGGGACCACTCCGGTGGAGATAGTGCGCGGTACAAATGTCCTTTAACATTAACATAAGATGGTCTCAGGAAAGATTCCAAAACTCAACCAAACTCCAAGATCCAGATAGCTTAACTTTAGTAAAGGACTAGTTAAAGTATCAAAAGTTACCAGCCCTTCATGCATAGAACCTTCCTGCTGGGCTGCCGACAATGAAAGGCAGTTTAGAATGTCCTGGCAATGCCTTTCCTGAACTCCTGACCAATCAGGGATGTTGCTTGAAATCACCATCTTGGCTTGGGAAATTCTCCACACTCTGTACTTCAAGGTTAAGGCCCAAGCCATTAAGTATATTGCACACCTACATTTCCCCACAATCAACCACAGCACCTGAAACCTGACAGTTATTTAGCAATGTGAAGGTTTTGTTGCTGGTGAAAATACACCCATGAGCTATTTTTATTCCTTATGTTTAATTTTTATGTTGTATGTAAATATGTGCTCTGAAGCGCTGTGGATTAAGGCGCTATATAAATAACACATTTTATTCAGGACCCAAAAATCAGGAAATGCAAATTTAGCCCAGTTGGTTCAATATTTTCAAGCTAAAAACAAGTTATTCCAGATGGCAGGCTGAAACTTCCCCCAAGGGGAAGTGGACTATCATAACTCAGCAGAGAATAACCCCAGGATAATTACAGGGTGGGGAAGCATCTGGTCTGCTGAGCTCACTGACAGATTTCTAGGACAAGGAGATGTGAACAAAATGTTGCATGCGATTCTGATTTCCGCAAGAAACTCCAAGGAAGATCTGCATGGTCACCCTGCTGTTTAGGGGGTTTGCTTGCCAGCTAAGACCATATATGGCTTACAAAGGATTGCCATTTGGTGTTAAGGACTATGTATGAATACAAATGTAAAGACTTATCGCTGCAGCAGGAATTTGGAAGAATTTAAATATTTCACTTTTTCAAGTAATTTTATGGCGTTTCTTTTAAGACATCATAGGTTTCATTGCTGCATATGGAACAGAAATAAAATATTGCAGATAACCAGAAAAGTATACATGTCCCAAATGTAAATATGACAATGCATGACTTACCGTAAAAGCATTTCTGATGGTTGTATCTGCTTAGATTCACATGCTGTGCATAGGTCCGACATCCAGTGGTCACTGCGGAGTATTGCATTTTGTTTTTCGTAGTCGAAAAGGGGACGTCGACAAGGCGTGTCTGTAACACTATCCCTATAGTGACGTGCGTTGTACCCACAATCCCTCACGCGTCGAGGTCCCTCTGTATTTTTCTGCCCTGAGGGAGCCTTCTAGACGTGAGTGAGTACAGAAAAGAGAAATATAGTAGAGGATGTCTATGTTCCTTCCATCCGAGCGGGGAGGAAGGGCGGGCGCATGTGAATCTAAGCAGATACAACCATCAGAAATGCTTTTACGGTAAGTAATGCATTGTCTTCTGATGTTTGTTAATCTGCTTAGAATCACATGCTGTGCATAGACTAGCGAGCAGTACCCGGAGTTGGCGGTGGGTTATGAGAAGGAACAGTAGAGAAAAGATGTCTTAATACTGCCTGTCCCACCTGGGAGTCAGATCTAGAGTGTGCATCTAGACAGTAGTGTTTTGTAAAGGTGTGCACAGAACTCCAGGTAGCCGCTTTGCAGATGGACTCAAGGGGAATATTTGCAATGAATGCTATGGAAGCCCCCGTGCCTCGAGTGGAATGTGCTCTTGGCTTGAAGGGTAGTTCTCTCTTAGCAAGAGTGTAACAGAGAGTGATGCATTGTACAATCCATCTAGATATAGTGGACTTAGAGACTGCATCTCCTTCTCTTCCTGCTGCCACCGAGACAAAGAACGGATTAGTCTTTCTCAGTGATCTGGTTCTTTCCATGTAGAACATGACAGCTCTGCGTACATCTAGTGTATGCAGACTTTTTTCTCCCAAGCTGGAAGGGTTTTGAAAGAACGTTGGTAGTTCTATAGATTGGTTTACATGAAATTTCGAGATGAATTTTGGTGCAAACCTTGGGTGTGTGCGAAGGACCACCTTATCTTTGTGAACTGATACTAAGGGGTCTAGTACAGAAAGAGCCTGTAGTTCACTTACTCTCCTAATGGATGTGATAGCTATTAGGAAAGCAGTCTTAAGAGTGAGGTATTTAAGAGTTGCCTTGTGCATGGGTTCGAAAGGAGTGCCCATGAGTCTAGAAAGTACCACGTTTAAGTCCCATCCGGGAGCTGGGTTAGCTATCGGGGGGTGTATTCTTTTTACCCCTTCCATAAAGGCTTTGATAACTGGTATCTTCCACCATGACACTTTAAGTTGGGAAGTGGTGTATGCAGAAAGTGCCGCTAGGTGGACTTTAATGGAATTAAACACTAGACCTGAATCCAGTAAATGGGTCAAGTACAGAATAATGTCAGTGGCAGAGCAGTCAACCGGGTTGATATTCTTACTTCTACACCAGATGACAAATCTTTTCCACTTGCTAGAGTAGCAGTGGCGAGTATTAGGTTTTCTGGCTTCCCTGAGGATGTCCATACATCTGAGGGAGATGTAAATGTCCAAATTCTATGATCCCAGGAGCCAGGCTGCTAAGTTCATGGTCTGAGGGCATGGATGCAGTGTCCTGCCCTTGTCTTGTGACAGCATGTTGTACGGGCAGGGAAGTTTCATTAGGGGAGATAGGGACATCTCCATCAAGTGAGCGAACCATGGCTGCCGGGCCCACATTGGGGCTACTAGTATCATGGTAACCTGCTCTTGGTGCATCTTGTGCACCACTTTGTTGAGGAGGGGAGTCGGGGGGAAAGGCGTAAACAAATTTCCCTGACCATTGAATCAACAGACCGTTCCCCTTGGACTGGTTTTGTGGGTACCTAGAGGCGTAACTTTGGCATTGTGAGTTCTCCAGGGTTGCGAACAGGTCTATTTCCGGGAAACCCCATTGCGTGAAGACGTCTAAGACGATGTTTTCGTGTAATTGCCATTCGTACTCTTTGGGTAGGGGGAAGTCTCTGCTGAGTTTGTCTGCTAGCAGATTGAGTTCCCCTGGTACATGTTGTGATAGTAGGAACCTGTTGTGTTTGAGAGCCCACTTCCATATATTCTGGGACAGCTTGGACAGTCCTGGAGAGTGAGTGCCCCCTTGCTTGTTGAGTTAGTGCATGGTTGTGGTGCTGTCTGTGAGGACCATCACTGTCTTTCCTTGTAAGTGTTCCTGAAAGGCTTTCAGTGCTTTGAACACGGCTAATAGTTCCAGCAGGTTTATATGCTTGGATGCTAAGCTCGGAGTCCACACTCCGTGAGCAGTCTGATGGGATAGGTGAGCCCCCCATCCTGTAAGGGATGAGTCTGTGGTTAGAGTGGCTTCCACTGCGGCAAAAGTTTTCCCTAATAACAGGTTTTCCCTTGTCCACCACCGTAGCGAGAGAACCAAGGCCTGCGAGACCACCAGATCGTCCCATTGTCCGCTGGCCTGACACCACTGGCTGTAGAGCCACTCTTGCATTGGGCGCAGGCGCGCGTGAGGTACCAAATAAATACATGACGCCATCATCCCTAGCAAGCGCATTGCTTTGCGTACCGTCACCTCTTGACCTGCCACATATTGGGGGATCTGAAACAGCATGTTTTGGACCCTCTCGTTGGAGGCGAAGACGAGGCCGTCCTTTGTTCGAATTAGAGCCCCTAGGAATTGTTTGATTTGGCTGGGGTCTAAGCTGGACTTCTTTTCGTTGATGGAGAAGCCCAGTTGGGACAAAAGGTCTACGGTCCTTTGGGTATTGGAGAAGCATGTTTCGTAAGAATCCCCTGTTATAAGCCAGTCGTCGAGGTACGGGTAAACCGGGATGGATAATCTGCGCAGGTGGGCCGCTGCCACTGCCAGTACTTTCGTAAATACCCTTGGTGCAGATGCTATCCCGAAGGGTAGTACTCTGAACTGATAGTGTTTGTTCTCTATCTTGAACCTGAGGTATTTTCTGTGCGCTGGCAACATTAAAATATGAAAGTATGCATCTTTCATGTCTAGTGTTGTCATGTAATCCCCCTGTGATAACAGTGGGATTACTTCCTGCAAGGTCACCATACAAAACTTTTGTGGTTTGACAAAGTTGTTCGCTGGGCGCAGGGTTAAGTCCTTTTTGGGTACAAGGAAGTACACTGAATAAATACCTTCTGTTACCTGAGATAGGGGGACAGCCTCTATCGCTTCTTTTTTCAGTAGCTCTTCTACTTCTTGAAGAAGAATAGTGAGGTGTTCCGGTGTCATGCGTCGGTTCCGTGGGGGTCTGTATTTCGGGGAACCGTTGAATTCGATGCAGTATCCGTGGGCTACGGTGGACAATACCCAGCGGTCTGACGTTATTCCCTCCCATGCTGAAAGGAACGATGTTAGCCGGCCCCCGACCGGTGATGCATGGGAGGGGACCCGAATCTTTGGGTCATTTGTTGGTATTGGGCGTGGGGCCTTTTGGACTGGAGGCGCGCCCTCTTCCTTTGTCACGACGTTGGCCTCTTTGACTGAACTGGGTGCTTTGGTTAGAGGGCCAGTTGGTAGCAGAGTAAAATTGTTGTTGGCTTTGCTGTTGGCCACGAAAGGAGCGTCTATTGCCATAGCTGCGTCTGTTAGGTGGCCTAGAAATTTGGTCAAGAGTCTTGATGGTATCAAACTCCTTCTTCGCATGTTCTAGGGCCTCATCAACTGCTTTCCCAAACAGATGTGTTTGCTCTAGGGGCTTATTTATTAGGGAAGCTTGGGTTTCTGGCTTAAATCCCGAATTGCGCAGCCAGACATGGCGTTTGAGAAGTATTCCCTGAACCAGGGAGCGGCCAGCTGTCTCTGCGGCATCTAAGGAGTTTTTTACGATGCCCTGGTTTACAAGAGTTCCCTCTGATATAGTAGCCAACAGGCGTGAACGCAGGGGTTCTGGTGAGTCCTCTGCTTCGCTGCGCAGCTTGCTCCACTGTGCATCTGCGTAGCTAGCTAGTAGGGAGTTGTTATTCGAGATCCTGGTTGAGAAGGCGGCGGATGTCGTGATTCTCTTCCCAAGTGCATAGAGCTTCTTGCCCTCTTTGTCAGGTGGTGCCTCACTAGTAGATAGTGGTACCCCTGCTCTTTTTCTTGTGTTAGTCACTACAAGAGAGTCCGGGATAGAATGTCCCCTGATGTACAAAGGGTCAGAAGATGAAGGGCTGAAGAGCTTTTCTATACGAGGGTTGACCCCTCTGACTAAGGCCGGATTGGAAAGGGAAGGAGTTATTCTTCTCTTTATAGAAGCCAGGAGCGGAATGGACTGGCTGACCGGGGCTTTTTCTTTAATAACCTTTTCTACAAAGTCTATGTCCTGAAGGGTCTCCCCTGTGTCTATTTCAAAATGTGCTGCTGCCTTGCGCAACAGTGCATTAAGTGAGGGCTGGTCATCTATGGGGGAGGTGTTCCCAATAGGTGAGTCCTTGGGAGAAGGATGAAAGACATTAGGGTCTGAGTGCACTGATGGGGATTGCCAAGGCTGCACTGATGGGGAGTGCCAGGGCTGTGAGGCAGCTGTATCTTCTTCCAAAGCCCCTGCGCTAGTGTAAGGGTCTTCCTCAAACCTCTCCTCCTCAAGTTCTTCCTCTCCACCTAAGCACTCATCTTCCTGGAGGTATTGCTCCTCTTCAGTGAGGTCATAAGCATCTGAAGAAGGGGTAAACAGCCTAGGAATCTTGACCCTAGGGTCCTCCTGGGTCCATTCTCTTGGTCTTTTGGGTGGGGGTGGGTTTTGGCTACCCAAAAACCTCTCCATCTTTTCCATACAAGAATGGAGTCTTTCCAGGGTCTCATGGGGAACCCCTGAATAGTCTAGAGGGGGGAAATCAGTGTTTTCGGCTTCAAAACGCTTCGAACGCTCCCACAACGTCGACGAAAGGTTTCTGTCGCCCTCAGAAAAGCCCTCCGGTAGTTCAGAAGTGCCTTTAGATGGATGGGGCAGTTCCTGGCTACTCTTGTGCTTTTTCGGCGTTTCTATATCCTTGGGTGCGGTATTCGACGTCTGTTTAGTCGTCCGCTTAAGTTTGTCCTCGGAAACAATTCTAGCCAGACTCTCGACAACGAGTTCGTCAGTCGAGAGTTCTGGAGTCGGCGTTGCCTGCGTTGCGCGGACGGCCGCTCTATGGAGCGTTACGTCGGATGTTTTTGGGGTAGCGCCCGTATTAGATAAAAGCCCAATCGCTGGTCGCGGCTGCGTTTGCGGGTGGGGCTTCAGACCCTTGCGGTCTG
Source organism: Ambystoma mexicanum (assembly GCF_040938575.1). NCBI lineage: Eukaryota > Metazoa > Chordata > Amphibia > Caudata > Ambystomatidae > Ambystoma > Ambystoma mexicanum. Next base: position 752,276,858 of record NC_090934.1, on the reverse strand, counting down.
AGGTCGACGCCGGAGTGCCCTGCGTCCCCTTCGGCGCTGGTGGATCCTTCGTCCTGGACGAATAAGAGCCGTGGGTTGTGTGCTTAGGCCTATGGGGTCTGTGTGCGTCCTTGTCGCCGGGGTGTTCATCCCCATAAGCAGGGCGTGAGCCGAGCCCGTCGGGGCCGGGGACGGACGTCGAGGAGCGTGAGCGCTCCTTCTGGGGGTTAATGACTTCCGTAACGGACGTCGAGTTATCACCCTCCTCGTCACTTTCTGTAACAGCGGCAGCGGGTGAGGAACCGGACTTCGACATCGCGTAGTCCGCCCACCTCTTAACTTTCCGTTCTTTAAGAGTTCTTGATTTCAAGAGCTTACAGGCCGCGCAGCTGTCCTCTTTATGATCGAGGGGCAAGCAACGATTACAGAGCTTGTGCTTGTCCTTCCAAGTGTATTTGCCCCTACAGCGTGGGCAAAACTTAAAGGGTGTCCTCTCCATAGCTGAGGCAATAAAACCTGGTGATAACAACCCCAAGGGAAAGATAGGGGAGAAAGAAAGACATTCTCGACGAGAAGGTAAAAGTTCGAAACCCCCACTCTCCCTACTGTATGTTGGCCGGCGAGGCCTGGCCACGTGTTCGGCAGCGCCGAAGAATCTCCTCCGTCTCTTCCCCTCCGTCGAAAACTTGCTCGGCGGGGAAACAGCTTCACAGCCAACGTCGAGGGGAGGGATCTTTAACAATAAGATATTAAGGACCGAGGTCCGTAGTAATTGTTTAGCAATGTCTCTCTAGGAGCTCCGCGTAAGGCGACCATAAGCTGGGCGGAAAAAAACAATCTGAGGGACCTCGACGCGTGAGGGATTGTGGGTACAACGCACGTCACTATAGGGATAGTGTTACAGACACGCCTTGTCGACGTCCCCTTTTCGACTACGAAAAACAAAATGCAATACTCCGCAGTGACCACTGGATGTCGGACCTATGCACAGCATGTGATTCTAAGCAGATTAACAAACATCAGAAACTTCAATACCTTATGATCAACCCCACATATGTATTAAGTATACAATTTTAGGCCAACCCTTTCATGCTTTAAGTGGTAACTGTCCACAATACTGTCTCACAGATTGCAGGATTTGATGGCTGTCCCTTATATAAAATATGTGACCTGATTATGCTATTATGGTGCCACCATTGTACAAAAGTTTAAATACTGATGTGACCGCTTTTTGGCAAAAAGCGGTGTGGGAAGTCTTTTTCCATCATCAACCTCCTCAAACTGGTTACAACCCAGGCGAGGCAACCAACATGGATTGTCCAATCCAGTTGTTTAAAGGCTAAACCGGCCCAGCAATCTAGTCAATGATGTCACTATGCTCTATATAAAAGGGTCCCTGACAGGACTCCAGACACTTCCTGATTTCATGTGTGGCGTCGTGTTCCCGTTTCCTTCATCTTGCACTGATCCAGATCCAACTACCAGGCCAAGCATTGCTGACCCTTCCAGCAAGGCCTCAATTCTAAAAACCCAATACCCAAAGGGAGAAGCAGTGGTTTTTGTGGGAAGCCTCCCGATAGCCTGGCTTGCGGCCCACCAATTGCTGCCCAATAACTCCATCCAGAGGTGCCCTCCTGTGACCAGAACTATCATTTGGTATCCAGTCCCTGCCCAGCTGATCATGTCACGCTGATTTTGTCCAGCTGTCCTTTGTTAGCCGTGTGGTGACCAGAACGCGGACAGTCCAAAAATCCTAAACTAAACTGTACGGAGCATCAATAGCAACCCATAGAAAGTCATAATATACCTTGCCCTTAGCTTCCCCCTCTAAGCCATCCAATTCTGACCCCGATATCCTGTTACAATTGTCGACATTTGTTAAACCCTGCCTTTGATTCCTAGTGTTAGCGCCGATTTTCTTTTCATTTTTGTTTTGCATAGAGCCATTTTGATTAATTAAAATTAATTTTCCCTGAAGGAAACGGGGTACACTACGTGAAGGGTTACACATGCTCATGAATATTCCCCATCGTCAGGCTGGGAATCCTCGGTAAAGAAATCAGTATCAGTTTTGTTTCTGATCTGTCTTTCTTAGTAGTAACCAATCAATGATCTCTGGGTCCTACTGCCCCCATCCAATGACTGACCTCTCCCTAAGCCCCGCCTCTGGCAGCCAGCCTCAGATTTGCTAGCACACCAAGTGGTAGTAAGACCAAGTGAAGAGCCGCAGAGGGGTAGGTGGGAGGGTTCGCCTGTGAATCCATGCCAGACCCATGCTGGAGAACAGTTACAGGTAAGTAACTTGCTGCTTCTCCAGCATGGGGTCTGGCATGGATTCACAGGCGAATGAATAAAGAATACATAGTATACACATGCACAACCACGGGAGGTGGCAAAGGCTCAACATTAAGCATTACATCCAAAACTCAACATTAAGCAATTCATACCTCCTCACCAGGCTCACCTTAGGCGAACAGGTTGCGCAGCACTGCTTGGTCGACCCTGGGCTCCTCCCTGGAGTCCCGATCGACGCAGTAGAATCATGTGAAGGTGCGAGTCTACCTCCACGTAGCAGCCCTGCAGATGTCCAGCAGGGGCACACCAGACAGGAACGCCGTGGTAGCAGCGATCGCTCTGGTCGAATGGGCTCTCGGACGGCCGGGCAGCAGTCGGTTTGCCAACCGGTGACAGTGCATGATGCAGCCTGAGCGCCATCTGGAAATGGAAGTCTTCGAGAGAGCCTTCCCTTGATTCACAGACCCAAAGTTCACAAACAGTTGTGACGTCTTCCGAAAACTCTTTGTGCGGTCCACGTAGAACTTCAGCGCTCTAGCTACATCCAGTAAGTGCAAAGTCCTCTCGGCCTGTCCTCGAAGCAGCCCGTCGCCTGAAACCAGCGGGCGTCGAGGAACTCCTGTAGCGGATGCATCGGAAGTCTGCAAAGGGGTACAAGGTAGATGCATGAGGACATCATCCCGAGAAGGGACTTTATGGACCTTACCCTGGCCACGTCCGTGGCTAACAGGCGCCGCACCTTGCCCAGGATGGTCTTGGTCCTCTCCTCTGAAGGGGAGGCCAATTGCCCCACTGTATCGAGCTTCGCTCCCAGAAACAGTGCTACTTGCGATGGAACCAGGTGGGATTTGGGGTAGTTGATGGCGAACCCCAGCTCCGTGAGTAACCGGACGGTCCTTGCGGTATGTTCGACAGCAAGTTCCCCTGTCCTTGCCCGGATTAGCCAGTCGTCCAGGTAGGGTTAGACATGGAACCCCTGCAGGCGCAGCCGCGCCGCCACTGGTGCCAGGCACTTGGTGAAAACCCTGGGTGCCAACTTTAATCCGAACGGTAGGGCTCTGAATTGGTAGTGGCATCCCTGAACCACAAACCTGAGGAACTTCCTGTGCCTTTTTAGAATGGGAATGTGGAAGTAAGCATCCTTCAGGTCCGACGATAGGAAGTAGCCTTCCTCCAGGTGACCATCCTGAATTTCTGCGCCTTGATGTATCTGTTTAACCGACGCAGGTCCAGGATGGGGCGCCAACCGCCTGTCTTCTTTCTGACAAGGAAGAACCTCGAGTACACTCCGGAGCCCTGGAGCCTCCTGGGGATGAGCTCGATGGCACCATTCTTGAGCATCGCCTTTACCTCCAACAGCAGTTGAGGGACGTGATTCTCCTTCCTGGCCACGGGAGGAATGCGAGGGCACTTTTGGAATTCCAGCGAGCGCCCGTTGGCCAGGGTGTCCAACACCCAACGATCGGTGGAGATGGACTCCCACACGCTGACTAACTTGGTCAGCCGGCCTCCCAACGGGGTGCTTCGGTGGGGGCCCGACGACACGGCTGGGTCAGTCCTGCTTGGAGGCGGCCTTGCCTCCTTGGCGACGGCAGGATCCCCCTTGCTTGCCGCAAACTCTGTAGGCCTCCTGGGAAGAGGAGCGGGCTGCCTGGCGGTAAGTGGAGGAGCCACCGCTGGACCCTTTGGAGGCACCCTGTCTGCCTCCGGAGGTCCGAAACGGCAGTCGTCGTTGAAGCACCCCTAGGGCCCGGGCCGTCTCCGAGTCGGTCTTGATGGCCTGGAGACACTCGTCCACCGCCTTACCAAAAAGGTTGTTGCTGTCTAACGGCATATCCAACACTCTGATCTGGACGTCCTGGCGAAAGTCTGTCGCCTTGAGCCATCCTCGTCGTCGGAGGCAAACTCCATTGCCCAGTTGTCGAAATCCGGTATCGGCAATGTCTGTTGCCACCGTTATGGCGTGATCCGACACCACCTCGCCTTCCTGCAGAATTTCTAGGGCCTCTGCCCTCTTATCAGGTAGGAAGTCTAGCAGAGGAGCCATCTTGAACTAGAGCTCCCCGTCGTAGCGGGCCACGATCGCTAAGGCATTGGACGCCTTAATCGTCGTCGCCGCCGAGATGACTCGTCGTCCCATAGAGTCCAAATTCTTGCCCTCGCTGTCCGGCCGGGGAGTGGAAGCCGCTGCACCCGCTGCCTTCTTAGCCGCTGCCGAGACAACAGAGTCCGGCGTGGGCTGGGCCCTGAGGCACAAGGGGGTGGCATCAGGGACTCGGTACTTCTCGTACCTGTCACTCTTGCCGGGTGTCGTGGAAGGGTTCTTGAGGACAGCAAGCCCCTCGTTCCAGATTTCGTCGAGTAAAGGCACTGCGAGGACCGTCTTCCTCTTGGCCTCTCGTCGTTGGTACAGAAACCCCTCCCTTTTCTGTTCTTCAGGGTAGAGCTGGAAGAGCTCGGATGCCCTGGTTATGGCGTGGAAAGAGCCAATTTCGTCGGCTGGAGACGCCCGCGGGGGGGGGGGGGGGATGACGGGGGTGACGACAAGATGTCCGCTGTGTCATCGCCGCCATCATCGCCCGTCCCCGTCGCTGTATCCGTCGCTGTATCCTCTCTAGGGTCCGGCGAGGGGGATGAGGGGTCCACCGGTCTCGCAGGCACGAAGGGCGGAGCGGGGTGGACTCTCCTCCGCTTGTTCGGAGGGCTTCCCGACGGGCCTGGTTCTGGATCCTCCGTCGGGGTCTGTGGTAATCTCGTCCATCTCGGTACATAAGGATTGGATTGCCAACAAAATGGCCACCGAGCTATCCTGGGGCTCGGGCAATGGCTGCGACGGCAGGATGGCCGCTCCACTGGGCCCTGTTCGGCGTCATCGTCGCTATCTTCGATCATGTCAGCAGGGACCGCCCCCTGGGATCGAACCTTCTCGAACCTCTTGTTGAGGCCTATGAACCTCTCGTTGAGGCCTATGGACCTTTCGTTGAGGCCCTTCGGTTTCCACCAGCTCCTCCTCAGAGGCACCGCCCCCTCTTTTTCTGCCCGGGACTTCATGGGGGTCTTAACGATGGGCTGGAAAGAGGATTCCCTCCGTGGTGGCAGGGATACTTTGGGCCCAGAGGCCGTTTCCACTGGCGTAGTCTCAGCCGGCTTCACCAGGGTCGCAGCGACCACTTCGATAGAGGCCTTTGCCGGCTGGATCAAAGCCCTCACCACCTTAGGTGCGTCCTGGGCCGTCGCCTTGGGGGGGAGGGTCAGCACCTCGCTCCCCCTCGAGATCGATCGGGTCCACGCCAGTGACTTACCCGGGTTCTCGGACTTCCTCTTCCACGAACCAGAGCGCTGGCTCGTGGTCGAACGTGCCGGGGAAGTAGCGCCCTGCCTGGCAGCCGAAGAGCCCGACCTTTCGGCGCTCCTGGTGCCTGTGGACTCGCAGTGTTTGGCTTTCTGTTGGGCCCCGCCCCGTCGCCGGGGCGCCCTCACAGGACTTAGAAGCCCACTCAGACTTCTTAACCTTCTCACCTGCTGTGCCCTTCTCCAGCGAGGCGGGAACAACGATCTTGTTTGGTCTGTTCCGAAAGGTTCTTGCAGAACGCAGTCTTTCTCCACGTGCGTCTTGTCCTCATGAAGGCAGTAGAGACATTGCAAATGCTCGTCCTCCTTGAAAAAGTTCTGTAATCCGCATCCAGGGCAGCACCTGAACAGCTTGGATCCGGGCATCGAGCTTCCCTTGTCCTGGGCCATGTCCGTTGAGGTAGGCCGCAGATCTTCCGGAATCCTCCAAGAAGTGTAAACTCGACAAAAACTTCACCCTTGAGGGGCTTAGAAGAATTCTGAAACGGGTCACCATTGTCGTAAGTAGAAACGGTGGAGCTTGAGGCTCGATTAAACCGAAAAAATGAGAAAATCTCCTGAAAAAGCGTGAAAACGCAGCAAAATAACCTCGAGCTAAACACGGACTCCCAACAGTTGAGTGTGCGGTAAAAATCTGAGGATGGCTGCCAGAGGCGGGGCTTAGGGAGAGGGCAGTCATTGGCTAGGGGCAGTATGACCCAGAGATCAGGGATTGGTTACTACTAAGAAAGACAGATCAGAAACAAAATTGATACTGATTTTTTCTTTACCTAAGATTCCCAGCCTGACGGGGAATATTCAGGAGCATGTGAATCCATGCCAGACCCCATGCTGGAGAAGTAGTACATACTGGTTGAGTTGTCTGGATGAGGCCAAGCCTTCCCTTGAGACGTGGGAGGAAGCCTCTGAGCGCTAACCAGATGGCATTCAGCTCCAGGCAAAGGATGCAGTATTCTTGTTCTTGACTGGTCCACGTGCCGTGGACCGAGAGGTCCTCCAGGGTGGCTCCCCAGCCCTCTAAGGAGTCTGTGGTAATCGTCACCTGTGGGACAGGGTGCCAGGCCGCAGGTTGCAATCCCTGGACCACCATGTGAGGTCTGGGTGGAAAGAGATGGGTATATTGATAATTTCAGTCCAAGACCCTCTCCTGGTTCCACGACGCAGAAAAGTGGAGCTGAATCACCACAAGTCTTGTGTGGGGGACAGCCAACAGTACCGTTGCATAAAGGCCCAGTAGATGCTGGTACCACCAAGCCGAAGTAGCGCTTCGGCTGAGAAAGTGTGTTGAGGCCCTCCTGATTGCGACAATCTTATCCTCCGAGGGAAAGACCCTCGGAGCGTGTGTCCCAGATGAGGCCCAGGAAGGTCAAAAACTGCGTGGGTTGCAGCTTTGACTTCCTGAGATTGAGCGAAAAGCCCAGGTTGTGTAGTGTGTTCATCAGTACCTTGGAGGAGTGGGGAACTGCCTCTTGAGATGTAGCCCTGGCGAGCCAGTCTAGGTAGGGGTATATATGGAGGCCCTGAGCCCGGAGGGCTGCCACTGCATTCACGAGTTTGGTAAAGACCCTGGGGGCCAAGTGTAGGCCAAAAGGGAGGACCTTTTACTGAAAATGGCTGCCCATGAATCTGAACCGGAAGAAAGATGGGGTGGCCAGATCAGGACGTGCAGATAGGCGCCCTTCAGATCCAGGTAGCACACCCAGTCTCCCCTGCATAATGTCTCCGCAAGAAAAGCTGGCGTCACCATCTTGAACCTCTGGAGAGGTAAGGAGCGGTTGAGGGTGGACAGGTCCAGAACAACTCAGGCCAGCATGGTTCTTTTTCTTAATGGCGAAGATCCTGGAGTAGAAGCCCTATCCTTGCTGGGAGGCTGGTACTTCCTCCATGGCCTGGCTCAGGACGGGCAACCGAATCTCCACCCAAAGAGTTGCTGTCCCAACTTGCGGAAGAGGAGAGGCAGGACTAGGTAGGCGGTACCCAGAGGATACTACTGACAGGCTCCAGGGGTCCACACATTTCTGCCGCAAAAAGTGCACCTGAATAGCAAGCCTGCCCCCCACTGGCGACATGTGGGCCAGAGTGAGTCGGTCAAGAGACTTTACCCTCAGAGGTGCGGGAGGGGAAGGGGGGGAAATACAGTGACGGGGACGGCCTTTTTGATGCTTGCGCCAACTAGGGGTCGGTGTGCATTCTGGCTGTCTGGTAGACCTTTCCTGGAAGCTGCGGAAGCCTCCAGATGAGCGACCCTTATCCAAGCGTTGCCGCGACTGGGAGTACGCTTTGGGCATGGTCTGTGTCAGAATGGATAAAGACTTGCCTTCTACGAGCTAATGTTGTTCTTGTCCAGCACTTAGTCTGTGCTGGAGTGAAAGAGGTCACTGCCCTCGAAGGGCAGGTCTAGAATATGTTCCTGGACATCAGTGTTCAACTTGGTTGCCTGGAACCAGGCCATCCTTGTCCGTGCCAATACAGATGGCACGTCCAGAGGGCTCAGTGTGCCAGGGTGGACTCCTATGATATCCTGAGCCACAAGCTTGGCCTTGGCTAGCCCCGTCTTGAAACGGTATTGGCTGGGGTGGGGCGTTCCGGGAGGAAGTCTGCAATTTCCTGCCATAATGTCTGGTTAGCAGCTGCCAGCATGGCGTCTGTGTTGGCCCGTCGCAGGTGTAAGGAAGCATTGGAGTACAGCTTCTTACCGTATATGCCTTCATGGTTTTCTCCTCCTTGCCCAACAGCGCCGTTGCTGACGAGGACGACTGAGGCTTGGAGTACAGTGATGCTGCAGCGATCACAGAGGAGTGCAGCCGAGGATGGGAGGAGAGCAAGACTTGTGAGCGGCGTGCGACTTGACCCGCTCCTCAGGCCCCGGCCCAGTAGGTGTATCCACCTCGACCCGGAGGTTGTGCGAGCTGCGTTCAGGTATCCCCTCAGACGTGCTGCGGTAACAGGGTGTAGCCTCTGGGCCATGATACTGGTACAAGGGCAGAGCCCCTCGGGTGCAAGCCCTGTAATGGAGCCTAACAGTCCCTCAACCTTGGCACCAGGAGGATCTGAGGACTCCTCAGCCCGAGGGCCGGTAGCTATAAATGCCTTGGTGCGCGTGTTGGTTTAAGGACCAGACTGGTCGTTCCCGCGCAGGAGTGTCCCTGGGAAGCAGCCTCCCTTACGAGGTGCGGATGAAAATATAGGCCCTACCCCTGGCCTGGAATGATGTTTCACAAAACTCTTAAAATCCTCAGACGGAGACCGCTGAAGAGCTCCCCCCACCTGGCTAGTCTGTTCTTCAGTGCTTGTGGACAGCGAGCCGTACAGTCTTGCCAACTGTGGTCTGGGCCAAGGCAACGTAGGCAATTGGCGTGGTGGTCTGAAGTTGGGAAGGGCCCGTTGCAGGATGGGCACCTGCTGAACCTTGTCGAAGTCGACATGCGCCGGGGAGGAGCTGTGGCGTCCGAGGACCAAGTACCCATTGAAAAAAGACAAAAGAAGAAGAATCCACGCGTTGAATTACATGGCCGAAGCCAAAACCAGGAGCGCTGGCGAATTCGGCCCGCTCCGCAATGCGGGAAAGGGAACTGAGGTGGTGTGGCGCCGGAGGGCAGAGTCAGGGCAGCGCTTCCAAATATAAGGGGAAGAAGATTTTTCTGGTGAAAAAGGTACAGTCTCCCGTCCCTTGCAAGGGACGCCCATGCAATATGGAGGAAAGGGGACAGGACGTAAAGAGAACCACCTACAACGATAAAAACCACAGCGCCTCCCCCAAAAGCTCACAGCGGCTACCAACCGAGAAAACTCCTACTCTGAATGGGGTCACCTGAACTTAAGTTGCCATTATCACAGCCCTTGCTCCTTCTCCCGCTAAGCCCTACCAATGTTAACCCACCCCCCCCCCCCCCCACCTTGCTTTACAGATCCGCCAGAGTACCAAGAAACCACACAGGTGGCAACAGAAAGCAGTATAAGTTTAACATAGTATAGTTATTATCTGAAAAGATAGAAACGTTCTTCTAATTAATGCTATATCATAGTACATATGAATACCAACTGCTGAATCACTAATGTACTGATGTTCAAATTGTTACAACAGTAACGCTCGAGCAGATTTAAGTTCCATCTCTACGCCTGATCAAGTCTTTTACCTAGGTCAGGTTCCTGAATGTTTCTTTTGAAGCCCCCATCAAACAGGAGCTCTTGACTAACTTGACTTCAGTCTGATGAAAGGCAGTTTAGAACGTTCGATCATTCGGAGCTACCTTCCCAAGGGAAACGACATCTTGGTTTGGAAAGGTCCTTGCTGGGGAAAGGTTTGAGAGTGCTGCAAAGCAGGAGAATAAAGAGTTGAGGAATCTGTGGGAGGACCCAATCCATTAGCATGCATGAGGGAGGTGCTTCCGAAAGTGGGCCATGCGTGGATCCTGGAACCAACAGGTTCTAGTCACTGAAAGACTGCAAGTAAAGGGTACAGAAACATTTCTGTAAAACAATACTGCAGCCAAACCACAAGGATGGACCATGCTTAACATGTGAAGCAGACAAACTACATAAACGCTTAGCCAACCAGTTCTCACAGCTGTACATTTCTAACAGGAAACACATGCATTAATCTATACTGTGATGCAGTGCCAGACAGTACCAGTGTGGCTTAGACATCTATGCAGAGTCTAAATGATAAAGATGTAAAGTAATTGCAGTCAAGAATGCAGAAACAGGTCATGGGGTGCAACTGGCTCATACACCATCTAGAATGTCCAATCCAGATTCATGGGTGCCAGCTACATCAAGCATACGAGGAACCTGTGGGGACATATTAGAAGCCAAGATGCTGATATGCCATCACACATGCAGATGGAAAAACCCTTGCAATAAAACAATTCAAGTATCAATGTTTATTGATAGATACAAGTATATAAAATCAGGGCATGAACAGGACTTGATAAATTATACTTAATTTCAATACTATAATAGAGGATCCAATTAAGTTTCTCACCATTTTTTTTCACACCCACACAAACCACTTTTAAGGGCATTTATCCATCTCAAAACTGATTTTTTTGTGCAAGTAAACCATAGTTATTTTGAAGACTTGTGCACTTGCCCAGGCTCAAGGATATTAAAATCTAGCACATAAAGCCCATTACTAGAGGTAGACATACAGGCAATATACTATTACAGCAACAACCATCGATTACAGTTAAGGAGTCTCTGTAACAACCAAATGGATAATCAAAATATTGCAACAACTCAAGTATTACACTGAGCAAAGTGCATTTCTACAGTATTCAGTGTTGCTATTCAGTTCTCAACTTAAAACAGTCCATTTCAACTGGCAGCAAAGAAAGTCTTTGCAATAGACTGCCTCAGTTTGAGAACTTTGATGTAATTATTGCATGCTGCTAATACACCGTTACCTAAACATTAAAGATACTCTAAAATATTTGATGGTAGACTATGATTAAGACATTACACTAAAAAAAACCTTATGCAGAAGAAATCCTACTGACATGCTCCTGCTTTAAATATTGCGAAAACTTTACAGCGGAATGAATTTTCGCAGTGGTTAGGTCAAATGCAGTTACATCATAGCAACAGTATGTTTGCACAAATTAAGGCTTTGGCTGGTTCTTTAGTCAGCTTCTTCCTCAGATTCCTCCTCTTCAGCGGTTTCCAGCCAAGTTAGCCATTGGTTTACCTGTAAGTAAACAAACCAGTGTCAGGAAATATGTTTTTGCATTCTCCCAATTTTTGTCAAAAAAGTTTGGATCTGGCCAAAATGTCATCTTACTACAGATTTTGCAAGTGGGAGACAATTTCTGGTGGGATTCTCCAGCACGGGCTGCTCTTTTACAAACATCAGACGTCCCACCAACTCAAGAGTAAAATTGGGCAATTTACCGTTATGGCGAGTGCAGGAGAAAGATTGGTGCCCTTAAATAGGAGCATTTGCTTGGGAACCAATAAGCCAATAAGGGAGACAGGAGCCTAAGTGCAGGTCAGCAATTAAGAATACCAATAGGCAGAGAACTTGTGTACTAAACATGGGAGGGGGTGCTAGGGCAATGCTAGGCAACCTGTCCCCCAGATCCACAGAGCAACAATGGCGAGTGTCACTGCATTCATGTGAGGGGGGGGCATAAGGCCAAGCACCTGCCTCTCCATTCCCCAGCAACCATGGCAGGGCTTGCCGGGTCTTGGCCTGGTGTCCCCCCACAGCTGCATTAACAAGCCGGAGGCTGCCAGGGCAAGAACCAGCGATTACTTGACAGGGGTGGGAGGTGGGAAGGCACAAGTTACTTCTAACTATTGTTCTCCAGTATGTACTCACATGCTCATGAACATTCCGTCAAGCCGGACATCGGTAAAATGTCACTTACAAAATTTTATTTCTCCTCTAAACCAATCACTGTACTCTGGGTCATAATGCCCCCAGCCAATGACTGTCCTCTCCCAAGCCCCTCCTCTGGCAGCCATCTTCAGATTTGGTAGCATGTAAAGTGGCAGTATGACCCACAGCCGCATAGGCGCAGGAGGGTTTGCATGAGGGACACCCATATAGCATGAGGGGAAGGGGACGGAACGTAAGAGTAAGTCCTTTGAGGTACTCCTGGACGTGACAGTGGGACCAGAGGGAAGCTTGTCCTGGAGACCTGGTGTAGCGGGAGATAGTTGCCAAATGCAGCTTGATAGAGGTGTGCACCAGCCCCGCCTTGGCCAAGGACAAGTATGGAAGAATCTGCAGGGCCCTGACCCTCAGAGGGTTGATCTTCTGCGTCCGGCACCACGTAGCAAAACGCTTCCACTTGTACTCGTAGCACTTATGAGTTAATGATGCTTTGGCAAGGACCTCCATGCAGTCTGCCGGCAACTCGTACCCTCCTAACTCTAGGGCTGAAGGAGCCAAGCCCGCAGGTACAGCATGAATAGAGGCAATGTTGACAGGCTGAGAAGGTCCAGGTACCAAATCAGTCTCAGCCGCGCCGACGAGTATCATCCTGCATCAGCACCATTTGAGTCGATCGATGACTCAAAGTAGGGCAACTGAGGGAATGCATATAGGAACAGGACTTCCCAAGGGAAGGAGAACCTGCCCCCCCCCCCCCCCCAATGCTCCCTGGCTGGTGGAATCTGCTGGCGATTTTCTGGCATTTAGCGTTAGTTGCTGTCGCAAACCGATCGATCTGGGGTCTGCCCCACCTGATCCTGTCGAAGTTCACCACTCAAGGTGGGAGCATAGCTCCCTGCTGAGGAGTCCGCTATGGGGTTCTTGATCGTCAGGTGAAAGGGGATAACTAACATCTCTTGGCGATGGACCAGTGCCACAAGTACTACACCTCTCTGAAGTGTTGTGGATCGGAACCCCCTGCTTCCTGATGTAGAAAATCGTGGTGGTGTTGTCTGTGAAGACCCTCACCACTTTGAGGGACAGAAGGACTCGAGAGCCCAGAACACTGCCCGCAGCTCCAGGATATTGATGTGGAGATCACTCTCCTCTGGACGCCACAGGCCTCTGGCGTGGAGAAGTCTGTGTGGGCTTCCCAGACCTCCAGGGAAGAGTCTGTGGTGATAGTTTCCTTGTACGGGGGTGAGGGGGATGGATCTGAAATCCCATGCCCCAGGCGATGGAGCATACGCCCCACCACCCGGAACTCCTCGTCAAGGGTAATCTTGTGTGAAGCTTCCAGACACTGGATCCAGCGAGGAACTCCTGAAGGGGTCACATCCACAACCTGCAGAGCCGGATCAGGTAGATGCACAACATGTCAAGCAGAGACGAGGGCCTGCACTGTGGCGGTCTTCAGTGCCAACAGCCGTTGCACCTTGCCCAGCAGGGCGGCTATCCTCTGAGGGCGCCGCCAAGCCGTAGACCATGTTGAGCCTGAACCCCCAGGAACAGTGCGTTCTGCTATGGTATCAAGCACGACTTTGGATAATTGACAGAACCCCAGATCAGTCTGTGTGGTCTACGGCCGTTTCCTCATGACCGGATGAGCCCATCGTTGAGGTACATGTACACATGTATTCCTTGGAGACAGATGGGCCGCCACTGGTGGCAGGCACTAACACCCTGGGTGTCGACCTCAATCTGAAGGGGAGGGCCTTGAATTGGTAGAGTTTTCCCTGTACCACAAAGCATAGGAACTTTGGCTGCTTCTCGTGAATGGGGAACATAGAAGTATGCGTCCTCCAGATCCAGTGATGTCAATAAGTCTACTTCCACCAGTTGGCAAAGTATGTGCCGCAACACGACCATCCTGAATTTTTGGGACTTGAGGTATTTGACACTGCTGGTCTAGAATGGGACTCCAGGCCCTAGTCTTTACCAAGAAGTAAGTATCTGGAGTAGACTCTGGAGCCGCTTTGGAAACAGCTCTATTGCCCCTTTTCTTTTCATGGCCCCGTACTTCCTGCAGGAGCTGAGGGATGTGCTGCTCCTGCTGGACCACCAGAGTTATCTGCAGACACTTCTGCTGGAACTACAGTGTCCAGCACCCATTGGTCGTTGGAGATGGAACAAGTTACTTACCTGTAACTGTTCTCCAGCATGGATCTGGCATGGATTCACATGCTCACGAATATTCCCAGTCAGGCTGGGTCTCTGGGTCAGACTGCCCCAGCCAATGACGCCCAGGAACTAAGCCCCTCTGGCAGCCATCTTCAGATTTGGTAACACGTAAAGTGGCAGTAGGACCAAGAGAAGAGCCACAGAGGGTTTGCATGTGAATCCATGCCAGACCCATGCTGGAGAACAGTTACAGGTAAGTAACTGGTTCCATCTCCACTGCTCCGATTAGCCAATTGTCCAGGTAGGGGTAGACATGAATGCCCTGCAGGTGCAAACGCGCTGCCACTGGTGCCAGACACTTGGTGGAAACCCTTGGTGCTGCCTTCAATCCGAAGGGAAGGGCCTGAAATTGGTAATGCTGCCCTTGGACCACAGCGCAGAAACTTTGTACCCCTTGTGAATTGGGATGTGGAAATAGGCTTCCTCCAGGTCCAGCGACAATAGGAAATCTCCTTCGTTAGTCCCAGCACGTGCTGAAGGGTGACCATCTGAAACTTCTGGGACCTGATGTAGTTGAGGCAGCGGAGGTCTAGTAGGGGTCTCCAACTGCCTGTCTTTTTGAGGAAGTACCGGGAGTACATTTGAGCCCTGGAGCCTTTTGAGTTCTATCACGCCCTTCTTCAGCATGGGGACATAAAAGTATGCGTATGCGTCCTCCAGATCCAGCAGAAGTTGAGGGACGTGGTTTTTGTTCCTGGCCACCGGTGGAATGCACGGTCACTTCCGTTGAAATTCCAGGGTGTCCCTGTGAGCCATGGCGTCTAGCACCCAACTGTCAGTGGAGATGGACTTCCACACGCTGATCAAGTTCGCTAGCTGGCCTCCCACCGTGGGGCGCGTGTGGGGGCCAGACGTCGGGGCCAGTTCAATCCCGCTTTGCCGTGAGGCACCACCTTGGGGAGGACGGCGACGACCTCTGGACTTGCTGCGGCCCCTGTAGGCTTCCCGAGCCGAAGAGCGGGACGGGTGACTATAGGTTGACAAGCCACCACCAAAACTGAGTATCCCTGGGACTTTCCTCCGGAGGTCTGAAAGGACGGCTGTCGCTGCTGGAGCGTGCCCAACGCCCAGGCTGTCTCGGTATCCACCTGGATGGCCTAAGAGACTAGTCTACTGTCTTGTCAAGTTGTCCCCTAGCGGGGCTGGGGACAGACGAGGAACGCAAGCGTTCCTTCAAAAGGTCAACCTCTGCTTCAGAGCTATGATCATCACTCTCGCCGCCGCTTTGGTGGCTGCAGCAGCAGGAGAAAATGTGGCCTTTGACATACTGTAGTTTGCCCACCACTTGACTATGCTCCTTTAATGTCTTAGGATGGAGGAGCTTACAAGCCGCGCATCCTCTGTGATTGAGGGGCAAACGCTCGTTACACAGTGTGTGCCCATCTTTCCAAGGGAATTTGCTCCTACAATTAGGGCAAACCCTAAAGGAGCCCCCTCCATAGCTGAGGATGGGTAGAATACTAAGCTCGAAAGGGAAAGAGGAAGGAAAGGCATTCTCAATTGTATAGAAATGTCCACCCTGACCCCACTCACTACTTAATAGGCTGGCGGAAGGCCAGGTGATTTGGATATTTTATATAATTATTCGACCAAAGACCAAATGGGACAATAAGCAAGTTTTATGAGCTCCGCATCAAGACCAGTATGCTGGGTGGAAAAAAACAATCCGAGGGACCTAGATGCGTGAGGGATCTTGGGTACACTACACATCATGTAGGGATAGTGTTACAGGCATGCCGCGTCAACGTCCTTTCGATTCTCGAAAGACAAGATGCAATATTAAGCGCTTACCACTGTATGTCGGACCATATTCACAGCATGTGATTCCAAGCATAATCACAGACATCAGAAACCTTCCTTAGTCTCTTCAGGCTTTGGTTGAAGAGTTCAGACGCTCTGGCGACCATGTCATGGAACGATCCCACCCCGTCCAATGAAGCCCTTGGTTGCAGCAAACCGCCCACTGTGGTAATGTCCGTACTGTATCCGCCCCGTGTCCCGAGGTGGGGGAAGACATGTGGCGCTTGTTTGGCGATTGATGCAGTGGCATAGGGCGCCACTTTTCACTAGAGGTTGATACGAGGTTTCGTCGGCATCCTTTTCTGAATCTCAGACACCAGGGTGTGTAGGGTCGAAAGGATGTCCAGCAAGCGATCTCTGGAGTCGGAGCGGTAGGCCTACTAGGCTCCACACCATAGTCTGCATTTCCACCGTCGTCCGTCAGCATGTACGTTGTCCCGCACATCCTGTATAGAGTGTATGGCCTCCCGGTCTTCCTTGTCCGAGCAAGAAATATCCATGCCCTGGAGTACGGCCTGTCCTGAGGTCTCACCCCCGCCCCTTTTTTGCATCCAGAGGTGTTTGGTTCAGGTATCAGGGAGGGGGCGGGATACCTTGACTGGGTCAGCCTCTTTGGCTTCAGAGAGGGCGGCTGCCACCAACCATCGTTGAAGACTACTTCACCTGGACTGCCTGGGCTAGGTCGGTTGCTTTCTTTCACCTTAGGTCGTCAGGCTTTTCCCGCAGCTTTGCAGAGTTAGCAGATTTCCTCTTCAAGGAGCTGGATTGATGGCTGGAGATGAGGCAGATGGTGAAGATGAACGCGCCCCACAAGTACGACGGAAACTGACTTAATGCCTGGCCTGGCCTTGGGCCCCCATAGATGGGGTGCCCTTAAAGGACTTAGAAACCTGCTCCTTGGATCGGCTGGACCAGGGTGAGGCATGCCCCAGCTTGGCACATGGGCTTGAGTTGAGGCCTTGGCGCTGAGCCAAGCTCCCAGTCTACAGTGACGATCCTTCATGGTTCGCTTTGAGAACCCGAGGCAGGCTTCCCACTCTGCTTCCCTGTGGTCCGAATGGACACAGTCGAGGCACTGAAGGAGCTTGTCCTGAAAACTTTAAAAAGGGAGCTTCCCTCTTCTCTTCCGACATGGTCTGGAGTGCAGAGCAGGACCAACAGCCTCCTGGAATCTTCAATGAGAGACGATTCTTGCCTTTGAGGGGTGCTGAAATTCACTGACAAATGGATCCCCGCTCATCAGCCGATTGGGCTCAGTTTGCCAAAAATAGGACTTTTTAATCAAAAAAGCACTAAAAACTTAAATAGCTCACGGAGCAAAACAGGACTCCAAATACTAAGATGGCTGCCAGTGGAGGGGCTTAGGGAGAGGGCAGTCTTGGCTGGGGGCAGTATGAACCAGAATACAAGGATTGGTTTAGAGGAGAAATACAGTTTGTAAGTGAAAGTTTAACAGTTTTTTTCTTTTACCAAAGATTATCGGCCTGACGGGGAATGAGCATGTGAATCCATTATATGATATGGCATATAACGCACATCGACACAAGTGTTCGCTTGCCAGACCCATGCTGGAGAACCAGATTATTCATCCCACGGACTGTCAACCCAAAGGAGATCGAGGTCTTGGGATCCAGCTTTTGTAATCAATAATTCTTATGCCAGCGCACCTTTTTTTAAAGGCAGGATCCTGCCAAAGCAACTGCTATTCAGGTAGTTGTAAAGTTAAACTACTTTCGGCACACTTCGACCACTAGGGTTCTCTCAATTTGTGCACCACTTACTATTGTTAAATGTACCCTGTTATTATTGTTAAATGTACCCCGTTATTATCGTTAAATGTATCCTGTTATAATGTGAAGCGCTTTGACGTAAAGCGCTATATAAACCAAATAAATACAAATACTTTGCTTCGAGTGGATACCCAATATATTTGTACTTTTGTTGCAGTGCTCCATGATGGGTTAACTTTACGGCTACACCCCCCACCCAATCCAAATCATCCCTGAAGCCTGCCTTAATGATCAGTATGCATTACCTTGCTAGAGAGTGGCTTTTGTGTCCATTACCCTGGCCAACAAGTAGGGCAGCTGCCAAGAACCCCTCCCCCAGGGATGATGTTGTAAAACCCACCTTAACAGAAAGCATAATTCCAACATCTGAGGCCCCAAGCTTGTGTATAGCAAGAGAAAAAAATAGGCATATTGTACCTGGAATAATGCTTTCCCCTTTCCTGGAAACTCTTGGGAAATGTCTTCCTTCCAAGCCAAGAAGGCTTCTTCTTCAATAATTTCCATATCGTAGAAATGAACAAAAAAGCGTAGTAGCATACCTGAATCAATAAAGATAAGAAATCAATGTACATTTTGAATTGTGCAAGTCAACTATCCTCCCTGTGGATGTACTGCTTGAATACAACTGGGCACATTTGTTTTGCTCCAATTTGGGACCACATTCACCAGCAAATGTGGGTGGTTGGGAATATCCCCTGCATAACTCCGCAAAGCATAACCCCACACCAAAATTGCCTGACCCCAAGCCACCATCTATATTATGGTGGTGCAAAGCAATGACCCGAATACCCTTCAAGTCTGGCTCAAGAGATGCAGAGTGTGTTCTAGTTGCAACACTAAGCTATTAGTTAATCCTTTATGTGCATGAAGCCCAACTTTTAGCCCTTAAGCACATAGCCTTTAGGCAAACGTGACCTACACATTGACGTTCACAAATTTACTGCTCATGCTACCCAAAAAAGTACATCAAAACAATAGCAAAAGAAACAAAGGGAAAAGGAAAGTGAAAGCATCGGATTAACTGCAAACAAGTAATGTTGCATAATATAGAAGGGAGTGAATAATCTCTGAATACACCTGGCATTAGCCAGGCTCTGGTTGTTTAGAGTTCGTTTTTCTTCCTTGACATGTTTTCACTTTGCCATTTTCTCTTACACGTCTGCATGTCCGACCCAGGCTACATGGCAAAACAGAATAAGCACGAAAGGAGCATTTACTCACTGCATTCAGTAATAAAGCCTACAGTTAACCATATCTGCTGTCCTCATTTTCAAGGGACACCCCTCGCCCCAGTATATGCAGATTTCAAACAGATTTTGGGGTGTGATGTCTAGCTTTTCACCTGGTAAACTCATTGTTTGGGGTGCACTTAGCATGTTCAATTAGTGGAGTGAGGTCTCCAAAGCACAGGATTTTTAGGTAAAATGAGCATCTGGAGCCATTTGTGAGGTTCATCGTTGAACAGCAGGACAACATGTACATCTATGAAGGGCTTAAATTCGGCCACATTAAGTTAATTAAGTGCAACAAGTACCTTTTGGGAAGCTTTTGTTGTAGCAGTGCACCTGAAGTGCATACAACGCACTGACTTGCAGATCAACATGGTCATGTAAGAACTTTTGCATCACTGGCTTGAATGAGAGAAGCAAAATTTTCTCTTGATCCAACTGTTCTTTGGAAGGAGCAGCTGAAACATCACTATCCTCTGGCGAGCATACCTCATTAGATATATACTGTAAAAAACTGAATTTCGAATAGGTTAGTTTCACAAGAACAAATATTTTGTACCAAGTGAGCAGTTCAAGGAACAGGAAAACAGAACAGTTCAAGGTTTGCCAAATGTATTGATCATGTAATTGATTTTCGTTCTTCGGCAAAGCCCTCAGGATTTTACAAGTGATCCTGCACCAACCCTCCCACACAACCCATTCAAAAAAACTAGGCTAGCAGGGAGAAAAGGAACAAGTTACTTACCTGTAACTGTTCTCCAGCATGGATTCACATGCTCATGAATATTCCCAGTCAGGCCGGGAATCCTTCGGTATAGAAAAAAAAAAAATATCAGTATCAGTTTCGTTTCTGATCTGTCTTTTAGTAGTAACCAATGACTGCCCTCTCCCTAAGCCCCGCCTTCGGCAGCCATCCTCAGATTTGGTAGCACATAAAGTGGCAGTATGACCAAGTGAAGAGCCGCAGAGGGGTAGGCGGGAGGGTTCGCATGTGAATCCATGCCAGACCCATGCTGGAGAACAGTTACAGGTAAGTAACTTGTTCCTTCTCCAGCATGGGGTCTGGCATGGATTCACATGCTCATGAATAAGAGAATACATAGCAGTACACACATGCACAACCACGGGAGGTGGCAACAGGCTCAACATTAAGCAACTCTTACCTCCTCACCAGGCTCACCTTAGGCGAACAGGTTACGCAGCACTGCTTGGCCGACCCTGGAGTCCCGATCGACACAGTAGAATCTTGTGAAGGTGGGCGTCGACCTCCACGTCGCAGCCCTGCAGATGTCCAGCAGGGGCACACCAGATAGGAATGCCGTGGTAGCAGCAATCGCTCTGGTCGCATGGGCTCTCCGACGGCCGGTTTGCCAACCGGTGACAGTGCATGATGCAGCCGGAGAGCCATCTGGAAATTGAAGTCTTCGAGAGAGCCTTCCCTTGATTCACAGTCCCAAAGCTGTGAAGTCTTCCGAAAACTTTCGTGCGGTCCACATAGAACTTCAGCACTCTAGCTACATCCAGCGAGTGCAAAGTCCTCTCGGCCGGCGACAAAGGCGACGGGAAGAAAACTGGCCAAGGGCTCGTTGAGGTGGAAGTCCGACAGCACCTTGGGCATAAAGGAGGGGTGTGTCCCCAACACCACCCTCGTGTCATGAAAAGTCAAGTATGGAGGCTTGCAAGATAGGGCCTGGATCTCCCACTCGTCGTACGGAGGTGATGGCCACGAGGAAAGCCGTCTTCCATGACAGGAACTTCAAAGGCGTCGAATGCATAGGCTCGAATGGGGCCCCCCCCCCCCCCATGATCCTGGTCAGCACCACATTAAGCTCCCACGCCGGGGCAGGAGCCTTCACCAGCGGGAATGATCGGAATAGTCCATAAATTCTTTCACCAGGCGATGAGACCACAAGGACGCCCGTCCCGTAGTCCTGGTATATCGGGAGATTGCAGCTAGATGTATTTAGCTGGAGGCGTGAGCCAGTTCATCTTTGGCCAGCGACCAGCAAGGGGCCGTAATCCGCAGAGGGTTAGTCTTATGTGAAAGGCACCAGACGGAGAACCTCTTCCATTTATGTCCGTAGCACTTGAGGACGCCCTGGCCTTTGCAAGAACCTCTCTGCAGTCGGCCAGGATGTCGTACCCTCCAAACTCTAGTGCTGCAGGAGCCAGGCCTGCAAGTTCAGCGACTCCGGGTTGTGGTGAAGAATGGCACCTCCTTCTCTGGAGAGAAGGTCTGCGTCCGTCGGCAGCTTGACTGGTGGGGACGTTGACAAGTCCAGAATGTCTGGGAACCAGATCTGTCTCGGCCACGCCGGTGTGACGAGGATCATCCTGCACCAGGACCTCTTGAGCTGGATGAGCCGGAGCAGCAACGGCAGCGGAGGGAACGCATAAAGAAATAGGCCGTCCCAGGGGAACAAGAAAGCATCGCCCATGCTCCTCGGCTGGGGGAAACTGCTGGCGAACCTTCAGCACTTGGAATTCGTCGCCGTCGCGAAGAGATCGATTTGGGGTTCGCCCCATCGTCGGAAGAGTTGATCCACTTACACTGCACGGGGCTCCAAGATGTTGATGTGGAGAGACTTCTCCGGGAGCCAAAGGCCTCTCGCGTGAAGATCTCCGGAGTGCGCTCCCCAACCTTCCAGGGAGGCGTCCGTTGTCACCGTCACCTGGTAGGCTGGGGTCTGAAAGTCTGTGCCCGCTGACAGATGGGAGCGGGTACCCCACCACCGGATCGCCTGACGGAACGTCTCGTTGAGGGATCCTGTCCTCGAGCTGCCCGTCGACTGGACCCAGCGGGCGTAGAGGAACTCTTGTAAGGGGCGCATCCGACGCCTGCAAAGGCGCACCAGATAAATGCAGGACAACATCCCGAGGAGGGATTTGATAGATCTTACCCTGGCCATGTCCGTGGCCAGCAGACGCTGCACCTTGCCCAGAATGGTCCTGGTCCTTTCCTCCGACGGCGAGGCCAGCCGCGCCACTGTCGAGCTTGGCTCCCAGAAACAGGGCGACTTGCGACAGAACCAGGTGGGATTTTGGAAAGATGAAGAATCCCAGGTCCGTGAGCAGCTGGACGGTCTTCGCAGTGTGCTCCACGGCGAGCTCCCTTGTACTTGCCCGGATGAGCCAGTCGTCCACGTAGGGGTAGACGTGGATCCCCTGTAGGCGCAGCCGCGCCGCCACCGGTGCAAGGCACTTGGTGAACACCCTGGGTGCCGACTTCAATCCGAACTGGAGGGCTTTGAACTGGTAGTGCCGACCTTGGACCACGAACCTGAGGAACTTTCGGTGTCTTTTTAGAATGGGGCTGTGGAAGTACGCATCCTCCAAGTCCAACGACGACAGGAAATCGCCCTCCTCCAGCTGTCCCAGCACGTGCTGGAGGGCGACCATACGGAACTTCTGTGCCTGGATGTACTTGTTCAGTCGTAGGTCCAGGATGGGGCGCCATCCTCCCGTCTTCTTTACGAGGAAGTACCTTGAGTAAACTCGAGCCCCGAAGCCTCTTTGGGACAAGCTCGATGGCACCCTTCTTGAGCATCGCCCTTACTTCCAACAGTAGTTGAGGGACGTGATTTTCCTTCCTGACCACGGGTGGAACGCGAGGGCACTTCTGAAACTCGAGGGCGTGCCCTTGGGCCAGGGCGCCCAGCACCCAACGGTCAGTGGTGATGGGGACTCCCACACGCTGACGAACCTCGCCAGCCGGCCTCCCACCGGGGTGCTTCGGCGGGGGCCCGACCCGACGGCTGGTTCAATCTTGTTTGGAGGCCCCCTTGCCTCCTTGACCTCCCCGTCGACGACGGGCACCACCTGACTTGCCGCGTCCCCTGTAGGCTTCCTGGGACGAAGATCTTGCCGCTTGGAGGTACGTGGAGGAGCCGCTGCCGGATCCCTTGGAGGCACCTTGTCTGCCTCCGGAGCTCCGAAAGGACGGCCGTCGTTGGAGCACTCCCAGTGCCCAGGCAGTCAGACTGTCTTGATGGCCTGAAGGGACTCCTCAACCGCCTTCCCAAACAGGTTGTTCCCGTCGAAGGGTATGTCCAAAACCTTGGCTTGTACGTCCTGGCGGAAATCCATGGCCTCGAGCCATCCTCGTCGTCTCAAGCAAACGCCGTTAACCAACTGACGGAAACCGGTGTCAGCGATGTCCGTTGCCACCGTGATGGCGTGGTCCGAAGCAATCTCACCCTCCTGTAGGATTTCAAGGGCCTCAGCCCTTTTGGCGTCAGAAGTCCAACAGAGGGGCGATTTTGAACCACAACTCCGTCGTAGCGGCTACGATAGCCAGGGCGTTGGCCGCCTTGGTAGTCGTCGCTGCGGATGAGATTACCCGTCCCATTGTGTCCAGCTTCCTGCCCTCGCCCGTCCGGCGGGGAAGTTGATGTCGAGGACGATGACCCCCCCCCCCCCCCCAAGCTTTCTTCTTTGCCGCCGCGACGTCCAAATCCGGGGTCGGTTGCACCCGAAGGCACAAGGGGCAGCGTCGGGGACCCGGTACTTCTCGTACCGGTCCCTCTTTGCCAGCGCCGTGGCAGGGTTCTTGAGGAGGGCGAGCCCTCATCCCAGATGTCATCAAGAAGCGGTACGGCGAGGACCGTCTTCCTTTTAGCCTCGCGCTGTTGGTAAAGGAACCCTTCCTTCTCTTCTGGGCAGAGCTGGAAGAGCTTGGATGCCCTGGAAATCATGGCATGAAAGGATCCAATCTCGTCCGGGGGGGGGGACGCCTGAGCAGGGGGCGACACGTCCTGTCGTCGCCTCAGTCATCTGTACCTGTTGTAGCCGTGTCTGCCTGTATCATCCCCGGAAGGCAGAGCAGGCCGCAGAGGTGGGAGAGGTGGCATCCTCTTATGCGGTGGGCTTTCCAAAGGTCCTGGCTCCGGTTCCCCCCCTGCGGCGCCGGAAACTACGGGCGCGAGGGCTCTTTAGGAGCCTTGTTGGCGACAGTCGCTCTAGTCGTCGCCCTCGTCAGGATCCCTCCCGATGGGCTGGTCCTCTTCACGACTTCGATGAGCTCTTCAGAGGTCGTGTCCGTATCCGATGGCCACCAGCCCCTCCCCCACCTTTTCCAACAAGGACTTCGTGGGGGTCTTCTCAATGGGCCTGAAAGACGACTCCCTCTGCGGTGGCAGGGAGACTCTGGGTCCCCGAGGTCGCCTCCACTGGTGTAGCCTCCCACAGGCTGAGCCAGGGCCGCGGCAACATCCCCAATTGAGGTCTTGAATTAAGGCCATCGTCACCTTCTGGACGTCTGGGGCCTTCACCTTGGGGGGGGGGGGGGGTCTGAGCCTTGCTCCCCCTCTGCCGGAATCTTCGAGATCGACCGGGGCCTCTCCAGAAGCTTCGCCGGGTTCTCGGACTTCCTCTTACCCGAGCCAGAGTGTTGGCTCGTGGTTGATGGCGCCGGGGAGGATGCGCCCTGCCTGGCAGCCAAGGAGCCCGACCGTTCTGCGCTCCCGGTGCCCGCAGACTCGCGGTTCTTAGCCTTTTGTTGGGCCCCCGTCGCCAGGGCGCCCTCACAAGACTTGGAAGGCCGCTCGGACCTTTTTCTTCTTCTCGCCTGACGGACTCTTCCCTTCCAGCCAGTTGGCGAGACGGAGGTGGCGATCCTTCATGGTCCGCTCCGACATGTTCCCACAAAACGCACAGTCCTTCTCTGTGTGAGTCTTGTCCTCATGGAGACAGTAGAGGCATAACGAATGCTCGTCCTCCTTGAAAACATTCTGAAGCTGGCATCCAGGGCAGGTCCTGAACAGCTTCCCGGGCGTCGAGCTTCCTTTCTCCTGGGCCATGTCCGGGGTAGGCCTCGGAACTTCTGGAATCCTCCAAAAGCGTAACTCGACGAAATCTTCACCCTTGAGGGGCGTAGAAAACTCTGAAACGGATCCCCGTTGATCGGATGTAGAAACTGTGGAGCTTGAGGCTCTATTTAACCGAAAAATGAGAAAAAATCTCCTGAAAAGCGCGAAAACGCAGCAAAAGCTTGAGAGCTACAGCACGAGGACTCCCAACACTTGAGCGTGCAGTAAAAATCTGAGGCTGGCTGCCGGAGGCGGGGCTTAGGGAGAGGGCAGTCATTGGCTGGGGGCAGTATGACCCAGAGACCAGTGATTGGTTACTACTAAGAAAGACAGATCAGAAACAA
This sequence comes from Ambystoma mexicanum, assembly GCF_040938575.1. Lineage (NCBI taxonomy): Eukaryota > Metazoa > Chordata > Amphibia > Caudata > Ambystomatidae > Ambystoma > Ambystoma mexicanum. The sequence continues at coordinate 752,251,706 of NC_090934.1, read as the reverse complement.
AACCGATACCGACTTTTTTCTATACCGAGGATTCCCGGCCGACGGGGAATATTCATGAGCATGTGAATCCATGCCAGACCCCATGCTGGAGAAGTTCAGTTTAAAAACACGAGATGAAGTACTGGACCCAGATGACATTAGAACCCGCACCCGCATCCCCATCTTATTCAAGAGAGATCCTTGAAAAATGTAACTTACTCACTGTAGTGTAGTCCATAGTCCCCTTTCCTCCATACTGCATGGGCATCGCTCGCTAGGGATGGGAAACTGAGCATTTCACTAGAAAAAACCTTCCCTTTTAAATTTAGAGGTCCACGGCCCTCAGTCCCCCCCGAGGCATCGACTATTACAATAGCCTAAGTAACACCAGTTTTATTCGGGGTTGGAGGATGGTGGAAATGGGACTATGGACTAAAAGAGTACGTTAATCACTACGTTGATCAACGAACAAGTTACTTACCTGTAACTGTTCTCCAGCATGGGTCTGGCATGGATTCACATGCTCATGAATATTCAGTCAGGCTGAGTATCACTTCTGAACTCTCCTAACAACCAATCACTGGTCTCTGATCATACTACCCCCAGCCAGCGACTGCCCTCTACGTAAGCCCCTCCTCTGGCTGCCATCATCAGATTTGGTAGCACATAAGGTGGCAGTAGGACCAAGAGAAGAGCCACAGAGGTAGGCGGGAGGGCTTGCTTGTGAATCCATGCCAGACCCATGCTGGAGAACAGTTACAGGTAAGTAACTTGTTCATTCTCCAGCCTGAGGTCTGGCATGGATTCACATGCTTGAATAAAGAATATATAGCAGTATACACATGCACAACCATGGGAGGTGGCAAGGCTCAACATTAGCATCTCTTACCTCCTCACCTTCAAGCGAACAGGCTGCGTATCAAACTCTGTACTCCTCCCTGGAATCCGATGCAGTAGAATTTCGTGAAGGTGTGAGTGGACCTACAGGAAGCAGCCCTGCGGATGTCCAGCAGGGGAACACCAGACAGGTACACTGTTGTGGAATGCCTGGTTGAAGGGGTTCTCGGACATTCAGGCAACTGTTGGTTTGCCAACTGGTGACAATGGGCGATGCAGCTTGAGAGCCACCTGGAAATGGAAGTCTTGGACAAGGTCTTCCCATGGTTCACATGCCCAAAGTAAAAAAAAGTTAAAAAGAAATTTACCAGAAACTGTGGGCCACAACACTTCAGCGCTCGAAAAACAGCCAGCAAGTGCAGTCTTTTCAGCCGGCGACTAAGGCGTAGGATAAAAACACAGGTAACACCAAGTGTTTGAGATTAAAGTCTGACTGAACCTTGAGCATGAAGGATGGGTGTGCCTGCAGCACCACCCTTGTCTCATGGAAAGTCAAATAAGGCGGCTTGCAGGACAGGGCCTTGATCACACCCACTCTTGCCTGGGTGAAGGCCACAAGTAAAGCAGTCTTCCACGACAAACTCCAGCAGAGCTGAATGCATAGGTTTGAATGCCCCCCCCACCCCCGCTATTGAGCCTAGTCATCACCACACAAGCTCCCACGCCAGAGCCTTCACTGGCGGGAAGTAGAAGAACAGTCCCTTGATAAATTCCTTGACCAGACGGCGCTGGTGTAGCAGGAAATAGCTGCTAAATGCACCTTGGGAGGCATGCGCCAGCCCCGATTTAGCCAAAGATAGTAAATACGAAGCACAGAGGGGCCGTTACCCCCGCATGGGTTCAACTGCTGTGAACTGCACCAGGTTGCAAAGCGTTTCCATTTGTGTCCATAGCACTTCAAAGTCGACGATGGCATGGCCTTGGGGAGTACCTCCCTGCAATCCCCTGGAAGCTCGTAACCACCAAACTCTAATGCTGCAAGAGCCAGGACTTCAGGTTCAGCGATCCCGGGTCGTGGTGCAGAATTGCACCTCCTTCCCTGGCAAGATCTGCTACTGCTGGCAGCTTGACTGGAGAGGATGTTGACATGCTGAGAAGGCCGGGTACCAGATCTGCCTCGGCCACGCTGGTGCGCCAAGGATCATCCTGCACCGGTACCGTCTGAGTTGACTGATGACTCAAAAGTAATAGTGGAGAAGGTAGCAAGGGGGGCTTGGGGACGCATACAGAAACAGGCCTTGCCAAGGGAAGGGGAATGCGTCCCCATGCTGGAGAAACATGCTGACAAACCTTCTGGTGTTCCCCCACATCGCAAACAGATCGATCTGGGGCTTGCCCCATTTGAGGACAGGCTGTCCACTTGATCCTGCTGAAGCTCCCACTCGTGGCAAGAGCGCAGCTCCCTGCTGAGTGTGTGACAGTTATTTACCCCTGCCAGGTGGAACATTTCCCTGAGCGACGGCCCAGTGCCGTAAGTCCTGTGCCTCCTTGGAGAGCACTGGACCCCAACCCCTGTTTCCAGATGTTGAGGTGGTATTTAAAGACCCTCACCACCTTGCCCCTGAGGGATGGCAGGAACAACCTGAGGGCCCAAAATACTGCCCGTAGTTCCAGCACGTTGCTATGAAGAGTTTTATCTTCCAGCCGCCATAGGCCTCTGGCGTGAAGACGTCTCGGGTACAGGGGGGCTCTGAAAATCTGTGCCTCCAGTGACAGAACCAATGCCCCACCACCTTACCGCTCGACGCAGCCTGCAGAGCGTAATCAGGTATATGCACGACAACATGCTGCGCAGCGACTTGATGGTCCTCCCTTTGGCGCTCTTCTGTGACAACAACCGTTGCACCTTGCCCAAAATGGCAGATATCCACCTCCGACAGAGCTGCTAAGCAGGCCAGTGTTGAGCTTGGATCCTAGGAACAGAGCGTCCTGTGACGAGTGAAGCAGGACTCTGGATAATTCACTGAGCACCCCAGGTCCATCAATCAGCAGCCAGACATTCCTTGCCGTGTGGTCGACAGCGAGCTCCTTTGACTTGGCCCAGAGAATACCCATAGATCCCTTGTAGTCACAGATGAACATGGATGATGAAGTGCAGGAACTGGCGATGCTTGCTGTGTACGAGGAAGTACGTGTCCTCTGATAACAGTCTACTTGCTCCAGTTGGCAGAGAATGTGCTGCAGAGTGACCATCTGGAACTTCTGGGACTTGGTATTCGTTGAGTTGCCGTAGGTCGAGAATAGTCCTCCAGCCCCCAGTCCTTTCTTACGAGAAAGTATGTGGAGTAGACTCATTGGACAAGTTCCATCGCCCCTTTTTGTAACATGGCCTGGGCCTCAAATGGCAGCTGGGGGACGCGTTCCTGCTTGGCAACTGGTGGTATGGGGGACACTTTCATTGAAATTATAGGGTGTGTCCGTGGGCGAGAGCATCCAGTGCCCAACGATTGGAGTCTCCCACGGGCTGATGAAGTTCTTCAGCCGGCCTCCCACTGGGGTGCATGGGTGGGTGGTCCAAGGTCCTGGCCGGTTCAATCTTGCTTGGAGGTAGACTGGCCACCTTGCAGTCCGACAATGATGGCGTCCGCCCCCGATTGGCTTCCTGGGTCGAGGAGTGGGAGGGATGGCATTAAGGGGATGTTGCTGCAAAGTGCCTAGGGCACATGCCGCCTGTCAGTTTTGATGCCTGGAGGGATTCATACACTTACCAAACAGGTTGTCCCTGTCCAAGGGCAGGTCTAGGACCCTAGTCTGGACATCCTGTCTAAAGTTGGTACCCTTGAACCAGTCACAGCAAAGGCAGACTTAATTGCCCATCTGGCAGAACCCCGTGCCTGCAATGTCCAGGGCCACTGATGGCATGGTCCGACGCCACCTCGCCCTCATGAAGATCTCAACTCCTCTACCTGCTTGTCACCAGGGAGGCATTCCAGTTTCAGAGCCAACTTATACCAAAGCAGTCACAAAGGCGTTGGCAGCTTTGATCGTAGTCGCCACCGAGTAGATGGCCCTTCCACCCATGGAATCTAATTTCTTCCCCTCGTCCACAGGGGCGGAAGACGCCAAACATGATTTCTTCCTGGCGGCCTGTACTTTTTCTCTAGCCGGTCGCTCTTCGCTGCGGCTGTTGCGGGGTTCTTCAGCAGTGCCAGCCCCACATCCCAAATGTTGTCCATGAGTGGGAGCGAAAGGATGGTCTTCCTCTTCGCCTCCCGGCACTGACAAACCTTCCTTTTCCTCTGGTGCGAGTTGGAAAAGCTCTGATGCACTGGCGATCATGGAGGATCCGATTTTGTCCGGCAGAGTAGCCCTGGCAGAGGTGATGGGGTCTCCCATCCCACCGTAGTCATCATCCGTGCCCTTTGTCGCTGTGTCCAACTCAGTCTCCCTCGGGGGAAGAGGGTAGAAATAGCTGGCATGTCTCCTCCGGTGTCAATGGGAGCTGCTAGTAAAAAAGAAAATGCTACTAAATAAGCTGTTTCCACAGGCAGAGTGGGTGGCGGGGCTGTCTGCATCCGCCTCCATCTCCGACACCAGCGTGAGGAGGGTCAAAAGGAGGTCCAGTGAAAGATCTTTCGGCGGCACCCGAGGTGGAGGCGTGCTGGGTATAGGGTCGTCGTGGGAGGGGGCAGGGCGGAGGGCGATTCCCCGACATTCATTTGTAGGCCTTGTCAGACGGTGTGGATGGAAAGTATTCCACCCTGATCGGGCGAAGAAATGGCCGTTCCTTGGAGACCTTCACCGCCCTCCTTCAGGTCCGGAGGGGTTGGTCTTGGGCTGAGGTCGGGCATCCTCTTTCCCTCTGAAGAAAGAACATTCAGTACAGCTGGCCACAACAAATCTTCAACAATAGCACTCTATCCTTAACCACCAACAGCGCCTGAAGCCTGGCCAGCCATTTAGTCCTAAGCCGGAGAAATGCACACCAGCATCTCAATCTAAACCCTTAGAACCTCCACCACATTGAGGTTGTTCGAATCACAAAGCGCATTGAGGCCATACAAATGTGTAAAGCGCGCTATATAAATCGCTGAATACAATACCTCCAAAAAGTCTGTACTGGTTATCGTCTACTGGTTCAAACCACTAAGGAAAGCTGCAAAAAAATGTTTTTTTAAAAACGCACTAATGTGCAATGGACAGCTAGCCCTGCTCCTACTTGGAATCAAAGCACAGTCCTACACAGATTAACTTCTGCAGTTTGAACCAATTAATCAAACACCTAACATCGAAAGTGTCATGGCATACTGGAGTGCCAGATCAACTGAAGGTCTTTAATGTGGCAATAGTGAAGTTTTTTTGCACCCATAAGCACAACAATTTCCACTTTAAAAAAAAAACTTTTTTAAATCTATACATTTTCACAGCACATGCAACCAAAAGCAACAAGTCACGTCGACAATCCAGGGTAAAAACTAGAAAAACCTCCAACCAATGCTTACCTTGTAATCAATATATTGACAAATCCCTTATCTAAATGAAGCTTGGGTGAAATGTTGTCCTTAATCCACTTGTAGATTACTTGCGGTGATGGGTCCAACTCTATTTGCTTCAATAGTTCTTTTTCCAGTTTCATGAGAGGAAACAAGAAGCTGAGTCCTTTCCCTTCAAGAATCTCCAACATTCGGTCCTTATTCTGATCAATTTCTGTGAATAAATGTAATTTGTTACTGAACCAGTAACTAGACCAAGGCAATCCAAGAAAGTTACTTGTAAACCATGTTTCAACTGGATAAATACCTCAAAATAAATTCTAAATGGAACCACAAAGGAGAATAATCTTTGATTACTTCTAGAAATTATTAACCAAATAGCCAGATGGGCATTGTATACATTGATTTTTTGTACCACCCTCGGAGAATGCTACAACTGCTAAACCTAGAGGGAAGGAACAAGTTACTTACCTGCAACTGTTCTCCAGCATGGGTCTGGCATGGATTGACATGCTCATGAATATTCTCCATCAGGCAGACAATCCTCGGTTAAAGAAAAAACAGTCACTTGCAAACTGTCTTTCTCCTAGAAACCAATCACTGAGCTCTGGTGATACTACCCCCTAGCCAATGACTGCCCTCTCCCCAATTCCCTCCTCTGGCAGTAATCTTCAGATTTGGAATCATGTAAAGTGGCAGTATAACCAAGAAAAGCCGTGGGGGCAGGATGGAGGGTTTGCATGTGAATCCATGCCAGATCCATGCTGGAGAATAGTTAGGTCAGTAACGTGTTCCTTCACCAGCATGGGATCTGTCATGGATTCACATGCTCATGAATACATAGCAGCACATCACACAACCACAGGTGGTGGCAAGGCTCAACAGAAGCAATTACTTTTAACTCCAGAACAGTCTTACCTTCAAGCAAACTGGTTGCGTAGCACTGCTTGGCAGACCCTGGACTCAATCCTGCTCAACTGAGTAGACTCATGAAGGTATGCATGGACCTCCACGTAGCAGCCCTGAAGACGTCACAGCCACCGCTCTGGTAGGACGTGCTCTTGGATGGCCGGGCAGCGGTCGGTTTGCCAACCAGTGACAGTGGGTGATCGAGCCCGAGAGCCACCTGCAGATGGAAGCCTTGGACAAAGCCTTTCCATGGTTCACAGGACCAAAGTTCACGAAAAGTTAAGTCATCCGGAAGCTCTTCGTGCATGCCACATCGAACTTCGAAGCACAAGCCATATCCAGCGAGTGCAAAGTCCTTTTATCCTGCGACAAATGTTTCGGAAAGAACACAGCCAACAAAGGCTCGTTTGAGGTGGAATTCTGACGAACTGTCGGCATGAAAGAATGGTGCGTCTGAAGCACCACCCGTGTCGTGAATAGTCAGATACTGCTGTATGCAAGGTAGGGCCGGGATCTCATCCATTCTCCTGGCAGAGGTGATGGCCAGTAGGAAAGCTGTTTTCCACGATAGAGAAAAGAGTGGCCTGATGCATAGAAGCAGCGCAGAGTTGGCACACCAGGGCAGGCACCTTCAACGGCAGGAGCTATCAAAATTGTCCTTTCAGGAACTCCTTGATGAGATGGGACTGTCCTGGAGACCCCAGAAGCAAGGAAACCCCATCGACAGCCAGGAACCGCGGTGCTGCCATTTGCGATAGATATGAGGAGCTGAAACACCAAACAGCCACTGAAGACTGCCAGTTGCAAGCGGTGACCATCCTGGAGTCCCCAGAAGTCGTCCTGCTTTTCCCCCACGACTGAGGCCCAGGAACAGTGAGATCTGAAGAGCTGCTCAGGAACAGAAGCCACCTGCTGCACTTTCTTCAATACAAAAGGTACTGTAACAGTCAGAGAGAACTGACCTCTTGCTGTAGAGTTGCTTGCATCTTCTACTACTCACAAGTCTTAACAGCTTGTGGCCCTACATATGCTTCATTTTCTTCAAAAACTTCAAATATTGTGCAAAGACTTTTCTTACTTACCTTCAAAGAAGTCAGAGCTCAGATTAGACTTTTGCCCATTGACTTTGGCTTAAGAGTGCTCCACTGAATGACTGATACGAGATCTGAAAGTATTTGCTGGCTTAAGAATATTTGTGGTTTCTTGTACGTTCTAATAACCTTTTCCATTGACTCACTCTTAAATGACTCTAAATGCAAGAGTAATATATCAATTTCCCCAGCACTCTAGCTATTGAAGTCACGTGAGGGTGTAGGTTGAGTCTGTGGGCCATCCAAAAGGGTACTTACCAATTTAGAAATATTGAGAGTATTTTGTGAAGTATATTTGAGTGTTACATATTGCTCCCTTCTGAAGAAGGCTTACTCTGATAAGGAACAAGTTACTTACCTGTAACAGTTCTCCAGCATGGGTCTGGCATGGATTCACATGCTCATGAACATTCCGTCAGGCTGGGAATCCTCAGTAAAGAAAAATTATTTCACTTCTGAACTGTCCTTCTCCTAACAACCAATCACTGGTCTCTGGGTCATACTGCCCCCAGCCAATGACTGCCCTCTACCTAAGCCCCTCTAGCAACCATCTAAGCGGCAGTAGGACCAAGAGAAGAGCCACAGAGGGGTGGCGGGAGGGTTTGCACGTGAATCCATGCCAGACCCATGCTGAAGAAGTTACAGCTAAGTAACTTGTTCCTTCTCCAGCATGGGGTCTGGCATGGATTCACTTGCTCATGAATAAAGAATACACAACAGTACACATGCACAACCACGGGAGGTGGCAAGGCTCAACATTAAGCATCTCTTACATCCTCACCAGGATCACCTTCAAGCAAACTGGCTGCGAAGCACTGGACTCATCCCTGGAATCCTGGTCGACAGAGGAGAATTTCGTGAAGTGTGCTTCAACCCCCACGTAGCAGCCATGCAGATGTCCAGCAGGGGCACGCCAGACAGGAACGCCGTAGTTGCAGCGATCGCTCTGGTCGAATGGGCTCGGACGGCCAGGCAATGGTGTGTTTGCCAAAGTGATGCAGCTGCAGAGCCACCTGGAAATGTAAGCCTTGGAGAGCTTGGTTCACAGGGCCAAAGCTCAAACAGCTGTGATGTCTTCCGAAAACAGTTCGTCCTGGGCAACATCCAATCGCCATAGGTCCTGCGCCTCTTTGGAGAGCACCTGGGATCCGGTGTCCCCTGCTTACGGATGCAAGACATTGTGGTGGTGTGTGAAGATCTACACCACCTTGCCCTTCACGGCAAGAAAGTCTTGGGGGGCCCAAACAAGGCCCGTAGCGCCAGAACTTTGATGTGCAACAATTTCTCCTCGGTGGCCACAGACCTCTTACGTGGAGACGACTGGTGCGAGCACCCCATCCCTCCAGGGATGAGTCTGTCGTGACCGTCTCCTGATGGGGGGGGTCTGGAAATCCACACCCGCCGGACACCCCACCACCTTATTGCTCGATGGAAACTCTCGTCGAGGGCAATCTTATGTTACTTTGCATTTATATAGCGCCTTATGTACCATTGGTATGGTCTGAAGGCGCTAGTAGGTTGAACACCCTTGGGAACCGAAGTTCAAATCAGTAGCAAGAGTAGAGAGGCTTAGGTGCGTGTGAGCACCGGATGTGTACAGCTGATGTGGCAATCGTGTAATCGCTGCTTCTTAGCGGTAGGTGTTGCGGTTTAGAGATCAAGAGCAGGTGTTCGTTCTGGCAGGATTTATCCAGACCGATTGTGGCTGCGTTAGGCCTGATGAGAACGCCTGGCTGAGGGGTGTGTAACCAGCAGTGTTTAGAGTGATGGGAAGTATGCGGCATATGTTGGTATGAGAACAGCTATACCGAATGGTGTCATAGTACATCTGTTCTAGTTGAGTGATGGTGTAAGGAAGAGTGTAAGCGTGGTGATGTGATATGATGGTCACATGCTCTTTCCAACGTTCCATGCACTCCAAACCATTCCATGCAAGTCGTGCAAGTCTATGCACTCCAAACCGCTCCATGCACTCTAATCCGCTCTGTGTATTTCAAAGTTTTATGCACTTCATCCACGTATTTCACCCGTAACATCCACATACTTCTCCATACCTTTCGCATATTATCTTCGTTCCACATACGTCACCCATTCACACACTTGCCCGCTCTGCATACTCGCCCGCTCTGCACTCATCCAAGTAAGCCTTCCTAACAGCGCCACAATGCCCAAGGGAAGTGGGCGCTTTACAATAAATCAATGCAAAGCAAAAACAGGTGGGAAGTCCCGGAGAGGCAGCAAACGTATATAGAATCACTGAGGAGCAGAGGACGAGAGGGAACACGGAGGGCAGTCACACCTTCTCCGTGAAGGGACATTCTGCAGTTACCAAGAGTTTAGGGATTCTGGAGTGGACTCTGGTTATTACAAATGTGAGGAGGCCAGTACGCTAAGCTTTCCAATACCTGGATCCAATGGCCGTCGAGGAACTCCTGCAGTGGTCGCATCCGCAGCCTGCACAGGCGCACGAGATATATACACGACAAAATCATGCCGAGGGACTTTATGGACCTCACCCTTGCAATCTTCAGGGTAAACAGCCGTTGTACCTTGCCCAGGATGGCCACTATGCTCTCCTACGACGGGGACGCCAGGCCACCTGAAACTTCTGGGACCAGATTTACTTGTTGAGCAGCGGCGGTCTAGTATGGGTCTCCAACCGCCCCTCTCTGACAAGGAAGTACCATGAGTACACGGATCACCAGAGCCTTTTTGGGACGAGTTCTATTGCGCCCTGGAGCATGGCTGTACCTCCAGCAGAAGTTTAGGGATGTGGTTTTCCTTCCTGGCCACCAGTGGAATGCGCAGGCACTTCTGTTGAAATTCCAGGGTGTGCACGTGGGCCAGGGAGTCCAGCACCCAATGGTTAGTGGAGATGGACTTCCACACGCTGACGAAGTTGGCCAGCTGGCCTCCCACCGGGGTGCACGGGTGGGGTCCAGACGTCGCAGCTGGTTCAATCTTGCTTCTCCGTGCGGGCGCAACCTTGGGGATCTCCTCCAGACTTAATGCAGCCCCTGTAGGCTTCCTGAGCCGAACGGTTGACGATAGGATGACGAGCGACCACCAAAACCGGACTCCAAAGGAGGTCTGAAAGGACGGCCGTCGCTGCTGGAGCGTGCCCAACGCCCGAAACTAGGGCCGAGGACAGGTTCTTCATAAGGGACAGCCCCTCGTCCCAAATGTCGTCCAATAGAGGGATCGAAAGCACAGTCTTCCTCTTTGCCTCCTGGTGCAGGTACAGGAAGCCTTCCATCTCCTCAGGGGCCAGCTGAAACATCTCAAAGGCCCTAGCGATCATGGCATGGAAAGAGCCAATCTTGTTGGGCGGCGAGGCCCTGGCGACGGGAGGTCCACTCAGTTGCCTGTAGCAGTCGGCACCGTATCCGGTTCCGTATTGTCCCTCGGAAGGGATGGCAGCAAAGGATGGCAAGGAGGTGGAGGATTGACTCCTCTTGACAGGGGGTTCCCGATGGGCCAGGGGCCGCAGGATCTCCCGCTGGCGACCGGAGCATCCTTGTCTCGATCTGAGCACAAGGTGTGCAGTGCCTGTAGGATGTCCGCCAACAGTGGAGGTGGCTGTGGTGGCAACAGAAGCAGTGGAATGTCCTCTGGCTCTTCGTGGCTCTGGTGCTCCTAGGTTTCCTCACTGCTCTCCAAATCTGCTTTGCCGGGGTCCTTCCCATAGGACCTGGCCTCGACAAACTTATCCAGTACGGCCTTCAGACCAGAAAGCTCCTCCTCGGATATGTCAGAGCCCTGCAGGACTACCGCCCCCTTCTGCTCGACCAACGGGGACGGTCTAGGGGAGATGATCGGCATAGTCTTCACTGGTGTCTTCTCAATGGGTAGGAAAGAGGACTCCCTCCGAGCAGGCAGGGAAACTCGTCTTAGGGGCCACCTCCTGCAAATCCATATCTGCGGCCTTCGCTAGGGACGCCACCACTCCTTCAAGGGAAGCTGTTGCCTGGTGAACCTGGGCCTTCATGACCGTGGACGCGCTTGAGGCCTTCACCGTGGTTGGGAGGGGTGTGGTGGGGGTCAGCGCCCCACCCCCCTTGGCTTTTATCGTCAGGGTCGGCTGGGAATTCTCCAGAAGTTTACCCGGATGGTCCGACTTCCTCTTTGCAGACCCGGAGCTCGTGGTCGAGGGTGCCGGAGACGCCGTCGCGACCTGGCCGCCGAGGAGCCCGTTGCAATGCGCTTCGTCTGGAGACACTCCGCCGCTTGCAACGGTCCTTCATGGGGCGAGGCACCATATCCTTGCAGAACGCACAGGTCTGTGCGTTTGGTTGGAACGTAGGCAGTAAAGGCACAGGGAGTGCCCATCGTCCAAGAAAAGGGTACGTAGTCCACATCCAAATCAGATCCTGAACAGAGGCGGTGTCCAGCCATGTCCAGGCGGAGTAGGCCTCAAAGAATCTTCTGGAATCCTACAAAAGGGAACTCTACAATAAATCGCTCTAGAGGGGTATAGAAAGTTCTGAAAAACAGGTCCCCGTTAGTCGGATGATGGATCGATGACCAGGAGGCTCGATTGATCGAAAAAAAGTTGACTAAGAAAAAGCGCAAAACGCAGTAAGAAGCCTGAGAGCTAACTAACACGAGGACTCCCACCACTCTAACATGCAGTAAAAAATCTGAAGCGGGCTGCCAGAGGAGGGGCTTAGGTAGAGGGCAGTCTGTCTGGGGCAGTATGACCCAGAGACCAGTGTTTGGTTGTGGAGACAGTTCAGAAGTGAAACAGGAATGTTCCACGAGCATGTGAATCCATGCCAGACCCCATGCTGGAGAAATTAATGGTTTATTCAAGAAACCTTGTGTGTAAGAGTTTAATTGAATAGGTGTCACTGAATCCCAACTCCCTACAGCACACATGGACCACTCTTGAGATAAGCCTGGCTGCTCAACACGCTACCAAAACTGTAGTACAAGCTTATAGCAAAGGTTAAGTTTCCCCATTACCTGTAGTCAGGGTTGTTGTACAGTTCCAAAGGGTACTGCATACAATCGTATTTAATACTCCATGCCATGCACTCACCCCAAACATCAAGGAGAGGCACGGCCAGAATGGTCTTCCTTTAGTCTGAGCACTGGTACAGGAACGATTCCTTTTTGGTCTCTTCTGGCATTAGCTGGAAAAGCTCCCAATGCGCAGACGGACATGAAGTGGAAAAAACCCACTTTGTCCAGTGGGACGCTATCAGTGGCAGGGACACTGCTGTCGTTTTATCTGTCCCCGTATCCCTGAGGGGGGGGTTGAGAGAAGGAGGGTATGTGGGGTGGTTGACGAGTTGGCATGGGTTGCCCCACACCTACACCCACCTCCCAACCCCCGGTTTACAGTTGTCAGCATTTACAACGTCCTCCACGACCGTGTGAACCGTCATGTCCTCCACGCCCAAAGAACCGTAGAAGCCTCCACTGCCCCCCTGCCTTTGCATGCTGAGGGGTCGCCAGGGCTGGTGCCTTCTCCGCTGGTTTGGCTGATGACGGGCCACTCTGGGCGTAGCTGGGGTCCCCTGGACCAGGTCAGCACCTTTCAGCTTCGAGAGGGCAGCCACCACCAGCTCGATTGACAAGGATGCATTCTCCTGGGCCTTCAAGGGCTGGTCGGTCACCTTAATTGGCGCCTTGGCCTTCTCCAGCTTCTCACGCAGCTTCCTGGGTTAGCAGATTTCATCTTAGAGGAGGAGCTGGCGTGATGGCTTGAGATGGGGGAGGTTGGTCACGCCCTGCTCGTCGCAGGACCCAGTAGCGCACCAACTCTGGTGCTTGGCCTCTTGTAGCCCCAGTTACCTGGGGCTACCTCAAAGGACTTGAGCCTGCTCCGCAGACTGGCTGGTCCTGGGTGAGGCATGAACCAGCCTGCTGCCTGGGGTAGAGGTCTTGGTGTTGAACCACGCTACCGATCATGGTGCGTTTTGTGAATCCCAGGCAAATCTCGCAATCCGCCTCCTTGTGGTCCGGATGGAGACCATAGAGGCACAGGGAGTTCCTAAGTCTGCAGCTGGAGCAGAGCTTGAAGAGAACCCCAGTCCTTCCCCTCCCATAAGGACAGGCGTTGCAGGGTAGGCCCGATGGCCTTCTGGACTCAGATTCTTGCCCTTGAGGGCTGACAAGATGCCAATAAACAGATCCCTGCTTGCTGGTCGAAAGAGCACACAGGCTCCATTAGACACAAATTGTCAATTTTAAAGAATAAACTAACACAGACAAATTCAACAAAGCAAAACACGAGGACTCCCTACACTTTAACGTGCAGTAAAAATCTGAAGATGGCTGCCAGAGGAGGGGCTTAGGGAGAGGGCAGTCATTGGCTGGGGTCAGTATGACCCAAAACTCAGCGATTGGTTTATATGAGAAAGACAGTTAAGTGAAAGTGAAACTGTTCTTTTACAGAGGATTCCAGGCCTGACGGTTGGGAAATAAGCATGCAAATCCAGGTCAGACCCCATGCTGGAGAAGTATTACTTCCCATCCAGGAATATTTGGGGAAAGCAATTGTCTGGAGGCTGCATTTTTAGTCTCCACCTATTGGATAACCTACTATGGTTTAACTAAGCAGTTATTGTACAAATTCAGACAAATCGGCATAGACTTCTAGGCCCTCCAGCACCATATACCTCATCTTTAGTATACATCTAGCCCCATCATACACAATCTCTGGTGGTAGTTTCCAAAGAGGTTTCCAGAGATCTGGTGGTACGCCTACGAGAGCACACAGCTAGGGAATGAAGGCAGTGCAGAGTAAGAGTAGCAGGGATAAGTCCAATTGTGGAGTTCTGGGAAGCGGTTGCCACACCTCTGGTCCAAGGTGCCCCCCCCACTCTTCCCCCCCCCCCAAACACCACTGCCTGGCCCAGACCAGACCCTGCCTAATGCACAACCAACCTGGAGGGGATGCTTAGAGATAGTTGTGTAAATACATGTTAACAAAGTTAACACTTGAAGCTGATTAGTGTAAACATATTTCCAAAACCTTTCCACCCCACAAGTCAAGACTTGCACAGCAAAGAAAACTTTAATGTATACTTGCATTCAAAGCAATCATTTCCGATGACCTACCTGGCAACATCTTCTGCATATTAACTTTGCTTTGCTGAAATATTTCTGTAAGCCATTCCCGGTCTTTCAACTTTGCCAACTGTTGAAGGCAAAGCAAGAAGAGAGGAAAATGGGTACCACTTTCCAGTGGCTGTGCCAGCTCAGAAATGCTAACAAGCTCTGCTATTATGGCACGGGCTGCAAACTGGGCCAAGTAGGATTTCACCAGGGGGATGTCGACCTCCAACTTCGGACACTGTTCCAATACATTAAGAAAAGCCTACACAAAACAAACAAAAAAAACACATTAAAAAAGACCTGGAAGCAAGCCATTTATACAGATGTAATCTTTTAGTTTACTAAACTTCGGTACTAAACTTCACCTAAACACCAGTTTGATGAAACCCCAATATGGTGCATGTACCCTTAGTCCTCTTCATAGTGAAGCAAGAAGAGAGTGGAAGCAGGGGACAAGAGTAAAACCCTGGAACACTTGACACTGCTTTAGTGCAGGAAATATCTTCAAACTTTTGCATACCAAGCCCCTCACCCCACTAGAGTGCACTTTGTCTGCCCCATCCCACCCAGAGGCCAACTTGCCCCAGTGTTGCCAAAGGATGTCCAAGGGGGCCGTAGGCTCAATTATAAGCAATTTTCCATTACCTATATGGTTTATTAAAACCAGTAACAAACTCAATCTTAATCCAATTTTCAGAGTCTTGTGCTCGAGCACCCATAGGGAGACCAGCCCTCCTTTTGAAGACCACTACTCCAAGGGAAAGCAGTTTTCCCATAGGACCTCAAATGAGGAAGTATGGTTATTACTATTTTTGCAGCTCTTGCACCCTCTATTTAAACATGGGCTGGTGTTCATCAGGAATAGAATCCATATATGCACCTACTAATCACAACATCCCTCTAATTTACACTTGTAGGGAAAAGATTACAAGAAACGTATATGAAAAGAATCAATGGCACCAAAGTGTGTTGAGTTGATGGATTTTAGAGGTTGCCAGCACAGATGGCTGTCTGATTTTTTTTTTTATCAGTTAATGTGGGCAAAGGTCCTGAGGCACAGCCAAGTGCAAAGGAATTCATTTTCACCAAACCCCTGATCTCTGAAGTATAAACTAAGCCTTACTGCTCAGCCTTTTTACCAAGTGAGCTTGGTTAGACCTTTGTGCGAAAACCCTGTCAGGTCCACTAGTTTGACAGGACCATTCTGAAAAACCTAACGGTCCATGCAGAAATTTCTGATGGGCCACACCGCGCTCAACGCCTACATTTCTGCCCGTGAGCAATTCTATAAAAACCTGTATATGAAGCATGGTTAAATTTTACTATTTGTTACCCAAGAATGACAGTCTGATGCCAATTGATTAGTCCAGTCAAAGCCCGCAACAGATTTTTTTCATACCCATTCTAGCACCAGCTTCCTTTGCAGGTTTTAGTCAGTGGTGAGGGGGCGGATATGGGGGGAATCCACAACCTAGCACCTAGTTTATATGAGCCCATTGCACACCATGACCTTTGCATCTTGGACCATGAGCCCTTAAGTCAACAAGGGGATTTTGGGAGGACAAGGAATGTGGAAGGAAGGACTAATACAATGAATATAACCAGGAGTTAAAAATTAAATTTGACTCCATTATCAGTACTGGTCATATCCCCCCCCCCCTCTTGGACCTCAGCGAATATTGTTCCCATATTTAAAAAGGGCGATCCTTCTCTTCCACAGAACAGACCGATCTCAGGGACGCAAAATTGTTTGCCATTTTGTTATTACATGATCTCGAAAAGTTCGAGGAAAACAAACTTTACTCAAAATAACAAACAGGTTTTAGGAAGGGCACGAGTACCTCGCTGAATGCCACCATCATGTCACATTTGATCGCTGGTACCAAAGCAACTAATTCCCAACCTGTATACATAGCCATGATTGATATGTCATCTGCTTTCGAAATCTCTTGTGGGGAAAAATGAAGAACATGGAAATTCCTTCAGTACTGCTTTACTGGTTTATCAAACTTCATACTAACACCACTTACAAAATAAAAATCTCCGTAGATGGACGAACTACTGACCCCATTGGTACATCCATTGGTCTTAAGCAAAGCTGCAATTTAGCGGCAACTTTTCTTTAATTTATATCTCTCTGACCATGGCAAGGATTGGGATCATAGTAATCTGTTCTCCGTTAAAATTGGCCTGTTACGGATCAAATGGATCGCGTTTGCAGGTATCATTTTTGACCCAACTCCAGCAGGGTTACAAACCAAGCTTTTGCTTTTTAAAGCATTTGCAGTGGCTCGTAATTTGACACCAAATACCACAAAAACGGCTGTTTTGAATAGTACGAGATATAATTGGGAGATTATGAAAACGAAAATTCCTTGCATCTCTAGCGCAATCTATTTGGGTTATGATCTCACTGCCAAAAATTCAATTAACGCATGGACTGAAAGTCTCGTCCTCTACTATCCCAGCTAAAAAAGATATATTTGAAGTACTGCAAAGTTTCACTAACCCCTATGATTGATTTCTTAACATTAAAAATAGAAAGTCATTCTGTATGCCATGGATTCTAGATTCCATGCAGGGTTCATTGATAAAATCTGTAATGCATCTTCCAATGTGTACACCGAACGCAGTAATACGCCATGAGTTTGGCCTGGTTGCATCATCTACTCGCTGGAAATGGCGACAGTTATCTTATGTAAAAATTAATTTCCCGCCTAAGAACTCTTTGTACGAAGATTGGAAATGTAAGTTGGATTCACCTACTTCAGCTTCCTTTAAAAAGTATCACGATAGTATGCAGCAGCTTTTGCATTCTTTATGCATTACAATTGAAAATGTATATTTGCGACCAGGTTTTGCAAAAAGGAAGCTCTTTGAGCAGGATTGGCTGCGTACAATTGAAAGAATTGCAACATAAAATGTACAAGGAGTATGGGGCCTTTCTTAAACCTCATATCCCGAGATTTGATCATGTCTTATTCTCATGCAACCATACTAGACAAGCGTATATATGGTACAGAGTGAACCTACATCACACCAGAGAAAGAACTGCTACCTGGATCACAAAGGGGAACTTAAATATGTAGTTTCCCCTTTTGTAACTAACCAATTTAGATCATGAAACACCTCATTCTTGAATGCCCATACTTTAAATCAATGAGGACTAATCGTCTTGCGGAATTTTTAAACACTGATTGAGGATTGTTTGCAATTTGCAATTTCTTTGGGCACGTATGATGCAAGGTACACATAAACCCCTGGTATTTGAATTGGTTAGCCTGTGCAAATACACTGAAAAAGAGCTGCTAATTTTTAAAGAACTAGAGGATTCAAAGTGCTAGATATGATATCCTCTATCTTAAATTGTGAATAAAAAGACTTATTTTGTTTTATTGCAAATTTAACTATTCCTTTCTTTTAAATTTTTGTAAATGTTCTACAATTTTGTATTTGAACTCTAAACAAAAAAATATATATAACCAGGAGTTAAGCCATTTTTCAAGAACCGGCATCATCAGGAGAAGATTCAGCACAGTGGGAGGAGCACCAATCGAAGCCAATGGGGAAATGTGCTTCAGACACCTACAAGAAATCATAAAGGGACCCAAGGCAAGTCATGAATAACCCACCACAACAGTGACAAGAGCAGAAACAACCTCGTTGGTAACCAAGGTCGTTATTAGGATCAGACCGTGGGGAATTTAGCCCTGGACCAAGGACTACAAAGACTGAAAAGAACAGTCTCCCTTTCTAGGAGTGATACCATCAAGCCAGAAACAAAAGCAGCAGCAAAGTGGTCTCAGGAATAGTATGGGGATAGTGAACAAAGATGGTCCTGAAGAGCAGATCGGGGAGGTGGGAGCAATTTCTAACCACTCTCCCAGGCAATGGCAGTAAACTTAGTGCAGGGGTTAAAGGGGCTGGGGGTTTGGCAGGATGAAAACCAGGGTGGTAAAATGCACAAAACGGTCCATGCAAGGAGGCTCGGCCCAGCCAATTAAGAGAATCAGCATGACCGTGGAGACTGTCTAGCAAGGACATCCAGCGGCTGAAATGGGAATCCTGCATTGAGTCCGGGACATAGGGTCCCGTCAGAACTGCCAAATCTGGTCCTTAAAATACAGCAGCTGTGCAATAAGGGAGGGGAAAGATCAGATCTACATTAATGTAGTAAGATTGCTTGCACTCTTGGTGAAGCCAAATCCACTGCCACCACCAATCTACTCCCTAAAATCAATGTAGGGTTCTATAACCATCGTAAGGCCAAAATAGCATAACAATCAGTCCTGCCCCAGGAGCTTTATGGGCACTCATGGGACCATATACTCTTGAGTCAAATTGCTGCCATGGTACGAGGACTGAAGTCCGTTAGACCACCACCAAAAATAGGTCGGTGATAAAATTAAATGGGAACCCTAAAAAGGAACCTACAAAATGTTCCCAAAAAATTGTCTGAACACCAACCTAACCAATTGTTACAGGAATGGCAAAGACTCATGGACGATCATGGTGAAAAGCCTTCTTAAACCAATTACCTGCATGAAATTGTCACTCGTTGCTATTCCTTCTTGTCGCAGTATACCAATTAAAGAACTAGCTCTCTCTTTATCTTCATCAGACTGGTCCAGTGAATGAGTGATTATTTGACTCAACATGTCCGGAATGAAATGCTTTGGTGCCCTCATTTCCTTCACACTGTTTAGAACGTCATTTGCATTCTCATTTTTCAAGAACCCATTCACGATTGCATCCTGATTAACCGAAAAAGAAAGAAAAATTATTTTTAAATTTAGAGGACATAGAAACAGAACATCACTTTGATGCCACTTACAGTCATTTTTACAAGTTCTTCCTTTGATGGAGGTGGTTTTTTGATGCTCTTTGCAGGTTTCTCTTGGATAGGTGGCGGATTGGTTTTGAGACCAAGTTGAGGAGTCTAAAACAAAAAAGCAATTTCCAATTTGATCATTCCAGACTACCAATTCCTCAATTTTAGTAAGAAAATACTTAATCAGAATGCATAAGAATGGGGCCACCTGTAAAGCTATAAATGGAGTCAAACAATATGACTAAGGGGGAGGGTCCACAGGATGAGGAAAAATGCAATTAGCCATTACTCCATATCCATTGTTAAGGTTTCTTTTTGCAAATCTTACTTTGTCCCAAGCCTCCTAACATTGCTGGCCTCTTGTTTATTTCTTACTCCAGGAGGGGAGACTGACCTTTTTATCTCACCCACCGCCTGCATGCTCTTTAGTTTTGGTACCACTGTACCCCTACTTACAAGAAACCAGTAGTGTGGAGACCCTTTCCCCTAGTCTTGCTCATGCTTAACTAGGGCAGGTCTCCACCATATGTGGTGTGCTGCCCAGGAACCCCGCTGTGGTTCACTTGGGAGTCTTTCCAGAGAAGAAATGCAGAATCCACTGATGCAGACACCTTGAGGACACCAAAGATTGAAGGAGAGTTCCAGCGACAGTCAGCAGGTGCTCCAGAGTAAGTTCCCTTGACAGTGGAAAGCGGACATTTGAGGAGAAGGCCATTTGTGAATCATGCAGGCGACCACCAAAGCTCACAACTTCAAATTTGTACAGGTGATGCTTCTGGTGAGGTATGATTGTTGGGAAGGAGTGTCTTTGCACATCCCTAGACGATACCGAATGAGAAGTAAAAACTACGCAGGAAGCAGGGGAGGAGCATGCAGGATCAAGTTTGTGTATGCAGTAGGAGCCTTATAGTAGATGCCAATGTAAGCGCCATCCTAGATGAATGCCATTTTTTTAAACTTAATGGCAAGCGTGGTGAACAGCATTAAATGTCGTAGCATCAGAGCGTGAACATCACCCCATCAAAAACCATCTTTCTAGGCCTTGTGCCATTCAGATCGTGCAAGTGCTACAAAGTGCAGGGGTGGGGAGGGGTACCATCAGGGCAGCATTGCTCCGAGGACAGCCAGGGAAGCGCAGCTCTGGATAAGTGCAAGGAGGCAGAGGACTTGAGGTTACCAGTTACAGCCCCCAAGTGCGCGGTAGGCCAGGAGGCAGTGCAGGGGAGACTGGTCATGGCGCAGCTGGGTACGCAGTGAGACTTTGTGGGTAACCAGGCAACCAGTGAGGTCCGCAGGGGCGAAAAGGAAGGTCTTGAGCCACTTCCAGAATTTCAGGTTTGAAAGTTTGATAGTGGCAGGGAGGTCATTCCAGCGGGAGGCACCTGCAGGAGAGATCTACCCCCCCCCCCCCACACACACACCCACACACACACTATCTGCCTGGAGAAGCGTTTGACCCTCCGAGAGTTGGTGGCTGAGCAAAGGGCTTGAGAAGAAAGGTGTTTTGGAAGAGTTGTATGTAGTGCAAGCCCCAGCGACAGAAAGCCTGGAGGAGGATGCAGAGGGTCTTTAACTTGATCCTGGAGAGACAGTCCCTGGACAAGTCTTGCAGTCCTGTTCTGGATTAGTTGGAGGGTGGAGAGTAGAGGATAGATTGAGAAAAAATCTGTTGCAGTAGTCAAGTCTAGAGAGAACCAGGACTCTCTAGACTGCGAGCTTCTGGGGTAAAGTAAGAAAAGGATAATATGAGGTGCAGCTGGTAGTGGGCCTTTTGGCAAGGTATGATTTGAGGAGCGACGGAGCGAGTGGAGTCAAAGATGATTAAAGTTTTTTGCCTCACAGGGAGGCAAAGTAAGAGGACCCAAGGAGGGCAGCCAGACTGAACGTGGGAACGCGGGAGCAGCGGTCCCAATGAGCAGGATCTCCGTCTTACTGGCATTAAGGTATCGAACGCTGGAGGCACACAAATCCTGAATAGCGGATGCAGTCGGGAATGAGCGAGAGGAGGCTGAGGGGAGTCTGAAAGAGCAGAGTGTCATCCACATAACACTGAAAATTAGAGAAGGTAGAGATCAGGTGGCCCAAGACATTGAAGAGCCAGGGTTAGAGGTTAGAGCACTGGGGGTCCATCACATGAGGAGAGGCGGTGGAGAGAAAGGAGCCAAGGTGGACCTGGGCGGGTCAGTCCAGGAGAAAGGAAGTCACCCACTCCAGGGACTGATCCTTGATGTACATGTTCTCAGGGAGTCGATTGACAGGATGGCATGATTGACTGTCAAAAACAGAGGAAAATCAGGATGAAGACAGGAGAGCTTGAATCAAGATTAGTGATCAGTTCTTCACGGGTGTTCAGGAGAGCAATTTCCGTGTATCTGGCTGCTCTCAGACTAATGGTCATGGAGACACCCAACAGATGTGTGTAAAGTAAGCTGGGAGATGTAGTTTTTCCAGACATTATCCCTGAAAAGGAGTGAAGTGACCAGGCAATAGTTTGCCGGACAGGTAGGATTGGCAGAAGGCTTCGGAAGGGGTGCACAAGGGAGCGCGAGAGAGTGGAAGGTTCCAGTGGCAAAAGATTGATTGCAGAAATTGGCCAAGGCTGGAGCAAGGGTGTTTATGTGGTCCTTGGTGGTTCTGGAGGAAGAGGGGAGCACCTGTTTGGACGGCACTTATCGGACTAGTCTAGAAACATTGTTGGGTGTAGTCAGAGAAGGGAGGAAATAGGAAAGGCAGCCAAAGGGGGTGAGGAGAGAGGACAGAATGTCCCGAGTGTGAAAGGTCAGTGCTCTACAGAGGGAACAGGAGAGTCGAGACTCAGAAGGATCGGCCAGCTTCTTGCAGAGTTTGGCTGTGTTAAGAGGCCACAGGGACATGGGCTTGGATGTAGACTCTTCTTGGACAGGACAGTTTGTCAGGATGCGCCCGATGCCCTGCAATTCCTGAGCCACCCTGCACTTGCGTTTCAAGGTGGCATGGTCGGTCTTATACCAAGCTTGAACGGGACAAGGACCTCCAGATTGTATGATTCTGGCTAGAGAGGGCTGCATCAGAGGGGAAAAGTCAGCCGCAGGAGTAACGAAGTTAGTTACCTGTAACTGTTCTCCAGCATGAGTCTGGCATAGATTCACATGCTCATGAATATTCCCAGTCAGGCCGCTAATCCTCGGTAACAGAAAAAAAAGTGTTTCACTTTGGTTTACAAACTGTCTTTCTCCCATAAACCAACCACTGAGCTCTGGGTCGTACTACCCCCAGCCAATTGCTGCTCTCTCCCAAAGCCCCTCCTGGCAGCCATCTTCAGATTTTTACCACACATTAAAGTGTTGGGAGTTTGTGTTTTGCTCCATAGACAATCTGTGTTTTCAATTTATACGTTCAAATTTAATTTTTTTTGTCTAAGAGCCTGTGATTGGTTTATAGGCGAAAGACAGGCCGGGAATCCTCAACTTTCACTTACAAACTGACTGGGAATATTCATGAGCTTGTGAATCCATGCCAGACCCCATGCTGGAGAATAAGGGGAAACCATTTCCCCAGTACTGACCATCTGAAGGACTAGTCATTTTGCCGCCCATCAATTGAGTAAAAAAGGGATGTCAGGCGGCGAACAGGAATTTAAAAAAAAAAAAAAAAAAGTTCCATAGATTACTATGGTGGGAAAGAAACCGCCTTCTCACGATGACTACCTTTACACCAGGAGTGAAGAACCAGACTAGGGAACCAGTCCAGATGGATTATAGCAGCTAGCGGACAAGAAAGTACAGCAAAGTAGCAGCAAAGGCTCCAAAGATGGAGAGGACATCAGGTGCCCCCACCCCTGCACCCTCTTCTGTTACTTCTCTGCAATATCCACCCGGATTTCTCAAGGCTTCTCTACAATAGTGGTCCCTCAGGATCCCCAGGAGACCCTTAAGCCCCCTCCTCAAAAACACTCCTCCATATGTGCAGAAACCCGCTCCAGATCTATATTCAACATGGGATCTTCCCTACAGTTTAGAAAAACTCAAGTCAAACTACAAATGCCCTCTCTTGACCACCCCCTCCTCCCAGTCTAATTAAAGTCCCAACTCCAACAATCGCTTCATAGCTAAACTAGATTGCATGGCATACTCCGTTAGCCGAATACCACGGCCTACTTGACCCTACCCAGTCCCACTCCATGCAACTGAAGCCTTCTTTGACTATCTGGCACAACCTGAACAGCAGCCTGAGTGCTGCACCACACTGATCCTCCTTGAACGCCACCCCCGCGCAGATCCAACACCAACCACTCAGTCCTCGACTATTTGACCTAGGTATCAGGGAATCTGCCCCTCAGATGGATCTTTCCTCTCCGATCACATCCAGTCCCCTCTGCCCCCTTGCCAGACATTGACCTCTTGATGACAACCAACCACCTGCTCCTCAACCCCAGAAAAACTCAAACCCTTGCTGTTCCCACCCACATCCTGATCTCTCACACTGATGCACTAGCTTCAGCCAGCTGTCGCATCCCTCGACCCCCCCACCCCATTTGACATATCCCCTCAGCTACCTGCCTAGTCTCTGCATCTTCTGTGCTCTGCCACTGCAAAGCCCACCCTGGGCACCACCAACCCCATATGGAGGACTTATGAATGTAATCCAGCGACTTGCACGTAAGAATCCTGACAGTGGGCCGGTATTGCACCCATATGGGCTTGGGAGTTGAGCAGTGCATCGCACTTCATTGCACCCGAGAAATATCACTCAGGTCTGGGAGGACAACAATCGAGCACATCCGATTCCTCTACAGTAGTCGCAACTACAACACAGGAGGGTGGACCATCCTGCCATAAGACCACATGAATGGGGGCCTTGCTTGTACTAGGAGCTAAGGTGATTATTAGTGTGAAACAAATCAATGCTCTATGCACATAAGTGGAACCCAGGATGAAGACCTTGTTGGTACAGCTAACCCATTTTCTCCCCTCACACCTGCACCTAGGTAGCTTAGCGGAAGGCACAGGCTCATTCCAAACATCATACACTCGCATAACAAACTACTGCACAACCTCTGCCATCAGAATGAAGCTACCTTTAATGACAATTCAAACAGTAACTTCACACACTTCTCCTTATACACAACCCACCCATTTAGTTCATAGTTGACCTCCGCTGCACCCATCCACACACCATTCAAAGCAGGGTTTTAGCCACCCTCACAACTTTAATGGCCGAAATGCACATGCAAAATAGCACTTCCCCATCAATGCCCCCCCCCCCCATATGGACTCCGGACCCTCAGAGGGCGTTCAACCAACAGGGTGCATTGGGACCATAATTATGGTGAAAGGCACTATACAAATGACAATGAATGAAGGCTGGTGTCCCAGCACAGCAGCGCCCCTCAGCCCAGCAGAAAAACCAGACGGAGGCAGCTGTTCCACAATGGAAGTCTCAACTAAGCAGATTAGCAAAGGCAACAGGAGACGAAGGACAGTCTAGCTCATCAGGAGCAGAAACTCCAAACCAGGATATGGCTAAACTACATCACTTTGCCATTATGGCCAAGTGAATTAAAACAGCAAAAATGGCCGGAAAACCTCAGGTAAGCAACTTTTTTTCTCCCAAGTTGCTGGACAAAACCAAAAGGGCCTTCTCCATCACTGCATAAAGGGGCCAACCCACCAATAAGTTTAAGAGGCTGTGGGCAAAAGGTCCAACTACCAACCAAATCAGTGCTTCAGCAGGACATCACAGCCTAAACCACAAGCACATTAAGGGAGAGCTCAGGGAACTAGACTGGGATAAACTGCTTAAAGCAACATGTAAGATGCTACTTGGGGTCAAGGAAACATGGTCAGAACATCCATGTTCTGACTTACTCATGGTAGTCCTAACAAAATTGCAGCGCAGGATTAAAAAGAAAAATAAACCAATCACTGGTACCCTAATACCAATGCAGTAAAATAGCTTGCACCCCTGGTTTAGCCAAAACTAAAACAGCTACCACTAACCAACTCAATAAAATTAAGGGGGTGTTACAGGGTGTGGAGTGCTCAAGGCCCACTGGGACTGGGCACTTTAATGGGGACGCAATCCCGCATGCTAACAAGGACTACAATGGCATTTCAAGAGAAAGCCTGCCAACCTGACTAATTATACACCCCCAATAGTTCTGTGATCCAAAAACAATAATGGGGAACAAAAATAATTAATGGGAAACAAAGTTGAAGAGCCCCAATAGGAGGTTTCATGCTTATCGAGGATTGCTAGGAAAGCATATCAAGCTGTGTGTTACAACTGGGACAAAGGGCAGGAGGCAAACATTATTGGAGACCTCAACTTCCCACGTTTGTCCCAGCATCCCAAATCTAGAACATTGGTCTGGCACACAACTTAGAAAGGTGACAAATGTACACCTACTTCTAGATTTCCTCTGAGAGCACTGGTGGCGGGGGAACGAAATTAACTTGGCATTTCCATGTAGGCTTTTAATCCAACCCTGCACAACATGATGCCCCCTCAACAAGGACAATGTCTCACAAGTATTGTGGGGACTGGGCTATGAGGTCAGGCACATATACAAATCATTGCAGTAAAATATAATGGTTTACTTGGACTCCGCTTGAACCAGCTGCCACAACTCTATTCATGGTGGATAGGCTCAAAGTAGAATGTATATTACCTGCCCCAAAGGTGGTGTCAGAGTGCGTGGTGGTTGTGCACTTGGCGGGATCATGGTCATCTGGGGTTTTGGCACTTGGTTTTTATTTATAAGAAAAGACTGTGCAGGTCTCAAGCTGATCTGTTCACAGAGAAAACACATGGCAAACAGTTAAAATGTGTAAGGCAACAAGCAATTTCCACCTCATTAGCAAATAAAACAATTATTCCAAAAAATTGTAAATGCAAGTGAAGATTATGTATTGAAGTACAATAAAAGGGTTTCCAATATTAGTGACTATTCAGACAGTACTGCCCTTTCCCCGCCTTACTTCTCAAGTCTTTCTTCCAGAAGTACTGCATTAAGGGACACAGTAGTTTGGAAAATGATCTGATTGCATTCATGGCACACCCCACCGTGTACCCAGTCCATATTCCCAATGCTTTTAGGAAGGGCAACAATAGATCAGACAATGGAGCAGAGGGGGGCATTATGGAAGGGGAAAAAAATACACCTATGCACCAACAGAACATTACTCATTAAATTACTCCCACAGAGTGGCGGGGAGTGCTCAAGGGACTAAAGTGAAGAAAAAAAAAAAAACACTAAAAAAAAGTAATGGCTGGAAGGTTTTGCATTAATCTTAACCTCTGGTATTGCTCTAGGTAACCCTCCAGACCATCTGCCTTCATCTGCCAAGTTACTCACTGTAGTGACTGGAGTAATCTGTCCTTCGTCCCCTTTCCACTACCCACTGTGAAAGTGGAAAGTGGAAAAAGTTACTTACCTGTAACTATTGTTCCCCAGCATGGGTGTAGCATGGATTCACAAAGACATGAATATTCGCCTGGTCAGGCCGTGAATCCTCAGTAAAAGAAACAGTTTCACTTCACTTACAAACTGTCTCTCCTATATCACTGAGCTCTCCGTCATACTGCCCCAGCCAATGACTCCTCTCCCTATGCCCCTCTGGCAGCCATCTTCAGATTTGGTAGCACGTGAAGTGGCAGTATGACCAAGAAAAGCCACAGAGGGGCAGGGAGGGAGGGTTCGACAGGCCTGTGAAGACGCCCTGTGTGGGCTCCCCATCCTCCAGAGGGGTCTATCGTGACAGTCTCCTGGTATGGGGCTCTGAATGTCTGTGCCCCCGGCAATGTTGGAGCGCACACCCCACCATCATATTGCTCGACGGAACTCCTAGCTGAGCGTGATCCCGTTCTGAAAGCTTCGAGACACCCGAGTGGATGCATCTGCAGCGTGCAGAGCCCAATCAGGTATATGCACAACAGCTGTTGCACCTTGCCCAGGATGGCAGATATCCTTTCTTCCTACGGAACTGCTAAGCAAGCCACAGCGTTTAGTCTGGATCCCAGGAACAGGTCGTCCTGCAATGGAGTCAAGCAGGACTTGGCATAATTCACAGAAAAGACCAGGCTCGTCAGCAGTGGGACGTCTGCGCCGTGTGATCGACGGCGGTGGCCTTTCGACTTGGCCCAGACGAGCCAGTCCAGATAAGGGTACACAGACACCCTGAAGGTGCATTTGGCCGCCACTGGGGCCAGGCATTTGGTGAAGACTCTGGGTGCTCAGTCCAAAAGGGAGTGCCTTGAACTGGTAATGCTGCCCCTGGACAACGAAGGGTGGGAACTTGCGATGCCGTGTGTATGGGGTATGCATCCTGTTGGGAAGGAGCCTAGTGCCTTCCTTCATTTCCTAATGCTTTAGGATTAGGCAAGACTTCTGTTACTGGTTTCTAAGCAATACAAGAATCCAGTCTCTTTGCTCCAGCTGGCCGAGCACATGCTGCAGTGTGACCATCCGGAACTTCTGGGACTTGATGACCTTGTTGAGTCGTCGGAAGTAGAGCATGGGCCCCAGCCCCTCCTCCCCCATCTTTCTTAGGAGAAGATGTATGGAGTAGACTGCAGAGCCCCAGATTCGCTGATGTATGGAGTAGACTGCAGAGCCCCAGATTCGCTGTGGGACCAGCTCGATCGCCCCCTTTTTTATTTTTACATGGGCCAGACCTTTAACAGCAGTTGACGGACATTTGTTCCTGCCGGGCCCCCAGTGGTATACAAGGAAACTTGTTGAAATTCAAGGGTGAGTGTCCAGCACCCAATGATCAGTGTCACACGCTGACAAGTTCGCCCGCCAGCCCCCCTAGGGTGCCTAGGTGGGGGGGCCAGACGTCCAGGCCGGTTCAGTCTTGTACTTTTTCTCCAGCCGGTCTCTCTTCACTGGGGCTGTTGAGTGGTTCTTCAGCAAAGCCAGTCCCTCATCCCAAATATTGTCCAGCAGTGGACCAAAAAGGATAGTCTTCTCTTCGCCTCCCTGTGCAGACAAGAAACCTGTGTGATTTGGAAAAGCTGATGCTCATGCCATCATTGAATGGAAGGATCCTACTTTGCCCGGAGAAGCCTTGGGCTGAGGTGACCGGGTGGTGGGGGTGAGAGAGGGGGGGCAGGGAGGGAATAGTCATCCCATCCCATGTCCGACTCAGTCTCCCTAGGGGGAAGATGTAAGCGATGGCTGGCTTGGTGGTGAAGGAATAAGTTACTTACCTGTAACTGTTCTCCAGCATGGGTCTGGCATGGATTCACATGCTCATGAATATTCCCCGTCGTCAGGCTGGGAATCCTCGGTAAAGAAAAAACCAGTATCAGTTTCGTTTCTGATCTGTCTTTCGTAGTAATAACCAATCACTGGTCTCTGCGTCATACTGACCACAGCCAATGACTGCCCTCTACCTAAGCACCGCCTCTGGCAGCCATCTTCAGATTTGGAAGCACGTGAAGTGGCAGTATGACCAAGTGAAGAGCCGCAGAGGGGTAGGCGGGAGGGTTCGCATGTGAATCCATGCCAGACCCATGCTGGAGAACAACAGTTACAGGTGGTCTGGCATGGATTCACATGCTCATGAATAAAGAATACATAGCAGTACACATGCAACCACGGGAGGTGGCAACGGCTCAACATTAAGCAGTACATCAAACTCAACATTAAGCATCTTACCTCCTCACCAGGCTCACCTCAGGCGAACAGGTTGCGCAGCACTGCTTGGCCGACCCTGGACTCCTCCCTGGAATCCCGATCGACGCAGTAGAATTTCGTGAAGGTGTGCGTCGACCTCCACGTAGCAGCCCTGCATATGTCCAGCAGGGGCACACCAGAAAGGAACGCCGTGGTAGCTGCGATCGCTCTGGTGGAATGGGCTCTCGGACATGTACTGTCATCGGTTGGCAAACCGACCGGAGGCAGCGGTCGGTTTGCCAACCGATGACAGTACATGATACAGCCGGAGAGCCATCTGGAAATGGAAGCCTTCGAGAGAGCCTTCCCCTGATTGACAGGTCCAAAGTTCAAAGAGTTGTGACGTCTTCCGAAAACACTTCGTGCGGTCCACGTAGAACTTCAGCGCTCTAGCCACATCCAGCGAGTGCAAAGTCCTCTCAGCCGGCGACGAAGGCGACGGGAAGAACACAGGCAACACCAAGGGTTCGTTGAGATGGAAGTCCGACGGTACCTTGGGCATGAAGGAGGGGTGCGTCCTGAGCACTACCCTCGTGTCGTGAAAAGTCAAGTACGGGGCCTTGCATGAAAGGGCCTGGATCTCTCCCACCCGTCGTGCGGAGGTGATGGCCACAAGAAACGCTGTTTTCCACGACAGAAACTTCAACGGGGCCGAGTGCAGAGGCTCGAACGGAGGTCCCATGAGCTTGGTCAGCACCACGTTGAGCTCCCACGCCGGGGCCGGAGCCTTCACCGGCGGGAATGATCTGAACAGTCCCTTCATGAACTCTTTCACCAGACGATGAGACCACAAGGACGTCCGGCCCGTGGTTCTGGTGTATCGGGAGATCGCAGCAAGATGAATCTTGATGGACGCGTGTGCCAGTCCAGCTTTGGCCAGCGTCAGCAGGTACGGCAGTACCTGGGGACCGTAATCCGTAGAGGGTTAATCTTCTGTGCGTGGCACCAGACAGAGAACCTCTTCCATTTGTGTCCGTAGCATTTAAGAGTCGAGGACGCCCTGGCCTTTGCAAGAACCTCTCTGCAGTCGGCCAGGATGTCGTATCCTCCAAACTCTAGCGCTGCAGGAGCCAGGCCTGCAAGTTCAGCGATTTCGGGTCGTGGTGGAGGATGGCGCCTCCTTCCCTGGAGAGTAGATCCGCGTCCACCGGCAGCTTGATTGGCGGGGACGCTGACAAGTCCAGAAGGTCCGGGAACCATATCTGCCTCGGCCACGCAGGTGCGACGAGGATCATCCTGCACCGTGACCTCTTGAGCTGGTTGACGAGCCGGATTAGCAGTGGCAAAGGAGGGAACGCGTAGAGGAACAGGCCCTCCCAGGGGAACGAGAAAGCATCGCCCATGCTCCTCGCCTGGGGAAACCTGCTGGCGAACCTCCGGCACTTGGAGTTCGTCGCCGTCGCGAACAGGTCGATCTGGGGTGTGCCCCACCGTCGGAAGAGGCGATCCACTAGATCCTGCCGTAGTTCCCACTCGTGGCACGAGCGCAGCTCCCTGCTGAGTGAGTCGGCGATGGTGTTTTTTTATCCCTGCCAGTTGAAACGGCACCAGAAACATCCTTTGGGCGACGGCCCAATGCCACAGGTCCTGCGCCTCCTTGGACAGCGCTGGGGACCTGGTTCCGCCCTGTTTCCTGATGTAAAACATGGTGGTGGTGTTGTCGGTGAAGATCCTCACCACCTTGCCCTTGAGGGACGGAAGGAAGGACCTGAGGGCCCAGAACACTGCACGGAGCTCCAGGACGTTGATATGGAGGGACTTCTCCGTCGGGAGCCAAAGGCCTCTCGCGTGCAGATTTTCGGTGTGCGCTCCCCACCCTTCCAGGGAGGCATCGGTGGTCACTGTCTCCTGGTGGTCTGGGGTCTGGAAGTCCATGCCCGCCGTCAGATGCGTGCGGTTGCCCCACCACCGGACCGCTCGGCGGAAACTCTCGTCGAGTGTGATCCTCTCCTCGAAGCTGCCCGTCGTTTGGATCCAGCGCGCGTCCAGGAACTCCTGCAACGGGCGCATCCGGAGCCTGCACATGGGAATGAGGTAGATGCAGGAAGACATCATTCCGAGGAGGGACTTGATGGACCTCACCTTGGCCGCGTCGGAAACCAACATCCGCTGTACCTTGCCCAGGATGGACCTGGTCCTTTCCTCCGACGGGGAGGCCAGAAGGGACACGGTCGAGCTTCGCTCCCAGAAACAGTGCGTTTTGCGCGGGTACCAGGTGAGACTTGGCGTAGTTCACGGAGAATCCCAGGTCCGTGAGAAGTTGGACGGTCCTTGCCGTGTGATCCACGGCGAGCTCCCTCGTCTTGGCTCGGATGAGCCAGTCGTCCAGGTAGGGGTAGACGTGGATCCCCTCGCGGCGCAGCTGCGCCACCACCGGTGCAAGGCACTTGGTGAATACCCTGGGTGACGACCGTAGTCCGAAGGGGAGGTCTTTGAACTGGTAGTGACGCCCTTGGACCACAAACCTGAGGAATTTTCGGTGCCCCTTTAGGATGGGAATATGAAGTAGGCATCCTCCAAATCCAACGACGACAGGAAGTCTCCTTCCTCCAGCTGACCCAGGACGTGCTGGAGGGTGACCATCCGGAACTTTTGCGCCTTGATAACTTGTTCAGACGTCGCAGGTCCAGGATGGGGCGCCATCCCCCCCATCTTCTTCACGAGGAAGTATCTCGAGTAAACTCCGGAGCCCCGAAGCCTCTTTGGGACGAGTTCGATGGCGCCCTTCCTGAGCATCGCCTTTACCTCCAGGAGAAGTTGAGGGACGTGAAGTTCTTTCCTGGCCACGGGGGGGACGCGCGGACACCTTCTTTGAAACTCGAGCGCGTGGCCCCGGGCCAAGGCGTCCAGCACCCAACGGTCGGTGGAGATGGACTCCCACACGCTGACGAAGCTCGCCAGCCGGCCTCCCACCGGGGTGCTTCGGTGGGGGCCCGACCCCACGGTCGGTTCAATCCTGCTTCGACGAGGCTTTGCCGCCTTGACCTCCTTGGCGACGACGGCGGGGTCTGCCAGACTTGCCTCGTCCTCTGTAGGCCTCCTGAGCCGACGAGCGGGCCGCTTGACGGTAGGTGGAGAAACCGCCGCCAGAACTTTTGGAGGCGCCCTTGCCTCCGCTGCTCCGAAAGGGTGTCCGTCGTTGTTGCAGAACTCCAAGGGCCCGGGCCGTCTCGGTGTCCGCTTAAATGGCCTGAAGGGAATCGTCCACTGTTTTCCCAAACAGGTTGTTCCCATCGAAGGGCATGTCCAGGACTCTGGTCTGAACGTCTTGACGGAAGTCCGTAGCCTTGAGCCATCCACGCCGCCTAAGGCAAACGCCGTTGCCCAACTGGCGGAACACAGTGTCGGCGATGTCCGTCGCAACGGTAGTGGCGTGAAGCCACCTCACCTTCCTGCAGGTTCTCCAGGGCCTCTGCCCTCTTGTCGTCCGGCAAGAAGTCCAGCAGGGAAGCCAGTTTGTACCAGAGCTCCCTGTCGTAGCGGGCCACGATAGCCAAGGCTTTGGCCGCTTTAATCGTCGTCGCCGCAGAGGAGATGACTGTGCGTCCCATAGCGTCCAATTTCTTTCCCTCGCCGTCCGGTGGGGAAGTCGATGTGGAGGCCGCACCCCCCCCCGCTTTTTTCCTGGCCGCCGCGGAGACGATGGAGTCCGGGGTAGGCTGCGCCCGGAGGCACAGGGGGGCCGTGTCCGGGACCCGGTACTTCTTCTCGTACCGGTCTCTTCTAGCTGGCGTCGTGGAAGGGTTCTTGAGGAGGGTGAGGCCCTCATCCCAAATGTCGTCCAATAGAGGCACTGAGAGGACCGTCTTCCTCTTGGCCTTGCGCCGCTGATAAAGGAAACCTTCCTTCTTCTCAGGGCAGAGTTGGAAAAGCTCGGATGCCCTGGTGATCATGGAGTGGAACGATCCAATCTCGTCGGGCGGAGAAGCCCTGGTGGGAGGCGACGACGGTACATCCTCGTCGTATACCTCGTCGTCCGTACCCGTCGCTGCCGTGTCAGTCCCCGTATCATCCCCTCGGGTGGACGGGGAGGAGGGCTGGAAGGGGCGCGACGGCTGAAAAGGAGGCGGAGGGTGGATCCTTCTTTTCTTGGTAGGGGGAACACCAGAAGGTCCCGGTTCTGGGTCCCCCGACGGGAGAGGTTCCGTCGGCAACGGTAGCCTCGTCCTTATCTGAGCATAAGGACTGTATAGCCAACAAAATGGCCGCCGAGTTGTCTCGCGGCGCTGGCAGAGGGGAATCCGACAGGCGATCAGGGGCCCCGTCGGTACCCTCGACGATGTCGTCGTCACCTGCGTCGGGATCCATCCCGACGGGCCGGTCTTCTTCCACGCCGAGGCCGTGGCTTAAGACTTCGACCAGCTCCTCCTCCGAGGTTGAGGCCGAATCTACGACGACGCCCTGCCCCCCCTTTTTCTTCCCCACGGGGGATTTCACGGGGGTCCTATCGATGGGCACAAAAGAGGACTCCCTCCGAGGTGGCAGGGAGACTGAGCCCCGAGGTCGCCACCACTGGTGTAGCCTCCACAGGCTAAGCCAGGGCCGCCGCGACAGTTTCGATAGAGGGCTTGGCCGGATGGATTAAGGCCTTTACCACCCTAGGTGCGCTCACCGCCTTATCCTTGAGGGGGGGGGGGGGGACACTGCCTTGCTCCCCCTCCGAGCTCGACCAGGGCCTCTCCAGGAGCTTCGCCGGGTGCTCGGCCTTCCTCTTACCCGACCCAGAGCGTTGGCTCGTGGTTGATGGTGCTGAGGAGGGTGCGCCCTGCCTGGCGCCCGTAGAGCCCGACCGTTCGGCGCTCCCGGTGCCAGCGGACTCGCGGTGCTTGGCCTTATGTTGGACCCCCGTCGCCGGGGCGTCCTCAAAGGTCTTAGAAGACCGCTCGGCTTTCTTCCTCTTCTCGCCGGACGGGCTCTTCCCTTCCAGCCAGTTGGCGAGACGTTGATGGCGGTCCTTCATGGTCCGCTCCGACATGTTGCCGCAACACGCACAGTCCTTCTCCACGTGCGTCTTGTCCTCATGTAGGCAATAAAGACAAAAAGTGTGTTCGTCCTCCTTGAAGACGTTCTGCAGCTGGCATCCAGGGCAGACCCTGAACAGCTTTCCGGGCGTCGAGCTCCCCTTCTCCTGGGCCATGACCGGGCCTGAGAAACTTCTGGAGTCTTCCAAAAGCGTAGCTCGACGAAATCTTCACCCTTGAGGGGCGCAGACGAATCCGACACGGGTCCCCGTTGATCGGATGGAGAATCGTAGCTTGAGGCTCTTTTGACCGAAAAAACGAAGTTTTTGAGAAAAAACGTGAAAAAAATAACACTAACGCTCGAGAGCAATAGCACGAGGATCCCAACACATGAACGTGCGGTAAAAATCTGAAGATGGCTGCCAGAGGCGGTGCTTAGGTAGAGGGCAGTCATTGGCTGTGGTCAGTATGACGCAGAGACCAGTGATTGGTTATTACTACGAATAACAGATCAGAAACGAAACTGATACTGGTTTTTTCTTTACTGAGGATTCCCAACCTGACGACGGGGAATATTCATGAGCATGTGAATCCATGCCAGACCCCATGCTGGAGAAAGATGCCTCTTCTTGGTCAGTGGTTGCCCTGGTGTCAACAGGTGAGCCAGAGCCGTTGGCATTCTCTGCATCGCAGACACCAGCATGTGGAGGGTCAAATGGATGTCCAGTGAAAGATCTTTCGGCGGTACCTGGGGTGCAGGGGACCAGGGCCCCCGTCTCGAGGGGCGACAGGGCCATGGCCTTAGTAGTCCCCATGGACGGTATCCCTGTTACCGTCACCTTCAGAGGTAGATTCTGACATAGTCATCGTCCCCATGGACGGTGTGAACTGACAGGATCTTATCGTCGCACAAAGAAACGTGTCCGTTCCTTGGAGTCCTTCATCGCCACCCCCCCCCCTTTTTTCTTCAGGTCCTGAATGGTAGTTCTCGGGCTAAGGTTTGGCATCCTCTTCTCCTGAGTCTTCTCAGTTGGCTTGCTAGAAGCCTCCCTCCAGGGAGGAAGAGACACCAGCCATCGTCTGGGTACCCTGGACCGGATCAGCCCTATGGCCTTCGAGAGCAATGCCACTACCAACGCCACTGGCCAACTCCTGGTGTACCTGAGCTTTCACGGAAAGGCCGGTCTCCTTGCCTTGTTTGGTCTTCGCCTTGTCCCACTTAGCCACCGCTTTCAGGGCCTGGTCGGACCCCTTGTCTAGTTTGGCCTTACTGGGTAGGCCGGACACCATACCCTGCTTAGCCTTCTCCAGAGTCCATCTCAGCTTCCCCGGAGTAGCCGATTGCCTCTTGGATGAAGAACCAGAGCAGTGGCTGGAGATCAATGCAGATCATGCCCCGACCGTTGCAGGATCTGCACCAGGGGCGACCAACTGAAGCAGACTCTCATAGCTTGGCCTTGTGGTGGGCTCCCACGGGTGGGGCACTCTCAAAGGACTTCGAAGCCTGCTCAGGTTGGCTGGATCTGGGAGAATCACCCCTTGGGCACCAACCAGGGCAGAGACCTTAGCCTGGAGCCACGACTCCAACCGTTGGCGCCAATCCATCGTGTGCATAGCAAAGTCACAGCAAATTGCACATTCTTTGTGCGTCGGGTACAGACACAGATATCGGGAAGGTATGTCCGCCATGTACATGTTCTGCAAACCGCAACCAGAGCAAAGCTTGAAGAGGAAGTGCTGTCCTTCTCATCCAACATGCTCCACACGGTTTAGGCCTGAAGAAAAGCTTCCAGAGATGATCAAACCTGGAGGGGCGCCGAGTGCCGAAAAACAGATCCCTGTTAAGGATATTCGATGGAGCACATGGGCTCGATTGGAAATCTTTTTTTCGGTCAATCAAAAAGTGAAAAAACACAGAAAAGCGCAAAGAAAAAAAGCACAGTGCGCCACACTTAAATGGAACACTCATTAGCCTGTGTCGCACCTAGATAGAAATGTGAATCCGCCACACGTAAAACAAAACTGAATGACGACAATTGCAACACTTGAATGGAATTGTGATCACTAGCCTGCCTCACATCTAGACAGAATACAGAAATTAGCAAGCGCCACTCCTTGTTGGAATAGTGAATGATAGCAAGCATCACACCCACACCTAGCCATAACTGCAAGGACAGCAATGCCAACTAACCAATCCACTAACAATTTCATCCCTCCGCATACACCTCTCAAACAACCACAAGCCTAAAATGCAGTAATCCGCACAAACTACACTGCAACAACAAAACAAACCGTACATAAACTTGAACAGCACACAACGACTACTGACCCTAAACACCAAGCCCAGCCGGTCCCACCGGGCGGAGGCTGCCAACAGCACATCACTGCTCTCTTGAACTTTGAGCTTATTCCCACTAACTCACCCCCCCCTCTCCCCCTCTTTCAGAGCCACCAAGGGACCACTCGGGTGGTGATAATGTTAAAGGATATTTGTACTGCGCACTAACAAGGACTCCCAACACTTGAACGTGTGGTAAAAATCTGACGATGGCTGCCATAGGAGGGGCTTGGGAAGAGGGCAGTATGACCCAGAGCTCAGTGATTGATTTATGGGAGAAAGACCGTTCAGAAAAACCAAACTGATTTTTCTTTTACCGAGGATTCCCAGCCTGACGACCGGGAATATTCATGAGCATGTCAATCCATGCAAGACCCCATGCAGGAAAACATTTATTTCACCTGCCTCGAGAGTTTGGCTAGTCCAAGTAGCAATTACCCAGTTCACAAAGTAGGGCGACCTTTCAGAGCGCACAGGGCTACGCTTTATGACACTCCAGCCTCCATTGCTAGCAGCACCCTTGTTTTTTCCTGCACTCACTGGCAAATTTTACATTCTGGCGAAACTGGCCTCATACTGGGCAAGTCTTGTGTTTATGTGAAGCGCTACTGTCCCTTCCAAGTCGGTGGCTCAGTGCAATCTGCCCATCGTTATCGGTGTGCAGTTCCCTCCAGGTCCAGTGGCTCTGGGGCAACCGTGCGGGTTACTTCAGGAGTCTCATGCTGGAACGAGCCTTAGCGTGGTCTTCCACAGTGAAATCTGATGTGTAAGGGATGATCCTGAAAACCTCCCACTTTACAAGTCGCCGCGTGAGCCTAAGAAAAGGTTGTGGGAAGGGGGATGGGGAGTTGAGGAAAAGCTCCAGAGACAGGTATAAAGTTTTAACCCATTAGGCATGAGATGCACTAGTAACAAATGGTGAATTTAGGTAGCACACAACACTGCTTCAACCCAATGGTCTGTGCCTGTACAAAAACTTAGGCGAGGGCCAGCCTTTTGGCACTAGGAACCTTGGTGAAAGCCTGCAGTGCAACCTTGTCCGGCGCAGAAAAGTTCTCAAAGTCATGTTTGAGATCTGGCAAATGTACAGGGAATATAAAGCAAGTTTAGTGCACAGGGCACTTGCAGAACCAATCAATGGTGGCCCATACCTTTTACTGGGCCACAAAAATCTATATTTCAACTCTGCCACTCTTGCTCACCAATCTGTGCCAAAGCCTGTCCTGGCCACCACAGTCACATGCGACAATGCTACAAATAAGTGGTTTGGACTTCTATCTTAACCCATTGAGAAACAGTTAGCTACTACAACATGGCAAGAGCTCTTCTGAAACCCAAAATGCAGAATAAAGTAAAAGGATAACATTCCAGCTTCAGTACAAAAATTCTACTTTTTATATTGGTTATATTAATGCATTATGTACCTCATCTGCATTTAGTTGTCCCTTTTTGATAAAACGGGGTGGCATGTCCTTTGACTGTCCTTGTTGGGACAAGCTTCCCTGACTCTGGAATAGCTGGCTTTGCCCCTGGTTTGAGAGAAGAAAAAAAGGCCCATCAAGATTAGACAATGTGTCAGATGAGGAAGCAGTTCCTCCAACAATCGTAAATGGGAAGATTCAGAAGGGTAGGCTCACAATTTAGAAAACATCAAAACATGATCCAGCTGGGGTTAAGAATGTACGCATGACAAAATACTTGAAAATCACTGCTAAAACAAAAACGTACCTGGTTTTTCATAAACGACTTTATTCCAATTTCTCCAAATTGGGACGGAGCAGGAGGAATGTGCCCACTATGGCCATTAAAAAGTTGATTTGAGCGATGACGTCCCATAGTGGGTGAAAATCTATCTTGAATGACACCTGGGCCAGTACCAATCCCACTACCTAAAATTATGCAAAAAACGGAATACAGGTTATTTTATGCTTTGTGTTGCTGCAAATATTTAGTGATCAGTTACGAGCAAGACAAGTTGACTTAATCCTAGTTCAGGATCCCAATATGGCAATTGAATATACCCTCCCAACAGAGCCTCCTTGCACCATGGGCACATAAGGCTCCCCCCTCTATACAAAAAGGTCTAGACACCTACAGACTAATAGGCAGAGCTTAAAGTTACTTCTAAGCAGAAGGTCACCTTGCTTTTTGTTCTCCTAACCTTCCTTCTGATCCGCCAGAAGGACTAGACCACACAAATGCCACTGGAGAATATAAAACCCAATACAATGCCTTCATTAAATTCACCTACAAACTGAATAGCTCCAGCTAAAAAGGTAAGATAGCCAAGCATTTTAACTTCATGTACATGGGACAACCTTTAAAGCAGAAAATGAACTTAAAACTACAAAACGAACAATACAATTACTCGCCCACACAGCTCCACAGATTTGCCCATTTTATGCACCCAAGTATTGAGTAACCAAATCTGTATAAAATCAAAGGTGTCAAAACTCATAGATGTGCCATCATTTCTCTGCTGCTCTCCAAACCTTGGGACCTTTGAGGCAGTGACTGCAATGCTAACCAAATGGCACATGCAAATAAACGACAGCACCAGTGATTGAAAAGTATGGGTCCTCAGCCCTGTCAAAAGCCGCCACACTGCCCACAAGACTGTACCAAACATAAGCCAGAACCAGTCTTTTCACTCCCCTCACTGTGCCAGTCGGCTCACATACTGTGCAGACCCTGTACTGTGGTTGCTACCGAGTGATTTGCTCCTATGTCTCATTCCCTTGCCTCCAGCCATATAGAAGATCAAGCACAATTCCAGCTTGGGACGTTGGAAAGGTTTTACACCAAATAGCATGTATGAAGGAATAGCGACTTTGCCCACAAGGATACATTTATTGGGAAGGGGAGCCAGAGAATGTAGTGATCCTTACATAAAGACCAGAGCATGCAAAATCACCACTGTTATGAGCGGATGAAGAACTACACAAGTTTACCTGGCATTTGTCCAAACATATCTGCAAGTCCTCCAAGTGGATCCCTGTCAAGTTTCAACCTTGGTGGCATGAACGGCCCTCCTTCCAGAAAGAAGTCACTTCGCGTCCCTTGACCCATAGGAGCAGGAATAAAAACTCCAAGATCCTGCAAACGGTCAATATAAGGTTAAGCTTCATTATCAAATCAGACAAACGCAGAGGGGGTTCATTTTGAATAGCAAGTTTGCAAAAGTAACACCATACTACTGCCCTCTTCATACGCTTAAGCCAAAACAGAACAAGTTACTCTGGCTTATGTACTCATTACTTCATCCGTAACAATACTGAATTGCCAAACATGCTATACACCAACTGTCCTAACTGAACATCTTCCAGAAGAGCTTAAGTCTATAGTAGCAATGGCATAAACAGCATCACATTTTATTTTATGTGTTCGATTAACAGAAATTCAGACATATATTGGCCTGCTTATTAAGTCTTTGCAGATGTGTGGCGAGTTAACATTGCGGCTCGGCCCAAAGGCAAGGTGGCGTACTCCATCCAGTCTCTGCAACATAATAGCATGACACTGCTCATATTCCTAAAAAGGCAGTGTTCGGTAGATTTTCATTCGGAGTTAAATTCTTACCACTCTGCGAGTTCCCTAGCATTTTCTTGGTGGACTGTTGTATGTATGTCGGCTTGTATAGCGCCGGCAGCCTGCAGGCATCAGGGCGCTTATGACAGACAACGCATACTATGCTGAAAAGAGTGCAGACATGTTAGTTGTCCCCAATATTACAGCTTTAAGATAAGAGTCTGATGGTGATCGGTGTACTTTCTAAAAAGATGGTCTTCCAATCTCAACTCAAGCGGGAGATTATTCCACTGCTGCGCAGCCAATACTGCAAATCTACCCAAGGTCCGTCTTCAATTTATATTTTGGCACTGAGCAAACCTTTTCCTGCCGAGCGTAGCTGTCTGAGGGGTGTGAGCTACAAATTGGTTGTGGAGATATAGGGGGCATCTCCGGACAGGCACTTTTAGTGTCATAGCTTTGAAATTTGCCCTCTACTCCAAGCCAATGCAGAGATCTTCTTGCCATTGTTATGTGGTCTCAATATGCATCATTCTCTATGACTTGGCATCTCGCCAGGTCTTTTTGTTGCTCCTATTAAAAGGGCATTACCGTAGTCTAATCTAGGCAGTACAATTGCCCTCGCAATTGTTGCTGTGTTTGCCTCATTTCAATAAGGTCTAATGCCCTCATAAGGCATAGGTAATATGCTGTATTTTTGTGCAAATAGTTCACCTGCGCTACTGAATTGACTGAAGCATTGACTATCACACCCAGCGTTTTGACCCGATTAGAGACTTGAATTTTCGCTTCATTTATAGAGAAAGGCTCATTCTCCTCCTAGCTTGGCTATTGTCAGACTAGATCCAAATATCATGAGCTCTGTTTTCGTGTCATTAAGACACATCCACTTCCATCTTGGGGGACACTTTCTGCCTTCTGTATTTTTGTGAGACCAGCACACCAGTGTTAAATCTATACTCTGGCCTGGTGGACAAACGTATAGAAGGGTAAGGCCAGCCTTGTACGACAGTAGGCAGCTAGGCGAATGGTCTAGGCTACCAATGAGCTTGTAAGGGGTCCACAATGAGCACACAGTTAAGCAGTCAAGGAATGCACCAAGAAAAAACGAATTACTACCAACAGGTAATGTCACAACACTAACAATATGATACCGCCACACAATCACTAGGGTAGGGCAAAATACATAACCCCCTGAAAAGGAGGTACATATTAGTATTAGCACTACAGTTCCTCAGAGATTCAATCTTAATTTCAGAAGTCCATCCCTAAAATGTATGGGACCTCGTGCCACAAATAGTTCCATACAGTTATGTGAAGCTGAAAACAATGAAGGTAGTCTCTGGGGCCCAGTGAACAGTTTGAAAGGTTAGGTAATAAGTTATGTAATAAATGTGTTCAACATTTGGAGTGTGCTTGTGTAAACAAGCAATGGCAAAGCCAAATAAAGGAACAAGTTACTTACCTGTAACTGTTCTCCAGCATGGGTCTGGCATGGATTCACATGCTCACGAATATTCCCCGTCAGGCTGGGAATCCTCGGTACCAGAAAAAGAAAAAAAAAAAAACTTTCGTTTCTGAACTGTATTTAATAACCAATCACCGAGCTCTGGGTCATTACTGCCCCAAGCCAATGACTGCCCTCTACCTAAGCCCCTAACGTAGTCATCTTCATATTTGGTAGCACAAAGTGCAGTAGGAACAAGAGAAGAGCTGCAGAGGGGTAGGCAGGAGGGTTTGCATGTGAATCCATGCCAGACCCATGCTGGATAACAGTAACAGGTAGGTAACTTGTTCCTTCTCCAGCATGGGGTCTTGCTTGGATTCACATGCTCATGAAGAAAGAATTCATAGCAGTACACGCATGCAAACACGGGAGGTGGCAAGGCTCAACATCAGCATCTCGGACCTCCTCACCAGGCTCACCTCCAAGCAAACAGGTTGCGCAGCACTGCTTGGCTGACTCTGGACTCCTACTGCGTCGACAGGATTCCAGGGAGAACTTCATGATGGTGTGCGCCGACCTCCACGTAGTGCAGATAGATGTCCAGCAGGAGCACACCAGACAGCAACGCTGTAGTTGCAGCGGTCGCTCTGGTCGAGTGGGCCCTCGGACAGCCAGGCAACGGTCTGTTTGCCAACCCTAGTCTTGTGGAATGTCAAGTAAGGTTTACAAGATGGGGCCTGGTCTCTCCCACTCGTTGTGCAGAGGTGATGGCCACAAGAAACGAAAAATGTCAGTGGCACAGAACGCAGAGGCTTGAACGGAGGACGCATGAGCCTAGTCAGCACCACATTGAGCTCCCATGCTGGGCCGGAGCCTTCACCGACGGGAATGAACAGAAAAGTCCTTTGATGAACTCCTTGACCAGGCGGTGTGACCATAACGACGACCGTCGCAGAGTTCTGGTGTAGCGGGAGATGGCCGCTAGATGAACCTTGGAGACATGATCCAGCACTGCCTTGGCCAGTGACAGCAAATACGGCAGCACCTGCAGAGCCGTAATCCGTAGAGGGTCGATCTTCCACTTAGGTCTGTAGCATTTCAGTGTAGACAAAGCCCTGGCAAGCACCCCCTTGCAGTCCGCCGGGATATAGTATCCTCCAAACTCTAGTGCTGCAGGAGCCAGGCCTGCAAGTTCAGCGACCCTGGGTCATGGTGCAGGATCATGCCTCCTTCTCTGGCGAGAAGATCTGCGGCCACCGGAAGTCCAGAAGGTCCGGGTACCATATCGGTCTCTGCCACGCTGGTGAGATGAGGACCATCCTGCACCAGAACCGCGAGTTGATAGACTAGCCAAGAAGCATCGGAGGGAAAGCATAGTCATCCCAGGGGAATTACAATGCGTCCCCCATGCTCCCCGGCTGGGGAAACCTGCTGGCAAACCTCCGGCACTTGTTCATCGCTGTCGCAAACAGATCCATCTGGGGACTGCTCCATCGACTGAACAGAAGATCCATTTGTTCCTGCCGAAGCTACCACTCGTGGCAAGAACACAGTTCCCTGCCGAGGGAGTCTGCGATCGTGTTCTTCACTCCTGCCAGATGAAACGGGACAAGGAACAGCCCCTGGGCAACAGCCCACTGCCAGAGGTGCTGCGCCTCTCTGGAGAGCGCTGGGGATCTGGTGCCCCCTTGCTCCCAGATGTAGAACCTTGTGGTGGTGTTGTCCGTGGTGGTGTTGTCCGTAGGCCCATCACCTTGCCCTTGAGGGACAGAAGGAAAAGACTTGAGGGCCCAAAACACTGCCCCACAGCTCCAGTACATTGATGTGCAACCCAGTAGCCACATTAATGGACCCGAACCTTGCGATCTTACGAGTCAGCCGTTGCACCTTGCCCAGGATAGCCGCAATCCTCTCCTCCGATGGAGGCGGCAGGCATG
Source organism: Ambystoma mexicanum (assembly GCF_040938575.1). Classification (NCBI taxonomy): domain Eukaryota; kingdom Metazoa; phylum Chordata; class Amphibia; order Caudata; family Ambystomatidae; genus Ambystoma; species Ambystoma mexicanum. The sequence continues at coordinate 752,208,629 of NC_090934.1, read as the reverse complement.
ACACCGTGTTGAGCAGAGACCCCCAGAAACAGTGCGGCTTGCGATAGCACAAAGCAAGATTTTGCATAGTTCACAGAGAACCCAAGACGATCTCCCTAGATTTGCTCGGATGAGCCAGTCATCCAGATAGGGGTAAATGTGGATCCCTTGTAGACTGAGCCGTGGCGCCAGGCACTTGGTGAAAACCCTTGGCGCCGACTTCAATCCGAAGGGAAGGGCCTTGAACTGGTAATGTTGCCCTTGAACCACGAAGGACAGAAACATGCGGTGTCCCAAGGAGATGTGACAACAGGCGTCCTCCAAGTCCAGCCACGATAGAAAATACCCTTCTTCCAGCTGTCCTAGCACGTGCTGAAGGGGGACCATCTGAAACTTCTGGTATCTGATGTACTTGTTCAGACAGCGAGGTCTAGGATGGGCCTCCAACTGCCAGTCTTGACGAGGAAGTACCGAGTACACTCCGGCGCCTCTTTGGAACAAGCTCTATCGTGGCCTTCTACAGCATGGCCCGCACCTCCAGCAGAAGCTGAGGGACGTGGTTTTCGTGGTCATTCGGAATTCCAAGATGCGTCAATGGGCCAGAGCGCCCAGCACCCAACGGTCGGTGGAGATGACCTCCCACCGGGGGTGTGCATGTGGGGGCCCGACATCACAGCTGGTTCAATCTTTATCGTGGACACTGCCTTGGGGACGCCGACAACAGCGACCTCAAGTCTTGCTGTGGCCCCTGTAGGCCTCCTGGGTCTAAGAGCGGGACGGTAGGACGAAGAACATCCACTGAAGCCTTTGGAGGAACCTTGGCGTTTACCCCTGGAATTCCAAAAGGACGACCATCGCTGCTGAAGCATGCCCAGGGAACGAGCCGTCTCGGCGTCCGCCTTAATGGGATGAAGACTCTTCCATGGTTGTGCCAAATTGTCACTGAAGGGCATGTCCAATACCCTGGACTGCACATCCTGGCTAAAGTTAGTAGCCCTTAACCAACCTCGCTGACTAAGGCAAACGCTGTTGCACATTTGGCAGAACCGTGTCAACAATGCCTGTGGCCACTGATGGCATGGTCCGATGCCACCTCACCCTCTTGCAGGATCTCCAATGCTTCCGCTTTGTCATTTGGAAGGAAGTCCAAGAGGGGAGAGATTTTAAATCACAGCTCCCCGTCGTAGTGCGCCACAATGGCGAGGGCCGCCTTGATGGTCGTCACTGATGTGATGACTCGTCGTCCCATAGCATCCAACTCCTTCCCCTCCCTGTCCGGGGAGGAGGTCGTGGACACTGAAGAGCCAGAATATTTCCTACTCGCCACTGCCGAGACGACCAAATCTGGGGAAGGCTGGGACCTCCAACAATTGGGTGCAGAGTCCGGCACCCTGTACTTTTCGAATCAGTCCCTCTTTTCCGGGGCCGAGGACTAGTCCTTCATAAGGGACAGCCCATAGTCACAAATGTCGTCCAACAGAGGTATCGACAGCACGGTCTTCCCCTTTGCCTTGCGGCATTGGTACAGGAACCCTCTTTTCCTCGGGGGTCAGCTGGAAACAGGTCTGAGGCCCTAGAGATCATGGCATGGAACGAGCCTATCTTGTTGGGCGGTGAGGCTCTGGGCAGCAGATACAGGAGATCTAACCCACTGTTGCCTGTGCTAGTAATCACCGGGTCTGTATCCTCCCTCGGCAGAGGGGGGGCTACAAGGCGGTGGAGGGTAACTTGTTGGTAGGGGACGCGCCTTATGGCCCTGGTGACGCAGGATCTTCTGGTGCCACAGGATCTTCCGTCAGCGCAAGGGGCATCCTCGTCCGAATCTCCGAACACAAGGCGTGGCGTGCCTTGAGAATGTCCAGATATGCGCTGGGGTTGAGTTGGTTGCCGAGATGGCGGAAGTGGGAGCAACTGAGGCAGCGGTGAAGGGTTCTCCAACTCCTCCACGGCTTGCTCCTCCTCGGTCTTGTCGCAGTCTCCCTCGTCGGGATCCTCCCTGTAGGACTTGGCCATGACAAACTGATTGGCTCCTCAGAGGCGATGTCCGTGCCATGCAGGACTACCGTGCCCCCCCCCCCCCCCCCCCCTTCCGAGACCAGGGGAGAGATGTGCATTGCCTTCTCTGGTGTCTTCTCCATGGGTTGAAAAGATTCCCTCCTTACAGGCAGGGCAAATATGGCCTTGGGGACTGCACCCTGCGAACCTGAAGCTTTCACTTGAGACGCCACCACACCTTCAATGGAAGGCTTTGCCTGGTGAAATCTGGGCCTGCCCGACCTTGGTGGAGCTAGGGGCCTTCACCTTGGGGGAGGGGCAGCGCCCCGTTCCCCCTTTCTCAAACTGGCCCGTGCGGGACTTCTCCATAAGCTTACCCGGATGGTCAGACTTCTGTAGCGTTGGCCAGTGGTTGAAGGTGCTGCAGACACTGAGCTCGCCCTGGCTGCCAGGGAGCCCATCGCAACGGCACTACCAGTGCTAGTGGACTCAGCGTTTAGCCTTATGTTGCCCCCCCCAATCGCCAGAGCACCCTCAAAAGGCCTTAGAAGACCACTCAGTTTTCTTCTTGTGGCTGGGGGAGTCATGCTGCCTGGACTGACGGTAGCAGGGGCCTTGGCATGGAGCCACTTGGCGAGACGCTTGCGCCTATCCTTCACTGTACAGGGGACCATCTCCTTGTAAAAAGCAGTCTTCCTCCACATGTGTTTGGTCCAAATGTAGGCAATAGAGGCACAGGGAGTTCCCATCGTCCAAGTAGATGTTCCGTAGGCCACATCCTGGGCAAATCCTGAACAGGAGGCGTCTAGTCTTCCTTCTCAGCCATGTCCACGCAGAGTAGGCCTCAAAGAATCTTCTGGAATCCTCACTCGAAATTCAGCCCTTGAGGGGCGCTGGAAAATCCAAAAATGGTTCCCAGTTAATCGGATGATGGGTCGATGGAGCTTTAGGCTCGATTGACCAAACAAAGACAGTAAAACTCTGGAGAGAAAAAAAAGAAAAAAGTAAAAAGCCTGAGAACTAATCACAAGGACTCCCACCAATGTAACGTGCAGTAAAAATCTGAAGATGGCTGCCAAAGGAGGGGCTTAGGTAGAGGGCAATCATTGGCTGGGGCAGTATGATCCAGAGACCAGTAATTGGTTGTTGTTAGGAGAAAGACAGTTTGTAAGAGAAACTGATTTCTTCTTTACTGAGGATTCCCAGCCTTACCGGGAATATTCACGACCATGTGAATCAATGCCAGACCCCAATGCTGGAGAAATCCCAACACCAAAAGTGACCTAAACCAGTGATTCTAGACCCCTCCAACAGAACCAAGACAAGAAGTTAGTGGGCCCTGCCGATTCAGATGTGTTTTCTGACAGAAATAGATGAGTCAACATACCCGTTACCACCCCTCTGCCATCAGGTGAACAGGTGCAAAGTCCTGACCCCCTACCTCCCTACTGTCTGGTTGCGATCAGTGAAGTTTCAGCTCTTCAACACCACAAACTAAAAACTGAACCGGAAAGGAAAAAGGACTAAACTCAGGACACTGACAACACCCAGAACCAACTAAAACTCCCACCACAACTAGACAGGTAACACCAAGTCAAATAAAACACAAGCGCCACCCATTAAGACCTAATCAACAACCCCAGCCAATTCAACCCAACTCACCCCATAATTGCTACCAAGTACCACACTGATATGTTAGCAATCACCACACTCAAACTGAGTTTGGCGGTACAAGTGTCCTTTAACATTAACATAACTAAGGACCCTCTTGGCATTCCCCTATGGTGGAGGGTTTAAGAGAGGACCAAATCTAGAAATTGGTCTTTCGACTCTCCAGAATAAAGGGGGGGTTCACAATCTGTCCAGATTGAAAATCCACCCCAACCTAGTGAGAGCTTCCACCAAAAATCATACACAAGTACAGGCCTGTCATCCCACCAGACATCTTACTCCAAGCACTGGCCACTCTCCTTGCCGAAGTCCCATGGTCCATCACACTGCACTCTGATTCACAGAACCAAAGAAATGCAAAACCAGTCACCTCAACCTTGATGGTTACTCATTCCAACATTCAAACTGCAGATTACAACCCAGGCCATGAAACATAAGCCACCATCACCAGACTAGATACAAGAACCACCACCTATGCAACTCTGAAGTAACAGCCATGTATGCGATTCAAACGTGTCGGTGTACATTTTTTTTTACCGCATACAAATTTAAATTCGATGTGCCGCAAACAGTACTTACAGGAAATTAATGGAATCAGGTCTTAAACCCCGAGTAACCAGGCAGACGTATTGGTACAAAGTACAGAAGTTGTCCTGTTAAAGCTGGGAAAAGTAAAGGATTCTGGAAATAGGTAACTATGGCCACATGCCACGAGAAAAATAAAAAGCATACTATTGGCCAAAAAGATGGACAATAGTCTAAAACATACTTTAACCATTTTGAATGAAAGTTCCTATGTAAACACTTTGAGCAAATGAGGCTCAAAGTGTTTACACGGGAGCATCCATTTTGCCATTTCAGGCAGCCTCCTCAGCTCTGCCCCGACGGCACTAAACAAGCAGCAAAATCAGACCTGAAGAGGCTGCCTTCACTTTCATGTTACGTTTTCAGTGCTGCCCAAGCCCAGGAAAGCATGGCAAGCTTAAAAATGAAGGCAAAAAAGCAGAGGCGCGGCAATTACAAATACGTTGCATCTGATTGCCAGGGTTGGAAAAGCATGGAAATCATAAATACATTATTCCGACTCCGGTGGCTTTCGCTTGGAGTCTCCTGGGCTCCCTCAGGGTTGGGGGAGCCCAGGAGACCACGTGAAAGCCGCCGTAGTGAGAAACACTGCAGCATTTCAAAACACACCTGTTGCGTTTCTGCCTGCAGCAGCTTTGGGGAGCCCAGGAGTCAGGCAGAATCACCAGCATTTTGAAACACAACCATATTGTGTTTCTGCCTGCCTTGGCTTTCACTTTGAGTCTCCAGGGCCCAGGAGACAAAGTGAAAGCCACGGCAGGCAGAAATAACGCAGTTTTATTCAAACACGCTACAGGTTTTCTTTCAAAGTTTCACGGGCTCCCCCGGCTCGGAGGAGCGTGAGAAACTTAAGAAAACCGCAGCATTTTTATGAACAATGCTGTTTTTATGTTTGCGGTAGCGTCAGCTTGGAGCCCAGGGAGCTCCAAGCTGAAGCTACCGCAAACAAATAAGTTTTAAAACCTGCGGTTCACCAAGTTTTCCAGGCTCCTCCAGCCCGGAAAACTTTTCCTTTAAGATGTCGGGTGGGGAAAATAAAACTGTCACAATCAAAACATTAAACTATGAAAATATGAAAAATAGCCTTACTTTTGAAGCCTCTTGACGGACTTGATTGATAGTCTTTGGTCCATTGTCTATAAAAGCTTTACGAGGAGTCCAACGGTTTCCTCTCAACTCCACAGTATCCTGAAAAAGTTGGGAATTACTACATATTCAATTCCAGAGAGACAATGAGAATGCAAAATGCGTATCTAAATGATATCTTACCTGCAGCAGGAAACGTATTCTTGCCGGTAATTCCTTACTCGACATCAAGGCGCGCATACGTGCAAAGTACTGATCCATTAAGGACTAGAAATGAGAAAAATGAGAATTCTGAACCAACAAGACCAAATAAAAAAAGTGATGAAAACCAGCCTTGTGAAAGAGGTCTTCATTGAAACTTGCATCTTAGTTACTAACTTCACACGAATTAACACTGCCTGTAGATCACCCTCCTTCAAAACTATACAAGCCTGCAGCAGACAATTGCTCCCAAATTGTAGCAAAATGGAGCAAAACAAATTTGGAACCCCGGTACAATAGCCATCCACTACGCTTCCATGTATAAGGAACAAGATAATTACCTGTAACTGTTATCCAGCATGGATCTGGCATGGATTCATATGCTCATGAATATTCCTCGTCAGGCTGGGAATCCTCGTTTCAGTTCTGAACTGTCGAACATCCAATCACTGAGCTCTGGGTCATACTGACCCCAGCCAATGACTGCACTGTACCTTAGCCCCTCAGTCAGCCATCTTCATGTTTGGTAGCACGTAAAGTGGCAGTAGGACCAAGAGAAGAGCCGCAGAGGGGTAGGTGGGAGGGTTCGCATGTGAATCAATGCCAGACCCATTCTGAAGAACTACAGGTAACTAACTTGTTCCTTCTCCAGCATGGGGTCTGGCATGAATTTAGATGCTCATTAATAAATAATACATAGCAGTACACATGGCAAAGCTCAACATAAGCATCTCTTACCTCCTCACCAAACTCACCTTGAAGTGAACCGGTTGCGCAGCACTGCTTGACTAACTCCGACTCCTCCCTGGAATCCCTGTCGACGCAGTAGAACTTCGTCAAGGTATAAGTCGACCTCCACGTAGCATCCCTGGGCACGCCAGACAGGAACGCCGTCGTAGAAGTGAGCGCTCGGTAGAATGGGCTCACGGACAGCCAGGCAGTCGGTTCGCCAACCAGTGACAATGAGTGATGCAGCCGGAGAGCAACCTGGAAATGGAAGCCTTGGACAGGGCCTACCCATGGTTCACAGGATCAAAGTTCACAAAAAGCAGAGACATTTTCGGGAATCTCTTTGTGCGTGCCACAAAAGTGCTCAGACAACATCCAGCGAGTGCAAAGTCCTTTCAGCCGGTGACAAAAGCACTGGAAAATACAACGGTAAAACCAACGGGGCTCGTTCAGGTGACATAAGGGTGCGTCTGCAGCAGCACCCACTCTTAGTGCAGAGGTGATGGCCACGAGGAAAGCCGTTTGACGACAAACTTAGGCAGAGCTGTATGCATAAATCCGAATGCCCCCCCCCCCCTACTTAAGCACTTAAGGATAATGACCTTAGAGAGTCGATCTTCGATTAGCATCAGATGGCAAAACGCTATGATTTGTGCCCATAGCATTTTAAAGTCAACACTGCCCTGGCCTTGGCAAGAGCCTGCTTTGTCCTCTGGAAGGTCATAACCACCGAACTCTAATGCTGCAGGAGTCAGGCCTTTAGGTTCAGCGATCCAGGGTTGTGGTCCAGAATGCACCTCCTTCCCCAAAAAGGTCCACGACCACTGCCAGCTTGACATGCTGAGATGGTCCGGGCACCATCTGCTTTGGCCACGCTGGGGCGACAAGGATCCTGCACCGGTACCGTCTGAGTTGACAGATGACTCAGTAGTAGTGGCAATGGAGGGAACGCGTACAGAAACAGGCCGGCCCAAGTGAAGGAGAATGCATTCCCATGCTCCCTGGCTGGGGAAACCTGCTGGAGAACTTCCAGCACTTGGGGTTCGTTGCCGTCACAAACAAATAGAACTGGGGACTGCCCCATTTGCAGAAAAGGTTGTCCACTTGATCCTGCCAAAGCTCCCCGAGTCAGCAACAGTGTCCTTTACTCCCATCAGGTGAAACAATGAACATCCGCTGGGCAATGGCACAGTGCCATAAGTCCAGCACCTCCTTGAAGACACCGGGGACCTGGAGCCTCCCGCTTCCAGATGCAAAACATTGTGGTGGTATTGTCCGCAAAGACAATCACCACCTTGCCCTTGAGGGACGGGAGGAACGACTTGAGGGCCCAAAACACTGCCCATAGTTCCAGCACATTGATGTGCAGAGTCTGCTCTTCTGGAAGCCAGTCCTCTGGCATGAAGACTGTGCGCCCAACCTTCCAGAGAAGAGTGTTGTGACATCTAGTATTTGGGGGGGGGGGGGCTGTGGAAGTCTGTCTCGGGTGATGTTTTAGCACACGACCATCACCATAGTCCACCAGCGCAATCCTGTCCTGAAGCCTCCGGACACCTGGAACCAACTGGCGTCAAGGAACTCCTGGAGTGGATGCATCTCTGGATGCTGGTCAAGTGGCACAGCGAGTAGAGCGCTCGCTTTGACACCAGTGCAGAGCCTGTTAACGCAGGTTCGAATCCCGGCGGGGCCAAACTCAGCCTTTCATCCTTCCGAGGTCGATAAATGAGCACCACACACCGTGGGTAATAATAAGCAGCGCTCGGATACCTGAGGGTTTGTAGCGCTATATAAAAGTATTATCATCATTATCATTATCATTATCATTATCATTATCATTATCATTATTATTATTATTATTATTATGCAGAGCCAAACCAGGTATATGCATGACATGCCAAGCAGCAAGATGGTCCTCACAGTGGCGATCTTCAATGCCAGCAGCCACTGCACTTTGCCCAGGATGGACGTTAACCTCTGACGGAGAGGCCAGGCAGGACACTTGAGCCTGGATCCCATGAACAGCGTGTCCTGCAATGAAATCAAGCAGGACTAATTCACTGAGAATTCCAGATCCGTTAGCCAGACGGTCCACACCGTGTGGTCGATGGCAAAGTCCTTTGACTTGGCCCAGATGAGCCAGTCGTCCAGTTAAGGGTAAACGTGAATCCCTGAATCGCAGATGGGGTGCCACTAGAGCCAGGCACTGTGCGCCAAATTCAGTCTGAAGGGAAGAGCCTTGAAGTGGTAATGCTTCCTCTGGACGACTAAGTGCAGGAACTTGCAATGCTTTACGTGTATGGGGACGTGGAAGAAAGTGTCCTCTAGATCCAGTGAGGAGGCTCCCTGCTCCAGCTGGCAGAGCACGTGTTGCAGTGTGACCGTTTCTCAACTCCTGGCATTTTATGTAGTTGAGTCATCGTAGGTCGAGAAAGAGCCTCCAGTCCTTGGTTGTCTTTCTTACGAGAAAGTGCCTGGAGTAAACTCTGGAGCTGCTGTGGAACCAGCTACATTGCCCCTTTTCTTAACATGGCCTGGACCTCCATGAGCAGCTGAGGGATGTGTTCCTGCCAGGACACCAATGGTATTCGAGGACACTAGGGTGTGTCCGTGGATGAGAGCATCCAGCACCCATCAGTGTAGAATGTCTCCCACTGGGGCGCATGGGTGGGAGCCCGATGTCCTGTCCGGTTCAATATTGCTTGGAGGTCAACGGGGTGCCTAGCGGCCACCTCCAAAGGCCTTGAAGCAACCCCTGTTGGCTTCCTGGGTCGAGGAGTGGGAGCGTTGGCGGTAAGAGGATGAGCCCCCTGCTGAAACCTTTCAAAGACCTGAAAGACTTCCCCTCCCAAGGAACAAAAGGACGGTTGTCGTCACAGAGTGCCCAGGGTACATGCCGTCTGTCAGTCTTGATGGCCTGGAGGGATTCATGGACAGCCTTCCTTAACAGGTTGTCTCTGAACGGCATGTTCCAGACAAGGCTCCTGAACACCGGTCTAAAGTTGGTGGCCATTAGCCAGTCACGGCGGCTAAGGCAAACCCTGCTGGTGTAAACCCGTCTCCCATCCTCCTGCAATCTGTGCCCAACACTATTGGGGTGGGGTGTTTAGGGGCAGGAGGGAGGATTGGGCACCTTGTCTTGCTTGGCCTTCCCCGGCGTCTCCCGCAGCTTCCCCGGGGTAGCCAACTTCCTCTTGGATGCTAAATGATATGAATGGGCCCTGACTGCCGCAGGATCTGCAGCAGCGGTGACCCCGACGGAAGCAGAGTGCTTGGCCTTGTGTTGGGCACCCCACGGATGGAGCGCTCTTAAAGGACTTCAAAGCCCGCTCAGGTTGGCTGAATCCAGAAGAGGCATGCCCCTGTGAACCACCCGGGGTAGAAGCCCTGACCTTGAGCCACATCAGCAACTGGATGAGTCGATCCTTAATCATGTACTTGGTGAAGCCACGGCAGATCTCACAACCTTCTTAATGTGCTGGGTGTATGCAGTACAGACACTTGGAATGTTGGTCGTCCATGAAGACATTCAGCAAATCTCAGTCGGCGTAGAGCTTGAAGAGGAAAGCTCAGTCCTTCTCATCTGACATGATCCACATGGTGTAGGCCTAAGAACTTCTGGAAGCTTCCAAGAAGAACACTTGAGGAATTCAGCCCTTGAGGGGCGAGAAAATGACGAAAAACAGGCCCCATTAATCGGAAAGAATTGACGAGCACACAGGCCTGATTGACTGAAAAAAGTTCCCATCAAAAAAGTGAAAAACCGCAGAATAGCTACAAGACCGAAACACTACTCAAAACCTGAACGTGCAGTAAAAATCAAAATGGCTTCCAGGGCTTAGGTGGAGGTCAGTCATTGGCTGGGGCAGTATGCCCAGGGCTCAACGATTGGTTTATAGGAGGAGTTCAGAAGAAAAAAAACGTTTTACTAAGGAATCCCAGGCTGATGACAGGGAATATTCATGGACATGTGAATCCATGCCAGACCCCATGCTGGAGACGCGGCCTTCCTACTAGTACAACTGGAGACTGCCAGACACCCACAGTAAACAGAAACCGGCTTACCCATATCTAAAGAAGGAGTGTCAGTCTGCAGTATTAGACCTTCATTTCACCTGCATATGCTGGAAAAGACTCACCGAGACTGTGGCATGATTCCTGCACAGAAGTTACAACTGAACAGAAGGTAGGTAAACAAGCATGTGATGAGAATACAATTGTGCAGGTTCGCAGCAAACTACCAGCTACATCCCTGGAAGCCAGTGGCAATGCAGTACGTGACAGACCGCAGCAAAAGTGTTTCACTAGTTCAAATCTCATCCACAGTGTGGAGCTTTAGACTGTCTGGAAGAAAATACATGGTCTCCCCCTTTCAATGGGAGCAGAAGATTTTTTTCTGAAGGCATAGTATGCAGTTCATTCTAGGAAGAGCAGGCCCTCGGCACCTGGCCCTTGCTTGAATTAAGGGGGCACAGAGGCCTTTACACGTAATTGAAGATTTCTATACCAAGAGGTTCCAAAATCTCTTGCTGCCTTGTGCATCTTTCAAGCCGTTTCCTGGTCTGCTGCAGGGGAAACCTTTGCAAAAGGCTGGCCAAGAACTGTGCATAAGATTAAAGATTTCTCTTCAGGGAAGAGTTCACATCCTGCGTTAGTAAAAATCCTCACCCTTTCAACTGCTGATACACTATACATCATTTCTCAGCTAGCAGGCATACCTTGGCTTTTGCATGGTCTAATCGAGGCCCCACAGTTCTCATTATCTGACAGAGACACTCCAAATCCTCTCCCATATCCTTAAGTTGGACTCTCTTCTTCTTTTCCAAAAGCTAGAAAATAAAGGTCGGTCTCATTAAACATGAAAAGATTCACTGAATAGTTCAATTTAAAATGGGTACAATTGTGTGCACATTTTAGATAACAGAAATACACTTGTAAAAACATGAACAATTTAGCTGCGTTGTACTGCTATAGATTAATAGTTATGCCATCTAGAGACTGGGGTGAATTCAAGTCATGAAATTCCTTTAACAGCCGATACAGTACAACTATTGCTTTGAAAAATCTGAATGCCTTAGTCTAGGAATACAAGTGCTATGCAAAAAGGAAAAGTTAAAATTAGCAACTACTGAATTCCTAGTACAAGAGCCCCTTTCCGGAGTTCACACAGAGCAGGGATGGGGGTGGCACACTGGCCTTTGTACCTTTGGTGCGCCAGGCCCCTCGTGGTTTAAAATCAGAGGCTCAGCTCCTTGCTGAGAAAAGTCAGAGCCTGCGATTTAGAAAAGGAGCACCAAACATGAAACCAGTGCACCCCAGCTCTCCTGTGCCTTAAGGAGTAAAAACCCAGCAAGCAGGCACCCGTTAAATGGCTGCCTGCTGGCTCCAATCAACCAGGACTGGTCCAAGTAAAAACCAGCACCCAGCAGTCGGCCCGTTAAGCGGAACCGCTGCATGGTTGAAGACTGCCTGCAAGTGGCAGCGCTTTGGATTAGAAAAAAAGGGAGCAGCATCAATGCCTTTTTCTAATCCTAAATGCCAACACCTGCAGGCAGCCCTTCAACCGTGCAGTGCTTCAGTGAACTAAACCGGCTGCCTGAGGGGGTTGGCGTAGTTGGGTCTAGTCTGGGGTGCCCCAAACCACTTAAAGCCCTGTGTATAGCGGGGTCTCTAATGCCAACTAACACTAAGAGGTAGGAGGACTGAGTATTTATACTGCTTCACCAACAAACCTCCAAACTAAGGGAAACAACCCTTCACAAAAATACAAAAAGTTTGCTGGACAGTGTATTGACCAGGTGGGGCATCTACCTTAAGCTGAATCAAGTTTTCTAAACTAGACAGGAGCAACATGTAGTTCACCACATTAAAGTGTAAAACACAAATTACCTGGTAAGTGCTACACAATGTACATTCAAAACAAACATCAATACATTTATTAAATGTGATTAACAATGGTTAAAAGCGAGAAATCCTTCAAAGAGGCAATTCATATTTAACACCATACAACGAAAATGTGAAAAGTGCACAAAACGTAATACTACAAGGGAAACAGTGGCAGTAATCGGAACCATAATCAATCGGGTTCCATTTTACAGATTAAAAGAAAAAAAAAAATCACTAACCACAAAAATTCACTATTCAAAAGTAACACTCAGGGGGTCAACTAATTCACCCACAAAGTGCTCAAAACTCAATTACACCAAAGTGCTCAAAACTCAATTACACCAAAGTGCTCAAAACTCAATTACACCAAAGTGCTCAAAACTCAATTACACCAAAGTGCTCAAAACTCAATTACACCAAAGTACTCACACTGCATACCCAGGTCTCTAATGCACCTGCATACCCAGGTCTCTAATGCACCTGCATACCCAGGTCTCTAATGCACCTGCATACCCAGGTCTCTAATGCACCTGCATACCCAGGTCTCTAATGCACCTGCATATGTTCCTGCGTGGCGAGGATGGGTGGGTGCAGCTTTTAAGTAATTTGTCTTTTGGCGCTTGTGAATCTGCTCAGATTTCCATGCTTTGCATAGAAAAGCAAGCATTTATTGAAGGAGGCGGGAGAGCTGAAGGAATTGCCCCACATGTGGGTCTGTTTTTGCTTGTGTAGTTGCCACTTTACAAATGGCTTCCGGTAGTTCATTTGCTACGAAAGCAAGGGGTGCTTCTGTACTTCTTGTGGAGTGAACCCTTAGTCTGGTAAGCAGCGTTGCGTTGGCTATAGAGCAACAAATCTGTATCAACAATACACCTTGCAATAGTTGCCTTGGTGAATTCTGTCCAAGTGTGATTACACAAAGAATTACTGTATGCCCTTTATACATTACTGCTATTTGTACAACTAGTGTATGAAGAGATCTTGCCATACTTTACCGAAAGCTGGCAATTACATTTGCTGGTTTATGTGGAATTTATCAAATTCAGGAAGACTAGAGTGTTGAGTACCACCTTGTTTTTATATATGTAACAAAAAAGTTAGAGGGCGCGGAGAAGGGGTAGAAAAAAAGAAAATCACTGGAGGTAGATTTTCCTGCTGTTTGTTGCAGTACAGGATGTCCGAGTGTCCAAGGATTGCTCTGGTCGGCTGCTGGTGCAGGATGCAACCCCTGCCCAAGAAGGCAAGCAGAATTCACTGCTGCAAGACTTCTGGATATGACACAGGGAAGCAACTTCCACTGACTGTCACTGCACAGCGACAATGGCAGGCGTTTCTCCAGTCATGGTCGAAGACTTTCCAAAGCAGGTTCCATTGACGGTGGGAGGCAAAAACTTAGCAGGAAGGAGAATTGTGGCATGAGCTGGTGACCGGCAATGTTCCGCCAACAAACTCGGAACAGTGACAATTCTACAGCGGCAGCAGACTGGAGAGCTGATCAGGCAACTGGGTGGCCAGGGACATTTCAGAAGGCTCAAGATGTCCGGATCCTCATGAATGCATAGACTGGTTGGTTCCAAGGTTTGAAGCACTGCTCAGGTATTTTGATGCCAGCCCTCTTTCAAAGTCCTCCACGATAGATAGTCGGCTACTTTTCTACACAGGATACTTGGCTCCAACACTATCTGAAGAACTGGCCGCAGGAGTCCTCTACTTAGACCAAATCCTAGCTGGAAGCAAGTCCAAGCACAACAATGGAAAGAATCTGCATCAAACAGCCAGCAGTGGACCAATTAGGGACTGATGTGGGTTTCACTCAGCACACCCCCAGACTGGCACTGGATGTGGAATGGGACTAGACACTACTTCCCACTTCCCGGGTGCACACACAAATGACATGCACTAGCCTGCAAAAACAGCAGCCATACTGGGCACGAAGGTAGGTAGGGGTGACCAAGTTCCTGCTTGCGAACCATGGAGAACTCGTTTGTGGGTGCCGTGTTGGGCTGTTGTGAGAATATGGAGTCAAGCAGTCCGATCATGTGCCCAGCTCCTTCCCTGAATTTTTGGGATTCAACGTGTGCGATGGCCTTAGATCTAGGACTGCTCTCGAATTAGTTTTTTGGCACTAGAAACAGGATAAATTCTTGCGTTTACATGGTCTGCTGGTACTTCCATTGCCCTCTTGTAGTTCTTGCATCTCCTCCAGTAGTAATGTTAAATATTCTGGGAGGGGGTTTCTCCTTTGGGGAGATCGCACATTACAAAAAGCTTAAGTAACCATTTACTTACAGTACTTTAAGACCCACTTGTCTGATGTTATCCAGTCCCAAATGTGGTCGTACCTTTAAGTGACTTTAAGTGTATGCAGGGTACTGCCATTTGTTGGCAGGTGCTGTGCCTAAGAGGCCTGTCCTCGGACGTGTGCTCTTTTTAGGGAGAATTCAGAAATGTCCCCTCTACCTTAGAGACCCCCAGCTCTTGATTGACTAGGAGTATTTTTAACCTGGAGAGCGCAAGACCTTTTCCCCACTGATTTGTACTCCGTTTCTTTTGGTTTAGGAGTCTGAGACTCTGAGACCTGAGACCTTCAGTCTTTCAGATTTCCTAAAGATTTAAATAACTTCTCTTGGATAAACTACTGTTCCCAAGTGCAGTAAAGTGAAATTGACTTTACTTACATTTGTAACTTTCCAGACCCAGCACACACCATGTTACAATAGGGTGCTGGAGGGGTTACTTAATATCCCCTTTGTCTTAATTTCTCATAACATTGTTACCCTTTCTACAAATGGCTGGTGGCAGGGGTTTACTTTTTACTACCGTTGTGTTTACCGTGGGCTGCATTTGCAGCTGAAGCAAGGCACCCATGGGTGCCCATTTTGTCAAAATGGCCCAGTCTTTTTGCCATTTCTTGCTGTAAAGGTCCTCGAGATTTACTCTGCACGCCAAACCAGGTTTGGTACCTTTGTTTGGTCTATGGCGCGAGTCACAAATGAAGCCTGGAAGGGACATTGAGGGAGGTGCCCGAAACTCCCCGTGCGTAATCCGCTTACAGGAATGCACCCGGACGTTGATTGGCCTGCTGTGCGATTGACAGCTAGGATGGAATAAAAACTTGCATAAAAGGCAAAGTCGACCACTGGACGAAGGAATCCGAAGAACTTGGAAGACACGCCTGCTGGACTGTTTTTGCCCAATGAAGCCCTGCTGCTGTGCTGAAGCTCTGAATTCACCTAGAAGAGAGAAGCCCTGCAAGGACAACTTCTCACCTTTAGTTGGGGGTACCAATCAACTCCAAAGTGAACTCGCCTGGACATCCTCTCGAGCTGGCTGTAAAAGTGCCAGGGAGAGGACCACCAGATGTAGTGCATCACTTAAGTCAGACCGAAGATCCTCTAGGCTCCCAGGAAGCAGGACTGACCAAGCCTGAGCCGCCAGAGTGCTGGACCACAGATGCAAGTAAAGTACAGTGGTAGCCGAGAACAATGAGAGCTGTTGAGTTAGCTATTCTCCTGCCAAAAGCATGCTGGTGGGAATTAGCTTGGGGTAGTGGTGCTGTGCTGGCCCCTAATATATAGTGGGTGAGTAGGGGGTCTATTTTCAATTCTGTGTTAATGGGTTTGGTCTGCAGCAAATATGGTAATTCTCCAGACTACACAGTGCTTCCACCTGTCAAAAGAGCAGGTATCTTCTGAAAAGCGAGCGCAGTTCTATGGAGCCAAGTCTGGACTGGTCTACCTGCACTCTGAAAAGAAAGTGGTCCATCGGAATCTTGCGAGCTGTGCCGGATATTATGCTGGTTCCTTCCAGCATAAGGATGCTAATAGTACCTTCGTTGTCGGCGGCGGTAGAACCACCCCACCCTACAATTTTGTCTGGACTAACAGGCCGACTATTGGGCGAAAATTTGCCAAAACTTTATGATTTAGAGTTGGCTTTTTTAATAGTGGTGTAAGGAATGATAATTTGTTTTACTCCAATGGAACACAGCCGTGAGGTTTGCTAAGTACCAAGGCATGTTTAGCTAGGTACGCCGGGATTGGGTCATAGGCAAAGTTTGTAGGTTTTAGCTTTTACAAAATACCAAGAATTTCATCTGACCCAACAGTGTAAAATGAGCAACTAGGACCAAAATTAGGTACAGATGTAGGATGGGCGATACTAAAGTCAGGTTCAGTGGACACTGAGCATACATACAGACATTGTTTGAGGGCATTCACTTTCTCCGGGAAAGAACGATTGAATTTGTTGGCCAGAGATTGAGGGTTTACATTTTTAGGAATGGAAAAGGAACAAGTTCCGTAACTGTTCTCCAGCATGGGTCCGACATGGATTCACATGCTCATGAATATTCCCCGTCGTCAGGCCGGGACTCCTCAGTAAAGGAAAAAAAATTTGTATCAGTTTCGTTTCTGATCTGTCTTTCTTGGTAGTAACCAATCACTGGTCACTGGGTCATAATGCCCCCAGCCAATGACTGCCCTCTCCCTAAGCTCCTCCCCTGGCAGCCATCCTCCGATTTGGTAGCACGTATAGTGGCAGTAGGAACAAGTGAAGAGCCGCAGAGGGGAGGGAGGGTTTGCATGTGAATCCATGCCAGACCCATGCTGGAGAACAGTTACAGTAACTTGTTCCTTCTCCAGCATGGGGTCCGGCATGGATTCACATGCTCATGAATAGAATACATAGCAGTACACATGCACAACCACGGGAGGTGGCAAGGCTCAACATTAAGCATTCCATCAACTCAACATAAGCATCTCTTACCTCCTCACCAGGCCCCCACCTTCAGGCGAACAGGTTGCGCAGCACTGCTTGGCCAACCCTGGACTCCTCTATGGAATCCCGGTCGACAGTAGAATACCGTGAAGGTGTGCGTCGACCTCCACGTAGCAGCCCTGCAGATGTCCAGCAGGGGCACACCAGATAGGAACGCCGTGGTAGCAGCGACCGCTCTGGTCGAATGGGCTCTCGGACGGACAAGCAACGGTCAGTTTGCCAACCGGTGACTCTGCATGATGCAGCCGGAGAGCCATCTGGAAATGGAAGCCTTGGAGAGGGCCTTCCCTTTGTGAACTTTGGACCTGTGAACCAACAGCGGTTATGTCTTCCAAAAACTTTGTGCCGTCCACGTAGAACTTTAGCTACATCCAACGAGTGCAAAGTCCTCTCGGCCAGTGACGAAGGTGACTGGAAGAAAACTGCTAACACCAAAGGCTCGTTGAGACGAAGTCCAAGGGCACCTTGGGCATGGAGGGGTGCGTCCTCAGCACCACCCTCGTCTCGTGGAAAGTAAAGTACGGAGGCTTGCAGGAGAGGGCCTGGATCTCTCCCACTCGTCTGGAGGTGATGGCCACAAGAAACGCTGTCTTCCACGATAAGTACTTCAACTGGGCCGAATGCAGAGGCTCGAATGGCGGCCCCATGAACCTGCTCAGCACCACGTTGAGCTTCTACGCCGGGGCCGGAGCCTTCACCGGCGGGAATGAACGGAACAGTCCTTTCATAAACTCCACCAAGCGATGGGACCACAGAGATTATCGCCCAGGAGTTCTGGTGTAGCGGGAAATCACCGCTAGATGCATCTTGGAGGCATGAGCTAGCCCGCCAGCGATAGCAGGTACAGCAGCACTCTCGGGGTTGTAATCCGCAGAGGGTTAATCTGCACGGCACCAGACAGAGAACCTCTTCCATTTGTGTCAGTAGCACGAGAGTGGAGGACGCCCTGGCCTTTGCAAGCACCTCCTTGCAGTCCGCCGGGATATCGTACCCTGCAAACTCTAGTGGTGCAGGAGCCAGGCCGGCAAGTTCAGCGACCCCGGGTGATTGAGGATGTCGCCTCCTTCTCTGGAGAGAAGATCCGCGTCCATCGACAGTTTGACGGGGGGGGGGGGGTGGGAGGGCGGGACACTGACAAGTCCAGAACCAGATCTGCCTCGGCCACACCAGTGCGATGAGGATCATCCTGCACCGGGACCTCCCAAATTGGTTGATGAGTCACAGCAGCAATGGCAACAGCCGTCCCAGGGGATTAAAAGCATCGCCCATGCTCCTGGGCTGGGGAAACCTGCTGGCGAACCTCTGGCACTGGAGTTTGTTGCCGTCGCGAACAGGTCGATCTGGGGTTTGCCCCATCGTTGGAAGAGTCGTTCCGCTTGATCCTGGTGCAGCTTTCACTCGTGGCACGAGCGCAGCTCCCTGCTGAGTGAGTCCGCGATGGTGTTCTTTATTCTTGCCAGATGGAAGGGCACCAGAAACATCCCCTGGGCAATGGCCCAGTACCACAGATCCTGGGCCTCCTTGGATAGGGATCTGGTGCCTCCCTGCTTGCCCTTGAGGGATAGAAGGAACAACCGGAGGGCCCAGTACACAGCTCGGAGCTCCAGGATGTTGATGTGGAGTGACCTCTTGCGTGGAGATCTCCAGTGTGCGCTCCCCATCCCTCCAGGGAGGCGTCCATCGTGTCTCCCGATGTGCCGTGGTCTGAAAGTCTGTGCCCGCTGCAAGATGCATGCGGGTACCCCACAACCAAATTGCTTGGCGGAAGGCCTCTTTGAGCGGGATCCCGTCTTCGAAGCTGCCCGCCGCTTGTATCCAATGGGCGTCAAGGAACTCTTGCACAGGCACACCAGGTAGATGCATGAGGACATCATGCTGAGCAGGGACTTGAGGGATCTCACACTGGCCACATCCGTGGCCAGCAGGCGCTGCACCTTGCCCAAGAAGGCATTCGTCCTCTCCGACGGAGAAGCCAATCGCGCCACTGTGTCGAGCTTGGCTCCCAGAAACAGTGCGACCTGCAACGGAACCAGGTGGGATTTCGAGTAGTTGGAGAATCCCAGATCCGTGAGCAGTTGGACGGTCTTGGCTGTGTGTTCGACCGCGAGTTCCCTTGTCCTTGCAGATGAGCCAATCGTCCAGGTAGGGGTAAACGTGGATCCTCACAGGCACAGCGCGCCGCCACTGGTGCTAGGCACTTGATGAATACCCTGGCCACTGACTTCAAACTGAATGGAAGGGCCTTGAACTGGTAGTGCCGTCCCTGGACCATGAATCTGAGAAACTTTGTGTCCTTTTAGAATGGGATGTGAAAGTAAGCATCGTCCAAATCCAACGACGACAGAAAGTCGCCCTCCTCCAGCTGTCCCAGCACGTGTTGGTGGGTGACCATCCAGAACTGTTGGGCCTTGATGTACTTGTTTAACCGGCACAGGTCCAGGATGGGTCGCCAACCGCCTGTCTTCTTTCTGACTAGAAAGTATCGCAAGTACACTCAGACTCTTTGGGACAAGCTCGATGGCTCCTTTCTTCAGCATCGCTGAAGTTGAGGGACGTGGTTCTCCTTCCTGGCCACGGGAGGAATGCGGGGGCACTTCCTTAGAAATTCGAGTGTGCCCTTGGGCCAGGGCATCCAGCACCCAATGGTCGGAGATCGACTCCCACACGCTGACTAACCTCGGCAGCCAGCCTCCCACCGGGGTGCTCACGTGCGGCCCAGACGCTACGGCTGGTTCAGTCCCGCTTGGCAGTGGGCTTGCCGCCTTGGCGACGAAATCCTCCCGACTTGCCTCGTCCTCTATAGGCCTCTTGCGACGAAGAGCGAGCCGCCTGGCGGTACATCGAGGAGCCACCGCCAAATCACCTTGCTTGCCTTTTGAGCTCCGAAAGGGTGGCCGTCGTTGCTGCAAAACTCCAAGCCAGAGCAGTCTCCGTGTCGGTCTTGATGGCCTGCAGAGATTAGTCTGTCTTTCCAAACAGGTTGTTCCCGTCAAAGGGCATGTCCAAAACTTTGGTTTGCACGTCCTGACGTAAATCAGTCGCTTTGAGCCACCCCCGTCACCGAAGGCACACCGTTGCCCAACTGGCGGAAACCGGTGTCAGCAATGTCCGTGGCCACCGTTATGGCGTGGTCCGACACCACCTCACCTTCCTGCAAGATCTCCAGGGCCTCAGCGCTCGTCATCCGGGAGGAAGTCCAGCAGGGGAGTGATCTTAAACCACAACTCCATCGTAGCGGGCCACAAATCGCTAGGGCGTTGGCCGCCTTAATTGTGGTCGCCGCCATGACTCGTCATCCCATGGCGTCTAGTTTCTTCCCCTCAGTCCGGTGGGGAGGTCGAAGTTGAAGCAGTCACCCCAGCCGTTTTCTTTTTGGCTGCCGCTGAGACGACCGAATCCGGGGTCGGCTGCGCCCAAGGCACAAAGGGGCGGAATCAGGGACCTGGTTCTTGTACCGGTCCCTCTTGGCGGGCGTCGTGGATGGGTTCTTCAGGAGATACAGCCCTTCGACTCAGATGTCATCAAGTAACGGTCTTCCTCTTGGCCTCACGCCGTTGATAGGAAGCCTTCCTTCTGTTCTTTGGGGCAGAGCTGGAAAAGCTCGGATGCCCTGGCAATCATGGCATGGAAAGCCAATTTTGACGGGTGGGGAGGCCCGAAGGGGTGGTGATGGCAGGCCCATCCCGTAGTCAGTCATCATCCGTCCCTGTTGTGGCCGTATCCGTTCGTTTCCTCCCTAGGATCAGGGGAAGGCAATGAAGGCTGAGAGGGCCACGAAGGCTGGAAGGGCGGGGGTGGATGAACTCTTCTCCGCTTGCCTGGAGGGCTTCCCGACGGTCCCGGTTCGTCCGTCGGGGGTTAAGGGTAACCTTGTCCTCATCTCCGTACATAAGGCTTGGATTGCCATTAAGATGGCCTGAGTTGTCCTGAGGCTCGGGCACCGGCTGTGATGGTTGGGGTGGAGTCCTCCACGGGCTCGTCGGCACCACCGTTGCTCTCTTCTACCGCCTCCTCGGGATTCCTCCCGTGGGAACGGACCTCCTCGAACCTCTTGCTGAGGACCTTCACGACTCCAACCAGCTCCTCTTCAGAGGCTGAGTCTATGTCCGCGATGGCCACCGACCCCCCCTCTTTTTCCACCGGGGTTCTCACAGGGGTCTTATCGATGGGCTGAAAAGAGGATTCCCTCCGCGGTGGCAGGAAAACTCTGGGCCCCGAGGTCGCCTCCACAGGCTTCGCCAGGGCCGTCACGACTCGATAGAGGCCTTAGCTGGGTGAATCGAGGCATTCACCACCTTGGGCGCGCTTGAGGCCTTCACCGGGGGTAGGGGGGTGGAGAGGGGGAACGGGACGGTTGATGACGTTGGTGAAAGTGCGCCCTGACTGACAGCCCGACCACTCATGGCGCTTTGCCTTCGGTTGGGCCCCCGTCGCCGGGGTGTCCTCACAGAACTTAGAAGACCGCTCTGACTGCTCACCTGCTGGGTCCTTCTCCAGCCAACTCGCGAGGCGCATCCGACATTCCCACATAGTCCGTTCCGACAAGTTCTTGCAAAACGCGCAGTCCTTCTCCACGTGTGTTTTGTCTTCGTGAAGGCAGCAGAGACATCTTAAATGCTCATCCTCCTTAAAAACATTCTGTAATCCGCTTCCAGGGCAGTTCCTGAACAGCTTGGATCCAGGCATCGAGCTTCCCTTGTCCTGGGCCATGTCCATGAGGTAGGCCTCAGATCTTCTGAAATCCTCCAAGAAGCATAACTCGACGCAAACTTCGCCCTGGAGGGGTGTAGAAAATTCCACAACAGGTCCCCGTTGATCAGAAGTAGAAACGGTGGAGCTTGAGGCTCGTTTGACCGAAAAAATTAAACTCTTTGAAAATAAACGCAAAACTCAGTAAAAGCCCGAGAGCTATAGCACGAGGACTCCCAACACTTGAACGTGCAGTAAGGCTGCCAGGGCAGTGGCTTAGGGAGAGGGAAGTCATTGGCTGGGGGCAGTATGACCCAGAGACCAGTGATTGGTCATTACTAAGAAAGACAGATCAGAAATGAAACTGATACTGAATTTTTCTTTACAGAGGATTCATAGACTGACGGGGAATATTCATGAGCATGTGAATCCATGCTAGACAAATTTAAAATTACCAAAAACAAGGCCTTGGATTGGTTCTCTGCTTGCTCAATTTGATTTTGTAAAACAAGCGGTTTAGCCAGCATGATTTTTTTTGTATGTAGGCAGGGATGTCTTGGCTCCCCGATGAAGTTTCTGGCTTTGCGCCAAATTTCCTCTTTTCCCCCCTATATTGTTAAAGAATTGAGATTCTCATTATAACATTATTTTCTTCAATTACCTTTAGCAGGGCAATGCAATTCGTTTTTTGCAGTCCCAACATCAGGTTGGAGTAGAAGTCTACACAGTCCATAGTGGACAGTATTGGTGGAAGACTCTGAACCAAGTCCCTATCAGATATGTGGTCCAGCTCCCTTTTCCGCCAACGCAATCGCATGCTCTGGGCAGTATTGTACAATTTAGAATGGCATCCGGTCCATAGAAGAAAACTCACCAGTGAGTGATCAGACCAATTGACTAAAGTTAGTTCCATCAGCCAGATTTGAGCCTCGACAGATCACAGGATTGAGAAAATGCCCACCAATGTGGGCAGCCGACTTGTATAACATTTGAAGAGCATGTGTCTGAAGAATGTCAACTATTTACAATCTCCATCTTCAACATTGCACCAGATATTAAGATCACCCAAAATAATTTAAAAAAAGTTATGTTGGGAGTGTTTGAGAACCCAGATAAACATCAAGAGCGTCCAGGAACAAAGTGGCAGCGCCAGGGGCGTCTATAACAAAGAATGTGATGGGCTTCACTTGGTGATGGATAGTACGTACAAGCCATTATTTGCGATGAGCCATCCCAGTCGAGCATTTGAACATTATCAATTCCAACTGAGGATCTCATCACAATGCCTACTGCACCCCCTTTCTGCTCTGTTATGCCATTTTATATGTTAGTCATCTGGAACCAACACATGAAAATGGGCAGTACAGATCTGAGAACCAGGTCTCAGTAATAAAAAAAAATATATAAAAAAAAAGTCCAAGTAACATATAGCCCCGTTAAGAGCTGTGGCATATTCCACTGCTGAACGGGCATTATTAAGTGCAGCCTTCACTGGATTTGGTGCAGGGATACTTTTTCCAGGCTAAGCTTGTGTAGTCTAATTTTATTTAAAGTATGAAGTGATATGACTTGTGTGCCTAACAGACAAAAGTTCAGTAGCCGAGTAGAAGATGCACATGGTAGTGAATGCCACAATAGTAGGTAGCAGATTAATAATGGCACTGGACTAATGAATTTTACCTCAATGAGGATGGGCGCACTGTGCAACACAGCTGCCATGGAGCGACAGACCGGTTGGTCAGTCGCGCCTGTAAACAGTTAATACCCCTAAGAACCACAACTCGCTTGGGAGTTGTAGTTCACTACGCAACTGAAGGGGCTTCGGAAGTAGCGTTTTCCAAATAAAGGTGAGGGCAGCCTGCGCTTTCCTCGCAACTTTCAATACTTATATGCAGCTCGAGTAGGCTACTTCCCCTCAATAGATCAATTTGAAAGTGACAAAATCTAAAAACACATTAAATTGAGTGGGCAGCAGTATTCCATAATGCAGTAATGGTCTTAAAATAAATTTAAAATATTGAAATAGCAAGTTCATACACCACGTATCAACAGTGAACCTGAAGTGGAGCATATAATTAAGATGTGTGATGGAGTACATTCTATGTGTTTGTTTAGACTGGCACCAAATTACAAAACTCCAATTGTCGAAATAAGTGTCGGAATTACATGCCTCCCGAGGGTGTACATACACCATTGTGGAAGATTATTTAGCGGTCTAAACTCTCGGGAGCCATGCTGCCAAGTTCATCATCAAGTGAGGTTGAGTGTGTACGGTCATCACCCCCCCCCCACCGTGTGGGGTCAGCAAGTTGGTCTGGCACAAGAGTTTGATGGTAATTGCATATCAAACTAGGATGAGCATCATCTGCTCTGACAATCTTGCTCACCACCCTGCTCATTAGTTAGGGAGGAGGAGGGGGGGGGGGGCGTAAGCAAATTTCCGTGACCAGTTCATCCATAGGGCGTTCCTCCCCTTGGAGTCTGGTTGGGAAACCGGGATGCAAAGTCTAGGCATTGCTCGTTTTCCCTTGTAGCGAAAGTCTAGCGTGGGGTAACCCCTTTGAAAAGATTTAGTCTACGACATTGTGTCTAGTTGCCACTCGTGTTCTTGTGGTAGGGGATCTCAGTTCAGAGATCCCGCTAGAGTGTGGAGTTCCCCTGGAATGCGTTGGGAAGATAGGAACATCCCTGTCTCATTGCCCATTTCATACTTCCTCTGCTGGCTTGGACAGATTTGGAGAAGATGGTATTGCAGTGTACAGACTTAAGCTGTGCTTTGAAATGCTTGAAGCGCTTTGAATACCGCCAGAAGTTCCAGCAGGTTGATGTGGTTCTGTGCTGTGGAGAGTCCACAGACCATGTGTTGTGAAGGTGATGTGCCCCCCCCCACCCAGAGAGTGACGCGCACGTTTTAACTACCACTTGCACCGCCGGATCGTGGAAGGGGTTCCCCTCAGATTCTCCTTTGTCCACCAGCATAGGTTTTCTACTAGTGTTGGCGAAACGACCACTAAATCGTCCCACTGACTGCTTGCCCGAGACCATATGGCCAACCACTGCTGCATGGTGCGCATGCGCAAACCTGCCTGTGGGACCAGGTAAATGGTCGTACATATGCCAACAGGTCACCTCAAACCTTTGCACTCTTCAGAGTCACGTGCCAAGGTGGTCTGCTTTCCCTACATTATGACTGAAAACCACCTCTAATGAAACAGTTTTACTATACCTCGATGCTGAAAACAATACTTTTTGTCAAGCACCCAGACAGTACTTTGATCCAGATTGTTGAAGTAGTGCATGCAGGCAATATTTAGGTCTACAGATTCAACAATCCAAACGTACACCAACAGAGGCTCTACCACAAACATTTCAGATGGTACTAACTCCAAGTGAGATACTTAGGCGTTGGGATATGATGATAGGTTATAAATAACGCGCTTAATACCCAGAGGTTTCCAAGCACGGACCTGGGGAAAATCGAACCGTGTTGTCTTGCTTCCAAGGCGAGCACGTTGCCCCTGAGCTATCCTCCCGAGACAAGGGAGTGGCCCTTGTATTCACACAACTATGCCCCTCCACTGGTTGAATACCAAAGTAAAGCAAAGGGATGAAGCACTTTGCCCATTTCTTAGACCGAATTGCATCAATTAAAGTGTGGTTAACGAAGTAGCTACCTATATTCACCAAAAGCCCTATCCGCCTAATAATGCAGTTCTTTACGAAAGTCAATTTTGAAAAATCGGCCTAATTGGGTGGGTGGGGAGATACTCAAGCATCAAATGGAAAACACTGATTCAACCATCAGAAATATGCCCTAGTTTGTATGCTACACCATGCCATCTACTGGTACCTGCCGTACACTGCCCCTCCACCCGTCCCCAGATACATGGGATTAGGATAGATGAGGCTCAGGAAGACATGAGAAGCTATGAGTACAATTGCACAGAATTTATCATAGGCCGGGGCGAAGAGTGAGCTGGAGAGGTGTCTGCTACGCCAGGTGGTAGGTCTGGAATGTTAATCCCATGGCAAGTCAAGGCATGTTGAAGCCATGGCCAAGAAAATTAAGGCAAAGCTCTTCCCCCTATTACCCCAAATATTTGGGAAGGGTGGCATGTGAGGATTCCAAATTTGGCAAGTAAAAAATGAAAAAAAAATTGTCCCTGAAAATGGCAAAAACAATCTCCAATTGTTTGTGGGTTTCCTCATTTAGGTTATGGCTACCAAAAAGATTTACCAAAACACTAGGCTTTTGCCTCTATGCAAATTGCTTAAGGGCATAAAGCTGACCTATTGCTCAACAGTGGTCAGACAGCCTTCTAGTGTCATGGTAAGCCAGTAGAAACCGTGCCCAAGAAAGTGCAGCGTACAAAGCCCTTCCAAACAAGCCCAAAAGGCCACGTTCTGGAAATGGGAAAGCAGGAAATATGGGCACATTTAATTGAGGGTTGGATTTTGAGACCACAAGCCCCGATTTGGGCTTCCTGGAGGTTCCCAGAGTCCTGCTAGTACCTTCATTGGTATTTTTATAGTGATTTTAAATAATTGAGCCTCCGACTAGCCTCCTTACCCTTGGCTGCAGTTTGTGGAATGAGAGGCAGGTATGGTGCTCAAGGCACTCATTGACATTCAAAGCAAAAAAATTAAACTCCAACATAAAACGTGACTTGTTGGTACGAGATGACATTCCATCCTCCCCCACAAAAAGAGAGAAAAAAAAGTCAACTTGGAAAACATCGATCCAAACAGAACAAGACACCACAAAACATGTTTCTACAAGGTCAAACATGACGAAGCATAATAGCAAACCGCAGGGTAGCACTTGAAATCAGGGCAGAGCAAGACACCATAGCTTACTGTAGAACATAGCAAACCATGACATCAATAGGCATTGCAAACAAATCATGCAACCCAGCAGAAACCACTCCACAAAAGGAAGCCTTTCACCAGAAATATGAATATTGGCGAGGTTGCATTTGCAACGCCCATTTATATGTTTCCAGGAATATGTTGAGTTGCAACTGTTTTTCAAAGACCCTGGGGAGGGTGCAAGGAAAGTAATGGAAAAAGAAATCCAAAGAACTCACTGTTTTGATGCACTTATGAAGGATAGATTCATGAATAAGATCAAGCTTCCCAAGTTCGCCAATAAATTTGATGTTGCCCAGCATCTTGATCTTAGCAATGTTTCTTTGTTCCTCCTCCTCAGGGAGGAGAGGGTTGTCTGTCTTGTCATACACTAAATGGAGAGAAACATGGTTATAGGTCTACGTGAGCAAAATAACTTTAATTGAAGATTTGGGAGATATTCAGCTTACCATCAACATTTCGGGAGCGATTTTCAAATTCATCTTGTAGTTTTGAAATCAGTAGTCGCCTAAATGTCTGCAGGAAGGAAACATTGTTTTATAACCACCATGTAAAAGAGCACTAGAATTACATTTAAGGCTCAAAGAACTTACTGTGCTTTGCTTCTGTGGCTGTCCTTCTGGTGGTGGCCCATCAAAGTTTGGTGCATCTTCTGCTAACCTCAGACATAGTTGAGCATATATGGAGCTATACTTGGGCTCTTCAAGGGCTTTGTCCACAATCTGTTATAATTTTTAAGTACAGTTTAGATCATTACTAGTTATGGTTTACAACTAAATGCAAAGCAGAACAAATGTGAGAAATGCGCAAGCCCCCCGAGAGCAAACACTGATAACTGGTTTTATGGGTTGGGTTCCTTCAGAAGCTATACAAACCACTTCAGCAGCTAAAGTGGCAAGTGGGGTGAGAGGAGAAAAGTGTGGCACAGGAAACCATATACCATAGGAAGATCAATCGGCACCAAAGCAAGCCTTAAAGTTAACACTCAAATAACCACTGGCCAGTAACAAATTGTGTGCGGTGTGCATGTGGAGAACCAATGATGGGACCCACGGGAGCTTAAACCGTTTAGCACTGACCAAAAGACCAGGACCCAATAAGTCCTTTCCTACGCTAGCCAGAAGGGGTACACGGCAGCATGAAAGTGCCCCAGAGAACAGCACTTGCCTCAAAGCAAGAGATGCGGTTTTGCAGCAAAGCTAAAAAGGCATGTGCACACTTATGGAAGTTGCAGTACCCAATTTAGACACTGGGGAGGCAAGAGTTGACTAAAAGGAGGAATACTCAAAAGGCTGCACAAGGCGTAAGGAATGACTTTACAGTCCATTGAGCAGGGGCGTGTCAAAACAGCATTTAGGTTTGACCCTGAAATCAAATTCAGGTAACGATTAGGGGTGTGTCGGATTGTCATGGCAAGGGTTTACAAACCAAAGCTTGATTTATTAATTTAACAAAACTACTATGTGGGTAATTCCATTATCTGAAAGCGTAATCTGCTCATCCGATTCCCCTTCATAAACTCCATGCCAAAAGCAGTGTACCTCTGCCCTGCAGCATCAGTAGCCTAATCTGCAGCACCTCTTCTACCGGTGGTACACAGCAGGTTCAGGGGTCACAGGTGCTCTTGGAGCCTGCAGTGTGGGGGTTGCATTTAAAGGCCTTGGAGAAAATGGAGAGGCCTTCTGGGGCCTCAATACCTTCAACTCTAATTCTAAATCTTCCTTCTTGAGTTCTTCACTCATCCGTCTCCAACTCCTTCCGGGTCAGTCGCTTCTCCAAGCAACAAGTTGGTGGTAGATCCCTTGCTTCGGCCGGGGCCTCTCTGGAACAACCCCCAGCCCCCCTGAAACTATCATCTCCGGTTCGAGAAGCACCTCAAAACCTTTGCTTCTGCTTTTTCTCCTCTCCCCGGCTGACTTCCTGGGGGATAATGAAACTGCACTGGTAAACTGGCCACCCTATGATCTCGGGCCCAGGTCCCCGCCCGTTGCACTGCCTTCCTGGCAACCCCCGACTTGGGGACTGTTCCCTGTATCCCTACAGTCCAACTACCAGCACTTGCCACCTGCTGGTTATCCCCATGTACTGCACTCTCCACCCCCCACCCCCCCCAGTACTGCCTCCTTCCCCTTTCCATGCACGATCTAAATGACACCTGGTTTAGTAGGATCGTTGTGCCTTCCCCTGTTCCCTCTCCCATGCCTCATTGCGCCTTGAAACACTTGTGTATAGGTGCGTTATAAATGCCATATCATACCTCCCACTCTGGAATTGGAGAGGCCAACTAGTGTTCTGCTACAACATCTCAGCAGGGGTTTACTTTGCCCACAGACTAAATGGTAGGGGTGGTTTGGCTGGCCCTTATGGTGGGGGGCCGGGGGGGTTGAGTGTTTAAAAGGCTGTTGAGTAGTCCTGTTCAACCATGTGTGTAGTGTCTTTAGCCTTATTCGATGAGGACAAAATGCTCAGGTGTTTCATGTGCGTTTTTGCGGTATAGGTCGGAGCCGGTGGATCTGCTGCCGCAGGGTTTACCTCTTTTTGGCTGCAAGGGGTTGGTCTCTAGGCCCCCCGCTTGAATCCCAGACATGCATTACTCA
The DNA here is from genome assembly GCF_040938575.1 of Ambystoma mexicanum. Taxonomy (NCBI): domain Eukaryota; kingdom Metazoa; phylum Chordata; class Amphibia; order Caudata; family Ambystomatidae; genus Ambystoma; species Ambystoma mexicanum. The sequence goes on along the minus strand of NC_090934.1, from coordinate 752,179,566 downwards.
CCATAATAGCATTTCTGATGATTGCATCTGCTTAGATTCACATGCTGTGCAGGGTCTGACATCCAGTGGTAACCACAGAGTATCAGGGACTGAAAGGGGACGTTGGCATAGGCGTGTCTGTAACACTATCCCTACCGTGACGTGTATGTACCCAAAATCCCTCACGTGCCGAGGTACCTCGGATTGTATTTTTTCTGCCATGAGGGAGCCCAAGGCTATTCTGAGTGAATAAAGCGAGTAAGTAGTAAGACGTCCATGTTCCTTACATCCGAGCGGGGAGGAAGGGCGGGCGCATGCGAATCTAAGCAGATCCAATTAAATGTTATTACGTTGAGTAACGCAGGTCTTGCAATGCTCATTAATCTGCTTAGAATCACATGCTGTGCATAGACTAGCGTGCAGTACCCGGAGTTTGAGGCAGTAGTGAAAAGATGTCTCAATACTGCTTGTCCCACCTGAGAATCAGATTTAAAATGAGCGTCTAGGCAAGTGTTTTGTAAAGGTGTGTACAGAACTCCAGGTTGCTGCTTTACAAATGGACTCAAGGGAAACTTTTGAAATTAATGTTGTGGAAGCCCCAGTGGCCCAAATAGAGTGCTCTAGGCTTGAAGGGCAGTTCTCTCTCAGCAAGAGAGAAACAGTGATGCGTTTGACAATCCACCTCTAGATAGTCAATTTAGAGACAGGGTCCCCTTCTCTACCAGCTGCCATTGAAACGAAAAACTGGTTAGTTTCTCAGTGGTTTCATTCTTTCCAGGTAAAACATGACTACCCTGCGCACATCTAGTGTGTAGGCTTTTTTCGGCCATGCTAGTGGGATTCTGAAAGTGGGTAGTTCCGATTGATTCACATGGAACTTCGAGAAGAATTTAGGTGCAAATCTGGGATGAGTGCGCAGAACCACCTTATATATGTGGACTGTAATTAAAGGGTTTAGAACTGAAAGGGCCTGTAGTTCGCCAACCCTTCTAATAGAAGTGATAGTCACTAGGAAGGCCGTTGCATTGGTTCAAAGGGAGACCCCATGAGTCTGGTCATAACCACATTTAGATCCCATCCGGGAGCTGGGTTAGAAATGGGGGGGTGAATTCTTTTAACCCCTTCCATAAAGGCCTTAACAGGTATTTTCCACCACAACACTGTTGTGACGTAGTGTAGGCCGATAGAGCAGCTAGATGAAACTAGGGAATTAAAAACCAAACCAGAGTCTAACAAACGAGTAGGTACAACACAATGTGGGTAGGCGAGCAGTCCATGGGATGGACACCCTTGGTCTTCCAGATGACAACGCGTTTCCACTTACTGGAATAGCAATAACGAGTGTTAGGTTTTCTAGCCTCCCCGAGTATGTCCATGCATCTGAGGGATTTGAAGGTGTCCAAACTATGACCTCAGGAGGCAAGCCGCTAAGTTCAGAGTTTGCGGGCATGGGTGTAGCGTCTCCCCTCCGTCCCGAGACATGTTGAATGGGCAGGGGTTAATTTCCATTAGCTGAGCAAACCAGGGTTGGCCGGCCAACATGGGGGCCACCATAATCATGGTAACTGGTTCCTGGTGCATCTTGTGCACCATCTTGTTGAGTGGGGGATTTGGGGGGGGGGGGGGGGGGGGGGGGGTAGGAGCGTAGACACATTTCCCTGACCATATTGAGTCCGTTCCCCTTGGAGCGGTTCTAGGGGTACCTGGAGGTATAGTCTTGGCATTGGGCGTTCAAACAAGTCGATCTCTGGGAAGACGCTGGAGACTATCTTCGTGTAGACGCCATTCGTATTCTGCAGGCAGTGGGAAATCTCTGCTGATCACGTCCGAGTTCTCCTGGAATGTGTTGGGACAGTAGGAACATCTTGTGTTTGAGAGCCCACATCCAAATGCTCTGCGACAGCTTGGATAGCCCTGGAGAGTGTGCCCCCCCGCTTGTTAAGGTAATAAATGGCTGTGGTGCAGTCTGTCAGGACCAGGACGGTCTTCCCCCTGTAGTTGGGTTTGAAAGGCTTTCAGTGCTTTCAACACTGCTAGCAGCTCCAACAGAGTATATGGTTGGATTCTACTTGTGGGGACCACACTCCATGCGCTGTCTGCTGAAGCAGGTGAGGCACTCTTCCCTCTTCCCCTTCCCCCTCCTGGAGTCTGTCATGAGAGTGGCTTCTACTGAGGGTGGTGAAGGTCTTCCCCCTTCAAGAGTTTTTCCCTCGACCACCACCACCACCACCACCACTGCAGAGACAACTGGCTGGCGAGACAACTACCAGATCTTCCCATTATCCGCTGGCCTGACACCACTTGCTGTTGAGCCACTCATGCGCAGCCGCGCGCGGGGAACGACGTAAATGCAGGATGCCATCATACCTAGCAAGCGCATGGCCTTGCGTACCGTCACTTCCCGACTGGATACATATTGAGGGATCTGAGAAAGCATATTCTGAACTCTCTCGTTGGAGGGGGGGGAAGACGAGGCCTTTTGTCCAGATTAAAGCCCCTATAAATTGTTCAACTTGACTGGGGTCCAAGCTGGATTTCTTCTTGTTGATGGGGAGGTCTATTGTCTTCCGAGTATTCAATAGGCATGTTTCGTGAGAGTCCCTTGTCATGAGCCAGTCGTCGAGGAAAGGGTAAACCAGGACGTATAGTCTGCGCAGGTGTGCTGCCGTTACTGCCAGTACCTTTGTAAATATCCTTGGCGCCGAAGCAATGTCAAAGGGGAAGACTTTGAATTGGTAGTGCATATCCTCCATCATGAACCTTAGATATTTTCTGTGTGCTGGCAACATTGAAATATGAAAGTATGCATCTTTCATTTCCAGTGTTGCCATGTAATCCCCCGCTTCAACAGTGATTACTTCCTGCAGAGTTACCATACTAAACTTCTGGGGTTTGACAAATTTGCGAGCTGGGCGCAAGTCTAGTACAGGCAGATGGGGAGGTCCTTTTTGGGTACAAGGAAGTACACTGAATAAATGTTAACGGACATTTGTACCGCGCACCATCACCACTGGAGTGGTCCCCTTGTGGCTCTGAAAGAGGGGCGAGTTAGTGGGAGGAAGCTGGACAAGTGCAAGAGAGCAGTGATGTGCTGTTGGTAGCCGCAACCCGGTGGGTCCGTTGGCTGGGCCTGGGGTGTTGCGGCCGGTAGTAGTCGAGTACTGTTGTGCCAGTGTGTGTTCGTTTTGTTATGTAGTGAAGTTTGTGTGGTTTGATTGTGCTGTAGGTTTGTGGTTGTGTTTGGTTTGGAGTTAAGGAGAGGGGGAAATTGTTAGTGGATGTGTTAGTTGGCATTTGTGTCTCGAAGTGAGGCGCTGGGTTTGTGTAATCGCCCTAGATGGGGTGTGGGGTCATTTCTGCACCTCTGTCCTGGGCTTGTCCGGTATTCACTGTCCTGTTCATATCCAACCTTCATTTCCATCAACTTCCTTCATAAACATGAACCTGAACCTTACCTGGAATCCTTTTCTACCCATACAGCCATTGTACCTGCTAAAGTCCACATCTCAGTTAGAGTGTGGTGATTGCCAACATAGGAACTGTGGAACTTGGTAGCAATTATGGGTGAATAAGGAAATGGGCTCGAATTGGCTGGGGTTGTTGATTGTCTTAATGGGTGTCGCTTGTGTTTTATTTGACCAGGCGTTGCCCATCTAGTTGTGGTGGGAGTTTTAGTCGGTTCTGGGTGTCGTCAGTGTCCTAAGTTTAGTCATTCTTTCCTTTCCATTGTTTTCAGTTTGTGTCTGTGGTGTTGAAGAGCCAGGTTTAGTAGTTTTTTGAATTTTAGATCGTGTTGATCATTTCTTTTGGGATGTTGCTCCAGGTTTTTGCAGCTAAGTGGTAGAAGGAGGTGCCTCCAGGTTTAAGGTATGGTTTTAGTTCCAGATGGATTTTGTTGCGAGTCTCATTGGCTTGTAGATTGTTATTTTTCTGGGTAAGAATTCTGCTCCTTGTCCACTGGGTAAGAATTCTGCTCCTTGTCCACTGATCGCCCTGTGCGTTATGCACATTGTTTTGAAGGTTCAGCAATGGTTGACTGCGAGCCAGTGTAGTGTTTAGGTCAGGAGAGATGGGGTCTCTTCTGGATAGTATTCTTGCTGCTGTATTTTGAATCTGTAAGGAGGTATTCCGAGGTAGTGGCTGTTTGCATAGTTGATGCTTGACATGAGGGAGACGATTGTCAATGTTTTGTGCGTGAAGGAGAGGAAAGGTAGGATTCTTCTTGACGTGTGGAGGAAAAAGCATTTGACTGTTGCATTTATTTGTGGTTCTAAGGTTAAGGTGTTGTCCATCAGGACTCCCAGATTTTATACTACCTTAGATTGTGCGGTTCCCATTTGCGTTGGCCATGGGATGGCAGCTTCATTCTCTTGGTCTTTGGATATGATCATAATTTGCCTTTCCTAGGTTGATTTTCAGGTTTGTCGGCATTCATCCAGTCGGAAGACTTCTTTAAACACTCAATTAGGGTTGAGTGATAGGCTTGGGTGTCTTCAATTGTTTAGATGATCTGCGTAGTTGTAATGTATTTGATGATTCTGATAACTGGAGTCTGGTAGATGTTGAAGTACAGTGGTGATTGTGAGGATCCTTGTGGCACTCCAGGCGTTCACTCGTGGTGTGGATTTGAAGGGTCTAAGCCATACGGCTTCTGTTCTGTCTCGAAGGAATGAATTAGTCCAGAGTATTGCTGTGCCCGTTATACCCATGTCTTTTGGTTCGGGTGTCATGGCCAACTGTCGAAGGCTGCAGAGGTCGAGCAGAAGAAGGGCTGAGGTTGTTGAGTAGGTTAGTTTATGGGTCGTGCCAGATGGATAGTAGTGCGGTTTCTGTTCCTCTTGCGGGTTTCTAGGAGTTTTGCCGGGTAGGGAATGTTTGAAACTGGCCTGTAGTTGGAGGTCTTATACATCACCAAAACTGGTTTGATGTATGCCAATTTGAAGGTCCTTGGTAAAGTTCCTGTTGCTAGTGATAGATTTAGGTTTCTGTAATATTCTGCTGGCGATCCTTGTGCAAGGATTGATTTATTGAAGAGGTCCAGGGACAGGAATCCATTGGTGATCCTGCTTTCTTGCTGTGTTTTGCCAACAAGGTGAATGCCTCTGCTGATATTTCAAGACATTTGAGTTTTTGCTGCGTTTGTGTTGGGGTCGTTTGTGTTGCGGTTGGTCTATTTTGTATGGTTTGTCAGAGATCATTGATTTTCTTTCTTGAAGTGGTCTGCCATATCGTTGCATAGTTTCTCCAAGGGGTTTGGGGTGTTGTCGCAGCCTGGTGGGTTTCTCATCTCTTTAATGATGTTGAACATTTTTTTGTGTGTTGGTGGCATTGGTGATCATCATAAAGCCCTCTTAGCCTTCTGAATTTCCTTCTTGTATGCGCAGATTTTTTTTACTGGGTTGTTGTATTTCCTCCATTCAAGTTCCATCTTTGTTTTTTTTCATTGAGCTTAGTAGTGGGGTGAACCATTTTGCCATTGCTCTTTGATGGTGAACGGTTTTAATTGCATCTGCAATCCATTTAGCTCCGCTTTCCCGTCTAGGTCAGCTAGTTCTGTAGTAGAGTGTTGGTCATCTCTAGTTCAAATAGGTTGCTTTGACGAGTTTCCAGTTTCCTTATGATAGTTGTGAGTTTAAGGGTCTGGATGTAGACTGGAGTTGGCAGAGTGATCACGAATGGGATGATTGTCGCTCCACAAATACCCTGGTTTACCTAAAGAATAGGGACGGCTTCTATGGCGTCCTTTTCCAGCAGTGCTCCTACCTCTTGTTTCAGGATTTGCAGATGGTCTGGCGTCAGGCTTGGGCGGTCTGAATTGTGGGGGTTGGTTGGATTCCACACAGTACCCGTGTGCGACAATGTTTAAAACTCACTGGTCTGATGCAATTCCCTTCCATGGCGGAAGGAAAGATGTTAAGCGCCCCCCCAACCGGGGTGACATGGGAGGGGACCTGAATCCGCAGCTCATTTCTGACCAGAGGCTGTGGCTCCCCTGGAGTTGGGACCTCTGCCTCTACCCTTCCCGCACCGCTGACCACTAGGTGGATAGTTGGTGGGGTGCTGATGTCTGTCCCAAGTTCGTTGTTTCCAGTGTTTCCGAGTCTCTTGCTCTTTTTTGGCAATCTCTAGAGCCTTGTCAACTGCTTTGAGGTTAGATTCCTTGATAGGCTTATTTATAAGGGCTGCTTGGGTCTCTGGCTTGAAGCCAGAGTTTCGGAGCCAAGCATGCCGTTTGAGTAGGGTGCCCGAGCTAGGGACCTTCCTGCCGTCTCTGCAGTATCCAGGGTGTTTTTAATTACATTTGTGTTGACCTGCCTGCCCTTGGCCACGATAGCGAGTAATTAGTTCTTGCGGGTTCAGGCACTTCCTGGAGACCACCTTGTATAAGGTTCCACTGTGCATCAGCATAACTGGCAAGCAACGTGTGTTAGCTATGCACGTGGTAAAGGCAGCTGCTGTGGTAATACAGTTACCCAAGGCATATCATCTTTTTGACTCCTTATCAGGAGGTGCTTCTCCTGTAGCAGAGGGTACTCCCGCCTGTTTCTGGGTGGTGGTAACCACTAGGGAATCGGGAGTAGCGTGGCTTGTAGTATACTGCGGGACAGAATGGGATGTTGAAATAATTTCACCACCCTTGGATTTACTGCCCTGGTCTGGACTGGTGTAACAAGAGAAGGAGCCAATCCCCTAATTGAGTTTAGGAGAGGAATGGCTGGACTGTAGTGTTTTTTCTTTAAGAATGTCCTCCACGAAATCCTGTTCAGGTAAGGCTTGTTAGGTGGCGATCTGAACGTAATCGGCAGCCTTCCTCAAGATGGCATTAATGCCATTTGATCGTCTATTGTGAAGCTTGGCAGGCCGGGGTGAAGGAGGGGAGTGCACACAGGACATCTGTGTCCCGATTGTGAGTAGTAAGTGCCCATGGCTCTGTCTCAACTGGGTGTGTCCTCCCAGTTGTCCGTGGCATCCGCCTGGTCATTTGCAGTATAGTCCTGCAGGAAGGTAGTATCTTCCTCATCATAAATGTCTTGATATGTGTCCATTTGAATTTCATCTTCAGGGTGGAGAAGTGAAATGGTCCCGAGGAGATTCTAAATTTCCAGGAAACTAAAGTTGACAGCAATAGGATCATCCCGAGGTCTCTTGGGTGCTCTGAAATTGACACCTTTCCAAGCGGTCCATGCACCCTTCAAATTTTTCCCTGGTCCTTTTAGACGAACAACCTTTTCTTGCCTTTGGCACCAAAATGTATTACGTGTTCGACGAAACCGGGGCAGCAGTGTGTCGTATGTACACCCCTGTCTGTTGTCCCCATAACGTGACTTGTGCCAGGCTTCGAGGGATCAGGTATGGGCGTGGCAGACTAAGTGTCTGTCATAAGGTTGAGGGCATCCGATATAGATGCCGTGTCATCACTGGTGCCCCCGTCCCTTTCAGCGGGTGCAGTGGGGGGGGAATCCAGCCCGCGACATGCCGTAGGGGCCCATTGAAGGAGTCTACAAGCCGCGCACTGCGCTTCCTCGTGGTCAATGGGCAGACAATTCTTGCACTTACCGTGCTCGTCCTTCCACGGGTAACTGACCCTGCAAGAGGGGCAAAACCTAAATGGTGTCCCTTCCATAGCGAAAGGTAATGAAGATGACAACCAGACCTAGAGGTTAAAGAGGAGACATAGCGAAAGATATGACCACACAGACCCCACTCCCCACTGTGTAGGCCGGCCATTTGGCCTGGCCACATGTAGGACTGCTGCCAGATCTTAGGTGTCGAGGTCCACCGCCGTCGAAAGTTCCCACAGTCTTCATCTTAGTATTTCAAGCACCAAAGTGACTTTAGGGGAAATAACAGGTAAAGTCTGTAAACATGGATAAACAATGACTCTTAAGAGCTCCGCATTGGGGTGACCAGTTAACTGGGAGGGGGGGAAAAAACAATCTGAGGGACCTCAGCGCATGAGGGATTTTGGGTACACTACACGTCACAATAGGGATAGTGTTACAGACATGCCTATGCCGACGTCCCCTTTCGGTCCCCAAAAGACAAGATGCAATACTCCGTGGTTACCACTGGATGTCGGACCACATGCAGAGAATTTGATTCCAAGCAGATAAAGCATCAGAACCCATTATTACAAAGTGAAATGTGCCGGACTCTGGTTTCCAAAACCGTGGGCATAGTTAAATAGGCCCAGCACTTAGTCACACATGCACCCATACAACTGTCTTATATAGCACCCTTTTGCCAAGAATATTGGCCTTGCAACGCATGGCTCCATGAGGAGGGCGGGGTGCATTAGTTGGTACTGGGAAGACAGATGCAGAATCATTTGGTTTTGATAGATGCAGATCGGAAGAAAATCTAAGCAGTCAGTACCAACTGGGCACATTGTCCTATGGGTAGCCCATTTTGGGGAGTGCAAAAATGAACAGCACGGTTGCTGATAGAAGATGGGCCTGAATCTGTACACGAGAGATAGGCGGGATTACGTGTAAGGATGCAAGATTTTAGTAGCAAAGAGTTAGTTAAGGGATGGGGTTGCCAGGCAAGGAGGGCGGCGAGGTGTCACTTCATGGCTCATGATAGTAGATTTTCCAGATTAAAAAGGTGTGGCCCAATGCCATGCAGAAAAGGCAATACACAATATACACCCATATCCCTCCACCCTCTCGTCTTGCCTTTCCCTTATGAACCTACTTTATATTATGGGCAACAGTGGATTTGAGGAATGCCAGGTGTCTGAAGCGCAGTGTCTGAAGCGCAAGGGCTGATTCGTTAGAAAGCACAATATTCTAAAACTGGTACCAACCGCTGCTGCACCAAAGTGCAACTAGTAGGCTCCACAAGCCTACTCACGCGAGTACAGAATGAGAACTAGAGTTCCACTATTTTGATGTGCTGCTTGTGTAGAAATTAGAGACAGCACCCATTTGTTGAGCAATATTGCTGCTCAAAGTAAGCTGGCTGAAGCAAATAAAGGGTTTGGATAAAATCTTGTATTCTGTTGCTTTACAAAGATCTCAAGCCTGTCTGCCGACACGTGTTGCGACCTATACCTAGGTCTTTCTCAAGGCAAGACCAACAATTGGTGTTGGCGTCTTAAACCTGTGAAATCAGATATAGGTGCTGCATGCGGTAAAGGCACATTGGCAGCAAAGCGCCCTGATTGTTATTGTTATTGTTATTTTGCACTTATATAGCGCCTTATATACCATTGGTATGGTCTGAAGGCGCTGGTAGGTTGAACGCCCTTGGGAACCGAAGTTCAGATCAGTGGAGAGAGTAGGGAGAGTCAAAAGGTGCGTGTGAGCACCGGATATGTGTGCAGCTTGTGCGGTACACGTGTAATAGCTGCTTCTTATCGGTAGGTGTGGTGGTTGAGAGATCAGGAGAATGTGTTCGTTCTGGCAGGATTTATCCGGAACGGAGGTGGCTGCGTTAGGCCTGAGGAAAACGCCTGGCTGGGGGTGTGGGACCAGCAGTGTTTACATAGAATGATGTGGAGTAAGCGGTGGATGTTCGTATGAGGACAGTTATACCGAATGTGTCATAGTATCTGTGTTCTAGTTGAGTGGTGATGTAAGGAGAGAGTAAGCGTGGGGTGTGGCGTGATGGGTTATATGCTCTTTTCATGCTCTTTCTGAATGCAATTTTCCCAGAGAGGGAACTGGGCGAACTTCTAAGTACAGTTTTCCATACAGAGTCTATTGGGAACACTTCTAAATTCATTTCATCAGGGAAGGTATTGGGCTCGTATCCGCAGTCAGCCGCCCTCCGCAGTCAGCCGCCCTCCGCAGTCAGCCGCCCTCCGCATTCATCTTCCAAAGGTATCCGCCCTCCACAGTCGTCCGCCCTCCAGTTATCCGGCCTCCACATTCATCCGCCCTCCACAGACAAGCGCCCTCCACAGACAAGCGATGGTTATTCCTGTTGTGGTTAGCTTGTAAAGCGAGATGTACGTTGTACCAATTGGTAGAAAGAATAAATCACTGGTGTTGCGCACGGTCTGAATACCAGAGTCCAGTCCTCGGCAAAATTTTACACTTTATATTATGGCTTTCCCTCTTGCTCACCTCATCATCCCCAACCAGTTTGTCATTTTTTCCTAAAACACCCTGGCTGGTCACATGCCCATTCCTCGGACAAGGTTTAGCTGCTGTGAGAACACCAAGGTGGAGAAGGGCGAAGTGCTCCATAACATGTGTGCATATTGTTGCAGTTCGAGAATTGGTGCATGGCAGTGCATCTTTAGTGTTACATTCCATTCACTACCATCAGACTGCTAAGGATGCATGCTAAGATGTACACAAATTAAACATACAGAAACGTGCCACTTCAGTATTACACTGACATCAGATTTTGCTGCTATTCAAAATCAAGCACAATGGGAAGAGAGAATGGGACCTCTTACTTCGCTTAGCACAGTATCCAATCAATGCAATTTAAGCAGGCGAGGGAGGCTAAAAAGACTTCTCCCAAAAGATAATTCTGGATTCTAGCAATAGTTTTGCTGTGAATGTCACAAAAGTCAATGGAGGGAAAGTTGCTAAAAGAAAACATTTCCGAACAATGAACATTAAGACATGCACTTCATCGCATATGCATCAGTTGGCATGGGAGCTTAGATACTGGTTTTAGTGTAAAGGTTGGCTTGTGTAGGGGACAAGCACGAGCCAAAATCGTCCAAGAAATTGAGAACATTTTGCTATGCATCATGTCCCATCCTCTGGGTTTGGCAACATGTTCACTCCTACACTTCACACATTGCGCCTACATGGTTACAGCAATTCAGCTTAAGAATAATGTAAGCAACAAATCTCTTACCAGAAGTATGACCCCTTTAAGGAGGAGCTTGGTGTCTACACCCACATTGAGGAGCTCAAGGCATAGCTTGTCAAACTTTTCAGGAACAAGCTTATTTAGTATGCTGCAAAGAAGAAAGACAAGTTATTTCCGGCACCAATACCCCATCATATGACATTACTCATAATGTAATAGCATTTCTGATTCACATGCTGTGCATATGGTCCGACATCCAGTGGTAACCGCAGAGTATTGCATCTCGTCTTTCGGGGACGTCGGCATAGGTGGGTAACACTATCCCTATTGTGACGTGTGTAGTACCCAAAATCCCTCATGCGCCGAGGACCCTCAGATTTTATTTTTTCTGCCATGAGGGAGCCCAAGGCTACAGCGAGTGAGTACATAAAGAGAGAAAGTAGTAAGACACCTATGTTCCTTCCACCCCGAGCGGGGAGGGCGCATGTGAATCTAAGCAGATACAATCAGAAATGCTATTACGGCGAGTAATGCATGTCTTCTGATGCTTGTTAATCTGCTTAGAATCACATGCTGTGCCATAGACTAGCAAGCAGTACCCGGAGTTGGAGGTGGGTTGTGAGAAGGAACAGTAGAGAAAATATGTCTTGGTACTGCTTGTCCCACCTGAGAATCACACCTAGAATGAGTGTCTAGGCAATAGTGTTTTGTAAAGGTGTGTACAGAACTCCAGGTTGCCGCTTTGCAAATGGACTCAAGAGGAACATTTGCAATTAATGCTATGGATGCCCCAGTGCCTTGAGTAGTGTGCGCTCTAGGCTTGAAGGGCAGTTCTCTCTTCGCAAGAGTGTAACAGTGTGATGCATTTGACAATCCACCTTGAGATCGCCGATTTAGCGATAGGATGCCCTGCTCTACCAGCTACCACTGAAATTAATTGTTTAGTCTTCCTTAGTGGTTTAGTTCTTTCCAGGTAAAACATGACTGCCCTGCGCACGTCTAGTGTGTGTGAAGGCTTCCTTCAGCCAGGTTTCTGGAACAAAGTGGGTAGTTCAATTGACTGGTTCACTGACTTTGGAATGAATTTAGGCGCAAACCTGGGATGTGCGCGCAGAACTACCTTATCTTTGTGGACTGTAACAAAGGGGTTTAGTACAGACAGGGCCTGTAGTTCGCTAACCCTTCTGATAGAAGCGATAGCCACTAGGAAGGTTGTCTTATAAGTCAGATCTTTCAGACTTGCTTTATGCATAGGTTCAAAGGGAGCTCCCATGAGCCTGGTCAAAACCACATTCAGATTCCACCCAGGGGCTGGGAGAGAGATGGGAGGATAAATCTTGACCCCTTCCATAAAGGCTTTAATTACTGGTATTTTCCACCACGATTTTTGATGTGGTGTAGGCTGACAGCAGCAGATGAAACTTTAGGGAATTGAAGACTAACCCCAAGTCCAACAGGTGGGTTAGATACAACACAATGTGTGAGGGTGAGCAATTGATGGGATTGACGCCCTTGGAATTGCACGAGATGACAAAATGTTTCCATTTGCTGGCATAGCAATACCGTGTATTAGGCTTTCTTGCTTCCGAGTATGTCCATCCATCCATCCATCCATCCATCCATCCATCCATCCATCTGAGGGAGTTGCAGGTGTCCAAACTCTGATCTCAGGAGCCAGGCTGCTAAATTCAGAGTTTGTGGGCATGGGTGTAGGGTCTCTTTCCCCCCCCCCCCCTGCCCTGAGACATGTACGGGCAGGGCAGCTTGACTGGTGGGGAGAGGGACATTTCTATCAGGTGAGCGAACCAGGGTTGGTGGGCCCACATGGGGGCCCACCAGTATCATGGTGACTGGTTCCTGGTGCATCTTGTGCACTACCTTGTTGAAAAGGGGAGTCGGGGAGGGGGGAGCGTAGACAAATTTCCCCGACCAAATTACCCAGAGACCGTTCCCCTTGGATCAGTTCTGGGGGTACATGGAGGCGTAGTCTTGGCACTGGCCGTTTTGAGTAGCAACAGGTCGATCGTTCTGAGTAGCGAACAGGTCGATCACTGGGAAACCCCATTCTGCGAAGACGTTGGACACCATTTCGTGCAGTCGCCATTCGTATTCTTCTGGCAGAGGAAAATCTCTGCCGTGTACGTTTACCAGAAGATGGAGTTCCCCTGGAACATGTTGGGGCAACAAAAACATCTTGTGTTTGAGAGCCGATATCCAAATGTTTTGGGGCAGCTTGGATAGCCCTGGAGAGGGAGTGCCCCACTGTTTGTTCAGGTAATACATTGCTGTAGTGTCTGTTAAGATCAGTACTGTCCCCCCTTGCAGATGCACCTGAAAGGCTTTCAATGCTTTAAACACTGATAGTAGTTTCAGTAAGTTTATATGGTTGGATGCTACTTGAGGGGACCACACTCCGTGTGGCGTCTGCTGAAGCAGGTTAGCACCCCCTCCCACCCCCCCCCCCCCCCCATGTGTCTGTCGTGAGAGTGACTTCCACTGCAGGGGTGGTAAATGTCTTCCCCCCCCTCAAGAGGTTCTCTTGACCACCACTGCAGAGAGAACGAGGGCTGGCGAGACAACAGATCTTCCCATTGTCCGCTGGCCTGACACCACAGGCTGTTGAGCCACTCTTGCATGGGGCGCATGTGCAGCCGCGCGTGGGGAACCAAGTATATACATGACGCCATCATACCTAGCAAATGCATCGCTTTGTGTATGTTCACCTCCCGACTGGCTACATATTGAGGAATCAGATAGCATGTTCTGAACCCTCTTGCTGGAGGGTTCAGACAAGGCCGGCTTCCGTCCGAATTAGCGCTCCCAGCACTTGTTTTACTTGGCTGGGGACTAAGCTGGATTTCTTCTTGTTGATTGAAAAACCCAGGCTGAATGAGATCTACTGTTTTTTGGGTATCCGAAAAACAAGCGAGCTAGTCCCCCGTAATGAGACAGTCGTCAAGGTAAGGGTAAACTGGGACCGATTATCTGCGCAGGTGTGCTGCTGCCACTGCCAGGACTTGGTTAACACCCATGGCGCCGAGACGATGCCGAAGGGGAGTACTTTGAACTGATAGCGTTTGTCCTGGATCATGAACCTTAAGTATTATCTGTGCGCTGGCAACATTGAAATATGAAAGTATGCATCTTTCATATCCAAGGTTGGCATTAAGTCCCCGTTTCAGCAATGGGATCACCTCCTGCAGCGTTACCATGCGAGACTTACTGGTGTTTTATAAATTTGTTCGCTGGGCACAGATCCTGAACAGGACGCATGGTGAGATCCTTTTTGGATACAAGGAAGTACACTGAATAAATACCCTTGTTTACCCGAATAGGGACGGCTTCTATGGCGTCCTTTCCCAGCAGTGCTTCCACCTCTTGGATCAGGATCTCCAGATGGTCCGGTGAAAGGCGCTGTGAGCGCGGCAGTCTGAACTGTGGAGGTTGGGAGAATTCCACACAATAACCGTGGGCGACCATCTTTAAGAGCCACTGGTCGGAAGTTATCCCCTCCCATGCCTTGAGAAAAGATGTTAATCACCCCCCCCCCCCCCCTGACCGGGGAGGAATGGGAGGGGACCTGGTGGTCATTTCTGACCAGAGGCGGTGGCTCCTCTGGGATTGCTGCCTCTGCCTTTGCCACGTTTGACCCCTTGAGGGGTAGTAAATAGGGCTTCCAGATGCACGATTCATGTAGAAGTTACCTGTGCTGTAGTTCTGACCGGCACAGGCTCGTCCTCGAAAGGACCGCTGGGAATTGTTAGTTTTCCCTCCGAAACAATGGCGAGAAGGTATCCAGTTAAAAAGTGTAACACATTTGGTCGAATACAAAAATGTAAAAAAAAAAAAGTCAAATGTTTTTTTATTTGCATGTTTTTTTGGGGGTTAGCTAGTAGAAATAAATTGTAAATAAAAAAAAGGCATGGGGGAACCCCCCATTAAAAAAAAAAAAAAAGAAATTTGAATTTTGACATTTTTGCATTCGACATATTCACTATAAACCGGCGAGAAGCTTTGTTCAGGCGGGTTCAGGAACCTCCCGGAGGCCTTCCTGGAGTAAGTTCCATTAGGCATCAGCTTAGCTTGCTAAAAACGTAGTATTAGCAACCCGAATGGTGCATGCAACTGCTAATGTGACGTTTGCCCAGGGCATACAACCTTTTAGACTCCTTGTCCGGTGGCGATTCTCCTGTGGCAAGGGGTACCCCTGCCCTCTTTTGAATGGTAGTCACTACCAGTGAGTCCGGGATGGCGTGCCTTTTGATATAGAGGGTCGGTAGGAGAAGGCTGAAATAATTCGACTCTCGGGTTCACTGCCCGTGTCTGAGCAGGTGTGACCAAAGAGGGAGCTACCCGACTCTTAACGGAGTTAAGGGAGAGGGATTGACTTGCCAGAGGTTTTTCTTTAATATCCTCCACAAAATCCTGCTCAGGTACCGCCTCTTGAGTGGCTATTTTGAAGAATTCTGCCGCTTTTCAACATGGAGTTGAAAGCCATTTGGTCATCCACAGGGGAGGCCTGGCGAGCCGGGTGGACGGAGGAGAATCTAGGCACAAAATATCAGAGTCCTGATCTTGTTGTGTCCAAGGGTTTTCACCTTCCTGCTGGATTTCCTCCCAGTTGTCCGTCGTATCCTGTTCATCCTCAGTTTGAGAAAGGAAGCTTCCTCTTCTTCATTAGAAATCCATATGGATCACGCCTTCTTGTTGGAAAACCTGAGACATATCTACTTGAATTTGGGGGTTAGGGTCTACCCGAGCTCTTTTCGGGGGCGGATGATCAGAAGAACTGATAATCCACTCCAGCCGATCCATACAACCCTCAAATTTTTCTGTAGTCCATTTAGAGGACCCAAACTGGCCGGCGGGAGGAGAAGCGACGTTCTCCGTACTTTGGCGCCGAGGGGAACCTCTAAGGGTGTTGGTCTCTTATCTACGTTGATATCATCGGAATCGGGAATCCAATCCGCCGAAATCTTTTCCGCGGATTGACCCATATCAGCAGAACCGGAATAAGGTCCTCCGCCGCTGCGATTCTTCCGATGCTACTTTGGATAGTCACCGAACCGTCGTGAGACAAAGGCTCCGATGATTTGTCGGCAGTAGAAACACAGTCCGCGCCACCAGGAGGCTTAGCAGTCGGGTTTCTGGGTAGAGGCCTAGCCGTAGTTTTCAGGCCTACTGAGGCCTTGGAACTCGAAGCGTCGGACTCACGACTTTCGACGCGTGTAGGTTTTTGAGTAGCGCCCTTGGTTTGTTTTGATTTCCCAGTCGCCATACGCTGCTGCGAATGCGGGGTAGGCTTTGGATCAGAGCGATCCGGCGAAGACTTCGGCGGCCCCATTGGCGCCTTTGCCTTTTTCGACGAAGGCGTCGAAATTGGCGTAGGGGTTGTGTGCTAAGTGCGATGTGCTTGTACACCCCGTCGCCGGGTGTGGCCCCTGTAGCAAGACCAGAGTCGAGCCTGGAAGGGTCGGGGACGGGCGTGGCATATCTAGAAGTGTCTGCCTCAAGGTCTAACACCTGCGTTGGACGTTTGGTCCAAAGTACCCCCCCCCCCGCCCCCCTGTCACTTCGCAGCTGGGGTTGCGGTGGGGGAGGTAGGCTCCACGCGTGACATACGCGGCCCACCACTTTACACAGCGCTCCTTAAGGGTCTTGGGCCGAAGGAGTTTGCACGCCACACTGCTTCTCGTCGTGCTCTAGGGGGAGACAGGCGTTACTCGTCCTGTGTTAGTCCTTCCAAGGATATCTGACCCTACACCTAGGGCAGAATCTAAAAGGAGTTCTTTCCATAGAAAAAGGGAAGGATGACCAGACCGACAGGGAAAAGAGGGGAAAGGAGGAAAGACATACTAAACAATATGGCCACCCTGACCACACTCCCTACTGTATAGGACGCCCAGAGGGCCCGACCAGGTGGACAATCTGGCCGCCGGATCTTAGGCGCCGAAATCCACAGCCGTAGACTATTCCTCTGTAGTCTTCGTCGAAGATGTAGTTATTGGCGAAGTGACTTAACTGGGAATAAACCGACAATTCGGTAAAGATAAACAAGGTCTCTAGTAAGAGCTCCGCTATAGGGAGACTAGTTATCTGGGTGGAAGAAAAACAATCTGAGGGACCTCAGCGCGTGAGGGATTTTGGGTACTACACACATCCTGATAGGGCTATTGTTACAGACATGCCTATGCTGACGTCCCCTTTCGGTCCCCGAAAGACAAGATGCAATACTCCGCGGTTACCACTGGATGTCGGACCATATGCACAGCATGTGATTCTAAGCAGATTAAGCATCAGAAATATTAATTATATTAAAAAAATTAAACACAACCCCATTAGTAAGACTTATTTCAGCGGTTCAGAATTGGTAGCTTACCCACCAGAGGAGATCACGATGCACACACAAAGGCATCGGAAAGAGCAAAAGAAAACGGACATGCTTCCCCATGGCAGTATGCACAGGGAGAAGCTAGCAACGGAGGATGCTAACAAGTCAAAAGGTGGCTGATGTATGGAAATGTGGTCTGTGAGGCCGCACAAAGAGTAGCGTTGCAGGGGTGTGGCAGGGGTAAATGGGGGATGGCAGGGACTCAGCGGGCATAGACAGATGTGTCTTCTGCCTCAGAAGGTTAGACCAGGCTTCCTGAAGTCGGTCTCCCCAAATCGGCCGTGTCGAGCCCTCCACAATGGAACCACTTTTCCAGGACAAAAATGTCAGTGGTGCCGAATGCAACGGTGGACCCACGAGCCTAGTAAGCACCACATTGAGCTCCCACACCAGAGCCTTCACCGGCAGGAACGAGCAAAACAGTCCTTTAACAAACTCCGACCAAACGATGCAACCATAAGGATGATCGTCCAGGAGGTCTGGTGTTGCGGGAGATAGCCGCCAAATGAACCTTGATGGAAGCATGGGCCAGTCCTGCCTTGGTCATCGACAAATAACGAAGCACCTGCGGCGCAGTGACCGAGTATGGCAAAAGGTGAACCTCTTCCCCTTTGCCCGTAGCATTTGAGGGTAGACGAAGCTCTGGGCTTGGCGAGCACCTCCTTCCAATCTGCTGGGAGATCGTAGCCCCCAAACTCTAGTGCTGCAGGAGCCAGGCCTTCAGGTTCCGCAATCCTGGATCTTGGTGTAGAAACATGCCTCCTTCCCTGGCGATAAGATCTGCGTCAGGCAGAAGCTTGACTGGAGGGGCCGCTGACATGTGGAGAAGGTCCGGGTACCATATCTGTCTCAGCCACGCCAGTGCAATGAGGATCATCCTGCACCGGGACCGCCCGAGTTGATTGACTAGTTGAAGAATGCGTCCCCCATGCCACCCGGCTGGCGAACCTCCAGCACTTGGTGTTTGTTGCAAACAGATCGATCTGGGGATTGTCCCATCTGCGGAACAGGAGATCCACTTGGTCCTGCCAAAGTTCCCACTTGTGGAGTACAGCTTCATTCCTGCTAGATTAAACTGGAAGAGAAACATTCCCTGGGCTACAGTCCAGTGCCAAAGGTCCTGCGCCTCTGGCGAGCGTCAGGGATCTGGTTCCCCCAGCTTATGGATATAGAACATCGTGGTGGTGTTGTCCGGGAAGACCCGTACCACTTTGCCCTTGAGGGCCCAAAACACTGCCAGCAGCTCCAACACGAGGTGCAACAACTTCTCCTCTGGTAGCCACAGGACTCTTGCATGAAGACTCCTGAAATGTGCTCCCATCCTTCCAGGGAGGAGTCCGTCGTGACAGTCTCAGGATGAGGTGGGATCTGGAAATCTATGCATGCGGACAGATGTGTGTGCACTCCCTCCACTATATTGCTCGACGGAAACTATCATTGAGCGTGATCTTGTCCCGGAAGCTCCTCTCCACTTGTACCCAGGGGGCGTCGAGGAACTCCTGCCGCAGACACATCAGCAGTATGCACAGCCGAATGAGGTAAATGCATCACAACATCATGCAGAGTATGGACTTGATGGATCTTCCCCATGCGACCTGCAGGGCCAACAGCCGTTGTACCTACCTTAAGATGCCCGCAATCCTTTCCTCCGGAGACACCAGGCACAACACTTGAGTCAGGCTCCCAGAAACAGCGCATCCTGCGATGGAGTCAAGCAGGACTGCAAAGTTTATCGAGAAGCCCGTTCAGACAGGACTTGGACCGTCTTTGTCGTGTGGTCGACGGCAATGTCCCTCGAGTTGGCTTGGATGAGCCAGTCCAGGTATGGATGCATGCGGATCCCACATAGACATAGCTGCACCGCCACCGGGACCAGGTACTTGAACATTTGTGGCGTCTACTTCAACCTCAAGGGAAGGGCCTTGAACTGGTAAATTTGTACTTGAACCACGAAATGTAGATACTGGTGTCCGTTGTGTATGGGGGATGTAAAAATAGGCATCTTCCAAGTCCAGCAACAATAGAAAATACCCCTCTTCCAGATGTCCTAGCACGTGCTGAATGGCGACATCTGAAACTTTTGGGACTTTATGTACTTGTTCAGCCAGCGGAGTTTCAGGACGGGCCTCCAACTGCCAGTCTGGTTTCTGACGAGGAAGAAACAGTACAAGCTCGATCGCCCCCTTTCTTAACATGGCCCATACCTCCATCAGAAGCTGAGGGACGTGGTTTTCCCTGACAGGCCACTGGTGATATCCTTGGACACCTCCTTTGGAACTCTAGGGTGCATCTGTGGGCGAGAGCATCCAGCACCCAATGGTCGGTGGAGATGGTGTAAATGGGAAATTACTCCACCGACAAGGATGAACCCGAAAACTTCTTAGCCGCCACCGAAACCGGAGTCTGGAGATGGCTGGGACCGTAAACACTAGGCGCAGAGTCTGGCACTCTGTACTTCTGGTAGTGATACCTCTTGGCCTGAGCCGATGAAGGGTTCATGAGGGACAAGCCCTCGCCCCAAATGTCATCCAATAACGGGATCGAAAGTACGGTCTTACTCTCTCTGCCTCCCTGTGCTAGTAAAGGAAAACTTCTCCAGGGCGAGTTGGAACAGCTCTGAGGTCCGGGAGATCATGGAGTGGAACGAACCATAAAAAAAAGGCGGTGAAGATCTTGGCGGCCAACACAGGAGATACCCCCAAACAGCTGCCATTCGTCAGTCGTTGCGTCCGGTTGATGGTCACCCTCGGGTGGTGGGGGGGACGGCGAGGGATGAAACGGCAGGGGGGTTAAACTCTTGAGTGGTGGTTCCTCCTGTGCAAGAGGCATCCTTGCTCGGATTGCCGAGCACTGGGTATGCAGCGTTAAGGATCACCGAGATATCCACAGGTGGTTGCCGGGGTGTAGGAGACCGGGAACAGGGTGTTTGCGGCATAGGCTGATCTGTCGTCACCGCCCTGTTGCACCTAGTCGGTCTCGGTGTCGTCCTATCAGGGTCCCCCTGTAGGGCCTGCTCGACGCATCTCCCCTCCTGGAGGAACGGGAGGCTGGAGAGCTCTTCCTCAGGAAATGCCTGTGCCCTGGAGGACTACTGTGACATTTCCCCCCCCCCCTTCTCCACGACCAGAGAAGACTGTCAGCGAAATGATGGGCATCACCTTCTCCAGAGTCTTCTCGATGGGCTGGAATGAGGACTCCCTTCAGGAGGCAGGGATACCCTCGCCTTATGGGCCGTGCCTTGTGAATCCGCCCCGGCGGCCTTCGCAAGGGACGCTGCTACTACTTCGATCAAAGTGTGGGTCTTTGCCCGATGGTCTTGACTGCGGCCTTCACCTTAAGGGGAGGGGCGTGACCCCGCTCCCCTTGGCCTTTCTCAGTCGGTCCGGCCTGGGTCTTCTCCAAAAGCTTGCCCGGATGGTCCAACTTCCTCTTTGAAAAACCAGAGTGTTGGCTCGTGGTCGAAGGTGCTGGAGACGCTGAACTCGCCCTGGCCGCCGAGGAGCCAGTCCCAACGGCGCTCCCAGAGGTAGTGGACTTGCAGTGCTCAGCCTTCTGTTGAGCCCCGCGGAGAGGCGCCCTAAAAAGGTCTTAGAAAACCGCTCAGCTTTCTTCCTCTGGACAGGGGAGGCCTGCTGCCAGGACTCACCCAGAGCAGGGACCTAGACCTGCAGCCACTCGCTGATGCGGTTGCATTGTTTGGCCCGCGTGCACTGTACCATCTCCCGACAAGCCACGCAGTCATCCTCCACATGCTTCTGGTCTGTATGCAGGCAGTAGAGGTACAAGAAGGTCCATCGTCCGAAAAGACGTTCCATAGGTTGCAGCCGGGACAAAGCTTGGAGAGGCACGGAGACCTTCTCCTCTGCCATATCCACATGTTACACTTGGTGAACTGTCATTTTCACCTCAACCAAACTGATTTTTCTCTTTACCGGGGATTCCCTGCATGACGGGGAATACTCATGAGCATGTGAATCCATGCCAGACCCCATGCTGGAGAAGTTGTTTACATACAGTCTCCTTTCCTCCACACTTCAGGTGCCAAAGCACAAGGATGGTGGTGTACTATAGCAAATTGTATGTCCGACAGCAGCGTCACTCCTGGAGCTTTGAACTGGCAAGTAGTGCCAACAGAACGAGCAGGAACGTGGCAGCTTTGCAATTGAAAATTATGGGTACAGGTCTCTGGTATGCAACAGAGGCAGAGGTTTCACCTCCCTGGAGCAAAACAGGTCACAATTCAGTTGATATTGG
Source organism: Ambystoma mexicanum (assembly GCF_040938575.1). Taxonomy (NCBI): domain Eukaryota; kingdom Metazoa; phylum Chordata; class Amphibia; order Caudata; family Ambystomatidae; genus Ambystoma; species Ambystoma mexicanum. Next base: position 752,158,163 of record NC_090934.1, on the reverse strand, counting down.
ACGTGAACAGGTCCATTTAAGGGGCTCCCCAAAGGGTAAAGATCTCTAGGCCTTCCTGAGTCAAATCTCTCGTGGGAGATGGTGCTCTGCCTGCTCGGAGCATCTGCCATCATATTCACTCTCCTGCTAGATGAACGGCCGACGAGATCCTGTTTCGTAGTGCCCAAAAACCAGAGCTGCATTGCCTCCCAGCACAGTGGTAGGGACCCTCCCCCTCTGGAGGCAATACATGGCCATGTGGTCAGTCATTGAGGCCAGTCACTCTGAATGGATGGATGGTAAAAAGAACATTACACAAACCAGTTAATATCAGGTTGGCAGTCACGATTCCAATAGGGCTCAAAGTCTGATCAGGCGATTGCCCATGTGAGTGCTCCATCCCATGAGTGATGAGTCTGCGTTACTACAGTTCTCTCCGGCTAGGGTTCCCCAAAACTCCCTCCCATCACCACCTTCTCCTTGCAGGCCCGCCACAGGAGACCCTGTGTGACCAGGTGGTTTTATCCGGCCTAAGAATTGTGACCATTGGGATCAAAGGGCCCACTGGAGGAACCTCATCCCCTAGGAAGGCTCCTGGCACTAAGAAAATGTTGGATGTTCAGAAATCGTTACCAGCTGCAAGATTGTCTGCAGAGTTTCCCGTGATGCTGCTCCTCCATCAACCTCCGAGTACCTTCCTTGTACTCCAGCAAGTCCTTTCTTTATTTAGCACTTGGCAGGCAGTGCTTCGCCTCACTTTCAAATCCCTCCGACATTATGTGCCAAAGTGAACGCCTGGGCGCAGCAGGCACACCGTCAGCACACCAAAGGCGCGCTCAAGGCAAGCCCATCTGTGCCCGTCCGGGAACAGTTCAGGCTGTGGGCGGTGTTATTGCTTATTATAAGCATGATTAATTTACTGCCATGGCCCCCACTTCTCTGGCCTCTTGTTTTTCTATGCCAGCAGCCTACTATTGTACCGAAGACAGCTCTTAATTAAAATGCCTGTTCTGAAGTGGCTCACTGGGATGGCATTCGGTACACTTTAGAAACCTATGCACCAAATACACAATATATTCTGGTATCAATATTTTCCTGATGCTTCCTGTTAATTATACTATATATTTCAACTGGATCAGCCTACCCTTAAAGCTGGAGTTGCCCTGGTTCCACTGCCAGATTGTACAACTTGCCCACAAACTTGCGTGCAAGCTGCTTTTCATTAAAATGCAGGTTTCTCTGGAAAAAAATATATATTTTCTCATTGTCTATCACCACTGGGTTATTCCCCCCCCCCCTCCAGTACTCTTTGGAGCGGAGGCTGCTGAAGCAAACGTTTCACCATGTCTAACAAAAATGGCCCCTTTTGCCCGACTCCTCCGCAAATATGGCCTACACACAAGCACGGATACCTCTATTAAAACAGCCACGTCTCAGTATTATGCCAATAATATTTTAAATGCCCCTTGTGCATCCAAAGCGCTCTTCCAGGTTGCCAAAGAAGTATCCACTCTATTCCAGTCTCCTTCCACGGCTATCCCTACTCAAGTCCACTGATCACATTGCTTCCTTCTTTCCAAGAAAAAATGTGCTTTATACATGAAAAGATCAACACCTTTTAGTATTAAGGATTCGCCGATTTGACTGAACAATGTCCAAGCACATTTAATTTAGCGACAGGAAACCATGGTCACCGCTGCCCTACCTAAATTGAAATCTGCCTCTCCGGTCGACCCTATTACACTATATTCTTCATGGTCTTTCCGTGAATCTGGTTCCTCTTCGTAACATAAGTCTCATCCCCTCCAGGCAGGCTTTCGCCCATGGATGGTTGCACTTGACGACATTGCTATGTTATAGGACTGCAGAGAGATGAGCATTCTTTTGCTCGATTTATTCGGGGCCTTGTCACTGTTGACCAAAGAATTTCAATTGCTTTGATGCAATGTGTTCTCTCTGATCACTCCTTCCTCCTTTAACCTCTCCCCTCTCCATCTATGGAGATTGATTGTTGCATTCCACAGGGCTCGACTCTCCATTGCTTTTTAATCTATATGTAGTTGCACTGGCCAAACTCAATTTCAAGTTTTGGTGTGCACTTACCTATGTCGATACCCAGATTCTCTTCTGTTTGAATGCCCCTAAGGAAAATCCTCCCCATCTGCTGAGAGATTGCCATCCACATCCCTACCGAGAGGCATACAATTGGTTCAAGTTAAACAGAGGTAGACTGAGGTAGACTGAGGTATTGGTAGTCGGCCAGGCTTCGGTTGGCCACCGTTGGACCTCAGAGTAAACCCCAGTACTGGCCGGCATGTCTTGCCCCCATCTGAAACCCTCTGCCACAGTCAAGATCCATGAAAGTTATGGACTCTGGCTCTAGAGAAGTGCAAATCTCTTTGCCAGACTGGTTTTGCCAAACTAAAAATCAAGAATGTTCTTCACTTTCGCATCAACTAGGCTAGGGCCAAAACTGTGACTGCATCCATGGGTTCAATAGACTATTGCAATGTAGCGCATCTTGGTCAGCCTGAGGCACACCTCTAGCACATTCAGGTTTTGCAGAATGCAGCAGCTAGGCTTGCTCGCAACGATCCGACCATCTCATTCTTGTGATCTCCTTCAGCACCTTCACTAGTTGCCTGTTAAGCCGGATGAATTTTAAGATGGTGTATCACAGTGCTATTCACTCTGCTGGGGTTGAATTTCTTCAATTTAAACTCACTATCAACCCAAGGGATCTCTTTGCTCATGCAACCAGTTTTTGTTGTCGGTCCCCCCACTTCCAACGTGTTCATGCGGGGGGGGGGGGGGGGGGGCGATCCTTCTCTGTACTGGCTCCTTGTGAAATGCCTTTCCTGCAGATAAAGGCCATCCATGTTCTAGCCATCTTTTGTAAACAGCTCAAAACACTTAATATCGGCTGCTCCCTTATGCTCTTATGATTTACCAACTTGCTGCCACCGGGTCTTTGTTGCCCTTTACAAATCCATATACAATGACCCCTCAACTCTGGAGGTGAAGCCTTCCCCAGGAAGAATTGACAGCCCCAATTAATTGAAGTTTTTGGGAAGGCGTCACCTGGGTCTTCTTGAAGTTGAGGAGCAGCACAGATGGAGTTGGCAGGTGCTGTTGAGATGTTGCAGACCCTGTTCAGAGCTCATTCTCCCCAGCAAATCATCTAGGTAGGGACAAATTAATCCCTCTCCTTAGATTCGCTGCCACCACCGCCATCAACTTGGTGAAGACCCTCGGGCAGTGAGCGCAAAAGGCAATACTGAGACCTGCCAATGGCAAACCTCAGGTACTTGGGATGTATAGGCATATGAAAGTAAGCATCCTGAAGATCGAACACCATCCAATCTTGGAAGATCTACAAAACTGGTAAGTGTCTCAGGTTCAAGGTAGGTTGCAGTCGCCCTTCTTGGGAACCAGACAAGGAGGTGGAGTACCAACCCTGTCATTGTGCCGCTACATGTGCCCTTTCCAGGGCACCTTTCTACAGAGAATCTCCTGTAAAGAGCAGCTCTGGTTCCTCAAGCGATTGCTCGCTCTGGGGACAATGGTACCCCTAGGCTTCGGTCTGTCGTGCCCCTGCATCTGAAGGAATGAAATAGCATTCTAGGAGAGGTTGGGTCAACCTGCCTCCAATTGGAGGTCCTGTGAGCAAAGTGCCCAGAAAGGTTTTGGGGCTGTGGCGGAGGGCAATGGTGCTGCCAGAACAAAGGTTAGACCCTTCATTGGAGGCAAATCCAGACTTCATGGCTGCGCAACTCTTCAGATCACCACACTGGAAACACAGTCCAACACATCTGGGCCTCATTGATTAAGTTATTCAATCCATCATCTGATTCTCAGGTAGGTTTTCTGCAGCCTGGAAAGTTACCACCGGAGCACAATTGATGGAATTTTCAGCCCAGACAACCTCATCTCCACACCCCGACCCCCCATATGGACAACCACAGCCAACCCTTTCTCACTCCCGTCACCCACGCATGGCCAGCACCAGAACATCCAGCTGCGTCTCATTATGGAACATGGTCAAAGTAACCTTAGACAAGGCTGACTCCCTGCTCTCCTACCTCCCCTACCTATACCAGTCAGTGGACTACCTTCCATCAGCAACTTCGGCACATGGCTCTCCTACCTCACACCCCCGTAAGAAATATGTCCGCTTGCCCAGATGGTTCACCCACCTTCTCATAGCCCTTAAAACTAAACTAGTCCATGGAAAGCAGATGAGTGCTGACCCATCTCACACAACTGACCCCTCCCAATTTAACACCCTCTCACGGACCATTTCTACAACAGCGCTAAAAAAGAACCCAAACCATCAGCACAAAACTAGCAGCACTATCGCATACTCCCCTCTGCATGAAGTCTCTAACCCCACACCCCCCTCCCATCTCTAGTTCAGAATTCCTCAAGCTACTGGCCAACAGCTGTCCAGATAGAGAGACTAGAGACCTGTGCCTGCCAACAACCCTCAAAGAAATGTTACTCAACCTGTGCAGGCAGCATTGAAAGATCGCTTCACCCAAGGCCATTCCCCAGCAGCAACACACATCAAACCCCACCTTTTAAAAAAAATGTAAAACTCACTTGACAGCCCACCCCTCCCACTAGTGTCCAACTCCCATTTCTTAGCCACACTCATAGACCGAACACCCATTTCCAACTCTGCACCTTCACAGAAGCTAATCTGTCCAGTCGAGATTCAGACCTACACACTACATTCACCACAGGTCAAAACCTGGGTTGCACCACGGACACAGACAATGGGTCTAAACACTGCTACCAATGTCAGACCCATCTTCCCTTAACTCTTCTACCGCCACAAACTCACTGCAATCTTTTCCATGGTCCTCTCCTGCCTAGACTCCCAAACTCCCTTTACCTGGGTGCCCCCGCTTAACAACTGCAAAAGTTCCAAAGGGACCAGAACTCTACGGCTAGGCTCTCCCTTGCCCTCAGCCCCAGAGAGCACATCACCCGCCCTTGTGTCGTCCACTGGCTCCCAGTACTATCACACTCTAGCCAACTTCAGACCATCCATCCACTTGCCAGCTCAAAATAGCAGGGACCTGGCCACCCCTACCCGACTTTGTTTTGGCTAAAGTACACGCACTAAACTCCTGATGAATTTCCCATACCTGGACTTCTCGGCCCCCCCCCCCCCGCCCTCCACCACAAGCATTCAACCTACAGCACACTGGAACCATACTAATGGTGAAAGGCACAGACTATTACTATCATGCTCAACAACTGGGGTGGCTACTCAGAACCCTCCCCACAGGGCCAGTTCTGAAAACCCACAAACACTTGAGGGAGAGCAGGTAAATAAGGGTTTGATGGAGCCAGGAGGCTCACGGGGCATTTTACCAGTTGCTGTCATCTGGTCAAACATACATTTGGTACTGTATGTGTAGGAGACGGTTGCAGGAAAGGTGCGAGGCCACCACTCGCATTTTAAGCCTCATCCCCCTCCCCCACACCAAACCAATAAACCTATTAAGCAAGACTTTAGTTCAAGAGGTAGGGCACAATCTGTAACACGCAATGCCTAGAATGAGAAATGGCAAGTAACATACTCCATAGCACTAATTCAAATGCTAAATTCCTTCACTTACCCTCGTACTTTCCTAAAGATTGCATCATGCCGTTCTTTCTCACTTGAGTTGTTTGCAGGGTTAATTGCAGAGTTGTTGGTGGGATTGACATCTCGTCTAGTGCTTCGTGAAGGAATCCATTTCTGAACGCCAGGCCCTGGGGTTTTCCCCAGGTACTCGCTATGAAAACAACCAACATTCTAACTAATGTAAAGACTCCAGAACGCAGACTGAAGCAAGTCACTACTGTATGCCAAATTATATACAGTTATACCTAACCTAGTTCTTGCAACAATTCATGCCTTGCTTCAAATCAGTTTATTATACATTCAGCAAATTAAAACGCGCTATACTGCTTTTCTCCCCCAGCTAAATGAGGCGCTACATTAAGTTTCAAGATTGCTTTCATGAAGCACCTGGACATTACATTGTTAAAGCATGCAGAAAAAAAGGGCCCTTCGAGATACAACATTGGGTCTGTTCAGAATATTCGCTTTATAACAAAACTTGCAATGTAATGTACTTAAGCTTGTTTTCTACAGAAAAATACACACCGTTTCAGAGAGTTTGCGAAATTGTGCGATTCACACGCACGACCCACGGAGTCCACTTCCCCTAGCGCGCGCTGCATGCAACCGCACAACAAGCTGCTGTATTTAAGAAATACAACTGCACGCAAGCAAGTGGGGGAGTTGGGAGTTTGGGGCAGTTCAGGCGATCTTCTCCAACTGGCAAATTCCCCTAACCAAATTCCTGTCAAAACTGCAGATCACAGCTCTCAAACCTGCCAAGGAGCAAATGTGGGACAAAGCCATAATGAGGGACAAAGCCATAATGAGGGACATAATTTAAGTTACATGTCGATGTCGAGTGAAGTCATTCACCAATCAACATGCCATCAGCCAACAGTTTATAATAAAAGGAAGTTAATCCCAGTAATCTATCAATTATAGACAGGCCTGCATCCGTGGTACATTTTATGAACACTAGTGTTGTGGCATCACTTTGCACCTTATTCCATGTAGCTCCCTATAATTTGCACTGGGGAGGGGATCAGGTTAATGCAGTCTGCATTTACATTAAGATATGTATTTCAAACGGGGCAATTCTTGTAGGGTATATTTTTACTGCGATCTCGTCACTATCACAGAAAACGTTTCTGCAACGTTGGCTTTGACTGCTTCAAGGTGAGGGTTGCTTTTTGCAGGAAACCATGAAGCCCCATAAGCACAAAACCCCAACATTTGAACTGTTACCAGTAAAATAAAAATGAATCTATAATAGTGTTGCACATCGAAAATGTGCTATGAGTCCAGAAAAGAATACAATGACTGAAATCTGACTTACAAGTGTAACAGTTCAAATTAGGACCATTAAAAACGCATTAGACAAAACCTGTAACTCCTAAAGCAAGAGGACGGCTTTTTCTGCACTATAATTCAGCTTTGGAGGAGGTATGCTGTATGGACATTGATAACTGCCTTACCCACCCAATGGAGGCAAATTATGAACCCACCAGCTCAGACTGCATTCACAGGATCCCCAGCACCATCCGTACTGAATGCTACTGGACACAAGCGCAAAATGAAACTGTTCACAAGGCGTTTGGTTTATGTTTTAGATAAGTAGTCTTACTTAATAAGCCAAATTGTACTGTGCCAAGCATTACTGGCATCATAGAAAGCATGAATGTTAGTGGTAAACAACAAACCAAATTAAGCTTGTTACCAAAAAATGAATGGCTACAATGTGACTAGAGCTGGTATCTGCCACCACTTTAACATGATTGCCTAATCAAATACTACCACAGTGTTTAAATAAAACAAAGTATTGATACCTGTTGCAGACAGTCTTGGGATAGTGCTGAGGTGCACCCCTACCTCCTCCTCCGCCCGAAGAAGCACTGTTATCAGAAATAATGAAATTAAAGCAAAATCTCAAGCCTATTTCATATCAATTCAAATCAATTCGACCTGACCATCGTTAAAGTTAATGCACTGCACTTTAAGGCAAACTTTGTAAGATCTTTTGCAACAAGTTAGCAATCTGCTTCCACTAGATCTGTAAAATTAGAATTTCACCAAGTGCTTTCTCAATTAAATGCCAAAGACATGAATTGACCCAAACTCTAGGAGGAACTACAGGTCATTAGCAAATTACTGATCTGAAGAAAATGTTAACAAAAACACCCCACACAGGAGTAAAATAAAATGGCCTTTTCTTTGATCAACTTCTTACAAGTACTTTACCCATTTATACCAGTATATGAAACCCTCCCACAGTATGCAAGGGAACCAGAGCACTTTAGCTTCGGTCTAGCACATTTAAATCCAGAATTATGTTGGGCTCTACCCAGCACCCCAAACCAAATAGCTAGCATATAGTCATATTGTGTAGTCTTTGCATAGCTACTTCCACAAGTGCTTTTTTCCAAAGGCGGCCATTTGTTCCACAGCTGGATGCAACATAAGGCACACGACCCCCACTACCAAAGAATACAATCTTCCAGTTTTTTAGGATTGAATGATCGTGAAAATGGCCTCATGTAGCTTCTTACTTCCTGCAAGACAGTATAAACCCAATCTTCACCTTTTAGACCAGTCGCCTTTTTAGACCCCCCCCCCTCCCTTGTCAATTTAGCCAATGGTCAATGTCCACTCAACTCACTTGAGCAAAGCTACAGCACTTGCGATAATTATCTTGTCATAAATAAGTACCAGTCTCCAAATAAAGACAAACATGTTGATTATATACAGTACATACTGGTTATGTTAAGTCATTTATACATGTACACAAGGGTTTGATGCAAGTTAAAGGACCCTTCCCCAGCCCAATTGTCCAGATAGGTGCAAAGACTCGGGCACTAATGCTGCTAGCCATTATTGCGTGACAGTTAATCTAGCCTCAGCCCAGCTAGCCTTTGTCACTGGAGAAGCTACCTATGTTATGGAAATTTGGGGGGGGGGGGGGGGGGGTTGGGGGGGGGAAGGGGGGTGCGGTGTAGGAGGGGAATGGTGAGCTTTGATGCCCTATGGAAAATTAACATGGGACAAGGAACAAGCTACTTACCTGTAACTGTTCTCCAGCATGGGTCTGGCATGGATTCACATGCTCATCAATAAAGATGACATAGCAGTACACACAAGACAGGAATGCCTTCGTGGCAGTGATCGCTCGGAAAAATGGGCTCTTGGATGGCCAGGCAACAGTCGGTTTGCCAACCAGTGACAATGGGCGATTCATCCGGAGAGCCAGGATCCAGGCCTTAAGGTTCAGCAATCTTGGGTCGTGGTGCAGTATTGCGCCTCCTTCCCCGAGACCACCAGCAACCACCGGCAGCTTGACTGGAGGGGACAGACATGCTGCGATGGTCCGGGTAACATGTGCCTCTGCCACACTGGTGCGAGTAGTATACTGCACCAGGATTGTCTTAGAAGATTGATGCAAAAAAAAAAAAAGCAGCCCTGGGAAACAGACCGTCCAGGGGAATGCAAATGCGTCCCCATGCTGCCCGGCTGGGGAAACGTGCTGGCGAACCTCCAGCACTTGGTACTCGTATCTGCAAAGAGATTGATAGGTGATCCACTTGGTCCTGCCAAAGCTCCCACTCGTGGCAAGAGCAGAGTTCCCTACTGAGGGAATCGGTGACAGTGTTCTGTACGCCTGCCAGGTGGAACGGGATGCGTAATATCCACTGGGCGACTGCCCAGTGCCACAGCTTCTGTATGTAGAACATTGTGGTGGTATAGTCCATGGAGACCCTCACCACCTTGCCCTTGAGGGACAGCAGAAAAGACTTGAGGGCTCGGACCACTGCCCGTAGTTCCAAAACGTTTATGTGCAGATTCTTTTCTCCAGCAGCCACAGGCCTCCCTCTGGCATGAAGGTGTCCGGTGTAGGGCCCCCAAACTTCCAGAGACACATCCATCGTGACGGTTGGGGTTTTGAGGGGGTGGGGGCGGGGTGGAAGTGTTCTGGAAATCCGTGCCTCTGGCGATGACCGGGCCGCATCCGCAACCTGCAGAGCCGAACCAGGTATATGCATATCATGCAGAGCGACTTTATGGTCCTCACTGTGGCGAGTCAGTGACACCATGCCCAAAATGGCAGATATCCTGTCCTCCAACGGTGAAGCCAGGCATGACACCACATTGAGTCTGGATCCCAGGAATAGTGCATCCTGCGATGAGTCGAGCAGGATTTTACATAGTTCAGAGAACCCCAGGTCCTTCAGCAGATGGGACGGTCCGCACCGTGTGATCAACGGCAATGTCCCTTGACCTGCCCCGGATGAGCCAGTCGTCCAGATAAAGGGTAAATGTGGATCCCTTGCAGGCGCACCAGTGCCAAACACCAGGTGAAGACTATCCTCTGAATGGGGACGTGGAAGCAGGAGTCCTCCAGATCCAACAACAAAGTCCCCCTTGGCCTAGCATGTGCTGAAGCGCCACCATCCAGAACTTCCGGGACGAGAATGGGCCTCCATCCCCCAGTCTTCTTTCTGACGAGAAAGTACCCGAATATACTCCGAGCCCCGGAGTCGCCGTGGAACAAGCCCCAACATAGCCGAACCTCCCGCAGCAACTGAGATATGTGGTTTTACTGTCGGGCCACCAGAGGCATTCCCAGGCACTTCGACAAAATTCCAGAGTATCTATGTGGGTGAGCGGCCAGCACCCATCTGTCGGTGGAGATGGTCTCCGACACACCGAAGCCGGCCTCCCACTGGGGAGGATGGAGGGGGCCCCCCTGACGCCCCAGCCGGTTGTCCTTTTGGAAGTAGATGGGCTACCTTGCAGCCCCCAGCGACGTCCACCTCCTGGGTCGAACGGGAGGGTTGGCAGTAAGAGTATGGATTTCCCCTACCCCACCCTTGAAGACTTCCCTACTGAGGAACGAATGAGGACAGTCGTTATAGGTTGCTTAGGGCACGTGCAGTCTGTCCAACTTGATGGCCTGGAGTGACTCATCCATGGCCTTCCCCAGCAGGTTGCCCCCGGCAAATGGCATGTCTAAAACCCTTGCCTGGACCACCTGCTCAAAATTGGTTGCCTTGAGCCAACCATGACAATGGAGACAGACTCTGACGGAACCCCGAAATGGCGTGGTCTGACGCCACTGCGCCTTCTTGAAGAATCTCCAACGCCTCTGTGCACTTGTACTCTGGGACAAAGTCCAGTAGCAGCGCTAGCTTAAACTACACATACCTGGTCAACATAGTGAGGGCGTTGGCAGCCTCGATAGTCGTAGATCACCCCCCTCACCCCCCCAATTAACCAACTTCCCCTCAGCGTTCGGAGGTGTGGAGGAAGATGCTGCACCCAGATAATTTCTTCCTGGCAGCCACAGAGTCCGGGGAAGGTTGAGCCTGCAAGCACGGGTGCAGAGTTCGGCACCCTGTACTTTCCAGCCAACCCCTTTTTGCTGGGGCCGTAGCAGGGTTCTTCAGGAGGGTCCGCCATCCCACAAGTAAGAGTGGGACAGAAAGTATGGTCTCTCTTCGCCTCTCGGCGTTGGTACAAGAAACCATCCTCTGGTGTAAGCTGAAACAGCTCGGATCCCCAAGAAACCATTGCATGGAAAGAACCCACCTCGTCTGTCGGAGGGAAGTCACCCCATCGACTCCATGTCCCATTCCTCTTCCATCAAGCGGGGTGTGGGGGAATGGCTGCAGTGAGGGGCGGTGGATGGCATGGGGCATAGGTTGCCTCTTCCTGGCCAGCAGTTCACCTGGTGTCAACAGGGTGGCCTGAACTGGCACCGCTGGAGGATCATGCGCTGGGTTTGTTGAGAACCCCCTCTGTAACACGGACAGCATATTGAGGGTGAAGTGAATTTCCCCTGCAAGGTGTCTTGGCGTGGGGAGCAGGAAGTTTGGGTGGAAACTAGTCCTGGGGCCTCTCGTTGCCTCCGTCAACCCCGTTGTCCTTGCCGACAACCCCCCCCGCCCCCCAATCGCATCGCCCTGCTGGATGGAGATCTCATCCTCAGCCGAGGATATGTCTGTGCCCTGTAGGCCTTCAACCCTTTCCCAGTGTCCAGAGGTGGGGCCCCAGTCTCTGGCTGAGGTCCAGCATCCTTTTCTCAGGTGTCTTCTCCACTGGCGTGCTCGAAACCTCCCTCCTGGGAGGAAGGAGACCTAGCCATCACTGAGGCAGCCTGCAGGTCCTCCCCTATGGTCTTCGCAAGCGACGCCACCACCTCAAGGGAGGGCGACAACCTCGCCTGGTGCACTTGGGCCTTCATGGAAAAGCTGGGTCCCTTGTGCGGCTTGGCCCTTCATGTGGCACTTTATCCTGCTTGGCCTTCTCCTTCGGGGCCTTGTCGGGCGCCTTGTCTGTTGGCCTTGCCTTCGCCACGGGAGGGCTGGTCACCTTCTCTGGCCTGGTCTTCGGCCAACTTCCTCTTGGAAGACTAACTGGAGTGGTGACTGAAGCCTAGAGTGACGATTATCGCGCCCGGACCATCGTCGGTCCTGCAGTAGCGGTGAAACTGATGGAAGCGGACTTGGGGCTTAGCCTTATGTTGGACCCCATGGATGGGCCGCCCACAAAAGGTCTTAGAAGCCTGCTTGGACTTTTCTGATCCATGCCCCTGGGTGCCACCCAGTTTAGAGGCCTTGGCCTGTAGCCACGACTAGTCGCTGGCGCCGATCCTTCCTTGTACGCGCCATGAAGCCATGGCAATCGCGTAATCTTCCACCGGCTGCAAGCAGTACAGGGACTGGGAATTCTTCTCCATATATCAAAAGGGAAGGGGCGTCATCCTCCTCCAACATGGCCCAAGCGGTGTAGGCCTGAAGAATCTTCTGGAAGCCTCCAAGAAAAGTAGCCCTTGAGGGGAGGTGAAAAAATCCAAAAACAGGTCCCCGTTAGTCCGAAGGATGATCAATGGATCACAAAGGATCGATTGACCGAAAGAAAAAGAAAAATTACTCTGAAGCTGGCTGCCAGAGGAGGGGCTTAGGTAGAGGGAACACATTGGCTGGCGGCAGTATGACCCCAGAGCTCAGTGATTGGAGAAAGACAGTTCAGAAACTGAATCTTTTACCGAGGATTCTGACGGGGAATATTCATTATGAATCCATGCTAGACCCCCATGCTGCAGAAGAATGCATTCCGATTTCTCATGGTAGTTGTATCTGAAATGTGATTCCTTAATCTATAGGACTATTGCCGGAGAAACTAGCGGAATTCTGGCTACTGGGAATTACCTATGAAAGCCCTATAAACTGTGCAAAGATCCCCACTTGTGAGAATGTTGAAGAACCAAAAAGGTCACTGGTGAGTGAAATGCTCCTCTCCTAAATAGCATGGCTGAAAGTGTACGAGTTACTTACCCAGTAACACTAGGTTATGCGCCCAAACCCACCCCGCCCACCTCACACAACAGGTTCCACTGTGCATTTTCTCAATACACACGAGATGGGTCTCGAAATCGTGAAGAACAGTATTACAAAATCTATACTAAAATAGTAAGTCATCCATATTGCCATTATATGATCAAGAATTTTGTAAACATGAGCGGATTTGGAATTACTCATTTGACTTGGATCTGCATTCATTTGGTCTGCAGGCCCAACTACCAGTATTTTGGCGCTAGCTGAGTGTCCAAAGTGCCTAAATGCGGTATCTTTGGCAAGCTTCTCATACAGAAGGTGGTGCAACATTTAAGAAATCTGGCCAATTAAAGTGCACAAAATTGCACCTGAAACAATTTAGACACTACCAGGTCAGAATTGCTTAGCTGGGAGTGGTATTTGGAGACACAGGTAGTGTCTGCAAAACCTGATGGCAAGTTACTTACCTGCTAAAAAGTTTAACTGAAACCGCCATTGAGCAGGACTCAAACTGTAGCTATGGAAGGGAAAGGCAGATTTAATTTTGTATTGGACATACATATTCACTGCTCCCCTCTTTCAGATATTAAAGGAGAGGAATATATATTTCTCTAAATTGGCTAATGACAGTGGAGATAGTGTTCTTTGCGTGTGGAGGGATACAGATTTTGAACGAGGAAAAACCCCCAAGGGTTTTGATCTGGTTTGGTTACAATTTTGTATTCTGCTATTTGAAACTCAGTATTTATGACCCAATTTTTGTATCCTTTGGCTCGGCTCTGTTTTGGTATTTAATGCTAGCCCGCTTTCCAGTATCCAGTACTGGATGAGGCTATATATATATATCTCTTTGATAGCACGTGCTTGAGTACATTTCTGTATGGGACACAGCAATGGGTATATTATCGATGGTGAAGGAGCGATAGTTCTTGTCGAGGTTGCCCAGGATGGTTGGTGACCCAATGAGCAGAAGCTCGGTTTTGTCACTGTTTAGGCACAGCCAATTTTCAGCCATCCAGGCTTGGATGGTGCAGTAGATGGAGTTAAGGGTGATCCTATCTGCCTCAGTCACCTGTGAGGGGGATGAGCACCTGGGTGTCATCAGCGTAGTTGGTATATGAGATACCCAGGGTGTCAAGAAGGTTGAAGAGGGGCCTAGTAAATAGGTTGTAGAGGGTGGGCGCAATGCAGGAGCCCTGAGGCACCCCACATTTAATGTGACTAGGGGAGGAGCATGCTGAGTCGGAGAAGACTTTCATGGCCCTTTCCTGTAGAAACGAGGTGATCCATGCACATGCATTAGTGGAGAAGTTGGCTGCGATGGAGAGGTGATGGCAGAGAGCATTGTGGTCCAGGAGGTCAAACGCGGCCGATAGATCAAGAAGCGCTAGTTTGCCGGTGTCTCTGATGTCGTCCATTTGATTTTTTAAGTCGAGGAGCGCTGTTTCAGTGCCGTGTCGTGGTCTGAAGCCAGACTGCCGAAGGCCCAGAAGGTGGTGATCCTCGAGGAATTTCTGGACTTGCAGGTAGGCTGCTTTGTCCGGATTTTAAGTAGGAAGGGAACGGTGGTAATGGGCCTGTAGTTCCCTGGTACCGCAGGGTCAAGGGAGGGCTTCTTGAGGAGCGGTCGTATCCAGGTCTCCTTGAGGTCAGACGGGACATGGCCAGACTGGAAGGAGGCATTGATGAATGCGGTCAGGAAGGGGGCAAGTGTCGCGCCACAGTCCTTAATGAGCTGAGCAGTTAGATGGTTTGATGGTTTTTAGGAGGGAGATTACTTAGGATTCTGTCATGTCCTTGAAGTTGAATACCAGGGAGGATTTGATTTTGGTTTATTCCGTTTACTATTCTGAGTGGTAATTTGGAGTGTAAGGGCCTTTTGGTGAGCTAGGATTTTTGTTTGTAGGGTATTTAGTTAAGCATGGCAGATTCACCATTTTTCATCCTTTAGGAGGGTGGGTGGCAGGGTCGAAGGGGTTTCCAACTCCCTAAAAATGGCAAAGATTTCCTTGGTGCCAGATTTGGCGTTGGCTATCCTAGTGTTAAAGGAGTTCGCTTTAGCATGTCTTTGGAGATGGTCTTGAAAACTAGTTTGGTTGCATCATTGGGGTTGGCTTTCCAAGCTGCGAGGGCGGCTCGTTTTTTGCACTCATTTGGAGCAGATCTTGGGAGAACCAGGCATTGGTGTGCTTGGTTTTCCTGAGAGTGAGGGGGACAATAGCGTCAACTGCTTGGGTGATTGCTAGCTTGAAGGATCTGGCAAGGGTTTCCGGGTCCTGCGAGAAGGGAGCCTGGAGTATGGGCACTTTAAGGAGTGGGGTGATGTTTTCCGCAGTGAGTTGACGGGAGCTTCTGGAGAGACCTGGAGGGAGGGGGATAGTGGGCAGGGGGGGCTCTTTGGAGGTATCGAGGTTGAATTGGATGTAGGGATGGTCGGACCACGGGACGAATGAGTTCTCACTAATGAGTACTGGGCAGCGTGGTGGCTAATCCAATCCAGTGAACGTCCTTTAGAGTGCGTAGGATGGGAGATGGCTTGCGCGCGAATCCTAAGGTGGATAGGGCTTTCCCCCCCCCCCCAAGGTGGCTGCGTGGGCGTCATTGGGATCATTAAGGCCAAGATTGAGGTCACCTGCGAGTAGGACTTTGGATGTCCTACTCAAGTTGCCGGAGAGGGAGTGAATAAGGGATTCATGGAAGGGATTCATGGAATTCAGTGATAGGCCCCAGGGGGCGATAAACGATGTGGAGGGCCAAAGTCATTAGGGGAGAGATTGATTTAAAGTGGGAGGTAGTCAGTTGTGGCCAAGGTTGCCTTCTGTTCTTGTAATAGCAAGGCTTTCTTTGGCGATGAGCTACTTCACCGCCCCTAGTGAGGGGTCCATCTTGCCTGTGGATAGTGGAACCATCTGGGATGGTAAGGGCGAGGGCTGGGCCCGAGGTTTCATTCAGCCAGGTTTCAGTGACAATGAGGAGGTCCGTGTTATTTTTGAGTATGAGGTCATGAATATCTAGGGCATGGGCTGGGATAGATCGGGCATTGACCAGACCACTCTTCAGAGAAGTGGTAGGTACAGATCCGTGTACAGGCTTGGGGCATCAGGCACAATAATAACAGTGGGCGCATCAGGCGCAGGCAGAGTAACGGGTGCAATGAGGTCAGCTAGCACTTGCTCTAACGTATGGTAGAGACAAGAGGCGGTGTGTGACCAGCATTGAGGCCATCGGTGGAAACAGCGTCTGCCAGTTACGATGCTACTGAGGGGCGTGGTGGTGCTGCTGTAGCTGCAGGTGGCATGGGACAAAGGGCAGGCAGGTGATGCTTGGTGACATGCATCAAGCCTCCCTTGTAATGTTGTGCAAAGCAAAATGTTCTTCCCCCCAGGAGTTTGTTCCACGTGTGAAGATGCAGAATGAGGGGGCTGGGAGGGGCTGAGGCAGTGCGCGATCTTAATTGCGAGTTCCTAGCAGCGGGTGAGGGTGTCATCTTGTAGTGTGTGATGGCAGTGAGGCTCATACTTGCAGCCCTAACTGTGGCCGGCAATGCCGGCCAATGCCGTTGAGCAGTGGAGAGCTGCAGAGAGGGGGGGGGCCCTTTTCCCCTTGGCCTTCTCTCGGCGGCTTCGCCTGTCGGCCTCCTCCCACTCCATTTAAAGCATGGGGGAGGGGCTGGCAGGCCAATGAGGAGCTAGGGTCGCAGCAGTGAAATTTGCGGGCATTTGTGAGATTCCCGGGCTCCAGTTTGTTGATGTTGGTTGCCTGGGCAACCTGGGCTTCCATGTTGCGATCAGGCCCACACAGACCCCGTGTGCAAGGAAGGCAGCGGCTGCAGGGCGTAGATCCTGGTCGAGTGCAGTCTCCCTCGCGGGGGGCCTTTTTTCCCCCTTGGCCTTCTCCCGGCAGCTTAATAGCTTGGTTATCCACTGCATCCTACTATAGCAGATAGAAGCATAGTCACCCTTTCCTCTCCAAAAAGAGTTGCGAGACGGTGGCCAGAGCCATCATAATGTTTCCTTCACTTTTGCTCATCTGTGTCAGGAGGATAGCACAGGGGCTACGAGCTCACCTTAGAGGCAAGGCGACAACACCACAGGTTCGATCCCCAGGTCCGCGCTTAGAAAACTCTGGGTATTAAGTGCGTTATAAATAACAATTTGTTACTCCGGGTAATGCGTCTGGGCAGGGATCCAGGTTTCAAATATTTTCCTGTTTTAATACCACCATGCACCATTTCTAAAGCCTTTTGAATACCACAAGGTCAAAACGGCTCCTCAATGGGGGCATGGCCTGGCTGGAGGCTCTTGAAGGCGTGAACCCGTTAGCTCCTGAAGCCCTGACACATGCAAGAAACAGCCCTTTAATGTACCATTTTATGGCGGACAGGCAAGCGCTGGGTGCATGAATATAAGGTCGTGCCCACGAAAGCTTGAGTACGGGGGAAGTGGAAGACCCCTACAGTGAAGGCAGATTTGCACCCCGACGAGACGTCTGATGCCTGGACAAGATGGCGATCGCACCAAAGAACTGGGAAGAGTAGCCACGCTGATCATCCGCTCCTCGGGGCGTAGCAGATAGCCTAGCAGAGATTAGAAACCATTTGAGTGAAGCGGTGCACTCAGGAGCCCTTTTCCTCCCCCCCCCAGACAGAAGTGAGGAGGCGCAGACACTGGGGAATCAGGGACACCAGGAGCGATGCTGCAGCACCCCCTGAAGAGAGGTAACCCGCCAAAGAGGAGGCTTCTTGCCTCGCACTGCAGAACGAGAAAGTTGAATGCGACCTCCCCCCGTATACAGACTGCCCTTGGGGCTTAACACAGCAACGGGGCCCCAGCATCGGTGCGGCCCGGGTGGAGGCAGCCCTTCAGAGCCAACCACCTGTTCCCAGCATTGGGCATTATGAAGGAACTGTGACCGCAGCGTGGAAAAAGATCTAGCGGCCTGTGGCAGAACTGAAACGGCTGCAGCTTTCCCATACAACGAAATCCGCCTTGAACAAAACCATATCTTAAGACAAAAACTTGAGGCGCCTCCTTCTCCCACATAGCCGCAAAAACCTGGAACATCCCGAAAGAAATGAAACAGCAAAGACCACCTACAATTCAGAAAATACTAGAAACCTGGCTCTTCAACATCAGATTCAAATTGATAAACCGAAACATTCAAACCGGAAACAAAGATCAGGATGACATAATTAAGGATGACACATCTAGAACAGACTAAAGGAAACTCCTACTACAACAAGAAACGATGCCAGGTTGAATAGGACATTTGACACACGAGGACAGAAATCAGCATCTCTAGCCAACAATCTCACCCGCTCCATAACTGCAACCAGGCATCATACTGACTTGTGTGAATGTTTGCACTTGCCACACTAAATTGTGGACATTAGCATGGGCCTAGACCTGATGGAGTTTTGAATGAGGACACCTGGAGAGAATACGAAAGTTTAGCACCTTGCTTCCAGATAGCAATGCCAATTAACCAATCCACTAACAATTTCACCCCTCGGCTTACACCTCTCAAACTCTAACCAGACAACCACAAGCCTACAACAATTTTCAAACTTCACTGCAACAATAAAACCAGCCACACAGACTCACAACAGCACACGACTACCGGCCGTAACCACCCCAAGCCCAGCCAAAGGAGTTACCAGGCTGAGGCCGCCAACAGCACATCACTGCTCACACTTTTCCAGCGTACTCCTGCCAACCCACCGCCCTTCCGTTTTTCAGAGCCCCCTGCCCCCCCCCCCCCCCCCTCACCAATACTTTGCATCCTCTACCCAAGGAGTCAATTCTCATAGCTGGTTCCCTCCATTTTGAACAATGGCCAGTCGTGAAGGACCCACTGAGTAGATATGAGCGGCAGGCAGGGCTCTAACATTAGTCTCAGTATATGGCCCAAATCAACACCAGGACCAGTTCTACACGCAGAAGTTCTCCCATCAGTGATGGCAAAGGACCACACTGGGTTTGCCTCAGGCTGGCAGACGTTTGCTAATGTCTGCCGGACAATAGATCTCACGGCATGGGCACATAAGCGCAATCATTTACACTCCGTTCGATCGGCGATGAAAAAGCGATCAACCGAGTGGATTGAGATACCTGGCCACGATCATCACAGGATTTGGGTTTGGACCAGTTTCACAGGCTGATACTGGCCAATTTTATTGTACCCTCCAATCAAGGTGAACAGGGTCCCGACAGACCCGGTGAGCCTGCGCAGGGGGGAACTTGGCAGGGACGCCCGTTCTCTTTTGCTCTGACGGTGGAGCCCCTGGCCCTAAGACATTAAGGGGTGGAGAAAGTGGGCTACCAGCACAAGTTAATGCTCTACGCTGACGATTCCCCAACATCCTTGTCGCACATCACATTACATTACATTACTCGATAGGTTCCGGGTGTATCTGCTTATTCCAAATCCATGATCTTGAACGTCACAGAATCTCAGGATAACAGGAGCTGTTAAAAGCTAGCTCTCAGTTCACCTGGGCCTCACATTCGATGAAATACCTAGGGGTCCAGCTAATGGCAAAACTGGCCTTGTACACAGCAAACATCCTATCACAATCAACGAGAGCTAGACAAGACCTGGCAAGGAGGGGCACTTCCGAGATCTCGTGGCTGGGTTGAACAGCAGTAAAAATTAATCTGGATTCCCAAAATGGCGGTGAAAGAATTACAGGCGTAGCTCTTTCATTTGGGCCAGGAAACTTCCCAGGGTGGCCAAGCACAAGCTTCTAGAATAGCATGGGGTTCGGCAGTACCTGCCATAGAGAGCCATCTTTTTGCAGCTCAAATTACCCCTGTTCTAGAGAGGCAGGCGGCTGGGACTAATCCGAAGCACTGGGTCACAATTGACCAAGAAGAGCTGGGAGCCCCTATACTGGTGCTAGCTCTAGACTCCCAACAACAAACATTACACTGGAATGACAAAGCTGTGCAATAGTATGCGAACACTTTTTCCCTCCCCCGACAAGGATTTAGGACAACAGCGAGTCCCCCTCCCCCCCAGGCTTGAATAGGGGGAACACACCCATGGTGGTCAGTAGGAGGGCTTCATAGACTGACAACTGTTTCAGGATAATCTCCATCTAACGTTAGACCAGTGTAAACAAGCCTTTCAAATTGGGGACACGGATAGATATGACTATATTCAGTTGAGGCACTGGACATCACGGGCCAATGTAGCAACTCGAGGTAAGCGGAGCACAACCACTTACCTATTCACAGGGGACCCCCCCCCCCACCCCCAGCAAAATTGGCGCCCATGTACAAAGTATTAAACTCCAAGAGGTTTAAAGCCCCCCACATGGATAGATGGCAAAGTGGGCGGAGGATGTGTGCAGTCCCATTGATGACCTGGCAGAACATCTGAACGAGGGTGGGCAAGGCGTCTCAAGCAGTTCAACTCAAAGAAAATGGTCTCAAAAAAGAAATCCAGCCCGGTCACTCAACCATTAGGGGCGGCTAGATTGGTTAATAGCAAAACATTGGAAAAGCCAAAGCGAGCCAGACATTAAAGAATAGTGGGCATGGATATGGTACGTAGATGCCATGTGTAAAATCGATGGGGCAATGCAGGGGTGTATGCAGCAATATCTGGTAGATTGATTCCTTAGGTCAGTGCACACGATAACACTGATCATCAAACCTCAGATTATATAATTTTTGCTAGTCTAGAATGAATAGAAACTGCTGAACAGTAATACACCACTGTTTGAATGTTAAATGCTGAGCTGTAATTTTTGCCTTAGTATATTGATTTTGATATGATTTGAAGTTTGAATTGGTGCTTAACAGTTCTTGAGAGAGATTTAATGCATGGGCTCTGAGCGCATTGGACTGTGACTTAACATAAATACTGAAGGGGCGGGTTGGGAAGATGAACCGCCCCGAACCCTGCTTGTGTAAGGTTAAGATGCAATGCAGTGGCATATGGAGTATATTGTAAATATGCTAAATAATAAGGTTTAAATAACTGCTCCTCCGTGTGGTACAAGACCTATCCATGGGCTCTTTGCCAGTCTTGCCCACTGAAATCCTGCCAAATACACAGTAGCAGTGGTCACCTTCTACTGTAGTCGGCCACATCCAGCTGGTGGATCTCAGGAACTGTTCCTTCACTTCAGGAAATCTGAACCATTAGCCAGACCACCCCCTTATGCCAGGTGTTTCAATGGCGTAAGTAGTTTGCAAAGTCACAAGTATGGGCTGTACGGTGTATATTTGTTCTTTTTATGCAAGTTGACGTGGGGAATGTTCCACAGCACACATGTACCATTAGTGGGAGTCATGTGCCGCCCCACCCCCCAGTCACCTGCTTAGCGTGGTTGAAGGTGGCACTTTTGAAAGGAATTTCCTTGGTGGAATACTGTACAAGTAGTCAGTAACTGGGCATTAACCTTAACTTATGGTGCCTAGTACAAACTGATTGTGATTGTCTGCCATTTGTGAGCAACATTATTGTTTTCGCTCCCTCCACTCTTCCCAAAGTGAGAAGGCAGAAGGGCACCTGGTGAAAGAAGTCACGGTAGCAGCCGCCATCTTTGACACCATCTCAATTTTCTTTTTAGGCAGGAATGCCCCCCTCCAATCGATAATGCTGGGTGGTGGTGCCACCATGCAATGAGGTAGTCTGAAAAGCCTGAGAGACTTGTAGAGTGGACCCTCGTATATAGTAGCTGGACAGTGGGTTGGGGGGATTTCATAAGCTTTGGTTCCTTTTTAGCAGTGCGGTATAGACTTGCTTGCCACAAAGGGTAGCTTTTGTTTCAGCCATAAGCACAGCCTACATACCATTTGTACTTGCAGCCCAACTTCCCAACGTCGCTCCTTCAACTAGGGCTACTTTGTGTAAGTAAACTAGCTCAATTTGGAAAATTGCCCTAAAAATGGAGTATACCCATGTAGGGCCTCTTTTGTATCTTGGCAGTCCAAGACATGCTGTGGACATAACCGAAACCCACGTAGGACTTCACTCTTTAGATTTTCTTTCCTAGTCTGCAGGAAAACGTACTCGCAAATCTCCAGTCGTGAAGCTGTGTTCGGCTGAAAGGAACTCCCTTGGCAGTGTCATCTTCAAAATATTCCTCAACTCCCTCTTGCACGTTATGGGAAAGTGGAAACCTCCCCTCCGCTGCCTCCCCACCCCCCCCGGTTGTGCGTTAAGCTACCAAGTACATCACCTGCTTGGGTGACGTCTTCTGGGACGTTTCCTGTAGTGTTGACCATACTAGTGAATGCAGCGGATTAACATCTTTCCGCTTAATGGATGCAGGTCTTCTTTCTCTAGGTGCCTCCAGTATGGCCTGGGTGGCTCTTTTGATGTCATGCCCCAATACCAAAGTCCAGCAGTTCACAAATGGTCTGCGAGACGTCTTTCAGCATTGTGTCGTGCAGTGTCGTGATCTGCGAGTGTGGAGCCCGTTATATTTTTTTTGTTTATGAGGCATCTCCGAGGAAGACTCAAGAATAGTGGTCTGTAATACAACCAGTTGTTGCCTGGGCAGTGTTGGCTTTGGTGTGGGGTTGGCTCTGCTGCAGCCTTTAGCAAATCATGCTTACGCAAGTTTGGGTGGGAGGGTCGGATATTGGAAGAGACTGCAGGAGCATTTTAAACCAGAGCCTTCCGACTGCCTCTTTGAGGACCAATACCGAGACAGGTGTCTTGACCCTGATAAACACTCTGCCCTGGTCTCCAATGGTATATGCTCTTGCTTCCTCCATAGTGCAAGCATGCAAGCGTAATTTCTAAAGTCTTGAAATGTTCCTTAATGCCGATCGCCGTACAGTCTGCACTGGTCGTTCAAGATTTAAATATCCAACTTCTCAAAACGATCGAGTGCATTGAAGCAGCATTTTGGTTATCCGCAAAAAGGTGATACAAGGACAGGGGTGCCAGTTACCCATCTTGCTTTGCAGTTAAAAAGCATGTAATACTCTGACTGGGGGAGCAGGCAGGCATATGCTGCAAATCCAAACAAGGGTCAGAAAATTGTGTAGGCACATCTACTTCACTGGATCCCATTTACTGACTAGTCTCCTTTCCTGATAAACCAAAAAGCAGAGTCGACAAGTCATAGGCCTACCATTCTCAATGCAAATCTGGGAGCTTAAATTGTGCATCCATGCACCTTAAAAACGTACCACCCCCCATAAAGAACCGACCACGATGCCCATGAAAAAGTTGACTAGGCATATGTATTAAACTAGTCAACAGAATATGAGGAGCAAACCCAACAAAAGGTCAGGCAACACAGGATTGCAATTTTCAGAGAACCACGGCAGACCCAGATCAAGAATTTCCCAAAAAATGAATCCAACTATCCAAATGAGCAGAAACTAAATGGGTTCAGGGTAACGGAGATATTGCACAGAATGAAACGAGCCACATATGTGCGATTAGTGTTAGACTATACATTTCAGACTAGACCATGCAAGCACCATGGCGAACATGGGAAAACCGCCAAGAAAGTAGAAGGGACGAGGGGGGGAATAAGTGCCTTCCACCAGTGTAATGCAGTCCATTTGACGTTTGTTCAGGGATCATAACATACTAGGTTTGCATCAGTTCGTTTCCAGTATGCTAAGAAAGCAGCTCCCGAGTTGCCTTTTACTACTGAAAGGCAAAACAGCGTGCCCATTCACAAAGGTGCAAAAGCATGTCACTAACTCAATCTACACTAAACTAACACTTCGACTAAACCACAGTCCATTCAATCAAGTTACCTGCGTGTCTAAAATCGCACAGTGCGAAGGACAGCTACAAGCCATTTAGCTTATTTAATACTTTTGCCTAAAACAGACTTGCATATGATACAAAAGCTAAAAGTTATAACATCACAGCCTAGGCAAACATTTTATAAGTGAGGGGAAACTTTAAGGACCGTTATGTGAAACTACAGTTGCAATAGTGGAATTATGCATCCTATAAGCGCACAAGAGAAACTGCATCGTTGCATGGGAGCCGATTTTGTCCCAATCCTCTGTTATGTGACTACTGATTTATGAGATGACGCATTCGTGATCAAATTCCACTATATGGCTATGAATGAGATCAATAAATCTTACCCGAAACGAGAAGCACCCACTTCTGCAATCGCACTCTCCACTTTGGCGGCTTGACAACTAAGAATCTTCAAAAGAATAATGTTCAATGGACGGTCGGGGTGGGGAGAAACCGAACCTGCAAAACAAAACATTGTTCTATTATAATAATATCCAGCTAAGTTAGGGAGTCCATAATTGTCAAAAATCAAAGCTACTATGATAAATTTACGACACTTTAGGTACTGAGGTTTTGGAACCGTAAATAGGAAACCTAGTAATATGAACATTATTCGGTTAGAGCTAGGCAGATCAAGAGTTTAGAATCCGAAGTTGCATCATGAGTTAAACAATGTTTGTGAATCAATCCATAGTGCAGGCACTCGCTATTTAAGAACTCAATTACTTCTTGGCGCAGCTGTAAACTATTTGTCAGGGTTATAATAAAGATGTAATGATTTGGAGCAGCACACAATCCATGTGACGCTGCATTAACATTTCAGGTCACAGAAGACACGCATGCTGTGCTTGTGATGTGGTCTGGGTGCAGATTACCTTATGGCTACCAACTAGATCCCACATTGCAGATGTCTGCTTTGACCCCGCCCCCCCCCCCTTTAGTGAAGTATAGGTGAATGAATCAAGCCAATTTCCCCTCTTCAAAGTGCGAAACTTACTGCAAACTGAGGTCCATGACCAACATATAACCAGTCTACATATTGAATTAAACCGCTTCATTAAAGGTTTTTGTAATACGAAAACATGGAGACAACTACTTCAGTGGACAATGGGAAGGGGCGAGGAGTTGCAGGGGTGTGGGGCATGAGTGGGCAGTAAAGATAAGGAGCAGTGAGCTAGAAGGGCCAGAGCTACTGAAGGACCAGGAATTACCTGTCTCGGGTTACACAAGGATTTGAAATGGGAGGTAAGGTGCAACTGTGGTTATACATTTATATAGTATCAATTACAACCAAATGGAACAAGTCTTCTTGGGCAATCAGAATATGCATTTGTATTTATTTGTATAGCGCACCTGGCCCAAAGGCATCTGGGCGCTTATCTTAGGTTGTGGTTCAAGGCCTCAGTGATGAAAGAATGTGCAAGATGGTGAGGAGAGAAAAATGTCCAACAATAATGGTTATGAGAGTCGCTTACTGCTGTGAGAAGGAGGTGAGAGATGTATCAACAAGGAACAAGCAAGCACCATTGTTAACACTTTGTAGTGGTCGTATAGATTTTACTGATTATATAATTAAGGGTTACAGATGTAATTAAATCCTACAAGAGGGATAATTGAGATTTTGACGCAAGAGGTCTACACTTGTTTCACGTCGAATTAGGTTCCCGAGGGCAAAAGTGTCAGTTAATGAAGGCATTTGGACTTGGAATGTCAAACTTTGAATATAGATATGAATTCTAGGACATACCTCGTCAAACAGAACCAGCTGCTCATTGATTATGTAATTGTAAGCACAATCTATACTGCTTCTATGTAGATTATAGCTTCGTTTTGACAGTGCTTTGTTGTGGAATAAACTAGCATGGTGGGGAATAGACCCTCGTTTTATACAAACAAAAAAAAAAGAAACTTGATATGTGACGATCAGTGGTTAGTCCCTGTAGAACAAATCTAGGATTAAAACAAGGCTGCGCTCGATCCCCGGTTTTATTTAAACTGTACGTGGCCGATTTCCCCCCGATATTTTAAATGGAACACAGAACGTTCCACCAAAAATATACGGGGACTGGCCAGCATATACGGATTAGTTTTATTTGATTTAACTCGGGATAGGACTGCAAAGGTTTAAAAAAAAAGATAGCAGGCGCTCCTCTCCAGAAAGAACATGGCATGATAACCTGTTCTGAGATGAGAGTTTGCAACACGCTTTTTGCTCCCTGTACCTCACAGATGGGAAATGCCCATTTGCATATCAGTGTTTGTCCCGCCCATAGGCAGTCCAGCACCGAAATGCTATGGCAATTCCTCTCTGAACATGAGTACCAACAGCAACCCCATACACGTGTTTAAGGACTGCAAAGGTCATATGATGAAGCGTAGCCTGTGCATCTGGAAGAAATGGTCTGCTGCTAGGTAGTACATTAGAAAAAGCAGGGGACAATATAATGTCACCATTAGAGATAGAGTATAGTGCCAAGTTTAATGTACGGGCTAGAAGTTTTCCCCCTCGAATCATAACTGGCTAAACAAAATAGAAGTATAATTAACCTTCCCGCATCTATCCCAGTCGAAACATTGAGGTTATAATATGGTTTTACCTCACCAGTTACGAATTCGGTGGTAGAGTGCACCCTGCTATGTTCAAAATTGATGCCCAGTAAACTAAACACTAATGATACGCTGATCTTGCTAGGTAATAGTGATTATAATTGATTACGGCAGAGATTAGATTTACTACCGAATATTTGTTGAGTATGGAAATTACACAAGGAGGCAGACATGCCCTACGATTGATAGTTCTGAAAAAAAGCAAAGCGATTTGCAATAGAATTCAGAACACTGAAAAGCTAGCAGATACACGGAATATGTCAATCAAGGTTGTGGCGGACACACCGTTCTTAACTAAACTGTGCTCCGAAGCAATTTTAATGTTGCGAACAATGGCTCAATTGGGAGCATGGCAAGGTCTGCCGTGTGAAGCTCGTCAATGCCAAGACTAACGTTGTCACAATAACCAAAAAAGGCGATGCCAATATTTGCATAGACTTCAGACCAATTCAGGAACTGTTTAGAACCAGCTTTTATATGGAAATCATTCTTATTAGTGGGATAATTATGGTCCCTTCATGATTTTATTAAGATCTGATTATATATGAATTTTCTGGTTATATAATTATGTGATAAACTAAAAAAGCACATTTTTCATTGGGGTCTAGATTACCTGCTGCCTTCATTGTTAGTCTGTATTATGGAAGTGAAAATCAGAATTTGAGCATAGGATCCCACATGGGCAAGCAAGCATCCCCACAACAGTCCCAACCAATGCACCTCACCACAGACGCCCAAGAGTCCCATCTAGATGCAGCTACCTTGCGCCCTCAAAATGGTTTTAAAAAGAGCCAGACACCTGCCCACAGGCAGAATCCAGGTTATTCCAATCTTTCGTTTCCCTTTGCCAACAATAATGAAACCCAAATCACCTTGGATCACAGCATGAAGAGGCCATGCAAACAGCAGCAAATAATTTAAACCACAACATTAGAGGTTTGCCATTTCTGGCGCCACATCAATTGTTGGCAAACTTTGATGTGCTAATGCACATGGTTAAATACGCTCATCAACTTCAAACAGGCACAGCTTCCAAAGAAATCGAAGAGGACATACTAGCCTAGAAATAGAATGTAAAGATGGCTGCACCAAGCAAAGTTAATAATCCTGTATTGGGGACAACCCATCAGTTAAGAAATAAGGTTAAATACTGTGTTCAAGACTAGGAAACACGGCAAGCACTCGGTTACATCAAATTATGCCGTCATAGTGCACAGTAAGGTTTGCAAAAGTGACGAGCAGTACTCCAATCTACAACTGTAGATTATCATTTGGCCGAACAGCGGGAAGCCTACAAAAATATAATCTACATGCTGCTTAACATGCATCTGTAAAACAAAACAGACATGGCTGCGAAGGCCACCGTCGTCCAGACGGTCAATTGATAAGAATATCTCGTAAAGATTTTTTTTCTTAACACTCAAAATGACAGATTATCAACAGCATCAGAAATTGTTGAACGAAATTAAGTGTTCAGGCATACGACATGTCTAAAAAAAAAAAGTTAGAGAAATTCATGTTTTAAGCACATTTCTTTCTTCAGGGATTTGATCCAGAAAAGTGGCTATTCTGGTCCCTAGCAGTCACAGAACGGGTAAAATCAAAGGTTAATGCTCAATTAGAACACGAGTAGGTCAAAACCTGTAACCAAATCGCTCCTCTTCATAAACGCTCAAATGTACTGTACCCTCTTATGGGAACACATTTTATCTTGGGCTCCCAAAAAGCCAATCTGCCACGAACCCAATTGCGAAGCTCAGTCCTTAGTTGCAGAGGGCGCTGGGTGTCGAAGCTTCTTAAATGGTATGTAACATGTTTAGGCCAACTGGTCCATCATTTCAAAGTCTGCCATTGCAATAAACTATATCGCAGGGCTAAAAATGTGCACTTGCCACACAACGCACCCGTCGGAACCAACTTTGCGGAACACAGGAGTGGGAATTCACAGAAATGTAATCTGGTAATGCCAAACTTGCAATATAAAGAGGTTTTACCCAACTGAAAAAAAAAAAAAAAAGCTGGTTTTACCCAATAAACGCGGCTAGTCCCACGTGTCCTTGCTACACAACGAAGGTTGTGCACTGAACTCCAAGTTGCTGCTTTACAAATAGCTTCCAGTGGTACATTTGCAAAGAAAGGGGGTAGCTCATGTACTACACGTAGCATGCTTTTGGTGTAAAATGGAGATTACTACAATTTTTTTACAATCCACCTGGCAACGTTTTTTGACAACTGGGGGATAATGAGAAAAAGCTAGCAGTGTTTAGAGTGTAATATATTGTGCATACTGCCTCCATTTTCACTTATCCTTCTGAGACGTGATAAGGAAGGCACTGTGTAGAATTATAATTCGTTATTTCTAAACACGCTTAATACCCAGAGGTTTCTAAGCATGGACCCCGGGATCGGACTTGTGTTGCTCTGCGTCGTCTTGCTTCCAAGGCGAGCGCGCGTTGCCTCTGAGCTATTCTCCCGAGAGCTAGGCTTTGTACATTGGTCAAAAGGTGGACCCAAAACTTCACAGCACAATATTCACATTCCATGTTGGTAGCGGGCGTGCAACTTGTGGGTATAAACTCTTTACACCCTAGATTAAAGTTTTGACCACAAAAAAAAAGCCTTGTGTTGACGTGTATGCCGATAAATGCACTTTGTGAATTGTAAACGACGTTCAGAAATTGTGTAGTCTAGTGCAAATTAGGACCTCAGGAGCCAAGGTTGAGGAGTTGGGTGTGTGATCTGGTGGTGGGATTGTGATAACCTTGACAGACATGTTGAGAAGGTGGGAGTACTACAGCAATCTCCCCCATATTGGTTGGGAATAGTGGGACATTTTGTCCACCACTGCGCAGTAGTAGTGCTGAGGAGACCTGCTAGAAGCTCCAATGTACCGCTTTATATGTAGCGCTGACCACCTTTGTGTAGTAAGGTGGGCCCCCGTCACGTTATCTGTTCAGATGGTTGCACAGTTATTCGGTCCACTTTTTTAGAACTACTAGGTTCAGCAAGACCACCACTAGACCTTCAAAAATTGCCTGCACTCAGACCAATGCTTTGGGTAGCCACTGCTAACTGAAGCGCAGGTTGAGCCCTGCATGTGGAAAACTTAAAATGCATGACGCCCTCACGCCAAGGAGTTACACAACGTTTGACTTAACGATGACCATTCACATAACCAACGATTGCACTAGTAGGGTGCACCAAATTGGCGGGTTCGAAATTGCTGGAAGCATGGAGCCATTTATCTCCTGCTTCTAGCCTTGGACAGCCAGGTTAGCTTCCATGAGCTACTTTTGGTTCCCACTGCAATCTGGTGGCATACAAACATAAAAGAAACATTAGACCCATCCAGAAGACATTTAAAGCATCATGAAAGTCAAGTGCATCTAAAAAATTTGTCCAAGTTGGTTCCTTAGGGGTAGCTTCTGCCCAACTAGGTGGTGCTCCATAATGAGCTAGTTGTAGCTCCTCATAAAAATCCTAATATTGGGCCAGTGTTGCCAATCTACCATTGCCCCTAGAATGGCTTGTTTTGACTTGATGTAGACTGCGCTAGTTGATGGAAAAATCCCAATGTGTGTAGACGTGAGGTTTATGTGCGCAGGTGGCATTGCTTAGAACTGTATTAGCCACAGTAATCCAGACAAGAGCACACCAATACCGTTGTGGCGCAGGTGAGACGCTGCTACTGCAAGCACCTTTGTGAACACACATGGCGCAGAGGCAAGTCAAAAGTACCACCTGAAATGAAAATTCCTAGTCGTCATTTTGAAGTCTATATATTTGCGATGTCCGGAGAACACAGTAGGGGAAGATTTCCTGAAGTGCGGTATTCCCGAGTTTCAGGAAATATGTAGACTTCCAGTCTGACTTTTTGGGATTAACTAGGAAGTATAGTGAGTAAATTCATAGCGTACCCCCTCAATGGCTCCCTTTAGCAGGAAAGTTAAGAGATGATCTGGTGGTAGCTTCCTGCACCTTGGAGAATACTCCTGGATAGGCCCCACGTCTGATGTTATCCCCTACCTTTCGGGGGGAGTAGACTGTTTCCGTAAGGGGACTGGTACCAGCAAATTACAGTTTTGTGGTGGAGCCTATCCTCTTTGACTTCATGATCTCGAAGTACTCTGACCAGTATCTTCCATCTGAACCTGTGTCCTTTTAAAGGATTATGTACCATCACCAAACTTAAAAGGGTGTTTCTCTTGGAGATGCATAAATGTAGTAGTAGAATGAATAGTCTGTTGGCCATTTGTCCTTGATCTGCAGATGGACCCCGACCACCCAGCCCCTTGCAAATCCTCCACAGAATCCCAGATTTACTACAGAGATTTTCTCCATGGTTTGTAAGAGTGCCATCACCTTCAGTTATAGCAGATTCATGTAAAGTGGTCTACTTTAGGTGAAGAGAGCACCCAATGTTCATTTTATGTCTTGACATAGACCCCGAATCATGTGCCAAGGCTTCAGTGCTTGCCTTGGGATGCATTTTCTAGCTGAGCAACCTTTCGGACGCAGGTGTGATCTCCACAGCAGGACTATGTCCGCCCTACCGAGCACCTACCTTTATTTCATCTTACCATTTTCTCCGGTGTATAGGTCTAAACAGACTTATACACAAGTGTTTCGCGCCTTGAAACACTTGTGTATAGGCACGTTACAAATGCCATATCATAGCAGACGCTGGTTTCATTGGCAGAGTTCCTCAACCGTAGCAGCGGTTAACTCGCCCACAGATTTCACAGTCCACATAGCATATAGAGCATGTTTCGTGCCCCCTTCTGATCCTGTGGGAGAACGGTTGCATGGAAACGTAGTATTACCGGAGGGAGGGGTACGGTGAACTTATTCTCCACGGGATCCAATTCTAGACTAGCGGTTTGGTTTAAACCCCCCCCCCCACCCTGCTGTGGGCCTTTCAGGATGGTGTGTCACCAAATGGATTTCATGCAAACTTCCTCCTTCGATGAGTCAGGTTCAGAGTTGAGCAAACAAGATTTGTGTTTTGGACTAGAGTAATGGTTAAAAGTAAACCATCATTAAGAACCGAGTTAGCATCCAACCGGATACCCAGGGACAAAAAAAAAAAAAAAAAAAAACACAATCGAGGAAGTAGATCTGCCTGGGACCATGGTTAAGCTGTACAGATAGGGCTGGGATAGGTTAGCAGGAATGCTGCGGCTGATGCCCTTTTTAAATTCAACAATATACAATACGCAACCACTAGACAGCAGCATATGCAAAGAAGGTAGATCCAAGCAAATTCACATGCCACAGAAATAAAGGACAGTTGATGAGCTCACTAGCTATGTGCTCAAGTAAATAGTAAAAACAGCAGAATTCTTACTGCAGGCAATAAAGTGAAATAAAAACATCTGGTCGGCAGTGTCAGGATGAGACCAAAGCTGGCTTTTGGATCTTCGTTGGCACCTTTGAGGACTTCACGTGGCGGGAAACCCACCGGCGGATTCTCTGCCGTCGACGACCTTGACTTTTTCCAGCCAGACAAAGTCAAGGACGATAAGCAAGCGAGTCCTCGATGCAAGTGTTGCTGAGCAGTAGGACATCAAGCTATCCCCCCTTCTGGGCAACACGAAGCGACAGGCTTCCAGCGATTTTAACAAACCTGCGGACTTGAAGGTCCAGGTGCTTCACTTCGGATTCTGCAGCGGTCCCCTTCTCAGGTCGGCAGCCTTTCGAGGGTCTGACTTCCAGGGAGCTTTGGCAAAGATCAGCTGGTGCACAATGGTCCCTCGTAAGCTCGGGTGAGCTTCTGAACAATTTCCATCAGTTAGAGGTCCCCAGATACACTGTTTCTGGTCTCATTCACTCTGGTTCCATGAGTGTGACCCAGCAATCATTCAGAAGGGCAATCATACAGGCATCCAATCAGCCTCACAGTGCATTCAGGCCATTCTTCTCTATCCAGATACTCAACACGAAATGTTGATTCGGACAAGCACCCAGCCATTCAGCACTCTACACTGCATTCATACTAGCTTCAGGCAGGGCTGTCTCAGTCATTGTGTCACACACCAGATAGTAGACACCCATAATACATAAATCGTATTAGTCACTCCATTCACCCAGGTCATACCCCACAGGTGTACCCACAACATAGTCACTGGGAAGGCTCCAACCAGTTTGGCATGGACTTCCCCACAATACCATATATGGAACTTAACCAACAGCCAGTCAGGGGGAGGGACAGAGTCAGGGCTTCCCGGGACTTGGGAAAATCAGATAACGGGCAATAGAAAGCAAGAGGCCACATTGGCCATCTTGTCTCCTATCGGGAATCAACTGATTCCAATGGCAGGGCATCCCAAAATGGAGGATACTCTGAGCACCTGTCAAATTCAGTATGAAGCTGCCATCAGCCCATACCCTGCTCTGTGGGCCACATAAGTGCCCAAAAACACACTAGGAGTACAGGGTTGTACCCCACCCATGGGCACCATGAGGGTATACCAAGGGTCTGTTCACCATGACCAAAAAGGAAGAGCTGCCATGCCAGGAGTCCCGCACACAAGAGTAGAGGGCAAGGAGGCCCTGTCCCCCCCAATGCATTTCCAGCATCACAGGGACCCACAAGGGCTCAGACAATGGGGCAAAATGTCAAGATTGCAAAATGTGGGCGATCAAGTGCAGGAGAAGTGGGCGCAAATCCCAAGAAAAGGGGCACAAGGCCCCAATAAAGAAATGTTACTGGCCTATGCTTGGCTCCACTGCAATATGCTCCATGAGAGGAGCAATCACTATGCATTAACCTAGGCCCTTGCTGGACTGAGTGTACTTGTCCCCCTCACTCACATGACCTTGAATGTACTAGGCTTAGCACGTCTGTACTGTCCTCATCAGTCTCCCCTCCCTAGCTTGGTGGTCCCCTGAACTACTCATGCATAGGCACATTGGATTCCAAACTACCAAGCAATCTGAAATGTTGCCAGGCCTAGTACTAGGTTCCCCCTCCCCCCACCCCCCTCCAACCCCGCCCCCCCCCCACTCCTGTCACGCACTTACACTAGTATATTATGCCCCTGGATAGTATGCTACTTTTTGTTGGATCATTCGGAATCTTCAAGGCCTAAGTATGCCGATTATTCCCTTGTCCCATTCCCACCTTGAAGAGCTTTGAAGCGCTTTACTTGTGTAAAAGCGCTTTACAAATAATTACAACTACCTAGGTGCCCCAAAGACAAATCCTCATAATACAGGCTGGCACCAGAGGGGAGCAGTAACATAGTGGCAGACGGCCAAACAGTATCCTTTGGACTTCAGTGAGCGCCAAGTGAACATGGTAGCTCTACTCGGCTGCTTGTGTCAGCACGGACTAAACCTTCAGTCAGGACGTGCATTTTGGCAGTAGCTGCAACAAACCCACCAAATAGCTTCTTCCGGGTACATACGTCAATACCTCAAAACTATCACATTTAATTATTCATTGGTACCAAAATATCCATTCTTGTGCAGAGGATGCATCCCTGCTGCAGATTGAAAGGAGGTTTTTGTTGACCACATACATACATGGGGTTATACACCACATTTTGGAGGTCCTATAATAGTGTTTAGGCCTCTAGGCTATGTCTCTGCTCCAAAGAACTTGCATAGCAATGGTTTTCCTGGGGCTTTTCTTAATGTCTGAACTTAATAATCGGATTTTCAATGCTACAGAGCCACTTTTTACGATTCCGCTAGGTGCAGACATTGCTGGCTCTCAAGACAACTACCACAGGGCGGCTGAATGATTTTTTTTGATCGAGTGCATGAACGTGGCCATATAATCATTGCTTTTCAGATTGGCAAATCTGTGCTTAAGCCATCCTTACATTCTCTGGGGCAGATATGGATTGCTGCATCTGCAAGTACTGAAAGGTTGTCAAATGTCCAAAATTGGTGCCACTTTGAGGAACCAACATCTAGGAAGGGTGTAAAGCACTGGCCTTTCGGTTTTTATTAATAAAATGATACAGGTAATTCCATCTATGAAGAGTAATCTGCTAATTAGATTTCCCTTCCATAAACTATACCAAGAGTATAGTGTGCACCAGTACCCTGCTGCATCAGTAAAGTGATTTGCAGCACCTGCCCTACCAACGGCACAGAGCCAGTCCAGATCATAGTTGCCCATCTGTCAGCCATGTCTCTGCAGCGCTGGGGCTGCATTTAAGATAAGCCTGCTGTTCCAAATCTCGGGTGATCAGAGGTAGCCCACAATAGCAGCATGATCAACTAAAATAAAGCTATGCAGAGTCAAATCAAGGTGCATGGCACTAATGATCATTGCAGTCAAATCAGATTTCACACCTTTCAGCTCAGCTATGGAAGGTGAGGCATATTCTAGCCAGCTGGGCAAACCTGCCAAACAAGACTGGAACCTGAATGGCCATGCCTCTTGATTTCTTGAGGGTAGTTAATGAATGCCCTCTGCCAGACAGCTACCCAAAAGGCACTGAAGGAGCACACCCATTCAAAGGAGTAGCCTCAAAAGAGCGCTGCATTTCAAAAGGGATTTGACCCTAGTAAGAAAGGGTTAGAATAGTCAGGAGGGCTCTGTACATTGGTATACATCCAATTTCGTTTCCCTCTGCCCCTTTCCTAAACTCGGATTCCTCTAGAGCAAAGCACTGAGTGCGATGTCAGATGGGCAAAGTCCACTTCTTTCAAGAACAGGGCTTGGACCACTAAGAAAGGCTCTCTTTAGTCCAATTACCTGTGGACCTACCTTTAAGGTTGCCACTCACGACTTGATTCTGGAACACCCCATGAGACGGATTCACTGGGCCTCTTTTGGGAGAGTTGTATTTAATAGAACCCCGATTGACATTCCGGTTATTTTGGGTCACCACTAGATTACATTTAAACCCCTTTTAACAGCATAGCCTTCCCTCAGTCCACGTTATAACAAAAGGCGAAGGTACCTCTTAATTTTACACCATGGAACTGGACATTAGCATTGTGCTGACCTTGAACGCAGGAACGTTAGAGAAGCACCTCAAGAGCTCACCAAAAGGAGGACGTCAAACCTGTGAGCCTTTTACACATCAGCCTCTGAAGTAACAAACCTAGATTGCCAACCTACCTTGTACTAGCTCCTACTTACTGGGTCCTACAAACGTTGTCAACCCCTGCCTATGGAGCTTGCAAAGACAGCCACCCTGGTCTGTGGCTAGTCGCGACAACTCCAACAGGGTATCCCAGAGAATAAGCCATACACCATTTAGTGAACACACAAAAGTCTGTTCAAAGAGAAAAGGCTATGCAATGGCAAACCAGGTTTATAGTAAAGCCGATGTTAAACCTAGGATGAATGATGAATGACCCCTTTCAAGTAGTTGTTCCAGTCCAGGGTTCGAAATTGCCAAGAGCTGGGAGCTATATAGCTCCTGGTTATAGCCAAAGAGAGACTGGCTAGCTTGAAACCAGGCACTACTTGTGACTCTAGGCAAGGTGTGCCATAGAAACAATTATGATATTACCTGCGTAGGTTTGGAGTGTGTATAACAGAATAAAGGAACACCTAAAGCATATTGGATAATGAACAAGTTAGTACACAAGAAAGATTTGCTATACTAGCTGCAAGTTCCAGCGACGAATTTCCTGCCTAGCGGGCGATATCCGATGGAGCTGCTTTTTTATGCCTCCGGTCATCAAATGCCAATTTCGACCCTTGCAGTCTTGTAGTTCTTGTTACTAAATGAAGAACCAACACCTTCTAACCCACATAGACTGCTGGGATCTCAATATGCCAAAACAGATCACACCTCATTACCAGAGGGGCAACGTTCGCAGACTAACAGTAGAGTCACGCCTTTGAGCACTTTTGCTTCAACCCATGGTTACGGCAGACTGATGCAACCCTCTTTTATGGAGTGGGGACACCCCTGCAACCTCCGGTCCCAATAACCCCATAAATTATCCCCACCAGTAATATCGGCTATGGCCTTACCCCGTGACCATATATACAGCAACATTATTGGTGGGGATAATATTACCCGATATCCATGGCCTCAATGCGCTTTGTGGTTGTAACACCAGGGGACCGAAGTCCATGAAAGGGAAGTAAGTTTAGTTTAAGATATGTGTGCGCAGCCTGCCAGGATTAGGACGGCTGGCTAGGCTCCAGTAAGCAACCTAGATCATGCATGTGGGCAGGTGTTGTCAGTGGCTGAGGTACAGTGCTAGTGCAGGAAACTGTGTGCCCAGCTATACCGACATTTTTCATAGGTTGTCGCTCTACGTGGCTATGAATGCAGCTAGACCAGATTTGTCGCAACTCAGCTGCATTCTAGAGTGCATGGATGGGAGCCATGACTGCAGCAGGTGTCCACAGAAGTGGTGCGTTTTATACACACCTTAAACTCAGATTGACTTAACTTCGAAGTCGCTTTCCTGGGTTGAAAGCGATTGGCTGGTCTACAAACTGAGAACTCCCTATTTGAGAATTTGAGATGCCCAAGTCCGAGGGATAGCAGCAAGTGGAGAGCCACCCAGAACCAAAACACTAGAGCAGGGGCACACAACTGGTTTTCGGAGGGCCGAATGTACCTTTGTAGTCTGGCCCACTCTACGTAGCTTCAATGTGTTGTGGTGTGGAGCGGCGGACGGGGAATCACACCGCATAAGCAATGGGGCGAAGCAAGGAAAATTAAATACAAAAAGTGCCCTGGTCATGAAGACTGAGACCTCAGAGTAAATACTGTGACAAGGAACAGGAATCTGCGTCTTTCTTGAACCCCTCTTCCGCTCCGTTACTATCCGTTGCTCTTTTTATGCCTTTCTCCCCCTATCTCGTGCTAATATTTCTGTTGCTCTTTCTTGCTCTCCCATTTTCTTCTCTCATGTTACCATTTCTCTTCCATTATCCTTTCTCTCCCCTCCCTATGTTAATATTTATGTCCCTCTCTTTCTATTTCTTCCCATCTTCCTCGTCTCTCCCCACCGTTACTATTTGTCACACTCTTTCCCCCCTCCTTCCTCTGGACCAATGTTACCATTTCTGCCACCCTGCATTTCTTGCTCTCCCCCATTTCTGTCTTTCCCGTCTTCACTTCTTCCTCGCTCTCCCAGTTAGTATTTGTTGCACTATTTCGCTTCCCTGTTCCTCTCTACCAACATTAATATTTACGTCTCCATCTGTAAAGCACTGGTGGGGGGGGGGGGGAGGGAGTCTACTCCGGCTCTATATGGCAGAGGAGAGGTACAGAGGACCCCAGCCAAGATTCTCTATTCGGTAGCTATAACCGAGCAATCAAGGCCTAGCTTCTCAAGTACAGTGTAGTCCCCAAGCACCCACAAAGGAATGTCCACACGCTATTAGTGTAAACAGTCTTAATTTAATTAAGGTTCAACGTTATATACAGTCACAATAACTCACCTTGTGCTCAGTTAATCTACAATGGCAAATATATACACAGTTCTACGTGGTACCACAATATCAGATTTCATTAAAGTACATCAACTGGACTTAGTTTAAAGGTCACACAAATTAAGTAAGAACAAATAGGCAGAATACTAGCCCAGTTACCTAGACAGTTCTGTGTCAGGATCCCCCACCTAGGCAACCTGTAAATAAAAGATATTGTACAAGCCCAGTCCATATCTCATTTCCTTCCAAATAGTTCTGCAACCCCAATGTACCTGGAATACCGGAGTCAGACGTCGGGCCATCGACTGATCCTTCGTGAACGGCTCCCTTTAAGGCAGGAGCCATGGATCGTCGGGATCCCTCAAAGAAATGGTGAACATGATGAGGTCTCTAAGCCAGGCCCGTGGGTAACAGCAGTCAACCTTCTTCGGGCTCAGCAGTCGAGATCATGCATTGGTTTAGACTTCAGCTTCAGAACGAATTCTAGCAGTGAGAGGCCCCCAGATATACTGTTCTGTCGCATTCATTCTGCTGGGTCACACTCGGGCAACCAATCACTCAGAAGGGCATTCAGCAGTCAGTCAGCCAATCAGGCTTACAGTGCATTCAGGCCATCCTCCTTCCTCCCACAACAAGGAATGTGTATTGGGACAAGTACCCAGTCATTCAGCACTACACTGCATTCATACCAGCTTCGGGCAGGGCTGTCTCAGTCTTTGTGTCACATACAAGAAACTAGACACCCATAACAAGTTCATATTGGTCCTACACTCCATTCACCCAGGTCCCACCCCATGGGTGTACCCACAACATACAGGACTTTGGGAAAAACAAGGTAACAGACAATAGAAAACAAGAGGCCACAGTGGCCATCTTGTTTCCTATCAGGAATCAACTGATTCCAATGGCAGGGCCAGGGTATCCCCAAAATGAAGGATACTCATAGCACCTGTCAAATTCAGCATGGAGCTGCCCCCAGCCCAGACAGGTACCCAAAACACACTAGGGGCACAGGGTTGTACCCCCACCCATGGGTGCCATAAGGGTATCCCAAAGGTCTGTACACCAAACCAAAAAGGGGAATAGCTGCACTGCCAGGAGTCCCACATGGACTCCTGGGCAGAAAATACAGAACACCCATGAAAAAGGACTACAGAACAAGGAAAGGGAGGCCCTGTCCCACCAATGCCAGCATCACAATAACTCTCCCTCTCTTCTCTACCACCTGCGCTTTTAGGTCTTAGTCTTTCTTCATCCATCGTCCCTCACTCCTCAACTCCCCTTTCACCCACATTTCTATGCAGAGGCGGCCAGGGATCATTTTGCTTGAAGGGCTGTGGTGCACCTCCTCCAGCATCCCTGTAAGCAACACTCCAGGAGCTTGCTCCCACCTACCTCAGTTCCAGCTGCACCCCCAGTCCTCCATAGTCTCCCACAAGAGTTCTTCCATGTGTCAAATCTCCCGTGGTTCATGTACATCCTGCATCTGTTTTGCAAGACCACTTCATGACTGCTCCCCCGGAGTGCCCACAGTTCTTTCAAGTCCCATTCAGGCAGACAATGTGGTACATTCAGGGAGGTCCCATCTCCCCCTGTTCCCCAGAGGGGTGTCACTAGGAGTGAGGTCCCACTTGCCCAGACCCCCAGGGAGGGTCTTGCAGAGCAGGCTCGCCTCACAGGGGTAGACGGACACATTTCCCACATTAGTCACAGTCCCCGCCTCAATTTGATGGAATACTGGGGTGGCCAGAAGTCAAAGTGGCCCATGACCAGATGCCACCCCAGAGTTTTTGGTCCTCCAGTAAAGGTTTGAGAGCAGTAACCACTAATGTTTGTCAAGCTTGTTGATTTCAGACAGAAGGGTGGGGGCAGGCAGGCCCATACCTGCTAATGTTTCTCCCTGCGCGTCATAATTCACTGACCTGCCCTTCCTGGCCTACATAATGTCCCCCCCATTTGGGTGACATGCCCTCCTGCGTGCCTGAGCTTGCCATGCCGAAGCATGCCCCGTCATGGCGAGGTCAGGGTCTGTGAAAAGGACATGGGCTGGGAGAAGAGAAGGCCCGAGATGTAGAATGCAAATCCAATCTCGTTTCACAGGCTGGCTGCAATGGGCCCAGCAATTGAACCCTGTGAGCAAGAATAACCCCCCAAACATCAAATCAATCTCACCCGCACCAGCTATGCCCCCTTCCAGCCACAAAGCCCCCCACCCCAACAACCTCCCCCATGCTTGTGAAATGTGCAGGGATCGAGCTCTAGGTGGGGCATGCACGCATATGTCCATTTGAAGGGACGTTTCTAGTCTTGGCTAACACATCAGTGCACTTTTTCTTTGGTCTGCAGAAGGCTTCTGCAGGCACCGCAGGGAAAGACGTGAAAAAGGATATGATCGCGCTGTTAAGCATGGGGGGTGAGGAAGAGGTGGAATATGAAGTGGAAAACAAGTTTGCTCAGGTTTGTGTCTGAGCTGAAGGCGAGATGCCAGCTTTACAAGAGAGTCGAGGCCTTGCAGGGGGAATATACTTTTAGATAAGAGCTCGGCGGTCCTGTTGACACGTGTAAAACAATAAATGTATGCAGGTAAACTGCTGACATCAAGTGACT
Organism: Ambystoma mexicanum; assembly: GCF_040938575.1. Taxonomy (NCBI): domain Eukaryota; kingdom Metazoa; phylum Chordata; class Amphibia; order Caudata; family Ambystomatidae; genus Ambystoma; species Ambystoma mexicanum. Next base: position 752,117,920 of record NC_090934.1, on the reverse strand, counting down.
GACAGCTGACTCCCGTATCGCGATAATTGGTGGCAATTTTCTTCATATCCATTATGATGTATGCACCCCTAGTTGTGGCTCAGCCCACACCAAGCAAAGGAGGGTGGGCATACATTATAATTGAGATTTTAACATTAATAGCCGCTCTAATTGAGGTACAAATTTGTCATGAATGCCTGACCCCAGCAATAGTCCCAGACAAAAGGTTTACTCATGTAATGAAATGCGGACTACTGCTTCATGTGGCCTGTATCGCAATACCAAAAGTATTGATTCTTGGTGGGCCGCATTTCGCACGCATGTTGGGCACCCCTGCACTAGGCAACGCACAAGTACGAGACAAAGCAGCTAATGGAAGCATGCTTAAACATGAGTGTTAAAATGGCGAACAACCAAGACATGAGACAATTAAGCAGTGGGAGAAATGCCCATGGTCGAGAAAGCTTTGAGTGGAAAGAAGCCCAAAACATGAGGTACAGCAGTGAACGTGAACCACCTATGACTTCAGACCCCTGAGCAGTGGGAGAAACACCCAAACCTGAGAATCAAAAGTCCACGGTGGAACACCCAGGTTGTCAAACAAATGCATGAACACCCGACTTGTGAATACCCGAGAAGTGGGGGGAAACGCACAAGCTCAGACCCAACAGCACAGGCAGAGACGCCTAAACTTGATACCAAAGCAATGGGAAAGTGTCTAAATCTGAGACTCCATAGTCATGGACACCCAAGCAGAGGAACAGAACATGCAGAAACACGAGCAGTGTGAGACAATGCCTAAATATGAGACTCAATAGTACATGTTGATGCACCCAAAATTGGGACACCCGAGCAGTGGGATTAAACGACAAAAACCAGACACCCAACACTGGGACACCTGACCAGTGGTAGAAAATGCCGAAACCTGGAAGAGGTTGTTCTGGTTTGGGCCAGTGCTTCTGTGTGCGGTTCAATCACAATATAGATTGAGAGAAAAGGCCAGGTTTTAGAGGACCTTTCTGAATGCAAGGCGATTGCCAATGTTGAGTTGTGGAGCGTTCCAGATCAGAGTTTAGACGGAGTATCATCCACGCAGTCTGGTGCTGTTGTATTTGGGGGAATTTCACTAGGATAAATGCAAGTCTGGAGCATTTCGCTTACCCAGGATTGCATGGTCCCTTGGGGATGCAGACCAGGGACTACATGTCTGAATGTGCATAGGGGGCGCTTCCAGGGCCCAGAAAGCCTGAAACCAGGGTAGTCAAGGCCAGATCAACTACTTGAAAAAAGTTTGCGGTTGCCGGAAAAGTGCAAAAACAGTGTGCCACATTTGTAAACTACATGCACAAGCTATACTCTGGCAACCTTTTATAGACATTGTAAAGTTGCCCTGCATAGCACACCACTGCGGCACATGGTTCTGCAAGAAAAAGGAGGGATTTGGGTTAAAGCAGGGGCGGTGGTGAAAATTGCTTAGCAGAGGGTAAAAACGTTCCAGTCTGTCCAGGGGACAACCTTCAACCATCCTACTTGTGAAGTTATGCAAACCACACAAGATTATATCACGCTATGACTACCCCGGCTCAAATGTGGCGCACAACCCAAAAAAAGTGAATTGTCCAAGGCACTAACTGGCGAGTACTGCTTTTCAGGCTGAGCTAGCCACTAAGCAGGCTGCAGACATGTTCACCAGCTAGCTAGAATGTTTATCAACGCGTACCTAGTCTTCATGGGGGACGCAGAGGCGCCGAGGAAAAGATTCTCAAGTAGTTTTTCAGTTCCTGCCCATTCTATGTGCGATTGCGCAGAAGCCCTATGCCAGAATGTTTAATTGCGTTAGACATGGCAGTTAAAATGCCAAAGTAGTTGTGAAACTGCAAGCCAACACCAACCAGTCGAGATTGACACCTGGGCTTGGTTTGCAGCCGACAAAACTGTGCTGCAACCAAGGAAGAAAAACATCACCACATACGAACATTTGGAGGAGGTTAATCAAAATGGCGTATGTTTAGCACAACAGTCCGTTTTAAGATTGTCCGAATGTTGGTTAAAATGCATATGGCAATTTAAACAGATCTTGGTCGTCAGTGGGCAGCGATTAACCTTCTTTCGTGGTTCAAAACGTGAGTTAGTACTCCTACAGCAGCTTCACACAAATTGCTAGCGTAACACTCAATACCAGACTTGCATCAAGAGACATGATGCGGTAACCGCGATCACAACGTCCAGATGTCAGATAGCAGGACCGAAACATTAACCAAAACAATTGCTTATAGAAACACGGTGCGTGCCCGACGTATGTTTAATTGCCAGATACAAACAGCACCAAGACAGTGTAGTCATTCGCAGTGGATTGTTCCGATTACATAAAATAGCGCATCTCACTTTACCGCATACCCACTGAATACGATGTGCAGTGTATATTACGCAAACCATGATTACATAAAGCAGTGAATGGCTCACTTTTGATGCTCAACAGGGTAGGACTACTAAATCATCTGCGGTGTGCACTATTCAAAACAGTCAAATTTATGTACGGGAATAGCTAAAGTTGCTAAATGTATACCATATTCTATAAAGGGATAACTGCTAAAAAAACTAGGAATTCCTGGGGACAAAGGAAGAAAACTATTCTTGCCCCGCTACGTCCCTGGGGGCTGGCTAGTCGTACTTGATGCTCGGGCTGCAATGGGTGGCGAAGAGGAAGTAGGCCATATCGCAGAAGCGAACCAGCAAAGAAAGGAGAAAGGTGTCATTCTACTAAATCGGGAGGACAAGACACGAGAGATGGTCCAACCCTTCAAATACTGATCCTGGCATTTTGGGCGATGTGTGGCCAGGAATTGTGATGAGCTCCTAAATACACGAATTCACCCACTAAGGCCGCCTGGCTCATCTGAACAGGCACTACTACCATACACACACGTGTACACGATCAGCTGTTTGAAAGGGAGTAAAGGACACACAGATACAAGATCAGAATATGTGAAAATGGACGTTACATTCCACCATTAAGCGTTCGCTCGCACCATGGTAGAAATACAATTTCCAGGCAGAATTACTTGGCCTAAATCTAGGCCGCCAAGCCGAGAATTCGCTCTGGCAAACCCTGGATGCAAACTCGGTTCTTTGTTCTACGCAGGCCGCTGCGCCCACGCGCAATTACAGGCATCCATCGTGGTGCCATTAGCGAAGGAGATAAAATGCTCACGCCAAATTATATTTCGCTGGGGTAAATGTAAATCGTGGGTAGGCTTCCCAACGGGGCTGCGTTCTTAAAGCTAATCTGGGCAGTCGTTCGTTCCGTACAAGCCACCGGTAGACCCAACAAAATACTATGTGCTATTAAAAGGACGCATTTGTGTAAACGACCAGCAGCAACCTCGCTCGTCAACGTTTCTTACGGAATTCCTTTCCTACGGGAAAGGGTGGACATTTCGCACCACCGGCCGCACCCGGGAAGAATCAACAGCACAAACGTAAGGGCCTGTACACCGCTGGTATCCTGGAGGCCCAAACACAAAACACCCCAGGCAAAGACACCCGAAACGCCACATAGCATGATCACTTAAGCTTACAAACAGATAAAAGATGCTTATCCTGACTCTTAAGAGTAGATAAATAACCACGTCCCAACATGCACCACCCGGCGCCATTTTCTATTTGAGGACGATAGCGGCCATTTTGAGGCGCTGCGGTGCCATGCCCAGTGCCTGGAAACCAGTCTCCTTACTTGTTTCACGGCTCCTTCAGTTTTCCGGGCTTTAGTGACACCGACAGGGGAGAAAAAAGAAAAACCAAAAAAGGGGTCCCCGGGGAGGAGCGTGGGGGCGGCAGCGCGGATGCGGGGCGTCTGCTGCAGCTACTCTTCCTCCATGGAGCTGGCTCTAGACTCGGCTGTTATTGCGTCGACTCGGAGACATCAAACCCTGTCTCAAAAGCCCGTGTCAACTAAACCTTCCCAAGCCAACGAGGTGACAATTAGTAGCCGGGTTCTTAGCCAATAGCTCTCTGGCTTTCTGTTAGTGACGCGCTCTTCCACTAGACGTGGCCAATCGAAATTAGAGAGGGCGGGTCAGGGCGTTGCCAAGGCATGGATAAGGTTGGTTGCACTGCAGCACAGCCGCAGTGCACCAGCGCTATTCGCGAATGTGATTAGTCAAACAAGATTGCGTAAAGGCACCATGTAGAATATGGGTGCGGGTGGTTGCGTAACTCGATTTTTTAGGGACGAAGAGTGCTATTTTGTGCATCTTGGAAGTGACGCTTTCCGGGTGGGATATTTTGGGTTCACCCTCTGCTCGTTCACCACCAAGTACTCGCGGGCAAGCCACACAGATGACCATTCTTCTGTTTCACCGTCCACCACATTGTGTACCCGTATTGTCTTCCTTCCCAGACACCAATTAAATACCATTCGCTCTTCGTATCAGCAGCAGCGGATCATATTTGCTTCAATATCTTATCCCACCTCTGACAAGCTGTTATACCTCAAAAACATCATATTCTATGCATTTAGAGGTATTTCAGTTACTGAGCTCTCTAACGTTTGTGTCGACAACGGGGGTGAAAACATCAGATTTTTTTAAGGGGGTGAGAGTCAATTTTAATGAATGGGCATATAGGGGGCTTGGTGGGTGAGTCAGCTGATCGGAAGGCCGCTGACACCTGGCAAATGCGTGTGAGTTGAGAGCTATGGCGTTGCTTTCTCCATAGTCTGGAAATGGTTTAACCTAGGGCCCAAGACAGGCACATCACTTGTGGGCCTATAGGGGTCGCAGCTTGCAACCGCTGCTGTCTCCCTTGCTACCCCTGGCATGGCCTTTGCAACCCCTATTGAAAAAAAATAAAACTTTTTTTTGTGCTATAGTGTATTTATTATTATTGAATATGAGAATTGGATTTTAGAATTCTGGTGCACTGTTGTATGAATATATACAGAGCCAGTGTTTAGCTAAATATATACATTTTAAAAAGGAAGCTCCATGACTGCCTGGGCTATGTAGTAGTTGCTCGTGCTTCCGCGAGCTCTTATCTAAGGTTCTACGATAGAATGTTGAGGGGTTAAGGTTCGGGGGGGACGGTTGGTGGAGGGAGAGTGAAAGGAGCAGGGAAGAGATATGTACGGCGTTCGGGTTTGATAATAAAGACTTAATAACTTACCTGTGGAGGTCTCGTTATTACACTGGCGACGAGGATCTTCAAACCCGACCCACGCGCCTTGCCAGCCGTACACATCATCCGGTACCTCAGCTGATTTCTGGGCTGCGCTCCCGGACGAGGTCGAGCGCGGGCCCCGGCGTGAAAAGTGTCAGCTGGGCCAACGCTACTTGCCTTCAGCGGCCGGCCGAGCCGCGCTCCCGGAGGAGGTCGAGCGCGGCACACGGCAAGGAGTTCAGCCGTGCTACGGCTGAGCGGCCGCTGCCACTAGCAGAGGATCCTGCCGGGCCGCGCTCCCAGAGGAGGTCGAGCGCGGCACACCGCAAAGAGTGCAGCCGTGTTCACGGCTGAGCGGCCGCTGTCAAGCTTGAATCCTGCCGAGCCGCGCTCCCGGAAGAGGTCGAGTGCGGCTTGTGGCGGGGTGCGACAGTGCCGTGCGGTGCACAATAATACTAGGGAGCGGCACAGGTGAGAGGAGGACCCTGGGAGGGGGCAGAGTCCGGCGTTCTTCGTAGCTGTGAAGACGCAAATTATACACGGATGCCCTGTTGTTCGGCTCCGCCCACCACATAGGAAGTTAACGGAAGGCTTCCTGTTCAAGGGTGGGTGTGTCTATATTACTCGAACTGCAAGGAGAGGAAAGTTAACTACTTGTGTGCTGGCATTGAGATACTGTGCTTTCTATTTGCTACAAAATATAGAGGAGGGAAGTGACTGGAGCCTGCCTTTAACAGTATTGTGCATATGTGAAGGTGGAATAATCATCTTGCTAGTCTGCCGTGTTGAACAAGTTACTTAAACATTGTTATTCACGGAAGAGCGCAGAGAGTTCAGGTGTTTCATAGCATAGACCTCAGTCAGTGGCTATGTCGGATCCAGTGACTATGCAGCGCAGCAATGCACGTCCTCCTCCGGCCTTCCTCCCCAATCCGGGGGAGCCCCCCATTGCATGGGAGCTTTGGGTGGACACTTTCAAAGTATATCTGAGAGCGTCAGGGGGTTCCAGAATGTCTGATGATGACAAGGAAGCGACCCTACTCAATTGCCTTGGTACGGAGGGTTTAAGGGTGTTCAGACACCTTCCGGGCCAGGATGTTATGGCTTTGTCTTCAGGAGAAGGAGATGGTGAAGGGGGGCAGGCAGTGATTTTGGCATTTGAGACTGCTCTAAAAAAACTTGAGACACGTTTTGGCAAAAGAGCAAACATTGTGCTTGAGAGGTATCATTTCTTTTCAAGGGCACAAGGTTCTGGCGAGAACATTGATTCGTATGTGACGGCACTGCGCACCCTCATTTCTACTTGTAAGTTCACGGGCATGGCAGAAGAATACATTCGTGACCAGATCATGATGAGAACTAGTGACTCGAAGGTTAGGGAGAGGTTGTGGACAGAGAAGGATCCTCCGTTGGAGAAAGTAATTGAAATAGCCCGTGCCCTGGAGGAGTCAAGGAAGAGTGTCAAAGAAGTGACGGAAAAGGCGGACATTGTACACATGGTTCAGCCACGCAAAAATGAAGAAAGTCGAGCCAGGGACAAGGATCAAAGAGTCACGCCGAATAGCAGAGAATTCTGCAAGAAATGCGGTTGGAGGGGTCATATTGCGGGTGCAAGGGAATGTCCTGCTTCTGCCGTTGTGTGCAGAAAGTGCAAGGGAAGAGGACATTTTGCCCGCATGTGTAAGGCTATACCACAGAAGGAAGTGGTGCGGATGGTGGACCCCGAAGAAGATGATAACAATGTAACTGTTGTAGGATATGTTAGTCCTTCTGCTAGGGCGGATTTGCTTCCAAAAGAAGGTGCACTGTTGAGTGTGGGACCGTCGGGAAAAAGTGCGTGGGCTACTCTTAATGTGAATGGAGTTCCACTCAGTGTGTTGGTTGACACGGGTTCTCCATACACTATGATATCTCCTGAGATGTATAAATCTAAGTTCCATAAGGAGGTGTCTAGTCTTAACCCGTCTGATATTAATCCTTGTGCGTATGGCCGTGTTCCAATTAAAGTATTGGGATATGAGTGGGTTGAAATTGAATTTCATGGCAGAAAAGCCAGAGGAAAACTGTATGTAGCTTGTAAGGGCGATCCGGTTATTGGGTGGGAGGAGCAGGCTGCTCTAGAGATGGAGATTCGACCAGGCAAAGCTGTCCCGGTTTTGTGCGTAAGCAAGGAAAGAGAAGGTAGTTTGCGTGAGGGAAGTGTGGTGTCAGCCGATAATCTCCAAAAGAAATTTCCATCAGTTTTCTCCTCCGTCCTGGGCAAGTTGCGGGGTTTCTCACACAAGATCGTGCTCAAGAGGAATGCCGTTCCCGTTGTGCACAGAGTTAGGCGTGTACCAATCATGGCACGTGAAAGTCTTCAGACAGAACTTAAAAAGCTGATGGAAGCTGGTGTAATAGAGGAGGTAGAGTCATCAGAGTGGTTAGCCCCGGTTGTATTGGCACGTAAAAATGATGGTGGTATGAGGATGTGTGTTGACCTAAGAGATTTGAATTCAAGTATCTGGATAGACAGGCATCCCTTACCGAATATACAGGAAATGCTTTCACTTGTGGGAGGGGCATCTTGTTTCTCCACCTTAGATTTGTCATCTGCCTATCACCAGGTGGATTTGCACATTGAATCACGACCTCTTACATCGTTCATTACGCCATTTGGAGCTTTCCGTTTCCGGCGTATGCCATTTGGTTTGGCATCCGCCTCCGCTGTTTTCCAGCGGGTGATGCAAAAGTTGTTTTGCGGGGTGGATGGTGTGGAATATTTCCAGGACGATATCTTGGTGTGGGGCAGGTCTCGGGAGGAACACAATGAAAGGATTCTACGAGTTTTGGGCATTTTGGAGAAGAGTGGTTTGACGGTCAAATTGAGTAAGTGTAAGATAGGGGTGGAGAGTGTGACTTATTTAGGACACACCCTGGATGCCAAGGGGATACATCCCAAGGCTGAGTTGGTGAAGGCGTTATGTGAAGTATCTCCACCCACCAGTAAGGACCAATTACGGTCGTTTTTGGGATTGGCCGAATATTATAGTAGGTTTATTCCCACGTACTCCGACAAGACTGTGGCCATGAGAGCGTTGCTCAAAAAGGGCGTACATTTTGAGTGGTCAGGGGCATGCCAGCTAGAATTTGAAGGCTTGAAGGCTCAAGTGGACCAGGCTCCATCGTTAGCTTCCTTTTCTCCATCTAGGAAGACGGTTTTGACAGTGGATGCTAGTGAGTATGGTGTAGGGGCAGTTCTTGAACAGTGTTTTGATGGATCGTATCGCCCCATTGCTTTTGCATCTAGGGTTCTTAGTGAAGCAGAACGTAGATATGCTGTCATAGAGAGGGAGGCCTTGGCAGCTGTCTGGGCATCCAAACATTTTAGAACATTCTTGTGGGGAGTAGAATACACATTACGCACCGATCATAAACCCCTAGTGCATGTTTTGACATCTAAGGGTTTGTTCCAGGCATCGTCTAGAGTGATGCGCTGGATGGCGGACATGAATGAGTATAATTTTAAGGTGGAGTACTTACCTGGCAGTAAAAATATGGTTGCAGATGGTCTATCTCGTTTTCCCCGGCATGATGTAAGTGCGGAAAACTCAAAACAGGCTGTGATGAGTGATGAATATGTGTTGGTGGCCAAAGTGTTTCCGGCAGTAAATGAGCAGGAATGGGGTAGAGAATGTGCGATGGACCCTGTGTTGAACAAAATCAAGACTGCTCTTACTACAGGTGCAGGCAAGGATGAATTGGACAAGTCGTTCGGACAAGTATGGACAGAGTTGTCTGAAGGTCCGTGGGGCATTGCCAGGGGTACCAGGTTAATACCACCTGAATCTCTTAAGGCCAAGTTGGTGGAGTTGGCTCATGAAGGGCATCTCGGGAGATCCATGACGAAAAGAAGGCTGAGAGAAGGGTATTGGTGGCCCAAGATGGATGAGGAGGTTGAGAAGGTAGTTAAGGATTGCATGGCTTGTTCAGTCAGTGATAAAAGTAAGACAACGTCGCCCCAACCCGTACAGCCTGTGGAAGTGCCGCAAGAGGTGTGGTCAAAAGTGGCAGTAGATATTATGGGTCCCATGGACACCTTGGGTGGAGGTTTCAGATATTTTGTGGTGTTAGTGGACTATACCTCTAGGTGGGTGGAGGCCACGGCCTTGTCCTCGGTCACCACTGAGAAGGTGATTGACTTCTTGTCAGCAGTGTTTGACAGGGAAGGGGTTCCGGCTGGAATAGTCTCAGATAATGGTCCCCAATTTGTATCAGTCACCATGCAAGAGTTCTTCTCCAAACTAGGAATTCGTCACCATAAAGTGGCTTTGTACAATCCAGAGGCCAATGGATTAGTTGAACGGATGAACAGGTTTGTGAAGGGGGCAGTTCAGTTGGCCATCGCAAATGGTTTGCCGTGGTGCAGTGTGGTGACTGAAGCTCTAAAAGCCTATAGGGTTACCCCTTCTTCCTTTACTGGAGTGTCTCCTTTTGAGTTAATGAGAGGGAGAAAACCAGGATCTAAACTAAGGGTGGCCGCTCTTGGGGGTGGTGTACAAAGTCGCATCAACATGCAGGAGGTTCTTGACAAGGTGCGTGTTAAACAATCCAGTTTTTGGGAATCTCAGCTTAAAAAAAAGAAACCCCTGCGTGTACAAATTGGTGATCTTGTAGTGGTGAAAAATCCAAGATTTGTAGCAAAGGGTTTGTCCAAATTTATGGAACCAAAAATTGTGACCAAAGTAGGTCATGGATACGTTAAATTGCAAGATGGTACCAGATGGAGTTTGAGGAGGGTGGTCCTTGTTAAGGGAAAGCTGGCGGGGACTAAGGAACTGTGTTGTGAGGGAGGTGGTGATACAATAAGAGTTGATCCAGATTATGCCTCTGAGGATGTGGTTCCCCTAGAGAGGGATAAGGATATGGCTGTGCTGGTTGGGGAGGATGCTCGGGTGGGGCATGGTAGGAGGCAGGCGTCTGCCTCGGAAAGTGATGATGTTGTGCCATTAGAAGGAGCTCATGATGCTAAAGGGATGGATGTACATTCTGAGTGTGATTCTGATAAAGGTGCTTTTGGTTTGACTGGTGTGGATGTAAGGGTTGCAGAGGAGTTGTCAGTGCTTGCATCAGATAATGCAAGCATAGTTCCACACGGAAGGGGACAGTGTGGAAACTCTGCCCTTGCGGAGTCCTCCAATCAAGTGAATAATCGCCCAAACCGTATAAAGAATATTCCAGCCAAATACAAGGATTTTGTTTTAGAATTTGCAGATGATTAATGCTTGGACTGTAATCATTATCAATGTTCCATATAGATAAATATGCCTCTTATTGCATATTAAGGATTCTTTCTGTCCTACCTTACCTTACCTATGTTCATAATTAATGAATGTTCATTATGGAGGTTTACAGGGGGAGATGTGTAGTAGTTGCTCGTGCTTCCGCGAGCTCTTATCTAAGGTTCTACGATAGAATGTTGAGGGGTTAAGGTTCGGGGGGGACGGTTGGTGGAGGGAGAGTGAAAGGAGCAGGGAAGAGATATGTACGGCGTTCGGGTTTGATAATAAAGACTTAATAACTTACCTGTGGAGGTCTCGTTATTACAGGCTACATACGCCACTGAGTCTCGTGCTTTCAAGAGTTCTGTAACTTTTCAGTGGGTTGCTTAGCAACCACGAAAAGTTAGGGAACTCTTGAAAGCAATAGTCCCTGCTTTCACCCAGCCCGACTCTTTCTAGGGCCTGGGACCAGGACGGCCAGAGCAAAGCACTGTGCTGGCTCTGGGGCTTCTTTCCCATCACTTGCTCCCAGAAGGGCTCCAACAGCCCAGCCGCCCCTACCCCCAAGAGGACCTGAATGTTGTTACGTGGGACCCGCCTGGGTGTGTTGCCCCTTTAAGGGGATGTGTTTGTCCTCACGTGTATTGCCCCTTTAAGATGGGCCATGACGGCGTCATGGCCCAAGCTAATAAAAGGAGCCCCTGCAGGCACGTGAGACAGAACGGCTGCAGACTCCATGAGAGGTTGGTCTGAGTCCGTGTCTCACTTATTGATGTAGGCGGTAGGCCTACCTGTGGAGGCACAGGCCTGCAGGTCCTGTTGCCATGGGACCCCTTTGCCAGGACGGTGGCCAAGGTCCGCATGGTCAGGAGCCTGGCAGGCTGTGCCCCCACCCCGATGGCGCTGGTGTCCCATAGCGCCGCGGGGCCTGCCGGATGGACACGGCAGGCCCCAAACTCCCACAGGCGCTGGGCCTGTTTGGGTGCTGTGAGGAAGCAGCACCCCTGTGTCGCCTGCCATATGGACCTGGCAGGCGACCCCCAACAATGGCGACGAGGAGAACGGGCCCGCGAGCCCAGAAGAAGTGGAAGTGAGGCGGGCCCGACGCTGTCAGGGCCCGCGTGAAGGGAGGAAGCTGCCCCCACCTCCCACGGAAAGGAGAGGCGCCAGCTGCGGTGATTGCTGCCTGCCCCCCCCTGTGTGGAGAACCAACGAGGGCGGAAGGGGGGAAGCCCCGAGAAGTACTGGCGGCCGGAGCCGCAATACGATGTTTGGCGGCCTCCGGCCGCAACAAAGGGGAGCGGCCATGCCGGCGGCGTATCCGCTGCGAGGTGGGACGCGCTGCAGAAAAAAAAAAAAAAAAAAAAAAGAGGCGGAGGCGGGGCCCAGCAACAACGGGGCCCGCAAGGACAAAGGACGGCGAGCTGCCGGCCCGTCTCCCGAGGGAGACGGGGAGACGTGACGCTGTCCCATAACCATGAGAGGTGCCCCTGGGAGGAGGAGCTGCTGCCTCCACCCCGTGTGGAGGGGGATGTGCGGCGGTGGCCGCGTGAGCTGCCCCACCTCACAGTCCCGAAGAGAGAAGAGGCGGCCCCGAACCGCGAGCGGCGTCAGCCGCATTAAGATGCCGGCCGGACCCCCTGGCCGCGGCAGGGAGACGCTGCCCCCCCCGCACGAAGCGGCGGCATCTTCCGCGTACAAAACAGCTGAGGCGGGCCCAACATCAACCGGGCCCAGAGAAAAAAAAAAAGTCGGCAACAAAGGAAAGTGGCATCAGCCGCACGAGCTGATGCTGGGCCCGCCGTAAGGGGGAAGAAGATCCCTGATGGTGGGTCCTCCCTGGCTGCGGCCCTCTGTATGGGGGTCCTCGTGTGGCCAGGGGGCAGCCTGCCCGCAAACCCTGCTGTGGAAATAGTGCAGCTGCGGGCAGGGAACAAACATCCGCCCGTGAGGAGAGACACATTGCCCCGCCAAAGGCCGCGGCCCTCTGAAAGGAGGGTGCTCGTGCGGCCAAAAGGGGGGGGATCTAGCCCACGCCCCGTCCCGCGGCGAGAAAAAGAAGGGAAAGGAATAAGAACGTCCAGTGGGAAATATAGACTGCCCCCAGCCGAAGCAGTGAGACCGAGTGCCGCTGTGGAGCGCCCACCTGTCCCACCTCAGCCAGCCTGCCGCGAGGTGCCCTGGGCAGAGTAACCGCCCCCAACAGTTCCAGGCGGTGAGACATAAAAAGAAGCAAACACTTGCGGTTCACTAAACATTCAGGCTGCTGGCAGGGCGATTCCACGCCGCCCAGAGGTACAGTTTGATGCGCTCTATGTCAGAACTGAAAGGTGCCTGATACTCCGTGTCAGCCCGGGTCAGGCTGGAGGTGAGAAAGCTCTGGATCCGAGCGGCACAAGAAAGAACCCGCTCCCTTCAAGATCCGGGGCCACAGATGGATGTAAATCCCAGCAGCTCTACAGGGTCGGGGAGGCGAAAGTGCGAACATGGCCCCCGCAGTGATTGGTGAGGAGAACAACCAAGCAATCTTGTGTTGAAGCTGTGCCATCAGAGGCCTCAGTGGGATCCCGGGCCAGAAGGCAGTGACATGCTGTGAGATTACTAGCCCAGAGTTCTCCTCTCCACGTCAGCAATGTTCCTGCGCTGCCCAGGCAGGGGTTTGTGTCTCCCTTATGGTCGGAGCACACCTACAAAGATCGGCTACAGCAGTACCCGTGTCTCTGTCTACTGCCAGACACACACGAGAGGCAATACCCGGAGAGGGCCACGTTGCCCAACGTGCCTCAATGAAGATTCTGGGCTGCTGCTGTCGAGAAGCCACGGTGCTCTGGAAGGAGCAGGAGAGAAGAGAATGCATGCTTCCCGTTGGAGCTCTTTACATCGAAAGGGCGCTCCATTGGAAAAAAATCCCAGGCGGTGAGTGCACCAGACACAAAGCAGAGCGACAGCACCAGCTCCCATGGGGTCCACACCACCTTCATAGCGGGGCGTCCACCCTCGTATACTAAGGCCCCAGCCACGACGTTGGACATTGTGTGCACTGTACACCGCACTAACGGCACCGTCCATGAGGTGCTGCAGGGGATGCAGCGTTGGCAGCAGAACAAGACCCGGTACCCTGCTACATCGGTCGGAAGGAATGCCCGACAACATGGAGGTGATCATATCCCCGAACAGTGCCGTCGGAACATAATCCACCCTGCCTATCATCTTAGTGGCACTGACTGACTGCCACGGAGGACAATCTGGCTGCCTGTCATTAATGACACCCTGCATACTATGCCATCGAAGGGACAAGCTCGACAGGCTGTGGGGAGGATACCTGCTGGACCCCTGAGTTCAGTCGACACCTTGGGTGTGACCAAGTGACCAGGCAGCCTTGGACCATAAAACTAAGAATCAGGGCATTAGTCGAGAAATGGGTTGCAGCTCATGACGAGTGCTTGTGCGCCTTTCTGTGCCCCTGGAGGAAAGAGGTGTGCTAGATCGGGGGAGCATCGCCGACAAAAAAGGGGTGAGTGATGCCATGTCGCTCCGTAACAAATCAACAGCACACGGAGCAGCCTGGATGCCCTGTGACCCGCGGCGCGCTACTCTGCTCTAAACATCAAGTGACTATGCCGATGTGGCCCCTGGTACCCGCTAGGTGCGGCTTTGCCGGCTGTGAACTACACCATCGATGGACCTGAACTTGGGAAGTGACTCCTGAACGGACACGGATGGGAGATGGACTGGTTTCCTGCTGCCCCGCTGTTGTTTAAAGAGGACTCAGTAATCTTGTGTTTGATGCTGTGAACCTGCATAGTAACTACATGCTTTAAGGGGTCTCAGGCGAGAATAATCGGGTGAGGCTGTGCTCCCACAGTTGCGAGGTGTGCATGCAATACCGGTAGACAACCATGGTGTTTGTTTGTGTAGGTTATCTTTTCGAGCCCCAGGTTAATAAAGGGTTTTGTAAACTGTGGTAGAACTGCCGATGTTCCTCTAGCAGCTTACCTGCAACGAATGTCACCTGTGGAGTGTGTTTAGAAATGGGTTAATATGTTAGGTCTTTAGTGGTGTGAGCAAGCTGAGTATGTGGCGGTGGCAAATCTCATCATTTGCCCACTCCACAAGTTCTAAACCAACAAGCATGTTAGTGTTTTGTAACAGGCGGGATGCCTGGATGTTTCAGCACTGTTTGTTTGTTCATGATGAAAAAGGAGGAGTGTTGAGGAGTGTTACGTGGGACCCGCCTGGGTGTGTTGCCCCTTTAAGGGGATGTGTTTGTCCTCACGTGTATTGCCCCTTTAAGATGGGCCATGACGGCGTCATGGCCCAAGCTAATAAAAGGAGCCCCTGCAGGCACGTGAGACAGAACGGCTGCAGACTCCATGAGAGGTTGGTCTGAGTCCGTGTCTCACTTATTGATGTAGGCGGTAGGCCTACCTGTGGAGGCACAGGCCTGCAGGTCCTGTTGCCATGGGACCCCTTTGCCAGGACGGTGGCCAAGGTCCGCATGGTCAGGAGCCTGGCAGGCTGTGCCCCCACCCCGATGGCGCTGGTGTCCCATAGCGCCGCGGGGCCTGCCGGATGGACACGGCAGGCCCCAAACTCCCACAGGCGCTGGGCCTGTTTGGGTGCTGTGAGGAAGCAGCACCCCGGGGGCGCCTGCCGGATGGACATGGCAGGCGACCCCCAACAATGTGCTGTGAGGAAGCAGCACCCCTGTGTCGCCTGCCACATGGACCTGGCAGGCGACCCCCAACAATGTGCTGTGAGGAAGCAGCACCCCTGTGTCGCCTGCCATATGGACCTGGCAGGCGACCCCCAACAAATGTCATGCCTCAACGTCCTCCAGGGATTATCCTCTCACGGGGCACACTGAGCTGGAAACTGCTGTGGCGTTGAGCACAATGGCAGCCACGGCGCATGCAACTGACTACATATCCCACCCACCCTGGTGTCCCTTGACTGCGTGGAATGCTATGCGCTGTTCATTCCACACCTCACCCAGAAGTTCGCTATCTAGCCTACTCCGTGAGACATAGTGGTGTTTCTCAACCGTTGCTTTCCTTTGCATGGCGCAGCTGCTCTTCGGATCCTGATTCCCTGTGATTCCTGGCTTTTTGGACTTCGACCCTTGGCTACTCATTTCATGGCACCACGTTACATCCCCTTCTGTTTTCGATGTTTGGTACAACCTTGGATTGATCTCCCGGTCCCCTGCAACATGGCTAATGGACACCAGCGACTCTCTTTTCTGCCTCCGCCCCTTGACGTGAGGCATACGGGCCCCCTTCCCAGCGTGAGGCTCCAGCTGACTAAGCTCTCGTATTTCTTGTGCCTTCCTCTTCATATCCCTTTGGCACATACCTACCTGCTTCCGCGGCCCCATTGTGTCATTACCCCTCATCCAGGACGCTACGCTGCTCATTGAGGAAACTGCAGTTTTCTCTGGAACTTTGGTGTGTATAATGCTGGTGGATTACTTTGGGACGCTTTGCTGTATATCATCATTTCACCTTCCTATTTTCGTAAATTCCTCTCTACCAGAACTGCTCCTGCTGCTGGGACATTTCTGCGCCTCTGGAACTCGGTGACTCTTTATGTTATCCCCTTAGCTGCGCCCTCATGCTGCCCGGGTCAGGGTCTCCCTTTGGAACTCTCCCTTGGAACTACATTTCATACCCGGAACACTCCTATTTTGGCTTCGCCTGCAACTACTCAGCCTCGGCTGCTTGCAGTTTCACAAGTAGGTTTCCTGCTCTGTTTAACGGGCCAACAGGTAAGAGTGGGGTGTTACTGGTGGAAGCGCAAAGGACTTTCCCGAAGTCATATTCATTGCTTGTGTTTGTTCTTTTTCCCTATAGCTCTGCTGTTGCTCCTGCCTTTTCACTGAAGCATCTAGCCTGACAGGTATTTTACTACCCTTCAGGCTGCGCTCTTGGGGTAGAATGTCTCCCATTCATCTGTGAAAAGAGGCCTTAGTTGCCCTTAAGAACTAAGGCCTTTCACCTGTTGTGACTTCCAACACGAAGGTCCGTGCAACATGACACTGGAGCAGCTGGCAGAGGCACATCAAGATTCCTGTAAGGAAGTTTATTTTTATGTCTTCTTTTTAACGTTTTAAGGTGATTTTTCTTAGCTCATCTTGACACAAAATAGACATTCTCCTTTGTGTGTGTGCAATCCTGCTGTACTTCCTTGAGCTTTTCTTTTTTGATAAGCTTTATCAAAATCGATGGACTATCAGGAGCAGTTACAATCGAACTTGTATTCAGATCAGGTGCTACATCTACAGGATGCATCTCCATATTTTTATCTCTAGAGGTGAGCTGAACCAGAATAGTTTCAATTTGCTTGAGTCTATCGTGTTGCAATTTTGCTATTTCTAAGTAGTCCATTTTTTCATCATCTGGAGGGACGAGGTTTTCCACTCCAATATTATCTTTACTCTGAAGTATTTGCGCAAACATCGCAGAGATTCCATGCGAAAGAAATGGATCATCTAATGTTTGTGAACCGATATTTTTTGTTTCCACTTGGCCAATAGAGTGTAGTAGATCATTTTAATTATTAAGGCTGCTGTGATGTGACACTCTGCATGATAGACGTGACAGGCTTCTTGCGCCAGCATGTAGCCTTCAATTTTGGCTAATTGCAAGTTATTCTTGTCGAGGTCCTTTTTCATTTCCTGCAAAAGGATATGCGAATATTCGTGTCCACGATCGAGCAAGTTTAATATTCTTGTGAATATTGGTAGATCATTGAACTTCGGCTCGAGTAATTCATCATCGGGGATATCTTGAGATAAGGGTAGTTCCGGCAAATTTGAGAACTTAAAGATTGGCACGGACGTGTTCAAAGTTCTCTGTTCCACAGTTGGATTCTGTGTATTTACTATGTAAACTTCATTCGTAGTAGGCGAACTGGTTACAGGAGTTTGTATGAAGCTTTTAGCTTTTTTTTTCCATATCGGGGCTTGAAAGACTGGACTCAGTAACGCTTGCTTTATGAAAGTGTACATGTTCCCTTCGCGGTCCCTGAGTAGATGCTGGTGTAGATGGCCCAAGAGAGAGCCTTACTCTTTTATCAAGATCAGACATGATGACAGTAGCGAGCATGGAAATGTCAGAAATAGGAAGATATTTGTTATCGTGTATATCAGCAATTATTTTTTGTACATTCGATGTATGCTCATCTACATCAAATGGGTCATTTGTGATGTCCTCATTCGCCTTTTTTAGAGAGCAAATTTCTTTTGGATCAGATAACCCTATCTGACTTTCTAGGGCCAGCTTCTGCTCAGGGAGAGCCCTCATATCATCAGAATGGATAGACATAGATAAGAATCATGTTTTCCCATTCAAAGAAATAGAGGTACTATTATTACTGTTTTTTTGTTTACATTTTTTGGGGATTCTATCGTGGGGAGCATTTGTGATGGACACTCCTTCCGCTTTTTACCATTTCTCAATGTTGAATCCATAGTACACGTACTATGCAGAATAAACGCCACTCAAGACACTTTAGGGTCCCACAAAAGCAAATACCCAAGTTCCCACTCAACAAAACTGATCAATTTACCCAGACCAAAACAAAAAGTTCCTAACAGTAGTTTCAATGGTTGTCACGTACAACACACCATTCAAAAGAAAATGCAAATAGTTACTGAGACGCACCGCACCGGCCCGCGAACAGCAAACAGTACTTCGATGTACTTCTCAGGTGCGCCCGTGGGTGCGCAGGGGTCGCGGTTTTTGAAGCACAGAACGGCGTCACAGCCCCGAGGGGGCGGAGTCGCGTGCAGAAGGCACACCCTCTGTTTCCTGATTCAAAGTCAGACAGCTGGAGTAACACGGAAAGACGTCCTCCAGGCTCTCCCAAGATCAGGGTTAAACGTGGACTTCCTTAGCAGAGGCGACACACGGGATAAATTGGAGAACACGGTGTGATGCTGGAAATGCATCAGAGGGACAGGGCCTCTGAATCCTTGTCCTTTACTGCTTTTTATCGTGTGTTCTGTCATGTTTTCTGCCCAGGAGTCCTGTCATGATCTCTGCTTCCAAAAGGTCAGGGTTTTCCCAACTCCCTTGGAAGCAGATCCATAACCCAGGTTCCGAGTGCCAACCAGTCCCAATTGGGACCTTTTGGACCCAGTCCTGGCGCCAGTGGCACGAGGCTCATAAATATGCCCAGTCCCAGCACTGGAAGCGCCGGGCTCATAATGCTTGGGTGGACTTACCTGCAGCAGACCATGCTGCTTACTTGCCTGCCAGTTGAGCCTCTGATCCTCTTCTGTTTGGAACTACTTTTCCTGTTCGGTGGGGCAGGAGCCACTCCCTAGGTTCAGAACACTGGAACTCTTCTGGAAAGCAGGAACTCTTTTCTTACCTAGGCGTGGCTGTGGAAGGAGACACCTAAGCACTACAGGAGGCTATTTAAACCACACCCGATGGATGAATCTTGCTTTGCGTTATTCTGCATCCTCTGCAGCAGAACGCTCATTGTGTCTTCTGCATCTGATCCTGGGCCTAAGGAAAAAGGCTTACCATCCTGAATCCAGTCTTCAGCAACACCTATAAAGACAAGAAAGAACAGGTTAGCATTACGGTCTTCAGTGACAGCGCTTCACTTACCTGGTCCATCGGCTGTCACCAATGCCTCGCGCTGCATTCCGGCATCTGAAAGACAAAGGCTTACCTACTCTTCGTGCGCTCCGGAGGTCTTCGCACTGCATTCCGGCATCTGAAAGACAAAAGCTTACCAACTCTTCGCACGCTCCGGAGGCCTTCGGCGCTGCATCCCGCATCTGAAAGACAAAACAAGGTGCGTTTAAAGACATTGGGGAACTTTAATACTCACGTGCCATTACTCCTTTCCACATCTAACCCAGTGGGTATTCCGGCACCCTGCAGCCGCTCCGAACTTGTACCTGCAAAATAAAAAGACAGAGCGCATCGTGAAGCAGGCAACAAGCGCTTACATGCTTCCAGGCGCTTCTATTCATCACACGGGCTCCATCTTCAACTCACTTCAGCCCGTCATCCACCATCGCCGGAACCCTGCAAAACAAGAGACATCATTACTAAAGACTTTTAAAGACATTAGAATTACTCGAAACTTACCGTTCGTGCAGTAAACGACAGACAGCAGTCCTCTGAAGTCAAGAGGCCTGCTCCCCTTATCCAGTGAAGAAACTGGTTACAGCACCCTGCCCCGAGGCAGATGGAGAGCACGGCGTTCACTTACCTAAGGTGAGAGCGTTAACCTTTGGGGTTCTACAGGAGAAGAGAAAGGGAAGAAGAGAGAGACATTCAATAACCCAGTTCATTAATCCCATATTTTCTATCTGTAGACATCTTACCCTTCGAGTCAGACATACAGTGCACAGAGGTCCAGCCCAAAGAGCCAGCCATGTGTTACACATCACCTTTGAAGATACGGTATACGCCCAGTCAAGACCGGCGCCTCTACGGGAATCAGGTGAGCGTTACAGAACGCAAAGACTACCGCAAAACTCCCATCCAGGCGCTATGGAAACCTCGGATACCGACCAGCTAGCCCAGTTACTTGGGGAACTAAGGGCAGAAGTGCATGCAGCCCGTCAGGAAACGAACGCTCTAAGAAGGGAACTGATTATTTCCAAGGAGCGAACAGATGATCTCGCTAGACAATTGCTACAGTCACAAGCCGGACAGACCCCGTTACCCGCATCTGGGGGAAATCTTCCTTCTACATCCTCTATGAATCCGGTGCAGATCAACCTACCTGGGAATGTACCTCTGGCTCCGCCCGAACGATTTTCTGGTGACCCAAAGAGGTTAGCAGTATTTATCAATCAGTGCCGGTTGCATTTCTTATGCCGGCCAGCAGCCTTTCCAACTGATCAAGCTAAAGTAGCTTTCGTGCTTTCGTAACTTAGTGGCAATGCGGCAGACTGGTCGATCCCTCTAGTAAATCAAGATGATCCGGTCCTCCATGATTTTCAAGCTTTTCAGCTCAGTATGGAAAAACTGTTCGCAAGACATTCACAGGGGCAGGCCTTGGACAATGAGCTTCTTTCGTTGCGACAAGGTAATCAAGACCTTTTGGCTTATATTGCGTCTTTCAACAGACTGATAGTGGAAACTCAATGGCCTGAGGACAAAAGGATTACGCTGTTTTATAGAGGTCTACGTGGAGAGCTCAAAGATGTGTTAGCCCAAGTAGTGAATCCCCCACAAGATTGTTCGGACTATATAGACTTAGTCGTTCAAATAGATCACAGACTGCAGAACAGGAAGGCCGATCGTTCCAAGTTTGATGCTCGAGTATTTTCCAAACCGCCAACTCCTTCCAAAGGAGTAGACTCCGGGGAACCCATGCAAATAGGGGGCCTGAAAGGTCCTCTAACACAAAAGGAGTGGGAAAGGAGAAAACAGTTGCAATTATGCCTCTATTGCGGAAACTCAGGGCACTTTCTTCGAGACTGTCCGGTGAAACCTGCCAAGAAGGCAGTAGGAGCTGCAGTTACCAAAGTTACAAACTCTGAGCAGGGAAACGACCTCGCCCGACAAGAATAGAGGTCCTCTTGCCGAGCGTGAAAACCAGTTCCGTGACCTCGCATTTCGTGATACCTATGGTCCTCATTAGCCCTGATAATCCGGATCGATTACATGCAATTGAAGCTTACGTCGACAGCGGTGCCATCGGCAATTATGTGGATCATGAAATGGTTTTGAGGATGAATCTAACTCTTTGTCCCGAGGCTGTAAAGGACGTCATTACTACGGTGGATGGAACGGAGATAGCCTCCGGACCAGTAACGCATACCACTCAAGAAGTGACGCTAGTAAGTCAAGATGGACACCATGGGAAGATCGTGTTCGATGTGATCAAGGCTCCTCAGTTTCAGATTATTCTAGGAATACCTTGGTTAGAGAAACACAATCCTCTGATCGATTGGCGAGCAAGAACGGTCCAGTTTCCAGAATGTGTCTCTACTTGTCACCCTCCACCTGGTGTTGCACTGGCAGCAATTTCTTCAGAGACTCCCCAGTTACCTCCCGAATACCTAGAATACCAAGATGTTTTCCGGAAGGATCAGGCTAACTCTCTACCTCCTCATAGGTCTTATGACTGCCAGATAGACCTGATACCTGGATCTACTCCTCCTTGTAGTAGAATTTATGCCCTCACCGAGCCTGAGAACCTTCACCTTCGACAATACCTGGATCTATACCTGGCAAATGGGTTTATTCGTCCTTCCAAGTCCCCTGCTTCTTCAGCTTTGTTGTTCGTTCCAAAAAAGGAAGGAGACCTTAGAACTTGTATAGATTATCGCTCCCTGAACCAGATCACCGTCAAGAATAGATATCCGTTACCTTTGATCCCTGAACTCCTGGACCAAGTCAGAAAAGCATGCATATATACAAAGCTGGATCTTAGAGGAGCCTACCACTTGGTACGAGTAAAAGAGGGCGATGCATGGAAGACGGCCTTCCGCACCAAATATGGGCTATTTGAATATCAGGTCATGCCCTTCGGACTTTGCAATGCCCCGGCCGCCTTTCAATATTTTATGAACGATGTCCTCAGAGAGCTCATAGATGTGTGTGTTGTTTACATTGACGACATCCTCGTTTATTCTTCATCGGAATCTGAACATCGGAAACACGTGAAAATGGTCCTCGAAAGATTGCGTCAACACAAACTTTTCGCTAAGTTGGAAAAATGTGTTTTCAACGTGACTGAAGTTGAATTCTTGGGATTCATATTATCACCTAGCGGAGTGTGTATGGATTCAAAGAAGGTCGATGCAGTTCTCAAATGGCCATCACCATCCTCCGTAAAAGGTGTGCAAAGCATGTTAGGCTTCGCTAACTTTTACCGCAGGTTTATCCCCGAATTTTCTCGAATAGTCCAGCCCATCACTGCCTTGTTAAAGAAAAACAAACGTTTTGAATGGTCTACCGAGGCGGAACAAGCTTTCCAGGATTTGAAGACTAAATTTATCTCTGCACCAATCTTAAAACACCCTCGCCCCGAACTCCCCTACATCGTGGAAACTGATGCTTCAAGCCTTGCCATGGGGGCAGTTCTATCACAAAAGGACCCGGTAACCAATCAGTTGCATCCCGTGGCATTTTGGTCCCGCAAATTCTCGCCTCCTGAAATCAATTACACGATTACTGACAAGGAACTTCTGGCTATCAAGTCTGCCTTTAAGGCTTGCCGGCATTA
This sequence comes from Ambystoma mexicanum, assembly GCF_040938575.1. NCBI lineage: Eukaryota > Metazoa > Chordata > Amphibia > Caudata > Ambystomatidae > Ambystoma > Ambystoma mexicanum. The sequence goes on along the minus strand of NC_090934.1, from coordinate 752,095,316 downwards.
TCTGCTGGGGGCCCGACACACCGTTACTGTGATTACGGATCACCGAAACCTGCAATATTTGAAAACCGCAAAAGCCCAATCCTCTAGACAACTCCGTTGGGCATTATTCTTTGCTGAGTTTGACTTCATAATTACCTATCGACCTGGTACAAAAAACGGTAAAGCTGATGCCCTTTCTCGGATGGGAGTGGAAGAACACTTGATCAACCCTAAACCTGTACCAATCATTCCCGAACAAAGAATTCTGGGTGTAATCGCCACACAATCTATAGAGGAAGTTAAGGATAAAGCCAGGCAACTTGTAACTCCAGCAGACATACAGAATTGGCATCTGCAGGGAAAGGACTTTGCAGTAAAGGACAACTTATTGTATTTCCAAGAACGATTATACCTGCCCAGCACAGATTTACAGAAAAAAGTAATCTCTTGTTATCACGATTCTTTAATGGAAGGACATCCCGGTATGGCCAAGACCTCAGAAAAGATCAAGCGCTACTTCTGGTGGCCGTCTTGGAAAAAAGATATCAGAGACTTTATAATGTCCTGTGGAGTATGCGCCCAAAACAAGAGTCAAAAGGAAAGACCAGCAGGCCTATTACGCCCTATTGACATCCCACCTCGCCCTTGGCATACGCTTTCTATGGACTTCATCACCGATCTACCTCCATGCTCCGGATACAATACGATTCTAGTAATCGTGGACTTATTCTCCAAGATGGCGCATTTCATTCCGCTCAAAGGCTTGCCAACAGCAGCAACTCTGGCCCGAGAATTTCTCGAAAACATCGTCCGACTGCACGGTTTTCCTTCGGTTCTAATTTCGGATCGAGGTAGTCAATTTATTTCTCATTTTTGGCGAAGTTGCTGTCGGTCGGCTCAAATTGATGTGAGACTATCGACCAGTCACCACCCTCAGACCGACGGACAAACCGAGAGGACCAATCAAACTCTGGAACAGTATTTACGCTGCATGCTGCAACAAACTGAAAAAACTTGGAAAGACATCCTTTGGATAGCCGAATATGCCTACAATAACTCTGTCCATTCGGGAACTGGGAAAACCCTGTTTTTTCTTTAATACGGCAGTCACCCTCGAACCTCGGAGTTGGATCCCCTCCAAGATCTTGAAACACCAGCAGTAGACTACCTGCATTCTACAATCACCCAAGGCTTTAAGGAAGCTGTTTCTCACCTTCAAAGGGCTAAAGAACAATACAAGAAAGGAGCAGATCAACATCGGAAGGAAGCCCCTCAATATCAAGTAGGGGATCAAGTCTGGTTATCCACCAAATATCTACCTCTAAAAGGGCCACGCACATTCAACCCAAGATACCTTGGTCCCTATTCCATCACTACCATAGTAAACCCAGTAGCGGTCAAGTTGGACTTGCCCCCGCACATGAAGATACATCCGGTATTCCACGTCTCTCTATTAAAACCCGTGCAACCTCAAACCTGACTAACTAAATCTCCAAAATCCATCCTAGTTGATGGAGAACTCGAGTTTGAAGTCAAAAGCATTCTGGACTCCAAGACCTCCAAATCTAAACTATTTTACCTAATTGACTGGAAAGGCTACGGCCCCCAAGAGAGATCCTGGGAACCTGCTGAATATGTCCACGCTCCTCGCCTAATCAAAAGATTTCACCGAACATTTCCTGACAAGCCAAAATCCCCGGAGAAGCCCGGTTTGGGAGGGGCCTTGAGGGGGGATACTGTCATGATCTCTGCTTCCAAAAGGTCAGGGTTTTCCCAACTCCCTTGGAAGCAGATCCATAACCCAGGTTCCGAGTGCCAACCAGTCCCAATTGGGACCTTTTGGACCCAGTCCTGGCGCCAGTGGCACCAGGCTCATAAATATGCCCAGTCCCAGCGCTGGAAGCGCCGGGCTCATAATGCTTGGGTGGACTTACCTGCAGCAGACCATGCTGCTTACTTGCCTGCCAGTTGAGCCTCTGACCCTCTTCTGTTTGGAACTACTTTTCCTGTTGGGTGGGGCAGGAGCCACTCCCTAGGTTCAGAACACTGGAACTCTTCTGGAAAGCAGGAACTCTTTTCTTACCTAGGCGTGGCTGTGGAAGGAGACAACTAAGCACTACAGGAGGCTATTTAAACCACACCCGATGGATGAATCTTGCTTTGCGTTATTCTGCATCCTCTGCAGCAGAACGCTCATCGTGTCTTCTGCAGCTGATCCTGGGCCTAAGGAAAAAGGCTTACCATCCTAAATCCAGTCTTCAGCAACACCTATAAAGACAAGAAAGAACAGGTTAGCATTACAGTCTTCAGTGACAGCGCTTCACTTACCTGGTCCATCGGCTGTCACCAATGCCTCGCGCTGCATTCCGGCATCTGAAAGACAAAACAAGGTGCGTTTAAAGACATTGGGGAACTTTAATACTCACGTGCCATTACTCCTTTCCACATCTAACCCAGTGGGTATTCCGGCACCCTGCAGCCGCTCCGAACTTGTACCTGCAAAATAAAAAGACAGTTAGAGCGCATCGTGAAGCAGGCAACAAGCGCTTACTTACGTGCTTCCAGGCGCTTCTATTCATCACACGGGCTCCATCTTCAACTCACTTCAGCCCGTCATCCGCCATCGCCGGAACCCTGCAAAAAAAGAGACATCATTACTAAAGACTTTTAAAGACATTAGAATTACTCGAAACTTACAGTTCGTGCAGTAAACGACGGACAGCAGTCCTCTGAAGTCAAGAGGCCTGCTCCCCTTATCCAGTGAAGAAACTGGTTACAGCACCCTGCCCCGAGGCAGATGGAGAGCACGGCGTTCACTTACCTAAGGTGAGAGCATTAACCTTTGGGGTTCTACAGGAGAAGAGAAAGGGAAGAAGAGAGAGACATTCAATAACCCAGTTCATTAATCCCATATTTTCTATCTGTAGACATCTTACCCTTCGAGTCAGACATACAGTGCACAGAGGTCCAGCCCAAAGAGCCAGCCGTGTGTTACACATCACCTTTGAAGATACGGTATACGCCCAGTCAAGACCGGCGCCTCTACGGGAATCAGGTGAGCGTTACAAGTCCAGGTGGGACTCCTGGCAGTGCAACTCTCTCTTTTGGTTTGGTGAACAGACCCATGGGATACCCTTATGGCACCCATGGGTAGGGGTACAACCCTGTACCCCTAGTGTATGTTTTTGGGCACCTGTGGGTGGCCCACAGAGCAGGGTATGGGCTGGTGGCAGCTCATGCTGAATTTGACAGGTGCTCTGGGTGTCCTCCATTTTGGGATACCCCGGCCCTGCCATTGGGATCAGTTGATTCCTGATAGGAAACAAGATGGCCCCTGTGGCCTCTTGCTTTCTATTGCCTGTTACCTTGTTTCCCAAAGTCCTGGGAAGCCCTGACCCTGTCCCTTCCCCCTGACTGGCTGTTGGGTGGAAGTTCCATATATGGTGTTGTTGTGAAGGCCCAGCTAGACTGACTGGAGCCTTCCCAGTGACTGTGTGTTGTGGGTACCTCCTGTGGGTGGGACCTGTGTGAATGGAGTGTGTGACCAATATACACTCCTTGTTTTGGTTGTCTGGTTTCTGGCTTGAGAGACAAAGACTGAGACAGCCCTGCCCGAAACTGGCCTGAATGCAGTGTGTAGTGTTGAATGGCTGGGTACTTGTCCCAATCCACATTCCTTGTTGTGAGTGTCTGAAAGGGAGGAGTGTGGCCTGAATGCACTGTGTGTCTGATTGGCTGACTGACTGCATGAATGCCCTTCTGTATGTGTAACGCTCACCTGATTCCCACGGAGGCGCGGGTCTTGGCAGGAAGGTGTCCGTAACACGAAACGTGATGTGCAGGATTCGGTTGGCTTCTGGGGTCGAACCTCTCCGCACTGTGTGTCGAACTCGAAGGGTGAGGTTTCTGCAGGTGAAATAATATGGGCATTAAAGGTCTGGGTTGTTGAATGTCCCTATCTCTCTCCTCCCAGCTTGTCTGTTGAACCCCCCTCCCAGGTCAACTTGCTCACCTTAGATAGGTGAATGCTGGGCTCTCCATCTGCGTCTAGTGCAGGGTGCCGTTGCCAGTTCCTTCACTGGTGAAACGTTAGCCTCTTGACTCCACAGGATGAGTACCGTCGTTGTCTGCACGACCGGTAAGTTTCTGGACACCTTTAGTCTTTATAGTCTTTTATGCGTGGCAGTGAAGCGCCTGGAATTGAGTAAGTATGGCAAGCGCTCTTACTGTCTCTTTCTTTGTCTTTGCAGGCGACGATGCAGAAAGAAGAAATCCGGAATCCGCCACGTGCCGGTGAGTGCTGTTGTCTATGCAGGTGAAGATGCAGCGTGAAGAATCCGGAATGCACAGCGTGCCGGTAAGTAGAATAATGCTGTTTATCTTTGTGCAGATGCAGCGTGAAGAATCCGGAATGCACGGCGTGCCGGTAAGTAAAATAATGCTGTTTGTCTTTGTGCAGATGCAGCGTGAAGAATCCGGAATGCACGGCGTGCCGGTAAGTAAAATAGTGCTGTTTGTCTTTGCAGGCGAAGGTGCAGCGTGAGACACGACCGCTGCCGATGGATCAGGTAAGCAAACACTGTGTGTGAAAGTTCGTTCTGCTAACCTGTTGTTTCTGATCTTTTGCAGGTGCTGATGTTGCTCGGGTACCGGAATGGTGAGTATAATTCTTGCAGGTTCAGGATCTAAAGAAGAAAAGCTGGAGCAGACTCGGTGAGCGTTCTGCTGCAGATGCAGAATAACGCGAAGCACGTTTCATCAATCGGTGTGGTTTAAATAGCCTTGGAGTGATGAGGCGTCTCCTTCCACGGCCCCGCCTAAGAAAATAGTTCCTGCTTCCAGAAGAGTTCCAGTGGAGTGGTGCTGCCCCACCCAGGTAAGAAAAGTAGTCCCAGTTCACCGAGGACTTTTAAGAGTCTGGCAAGTCAGCAGCATGGTCTGCCGCAGGTAAGTCCACCCAAGCATCTTCACACCAATGATGAGCCCGGTGCTTCCAGTGCCGGGACCGAGGCTTCTGATGAGCCTGGTGCCACCGGCGCCAGGACAAGGTCCAAAAGGTCCCTGTGGGGACCGGCTGGTGCCTAGGATCAGGGTTAGGGGTCTGCTTCCAAGGACGTTGGGCTGATCCTGGCTCCTTGGAAGCAGTGATCATGACAGTATCCCCCCTCAAGGCCCCTCCTAAGTGTGTCTTCTCCGGGGGTTTTGGCTTGTCGGGGTGATTCAGATGGAATCTCTTGACCAGACGAGGTGCGTGGACGTGTTCTGAGGGTTCCCAAGACCTTTCCTGGGGACCGTATCCTTTCCAATCAACCAGATAGTATAATTTAGACCTGGAAATTTTGGAGTCTAGGATGTTCTTCACTTCAAATTCGAGTTCTCCGTCTACCAAAACGGGTTCCGGGAGTTCAGTCAATCGGGTTTCTGGTTGTACTGGTTTTAATAAGGAGACATGGAATACTGGATGCATTTTCATATGCGTAGGTAATTCCAATTTGGCAGCCACCGGATTAATTATGGCAGATATGAGGTAGGGCCCAAGGTATCTCGGGATGAAAGTGCGGGGTCCTTTTAAAGACAGGTGCTTAGTGGATAACCAGACTTGATCTCCTACAGCGTAGTGAGGGGCCTCTTTACGGTGCCGATCGGCTGCCTTTTTGAATTGAGCTTTAGCTCTTTGCAGATGGGCAGTGGCTTCCTTAAAAGCACAGGTGATCTCCGAATGCAAGTGATCCACAGCAGGTGCTTCAATTTCTTGGGGAGGATCCAGGTTGGAGGTTCTAGGATGGTGTCCATATAACAAGAAAAAGGGAGTCTTCCCGGTTCCAGAATGAGTCGAATTGTTGTACGCGTATTCAGCGATCCAAAGAATGTCTTTCCAGGGGTTTTCTGTTTGTTGGAGCATGCAGCGTAGATATTGTTCTAGTGTCTGGTTTGTCCTTTCGGTTTGTCCGTCAGTTTGGGGATGGTGACTGGTCGAAAGTCTTACATCAACTTGGGCTAGACGACAGCAACTGCGCCAGAAGTGGGAGATGAATTGACTTCCCCTATCAGAGACTAAAACCGAAGGAAAACCGTGTAAGCGAACAATGTTTGCCAAGAATTCCCGGGCCAATACTGAGGCTGAAGGCAGACCCTTCAAGGGTATGAAGTGAGCCATTTTCGAGAATAGATCCACGACTACTAAGATGGTAGTATATCCCAAGCATGGAGGTAAGTCCGTGATAAAATCCATGGACAGAGTATGCCATGGACAGGGAGGGATGTCAAGTGGCTGTAATAGGCCGGCTGGTCTTTGCTTTTGACTTTTATTCTGGGCACACACACCGCAGGAGATTACAAAGTCTCTAATATCCCTTTTCCACGATGGCCACCAGAAATGTCTTTTGATCTTTTCCATGGTTTTGGTAATGCCAGGGTGCCCCTCCATTAGAGAATCATGATAACCGGAGATTACTTGTTTTTGTAGTTTCTCACAGGGCAAGTGCAATCGTCCTCGGAAATATGGTAGGTCTTGATCTACTGAGAAATCTTTTCCCTTTAATTGCCAGTCCTGCAAATCGGTCGGAGTTAGGAGCGATTTCACTGTGGTCTTGATGTCTTCAAAAGATTGAGTGCTGACCAAACCCAAAATCCTTTGTTCTGGGATTATGGGTATTGGATCTGGATTGATCAAATGTTCATCTACTCCCATCCGGGAGAGGGCATCCGCTTTTCCGTTCTTACTGCCTGGTCGATAAGTAATTAGAAAGTCAAATTCTGCTAGAAACAGAGCCCAACGAAGTTGTCTGGAAGACTGAGCTTTGGCTGTCTTTAGGTATTGTAAATTGCGGTGGTCAGTCATTACGGTGACTGTGTGTCTGGCTCCTAGAAGATAATGCCGCCAGGCTTTAAAGGCCGATCTGATGGCCAAAAGTTCCTTGTCTGTAATTGAATAGTTGATCTCAGGAGGCGAAAACTTGCGGGACCAAAAAGCAACCGGATGTAGTTGGTTTGTGACCGAATCTCTTTGTGATAACACTGCTCCCATAGCAAGACTAGAAGCATCCGTTTCCATGATGTAAGGTAGTTCTGGGCGAGGGTGTTTTAAAACAGGTGCAGAAATGAATTTGGCTTTTAGATCTTGAAAAGCTTGTTCCGCTTCAGAAGACCACTCAAAACGTTTGTTCTTTTTCAACAGAGCGGTGATGGGCTGGACTATCCGGGAAAATTCAGGAATGAATCTGCGGTAAAAGTTAGCGAATCCTAACATGCTTTGAACTCCTTTTACAGAGGTTGGTGATGGCCACTTGATAATTGCATCAACTTTCTTTGAATCCATATGGACTCCGTTAGGTGACAGTATGAATCCCAGGAACTCGACTTCCGTTGCGTTGAAGACGCATTTCTCAAGCTTAGCAAAAAGACTATGTTGACGCAATCTCTCGAGAACCTTTTTAACATGTCTCTGATGTTCTTCTTCAGACGATGAATAGACGAGGATGTCGTCAATGTAGACAACTACACATACGTCAATGAGTTCTCTGAAAACATCGTTCATAAAATATTGGAAAGCAGCAGGAGCATTACACAGTCCAAAGGGCATCACTTGATATTCGAATAGCCCGTACTTGGTGCGGAAGGCCGTTTTCCATTCATCGCCCTCTTTGATCCGTACCAAGTGATAGGCTCCTCTGAGATCCAGCTTTGTGTATATACAGGCATCTTTGACTTGGTCCAGGAGTTCAGGGATCAAAGGTAGCGAGGTAGCGGGTATCTGTTTTTAACAGTGATCTGATTCAGGGCGCGGTAATCTATGCAAGTCCTAAGGTCTCCTTCCTTTTTCGGAACGAAGAACAAAGCCGATGAAGCTGGAGATTTTGAAGGACGGATAAACCCGTTAGCTAGGTATTGGTCCAGGTACTGTCTGAGGTGAAGGTTCTCTGGCTCGGTGAGGGCATAGATCCTGCTGCAAGGAGGAGTTGTTCCAGGTATCAGATCTATTTGACAGTCGTAAGACCTATGAGGAGGTAGGGTGTTAGCTTGATCCTTCTGGAAGACGTCTTGGAACTTCTGGTATTCGGGAGGCAATTTGAGAATCTCCTCAGAAGAGATCGTCGCCAGTGAAACATCAGGTCGAGGATAACAAGTGGTAGAACACTCTGGAAACTGAACCGTCTTTGCTCGCCAATCAATCTGAGGGTTGTGCTTCTCTAACCAAGGGATTCCCAGAATGATCTGGAACTGAGGGGCCTTGATTACATCGAACACTATTCTCTCCCGGTGTCCATTATGACTCAACAGCGTCACTTCTTGGGTGGCATGCGTTACTGGTCCGGAGGCTATCTCCGTGCCATCCACAGTAGTGATGACGTCTTTTACTGCCTTAGGGACAAGGGGTAGATTCATCCTTGATACCATTTCACGGTCCACATAGTTACCGATTGCTCCGCTGTCAATGTAAGCTTCAATTGCATGCAAACGATCCGGACGTTCAGGACTAATGAGGACCATGGGTATCACGAAATGCGAGGTCACGGGACAGATCTTAACGCTCGGCAAGAGGACCTCTACTCTTGTCGGGCGAGGTCGTTTCCCTGCTCAGAACTTGTGGTACAGGTATCAGCGGCTCCTACAGTCTTCTTAGCTGGTTTCACGGGACAGTCCCGAAGAAAGTGTCCTGAATTACCGCAATAGAGGCATAATTGCAGCTGCCTTCTTCTTTCCCGCTCTTTCTGGGTTAAAGGTCCTCTCATGCCCCCTATTTGCATGGGTTCCACAGTGTCAGCTCCCTTATTTGAGGTCTGTGGTTTGGAAAACACTCGGGTATCAAATCTGGAACGATCTGCCTTCCTGTTCTGTAGTCTATGGTCTAGTTGGACAACTAAGTTAATATAGTCTGAAAATTCTTGTGGAGGATTCACAACCTGCGCTAGCACATCCTTGAGCTCTCCACGCAGGCCTCTGTAGAAAAGCGTTATTCTCTTGTCCTCGGGCCATTGTGTTTCCACAATGAGTCTATTGAAAGAGGCTATATAAGCCAAGAGGTCTTGGTTACCCTGTCGTAATGAGAGAAGTTCATTGTCCAAGGCCTGCCCTTGTGCATGTCTTGCGAACAGCTTCTCCATGCTGGACTGGAAGGCTTGAAAATCGTGTAAAACCGGATCTTCCTGGGTGACTAAAGGGATCGACTAATCTGCAGCACTGCCACTGAGATAAGAAAGCACGAAAGCTACCTTGGCCTGGTCCGTTGGGAATGCAGCTGGTCGACATAAAAAATGCAGGCGGCACTGGTTGATGAACACTGCGAATTTCTTTGGATCACCAGCAAAGCGTTCGGGCGGAGCCAAGGGCACATTACCGGGCAGATTGATTTGCACTGGATTTGAAGCTGATGCAGAAGGATAACTCCCTCCTGGAACGGGCAAAGGTGTCTGTCCTGCCTGAGTTTGTAACAACTGCCTAGCAAGGTCCTCTGTTCGCTCCTTAGAAATGATCAGTTCTCTTCTTAGAGAGCTCGTTTCCTGGCGAGCTGCATGTACTTCTGCTCTTAATTCCCCAAGCAACTGGGCTAGTTGATCGGTATCTGAAGTTTCCATTGCGCCTGGGTAGGAGTTTAGTGGTGGGCTTCGCGTTCTGTAACGCTCACCTGATTCCCACGGAGGCGCGGGTCTTGGCAGGAAGGTGTCCGTAACACGAAACGTGATGTGCAGGATTCGGTTGGCTTCTGGGGTCGAACCTCTCCGCACTGTGTGTCGAACTCGAAGGGTGAGGTTTCTGCAGGTGAAATAATATGGGGATTAAAGGTCTGGGTTGTTGAATGTCCCTATCTCTCTCCTCCCAGCTTGTCTGTTGAACCCCCCTCCCAGGTCAACTTGCTCACCTTAGATAGGTGAATGCTGGGCTCTCCATCTGCGTCTAGTGCAGGGTGCCGTTGCCAGTTCCTTCACTGGTGAAACGTTAGCCTCTTGACTCCACAGGATGAGTACCGTCGTTGTCTGCACGACCGGTAAGTTTCTGGACACCTTTAGTCTTTATAGTCTTTTATGCGTGGCAGTGAAGCGCCTGGAATTGAGTAAGTATGGCAAGCGCTCTTACTGTCTCTTTCTTTGTCTATGCAGGTGAAGATGCAGCGTGAAGAATCCGGAATGCACAGCGTGCCGGTAAGTAGAATAATGCTGTTTATCTTTGTGCAGATGCAGCGTGAAGAATCCGGAATGCACGGCGTGCCGGTAAGTAAAATAATGCTGTTTGTCTTTGTGCAGATGCAGCGTGAAGAATCCGGAATGCACGGCGTGCCGGTAAGTAAAATAGTGCTGTTTGTCTTTGCAGGCGAAGGTGCAGCGTGAGACACGACCGCTGCCGATGGATCAGGTAAGCAAACACTGTGTGTGAAAGTTCGTTCTGCTAACCTGTTGTTTCTGATCTTTTGCAGGTGCTGATGTTGCTCGGGTACCGGAATGGTGAGTATAATTCTTGCAGGTTCAGGATCTAAAGAAGAAAAGCTGGAGCAGACTCGGTGAGCGTTCTGCTGCAGATGCAGAATAACGCGAAGCACGTTTCATCAATCGGTGTGGTTTAAATAGCCTTGGAGTGATGAGGCGTCTCCTTCCACGGCCCCGCCTAAGAAAATAGTTCCTGCTTCCAGAAGAGTTCCAGTGGAGTGGTGCTGCCCCACCCAGGTAAGAAAAGTAGTCCCAGTTCACCGAGGACTTTTAAGAGTCTGGCAAGTCAGCAGCATGGTCTGCCGCAGGTAAGTCCACCCAAGCATCTTCACACCAATGATGAGCCCGGCGCTTCCAGTGCCGGGACCGAGGCTTCTGATGAGCCTGGTGCCACCGGCGCCAGGACAAGGTCCAAAAGGTCCCTGTGGGGACCGGCTGGTGCCTAGGATCAGGGTTAGGGGTCTGCTTCCAAGGACGTTGGGCTGATCCTGGCTCCTTGGAAGCAGTGATCATGACAGTATGATTGGCTGCTGAGTGTGTGCCAGCAGTGTGGATGAGAGACAGAATAGTATATCTGGGGACCTCTCACCACTGTTCAGAAGGTTCAGGGAACGTTCAGAAGCGTTCAGAAGCGTTCTGGAGCTGAGTCTCCACTCTAAGAGTAACTGGAACTGCTGATCCTCGGCGTCCAGCTGGAAGAAGAAGACTTGCTTCGACCGATCCGAAGGCTGTCGAAATCGTCGAAGACTGACCCGAGAGAGGACCTGGTAAGGCGGCCCCCTCTTCCCGTGCTCCGAGGGACCATCGAGCACCGCTCCATCTTCGCCGAAGCGCCCTGGAAGTCAGACCCTCGAAAGGCTGCCGAAGTCCATTGCCGTCGACCAGGGTTCGCGGGTTTGTGTAACCACTGGAGGCCCGTCGAAGTTGTGTTGCCCAGCCGTGGGAACCACTTGACGTCGTGCCGCCGACGACCGGAGCCGTCCGCTCCTTTGCCTAAGAACATTCGAATCGAAGGACTCCCTCGTCCGCACCGTCGACCGCTTTATCCTGCCGGAGAAAGTCGAGGACGACCAACGCGCCGAGGAGAAACCTGCCGGTGGGTTTCCCGCCACCCGTAGACCACAAAGACTCGAACGACTCGATGCCCTTGTTGTGCCTCCGTCTCCACAATCTTTGCGGTCCAGAACTATTGTCACCGAGGTGGCCCGCACGCCTCTGCCTTGCAGGACGCCGGCGAGCACTGCTCGGACGAAGCTGCCGCCTCATCGACGCCGTTCTACCCTGTTTGTCGACGGACGTTCGACGCCCCGTGTCTCCCGCTTGAAAGGGAAGGCATTCAAGAAGGGTCGTCGATTCCCCGTCGCCGAACACCGAGTTCCTCGACGCTTCTCGACGCCTCTCGACGATCCGTGACTCCCGCTTGAAAGGGGGTCGCTCAAGAAGGATCTGTCGACGCCTCTTCGAAGAACTCGACTCCACCAGGTACATTGGGGGGGTAAAAACATTATAGGAGGAAATAAGACTTGTAGAACAATATATGGACTGGGCTTGTGCTATATCTTTATTTTACAGGTTGCCCAGGTGGGGGGATCTCCACACAGAACTGTGTCTAGTGGTAGGGGCCAGTATTCTGCCTATTGCTCAACCATCTTATTTTCTCTCCTCTCTCTATTGTTGGTTTCACTCTATTTGATCTGTGTGACATTGTTACAGTATTGTTGATGCACTTTAATAAGATCTAATACCAAGGGTGGTACCACTTTAGAATTGTATATATTTGCCATTGTTGATTTTTCTGAGTACAAAGTGAGTTATTATGATAAGTGTACATAACCTTGAATATTGATTATATAAAGACTGTGTTCTAACCAATACAGTGTGTGGACATTCCTTTGTGGGGGCTTGGGGACTACACTGTACTTAAGAACCAGCCTGTATCACCTCCTGAGAAGCTAGGCCTTGATTGCTCGACCATTGCTACCGTAATAGAGAATCTTGGCTGGGGCTTCTGTGCCTCTCTTCTACCATATAGAGAGCAGAAGTACAGACACCCCCCACCGGTCTTCTTTTCACACTGGTGGCAGCGGTGGGATGCTTATGGTTTTAAGAATCAGTGTATAACCGTGCCACTTACAAAAGATATCCGCACTTTATTAAATTAAGGTTTAGTTGTGTACAAGATAACTGCATTACAAACAATGGAGTCTATTGCAAATGGCAAATTGACTCGGATGAGCTTGGAGGCTCTCCAGAGTGCTTGTGAAGCCAGGGAGTTAGACTTTGTGGATAAGTCTAGGGCTGAGCTGATAGCTGCCCTGGTGGACTACCAGACTGATGGTGAAACTCTTGATGAGGGGGGGAATGCAACCAATGAGGACTCTGCCCCTGGGGTTTCCGCTGAATCTGTTTCTGGGAATGCCGCCATTCCTGCTGCCTCTGTTCCAAACCCCAGCAATTCCTTGGAGCTTGAGTTATTAAGGATGAAATTGGCCTTTGAATACCGCAAGTTGGAAATAGATGCTGAATTTAAGAAAGAGGAGTTGGCTCAACAAGTGGAGCTCAAGAATAGGGATCTTGAACTCAGAAATAAGGACCTTGAACTCAAGAGCCAGGACACTGAATGTCAGAGAATCCAGCAAGAGAAAGCTAGAGTGGAGACTTCAGCTAAAACCAGTGAGAGTGTCAGGTCCCCAGCCACCAAGTTCATGAAAGATTTGGTTGGTGTATTTGTGGAGGGTTCAGATATCCTCCAATGGATTGAAGCGTTTGAAATGGCTTGTGCGATTCATGAGGTTGATAAAAGAGATTGGGCTAAGTGTTTGTTAAGCAGAGTGCCTCAAACTGGATATGACTGTATTCTGAAGCTGAGTGTGGAAGAAAGGGGTCAGTATGAGTGTATGAAGTCTGCTTTGATTGCCAAGTTTGGCAAGACACCTACCCAATACCTTAGAAGGTTCAGGGATTTTAAGAAAAGAGAGAATGTGTCTTGGGTTGACTGGGTGAGTGCTGCGCACATGAACATGATGGGGTGGATCGATGGATACAAGGTTAAGACTTTTGTTGAATTGTCCCACCTCTTGTTTTTTGAGCATTTTTCTGAAGCCTGTCCACCAGAGCTGCGTCAGTATGTGGCTGACCAGAACATTTTGGACCCCTTTAAGCTGGCTAGGTTGGCTGACAAGTGGGTCTCCCACTGGGTGTCCCCTAAGGACTCCAGTGGGAAGGACAAGGACAAAGAAAAGGGGGCCTCTCAGAAAGCTGAGGAGTCCCACAAGCAGTCACAGTCGGGTAAACCTAAACCTTCCTCTCCCAAGACCCAAAAATCTAGTGGGGATAAGTCATCTGTGGGTGGGAATAAGAGTAGTGGTCCACCTGCTGCAAAGCAGGCTCCCAGTGGTTCCAGTACCATACCCCGCACTCCTGGCGCTTGTTGGGACTGTGGGGCTCTGGATCACAAAAGGGGTGACTCCAAGTGTAAAGGTAAGGCACTTGGAGTACAGGCTGTCAGCCTGACCTACCCTTACCCCGTGTCTGAGGTGGAGGCCACTGTCCTCCCCTCCTCTACCGGGATCACATTTGGTGCTCCGGTAGAGATTTCCTTAGTGTCCCTTGGGGCCTGGGACCAGTATGCAGAAGTACTGGCGACTATCCCACAGAACACCCGTAGGTTTTTGAGAAGTGTCCTCTTGAATGGCCAGCCTCCTACTGGTTTGAGAGACACTGGGGCAAGCATGACAGTGGTGGACAGGACCCTGCTCAAGCCAGAGGACTATGTAGGTGCTCCTCTGCAAACCACCAGGTTAGCTGGTGGGCCTCCCAAATTATCACCTTTAGCCTTAGTCGCACTCATGATTGGAGACAAGACAGCAAAGCTTCCTGTCCTGGTTCAGGACAATGTCCCTGCTAACATTCTGTTAGGAAATGATGTAGTAGAGTTGGGGTTGATCTCGGATGGTCTTCCCATGACTGCTGCTGCAGTCACTAGGTCACAGGTGACACCGGGTCTGGCTGTGGGTCAGGTACCCGAGCCAAAGGCGAGGCCGAAGTCAAGAAGAAGGAAGACCAAGAAGGCCACCTCTGTGGAGGGAACACCTTCTCTTCCTGCTGTTCCGACAGCACCCATTGGAGATCCATGCTCCGGACGGGCTGGGTCCAGTGGGAAACCCAAACTCAACTCCTGTGGGAGAAGAGACAGAAGACTCTCCTGTGGGAGAGGTTCTCAACCCGGAGGATCATCCCGACCTTCAATGCTTGTTAGCTGAAGGGGGACCCTCCCGGGCAGACTTCTGTAAGGGACAGAGAGAGTGCCACTCTCTCGAGGGACTGAGGAAACAGGCCCTGTCCCAGGCACAAGGAGAAGTGCCTAGGACATTCCGGATTTATTGGGAGGGTGAGCTCCTTGTTAGTGAGCCCACTAAGCCTGAACCTGGTGCCCTCAAGAGGTTGGTGGTACCCCAGGTTTACAGGCCCTTCCTACTGCAGTTGGCGCATGAGGTGCCCTTGGCTGGTCATCTTGGGACCAAGAAGACTAAGCAGAGGCTCTCTGCCCATTTCTACTGGCCACGGATGGGAGTAGAGGTGGAGTCCCACTGCAGGACCTGCCCAACTTTTCAGTTGTCTGGCAAGACTGGAGGTAGTGTCATTGCCCCACTGCAGCCATTGCCAGTGGTTGGCACACCATTTGAGAGGGTGGACATCGACATCGTCGGTCCCCTTGACCCTCCCACTTCAGGTGGACATCGGTTCATCCTGGTCTTGGTAGATCATGCCACCAGGTACCCTGAGGCAATACCCCTTCGGACTGTTACTGCCAAGGTGGTTGCCAGGGCTCTCCTGGGCATTTTCACCCGTGTTGGATTCCCCAAGGAGGTTGTCTCTGACAGAGGATCCAACTTCATGTCTAGTTACATGAAAACCATGTGGAAAGAGTGCGGGGTAACCTACAAGTTCTCCACCTCTTACCACCCCCAGACCAATGGTCTGGTTGAGAGATTTAATAAAACTCTCAAGGGCATGCTAGGGGCTTTGCAAGAACCCCTAAGGAGGAAATGGGATCTCCTCCTGCCATGCCTGCTGTTTGCTTACCGAGAGGTACCTCAAGAGGGTGTTGGTTTCAGCCCCTTTGAGTTACTCTTTGGACATCCCGTGAGGGGGCCCCTCGCCTTGATCAGAGAAGGCTTGGAAGCCACCCCTCCAGGTCCCGCCAAGCAAGTGGGGGACTATGTGTTAGACCTCAGACGGAGGATGACACAGATGATGGGTCAGGCAACAGCAAATCTCAAGGCCAGCCAGGAATTGAATAAGTACTGGCATGACCTTAAAGCCTCGCAAGTGGATTGGACTTCGGGACAGGAAATCCTTGTGATGGAGCCTACCAAGCCTAGAGCTCTGGCAGACAAGTGGACTGGACCCTTCAGGATCATCTCCAAGATGGGCGAAGTCAATTATCTGGTTGACATGGGAGCCTCTGGGGTAGCCCCTCAGATATTCCATGTCAACAGGCTCAAGCCTTTCCACCGGCGAGCAGAAGTCTCATGTCTCTTGCTAGCTTCAGGGCAAGAAGAGGATGAGAGTGAGCCCCTTCCTGATTTGCTGCATAGCAACCCTCAGGATGGCTCAGTGGAGGGAGTACATCTCTCTCCGGATTTGACAACAGAGCAACAGAAGGCCTGCAGGGCTTTACTCCAACAGTATGCCTCTCTGTTTTCACTGACGCCAGGCCTTACACCGTGGTGTAGGCATGAAATTGACACTGGTGACAGTGTGCCTGTCAAAAGCAGGTTCTACCGTATGTCAGATACCATCAAGAACCACATCCAGGCTGAGGTCGCCAAGATGTTGGATCTGGGTGTTATTGAACCCTCAACCAGTCCCTGGTCCAGTCCAGTGGTCCTTGTCCCCAAGGCAAGTTCCCAGGCGGGTACCAAGGATTGGAGGTTCTGTGTGGACTACCGAGGAGTCAATGCCGTCACCAAAACTGACGCGCACCCATTGCCCAGGGCTGATGAGCTCGTGGACACCATAGGTGCTGCCAAATTTATGAGAACCTTTGACCTTACCTCAGGCTATTGGCAAATAGCTCTGACGGACCATGCCAAGGAAAAGACGGCCTTCTCAACACCTGAGGGACTCTACCAGTTTAGGGTCATGCCTTTTGGGTTGAAGAATGCCCCTGCCACCTTCCAGAGATTGGTCAACCATGCGCTCAGTGGGCTGGAAGCCTTTTGTGAGGCTTACTTAGACAACATTGCCGTCTACAGTTCCACCTGGGAAGAGCATTTGACACATCTGGATAAGGTGTTGCAGGCCTTGAAAAGGGCTAACCTCACTATCAAGGCCACCAAGTGCCAGATAGCTGAGGGGAAAGTTACCTATCTTGGTCATGAGGTAGGAGGGGGTCAAATCCAACCTCTCTCCAGTAAAGTACAGGATGTACAGAACTGGGAGACTCCCACTACTCAAACCCAGGTGAGAGCCTTTTTGGGCCTCACTGGGTACTATCGCAATTTCATGGCAGACTATGGAACCATAGCTGCACCCCTGACAGCTCTAACTTCACCCAAACAGCCTAGGAAGGTTAATTGGACCGAAGACTGTCAGAGGGCCTTTGATGGCTTGAAAGAAAGTCTGTGTAGGGCACCTGTGTTGTGTGCGCCTGACTACAGCCGACCCTTTATCGTCCAGACGGATGCCTGCGACACCGGAATTGGAGCTGTCTTGTCCCAGTTAGATGACAAAGGGAGAGAACATCCTATCATATTCATCAGTAGACAACTCAAGGGTAGAGAACTTAGGTGGGCTACTGTTGAAAAGGAGTGTTTTAGCATAGTTTGGAGCCTTAGGTGTTTTAGGCCCTACCTTACGGGGTCTACCTTCAAGGTCCAAACAGATCATAAGCCCCTGAAGTGGCTTATGCAAATGAAGGGTGAGAATCCGAAATTGCTCAGGTGGTCCATTAGCCTGCAAGGGCTAGACTTCACCATAGAGCACAGACCAGGGAAGAGTCACGATAATGCAGATGGCCTTTCCAGAAGGTATATTGACCGTCTGGATGAGGGTGTCTATCCCGTGGGAGATTAGACACCCTCCACCTCAGTCTGGAGGGGGCGACTGTGATGCTGGAAATGCATCAGAGGGACAGGGCCTCTGAATCCTTGTCCTTTACTGCTTTTTATCGTGTGTTCTGTCATGTTTTCTGCCCAGGAGTCCAGGTGGGACTCCTGGCAGTGCAGCTCTCTCTTTTGGTTTGGTGAACAGACCCATGGGATACCCTTATGGCACCCATGGGTAGGGGTACAACCCTGTACCCCTAGTGTATGTTTTTGGGCACCTGTGGGTGGCCCACAGAGCAGGGTATGGGCTGGTGGCAGCTCCATGCTGAATTTGACAGGTGCTCTGGGTGTCCTCCATTTTGGGATACCCCGGCCCTGCCATTGGGATCAGTTGATTCCTGATAGGAAACAAGATGGCCCCTGTGGCCTCTTGCTTTCTATTGCCTGTTACCTTGTTTCCCAAAGTCCTGGGAAGCCCTGACTCTGTCCCTTCCCCCTGACTGGCTGTTGGGTGGAAGTTCCATATATGGTGTTGTTGTGAAGGCCCAGCTAGACTGACTGCAGCCTTCCCAGTGACTGTGTGTTGTGGGTACCTCCTGTGGGTGGGACCTGGGTGAATGGAGTGTGTGACCAATATACACTCCTTGTTTTGGTTGTCTGGTTTCTGGCTTGAGAGACAAAGACTGAGACAGCCCTGCCCAAAACTGGCCTGAATGCAGTGTGTAGTGTTGAATGGCTGGGTACTTATCCCAATCCACATTCCTTGTTGTGAGTGTCTGAAAGGGAGGAGTGTGGCCTGAATGCACTGTGTGCCTGATTGGCTGACTGACTGCATGAATGCCCTTCTGTATGATTGGCTGCTGAGTGTGTGCCAGCAGTGTGGATGAGAGACAGAATAGTATATCTGGGGACCTCTCACCACTGATCAGAAGGTTCAGGGAACGTTCAGAAGCGTTCAGAAGCGTTCTGGAGCTGAGTCTCCACTCTAAGAGTAACTGGAACTGCTGATCCTCGACGTCCAGCTGGAAGAAGAAGACTTGCTGTTGCATTTGCTTCGATCGATCCGAAGGCTGTCGAAATCGTCGAAGACTGACCCGAGAGAGGACCTGGTAAGGCGCCCTCTTCCCGTGCTCCGAGGGACCATCGAGCACCGCTCCATCTTCGCTGAAGCGCCCTGGAAGACAGACCCTCGAAAGGCTGCCGACCCGAGATGGGACCGCCGAGGAGATCGAAGTGAAGCACCCGGACATCGCCGCCGACCAGGGTTCGCAGGTTTGTGTAACCGCTGGAGGCCCGTCGAAGTTGTGTTGCCCAGCCGTGGGAACCACTTGATGCCGTGCCTCCGACGACCGGAGCCGTCCGCTCCTTTGCCTAAGAACATTCGAATCGAAGGACTCCCTCGTCCGCACCGTCGACCACTTTATCCTGCCGGAGAAAGTCGAGGACGACCAACGCACCGAGGAGAAACCTGCCGGTGGGTTTACCGCCACCCTAAGACCACAAAGACTCGAACGACTCGACGCCCTTGTTGGGCCTCCGTCTCCACAATCTTTGCGGTCCAGAACTATTGTCACCAAGGTGCCCCGCACGCCTCTGCCTTGCAGGACGCCGACGCTCCGACGCCGACGAGCACCGCTCGGACGAAGCTGCCGCCTCATCGACGCCGTTCTACCCTGTTTGTCGACGGACGTTCGACGCCCCGTGTCTCCCGCTTGAAAGGGAAGGCATTCAAGAAGGGCTGTCGATTCCCCGTCGCCGAACACCGAGTTCCTCGACGCTTCTCGACGCCTCTCGACAATCCGTGACTCCCGCTTGAAAGGGGGTCGCTCAAGAAGGATCTGTCGACGCCTCTTCGAAGAACTCGACTCCACCAGGTACATTGTGGGGGTAAAAACATTATAGGAGGAAATAAGACTTGCAGAACAATATATGGACTGGGCTTGTGCTATATCTTTATTTTACAGGTTGCCCAGGTGGGGGGATCTCCACACAGAACTGTGTCTAGTGGTAGGGGCCAGTATTCTGCCTATTTCTCAACCATCTTATTTTCTCTCCTCTCTCTATTGTTGGTTTCACTCTATTTGATCTGTGTGACATTGTTACAGTATTGTTGATGCACTTTAATAAGATCTAATACCAAGGGTGGTACCACTTTAGAATTGTATATATTTGCCATTGTTGATTTTCCTGAGTACAAAGTGAGTTATTATGATAAGTGTACATAACCTTGAATATTGATTATATAAAGACTGTGTTCTAACCAATACAGTGTGTGGACATTCCTTTGTGGGGGCTTGGGGACTACACTGTACTTAAGAACCAGCCTGCATCACCTCCTGAGAAGCTAGGCCTTGATTGCTCGACCATTGCTACCGTAATAGAGAATCTTGGCTGGGGTCTTCTGTGCCTCTCTTCTACCATATAGAGAGCAGAAGTACAGACACCCCCCACCGGTCTTCTTTTCACACACAGCTCCGACGGCATTCGCCCACAGCAAACAGTACTTTGATGTACTTTCTTTTAAAACCTGACCTTCCGTGGGGCTGGTGGCCGGGGCCCCGCCCTATGGAAGGTAGGTTTTAAAAGAAAGAAGTATTTTTGAGTGGCGGCTGGGGCCCATCACTTCGAAAGTGATGGGCCCCAGTCGCCCAAATATATGTTTTTTCTTTTAAAATCTTACCTTCCGTGGGGCCACTGCCACTGCGCACCTATTTTTGTCATCAGCATGGCCGCGGTGGCGGTGGCAGGCAGCCCCACGGAAGGTAGCCTAAAGTGATTGAGGCAGCTCAAGCAGCAAGGCCCAGGACCGGGCGGGGCACGGGCGGCAGCGTGGTCCTCGTCCCTGGTGGAGTCTTGCTGGGTCTGTGACCCCTTTGTATTAGAGGACGACTGGGGTGGCCATGGCCGGGTGGCCCTCGTGTCTCTGGGAAGTTGCGAGTATTGAACATGGGATGGGTCACCCCAGGACACCGTGTGTAAAGCCCCCCAGGACACTATGTGCACAGCCCCCAGGTCACCATGAGCGCAGCCCCGGGACACTGTGCGCACAGCCCTCCTACCCCTTCTGAACTCCATGAGCACAGCCACTGACCCCTGAAACAATGTGAGCACAGCCCAACAGAACACTACGTGCACAGGAAGCCAAGGGGATCACTAATGCGCAGCCCCCCAGGACACTGCATGCACAGCCCCCAGGACATCGCCTGCACAGCCCCCCCCAGGTCACCACGTGCAGAGCCCCCAGGACACCAGGTGCACAGCCCCTGCGCCCGGACACAGCGTGCACTGCCCCTCAGGACATTGGGTGCTCTCAGCCTCCAGGACAACGCGTGCACAGCCCCTCGGGAAAGCATGTGCACAGACAGCCCTCCAGGACACTGTGCATAGCACAGCCCCTCAGGACTGCACAGCTCGTGCAGCTTCGTTTGTGTCAGTTAGCAATCCAGCCCCATGCCCCACATCACCTGAGCGGAGCCGCAGAACCTGGGGGGGGAGCGGGTGGGTGTCTTGAAATCCTTGGTCCAAATTATGTGCATTTAGCCCCCCTTCACAATGCGGTACAGGGTACACCACAAGGCCATGTGCAGGTTTTTACACTTGCATATTTCCTTTTCCATAATTTCGATCATTCGGGCCCGCGTCCGCCCGTTTGACACCATTTTGATTGCAGGCAGGAGCAGCCATGGTCTTGTCACCTATGCCTCTCTCCACTGCACTGCTTCCTTCACCCCAAAACGCGCACCCGGTAGAGTACCGGAAAGGATTCGGGCGATGCAGGGGCTGAGTGTTTCGTTTTCATTGAAAAGATAGCACTGGCTCGGACTGGCCTATAGGGCAAAGATAGCAACCAGCTCGGACTGGCCTATAGGGCAATGCACAAACCAAAAACACAAAATGCTACTGTGGGCAAGCTTTTTTGGTCCATGTGGGCCACTTTTTTGTACCATGTTGGCCAGTTTGATGAGTTACTTCACCATTCGGCTAGTAGTTTGGGCCAGTGCCACTGAAAAAATACTCTTTAAAATGCACAATTTGCCCCACATTTTATCAAAAAGCCTCCCCCGTGGGTACTACTCAGTCTGTCACAAAAGGAATGAATTGGCGTTTGCAACTTTGGCCACTTTTTCATTGGTGCCCGACTCGAGACAATTGTTTTCCTCCAACAACACCATGCTCATGCTTGAAGGAAGGGTGAGGGGGGATGCATTTTTGAGATGTGATGACTGTTAAGGGCTTGAGAGTAAATTGATTACACAAAACACCTGGATGAGGTGACTGAAGAACAGGCTGAGTCAAGGGTGCTCTTCCTGGAGGTAACCGATTAACAATACTTGGTGTACTTTAACAGACTATCAGATGGGGCAGAAGGGGTAGAGACAAATACAGTGCAACAGTGACTGAAACAGAATGCTTTTTTATTTATTTGCATTTTTAAAGCGCTCGCACAGCCCGGGGGCATCGAGGCGCAGTTATCGAGGCGCAGTTACATGAGGAGCATGTCTTAGTTGCATATTTATAACGTGCTTAATACCCTGAGGAGTCGAGGATCGAACCTGTGTTGCTTCGTGTTGTCTTGCTTCCAAGTGGAGCACATTGCCGATGAGCTATCCTGAGTCCTGGGACAATGATTGCAACGCAGCAGTGAAAAGGGACCTTTACTTGATGGTAATACACAATGGATACCTACCTCCAACCCTGGAAAAGATGGCAAGAACAAGATCTGAAAAAAGAATGCTCTTGTATGCGCCAGTGAGGACTTTGTCTTCTTTGGCACACATAGCCAAAGAGCTAGAGCAAACCTAAGTGAGTTTATGACACAACTTATTTCATTGTGCATCTTAAAGCAATGAAAATAAAGTGGGTAAATAAATATTTTGCCTTTTGCATCTTATAGGTTTCCATCCAGGATGTGGAATATAAAGGTACACTGATATTATTTTGGCCGAACATGCTACTGTAAGGATTTACATGTTGTCATGAAGCTTTTATGCAATTTGTGTATTTTGCAAGTAAACTATAGGACAGTATTGTAGGTCTTGTTGACAACCAAAACTGAAATATTTGTTCCATGTAAAGCATGGAAGAAGGTGGCTGTTCTGTTCCCAAATTGGGTTAAAATCCCTGCTTCGCTGTTCAGCATAAGTGTGTGATCCCGGGCAAATAATGTAATCTCACCCTGACTTCAACTGCAAAGGGTGTCACTCTACCCCCTTCTTCCCCTCTGCATTTTTGAAGGCAAGTGCAAGTCAAACATATGTCTGCGGGTGCTGTGATGGAGGTCAGTAAAATATTGTGCAGTGTGTAACGTCTTGTCATGTTAAGTCCACCTTGCCATAGAAGCTTTGCCCTGTTAGTAAAATCTCTCACTTGCAATACCTATAGATTTGGCCCACTGTGTCCTAGGCTTTCGTTTTCCTACCCTAAAGTTTGAGTTTATACAAAATAAAGTGGAAAAGTAACAGCGTCACTTCCGATCAGCGGATGCTGCTCGCCACCGAGTGGGGAGTGTAAGGGTGTGCAGCTCAGAGCAGAATAACCTGATGCTGTATTACCAAGTAATAAGTAACGGAGCACCAGTAAGATACCTCCTGCTAATAAAGCAACTGCGACCTGTACATCCACAACCCGAGTCAGTGTATTATTTCTGGGGGGGGTGTTGGGGGAGGTTATGGGAAAACGGAAATGTGTGGAGGGCCGCAGGTTAAACCAAAGTGAATTTATAAACCAGGTAAATCAAATGCAGGGCCCGTGGAAGGCCGGTATGGGGGTGTTGCGGCTAAGCAGGGGGATGCGCCGAGTGCAAGGGGGAATGTAGCAGACACCATCATAGCCGCTACACGCAGCCGGACACACTTGGGCCCATGTACCCCATCCCCTCCAACAACAGGATGCGGGGATCAGGGTGGGGGGACCTCCTCAGACTGGATGGCACAAGGAGACAGGAGAAGGGAGGGAGCAAAGAGGTGCAAAAGGGGATTTGGGGCAGCAGCCTAGACCATCCCCTATCTCAGGCTTAAAGGCACAGGGAGGTGAGGGAAACAGCCTCATTCTCCGACAACCAAGAAGTGTTTTCCAACTTTAAAGCATTATACTTTCTCAACCCATGTGTGCACTTCCCCATCCATCCCACTACTAGCCTGTGCCAGCAGTTGCCGCAGCACCAAACATGTGACAGGGAGCAGCAGCAGTGTGATGGGCCGATCTAGGTCTATCACTGAACTGGCGCGGGCTTCGCGCCCGCACTGCGGGCGGCGCCGCGCGCGGTATTATGGGGCCAATATTTTTTGGGTACTGGCACTTATTTTTTTTACAAATTAAGCACTGAATGAGTAGCAGCCAATGGCAAATTTGGTTAATGATCTGGGGACTGTTATAGAAATTTCAGATGTTCTAGGTTTGAGCGATCAGTCGACTCCCTAGGAAGCGAGCACTGAATTGAGAGAAATTGACCCGCAAATTGTTCATCAGGCCCATGGTATCACTGGTATTGCTCCTACTACCATTGACCTCACGAATGACCAACCTACTGTGGGGAAAGCGGTCAAAGGGGACATTGAAGGAGAAGGGTGTCTACTGAAAGTGCAAGCTAGTTCCCCGCTTTCAAAAAATCCACCACAACGCTGAAAGCTAAAGTATTGAAGGGGCGAACGGGGGCTCGGAAAAATAGAATTCTATCTCTTAGAATGGCTCACCGTACACTATTCCTCACTAGACTGTCTCCTGGACCAGAACACGTGATTCTTAATTCAAAACCAGTGTTAAATGCTCAGATAATACCTGACACTGTACCAATTGTTTCTGATAGGGAGGATGGCGCACCTATTCCCCCAAATCCTGCTATTGATCTTTTGGCAAAGAGTGTGGAAGCCTCAGAGGGTAGGGTTGTTCCTGATATGAGTTGTGGTTTGAAGGTGAATGGTTTCCCTGCTACTCCTTTCGAGGGGATTGGGTCCTCTGACGTATTCCATATCTATGACAGTAATCACCGCAGCTGTTCTGCTTCGGAAAATCTTTTGGCGTCTGCGTCCTGCGTCGATGACGTCAATACGCTGTCCTCGAGGGCCTCCGTCGAGCCGACATCACCGGATGTTATAAGTAGGACGCACGACGCCCGTAGGCTCAGTTCCGTGTTCGCTTCGGAGATCTCGCCACGCCTCGGTTCTACTGAATCCTGTTCTTTCGGTTCTTCGAACCTGTTCGTTTGTGTATTGAAATGATGTCTTCGGCTTCTTCCACCCCGCGGTCGGGTTTTAAGAAGTGTCGGGTGTGCGGGTCCAAGATGTCGTTGACGGACACGCACAACGCTTGCCTCTGGTGCCTCGGGAGGACCACAATATGGATGACTGTGTCGACTGCCAGTCGCTTACATCGAAGGCCTTGCGGGAGCGTAAGAAGAAGCTGTCGGTGGGTAAGATGGCCAAGCCCCGGAAGTCACGATCCACTGGACTTTCAACGGATGATTCGAGAGGCGACTCTCTGCATCGTCGTTGTGAGTCCGGGGGGTCTCGGTCCGGGAGTCGGTCTCGCCATTTCTCTGCCTCTTCAAGGCACTCACGGAAGCGCCGTCACAGGTCACCTTCCCCGTCCTCATCCGAGGACTCCGCCCGTCAGCGGGTTGCTTGTCCCAACAAGCATTCCACTCCTGAGGAATGGGATTTCTTCCGAAAGGAGATGATGGCGATTTTTCAATCGCAAGGCTACGGTCCGTCTGTGTCGTTGAAGGACGCCGGCCATGACCGTGCTAGAGACACTGCTCATACGCCTTTGGGCTCGAGCGGTCGTCGCGACCACCGGGCGCCTTCGAGGTCCTGGTCGGATAAGGATGGTCGCTCTAGGCATGCCCGTTCCAGGTCACGGTCCTCAACGCCCTTGAGACTGCGTGAGCTGCTGAAGTCTTCGAGGAAGAAATCGACGCCTAGGACACGCTCGGGGCTCCGCCCTTGAGGCCTGTGTCGACGCCGATTCGTCGACACCCTCGATGCCTTTGCCTTTCAAGGCTGCTTTGTCGGAAGTACCCCGTGGCACGGTGGAACCCCCCAGAAAGGCTCTGGCCAAGGCTAAGAATGTCTTTGTCCCTTTTTCTGTCCCCTCTTTCCGACCTCTGGATTTATTTCTGAGGGGGATGAGGGTTCTCAGGAAGGTTTGGTGCCTGAGGAGGTGCGTGACGAGATTTTGGGCCTCATCACGACCTGGGCGGTAACCCTTAAAATCGGCGGTAGCGCTCATAGCGCCGATTTTAAGGGTCCGTCGGATCACGACTCCAAATACCGCCGGTGCAATAACAGCTGGCGCAAGGACAGCCGGCTGTACAAGCGCCGGCCACAAGAGCGCCAGGAACCTTTAGCGCTAAAACATCATCGATCAGGAGTTCGGCGTAAGCGCTATTAGCGCCATAAAAGCGGTGGAAAATCCGCCGAAAATACCTCCAGCAAAAAGCTGGAGGTAACAGTACACTGGCCACAGCAATGAGGGCCCAGGTGTAAGCAATGCAATCTAGAGGCCTACAAAGGACCCACCCATGCACAACACCCCCTCCCCAACCCCATTACACCAGCAGGAGCAGGGAAGAGACAGCAATGAGGGCCCAGGTGTAAGCAATGCAATCTAGAGGCCTACAAAGCACCCACCCATGCACAACACCCCCTCCCCAACACCATGCTGCCATTTGGAGCCGGGAGCCTTGATGTCGACTTCTACCTGCTGCGCCTGGAGCTACAGAGGCCAGTCAACCAGGCCAGGGCCCTGGGAGTGCAGGGGGCAGTGGGGATGAGGAGAAGGAGGAGGAGAGCAGCAGCAGCAAGGCACCCAGCCATCCCCAGGGTCAGGCCAACACCCTGGGCCCTAACTGATGGTCAGTTGGTGACAGAATATCGGCTGGACAGGGCAACCATCACCCAGTTGCTGGACACAATCCAGGGTGACATATGCAGCTGCATAGCCACCAGCACGGCAGTACCTCCCCTAGTGAAGCTCCTGTCTGTGCTTCTCTTACTTGGGACTTGTAAAGAAAGACCAGTGGGGGGTGTCTGTACTTCTGCTCTCTATATGGTAGAAGAGAGGCACAGAAGACCCCAGCCAAGATTCTCTAGTACGGTAGCAATGGACGAGCAATCAAGGCCTAGCTTCTCAGGAGGTGATGCAGGCTGGTTCTTAAGTACAGTGTAGTCCCCAAGCCCCCACAAAGGAATGTCCACACACTGTATTGGTTAGAACACAGTCTTTATATAATCAATGTTCAAGGTTATGTACACTTATCATAATAACTCACTTTGTACTCAGGAAAATCAACAATGGCAAATATATACAATTCTAAAGTGGTACCACCCTTTGTATTAGATCTCATTAAAGTGCATCAACAATACTGTAACAATGTCACACAGATCAATAGAGTGAAACCAGCAATAGAGAGAGGAGAGAAAATAAGATGGTTGAGCAATAGGCAGAATACTGGCCCCTACCACTAGACACAGTTCTGTGTGGAGATCCCCCCACCTGGGCAACCTGTAAAATAAAGATATAGCACAAGCCCAGTCCATATATCGTTCTGCAAGTCTTATTCCCTCCTATAATGTTTTTACCCCCCCAATATACCTGGTGGAGTCGAGTTCTTCGAAGAGGCGTCGACAGATCCTTCTTGAGCGACCCCCTTTCAAGCGGGATTCACGGATCGTCGAGAGGCGTCGAGAAGCGTCGAGGAACTCGGTGTTCGGCGACGGGGAATCGACGGCCCTTCTTGAATGCCTTCCCTTTCAAGCGGGAGACACGGGGCGTCGAACGTCCATCGACAAACAGGGTAGAACGGCGTCGATGAGGCGGCAGCTTCGTCCGAGCAGTGCTCGTCGGCGTCGGAGCGTCGGCGTCCTGCAAGGCAGAGGCGTGCGGGGCACCTTGGTGACAATAGTTCTGGACCGCAAAGATTGTGGAGACGGAGGCCCAGCAAGGGCGTCGAGTCGTTCGGGTCTTTGTGGTCTTCGGGTGGCGGGAAACCCACCGGCAGGTTTCTCCTCGGCGCGTTGGTCATCCACGACTTTCTCCGGCAGGATAAAGCGGTCGACGGTGCGGACGAGGGAGTCCTTCGATTCGAATGTTCTTAGGCAAAGGAGCTGACGGCTCCCGTCGTCGGCGGCACTGCGTCAAGTGGTTCCCACGGCTGGGCAACACAACTTCGACGGGCCTCCAGCGGTTACGCAAACCTGCGAACCCTGGTCGACGGCAATGGACTTCGACGGCGGCGATGTCCGGGTGCTTCACTTCGATCTCCTCGGCGGTCCCGTCTCGGGTCGGCAGCCTTTCGAGGGTCTGTCTTCCAGGGCGCTTCGGCGAAGATGGAGCGGTGCTCGATGGTCCCTCGGAGCACGGGAAAAGGACGCCTTACCAGATCCTCTCTCGGGTCAGTCTTCGACGATTTCGGCAGCCTTCGGATCGGTCGAAGCAAATGCAACAGCAAGTCTTCTTCTTCCAGCTGGACGTCGAGGACCAGCAGTTCCAGTTACTCTTAGAGTGGAGACTCAGCCCCAGAACGCTTCTGAACGCTTCTGAACGTTCCCTGAACCCCTCTACCAGTGGTGAGAGGTCCCCAGATATACTATTCTGTCTCTCATCCACACTGCTGGCACACACTCAGCAGCCAATCATACAGAAGGGCATTCATGCAGTCAGTCAGCCAATCAGGCACACAGTGCATTCAGGCCACACTCCTCCCTTTCAGACACTCACAACAAGGAATGTGGATTGGGACAAGTACCCAGCCATTCAACACTACACACTGCATTCAGGCCAGTTTCGGGCAGGGCTGTCTCAGTCTTTATCTCTCATGCCAGAAACCAGACAACCACAACAAGGAGTGTATATTGGTCACACACTACATTCACCCAGGTCCCACCCACAGGAGGTACCCACAACATACAGTCACTGGGAAGGCTCCAGCCAGTCTAGCTGGGCCTTCACAACAACACCATATATGGAACTTCCACCCAACAGCCAGTCAGGGGGAAGGGACAGAGTCAGGGCTTCCCAGGACTTTGGGAAAACAAGGTAACAGGCAATAGAAAGCAAGAGGCCACAGGGGCCATCTTGTTTCCTATCAGGAATTAACTGATCCCCATGGCAGGGCCTGGGTATCCCAAAATGGAGGACACCCAGAGCACCTGTCAAATTCAGCATGGAGCTGCCACCAGCCCATACCCTGCTCTGTGGGCCACCCACCGGTGCCCAAAAACATACACTAGGGGCACAGGGCTGTACCCCTACCCAAGGGTGCCATAAGGGTATCCCATGGGTCTGTTCACCAAACCAAAAGAGAGAGCTGCACTGCCAGGAGTCCCACATGGACTCCTGGGCAGAAAACATGACAGATCACACGATAAAAAGCAGTAAAGGACAAGGATTCAGAGGCCCTGTCCCTCTGATGCATTTCCAGCATCACAGTCGCCCCCCCCAGACTGAGGTGGAGGGTGTCTAATCTCCCACGGGATAGACACCCTCCTCCAGACGGTCAACATACCTTCTGGAAACGCCATCTGCATTATCGTGACTCTTCCCTGGTCTGTGCTCTATGGTGAAGTCTAGCCCTTGCAGGCTAATGGACCACCTGAGCAATTTCGGATTCTCACCCTTCATTTGCATAAGCCACTTCAGGGGCTTATGATCTGTTTGGACCTTGAAGGTAGACCCCGTAAGGTAGGGCCTAAAACACCTAAGGCTCCAAACTATGCTAAAACACTCCTTTTCAACAGTAGCCCACCTAAGCTCTCTACCCTTGAGTTGTCTACTGATGAATATGATAGGATGTTCTCTCCCTTTGTCATCTAACTGGGACAAGACAGCTCCAATTCCGGTGTCGCAGGCATCCGTCTGGACGATAAAGGGTCGGCTGTAGTCAGGCGCACACAACACAGGTGCCCTACACAGACTTTCTTTCAAGCCATCAAAGGCCCTCTGACAGTCTTCGGTCCAATTAACCTTCCTAGGCTGTTTGGGTGAAGTTAGAGCTGTCAGGGGTGCAGCTATGGTTCCATAGTCTGCCATGAAATTGCGATAGTACCCAGTGAGGCCCAAAAAGGCTCTCACCTGGGTTTGAGTAGTGGGAGTCTCCCAGTTCTGTACATCCTGTACTTTACTGGAGAGAGGTTGGATTTGACCCCCTCCTACCTCATGACCAAGATAGGTAACTTTCCCCTGAGCTATCTGGCACTTGGTGGCCTTGATAGTGAGGTTAGCCCTTTTCAAGGCCTGCAACACCTTATCCAGATGTATCAAATGCTCTTCCCAGGTGGAACTGTAGACGGCAATGTCGTCTAAGTAAGCCACACAAAAGGCTTCCAGCCCACTGAGCGCATGGTTGACCAATCTCTGGAAGGTGGCAGGGGCATTCTTCAACCCAAAAGTCATGACCCTAAACTGGTAGAGTCCCTCAGGTGTTGAGAAGGCCGTCTTTTCCTTGGCATGGTCCGTCAGAGCTATTTGCCAATAGCCTGAGGTAAGGTCAAAGGTGCTCACAAATTTGGCAGCACCTATGGTGTCCACGAGCTCATCAGCCCTGGGCAATGGGTGCGCGTCAGTTTTGGTGACGGCATTGACTCCTCGGTAGTCCACACAGAACCTCCAATCCTTGGTACCCGCCTCGGAACTTGCCTTGGGGACAAGGACCACTGGACTGGACCAGGGACTGGTTGAGGGTTCAATAACACCCAGATCCAACATCTTGGCGACCTCAGCCTGGATGTGGTTCTTGACGGTATCTGACATACGGTAGCACCTGCTTTTGACAGGCACACTGTCACCAGTGTCAATTTCATGCCTACACCACGGTGTAAGGCCTGGCGTCAGTGAAAACAGAGAGGCATACTGTTGGAGCAAAGCCCTGCAGGCCCTCTGTTGCTCTGTTGTCAAATCCGGAGAGAGATGTACTCCCTCCACTGAGCCATCCTGAGGGTTGCTATGCAGCAAATCAGGAAGGGGCTCACTCTCATCC
This sequence comes from Ambystoma mexicanum, assembly GCF_040938575.1. Lineage (NCBI taxonomy): Eukaryota > Metazoa > Chordata > Amphibia > Caudata > Ambystomatidae > Ambystoma > Ambystoma mexicanum. The sequence continues at coordinate 752,064,891 of NC_090934.1, read as the reverse complement.
TCTTCTTGCCCTGAAGCTAGCAAGAGACATGAGACTTCTGCTCGCCGGTGGAAAGGCTTGAGCCTGTTGACATGGAATATCTGAGGGGCTACCCCAGAGGCTCCCATGTCAACCAGATAATTGACTTCGCCCATCTTGGAGATGATCCTGAAGGGTCCAGTCCACTTGTCTGCCAGAGCTCTAGGCTTGGTAGGCTCCATCACAAGGATTTCCTGTCCCGGAGTCCAATCCACTTGCGAGGCTTTAAGGTCATGCCAGTACTTATTCAATTCCTGGCTGGCCTTGAGATTTGCTGTTGCCTGACCCATCATCTGTGTCATCCTCCGTCTGAGGCCTAACACATAGTCCCCCACTTGCTTGGCGGGACCTGGAGGGGTGGCTTCCAAGCCTTCTCTGATCAAGGCGAGGGGCCCCCTCACGGGATGTCCAAAGAGTAACTCAAAGGGGCTGAAACCAACACCCTCTTGAGGTACCTCTCTGTAAGCAAACAGCAGGCATGGCAGGAGGAGATCCCATTTCCTCCTTAGGGGTTCTTCCAAAGCCCCTAGCATGCCCTTGAGAGTTTTATTAAATCTCTCAACCAGACCATTGGTCTGGGGTGGTAAGAGGTGGAGAACTTGTAGGTTACCCCGCACTCTTTCCACATGGTTTTCATGTAACTAGACATGAAGTTGGATCCTCTGTCAGAGACAACCTCCTTGGGGAATCCAACACGGGTGAAAATGCCCAGGAGAGCCCTGGCAACCACCTTGGCAGTAACAGTCCGAAGGGGTATTGCCTCAGGGTACCTGGTGGCATGATCTACCAAGACCAGGATGAACCGATGTCCACCTGAAGTGGGAGGGTCAAGGGGACCGACGATGTCGATGCCCACCCTATCAAATGGTGTGCCGACCACTGGCAATGGCTGCAGTGGGGCAATGACCCTGCCTCCAGTCTTGCCAGACAACTGACAAGTTGGGCAGGTCCTGCAGTGGGACTCCACCTCTACTCCCATCCGTGGCCAGTAGAAATGGGCAGAGAGCCTCTGCTTAGTCTTCTTGGTCCCAAGATGACCAGCCAAGGGCACCTCATGCGCCAACTGCAGTAGGAAGGGCCTGTAAACCTGGGGTACCACCAACCTCTTGAGGGCACCAGGTTCAGGCTTAGTGGGCTCACTAACAAGGAGCTCACCCTCCCAATAAATCCGGAATGTCCTAGGCACTTCTCCTTGTGCCTGGGACAGGGCCTGTTTCCTCAGTCCCCCGAGAGAGTGGCACTCTCTCTGTCCCTTACAGAAGTCTGCCCGGGAGGGTCCCCCTTCAGCTAACAAGCATTGAAGGTCGGGATGATCCTCCGGGTTGAGAACCTCTCCCACAGGAGAGTCTTCTGTCTCTTCTCCCACAGGAGTTGAGTTTGGGTTTTCCACTGGACCCAGCCCGTCCGGAGCATGGATCCCAATGGGTGCTGTCGGAACAGCAGGAAGAGAAGGTGTTCCCTCCACAGAGGCGGCCTTCTTGGTCTTCCTTCTTCTTGACTTCGGCCTCGCCTGTGGCTCGGGTACCTGACCCACAGCCAGACCCGGTGTCACCTGTGACCTAGTGACTGCAGCAGCAGTCATGGGAAGACCATCCGAGATCAACCCCAACTCTACTAGATCATTTCCTAACAGAATGTTAGCAGGGACATTGTCCTGAACCAGGACCGGAAGCTTTGCTGTCTTGTCTCCAATCATGAGTGTGACTAAGGCTACAGGTGATAATTTGGGAGGCCCACCAGCTAACCTGGTGGTTTGCAGAGGAGCACCTTCATAGTCCTCTGGCTTGAGTAGGTTCCTGTCCACCACTGTCATGCTTGCCCCAGTGTCTCTCAAACCAGTAGAAGGCTGGCCATTCAAGAGGACACTTCTCAAAAACCTACGGGTGTTCTGTGGGATAGTCGCCAGTACTTCTGCATACTGGTCCCAGGCCCCAAGGGACACTAAGGAAATCTCTACCGGAGTACCAAATGTGATCCCGGTAGAGGAGGGGAGGACAGTGGCCTCCACCTCAGACACGGGGTAAGGGTAGGTCAGGCGGACAGCCTGTACTCCAAGTGCCTTACCTTTACACTTGGAGTCACCCCTTTTGTGATCCAGAGCCCCACAGTCCCAACAAGCGCCAGGAGTGCGGGGTACGGTACTGGAACCACCGGGAGCCTGCTTTGCAGCAGGTGGACCACTACTCTTATTCCCACCCACAGATGACTTATCCCCACTAGATTTTTGGGTCTTGGGAGAGGAAGGTTTAGGTTTACCCGACTGTGACTGCTTGTGGGACTCCTCAGCTTTCTGAGAGGCCCCCTTTTCTTTGTCCTTGTCCTTCCCACTGGAGTCCTTAGGGGACAACCGGTGGGAGACCCACTTGTCAGCCAACCTAGCCAGCTTAAAGGGGTCCAAAATGTTCTGGTCAGCCACATACTGACGCAGCTCTGGTGAACAGGCTTCAGAAAAATGCTCAAAAAACAAGAGGTGGGACAATTCAACAAAATTCATAACCTTGTATCCATCGATCCACCCATCATGTTCATGTGCGCATCACTCACCCAGTCAACCCAAGACACATTCTCTCTTTTCTTAAAATCCCTGAACCTTCTAAGGTATTGGGTAGGTGTCTTGCCAAACTTGGCAATCAAAGCAGACTTCATACACTCATACTGACCCCTTTCTTCCACACTCAGCTTCAGAATACAGTCATATCCAGTTTAAGGCACTCTGCTTAACAAACTCTTAGCCCAATCTCTTTTATCAACATCATGAATCGCACAAGCCATTTCAAACGCTTCAATCCATTGGAGGATATCTGAACCCTCCACAAATACACCAACCAAATCTTTCATAAACTTGGTAGCTGGGGACCTGACACTCTCACTGGTTTTAACTGAAGTCTCCACTCTAGCTTTCTCTTGCTGGATTCTCTGACATTCAGTGTCCTGGCTCTTGAGTTCAAGGTCCTTATTCTTGAGTTCAAGATCCCTATTCTTGAGCTCCACTTGTTGAGCCAACTCCTCTTTCTTAAGTTCAGCATCTATTTCCAACTTGCGGTATTCAAAGGCCAATTTCATCCTTAATAACTCAAGCTCCAAGGAATTGCTGGGGTTTGGAACAGAGGCAGCAGGAATGGCGGCATTCCCAGAAACAGATTCAGCAGAAACCGCAGGGGCAGAGTCCTCATTGGTTGCATTCCCCCCCTCATCAAGAGTTTCACCATCAGTCTGGTAGTCCACCAGGGCAGCTATCAGCTCAGCCCTAGACTTATCCACAAAGTCTAACTCCCTGGCTTCACAAGCACTCTGGAGAGCCTCCAAGCTCATCCGAGTCAATTTGCCATTTGCAATCGACTCCATTGTTTGTAATGCAGTTATCTTGTACACAACTAAACCTTAATTTAATAAAGTGCGGATATCCTTTGTAAGTGGCACGGTTATACACTGATTCTTAAAACCATAAGCATCCCACCGCTGCCACCAGCTGTAAAGAAAGACCGGTGGGGGGTGTCTGTACTTCTGCTCTCTATATGGTAGAAGAGAGGCACAGAAGACCCCAGCCAAGATTCTCTAGTACGGTAGCAATGGACGAGCAATCAAGGCCTAGCTTCTCAGGAGGTGATGCAGGCTGGTTCTTAAGTACAGTGTAGTCCCCAAGCCCCCACAAAGGAATGTCCACACACTGTATTGGTTAGAACACAGTCTTTATATAATCAATGTTCAAGGTTATGTACACTTATCATAATAACTCACTTTGTACTCAGGAAAATCAACAATGGCAAATATATACAATTCTAAAGTGGTACCACCCTTTGTATTAGATCTCATTAAAGTGCATCAACACTACTGTAACAATGTCACACAGATCAATAGAGTGAAACCAGCAATAGAGAGAGGAGAGAAAATAAGATGGTTGAGCAATAGGCAGAATACTGGCCCCTACCACTAGACACAGTTCTGTGTGGAGATCCCCCCACCTGGGCAACCTGTAAAATAAAGATATAGCACAAGCCCAGTCCATATATCGTTCTGCAAGTCTTATTCCCTCCTATAATGTTTTTACCCCCCCCCAATGTACCTGGTGGAGTCGAGTTCTTCGAAGAGGCGTCGACAGATCCTTCTTGAGCGACCCCCTTTCAAGCGGGAGTCACGGATCGTCGAGAGGCGTCGAGAAGCGTTGAGGAACTCGGTGTTCGGCGACGGGGAATCGACGGCCCTTCTTGAATGCCTTCCCTTTCAAGCGGGAGACACGGGGCGTCGAACGTCCGTCGACAAACAGGGTAGAACGGCGTCGATGAGGCGGCAGCTTCGTCCGAGCGGTGCTCGTCGGCGTCAGAGCGTCGGCGTCCTGCAAGGCAGAGGCGTGCGGGGCACCTCGGTGACAATAGTTCTGGACCGCAAAGATTGTGGAAACGGAGGCCCAGCAAGGGCGTCGAGTCGTTCGGGTCTTTGTGGTCTTCGGGTGGCGGGAAACCCACCGGCAGGTTTCTCCTCGGCGCGTTGGTCGTCCTCGACTTTCTCCGGCAGGATAAAGCGGTCGACGGTGCGGACGAGGGAGTCCTTCGATTCAAATGTTCTTAGGCAAAGGAGCGGACGGCTCCGGTCGTCGGCGGCACTGCGTCAAGTGGTTCCCACGGCTGGGCAACACAACTTCGACGGGCCTCCAGCGGTTACGCAAACCTGCGAACCCTGGTCGACGGCAATGGACTTCGACGGCGGCGACGTCCGGGTGCTTCACTTCGATCTCCTCGGCGGTCCCGTCTCGGGTCGGCAGCCTTTCGAGGGTCTGTCTTCCAGGGCGCTTCGGCGAAGATGGAGCGGTGCTCGATGGTCCCTCGGAGCACGGGAAGAGGGCGCCTTACCAGGTCCTCTCTCGGGTCAGTCTTCGACGATTTCGGCAGCCTTCGGATCGGTCGAAGCAAATGCAACAGCAAGTCTTCTTCTTCCAGCTGGATGTCGAGGATCAGCAGTTCCAGTTACTCTTAGAGTGGAGACTCAGCCCCAGAACGCTTCTGAACGCTTCTGAACGTTCCCTGAACCCCTCTACCAGTGGTGAGAGGTCCCCAGATATACTATTCTGTCTCTCATCCACACTGCTGGCACACACTCAGCAGCCAATCAGACAGAAGGGCATTCATGCAGTCAGTTAGCCAATCAGGCACACAGTGCATTCAGGCCACACTCCTCCCTTTCAGACACTCACAACAAGGAATGTGGATTGGGACAAGTACCCAGCCATTCAACACTACACACTGCATTCAGGCCAGTTTCGGGGCAGGGCTGTCTCAGTCTTTGTCTCTCATGCCAGAAACCAGACAACCACAACAAGGAGTGTATATTGGTCACACACTCCATTCACCCAGGTCCCACCCACAGGAGGTACCCACAACATACAGTCACTGGGAAGGCTCCAGTCAGTCTAGCTGGGCCTTCACAACAACACCATATATGGAACTTCCACCCAACAGCCAGTCAGGGGGAAGGGACAGAGTCAGGGCTTCCCAGGACTTTGGGAAAACAAGGTAACAGGCAATAGAAAGCAAGAGGCCACAGGGGCCATCTTGTTTCCTATCAGGAATCAACTGATCCCCATGGCAGGGCCTGGGTATCCCAAAATGGAGGACACCCAGAGCACCTGTCAAATTCAGCATGGAGCTGCCACCAGCCCATACCCTGCTCTGTGGGCCACCCACAGGTGCCCAAAAACATACACTAGGGGCACAGGGTTGTACCCCTACCCATGGGTGCCATAAGGGTATCCCATGGGTCTGTTCACCAAACCAAAAGAGAGAGCTGCACTGCCAGGAGTCCCACATGGACTCCTGGGCAGAAAACATGACAGATCACACGATAAAAAGCAGTAAAGGACAAGGATTCAGAGGCCCTGTCCCTCTGATGCATTTCCAGCATCACAGGACTGGCAGCTACCAACATACCGTTGCCATGATGCATGGAATGGCCCAGTCCACATTCAGTGCCATGCTGGCACAGGTGCTTGACACACTGTTGAATCATGTGAACGAAAACATTGCATTGCCAGCCACACAGGCACAGGTGCACCAGCTAAAGGGTCAATCCTATGCCATTGGCCAGGTCCTGAATGTAATAGCAGCCCTGGACTGCACACATGTGGCACTTGTACCACCCCAGGCACATGAGGCTGCCTACAGAAACCGGAAACAGTACCAATCCCTCAATGTGCAGATGACATGTGGCCCTGACCTCACCTTCAGCCACTGCTGTGCCCGCTACCCAGTTATCCACCCACGACTCCATGGTCCTACGCAACAGTACCCTGCCAGCGTACATGGAAAGGCACTGAGGCCAAAACACATGGCTACTGGGTGAGTACAAATGTATACCACAAAGCATGTCAATCCACAACTGATGGTGCCTGTCACAGAATCCATCATTCCCAATGGTCAGCAGCATCACAGCAGCATACACATCCAAGCAGCTTGCACGGTGAACCTTGGACATGTCCAACACAGCAGAACACACCCATGCAGGATGTAAGACATGTGGTGGCACAGTGACATGTGGAAGCCCCACCACAACAAGGCATCCTGTGTGAGTAGCACCATGGCTCCCAACACTGACACAGTACAGATATCCCAGCCTGGCCATCCGACAGCAATGAAATACCAAACCATCAGCTGGCACATCCACGAATGCTCCACACATAAGTAGGCCGAGTGATGACAATGCACATCCCACAAACACTGTCCCCAAAATGGCCATGGGAATGCATGGAGAACAGTACAGAATAGTGAAGAGCAGCAAATGCAACTGTACGCCAATGGATTAGCAATGACACATGAGGCAGCCACTTCTGTCAAGCAGAAGTAGATGGAAGGGCCCCCTCATCCTGCGACATGTGAATGAGCACTGTTACATATCGAAACATAGCCGTACCAAGTGGAGAGTACCCCATTGATTCAATCGTGCCCATAGGACAGCGCACTCCACAATGTCATAGTCCAAATGACAAATATTGCAAAATCACACTGATGACAGGGCTCTGTACACCCACTGGACTTACCTTGTCCCCATACCGGCTTTCTCTCCCCTACAGATGAATCTGGATATCCCCAGTACACGTGGCTCATTACCCCTGTGCGTCACCCACACACGGCTGCGGAGCGGGCATACAACCTTGGCCATGCCCGTACACGGATCTGCGTGGAGAGGGCATTTGGACTTTTGAAGGCACGCTCCCGGTGCCTCGACCGCACGAGAGGTGCTATGATGCATGCACCAGAAGAAGTTGTGAAATCTTACTGACATGTGCCATGCTGCACAACATCTGTTGTCGCAGAAATGTGCCACTGCCCCCTGATGCTCATGTGCAGCCACCTGAGGATGGTAGTGAGGGCGATGAAGTGCCAGAAGGTGTAGCACATGCACAAAGGGTGGGCCTGAGGGAAGGGAGGTTGGCCAGACAGGGATTGATTGATGGATTCTTTTCGAAATGGGTAATAGGTAAATGGTGACTTCTACATCAAATTGCATTTGTAACAATCACTACTGTCCATGCATTGTGATTTTTGTAACGTGATTTATTTTCCCTCAGACAATCCCCCCTCCCCCAGTGAACACCCAACAATCACCCCTCCCCCCAGTGAGCATCCAACAATCCCCCCTCCCCCCAGTGAGCATCCAACAATCCCCCCTCCCCCCAGTGAGAATCCAACAATCCCCCCTCCCCCCAGTGTACAACCCCCAACTGTGCTGTTGCCTGATCAGGCCCACACCAATGATGCCATGCACCCCTATGATGGGCGCGGGCGCTTCCCTCTCCCAGGACCCTCCGGTGTGTGTGCCCTCAGGTGGCGCAAGGACCGGTGCCTTGGAGATGGTTCCAGTGAACCCTCTGTTGGTGTGGTTGAAGTTGAGGGCACGGAAGCGCTGGCCATCATGTGCTGGCGCATGAGGGCATTTGCCTCGCGTTGTTGTTCTGCTAGTGCAGACACAGCCTCCGTGAATTCACGTACCCTTTGGCCAAAGCCTGTCAGGGCAGCAGTGCATTGTTGCACGACATGGCGTGTGCGTGCATTGTCCCGGGCAATGTACTTGCATCCATGCCTAATCGAATTGCTCACGGCCTTAATGTGCCGGCTCTGGACTTTGGCCATTGCTTCCACCCGGGCCTGTTTAGCTTCTATTATGTCCAGCCGGCCCATGACTGCTGCCCCAGTGACAAGGCCCTCTCTTGGCGCGTCAGGTGGTGGACCGCGAATTGGGCGCTGTCGGGGGGGGGGCTGCATGGTGGCATGCCACCAGACTGGACTGGTCTTCCTGGCTCTGAACGATGGCCCTCTGGGATCCCATACGACGGGGTGTCCACATCGGGCTGGGGTGTGCTGCAGCGACGCACAGCCACATGCCAACTCCCTGCCTGCTGTCTGCCTGTGCTTGGACTTCCATGGGGTGTTGACGCCCCTTCCCCATCACTGCTGCTGTGGGTGTGTACTGCGGTGGCATGATGCCCACGTGGAGGTGTTACTCCCACATCGGGCTGCGATTGCGGCCTCTCTCCCTCGGCGTCAGGGCTCTGGATGTTGGCTTCCGGTGAGCTGCCGGTAGCCTCCCTGCGGCCATGTGGCTGCCGCTGCTGTCTGGCGGGGCTGAGTCCGGGTGAGGTGGGTGTTCCCCGGTGTTCTCTCCCGTGGGTGCGGCCTCTTGGTGCTGGTGGAGGCACAGTGTCGTGGGCACATTGCCGGTGTGGCCTCATCATCAGCATCAACGGCCTCTTGGGATCGACGTGTGCCTGTGGGGTACATAGGGGGTGGTTTGAGTACAATGCTACATACATTTGTGTGATGCAGGTCATGCCAACAAGTGTGAATGAAGACAGTGACAATGACGCATTCAACTTGCATTCTGTTCAGTCAACATGTGGTGCTTGTTGTGAATGTGCATGGAGGGACACTGCATGGGAAAGCGTGGTTGGGGTGGACTGCGCTCAGGCTTTTGTGGTTGTGTTGATGCACAGTACCACTCTACGTAGCTGTCCTATGGCTATGGGAGTCTATCCCCTGCCCCTGTCATTCATGCACTGCACGTACAGGGTTGTCTAGGCAGCACTGACGTTCTAGGGATGTGGCCCTCACTTACGGGTGTATGCAGTGCCTCAGACAGATGTCTCCACTCTCATTCAGATCCATGTATTCGGGGATGGGACTCACCTGCCGTTGGATCAATGCCAGTCCCTGCCTCCGCTCCACCGATGCCCTCAATGGTCCCGACATCAATGAGGCCCGTCAGTTTCTCCTCCCATGGTGTGAGGTCGGGGGGGTGGTGGGCCTCCTACTGTGGCCCTGCTTGCACTCCTGTGCTGGGACAGGATGCCTCTCACTCGAACCCACAGGTCATTCAGCAGCTTGCGGCAGTCTTCCCCATCCCGGGGCACGCGGCCAACTGCACTGACCCTTTGTGCAACACTTTTCCAGATTTGACCTCTGCGCAGTGCGCTTGTTTTACGCTGCTGCAGCTCGTGATGGTGAGTCAGTGCCTCATCCACAAGGACCTCAAGTTCTTGGTCGCTAAACTTGGGTTTTCTGACCCTGTCCATGGCAGACTTGCCCCTGGTGCGCTCCTGACTCATTTTCTGCCTTCGAATCAAGTGGATGGCTTCCAGTGCCTGAGATGTCCGACGGATTGTGATTTCCAAAATGGCTGCCGCTTCATTTCCCGTTCAGGCGGTGACGCGTTTCCCGCGGCAGTAGCACACAGTGCGCCGGATTTAAGGGTTCACGCTAATCTCGCTAACGCCTTAGACCGGGGCGCGTGCACGATTAGTCGTGATCTGGCGGATTATCCGCCGGGTGCCTTGGCGTTAGCGCTATTTAGGTCCGGTGGATAATCCGCCACATTTACCGCCCAAGTCGTGATGAGGCCCTATGTCTGGTCACAGCCAGATTGAAGATTTCGAAGAAAGACGGGGATTGAGACCCATCATGGACTTGCGCGGTTTGAACAAGCTCCTCAGGAAGGACAAGTTCAAGATGGTTACTCTTTCTCAAGTCCTCCAGGCCCTTCAACTTCAGAACTGGTTGGTGTCTCTCGACCTCAAGGATGCTTATTTTCATGTGCCGATCCACCCAAAGCACAAGAAGTAACTGAGGTTTGCGGATGGTGACTCGCACTTTCAGTTTCGGGTCCTGCCATTCGGATTGACCTCCGCCCCGAGGGTCTTCATCAAGCTCATGGTGGTGGTGGCAGCATATCTCAGGAAAGGGGGGATTCACATCTACCCCTACCTGGACGATTAGTTGATCAGGGCGCACTCTCCCGAGCAAGTCCTGGATCATCTGTCCGTCACTTGCCACACCCTTCACAAGCTGGGCTTCTCCTTCAACTTAAAGAAGTTCCATTTGATGCCAACTCAGCGGCTCCAGTACATAGGAGCTGTGGTCGACACATCCCTGGGGCAGTGTTTTCCTCCCCAGGTGAGGGCTCATCACATTCAGCAGATGGTGCACAAGTTTCAACATGACCAGAGTCTCCCGGCGTTGGAGTTCTCAAGGTTGCTCGGCCTCATGTCATCCTGCATTCTTCTGGTGCTGGAGCCCAGGTTGCAGATGAGATCTCTGCAATGGGCCCTCAAGATGCATTGGTCACAGTCCTCCGGCAGGATGTCGGACCCCGTTCAGGTGCTGCCCTCGGTCGGCCAGGACCTTCTGTGGTGGGCCGTCGAAGGCAATCTGATGAAGGGGGCTCCGTTTTGGCTACCCTGGCCGGAGGTGACAATCGTGACGGACGCATCCCTCACAGGATGGGGAGCTCATGCCAACGAGTTGACAGTCAGCGGTCGTTGGTCTCCGTCGGAGTCCAGACTCCATATCAATCTGTTGGAGCTGAGGGCCGTCAGGCTTGCCCTGAAGGCTTTTCTGCCGACTGTGCGAGGAAAGAATCTCCTGATTCTGACAGACAACACAGTGGCCATGCACTACTTCAACAAAAAGGGGGAGGTAGGGTCACTTCCTCTGTGCAGGGAGGCGATGCAGCTCTGGTTCTGGGCCATCCAGCAAGAAGTTTCGATCTCGGCGGTTCATCTGGCTGGAGACGAAAACAAGACGGCGGACCCTCTGAGCAGGCAGAGCACGATCTCTCACGAGTGGGAGCTGGCTCAGGAGATTCTCCTGGAGATCTTCGCCCTTTGGGGGTCCCCTCAAGTGGATCTCCCCGCCTCCCGTGTCAACCGGAAGTGCAAAAGGTTCTGCTTGCGGGAATTTCCTCCAAAAGGCCTTAGGAGACATGTTCGTGGTGGAGTGGTCCTTCCTACTGCTGTACGCGTTTCCTCCAGTCCCCGTCATCCCGCAAGTGCTGCAGAGGTTACGGAGGTTTGTTTCCCGGATAATCCTCATTGCTTCGGCTTGGGCCCGGAGGACGTGTTACCCGGACCTTCTCGACTTGTCCATCTGCCCTCCACGTCGTCTTCCGTACCGAGATGATCTGCTCTCACAGGAGGGGGGTCAGGTTCTCCATCCAGAGGTCAGATCCCTCAACCTTCATGCTTGACTTCTGAAAGGCTGAGGTATAAGGATTGGGACCTCCCTGAAGAAGTGATGGAGGTGTTGCTTTCGGCCAGACGCCGGCAACAAAGTCCCTGTACCGTTGGAGAAAGTTCTGCGACTGGTGCAGGGTTAAGAATGTGGATCCTTTTTCATGTGACATTCCTGTGGTTCTGTCTTTTTTGCTTTCTTTAGCCCACAAGGGCCTGCAAGTGGGTACCATTAAAGGTTACCTGGCGGCGCTGTCCATACTTAAGCGCTTGTCTGAGGAGTGTTCTTATTTCAAAATTCCTTTAATTTCTCAGTTTTTGAAAGGGCTCACTAATGTGTTCCCACCGTCACCTTTCCAGGTGCCTGGTTGGGATTTGAACCTTGTTCTAAAGTTCCTAATGGGCGCTCCATTTGAGCCTTTACATTCTTGTCCTTTGAGACTGTTGACCCTTAAAACTGTATTTTTAGTTGCGGTCACTTCCGCTCGCAGAGTGAGTGAGTTACAGACACTTTCAGTTAAGCCACCCTTCACTGTGTTTCATAAGGACAGGGTTGTCCTTAGAGTTCTTCTTTCCTTTCTTCCGAAAGTGGTGTCGGAATTTCATTTAAGCCAGAAGGTCATTCTTCCGGCATTTTATCTTCCTCCACATCCTGGTAAGGAAGAGGAGAGGCTCCATAGGTTGGATCCTAGGAGAGCTTTAAGTTTCTACATTTCTCGCATGTCCCGGGTCAGAGTGGATGATCAGCTCTTTATTGATTACGCTGGAAGGCGTTTGGGACAAGCTGTGACTAAGCAGACTTTGTCTAGATGGTTTATCTTGGCAATTTCAGAATGTTACCGCTTGGCGGGTAAGGACCCTCTGGTAGGCTTACGGGCCCATTCTACTAGGGGTATGGCTGCCTCTACTGCCCTGCAGAGGGGTGTTCCTATTCGTAACATCTGTGATGCAGCCACTTGGGCTTCGGTCCATACTTTTGTACGTCACTACTCCCTCGATTCTATACATGGGCAGGATCTGGCCTTTGGCAGGCGGTCCGTTACTCTGCTATTTGATTGGGCATTCTAAATTTCTATATTCTAAATTATTTTCCCTCCGCCAAACGTTGGTACTGCTTGTTAAGATGGATTTCTGAACTCTGTCCTGGAGGGGCAGAGGTTCAGAAGGCCAGCCTAGTTTCTTGGAACAGGGTAACCTCTGGACAAGCCAGACCAATCAAGGTAGCGATCGTGGCGGTCAAGACTAGGTCTCAAGAGGGGTGAGGGTGACTGAAAGCCCGCAATGAGCACGCAAAGCAAGGACGCTTACAAATTACTCCAAGCAGGTGTTATATTGAAAATTAAAAATATAGACACATTTATTACAAGGCCTCTGTAACATTGACCATAGTAAAGAATCACGATAAAACTCAAGTAAACCAACACATCACAATCAAATACAATATATATACAATTACCGAAAGGTCTAAAGAGTTAGAAGCACGAAATATGCAGACCACCTAGATGGGGAGGAAAACAGGCAGTGCAACTAATCGCTAGACCCAGTTCGCCTTCAGAGGCCACCTAACTAGAAGGAAATCCGAGCCCTACGAAGAGTGGAGCCTTGTGCTCAAAAGTACCTGCACACGCTGGTGCCAATGGGCCAAGGGGAGTCTCTTCAAGGAAGTCAGGCAGTTCAGAGTGGTGAACAAAGGAGGGCGAACAGATCTCCGCTACTCAAGTGCGTCCTCCACTTGCGGGCAGAAGCAGAGCGCGAGTGCGAAAAATGTGTGCTGTTTAACACAACGAGGAAAAGCTATGGGATACTGCAGGAGGGCGACCAGTTCCTAGCGTTGCTACTCACCGGTCCCCGATGCAGGCAGACCCAGGCTTCTCCGCGTCAGTTTCAGTGCTGACAGGTTCAGATACGAGCATGGGACGTCTCGGCGTCGTGTAGATTCCGCGGCAGCAGATGTTAGAGTTGAGGATGTCCCAAACGCAGTGAACCCGCACAGATTGTTACCACAGCAGGGCAACAAAGCGGCTGTGTGTATTTCAGCTCAATGTACACTTCTCACTTCAGACCTGGGAATGCCAAGTGTATGAATCGTGTGAGAGTGTCAAGGACTCGGAATACAGCAGCAACCTGACGGCGGTTACAGAGCAAGACTCCTGGGTAAGCTGGTCAGTCCACTGGATGGCCCAGAGATGCTTCCGAAGGCTTACGTGCAGGAGATGATGAAGATGCCGAGAATAGTTGTTCACACTATTCCAAAGGGTCGAAGTACCAGTACAGGCCTTCTCGTTCGATCAGAGGCACAATGGTTTCACAGGGCGACAGCAGTGCAGAGGAGCAGTCCTTCAGCGGGTCACCAGCGATTCCTCGGTTCAGCCTCTTAATTGCAGGATACTTGGCTCCTGTATCCGTCTTTCGTGAGAACTCTGGAGATCGACATGGTAGTGGTGTTTCCAGCCTCCTCTTACCCAGAGTTCCCTTTGCGCCAAAACGGAGAGGACCCAATGGGAGATCTGCTCACAAAACACTCACACCATACGTGGACCTATCACGGACCACGGTGGTCCCAGGCATTCAAGACACACTAGACTCTCTGACACCCAGGATGTGTATTGGGACCAGACATCCTAGCACACATCCTGGAGGCACACACAAGGCATGCAGAAGCCCGCGAAAGCATCTGTGTTTCGCAGGAAAGTACATGCCCAAATAAGGATGGCCCCGGGTCGGCTCGACCTGGGAAAGGTGAAGGGGCAAGACGGTCAACGGACAGGACAAAGAACCTTGTGGCATGGCCATTTTGGAAGCCAGGCCACCCATTTTGGCCAAACGCGAGAAGCACGGTTAACAGGGCAAAAGGGAGTTCAAAAACACTAAGAAACGATCGCTGCCACCAGTCCTGTCCGTGACATACTTGCACAGTTCGTTATAAATCCATTGAGAGTTACTAGGGCATGTAGAATGACTAGAGACCCACGAGCGCGGTAATGTAAGTCACGGTGCACTCTTGTGCCATGTTGCGTGAAAGCTGCAACATGAGAAAAGAACTACGGAAAACAACGTTTCCCGGTACTGACTGTCTTAAGGGCATGTCAGTTTCCCCGTAAGAATGGAGCGAAAGCCCAGAGGAGTGCGGCGGAAGGCTGCGCTTCTCTGGCAAAGTTTAGATCAGGGTGAAAACAACAGCAAAAAGTTTAGGGGTTGCCACATTGAAGGAAAATTACCTATAATTAAGAAACCTTTCCTAACACTCGCCCCTCCCAGACTATGGACAGGGGGAACTAATCCACCCCTGGATGAGTCTCTTGTTCAGGTCGGTTAAACATTCTGGACAACCCATCAGCATTGCTATGTTGGACACCTGGCCTATGCTCAATAGTAAAGTCAAAGCCTTGTAGACTTATGGACCACATTTGCAACTTTGGATTCTCTCCCTTCATGTTCATCAGCCACTTTAAGGGCTTATGGTCAGTTTGCACAGTGAAGTGGGTCCCATAGAGCTAGGGCCTCAGCTTCCATAGGGCCCACACAACAGAGAAACATTCTTTCTCTACTGTGGACCATCTGAGCTCTCTGTACTTAAGCTGGCGACTAATGAAACCAATAGGGTGTTCCTTACCCTTCTCATCTACTTGCGATAGTACAGCTCCTATCCCAGTGTCAGAGGCGTCTGTCTGCACAATAAAAGGTCTTCGATAATCAGGGGCCCTGAGGACAGGGGCCTGGCACAAGGATTCTTTTAAGCCGTTGAAGGCTTTCTCACACTCGTCGGTTCAAGTTACCTTCTTGGGTTTCTTCGGAATGGTGAGGGCAGTCACAGGTGCAGCTATGGTGCCATTGTCTGCCATGAAGTTGCGGTAATACCCCGTGAGTCCTAAGAAGGCTCTCACTTGGGTCTGTGTAGTGGGGGTAGGCCAGTCTTGTAATGCTTGCACTTTACTGGGTAGAGGTTGTATCCTCCCTCCACCTACTTCATGTCCAAGGTAAACCACTGAGCCTTGTCCAATCTGGCATTTACTAGCCTTTATGGTCAAGTGTGCTTTCTGAAGAGCCTGTAGCACAATCCAGAGGTGTTTCACATGGTCTTCCCAGGTGGCGCTGAAAACTGCTATATCATCCAGATATGCAAGACAGAATTCATCCAACCCATTCAACACATGATTCACAAGCCTCTGGAAAGTGGCAGGTGCATTCTTCAACCCGAACGGCATTACCCTGAATTGGTAAAGACTGTCTGGAGTGGAAAACACTGTCTTCTCCTTGGCATGTTCTGCTAAGGCTATTTGCCAATAGCCCGCAGTGAGGTCAAACGTGCTGAGGTACTTGGAGGCACCCAAGGTATCCACCAGCTCATCTGTTCGAGGCAAGGGGTGTGCATCTGTCTTGGTGACAGCATTCAGAGCCCTGTAATCCTCGCAGAACCTCAATTCAGAAGTGCCTGCTTTTGGAACCAAAACCACAGGGCTGGACCAAGGACTACTAGAGGGTTCAATCACCCCAAGATCTAACATTTTGTTGACCTCTGTCTTAATGTAAGACCGTACTTTGTCTGACATCCTGTATCCTCTACTTTTGGTAGGAACGCTGTTTACTGTGTCTATGTTATGTTTGCACCAGGGTGTCAAACCAGGGGCCTGCGAAAACAGGGGGGAAAATTGCCTAAGCAAACTTTTCACCTCAGCCTGCTGATCAGAAGTCAGGTGAGGGGCCACTCGGACACCCTCAAAGGAGCTATCTGAAGGGCCGCTTTGGAACAGGTCGGGGAGAGGTTCAGACTCCTCTTCCTCAACATCTGAAGCCAGTAGCAGTGTTGCGATTTCGACTCTTGGGGCGAAAGCCTTCAGCCTATTTACGCGGAACACTTTTGGAGCCTGTCAAGGCCTTCCAATGTCCACTAAATAGTTGACCTCACCCAGGGGCTCCACCACTATGTAAGGGCCTGACCATTTGTCCTGTAAAGCTCTAGGCCTTATGGGATTCATGATCAGGACTTGCTGACCAGGGGTAAAGTTGATGAGGGAAGCCTTTTGGTCGTACCAATACTTCACCAGCACTTGTCCTGCCTTCAACTTGTCACTAGCTAGACCCATCAGAAGTACCATCCGTTTTCTGAGCGCTAACACATAGTCGACTACGTTGGTAGTAATAGGGGGAGCGGGCATCTCCCATGCCTCCTTGACTATGGCTAAGGGTCCCCGCACAGGGTGACCAAACAGAAGTTCGAAGGGGCTGAAGCCAACACCCTGCTGTGGTACCTCTCGGTAGGCAAACAGTAAGCATGGTAAAAGAAGATCCATTTTCTTCTCTGAGGTCCTTCCAGAGCCCCAATCATGCTCTTTAACGTTCTGTTGAAAAGTTCCACCAGACCATTGGTCTGGGGGTGATATGCAGAAGAGAACTTGTAGGTGACCCCACATTCTTTCCACATAGCCTGCATATACTTTGACATAAAGTTGCTGCCTCTGTCAGGCACAACTTCTTTAGGGAAGCCAACCCTAGTAAAGATGCCAAGTAACGCTTTTGCAACTGACTTGGCAGTTACAGTTTTCAATGGGATGGCCTCAGGATATCTGGTAGCATAGTCGACTAGCACCAGGATAAACCTATTGCCTGAGGATGTTTGCGGGTCAAGGGGACCAACAATGTCGATCCCTACCCTTTCGAATGGTATTCTCACAACTGGGAGTGGTACCAATGGAGCTTGGATTGTTGAGCCACTCTTACCAGATAACTGGCAGGAGGCACAACTCCTACAGTGACTTTCTACTTGCACCCCCATCTTGGGCCAGTAGAAGTGCATGGATAACCTTTGCTTGGTCCTCTTAATACCAAGATGACCAGCAAGTGGCACTTCATGCGCCAGCTGCAGGAGGAAGGGTCTTACAGCAAGGGGAACCACCAACCTCCTATGGTCTCCTTCTGTAGACTTTGTGGGCTCACGATACAGGAGTCCACCTTCCCGATAAATCCGATGCTTCCCAGGAGGCTCACCCTCAAGCTGGGAGCAGGCCTGTCTCCTTAGGCCTTCCAGAGATGGGCACTCACGTTGGCCTCTACTGAATTCTTCCCTGTCAGGACCACCTTCTACTAACAAGTCTTTTAGTTCAGGATGGTCATTGGGGTCAAATACTTCAGGTATCGCCGCCTCCTCATCAGGTCCGGGCGATTGGCCAACTTCCTCCACGGCAGTGGTAGGTGAGTTCGGGGGAATATTTTCTTTCCCTCGTTTTGGTTTCTTTACTCCTTTAGCCTTGGGTTTCCCCTTTGGCTGGGGCAGCGCATTGGTCTTGGCCAATGCTGCCTGTGTTTGAGACCGTGTGCAGGGTCTGTCAGCAGTGTCTCCTACGAGCCCTAAAGCTCTGAGATCATTGCCCAACAAGACCTTTCCTGGGACGTTTCTCTGAATGCTCACTGGAACCCTGACTACTGTACCATTTAAAGTAAGATTTACAGGTATTACAGGAAACGGCCGTCAGCCAACTTAGTGGGCATCAGAGTAGCTCTGGCAACTTCCTCTGAGTCTACCAAGGTAGAATCCACTACAGTTCGACTGCACCCACTATCTCTAAGAGCTGGAGTATCGACTCCATTGATCAGCACACTTTTTTTAATGTACTGCTTGGTGTTATCTGGAATCCTAGCATAAACCTCCGTGACTTTAGGCTCCCACGAACCCAGGGAAACTAAAACTACCTCAGCTTCTATCCCACTGGGGAAGGAGTCTGAGGAGAAGGATGCTCCTGTAATCTCTTCTTTCTCGTAGAGGAGAAGGCCAGATTAGCGGAGTGGCCCCCCAAAGGTTTAACCTTACACCAGGGATCCCCCTTCACGTGGTCAGTTGCTCCACAAGCAAAACAAGATCCATTGAGTCTGTTTACATAGGGAGGCTTATTATAACCAGAGTTCTGTTTCGGAGGCTGACCTCCACCACCCTGTGAGTTCTCTTGTGTCTTACCCTTATTTTTCTTTTTGTGGCCCTTTTGAGAAGAAGATTTATCAGATTCTCCACCCTCCTTATCTTTGGACTTTTTCCCTTCCTCCTGCTTACCAGGATGAGTTTTGTCCTTATGGGACACTCTATGTGACACCCATAAATCTGCTGCAATGGCAAGTTTCTTTGGATCTATCTCCTTAGAATCCGCCAAATGCTGCTTAAGCTCCGGGGAAGAAGATGCAAAAATATGTTCCAGCATGACAAGACTTATCATGTCTTCAAAGGTAGAAACCCTATAACCTTCGACCCAGCCAGTTAAGTTTTTTAAGGATTCGGTTACATAAGATACCCAAGTACCATCTTCTTTTTTCTTATACTCTCGGAATCGTTTTAAATCATGGGCAGGAGTCTTTCTAAACTTTAAAATGAGAGTTTGCTTTAACATTGCAAAATCTGCTCACTCAGCCTTCACCATTTCTATAATGGCACTACAGCCAGAATGGGGCAGTCTGCTGAGTAACCAGGCAATCTTATCAGCAGGGTCAACTTGTTGAACTTCACATGCATACTCAAAAGTATTCAGCCAGTCCATAATGTCATTCTTTTCCTCATACACACTGAGCAGATCATTTGGAAACCTTGGATGAGAGGATGCCCCAGACCCATGTCCAGGACCCTTGGATCCATTTGCAACCTGAAGCGTGGCCAGTTCCAACTGGTGATCCCTGTCTTTCTGCTTTTCTGCCTGTTTGATTCTTAGCTTGACCCTATTGAACTCAAGCTCTTCCTGTAGTTTGGCCATATTGAACTCAAGCTCCTTCTGCCTAAACAGCAGCTCTTGCTTCTTGAATTCAAGCATGGCCTCCCCATCGACACTGGCAGAGGAAACATTAGACATCTCATCCTCCCTGTCCTCATGGTCACGGTGGACCAGTGCAGCAGCAGAACCGTCGGTTCTGCCAGTGAGAGCATCCCCACCTCCTTCTGCACTGTCCTTGGAAGCTATAGCGTCAAGCTGAGCTTCTTGCCACGCCACGATTCTTTGGATCATTTCCAATTTGGTGCCTTGAGAGGAGACTCCTCTCTCTGCACACATCTTTTTCAATGTTTCGGATTTAGAAGCATTTAAAGTTAACAAGGTATTTGTTTCCATATTGTTAGATAGGACTATGGCCTTTTAAAAGTTATACTACGACAATTCACTACGTGTCCTGGTAGGAATAACTTGCAATGCCTTCGCTCGTGCGCAACACTGGATACCTTCAGTCGTATTCCACCGCTGTACACCAATTTGTTAATATGGATTTCTGAACTCTGCCTAGGAGGGGCAGAGGTTCAGAAGGCCAGCTTAGTTTCTTGGAACAAGGTAACCTCTGGACAAGCCAGACCAATCAAGTTAGCGATTGTCAAGAAAGACCGGTGGGGGGTGTCTGTACTTCTGCTCTCTATATGGTAGAAGAGAGACACAGAGGACCCCAGCCAAGATTCTCTAGTACGGTAGCAATGGCAAGCAATCAAGGCCTAGCTTCTCAGGAGGTGATGCAGGCTGGTTCTTAAGTACAGTGTACCCCAAGCCCCCTCAATGGAATGTCCACACACTGTATTGGTTAGAACACAGTCTTTATATAATCAATGTTCAAGGTTATGTACACTTATCATAATAACTCACTTTGTACTCAGGAAAATCAACAATGGCAAATATATACAATTCTAAAGTGGTACCACCCTTTGTATTAGATCTCATTAAAGTGCATCAACAATACTGTAACAATGTCACACAGATCAATAGAGTGAAACCAGCAATAGAGAGAGGAGAGAAAATAAGATGGTTGAGCAATAGCCAGAATACTGGCCCCTACCACTAGACACAGTTCTGTGTGGAGATCCCCCCACCTGGGCAACCTGTAAAATAAAGATATAGCACAAGCCCAGTCCATATATTGTTCTGCAAGTCTTATTTCCTCCTATAATGTTTTTACCCCCCCAATGTACCTGGTGGAGTCGAGTTCTTCGAAGAGGCGTCGACAGATCCTTCTTGAGCGACCCCCTTTCAAGCGGGAGTCACGGATCGTCGAGAGGCGTCGAGAAGCGTCGAGGAACTCGGTGTTCGGCGACGGGGAATCGACGGCCCTTCTTGAATGCCTTCCCTTTCAAGCGGGAGACACGGGGCGTCGAGCGTCCGTCGACAAACAAGGTAGAACAGCGTCGATGAGGCGGCAGCTTCGTCTGAGCGGTGCTCGTCGGCGTCGGAGCGTCGGCGTCCTGCAAGGCAGAGGCGTGCGGGGCACCTCGGTGACAATAGTTCTGGACCGCAAAGATTGTGGAGATGGAGGCCCAGCAAGGGCGTCGAGTCGTTCGGGTCTTTGTGGTCTTCGGGTGGCGGGAAACCCACCGGCAGGTTTCTCCTCGGCGCGTTGGTCGTCCTCGACTTTCTCCGGCAGGATAAAGCGGTCGACGGTGTGGACGAGGGAGTCCTTCGATTCGAATGTTCTTAGGCAAAGGAGCGGACGGCTCCGGTCGTCGGCGGCACGGCGTCAAGTGGTTCCCACGGCTGGGCAACACAACTTCGACGGGCCTCCAGCGGTTACACAAACCTGCGAACCCTGGTCGACGGCAATGGACTTCGACGGCGTCGATGTCCGGGTGCTTCACTTCGATCTCCTCGGCGGTCCCGTCTCGGGTCGGCAGCCTTTCGAGGGTCTGTCTTCCAGGGCGCTTCGGCGAAGATGGAGCGGTGCTCGATGGTCCCTCGGAGCACGGGAAGAGGGCGCCTTACCAGGCCCTCTCTCGGGTCAGTCTTCGACGATTTCGGCAGCCTTCGGATCGATCGAAGCAAATGCCACAGCAAGTCTTCTTCTTCCAGCTGGACGTCGAGGATCAGCAGTTCAAGTTACTCTTAGAGTGGAGACTCAGCTCCAGAACGCTTCTGAACGTTCCCTGAACCCCTCTACCAGTGGTGAGAGGTCCCCAGATATACTATTCTGTCTCTCATCCACACTGCTGGCACACACTCAGCAGCCAATCAGACAGAAGGGCATTCATCCAGTCAGTCAGCCAATCAGGCACACAGTGCATTCAGGCCACACTCCTCCCTTTCAGACACTCACAACAAGGAATGTGGATTGGGACAAGTACCCAGCCATTCAACACTATACACTGCATTCAGGCCAGTTTCGGGCAGGGCTGTCTCAGTCTTTGTCTCCCATGCCAGAAACCAGACAACCACAACAAGGAGTGTATATTGGTCACACACTCCATTCACCCAGGTCCCACCCACAGGAGGTACCCACAACATACAGTCACTGGGAAGGCTCCAGTCAGTCTAGCATGGCCTTCACAACAACACCATATATGGAACTTCCACCCAACAGCCAGTCAGGGGGAAGGGACAGAGTCAGGGCTTCCCAGGACTTTGGGAAAACAAGGTAACAGGCAATAGAAAGCAAGAGGCCACAGGGGCCATCTTGTTTCCTATCAGGAATCAACTGATCCCCATGGCAGGGCCTGGGTATCCCAAAATGGAGGACACCCAGAGCACCTGTCAAATTCAGCATGGAGCTGCCACCAGCCCATACCCTGCTCTGTGGGCCACCCACAGGTGCCCAAAAACATACACTAGGGGCACAGGGTTGTACCCCTACCCATGGGTGCCATAAGGGTATCCCATGGGTCTGTTCACCAAACCAAAAGAGAGAGCTGCACTGCCAGGAGTCCCACATGGACTCCTGGGCAGAAAACATGACAGATCACACGATAAAAAGCAGTAAAGGACAAGGATTCAGAGGCCCTGTCCCTCTGATGCATTTCCAGCATCACAGCGATCACGGCGGTCAAGACTAGGTCTCAAGAGGGGTGAGGGTGACTGAAAGCCCGCAATGAGCACACAAAGCAAGGACGCTTACAAATTACTCCAAGCAGGTGTTATATTAAAAATATAGACACATTTATTACAAGGCCTCTGTAACATTGACCACAGTAAAGAATCACGATAAAACTCAAGTAAACCAACACATCACAATCAAATACAATATATATACAATTACCGAAGGGTCTTAAGAGTCAGAAGCACGAAATATGCAGACCACCCAGATGGGGAGGAAAAAAGGCAGTGCAAGTAATCGTTAGACCCAGTTCGCCTTCAGAGGCCACCTAACTAGAAGGAAGTCCGAGCCCTACGAAAAGTGGAGCCTTGTGCTCAAAAGTACCTGCACACGCTGGTGCCAATGGGCCAAGGGGAGTCTCTTCAAGGAAGTCAGGCAGTTCAGAGTGGTGAACAAAGGAGGGCGAACAGATCTCCGCTACTCACGCGCGGCCTCCACTTGCGGGCAGAAGCAGAGCGCGAGTGCGAAAAAGGTGTGCTGTTTAACACAGCGAGGAAAAGCTACGGGCTACTGCAGGAGGGCGACCAGTTCCTAGCGTTGCTACTCACCGGTCCCCGATGCAGGCAGACCCAGCCTTCTCCGCGTCAGTTTCAGTGCTGGCAGGTTCAGATAGGAGCAGGGGATGTCTCGGTGTGGTGTAGATTCCGCGGCAGCAGAAGTTAGAGTTGAGGATGTCCCAAACGCAGTGAACCCGCACAGATTGTTACCACAGCAGGGCAATGAAGCGGCTGTGTGTATTTCAGCCCAATGTACACTTCTCACTTCAGACCTGGGAATGCCAAGTGTACAAATCGTGTGAGAGTGTCAAGGACTCGGAATACAGCAGCAACCTGACGGCGGTTACAGGGCAAGACTCCTGGGTAAGCTGGTCAGTCCACTGGATGGCCCAGAGATGCTTCTGAAGGCTTACGTGCAGGAGATGATGAAGATGCCAAGAATAGTTGTTCACACTATTCCAAAGGGTTGAAGTACCAGTACAGGCCTTCTCGTTCGATCAGAGGCAGAATGGTTTCACAGGGCGACAGCAGTGCAGAGGAGCAGTCATTCAGCGGGGCACCAGCGATTCCTCGGTTCAGCCTCTTAGTTGCAGGATACTTGGCTCCTGTATCCGTCGTTCGTGAGAACTCAGGAGATCGACATGGTAGTGGTGTTTCCAGCCTCCTCTTATCCAGAGTTCCCTTCGCGCCAAAACGGAGAGGACCCAATGGGAGATCTGCTCACAAAACACTCACACCATACGTGGACCTATCACGGACCACGGTGGTCCCAGGCATTCAGGACACACTAGACTCTCTGGCACCCAGGATGTGTATTGGGACCAGACATCCCAGCCCACATCCTGGAGGCACACACAAGGCATGCAGAAGCCCGTGAAAGCATCTGTGTTTCACAGGAAAGTACATGCCCAAATAAGGATGGCCCCAGGTCGGCTCGACCTGGGGAAGGTGAAGGGGCAAGATGGTCAAGGGACAGGACAAAGAGCCTCGTGGCATGGCCATTTTAGAAACCAGGCCACCCATTTTGGCCAAACGCGAGAAGCGCGGTTAACAGGGCAAAAGGGAGTTCAAAAACACTAAGAAACGATCGCTGCCACCAGTCCCGTCCGTGATATACTTGCACAGTTCGTTATAAATCCATCAAGAGTTACTAGGGCCTGCAGAATGACTAGAGACCCACGAGCGCGGTAATGTAAGTTACGGTGCACTCTTGTGCCATGTTGCGCGAAACCTGCAACATGAGAAAAGAACTACGGAAAACAACGTTTCCCGGTACTGACTGTCTTAAGGGCATGTCAGTTTCCCCGTAAGAATGGAGCGAAAGCCCAGAGGAGTGCGGCAGAAGGCTGCGCTTCTCTGGCAAAGTCTAGATCAGGGTGAAAACAACAGCAAAACGTTTAGGGGTTGCCACATGGAAGGAAAATTACCTATAATTAAGAAATCTTTTCTAACACTGCTTTGGGAGTCTGTCATAGATATGGAATACGTCGGAGGACCCAATCCCTCGAAGAACAAGTTACTCTCTTACCTGGTAACGTTCTTTCGATGGGATGGTCCGATGACGTATTCCATATCGCTCCCTCCCTACCTGCCCCACTACAGAATTTCTTATGCGATTGCAGTTTATGTTTTCGCAAGGCTTTCTGTGGTCATACTGGCAGTGGTTTGGTGGCAAACGTTCTGGGGAAAAAACTACAACTGAGGCTACGGGCATCGTGCGTCCTACTTATAACATCCGGTGACGTTGGCTCGACGGAGGCCCTCGAGGACAACGTATTGACGTCATTGACACGTGACACAGACGCCGAAAGATTTTCCGAAGCACCCGAAGGAGTGTCGACCTCTGTGCCGCTGCCAGCGAAGATTGTGGCAGGAAAAATTGAGCCTACAGGTGTAACAGAAAGTCCTTTGGTCTATTCGGATAAGTTAAACATGGAGGGCTTACGTTGTGTAAATGGTCCACTTCTTCCTACTGAGGTTAAAGAGGGTATCTCTGATTCACAACCTTTACCCTCTTGTTTTAACCCTGCATTGAATTTGGACTGGGAGGAAGCCGGCTCTGTAATGGGAAAATCAACATTCCTTAAAGAGGTGGCCGACCTCCCCCTAAACCCAATTATCCCCGAGTATTAGCTGGGATGAAGGATCTGCTGCAGCGTCTCCACTATCCCACCAGTGCTGGTGCGACAGAACACACCAAGATACTCGTTTCGAATAATGTCGCACTGCATGGTACTGTAAGTGCCTCATTAACAAGATATCCATATTCTGATGCCCTCAAGGGGAAAGCTGATACCCGGCAAATTGAGCAGGGTGTTGTTCGCAAAATGCACCAAGTCAAGATTCATTGTACCCTGGGCTCCGACTATCGGATTTGTATGAATCGGCCAAATATTCTAGCCATTTTTGCTGCCATTCCAAGTTTGGCTCTGGTGTCATCAGCAGATATTGGGAGGGTTTCCTTCCCAGTGAGAGAGGATTTGAGTACTAGTATTATGTTTCTGTCCTCTCCCCTGGTAAGAGAACTTATACTTACCCAAAGTGAAGCGCTGGCAGGATTGGTTTTTGAAATCTCTCAGATCAATGAACTGAGTATTGGAATGCATCTGAATAGGGCGATTAACCCTATTGTTTATCAACCTAAGGTTATAGCTATTCCCGACAAATTGGCCCAGAGTGGAGTGCCGAATGAAACGGATTGGGCATTAATCATCTCTTCCTTATGACAAAAATTGGTTCCATGAGAACGATATCTCTCTAGGCGATCTTTGGAAGAGTGTACCGTTATGTTTGAAATATTGGAACACCCGAGGCAATGCCCATCTTTTCTCTAATACTGCTTGTATGAACGTGTTGAGAATGGCCAATTGTATTTGTCTGCAGGAGAAATGGTTAACATCAGCACACATTCTTGATGGATATAGTGTGTTCATTCAGCCTGCAAGGGATGGGACGGTGGTGTGGGGGGACCCTCAGGTGGCCTTCTGACTGCAGTGGATATTTCTCTGGGCCTTAGTGGGGCGGTAATTGTGGGCCTGCCTTTCGGTGCCTTGGGGGTTGACTGTAGGTCTGTGGACGGATCGATCAACCTCTTATTGCTCAATATTTATTGACATAAGGGAATCGAACCAGTTGATCTGCTTGTAGATGGGATCTGCTGGGTGGTGGATGAGTGGATGGGAATTCATCCAGAGGGAAGGGTTACTGTCATGGGCGATCTGAATGCAGATTGTGTTTATTCCCATCAATTGTGGGAACCGGCAGAGATTCACATGGGTAACTCAGAGAAGCAACTTGTGGGACAGAAGTGGAGTATAGGTCTGGGTGGGTGGGGGCTATTCCCTCTGGTGGGAAAAACCAATGATTTACAGAACATCAGTGAATGGCATATGTGGCACAGACGGGATAGTTAATCCTTGATTGATTATATTTTTGTTGACACTTTTCTAATGAACTCTTGCCAGGCATTTCACATTTATAAGAATGATTGGAGTGACCATTGTATCCTTACTGCGGAATTTAACTGGGTTCTTAATATCAGGAAATGTCAGCAAAAGCTACAATTGACTGCTAAGGTAGGGTTCAATGCTTTTAGATGGACTCAACCGAATATTCGTCGCTTGAATTCCAACATACAGCATGCACTGAATTGTTCGACTTATGAATGGAAACTCAAAAACTTTAATGCCCTTGTGTTCCAAACATTTGTTGGTCAGATAATTGACCAGTCGGCCCTGAGTAGTGGAGCTATACGTCATCGTCAAGTTAGGCATGTTCACTGTTATAATGCCAATGTGGCACTTGCAAAAAAGAATCTACGGAGATCAGTGAAACCGATTCAGAGTGCTGATCATGATGAGGTCACCTGTAGGAAGTTAATTGGGAAGCTCAAGCAATCGTATAAAAACGACTGCAAATCAATTAAGTTCTAAATGCTTCAGAGCGATGCAGAAAAGATGCTTGGGACCATAATTGCTGCCGACGTGAGTGCATTTTGGTATTTGGTGAATGGGCAGGACCACAATTTTACTACCTGCCAATCGAACTCCATATCCGAACAAGACTGAATTGAGTTCTTATGGGAAAGATTTGGCAAGCCATCTGCAGACCCTCCACTGATTTTGGATTGAACTAAACAGGAAAGGAGGAATCCCCATGTCGAATTAGAAACCATCCAAAAACTAGGTGTAAGCGATCAAAGGCTCCTGGACTGAATGGCCTTACAAACAATACCTTTAAGGATAACCCAAATATATGGGCCCATCTCTTGCGCCTGGAGTTCTTAGGTGTGACCCCAATGTCTTGGAAAACAGCTCATGTTGTCCTGCTCTTCAAGTGTGGTAGCAGGACGGATCCGTCAAATTATCGACAGATTTCCTTAATTGATGCAGATTGTAAAATCTTTTCGTCCTTCCTGCTATCACACCTGGAGGATTGGGTACACATGCACCACCCGCAGGATCAATTTCAGACAGGCTTCAGAAGGGGCCACTCGACCAACATTAATGGGCTTGCACTTAAGTGCGTGCAAGAGGCAGCGTGGTTGACATCAGGGGGCTGCACATACATGGCATCAATCAACCCAATTGCCGCGTTCGACCGGGTAGATCGAGGCAGATTATGGCAAAAGCTGGCTAGCAGGGGCCTATCCTCAGGGCTCTAGAGGCTAATCAGCGGGATTTATGAAAATTATGGGGTCCGGGTCCGTCTAAATCAAAGAGGTGATCTTTCGAGTAGAATTAGATATTTTCAAGGGGTCAAACAGGGTTGTACATTGGCTCCCTGGCTATTCAACCAATACTTTTCCGATGCAGCCATTTCGCTAACTAAGGAAGAACTCCTGGCTCCTAATATCGGCAAGGATAAAATTATTTGGCTTGCATATGCCAATGACCTACTAATATTTGATAATACTAGGGTGGGGCTGCAACAGTCTCTTACCAACTTTGAAGCATATGCCAAAGCCAATGGGTTAACAATTAATCCTACTAAAAGAAAAATCTTATCCTTCAGGAAAGCGAGGGTAAAGACTCCAGGTTTTATTGGTAAATTGGGTGAGACTCCGCTGAAATTAACTAGAACAGTGCGATATCTGGGGTTTAATTTTTCAGCCTACCCAGGTTCTAAGGTATTAATTGAGCCCATCTTAAAATATGGCGACATTGCTGGAGGCTCAGGTGATCAGGATTGATCGGAAGTTTGGAAAGTTCTCCTTGAAACCTGCTTTAACTTTTCATGAGAATAAAATCATCCCTAAATTAATCTATGGCCTGGAATTATTATCTGAGAGAGTGAGCGAAAAAGGTACATTTTGTAAAGGTTTAAATAAACCAAATACAAATTAAAAAAAAAGAATTGTCCCGGTTACTAGAGACTTACCCAGAATCTTTGGCTCACTATCTTTCACAGAGGAGAAATATCTAAAACATATCAGTCTTTGTCCTGCCCTAGGGTAGTCCAGCACTGAAATGCTAAGCAATTCTCCTCTGAACAAGAGTACGAACAGCAACCTCAGACACGTGTTTCGGTCTGGTCGGACCTCATCAGTAGGGGTGGAGCTGTGCCTCTATAAGATTGGTGAGCAAGGGTACCATGTCTGGATTCCCCTAGTAATTTAGGGTGAGACCCAAAGTTACTTAAATATGCACAAAAACAAGGGGGGTCCTGGGAGTCCCTCTGCCGGACATTCGTCCCGGTTATGAGAGACTCACCCAGAGTATTTAGCTCACTATCTGTCACAGACGAGAAATATCTAAAACATATCAGTCTTTGTCCTGCCCTAGGCCAGTCCAGCACCGAAATGCTAAGCAATTGTCCTCTGAACAAGAGTACCAACAGCAACCCCAGACATGTGTTTTGGTCTGGTTGGACCTCATCAGTTGGGTGGAGGTGTGCCTCACTAAAAATAGTCAGCAAGGGGTCCACATCTCGATTCCCCTAGTAACATAGTGTGAGCCCCAAAGTTACTTAAATATGCAAAACAAAGGGGGTTCCTGGGAGTCCCTCTGCCGGATATTAGTCTCTGGGTAAGGCTCTTGTAACCAGGACTAATGTCTGGCAGAGGGACTCCTAGGACCCCCCTTGTTATTTGTTTTTTCTATATATAAAGCCACACTATTTTATAAACACTGCTATCAGATTACATGTAGTGCTAACATAGTACAGCTGCTTTTACCAAGTTTTACTTACCAGTATTGTAGAAATGTTTTGCTATTGCTTTGTCTTTATTTGTAAATAAAATACAAATGATGAGGCTCCTAGTTCTAGATGTATTTTTGTAACTTCCTCTAACATGCTGCTTAAAAAATACAGTTTTAAACCAACAGCATTTTCCCTTTTTGTATGCTGGTCCATCCAAGTAACATTTTTATTCTTGTGAACTATCCCCATTGAATGAGAACATTCAAATAATCCAGCGCATAGGACATACTGCAGATAAATATATTTCAGAAGCAATGAGCAAAAGTAAAGTAAAACATAAAGGAGTTTGGTGACAAACTTTATTGTGTTTTTTTCAATCTACCATGTTTTTTTTCCCAACAACCAAATGTTTCTCAAGAGTGGAGACGTTGTCAACATGATCTCAATGTACTATTACCAGGGGTTGGATGAGCACGGATGTCCCCAAACTCTGAGATGGGATGTTGGATGGCTCCCGGTGTAGTTTCTTCTGACACAGTTTGAATTGCACATTTTCACTGTCTTTAAGAGAGTGCTGCTCCTGTACCATGCACTAGGGGTCTCCTAGTATAAAGCTCAAGTCCAACCAGGATGTAAGTAAAGGCGTGTGTGATCGATAGATCTAAATTGATTGTGAACAACCTAAGAGATTATGAGAATATGGTAAATCGATTAAAGAATAAAGATAATGTGTGTGTTTGGAATGGAACCATTGTTTTATTGTGTGATTAATGTATAAATGTATTCATGTTTGTTTTTAGAGTATCCTGTTACGGGGGATTTGAAATAGAGATGTCTAGTAACTAACAAGAAATTGTCTGTCCTGAAGAAGGCCTAAAAAGTATTGGTTGCAGAGACACTAGGGATAGTGTTTTATCTCCAAAAACGGCCGAAACATGTCGACACTTGACAATAGACTAGCTAAAGAATATAGTCTGGTATCTGTAAACTACTGAATTGTTCAGAGTGGTTTTTTCTATTAAGATAACAAAACCCCTTATGAAACATTGTGTTTTTTAGAAGTGAGCGAGAAGATATATTGATGTACCACGATTAATGTGTGTTTCATTGATTTGTTTTTCTATCTCTCTCCCTTTTTAACTTTTCAAAGTGGTCTTAACACTTAACAAATTGATATGGACATATTGAAAAATGGTCATGTTTAGTGTGTATTAATTGAGTTGTATGGTTCCGTTCCTTTTGCACAAAATACGAGATGTTTTGTATAAATCTGGCTCACTTAATTTGAAGGTGAAAGCCAGGTTCACAATAAATCTGTAGATCACTTTGCCAGTATTGGTTGGACATAGAGTGGGGTAGTCAGTTTTTCTCAATTGTGTATTTTTCTGTTATTGTTCCTCCCGTTCCGAGACACTGGCCCCCCGAAAACAAAAATTTGAGGGCGAGTACCTCAGTAGAGATAACTTTTTTTATTACAGACGGCTGACAATTGTAGATTTCTCATCATATGTACTAAGTGTCTATACGTAATATGACATCCACTAATTTCATGTTACTGCATCGTACTCCCATCATCTTTTACACTCTAAATATTTAAAAATGTGACTTACAAGGAGCGCTGAATACATACATATATACATATGTAAATATATATAACAATACTTACAACTTAAAGTTCACTGAAACACACAGTTCTGAAAAAGTGATTCTCCTCGACGTCACAGTTTTTGCAGAAGATGGATAACTAAAAAGTGAACATTTTAGGAAACCCACAGGTGTACATATCCCCCTACATACAAAAAGTGCACATTCATACAATCTCATTTGGAGTATCCCTTATGTGGAATGTATCCGGCTACATAGGAACTGCTCAAGTATCGACACCTATGATAAAGAAAGCTAATCGACAGCATGGGGTTTTCAGCAAGAATGTTACCCGAAGATGGTCATCGAGCGTGCATATATAAAAGCACGTACATGTGACCGGTCAGCACTCCTGTTGGATCAGATCAATACAGGAAATGACCAAAAAGAAAAAGACATGACCCGTTTGGTGTTGACTTATGGAGAATTTGTAAAGACAGTGAAAAATATTCTTAGGAAACACTGGAAGGTATTGATGGTAGATGCTGATCTAAACCAAACACTGAGTACACACCCCAATGTCAGCTTTCGTAAGTGCAAATACATCAAAGATCACTTGGTTAGCAGTTATATGGAAAGTGAGACACCAAAAACAAAAACCACATGGCTTGATCAAAGAACCAAGGGATTCCATAAGTGCACCAGATGCAAAATGTGCAAATATGCACATGAGTGTACCACATACCATCATCCCATCTTAGAGTCTACTATAGCCATCATAAATAAGATCACGTGCAAGTCATATTACGTTGTATATGTACTAAAATGCACGTGCAACAAATGGTATGTGGGGAGCACAAAATGCAAATAAAAAATATGTATTTTACAGCATGTGAGGGCAATTAAAAATAAAGATTTCTCCTACCCTATGGCGAAACATTTCTGGGAAAGCCACGATGGGAAACTGTGACTTTTCATTCTTTGTACTACACCAAATTGAAATTGGAACCAGGGGCGGGGACAGAGACAAACTGCTCAGACAGCAAGAAACTCGATACATTATCGATTTCGAAAGTAAGACCCCTGGCGGTCACAATACTGACGAGGAACTTTACACTTTTTTAGGACAATGAATAATTTGATGTGTTCTTAGACAATGCAATATTTTTTTCATACTATATAGCTAATCTTTCTCTCTTTTTGCTAGTGTATTTCACTTAAATCTTTTGCATTACTGACACTACAGATCTCACGGTTCTTTCTCAGTAGGAACTTTTACATTTCTAAAGTCCACAGAGAAGAACTGTCTATAATTATGAGATGAGGGTGGAGTCAAATTTGGGATGGCTGTGTTTGTAATACATGCAATAATGTGTGGTGTTATTTTATCTTCTCATATTCTATTTTAATTGATTTCATTGTCTAAGTCATTCAATGAATTTTTAGATAACGTTGGTTTCTTGCACAATGGGTTCCTAACATGAATAAGCTGAAGAAGCTGTTCAGGAAGTATGAACTACCCAGGCAAAATGACAACTGTAAAATTTGCGATAAGCCCTTTCTGCCATTATGTCAACCGGCAATGAATAGTCATCTGACATTGAAGAGCGAACATAATTAGGTCAATCAATAGGGCATACTCAGTACTTTAGATGCAAATGCATACAGAACATTGCACATAAGCACTATACACTTTATGATAACTGAAATCCTACAGATGTGGTTATAAGTCCTGTACTGAGCACGCAGCACTTTAGTGAAACTAAGGAACATGCAGATTAGTGTGTGCGGCTGGGTAAAATAGACCTATATTCTCAAATCCCTTAGATTTGGTCATAAAATGTGCGATGAGCACACAGCACTTTAGTGAAACTAAGGAACATGCAGACTAGTGTGTGCAGCTGAGTATGAAAGACTTATATTCTTCCTAACAAAAGGATTCTATTTCCAATATACAGAATGTCAGCATTGACCAATGGAATTAAATAATTCCCAGATAGAGCACTAGATACATTGAACATCAGGCATCTTAAAATTAAGACTATGCACTATGCATTCTTATAAGCACAAAGTACTAACAACAGGAATCTATTGCCAATATGCAGAATGCCAGCACTAAGCAACAGGAGTGGAATAGTGTCCAAATAGAGCACTAGGCACTTTGAAAATCAGGCACTTTACAATTAGGATTATGCACTATGCAATTTATAAGCACATATCACTTTTTGTCAGAATGTACGCATCTAGCAATAGGAGTGCCACAGTGGCTATACTGAGCATGAGCCACTTTAAAATCAGGTACCTCATAATTAGGAACATGCATTATGCACTTTATGTACACGTGGCACTTTTTGTCAGTACATGATGTAATATGTTATTTGGATTTCACATGCATAGAAGTAGATGCATTGAACAGAAACAAACCTTATATGGAGTATGGCTGTCGCGGTCGAATTGGGTTGGTATGTATGCCGTTATGTTGATTTAATTTGGGCTGTGTATGTAAACTTCCTTTTAGAAAGCAGGATTAGTATTAAATGCTTTTACACAAATGAGAATGCCAATATGGCCGAACTACATTCATGAAATACTGTTGTGTTTTAGAATGCATTTAACATAGAAGAGGGACTTATGAAAAAGTCAAATGTGACCCCTCTCTATGTCAATAGCCTTTTCAACATGTGGGAATAAATTGTGCTAACCAACGTTTGCAAAATCATGTGACCAAGCTACTAGGTGTAGCGAAACGTGCCATCTGTTTGCTTTGCCTCTGTATAATTCTGCTGGGTGCGGAATGAAAGCAATCATTTTACATGCAATTTGGAGAATAAAAAGGTGATTTTAAACCTGTTAAACTCTGGACATTGGTGTTTTTCGTGGAGTTTGCAACTGCTTTATTTATAGACTACTACTGCCAGTGAGTGTGGCTTCAGCATACCGATGGTTTGCATTGGTGAATTAAGGAAATGTAAATATACATATATATTTCTTTTAAACATTAACAGGTAACGGCGGCTACCAGATCAGTCAGTTACAGGGTGACATTTGAGGAGTGTATAATCGCAGCAACGACCGGAGATCATACCCACGGCTATGAGATGACCAATGTGGCAAGGGGTCTGTACGCAGGCCCCAATGGGTCCCTGAGGGCCGCGGCTTAAGAACCTCAATGAACACATACCTGCGGCTATCAGCAGAAAATTGTGGGGATCACATTTTAGCAACACAAATTAAATACATTAGATCACCTAAGATGTTGTGATCTTTTAGTGCGGTTGGTGTTTTATTTTGTCTATTTTTATAACTTAGAGGTTGGCCCTGAAAAGGGCCATTTTGGTGGAGATGGAAGGAAGAGGGTGGAAAGGGGACGGGAAAAACATTAGGGTTTACACATTCAACAATGGGCATAAAAGGTAAAATCGATTTTTTCTGTTGTTTTTTATTTTTGGGGGTTTTTATTTTTTCAAAAAAAATCTCCCACCATGATCCAATTGTGGCACCGTTTGCACATAACTTTGCAATCGTCTAGATACGGTGCCGGCAGCAGTGGGGTGGGTTGGGGCCCTGTGGAGCTTGTGATTAGTGAAGTGGTGGAGGTTGATGGTCTTGCGTTAGCTGTGGTGGTTGCCGGTGTTGAGGTAAACGCATGTCTTCAGCGTACATAGTTGGAGCCATGAGTTTGGATTTTGTGACACTCATGGGCCTTTCTGTAATCGTCATCGACATCATCCCTATGTACTCTGACCAGGTGTTGGATGAGCACAGATATTCCCAAACTCTGAGATGGGATGTTGGATGGTCCCATGCATAGTTCTTTGCGATACAGCTTGCACTGGACATTCTCACTTTCTTTCAGCGAGTGGTACTCTTCCACCATAAAATATCACCAACTGTCTGCCTTCTACTTCATCCCACATATTTTTTGCAGGGGGGATGGGTTTGGCACCCAATTGGCATTGTCAGTACTGCTGTCGTGTTCAGACATTTTAATACAATGTCTGAACTGGAAGAAAAATATAAAATGAAAAACGACACGACAAAAAGGACTATGCCACTTAACATTTTAATTAAGAAATAAAGAAAACAACATACTAGAATAATGAACAGACAAACAGAAAAAAGCACAGGACAAAGGAAAAGAGGAAAATGCACACCGGGTGGGAACATGGATGGCTAAGTATTAGAAGTTTGCTAATGGTCACCTTCTGATACCTTACAGAGAACCTGCTTAGAACACAGAAGATAAAGCAATGAGGGAAAGTTAAGAAATTGTACCTGGGTGTGGTGAATATTCATGGCCACCCCCGTCAACCAATCGGGTGACGAAGAGTATACGCGTGGATATGAGTCATGTGTCACCGTGTTACCTGAGCACATGTTCTGATTGGTGAATTCAGCATGCGCGGGTGATCGTCCTACCCGCACATACAGAACTCGATATTTGATTGGGCCCCTTGTTGACGCAGTTACGGGTCATGTGTAGGCGCATAAGCCGAGTACAAAATGTGATTGGTTGACGGTTGAGGCGCGAAGACGCGTAACCGCATCAATGAAAATCTGGGTCCTGTTGGCCAATGCCGTACGCGTGAATTTCAGCCTATTTCATGGGCGTTAAGACACTGTAGCACCTGATTGTGTCTCCCACTGCCACGGCTATACATTTTTTTTTCTTTTTTTAACAATACATATGTAGATATATGTGTGGTAGGTAGTCCTGTAAAGTTCTATTTTAAAAAATATTGGGTGTAGTCTTTGTGCAAAGTTACTGTAACACTTTAATGACTTTCTATTCATCAATCATGAATATAACTAAACATTTAAAAAAGTAAAATAAGTGTGCCAAGTTTTTTTTAAATAAAAATAATTATTTGGGGCGAATGTGGTTGTGGGATTTCTTTTAGTATTTACATATGGTACAGCTTCTTCATCAGCCCCATTGTCTGCATTTTGAGTATCTGTTATTCGCCTTAAGTCTTTTAAGTCCTTTTTCATTGATTTCATATCATTTTGAAGATTCATTAACATGTTTTTAATTGCTTTTAAAGTATCCATGATTGTATTTATATACAGGGGTGGCTGTTTGAAAATATTTAAAATATGTTTAAACAATTGAATACATAATGGACTTTAAAGTACTTTTTCTGGTACCATGGACATTTAAAACAGTAAGCTAAGGTATACCTTTTTAAAAAATACGCTCTTTGTATTGGTATTTCAACAATAGAACAAAACAGTTTGAACAGCTATGGCTCTGAAAATATAGTTTTTGCGCGTGCGTATTGCAGCCTCTATGCTTGCTTGTCTAGGCAGTAAGCTTGCTTCAAATTCTTGTTGCATGCTGCTGGTACTTCTCTCCGCGTCTATCTTATCCCTTGAAAAACACATTACGCTCAGCCATGCTGCTCTCCCTCCTCCCCAAAACCCCAATTTATAAACAAATATCATACTATGCACGCTTCTCCAGTGTCTCCCCGCCCTCCATCTGTCTTCCCCTTCCTTCCGCTCCCCCCAACTCTGTTTTCATCTCCTACCTCACATGCTCACTTCATGGTGGCCTGAGCCTCATCGGGGCAGGTCGTCCAAGGGCGCAAACATCATTTGAACCACTGAATTTGACGATGCAACATCATTGCTAACTTCATTCTGTCCCCTTCGCACTGCCCTGTACCACACAACTTTCTCTGCCTCTATCCATTTCTTTAAATCCCCCACCATGCTTCCAATCGGGGGCCCCCTGCCGATTTCCATGCCATGGCGATCCTGCGCTTAGCCAGGACACAGATGAAGACTTTCATCCTAGCAATATAATTTTGTCTGTGCTTAAACAGCCCTAGTAAACTCGCCTCTGGTGGCCACTCATGCATATCCATCCCTGCCCTCAGGACTCTTGTCTGCTATGCGCTGGCAAAACTTCACAGCCACCGGACACAATCAGATCATGTCTGCCAATTTGTCTGTCTCTGTTCCCCTGGCCCCGGGAATAATGAGATGGTCTGTGGGGTCATGTATGCCCTGTGTGTGTGACCTGCAACTGTATTAGTTTGAATCTAGCATTCCTCGATATTTTCTGCTTGTACAGCAACACTCTGGCCCATTTCCCATCTGTGAAGGCACGCCAATATTCTTCTCACCCTTGGCCCTCGCCTAGAGCTCTGATCAGCTGAGCGAGTTCAATATTAGTTCATGAAGTCTGTAGATTTTATGACCACCTTCCGTCAGATCGTATAATGTATCTAACATGGCGTCCCCTGTGATTCCCGTTTTCACTGCCAGTCATCTGCTAGCTACCATCCTGGCCACCCTGTGATGTTTCAGGAACTGTCCTCTTGGGATGTCATACCGCTCTGTCAAGTCAGAGAAGCCCTGCCATACACTGTATTGATTAAAGTCCCCCAATGTGATTATCCCATTCAGTTCCCAGTGCTGTCTGATATTGTAAACTTACTCTAGCGTCCTGACACAGACTGCTGTCAGGGGATCAGAGTACGGGTCCCGTCTTTCCACCATCTTCCACAGTCTGCACCATAATACTCCTCCGAGCGTCACCAGCGCAGGTTTCTTCGCCAACCCATCTGCGTCCACCCAGAGCGCTTCCTTCATATAGTGCGGTTTGACCTCATCCTGCAGCAACCTTGTGTCTAGCGAGGCGTCATCTGCCAGCCAATCCACTATGAACTGCAACTGATCAGCTATGTAATATGCCTTGAAGAGCGGCACCTTGATCCTTCCATCCTTGTAGTCTCTGCACAGTACGCCTAGCGATATTCGCCACCTTTTGCCCCCCGGCCCCCAGACAAACCACCTCACCATGGAGTCCAGCCTCCGAAACAACTCCCCAGGGATCTCGTAAGGGATGTTTACAAAAAGAAACATTAGGTGTGCCCCTTGCATATGCGGAATATGTCGAACCCCATACCACGGCCCCCCAGCCCCACTTTTTCCCAGTTGTGGCCTGTCTGGCAGCAGTAAGATGCGTCTCCTGTAGGAGTGCCAAAAGCACCCCTTTGTTCACCAAATATGTGTGCACCCTGTTCTGTTTGATGTAGCTGTTGACTCCCCAGGGATCTCGTAAGGGATGTTTACAAAAAGAAACATTAGGTGTGTCAACACCATGATATTGAGAAGCCTCCCTGTTCTTACTCGTTCTAATGGTTGTGTATATAGCAACTTCACCCACCACGTAAAGCGCGGCCCCACTCCAAAGCACTGCAGCGCTGCAGGCAGCCGGTCCCATCTTACAGAATCAAACACTTTTATTGCATCTAGGGAGGCCACTGCGTATTCTGCATCATCTCTCTTCATTCGTTCTATAACATGGTGCAATCTGCACAGGTTCCAAGACAGGCTCCTACCAGGGACATAGCCCACTGGATCAGGGTGCACCAGTGTGCTAATCACTCTCCTCAGTCTAGTTGCCAATAGTGCAGCCAGAATTTTACAGTCCTGATTGACCATTGAAAGTGGTCTGGACGAACCACACCAACGGTGGCTTCCCTGGTTTTAATATTGGTACTATTATTGACTCCCGCAGGCTGGCTGGTAGCAATCCCCCCGCAAAGGCTTCTTCCATCATTTGCAGAAGGCCCAGCGCAAGTTCTTCTGCATATTCCCTATATAATTCCGCCGGGAACCCAACTGCCCCCAGCGTTTTACCTCTAGGTAATGCGTGTATGGTTGCTTTCAGCTCCTCTTCCATAAAAGGTGTATCTAACATCTCTGCCTGATCCTGCTCCAAGCGGGGCAGCTTGATCTCACCCCAGACTGCCTCTATGTCCTCAGCCCCACTCTCCCCACCAGAATCGCATAAGCATTGATAGAACCATCTAAAGACTGTGTTAATCTCCCCCTGGGCCCGCCATTTCTCTGCGTACTCCTATTTGATGGCGCTAATCATATTCCTTCCCTCCTCTGCTCGGCATAACCAGGCTAGCAATCTCCAAGGTGTATCCCCGTTTTCTTGGAGACTCTCTATTTATTTACCATAGTCATGCTTACCCAGTTCCTCCCAGGCAGTTATGCACTCTCGTAGCAGTTCAATGAATCTCCTCTCCCCCCGCCCCCCAGTTGCCCATCCCCATCCATCTGCACCTCCATCTGCTCCTCCATGCTGGGTATAGTACCTAGTAGGTCTCTCCGTATCCCACCCTCTCTGCCTATTTCCTCTCCCCCTGATCACCACCTTGAAGGATTCCCACAAGGTCTGGGTACTTCCCACACTTCCTGCTTTGACCATAAAGAATTCCTCCATCTTCCCTCCCAAATAATCTCTAAACTGCTCAACAAGCAGTACCTCCGCTCTTAATTACCACGTTGGGATGGGGGTCTATGAGCAATTCCCTGCCATGTCACCAGCAGCGGCGCACAGTTAGAAAGGACTCTTGCCTTGTATTCCGCTGCCACAAATTTGCCCAGTGTCTCAGCACCAGAGAGCATATAATCAATGCGGATGTGTACTCCGTGCAGACTTGACTAGTAAGAGTACCCCTTCTGTTCCCGTTCAACTGTCGCCACACGTCGCACAGACCTAACTGCAGCAGCAGGTTCCACAACGCCTTAGCAAATGGCGCCCTGCTTCTGCACCTCCTGTCTGACCTATCCAGCCCCGGGTCTAAAGTACAATTGAAGTCCCCCCCCACAACCATAAAGCTCCTCTGTACGGTGCTAACCAGAGGCCCAATGTCCTGAAAAAGGTTGTGGCATCATGGTTGAGCACATACATATTATGCAGATTTCTTTCTGCTCGAGGAACACATACAACACCGTCATTCGACCCTCATTATCACACTTACAGTCTAGGAGCTTAAATGACACTGAGGGGGCCTCCCATATAAGGGTGCCCCTTGCATATGCGGAATATGTCGAACCCCATACCACTGCCCCCCAGCCCCACTTTTTCCCAGTTGTGGCCTGTCTGGCAGCAGTAAGATGCGTCTCCTGTAGGAGTGCCAAAAACACCCCTTTGTTCAAATATGTGTGCACCCTGTTCTGTTTGATGTAGCTGTTGAGCCTCCTTATGTTCCAGGAAACCATCTTAATGCTACTCATTTCCACTTCGCAGTTTGCCTCTACAGAGACGTCCCACTCACCTTCCCTCGTTCACCCTCTCCCTTCCCTGCCCTGTCCACCCCTTTGTGGGTCGGTTTAGCGTGCAATTCAACCCAACATTAAACTGCCCCCAACCGCCCAACATCCTAAACCAATGCCCAATGGCTCCTGACCCGTACAGGCTCAGTTGATTCTCGCACTAACCAGTGCTACTCCCCCCACTCGCCAGTTTCACACGCAGCAGCAGGGGGCCTTAGGCAGGGTGACTACGGGAGCCAAACAAGTTCGACAGGGTGTGCGTGGCTCCTGATGCCTCCCACACGCTCCACAGCCCTGCTGTCAACTTATTGTCGCACTCTGGGTTGATTTCACCATCTCCTTCGCTGCCTCTTGTCTCCTGCAGAGGGTGGCTACCGCTATCATGTCCATCCACACCTGCACCCCTTTTGTGCTGTCAAAAATGTGTGAGGTGCTGTTGTGGAGCACCTTTAACTTGGCAGGTGTTAGGGAGAATTCTCTATTAAGGCTAATTTCCCAAACCTAGTGAGTCCCCCAGCAGCTTTGCTGGATTTTTGGGGTTTATTTTTTTCT
Source organism: Ambystoma mexicanum (assembly GCF_040938575.1). Classification (NCBI taxonomy): domain Eukaryota; kingdom Metazoa; phylum Chordata; class Amphibia; order Caudata; family Ambystomatidae; genus Ambystoma; species Ambystoma mexicanum. Next base: position 752,024,715 of record NC_090934.1, on the reverse strand, counting down.
CCTGCTAAGAGTGAGACTCTTTTTTTCTCCCACTCTTAGACATGATTTGAGATATCCTTTAACTTTGAATGTGTTTGATGGGCTATGGGGTCTTTTACTCCATAGGGCTTCATGTGTTTTTGGTATGTGTGTTACACAGCACCTTCCGTGCCGTAACACAGGGGTGTCATAGTGACCCCCAAACATAGACTCCGTACCCTGGGACTGACTACTGTCTCCCAGGGCATGTAAAGTCACCATTGGATTTACTAGTCCTACATTGTGAACAGAACCAGAACAAACATCATATTGTGGGCGTACTGGTAGGGGCAATTCAATTGCCCCTGGGTCTGTTGTTCGAGGGGGCACCGTCCAGTCCCCCCTGAGCGAGTTTTGGCTGGTGGCAGTGGATACTACTTTTTATATTCAACCGCAAATATATTCCTATGGGATTTTCCCATTGTTCGAGGCTAATACTTTTTACATAGCCGCAAACATACCGCCTGTTTATTTATTTAATATTAATTCACCGGTTGGTATTTTTTGCCAGAACTCGGTTTCAAAATGGCGTTTGTGTTCGCTTCTGTGACTCCAACCCAAGTCGAGCCCTTTGTTCCACTTTTTGGCGGGCTTCTCCACAGAAGCCTCCAAAGGTGGTGCCACTCTGTCTGGGTACCACAGGGGGTGTGGTAGGGGGTTTAGGCACCCTGGACTGAGTTGCCTCGGCAACTCAAGTCGCACTCTTGTGTGATTGGCCCAGTGGTGAGCCGCCCGGCTCATCACTTAGCATGTTTGATTGACAGCTAGGACTGATGAATGGGGGTTTTCTGCATAAAAGCAGGGCTTTGGGGACTGGGACTGCAGACGTCACCACAGGACCAAAGAATCCGAAGACGGAGAAGCTGAGCCGACCTGCAACGACGACACCACCGGTGGAGCCCTGCTGAACCGACTCACCACTTCTTCCAACGACAGAGGAGATCTTCATCCCGAAGAGTCTTCTTCCTTTGACTGGTGGGGATAACCAGTTTGCCCGCCTTTTTGCCTTCCCGGATCATCTCATGGCTGCCTTGCCTGTGCCAAGCACCCTGGCAACCGGGATACCACGTTTTTCCACTACCGCGAATAAAAGGGTAGTACCTTGTTACCAGAGAACTCTGCGGCTGGTTTCTTCCCTGGCAGTGCAACAACCTTCAGCTTTCCTCCACGTCGAGACCATCTCTTCCTCTGGACGACGCCGCAACTTGCACCCGCTGCCAGGAACCACCGCCCCCGCTGGAGGATTCTCTCCACTTTCAAGGTACTGTGTCCGCCTGGCCTCCCTCGCAATGGTCTGTGTGGGGTGTCTCGTAAATCCTCAATTTACCACTTGGGTTGGCCCTAGGCTGGCTAACTGAACTTTTCTGAGCTGAACTGATTCCTTTTTAAACTTTCTGCAAGACTCTCCAAGCCTTTTAAACTGTGTGATCATGGGCGCATTGGTGTTCTACTCTCTCCAAGAGGGAGCCTGGCCTCTGAACTTTTTGCTCACAAGTAGACTTTGACTTTCCTGCCTTGCTGAGTGCTTCTTAAGTATTGTGTTGTGTGCTGTTTCTAATTTCTGCCTTTTCCCTCCCTTTTTCTTAACTTATTGGAGTGCCATCTTCAGTTAAGCGCTCACCTCTGTCTGGAAATAAGTGGTGTTAACTAAGACTTGTCTAATAAGGAATAAGGGATGTATATATATTAATAGTGACTGCGTTTTTGAACTTGCTTACAATAATAGTGCTAGAGTGTTTCTAAGTGTGTCTTTAATTAAATAATTATATACTTGATACCAAAAGCTCTGGTCAGTGTTTGCTTGTGCTACTGTATTTTGGTACCTATCTTGTATACTCTATATACTGTCTAACTCTTCTTTAGAGAAGTCTGGCTGCTCAGCCACAGCTACCAGGTAAATCTGGGTGGTACAGACTGCTACCAATTGGGTTTACTGCCAACACCTGTAGTCTTAAGCCTTTTGCAATGGTCCCTAAGGGAACTGCACAGGTTTCTGCCTAACAGCAGGATATATTAACATATACTTCAGGACTGCCTGTCGTAGCCTTTCCTTCGTGGGGCCGAAGGCCGCTCTCTGCCTCTGCACTTTCAATGTGTAATCTGGATACACTGTTATCTTGGCCAATCCCCTCTCTATGAGTCCACCTTGTCTTGAGAATGCCAGAATTGCCCCTCTGTCTCTGTAATTCAGAAGCTTTGCTATCAGGGGAGTAGGCGCTCCCAGAGGGGTCGCTTGGCCATGGATCGGTGAGCACGTTCCACCTTGAAGCACTGCGACATGGTGCCTGCTCTGACTTCTTGTAGCAACATGTTTTCCACGTATGTCGTGGGGTCTCTTCTTTCTGCCCCATCTGGCAGGCCCAGTATCTGGATATTGTTATGCCAAGCTCTTACCTCTGTGTCTTCAGCTCTGCCCTCTAATGCAGCCACCTTCAGTTTTAACTCTCAGACCTCCGACTGGGCCTCTACTATACTCTGCTTGTTTTTGTTTGCTTGTGCCTCCACTGACGCACTCTCTCCCTAACGTTCTGCTGCAGCAGTCCCACATCGATTCTGACTTTGTCAATCCCCCTCTCCAGGGTTGACTGGAGTGTCGCTATAGCTTTCAGGATGTGGTTCTCATCCACTTTCCCTTCCAGTTGCGCCGGACTGCTGTCTTTGGGGGGTCTCACTGCCCCCTCTCCTTTGCAGGCAAATGCCTCCATTTTGGTTTGCCTGGTCTTGCTTTTGCGCTGTTTATCCGGCATGTGCACAATCTACTCACCCTGTGTCACTGTCCATGTAAATGGCCCAACTGTTGGTGCCGTCACCCCAGGATGATTGCTTTGTCTGTTTGTCCAGGTGTGCTCTGCGTGTTTCAGCACTCCGGTTTCACTTGGCTCACTGCCATCCTTCAGGGCTCCACTGGGTTTCCTCAGGCAGCGGTCTCAATCTTGGCAGATTTCAGCTGCACACTTCTAGACGGCTTCCATGGGCGCCCCAGCCCTCGTTTCTCACCAGTAATTGACTCTGCATGCTCAGGTCTTTTCACGGTGCAATAATGTCGCAATTAAAACTATGCTGAATGATATTTGTTACTTATAAATATTATTGTTAGTTACATTTTACATAAATATAAAGAATAAACTCACAAAATATTCCTTCAGTATTTCCTCCTGTGTGGTATATTTTTCTTCTAGCAAGAGCGGGTTGTTGTCCATTGTACTGTGAGACTAAAAAGCACTGCCTGTCATTTCACTTCTTAGAATGAACAATGGAAGAACATTACCTGAGGAAAGAAGGTGGGATGCTCTGCATTTACTTTCTGATCGGTCTTAATTGTTTCTTTGGTGTTCAGCTGCTAATAGGATGTCAAGTACCTCAGTGGTCTGGTAGTGTTCTAAAATATACAGTGGGTACTTGCCATGTGCGGCAAAAATCCATGGAATAACAAAACCCTTTAAATTCAAGTAAACAAATTTAGTTACAGGGACGTTAAGGTGAGCAATACTTTCTAACAAAACCCTTGAAATTCAAGGAAAAACTTTAGTTGCAGAGACGCTAAGGTGAGAATTTACCATAACAAAACCCCTGAAATTCAGCTAAAGCCACCTAACTTCCCACTCCCTGTTGCGCAGACTATGACCACAATGATGACATCACTGATGACATCTCTAATTACATTACAACAATAACCAGCACTAAGCATGGCTTTCAGCCATGGACAGTGTGTATTGCCAAATATATTTTAACACATTAGTGGGCCAGTAGTCATGGTCTTCAGTCATGGTCTTCAGTCAGGGACACTGGCCATGGCCTTCAGCCGTACCCACTGTAGATTTTTAAACATTAATAGGCCACCAACCATAGCCTTTGGTTTTCCCCAGTGGCTATGGCCTTTAGCCGTGTGCACTGTATATTGTATACACTAACCAGCCTCTAGCCATGGCCTTCAGCACAATACTGTCAGCACAATACAGTCCTTTGACCATGGCTAGTGGCTACATCCTTTGGCTATGCCCACTGTATATTTTAAAATACTCATGTGCCACTAGCTATGGCCTTCATCTGTGCACACTGTATATTTTACAACACTAACAAGTCATTAGTCATGGCCTTTGGCCGCGCCGACTGTATTATCTAACATATTAATGGGCACTAGCCATGGCATTTAACTATGGCCAGTGGCTACGGCTTTCTACCTTGCCCACTGTATATTGTAAAACAGTAACAGAACACTAGGTGTGGCCTTCCACCAGGCCCACTATATATTTTACAACACTAACCGACCACTAGCTATGGCCTTTGGTGATGGCCAGTGACCGCAGCCTTCATCTTGCCCAGGTCCATGGCCTAAATTGTTACTAAGATAATCAATGTTTTTATGAGTAATGTGTAACACTATTATTTGTTTTATAACACCTTTTATTGTTTTTGCACATAAAATCAAAACATTACCAAATTCAAATTTGGCCCAAAATGGCCACTTACATAACTACCTATCCATAACAGGAACATTGGGTCTTAGAAAGTCTTCTGTCATCCATACATTATATTTTCTAGACTTTCGCTTAAACACAAACACATTATGAATTGCACGGTGCTGGTTGCACAGGTTACTGCGCATCTTCCCACCTGTGCCATATCTTATAAGCTTTCTTCGGGCATCCTCTAGCCATGTACACCCTGCGTTCCATCGCTATGCATATGTTCATGTCTGTAATCCACTGCTCATACTGTGGGATCGCTTCAGAGCCCCACAGTTTCGCTATGTTCCTTTTGATTAAGGCTGTAGTTGTCGATAAGAACAGTTTCTCATATTTAGTAATTTCTCCCTCCTCCACTACCCCGAGTAACATCAATTTTGGATCTCTGTGTACCACCCTCCCCATCACTCGTGAAAGTTAATCGCAGCACTGTTGCCAGTACTGTTGGATGCAGGTGCACTCCCATAGTATGTGAAAGAATGTTCCTTCTTCTCTTTTACAGCATAGACAATGTGGGTCAGCAGTTTTCCCCCACCGATAGAGCGCCACTCTCGGGTAGTATATCCTATGTAGTATTTTGAACTGTATGAGCCGGAGTCTGGCTGAGATGGCCACCTCTCGGGGGTACACGAGGGTAGTCACGCAGTCCTCTGATTGTATGATTCCTACATCCCTCTCCCATTTGGATTTCAAACTCGTTAATTCAGTGGTGGCAAAGGAGGTTATAAGATTATACATGGTAGATGTAGTCTTGGTGTCGACTTTCGCCTGGACTATGTTTCTTTCCAGAGGGGTGCATTCAGGCATATTTTCTAGTTCCGGGATGTGGGTCTGTAATGCATGTAGTAGTTATGTATAATGATAGTGTTTTGTAAGTGGAAGGTGAAAGAGGACATTAGGGTTTCGAAAGGCACCAGTTTGCCATCTACAATGACATTGCCGACTTTCATTATCCCAGGCTTCACCCAGCTGTGCCATCTCTGAAGTTTGTTCACTTCAGGGAGGTTCTCATTGTACCATACTGGTTGTATTGGAGTGATTTGTTTTATCCCAACCCATGTGTTTGTGTGCCTCCTTCCAGATTAGTGATATATGTGACAACATGGTCTGGGGAATGTATGGTGTGTTGCCCGGTAGAGATGTTCCAGCTGGGATCTGCCTTGCCCTTCAGTGTTTTCTACTCTGATGTGTGGCAGTGATTTGTCTCTGTGCAGCATATCATTGACCACTGCCATTTGACTGGCCCAGTAATAGGACTGTAAGCTTGGAAGTCCAATCCCACCTTCCCATATAGATCGCTGGAAGGTACGCAGCGCAATGCGTGGGTGTCCTCCACACCACAGTAATTTTCTAAGAATACATTCGATTTTGTGAAATTCATTCTGCCGAGTGTATATCGAGGCATTTTGTAATATATATAGGAAGCGGGGAAGGGCCATCATCTTAAAAAGCGCAGCCCTGTGGACCTTGCCACGATTGGGTGAAGGTTTTTAATCACATAATCATTCAGATCATGTGTAATTTGTATGCCAAGGTACCTGAACTGGCCTGTTACAACACGATACAGGCAATTTTCCGGCATCGTGGAACTTGTGTTGCCAACCGGGAACAGGATTGATTTAGACCAATGTACTCATAGGCCACTAAAGGCTCTGTATCTATCTAGCAGGCTTGTTACTGCAGGGCAGGAGTTATACAGATCTTTGAGATAGATTAGCAGGTAGTCTGCATATAGGGAGACCTTGTCCTCCCATTCGTCCGCCCAGCGGAAACCGCTCCATGATTTTGTTGTTCTTAGCAGTTCGGCAAGGGGTTCTATTGCTAATGCAAAGATCATTGCAGACAGGGGACAACCTTGTCTCGTTCCCTTTCCTAGTCTAAAGGGTCTTGAGGGCCACCCATTTACTCTTGTTTCTGCTTCAGGGGACTCATATAGGAGTTGTACCCAACCCATGTATTGTGGACCAAATCCCATGCAGTGCATTATTTCCCATTTTGCTTCCCAATATACTGAATCAAAGTATTTTGCAAAGTCTATTGCAAACAGTGCTAGGGGACCTTGAATGGTGTATGCCTTCTCTTGTGCTCAATGCAGTCTATGTATATTCATGCGGGTAGACCTTTGTGGCATGAATCCACATTGATCTGGGTGAATTAGCGATGTTATAACCTGTTGTAATCGGTTAGCGAGCACCTTCGCTAAGATCTTGGTCTCACTGTTTATGAGGGAGATTGGCCTGTATGAACTGCAGCGGTCGGGGGGTTTGTCCGCTTTGGGAATCACTATTATCGTGGCCTTCCAAAGGTCTGCAGGTAGGAAGCCCTGTTTCTTAGAATGTAAATTTGCAACAAGTGTGAGGCAATCTAATTCGTTCCTAGTTTCCGCCACACCTCTATCGGGAAAACATTCGGTCCTGGTGTCTCTCCTGATTGGAGCTCTAAAATGGCGGCTGCTAGTTCCTCTTCAGTGATGTCTCTTTCCAACAGGTTTTGCGGATCTGCACTTAGGGAAGGGAGAGTAACCTTGTTTAGTATTGAGATATCAATGGGCGCCGTGGGTGCTTTATATAGTTCTGTGTAATAGGAGGCAAAGCCCTCTGCTATGTCTCGGTCAGTCAGTAACGGATCTGTTCCCTCTGGTCTAATCATCCTAACTTGACTACTTCCCTTGTCTCGACTTTCCAACCATGCCAGCATCTTGCCTGCCTTGTCGCCAGTCTCATATACCCTGGCTCTCATCATTCTATGGGCTTGTTCCACAATCCAATGCAACATTTTGTAGGCGTTGTTGGGCCAGCATCAGGGAGCGATGTGTTTCAGGTTGGTCAAGGGCTAGATGGGTTGTCTCTGCTTGTGTGACCTGTTATTCAGCGTTGATCAATTTCTTCTTATGTGCTTGTCAAGAAAGACCGGTGGGGGGCGTCTGTACTTCTGTTCTCTATATGGCAGAAGAGAGGCACATAAGACCCCAGCCAAGATTCTCTAGTACGGTAGCAATGGACGAGCAATCAAGGCCTAGCTTCTCAGGAGGTGATGCAGGCTGGTTCTTAAGTACAGTGTACCCCAAGCCCCCACAAAGGAATGTCCACACACTGTATTGGTTAGAACACAGTCTTTATATAATCAATATTCAAGGTTATGTACACTTATCATAATAACTCGCTTTGTACTCAGGAAAATCAACAATGGCAAATATATACAATTCTAAAGTGGTACCACCCTTTGTATTAGATCTCATTAAAGTGCATCAACAATACTGTAACAATGTCACACAGATCAATACAGTGAAACCAGCAATAGAGAGAGGGGAGAAAATAAGATGGTTGAGCAATAGGCAGAATACTGGCCCCTACCACTAGACACAGTTCTGTGTGGAGATCCCCACACATGGGCAACCTGTAAAATAAAGATATAGCACAAGCCCAGTCCATATATTGTTCTGCAAGTCTTATTTCCTCCTATAATGTTTTTACCCCCCCAATGTACCTGGTGGAGTCGAGTTCTTCGAAGAGGCGTTGACAGATCCTTCTTGAGCGACCCCCTTTCAAGCGGGAGTCACGGATCGTCGAGAGGCGTCGAGAAGCGTCGAGGAACTCGGTGTTCGGCGACGGGGAATCGACGGCCCTTCTTGAATGCCTTCCCTTTCAAGTGGGAGACACGGGGCGTCGAACGTCCGTCGACAAACAAGGTAGAACGGCGTCGATGAGGCGGCAGCTTCGTCCGAGCGGTGCTCGTCGGCGTCGGAGCGTCGGCGTCCTGCAAGGCAGAGGCGTGCGGGGCACCTCGGTGACAATAGTTCTGGACCGCAAAGATTGTGGAGACGGAGGCCCAGCAAGGGCGTCGAGTCGTTCGGGTCTTTGTGGTCTTCGGGTGGCGGGAAACCCACCGGCAGGTTTCTCCTCGGCGCGTTGGTCGTCCTCGACTTTCTCCGGCAGGATAAAGCGGTCGACGGTGCGGACGAGGGAGTCCTTCGTTTCGAATGTTCTTAGGCAAAGGAGCGGACGGCTCTGGTCGTCGGCGGCACGGCATCAAGTGGTTCCCACGGCTGGGCAACACAACTCCGACGGCCTCCAGCGGTTACACAAACCTGCGAACCCTGGTCGACGGCAATGGACTTCAACGGCGTCGATGTCCGGGTGCTTCACTTCGATCTCCTCGGCGGTCCCATCTCGGGTCGGCAGCCTTTCGAGGGTCTGTCTTCCAGGGCGCTTCGGCGAAGATGGAGCGGTGCTCGATGGTCCCTCGAAGCACGGGAAGAGGGCGCCTTACCAGGTCCTCTCTCGGGTCAGTCTTCGACGATTTCGGCAGCCTTCGGATCGGTCGAAGCAAATGCCACAGCAAGTCTTCTTCGTCCAGCTGGACGTCGAGGATCAGCAGTTCCAGTTACTCTTAGAGTGGAGACTCAGCTCCAGAACGCTTCTGAACGCTTCTGAACGTTCCCTGAACCCCTCTACCAGTGGTGAGAGGTCCCCAGATATACTATTCTGTCTCTCATCCACACTGCTGGCACACACTCAGCAGCCAATCAGACAGAAGGGCATTCATGCAGTCAGTCAGCCAATCAGGCACACAGTGCATTCAGGCCACACTCCTCCCTTTCAGACACTCACAACAAGGAATGTGGATGGGGACAAGTACCCAGCCATTCAACACTACACACTGCATTCAGGCCAGTTTTGGGCAGGACTGTCTCAGTCTTTGTCTCTCATGCCAGAAACCAGACAACCACAACAAGGCGTGTATATTGGTCACACACTCCATTCACCCAGGTCCCACCCACAGGAGGTACCCACAACATACAGTCAATGGGAAGGCTCCAGTCAGTCTAGCTGGGCCTTCACAACAACACCATATATGGAACTTCCACCCAACAGCCAGTCAGGGGGAAGGGACAGAGTCAGGGCTTCCCAGGAGTTTGGGAAAACAAGGTAACAGGCAATAGAAAGCAAGAGGCCACAGGGGCCATCTTGTTTCCTATCAGGAATCAACTGATCCCAATGGCAGGGCCTGGGTATCCCAAAATGGAGGACACCCAGAGCACCTGTCAAATTCAGCATGGAGCTGCCACCAGCCCATACCCTGCTCTGTGGGCCACCCACAGGTGCCCAAAAACATACACTAGGGGCACAGGGTTGTACCCCTACCCATGGGTGCCATAAGGGTATCCCATGGGTCTGTTCACCAAACCAAAAGAGAGAGCTGCACTGCCAGGAGTCCCACATGGACTCCTGGGCAGAAAACATGACAGATCACACGATAAAAAGCAGTAAAGGACAAGGATTCAGAGGCCCTGTCCCTCTGATGCATTTCCAGCATCACAGTTGCCCCCCCCCAGACTGAGGTGGAGGGTGTCTAATCCCCCACGGGATAGACACCCTCATCCAGACGGTCAACATACCTTCTGGAAAGGCCATCTGCATTATCGTGACTCTTTCCTGGTCTGTGCTCTATGGTGAAGTCTAGCCCTTGCAGGCTAATGGACCACCTGAGCAATTTCGGATTCTCACCCTTAATTTGCATAAGCCACTTCAGGGGCTTATGATCTGTTTGGACCTTGAAGGTGGACCCCGTAAGGTAGGGCCTAAAATGCCTAAGGCTCCAAACTATGCTAAAACACTCCTTTTCAACAGTAGCCCACCTAAGCTCTCTACCCTTGAGTTGTCTACTGATGAATATGATAGGATGTTATCTCCCTTTGTCATCTAACTGGGACAAGACAGCTCCAATTCCGGTGTTGCAGGCATCCGTCTGGACGATAAAGGGTCGGCTGTAGTCAGGCGCACACAACACAGGTGACCTACACAGACTTTCTTTCAAGCCATCAAAGGCCCTCTGACAGTCTTCGGTCCAATTAACCTTCCTAGGCTGTTTGGGTGAAGTTAGAGCTGTCAGGGGTGCAGCTATGGTTCCATAGTCTGCCATGAAATTGCAATAGTACCCAGTGAGGCCCAAAAAGGCTCTCACCTGGGTTTGAGTAGTGGGAGTCTCCCAGTTCTGTACATCCTGTACTTTACTGGAGAGAGGTTGGATTTGTCCCCCTCCTACCTCATGACCAAGATAGGTAACTTTCCCCTGAGCTATCTGGCACTTGGTAGCCTTGATAGTGAGGTTAGCCCTTTTCAAGGCCTGCAACACCTTATCCAGATGTGTCAAATGCTCTTCCCAGGTGGAACTGTAGACGGCAATGTCGTCTAAGTAAGCCACACAAAAGGCTTCCAGCCCACTGAGCGCATGGTTGACCAATCTCTGGAAGGTGGCAGGGGCCTTCTTCAACCCAAAAGGCATGACCCTAAACTGGTAGAGTCCCTCAGGTGTTGTGAAGGCCGTCTTTTCCATGGCATGGTCCGTCAGAGCTATTTGCCAATAGCCTGAGGTAAGGTCAAAGGTGCTCACAAATTTGGCAGCACCTATGGTGTCCACGAGCTCATCAGCCCTGGGCAATGGGTGCGCGTCAGTTTTGGTGACGTCATTGACTCCTCGGTAGTCCACACAGAACCTCCAATCCTTGGTACCCGCCTGGGAACTTGCCTTGGGGACAAGGACCACTGGACTGGACCAGGGACTGGTTGAGGGTTCAATAACACCCAGATCCAACATCTTGGCGACCTCAGCCTGGATGTGGTTCTTGACGGTATCTGACATACGGTAGCACCTGCTTTTGACAGGCACACTGTCACCAGTGTCAATTTCATGCCTACACCACGGTGTAAGGCCTGGCGTCAGTGAAAACAGAGAGGCATACTGTTGGAGCAAAGCCCTGCAGGCCCTCTGTTGCTCTGTTGTCAAATCCGGAGAGAGATGTACTTCCTCCACTGAGCCATCCTTAGGGTTGCTATGCAGCAAATCAGGAAGGGGCTCACTCTCATCCTCTTCTTGCCCTGAAGCTAGCAAGAGACATGAGACTTCTGCTCGCCGGTGGAAAGGCTTGAGCCTGTTGACATGGAATATCTGAGGGGCTACCCCAGAGGCTCCCATGTCAACCAGATAATTGACTTCGCCCATCTTGGAGATGATCCTGAAGGGTCCAGTCCACTTGTCTGCCAGAGCTCTAGGCTTGGTAGGCTCCATCACAAGGATTTCCTGTCCCGGAGTCCAATCCACTTGCGAGGCTTTAAGGTCATGCCAGTACTTATTCAATTCCTGGCTGGCCTTGAGATTTGCTGTTGCCTGACCCATCATCTGTGTCATCCTCCGTCTGAGGGCTAACACATAGTCCCCCACTTGCTTGGCGGGACCTGGAGGGGTGGCTTCCAAGCCTTCTCTGATCAAGGCGAGGGGCCCCCTCACGGGATGTCCAAAGAGTAACTCAAAGGGGCTGAAACCAACACCCTCTTGAGGTACCTCTCTGTAAGCAAACAGCAGGCATGGCAGGAGGAGATCCCATTTCCTCCTTAGGGGTTCTTCCAAAGCCCCTAGCATGCCCTTGAGAGTTTTATTAAATCTCTCAAGCAGACCATTGGTCTGGGGGTGATAAGAGGTGGAGAACTTGTAGGTTACCCCGCACTCTTTCCACATGGTTTTCATGTAACTAGACATGAAGTTGGATCCTCTGTCAGAGACAACCTCCTTGGGGAATCCAACACGGGTGAAAATGCCCAGGAGAGCCCTGGCAACCACCTTGGCAGTAACAGTCCGAAGGGGTATTGCCTCAGGGTACCTGGTGGCATGATCTACCAAGACCAGGATGAACCGATGTCCACCTGAAGTGGGAGGGTCAAGGGGACCGACGATGTCGATGCCCACCCTCTCAAATGGTGTGCCAACCACTGGCAATGGCTGCAGTGGGGCAATGACCCTGCCTCCAGTCTTGCCAGACAACTGATAAGGTGGGCAGGTCCTGCAGTGGGACTCCACCTCTACTCCCATCCGTGGCCAGTAGAAATGGGCAGAGAGCCTCTGCTTAGTCTTCTTGGTCCCAAGATGACCAGCCAAGGGCACCTCATGCACCAACTGCAGTAGGAAGGGCCTGTAAACCTGGGGTACCACCAACCTCTTGAGGGCACCAGGTTCAGACTTAGTGGGCTCACTAACAAGGAGCTCACCCTCCCAATAAATCCGGAATGTCCTAGGCACTTCTCCTTGTGCCTGGGACAGGGCCTGTTTCCTCAGTCCCTCGAGAGAGTGGCACTCTCTCTGTCCCTTACAGAAGTCTGCCCAGGAGGGTCCCCCTTCAGCTAACAAGCATTGAAGGTCGGGATGATCCTCCGGGTTGAGAACCTCTCCCACAGGAGAGTCTTCTGTCTCTTCTCCCACAGGAGTTGAGTTTGGGTTTTCCACTGGACCCAGCCCGTCCGGAGCATGGATCCCAATGGGTGCTGTCGGAACAGCAGGAAGAGAAGGTGTTCCCTCCACAGAGGTGGCCTTCTTGGTCTTCCTTCTTCTTGACTTCGGCCTCGCCTTTGGCTCGGGTACCTGACCCACAGCCAGACCCGGTGTCACCTGTGACCTAGTGACTGCAGCAGCAGTCATGGGAAGACCATCCGAGATCAACCCCAACTCTACTAGATCATTTCCTAACAGAATGTTAGCGGGGACATTGTCCTGAACCAGGACAGGAAGCTTTGCTGTCTTGTCTGCAATCATGAGTGTGACTAAGGCTACAGGTGATAATTTGGGAGGCCCACCAGCTAACCTGGTGGTTTGCAGAGGAGCACCTACATAGTCCTCTGGCTTGAGCAGGGTCCTGTCCACCACTGTCATGCTTGCCCCAGTGTCTCTCAAACCAGTAGAAGGCTGGCCATTCAAGAGGACACTTCTCAAAAACCTATGGGTGTTCTGTGGGATAGTCGCCAGTACTTCTGCATACTGGTCCCAGGCCCCAAGGGACACTAAGGAAATCTCTACCAGAGCACCAAATGTGATCCCGGTAGATGAGGGGAGGACAGTGGCCTCCACCTCAGACACGGGGTAAGGGTAGGTCAGGCTGACAGCCTGTACTCCAAGTGCCTTACCTTTACACTTGGAGTCACCCCTTTTGTGATCCAGAGCCCCACAGTCCCAACAAGCGCCAGGAGTGCGGGGTACGGTACTGGAACCACCGGGAGCCTGCTTTGCAGCAGGTGGACCACTACTCTTATTCCCACCCACAGATGACTTATCCCCACTAGCGTTTTGGGTCTTGGGAGAGGAAGGTTTAGGTTTACCCGACTGTGACTGCTTGTGGGACTCCTCATCTTTCTGAGAGGCCCCCTTTTCTTTGTCCTTGTCCTTCCCACTGGAGTCCTTAGGGGACACCCGGTGGGAGACCCACTTGTCAGCCAACCTAGCCAGCTTAAAGGGGTCCAAAATGTTCTGGTCAGCCACATACTGACGCAGCTCTGGTGAACAGGCTTCAGAAAAATGCTCAAAAAACAAGAGGTGGGACAATTCAACAAAAGTCTTAACCTTGTATCCATTAATCCACCCCATCATGTTCATGTGCGCAGCACTCACCCAGTCAACCCAAGACACATTCTCTCTTTTCTTAAAATCCCTGAACCTTCTAAGGTATTGGGTAGGTGTCTTGCCAAACTTGGCAATCAAAGCAGACTTCATACACTCATACTGACCCCTTTCTTCCACACTCAGCTTCAGAATACAGTCATATCCAGTTTGAGGCACTCTGCTTAACAAACACTTAGCCCAATCTCTTTTATCAACATCATGAATCGCACAAGCCATTTCAAACGCTTCAATCCATTGGAGGATATCTGAACCCTCCACAAATACACCAACCAAATCTTTCATAAACTTGGTGGCTGGGGACCTGACACTCTCACTGGTCTTAACTGAAGTCTCCACTCTAGCTTTCTCTAGCTGGATTCTCTGACATTCAGTGTCCTGGCTCTTGAGTTCAAGGTCCTTATTCTTGAGTTCAAGATCCCTATTCTTGAGCTCCACTTGTTGAGCCAACTCCTCTTTCTTAAGTTCAGCATCTATTTCCAACTTGCGGTATTCAAAGGCCAATTTCATCCTTAATAACTCAAGCTCCAAAGAATTGCTGGGGTTTGGAACAGAGGCAGCAGGAATGGCGGCATTCCCAGAAACGGATTCAGCAGAAACCCCAGGGGCAGAGTCCTCATTGGTTGCATTCCCCTTCTCATCAAGAGTTTCACCATCAGTCTGGTAGTCCACCAGGGCAGCTATCAGCTCAGCCCTAGACTTATCCACAAAGTCTAACTCCCTGGCTTCAAAAGCACTCTGGAGAGCCTCCAAGCTCATCCGAGTCAATTTGCCATTTGCAATAGACTCCATTGTTTGTAATGCAGTTATCTTGTACACAACTAAACCTTAATTTAATAAAGTGCGGATATCCTTTGTAAGTGGCACGGTTATACACTGATTCTTAAAACCATAAGCATCCCACCGCTGCCACCAGCTGTCAAGAAAGACCGGTGGGGGGCGTCTGTACTTCTGTTCTCTATATGGTAGAAGAGAGGCACAGAAGACCCCAGCCAAGATTCTCTAGTACGGTAGCAATGGACGAGCAATCAAGGCCTAGCTTCTCAGGAGGTGATGCAGGCTGTTTCTTAAGTACAGTGTACCCCAAGCCCCCACAAAGGAATGTCCACACACTGTATTGGTTAGAACACAGTCTTTATATAATCAATATTCAAGGTTATGTACACTTATCATAATAACTCACTTTGTACTCAGGAAAATCAACAATGGCAAATATATACAATTCTAAAGTGGTACCACCCTTTGTATTAGATCTCATTAAAGTGCATCAACAATACTGTAACAATGTCACACAGATCAATACAGTGAAACCAGCAATAGAGAGACGGGAGAAAATAAGATGGTTGAGCAATAGGCAGAATACTGGCCCCTACCACTAGACACAGTTCTGTGTGGAGATCCCCCCACCTGGGCAACCTGTAAAATAAAGATATAGCACAAGCCCAGTCCATATATTGTTCTGCAAGTCTTATTTCCTCCTATAATGTTTTTACCCCCCCAATGTACCTGGTGGAGTCGAGTTCTTCGAAGAGGCGTCGACAGATCCTTCTTGAGTGACCCCCTTTCAAGCGGGAGTCACGGATCGTCGAGAGGCGTCGAGAAGCGTCGAGGAACTCGGTGTTCGGCGACGGGGAATCGACGGCCCTTCTTGAATGCCTTCCCTTTCAAGTGGGAGACACGGGGCGTCGAACGTCCGTCGACAAACAAGGTAGAACGACGTCGATGAGGCGGCAGCTTCGTCCGAGCGGTGCTCGTCGGCGTCAGAGCGTCGGCGTCCTGCAAGGCAGAGGCGTGCGGGGCACCTCGGTGACAATAGTTCTGGACCGCAAAGATTGTGGAGACGGAGGCCCAGCAAGGGCGTCGAGTCGTTCGGGTCTTTGTGGTGTTCGGGTGGGGGGAAACCCACCGCCAGGTTTCTCCTCGGCGCGTTGGTAGTCCTCGACTTTCTCCGGCAGGATAGAGCGGTCGACGGTGCGGACGAGGGAGTCCTTCGATTCGAATGTTCTTAGGCAAAGGAGCGGACGGCTCCGGTCGTCGGCGGCACAGCGTCAAGTAGTTCCCACGGCTGGGCAACACAACTCCGACGGCCTCCAGCGGTTACACAAACCTGCGAACCCTGGTCGACGGCAATGGACTTCGACGGCGTCGATGTCCGGGTGCTTCACTTCGATCTCCTCGGCGGTCCCGTCTCGGGTCGGCAGCCTTTCGAGGGTCTGTCTTCCAGGGCGCTTCGGCGAAGATGGAGCGGTGCTCGATGGTCCCTCAAAGCACGGGAAGAGGGCGTCTTACCAGGTCCTCTCTCGGGTCAGTCTTCGACGATTTCGGCAGCCTTCGGATCGGTCGAAGCAAATGCACCAGCAAGTCTTCTTCTTCCAGCTGGACGTCGAGGATCAGCAGTTCCAGTTACTCTTAGAGTGGAGACTCAGCTCCAGAACGCTTCTGAACGGTCCCTGAACCCCTCTACCAGTGGTGGGAGGTCCCCAGATATACTATTCTGTCTCTCATCCACACTGCTGGCACACACTCAGCAGCCAATCAGACAGAAGGGCATTCATGCAGTCAGTCAGCCAATCAGGCACACAGTGCATTCAGGCCACACTCCTCCCTTTCAGACACTCACAACAAGGAATGTGGATGGGGACAAGTACCCAGCCATTCAACACTACACACTGCATTCAGGCAAGTTTCGGGCAGGGCTGTCTCAGTCTTTGTCTCTCATGCCAGAAACCAGACAACCACAACAAGGAGTGTATATTGGTCACACCCTCCATTCACCCAGGTCCCACCCACAGGAGGTACCCACAACATACAGTCACTGGGAAGGCTCCAGTCAGTCTAGCTGGGCCTTCACAACAACACCATATATGGAACTTCCACCCAACAGCCAGTCAGGGGGAAGGGACAGAGTCAGGGCTTCCCAGGACTTTGGGAAAACAAGGTAACAGGCAATAGAAAGCAAGAGGCCACAGGGGCCATCTTGTTTCCTATCAGGAATCAACTGATCCCAATGGCAGGGCCTGGGTATCCCAAAATGGAGGACGCCCAGAGCACCTGTCAAATTCAGCATGGAGCTGCCACCAGCCCATACCCTGCTCTGTGGGCCACCCACAGGTGCCCAAAAACATACACTAGGGGCACAGGGTTGTACCCCTACCCATGGGTGCCATAAGGGTATCCCATGGGTCTGTTCACCAAACCAAAAGAGAGAGCTGCACTGCCAGGAGTCCCACATGGACACCTGGGCAGAAAACATGAAAAACATGACAGATCACACGATAAAAAGCAGAAAGGACAAGGATTCAGAGGCCCTGTCCCTCTGATGCATTTCCAGCATCACAGTGCTGCGGCTGAAGAGATAATCTCACCCACAGCACTGGTTTGTACGCTTCCCACAGCACTCCCAGGTTATCTACTGATCCCGTATTCAGCTCGAAGTATGTCGTCGTAGCTAGGTGTGCCTGTTTGCCTGTTCTATTAGTTCCGGGAAGCCCAGGTAATAATTGTTTAGGCGCCACTTAAGGGGAGGGAGCGGTCTATTCGTATGTAACTCGATCAGCAGTGGGGAGTGATCCGATATGCCACGGGGAAGCAGTGTTGCCATAGAAGCTTTGTGTATATCTATCGCTGGGAGAAAGAAGTAGTCTAGTCTTGATAATAAGGCATGTACCCCGGAGTGATACGAGTATTCTCTCGTGTCAGGATGTAAGGCTCATAAGCCTTGTGCAGTGGTAAAGGTGCCAAGTTTAGTGTGAGTTTTGGGGTTCCTCCCTCTCAAGTGTGTGCGATCCATCCCCACTTCCATAACTTCATTGAAGTCACCTCCAATTACCATAAGATCTGATGTATCCCCAGAGATTATGGGCGTGATGTCGTGTATTAGCGTTGCTATCAGCGCTGGGGGCGAATATACCACCAGCAGTGTAATAGTTTGATTCAGTGTCCCTGTAATGTATGCAAATCTGCCTCCTGTATCCTGTGTCATACTTGCGAGGGTGAAGGGCAGTTCTTTGTGTATTAGTATAAGCACGCCGCGGAACCCATGGTAAAGCCACTGTCTATTGCCAACCTATAGTTGGTGCGTTTGAACAGATTGCACGTGGTACCAGCCAAATGTGTCTCGGTTAGGAATACTGCATCTGGTGCATGCCTGTTTAGAAGCTGTGTGACAAGGCGTCTTTTAATCCCTCCTCCTAGCCCGTTGACATTCTAAGTTAGAAACCGCAGGGCTCTAACATCAGCATTAGTAGGAGCCTTTCGAGATGGGGTATGAAACAGTAAGCGTTATGTCGCGCAGTGCGTATGGAAGGAAGACTGACTGTTTTGCGATGTGTAGCTCTCTTGAGGGAGACTTCTTGACCCTTTATCAACAAAACTAATAACAACAAAATGTTTACTACCTTACCAACCCCCACCCTATACTCCACCCCAACCCGAAGTATCTGTAGGCCAAACATTGCTACCACAAAACTATCGTGGCAGCGTTAACTAGCAACCCAGTTGATCCCGACTTAGTCCAGCCAAAAGGTTATAGCTTCTGCTGGGGGCTTCCGGGGTGAAGGGGGGTGGGTGGTCTCGGTGACCGCGAACATTAGCAGTAACAGTTTCTACAGGAGCGGTCATAGGGCTGACCATATTATATATCAGCGTTTTAGTATTGTTACCATTTCTTTGTTCCAGTGTTTGACATATCCGAGTTGTCTCTTTCAGGAGTTAACTTCTTGTTCCATGACATTTTGTTCCAGCAACAGCTGTTGTTGTGCAGGCATTATTGCGATTTCGACATAATGACAGGAAAACAGGGAACCCCATACATTTCCGAAAAGAGGACACCCGTGGGAATCCGCAGAGGTATGATTTGCACAAATCGGCCCAAAATTTATTACCCAGACACTCCTGCAAAGTCAAAAATGTGGGAAGAAAAACGCATTTTCCGCACATTTCACGTAGCGCACCCATTGAAACACGCCTCCAACAACACATGGCCTAAAGTCCCGCGTTCCCACAGGTGTCCCAATGAAAACGGTACCTCACATGTGTGGGTAAACCTACCTGGGCACCAAGGGGAAAGCCTAAAACACAGGTAACCCCAAGTCTGTTTCGACACCTGAACTTGACACTTTCTCCAGACAAGCTCAACATACAGATATGGGCCTCGGGTGTCAAATCCACCAAGGAAAACAGGGATCCCCATGCATTTCTGAAAAGAGGACACCTGTGGGAATGGGCAGAGGTATGATTTGCGCAAATCGGCCCAGAATGTATTACCCAGACACCCCCGCAAAGTCTGAAATGTGGGAAGAAAAATGCATTTTCCGCACATTTCACTCTGCGCACCCATCAAAAAATCCCACCATCAACACATGGCCTACTGTCCCGCGTTCCCACACGTGTCCCGATGAAAACGGTACCTCACATGTGTGGGTGCACCTACCTGGGCGCCAAGGGGAAAGCCTAAAACACAGGTAACCCCAAATCTGTTTTGACACCTGAATTTGACACTTTCTCCAGACAAGCACAACATACAGATATGGGCCTCGGGTGTCCAAGCCACCAAGGAAAACAGGGAACCCCATGCATTTCCGAAAAGAGGATACCCGTGGGAATCCGCAGAGGTATGATTTGCGCAAATCGGCCCAGAATTTATTACCTAGACACCCCCGCAAAGTATGAAATGTGGAAAAAAAACCACATTTTCCGTACATTTCACTCTGCGCACCCATCAAAACACCCCACCATCAACACATGGCCTACTGTCCCGCATTCCCACAGGTGTCCCAATGAAAACGGTACCTCACATGTGTGGGTGCACCTACCTGGGCACCAAGGGGAAAGCCTAAAACATAGGTAACCCCAAGTCTGTTTCGACATCTGAATTTGACACTTTCTCCAGACAAGCAAAACATGCAGATATGGGCCTCGGGTGTCCAAGCCACCAAGGAAAACAGGGAACCCCATGCATTTCCGAAAAGAGGACACCAGTGGGAATCCGCAGAGATATGATTTGCGCAAATCGGCCCAGAATGTATTACCCAGACACCCCTGCAAAGTCCGAAAAGTGGAGAAAAAAAAATGCATTTTCCACACATTTCACTCTGCACACCCATCGAAACGCGCCGCCAACAACACATGGCCTACCGTCCCGCGTTCCCACAGGTGTTCCGATGAAAACGGTACCTCACATGTGTGGGTGCACCTACCTGGGCGGCAAGGGGAAAGCCTAAAACACAGGTAACCCCAAGTCTGTTTCGACACCTGAATTTGACACTTTCTCCAGACAAGCACAACGTACAGAAATGGGCCTCGGGTGTCCATGCCACCAAGGAAAACAGGGAACCCCATGCATTTTTGAAAAGAGGAAACCCGTGGGAATCCACAGAGGTATGATTTGCACAAATCGGCAGATAATTTATTACCCAGACACCCTCGCAAAGTCATAAATGTGGGAAGAAAAACGCATTTTCCGCATATTTCACTGGGCTCACCCATCGAAACACGATGCCAACAACACATGGCCTACCGTCCCGCATTCCCACAGGTCTCCCGATGAACACGGTACCTCACATGTATGGGGGCACCCACCTGGCCGCCAAGGGGAAAGCCTAAAACACAGGTAACCCCAAGTCTGTTTCGACACCTGAATTTGACACTTTCCCCAGACAAGCACAACATACAGATATGGGCCTCGGGTGTCCAAGCCACCAAGGAAAACAGGGAACCCCATGCATTTCCGAAAAGAGGACACCCGTGGGAATCCGCAGAGGTATGATTTGCGCAAATTGGCCCAGAATTTATTACCCAGACACCCCTGCAAAGTCCGAAATGTGGGAAAAAAACCAAATTTTCTGCACATTTCACTCGGCACACCCAACGAAACACGTCATCAACAACACATGGCCTACTGTCCCGCGTTCCCACAGGTGTCCCGAGGAAAACGATACCTCACATGTGTGGGCGCACCTACCTGGGCGCCAAGGGGAAAGCCTAAAACACAGGTAACCCCAAGTCTGTTTCGACACCTGAATTTGACACTTTCCCCAGACAAGCACAACATACAGATATGGGCCTCGGATGTCCAAGCCACCAAGGAAAACAGGGAACCCCATGCATTTCCGAAAAGAGGACACCAGTGGGAATCCTCAGAGTTATTATTTGCACAAATCGGCCCAGAATGTATTACCCAGACACCCACGCAAATTCCGAAATGTGGGAAAAAAATGCATTTTCCGCACATTTCACTGGGCGCACCCATCGAAACACGCCGCTAACAACACATGGCCTACCGTCCCACGTTCCCACAGGTGTCCCGATGAAAACGGTGCCTCACATGTGTGGTGGCACCTACCTGGGTGCCAAGGGGAAAGCCTAAAACACAGGTAACCCCAAGTCTGTTTCGACACCTGAATTTGACACTTTCTCCAGACAAGCACAACATACAGATATGGGCCTCGGGTGTCCAAGCCACCAAGGAAAACAGGGAACCCATGCATTTCCAAAAAGAGGACACCGGTGGGAATCCGCAGAGGTATGATTTGCGCAAATCGGCCCAGAATTTATAACCCAGACACCCCTGCAAAGTCCGAAATGTGGGAAAAAAACAAATTTTCTGCACATTTCACTCGGTACACCCAATGGAACACACCGCCAACAACACGAGGCCTACCGTCCCGCATTCCCAGAGGTGTCCCGATGAAAACAGTACCTCACATGTGTGGGTGCACCTACCTGGGCGCCAAGGGGAAAGCCTAAAACACAGGTAACCCCAAGTCTGTTTCGACACTGAATTTGACACTTTCCCCAGACAAGCACAACATACAGATATGGGCCTCGGGTGTCCAAGCCACCAAGGAAAACAGGGAACCCCATGCATTTCCAAAAAGAGAACACCGGTGGGATTCCGTAGAGGTATGATCTGCGCAAATCGGCCCAGAATTTATTACCCAGACACACCCGCAAATTCCAAAATGTGGTAAAAAAACGCATTTTCCGCACATTTCACTGGGCGCACCCATCGAAACACACCGCCAACAACACATGCCAGCCGTCCCACGTTCCCACAGGTGTCCCGATGAAAACGGTGCCTCATATGTGTGGGGGCACCTACCTGGGTTCCAAGGGGAAAGCCTAAAACACAGGTAACCCCAAGTCTGTTTCGACACCTGAATTTGACACTTTCTCCAGACAAGCACAACATACAGATAGGGGTCTCGGGGGTCCAAGCCACCAAGGAAAACACGGAACCCCATACATTTCCGAAAAGAGGACACCCATGGGAATCCGCAGAGGTATGATTTGCGCAAATCGGCCCAGAATTTATTACCCAGACACCCCTGCAAAGTCCGAAATGTGGGAAAAAAACCAAATTTTCTGCACATTTCACTCGGCACACCCAACGAAACACACCGCCAACAACACATGGCCTACCGTCCCGCATTCCCAGAGGTGTCCCGATGAAAACGGTACCTCACATGTGTGGATGCACCTACCTGGGCGCCAGGGGGAAAGCCTAAAACACAAGTCTGTTTCGACACTGAGTTTGACACTTTCCCCAGACAAGCACAACATACAGATATGGGCCTCGGGTTTCCCAGCCACCAAGGAAAACAGGGAACCCCATGCATTTAAAAAAAAAGAACACCGGTGGGAATCCGCAGAGGTATGATTTGCGCAAATCGGCCCAGAATTTATTACCCAGACACCCCCGCAAATTCCAAAATGTGGGAAAAAACACATTTTCTGCACATTTCACTCTGCGCACCCACAGAAACACGCCACCAACAACACATGGCGTACTGTCCCGCATTCCCACAGGTGTCCCAATGAAAACGGCACCTCACATTTGTGGGTGCACCTACCTGGGCGCCAAGGGGAAAGCCTAAAACACAGGTAACCCCAAGTCTGTTTCGACACCTGAATTTGACACTTTTTCCAGACAAGCACAACATACAGATAGGGGTCTCGGGGGTCCAAGCCACCAAGGAAAACAGGGAACCCCACACATTTCCGAAAAGAGGACACCCGTGGGAATCCGCAGAGGTATGATTTGCGCAAATCGGCCTACAATTTATTACCCAGACACCCCCGCAGAGTCCGAAATGTGGGAAGAAAAAAGCATTTTCCGCACATTTCACGCAGCGCACCCATTGAAACACACCGCCAACAACACATGGCCTACCGTCCCGCATTCCCACAGGTGTCCCGATGAAAACGGTACCTCACATGTGTGGGTGTACCTACCTGGGCGCCAAGGGGAAAGCCTAAAACACAGGTAACCCCAAGTCTGTTTCGACACATGAACTTGACACTTTCTCCAGACAAGCGCAACATACAGATATGGGTCTCGGGTGTGCGACCAAGGAAAACAGGGAACCCCATGCATTTCCGAAAAGAGGACACCAGTGGGAATCCGCAGAGATATGATTTGCGCAAATCGGCCCAGAATTTATTACGCAGACACCCCCGCAGAATCCGAAATGTGGGAAAAAAACGC
Source organism: Ambystoma mexicanum (assembly GCF_040938575.1). Classification (NCBI taxonomy): domain Eukaryota; kingdom Metazoa; phylum Chordata; class Amphibia; order Caudata; family Ambystomatidae; genus Ambystoma; species Ambystoma mexicanum. The sequence goes on along the minus strand of NC_090934.1, from coordinate 752,001,303 downwards.
ATTTTCCACACATTTCACTCGGCGCACCCATCGAAACACGCCGCCAACAACACATGGCCTTCTGTCCCACGTTCCCACAGGTGTCCGATGAAAACGGTACCTCACATGTGTGGGTGCACCTACCTGGGCGCCAAGGGTAAAGCCTAAAACACAGGTAACCCCAAGTCTGTTTTGACACCTGAATTTGATACTTTCTCCAGACAAGCACAACATACAGATATGGGCCTCGGGTGTCCACGCCACCAAGGAAAACAGGGAACCTCATGCATTTCCAAAAAGAGGGCACCCGTGGGAATCCGCAGAGATATGATTTGCGCAAAATGGCCCAGAATTTATTACCCAGACACCCCTGCAAATTCCAAAATGTGGGGAAAAAACGCATTTTCCGCACATTTCACTCTGCGCACCCATAGAAACACGCCGCCAACAACACATGGCCTACCGTCCCACGTTCCCACAGGTGTCTCGAGGAAAACGATACCTCACATGTGTGGGCGCACCTATCTGGGCGCCAAGGGGAAAGCATAAAACACAGGTAACCCCAAGTCTGTTTCGACACCTGAATTTCACACTTTCCCCAGACAAGCACAACATACAGATATGGGCCTCGGGTGTCCAAGCCACCAAGGAAAACAGCGAACCCCATGCATTTCCAAAAAGAGGACACTGGTGGGAATCCGCAGAGGTATGATTTTCGCAAATCGGCCCAGAATTTATTACCCAGACACCCCCGCAAATTCCAAAATGTGGGGAAAAAACGCATTTTCCACACATTTCACTCTGCGCACCCATAGAAACACGCCGCCAACAACACATGGCGTACTGTCCCGCATTCCCACAGGTGTCCCAATGAAAACGGCACCTCACATGTGTGGGTGCACCTACCTGGGCGCCAAGGGGAAAGCCTAAAACACAGGTAACCCCAAGTCTGTTTCGACACCTGAATTTGAGACTTTCCCAGACAAGCACAACATACAGATATGGGCCTCGGATGTCCAAGCCACCAAGGAAAACAGGGAACCCCATGCATTTCCGAAAAGAGGACACCAGTGGGAATCCTCAGAGTTATGATTTGCACAAATCGGCCCAGAATGTATTACCCAGACACCCACGCAAATTCCAAAATGTGGGAAAAAAATGCATTTTCCGCACATTTCACTGGGCGCACCCATCGAAACACGCCGCTAACAACACATGGCCTACCGTCCCACGTTCCCACAGGTGTCCCGATGAAAACGGTGCCTCACATGTGTGGGGGCACCTACCTGGGTGCCAAGGGGAAAGCCTAAAACACAGGTAACCCCAAGTCTGTTTCGACACCTGAATTTGACACTTTCTCCAGACAAGCACAACATACAGATATGGGCCTCGGGTGTCCAAGCCACCAAGGAAAACAGGGAACCCCATGCATTTCCAAAAAGAGGACACCGGTGGGAATCCGCAGAGGTATGATTTGCGCAAATCGGCCCAGAATTTATTACCTAGACACCCCCGCAAAGTATGAAATGTGGAAAAAAAAACACATTTTCCGTACATTTCACCCTGCGCACCCATCGAAACACCCCGCCATCAACACATGGCCTACTGTCCCGCATTCCCACAGGTGTCCCAATGAAAACGGTACCTCACATGTGTGGGTGCACCTACCTGGGCCCCAAGGGGAAAGCCTAAAACACAGGTAACCCCAAGTCTGTTTCGACATCTGAATTTGACACTTTCTCCAGACAAGCAAAACATGCAGATATGGGCCTCAGGTGTCCAAGCCACCAAGGAAAACAGGGAACCCCATGCATTTCCGAAAAGAGGATACCCGCGGGAATCCGCAGAGATATGATTTGCGCAAATCGGCCCAGAATGTATTACCCAGACACCCCTGCAAAGTCCGAAAAGTGGAGAAAAAAAATGCATTTTCCGCACATTTCACTCTGCACACCCATCGAAACGCGCTGCCAACAACACATGGCCTACGGTCCCGCGTTCCCACAGGTGTTCCGATGAAAACGGTACCTCACATGTGTGGGTGCATCTACCTGGGCGGCAAGGGGAAAGCCTAAAACACAGGTAACCCCAAGTCTGTTTCGACACCTGAATTTGACACTTTCTCCAGACAAGCACAACATACAGAAATGGGCCTCGGGTGTCCATGCCACCAAGGAAAACAGGGAACCCCATGCATTTCTGAAAAGAGGAAACCCGTGGGAATCCACAGAGGTATGATTTGCACAAATCGGCAGATAATTCATTACCCAGACACCCCCGCAAAGTCATAAATGTGGGAAGAAAAACGCATTTTCCGCATATTTCACTGGGCTCACCCATCGAAACACGATGCCAACAACACATGGCCTACCGTCCCGCATTCCCACAGGTCTCCCGATGAACACGGTACCTCACATGTATGGGGGCACCCACCTGGCCGCCAAGGGGAAAGCCTAAAAGACAGGTAACCCCAAGTCTGTTTCGACACCTGAATTTGACACTTTCCCCAGACAAGCACAACATACAGATATGGGCCTCGGGTGTCCAAGCCACCAAGGAAAACAGGGAACCCCATGCATTTCCGAAAAGAGGACACCCGTGGGAATCCGCAGAGGTATGATTTGCGCAAATTGGCCCAGAATTTATTACCCAGACACCCACGCAAATTCCGAAATGTGGGAAAAAAATGCATTTTCCGCACATTTCACTGGGCGCACCCATCGAAACACGCCGCTAACAACACATGGCCTACCGTCCCACGTTCCCACAGGTGTCCCGATGAAAACGGTGCCTCACATGTGTGGGGCACCTACCTGGGTGCCAAGGGGAAAGCCTAAAATACAGGTAACCCCAAGTCTGTTTCGACACCTAAATTTGACACTTTCTCCAGACAAGCACAACATACAGATATGGGCCTCGGGTGTCCAAGCCACCATGGAAAACAGGGAACCCATGCATTTCCAAAAAGAGGACACTGGTGGGAATCCACAGAGGTATGATTTGCGCAAATCGGCCCAGAATTTATAACCCAGACACCCCTGCAAATTCCAAAATGTGGGGAAAAAACGCATTTTCCGCACAGTTCACTCTGCGCACCCATAGAAACACACCTCCAACAACACGAGGCCTACCGTCACGCATTCCCAGAGGTGTCCCGATGAAAACAGTACCTCACATGTGTGGGTGCACCTACCTGGGCGCCAAGGGGAAAGCCTAAAACACAGGTAACCCCAAGTCTGTTTCGACACTGAATTTGACACTTTCCCCAGACAAGCACAACATACAGATATGGGCCACGGGTGTCCAAGCCACCAAGGAAAACAGGGAACCCCATGCATTTCCAAAAAGAGAACAGCGGTGGGAATCCGCAGAGGTATGATCTGCGCAAATGGGCCCAGAATTTATTACCCAGACACACCCGCGAATTCCAAAATGTGGGAAAAAAACGCATTTTCCGCACATTTCACTGGGCGCACCCATCGAAACACACCGCCAACAACACATGCCAGCCGTCCCACGTTCCCACAGGTGTCCCGATGAAAACGGTGCCTCATATGTGTGGGGGCACCTACCTGGGTTCCAAGGGGAAAGCCTAAAAACAGGTAACCCCAAGTCTATTTCGACACTGAATTTGACACTTTCTCCAGACAAGCACAACATACAGATAGGGGTCTCGGGGGTCCAAGTCACCAAGGAAAACACGGAACCCCATACATTTCCGAAAAGAGGACACCCATGGGAATCCGCAGAGGTATGATTTGCGCAAATCGGCTCAGAATTTATTACCCAGACACCCCTGCAAAGTCCGAAATGTGGGAAAAAAACCAAATTTTCTGCACATTTCACTCGGCACACCCAAAGAAACACACCGCCAACAACACATGGCCTACCGTCCCGCATTCCCAGAGGTGTCCCGATGAAAACGGTACCTCAGATGTGTGGATGCACCTACCTGGGCGCCAGGGGGAAAGCCTAAAACACAGGTAACCCCAAGTCTGTTTCGACACTGAGTTTGACACTTTCCCCAGACAAGCACAACATACAGATATGGGCCTCGGGTTTCCCAGCCACCAAGGAAAACAGGGAACCCCATGCATTTCAAAAAAGAGAACACCGGTGGGAATCCGCAGAGGTATGATTTGCGCAAATCGGCCCAGAATTTATTACCCAGACACCCCCGCAAATTCCAAAATGTGGGGAAAAAACACATTTTCTGCACATTTCACTCTGCGCACCCACAGAAACACGCCACCAACAACACATGGCGTACTGTCCCGCATTCCCACAGGTGTCCCAATGAAAACGGCACCTCACATGTGTGGGTGCACCTACCTGGGCGTCAAGGGGAAAGCCTAAAACACAGGTAACCCCAAGTCTGTTTCGACACCTGAATTTGACACTTTCTCCAGACAAGCACAACATACCGATAGGGGTCTCGGGGGTCCAAGCCACCAAGGAAAACAGGGAACCCCATACATTTCCGAAAAGAGGACACCCGTGGGAATCCGCAGAGGTATGATTTGCGCAAATCGGCCTAGAATTTATTACCCAGATACCCCTGCAAAGTCCGAAATGTGGGAAGAAAAACGCATTTACCGCACATTTCACGCAGCGCACCCATTGAAACACACCGCCAACAACACATGGCCTACCGTCCCGCATTCCCACAGGTGTCCCGATGAAAACGGTACCTCACATGTGTGGGCGTACCTATCTGGGCGCCAAGGGGAAAGCCTAAAACACAGGTAACCCCAAGTCTGTTTCGACACCTGAATTTGACACTTTCTCCAGACAAGCACAACATACCGATAGGGGTCTCGGGGGTCCAAGCCACCAAGGAAAACAGGGAACCCCATACATTTCCGAAAAGAGGACACCCGTGGGAATCCTCAGAGTTATGATTTGCACAAATCGGCCCAGAATGTATTACCCAGACACCCACGCAAATTCCGAAATGTGGGAAAAAAATGCATTTTCCGCACATTTCACTGGGCGCACCGATCGAAACACGCCGCTAACAACACATGGCCTACCGTCCCACGTTCCCACAGGTGTCCTGATGAAAACGGTGCCTCACATGTGTGGGGGCACCTACCTGGGTGCCAAGGGGAAAGCCTAAAACACAGTTAACCCCAAGTCTGTTTCGACACCTGAATTTGACACTTTCTCCAGACAAGCACAACATACAGATATGGGCCTCGGGTGTCCAAGCCACCAAGGAAAACAGGGAACCCCATGCATTTCCAAAAAGAGGACACTGGTGGGAATCCGCAGAGGTATGATTTGCGCAAATCGGCCCAGAATTTATAACCCAGACACCCCCGCAAATTCCAAAATGTGGGGAAAAAACGCATTTTCTGCACATTTCACTCTGCGCACCCATAGAAGCACGCCGCAAACAACACATGGCCTACCGTCCCACATTCCCACAGGTGTCCCAATGAAAACGGTACCTCACATGTGTGGGTGCACCTACCTGGGCGCCAAGGGGAAAGCCTAAAACACAGGTAACCCCAAGTCTGTTTCGACATCTGAATTTGACACTTTCTACAGACAAGCAAAACATGCAGATATGGGCCTCGGGTGTCCAAGCCACCAAGGAAAAAAGGGAACCCCATGCATTTCCGAAAAGAGAACACCGGTGGGAATCCGCAGAGGTATGATTTGCGCAAATCGGCCCAGAATTTATTACCCAGACACCCCCGCAAATTCCAAAATGTGGGGAAAAAACACATTTTCTGCACATTTCACTCTGCGTACCCACAGAAACACGCCACCAACAACACATGGCGTACTCTCCCGCATTCCCACAGGTGTCCCAATGAAAACGGCACCTCACATGTGTGGGTGCACCTACCTGGGCGCCAAGGGGAAAGCCTAAAACACAGGTAACCCCAAGTCTGTTTCGACACCTGAATTTGACACTTTCTCCAGACAAGCACAACATAGAGATAGGGGTCTTGGGGGTCCAAGCCACCAAGGAAAACAGGGAACCCCATACATTTCCGAAAAGAGGACACCCGTGGGAATCCGCAGCGGTATGATTTGCGCAAATCGGCCTAGAATTTATTACCCAGACACCCCTGCAAAGTCCGAAATGTGGGAAGAAAAACGCATTTTCCGCACATTTCACGCAGCGCACCCATTGAAACACACCGCCAACAACACATGGCCTACCGTCCCGCATTCCCACAGGTGTCCAGATGAAAACGGTACCTCACATGTGTGGGTGCACCGACCTGGGCGCCAAGGGGAAAGCCTAAAACACAGGTAACCCCAAGTCTGTTTCGACACATGAACTTGACACTTTCTCCAGACAAGCGCAACATACAGATATGGGCCTCGGGTGTCCACGCCACCAAGGAAAACAGGGAACCTCATGCATTTCCAAAAAGAGGGCACCCGTGGGAATCTGCAGAGATATGATTTGCGCAAATTGGCCCAGAATTTATTACCCAGACACCCCTGCAAATTCCAAAATGTGGGGAAAAAACGCATTTTCCGCACATTTCACTCTGCACACCCATAGAAACACGCCGCCAACAACACATGGCCTACTGTCCCACGTTCCCACAGGTGTCCGATGAAAACGGTACCTCACATGTGTGGGTGCACCCACCTGGGCGCCAAGGGTACAGCCTAAAACACAGGTAACCCCAAGTCTGTTTCGAGACCTGAATTTGACACTTTCTCCAGACAAGCACAACATACAGATATGGGCCTCGGGTGTCCAAGCCACCAAGGAAAACAGGGAACCCCATGCATTTCCAAAAAGAGGACACCGGTGGGAATCCGCAGAGGTATGATTTGCGCAAATCGGCCCAGAATTTATAACCCAGACACCCTCGCAAATTCCAAAATGTGGGGAAAAAACGCATTTTCCGCACATTTCACTCTGCGCACCCATAGAAACACGCCGACAACAACACATGGCCTACCGTCCCACGTTCCCACAGGTGTCCCGATGAAAACGGTGCCTCACATGTGTGGGGGCACCCACCTGGCCGCCAAGGGGAAAGCCTAAAACACAGGTAACCCCAAGTCTGTTTCGACACCTGAATTTGACACTTTCTCCAGACAAGCACAACATACAGATATGGGCCTCGGGTGTCCAAGCCACCAAGGAAAACAGGGAACCCCATGCATTTCCGAAAAGAGGACACCTGTGGGAATCCGCAGAGGTATGATTTGCGCAAATTGGCCCAGAATGTATTACCCAGACACCCCTGCAAAGTCCGAAATGTGGGGAAAAAAACACATTTTTTGCACATTTCACTCGGCACACCCAACGAAACACGTCACCAACAACACATGGCCTACTGTCCCGCGTTCCCACAGGTGTCTCGAGGAAAACGATACCTCACATGTGTGGGCGCACCTATCTGGGCGCCAAGGGGAAAGCATAAAACACAGGTAACCCCAAGTCTGTTTCTACACCTGAATTTGATACTTTCCCCAGACAAGCACAACATACAGATATGGGCCTCGGGTGTCCAAGCCACCAAGGAAAACAGCGAACCCCATGCATTTCCAAAAAGAGGACACCGGTGGGAATCCGCAGAGGTATGATTTTCGCAAATCGGCCCAGAATTTATTACCCAGACACCCCAGCAAATTCCAAAATGTGGGGAAAAAACGCATTTTCCACACATTTCACTCTGCGCACCCATAGAAACACGCCGCCAACAACACATGGCGTACTGTCCCGCATTCCCACAGGTGTCCCAATGAAAATGGCACCTCACATGTGTGGGTGCACCTACCTGGGCGCCAAGGGGAAAGCCTAAAACACAGGTAATCCCAAGTCTGTTTCGACACCTGAATTTGACACTTTCCCCAGACAAGCACAACATACAGATATGGGCCTCGGATGTCCAAGCCACCAAGGAAAACAGGGAACCCCATGCATTTCCGAAAAGAGGACACCAGTGGGAATCCTCAGAGTTATGATTTGCACAAATCGGCCCAGAATGTATTACCCAGACACCCACGCAAATTCCGAAATGTGGGAAAAAAATGCATTTTCCGCACATTTCACTGGGCGCACCCATCGAAACACGCCGCTAACAACACATGGCCTACCGTCCCGCATTCCCACAGGTGTCCCGATGAAAACGGTGCCTCACATGTGTGGGTGCACCTACCTGGGGTCCAAGGGGAAAGCCTAAAACACAGGTAACCCCAAGTCTGTTTCGACATCTGAATTTGACACTTTCTCCAGACAAGCAAAACATGCAGATATGGGCCTCGGGTGTCCAAGCCACCAAGGAAAACAGGGAACCCCATGCATTTCCGAAAAGAGGACACCCGTGGGAATCCGCAGAGATATGATTTGCGCAAATCGGCCCAGAATGTATTACCCAGACACCCCTGCAAAGTCCGAAAAGTGGAGAAAAAAAAATGCATTTTACGCACATTTCACTCTGCACACCCATCGTAACGCGCCGCCAACAACACATGGCCTACCGTCCCGCATTCCCACAGGTGTTCCGATGAAAACGGTACCTCACATGTGTGGGTGCACCTACCTGGGCGGCAAGGGGAAAGCCTAAAACACAGGTAACCCCAAGTCTGTTTCGACACCTGAATTTGACACTTTTTCCAGACAAGCACAACATACAGAAATGGGCCTCGGGTGTCTATGCCACCAAGGAAAACAGGGAACCCCATGCATTTCTGAAAAGAGGAAACCCGTGGGAATCCACAGAGGTATGATTTGTACAAATCGGCAGATAATTTATTACCCAGACACCCCCGCAAAGTCATAAATGTGGGAAGAAAAACGCATTTTCCGCATATTTCACTGGGCTCACCCATCGAAACACGATGCCAACAACACAATGCCTCCCGTCCCGTATTCCCACAGGTCTCCCGATGAACACGGTACCTCACATGTATGGGGGCACCCACCTGGCCGCCAAGGGGAAAGCCTAAAACACAGGTAACCCCAAGTCTGTTTCGACACCTGAATTTGACACTTTCCCCAGACAAGCACAACATACAGATATGGGCCTCGAATGTCCAAGCCACCAAGGAAAACAGGGAACCCCATGCATTTCCGAAAAGAGGACACCAGTGGGAATCCTCAGAGTTATGATTTGCACAAATCGGGCCAGAATTTATAACCCAGACACCCCTGCAAATTCCAAAATGTGGGGAAAAAATGCATTTTCCGCACATTTCACTCTGCGCACCCATAGAAACACGCCGCCAACAACACATGGCCTACCGTCCCACGTTCCCACAGGTGTCCCGATGAAAACGGTACCTCACATGTGTGGATGCACCTACCTGGGCGCCAGGGGGAAAGCCTAAAACACAGGTAACCCCAAGTCTGTTTCGACACTGAGTTTGACACTTTCCCCAGACAAGCACAACATACAGATATGGGCCTCGGGTTTCCCAGCCACCAAGGAAAACAGGGAACCCCATGCATTTAAAAAAAGAGAACACTGGTGGGAATCCGCAGAGGTATGATTTGCGCAAATCGGCCCAGAATTTATTACCCAGACACCCCCGCAAATTCCAAATGTGGGGAAAAAACACATTTTCTGCACATTTCACTCTGCGCACCCACAGAAACACGCCACCAACAACACATGGCGTACTGTCCCGCATTCCCACAGAGGTCCCAATGAAAACGGCACCTCACATGTGTGGGTGCACCCACCTGGGCGCCAAGGGGAAAGCCTAAAACACAGGTAACCCCAAGTCTGTTTCGACACCTGAATTTGACACTTTCCCCAGACAAGCACAACATACAGATATGGGCCTCGGATGTCCAAGCCACCAAGGAAAACAGGGAACCCCATGCATTTCCGAAAAGAGGACACCAGTGGGAATCCTCAGAGTTATGATTTGCACAAATCGGCCCAGAATGTATTACCCAGACACCCACGCAAATTCCGAAATGTGGGAAAAAATGCATTTTCCGCACATTTCACTGGGCGCACCCATCGAAACACGCCGCTAACAACACATGGCCTACCGTCCCACGTTCCCACATGTGTCCCGATGAAAACAGTGCCTCACATGTGTGGGGGCACCTACCTGGGCGCCAAGGGGAAAGCCTAAAACACAGGTAACCCCAAGTCTGTTTCGACACCTGAATTTGACACTTTCTCCAGACAAGCACAACATACAGATATGGGCCTCGGGTGTCCCAGCCACCAAGGAAAACAGGGAACCCCATGCATTTCAAAAAAGAGAACACCGGTGGGAATCCGCAGAGGTATGATTTGTGCAAATCGGCCCAGAATTTATTACCCAGACTCCCCCGCAAATTCCAAAATGTGGGGAAAAAACGCATTTTCCGCACATTTCACTCTGCGCACCGATAGAAACACGCCACCAACAACACATGGCGTACTGTCCCGCATTCCCACAGGTGTCCCAATGAAAACGGCACCTCACATGTATGGGTGCACCTACCTGGGCGCCAAGGGGAAAGCCTAAAACACAGGTAACCCCAAGTCTGTTTCGACACCTGAATTTGACACTTTTTCCAGACAAGCACAACATACAGATAGGGGTCTCGGGGGTCCAAGCCACCGTGGAAAACAGGGAACCCCATACATTTCCGAAAAGAGGACACCCGTGGGAATCCTCAGAGTTATGATTTGCACAAATCGGCCCAGAATTTATTACCCAGACTTCCGTGCAAATTCCGAAATGTGGGAAAAAAAAACATTTGCCGCACATTTCACTCTGCGCACCCATTGAAACACGCTGCCAACAACACATGGCCTACCGTCCCGCGTTCCCAGAGGTGTCCCGATGAAAACGGTACTTCACATGTGTGGGGGCACCTACCTGGGCGACAAGGGGAAAGCCTAAAACACAGGTAACCCCAAGTCTGTTTCGACAACTGAATTTGACACTTTCTCCAGACAAGCACAAAATACAGATAAGGGTTTCGGGGTCCAAGCCACCAAGGAAAACAGGGAACCCCATGCATTTCCGAAAAGAGGACACCCGTGGGAATCCGCAGAGGTATGATTTGCGCAAATCGGCCCAGAATATATTACCCAGACAACCCTGCAAAGTCCGAAATGTGGGAAGAAAAACGCATTTTCCGCACATTTCACGCAGCGCACCCATTGAAATACGCCGCCAACAACACATGGCCTACCGTCCCGCGTTCCCACAGGTGTCCCGATGAAAACGGTACCTCACATGTGTGGGGGCACTTACCTGGGCGCCAAGGGGAAAGCCTAAAACACAGGTAACCTCAAGTCTGTTTCGACAACTGAATTTGACACTTTCTCCAGACAAGCACAACATACAGATAGGGGTCTCGGGGGTCCATGCCACCAAGGAAAACAGGGAACCCCATACATTTCCAAAAAGAGGACACCCGTGGGAATCCGCAGAGGTATGATTTGCGCAAATCGGCCCAGAATATATTACCCAGACAACCCTGCGAATCCGAAATGTGGGAAGAAAAACGCATTTTCCGCACATTTCACGCAGCGCACCCATTGAAACACGCCGCCAACAACACATGGCTTAACGTCCCGCGTTCCCACAGGTGTCCCAATGAAAACGGTACCTCACATGTGTGGGTGGACCTACCTGGGCACCAAGGGGAAAGCCTAAAACACACGTAACCCCAAGTCTGTTTCGACATCTGAATTTGACACTTTCTCCAGACAAGCTCAACATACAGATATGGGCCTCGGGTGTCCAAGCCACCAAGGAAAACAGGGAACCCCATGCATTTCCGAAAAGAGTACACCCGTGGGAATCCGCAGAGGTATGATTTGCGCAAATCGGCCCAGAATGTATTACCCAGATACCCACACAAAGCCGAAATGTGGGAAGAAAAATGCATTTTCAGCACATTTCGCTCTGCGCACCCATCAAAAAACCCCACCATCAACACATGGCCTACTGTCCCACGTTCCCACACGTGTCCCGATGCAAACGGTACCTCACATGTGTGGGTGCACCTACCTAGGCGCCAAAGGGAAAGCCTAAAACACAGGTAACCCCAAATCTGTTTTGACACCTGAATTTGACACTTTCTCCAGACAAGCACAACATACAGATATGGGCCTCGGATGTCCAAGCCACCAAGGAAAACAGGGAAACCCATGCATTTCCGAAAAGAGGATATCCGTGGGAATCCGCAGAGGTATGATTTGCGCAAAACGGCCCAGAATTTATTACCTAGACACCCCTGCAAAGTCCGAAATGTGGAAAAAAAACACATTTTCCGTACATTTCACTCTGCGCACCCATCAAAACACCCCGCCATCAACACATGGCCTACTGTCCCGCGTTCCCACAGGTGTCCCAATGAAAATGGTACCTCACATGTGTGGGTGCACCTACCTGGGCGCCAAGGGGAAAGCCTAAAACACAGGTAACCCCAAGTATATTTCAACATCTGAATTTGACACTTTCTCCAGACAAGCAAAACATACAGATATGGGCCTCGGGTGTCCAAGCCACCAAGGAAAACAGGAAACCCATGCATTTCCGAAAAGAGGACACCCGTGGGAATCCACAGAGGTATGATTTGCGCAAATCAGCCCAGACTTTATTACCCAGACACCCCTGCAAAGTCCGAAATGTGGGAAAAAAACGCATTTTCTGCCCATTTCACTCGGCGCACCCATTGAAACACGCTGCAAACACGAGTTCCGCGTTCCCACACGTTTCCCAATGAAAACGGTACCTCACATGTGTGGGTGCACCTACCTGGGCGCCAAGGGGAAAGCCTAAAACACAGGTAACCCCAAGTCTGTTTCGACACCTGAATTTGACACTTTCTCCAGACAAGCACAACATACAGATAGGGGTCTCGGGGGTCCAAGACACCAAGGAAAACAGGGAACCCCATACATTTCCGAAAAGAGGACACCCGTGGGAATCCGTAGAGGTATGATTTGTGCAAATCGGCCCAGAATATATTACCCAGATAACCCTACAAATTCCGAAATGTGGGAAGAAAAACGCATTTTCCGCACATTTCACGCAGCGCACCCATTGAAATACGCCGCCAACAACACATGGCCTACTGTCACGCATTCCCACAGGTGTCCCAATGAAAATGGTACCTCACATGTGTGGGTGCACCTACCTGGGCACCAAGGGGAAAGACTAAAACACAGGTAACCCCAAGTCTGTTTCGACACCTTAACTTGACACTTTCTCCAGACAAGCACAACATACAGATATGGGCCTCGGGTGTCCAAGTCACCAAGTAAAACAGGAAACCCCATGCATTTCCGAAAAGAGGACACCCGTGGGAATCCGCAGAGGTATGATTTGCGCAAATCGGCCCAGAAAGTATTACCCAGACACCCCTGCAAAGTCTGAAATGTGGGAAAAAAAACACATTTTCTGCACATTTCACTCGGCACACCCATCGAAACACGTCACCAACAACACATGGCCTACCGTCCCGCGTTCCCACAGGTGTCCCAATGAAAATGGTACCTCACATGTGTGGGTGCACCTACCTGGGCGCCAAGGGGAAAGCCTAAAATACAGGTAACCCCAAGTCTGTTTCAACATCTGAATTTGACACTTTCTCCAGACAAGCAAAACATACAGATATGGGCCTCGGTTGTCCAAGCCACCAAGGAAAACAGGGAACCCCATGCATTTCTGAAAAGAGGACACCCGTGGGAATCCACAGAGGTATGATTTGCGCAAATCAGCCCAGACTTTATTACCCAGACACCCCTGCAAATTCCGAAATGTGGGAAAAAAACGCATTTTCTGCCTATTTCACTCGGCGCACCCATTGAAACACGCTGCAAACACCAGTTCCGCGTTCCCACAGGTGTCCCGATGAAAACGGTACCTCACATGTGTGGGTGCACCTACCTGGGCGCCAAGGGGAAAGCCTAAAACACAGGTAACCCCAAATCTGTTTTGACACCTGAATTTGACACTTTCTCCAGACAAGCACAACATACAGATATGGGCCTCGGGTGTCCAAGCCACCAAGGAAAACAGGGAAACCCATGCATTTCCGAAAAGAGGATACCCGTGGGAATCCGCAGAGGTATGATTTGCGCAAAACGGCCCAGAATTTATTACCTAGACACCCCTGCAAAGTCCGAAATGTGGAAAAAAACCCACATTTTCCGTACATTTCACTCTGCGCACCCATCAAAACACCCCGCCATCAATACATGGCCTACTGTCCCGTGTTCCCACAGGTGTCCCGATGAAAACGGTACCTCACATGTGTGGGTGCACCTACCTGGGCGCCAAGGGGAAAGCCTAAAACACAGGTAACCCCAAGTCTGTTTCGACACCTGAATTTGACACTTTCTCCAGACAAGCACAACATACAGATAGGGGTCTTGGGGGTCCAAGACACCAAGGAAAACAGGGAACCCCATACATTTCCAAAAAGAGGACACCCGTGGGAATCCGTAGAGGTATGATTTGTGCAAATCGGCCCAGAATATATTACCCAGACAACCCTGCAAAGTCCGAAATGTGGGAAGAAAAACGCATTTTCCGCACATTTCACGCAGCGCACCCATTGAAATACGCCGCCAACAACACATGGCCTACTGTCACGCATTCCCACAGGTGTCCCGATGAAAACGGTACCTCACATGTGTGGGTGCACCTACCTGGGCACCAAGGGGAAAGCCTAAAACACAGGTAACCCCAAGTCTGTTTCGACACCTTAACTTGACACTTTCTCCAGACAAGCACAACATACAGATATGGGCCTCGGGTGTCCAAGTCACCAAGTAAAACAGGAAACCCCATGCATTTCCGAAAAGAGGACACCCGTGGGAATCCACAGAGGTATGATTTGCGCAAATCGGCCCAGAATGTATTACCCAGACACCCCTGCAAAGTCTGAAATGTGGGAACAAAAACACATTTTCTGCACATTTCACTCGGCACACCCATCGAAACACGTCACCAACAACACATGGCCTACCGTCCCGCGTTCCCACAGGTGTCCCAATGAAAATGGTACCTCACATGTGTGGGTGCACCTACCTGGGCGCCAAGGGGAAAGCCTAAAACACAGGTAACCCCAAGTCTGTTTCAACATCTGAATTTGACACTTTCTCCAGACAAGCAAAACATACAGATATGGGCCTCGGGTGTCCAAGCCACCAAGGAAAACAGGGAACCCCATGCATTTCTGAAAAGAGGACACCCGTGGGAATCCACAGAGGTATGATTTGCGCAAATCAGCCCAGACTTTATTACCCAGATACCCCTGCAAAGTCCGAAATGTGGGAAAAAAACGCATTTTCTGCCTATTTCACTCGGCGCACCCCTTTGAAACACGCTGCAAACACCAGTTCCGCGTTCCCACAGGTGTCCCGATGAAAACAGTACCTCACATGTGTGGGTGCACCTACCTGGGCGCCAAGGGGAAAGCCTAAAACACAGGTAACCCCAAGTCTCTTTCGACACCTGAATTTGACACTTTCTCCAGACAAGCACAACATACAGATAGGGGTCTCGGGGGTCCAAGACACCAAGGAAAACAGGGAACCCCATACATTTCCGAAAAGAGGACACCCGTGGGAATCCGTAGAGGTATGATTTGTGCAAATCGGCCCAGAATATATTACCCAGACAACCCTGCAAAGTCCGAAATGTGGGAAGAAAAACGCATTTTCCGCACATTTCACGCAGCGCACCCATTGAAATACGCCGCCAACAACACATGGCCTACTGTCACATATTCCCACAGGTGTCCCGATGAAAACGGTACCTCACATGTGTGGGTGCACCTACCTGGGCACCAAGGGGAAAGCCTAAAACACAGGTAACCCCAAGTCTGTTTCGACACCTTAACTTGACACTTTCTCCAGACAAGCACAACATACAGATATGGGCCTCGGGTGTCCAAGTCACCAAGTAAAACAGAAAACCCCATGCATTTCCGAAAAGAGGACACCCGTGGGAATCCGCAGAGGTATGATTTGCGCAAATCGGCCCAGAATGTATTACCCAGACACCCCTGCAAAGTCTGAAATGTGGGAACAAAAACACATTTTCTGCACATTTCACTCGGCACACCCATCGAAACACGTCACCAACAACACATGGCCTACCGTCCCGCGTTCCCACAGGTGTCCCAATGAAAATGGTACCTCACATGTGTGGGTGCACCTACCTGGGCGCCAAGGGGAAAGCCTAAAACACAGGTAACCCCAAGTCTGTTTCAACATCTGAATTTGACACTTTCTCCAGACAAGCAAAACATACAGATATGGGCCTCGGGTGTCCAAGCCACCAAGGAAAACAGGGAACCCCATGCATTTCTGAAAAGAGGACACCCGTGGGAATACACAGAGGTATGATTTGCGCAAATCAGCCCAGACTTTACTACCCAGACACCCCTGCAAAGTCCGAAATGTGGGAAAAAAACGCATTTTCTGCCCATTTCACTCGGCGCACCCATTGAAACACGCTGCAAACACCAGTTCCACGTTCCCACAGGTGTCCCGATGAAAACGGTACCTCACATGTGTGGGTGCACCTACCTGGGCGCCAAGGGGAAAGTCTAAAACACAGGTAACCCCAAGTCTGTTTCGACACCTGAATTTGACACTTTCTCCAGACAAGCACAACATACAGATAGGGGTCTTGGGGGTCCAAGACACCAAGGAAAACAGGGAACCCCATACATTTCCGAAAAGAGGACACCCGTGGGAATCCGTAGAGGTATGATTTGTGCAAATCGGCCCAGAATATATTACCCAGACAACCCTGCAAAGTCCGAAATGTGGGAAGAAAAATGCATTTTCCGCACATTTCACGCAGCGCACCCATTGAAATACGCCGCCAACAACACATGGCCTACTGTCACGCATTCCCACAGGTGTCCCGATGAAAACGGTACCTCACATGTGTGGGTGCACCTACCTGGGCACCAAGGGGAAAGCCTAAAACACAGGTAACCCCAAGTCTGTTTCGACACCTTAACTTGACACTTTCTCCAGACAAGCACAACATACAGATATGGGCCTCGGGTGTCCAAGTCACCAAGTAAAACAGGAAACCCCATGCATTTCCGAAAAGAGGACACCCGTGGGAATCCGCAGAGGTATGATTTGCGCAAATCGGCCCAGAATGTATTACCCAGACACCCCTGCAAAGTCTGAAATGTGGGAAAAAAACACATTTTCTGCACATTTCACTCGGCACACCCATCGAAACACGTCACCAACAACACATGGCCTACCGTCCCGCGTTCCCACAGGTGTCCCAATGAAAATGGTACCTCACATGTGTGGGTGCACCTACCTGGGCGCCAAGGGAAAGCCTAAAACACAGGTAACCCCAAGTCTGTTTCAACATCTGAATTTGACACTTTCTCCAGACAAGCAAAACATACAGATATGGGCCTCGGGTGTCCAAGCCACCAAGGAAAACAGGGAACCCCATGCATTTCTGAAAAGAGGACACCCGTGGGAATCCACAGAGGTATGATTTGCGCAAATCAGCCCAGACTTTATTACCCAGATACCCCTGCAAAGTCCGAAATGTGGGAAAAAAACGCATTTTCTGCCTATTTCACTCGGCGCACCCATTGAAACACGCTGCAAACACCAGTTCCGCGTTCCCACAGGTGTCCCGATGAAAACGGTACCTCACATGTGTGGGTGCACCTACCTGGGCGCCAAGGGGAAAGCCTAAAACACAGGTAACCCCAAGTCTGTTTCGACACCTGAATTTGACACTTTCTCCAGACAAGCACAACATACAGATAGGGGTCTCGGGGGTCCAAGACACCAAGGAAAACAGGGAACCCCATACATTTCCGAAAAGAGGACACCCGTGGGAATCCGTAGAGGTATGATTTGTGCAAATCGGCCCAGAATATATTACCCAGACAACCCTGCAAAGTCCGAAATGTGGGAAGAAAAACGCATTTTCCGCACATTTCACGCAGCGCACCCATTGAAATACGCCGCCAACAACACATGGCCTACTGTCACGCATTCCCACAGGTGTCCCGATGAAAACGGTACCTCACATGTGTGGGTGCACCTACCTGGGCACCAAGGGGAAAGCCTAAAACACAGGTAACCCCAAGTCTGTTTCGACACCTTAACTTGACACTTTCTCCAGACAAGCACAACATACAGATATGGGCCTCGGGTGTCCAAGTCACCAAGTAAAACAGGAAACCCCATGCATTTCCGAAAAGAGGACACCCGTGGGAATCCGCAGAGGTATGATTTGCGCAAATCAGCCCAGACTTTATTACCCAGACACCCCTGCAAAGTCTGAAATGTGGGAAAAAAGGCATTTTCTGCCTATTTCACTCGGCGCACCCATTGAAACACGCTGCAAACACCAGTTCCGCATTCCCACAGGTGTCCCGATGAAAACGGTACCTCACATGTGTGGGTGCACCTACCTGGGCGCCAAGGGGAAAGCCTAAAACACAGGTAACCCCAAGTCTGTTTCGACACCTGAATTTGACACTTTCTCCAGACAAGCACAACATACAGATAGGGGTCTCGGGGGTCCAAGACACCAAGGAAAACAGGGAACCCCATACATTTCCGAAAAGAGGACACCCGTGGGAATCCGTAGAGGTATGATTTGTGCAAATCGGCCCAGAATATATTACCCAGACAACCCTGCAAAGTCCGAAATGTGGGAAGAAAAACGCATTTTCCGCACATTTCACGCAGCGCACCCATTGAAATACGCCGCCAACAACACATGGCCTACTGTCACACATTCCCACAGGTGTCCCGATGAAAACGGTACCTCACATGTGTGGGTGCACCTACCTGGGCACCAAGGGGAAAGCCTAAAACACAGGTAACCCCAAGTCTGTTTCGACACCTTAACTTGACACTTTCTCCAGACAAGCACAACATACAGATATGGGCCTCGGGTGTCCAAGTCACCAAGTAAAACAGGAAACCCCATGCATTTCCGAAAAGAGGACACCCGTGGGATTCCGCAGAGGTATGATTTGCGCAAATCAGCCCAGACTTTATTACCCAGACACCCCTGCAAAGTCTGAAATGTGGGAAAAAAGGCATTTTCTGCCTATTTCACTTGGCGCACCCATTGAAACACGCTGCAAACACCAGTTCCGCATTCCCACAGGTGTCCCGATGAAAACGGTACCTCACATGTGTGGGTGCACCTACCTGGGCGCCAAGGGGAAAGCCTAAAACACAGGTAACCCCAAGTCTGTTTCGACACCTGAATTTGACACTTTCTCCAGACAAGCACAACATACAGATAGGGGTCTCGGGGGTCCAAGACACCAAGGAAAACAGGGAACCCCATACATTTCCGAAAAGAGGACACCCGTGGGAATCCGTAGAGGTATGATTTTTGCAAATCGGCCCAGAATATATTACCCAGACAACCCTGCAAAGTCCGAAATGTGGGAAGAAAAACGCATTTTCCGCACATTTCACGCAGCGCACCCATTGAAATACGCCGCCAACAACACATGGCCTATTGTCACGCATTCCCACAGGTGTCCCGATGAAAACGGTACCTCACATGTGTGGGTGCACCTACCTGGGCACCAAGGGGAAAGCCTAAAACACAGGTAACCCCAAGTCTGTTTCGACACCTTAACTTGACACTTTCTCCAGACAAGCACAATATACACATATGGGCCTCGGTGTCCAAGTCACCAAGTAAAACAGGAAACCCCATGCATTTCCGAAAAGAGGACACCCGTGGGAATCCGCAGAGGTATGATTTGCGCAAATCGGCCCAGAATGTATTACCCAGACACCCCTGCAAAGTCTGAAATGTGGGAAAAAAAACACATTTTCTGCACATTTCACTCGGCACACCCATCGAAACACGTCACCAACAACACATGGCCTACCGTCCCGCGTTCCCACAGGTGTCCCAATGAAAATGGTACCTCACATGTGTGGGTGCACCTACCTGGGCGCCAAGGGGAAAGCCTAAAACACAGGTAACCCCAAGTCTGTTTCAACATCTGAATTTGACACTTTCTCCAGACAAGCAAAACATACAGATATGGGCCTCGGGTGTCCAAGCCACCAAGGAAAATAGGGAACCCCATGCATTTCTGAAAAGAGGACACCCGTGGAAATCCACAGAGGTATGATTTGCGCAAATCAGCCCAGACTTTATTACCCAGACACCCCTGCAAAGTCTGAAATGTGGGAAAAAAACGCATTTTCTGCCTATTTCACTCGGCGCACCCATTGAAACACGCTGCAAACACCAGTTCCGCGTTCCCACAGGTGTCCCGATGAAAACGGTACCTCACATGTGTGGGTGCACCTACCTGGGCGCCAAGGGGAAAGCCTAAAACACAGGTAACCCCAAGTCTGTTTCTTTTTTTTTTTTTTTTTTAAATATATTTTTATTTTATCTCAACCAAACAACATTACAACAAAACATAAATAAAACACTTCAAACAACAAAACCAAACAAACAAAAAGTAAGGCACTGCAATCCCCGTCCCTCCCCCCTATGAGCCTGTAGAGTGTCCGCCCTCAGTGTCCGTTCCGTGCGGTGGGGCCTCATCGCTCTCAAGTCCAGCCGAGGCTGATCCCGCACCAAACAGCTCAGCTAACAACAACTTCCATGCCGTGAGAGAGCCTATTTCTCCCCCATCCCCTGCCATACTGCCATCTTGCCACGCTGTCGTTTCGGCATCCGCCCATTTTTGGAGATCCTGCCACCAGACCTCCACTCGCGGCTTGTGACATTTCTTCCACTCCATGGCTATCCTACGTTTGACAAGCACATAGGCCAGATCTTTAAGTTTCTCAACATGTCGAAGCTTACGCGCCCTGGGATACCCTCCCAGCAGACAAGCCCAAGCCGAATCCACCTTAAGTGTAATACCCCTCCCTGCCAGCCTCCGCGCCACTTCACCCCAGTAAGTTGCAATCACTGGGCACACCCAGAACATGTGTATCATGTCCGCATTCTCTTCGTTACACTTGGGGCACGCCTGGCGCCCACTACCTAGGAATTTGGAAATTCTAAGGGGGGTCATATATGCCCTGTGCGTAATATAGAGCTGTATCTGCTTGAACCTGGCGTTCCTCGATACCTTTTTGTGGTACCCCAGGGCGCGCTCCCACATCCCATCCGACATCGGGGCCCCCATCTCCGCTTCCCACTCCAGTCTAAGGTGCCCCAAATCCTTCCCAACCTTTGTCATCAACATCTCGTACAACCTAGAGACCTCGTGTCCACCCTCTGATGCGTCATACATCGTCTCCAGCGTGGCATCCGGTTCATCGGCCAAAGTAGTTTCGGGCCACGTGCTCCGGACCTCCCGGACCACCCTATGATATGTTACATATTGACCCCTGTGTAGTCCCGACCCTGCCTCCAGTTCATCGAACTCCATCAGGGTCCCATCCTGCCAGATGTCGCCCATAGTGATCAATCCCACTGACTCCCAATACGTCCGGATAATAGTTCTCAGCTGCCCGTCCTCCTTTGCCAGGGCGATCAGAGGGAACTGCGGCATACACGGCAAGGGGTCACCCAGCATCCGACAGGCACGCCGCCATATATTCCTGCCAAGGGCTAGCATCTTAGGACGCTCTCTCATCCATGAGCCAGTCACCCAAATCACCTCCCGCAGATAGAAGGGGGAACAATCTTTCCCTAGCAGCCTATGTTCGGGGGTCTCTTCATCTGAAAGCCACCTGGCCACATATTGCAGTTGCGCCGCAATATAATAGGCCTCAAAGTTCGGCAGCTTCACGCCACCTTTCTCGTAAGAGTTCTGCAATTTCCATAATGCGACCCTGTTGCGCGTGCCGTGCCACAGGAAATTCCTACACACGCTATGTAACCTAGCGAAAAACTTCCTAGGTATCATGTACGGGATGTTATTAAAGTAATGCAGGAGTCTGGGCAGCACCACCATTTTAAGCATAGCTCCGCGACCCATCATAGCTAAAGGCAATCTTTCCCAGAACCTCATGCACCTCTCAATCTTTCCCACAGCTAGTTCAGTGTTATACTTGTGTTCTTCCTCGGTCGTGTGATACACGTCAATGCCCAAGTACCGGAAGGAGCTTGTTGCCCACGGAATCCGCAGCACCGGCAACCTCTCCGCCGGTATCCCCACATAACTGCCCAGCGGGAATAATACGGATTTCTGAGGGTTAACCGCTATGCCGGACAACCAGGCGTACCTCTCCAATACCTCCAAGATATACTGCAAATTCTCTTCTGGATGTTTCAGGTATAACAGCATATCGTCTGCATACAGGGATATAAGATGGCACTCTCCTCCCACCTCTATGCCCACCGGATCATACTGCTGCCGGAGGTAAACTGCTAAGGGTTCGAGGGCCAGTATGTACAACATTGGGGACCAAGGACATCCCTGCCTGGTACCTCTGCCTAACTGCCATCTATCTGACACTACTGCACCCGTACGGACCCTAGCCAGAGGCGCACTATATAATAACTCGGCCCACCTCATGTAGCATGGTCCCAGTCCGAACTGCCCCAAAGCCGCCAGCAGCCATGGCCATCGGACGGAGTCGAACGCTTTAACCGCGTCCAGCGCCACTATTGCCATTTCGCTGTCCTCACTGCTCCCCCATTCCACCACCCTGTGAAGGCGCCTGTGATTGTGAGTAATATTCCTGTTCGGGACATAGCCCGTCTGGTCAGGATGGATCAGCTTGCCTATTACCCTCCGCATTCTGGCCGCCAGGACCGCTGTCAGGATCTTGCTGTCCTGGTTCAGCATCGACAGGGGCCGGTAGGAGCTACAATCATGCCCCGGTTTATTGGGTTTGGGGAGCGGTACTATAATCGCCTCCCTGAGTGATTCCGGCAGCCGCCCCACCTCGAACGCTTCATTAAACATCTCCAGCATGGGCGGGAGCACCTCCTCCCCATATGCTTTATAAAATTCACTGGGGAACCCATCTGCACCTGGGGCCTTACAAGTGGGTAGCTGCCGCACAATCTCCTGCAGCTCCTCCAGAGTGATCGGAGAATCCATCTCCTCTCGCTCTTCGTCACTTATCTTGGGCAGGCCTATGTCTTCAAGTACTACCTCTATCTCTTCCCGGCTTCCCCCCTCTCTATCCTCATATAATGTCTGATAATATTCTGCGAATGCTCCATTCACCCCCTCCTGGGTGTCCTGCTCCACTCCCTTTTCAGTGATAACTGATCGGATCGGGGATCTTGGGGTCTCGCTCTTATACAGCCAAGCAAGAAGCCTGCCCGTCTTGTCTCCCCCGGCATGCAACCTCTCAATATACTTCCTGTAATTCAGATTACAAAGCCTGTCCCAATGTTCTGCGCACCTCTGTTGCAAATTAATGACCTCCTCCATGTCCGTCTCCCCCTCCCCCAGCTCTCTCTCCAACTCAATCTCGGCCCTCCGCAGATCTGCCAGGACTCCTCCCATTAATCCTTTGGATTTAACAATGGCAACCCCCCTCATTACAACCTTAAAGGCCTCCCACAAAGTACCAGCCGACTTGACGCTGCCTGTATTTGCTTCAAAGTAAGCAACTATCTCCTCCCTCACTTCCTCTCTGAAGACTGGATCCCTGAGCGCTTCCGCCCTAAGGCGCCATGTTGGAATTCGCGCACGTGGAGGACAAAGCTGCCAACGCATGACCAGGGGCGAGTGGTCCGAAAGGACTCTCGCCCTGTAGTCTATCTGGTCACACTCCGCGACAACGTCCGGAGTGGCGAAAAAGTAATCCAGCCTTGTGTGTAACTGGTGCGGGGCCGAGTAATGCGAATATTGCCTCACGCCAGGGTGTCTCGTCCTCCACACGTCTGCCAGGCCTAGGTCTACCAGCAGCGCCTGCAGTACCCTAGCCGCCGGGCTGGGCCTGTCCACCCTGTCATCTGACCTGTCCTCCTTGGGGTCTAGTACACAATTAAAGTCCCCTCCCCAAATCACAGGACCCCCCATCCCCTCACCCAGTCTAGTGGTCAGTGTCCTAAAGTATGTCGCCGTGTCACGGTTGGGGGCATAGGTATTTATGACGCACACTACTTTATTTTCCACAAGCCCCCTTACCATGACCAGCCTCCCATCAGACTCCACAACCTCCCCAAGTAGATTAAACGGGACATGTGGTGCAACCCAAATCAGCACACCTCTAGCATAGGCAGAATATGTGGATCCAACTACAGTCCCTCTCCACTTTCTCCCCACCAGTTCCAGTTTATCCCGTGTCAGATGTGTCTCCTGTAACAAGGCGATATCTATCTTTTGTCTTTTTAGGTACAACATGACCTTGTTACGATTAAGGTAGCTGTTAAGCCCTCTAACGTTCCACGTTAGTATCCTAAGGTCCCCCATGATGCATCAGTAGCTCCCATCCCTTTTCCAGGTCCACTCGCCTCCCCCCTACCGCAAGGGCCCCCATCCCCAGTTTCTCTCCCAGGCTCATATAAAAACTGACCCTCCCCACCCCCCTAACCCAACCAACTGCCCAGCTCCATCCCTGGATCTCAGGCATCCCTGTGTTCGGTTCTCTCTGGAACCCAAGTAGAGAACCCGACAGGGTGTCACCCCACACACCGTGACTAACCTAAACTCAAACTGGGGTACAAAGAACAGTCCCCGGAGGCTCCCCTCCCACAATTCCGTATCCGCACACATGGACCATGTTTCGAAGTCCTAACGCATACACTACCATAACAAAGTCCCACCAACTATATTCCAGTCCCAATATTCATCGCCCAACCGGGCCCGCAGCGTCACTTATCTCTTCCCGTTCCATCCGCCATCCGCTCATCTGGCTCCGGAGTGTCAAAAAACAGTGTCTTAGTCTTAAAGAATATCTTCAATCTGGCCGGATAGAGCAACATATACTTGTACCCCGCTGCCCGCAATCGCCTCTTGACCGCCCCAAAGTTCATGCGACTACGCTGCACTTGCAGGGTGTAGTCGGGGTAAGCAGTAATGGTCGCCTCTCCTCGCTGTATGGTGCCCCCCTTACGAAAGTGCTCAAGGATCCTTTCCCGATCCCGATAGTTAAGGATCTTGGCGATCACAGGCCTAGGTGGGTTCCCCGGCGGTGGTCTTCTGTTCAAGGCCCTATGCGCCCTCTCCACCGCAAACCCCTGCGACAGGGCTCCCCCAGTGATCTCCTGCAGCAGCAAGTTCTCAATAAACTCCGTGGGGTTCTGGCCTTCAGCCCCCTCCGGTAGGCCCACGATGCGAACGTTATTTCTCCGAGCGCGTCCTTCCGCCTCTTCGGCCCTACTTTCCAAGTTACCCACCCGCTGCACCAGGGCATGGATATCGCTCTTATATGCAGTGCAGTCCACCACAGTAGGGCCCATCTCCTTTTCCAGAGTTTCCGTGCGCTCAGCAAGGGCTCGTACATCCTGCCTCAGGAGGTTCACGTCCTCCTGCACCGCCCCGACCTGTAGTTCCAAAGCAGTTTTCAATTCGACCACAGCAAGTTGGAGCTTGGTCTCCCACGTTGCCTTCAGGTCCGCGATCGCAGCGAGGACCTCCTGGTTCGCACCCCGGGCAGCCATCTCTTTGGTCTGAGCTTTATCCTTGCTCCTGGCACCTTCCAGGCCGGGCGACGTCTTGGCGTATTCGTCGAGCGTAGGCTGCTTATTCTTCGCCCTCAGAGGTTTGTTCGACATATCTCCAGTCAGGAGCGTCCTTCTGGCAGCGCTCCGGTCCAGGCCAGGGAGGCACCGTGCCCATACACCACGACTCAGTTGAGAGTCCCAGCTCGCCCCACAGCCTCGGGCACCGCTGTTGTACGGCACTCCCCCCAGATGGGCTAGGTCGCGCTGCCCCCTTTGTTCCGCTGAGAGGGCGCACGTATGCTGTGGTCCCAATCCACCGCTCCTTTGTCCCCTCGTCAAGCGGCGGCGGCCATTTTGTCGTCAGTCGTGATCTCGCCACCAGTGCTTCATTAGGCTCTTAAGTACACCTGCGCACCACGAACCCGTGTAAAAATGTGTCCTCGCGTGCAGCCGGACTTCATGTTCACAGTCTTCCCACTTTCTGCCAAATCACAGCGGTCCTTGCGCGGTATCAGTCGGATTATGTACGGATCAGCGGGAGCTCCCGTACAGGCACGTCCTTTCACATGGCTTCCAAGCCACGCCCCCTCCAACCCCAAGTCTGTTTCTACACCTGAATTTGACACTTTCTCCAGACAAGCACAACATACAGATAGGGGTCTCGGGGGTCCAAGACACCAAGGACAACAGGGAACCCCATACATTTCTGAAAAGAAGACACCCGTGGGAATCCGTAGAGGTATGATTTGTGCAAATCGGCCCAGAATATATTACCCAGACAACCCTGCAAAGTCCGAAATGTGGGAAGAAAAACGCATTTTCCGCACATTTCACGCAGCGCACCCATTGAAATACGCCGCCAACAACACATGGCCTACCGTCACGTATTCCCACAGGTGTCCCGATGAAAACGGTACCTCACATGTGTGGGTGCACCTACATGGGCACCAAGGGGAAAGCCTAAAACACAGGTAACCCCAAGTCTGTTTCGACACCTTAACTTGACACTTTCTCCAGACAAGCACAACATACAGATATGGGCCACTGGTGTACAAGCCACCAAGGAAAACAGGGAACCCCATGCATTTCCAAAAAGAGGACACCCGTGGAAATCCGCAGAGGTATGATTTTTGCAAATTTGCCCAGAATTTATTACCCAGACACCCCCGCAAAGTCCGAAATGTGGGAAAGAAAACGCATTTTCCGCACATTTCACTCTGCGCACCCATAGAAACACGCCGCCAACAACACATGGCCTACTGTCCCGCGTTCCCACAGGTGTCCCAATGAAAACGGCACCTCACATGTGTGGGTGCACCTACCTGGGCGCCAAGGGAAAGCCTAAAACACAGGTTACCCCAAGTCTGTATCGCACCTGAATTTGACACTTTCTCCAGACAAGCACAACATACAGATATGGGCCTCGGGTGTCCACGCCATCAAGGAAAACAGGGAACCCCATGCATTTCCGAAAAGAGGACACCTGTGGGAATCCGCAGAGGTATGATTTGCACAAATCGGCCCAGAATTTATTACCCAGACACCCCTGCAAATTCCGAAATGTGGGGAAAAAACCGCATTTTCCGCACATTTCACTTGGCGCACCCATCGAAACACGCCGCTAACAACACATGGCCTACCGTCCCGTGTTTCCAAAGAAATTGTCCCGATGAAAACAGTACCTCACATGTGGGGGTGCACCTACCTGGGCGCCAAGGGGAAAGCCTAAAACACAGGTAACCCAAAGTCTGTTTCGACACCTGAATTTGACACTTTCTCCAGACAAGCACAACATACAGATATGGGCCTTGGGTGTCCAAGCCACCAAGGAAAACAGGGAACCCCATGCATTTCCGAAAAAAGAGGACACCCGTGGGAATCCACAGAGGTATGATTTGCGCAAATCAGCCCCGACTTTATTACCCCGACACCCCTGCAAAGTCCGAAATGTGGGAAAACAACGCATTTTCTGCCCATTTCACTCGGCGCACCCATTGAAACACGCTGCCAACACCAGTTCCGCATTCCCACAGGTGTCCCGATGAAAACGGTACCTCACATATGTGGGTGCACCTACCTGGGCGCCAAGGGGAAAGCCTAAAACACAGGTAACCCCAAGTCTGTTTCGACACCTGAATTTGACACTTTCTCCAGACAAGCACAACATACAGATAGGGGTCTCGGGGGTCCAAGACACCAAGGAAAACAGGGAACCCCATACATTTCCGCAAAGAGGACACCAGTGGGAATCCGTAGAAGTATGATTTGCGCAAATCGGCCCAGAATATATTACCCAGACAACCCTGCAAAGTCCGAAATGTGGGAAGAAAAACGCATTTTCCGCACATTTCACGCAGCGCACCCATTGAAATACGCCGCCAACAACAAATGGCCTACCATCCCGCATTCCCACAGGTGTCCCGATGAAAACGTACCTCACATGTGTGGGTGCAACTACCTGGGAACCAAGGGGAAAGCCTAAAACACAGGTAACCCCAAGTCTGTTTCGACACCTGAACTTGACACTTTCTCCAGACAAGCGCAACACACAGATATGGGTCTCGGGTTCCAAGCCACCAAGGAAAACAGGGAACCTCATGCATTTCCGAAAAGAGGACACCTGTGGGAATCCGCAGAGATATGATTTGCGCAAATCGGCCCGGAATTTATTACCCAGACACCCCTGCAAAGTCCGAAAAGTGGAGAAAAAAAACGCATTTTCCGCACATTTCACTCTGCGCACACATCGAACGCGCCACCAACAACACATGGCCTACCGTCCCGTGTTCCCACAGGTGTCCCAATGAAAACGGTACCTCACATGTGTGGGTGCACCTACCTGAGCGGCAAGGGGAAAGCCTAAAACACAGGTAACCCCAAGTCTGTTTCGACACCTGAATTTGACACTTTCTCCAGACAAGCACAACATACAGATATGGGCCTCGGGTGTCCATGCCACCAAGGAAAACAGGGAACCCCATGCATTTCCCAAAAGAGGAAACCCGTGGGAATCCGCAGAGGTATGATTTGTGCAAATCGGCAGAGTATTTATTACCCAGACATCCCCGCAAAGTCAAAAATGTGGGAAGAAAAACACATTTTCCGCACATTTCACTGGGCTCACCCATCGAAACACGCTGCCAACAACACATGGCCTACCGTCCCGCGTTCCCACTGGTCTCTCGATGAACACAGTACCTCACATGTGTGGGGGCACCTACCTGGGCGCCAAGGGGAAAGCCTAAAACACAGGTAACTGCAAATCTGTTTTGACACCTGAATTTGACACTTTCTCCAGAAAAGCACAACATACAGATATGGGCCTCGGGTGTCCAAACCACCAAGGAAAACAGGGAACCCCATGCATTTCCGAAAAGAGGATACATGTGGGAATCCGCAGAGGTATGATTTGCGCAAATCGGCCCAGAATTTATTACCTAGCCAGCCCGCAAAGTCCGAAATGTGGAAAACAACCCACATTTTCCGTACATTTCACTCTGCGCACCCATCAAAACACCCCGCCATCAACACATGGCCTACTGTCCCGCGTTCCCAAAGGTGTCCCCATGAAAACGGTACCTCACATGTGTGGGTGCACCTACCTGGGCGCCAAGGGAAAAGCCTAAAACACAGGTAACCCCAAGTCTGTTTCGATACCTGAATTTGACACTTTCCCCAGACAAGCACAACATACAGATATGGGCCTCGGGTGTCCAAGCCACCAAGGAAAACAGGGAACCCGTGCATTTCCAAAAAGAGGAAACCCGTGGGAATCCACAGAGGTATGATTTGCGTAAATCGGCCCAGAATCTATTACCCAGACACTCCTGCAAAGTCAAAAATGTGGGAAGAAAAACGCATTTTCCGCACATTTCACGCAGCGCACCCATTGAAACACACCGCCAACAACACATGGCCTACTGTCCCGCGTTCCCACAGGAGTCCCAATGAAAACGGCACCTCACATGTGTGGATGCACCTACCTGGGCGCCAAGGGGAAAGCCTAAAACACAGGTAACCCCAAGTCTGTTTCGACAACTGAATTTGACACTTTCTCCAGACAAGCACAACATACAGATAGGGGTCTTGGGGGTCCAAGCCACCAAGGAAAACAGCGAACCCCATACATTTCCGAAAAGAGGACACCCGTGGGAATCTGCAGAGGTATGATTTGCGCAAACCGGCCCAGAATTTATTACCCAGACACTCCTGCAAAGTCAAAAATGTGGGAAGAAAAACGCATTTTCCGCACATTTCACGCAGCGCACCCATTGAAACACGCCGCCAACAACACATGGCCTAACTTCCCGCGTTCCCACAGGTGTCCCAATGAAAACGGTACCTCACATGTGTGGGTGCACCTACATGGGCACCAAGGGGAAAGCCTAAAACACAGGTAACCCCAAGTCTGTTTCGACACCTTAACTTGACACTTTCTCCAGACAAGCACAACATACAGATATGGGCCACTGGTGTACAAGCCACCAAGGAAAACAGGGAACCCCATGCATTTCCAAAAAGAGGACACCCCTGGAAATCCGCAGAGGTATGATTTTTGCAAATTTGCCCAGAATTTATTACCCAGACACCCCCGCAAAGTCCGAAATGTGGGAAAGAAAACGCATTTTCCGCACATTTCACTCTGCGCACCCATAGAAACACGCCGCCAACAACACATGGCCTACTGTCCCGCGTTCCCACAGGTGTCCCAATGAAAACGGCACCTCACATGTGTGGGTGCACCTACCTGGGCGCCAAGGGAAAGCCTAAAACACAGGTTACCCCAAGTCTGTATCGACACCTGAATTTGACACTTTCTCCAGACAAGCACAACATACAGATATGGGCCTCGGGTGTCCACGCCATCAAGGAAAACAGGGAACCCCATGCATTTCCGAAAAGAGGACACCTGTGGGAATCCGCAGAGGTATGATTTGCACAAATCGGCCCAGAATTTATTACCCAGACACCCCTGCAAATTCCGAAATGTGGGGAAAAAACCGCATTTTCCGCACATTTCACTTGGCGCACCCATCGAAACACGCCGCTAACAACACATGGCCTACCGTCCCGTGTTTCCAAAGAAATTGTCCCGATGAAAACAGTACCTCACATGTGGGGGTGCACCTACCTGGGCGCCAAGGGGAAAGCCTAAAACACAGGTAACCCCAAGTCTGTTTCGACACCTGAATTTGACACTTTCTCCAGACAAGCACAACATACAGATATGGGCCTTGGGTGTCCAAGCCACCAAGGAAAACAGGGAACCCCATGCATTTCCGAAAAAAGAGGACACCCGTGGGAATCCACAGAGGTATGATTTGCGCAAATCAGCCCCGAATTTATTACCCCGACACCCCTGCAAAGTCCGAAATGTGGGAAAACAACGCATTTTCTGCCCATTTCACTCGGCGCACCCATTGAAACACGCTGCCAACACCAGTTCCGCATTCCCACAGGTGTCCCGATGAAAACGGTACCTCACATATGTGGGTGCACCTACCTGGGCGCCAAGGGGAAAGCCTAAAACACAGGTAACCCCAAGTCTGTTTCGACACCTGAATTTGACACTTTCTCCAGACAAGCACAACATACAGATAGGGGTCTCGGGGGTCCAAGACACCAAGGAAAACAGGGAACCCCATACATTTCCGCAAAGAGGACACCAGTGGGAATCCGTAGAAGTATGATTTGCGCAAATCGGCCCAGAATATATTACCCAGACAACCCTGCAAAGTCCGAAATGTGGGAAGAAAAACGCATTTTCCGCACATTTCACGCAGCGCACCCATTGAAATACGCCGCCAACAACAAATGGCCTACCATCCCGCATTCCCACAGGTGTCCCGATGAAAACGTACCTCACATGTGTGGGTGCAACTACCTGGGAACCAAGGGGAAAGCCTAAAACACAGGTAACCCCAAGTCTGTTTCGACACCTGAACTTGACACTTTCTCCAGACAAGCGCAACATACAGATATGGGTCTCGGGTTCCAAGCCACCAAGGAAAACAGGGAACCTCATGCATTTCCGAAAAGAGGACACCTGTGGGAATCCGCAGAGATATGATTTGCGCAAATCGGCCCGGAATTTATTACCCAGACACCCCTGCAAAGTCCGAAAAGTGGAGAAAAAAAACGCATTTTCCGCACATTTCACTCTGCGCACACATCGAACGCGCCACCAACAACACATGGCCTACCGTCCCGTGTTCCCACAGGTGTCCCAATGAAAACGGTACCTCACATGTGTGGGTGCACCTACCTGAGCGGCAAGGGGAAAGCCTAAAACACAGGTAACCCCAAGTCTGTTTCGACACCTGAATTTGACACTTTCTCCAGACAAGCACAACATACAGATATGGGCCTCGGGTGTCCATGCCACCAAGGAAAACAGGGAACCCCATGCATTTCCCAAAAGAGGAAACCCGTGGGAATCCGCAGAGGTATGATTTGTGCAAATCGGCAGAGTATTTATTACCCAGACATCCCCGCAAAGTCAAAAATGTGGGAAGAAAAACACATTTTCCGCACATTTCACTGGGCTCACCCATCGAAACACGCTGCCAACAACACATGGCCTACCGTCCCGCGTTCCCACTGGTCTCTCGATGAACACAGTACCTCACATGTGTGGGGGCACCTACCTGGGCGCCAAGGGGAAAGCCTAAAACACAGGTAACTGCAAATCTGTTTTGACACCTGAATTTGACACTTTCTCCAGAAAAGCACAACATACAGATATGGGCCTCGGGTGTCCAAACCACCAAGGAAAACAGGGAACCCCATGCATTTCCGAAAAGAGGATACATGTGGGAATCCGCAGAGGTATGATTTGCGCAAATCGGCCCAGAATTTATTACCTAGCCACCCCCGCAAAGTCCGAAATGTGGAAAACAACCCACATTTTCCGTACATTTCACTCTGCGCACCCATCAAAACACCCCGCCATCAACACATGGCCTACTGTCCCGCGTTCCCAAAGGTGTCCCCATGAAAACGGTACCTCACATGTGTGGGTGCACCTACCTGGGCGCCAAGGGAAAAGCCTAAAACACAGGTAACCCCAAGTCTGTTTCGATACCTGAATTTGACACTTTCCCCAGACAAGCACAACATACAGATATGGGCCTCGGGTGTCCAAGCCACCAAGGAAAACAGGGAACCCCGTGCATTTCCAAAAAGAGGAAACCCGTGGGAATCCGCAGAGGTATGATTTGCGTAAATCGGCCCAGAATCTATTACCCAGACACTCCTGCAAAGTCAAAAATGTGGGAAGAAAAACGCATTTTCCGCACATTTCACGCAGCGCACCCATTGAAACACACCGCCAACAACACATGGCCTACTGTCCCGCGTTCCCACAGGAGTCCCAATGAAAACGGCACCTCACATGTGTGGATGCACCTACCTGGGCGCCAAGGGGAAAGCCTAAAACACAGGTAACCCCAAGTCTGTTTCGACAACTGAATTTGACACTTTCTCCAGACAACACAACATACAGATAGGGGTCTTGGGGGTCCAAGCCACCAAGGAAAACAGCGAACCCCATACATTTCCGAAAAGAGGACACCCGTGGGAATCTGCAGAGGTATGATTTGCGCAAACCGGCCCAGAATTTATTACCCAGACACTCCTGCAAAGTCAAAAATGTGGGAAGAAAAACGCATTTTCCGCACATTTCACGCACGCACCCATTGAAACACGCCGCCAACAACACATGGCCTAACTTCCCGCGTTCCCACAGGTGTCCCAATGAAAACGGTACCTCACATGTGTGGGTGGACCTACCTGGGCACCAAGGGGAAAGCCTAAAAGACAGGTAACCACAAGTCTGTTTTGACACCTGAACTTGACACTTTCTCCAGACAAGCTCAACATACAGATATGGCCCTCGGGTGTCCAAGCCACCAAGGAAAACAGGGAACCCCGTGCATTTCCGAAAAGAGGACACCCGCGGGAATCCGCAGAGGTATGATTTGCGCAAATCGTCCCAGAATATATTACCCAGACACCCCCGCAAAGTCCGAAATGTGGGAAGAAAAACGCATTTTCAGCACATTTCGCTCTGCGCACCCATCAAAAAATCCCACCATCAACACATGGCCTACTGTCCCACGTTCCCACAGGTGTCCCAATGAAAACGGCACCTCACATGTGTGGGTGCACCTACCTGGGCACCAAGGGAAAGGCTAAAACACAGGTTACCCCAAGTCTGTATCAACACCTGAATTTGACACTTTCTCCAGACAAGCACAACATACAGATATGGGCCTCGGGTGTCCAAGCAACCAAGGAAAACAGGGAACCCCATGAATTTCTGAAAAGAGGACACCTGTGGGAATCCGCAGACGTATGATTTGCACAAATCGGCCCAGAATTTATTACCCAGACACCCCTACAAATTCTGAAATGTGGGGAAAAAAACACATTTTCCGCACATTTCACTTGCCGCAGCCATCGAAACACGCCGCTAACAACACATGGCCTACCGTCCCGTGTTTCCACAGGTGTCCCGATGAAAACAGTACCTCACATGTGGGGGTGCACCTACCTGGGCGCCAAGGGGAAAGCCTAAAACACAGGTAACCCCAAGTCTGTTTCGACATCTGAATTTGACACTTTCTCCAGAAAAGCACAACATACAGATATGGGCCTCGGGTGGCCAAGCCACCAAGGAAAACAGGGAACCCCATGCATTTCCGAAAAGAGGACACCCGTGGGAATCCACAGAGGTATGATTTGTGCAAATCGGCCCAGAATTTATTACCCAGACACTCCTGCAAAGTCAAAAATGTGGGAAGAAAAACGCATTTTCCGCACATTTCACGCAGGGCACCCATTGAAACACGCCGCCAACAACACATTGCCTAACGTCCCGCGTTTTCACAGGTGTCCCAATGAAAACGGTACCTCACATGTGTGGGTGGACCTACCTGGGCACCAAGGGGAAAGCCTAAAACACAGGTAACCCCAAGTCTTTTTCGACACCTGAACTTGACACTTTCTCCAGACAAGCTCAACATACAGATATGGGCCTTGGGTGTCCAAGCCACCGAGGAAAACAGGGAACCCCATGCATTTCCGAAAAGAGGACACCTGTGGGAATCCGCAGAGGTATGATTTGCGCAAATCGGCCCAGAATTTATTACCCAGACACCCCCGCAAAGTCCGAAATGTGGGAAGAAAAACGCATTTTCCGCACATTTCACTCTGCTCACCCATCAAAAAACCCCACCATCAACACATGGCCTACTGTCCCGCGTTCCCACACGTGTCCCGATGAAAACGGTACCTCACATGTGTGGGTGCACCTACCTGGGCGCCAAGGGGAAAGCCTAAAACACAGGTAACCCCAAATCTGTTTTGACACCTGAATTTGACACTTTCTCCAGACAAGCACAACATACAGATATGGGCCTCGGGTGTCCAAGCCACCAAGGATAACAGGGAACCCCACGCATTTCCGAAAAGAGGATACCCGTGGGATCAGCAGAGGTATGATTTGCTCAAATTGGCCCAGAATTTATTACCTAGACACCCCCGCAAAGTATGAAATGTGCAAAATAAAACACATTTTCCAGTCATTTCACTCTGCGCACCCTTCAAAACACCCCGCCATCAACACATGGCCTACTGTCCCGCGTTCCCACAGGTGTCCCAATGAAAACACTACCTCACATGTGTGGGTGCACTTACCTGGGCGCCAAGGAGAAAGCCTTAAACACAGGTAACTCAAAGTCTATTTCGACATCTGAATTTGACACTTTCTCCAGACAAGCAAAACATACAGATATGCACCGCGGGTGTCCAAGCCACCAATGAAAACAGGGAACCCCATGCATTTCCGAAAAGAGGACACCCGTGGGAATCCACAGACGTATGATTTGCGCAAATCAGCCCAGACTTTATTACCCAGGCACCCCTGCAAAGTCCGAAATGTGGGTAAAAAACGCATTTTCTGCCCATTTCACTCGGCGCAACCATTGAAACATGCTGCCAACACCAGTTCCGCGTTCCCACATGTGTCCCGATGAAAACGGTACCTCACATGTGTGGGTGCGCCTACCTGGGCGCCAAGGGGAAAGCCTAAAACACAGGTAACCCCAAGTCTGCTTCGACACCTGAATTTGACACTTTCTCCAGACAAGCACAACATACAGATAGGGGTCTCGGGGGTCCAAGACACCAAGGAAAACGGAACCCCATACATTTCCAAAAAGAGGACACCCATTGGAATCCGTAGAGGTATATTTTGCGCAAATCGGCCCAGAATATATTACCCAGACAACACTGCAAAGTCCGAAATGTGGGAAGAAAAACGCATTTTCCGCACATTTCATGCAGCCCACCCATTGAAATACGCTGCCAACAACACATGGCCTACCGTCCCACGTTCCCATAGGTGTCCCGATGAAAACAGTGCCTCATATGTGTGGGGGCACCTACCTGGGTGCCAAGGGGAAAGCCTAAAACACAGGTAACCCCAAGTCTGTTTCGACACCTGAATTTGACACTTTCTCCAGACAAGCACAACATACAGATCGGGGTCTCGGGGGTCCAAGCCACCAAGGAAAACAGGGAACCCCATACATTTCTGAAAAGAGGACACCCGTGGGAATCCACAGAGGTATGATTTGCGCAAATCGGCCCAGAATTTATTACCCAGACACCCCTGCAAAGTCCGAAATGTGGAAAGAAAAACGCATTTTCCCACACATTTCACGCAGCGCACCCATTGAAACGCGCCGCCAACACCACATGGCCTACCGTCCCGTGTTCCCACAGGTGTCCCAATGAAAACGGTACCTCACATGTGTGGGTGCACCTACCTGGGCGGCAAGGGGAAAGCCTAAAACACAGATAACCCCAAGTCTGTTTCGACACCTGAATTTGACACTTTCTCCAGACAAGCACAACATACAGATATGGGCCTCGGGTTTCCATGCCACCAAGGAAAACAGGGAACCCCATGCATTTCCGAAAAGAGGAAACCCGTGGAAATCCGCAGAGGTATGATTTGTGCAACTCGGCAGATAATTTATTACCCAGACATCCCCGCAAATTCAAAAATGTGGGAAGAAAAACGCATTTTCCGCACATTTCACTGGGCTCACCCATCGAAACACACTGCCAACAACACATGGCCTACCGTTGCGCGTTCCCACAGGTCTCTCGATGAACACGGTACCTCACATGTGTGGGTGCACCTACCTGGGCGCCAAGGGGAAAGCCTAAAACACAGGTAACCCCAAGTCTGTTTCGACACCTGAATTTGACACTTTCTCCGGACAAGCAAAACATACAGATATGGGCCTCGGGTGTCCAAACCACCAAGGAAAACAGGGAACCCCATGCATTTCCGAAAAGGGGACACCCGTGGGAATCCGCAGAGGTATGATTTGAGCAAATCGGCCCAGAATTTATTACCCAGACACCCCTGCAAAGTCCGAAATGTGGGAAAAAAAACTAATTTTCTGCACATTTCACTCGGCACACCCAACGAAACACGTCACCAACAACACATGGCCTACTGTCCCGCGTTCCCAAAGGTGTCCCGATGAAACGGTACCTCACATGTATGGGTGCACCTACCTGGGCGCCAAGGGGAAAGCCTAAAACACAGGTAACCCCAAGTCTGTTTCGACACCTGAATTTGACACTTTCTCCAGACAAGCACAACATACAGATATGGGCCTCGGGTGTCCAAGCCACCAAGGAAAACAGGGAACCCCATGAATTTCTGAAAAGAGGACACCAGTGGGAATCCTCAGAGTTATGATTTGCACAAATCAGCCCAGAATTTATTACCCAGACACCCGCGCAAATTCCGAAATGTGGGAAAAAAACATTTGCCGCACATTTCACTCTGCGCACCCATCGAAACACGCCACCAAAAACACATGGCCTACCGTCCCGCGTTCCCAGAGGTGTCCCGATGAAAACGGTACCTCACATGTGTGGGGGGACCTACCTGGGCGCCAAGGGGAAAGCCTAAAACCCAGGTAACCCCAAGTCTGTTTCGACACCTGAATTTGACACTTTCTCCAGACAAGCACAACATACAGATATGGGCCCTGGGTGTCCATGCCACCAAGGAAAACAGGCAACCCCATGCATTTCCGAAAAGAGGAAACCCGTGGGAATCCGCAGAGGTATGATTTGTGCAAATCGGCAGAGAATTTATTACCCAGACATCCCCGCAAATTCAAAAATGTGGGAAGAAAAACGCATTTTCCGCACATTTCACTGGGCTCACCCATCGAAACACACTGCCAACAACACATGGCCTACCGTTGCGCGTTCCCACAGGTCTCTCGATGAACACGGTACCTCACATGTGTGGGTGCACCTACCTGGGCGCCAAGGGGAAAGCCTAAAACACAGGTAACCCCAAGTCTGTTTCGACACCTGAATTTGACACTTTCTCCGGACAAGCAAAACATACAGATATGGGCCTCGGGTGTCCAAACCACCAAGGAAAACAGGGAACCCCATGCATTTCCGAAAAGGGGACACCCGTGGGAATCCGCAGAGGTATGATTTGAGCAAATCGGCCCAGAATTTATTACCCAGACACCCCTGCAAAGTCCGAAATGTGGGAAAAAAAACTAATTTTCTGCACATTTCACTCGGCACACCCAACGAAACACGTCACCAACAACACATGGCCTACTGTCCCGCGTTCCCAAAGGTGTCCCGATGAAACGGTACCTCACATGTGTGGGTGCACCTACCTGGGCGCCAAGGGGAAAGCCTAAAACACAGGTAACCCCAAGTCTGTTTCGACACCTGAATTTGACACTTTCTCCAGACAAGCACAACATACAGATATGGGCCTCGGGTGTCCAAGCCACCAAGGAAAACATGGAACCCCATGAATTTCTGAAAAGAGGACACCAGTGGGAATCCTCAGAGTTATGATTTGCACAAATCAGCCCAGAATTTATTACCCAGACACCCGCGCAAATTCCGAAATGTGGGAAAAAAACATTTGCCGCACATTTCACTCTGCGCACCCATCGAAACACGCCACCAAAAACACATGGCCTACCGTCCCGCGTTCCCAGAGGTGTCCCGATGAAAACGGTACCTCACATGTGTGGGGGGACCTACCTGGGCGCCAAGGGGAAAGCCTAAAACCCAGGTAACCCCAAGTCTGTTTCGACAACTGAATTTGACACTTTCTCCAGACAAGCACAACATACAGATAGGGGTCTCGGGGGTCCAAGCCACCAAGGAAAACAGGGAACCCCATACATTTCCGAAAAGAAGACACCCGTAGGAATCAGCTGAGGTATGATTTGCGCAAATCGGCCAAGAATTTATTACCCAGACACTCCTGCAAAGTCAATTATGTGGGAAAAAAACATTTGCCGCACATTTCACACAGCGCACCCATTGAAACACGCCACCAACAACACATGGCCTAACGTCCCGTGTTCCCACAGGTGTCCAAATGAAAACGGTACCTCACATGTGTGGGTGGACCTACCTGGGCACCAAGGGGAAAGCCTAAAACACAGGTAACCCCAAGTCTGTTTCGACACCTGAACTTGACACTTTGTCCAGACAAGCTCAACATAAAGATATGGGCCTCGGGTGTCCAAGCCACCAAGGAAAACAGGGAACCCCATGCATTTCCAAAAAGAGGACACCCGTGGGAATCCGCAAAGGTATGATTTGCGCAAATCGGCCCAGAATATATTACCCAGACACCCCCGCAAAGTCCGAAATGTGGGAAGAAAAACGCATTTTCCACACATTTCGCTCTGCGCACCCATCAAAAAACCCCACCATCAACACATGGCCTACTGTCCCGCGTTCCCACACATGTCCCGATGAAAACGGTACCTCACATGTGTGGGTGCACCTACCTGAGCGCCAAGGGGAAAGCCTAATACACAGGTAACCCCAAATCTGTTTTGACACCTGAATTTGTCACTTTCTCCAGACAAGCACAACATACAGATATGGGCCTCGGGTGTCCAAGCCACCAAGGAAAACAGGGAACCCCATGCATTTCCGAAAATAGGATACCCGTGGGAATCCGCAGAGGTATGATTTGTGCAAATCGGCCCAGAATTTATTACCTAGACACCCCTGCAAAGTCCGAAATGTGGAAAAAAAAAACACATTTTCCGTACATTTCACTCTGCGCACCCATCAAAACACCCCGCCATCAACACATGGCCTACTGTCCCGCGTTCCCACAGGTGTTCCAATGAAAATGGTACCTCACATGTGTGGGTGCACCTACCTGGGCGCCAAGGGGAAAGCCTAAAACACAGGTAACCCCAAGTCTGTTTCGACATCTGAATTTGACACTTTCTCCAGACAAGCAAAACATACAGATATGGGCCTCGGGTGTCCAAGCCACCAAGGAAAACAGGGAACCTCATGCATTTCCGAAAAGAGGACACCCGTGGGAATCCACAGAGATATGATTTGCACAAATCAGCCCAGACTTTATTACCCAGACACCCCTGCAAAGTCCGAAATGTGGGAAAAAAACGCATTTTCTGCCCATTTCACTCGGCGCACCCATTGAAACACGCTGCAAACACCAGTTCCGCTTTCCCACAGGTGTCCCGATGAAAACGGTACCTCACATGTGTGGGTGCACCTACCTGGGCGCCAAGGGGAAAGCCTAAAACACAGGTAACCCCAAGTCTGTTTCAACACCTTAATTTGACACTTTCTCCAGACAAGCACAACATATAGATAGGGGTCTCGGGGGTCCAAGACACCAAGGAAAACAGGGAAACCCATATATTTCCGAAAAGAGGACACCCGTGGGAATCCGTAGAGGTATGATTTGTGCAAATCGGCCCAGAATGTATTACCCAGACAACCCTGCAAAGTCCGAAATGAGGGAAAAAATACACATTTTCTGCACATTTCACTCAGCACACCCAACGAAACACGTCACCAACAACACATGGCCTACCGTCCCGCGTTCCCACAGGTGTCCCGATGAAAACTGTACCTCACATGTGTGGGTGCACCTACCTGGGCGCCAAGGGGAAAGCCTAAAACACAGGTAACTCCAAGTCTGTTTCGACATCTGAATTTGACACTTTCTCCAGACAAGCAAAACATACAGACATGGGCCGCGGGTGTCCAAGCCACCAAGGAAAACAGGGAATCCCATGCATTTCCGAAAAGAGGACACCCGTGGGAATCCACAGACGTATGATTTGCGCAAATCAGCCCAGACTTTATTACCCAGACACCCCTGCAAAGTCCGAAATGTGGAAAAAAAACACATTTTCTGCCCATTTCACTCGGCGCAACCATTGAAACATGCTGCCAACACCAGTTCCGCGTTCCCAAAGGTGTCCCGATGAAAATGGTACCTCACATGTGTGGGTGCACCTACCTGGGCGCCAAGGGGAAAGCCTAAAACACAGGTAACCCCAAGTCTGTTTCGACACCTGAATTTGATACTTTCTCCAGACAAGCACAACATACAGATATGGGCCTCGGGTGTCCAAGCCACCAAGGAAAACAGGGAACCTCATGCATTTCCGAAAAGGGGACACCCGTGGGAATCCGCATAGATATGATTTGCGCAAATCGGCCCAGAATTTATTACCCAGACACCCCTGCAAAGTCTGAAATGTGGGAAAAAAACGCATTTTCTGCCCATTTCAATCGGCGCAACCATTGAAACATGCTGCCAACACCAGTTCCGCGTTCCCACAGGTGTCCCGATGAAAACGGTACCTCACATGTGTGGGTGCATGTCAGGGAGAATTCTCTGTTTAGGCTGAATTTCCTAACCTAGTGAGTCCCCCAGCAGCTTTGCTGGATTTTTTGGGTTTATTTTTTTCTCCTGCCAAGAGTGAGACTCTTTTACCCTCACTCTTGGGCATGACTTGAGAGTGTTTCTGTGACTTGCGATGTGCTTATGGGCTATTTTTTCCCCATAGGCTATCATTGGTTTTTGAATGTGTGTTACACAGCACCCTCAGTGCAATAACACAGGGGTGTCATAGAGACCCCCAAACATAAACTCCACACCCTGGGACTGACTACTGTCTCCCTGGGTCTGTAAAGTCACCATTGACTTTACTAGTCTTAACTTAGGAACTTAACCAGTACAAACCATCATATTGTGGAAGTACTGGTAGGGGCAATTAGATTGCCCCTGGGTCTGTTGTTGAGGGGGTACTGTCCTGTCCCCCCTCGCCGAGTTTCTGGCTGGTGGCAGTGGATACCACAAAAATATTCCACCGGAATATTTCCCAATGGGATTTCCCATTGATTTTAATGCACCACTTTTTGGTGCAATGTTAAAGATACTGCCGGTTTATTTATTTAATATAAATTCACCGTTTGGGATTTTATACCAGAACTCGCTGCCAAAATGGCGTCTAGGTTCACTTCAGTAACCCTGAACCCGAGTCGAGCGTTTTGTTCCACTTTTGGCGGGCTTCTGCACAGAAGCCCTCCAAAGTGGTGCCATTCTGTCTGGGTACCACAGGGGGTGTGGGAGGGGGTTTAGGCACCCTGGACTGAGTTGCCTTGCCACCTCATGTCGCACTCTGGTGTGATTGGCCCAAGTGGTGAGCCACCCCGCTCACCACTTAGCATGTTTGAGTGACAGCTGGGCTGTATGAATGGGGGTTTGCTGCATAAAAGCAGGGTTTTTGGGACTAGTTCTTCAGAAGTCGCCACATGACCTAAGAAGCCGAAGAGGGAGAAGCCGAGCCGACCTGCCAAGACGACACCACCGGTCGAGCCCTGCGGAACCGTCTCACCACTTTTCCCAACGACAGAGGAGATCTCCCGCCTGGAGAGTCTTCTTCCCTTGACTTGTGGGGACAACCAGTTTCTGCCTTCTTTTCGCCGCCCTGAAGCATCTCGTGGCCGCCTTGCCTGTGCCAAGCACCCCGGCAACCGGGATACCACTTTTTACCTCAACCGCGAAAGAGGGGTAACATCCTTTTAACCGGAAAAACTCCACGGCTGGTTTCTTCCCTGGTAGGGCAACGACCTTCAGCTTTCCTCCACAACGAGATCTTCTCCTCCTCTGGACGACGCCGC
The DNA here is from genome assembly GCF_040938575.1 of Ambystoma mexicanum. Classification (NCBI taxonomy): domain Eukaryota; kingdom Metazoa; phylum Chordata; class Amphibia; order Caudata; family Ambystomatidae; genus Ambystoma; species Ambystoma mexicanum. The sequence continues at coordinate 751,958,793 of NC_090934.1, read as the reverse complement.
GACTTGCACCCACTACCAGGAACAACTGCCACCGCTGGAGGATCCTTTCCATTTTAAAGGTACTGTGTTCCGCCCGGCTTCCCTTGCCACCGATTGTACGGGGTAGATTTAGCCCTCGGCTCTCGACCCTGGGTAAGCCTGGGACACCCTAACTAAACTTTTATAAACTTGGTAAAACCTTTTCTACTCACCTGTAAAGACTTGTGACATTGTGTGATCTTGGGCATCTTTTCGCCTGGCTTTCCCTAGAGTGGGCCTGGCAACCGAACTTCCTTGCTCCTCAATAGACTGCCTTTCTAAACTCACTGTGGATCTCTGAAAAGTGTTTTGCCTTGCTGTTTCCATTACTTCTGCCTTTTCCCTCCCTTTTTAACTCACTTGTTGAAGTGCCATCTAACGATAAGCGCTCACCTCTGTTTGGAAATAAGTGGTGTTAACTTGGACTTGTCCAACAAATAACTAGGGATATACACATAAGTAATAGTGACTGTGTTTTGACTTACTTACCTTTTCTGTGCTAGTGTAATTTATGAGTGTCTTTTAAATAAATAATTATGTACTTTTACACCTAGCTCTGGTCAGTGTTTGCTTGTACTACTGTGCCTCTGTACCTATTATGTATGCTCTGTATACTGCCTAACTCTTATTGAGGGAAGTCTGACTGCTCAGCCACAGCTACCAGGTAAATCTGGGTGGTACAGACTGCTACCAAGTGGGTTTACTGCCAAACACCTGTAGTCTTAAATCTTTTGCAGTGGTCCCAGAGGGAACTGCACAGGTTTCTGTCTAACACTGGTGTACAGCGGTGGGATTTGTATTGAGCATACACTTTAGTGTACTTTTGAGATACCTTAGTGCAACTAACCACAAAGCTTAAGCACAAAAAGAAAAAATCATTTTCTAACCTGTCTGCTATGGAAAGTTATAGTCAAGAGTCCCTTGCTACAAAAACTGCTGATTGTTTAAGACTTCTCTGTAAGCATAAGAATCTCATGACTAAAGGAAAGAAAATGGAGCTAATATAAAGGTTGTTAGAAAACCAAAGTCTGGATGATGGTTCAGAGGAACCTACCACTCCAGCAAATGTAGAGAACAGCAATGATATTGATATTGAACAAAGTATTGATGATCTTGGGTCAGAACCAGAAGAGGAGGATGAAACTATTGTAGATGTTCCCTCTAGGCCTCTGTCTGATCTACCAGCTGTACCTACTGGGCCTTTGCCAGGTCCCACATTTGGTCCTCGGTACTATGAACTGGAGAAAATGAAACTTGAATTAGAGTACAAGAAACTTAATGCTCAAACTGACAAAGAACTAAGGCTAAGAGAAATGGAGCTCAAGTATGAGCTAGAAATGAAGAAATTGTCTGTTGAGAATGCTTCTATCTCTGGCTCCTCTAGAAGTTACAGTCCTAAAAGACCCCGGATGCCTAAAGAATTGATTGGTATGTATGAGCCTAAGTTGGATGTGTTGGATTGGTTGTCTATGTTTGAGTATAATCATGGGCTCCAGAACATCACAGGTAATGAGTTACTCACCTGGTTGTTCTCTAGGCTCCCCCTGTTGCGACTGATGCGGTAATGGAGTTGGGGGAGGAGGATAGGAAAGAGTATGAATGTGTGAAACTAGCTTTGATAGCTAGGTTTGGGAAGACCCCTTCCCAGTATCTTAAGAGGTTTAGAAGCCTCAAAAAGCATGATGGTACCCCTTGGGCTACCTGGGTGTGTGAAGGGTTGAACAACTTAGAGGGATGGATTAAGGGTTACAAAGTGAACACTTATGAAGGAATGAGAAATCTTGTAATGATGGAGTCAATTTATGACGCCTGCTCTCCTGAGCTCAGATAGCACTTGGCTGATTCACGGGAATTAGATCCTAGAAAGCTAGCTAAGGCTGCTGACTTGTGGGTTGACAACAGGGCTACTCACAAGGATTCTGGGGTAACTCAGAAGAAGGATGAGGGGCGGCAACCTAAGAAAGACTCCAAAGAGAATTCTAATAATTCCAATTCCAAAGAGGGCCCCAAACCACACCATAAGGGTAAGCCATCTGGGAAACCACAGCAGAGTAGTATACATTCTGGTGCCAAACCAGAAGGTGGTCAGAACAAGCCTCCATTCCAAAGGGCCTTTGGATCCTGTTATGTTTGTAAGGCTACTGACCATGTGAAAGGAGATCCCAGATGTAAGGGTAAACCTTCAGGGGTCCAGCTTGTCTCCTTAGCCTTCGCTCCAGAGGAGGGAGTCCCTATGGCAAGTGGAAACTTTCTACTACTGGCTGATGAACCCACTGGAGTCTCAGCCAGTGTTTCTTTAGTCTCTCTGGGGTTGCGGGAACAACAGAATTTAGATGTCTATAATTCTATCCCAGATAATACTAAAGAGTATTATAAGGACAGTGTCCACGTGAATGGTCAGGAGACTCCTGCCATCAGGGACACTGGGGCCAGCATAACTGTGGTGGATGAATCATTTTTCAAGGCAGAGGATGTTGCTAAGGCACCCAAATGCCTCACCAAGTTAGCTGGAGGGCCTCTGCAGATGTGTCCCCAGTTACCAGTTCTCATCCAATGTAATGATATGGCTGTGAAAATACCTGTCAGTATACAATGTGAAGTACCAGGAAGGGTTCTGTTGGGTAATGACCTGAAAGCTCTTGGAGTTGTGTCACATACCCCCAGACCTCCTAGTAAAAGGTTACAGGAGCTTACCAAACCTGCAAGAGAGAAAACCCTGCGAGGTTTATCTCAGGAGATGATGACAGAAATCACTCCTCTTCCACTGGAGCAATTTACTGCAGTAACAACCAGATCAGGAGCAAAGGGGCAACCCAAGACTCCTAGAAAAAAACCTACAGCAAGCACTCCAGTGCTTCCAACAAGGACTTCCCCGAGGTTGTCCAAAGTTACACCTGTACCTCCACCTCCAGCTGAGGCTGAGAGGGAGGTACAACCCTGTCTGTTTGAACTAGACTCTGAAGAAGAGCTAGTAGGAGGCCCAGAACTTATTGGAGACCTGGACCCGGCTGACCATCCTGAGCTGCAGTCTTTACTGGCAGAAGGTGGACCCAGCAGGTCAGCTTTTCGTAAGGGACACAGAGAATGTCCAACTCTGGAGGGCCTTCGCCAACAGGCAGCTTCTCAGGCTGATGGGCAAGAGCCTGGGAAGTATAGGTTACACTGGGAAGATGGCCTCTTCTACAGTGAACCAACTGGATCTGAACCTGGAGCCTACCAACGCCTGGTAGTGCCCCAAGAGAACAGACAACAGTTCTTGCAACTAGCCCACGAGATTCCTTTGGCTGGTCACTTGAGTTTCAAGAAGACCAAGGAAAGGCTCTCTCTCTACTTTTATTGGCCAAAGATGGGGGCTGAAGTAGATAGATATTGCAGGAGCTGCCATACCTGCCAGACCTCTGGTAAGGTTGGTTCCAAGAATGTGGCACCTTTAGTGCCTCTCCCAGTTGTGGGAGTCCCATTTGAGAGGGTAGGGATTGACATTGTTGGTCCCCTTGATCCCCCAACCTCCTCAGGCAACAGGTTTATCCTTGTTGTAGTAGACCATGCTACTAGGTACCCTGAGGCAATTCCTATGAGGACTGTTATAGCTCCGGCTGTAGCTAAGGCCCTCCTTGGTATTTCTACCAGGGTTGGGTTTCCTAAGGAGGTGATCTCTGACAGGGGGTCAAATTTTATGTCCCACTACATGAAAGCCATGTGGAAAACCTGCGGAGTTACCTACAAGTTCTCAACCGCATACCACCCTCAGACAAACGGGTTGGTAGAAAGGTTTAACAGAACCATGGAGAGCATGATAGGTGCTTTAGAAGAACCTCTAAAAAAGAAGTGGGACCTTCAACTGCCATGCCTTCTCTTTGCTTATAGAGAAGTCCCTCAGGAGGGAGTAGGTTACTCTCCCTTTGAGCTTCTCTATGGCCATCCAGTCAGAGGCCCCTTGGCCCTGATTAAGGAGGGGTTGGAGAGTGCTCCTTCCCCCAAGCCAGTCAGAGTGACTGACTATGTGATAGGTCTCCGAAGGAGAATGTCACACATGATGGCAGAAGCAAGTGACAACTTGAAAGCTGGGCAAGCTCTGATCAAACATTGGCATGATCAGAAGGCTAACATGGTTGAGTTTACTCAAGACCAGCTAGTTCTAGTTATGCTTACAACAAGGCAGAGGGCCTTGCAAGACAAATGGATGGGACCCTTCAAGGTTGTGGGAAAACTTGGAGAGGTCAACTATCTGGTGGATCTGGGCAAACCTAGGGAAGCTCCGAGAGTCTTCCACACCAACCGCCTCAAAGCATATGTCTCTAGACCAGAAGTAGGAGCCTTGCTTCTAGCTTCATCAGAAGAGGAAGATGAGAGTGAAGCTCTACCTGACCTCCTGAGAGGCTTACCTTTGGACGAAAAGGTTGAAGGAGTTAATCTCTCTTCAGATCTGACCCCTGAGCAACAGGAGGAGTGCAAAGCTATGTTAAATCAGTTTGCCCCCCTGTTCTCACTTTCACAAGGCTTGACCCCTTGGGGACAGCATGATATACTCACTGATGACTGTCTGCCAGTCAAAAGCAGAGGATACAGAATGTCAGAACATGTCAGAACCCACATCAAATGTGAGGTCAAGAAGATGCTTGATCTCGGGGTAATAGAGCCCTCTACTAGTCCATGGTCTAGCCCAGTGGTGTTAGTAGCAAAGGCAGGATCCAAAGAGTTGAGATTCTGTGTGGACTATAGAGCTCTTAATGCAGTCACCAAGACTAATGCCCACCCTTTGCCAAGGACAGATGAGTTGGTGGATAAACTTGGTACAGCCAGGTACCTCAGCACACTGGACCTTACGTCAGGCTATTGGCAAATAGCCCTGACAGACCATGCCAAGGAGAAAACTGCATTTTCTACCCCAGTTGGCCTATACCAATTCAAGGTTATGCCTTTTGGACTAAAAAATGCACCTGCCACATTCCAAAGGATGGTGAACCAAGTTCTAGCTGGGATGGAGGACTTCTGCATGGCATACTTGGATGACATTGCAGTCTTCAGCCACTCCTGGGAGGAACTTGTGAACCACTTAGGACATGTTTTGCAGGCTCTTGAGCAGGCCGATCTGACCATAAAGGCAAGCAAATGCCAAATTGGACAGAGTAAAGTGGTCTACCTTGGACATGAGGTAGGAGGTGGTGAGATAAGGCCTTTGCTCAGCAAGATTGAAACTGTGCAAAATTGGACAACACCTACTACTCAGACCCAGGTGAGAGCCTTCTTAGGCCTCACTGGGTACTACAGGAATTTCATTGAGAACTATGGGACCATAGCTTCTCCTCTGAATGTGATATCCTCTCCAAAATTCCCTAAGAAGGTCAAATGGAATGAGGAATGCAATCAGGCCTTTGAAAACCTGAAGAAAGCTCTTTGCCAAGCTCCAGTACTCCGAGCTCCTGACTACCACCAAACTTTCATTGTACAAACTGATGCTTCCAATGTAGGTATAGGTGCAGTTCTTAGCCAACTGGATGAGAAGGGTAGGGAACACCCCATTTGCTTCATCAGTAGAAAACTGAAGGATCCTGAAACAAGGTGGGCAACAATAGAAAGAGAATGCTTTGCTATTGTGTGGGCACTGAAGAAGTTTAGGCCATACTTGTATGGTTCTACTTTTGTCATTCAGACTGACCACCAACCCTTGAGATGGTTAATGCAAATGAAAGGGGAAAATCCAAAACTATTGAGATGGTCAATCTGCCTCCAGGGGTTTGATTTCACCATTGAGCACAGGTCAGGGTGTCACCATCAAAATGCTGATGGACTCTCTAGGATGTATGTCATCGACTAGAGGTATGAGGTTCATCCAGGAGTGGATTAAATCCTCCTGTCCCTTAGTCTGGGGGGGGGGGCGAATGTTAGGGAGAATTCTCTGTTTAGGCTGAATTTCCTAACCTAGTGAGTCCCCCAGCAGCTTTGCTGGATTTTTTGGGTTTATTTTTTTCTCCTGCCAAGAGTGAGACTCTTTTACCCTCACTCTTGGGCATGACTTGAGAGTGTTTCTGTGACTTGCGATGTGCTTATGGGCTATGGGGTATTTTTTCCCCATAGGCTATCATTGGTTTTTGAATGTGTGTTACACAGCACCCTCAGTGCAGTAACACAGGGGTGTCATAGAGACCCCCAAACATAGACTCCACACCCTGGGAGTGATTAGTGTCTCCCTGGGCCTGTAAAGTCACCATTGACTTTACTAGTCTTAACTTAGGAACTTAACCAGTACAAACCATCATACTGTGGAAGTACTGGTAGGGGCAATTAGATTGCCCCTGGGTCTGTTGTCGAGGGGGTACTGTCCCGTCCCCCCTCGCTGAGTTTCTGGCTGGTGGCAGTGGATACCACGGAAATATTCCACCGGAATATTTCCCAATGGGATTTCCCATTGATTTTAATGCACCACTTTTTGGTGCAATGTTAAAGATACCGCCGGTTTATTTATTTAATATAAATTCACCGGTTGGGATTTTTTGCCAGAACTCACCGCCACAATGGCGTCTAGGTTCACTTCAGTAACCCTGAACCCGAGTGGAGCCTTTGTTCCACTTTTGGCGGGCTTCTGCACAGAAGCCCTCCAAAGTGGTGCCATTCTGTCTGGGTACCACAGGGGGTGTGGGAGGGGGTTTAGGCACCCTGGACTGAGTCGCTTTGCCAACTCATGTCGCACTCTGGTGTGATTGGCCCAAGTGGTGAGCCACCCCGCTCCCCACTTAGCATGTTTGAGTGACAGCTAGGCTGTATGAATGGGGGTTTGCTGCATAAAAGCAGGGTTTTTGGGACTGGTTCTTCAGAAGTCGCCACCGGGCCTAAGAAGCCGAAGAGGGAGAAGCCGAGCCGACCTGCCAAGACGACACCACCAGTGGAGCCCTGCAGAACCGTCTCACCACTTTTCCCAACGACAGAGGAGATCTCCCGGCTGGAGACTCTTCTTCCCTTGACTGGTGGGGACAACCAGTTTCTGCCTTCTTTTTGCCGCCCTGAAGCATCTTGTGGCCGCCTTGCCTGTGCCAAGCACCCCGGCAACCGGGATACCACTTTTTACCTCAACCGCGAAAGAGGGGTAACATCCTTTTAACCGGAAAAACTCCACGGCTGGTTTCTTCCCTGGTAGAGCAACAACCTTCAGCTTTCCTCCACGATGAGATCTTCTCCTCCTCTGGACGACGCGGCGACTTGCACCCACTACCAGGAACAACTTCCACCGCTGGAGGATCCTTTCCATTTTAAAGGGACCGTGTTCCGCCCGGCTTCCCTTGCCACCGATTGTACGGGGTAGATTTAGCCCTCGGCTCTCGACCCTGGGTAAGCCTGGGACACCCTAACTAAACTTTTCTAAACTTGGTAAAACCTTTTCTACTCACCTGTAAAGACTTGTGACATTGTGTGATCTTGGGCATCTTTTCGCCTGGCTTTCCCTAGAGTGGGCCTGGCAACCGAACTTCCTTGCTCCTCAATAGACTGCCTTTCTAAACTCACTGTGGATCTCTGAAAAGTGTTTTGCCTTGCTGTTTTCATTACTTCTGCCTTTTCCCTCCCTTTTTAACTAACTTGTTGGAGTGCCATCTAACGTTAAGCGCTCACCTCTGTTTGGAAATAAGTGGTGTTAACTTAGACTTGTCCAACAAATAACTACGGATGTACACATAAGTAATAGTGACTGTGTTTTGACTTACTTACCTTTTCTGTGCTAGTGTAATTTATGAGTGTGTCTTTTAAATAAATAATTATGTACTTTTACACCTAGCTCTGGTCAGTGTTTGCTTGTACTACTGTGCCTCTGTACCTATTATGTATGCTCTGTATACTGCCTAACTCTTCTTGAGGGAAGTCTGACTGCTCAGCCACAGCTAACAGGTAAATCTGGGTGGTACAGACTGCTATCAAGTGGGTTTACTGCCAAACACCTGTAGTCTTAAATCTTTTGCAGTGGTCCCAGAGGGAACTGCACAGGTTTCTGTCTAACAGTGCACCTACCTGGGCGCCAAGGGGAAAGCCTAAAACACAGGTAACCCCAAGTCTGTTTCGACACCTGAATTTGACACTTTATCCAGACAAGCACAACATACAGATAGGGGTCTTGGGGGTCCAAGACACCAAGGAAAACAGGGAACCCCATACATTTCCAAAAAGAGGACACCCATGGGAATCCGTAGAGGTATATTTTGCGCAAATCGGCCCAGAATATATTACCCAGACAACCCTGCAAAGTCCGAAATGTGGGAAGAAAAACGCATTTTCCGCACATTTCACGCAGCGCACCCATTGAAATACGCTGCCAACAACACATGGCCTACCGTCCCGCGTTCCCACAGGTGTCCCGATGAAAACAGTGCCTCATATGTGTGGGGGCACCTACCTGGGTGCCAAGGGGAAAGCCTAAAACACAGGTAACCCCAAGTCTGTTTCGACACCTGAATTTGACACTTTCTCCAGACAAGCACAACATACAGATCGGGGTCTCGGGGGTCCAAGCCACCAAGGAAAACAGGGAACCCCATACATTTCTGAAAAGAGGACACCCGTGGGATTCCGAAGAGATATGATTTGCGCAAATCGGCCCAGAATTTATTATGCAGACACCCCCGCAAAGTCCGAAATGTGGGAAAAAAACGCATTTTCCACACATTTCACTCGGCGCACCCATCGAAACACGCCGCCAACAACACATGGCCTACTGTCCCACGTTCCCACAGGTGTCCGATGAAACCGGTACCTCACATGTGTCGGTGCACCTACCTGGGCGCCAAGGGTAAAGCCTAAAACACAAGTAACCCCAAGTCTTTTTCGACACCTGAATTTGATACTTTCTCCAGACAAGCACTACATACAGATATGGGCCTCGGGTGTCCAAGCCACCAAGGAAAACAGGGAACCTCATGCATTTCCTAAAAGAGGACACTCTTGGGAATCCGCTGAGATATGATTTGCGCAAATCGGCCCAGAATTTATTACCCAGACACCCCTGCAAAGTCCGAAAAGTGGAGAAAAAAAAACGCATTTTCTGCACATTTCACTCTGTGCACACATAGAAACGCGCCGCCAACACCACATGGCCTACCGTCCCGTGTTCCCACAGGTGTCCCAATGAAAACGGTACCTCACATGTGTGGGTGCACCTACCTGGGCGGCAAGGGGAAAGCCTAAAACGCAGGTAACCCCAAGTCTGTTTCGACACCTGAATTTGACACTTTCTCCAGACAAGCACAACATACAGATATGGGCCTCGGGTGTCCATGCCACCAAGGAAAACAGGGAACCCCATGCATTTCCGAAAAGAGGAAACCCGTGGGAATCCGCAGAGGTATGATTTGTGCAAATCGGCAGAGAATTTATTACCCAGACATCCCTGCAAAGTCAAAAATGTGGGAAGAAAAACGCATTTTCCGCAAATTTCACTGGGCTCACCCATCGAAAAACGCTGCCAACAACACATGGCCTACCGTCCCGCGTTCCCACAGGTCTCTCGATGAACACGGTACCTCACATGTGTGGGGGCACCTACCTGGGCGCCAAGGGGAAAGCCTAAAACACAGGTAACCCCAAGTCTGTTTCGACACCTGAATTTGACACTTTCTCGGGACAAGCAAAACATACAGATATGGGCCTCGGGTGTCCAAACCACCAAGGAAAACAGGGAACCCCATGCATTTCCGAAAAGGGGACACCCGTGGGAATCCGCAGAGGTATGATTTGAGCAAATCGGCCCAGAATTTATTACCCAGACACCCCTGCAAAGTCCGAAATGTGGGAAAAAAACTCATTTTCTGCACATTTCACTCGGCACACCCAACGAAACACGTCACCAACAACACATGGCCTACTGTCCCGCGTTCCCACAGGTGTGCCGATGAAAACGGGACCTCACATGTGTGGGTGCACCTACCTGGGCGCCAAGGGGAAAGCCTAAAAAACAGGTAACCCCAAGTCTGTTTTGACACCTGAATTTGACACTTTCTCCAGACAAGCACAACACACAGATATGGGCCTCGGGTGTCCAAACCACCAAGGAAAACAGGAAACCCCATGCATTTCCAAAAAGAGGACATCCGTGGGAATTCGCAGAGGTATGATTTGCGCAAATCGGCCCAGAATTTATTACCCAGACACCCCCTGCAAATTCCAAAATGTGGGGAAAAAAAACGTATTTTCCGCACATTTCACTCGGCGCACCCATCAAAACACACCGCCAACAAAACATGGCCCACCGTCCCGCGCTCCCACAGGTGTCCCGATGAAAACGGTACCTCACATGTGTGGGTGCACTTACCTGGGCACCAAGGGGAAAGCCTAAAACACAGGTAACCCCAAGTCTGTTTCGACACCTGAATTTGACACCTTCTCCAGACAAGCACAACATAAAGATATGGGCCTCGGGTGTCCAAGCCATCAAGGAAAACAGGGAACCCCATGCATTTCCGAAAAGAGGATACCCGTGGGAATCTGCAGAGGTATGATTTGCGCAAATCGGCCCAGAATGTATTACCCAGACACCCCTGCAAATTCCGGAATGTAGGAAAAAAAACGTATTTTCCGCACATTTCACTCGGCGCACACATCGAAACACGCCACCAACAACACATGGCCTACCGTCCCGGTTTCCCACAGGTGTCCCAACGAAAGCGGTACCTCATGTGTGGGTGCACCTACCTGAGTGCCAAGTGGATAGCCTAAAACACAGGTAACCCCAAGTCTGTTTCGACACCTGAATTTGACACTTTCTCCAGACAAGCACAACATACAGATATGGGCCTCGGTGTCCAAGCCACCAAGGAAAACAGGGAACCCCATGCATTTCCGAAAAGAGGACACCCGTGGGAATCCGCAGACGTATGATTTGCGCAAATCGGCCCAGAATTTATTACCCAGACACCTCCGCAAATTCCAAAATGTGAGGAGAAAAACACATTTTCCGCACATTTCACTCGGCGCACCCATCGAAACACGCCGCCAACAACACATAGCCTACTGTCCCGCGTTCCCACAGGTGTCCCGATGAAAACGGTACCTCACATGTGTGGGTGCACTTACCTGGGCACCAAGGGGAAAGCCTAAAACACAGGTAACCCCAAGTCTGTTTCGACACCTGAATTTGACACTTTCTCCAGACAAGCACAACATAAAGATATGGGCCTCGGGTGTCCAAGCCATCAAGGAAAACAGGGAACCCCATGCATTTCCGAAAAGAGGACACCTGTGGGAATCCGCAGAGGTATGATTTGCACAAATCGGCCCAGAATTTATTACCCAGACACCCCTGCAAATTCCGAAATGTGGGGAAAAAAACGCATTTTCCGCACATTTCACTTGGCACACCCATCGAAACACGCCGCTAACAACACATGGCCTACCGTCCCGTGTTTCCACAGGTGTCCAGATGAAAACAGTACCTCACATGTGGGGGTGAACCTACCTGGGCGCCAAGGGGAAAGCCTAAAACACAGGTAACCCCAAGTCTGTTTCGAAATCTGAATTTGACACTTTCTCCAGACAGGCACAACATACAGATATGGGCCTCGGGTGTCCAAGCCACCAAGGAAAACAGGGAACCCCATGCATTTCCGAAAAGAGGACACCCGTGGGAATCCGCAGAGGTATGATTTGCGCAAATTGGCCCAGAATTTATTACCCAGACACTCCTGCAAAGTCAAAAATGTGCGAAGAAAAACGCATTTTCCACACATTTCATGCAGCGTACCCATTGAAACACGCCGCCAACAACACATGGCCTAACGTCCCGCGTTCCCACAGGTGTCCCAATGAAAATGGTACCTCACATGTGTGGGTGGACCTACCTGGGCACCAAGGGGAAAGCCTAAAACACAGGTAACCCCAAGTCTGTTTCGACACCTGAACTTGACACTTTCTACAAGCTCAACATACAGATATGGGCCTCGGGTGTCCAAGCCAACAAGGAAAACAGGGAACCCCATGCATTTCCGAAAAGAGGACACCCGTGGGAATCCGCAGAGGTATGATTTGCGCAAATCGGCCCAGAATTTATTACCCAGACACCCCCGCAAAGTCCGAAATGTGGGAAGAAAAACGCATTTTCCGCACATTTCACTCTGCGCACTCATCAAAAAACCCCACCATGAACACATGGCCTACTGTCCCGCGTTCCCACACGTGTCCCGATGAAAACGGTATCTCACATGTGTGGGTGCACCTACCTGGGCGCCAAGGGGAAAGCCTAAAACACAGGTAACCCCAAATCTGTTTTGACACCTGAATTTGACACTTTCCCCAGACAAGCACAACATACAGATATGGGCCTCGGGTGTCCAAGCCACCAAGGAAAACAGGGAACCCCATGCATTTCCGAAAAGAGGATACCCATGGGAATCCGCAGAGGTATGATTTGCGCAAATCGGCCCAGAATTTATTACCTAGACACCCCTGCAAAGTCCGAAATGTGGAAAAAAAACCACATTTTCCGTACATTTCACTCTGCGCACCCATCAAAACACCCCGCCATCAACACATGGCCTACTGTCCCGCATTCCCACAGATCTCCCAATGAAAATGGTACCTCACATGTGTGGGTGCACCTACCTGGGTGCCAAGGGGAAAGCCTAAAACACAGGTAACCCCAAGTCTGTTTCGACATCTGAATTTGACACTTTCTCCAGACAAGCAAAACATACAGATATGGGCCTCGGGTGTCCAAGCCACCAAGGAAAACAGGGAACCTCATGCATTTCCGAAAAGAGGACACCCGTGGGAATCCACAGAGGTATGATTTGCGCAAATCAGCCCAGACTTTATTACCCAGACACCCCTGCAAAGTCCGAAATGTGGGAAAAAAACGCATTTTCTGCCCATTTCACTCGGCGCACCCATTGAAACACGCTGCAAACACCAGTTCCACGTTCCCACAGGTGTCCCGATGAAAACGGTACCTCACATGTGTGGGTGCACCTACCTGGGCGCCAAGGGGAAAGCCTAAAACACAGGTAACCCCAAGTCTGTTTCGACACCTGAATTTGACACTTTCTCCAGACAAGCACAACATATAGATAGGGGTCTCGGGGGTCCAAGACACCAAGGAAAACAGGGAAACCTATATATTTCCGAAAAGAGGACACCCGTGGGAATCCGTAGAGGTATGATTTGTGCAAATCGGCCCAGAATATATTACCCAGACAACCCTGCAAAGTCCGAAATGTGGGAAAAAAAACGCATTTTCCGCACATTTCACACAGCGCACCCATTGAAATACGCCGCCAACAACACATGGCCTACCGTCACGCGTTTCCACAGGTGTCCGGATGAAAACGGTACCTCACATGTGTGGGTGCACCTACCTGGGCACCAAGGGGAAAGCCTAAAACACAGGTAACCCCAAGTCTGTTTCGACACCTTAACTTGACACTTTCTCCAGACAAGCACAACATACAGATATGGGCCTCGGGTGTCCAAGTCACCAAGTAAAACAGGAAACCCCATGCATTTCCGAAAAGAGGACACCCGTGGGAATCCTCAGAGGTATGATTTGCGCAAATCGGCCCAGAATGTATTACCCAGACACCCCTGCAAAGTCTGAAATGTGGGAAAAAATACACATTTTCTGCACATTTCACTCGGCACACCCAACGAAACACGTCACCAACAACACATGGCCTACCGTCCCGCGTTCCCACAGGTGTCCCGATGAAAACGGTACCTCACATGTGTGGGTGCACCTACCTGGGCGCCAAGGGGAAAGCCTAAAACACAGGTAACTCCAAGTCTGTTTCGACATCTGAATTTGACACTTTCTCCCGACAAGCAAAACATACAGATATGGGCCGCGGGTGTCCAAGCCACCAAGGAAAACAGGGAATCCCATGCATTTCCCAAAAGAGGACACCCGTGGGAATCCACAGACGTATGATTTGCGCAAATCAGCCCAGACTTTATTACCCAGACACCCCTGCAAAGTCCGAAATGTGGAAAAAAAACACATTTTCTGCCCATTTCACTCGGCGCAACCATTGAAACATGCTGCCAACACCAGTTCCGCGATCCCACAGGTGTCCCGATGAAAATGGTACCTCACATGTGTGGGTGCACCTACCTGGGCGCCAAGGGGAAAGCCTAAAACACAGGTAACCCCAAGTCTGTTTCGACACCTGAATTTGATACTTTCTCCAGACAAGCACAACATATAGATATGGGCCTCGGGTGTCCAAGCCACCAAGGAAAACAGGGAACCTCATACATTTCCGAAAGGGAGGACACCCGTGGGAATCCGCATAGATATGATTTCCGCGAATCGGCCCAGAATTTATTACCCAGACACCCCTGCAAAGTCTGAAATGTGGGAAAAAAACGCATTTTCTGCCCATTTCACTCGGCGCAACCATTGAAACATGCTGCCAACACCAGTTCTGCGTTCCCACAGGTGTCCCGATGAAAACGGTACCTCACATGTGTGGGTGCATGTTAGGGAGAATTCTCTGTTTAGGCTGAATTTCCTAACCTAGTGAGTCCCCCAGCAGCTTTGCTGGATTTTTTGGGTTTATTTTTTTCTCCTGCCAAGAGTGAGACTCTTTTACCCTCACTCTTGGGCATGACTTGAGAGTGTTTCTGTGACTTGCAATGTGCTTATGGGCTATTTTTTCCCCATAGGCTATCATTGGTTTTTGAATGTGTGTTACACAGCACCCTCAGTGCAATAACACAGGGGTGTCATAGAGACCCCCAAACATAAACTCCCCACCCTGGGACTGACTACTGTCTCCCTGGGTCTGTAAAGTCACCATTGACTTTACTAGTCTTAACTTAGGAACTTAACCAGTACAAACCATCATATTGTGGAAGTACTGGTAGGGGCAATTAGATTGCCCCTGGGTCTGTTGTTGAGGGGGTACTGTCCCGTCCCCCCTCGCCGAGTTTCTGGCTGGTGGCAGTGGATACCACGGAAATATTCCACCGGAATATTTCCCAATGTGATTTCCCATTGATTTTAATGCACCACTTTTTGGTGCAATGTTAAAGATACTGCCGGTTTATTTATTTAATATAAATTCACCGTTTGGGATTTTTTGCCAGAACTCGCTGCCAAAATGGCGTCTAGGTTCACTTCAGTAACCCTGAACCCGAGTCGAGCCTTTGTTCCACTTTTGGCGGGCTTCTGCACAGAAGCCCTCCAAAGTGGTGCCATTCTGTCTGGGTACCACAGGGGGTGTGGGAGGGGGTTTAGGCACCCTGGACTGAGTTGCCTTGCCAACTCATGTCGCACTCTGGTGTGATTGGCCCAAGTGGTGAGCCACCCCGCTCACCACTTAGCATGTTTGAGTGACAGCTAGGCTGTATGAATGGGGGTTTGCTGCATAAAAGCAGGGTTTTTGGGACTGGTTCTTCAGAAGTAGCCACATGACCTAAGAAGCCGAAGAGGGAGAAGCCGAGCCGACCTGCCAAGACGACACCACCGGTCGAGCCCTGCGGAACCGTCTCACCACTTTTCCCAACGACAGAGGAGATCTCCCGCCTGGAGAGTCTTCTTCCCTTGACTGGTGGGGACAACCAGTTTCTGCCTTCTTTTCGCCGCCCTGAAGCATCTCGTGGCCGCCTTGCCTGTGCCAAGCACCCCGGCAACCGGGATACCACTTTTTACCTCAACCGCAAAAGAGGGGTAACATCCTTTTAACCGGAAAAACTCCACGGCTGGTTTCTTCCCTGGTAGTGCAACGACCTTCAGCTTTCCTCCACCACGAGATCTTCTCCTCCTCTGGACGACGCCGCGACTTGCACCCACTACCAGGAACAACTGCCACCGCTGGAGGATCCTTTCCATTTTAAAGGTACCGTGTTCTGCCCGGCTTCCCTTGCCACCGATTGTACGGGGTAGATTTAGCCCTCGGCTCTCGACCCTGGGTAAGCCTGGGACACCCTAACTAAACTTTTATAAACTTGGTAAAACCTTTTCTACTCACCTGTAAAGACTTGTGACATTGTGTGATCTTGGGCATCTTTTCGCCTGGCTTTCCCTAGAGTGGGCCTGGCAACCGAACTTCCTCGCTCCTCAATAGACTGCCTTTCTAAACTCACTGTGGATCTCTGAAAAGTGTTTTGCCTTGCTGTTTCCATTACTTCTGCCTTTTCCCTCCCTTTTTAACTCACTTGTTGGAGTGCCATCTAACGATAAGCGCTCACCTCTGTTTGGAAATAAGTGGTGTTAACTTAGACTTGTCCAACAAATAACTAGGGATGTACACATAAGTAATAGTGACTGTGTTTTGACTTACTTACCTTTTCTGTGCTAGTGTAATTTATGAGTGTGTCTTTTAAATAAATAATTATTTTCTTTTACACCTAGCTCTGGTCAGTGTTTGCTTGCACTACTGTGCCTCTGTACCTATTATGTATGCTCTGTATACTGCCTAACTCTTATTGAGGGAAGTCTGACTGCTCAGCCACAGCTACCAGGTAAATCTGGGTGGTACAGACTGCTACCAAGTGGGTTTACTGCCAAACACCTGTAGTCTTAAATCTTTTGCAGTGGTCCCAGAGGGAACTGCACAGGTTTCTGTCTAACACTGGTGTACAGCGGTGGGATTTGTATTGAGCATACACTTTAGTGTACTTTTGAGATACCTTAGTGCAACTAACCACAAAGCTTAAGCACAAAAAGAAAAAGTCATTTTCTAACCTGTCTGCTATGGAAAGTTATAGTCAAGAGTCCCTTGCTACAAAAACTGCTGATTGTTTAAGACTTCTCTGTAAGCATAAGAATCTCATGACTAAAGGAAAGAAAATGGAGCTAATATAAAGGTTGTTAGAAAACCAAAGTCTGGATGATGGTTCAGAGGAACCTACCACTCCAGCAAATGTAGAGAACAGCAATGATATTGATATTGAACAAAGTATTGATGATCTTGGGTCAGAACCAGAAGAGGAGGATGAAACTATTGTAGATGTTCCCTCTAGGCCTCTGTCTGATCTACCAGCTGTACCTACTGGGCCTTTGCCAGGTCCCACATTTGGTCCTCAGTACTATGAACTGGAGAAAATGAAACTTGAATTAGAGTACAAGAAACTTAATGCTCAAACTGACAAAGAACTAAGGCTAAGAGAAATGGAGCTCAAGTATGAGCTAGAAATGAAGAAATTGTCTGTTGAGAATGCTTCTCTCTCTGGCTCCTCTAGAAGTTACAGTCCTAAAAGACCCCGGATGCCTAAAGAATTGATTGGTATGTATGAGCCTAAGTTGGATGTGTTGGATTGGTTGTCTATGTTTGAGTATAATCATGGGCTCCAGAACATCACAGGTAATGAGTTACTCACCTGGTTGTTCTCTAGGCTCCCCCCTGTTGCGACTGATGCGGTAATGGAGTTGGGGGAGGAGGATAGGAAAGAGAATGAATGTGTGAAACTAGCTTTGATAGCTAGGTTTGGGAAGACCCCTTCCCAGTATCTTAAGAGGTTTAGAAGCCTCAAAAAGCATGATGGTACCCCTTGGGCTACCTGGGTGTGTGAAGGGTTGAACAACTTAGAGGGATGGATTAAGGGTTACAAAGTGAACACTTATGAAGGAATGAGAAATCTTGTAATGATGGAGTCAATTTATGACGCCTGCTCTCCTGAGCTCACATAGCACTTGGCTGATTCACGGGAATTAGATCCTAGAAAGCTAGCTAAGGCTGCTGACTTGTGGGTTGCCAACAGGGCTACTCACAAGGATTCTGGGGTAACTCAGAAGAAGGATGAGGGGAGGCAACCTAAGAAAGACTCCAAAGAGAATTCTAATAATTCCAATTCCAAAGAGGGCCCCAAACCACACCATAAGGGTAAGCCACCTGGGAAACCACAGCAGAGTAGTATATATTCTGGTGCCAAACCAAAAGGAGGTCAGAACAAGCCTCCATTCCAAAGGGCCTTTGGATCCTGTTATGTTTGTAAGGCTACTGACCATGTGAAAGGAGATCCCAGATGTAAGGGTAAACCTTCAGGGGTCCAGCTTGTCTCCTTAGCCTTCGCTCCAGAGGAGGGAGTCCCTATGGCAAGTGGAAACTTTCTACTACTGGCTGATGAACCCACTGGAGTCTCAGCCAGTGTTTCTTTAGTCTCTCTGGGGTTGTGGGAACAACAGAATTTAGATGTCTATAATTCTATCCCAGATAATACTAAAGAGTATTATAAGGACAGTGTCCACGTGAATGGTCAGGAGACTCCTGCCATCAGGGACACTGGGGCCAGCATAACTGTGGTGGATGAATCATTTTTCAAGGCAGAGGATGTTGCTAAGGCACCCAAATGCCTCACCAAGTTAGCTGGAGGGCCTCTGCAGATGTGTCCCCAGTTACCAGTTCTCATCCAATGTAATGATATGGCTGTGAAAATACCTGTCAGTATACAATGTGAAGTACCAGGAAGGGTTCTGTTGGGTAATGACCTGAAAGCTCTTGGAGTTGTGAAACATACCCCCAGACCTCCTAGTAAAAGGTTACAGGAGCTCACCAAACCTGCAAGAGAGAAAACCCTGCGAGGTTTATCTCAGGAGAATATGACAGAAATCACTCCTCTTCCACTGGAGCAACTTACTGCAGTAACAACCAGATCAGGAGCAAAGGGGCAACCCAAGACTCCTAGAAAAAAACCTACAGCAAGCACTCCAGTGCTTCCAACAAGGACTTCCCCGAGGTTGTCCAAAGTTACACCTGTACCTCCACCTCCAGCTGAGGCTGAGAGGGAGGTACAACCCTGTCTGGTTGAACTAGACTCTGAAGAAGAGCTAGTAGGAGGCCCAGAACTTATTGGAGACCTGGACCCGGCTGACCATCCTGAGCTGCAGTCTTTACTGGCAGAAGGTGGACCCAGCAGGTCAGCTTTTCGTAAGGGACACAGAGAATGTCCAACTCTGGAGGGCCTTCGCCAACAGGCAGCTTCTCAGGCTGATGGGCAAGAGCCTGGGAAGTATAGGTTACACTGGGAAGATGGCTTCTTCTACAGTGAACCAACTGGATCTGAACCTGGAGCCTACCAACGCCTGGTAGTGCCCCAAGAGAACAGACAACAGTTCTTGCAACTAGCCCACGAGATTCCTTTGGCTGGTCACTTGAGTTTCAAGAAGACCAAGGAAAGGCTCTCTCTCTACTTTTATTGGCCAAAGATGGGGGCTGAAGTAGATAGATATTGCAGGAGCTGCCATACCTGCCAGACTTCTGGTAAGGTTGGTTCCAAGAATGTGGCACCTTTAGTGCCTCTCCCAGTTGTGGGAGTCCCATTTGAGAGGGTAGGGATTGACATTGTTGGTCCCCTTGATCCCCCAACCTCCTCAGGCAACAAGTTTATCCTTGTTGTAGTAGACCATGCTACTAGGTACCCTGAGGCAATTCCTATGAGGACTGTTACAGCTCCGGCTGTAGCTAAGGCCCTCCTTGTTATTTTTACCAGGGTTGGGTTTCCTAAGGAGGTGATCTCTGACAGGGGGTCAAATTTTATGTCCCACTACATGAAAGCCATGTGGAAAACCTGCGGAGTTACCTACAAGTTCTCAACCGCATACCACCCTCAGACAAACGGGTTGGTAGAAAGGTTTAACAGAACCATGAAGAGCAGGATAGGTGCTTTAGAAGAACCTCTAAAAAAGAAGTGGGACCTTCTACGGCCATGCCTTCTCTTTGCTTATAGAGAAGTCCCTCAGGAGGGAGTAGGTTACTCTCCCTTTGAACTTCTCTATGGCCATCCAGTCAGAGGCCCCTTGGCCCTGATTAAGGAGGGGTTGGAGAGTGCTCCTTCCCCCAAGCCAGTCAGAGTGACTGACTATGTGATAGGTCTCCGAAGGAGAATGTCACACATGATGGCAGAAGCAAGTGACAACTTGAAAGCTGGGCAAGCTCTGATCAAACATTGGCATGATCAGAAGGCTAACATGGTTGAGTTTACTCAAGACCAGCTAGTTCTAGTTATGCTTCCAACAAGGCAGAGGGCCTTGCAAGACAAATGGATGGGACCCTTCAAGGTTGTGGGAAAACTTGGAGAGGTCAACTATCTGGTGGATCTGGGCAAACCTAGGGAAGCTCCCAGAGTCTTCCACACCAACCGCCTCGAAGCGTATGTCTCTAGACCAGAAGTAGGAGCCTTGCTTCTAGCTTCATCAGAAGAGGAAGAGGAGAGTGAAGCTCTACCTGACCTCCTGAGAGGCTTACCTTTGGACGAAAAGGTTGAAGGAGTTAATCTCTCTTCAGATCTGACCCCTGAGCAACAGGAGGAGTGCAAAGCTATGTTAAATCAGTTTGCCCCCCCTGTTCTCACTTTCACAAGGCTTGACCCCTTGGGGACAGCATGATATACTCACTGGTGACTGTCTGCCAGTCAAAAGCAGAGGATACAGAATGTCAGAACATGTCAGAACCCACATCAAAGGTGAGGTCAAGAAGATGCTTGATCTCGGGGTAATAGAGCCCTCTACTAGTCCATGGTCTAGCCCAGTGGTGTTAGTAGCAAAGGCAGGATCCAAAGAGTTGAGATTCTGTGTGGACTATAGAGCTCTTAATGCAGTCACCAAGACTAATGCCCACCCTTTGCCAAGGACAGATGAGTTGGTGGATAAACTTGGTACAGCCAGGTACCTCAGCACACTGGACCTTACGTCAGGCTATTGGCAAATAGCCCTGACAGACCATGCCAACGAGAAAACTGCATTTTCTACCCCAGTTGGCCTATACCAATTCATGGTTATGCCTTTTGGACTAAAAAATGCACCTGCAACATTCCAAAGGATGGTGAACCAAGTTCTAGCTGGGATGGAGGACTTCTGCATGGCATACTTGGATGACATTGCAGTCTTCAGCCACTCCTGGGAGGAACTTGTGAACCACTTAGGACATGTTTTGCAGGCTCTTGAGCAGGCCGATCTGACCATAAAGGCAAGCAAATGCCAAATTGGACAGAGTAAAGTGGTCTACCTTGGACATGAGGTAGGAGGTGGTGAGATAAGGCCTTTGCTCAGCAAGATTGACGCTGTGCAAAATTGGACAACACCTACTACTCAGACCCAGGTGAGAGCCTTCTTAGGCCTCACTGGGTACTACAGGAATTTCATTGAGAACTATGGGACCATAGCTTCTCCTCTGAATGTGATATCCTCTCCAAAATTCCCTAAGAAGGTCAAATGGAATGAGGAATGCAATCAGGCCTTTGAAAACCTGAAGAAAGCTCTTTGCCAAGTTCCAGTACTCCGAGCTCCTGACTACCACCAAACTTTCATTGTACAAACTGATGCTTCCAATGTAGGTATAGGTGCAGTTCTTAGCCAACTGGATGAGAAGGGTAGGGAACACCCCATTTGCTTCATCAGTAGAAAACTGAAGGATCCTGAAACAAGGTGGGCAACAATAGAAAGAGAATGCTTTGCTATTGTGTGGGCACTGAAGAAGTTTAGGCCATACTTGTATGGTTCTACTTTTGTCATTCAGACTGACCACCAACCCTTGAGATGGTTAATGCAAATGAAAGGGGAAAATCCAAAACTATTGAGATGGTCAATCTGCCTCCAGGGGTTTGATTTCACCATTGAGCACAGGTCAGGGTGTCACCATCAAAATGCTGATGGACTCTCTAGGATGTATGTCATCGACTAGAGGTATGAGGTTCATCCAGGAGTGGATTAAATCCTCCTGTCCCTTAGTCTGGGGGGGGCGAGTGTTAGGGAGAATTCTCTGTTTAGGCTGAATTTCCTAACCTAGTGAGTCCCCCAGCAGCTTTGCTGGATTTTTTGGGTTTATTTTTTTCTCCTGCCAAGAGTGAGACTCTTTTACCCTCACTCTTGGGCATGACTTGAGAGTGTTTCTGTGACTTGCGATGTGCTTATGGGTTATGGGGTATTTTTTCCCCATAGGCTATCATTGGTTTTTGAATGTGTGTTACACAGCACCCTCAGTGCAATAACACAGGGGTGTCATAGAGACCCCCAAACATAGACTCCACACCCTGGGAGTGACTACTGTCTCCCTGGGCCTGTAAAGTCACCATTGACTTTACTAGTCTTAACTTAGGAACTTAACCAGTACAAACCATCATACTGTGGAAGTACTGGTAGGGGCAATTAGATTGCCCCTGGGTCTGTTGTTGAGGGGGTACTGTCCCGTCCCGCCTCGCTGAGTTTCTGGCTGGTGGCAGTGGATACCACGGAAATATTCCACCGGAATATTTCCCAATGGGATTTCCCATTGATTTTAATGCACCACTTTTTGGTGCAATGTTAAAGATACTGCCGGTTTATTTATTTAATATAAATTCACCGTTTGGGATTTTTTGCCAGAACTCGCTGCCAAAATGGCGTCTAGGTTCACTTCAGTAACCCTGAACCCGAGTCGAGCCTTTGTTCCACTTTTGGCGGGCTTCTGCACAGAAGCCCTCCAAAGTGGTGCCATTCTGTCTGGGTACCACAGGGGGTGTGGGAGGGGGTTTAGGCACCCTGGACTGAGTTGCCTTGCCAACTCATGTCGCACTCTGGTGTGATTGGCCCAAGTGGTGAGCCACCCCGCTCCCCACTTAGCAAGTTTGAGTGACAGCTAGGCTGTATGAATGGGGGTTTGCTGCATAAAAGCAGGGTTTTTGGGACTGGTTCTTCAGAAGTCGCCACATGACCTAAGAAGCCGAAGAGGGAGAAGCCGAGCCGACCTGCCAAGACGACACCACCGGTCGAGCCCTGCGGAACCGTCTCACCACTTTTCCCAACGACAGAGGAAATCTCCCGCCTGGAGAGTCTTCTTCCCTTGACTGGTGGGGACAACCAGTTTCTGCCTTCTTTTCGCCGCCCTGAAGCATCTCGTGGCCGCCTTGCCTGTGCCAAGCACCCCGGCAACCGGGATACCACTTTTTACCTCAACCGCGAAAGAGGGGTAACATCCTTTTAACCGGAAAAACTCCACGGCTGGTTTCTTCCCTGGTAGTGCAACGACCTTCAGCTTTCCTCCACAACGAGATCTTCTCCTCCTCTGGACGCCGCCGCGACTTGCACCCACTACCAGGAACAACTGCCACCGCTGGAGGATCCTTTCCATTTTAAAGGTACCGTGTTCTGCCCGGCTTCCCTTGCCACCGATTGTACGGGGTAGATTTAGCCCTCGGCTCTCGACCCTGGGTAAGCCTGGGACACCCTAACTAAACTTTTATAAACTTGGTAAAACCTTTTCTACTCACCTGTAAAGACTTGTGACATTGTGTGATCTTGGGCATCTTTTCGCCTGGCTTTCCCTAGAGTGGGCCTGGCAACCGAACTTCCTCGCTCCTCAATAGACTGCCTTTCTAAACTCACTGTGGATCTCTGAAAAGTGTTTTGCCTTGCTGTTTCCATTACTTCTGCCTTTTCCCTCCCTTTTTAACTCACTTGTTGGAGTGCCATCTAACGATAAGCGCTCACCTCTGTTTGGAAATAAGTGGTGTTAACTTAGACTTGTCCAACAAATAACTAGGGAAGTACACATAAGTAATAGTGACTGTGTTTTGACTTACTTACCTTTTCTGTGCTAGTGTAATTTATGAGTGTGTCTTTTAAATAAATAATTATTTTCTTTTACACCTAGCTCTGGTCAGTGTTTGCTTGCACTACTGTGCCTCTGTACCTATTATGTATGCTCTGTATACTGCCTAACTCTTATTGAGGGAAGTCTGACTGCTCAGCCACAGCTACCAGGTAAATCTGGGTGGTACAGACTGCTACCAAGTGGGTTTACTGCCAAACACCTGTAGTCTGAAATCTTTTGCAGTGGTCCCAGAGGGAACTGCACAGGTTTCTGTCTAACACTGGTGTACAGCGGTGGGATTTGTATTGAGCATACACTTTAGTGTACTTTTGAGATACCTTAGTGCAACTAACCACAAAGCTTAAGCACAAAAAGAAAAAGTCATTTTCTAACCTGTCTGCTATGGAAAGTTATAGTCAAGAGTCCCTTGCTACAAAAACTGCTGATTGTTTAAGACTTCTCTGTAAGCATAAGAATCTCATGACTAAAGGAAAGAAAATGGAGCTAATATAAAGGTTGTTAGAAAACCAAAGTCTGGATGATGGTTCAGAGGAACCTACCACTCCAGCAAATGTAGAGAACAGCAATGATATTGATATTGAACAAAGTATTGATGATCTTGGGTCAGAACCAGAAGAGGAGGATGAAACTATTGTAGATGTTCCCTCTAGGCCTCTGTCTGATCTACCAGCTGTACCTACTGGGCCTTTGCCAGGTCCCACATTTGGTCCTCAGTACTATGAACTGGAGAAAATGAAACTTGAATTAGAGTACAAGAAACTTAATGCTCAAACTGACAAAGAACTAAGGCTAAGAGAAATGGAGCTCAAGTATGAGCTAGAAATGAAGAAATTGTCTGTTGAGAATGCTTCTCTCTCTGGCTCCTCTAGAAGTTACAGTCCTAAAAGACCCTGGATGCCTAAAGAATTGATTGGTATGTATGAGCCTAAGTTGGATGTGTTGGATTGGTTGTCTATGTTTGAGTATAATCATGGGCTCCAGAACATCACAGGTAATGAGTTACTCACCTGGTTGTTCTCTAGGCTCCCCCCTGTTGCGACTGATGCGGTAATGGAGTTGGGGGAGGAGGATAGGAAAGAGTATGAATGTGTGAAACTAGCTTTGATAGCTAGGTTTGGGAAGACCCCTTCCCAGTATCTTAAGAGGTTTAGAAGCCTCAAAAAGCATGATGGTACCCCTTGGGCTACCTGGGTGTGTGAAGGGTTGAACAACTTAGAGGGATGGATTAAGGGTTACAAAGTGAACACTTATGAAGGAATGAGAAATCTTGTAATGATGGAGTCAATTTATGACGCCTGCTCTCTTGAGCTCAGATAGCACTTGGCTGATTCACGGGAATTAGATCCTAGAAAGCTAGCTAAGGCTGCTGACTTGTGGGTTGCCAACAGGGCTACTCACAAGGATTCTGGGGTAACTCAGAAGAAGGATGAGGGGAGGCAACCTAAGAAAGACTCCAAAGAGAATTCTAATAATTCCAATTCCAAAGAGGGCCCCAAACCACACCATAAGGGTAAGCCACCTGGGAAACCACAGCAGAGTAGTATACATTCTGGTGCCAAACCAGAAGGAGGTCAGAACAAGCCTCCATTCCAAAGGGCCTTTGGATCCTGTTATGTTTGTAAGGCTACTGACCATGTGAAAGGAGATCCGAGATGTAAGGGTAAACCTTCAGGGGTCCAGCTTGTCTCCTTAGCCTTCGCTCCAGAGGAGGGAGTCCCTATGGCAAGTGGAAACTTTCTACTACTGGCTGATAAACCCACTGGAGTCTCAGCCAGTGTTTCTTTAGTCTCTCTGGGGTTGTGGGAACAACAGAATTTAGATGTCTATAATTCTATCCCAGATAATACTAAAGAGTATTATAAGGACAGTGTCCACGTGAATGGTCAGGAGACTCCTGCCATCAGGGACACTGGGGCCAGCATAACTGTGGTGGATGAATCATTTTTCAAGGCAGAGGATGTTGCTAAGGCACCCAAATGCCTCACCAAGTTAGCTGGAGGGCCTCTGCAGATGTGTCCCCAGTTACCAGTTCTCATCCAATGTAATGATATGGCTGTGAAAATACCTGTCAGTATACAATGTGAAGTACCAGGAAGGGTTCTGTTGGGTAATGACCTGAAAGCTCTTGGAGTTGTGTCACATACCCCCAGATCTCCTAGTAAAAGGTTACAGGAGCTCACCAAACCTGCAAGAGAGAAAACCCTGCGAGGTTTATCTCAGGAGATGATGACAGAAATCACTCCTCTTCCACTGGAGCAACTTACTGCAGTAACAACCAGATCAGGAGCAAAGGGGCAACCCAAGACTCCTAGAAAAAAACCTACAGCAAGCACTCCAGTGCTTCCAACAAGGACTTCCCCGAGGTTGTCCAAAGTTACACCTGTACCTCCACCTCCAGCTGAGGCTGAGAGGGAGGTACAACCCTGTCTGGTTGAACTAGACTCTGAAGAAGAGCTAGTAGGAGGCCCAGAACTTATTGGAGACCTGGACCCGGCTGACCATCCTGAGCTGCAGTCTTTACTGGCAGAAGGTGGACCCAGCAGGTCAGCTTTTCGTAAGGGACACAGAGAATGTCCAACTCTGGAGGGCCTTCGCCAACAGGCAGCTTCTCAGGCTGATGGGCAAGAGCCTGGGAAGTATAGGTTACACTGGGAAGATGGCCTCTTCTACAGTGAACCAACTGGATCTGAACCTGGAGCCTACCAACGCCTGGTAGTGCCCCAAGAGAACAGACAACAGTTCTTGCAACTAGCCCACGAGATTCCTTTGGCTGGTCACTTGAGTTTCAAGAAGACCAAGGAAAGGCTCTCTCTCTACTTTTATTGGCCAAAGATGGGGGCTGAAGTAGATAGATATTGCAGGAGCTGCCATACCTGCCAGACTTCTGGTAAGGTTGGTTCCAAGAATGTGGCACCTTTAGTGTCTCTCCCAGTTGTGGGAGTCCCATTTGAGAGGGTAGGGATTGACATTGTTGGTCCCCTTGATCCCCCAACCTCCTCAGGCAACAGGTTTATCCTTGTTGTAGTAGACCATGCTACTAGGTACCCTGAGGCAATTCCTATGAGGACTGTTACAGCTCCGGCTGTAGCTAAGGCCCTCCTTGGTATTTTTACCAGGGTTGGGTTTCCTAAGGAGGTGATCTCTGACAGGGGGTCAAATTTTATGTCCCACTACATGAAAGCCATGTGGAAAACCTGCGGAGTTACCTACAAGTTCTCAACCGCATACCACCCTCAGACAAACGGGTTGGTAGAAAGGTTTAACAGAACCATGAAGAGCATGATAGGTGCTTTAGAAGAACCTCTAAAAAAGAAGTGGGACCTTCTACTGCCATGCCTTCTCTTTGCTTATAGAGAAGTCCCTCAGGAGGGAGTAGGTTACTCTCCCTTTGAATTTCTCTATGGCCATCCAGTCAGAGGCCCCTTGGCCCTGATTAAGGAGGGGTTGGAGAGTGCTCCTTCCCCCAAGCCAGTCAGAGTGACTGACTATGTGATAGGTCTCCGAAGGAGAATGTCACACATGATGGCAGAAGCAGTGACAACTTGAAAGCTGGGCAAGCTCTGATCAAACATTGGCATGATCAGAAGGCTAACATGGTTGAGTTTACTCAAGACCAGCTAGTTCTAGTTATGCTTCCAACAAGGCAGAGGGCCTTGCAAGACAAATGGATGGGACCCTTCAAGGTTGTGGGAAAACTTGGAGAGGTCAACTATCTGGTGGATCTGGGCAAACCTAGGGAAGCTCCCAGAGTCTTCCACACCAACCGCCTCAAAGTGTATGTCTCTAGACCAGAAGTAGGAGCCTTGCTTCTAGCTTCATCAGAAGAGGAAGAGGAGAGTGAAGCTCTACCTGACCTCCTGAGAGGCTTACCTTTGGACGAAAAGGTTGAAGGAGTTAATCTCTCTTCAGATCTGACCCCTGAGCAACAGGAGGAGTGCAAAGCTATGTTAAATCAGTTTGCCCCCCTGTTCTCACTTTCACAAGGCTTGACCCCTTGGGGACAGCATGATATACTCACTGGTGACTGTCTGCCAGTCAAAAGCAGAGGATACAGAATGTCAGAACATGTCAGAACCCACATCAAAGGTGAGGTCAAGAAGATGCTTGATCTCGGGGTAATAGAGCCCTCTACTAGTCCATGGTCTAGCCCAGTGGTGTTAGTAGCAAAGGCAGGATCCAAAGAGTTGAGATTCTGTGTGGACTATAGAGCTCTTAATGCAGTCACCAAGACTACGGCCCACCCTTTGCCAAGGACAGATGAGTTGGTGGATAAACTTGGTACAGCCAGGTACCTCAGCACACTGGACCTTACATCAGGCTATTGGCAAATAGCCCTGACAGACCATGCCAAGGAGAAAACTGCATTTTCTACCCCAGTTGGCCTATACCAATTCAAGGTTATGCCTTTTGGACTAAAAAATGCACCTGCAACATTCCAAAGGATGGTGAACCAAGTTCTAGCTGGGATGGAGGACTTCTGCATGGCATACTTGGATGACATTGCAGTCTTCAGCCACTCCTGGGAGGAACTTGTGAACCACTTAGGACATGTTTTGCAGGCTCTTGAGCAGGCCGATCTGACCATAAAGGCAAGCAAATGCCAAATTGGACAGAGTAAAGTGGTCTACCTTGGACATGAGGTAGGAGGTGGTGAGATAAGGCCTTTGCTCAGCAAGATTGAAGCTGTGCAAAATTGGACAACACCTACTACTCAGACCCAGGTGAGAGCCTTCTTAGGCCTCACTGGGTACTACAGGAATTTCATTGAGAACTATGGGACCATAGCTTCTCCTCTGAATGTGATATCCTCTCCAAAATTCCCTAAGAAGGTCAAATGGAATGAGGAATGCAATCAGGCCTTTGAAAACCTGAAGAAAGCTCTTTGCCAAGCTCCAGTACTCCGAGCTCCTGACTACCACCAAACTTTCATTGTACAAACTGATGCTTCCAATGTAGGTATAGGTGCAGTTCTTAGCCAACTGGATGAGAAGGGTAGGGAACACCCCATTTGCTTCATCAGTAGAAAACTGAAGGATCCTGAAACAAGGTGGGCAACAATAGAAAGAGAATGCTTTGCTATTGTGTGGGCACTGAAGAAGTTTAGGCCATACTTGTATGGTTCTACTTTTGTCATTCAGACTGACCACCAACCCTTGAGATGGTTAATGCAAATGAAAGGGGAAAATCCAAAACTATTGAGATGGTCAATCTGCCTCCAGGGGTTTGATTTCACCATTGAGCACAGGTCAGGGTGTCACCATCAAAATGCTGATGGACTCTCTAGGATGTATGTCATCGACTAGAGGTATGAGGTTCATCCAGGAGTGGATTAAATCCTCCTGTCCCTTAGTCTGGGGGGGGGGGGCGAGTGTTAGGGAGAATTCTCTGTTTAGGCTGAATTTCCTAACCTAGTGAGTCCCCCAGCAGCTTTGCTGGATTTTTTGGGTTTATTTTTTTCTCCTGCCAAGAGTGAGACTCTTTTACCCTCACTCTTGGGCATGACTTGAGAGTGTTTCTGTGACTTGCGATGTGCTTATGGGTTATGGGGTATTTTTTCCCCATAGGCTATCATTGGTTTTTGAATGTGTGTTACACAGCACCCTCAGTGCAGTAACACAGGGGTGTCATAGAGACCCCCAAACATAGACTCCACACCCTGGGAGTGACTACTGTCTCCCTGGGCCTGTAAAGTCACCATTGACTTTACTAGTCTTAACTTAG
This sequence comes from Ambystoma mexicanum, assembly GCF_040938575.1. NCBI lineage: Eukaryota > Metazoa > Chordata > Amphibia > Caudata > Ambystomatidae > Ambystoma > Ambystoma mexicanum. The sequence continues at coordinate 751,929,556 of NC_090934.1, read as the reverse complement.
GAACTTAACCAGTACAAACCATCATACTGTGGAAGTACTGGTAGGGGCAATCTATCCCTGGGTCTGTTGTCGAGGGGGTACTGTCCCGTCCCCCCTCGCTGAGTTTCTGGCTGGTGGCAGTGGATACCACGGAAATATTCCACCGGAATATTTCCCAATGGGATTTCCCATTGATTTTAATGCACCACTTTTTGGTGCAATGTTAAAGATACCGCCGGTTTATTTATTTAATATAAATTCACCGGTTGGGATTTTTTGCCAGAACTCGCAGCCACAATGGCGTCTAGGTTCACTTCAGTAACCCTGAACCCGAGTCGAGCCTTTGTTCCACTTTTGGCGGGCTTCTGCACAGAAGCCCTCCAAAGTGGTGCCATTCTGTCTGGGTACCATAGGGGGTGTGGGAGGGGGTTTAGGCACCCTGGACTGAGTCGCTTTGCCAACTCATGTCGCACTCTGGTGTGATTGGCCCAAGTGGTGAGCCACCCCGCTCCCCACTTAGCATGTTTGAGTGACAGCTAGGCTGTATGAATGGGGGTTTGCTGCATAAAAGCAGGGTTTTTGGGACTGGTTCTTCAGAAGTCGCCACCGGGCCTAAGAAGCCGAAGAGGGAGAAGCCGAGCCGACCTGCCAAGACGACACCACCAGTGGAGCCCTGCAGAACCGTCTCACCACTTTTCCCAACGACAGAGGAGATCTCCCGCCTGGAGACTCTTCTTTCCTTGACTGGTGGGGACAACCAGTTTCTGCCTTCTTTTTGCCGCCCTGAAGCATCTCGTGGCCGCCTTGCCTGTGCCAAGCACCCCGGCAACCGGGATACCACTTTTTACCTCAACCGCGAAAGAGGGGTAACATCCTTTTAACCGGAAAAACTCCACGGCTGGTTTCTTCCCTGGTAGTGCAACAACCTTCAGCTTTCCTCCACGATGAGATCTTCTCCTCCTCTGGACGACGCGGTGACTTGCACCCACTACCAGGAACAACTTCCACCGCTGGAGGATCCTTTCCATTTTAAAGGTACCGTGTTCCGCCCGGCTTCCCTTGCCACCGATTGTACGGGGTAGATTTAGCCCTCGGCTCTCGACCCTGGGTAAGCCTGGGACACCCTAACTAAACTTTTCTAAACTTAGTAAAACCTTTTCTACTCACCTGTAAAGACGTGTGGCATTGTGTGATCTTGGGCATCTTTTCACCTGGCTTTCCCTAGAGTGGGCCTGGCAACCGAACTTCCTTGCTCCTCAATAGACTGCCTTTCTAAACTCACTGTGGATCTCTGAAAAGTGTTTTGCCTTGCTGTTTTCATTACTTCTGCCTTTTCCCTCCCTTTTTAACTAACTTGTTGGAGTGCCATCTAACGTTAAGCGCTCACCTCTGTTTGGAAATAAGTGGTGTTAACTTAGACTTGTCCAACAAATAACTAGGGATGTACACATAAGTAATAGTGACTGTGTTTTGACTTACTTACCTTTTCTGTGCTAGTGTAATTTATGAGTGTGTCTTTTAAATAAATAATTATGTACTTTTACACCTAGCTCTGGTCAGTGTTTGCTTGTACTACTGTCCCTCTGTACCTATTATGTATGCTCTGTATACTGCCTAGCTCTTCTTGAGGGAAGTCTGACTGCTCAGCCACAGCTACCAGGTAAATCTGGGTGGTACAGACTGCTATCAAGTGGGTTTACTGCCAAACACCTGTAGTCTTAAATCTTTTGCAGTGGTCCCAGAGGGAACTGCACAGGTTTCTGTCTAACAGTGCACCTACCTGGGCGCCAAGGGGAAAGCCTAAAACACAGGTAACCCCAAGTCTGTTTCGACACCTGAATTTGACACTTTATCCAGACAAGCACAACATACAGATAGGGGTCTTGGGGGTCCAAGACACCAAGGAAAACAGGGAACCCCATACATTTCCAAAAAGAGGACACCCATGGGAATCCGTAGAGGTATATTTTGCGCAAATCGGCCCAGAATATATTACCCAGACAACCCTGCAAAGTCCGAAATGTGGGAATAAAAACGCATTTTCCGCACATTTCACGCAGCGCACCCATTGAAATACGCTGCCAACAACACATGGCCTACCGTCCCGCGTTCCCACAGGTGTCCCGATGAAAACAGTGCCTCATATGTGTGGGGGCACCTACCTGGGTGCCAAGGGGAAAGCCTAAAACACAGGTAACCCCAAGTCTGTTTCGACACCTGAATTTGACACTTTCTCCAGACAAGCACAACATACAGATCGGGGTCTCGGGGGTCCAAGCCACCAAGGAAAACAGGGAACCCCATACATTTCTGAAAAGAGGACACCCGTGGGATTCCGAAGAGATATGATTTGCGCAAATCGGCCCAGAATTTATTATGCAGACACCCCCGCAAAGTCCGAAATGTGGGAAAAAAACGCATTTTCCACACATTTCACTTGGCGCACCCATCGAAACACGCCGCCAACAACACATGGCCTACTGTCCCACGTTCCCACAGGTGTCCGATGAAACCGGTACCTCACATGTGTGGGTGCACCTACCTGGGCGCCAAGGGGAAAGCCTAAAACACAAGTAACCCCAAGTCTTTTTCGACACCTGAATTCGATACTTTCTCCAGACAAGCACAACATACAGATATGGGCCTCGGGTGTCCAAGCCACCAAGGAAAACAGGGAACCTCATGCATTTCCGAAAAGAGGACACCCGTGGGAATCCTCAGAGATATGATTTGCGCAAATCGGCCCAGAATCTATTACCCAGACACCCCTGCAAAGTCCGAAAAGTGGAGAAAAAAAACGCATTTTCTGCACATTTCACTCTGTGCACACATAGAAACGCGCCGCCAACACCACATGGCCTACCGTCCCGTGTTCCCACAGGTGTCCCAATGAAAACGGTACCTCACATGTGTGGGTGCACCTACCTGGGCGGCAAGGGGAAAGCCTAAAACACAGGTAACCCCAAGTCTGTTTCGACACCTGAATTTGACACTTTCTCCAGACAAGCACAACATACAGATATGGGCCCTGGGTGTCCATGCCACCAAGGAAAACAGGCAACCCCATGCATTTCCGAAAAGAGGAAACCCGTGGGAATCCGCAGAGGTATGATTTGTGCAAATCGGCAGAGAATTTATTACCCAGACATCCCCGCAAATTCAAAAATGTGGGAAGAAAAACGCATTTTCCGCACATTTGACTGGGCTCACCCATCGAAACACGCTGCCAACAACACATGGCCTACCGTTGCGCATTCCCACGGGTCTCTCAATGAACTCGGTACCTCACATGTGTGGGTGCACCTACCTGGGCGCCAAGGGGAAAGCCTAAAACACAGGTAACCCCAAGTCTGTTTCGACACCTGAATTTGATACTTTCTCCAGACAAGCACAACATACAGATAGGGGTCTTGGGGGTCCAAGACACCAAGGATAACAGGGAACCCCATACATTTCCGAAAAGAGGACACCCGTGGGAATCCGCAGAGATATGATTTGCGCATATCGGCCCAGAATTTATTACCCAGACACCCCTGCAAAGTCCGAAAAGTGGAGAAAAAAAACGCATTTTCTGCACATTTCACTCTGGGCACACATTGAAACGCGCCACCAACAACACATGGCCTACCGTCCCGTATTCCCACAGGTGTCCCAATGAAAACGGTACCTCACATGTGTGGGTGGACCTACCTGGGCGGCAAGGGGAAAGCCTAAAACGCAGGTAACCCCAAGTCTGTTTCGACACCTGAATTTGACACTTTCTCCAGACAAGCACAACATACAGATATGGGCCTCGGGTGTCCATGCCACCAAGGAAAACATGGAACCCCATGCATTTCCGAAAAGAGGAAACCCGTGGGAATCCGCAGAGGTATGATTTGTGCAAATCGGCAGAGAATTTATTACCCAGACATCCCTGCAAAGTCAAAAATGTGGGAAGAAAAACACATTTTCCGCAAATTTCACTGGGCTCACCCATCGAAAAACGCTGCCAACAACACATGGCCTACCGTCCCGCGTTCCCACAGGTCTCTCGATGAACACGGTACCTCACATGTGTGGGGGCACCTACCTGGGCGCCAAGGGGAAAGCCTAAAACACAGGTAACCCCAAGTCTGTTTCGACACCTGAATTTGACACTTTCTCGGGACAAGCAAAACATACAGATATGGGCCTCGGGTGTCCAAACCACCAAGGAAAACAGGGAACCCCATGCATTTCCGAAAAGGGGACACCTGTGGGAATCCGCAGAGGTATGATTTGAGCAAATCGGCCCAGAATTTATTACCCAGACACCCCTGCAAAGTCCGAAATGTAGGAAAAAAAATAATTTTCTGCACATTTCACTCGGCACACCCAACGAAACACGTCACCAACAACACATGGCCTACTGTCCCGCGTTCCCACAGGTGTGCCAATGAAAACGGGACCTCACATGTGTGGGTGCACCTACCTGGGCGCCAAGGGGAAAGCCTAAAAAACAGGTAACCCCAAGTCTGTTTTGACACCTGAATTTGACACTTTCTCCAGACAAGAACAACATACAGATATGGGCCTCGGGTGTCCAAACCACCAAGGAAAACAGGAAACCCCATGCATTTCCAAAAAGAGGACACCCGTGGGAATTCGCAGAGGTATGATTTGCGCAAATCGGCCCAGAATTTATTACCCAGACACCCCTGCAAATTCCGAAATGTGGGGAAAAAAAACGTATTTTCCGCACATTTCACTCGGCGCACCCATCAAAACACACCGCCAACAAAACATGGCCCACCGTCCCGCGCTCCCACTGGTGTCCCGATGAAAACGATACCTCACATGTGTGGGTGCACCTACGTGGGCGCCAAGGGGAAAGCCTAAAACACAGGTAACCCCAAATCTGTTTCGACACCTGAATTTGACACTTTCTCCAGACAAGCACAACATACAGATATGGGCCTCGGGTGTCCAAGCCACCAAGGAAAACAGGGAACCCCATGCATTTCCGAAATGAGGATACCCGTGGGAATCTGCAGAGGTATGATTTGCGCAAATCGGCCCAGAATTTATTACCTAGACACCCCCGCAAAGTCCGAAATGTGGAAAACAAAACACATTTTCCATACATTTCACTCTGCGCACCCATCAAAACACCCCGCCATCAACACATGGCCTACCGTCCCGCATTTCCACAGGTGTCCCAATGAAAACGGTACCTCACATGTGTGGGTGCACCTACCTGGGCGCCAAGGGGAAAGCCTAAAACACAGGTAACCCCAAGTCTGTTTCGACATCTGAATTTGACACTTTCTCCAGACAAGCAAAACATGCAGATATGGGCCTCGGGTGTCCAAGCCACCAAGGAAAACAAGGAACCCCATGCATTTCCGAAAAGAGGACACCTGTGGGAATCTGCAGAGGTATGATTTGCGCAAATCGGCCCAGAATGTATTACCCAGACACCCCTGCAAATTCCGGAATGTGGGAAAAAAAACGTATTTTCCGCACATTTCACTCGGCGCACACATCGAAACACGCCGCCAACAACACATGGCCTACCGTCCCGGGTTCCCACAGGTGTCCCGATGAAAGCGGTACCTCATGTGTGGGTGCACCTACCTGAGCGCCAAGTGGATAGCCTAAAACATAGGTAATCCCAAGTCTGTTTCGACACCTGAATTTGACATTTTCTCCAGATAAGCACAACATACAGATATGGGCCTCGGGTGTCCAAGCCACCAAGGAAAACAGAGAACCCCATGCATTTCCGAAAAGAGGACACCAGTGGGAATCCGCAGAGGTATGATTTGCGCAAATTGGCCCAGAATATATTACCCAGACACCCCTACAAAGTCTGAAATGTGGGGAAAAAAACGCATTTTCCGCACGTTTCACTGCGCTCACCCATCGAAACACGCTGCCAACAACACATGGCCTACCGTCCCGAGTTCCCACAGGTGTACCGATGAAAATGGTACCTCACATGTGTGGGTGCACCCACCTGGGTGCCAAGGGGAAAGCCTAAAACACAGGTAACCCCAAGTCTGTTTCGACACCTGAATTTGACACTTTCTCCAGACAAGCACAACATACAGATATGGGCCTCGGGTGTCCAAGCCACCAAGGAAAACAGGGAACCCCATGCATTTCCGAAAAGAGGACACCGTTGGGAATCCGCAGAGGTATGATTTGCGCAAATCGGCCCAGAATTTATTACCCAGACACCCCTGCAAATTCTAAAATGTGGGAAAGAAATACATTTTCTGCACATTTCACTCGGCACACCCAACGAAAGACGTCACCAACAACACATGGCCTACCGTCCCGCGTTCCCAGAGGTGTCCCAATGAAAACGGCACCTCACATGTGTGGGTGCACCTACCTGGGCGCCAAGGGAAAGCCTAAAACACAGGTAACCCCAAGTCTGTATCGACACCTGAATTTGACACTTTCTCCAGACAAGCACAACATACAGATATGGGCCTCGGGTGTCCAAGCCACCAAGGAAAACAGGGAACCCCATGTATTTCCGAAAAGAGGACACCCGTGGGAATCCGCAGAGGTATGATTTGCGCAAATCGGCCCAAAATGTATTACCCAGACACCCACGCAAATTCCGGAATGTCGGAAAAAAAACGTATTTTCCGCACATTTCACTCGGCGCACACATCGAAACACGCCGCCAACAAAACATGGCCTACCGTCCCGCGTTCCCACAGGTGTCCGAATGAAAACGGCACCTCACATGTGTGGGTGCACCTACCTGGGCGCCAAGGGAAAGCCTAAAACACAGGTAACCCCAAGTCTGTATCGACACCTGAATTTGACACTTTCTCCAGACAAGCACAACATACAGATATGGGCCTCGGGTGTCCAAGCCACCAAGGAAAACAGGGAACCCCATGCATTTCCAAAAAGAGGACACCCGTGGGAATCCGCAAAGGTATGATTTGCGCAAATCGGCTGAGAATTTATTACCCAGACAACCCTGCAAAGTCCGAAATGTGGGGAAAAAAATGCATTTTCCGCACATTTCACTTAGCGCACCCATCGAAACACACCGCCAACAACACATGGTCTACCGTCCCACGTTCCCACAGGTGTCCCGATGAAAACGGTACCTCACATGTGTGGGTGCACCTACCTGGGCGGCAAGGGGAAAGCCTAAAACACAGGTAACCCCAAGTCTGTTTCGACACCTGAATTTGACACTTTCTCCAGACAAGCACAACATACAGATATGGGCCTCGGGTGTCCATGCCACCAAGGAAAACAGGGAACCCCATGCATTTTCGAAAAGCGGAAATCCGTGGGAATCCGCAGAGGTATGATTTGTGCAAATCAGCAGAGAATTTATTACCCAGACACCTCCGCAAATTCCAAAATGTGGGGAGAAAAACACATTTTCCGCACATTTCACTTGGCGCACCCATCGAAACACGCCGCCAACAAAACATAGCCTACTGTCCCGCGTTCCCACAGGTGTCCCGATGAAAACGGTACCTCATGTGTGGGTGCACCTACCTGGGCACCAAGGGGAAAGCCTAAAACACAGCTAACCCCAAGTCTGTTTCGACACCTGAATTTGACACTTTCTCCAGACAAGCACAACATATCGATATGGGCTTTGGGTGTCCAAGCCACCAAGGAAAACAGGGAACCCCATGCATTTCTGGAAAGAGGACACCAGTGGGAATCTGCAGAGGTATGATTTGCGTAAATCGGCCCAGAATTTATTACCCAGACACCCCTGCAAATTCAAAAATGTGGGAAACAAAACGCATTTTCTGCACGTTTCACTGGGCTCACCCATCGAAACACGCTGCCAACAACACATGGCCTACCGTCCCGCATTCCCACAGGTCTCCCGATGAACACGGTACCTCACACGTGTGAGGGCACCTAACTGGGCGCCAAGGGGAAAGCCTAAAACACAGGTACCCCAAGTCTGTTTCGACACCTGAATTTGACACTTTCTCCAGACAAGCACAACATACAGATATGGGCCTCGGGTGTCCAAGCCACCAAGGAAAACAGGGAACCCCATGCATTTCCGAAAAGAGGACACCGTTGGGAATCCGCAGAGGTATGATTTGCACAAATCGGCCCAGAATTTATTACCCAGACACCCCTGCAAATTCTAAAATGTGGGAAAAAACACATTTTCTGCACATTTCACTCGGCACATCCAACGAAACACGTCACCAACAACACATGGCCTACCGTCCCGCGTTCCCAGAGGTGTCCCAATGAAAACGGCACCTCACATGTGTGGGTGCACCGACCTGGGCCCCAAGGGAAAGCCTAAAACACAGGTAACCCCAAGTCTGTATCGACACCTGAATTTGACACTTTCTCCAGACAAGCACAACATACAGATATGGGCCTCAGGTGTCCAAGCCACCAAGGAAAACAGGGAACCCCATGTATTTCCGAAAAGAGGACACCCGTGGGAATCCGCAGAGGTATGATTTGCGCAAATCGGCCCAAAATGTATTACCCAGACACCCACGCAAATTCCGGAATGTGGGAAAAAAAACGTATTTTCCGCACATTTCACTCGGCGCACACATCGAAACACGCCGCCAACAACACATGGCCTACCGTCCCGCGTTCCCACAGGTGTCCCAATGAAAACGGCACCTCACATGTGTGGGTGCACCTACCTGGGCGCCAAGGGAAAGCCTAAAACACAGGTAACCCCAAGTCTGTATCGACACCTGAATTTGACACTTTCTCCAGACAAGCACAACATACAGATATGGGCCTCGGGTGTCCAAGCCACCAAGGAAAACAGGGAACCCCATGCATTTCTGGAAAGCGGACACCAGTGGGAATCCGCAGGGGTATGATTTGTGCAAATCGGCTGAGAATTTATTACCCAGACAACCCTGCAAAGTCCGAAATGTGGGGAAAAAAATGCATTTTCCGCACATTTCACTTAGCGCACCCATCGAAACACACCGCCAACAACACATGGTCTACCGTCCCACGTTCCCACAGGTGTCCTGATGAAAACGGTACCTCACATGTGTGGGTGCACCTACCTGGGCGGCAAGGGGAAAGCCTAAAACACAGGTAACCCCAAGTCTGTTTCGACACCTGAATTTGACACTTTCTCCAGACAAGCACAACATACAGATATGGGCCCTGGGTGTCCATGCCACCAAGGAAAACAGGCAACCCCATGCATTTCCGAAAAGAGGAAACCCGTGGGAATCCGCAGAGGTATGATTTGTGCAAATCGGCAGAGAATTTATTACCCAGACATCCCCGCAAATTCAAAAATGTGGGAAGAAAAACGCATTTTCCGCACATTTGACTGGGCTCACCCATCGAAACACGCTGCCAACAACACATGGCCTACCGTTGCGCATTCCCACGGGTCTCTCAATGAACACGGTACCTCACATGTGTGGGTGCACCTACCTGGGCGCCAAGGGGAAAGCCTAAAACACAGGTAACCCCAAGTCTGTTTCGACACCTGAATTTGATACTTTCTCCAGACAAGCACAACATACAGATAGGGGTCTTGGGGGTCCAAGACACCAAGGATAACAGGGAACCCCATACATTTCCGAAAAGAGGACACCCGTGGGAATCCGCAGAGATATGATTTGCGCATATCGGCCCAGAATTTATTACCCAGACACCCCTGCAAAGTCCGAAAAGTGGAGAAAAAAAACGCATTTTCCGCACATTTCACTCTGGGCACACATTGAAACGCGCCACCAACAACACATGGCCTACCGTCCCGTATTCCCACAGGTGTCCCAATGAAAACGGTACCTCACATGTGTGGGTGGACCTACCTGGGCGGCAAGGGGAAAGCCTAAAACGCTGGTAACCCCAAGTCTGTTTCGACACCTGAATTTGACACTTTCTCCAGACAAGCACAACATACAGATATGGGCCTCGGGTGTCCATGCCACCAAGGAAAACATGGAACCCCATGCATTTCCGAAAAGAGGAAACCCGTGGGAATCCGCAGAGGTATGATTTGTGCAAATCGGCAGAGAATTTATTACCCAGACATCCCTGCAAAGTCAAAAATGTGGGAAGAAAAACACATTTTCCGCAAATTTCACTGGGCTCACCCATCGAAAAACGCTGCCAACAACACATGGCCTACCGTCCCGCGTTCCCACAGGTCTCTCGATGAACACGGTACCTCACATGTGTGGGGGCACCTACCTGGGCGCCAAGGGGAAAGCCTAAAACACAGGTAACCCCAAGTCTGTTTCGACACCTGAATTTGACACTTTCTCGGGACAAGCAAAACATACAGATATGGGCCTCGGGTGTCCAAACCACCAAGGAAAACAGGGAACCCCATGCATTTCCGAAAAGGGGACACCTGTGGGAATCCGCAGAGGTATGATTTGAGCAAATCGGCCCAGAATTTATTACCCAGACACCCCTGCAAAGTCCGAAATGTAGGAAAAAAAATAATTTTCTGCACATTTCACTCGGCACACCCAACGAAACACGTCACCAACAACACATGGCCTACTGTCCCGCGTTCCCACAGGTGTGCCGATGAAAACGGGACCTCACATGTGTGGGTGCACCTACCTGGGCGCCTAGGGGAAAGCCTAAAAAACAGGTAACCCCAAGTCTGTTTTGACACCTGAATTTGACACTTTCTCCAGACAAGCACAACATACAGATATGGGCCTCGGGTGTCCAAACCACCAAGGAAAACAGGAAACCCCATGCATTTCCAAAAAGAGGACACCCGTGGGAATTCGCAGAGGTATGATTTGCGCAAATCGGCCCAGAATTTATTACCCAGACACCCCTGCAAATTCCGAAATGTGGGGAAAAAAAACGTATTTTCCGCACATTTCACTCGGCGCACCCATCAAAACACACCGCCAACAAAACATGGCCCACCGTCCCGCGCTCCCACTGGTGTCCCGATGAAAACGATACCTCACATGTGTGGGTGCACCTACGTGGGCGCCAAGGGGAAAGCCTAAAACACAGGTAACCCCAAATCTGTTTCGACACCTGAATTTGACACTTTCTCCAGACAAGCACAACATACAGATATGGGCCTCGGGTGTCCAAGCCACCAAGGAAAACAGGGAACCCCATGCATTTCCGAAATGAGGATACCCGTGGGAATCTGCAGAGGTATGATTTGCGCAAATCGGCCCAGAATTTATTACCTAGACACCCCCGCAAAGTCCGAAATGTGGAAAACAAAACACATTTTCCATACATTTCACTCTGCGCACCCATCAAAACACCCCGCCATCAACACATGGCCTACCGTCCCGCATTTCCACAGGTGTCCCAATGAAAACGGTACCTCACATGTGTGGGTGCACCTACCTGGGCGCCAAGGGGAAAGCCTAAAACACAGGTAACCCCAAGTCTGTTTCGACATCTGAATTTGACACTTTCTCCAGACAAGCAAAACATGCAGATATGGGCCTCGGGTGTCCAAGCCACCAAGGAAAACAAGGAACCCCATGCATTTCCGAAAAGAGGACACCTGTGGGAATCTGCAGAGGTATGATTTGCGCAAATCGGCCCAGAATGTATTACCCAGACACCCCTGCAAATTCCGGAATGTGGGAAAAAAAACGTATTTTCCGCACATTTCACTCGGCGCACACATCGAAACACGCCGCCAACAACACATGGCCTACCGTCCCGGGTTCCCACAGGTGTCCCGATGAAAGCGGTACCTCATGTGTGGGTGCACCTACCTGAGCGCCAAGTGGATAGCCTAAAACATAGGTAATCCCAAGTCTGTTTCGACACCTGAATTTGACATTTTCTCCAGATAAGCACAACATACAGATATGGGCCTCGGGTGTCCAAGCCACCAAGGAAAACAGAGAACCCCATGCATTTCCGAAAAGAGGACACCAGTGGGAATCCGCAGAGGTATGATTTGCGCAAATTGGCCCAGAATATATTACCCAGACACCCCTACAAAGTCTGAAATGTGGGGAAAAAAACGCATTTTCCGCACGTTTCACTGCGCTCACCCATCGAAACACGCTGCCAACAACACATGGCCTACCGTCCCGAGTTCCCACAGGTGTACCGATGAAAATGGTACCTCACATGTGTGGGTGCACCCACCTGGGTGCCAAGGGGAAAGCCTAAAACACAGGTAACCCCAAGTCTGTTTCGACACCTGAATTTGACACTTTCTCCAGACAAGCACAACATACAGATATGGGCCTCGGGTGTCCAAGCCACCAAGGAAAACAGGGAACCCCATGCATTTCCGAAAAGAGGACACCGTTGGGAATCCGCAGAGGTATGATTTGCGCAAATCGGCCCAGAATTTATTACCCAGACACCCCTGCAAATTCTAAAATGTGGGAAAGAAATACATTTTCTGCACATTTCACTCGGCACACCCAACGAAAGACGTCACCAACAACACATGGCCTACCGTCCCGCGTTCCCAGAGGTGTCCCAATGAAAACGGCACCTCACATGTGTGGGTGCACCTACCTGGGCGCCAAGGGAAAGCCTAAAACACAGGTAACCCCAAGTCTGTATCGACACCTGAATTTGACACTTTCTCCAGACAAGCACAACATACAGATATGGGCCTCGGGTGTCCAAGCCACCAAGGAAAACAGGGAACCCCATGTATTTCCGAAAAGAGGACACCCGTGGGAATCCGCAGAGGTATGATTTGCGCAAATCGGCCCAAAATGTATTACCCAGACACCCACGCAAATTCCGGAATGTCGGAAAAAAAACGTATTTTCCGCACATTTCACTCGGCGCACACATCGAAACACGCCGCCAACAAAACATGGCCTACCGTCCCGCGTTCCCACAGGTGTCCGAATGAAAACGGCACCTCACATGTGTGGGTGCACCTACCTGGGCGCCAAGGGAAAGCCTAAAACACAGGTAACCCCAAGTCTGTATCGACACCTGAATTTGACACTTTCTCCAGACAAGCACAACATACAGATATGGGCCTCGGGTGTCCAAGCCACCAAGGAAAACAGGGAACCCCATGCATTTCTGGAAAGCGGACACCAGTGGGAATCCGCAGGGGTATGATTTGCGCAAATCGGCTGAGAATTTATTACCCAGACAACCCTGCAAAGTCCGAAATGTGGGGAAAAAAATGCATTTTCCGCACATTTCACTTAGCGCACCCATCGAAACACACCGCCAACAACACATGGTCTACCGTCCCACGTTCACACAGGTGTCCCGATGAAAACGGTACCTCACATGTGTGGGTGCACCTACCTGGGCGGCAAGGGGAAAGCCTAAAACACAGGTAACCCCAAGTCTGTTTCGACACCTGAATTTGACACTTTCTCCAGACAAGCACAACATACAGATATGGGCCTCGGGTGTCCAAGCCACCAAGGAAAACAGGGAACCCCATGTATTTCCGAAAAGAGGACACCCGTGGGAATCCGCAGAGGTATGATTTGCGCAAATCGGCCCAAAATGTATTACCCAGACACCCACGCAAATTCCGGAATGTGGGAAAAAAAACGTATTTTCCGCACATTTCACTCGGCGCACACATCGAAACACGCCGCCAACAACACATGGCCTACCGTCCCGCGTTCCCACAGGTGTCCCAATGAAAACGGCACCTCACATGTGTGGGTGCACCTACCTGGGCGCCAAGGGAAAGCCTAAAACACAGGTAACCCCAAGTCTGTATCGACACCTGAATTTGACACTTTCTCCAGACAAGCACAACATACAGATATGGGCCTCGGGTGTCCAAGCCACCAAGGAAAACAGGGAACCCCATGCATTTCTGGAAAGCGGACACCAGTGGGAATCCGCAGGGGTATGATTTGTGCAAATCGGCTGAGAATTTATTACCCAGACAACCCTGCAAAGTCCGAAATGTGGGGAAAAAAATGCATTTTCCGCACATTTCACTTAGCGCACCCATCGAAACACACCGCCAACAACACATGGTCTACCGTCCCACGTTCCCACAGGTGTCCTGATGAAAACAGTACCTCACATGTGTGGGTGCACCTACCTGGGCGGCAAGGGGAAAGCCTAAAACACAGGTAACCCCAAGTCTGTTTCGACACCTGAATTTGACACTTTCTCCAGACAAGCACAACATACAGATATGGGCCTCGGGTGTCCAAGCCACCAAGGAAAACAGGGAACCCCATGTATTTCCGAAAAGAGGACACCCGTGGGAATCCGCAGAGGTATGATTTGCGCAAATCGGCCCAAAATGTATTACCCAGACACCCACGCAAATTCCGGAATGTCGGAAAAAAAACGTATTTTCCGCACATTTCACTCGGCGCACACATCGAAACACGCCGCCAACAAAACATGGCCTACCGTCCCGCGTTCCCACAGGTGTCCGAATGAAAACGGCACCTCACATGTGTGGGTGCACCTACCTGGGCGCCAAGGGAAAGCCTAAAACACAGGTAACCCCAAGTCTGTATCGACACCTGAATTTGACACTTTCTCCAGACAAGCACAACATACAGATATGGGCCTCGGGTGTCCAAGCCACCAAGGAAAACAGGGAACCCCATGCATTTCCAAAAAGAGGACACCCGTGGGAATCCGCAAAGGTATGATTTGCGCAAATCGGCTGAGAATTTATTACCCAGACAACCCTGCAAAGTCCGAAATGTGGGGAAAAAAATGCATTTTCCGCACATTTCACTTAGCGCACCCATCGAAACACACCGCCAACAACACATGGTCTACCGTCCCACGTTCCCACAGGTGTCCCGATGAAAACGGTACCTCACATGTGTGGGTGCACCTACCTGGGCGGCAAGGGGAAAGCCTAAAACACAGGTAACCCCAAGTCTGTTTCGACACCTGAATTTGACACTTTCTCCAGACAAGCACAACATACAGATATGGGCCTCGGGTGTCCATGCCACCAAGGAAAACAGGGAACCCCATGCATTTTCGAAAAGCGGAAATCCGTGGGAATCCGCAGAGGTATGATTTGTGCAAATCAGCAGAGAATTTATTACCCAGACACCTCAGCAAATTCCAAAATGTGGGGAGAAAAACACATTTTCCGCACATTTCACTTGGCGCACCCATCGAAACACGCCGCCAACAAAACATAGCCTACTGTCCCGCGTTCCCACAGGTGTCCCGATGAAAACGGTACCTCATGTGTGGGTGCACCTACCTGGGCACCAAGGGGAAAGCCTAAAACACAGCTAACCCCAAGTCTGTTTCGACACCTGAATTTGACACTTTCTCCAGACAAGCACAACATATCGATATGGGCTTTGGGTGTCCAAGCCACCAAGGAAAACAGGGAACCCCATGCATTTCTGGAAAGAGGACACCAGTGGGAATCTGCAGAGGTATGATTTGCGTAAATCGGCCCAGAATTTATTACCCAGACACCCCTGCAAATTCAAAAATGTGGGAAACAAAACGCATTTTCTGCACGTTTCACTGGGCTCACCCATCGAAACACGCTGCCAACAACACATGGCCTACCGTCCCGCATTCCCACAGGTCTCCCGATGAACACGGTACCTCACACGTGTGAGGGCACCTAACTGGGCGCCAAGGGGAAAGCCTAAAACACAGGTACCCCAAGTCTGTTTCGACACCTGAATTTGACACTTTCTCCAGACAAGCACAACATACAGATATGGGCCTCGGGTGTCCAAGCCACCAAGGAAAACAGGGAACCCCATGCATTTCCGAAAAGAGGACACCGTTGGGAATCCGCAGAGGTATGATTTGCACAAATCGGCCCAGAATTTATTACCCAGACACCCCTGCAAATTCTAAAATGTGGGAAAAAACACATTTTCTGCACATTTCACTCGGCACATCCAACGAAACACGTCACCAACAACACATGGCCTACCGTCCCGCGTTCCCAGAGGTGTCCCAATGAAAACGGCACCTCACATGTGTGGGTGCACCGACCTGGGCGCCAAGGGAAAGCCTAAAACACAGGTAACCCCAAGTCTGTATCGACACCTGAATTTGACACTTTCTCCAGACAAGCACAACATACAGATATGGGCCTCAGGTGTCCAAGCCACCAAGGAAAACAGGGAACCCCATGTATTTCCGAAAAGAGGACACCCGTGGGAATCCGCAGAGGTATGATTTGCGCAAATCGGCCCAAAATGTATTACCCAGACACCCACGCAAATTCCGGAATGTGGGAAAAAAAACGTATTTTCCGCACATTTCACTCGGCGCACACATCGAAACACGCCTCCAACAACACATGGCCTACCGTCCCGCGTTCCCACAGGTGTCCCAATGAAAACGGCACCTCACATGTGTGGGTGCACCTACCTGGGCGCCAAGGGAAAGCCTAAAACACAGGTAACCCCAAGTCTGTATCGACACCTGAATTTGACACTTTCTCCAGACAAGCACAACATACAGATATGGGCCTCGGGTGTCCAAGCCACCAAGGAAAACAGGGAACCCCATGCATTTCTGGAAAGCGGACACCAGTGGGAATCCGCAGGGGTATGATTTGTGCAAATCGGCTGAGAATTTATTACCCAGACAACCCTGCAAAGTCCGAAATGTGGGGAAAAAAATGCATTTTCCGCACATTTCACTTAGCGCACCCATCGAAACACACCGCCAACAACACATGGTCTACCGTCCCACGTTCCCACAGGTGTCCTGATGAAAACGGTACCTCACATGTGTGGGTGCACCTACCTGGGCGGCAAGGGGAAAGCCTAAAACACAGGTAACCCCAAGTCTGTTTCGACACCTGAATTTGACACTTTCTCCAGACAAGCACAACATACAGATATGGGCCCTGGGTGTCCATGCCACCAAGGAAAACAGGCAACCCCATGCATTTCCGAAAAGAGGAAACCCGTGGGAATCCGCAGAGGTATGATTTGTGCAAATCGGCAGAGAATTTATTACCCAGACATCCCCGCAAATTCAAAAATGTGGGAAGAAAAACGCATTTTCCGCACATTTGACTGGGCTCACCCATCGAAACACGCTGCCAACAACACATGGCCTACCGTTGCGCATTCCCACGGGTCTCTCAATGAACACGGTACCTCACATGTGTGGGTGCACCTACCTGGGCGCCAAGGGGAAAGCCTAAAACACAGGTAACCCCAAGTCTGTTTCGACACCTGAATTTGATACTTTCTCCAGACAAGCACAACATACAGATAGGGGTCTTGGGGGTCCAAGACACCAAGGATAACAGGGAACCCCATACATTTCCGAAAAGAGGACACCCGTGGGAATCCGCAGAGATATGATTTGCGCATATCGGCCCAGAATTTATTACCCAGACACCCCTGCAAAGTCCGAAAAGTGGAGAAAAAAAACGCATTTTCCGCACATTTCACTCTGGGCACACATTGAAACGCGCCACCAACAACACATGGCCTACCGTCCCGTATTCCCACAGGTGTCCCAATGAAAACGGTACCTCACATGTGTGGGTGGACCTACCTGGGCGGCAAGGGGAAAGCCTAAAACGCTGGTAACCCCAAGTCTGTTTCGACACCTGAATTTGACACTTTCTCCAGACAAGCACAACATACAGATATGGGCCTCGGGTGTCCATGCCACCAAGGAAAACATGGAACCCCATGCATTTCCGAAAAGAGGAAACCCGTGGGAATCCGCAGAGGTATGATTTGTGCAAATCGGCAGAGAATTTATTACCCAGACATCCCTGCAAAGTCAAAAATGTGGGAAGAAAAACACATTTTCCGCAAATTTCACTGGGCTCACCCATCGAAAAACGCTGCCAACAACACATGGCCTACCGTCCC
Organism: Ambystoma mexicanum; assembly: GCF_040938575.1. Lineage (NCBI taxonomy): Eukaryota > Metazoa > Chordata > Amphibia > Caudata > Ambystomatidae > Ambystoma > Ambystoma mexicanum. The sequence goes on along the minus strand of NC_090934.1, from coordinate 751,911,833 downwards.
GCGTTCCCACAGGTCTCTCGATGAACACGGTACCTCACATGTGTGGGGGCACCTACCTGGGCGCCAAGGGGAAAGCCTAAAACACAGGTAACCCCAAGTCTGTTTCGACACCTGAATTTGACACTTTCTCGGGACAAGCAAAACATACAGATATGGGCCTCGGGTGTCCAAACCACCAAGGAAAACAGGGAACCCCATGCATTTCCGAAAAGGGGACACCTGTGGGAATCCGCAGAGGTATGATTTGAGCAAATCGGCCCAGAATTTATTACCCAGACACCCCTGCAAAGTCCGAAATGTAGGAAAAAAAATAATTTTCTGCACATTTCACTCGGCACACCCAACGAAACACGTCACCAACAACACATGGCCTACTGTCCCGCGTTCCCACAGGTGTGCCGATGAAAACGGGACCTCACATGTGTGGGTGCACCTACCTGGGCGCCTAGGGGAAAGCCTAAAAAACAGGTAACCCCAAGTCTGTTTTGACACCTGAATTTGACACTTTCTCCAGACAAGCACAACATACAGATATGGGCCTCGGGTGTCCAAACCACCAAGGAAAACAGGAAACCCCATGCATTTCCAAAAAGAGGACACCCGTGGGAATTCGCAGAGGTATGATTTGCGCAAATCGGCCCAGAATTTATTACCCAGACACCCCTGCAAATTCCGAAATGTGGGGAAAAAAAACGTATTTTCCGCACATTTCACTCGGCGCACCCATCAAAACACACCGCCAACAAAACATGGCCCACCGTCCCGCGCTCCCACTGGTGTCCCGATGAAAACGATACCTCACATGTGTGGGTGCACCTACGTGGGCGCCAAGGGGAAAGCCTAAAACACAGGTAACCCCAAATCTGTTTCGACACCTGAATTTGACACTTTCTCCAGACAAGCACAACATACCGATATGGGCCTCGGGTGTCCAAGCCACCAAGGAAAACAGGGAACCCCATGCATTTCCGAAATGAGGATACCCGTGGGAATCTGCAGAGGTATGATTTGCGCAAATCGGCCCAGAATTTATTACCTAGACACCCCCGCAAAGTCCGAAATGTGGAAAACAAAACACATTTTCCATACATTTCACTCTGCGCACCCATCAAAACACCCCGCCATCAACACATGGCCTACCGTCCCGCATTTCCACAGGTGTCCCAATGAAAACGGTACCTCACATGTGTGGGTGCACCTACCTGGGCGCCAAGGGGAAAGCCTAAAACACAGGTAACCCCAAGTCTGTTTCGACATCTGAATTTGACACTTTCTCCAGACAAGCAAAACATGCAGATATGGGCCTCGGGTGTCCAAGCCACCAAGGAAAACAAGGAACCCCATGCATTTCCGAAAAGAGGACACCTGTGGGAATCTGCAGAGGTATGATTTGCGCAAATCGGCCCAGAATGTATTACCCAGACACCCCTGCAAATTCCGGAATGTGGGAAAAAAAACGTATTTTCCGCACATTTCACTCGGCGCACACATCGAAACACGCCGCCAACAACACATGGCCTACCGTCCCGGGTTCCCACAGGTGTCCCGATGAAAGCGGTACCTCATGTGTGGGTGCACCTACCTGAGCGCCAAGTGGATAGCCTAAAACATAGGTAATCCCAAGTCTGTTTCGACACCTGAATTTGACATTTTCTCCAGATAAGCACAACATACAGATATGGGCCTCGGGTGTCCAAGCCACCAAGGAAAACAGAGAACCCCATGCATTTCCGAAAAGAGGACACCAGTGGGAATCCGCAGAGGTATGATTTGTGCAAATTGGCCCAGAATATATTACCCAGACACCCCTACAAAGTCTGAAATGTGGGGAAAAAAACGCATTTTCCGCACGTTTCACTGCGCTCACCCATCGAAACACGCTGCCAACAACACATGGCCTACCGTCCCGAGTTCCCACAGGTGTACCGATGAAAATGGTACCTCACATGTGTGGGTGCACCCACCTGGGTGCCAAGGGGAAAGCCTAAAACACAGGTAACCCCAAGTCTGTTTCGACACCTGAATTTGACACTTTCTCCAGACAAGCACAACATACAGATATGGGCCTCGGGTGTCCAAGCCACCAAGGAAAACAGGGAACCCCATGCATTTCCGAAAAGAGGACACCGTTGGGAATCCGCAGAGGTATGATTTGCGCAAATCGGCCCAGAATTTATTACCCAGACACCCCTGCAAATTCTAAAATGTGGGAAAGAAATACATTTTCTGCACATTTCACTCGGCACACCCAACGAAAGACGTCACCAACAACACATGGCCTACCGTCCCGCGTTCCCAGAGGTGTCCCAATGAAAACGGCACCTCACATGTGTGGGTGCACCTACCTGGGCGCCAAGGGAAAGCCTAAAACACAGGTAACCCCAAGTCTGTATCGACACCTGAATTTGACACTTTCTCCAGACAAGCACAACATACAGATATGGGCCTCGGGTGTCCAAGCCACCAAGGAAAACAGGGAACCCCATGTATTTCCGAAAAGAGGACACCCGTGGGAATCCGCAGAGGTATGATTTGCGCAAATCGGCCCAAAATGTATTACCCAGACACCCACGCAAATTCCGGAATGTCGGAAAAAAAACGTATTTTCCGCACATTTCACTCGGCGCACACATCGAAACACGCCGCCAACAAAACATGGCCTACCGTCCCGCGTTCCCACAGGTGTCCGAATGAAAACGGCACCTCACATGTGTGGGTGCACCTACCTGGGCGCCAAGGGAAAGCCTAAAACACAGGTAACCCCAAGTCTGTATCGACACCTGAATTTGACACTTTCTCCAGACAAGCACAACATACAGATATGGGCCTCGGGTGTCCAAGCCACCAAGGAAAACAGGGAACCCCATGCATTTCTGGAAAGCGGACACCAGTGGGAATCCGCAGGGGTATGATTTGCGCAAATCGGCTGAGAATTTATTACCCAGACAACCCTGCAAAGTCCGAAATGTGGGGAAAAAAATGCATTTTCCGCACATTTCACTTAGCGCACCCATCGAAACACACCGCCAACAACACATGGTCTACCGTCCCACGTTCACACAGGTGTCCCGATGAAAACGGTACCTCACATGTGTGGGTGCACCTACCTGGGCGGCAAGGGGAAAGCCTAAAACACAGGTAACCCCAAGTCTGTTTCGACACCTGAATTTGACACTTTCTCCAGACAAGCACAACATACAGATATGGGCCTCGGGTGTCCAAGCCACCAAGGAAAACAGGGAACCCCATGTATTTCCGAAAAGAGGACACCCGTGGGAATCCGCAGAGGTATGATTTGCGCAAATCGGCCCAAAATGTATTACCCAGACACCCACGCAAATTCCGGAATGTGGGAAAAAAAACGTATTTTCCGCACATTTCACTCGGCGCACACATCGAAACACGCCGCCAACAACACATGGCCTACCGTCCCGCGTTCCCACAGGTGTCCCAATGAAAACGGCACCTCACATGTGTGGGTGCACCTACCTGGGCGCCAAGGGAAAGCCTAAAACACAGGTAACCCCAAGTCTGTATCGACACCTGAATTTGACACTTTCTCCAGACAAGCACAACATACAGATATGGGCCTCGGGTGTCCAAGCCACCAAGGAAAACAGGGAACCCCATGCATTTCTGGAAAGCGGACACCAGTGGGAATCCGCAGGGGTATGATTTGTGCAAATCGGCTGAGAATTTATTACCCAGACAACCCTGCAAAGTCCGAAATGTGGGGAAAAAAATGCATTTTCCGCACATTTCACTTAGCGCACCCATCGAAACACACCGCCAACAACACATGGTCTACCGTCCCACGTTCCCACAGGTGTCCTGATGAAAACAGTACCTCACATGTGTGGGTGCACCTACCTGGGCGGCAAGGGGAAAGCCTAAAACACAGGTAACCCCAAGTCTGTTTCGACACCTGAATTTGACACTTTCTCCAGACAAGCACAACATACAGATATGGGCCTCGGGTGTCCATGCCACCAAGGAAAACAGGGAACCCCATGCATTTTCGAAAAGCGGAAATCCGTGGGAATCCGCAGAGGTATGATTTGTGCAAATCAGCAGAGAATTTATTACCCAGACACCTCCGCAAATTCCAAAATGTGGGGAGAAAAACACATTTTCCGCACATTTCACTTGGCGCACCCATCGAAACACGCCGCCAACAAAACATAGCCTACTGTCCCGCGTTCCCACAGGTGTCCCGATGAAAACGGTACCTCACATGTGTGGGTGCACCTACCTGGGCACCAAGGGGAAAGCCTAAAACACAGCTAACCCCAAGTCTGTTTCGACACCTGAATTTGACACTTTCTCCAGACAAGCACAACATATCGATATGGGCTTTGGGTGTCCAAGCCACCAAGGAAAACAGGGAACCCCATGCATTTCTGGAAAGAGGACACCAGTGGGAATCTGCAGAGGTATGATTTGCGTAAATCGGCCCAGAATTTATTACCCAGACACCCCTGCAAAGTCTGAAATGTGGGAAAAAAACACATTTTCTGCACATTTCACTCGGCACACCCAATGAAACACGTCACCAACAACACATGGCCTACCGTCCCGCGTTCACACAGGTGTCCCGATGAAAACCGTACCTCACATGTGTGGGTGCACCTACCTGGGCGGCAAGGGGAAAGCCTAAAACACAGGTAACCCCAAGTCTGTTTCGACACCTGAATTTGACACTTTGTCCAGACAAGCACAACATACAGATATGGGCCTCGGGTGTCCATGCCACCAAGGAAAACAGGGAACCCCATGCATTTCCGAAAAGCGGAAACCCGTGGGAATCCACAGAGTTATGATTTGCGCAAATCAGCAGAGAATTTATTACCCAGACACCCCCGCAAATTCAAAAATGTGGGAAAAAAAACGCATTTTCTGCACGTTTCACTGGGCTCACCCATCGAAACACACTGCCAACAACACATGGCCTACCGTCCCGCGTTCCCACAGGTCTCCCGATGAACACGGTACCTCACACGTGTGAGGGCACCTAACTGGGCGCCAAGGGGAAAGCCTAAAACACAGGTACCCCAAGTCTGTTTCGACACCTGAATTTGACACTTTCTCCAGACAAGCACAACATACAGATATGGGCCTCGGGTGTCCAAGCCACCAAGGAAAACAGGGAACCCCATGCATTTCCGAAAAGAGGACACCGTTGGGAATCCGCAGAGGTATGATTTGCACAAATCGGCCCAGAATTTATTACCCAGACACCCCTGCAAATTCTAAAATGTGGGAAAAAACACATTTTCTGCACATTTCACTCGGCACATCCAACGAAACACGTCACCAACAACACATGGCCTACCGTCCCGCGTTCCCACAGGTGTCCCAATGAAAACGGCACCTCACATGTGTGGGTGCACCTACCTGGGCGCCAAGGGAAAGCCTAAAACACAGGTAACCCCAAGTCTGTATCGACACCTGAATTTGACACTTTCTCCAGACAAGCACAACATACAGATATGGGCCTCGGGTGTCCAAGCCACCAAGGAAAACAGGGAACCCCATGAATTTCTGAAAAGAGGACACCTGTGGGAATCCGCAGAGGTATGATTTGCACAAATCGGCCCAGAATTTATTACCCAGACACCCCTACAAATTCCGAAATGTGGGGAAAAGAACGCATTTTCCGCACATTTCACTTGGCGCACCCATCAAAACACTCCGCTAACAACACATGGCCTACCGTCCCGCGTTCCCACAAGTGTCCCGATGAAAACAGTACCTCACATGTGGGGGTGCACCTACCTGGGCGCCAAGGATAAAGCCTAAAACATAGGTAACCCCAAGTCTGTTTCGACACCTGAATTTGACACTTTCTCCAGACAAGCACAACATACAGATATGGGCCTCGGGTGTCCAAGCCACCAAGGAAAACAGTGAATCCCATGCATTTCCGAAAAGAGGACACCTGTGGGAATCCTCAGAGGTATGATTTGCGTAAATCGGCCCAGAATTTATTACCCAGGCACCCCTGCAAATTTCAAAATGTTGGGAAAAAAACGCATTTTCTGCACATTTCACTCGGTACACCCATCGAAACACACCGCCAACAACACATAGCCTACCGTCCCGCATTCCCACAGGTGTCCCGATGAAAACGGTACCTCACATGTGTGGGTGCACCTACCTGGGCGCCAATGGGAAAGCCTAAAACATAGGTAACCCAAAGTATGTTTCGACACCTGAATTTGACACTTTCTCCAGACAAGCACAACATACAGATATGGGCCTTGGGTGTCCAAGCCACCAAGGAAAATAGGGAACCCCATGTATTTCTGAAAAGAGGACACCCGTGGGAATGCGCGGAGGTATGATTTGCGCAAATCGGCCCAGAATCTATTACCCAGAAACCCCTGCAAAGTCCGAAATGTGGGAAAAAATGCATTTTGCGCACATTTCACTCAGCGCACCCATTGAAACACACCGCTAACAACACGTGGCCTACTGTCCTGCGTTCCCACAGGTGTCCCAATGAAAACGGCACCTCACATGTGTGGGTGCACCTACCTGGGCGCCAAGGGAAAGCCTAAAACACGGGTAGCCCCAAGTCTCTATCGACACCTGAATTTGACACTTTCTCCAGACAAGCACAACATACAGATATGGGCCTCGGGTGTCCAAGCCACCAAGGAAAACATGGAACCCCATGCATTTCCAAAAAGAGGACACCCGTGGGAATCCACAGAAGTATGATTTGCGCAAATCGGCCAAGAATGTATTACCCAGACTCCACCGCAAATTCCAAAATGTGTGAAAAAAATGCATTTTCCGCACATTTCACTAGGCGCACCAATCCAAACACGCTGCCAACAACACATAGCCTACCGTCCCACGTTCCCACAGGTGTCCCGATGAAAACGGTACCTCACATGTGTGGGTGCACCTACCTTGGCACCAAGGGGAAAGCCTAAAACACAGGTAACCCCAAGTCTGTTTCGACACCTGAATTTGACACTTTCTCCAGACAAGCACAACATATCGATATGGGCCTTGGGTGTCCAAGCCACCAAGAAAAACAGGAAACCCCATGCATTTCCAAAAAGAGGACACCCGTGGGAATTCGCAGAGGTATGATTTGCGCAAATCGGCCCAGAATTTATTACCCAGACACCCCTGCAAATTCCGAAATGTGGGGAAAAAAAACGTATTTTCCGCACATTTCACTCGGCGCACCCATCAAAACACACCGCCAACAAAACATGGCCCACCGTCCCGCGCTCCCACTGGTGTCCCGATGAAAACGATACCTCACATGTGTGGGTGCACCTACGTGGGCGCCAAGGGGAAAGCCTAAAACACAGGTAACCCCAAATCTGTTTCGACACCTGAATTTGACACTTTCTCCAGACAAGCACAACATACAGATATGGGCCTCGGGTGTCCAAGCCACCAAGGAAAACAGGGAACCCCATGCATTTCCGAAATGAGGATACCCGTGGGAATCTGCAGAGGTATGATTTGCGCAAATCGGCCCAGAATTTATTACCTAGACACCCCCGCAAAGTCCGAAATGTGGAAAACAAAACACATTTTCCATACATTTCACTTTGCGCACCCATCAAAACACCCCGCCATCAACACATGGCCTACCGTCCCGCATTTCCACAGGTGTCCCAATGAAAACGGTACCTCACATGTGTGGGTGCACCTACCTGGGCGCCAAGGGGAAAGCCTAAAACACAGGTAACCCCAAGTCTGTTTCGACATCTGAATTTGACACTTTCTCCAGACAAGCAAAACATGCAGATATGGGCCTCGGGTGTCCAAGCCACCAAGGAAAACAAGGAACCCCATGCATTTCCGAAAAGAGGACACCTGTGGGAATCTGCAGAGGTATGATTTGCGCAAATCGGCCCAGAATGTATTACCCAGACACCCCTGCAAATTCCGGAATGTGGGAAAAAAAACGTATTTTCCGCACATTTCACTCGGCGCACACATCGAAACACGCCGCCAACAACACATGGCCTACCGTCCCGGGTTCCCACAGGTGTCCCGATGAAAGCGGTACCTCATGTGTGGGTGCACCTACCTGAGCGCCAAGTGGATAGCCTAAAACATAGGTAATCCCAAGTCTGTTTCGACACCTGAATTTGACATTTTCTCCAGATAAGCACAACATACAGATATGGGCCTCGGGTGTCCAAGCCACCAAGGAAAACAGAGAACCCCATGCATTTCCGAAAAGAGGACACCAGTGGGAATCCGCAGAGGTATGATTTGCGCAAATTGGCCCAGAATATATTACCCAGACACCCCTACAAAGTCTGAAATGTGGGGAAAAAAACGCATTTCCCGCACATTTCACTCAGCGCACCCATCGAAACACACCGCCAACAACACATGGCCTACCGTCCCGAGTTCCCACAGGTGTACCGATGAAAATGGTACCTCACATGTGTGGGTGCACCCACCTGGGTGCCAAGGGGAAAGCCTAAAACACAGGTAACCCCAAGTCTGTTTCGACACCTGAATTTGACACTTTCTCCATACAAGCACAACATACAGATATGGGCCTCGGTGTCCAAGCCACCAAGGAAAACAGGGAACCCCATGCATTTCCGAAAAGAGGACACCCGTGGGAATCCGCAGAGGTATGATTTGCGCAAATCGGCCCAGAATTTATTACCCAGACACCTCCGCAAATTCCAAAATGTGGGGAGAAAAACACATTTTCCGCACATTTCACTCGGCGCACCCATCGAAACACGCCGCCAACAACACATAGCCTACCGTCCCGCGTTCCCACAGGTGTCCCGATGAAAACGGTACCTCACATGTGTGGGTGCACCTACCTGGGCACCAAGGGGAAAGCCTAAAACACAGGTAACCCCAAGTCTGTTTCGACACCTGAATTTGACACTTTCTCCAGACAAGCACAACATATCGATATGGGCCTTGGGTGTCCAAGCCACCAAGGAAAACAGGGAACCCCATGCATTTCTGGAAAGAGGACACCAGTGGGAATCCACAGAGGTATGATTTGCGCAAATCGGCCGAGAATTTATTACCCAGACAACCCTGCAAAATCCGAAATGTGGGGAAATAAACGCATTTTCCCGCACATTTCACTTAGCGCACCCATCGCAAACACACCGCCAACAACACATGGCCTACCGTCCCGCGTTCCCACAGGTGTCCCGATGAAAACCGTACCTCACATGTGTGGGTGCACCTACCTGGGCGGCAAGGGGAAAGCCTAAAACACAGGTAACCCCAAGTCTGTTTCGACACCTGAATTTGACACTTTCTCCAGACAAGCACAACATACAAATATGGGCCTCGGGTGTCCATGCCACCAAGGAAAACAGGGAACCCCATGCATTTCCGAAAAGCGGAAACCCGTGGGAATCCGCAGAGGTATGATTTGCGCAAATCAGCAGAGAATTTATTAACCAGACACCCCCGCAAATTCAAAAATGTGGGAAGAAAAACGCATTTTCCGCACGTTTCACTGCGCTCACCCATCGAAACACGCTGCCAACAACACATGGCCTACCGTCCCGCGTTCCCACAGATCTCCCGATGAACACGGTACCTCACACGTGTGGGGGCACCTACCTGGGCACCAAGGGGAAAGCCTAAAACACAGGTAACCCCAAGTCTGTTTCGACACCTGAATTTGACACTTTCTCCAGACAAGCACAACATACAGATATGGGCCTCGGGTGTCCAAGCCACCAAGGAAAACAGGGAACCCCATGCATTTCCGAAAAGAGGACACCGTTGGGAATCCGCAGAGGTATGATTTGCGCAAATCGGCCCAGAATTTATTACCCAGACACCCCTGCAAATTCTAAAATGTGGGAAAAAAATACATTTTCTGCACATTTCACTCGGCACACCCAACGAAAGACGTCACCAACAACACATGGCCTACCGTCCCGCGTTCCCAGAGGTGTCCCAATGAAAACGGCACCTCACATGTGTGGGTGCACCTACCTGGGCGCCAAGGGAAAGCCTAAAACACAGGTAACCCCAAGTCTGTATCGACACCTGAATTTGACACTTTCTCCAGACAAGCACAACATACAGATATGGGCCTCGGGTGTCCAAGCCACCAAGGAAAACAGGGAACCCCATGTATTTCCGAAAAGAGGACACCCGTGGGAATCCGCAGAGGTATGATTTGCGCAAATCGGCCCAAAATGTATTACCCAGACACCCACGCAAATTCCGGAATGTCGGAAAAAAAACGTATTTTCCGCACATTTCACTCGGCGCACACATCGAAACACGCCGCCAACAACACATGGCCTACCGTCCCGCGTTCCCACAGGTGTCCGAATGAAAACGGCACCTCACATGTGTGGGTGCACCTACCTGGGCACCAAGGGAAAGCCTAAAACACAGGTAACCCCAAGTCTGTATCGACACCTGAATTTGACACTTTCTCCAGACAAGCACAACATACAGATATGGGCCTCGGGTGTCCAAGCCACCAAGGAAAACAGGGAACCCCATGCATTTCTGGAAAGCGGACACCAGTGGGAATCCGCAGGGGTATGATTTGCGCAAATCGGCTGAGAATTTATTACCCAGACAACCCTGCAAAGTCCGAAATGTGGGGAAAAAAATGCATTTTCCGCACATTTCACTTAGCGCACCCATCGAAACACACCGCCAACAACACATGGTCTACCGTCCCACGTTCCCACAGGTGTCCCGATGAAAACGGTACCTCACATGTGTGGGTGCACCTACCTGGGCGGCAAGGGGAAAGCCTAAAACACAGGTAATCCCAAGTCTGTTTCGACACCTGAATTTGACACTTTCTCCAGACAAGCACAACATACAGATATGGGCCTCGGGTGTCCATGCCACCAAGGAAAACAGGGAACCCCATGCATTTTCGAAAAGCGGAAATCCGTGGGAATCCGCAGAGGTATGATTTGTGCAAATCAGCAGAGAATTTATTACCCAGACACCTCCGCAAATTCCAAAATGTGGGGAGAAAAACACATTTTCCGCACATTTCACTTGGCGCACCCATCGAAACACGCCGCCAACAAAACATAGCCTACTATCCCGCGTTCCCACACGTGTCCCGATGAAAACGGTACCTCATGTGTGGGTGCACCTACCTGGGCACCAAGGGGAAAGCCTAAAACACAGCTAACCCCAAGTCTGTTTCGACACCTGAATTTGACACTTTCTCCAGACAAGCACAACATATCGATATGGGCTTTGGGTGTCCAAGCCACCAAGGAAAACAGGGAACCCCATGCATTTCTGGAAAGAGGACACCAGTGGGAATCTGCAGAGGTATGATTTGCGTAAATCGGCCCAGAATTTATTACCCAGACACCCCTGCAAAGTCTGAAATGTGGGAAAAAAACACATTTTCTGCACATTTCACTCGGCACACCCAATGAAACACGTCACCAACAACACATGGCCTACCGTCCCGCGTTCACACAGGTGTCCCGATGAAAACGGTACCTCACATGTGTGGGTGCACCTACCTGGGCGGCAAGGGGAAAGCCTAAAACACAGGTAACCCCAAGTCTGTTTCGACACCTGAATTTGACACTTTCTCCAGACAAGCACAACATACAGATATGGGCCTCGGGTGTCCATGCCACCAAGGAAAACAGGGAACCCCATGCATTTCCGAAAAGCGGAAACCCGTGGGAATCCACAGAGTTATGATTTGCGCAAATCAGCAGAGAATTTATTACCCAGACACCCCCGCAAATTCAAAAATGTGGGAAACAAAACGCATTTTCTGCACGTTTCACTGGGCTCACCCATCGAAACACGCTGCCAACAACACATGGCCTACCGTCCCGCATTCCCACAGGTCTCCCGATGAACACGGTACCTCACACGTGTGAGGGCACCTAACTGGGCGCCAAGGGGAAAGCCTAAAACACAGGTACCCCAAGTCTGTTTCGACACCTGAATTTGACACTTTCTCCAGACAAGCACAACATACAGATATGGGCCTCGGGTGTCCAAGCCACCAAGGAAAACAGGGAACCCCATGCATTTCCGAAAAGAGGACACCGTTGGGAATCCGCAGAGGTATGATTTGCACAAATCGGCCCAGAATTTATTACCCAGACACCCCTGCAAATTCTAAAATGTGGGAAAAAACACATTTTCTGCACATTTCACTCGGCACATCCAACGAAACACGTCACCAACAACACATGGCCTACCGTCCCGCGTTCCCAGAGGTGTCCCAATGAAAACGGCACCTCACATGTGTGGGTGCACCGACCTGGGCGCCAAGGGAAAGCCTAAAACACAGGTAACCCCAAGTCTGTATCGACACCTGAATTTGACACTTTCTCCAGACAAGCACAACATACAGATATGGGCCTCGGGTGTCCAAGCCACCAAGGAAAACAGGGAACCCCATGTATTTCCGAAAAGAGGACACCCGTGGGAATCCGCAGAGGTATGATTTGCGCAAATCGGCCCAAAATGTATTACCCAGACACCCACGCAAATTCCGGAATGTGGGAAAAAAAACATATTTTCCGCACATTTCACTCGGCGCACACATCGAAACACGCCGCCAACAACACATGGCCTACCGTCCCGCGTTCCCACAGGTGTCCCAATGAAAACGGCACCTCACATGTGTGGGTGCACCTACCTGGGCGCCAAGGGAAAGCCTAAAACACAGGTAACCCCAAGTCTGTATCGACACCTGAATTTGACACTTTCTCCAGACAAGCACAACATACAGATATGGGCCTCGGGTGTCCAAGCCACCAAGGAAAACAGGGAACCCCATGCATTTCTGGAAAGCGGACACCAGTGGGAATCCGCAGGGGTATGATTTGCGCAAATCGGCTGAGAATTTATTACGCAGACAACCCTGCAAAGTCCGAAATGTGGGGAAAAAAATGCATTTTCCGCACATTTCACTTAGCGCACCCATCGAAACACACCGCCAACAACACATGGTCTACCGTCCCACGTTCCCACAGGTGTCCTGATGAAAACGGTACCTCACATGTGTGGGTGCACCTACCTGGGCGGCAAGGGGAAAGCCTAAAACACAGGTAACCCCAAGTCTGTTTCGACACCTGAATTTGACACTTTCTCCAGACAAGCACAACATACAGATATGGGCCTCGGGTGTCCATGCCACCAAGGAAAACAGGGAACCCCATGCATTTTCGAAAAGCGGAAATCCGTGGGAATCCGCAGAGGTATGATTTGTGCAAATCAGCAGAGAATTTATTACCCAGACACCTCCGCAAATTCCAAAATGTGGGGAGAAAAACACATTTTCCGCACATTTCACTTGGCGCACCCATCGAAACACGCCGCCAACAAAACATAGCCTACTGTCCCGCGTTCCCACAGGTGTCCCGATGAAAACGGTACCTCACATGTGTGGGTGCACCTACCTGGGCACCAAGGGGAAAGCCTAAAACACAGCTAACCCCAAGTCTGTTTCGACACCTGAATTTGACACTTTCTCCAGACAAGCACAACATATCGATATGGGCTTTGGGTGTCCAAGCCACCAAGGAAAACAGGGAACCCCATGCATTTCTGGAAAGAGGACACCAGTGGGAATCTGCAGAGGTATGATTTGCGTAAATCGGCCCAGAATTTATTACCCAGACACCCCTGCAAAGTCTGAAATGTGGGAAAAAAACACATTTTCTGCACATTTCACTCGGCACACCCAATGAAACACGTCACCAACAACACATGGCCTACCGTCCCGCGTTCACACAGGTGTCCCGATGAAAACGGTACCTCACATGTGTGGGTGCACCTACCTGGGCGGCAAGGGGAAAGCCTAAAACACAGGTAACCCCAAGTCTGTTTCGACACCTGAATTTGACACTTTCTCCAGACAAGCACAACATACAGATATGGGCCTCGGGTGTCCATGCCACCAAGGAAAACAGGGAACCCCATGCATTTCCGAAAAGCGGAAACCCGTGGGAATCCACAGAGTTATGATTTGCGCAAATCAGCAGAGAATTTATTACCCAGACACCCCCGCAAATTCAAAAATGTGGGAAAAAAAATGCATTTTCTGCACGTTTCACTGGGCTCACCCATCGAAACACGCTGCCAACAACACATGGCCTACCGTCCCGCGTTCCCACAGGTCTCCCGATGAACACGGTACCTCACACGTGTGAGGGCACCTAACTGGGCGCCAAGGGGAAAGCCTAAAACACAGGTACCCCAAGTCTGTTTCGACACCTGAATTTGACACTTTCTCCAGACAAGCACAACATACAGATATGGGCCTCGGGTGTCCAAGCCACCAAGGAAAACAGGGAACCCCATGCATTTCTGGAAAGCGGACACCAGTGGGAATCCGCAGGGGTATGATTTGCGCAAATCGGCTGAGAATTTATTACCCAGACAACCCTGCAAAGTCCGAAATGTGGGGAAAAAAATGCATTTTCCGCACATTTCACTTAGCGCACCCATCGAAACACACCGCCAACAACACATGGTCTACCGTCCCACGTTCCCACAGGTGTCCCGATGAAAACGGTACCTCACATGTGTGGGTGCACCTACCTGGGGGGGAAGGGGAAAGCCTAAAACACAGGTAATCCCAAGTCTGTTTCGACACCTGAATTTGACACTTTCTCCAGACAAGCACAACATACAGATATGGGCCTCGGGTGTCCATGCCACCAAGGAAAACAGGGAACCCCATGCATTTTCGAAAAGCGGAAATCCGTGGGAATCCGCAGAGGTATGATTTGTGCAAATCAGCAGAGAATTTATTACCCAGACACCTCCGCAAATTCCAAAATGTGGGGAGAAAAACACATTTTCCGCACATTTCACTTGGCGCACCCATCGAAACACGCCGCCAACAAAACATAGCCTACTGTCCCGCGTTCCCACACGTGTCCCGATGAAAACGGTACCTCATGTGTGGGTGCACCTACCTGGGCACCAAGGGGAAAGCCTAAAACACAGCTAACCCCAAGTCTGTTTCGACACCTGAATTTGACACTTTCTCCAGACAAGCACAACATATCGATATGGGCTTTGGGTGTCCAAGCCACCAAGGAAAACAGGGAACCCCATGCATTTCTGGAAAGAGGACACCAGTGGGAATCTGCAGAGGTATGATTTGCGTAAATCGGCCCAGAATTTATTACCCAGACACCCCTGCAAAGTCTGAAATGTGGGAAAAAAACACATTTTCTGCACATTTCACTCGGCACACCCAATGAAACACGTCACCAACAACACATGGCCTACCGTCCCGCGTTCACACAGGTGTCCCGATGAAAACGGTACCTCACATGTGTGGGTGCACCTACCTGGGCGGCAAGGGGAAAGCCTAAAACACAGGTAACCCCAAGTCTGTTTCGACACCTGAATTTGACACTTTCTCCAGACAAGCACAACATACAGATATGGGCCTCGGGTGTCCATGCCACCAAGGAAAACAGGGAACCCCATGCATTTCCGAAAAGCGGAAACCCGTGGGAATCCACAGAGTTATGATTTGCGCAAATCAGCAGAGAATTTATTACCCAGACACCCCCGCAAATTCAAAAATGTGGGAAACAAAACGCATTTTCTGCACGTTTCACTGGGCTCACCCATCGAAACACGCTGCCAACAACACATGGCCTACCGTCCCGCATTCCCACAGGTCTCCCGATGAACACGGTACCTCACACGTGTGAGGGCACCTAACTGGGCGCCAAGGGGAAAGCCTAAAACACAGGTACCCCAAGTCTGTTTCGACACCTGAATTTGACACTTTCTCCAGACAAGCACAACATACAGATATGGGCCTCGGGTGTCCAAGCCACCAAGGAAAACAGGGAACCCCATGCATTTCCGAAAAGAGGACACCGTTGGGAATCCGCAGAGGTATGATTTGCACAAATCGGCCCAGAATTTATTACCCAGACACCCCTGCAAATTCTAAAATGTGGGAAAAAACACATTTTCTGCACATTTCACTCGGCACATCCAACGAAACACGTCACCAACAACACATGGCCTACCGTCCCGCGTTCCCAGAGGTGTCCCAATGAAAACGGCACCTCACATGTGTGGGTGCACCGACCTGGGCGCCAAGGGAAAGCCTAAAACACAGGTAACCCCAAGTCTGTATCGACACCTGAATTTGACACTTTCTCCAGACAAGCACAACATACAGATATGGGCCTCGGGTGTCCAAGCCACCAAGGAAAACAGGGAACCCCATGTATTTCCGAAAAGAGGACACCCGTGGGAATCCGCAGAGGTATGATTTGCGCAAATCGGCCCAAAATGTATTACCCAGACACCCACGCAAATTCCGGAATGTGGGAAAAAAAACATATTTTCCGCACATTTCACTCGGCGCACACATCGAAACACGCCGCCAACAACACATGGCCTACCGTCCCGCGTTCCCACAGGTGTCCCAATGAAAACGGCACCTCACATGTGTGGGTGCACCTACCTGGGCGCCAAGGGAAAGCCTAAAACACAGGTAACCCCAAGTCTGTATCGACACCTGAATTTGACACTTTCTCCAGACAAGCACAACATACAGATATGGGCCTCGGGTGTCCAAGCCACCAAGGAAAACAGGGAACCCCATGCATTTCTGGAAAGCGGACACCAGTGGGAATCCGCAGGGGTATGATTTGCGCAAATCGGCTGAGAATTTATTACGCAGACAACCCTGCAAAGTCCGAAATGTGGGGAAAAAAATGCATTTTCCGCACATTTCACTTAGCGCACCCATCGAAACACACCGCCAACAACACATGGTCTACCGTCCCACGTTCCCACAGGTGTCCTGATGAAAACGGTACCTCACATGTGTGGGTGCACCTACCTGGGCGGCAAGGGGAAAGCCTAAAACACAGGTAACCCCAAGTCTGTTTCGACACCTGAATTTGACACTTTCTCCAGACAAGCACAACATACAGATATGGGCCTCGGGTGTCCATGCCACCAAGGAAAACAGGGAACCCCATGCATTTTCGAAAAGCGGAAATCCGTGGGAATCCGCAGAGGTATGATTTGTGCAAATCAGCAGAGAATTTATTACCCAGACACCTCCGCAAATTCCAAAATGTGGGGAGAAAAACACATTTTCCGCACATTTCACTTGGCGCACCCATCGAAACACGCCGCCAACAAAACATAGCCTACTGTCCCGCGTTCCCACAGGTGTCCCGATGAAAACGGTACCTCACATGTGTGGGTGCACCTACCTGGGCACCAAGGGGAAAGCCTAAAACACAGCTAACCCCAAGTCTGTTTCGACACCTGAATTTGACACTTTCTCCAGACAAGCACAACATATCGATATGGGCTTTGGGTGTCCAAGCCACCAAGGAAAACAGGGAACCCCATGCATTTCTGGAAAGAGGACACCAGTGGGAATCTGCAGAGGTATGATTTGCGTAAATCGGCCCAGAATTTATTACCCAGACACCCCTGCAAAGTCTGAAATGTGGGAAAAAAACACATTTTCTGCACATTTCACTCGGCACACCCAATGAAACACGTCACCAACAACACATGGCCTACCGTCCCGCGTTCACACAGGTGTCCCGATGAAAACGGTACCTCACATGTGTGGGTGCACCTACCTGGGCGGCAAGGGGAAAGCCTAAAACACAGGTAACCCCAAGTCTGTTTCGACACCTGAATTTGACACTTTCTCCAGACAAGCACAACATACAGATATGGGCCTCGGGTGTCCATGCCACCAAGGAAAACAGGGAACCCCATGCATTTCCGAAAAGCGGAAACCCGTGGGAATCCACAGAGTTATGATTTGCGCAAATCAGCAGAGAATTTATTACCCAGACACCCCCGCAAATTCAAAAATGTGGGAAATAAAATGCATTTTCTGCACGTTTCACTGGGCTCACCCATCGAAACACGCTGCCAACAACACATGGCCTACCGTCCCGCGTTCCCACAGGTCTCCCGATGAACACGGTACCTCACACGTGTGAGGGCACCTAACTGGGCGCCAAGGGGAAAGCCTAAAACACAGGTACCCCAAGTCTGTTTCGACACCTGAATTTGACACTTTCTCCAGACAAGCACAACATACAGATATGGGCCTCGGGTGTCCAAGCCACCAAGGAAAACATGGAACCCCATGCATTTCCGAAAAGAGGACACCGTTGGGAATCCACAGAGGTATGATTTGCACAAATCGGCCCAGAATTTATTACCCAGACACCCCTGCAAATTCTAAAATGTGGGAAAAAACAAATTTTCTGCACTTTTCACTCGGCACATCCAACGAAACACGTCACCAACAACACATGGCCTACCGTCCCGCGTTCCCACAGGTGTCCCAATGAAAATGGCACCTCACATGTGTGGGTGCACCTACCTGGGCGCCAAGGGAAAGCCTAAAACACAGGTAACCCCAAGTCTGTATCGACACCTGAATTTGACACTTTCTCCAGACAAGCACAACATACAGATATGGGCCTCGGGTGTCCAAGCCACCAAGGAAAACAGGGAACCCCAAGTATTTCTGAAAAGAGGACACCTGTGGGAATCCGCAGAGGTATGATTTGCACAAATCGGCCCAGAATTTATTACCCAGACACCCCTACAAATTCCGAAATGTGGGGAAAAGAACGCATTTTCCGCACATTTCACTTGGCGCACCCATCAAAACACTCCGCTAACAACACATGGCCTACCGTCCCGCGTTCCCACAAGTGTCCCGATGAAAACAGTACCTCACATGTGGGGGTGCACCTACCTGGGCGCCAAGGATAAAGCCTAAAACATAGGTAACCCCAAGTCTGTTTCGACACCTGAATTTGACACTTTCTCCAGACAAGCACAACATACAGATATGGGCCTCGGGTGTCCATGCCACCAAGGAAAACAGGGAACCCCATGCATTTTCGAAAAGCGGAAATCCGTGGGAATCCGCAGAGGTATGATTTGTGCAAATCAGCAGAGAATTTATTACCCAGACACCTCCGCAAATTCCAAAATGTGGGGAGAAAAACACATTTTCCGCACATTTCACTTGGCGCACCCATCGAAACACGCCGCCAACAAAACATAGCCTACTGTCCCGCGTTCCCACAGGTGTCCCGATGAAAACGGTACCTCACATGTGTGGGTGCACCTACCTGGGCACCAAGGGGAAAGCCTAAAACACAGCTAACCCCAAGTCTGTTTCGACACCTGAATTTGACACTTTCTCCAGACAAGCACAACATATCGATATGGGCTTTGGGTGTCCAAGCCACCAAGGAAAACAGGGAACCCCATGCATTTCTGGAAAGAGGACACCAGTGGGAATCTGCAGAGGTATGATTTGCGTAAATCGGCCCAGAATTTATTACCCAGACACCCCTGCAAAGTCTGAAATGTGGGAAAAAAACACATTTTCTGCACATTTCACTCGGCACACCCAATGAAACACGTCACCAACAACACATGGCCTACCGTCCCGCGTTCACACAGGTGTCCCGATGAAAACGGTACCTCACATGTGTGGGTGCACCTACCTGGGCGGCAAGGGGAAAGCCTAAAACACAGGTAACCCCAAGTCTGTTTCGACACCTGAATTTGACACTTTCTCCAGACAAGCACAACATACAGATATGGGCCTCGGGTGTCCATGCCACCAAGGAAAACAGGGAACCCCATGCATTTCCGAAAAGCGGAAACCCGTGGGAATCCACAGAGTTATGATTTGCGCAAATCAGCAGAGAATTTATTACCCAGACACCCCCGCAAATTCAAAAATGTGGGAAAAAAAATGCATTTTCTGCACGTTTCACTGGGCTCACCCATCGAAACACGCTGCCAACAACACATGGCCTACCGTCCCGCGTTCCCACAGGTCTCCCGATGAACACGGTACCTCACACGTGTGAGGGCACCTAACTGGGCGCCAAGGGGAAAGCCTAAAACACAGGTACCCCAAGTCTGTTTCGACACCTGAATTTGACACTTTCTCCAGACAAGCACAACATACAGATATGGGCCTCGGGTGTCCAAGCCACCAAGGAAAACAGGGAACCCCATGCATTTCCGAAATGAGGATACCCGTGGGAATCTGCAGAGGTATGATTTGCGCAAATCGGCCCAGAATTTATTACCTAGACACCCCCGCAAAGTCCGAAATGTGGAAAACAAAACACATTTTCCATACATTTCACTCTGCGCACCCATCAAAACACCCCGCCATCAACACATGGCCTACCGTCCCGCATTTCCACAGGTGTCCCAATGAAAACGGTACCTCACATGTGTGGGTGCACCTACCTGGGCGCCAAGGGGAAAGCCTAAAACACAGGTAACCCCAAGTCTGTTTCGACATCTGAATTTGACACTTTCTCCAGACAAGCAAAACATGCAGATATGGGCCTCGGGTGTCCAAGCCACCAAGGAAAACAAGGAACCCCATGCATTTCCGAAAAGAGGACACCTGTGGGAATCTGCAGAGGTATGATTTGCGCAAATCGGCCCAGAATGTATTACCCAGACACCCCTGCAAATTCCGGAATGTGGGAAAAAAAACTTATTTTCCGCACATTTCACTCGGCGCACACATCGAAACACGCCGCCAACAACACATGGCCTACCGTCCCGGGTTCCCACAGGTGTCCCGATGAAAGCGGTACCTCATGTGTGGGTGCACCTACCTGAGCGCCAAGTGGATAGCCTAAAACATAGGTAATCCCAAGTCTGTTTCGACACCTGAATTTGACATTTTCTCCAGATAAGCACAACATACAGATATGGGCCTCGGGTGTCCAAGCCACCAAGGAAAACAGAGAACCCCATGCATTTCCGAAAAGAGGACACCAGTGGGAATCCGCAGAGCTATGATTTGCGCAAATTGGCCCAGAATATATTACCCAGACACCCCTACAAAGTCTGAAATGTGGGGAAAAAAACACATTTCCCGCACATTTCACTCAGCGCACCCATCGAAACACACCGCCAACAACACATGGCCTACCGTCCCGAGTTCCCACAGGTGTACCGATGAAAATGGTACCTCACATGTGTGGGTGCACCCACCTGGGTGCCAAGGGGAAAGCCTAAAACACAGGTAACCCCAAGTCTGTTTCGACACCTGAATTTGACACTTTCTCCATACAAGCACAACATACAGATATGGGCCTCGGTGTCCAAGCCACCAAGGAAAACAGGGAACCCCATGCATTTCCGAAAAGAGGACACCCGTGGGAATCCGCAGAGGTATGATTTGCGCAAATCGGCCCAGAATTTATTACCCAGACACCTCCGCAAATTCCAAAATGTGGGGAGAAAAACACATTTTCCGCACATTTCACTCGGCGCACCCATCGAAACACGCCGCCAACAACACATAGCCTACCGTCCCGCATTCCCACAGGTGTCCCGATGAAAACGGTACCTCACATGTGTGGGTGCACCTACCTGGGCACCAAGGGGAAAGCCTAAAACACAGGTAACCCCAAGTCTGTTTCGACACCTGAATTTGACACTTTCTCCAGACAAGCACAACATATCGATATGGGCCTTGGGTGTCCAAGCCACCAAGGAAAACAGGGAACCCCATGCATTTCTGGAAAGAGGACACCAGTGGGAATCCACAGAGGTATGATTTGCGCAAATCGGCCGAGAATTTATTACCCAGACAACCCTGCAAAATCCGAAATGTGGGGAAATAAACGCATTTTCCCGCACATTTCACTTAGCGCACCCATCGCAAACACACCGCCAACAACACATGGCCTACCGTCCCGCATTCCCACAGGTGTCCCGATGAAAACCGTACCTCACATGTGTGGGTGCACCTACCTGGGCGGCAAGGGGAAAGCCTAAAACACAGGTAACCCCAAGTCTGTTTCGACACCTGAATTTGACACTTTCTCCAGACAAGCACAACATACAAATATGGGCCTCGGGTGTCCATGCCACCAAGGAAAACAGGGAACCCCATGCATTTCCGAAAAGCGGAAACCCGTGGGAATCCGCAGAGGTATGATTTGCGCAAATCAGCAGAGAATTTATTACCCAGACACCCCCGCAAATTCAAAAATGTGGGAAGAAAAACGCATTTTCCGCACGTTTCACTGCGCTCACCCATCGAAACACGCTGCCAACAACACATGGCCTACCGTCCCGCGTTCCCACAGATCTCCCGATGAACACAGTACCTCACACGTGTGGGGGCACCTACCTGGGCACCAAGGGGAAAGCCTAAAACACAGGTAACCCCAAGTCTGTTTCGACACCTGAATTTGACACTTTCTCCAGACAAGCACAACATACAGATATGGGCCTCGGGTGTCCAAGCCACCAAGGAAAACAGGGAACCCCATGCATTTCCGAAAAGAGGACACCGTTGGGAATCCGCAGAGGTATGATTTGCGCAAATCGGCCCAGAATTTATTACCCAGACACCCCTGCAAATTCTAAAATGTGGGAAAAAAATACATTTTCTGCACATTTCACTCGGCACACCCAACGAAAGACGTCACCAACAACACATGGCCTACCGTCCCGCGTTCCCAGAGGTGTCCCAATGAAAACGGCACCTCACATGTGTGGGTGCACCTACCTGGGCGCCAAGGGAAAGCCTAAAACACAGGTAACCCCAAGTCTGTATCGACACCTGAATTTGACACTTTCTCCAGACAAGCACAACATTCAGATATGGGCCTCGGGTGTCCAAGCCACCAAGGAAAACAGGGAACCCCATGTATTTCCGAAAAGAGGACACCCGTGGGAATCCGCAGAGGTATGATTTGCGCAAATCGGCCCAAAATGTATTACCCAGACACCCACGCAAATTCCGGAATGTCGGAAAAAAAACGTATTTTCCGCACATTTCACTCGGCGCACACATCGAAACACGCCGCCAACAACACATGGCCTACCGTCCCGCGTTCCCACAGGTGTCCGAATGAAAACGGCACCTCACATGTGTGGGTGCACCTACCTGGGCGCCAAGGGAAAGCCTAAAACACAGGTAACCCCAAGTCTGTATCGACACCTGAATTTGACACTTTCTCCAGACAAGCACAACATACAGATATGGGCCTCGGGTGTCCAAGCCACCAAGGAAAACAGGGAACCCCATGCATTTCTGGAAAGCGGACACCAGTGGGAATCCGCAGGGGTATGATTTGCGCAAATCGGCTGAGAATTTATTACCCAGACAACCCTGCAAAGTCCGAAATGTGGGGAAAAAAATGCATTTTCCGCACATTTCACTTAGCGCACCCATCGAAACACACCGCCAACAACACATGGTCTACCGTCCCACGTTCCCACAGGTGTCCCGATGAAAACGGTACCTCACATGTGTGGGTGCACCTACCTGGGCGGCAAGGGGAAAGCCTAAAACACAGGTAACCCCAAGTCTGTTTCGACACCTGAATTTGACACTTTCTCCAGACAAGCACAACATACAGATTTGGGCCTCGGGTGTCCATGCCACCAAGGAAAACAGGGAACCCCATGCATTTTCGAAAAGCGGAAATCCGTGGGAATCCGCAGAGGTATGATTTGTGCAAATCAGCAGAGAATTTATTACCCAGACACCTCCGCAAATTCCAAAATGTGGGGAGAAAAACACATTTTCCGCACATTTCACTTGGCGCACCCATCGAAACACGCCGCCAACAAAACATAGCCTACTGTCCCGCGTTCCCACAGGTGTCCCAATGAAAACGGTACCTCATGTGTGGGTGCACCTACCTGGGCACCAAGGGGAAAGCCTAAAACACAGCTAACCCCAAGTCTGTTTCGACACCTGAATTTGACACTTTCTCCAGACAAGCACAACATATCGATATGGGCTTTGGGTGTCCAAGCCACCAAGGAAAACAGGGAACCCCATGCATTTCTGGAAAGAGGACACCAGTGGGAATCTGCAGAGGTATGATTTGCGTAAATCGGCCCAGAATTTATTACCCAGACACCCCTGCAAAGTCTGAAATGTGGGAAAAAAACACATTTTCTGCACATTTCACTCAGCACACCCAATGAAACACGTCACCAACAACACATGGCCTACCGTCCCGCGTTCACACAGGTGTCCCAATGAAAACGGTACCTCACATGTGTGGGTGCACCTACCTGGGCGGCAAGGGGAAAGCCTAAAACACAGGTAACCCCAAGTCTGTTTCGACACCTGAATTTGGCACTTTCTCCAGACAAGCACAACATACAGATATGGGCCTCGGGTGTCCATGCCACCAAGGAAAACAGGGAACCCCATGCATTTCCGAAAAGCGGAAACCCGTGGGAATCCACAGAGTTATGATTTGCGCAAATCAGCAGAGAATTTATTACCCAGACACCCCCGCAAATTCAAAAATGTGGGAAACAAAACGCATTTTCTGCACGTTTCACTGGGCTCACCCATCGAAACACGCTGCCAACAACACATGGCCTACCGTCCCGCATTCCCACAGGTCTCCCAATGAACACGGTACCTCACACGTGTGAGGGCACCTAACTGGGCGCCAAGGGGAAAGCCTAAAACACAGGTACCCCAAGTCTGTTTCGACACCTGAATTTGACACTTTCTCCAGACAAGCACAACATACAGATATGGGCCTCGGGTGTCCAAGCCACCAAGGAAAACAGGGAACCCCATGCATTTCCGAAAAGAGGACACCGTTGGGAATCCGCAGAGGTATGATTTGCACAAATCGGCCCAGAATTTATTACCCAGACACCCCTGCAAATTCTAAAATGTGGGAAAAAACACATTTTCTGCACATTTCACTCGGCACATCCAACGAAACACGTCACCAACAACACATGGCCTACCGTCCCGCATTCCCAGAGGTGTCCCAATGAAAACGGCACCTCACATGTGTGGGTGCACCGACCTGGGCGCCAAGGGAAAGCCTAAAACACAGGTAACCCCAAGTCTGTATCGACACCTGAATTTGACACTTTCTCCAGACAAGCACAACATACAGATATTGGCCTCGGGTGTCCAAGCCACCAAGGAAAACAGGGAACCCCATGCATTTCTGGAAAGCGGACACCAGTGGGAATCTGCAGGGGTATGATTTGCGCAAATCGGCTGAGAATTTATTACCCAGACAACCCTGCAAAGTCCGAAATGTGGGGAAAAAAATGCATTTTCCGCACATTTCACTTAGCGCACCCATCGAAACACACCGCCAACAACACATGGTCTACCGTCCCACGTTCCCACAGGTGTCCTGATGAAAACGGTACCTCACATGTGTGGGTGCACCTACCTGGGCGGCAAGGGGAAAGCCTAAAACACAGGTAACCCCAAGTCTGTTTCGACACCTGAATTTGACACTTTCTCCAGACAAGCACAACATACAGATATGGGCCTCGGGTGTCCATGCCACCAAGGAAAACAGGGAACCCCATGCATTTTCGAAAAGCGGAAATCCGTGGGAATCCGCAGAGGTATGATTTGTGCAAATCAGCAGAGAATTTATTACCCAGACACCTCCGCAAATTCCAAAATGTGGGGAGAAAAACACATTTTCCGCACATTTCACTTGGCGCACCCATCGAAACACGCCGCCAACAAAACATAGCCTACTGTCCCGCGTTCCCACAGGTGTCCCGATGAAAACGGTACCTCACATGTGTGGGTGCACCTACCTGGGCACCAAGGGGAAAGCCTAAAACACAGCTAACCCCAAGTCTGTTTCGACACCTGAATTTGACACTTTCTCCAGACAAGCACAACATATCGATATGGGCTTTGGGTGTCCAAGCCACCAAGGAAAACAGGGAACCCCATGCATTTCTGGAAAGAGGACACCAGTGGGAATCTGCAGAGGTATGATTTGCGTAAATCGGCCCAGAATTTATTACCCAGACACCCCTGCAAAGTCTGAAATGTGGGAAAAAAACACATTTTCTGCACATTTCACTCGGCACACCCAATGAAACACGTCACCAACAACACATGGCCTACCGTCCCGCGTTCACACAGGTGTCCCGATGAAAACGGTACCTCACATGTGTGGGTGCACCTACCTGGGCGGCAAGGGGAAAGCCTAAAACACAGGTAACCCCAAGTCTGTTTCGACACCTGAATTTGACACTTTCTCCAGACAAGCACAACATACAGATATGGGCCTCGGGTGTCCATGCCACCAAGGAAAACAGGGAACCCCATGCATTTCCGAAAAGCGGAAACCCGTGGGAATCCACAGAGTTATGATTTGCGCAAATCAGCAGAGAATTTATTACCCAGACACCCCCGCAAATTCAAAAATGTGGGAAAAAAAACGCATTTTCTGCACGTTTCACTGGGCTCACCCATCGAAACACGCTGCCAACAACACATGGCCTACCGTCCCGCGTTCCCACAGGTCTCCCGATGAACACGGTACCTCACACGTGTGAGGGCACCTAACTGGGCGCCAAGGGGAAAGCCTAAAACACAGGTACCCCAAGTCTGTTTCGACACCTGAATTTGACACTTTCTCCAGACAAGCACAACATACAGATATGGGCCTCGGGTGTCCAAGCCACCAAGGAAAACAGGGAACCCCATGCATTTCCAAAAAGAGGACACCGTTGGGAATCCGCAGAGGTATGATTTGCACAAATCGGCCCAGAATTTATTACCCAGACACCCCTGCAAATTCTAAAATGTGGGAAAAAACACATTTTCTGCACATTTCACTCGGCACATCCAACGAAACACGTCACCAACAACACATGGCCTACCGTCCCGCGTTCCCACAGGTGTCCCAATGAAAACGGCTTCTCACATGTGTGGGTGCACCTACCTGGGCGCCAAGGGAAAGCCTAAAACACAGGTAACCCCAAGTCTGTATCGACACCTGAATTTGACACTTTCTCCAGACAAGCAAAACATACAGATATGGGCCTCGGGTGTCCAAGCCACCAAGGAAAACAGGGAACCCCATGTATTTCTGAAAAGAGGACACCTGTGGGAATCCGCAGAGGTATGATTTGCACAAATCGGCCCAGAATTTATTACCCAGACACCCCTACAAATTCCGAAATGTGGGGAAAAGAACGCATTTTCCGCACATTTCACTTGGCGCACCCATCAAAACACTCCGCTAACAACACATGGCCTACCGTCCCGCGTTCCCACAAGTGTCCCGATGAAAACAGTACCTCACATGTGGGGGTGCACCTACCTGGGCGCCAAGGATAAAGCCTAAAACATAGGTAACCCCAAGTCTGTTTCGACACCTGAATTTGACACTTTCTCCAGACAAGCACAACATACAGATATGGGCCTCGGGTGTCCGAGCCACCAAGGAAAACAGTGAATCCCATGCATTTCCGAAAAGAGGACACCTGTGGGAATCCTCAGAGGTATGATTTGCGTAAATCGGCCCAGAATTTATTACCCAGGCACCCCTGCAAATTTCAAAATGTTGGGAAAAAAACGCATTTTCTGCACATTTCACTCGGTACACCCATCGAAACACACCGCCAACAACACATAGCCTACCGTCCCGCATTCCCACAGGTGTCCCGATGAAAACGGTACCTCACATGTGTGGGTGCACCTACCTGGGCGCCAATGGGAAAGCCTAAAACATAGGTAACCCAAAGTATGTTTCGACACCTGAATTTGACACTTTCTCCAGACAAGCACAACATACAGATATGGGCCTTGGGTGTCCAAGCCACCAAGGAAAATAGGGAACCCCATGTATTTCTGAAAAGAGGACACCCGTGGGAATGCGCGGAGGTATGATTTGCGCAAATCGGCCCAGAATCTATTACCCTTAAACCCCTGCAAAGTCCGAAATGTGGGAAAAAATGCATTTTTCGCACATTTCACTCAGCGCACCCATTGAAACACGCCGCTAACAACACGTGGCCTACTGTCCTGCGTTCCCACAGGTGTCCCAATGAAAACGGCACCTCACATGTGTGGGTGCACCTACCTGGGTGCCAAGGGAAAGCCTAAAACACGGGTAGCCCCAAGTCTCTATCGACACCTGAATTTGACACTTTCTCCAGACAAGCACAACATACAGATATGGGCCTCGGGTGTCCAAGCCACCAAGGAAAACATGGAACCCCATGCATTTCCAAAAAGAGGACACCCATGGGAATCCACAGAAGTATGATTTGCGCAAATCGGCCAAGAATGTATTACCCAGACTCCACCGCAAATTCCAAAATGTGTGAAAAAAATGCATTTTCCGCACATTTCACTAGGCGCACCAATCAAAACACGCTGCCAACAACACATAGCCTACCGTCCCGCGTTCCCACAGGTGTCCCGATGAAAACGGTACCTCACATGTGTGGGTGCACCTACCTTGGCACCAAGGGGAAAGCCTAAAACACAGGTAACCCCAAGTCTGTTTCGACACCTGAATTTGACACTTTCTCCAGACAAGCACAACATATCGATATGGGCCTTGGGTGTCCAAGCCACCAAGAAAAACAGGGAACCCCATGCATTTCTGGAAAGAGGACACCAGTGGGAATCCGCAGAGGTATGATTTGCGCAAAGCGGCCCAGAATTTATTACCCAGACACCTCCGCAAATTCCAAAATGTGGGGAGAAAAACGCATTTTCCGCACATTTCACTCGGCGCACCCATCGAAACACGCAGACAACAACACATGGTCTACTGTCCCGCGTTGCCACAGGTGTCCCGATGAAAACGGTACCTCACATGTGTGGGTGCACCTACCTGGGCGGCAAGGGGAAAGCCTAAAACACAAGTAACCCCAAGTCTGTTTCGATACCTGAATTTGACACTTTCTCCAGACAAGCACAACATACAGATGTGGGCCTCGGGTGTCCATGCCACCAAGGAAAACAGGGAACCCCATGCATTTTCGAAAAGCGGAAACCCGTGGGAATCCGCAGAGGTATGATTTGTGCAAATCAGCAGAGAATTTATTACCCAGACACCTCCGCAAATTTCAAAATGTGGGGAGAAAAACGCATTTTCCGCACATTTCACTTGGCGCACCCATCGAAACATGCCGCCAACAAAACATAGCCTACTGTCCCGCGTTCCTACAGGTGTCCCGATGAAAACGGTACCTCACAAGTGTGGGTGCACCTACCTGGGCACCAAGGGGAAAGCCTAAAACACAGCTAACCCCAAGTCTGTTTCGACACCTGAATTTGACACTTTCTCCAGACAAGCACAACATATCGATATGGGCTTTGGGTGTCCAAGCCACCAAGGGAAACAGGGAACCCCATGCATTTCTGGAAAGAGGACACCAATGGGAATCCGCAGAGGTATGATTTGCGCAAATCGGCCCAGAATTTATTTCCCAGACACCCTTGCAAAGTCTGAAATGTGGGAAAAAAACACATTTTCTGCACATTTCACTCGGCACACCCAACGAAACACGTCACCAACAACACATGGCCTACCGTCCCGCGTTCCCACAGGGGTCCCGATGAAAACGGTACCTCACATGTGTGGGTGCACCTACCTGGGAGCCAAGGGAAAGCCTAAAACACAGGTAGCCCCAAGTCTCTATCGACACCTGAATTTGACACTTTCTCCAGACAAGCACAACATACAGATGTGGGCCTCGGGTGTCCAAGCCACCATGGAAAACAGGGAACCCCATGCATTTCCAAAAAGAGGACACCCGTGGGAATCCGCAAAGGTATGATTTGCGCAAATTGGCCCAGAATGTATTACCCAGACACCCCCGCAAAGTCTGAAATGTACAGAAAAAAAAGTATTTTCTGCACATTTCACTCGGCGCACCCATCGAAACACGCCGCCGAAAACACATGGAATACCGTCCCGCGTTCCCACAGGTGTCCTGATGAAAACGTTACCTCACATGTGTGGGTGCACCTACCTGGGCGCCAAGGGGAAAGCCTAAAACACAGGTAACCCCAAGTCTGTTTCGACACCTGAATTTGACACTTTCTCCAGACAAGCACAACATACAGATATGAGCCTCGGGTGTCCAAGCCACCAAGGAAAACAGGGAACCCCATGCATTTCCGAAAAGAGGACACCCGTGGGAATCTGCTGAGGTATGATTTGCGCAAATCAGCCCAGAATAGATTACCCAGACACCCCCGCAAAATCCGAAATGTGGGAAGAAAAATGTATTTTCCGTACATTTCACTTGGCGCACCCATCGAAACACGCTGCCAACAACACATGGCCTACTGTCCCGCGTTCCCACAGGTGTCCCAATGAAAACGGTACCTCACATGCGTGGGTGCACCTACCTGGGCGCCAAGGGGAAAGCCTAAAACACAGGTAACCCCAAGTCTGTTTCGACACCTGAATTTGACACTTTCTCCAGACAAGCACAACATACAGATGTGGGCCTCGGGTGTCCAAGCCACCATGGAAAACAGGGAACCCCATGCATTTCCAAAAGAGGGCACCTGTGGGAATCCGCAGAGGTATGATTTGCGCAAATCGGCCCAGAATGTATTACCCAGACACCCACGCAAAGTCTGAAATGTACAGAAAAAAAGTATTTTCCGCACATTTCACTCGGCGCACCCTTCGAAACACGCCGCCGACAACACATGGCATACCGTCCCGAATTCCCACAGGTGTCCTGATGAAAACGGTACCTCACATGTGTGGGTGCACCGACCTGGGCGCCAAGGGGAAACCCTAAAACATAGGTAACCCCAAGTCTGTTTCGACACCTGAATTTGACACTTTCTCCAGACAACAACAACATACAGATATGGGCCTTGGGTGTCCAAGCCACCAAGGAAAACAGGGAACCCCATGCATTTCCGAAAAGAGGACACTCGTGGGAATGCGCAGAGGTATGATTTACGCAAATTGGCCCAGAAATTATTACCCAGAAACCCCTGCAAAGTCCGAAATGTGGGAAAAAAATGCATTTTGCGCACATTTCACTCAGCGCACCAATCGAAACACACCGCCAACAACACATGGGCTACCGTCCCGCGTTCCCACAGGTGTGCCGATGAAAACGGCTTCTCACATGTGTGGGTGCACCTACCTGGGCGCCAAGGGAAAGCCTAAAACACAGGTAACCCCAAGTCTGTATCGACACCTGAATTTGACACTTTCTCCAGACAAGCAAAACATACAGATATGGGCCTCGGGTGTCCAAGCCACCAAGGAAAACAGGGAACCCCATGTATTTCTGAAAAGAGGACACCTGTGGGAATCCGCAGAGGTATGATTTGCACAAATCGGCCCAGAATTTATTACCCAGACACCCCTACAAATTCCGAAATGTGGGGAAAAGAACGCATTTTCCGCACATTTCACTTGGCGCACCCATCAAAACACTCCGCTAACAACACATGGCCTACCGTCCCGCGTTCCCACAAGTGTCCCGATGAAAACAGTACCTCACATGTGGGGGTGCACCTACCTGGGCGCCAAGGATAAAGCCTAAAACATAGGTAACCCCAAGTCTGTTTCGACACCTGAATTTGACACTTTCTCCAGACAAGCACAACATACAGATATGGGCCTCGGGTGTCCGAGCCACCAAGGAAAACAGTGAATCCCATGCATTTCCGAAAAGAGGACACCTGTGGGAATCCTCAGAGGTATGATTTGCGTAAATCGGCCCAGAATTTATTACCCAGGCACCCCTGCAAATTTCAAAATGTTGGGAAAAAAACGCATTTTCTGCACATTTCACTCGGTACACCCATCGAAACACACCGCCAACAACACATAGCCTACCGTCCCGCATTCCCACAGGTGTCCCGATGAAAACGGTACCTCACATGTGTGGGTGCACCTACCTGGGCGCCAATGGGAAAGCCTAAAACATAGGTAACCCAAAGTATGTTTCGACACCTGAATTTGACACTTTCTCCAGACAAGCACAACATACAGATATGGGCCTTGGGTGTCCAAGCCACCAAGGAAAATAGGGAACCCCATGTATTTCTGAAAAGAGGACACCCGTGGGAATGCGCGGAGGTATGATTTGCGCAAATCGGCCCAGAATCTATTACCCTTAAACCCCTGCAAAGTCCGAAATGTGGGAAAAAATGCATTTTTCGCACATTTCACTCAGCGCACCCATTGAAACACGCCGCTAACAACACGTGGCCTACTGTCCTGCGTTCCCACAGGTGTCCCAATGAAAACGGCACCTCACATGTGTGGGTGCACCTACCTGGGTGCCAAGGGAAAGCCTAAAACACGGGTAGCCCCAAGTCTCTATCGACACCTGAATTTGACACTTTCTCCAGACAAGCACAACATACAGATATGGGCCTCGGGTGTCCAAGCCACCAAGGAAAACATGGAACCCCATGCATTTCCAAAAAGAGGACACCCGTGGGAATCCACAGAAGTATGATTTGCGCAAATCGGCCAAGAATGTATTACCCAGACTCCACCGCAAATTCCAAAATGTGTGAAAAAAATGCATTTTCCGCACATTTCACTAGGCGCACCAATCAAAACACGCTGCCAACAACACATAGCCTACCGTCCCGCGTTCCCACAGGTGTCCCGATGAAAACGGTACCTCACATGTGTGGGTGCACCTACCTTGGCACCAAGGGGAAAGCCTAAAACACAGGTAACCCCAAGTCTGTTTCGACACCTGAATTTGACACTTTCTCCAGACAAGCACAACATATCGATATGGGCCTTGGGTGTCCAAGCCACCAAGAAAAACAGGGAACCCCATGCATTTCTGGAAAGAGGACACCAGTGGGAATCCGCAGAGGTATGATTTGCGCAAAGCGGCCCAGAATTTATTACCCAGACACCTCCGCAAATTCCAAAATGTGGGGAGAAAAACGCATTTTCCGCACATTTCACTCGGCGCACCCATCGAAACACGCAGACAACAACACATGGTCTACTGTCCCGCGTTGCCACAGGTGTCCCGATGAAAACGGTACCTCACATGTGTGGGTGCACCTACCTGGGCGGCAAGGGGAAAGCCTAAAACACAAGTAACCCCAAGTCTGTTTCGACACCTGAATTTGACACTTTCTCCAGACAAGCACAACATACAGATGTGGGCCTCGGGTGTCCATGCCACCAAGGAAAACAGGGAACCCCATGCATTTTCGAAAAGCGGAAACCCGTGGGAATCCGCAGAGGTATGATTTGTGCAAATCAGCAGAGAATTTATTACCCAGACACCTCCGCAAATTTCAAAATGTGGGGAGAAAAACGCATTTTCCGCACATTTCACTTGGCGCACCCATCGAAACATGCCGCCAACAAAACATAGCCTACTGTCCCGCGTTCCTACAGGTGTCCCGATGAAAACGGTACCTCACAAGTGTGGGTGCACCTACCTGGGCACCAAGGGGAAAGCCTAAAACACAGCTAACCCCAAGTCTGTTTCGACACCTGAATTTGACACTTTCTCCAGACAAGCACAACATATCGATATGGGCTTTGGGTGTCCAAGCCACCAAGGGAAACAGGGAACCCCATGCATTTCTGGAAAGAGGACACCAATGGGAATCCGCAGAGGTATGATTTGCGCAAATCGGCCCAGAATTTATTTCCCAGACACCCTTGCAAAGTCTGAAATGTGGGAAAAAAACACATTTTCTGCACATTTCACTCGGCACACCCAACGAAACACGTCACCAACAACACATGGCCTACCGTCCCGCGTTCCCACAGGGGTCCCGATGAAAACGGTACCTCACATGTGTGGGTGCACCTACCTGGGAGCCAAGGGAAAGCCTAAAACACAGGTAGCCCCAAGTCTCTATCGACACCTGAATTTGACACTTTCTCCAGACAAGCACAACATACAGATGTGGGCCTCGGGTGTCCAAGCCACCATGGAAAACAGGGAACCCCATGCATTTCCAAAAAGAGGACACCCGTGGGAATCCGCAAAGGTATGATTTGCGCAAATTGGCCCAGAATGTATTACCCAGACACCCCCGCAAAGTCTGAAATGTACAGAAAAAAAAGTATTTTCTGCACATTTCACTCGGCGCACCCATCGAAACACGCCGCCGAAAACACATGGAATACCGTCCCGCGTTCCCACAGGTGTCCTGATGAAAACGTTACCTCACATGTGTGGGTGCACCTACCTGGGCGCCAAGGGGAAAGCCTAAAACACAGGTAACCCCAAGTCTGTTTCGACACCTGAATTTGACACTTTCTCCAGACAAGCACAACATACAGATATGAGCCTCGGGTGTCCAAGCCACCAAGGAAAACAGGGAACCCCATGCATTTCCGAAAAGAGGACACCCGTGGGAATCTGCTGAGGTATGATTTGCGCAAATCAGCCCAGAATAGATTACCCAGACACCCCCGCAAAATCCGAAATGTGGGAAGAAAAATGTATTTTCCGTACATTTCACTTGGCGCACCCATCGAAACACGCTGCCAACAACACATGGCCTACTGTCCCGCGTTCCCACAGGTGTCCCAATGAAAACGGTACCTCACATGCGTGGGTGCACCTACCTGGGCGCCAAGGGGAAAGCCTAAAACACAGGTAACCCCAAGTCTGTTTCGACACCTGAATTTGACACTTTCTCCAGACAAGCACAACATACAGATGTGGGCCTCGGGTGTCCAAGCCACCATGGAAAACAGGGAACCCCATGCATTTCCAAAAGAGGGCACCTGTGGGAATCCGCAGAGGTATGATTTGCGCAAATCGGCCCAGAATGTATTACCCAGACACCCACGCAAAGTCTGAAATGTACAGAAAAAAAGTATTTTCCGCACATTTCACTCGGCGCACCCTTCGAAACACGCCGCCGACAACACATGGCATACCGTCCCGAATTCCCACAGGTGTCCTGATGAAAACGGTACCTCACATGTGTGGGTGCACCGACCTGGGCGCCAAGGGGAAACCCTAAAACATAGGTAACCCCAAGTCTGTTTCGACACCTGAATTTGACACTTTCTCCAGACAACAACAACATACAGATATGGGCCTTGGGTGTCCAAGCCACCAAGGAAAACAGGGAACCCCATGCATTTCCGAAAAGAGGACACTCGTGGGAATGCGCAGAGGTATGATTTACGCAAATTGGCCCAGAAATTATTACCCAGAAACCCCTGCAAAGTCCGAAATGTGGGAAAAAAATGCATTTTGCGCACATTTCACTCAGCGCACCAATCGAAACACACCGCCAACAACACATGGGCTACCGTCCCGCGTTCCCACAGGTGTGCCGATGAAAACGGGACCTCACATGTGTGGGTGCATCTACCTTGGCGCCAAGAGGAAAGCCTAAAACACAGGTAACCCCAAGTCTGTTTTGACACCTGAATTTGACACTTTCTCCAGACAAGCACAACATACAGATATGGGCCTCGGGTGTCCAAGCCACCAAGGAAAACATGGAACCCCATGCATTTCCAAAAAGAGAACACCCGTGGGAATCCACAGACGTATGATTTGCGCAAATCGGCCAAGAATGTATTACCCAGACTCCACCGCAAATTCCAAAATGTGTGAAAAAAATGCATTTTCCGCACATTTCACTAGGCGCACCAATCAAAACACGCTGCCAACAACACATAGCCTACCGTCCCGCGTTCCCACAGGTGTCCCGATGAAAACGGTACCTCACATGTGTGGGTGCACCTACCTTGGCACCAAGGGGAAAGCCTAAAACACAGGTAACCCCAAGTCTGTTTCGACACCTGAATTTGACACTTTCTCCAGACAAGCACAACATATCGATATGGGCCTTGGGTGTCCAAGCCACCAAGAAAAACAGGGAACCCCATGCATTTCTGGAAAGAGGACACCAGTGGGAATCCGCAGAGGTATGATTTGCGCAAAGCGGCCCAGAATTTATTACCCAGATACCTCCGCAAATTCCAAAATGTGGGGAGAAAAACGCATTTTCCGCACATTTCACTCGGCGCACCCATCGAAACACGCAGACAACAACACATGGTCTACCGTCCCGCGTTCCCACAGGTGTCCCGATGAAAACGGTACCTCACATGTGTGGGTGCACCTACCTGGGCGGCAAGGGGAAAGCCTAAAACACAGGTAACCCCAAGTCTGTTTCGACACCTGAATTTGACACTTTCTCCAGACAAGCACAACATACAGATGTGGGCCTCGGGTGTCCATGCCACCAAGGAAAACAGGGAACCCCATGCATTTTCGAAAAGCGGAAACCTGTGGGAATCCGCAGAGGTATGATTTGTGCAAATCAGCAGAGAATTTATTACCCAGACACCTCCGCAAATTTCAAAATGTGGGGAGAAAAACGCATTTTCCGCACATTTCACTTGGCGCACCCATCGAAACATGCCGCCAACAAAACATAGCCTACTGTCCCGCGTTCCTACAGGTGTCCCGATGAAAACGGTACCTCACAAGTGTGGGTGCACCTACCTGGGCACCAAGGGGAAAGCCTAAAACACAGCTAACCCCAAGTCTGTTTCGACATCTGAATTTGACACTTTCTCCAGACAAGCACAACATATCGATATGGGCTTTGGGTGTCCAAGCCACCAAGGGAAACAGGGAACCCCATGCATTTCTGGAAAGAGGACACCAATGGGAATCCGCAGAGGTATGATTTGCGCAAATCGGCCCAGAATTTATTTCCCAGACACCCTTGCAAAGTCTGAAATGTGGGAAAAAAACACATTTTCTGCACATTTCACTCGGCACACCCAACGAAACACGTCACCAACAACACATGGCCTACCGTCCCGCGTTCCCACAGGGGTCCCGATGAAAACGGTACCTCACATGTGTGGGTGCACCTACCTGGGAGCCAAGGGAAAGCCTAAAACACAGGTAGCCCCAAGTCTCTATCGACACCTGAATTTGACACTTTCTCCAGACAAGCACAACATACAGATGTGGGCCTCGGGTGTCCAAGCCACCATGGAAAACAGGGAACCCCATGCATTTCCAAAAAGAGGACACCCGTGGGAATCCGCAAAGGTATGATTTGCGCAAATCGGCCCAGAATGTATTACCCAGACACCCCCGCAAAGTCTGAAATGTACAGAAAAAAAAGTATTTTCTGCACATTTCACTCGGCGCACCCATCGAAACACGCCGCCGAAAACACATGGAATACCGTCCCGCGTTCCCACAGGTGTCCTGATGAAAACGTTACCTCACATGTGTGGGTGCACCTACCTGGGCGCCAAGGGGAAAGCCTAAAACACAGGTAACCCCAAGTCTGTTTCGACACCTGAATTTGACACTTTCTCCAGACAAGCACAACATACAGATATGAGCCTCGGGTGTCCAAGCCACCAAGGAAAACAGGGAACCCCATGCATTTCCGAAAAGAGGACACCCGTGGGAATCTGCTGAGGTATGATTTGCGCAAATCAGCCCAGAATAGATTACCCAGACACCCCCGCAAAATCCGAAATGTGGGAAGAAAAATGTATTTTCCGTACATTTCACTTGGCGCACCCATCGAAACACGCTGCCAACAACACATGGCCTACTGTCCCGCGTTCCCACAGGTGTCCCAATGAAAACGGTACCTCACATGCGTGGGTGCACCTACCTGGGCGCCAAGGGGAAAGCCTAAAACACAGGTAACCCAAGTCTGTTTCGACACCTGAATTTGACACTTTCTCCAGACAAGCACAACATACAGATGTGGGCCTCGGGTGTCCAAGCCACCATGGAAAACAGGGAACCCCATGCATTTCCAAAAGAGGGCACCCGTGGGAATCCGCAGAGGTATGATTTGCGCAAATCGGCCCAGAATGTATTACCCAGACACCCACGCAAAGTCTGAAATGTACAGAAAAAAAGTATTTTCCGCACAATTCACTCGGCGCACCCTTCGAAACACGCCGCCGACAACACATGGCATACCGTCCCGAATTCCCACAGGTGTCCTGATGAAAACGGTACCTCACATGTGTGGGTGCACCGACCTGGGCGCCAAGGGGAAACCCTAAAACATAGGTAACCCCAAGTCTGTTTCGACACCTGAATTTGACACTTTCTCCAG
Source organism: Ambystoma mexicanum (assembly GCF_040938575.1). Classification (NCBI taxonomy): domain Eukaryota; kingdom Metazoa; phylum Chordata; class Amphibia; order Caudata; family Ambystomatidae; genus Ambystoma; species Ambystoma mexicanum. Next base: position 751,873,966 of record NC_090934.1, on the reverse strand, counting down.
ACAAGCACAACATACAGATATGGGCCTTGGGTGTCCAAGCCACCAAGGAAAACAGGGAACCCCATGCATTTCCGAAAAGAGGACACTCGTGGGAATGCGCAGAGGTATGATTTACGCAAATTGGCCCAGAAATTATTACCCAGAAACCCCTGCAAAGTCCGAAATGTGGGAAAAAAATGCATTTTGCGCACATTTCACTCAGCGCACCAATCGAAACACACCGCCAACAACACATGGGCTACCGTCCCGCGTTCCCACAGGTGTGCCGATGAAAACGGGACCTCACATGTGTGGGTGCATCTACCTTGGCGCCAAGAGGAAAGCCTAAAACACAGGTAACCCCAAGTCTGTTTTGACACCTGAATTTGACACTTTCTCCAGACAAGCACAACATACAGATATAGGCCTCGGGTGTCCAAGCCACCAAGGAAAACAGGAAAACCCATGCATTTCTGAAAAGAGTACATCCATGGTAATTCGCAGAGGTATGATTTGCGCAAATCGGCCAGAATTTATTAACCAGAAACCCCTGCAAAGTCCGAAATGTGGGCGGAAAATGCATTTTGCGCACATTTCACTCGGCGCACCAATCGAATCACACCGCCAACAACACATGGCCTACCTTTCCGCGTTCCCACAGGTGTGCCGATGAAAACGGGACCTCAGATGTGTGGGTGCACCTACCTGGGCGCCAAGGGGAAAGCCTAAAACACAGGTAACCCCAAGTCTGTTTTGACACCTGAATTTGACACTTTCTCCAGGCAAGCACAACATACAGATATGGGCCTCGGGTGTCCAAACCACCAAGGAAAACAGGAAACCCCATGCATTTCCGAAAAGAGGACACCCGTGGGAATTCGCAGAGGTATGATTTGCGCAAATCGGCCTAGAATTTATTACCCAGACACCCCTGCAAATTCCGAAATGTGGGGAAAAAAACGTATTTTCCGCACATTTCACTTGGCGCACCCATCAAAACACACCGCCAACAAAACATGGCCCACCGTCCCGCGCTCCCACTGGTGTCCCGATGAAAACGATAACTCACATGTGTGGGTGCACCTACCTGGGCGCCAAGGGGAAAGCCTAAAACACAGGTAACCCCAAGTCTGTTTCGACATCTGAATTTGACACTTTCTCCGGACAAGCAAAACATGCAAATATGGGCCTCGGGTGTCCAAGCCACCAAGGAAAACAAGGAACCCCATGCATTTCCAAAAAGAGGACACCTGTGGGAATCTGCAGAGGTATGATTTGCACAAATCGGCCCAGAATGTATTACCCAGACACCCCTGCAAATTCCGGAATGTGGGAAAAAAAACGTATTTTCCGCACATTTCACTCGGCGCACCCATCGAAACACGCCGCCAACAACACATGGCCTACCGTCCCGGGTTCCCAGAGGTGTCTCGATGAAAGCGGTACCTCACATGTGTGGGTGCACCTACCTGAGCGCCAAGTGGATAGCCTAAAACATAGGTAATCCCAAGTCTGTTTCGACACCTGAATTTGACATTTTCTCCAGACAAGCACAACATACAGATATGGGCCTCGGGTGTCCAAGCCACCAAGGAAAACAGAGAACCCCATGCATTTCCGAAAAGAGGACACCAGTGGGAATCCGCAGAGGTATGATTTGCGCAAATCGGCCCAGGATATATTACCCAGACACCCCTGCAAAGTCTGAAATGTGGGAAAAAAACACATTTCCCGCACATTTCACTCAGCGCACCCATCGAAACACACCGCCAACAACACATGGCCTACCGTCCCGAGTTCCCACAGGTGTACCGATGAAAATGGTACCTCACATGTGTGGGTGCACCTACCTGGGTGCCAAGGGGAAAGCCTAAAACACCGGTAACCCCAAGTCTGTTTCGACACCTGAATTTGACACTTTCTCCAGACAAGCACAACATACAGATATGGGCCTCGGTGTCCAAGCCACCAAGGAAAACAGGGAACCCCATGCATTTCCGAAAAGAGGACACCCGTGGGAATCCGCAGAGGTATGATTTGCGCAAATCGGCCCAGAATTTATTACCCAGACACCTCCGCAAATTCCAATATGTGGGGAGAAAAACACATTTTCCGCACATTTCACTCGGCGCACCCATAGAAACACGCCGCCAACAACACATAGCCTACCGTCCCGCGTTCCCACAGGTGTCCCGATGAAAACGGTACCTCACATGTGTGGGTGCACCTACCTGGGCACCAAGGGGAAAGCCTAAAACACAGGTAACCCCAAGTCTGTTTCGACACCTGAATTTGACACTTTCCCCAGACAAGCACAACATATCGATATGGGCCTTGGGTGTCCAAGCCACCAAGGAAAACAGGGAACCCCATGCATTTCTGGAAAGAGGACACCAGTGGGAATCCACAGAGGTATGATTTGCGCAAATCGGCCGAGAATTTATTACCCAGACAACCCTGCAAAGTCCGAAATGTGGGGAAATAAACGCATTTTCCGCACATTTCACTTAGCGCACCCATCGCAAACACACCGCCAACAACACATGGCCTACCGTCCCGCGTTCCCACAGGTGTCCCGATGAAAACCGTACCTCACATGTGTGGGTGCACCTACCTGGGCGGCAAGGGGAAAACCTAAAACACAGGTAACCCCAAGTCTGTTTCGACACCTGAATTTGACACTTTCTCCAGACAAGCACAACATACAGATATGGGCCTCGGGTGTCCATGCCACCAAGGAAAACAGGGAACCCCATGCATTTCCGAAAAGCGGAAACCCGTGGGAATCCGCAGAGGTATGATTTGCGCAAAACAGCAGAGAATTTATTACCCAGACACCCCCGCAAATTCAAAAATGTGGGAAGAAAAACGCATTTTACGCACGTTTCACTGCGCTCACCCATCGAAACACACTGCCAACAACACATGGCCTACCGTCCTGCGTTCCCACAGGTCTCCCGATGAACACAGTACCTCACACGTGTGGGGGCACCTTCCTGGGCACCAAGGGGAAAGCCTAAAACACAGGTAACCCCAAGTCTGTTTCGACACTTGAATTTGACACTTTCTCCAGACAAGCACAACATACAGATATGGGCCTCGGGTGTCCAAGCCACCAAGGAAAACAGGGAACCCCATGCATTTCCGAAAAGAGGACACCGTTGGGAATCCGCAGAGGTATGATTTGCGCAAATCGGCCCAGAATTTATTACCCAGACCCCTGCAAATTCTAAAATGTGGGAAAAAAATACATTTTCTGCACATTTCACTCGGCACACCCAACGAAAGACGTCACCAACAACACATGGCCTACCGTCCCGCGTTCCCACAGGTGTCCCAATGAAAACGGCCCCTCACATGTGTGGGTGCACCTACCTGGGCGCCAAGGGAAAGCCTAAAACACAGGTAACCCCAAGTCTGTATCGACACCTGAATTTGACACTTTCTCCAGACAAGCACAACATACAGATATGGGCCTCGGGTGTCCAAGCCACCAAGGAAAACAGGGAACCCCATGTATTTCCGAAAAGAGGACACCCGTGGGAATCCACAGAGGTATGATTTGCGCAAATCGGCCCAAAATGTATTACCCAGACACCCACGCAAATTCCGGAATGTCGGAAAAAAAACGTATTTTCCGCACATTTCACTCGGCGCACACATCGAAACACGCCGCCAACAACACATGGCCTACCGTCCCGCGTTCCCACAGGTGTCCGAATGAAAACGGCACCTCACATGTGTGGGTGCACCTACCTGGGCGCCAAGGGAAAGCCTAAAACACAGGTAACCCCAAGTCTGTATCTGTCAGATATCCTTAAGCACGGCTCCTTGTTGACCCGTTGTGAAGAAAATATTCTTCCTATCAATGTGTCTCTCAGGGGTACAAAAGGACAGACTGAGAGACTAATTGATCGGAAGATGATGATGTAGAGCCGTTGGTATCGGGAGAGTTGTGCGGACCTCAAGCTTCACGACAGATGGGACATCCAGTTACCTTCCAACAACTGCAGAATATTACAACTTATTAACAACCAAGTATGCCCTCTCTTGGTTAAGGATAACAATTATCAACAGACTAACCTGCATGATACGGGTTTGAACCAGAAGTGTTTCATACAAGAATATCCTCTAGACTGTTGGATTCTGGAGACCATAAAAAAGAGAAAATGCAATAAGTACCAGATAGCAAGATACAGAGAATTGTAAGGAAGGTAAGGTTTCTTACCCTGGTTCTCTAGAGGTTGTCGCTTCTGATGAATCCCCTTCCAATCTTCCGCTGCAAACCGTGTGAAGTCTCTCCGCCACCGGTCCAAACGGCACAAAGAAGCCCAAGGTGTAGAGGCAGTCTTTAGTCCAGCACCCAGCCTATTCCCGCCGGCACGAGGACGCCTAAGGGGTGCTCAGGAAGTCTCTAGTCCAGCACCAAGCCTATTCCCGCCGGCACGAGGACGCTTAAGACTACCCAGGGAAGAAGGACAGGATAACAGAGGAAAGGGAAGAGGAAGGAACAATAGGAAAAAGGCAAGAGGTCTCCCAACCTCCCAGATCCAAACTCAGCTCCACCAAAATTCACTAGGCAAGAATATCCAAAAAACAATCCGAGGCCAATATTCCAAGACAAAGTAAGGGCAATCCGAGAGCGTATCCAAAGACGTAATCCAAGGTCAAAAAACACCAAAATCCAAGCAAGAGGTAAGCCACTGTCAAGAAGCGATCAGAAGCAGCGAGTAAATGGCGCCGGATAGTTAAGTACCCAAACTACCGGCAACAAGACGGTCACGTGACCCAGTACGTGCACTATCAGGTGGTAGACAACGCACCCACTGACGTAACCTCCAAGGCATCTTCCACACAAAGCGTCAGAAACGCAGTTTCCGACGAACACGTCTGCACCGACCAACGCGTGGAGAAACCAACTCCGCCCCCTGTCCGTCATTCGATAGCGAGAAGCGCTTCTGTCTACGAGAGGACAGAGTAACTGGGGGGGTACCACAAGACCTGAAGCGTTTTCTGACAGTATCCTCCCCCAAAGGACCCCCATGCCCCCCAGAGGCCAGAAACCGGGAGACCAACAACGGGGCATGCACATTTCTCTCTGGTTCCCATGTCCGATCTTCCGGACCGTAACCTTTCCAGTCCACCAGGAAATATCTGGTACCACGAGAAACCTTAGAATCAAGAATAGCATTGACTTCATATTCTTCCACCCCTTGAACCAATACCGGAGACGGAGGGGCAACTATCCTGGTACAATCAACACAAGGTTTAATCATGGATACATGAAAAACAGGATGTATCTTCCAAGAACACGGCAAGTCTAACCTGACAACCAATGGACTCAAGACATCCTTGACAATATAGGGACCGACAAAACGTGGTATTAGACACCGACGCCCTGGGATACGTAGATTCTTCGTGGAAAGCCATACCCGCGAACCCGGAACATAAACGGGTGAAGGACGGCGATTCCGATCAGCATATTTTTTGGCCTGCTCTTGGGCTTGCACTAGATGTTCCGAAACCCTGGCATGGACCAGAGACAGATCTTTAATGCAAGATTGCACTGCCGGGCAATCTGCAGGAAGCTTCCAATCAAGAGGTAGAGTGCGTGGATGTTGCCCATATATGGCAAAAAATGGAGATGTTCCCGTAGACGAATGGCTGGAATTATTATATGCAAATTCCGCTAAGGGAAGAACAGCTAACCAGGATTCTTGATATTGAAGGATGAGACACCTGAGGTACTGTTCCATTGTAGCGTTAACACGCTCAGTTTGACCATCCGTCTGCGGATGGAACGCTGTGGAGCAACGTTCATCCACACCCAATGCGAACATGAGATGCCTCCAAAAACGTGACGTAAACTGGGACCCCCTGTCAGAAACCACGATCTCAGGCAACCCAAAAACCCGAAAGACGTGTCGTAAGAACAACTCAGCCAGCTTGGAAGCGGAAGGCAGACCTTGGCAAGGGACAAATAAGGACATTTTCGAAAAACTGTCCACCACCACCCATACGGTATCAAAACCATCGACCATAGGTAACTCCACTACGAAATCCATCGTAATCATAGCCCATGGTCTCGCCGGTACTGGCAATGGCTGAAGCAACCCCATAGGTTTCGCAGAATGGGATTTACATTGGGCACAAATAGCGCAGGTTGATATATATTGCGAGACATCCCTTCGCATAGAGGGCCACCAGCACCAACGTTTGAGGAGTTCGAGAATTTTCTGTGAACCCGGATGAGCGGCAATAGCAGCATCATGACACAAGGCAATAGCTGCACACCGGGTCTCCTGATCAGGCATAAAGACACGACCCTGGACATAAGGTAGACCATGCACAACATCCATGTTATATTCTGCCAATTCCGCAGGACCTTTATCAACCCAGGTTTGGAGCGTCGACTTCAAAGGGGGCTGTAAAATACAACTACAAACCACTTGTGTTGGTAACAACAACGACCCATCCTGTGGACGTGAAACACAATCCCCAAAACTTCTGGACAGAGCGTCAGCTTTGGAATGTAGAACACCTGGGCGATAAGTCAACGTAAAGTTGTACATAGAAAAAAACTCATGCCAGCGGGCATGTCTCGCAGTAGTGCAAGTCAAGGACTGCAAGGCCAACAAGTTTCTGTGATCAGTATATACCTGGACGGGTACTTCTGTACCAAGAAGATGATGTCGCCAGACCGTAAATGCGTCCCTAACAGCCAACAATTCCCGTTCAGTGACGGTATAATTTCGCTCATAGGGCGTTAACTTGCGTGAATGATAAGCGACTGGATGTAGATCCCCAGTATCAGCGCAAGACTGAGACAAAATAGCTCCTACCGCAACATCAGAGGCATCTGCTTCGACAAAGAAAGGATATTCGGCATTAGGATGCAACAAGATAGGAGCAGTAGTGAACGCAGCCTTTAAGAAATCAAACGCAGTTTGAGCGCTATCATTCCACAAATACGGTTTCTTGCTGCTGGTCAATTCGGTGAGAGGTGCAGAAATAGAGGAGAACTGTCTAATGAAACGTCGGTAGAAGTTGGAAAACCCCAAAAACGATTGCAACTCCTTCCTGGTAGTAGGTACAGGCCAGTTCAAAACGGCTTTAACCTTACTACTACTCATCTGCACTCCCTTATTGGTGATGTCATATCCCAAGAACTCGACATGAGTTGCATGGAACACACACTTTTCTAACTTGACAAAGAGATGATGATCACGCAAGCGTTGTAAGACTTCCGAAACATGGCGCACATGGTATTCCATAGATGGGGAGTAGACGAGTATGTCATCTAGGTAAACGATAACGAACCTGTCGATCATGTCTCGAAGAACATCATTGATGAAATTCTGAAAAGTGGCCGGAGCATTACATAGCCCGAATGGCATTACCAAATACTCGAATAAGCCATATCTGGTCTTGAAGGCGGTTTTCCATTCATCCCCACGACGAATCCTGACTAGGTTGTAAGCTCCCCTTAGGTCCAATTTGGTAAAGAATTCTGAAGACCCTAACTGATCTAGTAAGACCGATATTAAGGGAATCGGGTACTGATTTCGGATAGTACCTGCATTTAGCTCTCGGTAGTCAATACAAGGTCTTAATTCACCCTCCTTCTTGGGTACAAAGAACAATGGAGAAGCAAATGGAGAATGGGATGGTCGAATAAAACCCAACTCTAAGGCTTTATCCAGATATTCTTTAAGAACGACATCTTCTTTTTGGGTAAGGGAATAAATGCGTCCTGATGGTACCTTAGCATTAGGTTTGAGATCGATCGGACAATCGTATGGCCGATGTGGTGGCAAACTCTCAGCTTTCCCTTTATCAAAAACATCCTTATAACTTGTGTACTCGACAGGCAATACGATGCTAGCAACTGCTCCAATAGTGACCACAGAATCCAACAAAGCCCGACTAGGAGCTGCAGACATAGACCCTGCTGGATTGCATGACTGAAGACATTGCTGAGAGCTGAAGGTAATAGCCCCGGTCCCCCAGTTAATGACCGGATTGTGGAGCTTAAGCCACGGTAAACCCAGAATCAGTTTGTATTGGGGTGCCATAATAACGTCAAACGTGATGGTTTCTGAATGCTCAACCCCAATAGTTAACTGCAAAGGTATGGTGTGTTCTGTGACAAGCCCAGACAGAAGGGTAGAACCGTCAACGGCATTCACCACCTCTGGGACATTCTTTGGCAAAAGGGGAATACCCCACTTCAGAACATATTGGGCATCAATGTAGTTACCAGTAGCCCCTGAGTCTAGGACAGCTTCAGAACTCCATGGCGCGACCTGATCATAACTTAGAGAAATGTCTACATAAAAGGGCATAGACAACAAGGAACCCTGCATGGGAGAGCTCGGCGTAGGGGTTCCTTCTACTGCCGGGCTTTGGCGTTTCCCGACTTGCGGGGTCTTTTTGGACAAGCACTAAGTAGATGATTCGCGGAACCGCAATAAAAACACAAATTGTTCCGTCTGCGATTTTCTCTTTCCTCAGTTGATAACGGGCCCCTAACTGCCCCAATTTGCATAGGTTCATCAACCCCAGAAACAGGAACTGAGGAAACGGTAGGATTAACCGGGTTTACTCTCCTCTCCCCTTTTCTTTCGGCCCGTCGGGCATCAATCTGGAGTACTAAGTCCAAGAAATCGGGAAAGGATGTAGGAACCACCGGAACCGTGGCTATAGTATCCTTCAAAGAGTCAGACAACCCTTTATAGAATAAGGCTGCCTTCTTATCTTCCGGCCAACCGGTTTCAGCAACCAACTGGTTAAACTTAGCCAGGTAAGACAATAAAGAAGCATCCCCCTGACGGAGATTTAACAATTCCAGATCAGTGGCCTGAGTTTTATAACGAGTATCAAATACCCTTGTCATAGCACTAATCAATGCATCACAATCAAACAATAGCGGACTGCCCTGCTCCAACAAAGGGTTCGCCCAAACAGCGGCCATACCTCCAAGATTCGATAACACAAAGGCCGCTTTTGTAGTTGCATCGGGAAACGAGGTAGGCCGACACAAGAAATGTAATCTACATTGGTTAATAAAGGTCCGAAAGGATTTAGGATCTCCAGTAAACCTTTCAGGGGGAGCAAGCGGGAACTGAGCGGCCATATAAACATGCGTAGAATCTGGTCTGGCTGAAGACCCGGCCTGACCTGGAGCAGAAGCGGAGGCCAAAGACGGTGATCCTGTAACCACTTCCCTGATACCAGTCTGCATTTCGTCAATGCGTCGATGGGTATCAGCCTGAGCTGCCGTCATATCGGCACGTAGGTCGGCCACTAATTGCACCATAACGGCCAACGGGTCATTAGCAACATCCATGATAAAGGCTTCTGATTCTGTCAGATATCCTTAAGCACGGCTCCTTGTTGACCCGTTGTGAAGAAAATATTCTTCCTATCAATGTGTCTCTCAGGGGTACAAAAGGACAGACTGAGAGACTAATTGATCGGAAGATGATGATGTAGAGCCGTTGGTATCGGGAGAGTTGTGCGGACCTCAAGCTTCACGACAGATGGGACATCCAGTTACCTTCCAACAACTGCAGAATATTACAACTTATTAACAACCAAGTATGCCCTCTCTTGGTTAAGGATAACAATTATCAACAGACTAACCTGCATGATACGGGTTTGAACCAGAAGTGTTACATACAAGAATATCCTCTAGACTGTTGGATTCTGGAGACCATAAAAAAGAGAAAATGCAATAAGTACCAGATAGCAAGATACAGAGAATGGTAAGGAAGGTAAGGTTTCTTACCCTGGTTCTCTAGAGGTTGTCGCTTCTGATGAATCCCCTTCCAATCTTCCGCTGCAAACCGTGTGAAGTCTCTCCGCCACCGGTCCAAGCGGCACAAAGAAGCCCAAGGTGTAGAGGCAGTCTTTAGTCCAGCACCCAGCCTATTCCCGCCGGCACGAGGACGCCTAAGGGGTGCTCAGGAAGTCTCTAGTCCAGCACCAAGCCTATTCCCGCCGGCACGAGGACGCTTAAGACTACCCAGGGAAGAAGGACAGGATAACAGAGGAAAGGGAAGAGGAAGGAACAATAGGAAAAAGGCAAGAGGTCTCCCAACCTCCCAGATCCAAACTCAGCTCCACCAAAATTCACTAGGCAAGAATATCCAAAAAACAATCCGAGGCCAATGTTCCAAGACAAAGTAAGGGCAATCCGAGAGCGTATCCAAAGACGTAATCCAAGGTCAAAAAACACCAAAATCCAAGCAAGAGGTAAGCCACTGTCAAGAAGCGATCAGAAGCAGCGAGTAAATGGCGCCGGATAGTTAAGTACCCAAACTACCGGCAACAAGACGGTCACGTGACCCAGTACGTGCACTATCAGGTGGTAGACAACGCACCCACTGACGTAACCTCCAAGGCATCTTCCACACAAAGCGTCGGAAACGCAGTTTCCGACGAACACGTCTGCACCGACCAACGCGTGGAGAAACCAACTCCGCCCCCTGTCCGTCATTCGATAGCGAGAAGCGCTTCTGTCTACGAGAGGACAGAGTAACTGGGGGGGTACCACAAGACCTGAAGCGTTTTCTGACAGTATCGACACCTGAATTTGACACTTTCTCCAGACAAGCACAACATACAGATATGGGCCTCGGGTGTCCAAGCCACCAAGGAAAACAGGGAACCCCATGCATTTCTGGAAAGCGGACACCAGTGGGAATCCGCAGGGGTATGATTTGCGCAAATCGGCTGAGAATTTATTACCCAGACAACCCTGCAAAGTCCGAAATGTGGGGAAAAAAATGCATTTTCCGCACATTTCACTTAGCGCACCCATCGAAACACACCGCCAACAACACATGGTCTACCGTCCCACGTTCCCACAGGTGTCCCGATGAAAACGGTACCTCACATGTGTGGGTGCACCTACCTGGGCGGCAAGGGGAAAGCCTAAAACACAGGTAACCCCAAGTCTGTTTCGACACCTGAATTTGACACTTTCTCCAGACAAGCACAACATACAGATATGGGCCTCGGGTGTCCATGCCACCAAGGAAAACAGGGAACCCCATGCATTTTCGAAAAGCGGAAATCCGTGGGAATCCGCAGAGGTATGATTTGTGCAAATCAGCAGAGAATTTATTACCCAGACACCTCCGCAAATTCCAAAATGTGGGGAGAAAAACACATTTTCCGCACATTTCACTTGGCGCACCCATCGAAACACGCCGCCAACAAAACATAGCCTACTGTCCCGCGTTCCCACAGGTGTCCCGATGAAAACGGTACCTCATGTGTGGGTGCACCTACTTGGGCACCAAGGGGAAAGCCTAAAACACAGCTAACCCCAAGTCTGTTTCGATACCTGAATTTGACACTTTCTCCAGACAAGCACAACATATCGATATGGGCTTTGGGTGTCCAAGCCACCAAGGAAAACAGGGAACCCCATGCATTTCTGGAAAGAGGACACCAGTGGGAATCTGCAGAGGTATGATTTGCGTAAATCGGCCCAGAATTTATTACCCAGACACCCCTGCAAAGTCTGAAATGTGGGAAAAAAACACATTTTCTGCACATTTCACTCGGCACACCCAATGAAACACGTCACCAACAACACATGGCCTACCGTCCCGCGTTCACACAGGTGTCCCGATGAAAACGGTACCTCACATGTCTGGGTGCACCTACCTGGGCGGCAAGGGGAAAGCCTAAAACACAGGTAACCCCAAGTCTGTTTCGACACCTGAATTTGACACTTTCTCCAGACAAGCACAACATACAGATATGGGCCTCGGGTGTCCATGCCACCAAGGAAAACAGGGAACCCCATGCATTTCCGAAAAGCGGAAACCCGTGGGAATCCACAGAGTTATGATTTGCGCAAATCAGCAGAGAATTTATTACCCAGACACCCCCGCAAATTCAAAAATGTGGGAAACAAAACGCATTTTCTGCACGTTTCACTGGGCTCACCCATCGAAACACGCTGCCAACAACACATGGCCTACCGTCCCGCATTCCCACAGGTCTCCCGATGAACACGGTACCTCACACGTGTGAGGGCACCTAACTGGGCGCCAAGGGGAAAGCCTAAAACACAGGTACCCCAAGTCTGTTTCGACACCTGAATTTGACACTTTCTCCAGACAAGCACAACATACAGATATGGGCCTCGGGTGTCCAAGCCACCAAGGAAAACAGGGAACCCCATGCATTTCCGAAAAGAGGACACCGTTGGGAATCCGCAGAGGTATGATTTGCACAAATCGGCCCAGAATTTATTACCCAGACACCCCTGCAAATTCTAAAATGTGGGAAAAAACACATTTTCTGCACATTTCACTCGGCACATCCAACGAAACACGTCACCAACAACACATGGCCTACCGTCCCGCGTTCCCAGAGGTGTCCCAATGAAAACGGCACCTCACATGTGTGGGTGCACCGACCTGGGCGCCAAGGGAAAGCCTAAAACACAGGTAACCCCAAGTCTGTATCGACACCTGAATTTGACACTTTCTCCAGACAAGCACAACATACAGATATGGGCCTCGGGTGTCCAAGCCACCAAGGAAAACAGGGAACCCCATGTATTTCCGAAAAGAGGACACCCGTGGGAATCCGCAGAGGTATGATTTGCGCAAATCGGCCCAAAATGTATTACCCAGACACCCACGCAAATTCCGGAATGTGGGAAAAAAAACGTATTTTCCGCACATTTCACTCGGCGCACACATCGAAACACGCCGCCAACAACACATGGCCTACCGTCCCGCGTTCCCACAGGTGTCCCAATGAAAACGGCACCTCACATGTGTGGGTGCACCTACCTGGGCGCCAAGGGAAAGCCTAAAACACAGGTAACCCCAAGTCTGTATCGACACCTGAATTTGACACTTTCTCCAGACAAGCACAACATACAGATATGGGCCTCGGGTGTCCAAGCCACCAAGGAAAACAGGGAACCCCATGCATTTCTGGAAAGCGGACACCAGTGGGAATCCGCAGGGGTATGATTTGCGCAAATCGGCTGAGAATTTATTACCCAGACAACCCTGCAAAGTCCGAAATGTGGGGAAAAAAATGCATTTTCCGCACATTTCACTTAGCGCACCCATCGAAACACACCGCCAACAACACATGGTCTACCGTCCCACGTTCCCACAGGTGTCCTGATGAAAACGGTACCTCACATGTGTGGGTGCACCTACCTGGGCGGCAAGGGGAAAGCCTAAAACACAGGTAACCCCAAGTCTGTTTCGACACCTGAATTTGACACTTTCTCCAGACAAGCACAACATACAGATATGGGCCTCGGGTGTCCATGCCACCAAGGAAAACAGGGAACCCCATGCATTTTCGAAAAGCGGAAATCCGTGGGAATCCGCAGAGGTATGATTTGTGCAAATCAGCAGAGAATTTATTACCCAGACACCTCTGCAAATTCCAAAATGTGGGGAGAAAAACACATTTTCCGCACATTTCACTTGGCGCACCCATCGAAACACGCCGCCAACAAAACATAGCCTACTGTCCCGCGTTCCCACAGGTGTCCCGATGAAAACGGTACCTCACATGTGTGGGTGCACCTACCTGGGCACCAAGGGGAAAGCCTAAAACACAGCTAACCCCAAGTCTGTTTCGACACCTGAATTTGACACTTTCTCCAGACAAGCACAACATATCGATATGGGCTTTGGGTGTCCAAGCCACCAAGGAAAACAGGGAACCCCATGCATTTCTGGAAAGAGGACACCAGTGGGAATCTGCAGAGGTATGATTTGCGTAAATCGGCCCAGAATTTATTACCCAGACACCCCTGCAAAGTCTGAAATGTGGGAAAAAAACACATTTTCTGCACATTTCACTCGGCACACCCAATGAAACACGTCACCAACAACACATGGCCTACCGTCCCGCGTTCACACAGGTGTCCCGATGAAAACGGTACCTCACATGTGTGGGTGCACCTACCTGGGCGGCAAGGGGAAAGCCTAAAACACAGGTAACCCCAAGTCTGTTTCGACACCTGAATTTGACACTTTCTCCAGACAAGCACAACATACAGATATGGGCCTCGGGTGTCCATGCCACCAAGGAAAACAGGGAACCCCATGCATTTCTGAAAAGCGGAAACCCGTGGGAATCCACAGAGTTATGATTTGCGCAAATCAGCAGAGAATTTATTACACAGACACCCCCGCAAATTCAAAAATGTGGGAAAAAAAACGCATTTTCTGCACGTTTCACTGGGCTCACCCATCGAAACACGCTGCCAACAACACATGGCCTACCGTCCCGCGTTCCCACAGGTCTCCCGATGAACACGGTACCTCACACGTGTGAGGGCACCTAACTGGGCGCCAAGGGGAAAGCCTAAAACACAGGTACCCCAAGTCTGTTTCGACACCTGAATTTGACACTTTCTCCAGACAAGCACAACATACAGATATGGGCCTCGGGTGTCCAAGCCACCAAGGAAAACAGGGAACCCCATGCATTTCCGAAAAGAGGACACCGTTGGGAATCCGCAGAGGTATGATTTGCACAAATCGGCCCAGAATTTATTACCCAGACACCCCTGCAAATTCTAAAATGTGGGAAAAAACACATTTTCTGCACATTTCATTCGGCACATCACACGAAACACGTCACCAACAACACATGGCCTACCGTCCCGCGTTCCCACAGGTGTCCCAATGAAAACGGCACCTCACATGTGTGGGTGCACCCACCTGGGCGCCAAGGGAAAGCCTAAAACACAGGTAACCCCAAGTCTGTATCGACACCTGAATTTGACACTTTCTCCAGACAAGCACAACATACAGATATGGGCCTCGGGTGTCCAAGCCACCAAGGAAAACAGGGAACCCCATGTATTTCTGAAAAGAGGACACCTGTGGGAATCCACAGAGGTATGATTTGCACAAATCGGCCCAGAATTTATTACCCAGACACCCCTACAAATTCCGAAATGTGGGGAAAAGAACGCATTTTCCGCACATTTCACTTGGCGCACCCATCAAAACACTCCGCTAACAACACATGGCCTACCGTCCCGCGTTCCCACAAGTGTCCCGATGAAAACAGTACCTCACATGTGGGGGTGCACCTACCTGGGCGCCAAGGATAAAGCCTAAAACATAGGTAACCCCAAGTCTGTTTCGACACCTGAATTTGACACTTTCTCCAGACAAGCACAACATACAGATATGGGCCTCGGGTGTCCAAGCCACCAAGGAAAACAGTGAATCCCATGCATTTCCGAAAAGAGGACACCTGTGGGAATCCTCAGAGGTATGATTTGCGTAAATCGGCCCAGAATTTATTACCCAGGCACCCCTGCAAATTTCAAAATGTTCGGAAAAAAAACGCATTTTCTGCACATTTCACTCGGTACACCCATCGAAACACACCGCCAACAACACATAGCCTACCGTCCCGCATTCCCACAGGTGTCCCGATGAAAACGGTACCTCACATGTGTGGGTGCACCTACCTGGGCGCCAATGGGAAAGCCTAAAACATAGGTAACCCAAAGTATGTTTCGACACCTGAATTTGACACTTTCTCCAGACAAGCACAACATACAGATATGGGCCTTGGGTGTCCAAGCCACCAAGGAAAATAGGGAACCCCATGTATTTCTGAAAAGAGGACACCCGTGGGAATGCGCGGAGGTATGATTTGCGCAAATCGGCCCAGAATCTATTACCCTTAAACCCCTGCAAAGTCCGAAATGTGGGAAAAAATGCATTTTGCGCACATTTCACTCAGCGCACCCATTGAAACACGCCGCTAACAACACGTGGCCTACTGTCCTGCGTTCCCACAGGTGTCCCAATGAAAACGGCACCTCACATGTGTGGGTGCACCTACCTGGGCGCCAAGGGAAAGCCTAAAACACGGGTAGCCCCAAGTCTCTATCGACACCTGAATTTGACACTTTCTCCAGACAAGCACAACATACAGATATGGGCCTCGGGTGTCCAAGCCACCAAGGAAAACATGGAACCCCATGCATTTCCAAAAAGAGGACACCCGTGGGAATCCACAGAAGTATGATTTGCGCAAATCGGCCAAGAATGTATTACCCAGACTCCACCGCAAATTCCAAAATGTGTGAAAAAAATGCATTTTCCGCACATTTCACTAGGCGCACCAATCAAAACACGCTGCCAACAACACATAGCCTACCGTCCCGCGTTCCCACAGGTGTCCCGATGAAAACGGTACCTCACATGTGTGGGTGCACCTACCTTGGCACCAAGGGGAAAGCCTAAAACACAGGTAACCCCAAGTCTGTTTCGACACCTGAATTTGACACTTTCTCCAGACAAGCACAACATATCGATATGGGCCTTGGGTGTCCAAGCCACCAAGAAAAACAGGGAACCCCATGCATTTCTGGAAAGAGGACACCAGTGGGAATCCGCAGAGGTATGATTTGCGCAAAGCGGCCCAGAATTTATTACCCAGACACCTCCGCAAATTCCAAAATGTGGGGAGAAAAACGCATTTTCCGCACATTTCACTCGGCGCACCCATCGAAACACGCAGACAACAACACATGGTCTACCGTCCCGCGTTCCCACAGGTGTCCCGATGAAAACGGTACCTCACATGTGTGGGTGCACCTACCTGGGCGGCAAGGGGAAAGCCTAAAACACAGGTAACCCCAAGTCTGTTTCGACACCTGAATTTGACACTTTCTCCAGACAAGCACAACATACAGATGTGGGCCTCGGGTGTCCATGCCACCAAGGAAAACAGGGAACCCCATGCATTTTCGAAAAGCGGAAACCCGTGGGAATCCGCAGAGGTATGATTTGTGCAAATCAGCAGAGAATTTATTACCCAGACACCTCCGCAAATTTCAAAATGTGGGGAGAAAAACGCATTTTCCGCACATTTCACTTGGCGCACCCATCGAAACATGCCGCCAACAAAACATAGCCTACTGTCCCGCGTTCCTACAGGTGTCCCGATGAAAACGGTACCTCACAAGTGTGGGTGCACCTACCTGGGCACCAAGGGGAAAGCCTAAAACACAGCTAACCCCAAGTCTGTTTCGACACCTGAATTTGACACTTTCTCCAGACAAGCACAACATATCGATATGGGCTTTGGGTGTCCAAGCCACCAAGGGAAACAGGGAACCCCATGCATTTCTGGAAAGAGGACACCAATGGGAATCCGCAGAGGTATGATTTGCGCAAATCGGCCTAGAATTTATTTCCCAGACACCCTTGCAAAGTCTGAAATGTGGGAAAAAAACACATTTTCTGCACATTTCACTCGGCACACCCAACGAAACACGTCACCAACACCACATGGCCTACCGTCCCGCGTTCCCACAGGGGTCCCGATGAAAACGGTACCTCACATGTGTGGGTGCACCTACCTGGGAGCCAAGGGAAAGCCTAAAACACAGGTAGCCCCAAGTCTCTATCGACACCTGAATTTGACACTTTCTCCAGACAAGCACAACATACAGATGTGGGCCTCGGGTGTCCAAGCCACCATGGAAAACAGGGAACCCCATGCATTTCCAAAAAGAGGACACCCGTGGGAATCCGCAAAGGTATGATTTGCGCAAATCGGCCCAGAATGTATTACCCAGACACCCCCGCAAAGTCTGAAATGTACAGAAAAAAAAGTATTTTCTGCACATTTCACTCGGCGCACCCATCGAAACACGCCGCCGAAAACACATGGAATACCGTCCCGCGTTCCCACAGGTGTCCTGATGAAAACGTTACCTCACATGTGTGGGTGCACCTACCTGGGCGCCAAGGGGAAAGCCTAAAACACAGGTAACCCCAAGTCTGTTTCGACACCTGAATTTGACACTTTCTCCAGACAAGCACAACATACAGATATGAGCCTCGGGTGTCCAAGCCACCAAGGAAAACAGGGAACCCCATGCATTTCCGAAAAGAGGACACCCGTGGGAATCTGCTGAGGTATGATTTGCGCAAATCAGCCCAGAATAGATTACCCAGACACCCCCGCAAAATCCGAAATGTGGGAAGAAAAATGTATTTTCCGTACATTTCACTTGGCGCACCCATCGAAACACGCTGCCAACAACACATGGCCTACTGTCCCACGTTCCCACAGGTGTCCCAATGAAAACGGTACCTCACATGCGTGGGTGCACCTACCTGGGCGCCAAGGGGAAAGCCTAAAACACAGGTAACCCCAAGTCTGTTTCGACACCTGAATTTGACACTTTCTCCAGACAAGCACAACATACAGATGTGGGCCTCGGGTGTCCAAGCCACCATGGAAAACAGGGAACCCCATGCATTTCCAAAAGAGGGCACCCGTGGGAATCCGCAGAGGTATGATTTGCGCAAATCGGCCCAGAATGTATTACCCAGACACCCACGCAAAGTCTGAAATGTACAGAAAAAAAGTATTTTCCGCACATTTCACTCGGCGCACCCTTCGAAACACGCCGCCGACAACACATGGCATACCGTCCCGAATTCCCACAGGTGTCCTGATGAAAACGGTACCTCACATGTGTGGGTGCACCGACCTGGGCGCCAAGGGGAAACCCTAAAACATAGGTAACCCCAAGTCTGTTTCGACACCTGAATTTGACACTTTCTCCAGACAAGCACAACATACAGATATGGGCCTTGGGTGTCCAAGCCACCAAGGAAAACAGGGAACCCCATGCATTTCCGAAAAGAGGACACTCGTGGGAATGCGCAGAGGTATGATTTACGCAAATTGGCCCAGAAATTATTACCCAGAAACCCCTGCAAAGTCCGAAATGTGGGAAAAAAATGCATTTTGCGCACATTTCACTCAGCGCACCAATCGAAACACACCGCCAACAACACATGGGCTACCGTCCCGCGTTCCCACAGGTGTGCCGATGAAAACGGGACCTCACATGTGTGGGTGCATCTACCTTGGCGCCAAGAGGAAAGCCTAAAACACAGGTAACCCCATGTCTGTTTTGACACCTGAATTTGACACTTTCTCCAGACAAGCACAACATACAGATATGGGCCTCGGGTGTCCAAGCCACCAAGGAAAACATGGAACCCCATGCATTTCCAAAAAGAGGACACCCGTGGGAATCCACAGACGTATGATTTGCGCAAATCGGCCAAGAATGTATTACCCAGACTCCACCGCAAATTCCAAAATGTTTGAAAAAAATGCATTTTCCGCACATTTCACTAGGCGCACCAATCAAAACACGCTGCCAACAACACATAGCCTACCGTCCCGCGTTCCCACAGGTGTCCCGATGAAAACGGTACCTCACATGTGTGGGTGCACCTACCTTGGCACCAAGGGGAAAGCCTAAAACACAGGTAACCCCAAGTCTGTTTCGACACCTGAATTTGACACTTTCTCCAGACAAGCACAACATATCGATATGGGCCTTGGGTGTCCAAGCCACCAAGAAAAACAGGGAACCCCATGCATTTCTGGAAAGAGGACACCAGTGGGAATCCGCAGAGGTATGATTTGCGCAAAGCGGCCCAGAATTTATTACCCAGACACCTCCGCAAATTCCAAAATGTGGGGAGAAAAACGCATTTTCCGCACATTTCACTCAGCGCACCCATCGAAACACGCAGACAACAACACATGGTCTACCGTCCCGCGTTCCCACAGGTGTCCCGATGAAAACGGTACCTCACATGTGTGGGTGCACCTACCTGGGCGGCAAGGGGAAAGCCTAAAACACAGGTAACCCCAAGTCTGTTTCGACACCTGAATTTGACACTTTCTCCAGACAAGCACAATATACAGATGTGGGCCTCGGGTGTCCATGCCACCAAGGAAAACAGGGAACCCCATGCATTTTCGAAAAGCGGAAACCCGTGGGAATCCGCAGAGGTATGATTTGTGCAAATCAGCAGAGAATTTATTACCCAGACACCTCCGCAAATTTCAAAATGTGGGGAGAAAAACGCATTTTCCGCACATTTCACTTGGCGCACCCATCGAAACATGCCGCCAACAAAACATAGCCTACTGTCCCGCGTTCCTACAGGTGTCCCGATGAAAACGGTACCTCACAAGTGTGGGTGCACCTACCTGGGCACCAAGGGGAAAGCCTAAAACACAGCTAACCCCAAGTCTGTTTCGACACCTGAATTTGACACTTTCTCCAGACAAGCACAACATATCGATATGGGCTTTGGGTGTCCAAGCCACCAAGGGAAACAGGGAACCCCATGCATTTCTGGAAAGAGGACACCAATGGGAATCCGCAGAGGTATGATTTGCGCAAATCGGCCCAGAATTTATTTCCCAGACACCCTTGCAAAGTCTGAAATGTGGGAAAAAAACACATTTTCTGCACATTTCACTCGGCACACCCAACGAAACACGTCACCAACAACACATGGCCTACCGTCCCGCTTTCCCACAGGGGTCCCGATGAAAACGGTACCTCACATGTGTGGGTGCACCTACCTGGGAGCCAAGGGAAAGCCTAAAACACAGGTAGCCCCAAGTCTCTATCGACACCTGAATTTGACACTTTCTCCAGACAAGCACAACATACAGATGTGGGCCTCGGGTGTCCAAGCCACCATGGAAAACAGGGAACCCCATGCATTTCCAAAAAGAGGACACCCGTGGGAATCCGCAAAGGTATGATTTGCGCAAATCGGCCCAGAATGTATTACCCAGACACCCCTGCAAAGTCTGAAATGTACAGAAAAAAAAGTATTTTCTGCACATTTCACTCGGCGCACCCATCGAAACACGCCGCCGAAAACACATGGAATACCGTCCCGCGTTCCCACAGGTGTCCTGATGAAAACGTTACCTCACATGTGTGGGTGCACCTACCTGGGCGCCAAGGGGAAAGCCTAAAACACAGGTAACCACAAGTCTGTTTCGACACCTGAATTTGACACTTTCTCTAGACAAGCACAACATACAGATATGAGCCTCGGGTGTCCAAGCCACCAAGGAAAACAGGGAACCCCATGCATTTCCGAAAAGAGGACACCCGTGGGAATCTGCTGAGGTATGATTTGCGCAAATCAGCCCAGAATAGATTACCCAGACACCCCCGCAAAATCCGAAATGTGGGAAGAAAAATGTATTTTCCGTACATTTCACTTGGCGCACCCATCGAAACACGCTGCCAACAACACATGGCCTACTGTCCCGCGTTCCCACAGGTGTCCCAATGAAAACGGTACCTCACATGCGTGGGTGCACCTACCTGGGCGCCAAGGGGAAAGCCTAAAACACAGGTAACCCCAAGTCTGTTTCGACACCTGAATTTGACACTTTCTCCAGACAAGCACAACATACAGATGTGGGCCTCGGGTGTCCAAGCCACCATGGAAAACAGGGAACCCCATGCATTTCCAAAAGAGGGCACCCGTGGGAATTCGCAGAGGTATGATTTGCGCAAATCGGCCCAGAATGTATTACCCAGACACCCACGCAAAGTCTGAAATGTACAGAAAAAAAGTATTTTCCGCACATTTCACTCGGCGCACCCTTCGAAACACGCCGCCGACAACACATGGCATACCGTCCCGAATTCCCACAGGTGTCCTGATGAAAACGGTACCTCACATGTGTGGGTGCACCGACCTGGGCGCCAAGGGGAAACCCTAAAACATAGGTAACCCCAAGTCTGTTTCGACACCTGAATTTGACACTTTCTCCAGACAAGCACAACATACAGATATGGGCCTTGGGTGTCCAAGCCACCAAGGAAAACAGGGAACCCCATGCATTTCCGAAAAGAGGACACTCGTGGGAATGCGCAGAGGTATGATTTACGCAAATTGGCCCAGAAATTATTACCCAGAAACCCCTGCAAAGTCCGAAATGTGGGAAAAAAATGCATTTTGCGCACATTTCACTCAGCGCACCAATCGAAACACACCGCCAACAACACATGGGCTACCGTCCCGCGTTCCCACAGGTGTGCCGATGAAAATGGGACCTCACATGTGTGGGTGCATCTACCTTGGCGCCAAGAGGAAAGCCTAAAACACAGGTAACCCCAAGTCTGTTTTGACACCTGAATTTGACACTTTCTCCAGACAAGCACAACATACAGATATAGGCCTCGGGTGTCCAAGCCACCAAGGAAAACAGGAAAACCCATGCATTTCTGAAAAGAGTACATCCATGGTAATTCGCAGAGGTATGATTTGCGCAAATCGGCCCAGAATTTATTAACCAGAAACCCCTGCAAAGTCCGAAATGTGGGCGGAAAATGCATTTTGCGCACATTTCACTCGGCGCACCAATCGAATCACACCGCCAACAACACATGGCCTACCTTCCCGCGTTCCCACAGGTGTGCCGATGAAAACGGGACCTCACATGTGTGGGTGCACCTACCTGGGCGCCAAGGGGAAAGCCTAAAACACAGGTAACCCCAAGTCTGTTTTGACACCTGAATTGGACACTTTCTCCAGGCAAGCACAACATACAGATATGGGCCTCCGGTGTCCAAACCACCAAGGAAAACAGGAAACCCCATGCATTTCCGAAAAGAGGACACCCGTGGGAATTCGCAGAGGTATGATTTGCGCAAATCGGCCCAGAATTTATTACCCAGACACCCCTGCAAATTCCGAAATGTGGGGAAAAAAACGTATTTTCCGCACATTTCACTCGGCGCACCCATCAAAACACACCGCCAACAAAACATGGCCCACCGTCCCGCGCTCCCACTGGTGTCCCGATGAAAACGATAACTCACATGTGTGGGTGCACCTACCTGGGCGCCAAGGGGAAAGCCTAAAACACAGGTAACCCCAAGTCTGTTTCGACATCTGAATTTGACACTTTCTCCGGACAAGCAAAACATGCAAATATGGGCCTCGGGTGTCCAAGCCACCAAGGAAAACAAGGAACCCCATGCATTTCCAAAAAGAGGACACCTGTGGGAATCTGCAGATGTATGATTTGCACAAATCGGCCCAGAGTGTATTACCCAGACACCCCTGCAAATTCCGGAATGTGGGAAAAAAAACGTATTTTCCGCACATTTCACTCGGCGCACCCATCGAAACACGCCGCCAACAACACATGGCCTACCGTCCCGGGTTCCCAGAGGTGTCTCGATGAAAGCAGTACCTCACATGTGTGGGTGCACCTACCTGAGCGCCAAGTGGATAGCCTAAAACATAGGTAATCCCAAGTCTGTTTCGACACCTGAATTTGACATTTTCTCCAGACAAGCACAACATACAGATATGGGCCTCGGGTGTCCAAGCCACCAAGGAAAACAGAGAACCCCATGCATTTCCGAAAAGAGGACACCAGTGGGAATCCGCAGAGGTATGATTTGCGCAAATCGGCCCAGGATATATTACCCAGACACCCCTGCAAAGTCTGAAATGTGGGAAAAAAACACATTTCCCGCACATTTCACTCAGCGCACCCATCGAAACACACCGCCAACAACACATGGCCTACCGTCCCGAGTTCCCACAGGTGTACCGATGAAAATGGTACCTCACATGTGTGGGTGCACCTACCTGGGTGCCAAGGGGAAAGCCTAAAACACTGGTAACCCCAAGTCTGTTTCGACACCTGAATTTGACACTTTCTCCAGACAAGCACAACATACAGATATGGGCCTCGGTGTCCAAGCCACCAAGGAAAACAGGGAACCCCATGCATTTCCGAAAAGAGGACACCCGTGGGAATCCGCAGAGGTATGATTTGCGCAAATCGGCCCAGAATTTATTACCCAGACACCTCGGCAAATTCCAAAATGTGGGGAGAAAAACACATTTTCCGCACATTTCACTCGGCGCACCCATAGAAACACGCCGCCAACAACACATAGCCTACCGTCCCGCGTTCCCACAGGTGTCCCGATGAAAACGGTACCTCACATGTGTGGGTGCACCTACCTGGGCACCAAGGGGAAAGCCTAAAACACAGGTAACCCCAAGTCTGTTTCGACACCTGAATTTGACACTTTCCCCAGACAAGCACAACATATCGATATGGGCCTTGGGTGTCCAAGCCACCAAGGAAAACAGGGAACCCCATGCATTTCTGGAAAGAGGACACCAGTGGGAATCCACAGAGGTATGATTTGCGCAAATCGGCCGAGAATTTATTACCCAGACAACCCTGCAAAGTCCGAAATGTGGGGAAATAAAAGCATTTTCCGCACATTTCACTTAGCGCACCCATCGCAAACACACCGCCAACAACACATGGCCTACCGTCCCGCGTTCCCACAGGTGTCCCGATGAAAACCGTACCTCACATGTGTGGGTGCACCTACCTGGGCGGCAAGGGGAAAACCTAAAACACAGGTAACCCCAAGTCTGTTTCGACACCTGAATTTGACACTTTCTCCAGACAAGCACAACATACAGATATGGGCCTCGGGTGTCCATGCCACCAAGGAAAACAGGGAACCCCATGCATTTCCGAAAAGCGGAAACCCGTGGGAATCCGCAGAGGTATGATTTGCGCAAAACAGCAGAGAATTTATTACCCAGACACCCCCGCAAATTCAAAAATGTGGGAAGAAAAACGCATTTTACGCACGTTTCACTGCGCTCACCCATCGAAACACACTGCCAACAACACATGGCCTACCGTCCTGCGTTCCCACAGGTCTCCCGATGAACACAGTACCTCACACGTGTGGGGGCACCTACCTGGGCACCAAGGGGAAAGCCTAAAACACAGGTAACCCCAAGTCTGTTTCGACACTTGAATTTGACACTTTCTCCAGACAAGCACAACATACAGATATGGGCCTCGGGTGTCCAAGCCACCAAGGAAAACAGGGAACCCCATGCATTTCCGAAAAGAGGACACCGTTGGGAATCCGCAGAGGTATGATTTGCGCAAATCGGCCCAGAATTTATTACCCAGACCCCTGCAAATTCTAAAATGTGGGAAAAAAATACATTTTCTGCACATTTCACTCGGCACACCCAACGAAAGACGTCACCAACAACACATGGCCTACCGTCCCGCGTTCCCACAGGTGTCCCAATGAAAACGGCACCTCACATGTGTGGGTGCACCTACCTGGGCGCCAAGGGAAAGCCTAAAACACAGGTAACCCGCAGTCTGTATCGACACCTGAATTTGCCACTTTCTCCAGACAAGCACAACATACAGATATGGGCCTCTGGTGTCCAAGCCACCAAGGAAAACAGGGAACCCCATGTATTTCCGAAAAGAGGACACCTGTGGGAATCCGCAGAGGTATGATTTGCACAAATCGGCCCAGAATTTATTACCCAGACACCCCTACAAATTCCGAAATGTGGGGAAAAGAACGCATTTTCCGCACATTTCACTTGGCGCACCCATCAAAACACTCCGCTAACAACACATGGCCTACCGTCCCGAGTTCCCACAGGTGTACCGATGAAAACAGTACCTCACAGGTGTGGGTGCACCTACCTGGGCGCCAATGGGAAAGCCTAAAACATAGGTAACCCCAAGTCTGTTTCGACACCTGAATTTGACACTTTCTCCGGACAAGCACAACATACAGATATGGGCCTCAGGTGTCCAATCCACCAAGGAAAACAGGGAACCCATGCATTTCCGAAAAGAGGACACCCGTGGGAATCTGCAGAGGTATGATTTGTGCATATCGGCCCAGATTTTATTACCCAGACACCCCTGAAAAGTCTGAAATGTGGGGAAAAAAACACATTTTCCGCACATTTCACTCAGCGCACCAATCGAAAGACACCGCCAACAACACATGGCCTACCGTCCCGCATCCCCACAGGTGTCCCGATGAAAACGGGACCTCACATGTGTGGGTGGACCTACCTGGGCGCCAAGGGGAAAGCCTAAAACACAGGTAACCCCAAGTCTGTTTTGACACCTGAATTTGACACTTTCTCCAGACAAGCACAACCTACAGATATGGGCCTCGGGTGTCCAAGCCACCAAGGAAAACAGGAAACCCCATGCATTTCCGAAAAGAGGACACCCTTGGGAATTCACAGAGGTATGATTTGCGCAAATCGGCCCAGAATATATTACCCAGACACCCCCGCAAATTCCAAAATGTGGGGAAAAAAAACGTATTTTCCGGACATTTCACTCTGCGCACCCATCGAAACACACCGCCAACAAAACATGGCCCACCGTCCCGCGTTCCCATAGGTATCCCGATGAAAACAGTACCTCACATGTTGGGTGCACCTACCTGGGCGCCAAGGGGAAAGCCTAAAACACAGGTAACCCCAAGTCTGTTTCGACACCTGAATTTGACACTTTCTCCAGACAAGCACAACATACAGATGTGGGCCTCGGGTGTTCAAGCCACCATGGAAAACAGGGAACCCATGCATTTCCGAAAAGAGGACACCCGTGGGAATTCACAGAGGTATGATTTGCGCAAATCGGCCCAGAATATATTACCCAGACACCCCCGCAAATTCCAAAATGTGGGGAAAAAAAACGTATTTTCCGGACATTTCACTCTGGGCACCCATCGAAACACACCACCAACAAAACATGGCCCACCGTCCCACGTTCCCATAGGTATCCCGATGAAAACAGTACCTCACATGTGTGGGTGCACCTACCTGGGCGCCAAGGGGAAAGCCTAAAACACAGGTAACCCCAAGTCTGTTTCGACACCTGAATTTGACACTTTCTCCAGACAAGCACAACATACAGATATGGGCCTCGGGTGTCCAAGCCACCAAGGAAAACAGGGAACCCCATGCATTTCCGAAAAGAGGACACCCGTGGGAATCCGCAGAGGTATGATTTGAGCAAGTCGGCCCAGAATGTATTACCCAGACATCCCGCAAAGTCTGTAATGTGGGAAAAAAAAAACGCTTTTTCCTCACATTTTACTCGGCGCACCCATCGAAACACGGCGCCAACAACACATGGCCTACCTTCCCACTTCCCCACACTTGTCCCAATGAAAACGGTACCTCACATGTGTGGGTGCACCTACCGGGGGCGCAAAAGGAAAAGGGTAACCCACTGGTAACCCCAAGCCTTTCGCCACTGACCATTTTGTTCATATGGGCAACCTACAGATTTTGCCCTAAGTGTCGAAGCCAGCAAGGAAAACAGGGAACCCCATGCATTTCCCAAAAGGGGACACCGCTGGGAATCCACAGAGGTCTTCCTTGTGCAAATTGCCCCAGTTTTTATTAGCCACAATCCCCGACAAAGTGTGATATTTGATAGGGAAAAAACACAATGTTCACTTTGTCTGGGGTTCTGGGTAATAAATTCTGGGCCGCTTCGCGCAAGTCAGGCCTCTGTGCATTCCCAGGGGTGTCCTCTTTTGGGAAATGCATGGGGTTCCCTGTTTTCCTTGCTGGCTTCGACACCCTAGGCCCAAATCTGTAGGTTGCCCACATTAACAAATTGTGCTGTGGCGAAAGGCTTGGGGTTACCAGCGGGTTACGCTTTCCCTTTTGCGCCCCAGTAGGTGCACCCACACATGTGAGGTACCTTTTTTGTCGGGCACACCTGTGGGAACGCGAGAAGGTATGACATCTGTTGTTGGCGACGTGTTTCGGTGTGTGGACACAGGGAATTGTCTATGAAATTGGCTGGAAATGAAGACAATTCTCAGATATTTCGCTCTGGCCACCCACCGAAACACACCGCCAACAACACTTGTCCCAATGAAAACGGTACCTCACATGTGTGGGTGCACCTACAGGGGGCGCAAAAGGAAAAGGGTAACCCACTGGGAACCCCAAGCTTTTCGCCACTGCCCATTTTGTTCATGTGGGCAACCTACAGATTTAGGCCTAGGGTGTTGAAGCCAGCAAGGAAAACAGAGAACCCCATGCTTTTCCCGAAAGAGGACACCCATGGGAATCCACACATGGCCAAATTGGAGGGGCGGCCCATCTCATGTAGCCCTCCCCAGGGGCAGATAAGGGGGGGTGCTGTCCTGCACTCCTCCCTGGGCTCAGGCGTCCGTTCCTAGGAGCAGATATCTGGTCCCAGGGAGGGCTGCATGACATTGCACCCACTCCATTGTGGGTGGCGGGGGAGGGGGTCAACGCCCCATTCCATTAGAAAATTCCCAGACCCTTTGGGGTGCCCCACAGCCCCCCCTAAAATGTGTTCCATCATTTTCACTTTTTTCCTTTGGTAACCCAACTCTCCTTTGTGCAGAGAGGCACATTGATGTGCCAATCTGGCCCCGGGGTGCCGGGGGCACCTCATGCAGGCCTTCCTGGGCCTCCTACAAATGGCTGAGTGAGGTACACCCCCCCTCCATTTGGGGTGGGGGGAGGGCCTCCAAAAATGGTGGGACAGGCCCCCCAGTGGGTGGGGCAGTAAGGTGTGGGCACCCTGGCGCCAGATTGGCACACCAATGTGCCCCTCTGCGCCAAGGCAACTTTTGTAAACAAATAAAAAAATGGAAAAGGTACACTACACCTTAGGGCGGGGTGAGGGGCACCCTAAACCGCCAGGTAATTTTCTAATGTTATGGGGGGTGACCCTCTACCCCCCACACCAAATGTGAGGGGGGCATCTCATTCAGCGCTCCCTGGGGGCAGATAAGAGGGGGGCATCTCATGCAGCTCTCCCTGGGGTCAGATGCCCCTTCCTAGGAGCAGATATCTGCCCCCAGGGAGGGCTACAAGGGGTGCCCCCATTTCCCCTTGGGGTGAGGGGGAGATGGCCACCCCCCTTTTCTGTCAAACATATCCCTGGTGGCTAGTGGCCCCCCCAGTCCCACCCAAAATTCCCTTTTGTTATTATTTGTTTTTTGTTTTGTTTTTTTCCCCCTTCCCTGGGGGCAGTTGATCATCTATCTGCCCCCACGGGGGCCCTAACCTGCAGGCCCCATCCTTTGGGGGCCTGCACACTATTTCCTGGTGGTCCCCCCAGCCCCTAATTGGATGGGGGGCCACCTCATGTACTCCTGCCTGGGGGCATAAATCTGCCCCCAGGGAGGGCTACAAGGGGTGCCCCCCTTTCCACTTGGTGGGGAGGGGTAGCCCCACCACCATTTCAGGGGGGCAAAAAAATCCCAGGTCCCCCCACATCCCCGTTTATTTTTTGTTTATTTATTTATTTATTTATTTATTTATTTATTTATTTTGCCCCCTTCCCTGGGGGCAGATGATCAGCCATCTGCCCCCAGGGTTGTACACTTATGTGCCCCCATACTTTGGTGGCTGGTGGGGGCATAAGCAGCCCCCACCTCCCCCCGCATTCCAAGACATCCCTGTATCTAGTGGGCATTGCTGCCCACGCATCCGCGTGCAGCAATGCTGTCACAAAGGGTGTCATTGGAAAGGGGAGACTCTCCCCTTTCCAATGAAACCCTTTCTGACAAAATCCGTGGTGGCTAGGGCCCCCAAATCCCCTCCCCCTTCCCATCACGTTTTTTTTATTTTGCTTTTTTTTTGTTATGCCCCCACTGCCCCCACCCCTGGGAGCAGATGGTCACCTGTCTGCCCTCAGGGGTCATTATATATGTGCCCTCATACTTTGGGTGGCGGGGGGCGAGGCTGCTTACTGTAAGCAGCCCCCCCCTTGTCACAAAAGTTTCCCTGGTGTCTAGTGGGCATTGCTGCCCGCGCATCGAGCCCCCTGCGCCCGATCCGTGGGCAGCAATGCTATCACACAGGGTGTCGTTGGAAAGGGGAGGATCTCCCCTTTCCAACGACACCTCCCCCGATCTCCGGCTTGAAATACAGCCGGAGATCGAGGGGGAGAAAAGTGAACACTCATCTTATATTTTCACTGCAGCAACCCGTAATGGCTGCTGCAGTGAAAATTACTTTCAGTTTCACGCCGACGTGCATTACGCACGCCGCCGTGAAACTGAAGGTAATCCAGCCCCCTGGCAGTGAGTGGGGACCACCCCCTCACATAGCCCGGGAGTCGGATTACAGTTTTGTGTGATCCCTGCAGAGCAGGGATCACACAAAACAAAGTGCCAAAAAGGACGAGCTATCTCGTCCTTGGCAACAGGGAGGGAATCCCAAGGACGAGATGGGAAGGTTATGGTCCAGTTGCGCTACTAAAAACCTATGAAATTCAGTAAAAAAACTTCGTTAAAGGGACGTTATGGTTAAGTTGCGCTACTAAAAACCTATGAAATTCAGTAAAAAACTTTGTTAAAGGGACGTTATGGTTTCAAGTAAAATCGAAACACCCCAGAAATTCGTCAGTTATGGTAAGCTAAACAACCATAACTTGCACCACCACCGTGCACTGCTAAGACTAACACCCAGGACATCAAAGTTGACATCACAAATGTCATTCATGACATCACTGATGACATCGCATGTGAAATAAATTTTGATGAAAAGTCCATACAAGGAGTTTTGTTTATATTGTTGGTAACAAGATGTCAGCGGTGATCGGGAGACCTATCATGAACTACTTAACCTATTAAAGAATGTACTCATCTAATATCATTGTATTGGAGTGTTGTCGTTAATACAGAAACCTAATCATATATAAACATAGGTAATGACTGCAGCATGCACCATAGAAGTACACTATTTATAATTTTGTAATTTTGGATAGTACAATAATGAATGCTACCGTATCAGAGTTTTGAGTAATGTTAAACATGTAATAACTAGCTAACAATTCAAGGCTTACAGCACTTGTGCTGTTACAAACAATACATATGAAGAACCACAATGAATACAAATCAGAGGCACATACAAGGGAACTAAAGTAAGGAAGAAAGAAACTGCAGCATCAGAAAATGTTATTGACATTAAAGTTTATCTTAATGTATACAAATGAATTGTGTGTTTGAGGCCTGCTCATTTCCCCCATGTATGTGCACCATGAGCTGAGAGCCAAACCCTAAGGAAAGTACTTAAAGAACATATGACAAGGTTAACGTCTAGATATATAGCACATTTTTCAATTTTATTATTCTGACTGTCAGTGAACAAACCCACCTGGCCTATATATGTCAATAAACAAAAACAAGTGGCCCATATATGTGATGTCATCAGTGATGTCATCAATGACATTTGTGATGTCAACTTTGATGTCCTGGGTGTTAGTCTTAGCAGTGCACTGTGGTGGCGCGAGTTATGGTTGTTTAGCTTAGCTGGTGAATTTCTGGGGTTTTTCGATTTTACTTGAAACCATAACGTCCCTTTAACAAAGTTTTTTCTTTGAATTTCATAGGTTTTTATTAGTGCAACTTAACCATAACATCCCCTTAACAAAGTTTTTACATCGAATTTCATAGGTTTTTATTAGTGCAACTTAACCTTAACGTCCCTTTAACAAAGTTTTTTCATTGAATTTCATAGGTTTTTATTAGTCCAACATAACCATAAAGCCCCATTAACAAGGTTTTTTCAGTGAATTTCATAGTTTTTTACCAGTGCATGCTATTTTCCTACAACATACTCATATCATATTTACCCAATATAGCAATATTTGTGTCCCATTTACAAAGTTTCACCTTAAAACTCTGCTATTTCCCACCTTCTGGAATAATTTTTAACACTTCTATACACTTTTTGCAACTAATTCATCTAGTTTTGCATCCATAGCCGTCCATGAACATCTGACCTCATAGCGGTCCTTCTGGACAGTGCCACATGACCATACGCAGGCGCGCGGCGTGATGACGTGTCCAAAAACCTGTCCACACTTCACGATAAGATCTCTGCTTCGCGGACAGTTCAGAACTGAATTGTCTACTGATCTAGGAACTTTCAACTTAAAAATGTCCCTTGCACAGCTCCAACACCTATTCCTACTCATTATCCATTAACAATCTAGTACACAGTACATACTTTTAGCAAAACTGCTATTTATCTTAAAATGGCATCAGCTGATGCCATCCCTCCTCCCCAAGAGCCACCACCACTGCTGTAATCAAGGAGCATGAAAAACACTGCCCCCTACCTTAGAAATAACACATGTGCAACATTTTCCCTTGTCCACCTACCCCTCCATATTAGTGTTTGGTTCCTCTTCCCTCCTTTCCCTCCCCACCTTTCGTTCTCAGATCTCTCTGTACTTTGACACTGTAGTCGTTTTCTTCCCTATTATATTGACATTGTGGTGTTCTCTATGATTGATCTTTTGCATTACTTGCATTGCCCGCATTCTTTACTTCTAGGTTCTTTGTTTTGGCTTTGTTCTCTGACGATTGTTTTGACCATGGTTGTGCTCTTGGTTTTGGCATTACTTTGCATTGCCTCCGCTCTTCCTCTAGCCTTCATCTCTCTATTTCTAACACTCTTGACGTCCTTGCTCCTGTCATGAGGATCCACTTGAAGCCCACTCCCAAGTGCAACTCTTGGTACGATTCCGACCTCGACACCCTTGAACGCAAGTGTAGGTCGGCTGAGAGGAAGTGGAGAGTATCAGGCGTACCCTCTGACAAACTGGCCTGCTGACTACTCCAAAGGCAATACATACTCTCTGTTCTCTCTAAGAAGAGAGCCTACATCCAGGCCTGTGTCTATGCGTCATCTAACAACTCGGCCAAACTTTTCAAAATCTGCAAGGAGCTGGCCAATCCTGCTGCAGTCTCTACCTCTACTGTTCCCTCCCGGTCCCTCTGCATGAGCCTGGCTTCTCATTTCACCACTAAATCTCAGAACATCCTGTCCACTCTCTCTTCCTCTACCTCCTCTTCCTCCTCATCTGCCACCCTTGGCCCGTCTTCAGCCGCTTCTCCTCCTCCTTTCTCCCCCTTTCCCCTCTTCACCCCTGATGATGTTTTTAGACAAGTCCGATCTAGGAAAGTTTTGTCAAAGCAGGTTCTCTGCTGCTCATCCAGAACCGTCAAGGACCACATCGACACCCTGGCTCCAGACTTAGCCAATTTCTGCAATCACTCATTTGCCACTGGAATCTTCCCCTCCTCCCTTAAGCACCCCCTTCTTAAGAAGCCCTCTGCCGATGCTTCCTCTCCGGCTAACTATCGCCCAATATCCATCACTCCTTTCCTGGGCAAGCTCCTGGAAAAGCTGGGCATCTCCCAGCTTAATCTGCATAATGAATCTGTTGGTTGTCTCCACGATAAATGAATTATTACTTGTTTGTAATCCAACATGTAAAAAATTCTCAAACTGTCACGACAACACTCACTGCACCAAATCCCAATGTATGTCTGAACCATGTATGTGTCTTTTCAATTTATCATGTTTTTCAGTATGGTGCGTCGTGAAATTACATGAAACTCACCATGTCACCAACAACCACTCTCACCTCACCACAAACTACACAGCCTTGATAAAGACGCTTTCCTCATGTGAATGAGCACTACATGTGCCTGGTCAACCACTGGCAACTTTGTGTGGATTAAATCAAGACTACATACCCAATCAAGTGTTGTGACCTATTATTTACTAACATCGACAAGATTTGACTGAATTCTTCATGGATCCAGCACAGTGGCTTAACTCAAAATGTGCCCCCCCCTGTGAGCCATGCTGAGGGGGCACACCCCCCAACTCGGCAACAAATCACGGGTCGCACCACACTCTGGGCCTGCCTAAATTGTCATGCTTGCGCAATACGCACAAACGTGCTGCTGAAGGGGTATGCCGCACTCTGCACTAGGAGAAAGATATAAATATTATAAATATGTGTTTTAATGCAATATACAGCACACTTTCTGAGAAAAGTTGGCTATATGCCACAGTGTTTGCAATTGTTTTGTAGGGTAACACCATTCCAATACATGCAAGTCACCAAAAGCGCACAGGAACATTAATACTTTGCTATTAAAAATGCCATGCCACAATGAAAACATGTCCAACTGGCTGCACAATGTAGACCAGTGTAGGCACGTAATAACATTACAGTAAAGCATGCCAGGCCACATTTAGACATACCTAGACTGGTTGCATAACAATGCCAGTCGATGCAATAACACTCATCAAGAAGAGGGCACACATTAAAGCCTGCGTCTCCGCGGCCTCTAACAACACGGCCAAACTCTCTAAAATCTGCAAGGAACTTATCAATCTGGTTGCAATCTCTACCTCTCCTGTTCCCACCCAGGCCCTCTGTACAGCTCTGGCCTTTCACTTCTCGCTAAATCTCATGACATCATGGACACTGGAACGTTCCCCTCTCCCTTTAAGCACTCCCTTCTGCACCCACTCCTCAAGAAGTAGTCTGCTGATCCTACCTGCCCAGCAAACTATTGCCCAATCTCCATCACCCATTTCCTGGGCAAACTCTTGGAAAAGCTTGCCATCTCCGAGCTTACTCTCCACACTGAATCTGTTGGTTGTCTCCATGACCATCAGTCTGACTTCAGAGCTGCAGGAGGCATGGAAACTGCTCTCCTGAACACCCGTGAAGATCTGCTCTCTAACCTTGACTCCAGCCTTCCTTCTGTCCTCAACCTCCTTCTTTCCTCTGCTTTCTACAAGGTCAACCTCGCCATTCTGATCAATCGACTCTATGAGAAACTGGGCATTGCAGATCAGGCCCTGGAGTGACTGACCTTCATCCGCTTGGACCTCCCCTCCCGTCCCAGGTCCATCTTGGTCCCATTCTCTCCGCCAGCTCTCTCTACCTGTGGCGTTCCCCAGGGCTCTATCCTCTCACCTTGGTTTTTCAACCTCTACTTCCCCGTTTTAGCCCACCTGATCTCTACTTTCTCCTCTAACTTTCAGTGTTTTGCGGATGACTCTGCTTTTCTTCAGGCTTACCTCAGCCTCCTCTCCTCTCTCGCTCATTCCTGACTGTGTATCCGTGATTCAGGATTGGTGCGCCTCCAACAATCTCTGCCTTAATGCCAGTAGGACAGAGATCCTTCTCATTGGGAACTTGCCCCTGTTTTCCCTCTCTCACTCTGGCCTTGGGCCCCCTTCCTTTGCCTTCCTGCGAGGCAAAAAATCTTGGTGTCATCTTCAACGCCACTCTCTCTTTCCTCACATCTCGGACGTCACCAAGAAGCCCCACTACCAGCTCCTCCTCATCAAAGGGACTCTTCCCTTTCTCACTTTCCACCAGAAGCTCACTGTCTCCAGATCCCTGGTTCTCTCTAGGCTGGACTACTGTAACGGCCACATTCTCAATCTGCCTTCCTCTACTCTTCGTCATCTGCAACTATTTCAGAACAGGACTGCAAGACTTATCCTTGGCCTCAAGCCCTGCGATCGTACCTCTCCAGCCCTGGAATCTCTCCACTGGCTCCCGGTTCAAGACCCTTTTCATTGTTCACAAGGCTTTTGGGGGCCAAGGCCCACTCTAAATCCAATGCTTTCTTCCAAAATACCTTCTTTCTCTAGCCCTTCGCTCAGCTACCTCCAACTCTCTAAGGCTTAGACACGTCTCCAGGCAGAGAGTTGGGGTAGATATCTTTCCTCTGCTGGTGCCTCCCTCTGGAATGGCCTCCCTGCCCCTCTCAAACTTGAGCCGGACCACCTGAAGTTTCGGAAGCAGCTCAAAACATTCCTCTTCTCCTCTGCTTTCTCTCTCTTCCCTCCCCTGCTGACATATCTGTCTGCTGTACTGACTAGTTGTTTGACTACCCTCACAGTCCCTCTGAATCCAGGGTCTTTCTTGATCGGTCACCCTTGCACTGCCTCTGGGCCTACCATGCACTTAGGGGCTGTAACTGTAACCCTGCAGTCCCTTGTTCTCCTTGCACTACCCATAGCCATGCTGCCCTTGCTGCATTTACTCAGAGCATTGCTGCCTTGTTTTCCACTCCCCTCTCTCTTGCACTACCCCCTCCCTTTCCCCTTGCACTTCTCGTTTCGCAATGACACAAGGCCTAGTGAGATCGTTTGTCTTGTCCTCCCTCGATCTTCCCACCCTCGTCTTGTCGCACGTAGAAACACTTGTGTACAGGCGCTTTATAAATGACTTGTATCATATCATATCATTTTATCACAGATGCCCAGAAAAATATACAATGCCGCAGTAAGAAATGGCTAGACTGGCAGCACCCAAATGCCAATCTAGCCAGGTAATTACACTTAGCAGGACTGCTTTATCAGAAATGCCCAGTTAAAGGAAAGTCAAACCAAACTGAGGAATGACTAGACTAGCTGCACCAAAATGCCTCTCTAGCCACTAATACCACATATCATGCCTGCTTAGCCTGGTTATGGACAACCATTATGATTAATGCACAATCCCGCCCCCACACACATCCCCTCTCCCTTCCACCCCTTACCCCAACCTCCAAAATCAGATCCTTGGCCCAGAATAACCTCCACGTCCCTCTTCCTTGTCCCAGAGCTTACGTATGAGGCTCCTTGCCTCATAAGTAAGTACTAGGATGAGGAAGAGTGGGACTAGGAGTAATGAAGATTACAGGTAGCTACCTCAGGCATTACCTCCATGTACCTCTACCTCATCCCAGTACGTGTGTG
Organism: Ambystoma mexicanum; assembly: GCF_040938575.1. Lineage (NCBI taxonomy): Eukaryota > Metazoa > Chordata > Amphibia > Caudata > Ambystomatidae > Ambystoma > Ambystoma mexicanum. The sequence continues at coordinate 751,837,694 of NC_090934.1, read as the reverse complement.
TGAGGCAGAGTGCCTCACACACAAGTACTGCCTCATACATAAGTACTGGGACGAGGAAAAATAGGGCTAGGAGTAATCAAGAAATTAAACACAAGTAGTGGCGCAACACCATTGAGTTGAATGGGCTTCAGCAATCCCCCCGCCCCCTGAAATTTTGGGCTATATTGACTCACCTGGCTGACCTTTAGAGCAGTTGTCGGACAGAACAGGACACAGATGTTAAACGGCACCTGGGTTTTGCAGTTAGTACCTGCATTCAAATGCCACATTGTTTAGGCAATTGAAATAGTGATGTGGGTTTAGTACTTACATGCCAGGGGAGTGTTTATAAGGGTAGAGAGGGAACAGGAGACTTAAAGGAGAGAGTTAACTGCTTGTAACATTGAAGCTGCACTAGAATAGTCTAATTAAAATGCGTAAAAAAGTTAGATGCCCCCACACAAATAAGTTTGCCCCTCCCCACCGCCCATGAAGTTAGCGCCTCTCCCCACATTTGAATGGTTAGTCCCCCCGAAATGTAGGTTTTGTTGTGACCCTGTACACAAGCACACACACCATTCACCATATAGACACTCAGCCATCCATACATTTAAGTGTGCACACTTTCACCATACAGGCACACTCAGGCAGCCACCCATATATTTAAGTGTGTAGCCTTTCACCATACAGGCACACACCCAGGCACCCACCCATACATTTAAGTGTGCACCCTTTCACCACACACACCCACCCAGCCACTCATACATTTGTGTGCACCCTTTCACCATACACTCACACACGCACATTGCATGGGGTTGAGGGAAGCCCTATTAGTTCAAAAAGAAATTGGGGCTCATTACGGGTCCAGCGGTAACTGTGCCGGTGCTACCAGCGGGTTGCTGCCGGACCTGTAAAATATTACTGGCGCCTGACTTCCCGGTGCCACCGGGCTATTCCAAGTCCGGCGGCTGAGAAGTCAGGCGCTGCTAATTTCATTAATCCCCATTCCCGTGGAGTCCCACAGGACTCCACGGGAATGGGGACACGGAAGCACCGGTACCGTCACTAGTGGTGCCGATGCTTCTGTGATGGGTCTGCCAACTGTGACCTGTAATATGCCGGTGGGACTCCACGGGAATGGGGACACAGAAGCACCGGCACCGTCGTTAACGGTGCCGGTGCTTCCGTGATGGGTCTGCCTACTGTGACCTGTAATATGCCGATCTAGAAACAACGGACAACGGTGCTGGTAAGCTAACCAGCACCATTGTTTCCGGACTGGCATGGTCAGAAAGAGCCCCATTGTTTATTTTTTAAGTCACTCTAACTTCATTAAGAAATGATTTCAGTTAAGGACCGAATCTTAACGTAAATCATTTATTTTTGAAGTCATAGGGCTCCCTCCCCCCACCCCATGACATGGAGGCCTCCAGCCTACGGTCTTGCATGTCATGGGGTGGGGGAGCCCTCGGACTTCAAAAAGAAAGTTTCTTTTTGTAGTCACTCTGCATTCATAAAGAAATGATTTCTGTTACAGAAATAATTTCTTTATGAATGCAGAGTGAATTCAAAAAGAAACTTTTGCGTTGGAGAAAAACATATATATATATATCTTTTTTTTTAAAGTGGGGACCCCCTCCAAGGATAGGTGCTGGCGGGTGCCCCCCGCACCGCGGCAGCTGCGGGGGCCCCTGTTACGCCAGTGATCCAGCATCAATATAAACAGGGTTTCAACTTCTTTTAACACCACTTACGGGAACCTGTGAGCGTGTCCTGCTGAAACCTTGTATACGGCAGCAGGAAGAACACATGTCCTTTGAGAACTTGAGTAGTGCAGGCATCCACCGTTCCTATAAGATAACACCACTTCTAAAGCAAAACAAACCTTGGCTGGCCTGTGCAAAACGGTGTTAATAACGAATTACCAATAACACATTTATTTTATAACAAAACATAAATAACGAAAACATTTCGAATTTTATGTTAAAGTATAGGTGGCGTGGCCTAAGGGATTGAAATGGGTGGGGAGGCTGGTGGGGTGGGGTAATAAAGATAGGGAAACGGGGGGTTCTCCCAATTGAGAAAAAAAGAGAAATGTCCTGTCGTAAATTCGTTAGAACATTTTTCGTTATTTGTTTATTCGTTATTAACACATGGAACCAGGCAAAACAAGTTGTTTTTCTACTGTTTCAGACAGTCTTCAGAACGCATGTTAAAATGAAGCATTCACTGAGAATTGGAGTAAAATGTCCACTGCTTCACCCAGTATGCATTCCACACAGACTCCATAGTTGAGTCAAAGACATTACATGTTTTAATGCATTACAGCATTCAAAATTGCTAAAGCGTAGTCTCGCAGGTCAGCGCTCATTCTGTCAAGCATCAGAAACGGCCTATGCAAGCTCAAGGTAGTGTTCCTCCCAGGCTGGAAACCCACCTGATGTTCAGCAACCAATTGTGGCATTACTCGCGCTAGTGTCCCCCCCAGGACTTTACTAATAACCTTAACATCCACGTTAATAAAGGAGAGCCTCCTAGACGACCTGCATTGAGTTTCCACCTTACTCTGCTTTAGCAACAGTATAATTTGGGCTTCAGTGAGGGTGGGTGGTAGCCGACCCTTCACGCATACTTCTCTATACATCCCTGACAGATGGGGCAGGAGAAGGTCAACAAATGTGCTATAAAACCCGATGGGTAAACCATGTGGTCCAGGGGTCTTGCCCGTCCCAAGACAAGATATGGCCCACTTTATCTCGTGGTCAGTAATGGGCTCATCCAGCTGCAGGCAGTCGTCGAATGACAAGTACGGCAGCTCCGCCTTGTCCAAATATTCTGCAATGCCTCTGCAAGCCTGAACCCCCTGGATCTGGGAAGGCGGGAAGCAGCGGCGAGGAGGAGCCCGAGTCTGCGGAGGAGGAGAAGGGAGCACTTCCGGGGACCGAGGTGGGAAGGATCTTACTGCTGCTTCTGTGTCCTTCAAGTCTCCAAGTTATTCCTTTTTCTCACACTCAGCATCAGTTGGATACCTGACAGAGACTTTCAAATAAGCGGTGCGAAGTGGTGTCTAAGTGGTCTGGCGTGGTCGGAGTCTGTTCTTCGTGACCACTGTTTGAAGGAGGAGCTGCAACTACTACAAAACACCATCCGCGGCGCGGAGCGTGCGCGGTGCGAAGTGGTGTCTAAGTGGTCTGGCGTGGTCGGGCGGAGGGCCGCGGTTGGGTCGGCACCATTCATCCTCAAACACAATCTCAACTTATGCGGTAAGATTTATTAAAAACTTTCTTCGAACCCAGCCCCAACAAGCTCAATAACCCTAAACCCATCCTTGTGAAAATCATTAACATTTGCAGTTCATTAATTCAAAACACACGCATTTAAGTTCCCAGCGCACGATAATCAGCTTACTCCAAGCATGGACGAAGAAGACGGGCGTCGCCTCCGCAGCTCGAGGAAAGGAGCGGAAGGGCCCCGAACCGGTGTGGCAATTGAGACCAATGAAACAAACAGACCAACAAAGAAAAATGATGCTCCCTCTGAAGTCATCAATTCACCTCTCACACCCCTCATTCAAACGAGTTGTGAACATATCAGCCCGCTGATAGTCAATCTTGAAAAAAACTCCAAAACAGTGTACACTCCCACCACAATTATAGAAATTACTTCAAACGAGGCAACTACAGCTAGCGTCAGAAGTCGTAAACAGTTGGATAATGAAAAGAGCGAGTATGGCAAGACGTCAACTTCCCCACAACTCGGCACTCTCAAGCCAGCCACACCGTCAACCCCCAGAGGGGGGTCGGAGTGCAGGCATGATGAGAGCCTAGAGCAAAGTGAGGAAATAGAGATATACCCACGAAATGAAGACGCCGAAGAAACGTTGCAATCGAGCCCTACCAAGGTTCGACTGCCTACAGCTATCACTGAATTGTCGTCGGATGAGGAAGATTGTGCTCACACTAAGGAGACGCGACTCGCAACCGAAGTAGAGAGCTCCGAATCGTGCAAATGGAAAGGAAAAAAATGTGAAAAACAGATTCAGGACCAATCACCAACGAGGGCCCATGAACGAATAAAAGTCTTAGTACATGCCTCAAACAATGATGAAGATCTCCAAGAAAGTGCAAACTGTATGGAATACGCTCCATCAGAGAAGAACTGCGTAGAAAGCGCACTAACATCAGCGCGAAACATGAAAAAAAGGAGCAGAGAATGTTGTGAAACCACACTCGGGCAAATGAGCTCGCAAAAATTCACCAATCAGAAGAATAATAAATCAAATATGCATGCAAGAGCCAAAGTGAGTCGATCCACAAAAAACACATCACACACTGTGAAAGAGCGCATGACCAAAAGCTCAAACATTGCGAAATCAAAAAAAACCAACACCATGCGTATGTTGACTGACTTCTTCAAACTCCAGCTACTAAAGAAATCATGAAACTTCGCGGAAATCTCTGATGCAGACATGTTAGCAGCCATAAGCGAAAACATACCACATGCAAAACAACGAAGAATGGACCTCATACCTGAAGCAGGCTCGTCACAAGCAGACAAATCCGTAGCTCAAAGGCTTACATCAACAGACTCTAGTCTCAAGGAAGGCGAAAAAACAAACGAGAGCGATGAAAATGCCATAAGACAAATGTCAAAAACCAACCTCGCCAAGAATCTAGGCGAAGACATACCCAATGAAAAAAACGCACCTAACCAAGATATCGTGGAAGGTAAGCCTTCAACACCGATCAACCTGGACCAGGAAAGCACGACGAGCGATGAACAACTGATTCAAGGCAACAAAGAACTCAAAGAGCCCCAAAAGGCCATCGCGGTCATGGCCAAAACACAAGAACGAGAAAGTCTGCTCCAGACCTCTGCGTCAGAAGCATCCAAATCACCAGCTGCATCCAGTCAGAATCTCAGCCCAGGTTTAACAAGTCATCATGCGGCAGTTGCAAGAGAACCACATAAACGCCCAAACATAGTGGAACTCGATATTCAAGTGAACAAAACAAAAGATAGATCCCAACGGGTTCTTCCGACAGAAAAAATACTACAAACGGACACAAGAGGCTCAAACCAACCACAAACACCCAGGAGAAGTCATAGTGAGTTTGAATACCAATCAGGCAGAACTTCATGCCCACAAACGCCAAATGCAGCACAAGAGGCATCCTCGAAAAAAACTGACTTACAAGGAATCATGTCCGTCATAACCATTGCACTCAATCCTTTTTGCAAACTATACGAGACCATGAATGATGCAGTAAAAGATCAACAAGTCATCCTAGCAATGCTTCTGACGAAAATAGTATACTTGGAAGGCTACATTACAGCAAAAGAAAATCCTATAAATAACAAAGGTACGACAGAGCCATGCATCGATGAGACGATTAACAACATCACAGAAATGCCAAATGAGACAACATTTTCCAATCGACAGAGCAAGTCAATCAATACAAGTCAAGTTGGAACACAAACAGAGACCATCATTGATTTAACAGTCGATATAAAAGCAACTGACAGAGAAAAAAACCAGCAAAAGACAACAAGCAATAACGAGATAACAAACAGTAAAAGCAACATGACCACGGGACAACAAAAGCCAACAGTAATGTTGGTACTAAATCAAGCAAACGTCAAAGACAAAGGTGAGATCAGAGTTGCAACCTCCTCATATGGCATTTTCGAGATAAATGGCCGGAAAGACAAACCGAATAACGATTCAAAGACAGCCGCAACACGCATTAAAAAGGACGTCTCAAAAAATACCTCCAGCAAACAAAACACAGAAAAAGAATCAAACACAAGTCTTGAAATAAGAGCACCAGCCACAGTATCAAAATGGAATGCGAATAGCTCAACGGCCACCACAATGAGGGAAAACGAAAATACAGAAAACGTAAAAAATTGCAAAAACAAACTGACTAGAGAACGGAACTCCAAGGAAAAACTGGATTTAACGGATCCCTTAAGGAACCCGAGCACATATTCGGATGAAGTCATTGATTCACCGACAGCATTAGTTGCAATCAACCAAAAGGCGGAAAAAACACCATCACCGAAAAAAAAGGTGGCAGTAACTACAGAAGAAAAACGTGCGGAAATGCTGCAAGAACGCGACTTCGAAACCTTGGAACAAAAACAAAATCGTCTAACAAAGTGTGCAGCATACCGTGAGAACAAAAAAGAGCACAAGCAAGTCGATATTGCAGACAGATGTACGGAGACTATCCAAAGTAAGAACATCAATAAAACAAAAAACATCAGAAACAAATGAGAAGAACACCTTACAAAAAAGAGCAGAACAACGGACAGAGAGTCAACAACCACTCAACGAACACAAAACAAAACACAAGAACCGCAAGGGGAAAAAAGACCAACGCTTAAGGCGTATAAAGACACACCCAAGAAACGATAATACGAAACAAGAAAAACTAACAACAATACTAAACATGATTACTGCTCAGGACAGAAACAACAGAACGATCCACACAAATGCGCATCTCACGTTCCAAATACAAGAAACACAGAAATTGAAGAAAACGATGGGAGATACCCCACAAAAAGTGTCTCAAAATATTCAATCAGAATGACCCAACGAAGTTGCATCAAAGAAGAGACCATTTTAAATCGAAGAACGGTCTTGAAAATACTGCGTCAAATTAAAGACTCGCAGAGACTTCACACAGATGACTTGAAAATCGTTGAACCATGGCACACCAACATGGGGCAGTTACAATACTGCATCTAACGTCCTCAACGATATTCAAAAACATTCTAAAATATAGAAGAGACATCTATAATTCTGGTTACTACGTGGAAGACCTCACAGCACCTAGCAATGAAGAACGCATCGAATCAGCTAAAACTAGGGAGATCGACGTCACGGAAAACAAACTCTTAACCACGAAGTATAAGACGTATGACGACAAAGATACAGAGGATTACCCTCAGAAAGACCACAAAGTAACAAAGGGACTTGAAATATCAAAGAAACACCAGAGATCACATTACAATAAGAGCAAAAATGAGCATTACAAAACCAAGAATGACTCAGTATATAACAAAACAACTGAGAGAGAAAAGATGGTAAATCCACAACGGACACCAATCAATGATGGTACCACAAAAATAACCTGCACGCAAAGAGTCGGCTCAACACCGACGGCTCAATTCAAACGAAGCCCAAATACAAGCAGCAAAATAGGAATCTGGGCTTGGTTGCCAAAAGCCCTAAATCTGCATTGCAAACAATAGCCACTCAAGCGGGCGGAAGCAGTCATATGCAATGAGCCCATAGAAGTCATCAATTACATCAAGTTATGTTCATGGAATACGCGAGGCCACATACACCTGACTGCTCCAGGCGGCCCCAATCTTGGAGAATTTCACATAATCTGTCTACAGGAAACCTGGCTTCAGCAAACCCCCACACTAGAAGGAAATCAGATCATCCTATCCCCTGCCGCAAGAGGAACCAAAGGACGTCCAACATCAGGTCTCCTGATAGCCTGCCGAAACGGTTCTGGAGCCTCCATCGTACAAACGATAATTGCAAATCAATCAATTTTGGCAGTAGAGATTGCCTGGCAAGGCGACGAAAATCATAAGACAGATTTACCAAAAATTGTTATAATAAATCTTTACTGGAACCCAGCTGCAATTATTGCAAAAAAATTCATAGACCTTTGTGAAAGGACAATTGACGCAGTAAGAACTGAGCATGACATAGAGAACATTCTGATATGTGGAGATCTAAATGTCACCCAAACAACTAGTATGAATGCAACGGAACTACAAAAGGCGTCCGTACACCGTGGCACAATTTGGCGAAAGTTCACCGAGTCGCGTGAGCTGTATAACCTGGACGAAGTGTTCGTTGAAACAGACAGAATAGCAACTTGGGAGCGTGCACATTCGGCCTCCACAATCGAGTATATTTATGTATCCAAATCCATGTTGCATTGCCTACAACTTTTTAAAGTGCGGCACACTCCAACAAGCAACCATAACCTGCTTGAAACCGCATGGAACTTCAAAACCAACAAAAACTGTCAAATAAACATACAAATTGAGGCAAACACGAAAGGCACCAGAATCAAACTAAGTACTGCTGAAATTCTTAAAATCACAGCAAAATACAAGGCTATCACCACCTCAGCGACATGCCCCAGCATCGACTACCAACCTCTACTGCTGCCGTACATACAGACGTCAAAAAGAAAAGGAAACACAACAAACAGAAATACTAAACATGCATATAATAAAGTTCTAATTAACAAAAGGCGCGAGTACAGAAGAGCTCTTTGAACAGCCTACAAGCAAATTGCAACAGACGGTACATCAGAGATTCAAAGTATCAAAACAAAATACAAAGCCTGGGTAAAATCATATAGACATAAACTGTACCAAGAGGACGCCGAACAAATAACAAAAGCGCTTATCAACAACAACAGTAGGAATTTTTGGTCCTTAATACATAACGTTGAACAAACGCAGGACAATCAAATCTTAAACAACATCAGTCAGCATACTTGGGAAAGCCACTTCAGCAAAGTCTTTAAATCTGATCAAAATGTAAAACCACAGGCGCAACAACTAAAAGCTGTACAATGGTCGAACTTAGATAGAAAAGAGGACATTATTGACATCATCAAAAAACTGAAAAACTCGCGTGCACCAGGCCCAGATGGCATCAGTAATGTAGAACTAAAAAGTCATCCAGAAGAATGGGCTACCTTGCTAAGCATCATCTTCAAGCGATGCACTGAAACGAGATCAGTACCACAATCATGGACCAAAGCAATCGTGGTACCGATTTATAAAAAAGGCAGCCTCACGGACCCAACGAACTTTCGACCGATTGCCCTACTAGATGTCATGGGGAAAGTATACGCCTCATTACTCTTGACGAGATTTCAAAGCTGGGCGACCACTGCAGAATGTAATGATGAAATGCAAACAGGGTTCAAGAAACACACAGGTACAACATGCAATATACTAGTGTGCAGTATATTAAAAGCAAAAACCCTAGAAAGGAATCACCGTTTGTTCGCAGCTTATATTGACTTCACTCAGGCCTTTGACAGAGTTGAAAGATCCCTCTTGTGGGACAAACTTGAAGCATGTCCCCACACTCTGTTAGAGCCAATGCAAGCATTGCATCATGATACATCCATAAGAGTCAGACTCAGCCGTGAAGGAGATCTATCAGCCGAAATAAACACCACACGAGGAGTCAAACAGGGCTGCCCACTGGCATCAGCACTCTTTATCACCTACATCGGTGACATTCAAAATATAGGAAGTCAAACACGAGTCTTCCCACCAACACTGGGAACAACGCAAATCGGACACCTGCTCTATGCTGATGACCTAACAATTTTTGACCAGACCCAAATTGGGCTGCAGCGTAAACTTGATGACCTTGTAATCTACGCCAACAGCAATCATTTGGAAATCAATATCAATAAAACAAAAATCATGATTTTCCAACGTCACTCAAAAAAGGAAAACTTTCAGTGGCATTTGGGCAAGACCAAAATTGAGGTGGTTTCAAATTTTAAATATCTAGGAGTAAACATGGATAGTTCCCTCCATGAAACCACAATGCAGCAGGAACTACATACAAAAATGAGTAAACTAGCAGCTCAAGCAAAAGAAATTGACAGCAAATTTGGAAAATTCTCCTTGAAACCAATAATAAACTTTTACAAGATGAAGGTCGTACCCACCATCACTTATGGCATAGAAGCCATGCCGACGATTCCACAAAAAGTTTGGTGCAAATTAGAAGCACATTTCTGGCACAAAGTCCTTAAACTACCAAATTCGACTCCTGGCGTAGCAATACGACGCGAATTAAGTTTACAATCTCTAGAATGCGCCGCAACCTGCAATGCCATCATGTTATACCGCAAATGCAGATTGGACAGTCAAAACAAAATCTTCAGTATCATTAAACAAGAAATGAACAACAACACTTGTGATATGGTAACCAACTGGCAAAAGCAAAATCAAAAAGTATTAGATGCAATCGTCTCAGACGAAGACGAACTCATTACAAATCCATGTAAAGTGCTAAAGAAAATAAAAGATATGGACTGGGCCAAAACGATTGACGATACCGTGACATTAAAACTCATTGCTCATTTACCAAGTTTTACTGTAAAAAGAAATGAACTGCACAACTACATAAAGCAATTTCCAAACAGGTCAGCCCAGAACCTAATCCTACGAGCTAGGCTCAACCTGTTCAAAACAAATGAAATAAGACATGTTCGAGGACAAGCACAGTCAAACACTTGCAGATTCTGTTCCAACGACATACAACCTCCAAAGGAGACAATAAGACATCTACTCATGGCATGTACAGCGACTGCAGCACTTAGAAAGTGCTATCTGCCAACGATACTGGGTTTCAGCACACTGCCAGAGGAGCAATTGTGGTGGTGCAGACTCATTGGGGGAGATAAAACAACGTGGCAAATAGCAACTGCAAAAATGCTAGAATACATTGACACGAATCTACTAAATGTTAACAGCGAGCCATAAAGAATAAGCCTCCGTCTTCTTCTCTCAAAACAGAAAACAAAAAAGACGAGTTCATTGAAGTTTCCTACAAAGCTTCAGTATTGTAAAATCATATTTTGATCAAACAATAATCATATTTTGATCAAACAATAATAAAAAAATAAAAATAAAAAAATAAAAATATTCTGCAATGGCTGCCTCAGGTACCCCACCCCTGTAGTCATACACTGCCTGGTAATACTCCATGAACACCTGGTTGATTTGCTCGGAGTTTGAGGTAGTAATACCCCTCCGAACTTCTATGATGGTAATAGGCTTCCGGTCTCACGATCTAGTCGTCATCCAGGCTAGTGCATTCCCGGCTTTGTCCCCAAACTCATGGTGGAGCTTAGAATGTTGAATATACTCGAATTGACTCAGTCTCTCTCTCATGCCGCATTGGGCTTAGCCTGCATATGTGCCAACCGGGCGGCACTCGATAGGTCAGCACTGCAGGATACTGGGGGGCATCGAGCAGCTGTATATCTCTTTCCACTGTGCTGATTTCCCTATGAAGCGCGCCTCTAACCCCCTTGTTTTTCACATTAACAACCCCCCCCATTGTGACCTTATAAGCCTCCCGAAGCAGCCCTCCCGAGTCAACAGATTCCTGGTGAAAAAGCAACATATCTCTTTCTCGATGGAGCATTTGTATGCAACATCTTGCAGCGCCGAAGCCTGCATCTTTCATTACAGAGGGACACGGGCTCCCCCACACCAATCCAGAGACATCAAATAGGGGGAATGATCTGAGATTGATCTGCCTAAAAAGACTGCCTGTCTGACCAAGGGCAGCAAAGACAAAGGAGCTAGAACCATGTCTATGCAGGAAAAGGTGCCATGCATTGGTGAACAGAAGGAAAAACCTGGCTTATTGCCATGTTAGCTGCGCCATGTGTGTGTCAGCCAGCTGAAACTGCCCAGGAGTCTGAAATAATGATGTGGATACTTCCCCCAATGGCTGACCTGACTTCCTTGAACTATCCAGCTTAAAATCCAGTATACAATTGAAATCCCCCGCCCCAGATAACTCTGGAGCCCAACTGATCTATCAACAGCTGGGACATTGAGTGAAAACACAGGGTCATCTATGTTCGGAACTTAAGTGTTTAACAGGAACACATATTCCCCTGCAATTTACCTGAAATCCCAATAAATTTAACAGTGTCATCAGAAAACGGACAAATTAATTCAAATTGCGCCGAGGGCGCCATCAGTAATGAGGACTAGCAGAGGAGGAGAAGGAGGAGAAAAAACGTGGCCCAATAACCACAATACCTTTTTTTCAAATTCGAAAGCAACCAGCCCAGCAAGCGTTGAGCATAGAAGGCAAAGTGCCACCCAAGCATTAATCTACGATAGTCTTTCCTTGATAAAACTGACAAAATGTGCAGATACATTATGTTGCAGAACTTGGCAACTCTGGGCCATAAAGCCAGCTGTCCAACATACACATATGTCTTTGCCAGGGTTTTCCTTGTAACCTTTTAGCCTTAATGGGATCTTCCATTTCAACATGACCACCTGCCCTAGAGAACCCTATCCCTCTGTGAATATCAAGAAGTGTGTGCAAGCCCAGGCTACATTGATTGCAAACACTGTCAGCCTTCTCTTTGAGGAGGGATCTGTACATGCTTTCATGAGAAAAGCCCGGGTTATTGGTCTTTCAAAACATGCTTTGCTGTACCGATGGGTCTTCTCCAATGATGGGCCTATTTCCAATGCCCCCTCTCTATTGAAGATTCTGGATAAACTAGCCACTGTGCATTGGCTATCAAAACCTTTTTGGCAATATACAATCAAATTTCATGCCAAATAGATGAACGGCACCCTACTGGATGTAAGTGAAAATCTGCTCCAGCATCTAGTGGTTGATGGATCCAGTATTTTATACTGCTGAATCTGTTGATCAATTTCGATATGGTGGATCATCATGTACTGCTGGACAGGTTATTGAAAGAGGTTAAAATCGATGCCAAGGCTGGGAACTGATTTAAGTCCTTCCTTAACGCAGGATCATCTTCTGTGAGAATATATCCACAAGTCCTATGCCTCTCTAATGCAATGCAGGATCTCACAAGTATCCTGCTTATCTCTTCAATGTTTACATCAATCCACTCAATTACCTTTTGGTCAAGGAGGGCGTGTCTTTCCACAATTAAGTGGATGACGCATAGATATTCTTGAGACTAGGATGCGATTCTGCAGACTATCTGAAGTGCATCCAGGGTATATTCGATGTCATTGGGGTATGGATAAGGAGTAGCTGGCTGAGCCTGAACCAGTCAAAGAATGACTTTCTCCTACTTGCTACCAGTATGCTTGTAGCCTTGAATGACCCTACCCCTATTTACTTTCATGATAAAGTAAAGTGGTACAATCCTCAAAGAAATCTTCTATCTAAGGACAAACGACGGACCTTAGCCACTCTCTTTAAAAAGAAAATAGTTGAGCTTCGTATTCTAGTTTCAAATTATTAGGCTATGAAGGCTGTCTGCAGGATTTTCCATCTCCTTAAATTCCACAAGTGCTTTCACTTACTGAACTGTGGCCTCCTCTATGGTCGTTCAACGTTGTGATACACATTAGGTTGTTATGCGCTATATAAATAAAATCAAATATTTAAAGCTAACAGAAACAGGGAAGAGCTTTTCCGACAACAATGGAATATAAGAATAGCTGAATATGTACTAATTCTGACTGTCAAAAAGCCTGCATATGGTGGAACATATTGTTGATTCTGGTATTACCTTTAAACACCTGCATAAAGGTTGTCTACTGAGAAGACTGAAGGTAGATGTTGCCTTGTGGGTTTCTTGAAGTGCATCATCTGTAGAATTGCTCTCCCCCTGTGTGTCTCATATATTTATATATTCTTGGGTTTTCTGTAGAGCCCTGCAACCTTAACATCACATTTTCTGAATTTCATCACATAGAAATGCTAGGATTTTAAAACGATATGCCTTTCTAAATATATAATGTACTAATGATTCCTTCTGACAACCATCCCCTCTTCTCTTCTCCACATCACCAGATTTCTTTAAAAGCTTTCAGCCTGCATCCAGTTTCCGTCTATTACACACAACCTATTTCCAGAGCATCAAGCATCCCTCATCACTTTCTTGACAGACACCAGTCATTTTTCTTGAATCCTATTTATTTCCTCTTCAATTCTAGGATCCAGGTCATATCCTTAAAACCAAATCCATTTCTAGCCTAAATGGCTGAAACACTACTTATAACTCTTCAGAAATAACCCTTACAGTGCTACTTTTAGCCACCATCGGCACTCCGGCTCTGCATCTAGTATTTTGCATTTCTTTGGGGGGACCACCTGGATCCAAGGATCCGCGGATTCCGTCCAGATCTGCAGATCAAGATGGTGAGCAAAATCAATTTATCATCAAATTGGCTTTTACTCCAGATATATGAATCAACCCTGTTGGTGCTTCATTGATCCCAAAACCTGCACTCTCGGCTCTAAAATGGCCTCTCTGGTTGCTACAGACACATCTCAATTTTAGTTTTTTTCACATTAATCCCATGATCTGCCATCCTAATCTGCCATGTGCCAGAACGAAATCCAACACTCAAATTACACCATTCAAAATGTTTCATTTCAATTCTAGGATTCAGCTACCCCAACTGAGAAGAGATGCATGCCTCCCTTCAACAACATTTTGGTGGGAGCAATGAGTATTCAAAAACAGTTTTTTTCAGTAACAGGTGAATAGATTTACAGAAAATCTTGTAGCTGCCACCCAGAAACCCCCAGAAGGTGGCGAGCCACCCCACCAACGAGACCAGGCTGCCACTGTGCAGGTGGTGCCCAACTGGCCTGAGCGCATGGAGAGGCCGCGTCTGCGGCCCAGGCTGGACCTATGGTCCAGTGGGAGACCCAGGGGAGAGCTACCAGGGCTCCATGAGACAGCCCAGAGCCCACTGTTTTGGCATCCTCGAGCACAGGGCCTTAACCAACCGGCCCCAGAGGGCCAGAGAAGAATGAGAGTACCACCAAACGCAGCAGCTGGGCACCCAAGCATATGGGAAGGCAGTCAGGGTGAGACCGGGGTCCTGACAAGGGCTCCCCGATGCCAGCTGGGGCATTCTGGGTTCATGCCCCGCAAGAACTGACCCTGAACGCTCACCCCACACATGGCCTTGTCAGAGGTGCCTGCACTCCCCGGCTGTGGCCTGGCCCCACCAAAGGGTAAAGCTCTAACGCACCCCGGCTGGCCGCGGTGCTGTCCCTGCCCTTGGATGCCCTATACTTCTACCAAGGACTAAGCTCTTAACATGTCGAGAACAGAGCCCCGAGGGCCCCCCATCTGCTGCAACCTCTTTCCCCTGCCCACGGGTGCCCAGCAACTGACATGGATGCGAAAGCCATGCAAACCTCCCTGCCAAGTTGCCCAGTTGCATGTGTGACGCTGTGAGCCAGTCCTGCTTTTTTGCTTACAACTGCATGCTGGAACTTGTAGTTTCGTTTTTCCCATTGCGAGGGTGGGCTTACAAGTCCCAATACACAGTGCGAAAACAAAACACAGGACTGGCCCAAAGATTCTGCGTGGAACTGGGAGCCTTGGCAGCTATGCATTGGGCTGATTTACTAAGCTAAAAAAAATAGTGTAAGTAAAACGTATGCAACAAAAATGTCTAAAGTTTTAATGACGCTATTTTTGGAGGTTAGTAAATTTAGTCTTACTTAAATTACTTTTTGAGCTTAGTAAATCAGCCCCATATGCATGTATGGATTGGTTCACCCGACAGCAGAAGCAGTCAAGTGGTGCTGCTTGCTGGCAGACATTAGAGATCACTGGGGTAAAGCTCTACCTTTGAGTATTTTGTACCATTCCTGCCATGCTTTGTCCCTCCTGACACTCCTTTGGTCTAGATGTGAGGTGTTTCCTTGGCACAGAGTGCTCATCTTGAAAACACTGGTCAAAGCTGGCATTCCACTAGTTTTGAGATGGTCGGGTGGGAAGCAAGCAAAGCAGGCTGCTCTGGCTGACACTATTGAAGCAGTGCAGCCTGTAGCTCTTTGCCTCTTTCTATAATTGGCCAGATTTAAAAAAGTGTTTTTCAATGGGAAAATCCCTTTGCAGAACTGGGAACGAAGTCACAGTGCCTGATTTACAAAGCTTTTTCCATTGTTTTTGCCATTCCTTCCCTCTGCTTCAGCGAGACTGATATCCTGTATCCTGGCTTATCTAAAATTTGCATTAGTGTTAATAATGGGCCAATACCTACATAATTCGGAATGGAGCAAAACTTTTGCTCTCAAAAACTTTTTATCTAAAAACATTTGCACTAGGGAAAATCATGAAGCAGACTATTAACCTGCAACATGTATGTTGTGTGAAATTAAAAAGAAACGTGTTTACTACATTTCATGTCACACTGCAAAACGGTGGTAATGAAAGCGCTGCCTCTAGCAGAAACTATTGTCTTCGGAAGGGAAGATAGGAGAGTGATGACATGTCAGGAGGGACACACAGCCTGTGGGTGTTTGCTAATTTACCCACCCAATGATTACCTATGGCTAAGCTAGTTTCCCTAATGGATATTTTTTTTTAGATAGTCCTGATTGGGGAGAACAATTTTCCTCCACTCATTTGTTCATGAGCAAACTTTACATAATGTGTCCCCTAGCTGACAGACTGGCGGGAGCCGAAGGGGAGGCGATGGCTCACCGTCACGAGGCTGCAAGCATATCGTGGGCCGTAGCCCCAAAGAGAAGCTGTTGGGGTAGGGAAAATGGCCACAAAAAAGGCGGTCCAGTGACCCCAAAAGGTGGCTGGCAAGATGGCAGCGCCCACGTGAAGAAAGCTGGAATTGGCACACTTTAACACTTTATTCAAAGAGAGGGTAGGAGCCAATCAGAGCTCTGGTAGACAGTGCTTAAAGCAGTGGTCTTCAAACTTTTTTGGCCTGGGCCCCCCCTGAGCAAAGTTTGGGCAGGCCGTGCCCCCCCAAAAGTGCCAGATGGACAGTATGTAGAAATCGCTATGAATTTTTGCGTGCCGTCACCGCACCCTACTCCCAGTACAGACGCTGGGCTCTCCCCACCCTACTCCCACCACTATCCCAGTGCTGCCGCCCATCCTGTTCCCACCACAGTCCCATAACACAAGCATACACACATCCAGACACATTTAAATAAAAAATAAATCGCCATAAACATACCTTCTGCAGGGGCCTGCATGTGGTTGCTAAAATGCCCCGCTCCAGGTTGCTCTGCCCGTATGTGCGAGGAGGTGCAGGAGCACCCCCTCGCACATACATACATGCAGTGCCCCAGCCAGCATTTCCAATGAGCTATGCAAGGCTTGCGAAGCAAAACAACCCAGCGTTGCATGGATCAGTGATCATGTGGGGCTGGGGAAATGAACTGTCAAAGTCAAACATTGTTTGCCTTTGACAGTTCAGTCAGCCCAGGAGCACTCCCTCAGCTGGAAAAAGCAACTGAGAGAGTGCTCAGTGTTTCAGTGGGCTGGCTCCTCGGCTCCTCCATAATGGGTGAGGTGGCCAGTGGGTGGACGCCTCCTCCCCCATTATGGATGAGCCAGCAGGCTTGGACTGGCCTACAGGGCAGTAGGGCGATGACCGTACCAAAAATGCAAAATGCTAGTGCAGGCCAGTCAAAATGGGCCACTTTTTTGGCCAATGTGGGCCAGTTTGAGGAGTTACTTCACTATGCAGCTAGTAGTTTTGACCATTGTTGCTGAATAAATATTCTTTAAATATCACAATTTGTTTACATTTGAACAAAAAACAACCCCTTGGGTACTATTCAAACAGTTTGTGACTAAAGGACTGAATATCCATTTGCAACTGCTGGCCCTTTTTACATTGGTGCCTAAGACCGTTTGATGGTCCAGTCTGACCATGTGAGCTTCCCCTGCCAATTTCCTCCAATTTAAAAAAAAAAAAATGTTTTGCATTTTTTTTTATATTTCATGCTGGGCTCTGGCGCCCCCCCTGGGATGCGGCCGAGCCACAGTGGAGGGGGGGGGGTGGTGCACGGCCCACAGTTTGAAGACCTCTAGCTTAAAGGAAGGCGCTGCCGGGAAAAGCCTACATACCTGGGCTGCGGCAGCGCTGGTGAAACGAAATCTGGTTTGCCCACCCTACCCACCCTGCAAATAAAGGAGACAAGTTTGGTACAAAATGGAGTTTGCTTTTAACAAAGCGCAGTTTCAATTGTCGTCCACAAGAACGGTCTCCGCTAATGTCCTATATGTGCAAGGACGTCCATGGGGGACTTGCCAGGGGTCGCAATTGTAACTCATTGGGGTCTGCAGAAGCAGAGAGAACCCGATAGTAAAGAGGGCTCTCAGACGAGAGCCCTCTCTATATTCATTTCTTTTTTAAGTCAATCTGACTTCAAAAAGAAATTATTTCCGTTATGGTTATTTTCATTTTTAAGTTAGACTGACTTAAAAAAGAACCTGCACCGCACATGACTGACAGACAGGAACTAGAGCGGGTTCGGTGCGTGCATGGAGCATGGCAGAGAGGCCTGCCTGCAGAGGAGTTCCTGAGCAGCAATGGATTTAGAAAAAGGTAAAAAAAAATTTTTTTGTAAATGGGTTTAGGTACGTGTATGAAAGGGTGTGTATGTGTGCGTATGCATATGTATATTATGTAATGTGTGTGAGCGAGTGCATGATATACGGGTGGCTGGGTGTGTGAGTGAATGGTGGATGGGTGCAGTGTAAATGAGCATGTGAATGGTGTGCTTGTGTTCAATACCTAGATTACTTTCCTGTAATCTTCGATACTCCTAGTCTTCCTCATCCCATTACTTGCCTATGAAGCACCTTAGCTCATACGGATGTACTGGGATGAGGAAAATGGACATGGAGGTAATTCAGTGCCAAGGGGCTAAGTTTGGGGTTGGAGGAGGAGAGCTGGAGGGATAGGGGTTGTGTCAGGGGGTTGGGCCGGTGGGGGGTGCGCTATCACGTAATGGGCATGCATGATAAAGCAGGCATGATATGTGTTATCAGTGTCTAGACTCGCATTTTTGTACAGCGCGTCTAGTAATTTCTTACTGTGGTATGCCATTTTTATAGGGTATCTCTAATAAATAAAGCATGGTAAGTGTTATTACCTGTCTAAATTGACATTTCGTTGCAGCCAGTCTAGCCATTTCTTACTGCGTCATGGCATAATTATCTGGGCATCTATAATAAATTAAGCATCATAAGTGTTATTACATGTCTAGACTAGCATTTTGCTGCAGCTAGATTAGCCATTTCTAACTGTGGCTTGACATTTAGTACTTAGCATCTCTGATAAAGCAATCATGACAAGTGTATTTACCCGGCTAGACTGGCATTTGGGTGCAGACAGTCCTTACTGTGGTATTGTATATTTTTCTGCGCAGCTATGATAAAGTAAGCATGATAAGTGTTCTTACGTGGTTAGATTGTAATTTTGGTGCTTCCAGTCTAGGTATATCTTACTGTGGCAAAGGATTTTTTACTGCGCTTCATCAAGACTAGAGAAAACATGATCAATGTTATTACGTGTCTGGCCTACATTGTTCAGCCAGCTTTGACCTGCTTTCTTATGGTGGCATTGCATTTTCTTTTCTTCAAAAAACGTTCATTTAACAACTTTGCATTTCAACAGGATCACATGATCCATATCACATTGCGACTTAATATACAAATGGGAATATCAACAGTCACATTTCCTGTGCAACAGAAGAAGTCCAAACCACCTAGCCCCTCATGTGGTTTCTTTCGCCAGCACTTTTGCTGCCAGTCCCATTACACTAAAGCAAAGTGTCTCATCTGTGGGGTATACCCACAATCGCTGGGCAGTTTTCTGCAAAGTAAATGAAAAGTCTCCATACAGATAAATTTTTGTTGTGCCTCCCCTCACGAATTTCAGTAATTTTATCTGCCACTGTAATGTCCCATATTTTGACCCACCACATCTGGATCAGCGGGCCCTCCTAATTTTTCCAGTTGCGTGCAATAGTCCGTTTGACCACTGAGAGAAGATGTCAAATCAGTGTAGCCATTGGACCCGCTAAGGGAAATAGTCCTTCACCTGTGTCACCTAGCAATATTACCTTGGGATTCATAGGGAGAGTCAGCCGCGTAATCTCCTTAATTTTGGACAGCACCTCCTTCTAGAAGAGCTCAACCTTTGCACACATCCACACCATATGGAGGAGAGACCCCACTGCGTCATAGCTTCGCCAACACCTCGATAAGTGGTCTGCAGCAATGTGGTGAAGCCTTTCTGGCATAAGGTACCACCTGAAGCAGAATTTATACGTGCACTTCTTGTCTGTGACAAATCTAGACAATTTGTGCATTCTCACCCAAATCTGCAACCATGCTTCATCCTCTATTGGTCCCCCAGATCCTCCTCCCACCGACTCATGTATGGCAGCCGCACCACTGGGTCCCCTGTATCCAATAGTCTGTATATTTGTGAAACTTTGCCCTAGGAACCTCCTCTCTGAATCGTCAGTTCCAGGGCATTTAGCGGTCTAGTGGCCCTAGTTTTTGTGGAGGGATGTGAAGCCCAGTGTCTCAACTGTGTGTACCAGAAATGTTTAGTCTCATGCAAAGTAAAGGTGTCTTAACATTCTTGGAAGGTGAGCGGGAGCCCCTCCTCGTACATCTGCTGTAGCGTTACCAACAAAAAAAAAAAATACTTTGACTTAATGCATCTAAAAACGATTCTATAAAACATTTTGAGACCCTTCGGCAATTGGAAAAACCTAAGGCGATGCTCCATAGGTTTACACCAACAGAGGTAGACTGTGAAGCAGTGCAGAAAGCATTTGCGGATAAGATCGCTGCAGCCCATGCCCAAATTAAGGACAACCTGGGCCATGATGAGTGTAAAAATTCCTCCAAGGCCACAGAGGACATAAGTAAGGCAGGTATTCCACCTTTCACTTTTCAAGCTATTACTAAGGAAGCCTTGGGCAAAGTGCTTAATAAAATAAGACCCACTACATGTGAAGGTGAGGTTTTCCCTTCTAAAATGATCCTGGCTAATATTGAGCTTTTCCTTCCATTTTTAGATTGCTTTGTTAATACATATTTAAAGCTAATTTAATATGGGACTCACTGAGAAATGTGTCAGTGACACTGCTTATAAAAAAAGCAGGACGGGACCTTACAGTGTATATGAACTAAAGACCCTTTACAAATGTGCCCTTTTTGATGAAAATCATGGATAAAATGGCCACGATTGAACTTCAAGAACATTTGGAAAGGACTGAAGTCTATCACCCTAGGCAATCGGGGTTCAGGTCTTTTCATGGCACAGAAAGTGCATTACTAGTCCTGCAAAGTGAAATGTTGAAAATCAGGGACAATAGCAAGGTGGGGCTGTTGATGCTATTAGATCTTTCAGTAGCCTTTGCCCTTGTGGACCATGATAGGCTGCTGGATAGACTTAAGGATCTTGGCAATTGCTCTGGTGACGCAGTCACTTGGATTACAACTTTTCTTCAAAATAGAATGTCCAAAGTTGTTTGGGGAGAAGTCTGTTACTTGGACTACAACTTTTCTTCAAAATAGAATGTCCAAAGTTGTTTGGGGAGAAGTCTGTTCTAAACCACAGCGATTCGGATACGGTGTGCCGCAAGACGCATGCCTATCACCAGCCCTTTTTAATGTATATTGCTATGTGACCTCTTGACAAAACCGGGAGTGCATTTCTCTACGCAGATGACATTGAGCTCGTCATTGATCTAAGTGGCGAATATGAAAGGGACGCCGAGAGGATTTCTCTGATCTACAAATCCATTCAAAAGTGGATGGCAATGAATGGCATGTGCCTGAGTGATGCAAAGACAGAGCTCTTGATTTTTGGGTCATCGCAAGCACGCTTAAAATTAAGCAGCAAGTACTCTGGAATCCTTATTGATAACCATTGCATTAGCACAGTGGCCAAAGTGAAAACCTTAGGGGTAGTTCTCAAAACATCTTTGTGCTCAGATGCTCATGTACATAATGCCATAAGCAAAACTCAATATTACTTGAGATTACTCTGGTTGGTGAAACCATATTTTTCTGAAGCCAACTGCACCACGCTAGTCTGTGCTTTAATTATGCCTAGGTGTCATGATTCCTGCCCCTCATGTCCCCAGCCCTCCAAGATGTCAGGCTGGAGCCAGGCCACAATCACCTACATGGCCCTCAAGGGCCTCTCCATCCCTCCAAAGACGCACTTGGAGTCAGACTTGGCACTTGTGGCACCAGACTCACTCACTCCCATAGGATAACATTGAGGATTGTACTTGTAGTGCATTGATGGGGACCAGATGGATGCCCCCACATATTTCGGTTCCCAGAATTGCATGTGCAGTCTAGTCTTTTGGGTGTGGTTCAGCCCAGAGACACCTGGGATACCCAGAGACTATTTAAGCCACGCCCAGGCTGAGAAACATGCTTTGTGTTTTCTGCAGCGTGACACTCACCGTGTTCGGATCGGTCTCCAGTAGGCCTGCATCTTTATTCTGCGCTCAGCTCCTGCAAGAACAAGAACACCGTTAGGAACAGCCTTACCTTGCGGCGCTTCTGCCCATCATTCATCGCTCCTTCTGTTCTGCGGGCATCTTCGGCGATGTCATTCCCATCCCGGCACGCCGCCTCCTAAGGAAAAGGGACAAGAACAGAAAAAAGGCATTAGTAAGCATTCTGCAAATCTTTGCTTATTTTTAAATACTGTACAAGCTTCAAACGCTTACCTGAATCCCAGCCGCTCTTTGGGAACTCTGTCTCCGGAACTTCTCATCCATCTACAAGAGGAAAAAGACACTCCAGGTTAGCGTGGAAACATCTAGAGGCTCTGCATACCGCGCTTACCCACCGCATTTGTTCTTCATAACCGGCATCCATGCTGAAAACGTTGTGGCACCTAAAAGACACAGGAAAAGAACTCAGTTAAATACAAATACGAAACGGGTGCATCGCGCTCTCACTCACCTTCAGCGCTACTCATCTAAGCAACATGCCGCCATCCCCGGACGCCGGCCATCATCTAAGGAAGGAAAGGAACGAAGTTAGAGAACTGTTCAAAAGACTCATTATACTTATCTGTCGGACTCTTGCCAGTGAAGTAACTAGGCAGCAACAAGCCCGCATCAATCAATGCGCCCCTGCGCTGAAAGCAGGATGGAGAGCACACTATCCAAGAAAACAAGGTGAGCTGTGGATCAAAGGGATGGGTTGGACCCCGGGGAAGAAGTGGCTCAAGCAAACAGAGACAATAGGGAGTTAAACTCTACCAATCCTGTGTTTCAGGCCCAGTCTCCAGTCGAATAGCCTCCAGGGAAGGGTTTGAGGTCGTAAGAGGTCAGAACAGGTTGAGTGACGTTCCTGTGGATACCAGGTGAGCGTTACACCTTTTTAAACAGTTTTCCCCCATTCATTCCAGCCTAGCTACCACTCACTCAGCCGGTGGATGTCCTAGCCGGACAGTCAGCCAGCCAATCATGCCAGAGCGCATTTGGGTCTCCTAGGAGACTAAGCACAGGGAGTTTCAGGCACCTCCCTCACTTCCTGCCCACCCCAGACACTCAGGCGCCAGAGGCAGTCTTCAGTCCTGAAGCCCGCCAAAGGCATAGGAACAAAGAGACTAAACCTAGTTTGGTGCGTAGAGACAAACTCTAGAAGGACCTTTCCAAATAGAAATGGCGGAAAAAGAAGACCTGGACCTGTTTAAACAAAGGAGGGTCAGACGCCATCTTGAAAAACATGGCTCCCACGATTTAACGCTACCGGTGTTCGTGGTCGGGAAAAATCATGGTAGTTTGTTGTAAAACCACTGCAACCAGCCATTTGGAGATGAAAGAGTAGCATATGACTGCTAAATGAGTTTCTAGACATAGGGCATACTAGGTGTCCACTCCAGCACTCTATTGTAAGAGAGGGTGTGCTGGGTCTAGGAATTTAAAAAGACTAGTAAAGTCAATTTAACTCTACTTTCTCTGGGAAACAGTAGTTTATCCCAGAGAAGATATTTAAACCTTGGGACAGCCTGAAAGGCTTCCTTGTGCCACTGCACTGAGGGTGCGGTGTTACACACATGAAAAGATGGTGCCTATGGAGTTGTCTAAAACTCCATAATCAAAGAACAAAAGAGTAAAACACACATCAAAATACATGAGAGAGTGGGAAAAAAGGCTTACACTCTCTCCAGGTAAAATAATCAAGTCCTCAAAATCCAGCAAAGTTGCTGGGGATCTCTAAGTGGAAGGGAATTAGCACATTTATAAGAATTCTCCCTAACAGTTGGTATGATTCACATAGTGTCAGATCTTTCCCCGGTTTGGGAATCAGCACCGTTGTTGAGGTACCCATGGTGGGGACCACCTTAACAGATGTACTGAATGAGTTGAAGAGATAAACCAGAAAAGGAGCCAAGAGAGCACAGAATGTTTTATAAAATGGGCCATTGAAGCATCAGGCCCAGAGGCCTTATCCTTCAATGTCTTAATGGCCCATTCTACTTCAACCAGCACAATCGGGGCCTCCAGAGATTCATGCTGCACAGCTGTCAATTTCAGGCTGCCGACTGGTCATCACCCCTCAAAACACTTCCCCAAAGTGATCTTCAAATAGTCTCAATTTCTCTGCCTCTCCTCGTTGCACCACTCCCTTACAATCCCCTAGGGCTAACACTGCATTCCGTTTCTGGGTTTTCTAATTTTAGCCACCAGAAGGCGGTTGGCCCGGTTCCCATTAGCATAGTAGAATTGTTTGGTTTTTAACATAGTTTGGGCGGTCCTGTCACCTAGGTGCTCCTCCAGTTTTTTACGTGCCACCCTCAGGACTCACAAATCTCGACGCAACCCTGTTCTCTTATGCGCCTGCTCTGCCTGTTCAACCTCCCTCTCCAGACCCATTCGGATTAACTGCAGTATCCTAGTGTATGCCGTGTCCTAGTGTATGCCACCGAATTGCTGATTAGTGCTCCCTGCACCACAGCTTTCATTGCATCCCACCCAATAGCCGGTGAGGGGTCAGAGTTCCTATTGTCCCAGAATTAGTTGGTGATTACCTTGCCAATCTCACGACACATGGACTCTTGGGCAGAAAATAACACCGAACATACACGAAAATGGACTACAGAACAAGGACAGGGAGGCCCTGTCCCTACAATGCATTTCCAGCATCACAGTTGGCCCCCTCCCACCCCCATAAACAGAGGTTAGGGCGTCTATTCTCCCACAAGATTGACACCCTCATCCAGACGATCAATCCACCCCATCATGTTCATTTGTGCAGCACTCACCCAGTCAATCCAAGACACATTCTCTCTTTTCTTAAATTACCTGAACCTTTTAAGGTATTGGGTAGTTGTCTTGCCAAACTTGGCAATCAAAGCAGACTTCATGGCCTCATACTGACCCCATTCTTCCACAGTCAGTTTCAGAATACAGTCATATCCAGTCTGAGACACTGCTTAACAAACACTTCATGGATTCCACAAGCCATCTGAAATGCTTCAATCCATTGGAGGATATCAGAACCCTCCACATACAAACCAACCAAATCTTTCATAAACTTGGTGGCTGGGGACCTGACAATCTCAACTGGTTTCGCTGAAGTCTCCAATCTAGCTCTATCCAGCTGAATTTATCTGGTGCTCAGTGTCCCTATCTTTCAGTATCACTTGTTGTGCCAACTGCTCTTTCTTCAATTTAGCTTCTGTTGCCAACTTTTTATATTGAAATGCCAACTGTTCCCGTTGTAGCTCCAACTTTAAAAGTTCAATCTTCAGGGCTTTCTCCCTGAAGAGCAGTGCTGGGGTTCGGAACAGAGGCAGCAGGAATGGTGGCGTTCCCAGAATCAGATTCAATACCAGCCCCAGGCGCAGGATCCTCATTGGTTGCATCCCTCCCTTCAAGAGCTTCACAACAATCTGGTAGTCCATCAGGGCTGCTATCAGCTCAGCCCTAGACGTATCTTCAAAGTCTAACTCCCTGGCTTCACAAGCACTCTGGAGAGCCCCTAAGCTCATCCTAGTCAATTTACCATTTGCAGTAGATTACATTGCTTGTAATGTAATGATCTAGTACACAACTAAACCTCAATTTAACTAAGTGTAGATATGTTGTAAGTGGCAAGGTTACACACTGATTCTTAAAACAATAAGCACCCCACCGATGCCACCAGTGTAAAGACTGGAGGGGGGTTATCTGTACTCCTGCTCTCTATATGGCAGAGATGAAGCACAGAGCACCCCAGCCAAGATTCTCTATAGTTGGTAGCAATGGACGAGCAATCAAGGCTTAGCTCTTAGTAAGGGATGCAGGCTGGTTCTTAAGTACAGTGTAGTCCCCAAGCACCCACAAAGGAATGTCCACACACAATGTTAGTGAAAACACAGTTCTTTATTACATGGCCTGCGGTAGCGGCCGTGTAGTTATGGTTAAGTTGCTAAACTCATAGTAAGACCACTTTTTCGGGGGCTTATAACTTCACTCCCCCTGGAGGAATCCTCACCAAACATTGGAAAAGAAGTATATGGCCCGCTCAGTATTTGTTTGGCAAGTTTGGTGAGGTTTCGTGCAGGGGGGGGAAAGTTATAGGGGGTCCCAAATGTTTTCTTTTCCATAGACTGAATGGGGAAAAACTTTGTGCACGGCTACAAGCCGAACGGTTGGATGGATTTTCACCACATTTGCAGCAGGAGCGGGGGCTTGGGTCAGGAAGCGTGCTTTTGTGTGTTTGGAGGAAATCCAACCAGTAGTTTTGTTGCAAATAACTGAAATGTATGTCTAAATAAATTAGTGATATCTGGCTCCGCTCCGCTGACCCATTTCCCTGTTCGCTCAGCGGACAGAAGGCTCATTGGCTTGCAGTACGCTGTGCTGTCAATGAACTTTGGACGTGGCCGGTGGTTGGCTGGAGAGAAGCGTGCTGTGCGTCAACATTTTTGGGAAACGCTGCCATGGTGTATCTGAGTATGGTGTTGTGGTGTGTGTGCGCCAAGCTCCTAAGGCATTGTGTTCATGGCTGAGCCTCTTGTATGTAACAGTGTGGCAACTAAAAGTAGTCATGTCTGCCTCCGCTCCGGCGTCCCATTTCCCTGGTCACCGCGCAGCCAAAAGTTTGATTGCATTGCAGTGTGCAGTGACGTGTTGTGCGTCAATAGTTGTTGATAACCCCGGCATGTTGTATCCGAGGACAATGCGGTGGCGAAAGGGCCTGGAAAACATAGTTTACAGTCTCTGGTGGTGGAAAGAAGGGCTGGAAAGGGTGGGGCAGTGAGAAGTGCTTCATGTGATATATCTCATTAGAAGAAGACAGTGGTGTGCCAGAGGTGTCCGTGCATACTACGCCAATTTGCGGTTACCTCAGCAAGCAAAAACCTTGTGTGGTGATTGCAGGCAGCCTTCGTTATGGCATGACAGCTCCAGCGGTGCTCTCTTTCTGTGATGAGTGGTGGCACGCTGAATTGCAGAAGGTGAGTGCATTCCACATGACATGAACCTTTAAACATAGCGTGTACTATGGTGTGTTGTGTGTGGTAACTCTGTAGCCCCATTGATTCATGGCTGGAGTCCTTGCACAGAAAAATATGTCCACTGGTTGAATAGCTATGTCACCTGGTTGCAAGTAGGTGCCACATTGTTCCTTTGTGTGTGTGATTTGGCTGCATTGCAGACATTGTTGGTTGCATGGGTGTGGTGATTGTTAGCACATCATACTGTTGAAGGTAGACCCCATAAGGTAGGGTCTAAAACACCTAAGGCTCCAAACTATACTGAAACATTCCTTTTCAACAGTAGCCCATCTAAGTTCTCTGCCCTTGAGTTATCTACTATTGAATAGGATTGGATATTCCCTCCCTTTGACATCTAACTGGGACAAGACAGCACCAATTCCAGTGTTGCAGGCATCAGTCTGGACAATAAAGGGTTTGCTGTAATCAGGCGCACACAACACAGGTGCCCTACACAGACTTTCCTTCAAGCCAACAAAGGTCCTCAGACAGTCTTCAGTCCAATTGACTTTCCTTGGTTGTTTGGGCAAAGTCAGAGCTGCCAGAGGGGCAGCTATGGTTCCATATTCCTCCATGTAGTTGTGGTAATACCCAGTGAGGCCCAAAAAGGCTCTCAACTGGGTTTGAGTAGTGGGAGTCTCCCAGTCATGTACATCCTTGTCATGGTCATGAAGTCAGGGGCACAGGCAGTGTTGAGGGAGGGCTGCAACTGTGCCCCAAAGCACCCGCAGAGGCGAGGTGAGTGTAACAGAACGCAAAGCCTCTAATACTCTCTGCGTGGGCGTTATGGAAACTTCAGAAACAGATCAGTTAGCCCTCTTACTAGGGGAATTATGGGCTGAAGTACATGCTTCAACGACAGGAAACCAATGCATTACGGAGGGATTTTATTGTAACTCGAGAAAGAACTGATGAATTGGCAAGACAAATGCTACAAGCACAAGCAGGACAGATTCTACTGCCTGGAGTGACCATTCTTCTCATTATTCCACACCAAAACAATCAACACTGGTTCAGGTGGTTCTTCCAGGAGCAGTGCCTCTAGCCCCTCCCGAATGCTTCATCGGCGACCCAAACTAGTTTGCTGTATTTATGAACCAATGTCGCCTTCATTTCTTGTGCAGACCAGGAATCTTTCCTAATGACCAAGCTAAAATGGCGTTTGTACTCTCGTATTTAGGAGGTAGTGCGGCAGACTGGTCTATACCTCTGGTAAATCAAGATGACCCTTTACTCCAGAACTTTGGGAATTTCCAACATGAGATGGAGAAATTGTTTGCCTGTCATACTCAAGGACAAGCTCTGGACAACGAGTTGTTGTCACACAGACAAGGGACTCAAGATCTATTAACCTATATTGCAACCTTCAATCATCTCATAGCCCAGACCAACTGGCCAGAAGAGAAGAGGACTACACTCTTTTACAGAGAGTTACATGGAGAACTCAAGAATGTGTTGGCGCAAGTGGTAAATCCCCCTGAGAGGTGTGCGGACTACATAGACCTAACGGTGCAACACGATCATAGGTTGCAGAATCAGAAAATGGATTGAGCTAGCTCAGAGGGACGGTCAGTTTACGTACAACCTAGTGAGAATCAGACTAAACCACATGAACAGTCTGAGCCAATGCAAATTGGTGGATTACAAAGTCCCCTTACCAAAGCAGAAAGGGAAAAAAGAAGACAACAACAGCTTATATTGTGGACAAGCAGGTCACTTCCTCTGTGACTGCCCGGTAAAACCACCCAAGAAAACGGTTGGGGCAACAGACAAAACTGATGAAGAAGAAGAACAGAACTCGGGAAACGCCAATGCCCGGCAAGTGTAGGGGTCTGCTTGTCGAGCATTAAAAAGGAATCCATACAGACCTCGCATCTAGTCCTTCCAGTGCTTTTGGTGAATCACAGGCAAACATCAAAAATACATGCCTTGGAGGCATATATTGATTGTGGAGCTGTGGGTGACTACATTGACCAAGATATGGCTCTCTGAATAGGCCTTCCTCTCCGACAGAAGCAGAAATCAGAAAATGTCACTGCTGTGGATGGTTCTCAGCTATCATCCGGCCCAGTGACACAATACACTGAGAAAGTCAAACTACTGTGTCAGGACGGGCTTCAAGAGGACATTACTTTCGATCTCATCGGTGCTCCTCAGTTCCAGATAATATTGGGAATGCCCTGCCTGGAGACCCACAATCCTAGGATCGACTGGCGAAAACGAGTTCTGACATTTCCTCATGATTGTGCCGACACATGTTACAAAAAAGATGACACCAATCTGAAACTGAAGAAAGGAATCGTGTTGGGGCTCATGAGCTCCTTACTGCTTGAATACCAGGATTACCAGTATGTCTTTAAAAAAGAGCAAGCCAACATTATGCCCCCGCACAGACCCTACATTTCACAAATAGATCTTGTTCCCGGAGCACAGATCCCTTGCAGCCGAATTTACGCTCTGACGGAACAGGAAAATCAGCATCTTAGAATTTACCTGGATCAGTACCTGGCGAACGGTTTCATTCGCCCGTCCAAGTCACCTGCCTCCTCGCCCTTATTCTTCGTTCCTGAAAAGGAGGGGGATTTAAGAACTTGCATCAACTATAGAGCCATCAATCAGATCACAGTAAAAAATCAATATCCTTTACCACTTATACCAGAGCTCCTGGACCAAGTGAAACATGCTCAAATCTACACAAAACTGGATTTAAGAGGAGCATACCATCTTGTAAGAGTAAAAGAGGGAGACAAGTGGAAAACAGCCTTCGCATGAAGTACCGCCTCTTTGAATACCAGGTCATGCCCTTCGGACTATGCAATGCCCCTGCAGCATTCCAATTCTTTATGAATGATGTACTCCATGAACTACTGGATGTTTGCGCTCTTGTTTACATTGACAATATTCTTATCTATTGAAATTCCATGGAAGAACATGTAGGCCATGTCCGGGCAGTCTTAGAGAAGCTTCGACAACATCAATTGTATGCCAAGTTGGAAAAATGTTTTTTCCATGTAACTGAGGTCGAGTTTCTCGGTTCCATGCTCACACCACAAGGCGTACATATGGATACACGATAGGTGGATGCAATCTTCCAATGGCCCTCACCAACATCCACGAAAGGAGTGCAAAGCGTGCTCGGATTCGCCAACTTTTACCGTCGGTTTATACCTGGGTTTTCCCAAATTATACATCCAATTGCCTCCTTGTTAAAGAAAAATCAAATGTTCCATTGGTCGACAGAAGCTGAAGAAGCCTTCCAGAAGTTGAAACTAGCATTCACTACAGCACCAGTCCTTCAACACCCACGACCAGACCTACCTTACATAGTTGAGACAGATGCTTCAAAAAAAGCCATCGGAGCAGTATTGTCACAACGAGACCCTGAAACAGGACAACTACACCCCGTTGCATTCTGGTCCCACAAATTTTCAGCACCCAAGTTGAACTCCGCAATCACAAATAAGGAATTACTCGCGATTAAAGCAGCATTCAAGGCCTGGCGACATTACCTTCTTGGGGTGAGACATACGGTCACTGTCATCACGGACCAACGTAACTTGCAATACTTGAAAACCGCCAAAGCACAATCCTCACATCAACTTCGTTGGGCTCTCTTTTTCGCAGAATACAATTTTATTATCACTTATAGACCTGGAGTATGCAATGGGAAAGCAGACGCTCTATCATGCATTAGTGAAGAAAAAGAGGCTTTTACAGCATCCGACCCCGGAGCCATAATTCCTGAGGAAAGGATTCAAACCAGAATAGCTGCCACCACGTGTGTGGATGACCAAAGAACCAGTTTACAATCCCTGATGGATCAATCAACACAACAGGAATGGCTGTTAAAAGGTGACCAGTACACCAACAAAGACAATCTACCGTATTTCCAAGGACGATTATATGTCCAAGACCAAGAACTGCAAAAGCAAATCCTCACAAATTACCACGATTCATTAGTGGAAGGACACCCAGGAATAGCCAAAACTCAGGCTAAGGCAAACAAAATTACTGGTGGCCAACCTGGCGAAAGACATCGCCCAATTTATTGAAATTTGCTGTGTCTGTGCACAACACAAGTCTCAGAAACAGAACCCCACTGGCTTACTACATCCCCTAACAGTACCGCCAGCACCTTGGCATACCCTGTCGATGGACTTCATCACAGATCTTCCACCCTGCAATGGATACAACACCATATTAGTTGTTGTGGATTTATTCTCCAAAATGGCCAATTTCATCCCTCTGAAGGGACTCCCAACTGCGTCAACTCTCGCTTCTGTGTTCCAAGAGCAAATTGTTCGATTGCATGGATTTCCATCAATATTAGTATCTGATCGTGAAACTCAATTTGTTTCTGCCTTTTGGAGAAAGTGTTGTATGATGCCAAAATCGATCTCCAGTTGTCCACAAGCCATCACCCTCAAACTGATGGGCAAACTGAACGAACCAACCAAACTTTAGAGCAATATCTCAGGTGTATATTGCAACAGTCCGAGGATTCTTGGAAAAATATACTCTGGATAGCTGAGTATGCATACAACAACTCAGTTCACACAAGCACAGGGCAAACTCCTTTCTACACTGTGCACGGAAGTCATCCGAGAACATCACTATTTGATCCACCCGATACCCTGGAAATGGCAGCCATAAAAAAATTGCATAAAACCATCAATAAGGTTCTTAAGGAGGCGACAGAGCATCAGTCCAAGGTTAAGGAAAGACAAAAACTGTTTGCTGATCGACATCGGAAGGAAGCTCCCGCCTACCAGATTGGAGAAAAGGTGTGGTTAGCATCCAAATATATTCCCCTGAAGGGGCCAAGAGCTTTCCACCCAAGATACCTGGGCCCCTATTCTATAAAGTCCAAAATCAATCCTGTCGCCATGAAATTGGAATTTACCATCTCACATGAAAATTCACCCCGTATTTCTTGTCTCTCTCCTCAAACCAATGAAATCCAATACACGGTTTAATTCTCCGCCAGAGCCCGAAGTAATAGATGGAGAACCAGAATATGAAGTCAAATCTATCCTGGACTCCAAGGTGGTTCGATTAAAATTGTATTATCTAATTGACTGGAAAGGTTACAGACCTCAAGACCGAACTTGGGAAACCAGTGAACACGTCCATCCTCCGCGTTTAATCAGACAGTTCCATCACAATAATCCCACCAAACCAGGACTGGGAGGAGAACCACCCTTGAGAGGGACCTTGGGGGGGAGTGCTGTCATGGTCATGAATTCAGGGGCACAGGTATGCAGGGGTCGCGTGCACAGAAGACCTGGGTGGACACTCTCCTGGAGCCTTTGGCGCCAGGCTCATGAACAAAAGTAAACAAGAACATCCATTTAACACCAAAAAGCTTTTATTATGGACATAGCGCTTCAGATGCATTAACCTTGAACATTCCATCCATTAAGCAGGATGCATTAACCTTGAACATTCCATCCATTAAGCAGCCCCAAGTGTATTCTTGGGTGTGGCTGCTAATGGATTGCCTTTGCATGTGCTCACTCTCTAGGAGTGGCAGGGTGTGGGTGGTAAGCTGGCCCTAATCGGTGTGCCCTGATCCTCAAGACAGACGCTTTGCGTTATTCTGCACTTGCAAGCAGCATAACGCTCACCGTCGCCTGAGGTGAGACCTACCTTTGAAGATTCTGCTTCCTGGACATCCTGCTTCCTGCCAGCATACTTACCAACTGGGGGAAGCTGTTCTTACCTGTACATCTCTTCGGCGAATCAAGTATTCATTCTTAGACTTTCCGGAACGCCGAAATCTTCATCTTGGCACCGCAGCACAACACGCTACATCGTCGACAGCAGCGCCTGCAAGGAAAAACAGAAGACAAGGTTAGACATTGAAAAAGCAGTCAGTTTAAGGTTGCACTTCGTCATACTTTGCGCTTTTCCTTAAACCATCACTTACCTGCTGTCGAGCATTGCAGTAGCATCCATCTTCCATCCGGCCGCGTCTCGCATCTCACTGCTACATTGAGGCCGCATTTCCATCTAAGGGAAGAAAACAGAAGAGAGACATTATTGCGGGCATAAATAGGAGCAACATATAAAGACATTAAACAGAACGAACAGCATCACAAGAGCTCAAGAAAGACTAACCAATCATAAGGAGAAGCATAGTCTCAGCTGGACTGGACTAATCCTTATCAGGGATCAGTGAAGGAACTAGATCCCATTTGGCTCGCCCCTGCCAGAAGTAGCAGGACAGAGAGCTTATCTTCCATAATTCACAGGTGAGCTTTATGGGCCAGTGTATGCTCACAGAAACCGTACTTGGGGGAAGGGTTCGAGAGGTGCAACAATCACAGATTGGCGCACTCACACACTCTTATCTCCACGCAGGAGCAGTATCACCACTTACCACCGCTCATAGCTTTTCTACTGAGGGAGATGCCTGAAGGGGGTGATTCAAGTTCAGGGAGGGCTGCAACCGTGCCCCAATGCCTCTGCAGAGATGAGGTGAGCATAACAATCCTGTACCTTATTGGGGAGAGGTTGGATTCAACCCCCTCCTACCTCATGACCAACATAAGTGACTTTCCCCTGAGCTATCTGGCACTTGGTGGCCTTGATAATGAGGTTAGCCCTTTTCAAGGCCTGCAACACCGTATCCAAATGAGTCAAATGCTCTTCCAAGGTGGAACTGTAGACAGCAATGTCATCTAGGTAGGCCGCACAAAAGGCCTCCAGCCCATTGAGCACATTATTAACTAATCTCTGGATGGTGGCAGGTGCTTTTTTCAACCCAAAAGGCATGACTCATGTGTTGAGAAAGCAGTCTTTTCCTTGGTATGGGCCGTCAGAGCTATTTGCCAATAGCCTGAGCTAAGGTCAAAGGTGCTCCCAAATTTGGCAGCACCTATGGTATCCACAAGCTCATCAGCCCTGGACAATGGGTGTTCGTCAGTTTTGGTGACAGCATTGCCCCCTCTGTAGTCCACACAGAAGCAATCATTGGTACTTGCCTTGGGGACAAGGACCACTGGACTAGACTAGGGACTGGTTGAGGGTTCAATAACACCCAGATCCAACATCTTGCCGACCTCAGCCTGGATGTGGTTCTTCACAGTGTCTGACATCATGTAGCATCTGCTTTTTTACAGGTACGCTGTCACCAGTGTCAATTTCATGCCTGCACCATGGAGTGAGGCCTGGTGTCAGCAAGAACAGAGGCACATACGGCTGGAGCAAAAGCCTGCAGGCCCTCTGCTGCTCTGGAGTCAGATCTGGAGAGAGATGCATTCCCTCCAGTGAGCCATCCTGAGGGTTGCTATGCAGCAAATCACAAAGGGGCTCGCTCTCATCCTCTTCTTACTCTGAAGCTAGCAAGAGGCATGAGACTTCTGCTCGTCTATGGAAAGGCTTGAGCCTGTTGATGTGGAATACCTGAACGGCTATCCCAGGGACTCCCATGTTAACCAGATAATTGACTTTGCTCATCTTGGAGATTATCTTGAAGGGTCCAGTCAACTTATCTGCCAAAGCCCGAGGTTTGGCGGGCTCCATCAGAAGTATCTCCTGACCTGGAGTCCAATCCACTTGCTAGGCTTTAAGGTCATGCCAGTATTTGTTCAATTCCTGGCTGTCCTTGAGATTCGCTGTTGCCTGACCCATCATCTGGGCCATCCTCCATCTGAGGCCTATCACATAGTCCCCCACTTGCTTGGCAGGACCTGGAGGGGTGGCTTCCAAACCTTCTCTGATCAAGGCAAGGGGCCCCCTCACGGGATGTCCAAAGATGTCCAAAGAGTAACTCAAAGGGGCTGAAACCAACACCCTCTTGAGGTACCTCTCTGTAAGCGAACATCAGGCATGGCAGGAGGAGATTCCATTTCCTTTTTAGGGGCTCTTCCAAAGCACCCAGTATGCCCTTGAGAGTTGTGTTAAATCTCTCAACCATATCATTGGTCTGGGGATTGTAGGAGGTGGATAACTTGTAGGCTACCCCACACTCTTTCCACATTGTTTTCATGTAGCTCGACATGAAGTTGGATCCTCTTTCAGAGACATCCTCCTTAGGGAATCCAACCCTGGTGAAAATGCCTAGGAGAGCCTTGGCAACCATCTTGGCAGTAACAGCCTAAAGGGGTATAGCCTCAGGGTACCTGGTGACATGATCAACCAAGACCAGGATGAACTGATGTCCACCTGAAGTGGGAGGGTCAAGGGGACCGACAATGTTGATGCCCACCCTCTAAAACGATGTGTCAACCACTGGCAATGGCTGAAGTGGGGCATTGACACTGCCTCCAGGCTTGCCAGACGGCTGACAAGTTGGGCAGGTCCTGCAGCGCGACTCCACTTCTACTCCCATCTGGGGCCAGTAGAAATGGGCAGAGAGCCTTTGCTTTGTCTTCTTGGTCCCAATATGACCAGCCAAGGGCACCTCATGTGCCAACTGCAGTAGGAAGGGCTTGTAAACCTTGGGTACCACCAACCTCTTGAGGTCACTAGGTTCAGGCTTAGTGGGCTCACTACAACGGAGTTCACCCTCCCAATAAGTCTGTAAAGACCTAGGCACTTTTCCATGTGCCTGGGCCAAGGCCTGTTTCCTCAGGCCCTTGAGAGAGTGGCACTCTCTTTGACCCCTACATAAGTCGCCCCTATAGGGCCCCCCCTCAGCCAGCAGGCATTGAAGGTCGGGGTGATCTTCTGGGTTGGAAACCTCTCCCGCTGAAGGGTCTTCTGCCTCTTCCCCCTAAGGAGTTGAGTTTGGGTTCACCACTCGGCCCAGCCCATCCGGAACATGAATCCCAGTGGGTGCTGCTGAAGCAGCGGGAAGAGAAGGGGTCCCCCTCGCAGAGCTGGCCTTCTTACTCTTCTGTCTTCTTGCCTTGGGTTTCCCCGTCGGCTTGGGTACCAGACTCACAGCTGGTGCCGGTGTGACCTGTGATAGGGTGACCGCCACAGCAGCCATGGGTAGACCATCCGTGATCATCCCCATTTACACCAAATCATTGCCTAATAAAATGTTAGCAGGCATGTTGTCCTGAACCAGGACAGGAAGCTTTGCTGTCTTGTCTCCAATTGTAATGTTGACTAAGGCTACAGACGATAATTTGGGAGGCCCACCAGCTAATCGGGTAGTTCTCAGAGGAGCACCTACATAGTCCTCTGGCTTGAGCAGGGTCCTATCCACCACTGCCATGCTTGTCCCAGTGTCTCTCAAACCA
The DNA here is from genome assembly GCF_040938575.1 of Ambystoma mexicanum. Lineage (NCBI taxonomy): Eukaryota > Metazoa > Chordata > Amphibia > Caudata > Ambystomatidae > Ambystoma > Ambystoma mexicanum. Next base: position 751,801,449 of record NC_090934.1, on the reverse strand, counting down.
GTAGAAGGCTGGCCATTCAAGGGGACACTTCTCAAAAACCTACGGGTGTTCGGTGGGATTGTAGCCAGTACTTCTGCGTACTGGTCCCAGGCCCCAAGGGACATTAGGAAAATCTCTACAGGAGCACCAAATGTGATTCCTGTAGATGAGGGAAGGACAGTGTCCTCCACCTCAGGCATGGGGCAAGGGTAGGTCAGGCTGACAGCCTGGACTCCAAGTGCCTTACCTTTACACTTGGGGTCACCCTTCTTGTGGTCCAAGCCCCATAGTCCCAACAAGTGCCAGGAATGGGGGTACAGTACTGGGACCACTAGGAGCCTGCTTTGCAGCAGGTGGACCACAACTCTTACTCCCACCCATATAGGACTTATCCCCACTAGATGTTTGGGTCTTAGGAGAGGATGGTTTTGGTTTTCCTGACTGTGATTGCTTCTGGGACCCCTCAGCCTTCTGAGTGGTCCCCTTTTCTTTGTCCTTGTCCTTCCCACTGGAATCCTTAGGGGACACCCGGTGGAAGACCCACTTGTCAGCCAGCCTAGCCAGCTTAAAGGTATCTAAAATGTTCTTGTCAGCAACATACTGACGCAGCTCTGGTGAACAGGCTTCAGAAAAATGCTCAAAAAACTAAAGGTGGGACAATTCAACAAACATTTTCACTTTGTAACCCTCAATCCACTGCATCATGTTGATATATGCAGCACTCACCCAGTCAATCTAAGACACATGATCTCTTTTCTTAAATTCCCTGAACCTTTTAAGGTATTGGGTAGGCGTTTTGTCAAACTTGGCAATCAAAGCAGACTTCATGCACTCATACTGACCCCTTTCTTCCACATTCATTTTCAGAATACAGTCATATCCAGCCTGAGGCACTCTTCTTAACACTTAGCCAAATATCTTACATCAACATCATGGATTCCACAAGCCATCTCAGATGCTTCAATCCACTGGAGGATATCAGAACCCTCCACATAAACACCAACCAAATATTTCATGAACTTGGTAGCTGGGGCATGACACTCTCCACTGGTTTCGCTGAAGTCTCCACTCTGGCTCTCTCCAGCTGAACTTTCTGGTGCTCAGTGTCCCTATCTTTGAGTATCACTTGTTGTGCCAACTCCTCCTTCTTCAATTCAACTTCTGTTGCCAACATTTTCTATTGAAATGCCAAGTGTTCCCGTTGTAGCTCCAACTTTAAAAGTTCAATCTTCAGGGCTTCCCCCGGAAGAGCAGTGTTGGGGTTTGGAACAGAGGCAGCAGGAATGGTTGCGTTCCCAGAATCAGATTCAATAACAACCCCAGGGGCAGGGTCCTCATTGGTTGCATTCCCCCCCTTCAAGAGCTTCACAATCAGTCTGGTAGTCCACCGGGGCAGCTATCAGCTCAGCCCTAGACTTATCTTCAAGGTCTAAGTCCCTGGCTTCACAAGTACTCTTGAGAGCCTCTAAGCTCATCCTAGTCAATTTACCATTTGAAATAGATTGCATTGCTTGTAATGTAGTTATCTAGTACACAACTAAACCTCAATTTAACAAAGTGTAGATATTTTGTAAGTGGTAAACTTACACACTGATTCTTAAAAACGTAAGCATCCCAATGCTGCCACCAGTGTAAAGACTTGAGGGGGGTTCCCTGTACTCCTGCTCTCTACATGGCAGAATCGAAGCACAGAGCACCCCAGACAAGATTCTCTATTGTTGGTAGCAATGGATGTGCAATGAAGGCTTAGCTCTCAGGAGGTGATGCAGGCTGGTTCTTAAGTACCGTGTAGTCCCCAAGCACCCATAAAGGAATGTACGCACACTATGTTAGTGAAACCACAGTTCTTTATATAAATAAGGTTCAGAGTTATATATACAATCACCATAACACACTTTGTACTCTGCCAATGCTATAATGGCAAATATATACAGATCTACGTATCACCATTCTTACTATCGATTCCTTTGAAATAGATTCATGGCTAACAGCTCCAAATAGCATACGAATCAGATTATAAGATTAATGAATGATAGATCACAGAAAGAAAGCAAGTTGGTTAAAACAATAGGCAGAACACTGGCCCCCGTTACCTAGACACAGTTCTGTGTGAGGATCCTCCCACATGGGCAACCTGTAAATAAAGGAATACTACAAGCCCAGTACATTTATTGTTTATATGAGTCTTATTTCCCTCTAAAAAGGTTCGACCACCCCAATGCTATGGACTGACCATCACCTCCTATCCTTCTCACTGGAGGCTTTAACACCATCCCCCCCAAATAATCTGCTTTCCCCGCCATTTCCACTAGAAACAAAAGAAACATCTCGGCCGAAAAACTTGTCCCACTTATTCTACTGACACTGAACTCACTAACAGAGTCCACGGATCCCTTTACCCCGGTCGATGAATATAACAACACTATGACTACAGCTCTAGACACCATTGCCCCACTCAAAATAAGAAAGAGCAAACCCAAAATGCACCTGAACACCTGGTTCTCTCCATACCTCAAATCACTCAGACTTGAAAAAAGAAAAAGTGAACAGATATGGAGGTAATCACCCTCAGATGACAATAAGGTCAACCTTAGCAATATTAACTCCCACTACAAGAAAGAAATATTACCTGCAAAACAAGATTCCTACAACCACAGAATTTCCCAAGCGAACTCAAGCATAAAATAACTGTTCACAATCCTTAAAGAACTGGAAACTCCTATCCCAGCCCCAGACACCTGCATGAAGGACAAAAGCTGGTGCACCAGCATCCAGAAAGCCCTCTCCAATAAAGTAGCATCCCTCCAGGTCAAGATCACCAATAAAAAAAGAAGTCCTCCGCCACTCAACCTCTCTAGCCAGTACATCTATGTCCATCCCCACACAACAAGCCACACTAAAACCCACCCACCGCTTCAATTTCTCCAAAGTATCGATCCTAGAGGTGGAAAAAGTCATTCTCACCCTCAAACCGTCGAACTGCCAAGGCGACCCATGCCCTTCCCAAATTATCAAAGATGCGGCCAGAGACCTATCTCCCTTTATCTGGAAGCTCATTAGCACTTCCTTCTCCACTGGCACTATCCCCTGTAGCCTCAAGGAGTCTTGGGTCCTCCCACAACTCAAAACAATCACTCAGCCCCTCTATACCCACTAACTATAGACCCATCACCACAGTTCCCTTCCTTCTCAAGATCCTAGACAAGGTAGCATACCTCCAAATACAGCAATACCTAGAACATAACCACCTCCTAGGAGTTCGCCAGTTTGGCTTCAGACCCCAGCATAGGACCGAAACAGCGCTGATAGACCTCAAGGCACAAATTGACATACTTAGAGACATAAGCAAAACCACCCTGCTACTACTCCTCGCCCTATCAGCAGCGTTTGACTTAGTAGACCACAAAATCCTATGCAACCACCTGGATTCGGCTGCACACTTCTCACAAGAAGCGATAGGCTGGATACAATCATTTCTAAACAACAGGACCATGTCTTCTCACCCTCAGCATCTGCAGACCCCATCCCCATTTCTTGTGGGGTGCCCCAGGGATCATGTGTCTCTCCCACCCTGTACAATATATTCATGAAGTCCCTTTTCGATGATCTCAATGGTCTTGGTATCACCTACACTAACTATGCCGATGATACCCAGATCTTCATACCGCCGACGGGAGATTATGACAAGGATTTGGCCTTGGTGAATAGAGTGTACCTCATTATCCAGGCATGGATGGCCTCTCATGGCCTATGCCTGAATGATGACAAGACTGAGTTTATAATCCTCGGCACCACCTCCAACATCAACAAACTTAGTCTCAACTACACAAGCTTTATTATAGATGGTAACACCATCAAAGTAGCCAAAGAAGTTAAAACTCTAGGCTTCTACCTAGATGCCACCCTTTCCTTCAACAGACAAGTCAATGCCATGGCTTCCTCCACTGCCTACAAATGTAGACTAATTAGAGCAGCCAAGCCCTTCCTCTCCACCAACAGCTGCACCCCACTGGCAAGAGCCTTAATTTTGTCAAAACTGGATTATTGTAATGCCCTATACCTAGTGACTAACAAATATATCACCAACAAAATCCAGATCCTACAAAATAATATCCTCAGAGCAGCATTGAGCATCTCCAGAAAAGATCATATCTCTGACATAAGGAGAGCAAACAACTGGCTCACAACAAAGGACACAATCTCACTTAAAGTAGCCTCTCTCACACGCAAATGTCTCAACAACGCCACCCCACGCTACCTTATAGACAAATTAAAGAGACATTCCTCCAACTGCCCTACTAGAACTGCCAATTCTAATCTCCTCATAGTGCCCAGATTCAAACTCACCAAAACGGGAGGAAGCAGCTTCCCAGTGAAAGCAGCCCAGTTGTGGAACTCCCTCCCTCCTGCCTTAAGGTTAGACCAGACTTACCCACACTTCAGGCACAACTTCATTCACTGGATTAAGGAAAATGACTGCTAACACCTAGTTTGCCCTTTCTGACACCACCTTACGTGTTATGACCGCCTCTCCATGCTTGTATATACTCACCCCTCGTGTTTCCCTACTCCCTTACCTGCCTTTTTGCACCTACTACTCTTATGCCTTGTGTGTAATTTGTATCTGTATTTGTATATATCTGTATATAACTGTACAGCACTGTAACCAAAGTTTCAAATCTTCTTACTGCCTTCTGCGCCACGATACCCTCGGATCTGGGGCGCATTATAAATAATAAAACAATCAAACAAACAATATGTACCTGGAATAGCAGAGTTTGACGTCGGGTCGTCAACGGATCCTTCTTGAGCAGCTCCCTTTAAAGCAGGAGCCTTGGATCATTGAGATCCCATGGGAAACACTGAGCAAAGGCATCGAGGCAGCAACTTCAGTCCTGCCAGTGCTCGTCGACGATCAGTCGTGGACGTCCTGTAAAGACGAGGCATGCGGTGCACCTCGACGATGATAGTTTGTTGCCGCAAAGAGTTACTGAAGAACTTTGGCCCAGCAAGGGCGTTGAGTCGTCAATGTCTCTGTGGTCTTCGGGTGGTGGGAAACCCACCGGCGAATTCTCCTTGTCGCATTGACGGCCTTGACTTTCTCTGGCAGGGCAAAGAGGTCGTCGGTGATGAGCGAGGGAATCCTTCGTTCAAAGTGTTCTTATGCAAAGGAGCACTGCGGCTCAGGTCAGTGACGGCGGTAGTCGACGTTGATGGACTTCAATGTCCGGGCGCTTCGCTTCGTGATTCTGCGGCGGTCCCCGTCTCTGGTCGGCAGCCTTTCGAGGACTGACTTCCAGGGTGCTTTGGTGAAGGTCAGCTGGTGCACGATGGTCCCTCATAGCTCGGGTAGATGTCTCCTAGCCAGGTCCTCTCTTGGATCAGAACTTTGAAGGCACAGCAGCATTCAGATTGGCAAAGGACAGCAGCTGCAATTCTTCTTCTTCCAGTCTGCTTCAAGGTTAAGCATCAAGTATCAACTTCAGCTTCTGAACGATTTCCATCAGTGAGAGGTCCCCGGATATACTGTTTGGTCTCTCATTCACTCTGCTGGGTCAAACTCAGGCAACCAATCATTCAGAAGGGCATTCATGCAGTCAGGCAGGCAATCAGGCTCACAGTGCATTCAGGCCATTCTTCTCCCTCCAGACACTCACAACACGGAATGTGGATTCGGACAAGCACCCAGCCATTCAGCACTCCACACTGCATTCATACCAGTTTCGGGCAGGGCTGTCTCAGCCATTGTGTCACACACGAGATACTAGACACCCATAACATGAAGTGCATATTGGTCACACAATCCATTCACCCAGGTCCCACCCCAAGGGCGTACTCACAATATACAGTCACTGGAAAGGCTCCAGCCAGTTTGGGCTGGACTTCCCCACAATACCATATATGGAACTTCCACCCAATAGCCAGTCAGGGGGAAGGGACAGAGTCAGGGCTTCCCAGGATTTTGGGAAAACAAGGTAGCAGGCAATAGAAAGCAAGAGGCCACTTTTCTCCTATCAGGAATCAACTGATTCCATTGTCAGGGTCGGGGTATCCCAAAATGGAGGGTACTCAGAGCACCTGTGAAATTCAGCATGGAGCTCCACCAGCCCACACACAGGTGCCCAAAAACATACACTAAGGGTACAGGGTTGTACCCCCACCCATGGGTGCCATAAGGGTATCCCAAGGGTCTGTACACCAAAACAAAAACAGGAAGAGATGCACTGCCAGGAGTCCCACATGGACTCCTGGGCAGAAAATAACACAGAACATACACGTAAAAGGACTACAGAACAAGGACAGCAAGGCCCTGTCCCTCCAATGCATTTCCAGCATCACACCAACTTTTTGTGTATCAATATTAAAATATGCATTAAAGCAACAGTCATTGAGATAGAGTATCCATTCAAGTGCCTAGCTTTACTTTTCTGTTTAAATCCTCCAAAAAGAACTCAAAACCCACCTCTTCAAGGAGTCTCTCCTGAACACCAAGGCCATCACATCGTCGCCCGCACCTCCTGACTCGCTAGACGCTGTCTGCCCCTCTCCTCCCTGCTGCCCTGTACCCCTCCACTGTGTCCCTCTGTATCCTACCTCCCGCTGAATATCTTTTCTTTTGTTACCTCTGAAAAGCGGTATGTTATGCAACGTTGCTTTTCAAGGCTAGGTCCGCGCTCAAGAGATACAATACTAATAATATGAAGGCAGCACCCTTGTTAAAATGTGGTTGGTATCTAATACATTCTTGTCAGCTTCAGTACGTATTTGGTATTTTAAAATGTATACGTTTATGTGCTTTTTTTTTTACTTCTGCAAGCCACTTTCGGTAATGTCACAGGGTTAAGAGGAACTGATGCCATCTGGGTCAAAGGTCAAGTGACATCACTTCCTGTGATGTCATCAGGTCTGTGATGTCACTTCTGCTGCCCCTGGCATTTTTGTGAATCACGTCCTGGCATATGTGCTAATATATTTGAACCTTGCATGTAACGGAAATATGTTTGGGAGCGAATCTTTGGGAGGTGGCTGAGTGCCAAGGTTATGTGCGCTGTGATTGTACTCTTGTTACATGACTTCTTAATGCAGTGCCCAGGAGAACATTACTACACAAAATATAAATGAAACCAAACACTGAAATGAGTTGCAAGAACAATTGTCTATCTTCGTGAAAATAATCAAATAAATAAAAGATGGTTTAGGAGTTGGGTTTGTATTAAACGAACATTTGGCGATTCAAACGTTAAGGAAATATTACGCTAATATTCAGAAAATCTTTTGTCTGTCAGGCTCTAAATTCATTCAAGGATGGTCCGTAATTTCTTGAAACCATTCAGCATTGGTATCAAGGAACTGCCTTAGAGCTTTATACTGACGCGTACGATACAGACTGTGCTTTGAGTATCGAGTGACAGTTTCGATGGAATATTCCATTTATAGCGAGTGGCGTCACTGTAAGTAGGCTGAACTTGGAACAGACCGCCTGCAAACACGAGCACGCCTGTCTGGCAAACAGTGCCCGGCAAGCCTGTGCTTGCCTTTAGTCCTGCTCTTACTCATCAACTCTCCAGTCTCTCGCATTTGGGAACTCTTTTAAGAATGAATCGTTTTGATGAACCATGTCAGGGATTTCTTGATACAATATTCAGCTACAAATAAATTCATACAATCGCTTTGGAAGAAACGTATACAGGAATAGTAAAGATTATACAATATTAAAATATTGCGAAAAATAAAGCCACATAGATAATCGGAACGTTCTTATCTAGTATGTCATTAAAACCAATATCTACAGAGATCACCTTTCAGTAAACAGGTAACCTGTGAGCTTACTGAAACAGACGTGGAAAGCGTTCATTTTTTTGTCGAACTGGAAGGGAGAGAGAGCAGGGTCCACGTTCATGTTGGAGCTTGCAACTTTTCGTCAGTGTATCCATTGTGCGTGCACGCGGAAGTGTGAGTTCAGATATTTAGATAGACAAAGATAGGCAGGCATCTACAGACACCCAGCCAGATGGAGAGATGGATGCAAGGAGGGACAGACATATCGATAAATAAATGTGATTTTGTAATATTTCTAATGTGACATACATGTATTAAAACAAACACACATAAACAAAGAAATAACAACATTCAATTTGGGGGAATATTATATTGCTAGATGCTGATGGTGGGAACGCGTGATGAAGACCAGCTTAAAATTAAAAAAGGTGTGTATATATATATATATATATATGTGAGGAAAAGGATGAATAGTGGCTAAACCGCCCACTCAGCCCTCAAACTTCTACAAATCAACAGTGATCCCAATCATAAAGGTAAAACAGGCACAATCAAGAGATATAAGTCCTTAGTATTGTGTGGTAATGTGGGCCATGGGAAGGGTTTATACTCTTAAGAGAGGTGTGAATGTGAGACAATAGCACCCCAAACAGCAATAGTACAACAGTCCAAAATGAAACAATGTCCAATCTAGATTCTTTACATATATGTGTATATACTTTAATTGAAAACACCAATGTCCAAAAAAAACTGGACTAGAACACACTAAGAGAAACCCACCCTTGTAAAGGAAGAAAGAGAAATGCAGAATATAATGTAGATACACTGTATACTTAGCAGGGAGGAAAAGTGTATACATCATTATATCATTCTACAAAAAGATATGCCGTTTGGAGAAATGGGCAAAAGAGGGCTTAACCAGAGTCTAGGGTCCCAACAAATGGACCAAGGTAGTTGGTGCCTTCCAACCATACCATAATCAGTTCTTGGGTGTTCATCTGTGTCTAACTAGGCTTCTCAGTGTTGTGTGAGCAGGTCAAACCAGGTTTGGATGCAGCGAGACGTGGTGATCCAGACGGGGAGCAGGTATCGAGTCATGTTCAAGATGAAGCTCGCTGCGGTTCAATGTGGCGTTCGAAGGATACGAGTTGATGAGGCCACCAGATTAAGTTTGGCGTACGAACTGGGGTTGATGATGACGATGCTGGTGGTGCGAAGTGCAGATCGAGACGTGACATTTTGATGGCTTCCACAGCAGCAAGCTTCATTTTTGAGCTGGGGCAATCAATGTGCTCATCCGGCAGGGTCGCACGAGGAGCTGCAACAGCGGTTCAAAGAAGGGCCAGAGGCATCACCTCAGGTCCTGTTGGTTCTTATGCGCTCAAAAGTGGTTGGCAATGGTTTGATGCAGTGCGACATGGTAGAATGCAGGAGACAAGTTTTTCTGCTTCTTCAGTTGCTGTGAGCCCCCATCCAGGGGCAAAGTGACAAGATGAGTCCTTGTTCTCATTCTCCTAACCCGGGAGAGGCGTGCCTGCACGTGCAGGAGTCCTTCACCTCCACCTCCAGTGAGGTCTTACCGGTGTAGCTGGCAGAGAGACAGGTATTGCTCTCGCAGGAGTTCACCTCTATTGTGCCCTAGCGATAGGGAGCAGTTTGCCTCTGCCTCGAAGCACTCATTTCCTCACTGGTGGATGATGTTGGAAAGGTCTGGTTTCTCAAAAGAGGTCCAGGAATGAATCCAAAATGAATCACAGAAAAAGTGGAGACCCCTTCCTTATAAAGGGAGCACACCACAGGGATTAGTTAAAAACAAGCCTGCTTTAAGTGGTCCAATCCTTGTAAAGATAACAAGTGACTTGCTCCCTTTTGCATCATACCAGAGTGCTTTGATGAGCAGGAAGTGGCGGAAACAGGAAAGAAAGAGAGGCCCACAGAAAATGAAGATGGAGGAATTCTTTTTACCTTTTGCTCTGCTCTGCCTGCCTAAACTCGCTGTCTTCCCTAGTTTTGCATTTCAAAGGCCCTGTGTTGTGCAACCCCCTACAGCAAGGCAGTCCTTTTTTATGGAATAGCCTCTTTGAAGCCAGGCTCCCAGGAGATCTCCTGTTGTGATTCACTGAGCCCGGCAGGAAGGAGTTACTGAACCTCCCAGAGGGCCAGCAGAGACAGACATCATGTCCTTTGTCCCAATCACTGAAATGCAGACAAGTCAGGTGCCTAGTCTCCACATTGCCTCTCATGGCTGGTCTGAGCTCACAAAGGTGACACTGGTATGCTACAAATCAGATGTGGAATTTAATAATTATGTGAACCACCAGCCACAATATCAAAACCTAGATGTGGTTTATATTGCCAGATTGCCCTGCCACCAGGTACGTGATGTACAATAATATTGTGCTTTTGGAACGGAGGTGCAGATTAAAATGCATCCTCTGCACTACAGTGAATTTGATGTGACAGCAGCTGTCAAACAGGTACCTGTGACCTCTGAATTTGCTCTGTGCCTTAGGATACTGATGCAGCAGGGCACAGGTGTACACTAGGCTATAGGCATAGAGTTTGATGAAAGGAGGTCTGGTTAGCAGATTACACATTCTGAGATGTATTAGCTGCATCATTTTAATATAAGTAAAAATAATAAAATCTAGGGCTGCCCTACCCTACCCAATTGTCAATCCATCACCAGCAACATATGTGGGGAATGAAGTACATGTGGGGAATGATGGGCAAAATAGATCATCTTGCACTGTCTATGTGCAAATGCACCGTGCATAAGGTATTCCGAAAACTAAGCAAGGACCTCTACTTTTTTGATGTGTTCAAGGGTGTTTGGAAAAGCACAGCCCTATTTAACATTGATGTGCTTGTTATAATCACACTATGCAAAGACGAATTGGCGTACTCCTTCTAGGGTTTATTTGAGCTTTATTGACCCCCATGCAGGATTGAGTGAAACAGTTTGGCTGAACTACAAATGGCCTCATATCGTGACAACCGCAATGAAGAAGTCATCACACTCTTTGTTCCAATAAGCAACATGGCACATTTTATTTATTTATTGGTTATTTGGAAGGCGCCTACACAACAGATGGTGTTTCAAGGCGCCACAAGACATAAAGGGGGGGGGGGCAAGGAAGAAGATAACAATAATGGTCCTACTAGGCCTTGTGTCATTCGGATCATGCAAGTTCAGTGATAAGAAGTGCAAGGGAGAGGGTGGGGAAGTGCTGATCTGGGCAATTCGAAGTGCACGCGTGGGAAGGAAAGTAAAGAGGAGAGCGTGCAAGTGAAAAGAGAGGAAAGTTAGATGTAGAAGGGTCCCAGGCTTCAGGAAGCCTTGTGGTTGACACAGAGGATCTTGAACTTGATCCTAGCAACAACCGGGAGCCATTGGAGAGATTCTAGGGCTGGAGAGATGCTGTCCCTGCGCTTGGGGACCAAGGATACGTCTCACAGTCCTATTCTGGATTAGTTGGACGGGGCGAAGGGAGGATAAAGGAAGATTGGGGAAGAGGCTGTTCCAGTAGTCCAGCCTATAGAGGATCAGAGCTCTGGAGACATTGAGCTTCTGGGAAAAGGTGAGGAACGGAAGAATGCCTCTGAGGAGGTGCAGCTAATAGTGGGCCTTCCTGGCAAGGTCCGCAATGTGAGGAGACAAGGAGAGAGAGGATTGAAAGATGACACCAAGGTTTTTTGCCTCACAAGTGGGTGAGGGTAGGGTACCCATATAAGGTGGGCAGAGGCAAGAAGGGAGCTTGGGTCCCAATGAGAAGGATATCAGTCTTACTGGCATTAAGGCAGAGATCATTGGCAGCACACCATGCCTGAATTGCAGTCAGACAGTCAAGGATGAGAGGGGAGGAAGCAGAGGGCGTCGAGAGAATCTTGAAGGAAAGCTGTGTGTTATCTGCACAACACTAGAAGTGAGGACAGAAAGAGGAAATAAGGCGGTCCAGAGGGGCAAGGTAGATTTTGAAGAGTCATGGCAAGAGGATAGAGTATTGAGGGACATTGCAGGTGGAGAGTGTGACAGGGCAGAGAAAAGGACCCAGTTGAACCTGGGATGGTTGGTCGGAGAGCATTTGGTACTAATGCAGCACAAACTGAAACCATAAGAGAAACCATTTTCAGACTTGAAAATCTTTCAAAAAGAAAGATCAAAATTTGAGAAGATGACTAAGCTGAAACAATATTTGGACAATGGCTGCAAACAATGGGGCCTACGTATTGGTATCTTTCTAGATTTTTAAAAAGATGGTGATGAGGATGTAGTGAATAGGTGAAAATATAACCTTATTTACAGCTCAGTTCAGATGCTCGAGTTACTAATAGAGCATATCACTACATTCCACTCCACAGTCAAAAGGGAAATTGAAACCCTAAAAAAGGAAATTGATGAAAGGAAAATTCAGGATCCAACCCACAAAAACCATACCACCCTTGAGAAAATAATGCAAGAATTTTAAGATGACATTAAGTTATGCAAATCAAGAAAAAGAAATGGAGACAACATTTTTTCATAAAACCACCCTGCTCGCCCTCTGGCATAGAATGGCGTTAACAGCGATTACTGTTGCTGGCCGTAAATACTACCACACCCTCACAGGAATGGATAACTGGCTATGGGGCTCAAGGTCAGTGCTCCACATTGTCTTCTCTGTCATCCTTGCTTCCTCAAAAGCATGGCGACTCTTAAGCATTTCAGGTTTTCTAGCCTTGCTGTGTTAGATTTCAAGCACTTCACGTAATCCATGTTCCGTTCCATTGTGAAAAAATCAATAAAATCATCTGGCAGAGTAGGTAAAATTCCCTTTGCACTACTTTTATTTTGACTTACTAAGCTGAATGTGCAGTCTATGCTATCTCAAAACTGCTTGCCATCTGCAGAAGTACAGCAATGAGTAGTGGATACAACTTCTATTCAGTCCTACAGTAATACTAAACCAGCTGTAATACCAATCATAAAGGTGAAACAGGCACAGCCCGTCAGGTATACTTCCTTTTCCTTTTGTGGTAACGTGGGCCGGGGCAGGCTATACTCTTCAGGATGGATGTGAGCAAGCAAAGAAGAATCCAAACAATAGTACTGTGGTACCAAAATAGAAAAATGTCCAACCAAGGTTCAATATAAAAAGTAGGAGTCCTTAGTTAAAATAATAATGCAAACATGTAAAAATACCAGCGCACAAGTAGAGGGAACATGTGAGTGGACAATGTTCTGGCCACCTTTTTCAGAGGATGGACGATGTCCCACCTGTGCGTTTGAGGAACAGAAAAAAGTATCTGTGCCCTTAAATTGGTTTAGTGTGCTTGGCTTGCTACAAACTCTGCCAAAGATGGAATTTGAACCATGATCTTCACGATTAGGGGAATAGACTCATACACAAGATCACATGGACAGCTGCTGATATAGCTTCTGAAATATCTTGCAAGGAATATTTAAATACAGCTCATTGGGTCTAAAACGTATGCTCCTTTTATAATTTGCCATCAACATTATAGAAAACACTCTTCTCTTGGGTTATGTTTCGTGTGTTCATGATACATTTTCTGAGAGGCAAATACCTTATCTGTCCTGTGCACTTCTTTCGATTAGGAAAGACAAATTAAATGAGCATTTTTTACATTAACATCTGTTCACTTCCTGGCCCCGTACAGAGTAAGGGGTGCCCTCAAGTATATACCCTCTCCCATTCAGCAGCGTAGGACCTCTGGTCAGGCACTGAGAGCAAACGTATAGCTTTGTGTAATCTAGAAATCAGCCCCCTGAATTCAGTCGTCTCCTGAAAGACCAACTCCAAAGAGGTTAGCTCCCTTGCTGCCCACTCCATGATGGTGGGGCGTAGGATCCACTGCCTAGCTTGTAGATAGCAAAAGCGATCGGACTCTGTAAGCCCTATATCGACCTTGCAGTCCTCAAATGGTCTAATCCTCCATCCAATAAAGAGATTTCCTATCTTGTACACGCCTTTGTCAACCCATTGCATGAAGCTCTTGTCTGTATTTCCTGGGGTAAAGTCGTTGTTGTGGATTAGTGGAGTGAAGGGGGATGGAAAGGAGTATGCCCCACCAGACCTACTCAAGCTGTCCCATGCCTTAAGCAAAGTCTTGGTGATGGGGTTGATGTATAGTCCCTGTGCACTCCCCTGCCTTGGCACCCACGACTGGGTCCACAAGTGCCATCCAGCCACCACCTGCTCCATAGCCACCCATTAGTTTCCAGTGTCCCTCTGCACCTAGTCAATTAGGGGCCTGATCTGTGCTGCTAGATAGTAGTCCCAGAGTCTGGGGAATGACAGACCTCCGAGGCTCTTTGGGGTGTACAGTGTGCACTTGTTAACCCTAGGTCAGCCCCCCTTCCACAGGAAATGCAGTAACATTGCATCCTACCCCTCCAGTTTATTTCTAGGGTCAAGAACTGGGACAGACCGGAAATGGAACAGAAATCGTGGAAGAATATTCATTTTAATTAAAGCCATTTTGCCAAACCATAACAGTGGAAGTAGTTCCACCGGTCTAAATCTTTCTTGATATTGTGAACAATGTTGCAGTGGTTACTTCTATACAAGTGGGTCAGGTGTCCCGGTATGTTAATCCCCAGGTACCTCAATGCTGTGTTTGTCCAAGTATATGGACGTTTCTGTTTGAGCTCAGTCTTCGGGGGGTGGGGGGGAAGGGGGATATTGAGTCCTAATAGTTTGGATTTGGAACAATTTACTTTAAACCCGAAACCAAGCCATAGCGTCGGAGTTCATCCTCTACATACGTCAGGGAGTGCAGAGGAACAATAAGAGACAAGATGACATTGTCTGCAAACCGGTTGATCTTGTGTTAAACCCCTACAAATTGTATGCCCTCCATATGGGCGTTAGCCCTTATTCGCGCTGCCAGGGATTCCATGACCATTACAAAAAGCAGGGGTCAGCTCTGTTTGGTGCCCCTACCAAGGCAAATCCATGGCATGGGGGTCTCGTTCACCTGGAGGCAAGCTGTCGGGTCGACATATTTGGACAGAATCCTGTGGCACATCTTAGGGTCTATGTTGAATTTTGCTAGCACCTCCCGCAAAGAAAAACATTCCACCCTATCAAAAGCTTTCTTGACGTCGAGCACCAGTAGAAGTGAGTGTGCCTGTTTCCTGCATGATATGTCTACAAGATGTAAGACCCTTTCACTGTTATCTGGCACACTCCTAGCCCAGATAAATCCAGACTGGTCCGGGTGTATGAGGGATGGCATTAACTGTTCGAGCCTGCCCTCCAGAATTTTACTGAATATTTTAGAATCCCTCCAGAATTTTACTAAATATTTTAGAATCTAGGTTTAGAAGGGCTATTAGTCTATAGGAGGAACATTGTTTATGGTCCTTCCCTGATTTGGGTGTAAGAACTACCTGGGACTCCTTCATGGAGTCCAGAAGACTTCCCCACTCCCGTACGGCATTAAAAACATCTGCCAGTGGTTTAGCCAATAGCTGGGCAAGTGATTTGTAAAAGAGGGCGGTGAAGCCGTCCGGGTCAGGAGCCTTATTTGTCTTCAAGGACTTTATGGCCCGGATCACTACTAGGGCGTTATTGGGGCTTCTATGCAGTCTCTGTCTAGTTGTGAAATTTGTCAAATAAGAGATTTGCCCTCATTACGAGCCTGGCGATCTGGAAATAAGGGTGCTCGTAGCAGCGTACCAGCATCCTTTCCGGACCGACCAGACTACAAGTATGCCTGCAGGGGTCATTGCTCCCGGCAGGTCGGACCTCCGGGCCCACCGGCCCCTACAGACATCGTTTTTACTGAAGCATCTGCACCGTTAGCAACGGTGTCGGTGCTTCCATGCCCCCATCCTCATGGAGTCATATGGGACTCCACAGGAATGGGGACTTACACTTTCCGCCACCTGACATCCCGGGCCACCGGACTTCCCGGTGGCATCAGGATATCAGATGATGGATCGGTGTTACGAGTTAGGCGGCAACTCGCCGGTAGCACTGGCGGGTTACCGCCGAACTCGTAATGAGGCCTTGATCCCAGTAGCTGGGTTCATCTGACGAGTACAGTGCACTATAACATTTGTGAAAAGGTGTAACGCTCACCTGATTCCCGCAGAGGCGCCGGTCTTGACTGGGTGAATGCTGTATCTTCAAAGGTGATGTGTAACACACGGTTGGCTCTTTGGGCTGGACCTATGTGCACTGTATGTCTGACTCGAAGAGTAAGATGTCTGCAGATAGAAAATATGGGATTAATGAACTGGGGTTATTGGGTGCCTCTCTCCTCTTCCCTTTCTCTTCTCCTGTAGAACCCCAAAGGTTAACGCCCTCACCTTAGGTAAGTGAACGCCGAGCTCTCCATCTGCCTCGGGGCAGGGTGCCGTAACCAGTTCCTTCACTGGATAAGGGTGCAGGCCTCTTGACCTCAGAGGACTGCTGTCCGTCGTTAACTGCACGAACGGTAAGTTCTGGGCGCTTCAAATGTCTTAAAAGTCTTTTGTAATGATATCTCTTGTTTTGCAGAGTTCCGGCGATGGCGGATGGCGGGCTGATGAGAGTTGAGGATCGAACCCGCGTGAGGAATAGAAGCGCCTGGAAGCACGTAGGTAAGCGCTTGTAGCCTGCTTCACGATGCGCACTAACTGTCCCTTTTATCTTGCAGGTACAAGTTCGGAGCTTTAGAGAAGCTGAAGGGTGCTGGAATACCCACTGGATTCGGCGTGGGAAGGAGTAATGGCACGTGAGTAATAAAGTTGCCCAATGTCTTTAAACGCACCTTCTTTTGTCTTTCAGATGCGGGATGCAGCGCCGAAGGCCTCCGGAGCGTGCAAAGAGCTGGTAAGCTTTTGTCTTTCAGATGCCGGAATGCAGTGCGAAGACCTCCGGAACATGCGAAGAGTAGGTAAGCCTTTGTCTTTCAGATGCCGGAATGCAGCGCGAGGCGTTGGTGACAGCCGATGGACCAGGTAAGAGATGCGCTGCCACTGAAGACCGTAGTGCTAACCTGTTCTTTCTTTGTCTTTACAGGTGCTGCTGAAGACTGGATTCCAGGATGGTAAGCCTTTGTTTCCTTAGGCCCAGGATCAGAAGCAGAAGACACGATGAGCGTTCTGCTGCAGAGAATGCAGAATAACACAAAGCAAGATTCATCCATCGGGTGTGGTTTAAATAGCCTCCTGTAGTGCTTAGGTGTCTCCTTCCACAGCCACGCCTAGGTAAGAAAAGAGTTCCTGCTTTCCAGAAGAGTTCCAGTGTTCTGAACCTAGGGAGTGGCTCCTGCCCCACCCAACAGGAAAAGTAGTCCCAAACAGAAGAGGATCCGGGGTTCAACTGGCAGGTAAGTAAGCAGCATGGTCTGCTGCAGGTAAGTCCACCCAAGCATTATGAGCCCGGCGCTTCCAGCGCTGGGACTGGGCATCTTTATGAGCCTGGTGCCACTGGCGCCAGGACAGGGTCCAAAAGGTCCCAATTGGGACTGGCTGGCACTCGGAACTGGGGTTATGGGTCTGCTTCCAAGGGAGTCGGGCAAGTCCTGATCTTTTGGAAGCAGAGATCATGACAAAAGGCTCCTGTTTTTTTGTTTCTTTGCCGCATTCCATACCCTGGGAGTCCTGTAGAGTTTGGATGAATGAGTGATTAGTCTGTTGTTTAATGAGGTGTGCCACGGGCCGCACCGGTACATTGTCTTGCTCGTAATACCTGTACCTTAGACAATGCAGGGTGCGCTTGTGTTTTAAGCAGTTTCAGTTGACTCTTTGTCATGGTGAGCTCTATAAGGTTCCTTCTATTCGGGGCCTCGCAATATCTCTTATCTTCCTTCCTCATCTCTTTCAATATCTGCTGCCCTTCCTGTCCCCTTAAATGCTTCATTGCCGCTGAACTGGAAATGATATTGCCTCTAGCCACAGCTTTAAGAGCATCTCAATGGATCCAATATGTCGTATCAGTAGGGTTGTTAATTTTAAGATTCCTGTAAGCATACTGGGTCCCTCAGAAACCCCGGCAGCAACCTCCATTGATATTGCTTGTGATGTCCAGCCCAGTCCCTGTTCACTGTTGTGACTGCACTATGATCACTCAGAGTCATTGGTTCTATCTCTGTGGACAGGACTAGTCTGAAGAGGTCTGATGTCAAAATATGTAATCTATCCTGGAGGCTGACGCATGGACATGGAAAGTGTGCGTGTACGATCTCTCAGAGGGATGCCGAGCGTGCCAAATGTCGATCAAATTGAGCTCCTGCAGCCAGCCTGCAGGATCTGGCAGGCTGACTCCGTCGTGGTGTAGGTTGTTGGCACCAATCTGTCTTTTTCCCCATCCATGACTAAGTTAATGTCCCCCATAACTATAAGTTCCCCTGACCATGTTCTCTCATTGCATCTATAATCTGCAGTATTAAAGGATTCCTGGGAGACGTTAGGGCATAAAATGCAAGGAAAGTCACCATCCTTCTCTGCAGGGTCCCAACCAACAAGACAAACCTCCCATCGGCCCCTCTTTTGTTTTTGATATGTGTTAAGTCCAGGTCCCTGTGCAACAGGAGTGCTACCCCAGCCCTTTTGCTATCGACTGATGCCTGGAATTGATGTGGAAAGAGCTTATTGCGGATCCTGCCTTGATCTCTCGCCAACAAACGTGCCTCTTGGAGAGCTACCAAATGCAACTGTAGGCACCTAATCTCCCTAAAGAGCTGTGCACGCTTATTTGGGGTGTTAAGGCCCTGGCTGTTCAGTGTGCCAACGTTAATCACCATAGTGTGGCCTTGGGTGTCCCCATTTCCAGACGTCCGTGTCTTCTTCGCCATACAAATATCTTCTGTGCCCTCTCCCTGGCCCCCATAACTTGGCTTAATTCATGTATGCTTTCCCTTTGCAGTGCATCATAAATGAATACCTGTCAATCCCAATATAATAGAACTACAGTATTCTCCAACTATGTCCCCAATTGCTCCCACTCGACCTAATGCTTGTGGTTGACGATATATCCTCTCCCTCCGGCCCGACCAGGCAACCGCAAATTTCAACTGATAGCTTGGCAGCAACAGCTAGCACAGTCACCCACATCATCAAAGAGTCTTCATGCGGAGAATGGCCCATTTCCCTGGAAGTGAACCCGAGGCCACTCTTCTCCCGCCCTCGCCTCTGGCACCCCCTCATGTACTCATGGCGAGGAAAGTCAATGTCATTGGCCAGGATGCTTATTTCCACGCTGAGCAGTACTCCATGTCTCTTGGCTAGGACCTCTCTCTCTCGTGTGCAGGCTTCGACAGGGCCACCTCGGAGAAAACCGTGTGTACCTTGTCCATCAATTTGAATTGCAGGCCAAAGGGGTGGTTCCGCTTGTACCTCATTTCCCGATTGCACAGCTCCTTGGTAACCAGCTTAATTTTCCTTCTTTTCAGGAGTGTAGGCTGGGACACATCCTGGAAGATCTGGGTTGCTCTATTCTCTAAGTGGTCGCATTTAAGTCTCAGTGCCTCAATATCTTCTTTAAGGGCAGTCACCGATCCTCGCACCTCACTCAACTCAGCTGCCATATCTGCCAATGAACGCTCGGTGGAGTCCACTCCGTCTCAGAGCACCCCAATCTCCCTTTGAAGTTCCCAAGCAGACTCAGCCACCTCTTTGCAGAGGTCTGCCATTTTGAAGTGCAGAGAGTCCTTAATGTCCCTTCGCAAAGTATCTAGTGAGCGGGATTGGAAATCTGGTGTCAGGAGTGGAATGTCAGCTATTGGCAGCGGAGTGCGCTCAGTGTCTCCCTTTATGTTAACTGCTTGGGCTTGTTTCCTAATGGGCTCCGCCAAGAATGACTGAATATCTGTGTGTTGCTTTTCTTACCGGATTTGAGCATCTCTCTGCTGCTCCTAATTGAATGGGGCGCATCCGTCTCACTCCGAGTGTTACACTGCATCTGGGGTGTCCTCCAGGCCTCACTGACCTCACTCTCAGCACCCCTCCCAGACTGCAGTGCTCACCTGGCTGCCGAGAGCACAGAGCGACAGAGAGGCTGTAGGATGTCAGCCGGCTGAATCATACTCCTCAGCTCCCTTTCCGGCAGTCCTCACAGAGGCGTCCCACCCCTCCTGTCAGCAGCCAAAGCACTGGCAAGACTAGAGGGTGTGCCCTGCCCGCAGCCTCCGACGGAGATCCTCCATCATCACAGGACAGCCCAATTACCAGTGGGGCGAGACTCTGCAGCCGGGCCCACTCCAGCTCCTTTCACCCTCTGGGTTTGGGGTCTCCACGGTCACTCTGGCTGCCCTCAGTTATATCGCGGCACTGGGTCTGATCCTTCGCTCCCGGTAGCACTTGCCAGTGAGCTCACCAGCGGGCCGTGAGGTGTTCAGTGGTGGCCGCCATCTTGGCCATGCAGGCCACATCCATCAGGCCACCGCTCCTGGAACAATCTGGTCCCCATTTCATTTAATCAGTGCTCGGGTGATTTCCACCGCTTTCTCTGAACAATTGAGTGGCCGTGCACCGGTTGCCGGTCTATGTTGGTGCCGCTATCTCCTCATTTCTGGCCGGTGAGCGGAATGGGTGTAAGGCAGATGTCACACCTCTCCTCCATCTTGGCCACTCCCTAATGTGTAAATTTGATAGGCGTTTAACCGCTAAAATCAATGATGGTCTTCCCTCATACTCTAACTCCTGGCATAGGGACCTTGGAAACACATTAACAGAAGATACCTGGCAATCCATTTGGAAGAGAGTAAAAAAGTAATAGTTTAGAGTCCAATATGCAGAGAGCACCTTCAAAGTGCATTCTAGCTGGTATCTAACCCTGACAGAATTGGGCATATCTGTAGGCCGGAATCTGGCGTTTGGTGGTGTGTTTCCAGAGGTAGCGGCACGTTTCTTCATATATGGTGACAGTGCCCCAAACTCGCCATTTATTGGAGGAACTCAGTAGACTCAGTGAACGGTATCACTAGTTCTCCATAACCTGGACACCAAAGGCATGCCTACTAGTGAGTATGGGCTTGGGTGGTGCCGGGTGATAAAAATCCCACAATTTATGAATGCTTATCGTAGCTAGAATCACTGTATCCTCATTGTGGAAATCCAACCAAACTCTGACCATAGAAGATTGGTTGGGCAAAATGTGGTGTCTCATGATATGTGAAAAAATCACGCATATTATCCACGATAATATATCTGTTTTAAAAAAAAAATGGAACTGCCTTCTAAACTATATTCGGTTGAGGAACAAAGACTGCACGTGCCTAACTCTTCTGAGAGCACCCGGACTGCTAGAATGTACTATGATATCTTATGTTTTAGTGTTTTTTCCCTCGGATGGGATGTGAGTTTCCTCCACTTTATTCATGTCCCCTAGTTGTGTTAACTATAATATGCTAAATCTATTATTATTATTAAAACGTTTTTTTCGACAATGTGATAAAACATAGGCATTCAAATGTATGAGCGTACAATTGACAATCGCCACCTGAAAACACATTACCATTTTATTGTGGGTGTATCATGGGATTTGGAATGATTGACTTATCGTGATGCATGTGGCACACCATGTTTTTTCTTCTTTTCTTTCTCTCTTTCTCTCTACAGTTATATATATTACAAAGGCCCGCGGTAGCGGCCGTGTAGTTATGGTTAAGTTGCTAAACTCATAGGAAGAACACTTTTTCGGCGGGTTATAACTTCACTCCCCCTGGATGAATCCTCACCAAACTTTGCAAAAAAGTATATGTCCGGCTCTGAATCTTTTCGTCAAGTTAGGTGAGGTTTCGTGCAGGGGGGGTAAAGTTATAGGGGGGACCCACATTTTTTTTTTCCATAGACTGAATGGGCAAAAACTTTGCGCACGACTACAGCGCGAACGGCTGGACGGATTTACACCAAATTTGCGGCAGGAGCGCGGGCTTGGGTCAGAAAGCATGCGTTTGTGTGTTTGGTGGAAATGCGACTAGTATTTTATTTTCAAGGAACTGAAATGTAGATCAAAAAAAATGTGTGATATCTGGATCCGCTACGCGGACCCATTTCCCTGTTTGCTCCGCGGACCGAAGTCTCATTGGCCTGCGGTAGACCATAATGTCGGCGAACATTGGATGTGGCCGGTGGTTGGCTGGAGGGAAGCGTGCTGTGCGCCAAAGTTTTTGGGAAGCACTTTCATGGTGTATCGGAGGATAGTACTGCACCGGAAGGGGTTGCAAAATATGGTTTGCAGGATCGGGTGGGTGAAAGAGGGCAAAGCGAAGAAATTGGCAATGTGTTGTGCTGTAGCCTTGGACTGCCGGTGGTTATGTTGACTTTGTGCGTTTGCATTGTTTTTTGGCAGAGGGTTTGTGTTGTGGTGAAATGTTCACATGCGTGTCTGCCTTGGCTTGTAGTGGTTGTGGGTAAGGTGTAGTGGTTGTGGGTAAGGTGTAGCCTTTTCAGTGCATGGGCAGAGGCCGCAGGCCTCCCTTTGTACCCAAGAGCCTAGGGGTTGGGCACCACCCCCGCAATGCAATGCCTCCATGCATGGGAGAGCAGTGAGGCAATTTGCGGGTAGGTTAGCAGGCGAGTACCTTCTGTGGCGACGGCTTGGACGCTACCTTGTGAATGGGGAATGGATTGCAAATGGTGGAAAGAAATTGAGAAGGGGTAACATTATCCTACATGGGTGGATTTTTTACCATCACTGTTTTACTATATGGCCCATGCACACAGCTACTCGCGTATATTTCATTGGCGGTTAGCTGCACAGGCGACAATCATATTTTGATCAGTGCAGGCAGACTGCAGGGGGGATGGGAAGTGCATTGGATACACTATAAGGATGTTTCCAGTTGGTGTAATATGTTGTGTTGTGCCTGCAAGGTCCCTACTGGCTTGTGTGCATGGCTGGGGCCCTTGCACCTAACAGTGCGGGCAGTGGTTGGAAGTAGGTGTGAGAAAATTGTCATGTGTGGGTCCGTTAGTGTACTCATACGTACCTGTATGTGGCCACATGTTCCCATGCATGCCTCTATTGCCTTCTAGTGGATGTGCAAGGACTAGGCTTTTGGGTGTATCGGAGGAGGCCAAAGGCCTCCACATGTACCCAAGAGGCTAGGGCTTGCTCACACCCTTGCTTCAAGGAAGGACATTACGACATTGAGACATGGAAGGATTTTTTATCAGCACACTTTTGCGATATGGACCATTCACGCAGCTACTGACATATACTGCATTGGTGGTTAGGTGCACAGGGGACTATCATATTTTGGTCAGTGCAGGCAGACTGCATTGGGGATGAGGAGTACATTGGAGATAATATGAGGATATTTGCCGTCAGTGTACTATGTTGTGTTGTGTCTGCAATGCCCCTACTGCCTTGTGTGCATGGCTACGGCCCTTGGCCGTAACAGTGTGGGCACTGGTTGGAAGTAGGTGTGAGAATGTTGTCTTGTTTGGGTCCCTTAGTGTACCCATACATACCTGTAGTCCGGAAAGCTCTGTGGCCACATGTTCCCATGCATGCCTCTATTGCCTTCCAGTGGGTGTGTACTAGGACTAGGCTCCTGGGGGCATGGGCGTAGGCTGTAGGCCTCAGCATGTACCCAAGAGCGTAGGTCTTCGGCACAACACCCGCAACGCAATGTAGACATGTATGGGACCACTGTGATAATGGTGTGTGAATTGCACACATACGTACAAAGAGTGTATTCCCTTTGTCTTTGCTCATTTGCATAAGTTATTATACCCATACCTTCTGACATCCCGCTGTTGGCTAGGGGTGCCAGTGGTTTTGTTGCCGTTGTGGGTTACCATTGTGTTGTGGCGGTGGGTACAGGTGTCGGTGGCACGTTTGTCAAGCATGGTGTGGGGCGCTATGCTCCCATGCATGCCTCCATTGCCTTGGAGTGGTTGTGGACAAGACCTAGGCTTTTGGGTGCATGGGCAGAGGCCGTAGGCCACCGCATGTACAGGGGAGTAACTTTGCTGAAAATGTTGGGGGGACAGGGGTGTGTTTTATTTATTTATTTATTTATTTATTCGCATTTGTTAAGCGCACAGAATCAGCCCTGAGGCATCGTGGCGCTGGTTACAGAATAGCGCTGGTTACAGGGAAAGCGCGTCTTAGTTACAGCATACAGAGGCATACATGCATACAGTTTGGGCAGTAGCAATAGTTAGCAGTGTGTGCCTGAATGGCAGTAGGTAGAGGAATTTTAGTTAAAGAGAGAGGTTTTGAGTTTTTTTCTAAACGCTGTGAGGGAGCCTTCTGCTCTTAGAGCGTGGGGGAGATTATTCCAAAGTTTTGGTGCTATGTAGGGGAAACCCAGCCCCCCGGCTGTAACCTTGTGGATGCGTGGTACAGTGAGTTGGTTAGTGTAGCAGAGTCTGGTAGGTCTGGATGAGGTCTGTCTGAGAATGGTGTCTGAGAGATATGATGGTGCAGTGTGGTGGATACATTTGTGGGTAGTAGTCAGTACCTTGAAGGTGATGCGTTCTTTGACAGGGAGCCAGTGAACTGATTGCCTTGCCAGTGAGATGTGGTCCCTTTTGGAGATGTTTAGTGCTGCTCTTAGAGCGTTATTTTGGGTGACCTGGAGTTTGTTTAGGTTTTTTTCAGAGGTGCCGGCTAGAAGTGCATTGCAATAGTCAAGTTTAGCGCCTATGGTAGCTCTTGCTATTGAAAGGCAGTTTTCTTTGGAAAGGAATGGTTTAATGGCGTTGATGAGTTTAGTGCTTAGTGCAGATGCGGAGACAATGGCACTAACTTGTTTGTCCATGGACAGGGTTGCATCAATGTAGACCCCTAGTGTTTTCACAGAGGATAGGACTGGGATAGTGCAGTTGTCGATGTTGAAATTGGCATAGCAGCTGTCTAGCCTGGCCAGTGTGGATTTTTGGCCGAGGATAAGGATTTCAGTCTTATCCCCGTTAAGACATAGGCCGTTAGTGGCCATCCAGGCTTGAATGGTGGCATATATGAGTTTTAGAGCTAGGGCGTCTTTGTGGTATGAGCCTGATAGAGGGAGGAGCACTTGGGTGTCGTCGGCGTAGTTGGTGTAGGCAATCCCAAGTGCATCAAGTTTCTCGAATAGGGGCTTAGTGAATAGATTGTAAAGCGTAGGTGCTGTACAGGAGCCTTGAGGGACACCGCAGTGTATTATGGATGGTGTTGCGCTCGAAATGTTTGAAAAGACTTTCATGGCCCTCCCTTCAAGAAATGAGGTTATCCAGGAGGTGGCTTGGTCAGAGAAATGTGCGGAGTGGGAGAGGTGTGAGGTGAGGGTCTTGTGGTCCACTAGGTCGAATGCCGCAGAGAGGTCGAGGAGAAGTAAAAGGGCGGGTTTACCTTTGTCCAATATCTTGGTTATTTGGTTTTTTAGGTCCAGCAAAGCAGTCTCTGTTCCATGACCTTTGCGGAAGCCTGACTGTCTGGTGCCTAGGATGGAGTTAGATTCGAGGTATAGTTGGATTTGGCTGTGTGCCACTTTATCTAGAATCTTGAGAAGGAAGGGGACAGTTGTTATAGGTCTGTAATTGTTAGGCATCGTGGGGTCGAGAGTGGGCTTTTTTAGAAGTGGGCGCACCCAGGCTTCTTTAAGACTGTCTGGGACAGAGCAGGACTTGAATGAGGCATTAATGAATGCGGTAATGATTGGGGCAAGTGGTTCAGCGCAGTCCTTGATTAATTTAGGGGGGCATGTATCGGCTTTGCAAGTCGATGGTTTCAGATGTTTCAGTATGTCCAGGACTTCTAGTTCTGAAACTTCTTTAAAGGCAAATTTGGGAATGTTAGTGGTTTTGCTATGGGATTGGGAATCTAAGTGTCGACTCTGTTTTGGCAAGGTATTGTAGTGGTCGCGGATTTTGTTTTGTAAGAGGTCTATTTTGTTGAGCATGGCGGCTTGGATACTGTTGCACCAGCCTTCATCCTTGATGATCTCGTCAGAGGAAGTGGGAGGCACTGTGAGCTCTTTAAAGATAGAGAAGAGTTCTCTTGAGTGGCACTTTGAGTCTAGTATTCGACGGTTGTATGATTCAGATTTGGCATTGAAGATGGCGGTTTTGTATTTTTTTGCAGTGACTTTGAATAAGTCTTTGGTGATGTCGCATGGGTTGGCCTGCCAGTTTTTAAGTGCTTGGCGCTTTTTGTCACGCAGAGCTTGGAGGTCCTCTGTGAACCATGCGTTTGAGTGGAAGGATTTTTTTTCTTTTTTCTCTTCTAGAGGAGCGATGGAGTTTATAGCATTGGTGAGCGTATCCTTGAGTATGTCTGCTAGGATGTTAGGATCTTGAGGGAAAGGAGGGGCGAGGCATGGGGTGTTGAGAAGGGGGAGTAGATTGTCTGCAGTTAACTTTTTGGAGCTTCTGGCTAGGGTGGCGGATTTATGTACTGGTGTTTTTCTGGTAGGTAACGTAGGGATAGAGAATTGTATGCAGCTGTGATCTGTCCAAGGGAGGAATGTGTTGGATGTGATAGAGGAGTTACAGTTATGGTCGGCCAGCCAGTCAAGAGTTCTGCCTTTGGAGTGGGTGGGTGACAGGATTTTTTGTGTGAAGTCTAGGTTGGAGAGGTCCTTGAGGAAGGAGGCTCTTAGGGATCGTTTTGGCCAAATTGTTTGATAACATTTGGTTGAATGATAGATTTGACTAAATTCGGTCACCACGATTAGTTCGAAGCTGAAGATACTGAACATGAAGAGCTGGGGTTGCGGGGGTGTCCCCTGCCCCTCATGTTCGGTATTTTTTACTTTGGGGGTTTGGGGATTATGGGGGGTGTCCCCCGCTTCCTCAGCATTGGTGGCAGGGTACCCAACAAAAAAAAGAAGAAAAAGGGACCCTGCAGCGTCAGATCTGACCCAAGTTAGATGGATGGATCGGATGCTGCAAGGTACAGGAGAGTCGCGGATGGAGAAAAGGTAAGTAGGGGGGTTTATGGGTGTACTGGCGGTTTGGGGGGACAATGGTTTGTTTTTTTGTACCGAGGTAAAAACGTATTCACAGCGAAAATGACTACGCTCAATTTTGGCGTGATTTTGTACCTCGGTCAAACAACCTAAATCCCTGAGGGATAACACTATACTACACCACAAGAGTCCATTGCTGACGCTCTATTATAACTTTCATAAGACTGGTGGCCTATCTTTAAAAATCAGTTAGGCCCTCACAATTCTCCAGTCGGCCTGCCATGCACCCAGTGACACAACATAACATTCACAAACTTAATTCCAATAGAACATACAAACAATGCATTATTTATCACTCATTCAGACACAAAAGTCAACACAGATATGTTTGCATACACTCTCACAACACATGCACCCAGCACCTCCATTGACATACACTGTGTGCACACAACCTTTCTATGTACATATACAATAACACATGGAAAAAGTGGTGAAACGTTCATTGAGCAGACCAGACTTTATCACCCCCTAATCCCTGAAATGTAGGGCTAAGTTAACTTGTCCTAGTTGAACTATGAAGCCATAGCCGAAAGGACCAGATTCACTGGAATGTCAGAAATTCCCTTGATTTTTCCTTTCATTCAAAGGCAGAAGCCATTGGTTAATGCAGTGCAGTGGGTGACCAGGTATACATGGTATCAATTTTTAAATGCCATATATCTCCAAACTTGGGTTCTGCACAGCACCTTATATGTGTATGTGCTGATAGATTTTTTCTACAAGATTCTGACAGATAGAAATTAAGGTATGTTTTCCTCTGTTCAAATGGCTCCAAGCAGTGGAGTATCAAGCCGGAGAGGCGGGGGCAGGGGAAGCTGCCCCCGTGGATCTTTTAAGAGCCAGATCGGGACATTTGCCATTGGGACACCTCTCCTGTTCAGCACATCAAAAAGGGTGCCCAACGGCAAAGGTGTCACTGGCAGGACAATGTGTGCTGAGCAATTCCTGTTCAGCAGGCTCATTGTCTTGGCAGCAAGACACCTTACCCGTTCCGAATGGTAGAGGTGTCCTGCTGCCAGGACAATGTTCCAAGGAGCTCTGGGCAGCCGAGGGTCCTCGCGTTGCTCTGTATCAACAGAGCATTGCAATGTGAGCGATTAGGCACTGATGGGAGAGAGGGGGTTACTATTAGCAGGGATATTTGTCCCTTTAGAAATGTGAATGGGAGGGAGTGATCAGAAGTGAGAAGGGTGCATAATGTTGCATGCTTTATGAAATAATGACTATGGCTTTAAAACCCAAGGGGGATTTGTTAGGCTCACATTAATCTACATGATGCTATTGTGACTTTGCATGCAGTATGGGGAGAATAAAACTAAAGTCATACTCCCATTGCTCAACATATTTCTATGAAAATGTATATAGTGTATGGTTAGTTCATTATGAAAGGCTAGTTTATTATGTAATTTGGTTTGCTTCCAAGGCATTGCTGTAAATAATTATTTATTCACATGAAATGTAAAGCACAACCTTAATAAATATCTATATCAACTAAACCTGGAAAGATGTGTGCGGTCGCTTAAATTGTCCACATCTCAGTTTCGCCATTTAACAAAGTGTGTGATCCTGAGCAAATAACTTAATCACATTGTGCCTTATCTGCAGCTCTGAAAGTGACTCTGAATCACTTCAAAGCTTATGTTAATGTATCATGGGGCCTCATTAGGGGTTTGGAGGCAGCCATGCCCTTATTAAGGGCATGGCTGCCTCCAAACTCGAGTCTGGGTCTCCTGAATGGGGAAATACCGGGCCATTCCGACCTTGGAGGGCCCGGCATTTCCCCATTCAGGGAACCCAGACCATCCCCATTCCCATTCAAGCCCCCATAGGGCTCAATGGGAATGGGGAGGGAGCTAACAACGGGCCTGTTAATAACGGGCCCGTTAATAACGGGCCCGTTATTAGCTCCCTGGTCCCCTCGCGGGACCCGCAAAGGACGTCTGGTCTGACCAGACGTCCAGAGCGAGTCTGGCGAGGGAACCTCGTAATAGGGCGGTATGGGTTTAACGGCGCCGGCACCTTTAACGCCGCTGTTAAACCCATACCGCCAGGGTCCTAATGAGGCCCATGGTATTGTAATGGAAAAGCCTAATGACTATAGAGTGGCTCCACATATAACAAAAGTGCAATTTAGGTAGTTTGCACCACAAAGTTATTTGTCACTTGGCTTATTCATGGCCACTTATTCTAAAGTCACTTGCATGGTGCCTCCAAGTATCAAGGACTGATGATGCGCCTTGCAATGTCCTTTTCTGTGAAGTCACTCCTGTTGGTGCAATCCATATAATAATTAGGAAGTTTGCATGTATTTTGCCCCAGAAGGCTTGGACAGAGCTCTAATAGATGAGTTTCCCGTATCTGGAACGATCCTGAGGTTTTACTTTTGTTGTTGTGTGTTAAAATGCCATCTTCCACTAATGTTACCAAAAAAGTAGATTGGGGCAGGGTGGGCGGTTTTGGGGTGCCAATGAGACCATGTGGAATTCCACACACGGCATTTCGTTGCTCCCCCCTCCTCACCACCCCACTCTTACAATTCTGGATACTGCCCTGCTTAGTTTGGTAAGTGAAGCAGTTTTTGGTGGACTGTAACCTGAATCATGACACCCATTTACTAATTTGCACCAAAACGTCCTGAAAAAGTGTCTGCAAAACTCGAAATACTTTTTGCCAGTTTGGTGAAGATTATTTTTGGCGGCAGGGGGAAATGCTATACAGGGCTCCTAAAAGTGTGCTTTTAACACAAAATTCCATATGGTTCCTTCTGCGCACCTAGAGCAAAAACTGCTTAACAAAAGTTCACCATGTTTGGAATGCGTATAGCACTCAAATTAATTTCACAGAATTTGTAGAATACGATACTTTTGGGTCACAGGTTTTCTCAGCTTCACTGTTTCCACTCTACTTGGGGAGGGCGCACCTTCCGGCAACTTCTTTTTGAAATTAGGATGGTGTTGCTTTAGTAGCACCTGAAAAGTGGCAAGACTAATTTTAGAAGCGTTGCAGAGCTGTGGCTTGCACCAGAGAATACGTTTGTTATTGTTAGTGTGTCTTCATACCTGGGGCCTTAATGTGTACTGTGAGCTCTGCTCACATTGTCCAAATGTGACACGCCCCTTACTAGGGTAAGCCCGCATCCCAGCCCCCCAACCAACATACACAAACACAATTAAAAATGATTTTTTTAAAAAAAATACCTCTGCTCTGCTTTCAAATGCTGCCCGGGCCACGTCTGATGTTACACAGACCTAACCTCTTCGCACTCACACACCTCCATACAGAAACCAGCAAGCTGAATGAGCTTCCTAGTTCCTGTCTGTGTGTTGCACAAATACAAAGCCGTAAAGCGATTCTCTGCGCCGCAGCCCCTGGAAGTGCTGCTGCTAGCGTGGCAGCACAGGTGCCAGGTCCTGCAACACACAGTTCCATACCCTGGCTGCTGAATTTGAGTCAGGCCAGCTGGGCTGAGGGACTAAGCCATGCAGGGCATCCCAGCCCTGAATGTGTTGCAGCGCGGCTGCCAGGCATCTCCGCATTATGTAATGTCCATGTCCATTTACATAATTGATGATTGCAGCCCCCCCTGCCCTCCCTCCAAAAGTTGGGGGGGGGACAAAAAGGCATGCCACAGAAGTTGGGGGGGACAAAACACCCCATCCTCCCCTATAATTACGCCCATGCGCATGTACTCAAGAGGCTAGGCCATGGCCACAGCCTTGCTTCAGTAAGACATTCTCACATGGAAGGATTTTTTACCATCACAGTTTTGCAATATGGACCTTTTACGCAGCTACTCACTTATACTTCATTGGGGGGTAGCTGCACAGGCGGCTATCATTTTTTGGTGCATGCAGGTAGACTCCATTGGGGATGGGGAGTGCATTGGAGGCAATATGAGGGTATTTGCAGTCAATGTATTATGCTGTGTTATGCCTGCAAAGGCATACTGGCTTGTGTGCATGGCTAGGGCCCTTACACCTAACAGTCTGGCCACTGTTTGAAAGTAGGTTGGAGAATGTAGCCTTCTTTGAGTCCGTTAGTGTACCCATATGTACCGGTAGTCAGGAAAACTACGTGGCCACATGGTAGCATGCATGTCTCTATTGCCTTTTAGTGGGTGTGTTGAAGGACTAGGCTCTTGGCCACAGCCTTGCTTCAAGGAGGGCAGTCAGACATTGGCACATGGAAGGAATTTTTTACCATCACAGTTTTGCGATATGGACCTTTTACGCAGGTACGAACATATAATTCATTGGTGGGCAGCTGTAGAGGCGACTTTCCTTTTTTGGTGAGTGGAGGCAGACTCCATTTTGGATGGGGAGTCCATTGGAGACAATATGAGGATATTTCGAGTCGGTGTGCCTTGTTGTGTTGTCCCTGCAAAACCTCTACTGGCTTGTGTGCATGGCTGGGGCCCTTGGACCTAACAGGCTGGCCACTGGTTGGAAGTAGGTTTCAGAATGTTGCCTTGGTTGGGTTCCTTACTGTACCCATACGTACCTGTGGATAGGAAAGGTATGTGGTCACATGTTCCCATGAATGGCTCTATTGCCTTGCAGTGGGTGTGGTGAAGGACTAGGGTGTTGGCCCGAAACCCGCAACACAATGCTGCCATGTATGGGATTACTGTGATGTTGGTATGTGGATTGCACACATATGTACAAAGAGTGCATTCCCTTTGCCTTAGGTGATTTGCATGAGTTATACTATAACCATACCTTGTGACACACCATAGACTTTAAATATGTAAGTGTCCTAAGGTACGCGCCTTTTTAGAATCACTGTGTAGGACACGTTATAGTTCCTACAGCAGCATTGGTGAGATAAGACACCATTTGCGTTAGGAATGGTGTGGCCGTGAACAGAGCCTTGCTTCAGGGAGTGTAATGAGAAAGTGGACATGAAAGGATTTTTTACTGCATAACTTTTGCGACATGGCCCATGTATGCAGCGACTTACATATCATTCATTGTGGGGGAGGGGCGCAGGCGACTACCTTCAGAGCCCTTTGGGGATGGGGAGTGTATTGCAGATGATATAGGTATTTTTGTAATCGATTTACCATGTTGTGTTGGGAGTGCCAAGCCCCTGCTGCCATGTATGCATGGTTACGGCCCTTTGACCTAACAGTCTGGACACTGGTTGGAAGTAGGTTTCAGAATGTTTCCTTCTTTGGGTCCGTTATTATACTGATATGTAACTCCAGCGTGGGTGCTCGCTATTACAGAATGGTTGTGGAGGACATTTTGCAGTTGGTACACCAGTAGAGGTGGTGCGAAGTGCCTGCACTTGCATATAGTGTGCATCATTGACCTTGTTGCCATTCACGGACTGAGATGCCACCATTTATGTTTCGTATGGTGTGCCTCAATACCCTCTGCTTTGACAGTGAAGGAAGATATTGCAACATGACACAAGTTAATAAGCATTACACATGTAAAGTATGGATAATGTACAGACCAATCCACATACATTTGCAGCCGACAACATCATCAATGCCGTTAAGTCCAGTCAAATAAAGGACGGCAGGTCATCTGACTGTTAGCTTTGTTTTGCGTACTTGTTGAGATGGCCAATGAACGCGGTTGGCGCTTCTGCTGTGTGAAATTGTAATGTGTGCATCGCTTCCATTACCTATGCGTGTGTGCGGCATACACCATCGCAGCAGCCGCTGAAGTGATGTTTGGAAGAGACATCCAAACAAGAATCCCACAAGCCAAGAAGGGTGACAAGGCATTGGACCTGGACAGGGAAATGAGGGAACGAGACGATGCCGCCAAGGAGCGCATGAAGGCGTATGCAGACCTGCATAGAGGGGCGAGGGTGCCCCAGATCGCGGTGGGAGACGTTGTAGCTGTAAAGCAACCACAGACTCACAAGCACACCTCTATCTTCCAGAAGGAACCTTTGCTAGTCACCCAGAAGAAGGGATACATGATCACGGTACAAGATCACGGCGCAAGACACGGGAGGTCCCGTCACATGAAACTCATCCCACTTTAAGGGAATCCCACTGTTGGGGTCGCGATGACTACGTGGGCGAGTGATTGTCCACATTGACTATGCTTCAGCTGATCTGTATCAAGGAGATCATGGAGACATGGAGGACTCGGACCAGGAAAGTCACGCAGACTGCAAAGCCAGTGGAAGTCCTCCAGAGCTTATTAGTTCACGTCCTCAGCGGGCTCGGAACAAGCCTCGCCGCTGGATTGAAGAGATGGGTTAGAAACCCACACCAGACGCCCACCTGTTGTGAAGGCCTGGTGACTCTTCAAAAAGGGGGGAGATGTCATGTTGACGTTTCCATGGACACGAGAGGCGGGTGGTTGGGGCAAGGGAAGTGATGCAGGGTGAAGGGAAGTGACGGGCTGTGGGAGGCGGGGCAAGGGCAGAGTTCTGTTGGATGTTAATAAGAAAGATGTGCATGCAAATTCTCCGTGTCCGTGATTGATTTAAGGTGCGTCATCTCGCCTACAAGGCATACCCACGACTGCAACATCTGGACTGTTAAATGTTTGGCCCCTGCTACCTCCATCTGTCACCTTCGACAGATAAGAGTAAAATACACAGTATCCTATTACACTCTCCCTCACATTTGTCCTGCCATGGGCGATAAACATGCCTGATCTCTCTTGGATGTATTCCATGGAAGAGTAAATCCTGAGCAGCGTTTGCAACCTCCCTTTTGCCCCTATTACTTTTCCCTTTCTTAGTATTTTGCGGCCACTCCGAGCTGCTCTTAAACAAGTGTTAGCCGTGTCTGTCACTGCACCTGAACGATGAACCCAAGGAAATCTCATTACTACTATTCTCTCGGCACAAACCATTGTCCCAGCTCTGCTTCCGGCACGGGTTGTTAGTGTATATCACTTTACGCTCTGCGATCCTACTAAATTCATGGCACTCAGCTACTCTATTGCTAATTTTCTTATCCAACATTTTTTCAAAATAATAGAATGAACTGTTTATGCCCAGCTGGCAGGAGGTCCCATGTCAACAGTGTCACATTTTTATGTAGGATTATTTGGTATATTGAGACATGCAGCCAGCCGTAAAAAAACGAATCTGCAAATCCTAGAATGCAAAGAGTTTTTGGCTGAAAAGCGAGCACTGGTCCAAAATATCATATGTGACATAGTGTATGGAGGGCAGCCAACTGACAACAATGTTTATGCCATCTGTAGTGTGACCAGAAATGGCTTTCTGTTGGTATTTCTGTTTGAAACACAGAGGTGGCCATGTTCATTTAAATCGTGAATTGCACGGGAGGGACCACATCTGTTTACACTCAAACATAAAAGGTCTCCTCTATGCCATTTTTGGTTTGAGGGAACGAGACGATGCCGCCAAGGAGCGCATCAAGGTGTATGCAGACCTGCATAGAGGGGCGAGGGTGCCCCAGATCGAGGTGGGAGACGTTGTAGTTGTAAAGCAACCACAGACTCACAAGCACACCTCTATCTTCCAGAAGGAACCTTTGCTAGTCACCCAGAAGCAGGGATCCATGATCACGGCGCAAGGCACGGAAGATCCCGTCACCCGAAACTCATCCCACTTTAAGGGAATCCCACTATTGGGGTTGTGATGACTAAGTGGGCGAGTGATTGTCCCCATTGACTATACTTCAGATGATCCATATCAAGGAGATCATGGAGACATGGAGGACTCGGACCAGGAAAGTCACGCAGACTGCGAAGCCAGTGGAAGTCCTCCAGAGCTTATTAGTTCACATCCTCAGCGCTCTCCGAACAAGCTTCGCCGCTGGATTGAGGAGATGGGTTAGAAACCCACACCAGACGCCCACCTGTTGTGAAGTCCTGGTGACTGTTCAAAAAGGGGGGAGATGTCACATTGACGTTTCCATGGACATGCGGAGGCGGGTGGTTGGGGCAAGGGAAGTGATTCAGGGTGAAGGGAAGTGACGGGCGGTGGGAGGCAGGGCAAGGGCAGAGTTCTGTTGGATGTTAATAAAGAAAGATGTGCATGCGAATGCTCCGTGCCCGTGATTGATTTAAGGTGCGTCATCTCGCCTACAAGGCCTACACACGACCGCAACATCTGGACTGATAAATGTTTGGCCCCTGCTACCTCCATCTGTCACCTTCGACAGATAAGAGTAAAATACACAGTATCCTATTACACTCTCCCTCACATTTGTCCTGCCATGGGAGATAAACATGCCTGGTCTCTCTTGGATGTATTCCATGGAAGTGTAAATCCTGAGCAGCGTTTGCAACCTCCCTTTTCCCCCTATTACTTTTCCCTTTCTTAGTATTTTGCGGCCACTCCGAGCTGCTCTTAAACAAGTGTTAGCCATGTCTGTCACTGCACCTGAACGATGCGCCCAAGGAAATCTCATTACTACTATTCTCAGCGGCACAACCCATTGTCCCAGCTCTCCTTCCAGCATGGGTTGTCAGTGTATATCACTTTACGCTCTGCGATCCTACTAAATTCATGGCACTCAGCTACTCTATTGCTAATTTTCTTATCCAACATTTTTTCAAAATAATAGAATGAACTGTTTATGCCCAGCTGGCAGGAGGTCCCATGTCCACAGTGTCACATTTTTATGTAGGATTACTTGGCATAGTGAGACATGCAGCCAGCCGTAAAAAACGAATCTGCAAATCCTAGAATGCAAAGGGTTTTTGGCTGAAAAGCAAGCACTGGTCTAAAATATCATATGTGACACAGTGTATGGAGGGCAGCCAACTGACAACAATGTTTATGCCATCTGTATTGTGACCAGAAAAGGCTTTCTGTTGGTATTTCTGTTTGAAACAGAGGTGGCCATGTTCATTTAAACCGTGAATTACACGGGAGGGACCACATCTGTTTACACTCAAACATAAAAGGTTTCCTCTATGCCATTTTTAGTTTTGGCTAATTTTGTGGCACTTGTACCACAAAAAGAGGGAATGGGGGTTCTGAACAGAGAATGTCTTGTTGGCATAGCAACAGGCAATGCCACAGCATACAACGACAAATCACTAAAATCTCTTTTTCAAAACTCCTTCGCCATACTACCCAATGAGAAGTTCCCTAACAATATTTGCTCCAATCAGCAGCTCTGTAGGAAGCAAGTTGGGCCGGCATTCCATTTCTCAGCCACCCAGTGATTTCATATTGGGCTATTTTTGGCTAATTGTTTGCAGACCGTTGAGCTATTTTTGACAACAGATCTGTTTTTGTCCTGCTGGGGCTGCCTTTCTACACCCACCCAAACACTTCATTCCCATGAACTCTAACCCCACTGCACTCTCTCTACCCCCACCCACCAACCACACTCCCACACTCTCCACCCCCACCCTCCCGCTCACCCCCATTACGTGTGCTGATTGGGTTTTGTATGGGCGGCTTTGTTCTTCATGCTCTTTGCCCCAACCAACTACCACCACCCACCCACCCCATCCCCACTCTCTATAAACCCACCAACTCACCCGCCCCTCTGTCTCTACCCCCACCTGTCCTACCCCCACCCTCTTTACCACCACCCAGCCTACCCACACCCTTTGGACCAATACCCCCACTCCCACTATCCCAATTGCTCCCACCCAGCCCATGCTCTCTCTACCCAAGCCACCCCGGCTACCTTGCTCTTTCTACACCGACCCTACTCCCACTCTCGCTTCCCCACCCATGCACCCTACCACCACTCTCTCTACACCTACCCACCGTACCCCCACTCCCTCAACCCTCACGCACCCACCCTACCCCCAGTCTCTCTACACTCGCCCACCCACCCTACCCCCACTCTCTCTACCCACTTCCACCCACCCTATGCCATTCTCTCTACCCCCACCCACCCATCCTAACCCCACTCTTTCTACCACCAACCCTATCACACAATTTCTACCCCCACCGACCCAAGCCCCACCATCTATACATATAACCCACCCACCTTCTCCAACCCTCTCTACCCCCACCCTATTTCACCCTGTTCACCCTCATTCACCCAATACCCACTATCTCTACCCCCACCAACTCTACCCCCACCTGGTCTACAACCACTCACCCACCCACCCTACCAACAACCTCTCTACCCCATCCACCCTACCCCCACTCTTT
Organism: Ambystoma mexicanum; assembly: GCF_040938575.1. Lineage (NCBI taxonomy): Eukaryota > Metazoa > Chordata > Amphibia > Caudata > Ambystomatidae > Ambystoma > Ambystoma mexicanum. Next base: position 751,764,723 of record NC_090934.1, on the reverse strand, counting down.
AACCCCTCCCACCCACCCTACTCCTGCTCTCCCTGCCCCCACCCTGTCTACCACCACCAACCCAAGCCCCACCCTCTCTACCCCCACCCACCCTACCACCACACTTGCTACCCCCACCCATCCTACCCCCACTCTCTCTACCACCACTACCCTACCCCCACTCTCTCTACCAACACCCACTCACGCTACCTCTGCTCTCTCTACCGCCAAACACCCACCCTACCCCCACTCTCTCTAACCCCACCCACTTTATCCCCATTCTCTCTATACAAACACCCTACCCTGCTCACTCTACAACCATCAATCTCCACTCTCTATACTGCCACTGACCCACCCTACCCCCATTCTCTCTGCCCCATCCATCCACCTTACCTCCACTCTTTCTAAGACACCCACCCACCATCCTTCCACTCTCTCAGCCCCCACCGACCCACCCTACCTCCACTCTCTCAGCCACAACCCACCCACCCTGCCTCCACTCTCAGCCCCCACCCACCCACCGACCACCACCCTCTCTACCAACACCGACCCTACCTCTGCTCTCTCTACCGCCAACCACCCACCCTACCCCCACTCTCTCTATCCCCACCCACTTTATCCCCATTCTCTCTACCCACCCACCCTACCCCGCTCTCTCTACAAACCCACCCAATCCCCACTCTCTTTACCCCCACTGAGGTAGGTGGGGTAGAGAGAGTGGTGGTAGAGTGGGTTGGTGTAGAGAGAGTGGGGGTAGCATGGGTGGGTGGGGTAGAAAGGGTGGGTGGGGGTAGTGAGAGTAGAGTTAGGGTGGGTAGATGAGGGTAGAGAGAGTGGGGGTAGGGTGGGTGGGGTTAGAGAGAGTGGGGTAGGTAGAGTGTTTGGGGTAGTGTGGGTGTTCTAAGAGAGAGTGGAGGTAGGGTGGGTCGGTGGGGGCTGAGAGAGTGGAAGGAGGGTGGGTGGGGGCAGAGAGACCCACCCTACCTCCACTCTCTCTTAGAACACCCACACTAACCCTACTGTCTCTACCCCAAACACTCTACCTACCCCACTCTCTCTAACCCCACCCAACCTACCCTCACTCTCTCTACCCTCAACTACCCACCCTAACTCCACTCTCACTACCCCCACCCACCCTTTCTAACCCACCCACCCATGCTACCCCCACTCTCTCTACACCAACCCACTCTACCGCCACTCTCTCTACCCCACCTACCCTACCCACAGTCTCTCTACCCCCACCCACCCTACCCACACTCTCTCTAACCTGACCCAGCCTCCCGCCACTCTCTCTACCACCACTGACCCTACGCCCACTCTCTCTACCCATAACCAACCTCCTCCACTCACTCTATCCTCACCCACCTTACCCCCACTCTCTCTACCCCCAACCAACCACCTCTCTTTACCCCCACACACCCACTCTGTCCCCACTCTCTCTACCCTTACCCATCCAACTCTCTATACAACCCACCCACGCACCTCACCCCCACTCTCTGCCCCTCTCATCCTTCCTCTTACACTCTCACTTTATGCCTTACCCTCTCACTCTCAACCTTTCTTGCTCATATTTCCTCTTGCTCATCAATGACACCCTGTGTCCATCGTTTCAACCCTTGCTCTATTCTCCTTCCTTCTCATTCTCTTGCACACCTGCACTCCTTATCGCATCCTCCTTTGAAACGTTGCACTCTCCTCCTTGCACCTTGGTGCCTATAAATGCAAAATGCAAAAACAGTAGTAAACATAAAAACTATTGGCTTTGCCATTGCTTGTTTACCTTTTCCACAATGCAATGGAAAAGAAATAGTAAAACAAAGGCAAAATCGCCTTTTCACTTTATCTGTCCCCTACGTTTGTGCAAAAGTAAAAATGCATCTCACAAATAAAGATTGCGTGCTGCATTAGATTGCAATCCTGTGGAATCTGCCAACTTCTACCAGGTGGTAATTTCATGTGCATTTTATAGGAATCCATTGCATTACCGCCATCATTTAAATACATACTGGCACTAATGTAGCCACATTGTCAGAGAGGGAACAACAGGAGGACATGTACAATGTGTCCTGCTCCCCAGATACACTTGATAAATTGAATAAAATCCTGTAGATCGGTAAAAAAGGCAGTAAATTTGTACTTCCTGCCTTTAATTCTAATCAGAACATCCAGCTTACAGCAATTGTGCGCTTGCAAGATAAAAATGCCAAAATGGTCTTTTTCAAATGTAGCACATTTAATGAGTCTGAAGGGCAAGATCAATTCTACAGTAATCCTGGAAGAATTACCAGAAAGTTTCTTGTGAATATTTTCAGGTTACTACTTCAAATGTTAGTTCAGCCACAAATAGGTTTTCGTTTGGGAGACAAGCAAGTCATCCCCATCTCCATCAAATCACTGCACATGGCACTCCAAGAAGTGCAAACAATGTATTTCTATTTTCAGTGCAAAATATAAAGGTTTGTACATGTCCCATTACCCTGTCAGGACCTGCCAGGAGCTAATAGGGCAGAGAGGCATGTTATAGAGCTCTGAGGTGAGAGCAGAAGCATGCACTCCCTGGAAGAGCCCTCATTTTGACCCCTGGACGAACCTTAGATAAATATCTAAATCCATTTAGGAAAATTCAAGTTTTGAAACCTTTTATTGGACTAACTGAAAATATTATGCTGAGATGGTAGTTCCATTAGCGAAAGATTTATCTGGTTTGAAGAGAAACCGGAGTACATCGTTCCATTATGTGAAGAGTCCAATGGATCCCTCAGTGAAACCCTGCCTAAAGTCTCCTATCAGTTGGACAGGGAAAGGCAAACGCTTCCTGATCCTGACCTTGGGGTGGTGACCTGCAGGAGGAGCCCCTGGGAGGAAACAAGGCCAGGGGTGGTGAGGAGATCCCGTGGGATGAGAGACAGTATGTGTTCTTTCAAAGGGAACATCTTTCCAAATTGCCAAAACAGGTAATGGCTCATTGTCATTATAATGTCCCTGAATCACATTTAAGATCCGTGGCTCTGGGCACAAGTACTATAAAACCTGAAGAAGCTTTACCTACAGAAAGACCCTTCAAAGTATTTCAGGATAAACATCCTCCTTACTCCCAAAGGTATACTGGAACGGAATCAAGAAGTATTGCCTTAAATAGACTGTCTTACTCTGTAACTACAAATTTTAATGATTCATCCTTAAATAACTTTAAGGGGAATACATCTACCCTATAAAATCAGAAGCTATTTAAAATAACTAATTTTCTATTTGGGGACTATGAGTCCCATAATCTTATAAATACTGGGATGAGGAAGGGGGATGAAGAGGCATGCAGTATCAGTAGTCAGGCAACTAAGCCTAACAGCCCACACCTGAAGGAACCCGGGAGGCATAAAAGGCACCCTCATGTGTAGGCAATCAGAAGGAGCTGGACTGTGACTGGAGTGTGTGCTGTGGTAGCAGAAGTAGAAAGAAGAGGGCACGAAGCTGGCAAACCAAGCAGAAATGGGAGAACCTGAGGAATGCCAACACGTGGATACAGCAGATTACACCTGAGATGGTCCTGTTCCCCCAAACTCTGAAGTGCAGAGGCTGTGTTGCAAAAGCATGCACAAAGGCTTTCTTTCCCCAAGTGAGCCTAATTGCTGTGGTTGCTGTGCAGGGAATGTGGCGGATACCGAGTCGAGGAGCTGTTATTATGCCATGGGTTCGGAAGCAAGAGGGGCTCCTTAATGAGTGGCCAAATCGGAGACACCTTCAACGAGGAAGTGTGTGGGTCCCTGTGAAGCCAGAAGCATTAGAAGTTGTGGCAGATGCCATGAAAGTTGCGCGACCCACAGAACAAGGATTACAGAAGCCGGTGATTGAAACCTGATGTTATGATTCCTTGCGCGAGCACTGCTGGCAACAGTATCCAGTTTCCTATTCACTCACGTATAGTCAGACGCAAACTGAAGTTGTTCGTTGAAGCTTTAATAAGCAAATAATGGAAAAGTAGCACTTGCGTGTATTGGGTAATTCATTTTTACCCATGTGAAGAGCAAACACTGCTAAAGACCATTGTTAAACCCATAGAGACTGTAAACCTTATAAAAAGTGGTTGTGTGTGCCTAATTGTGCTTTGTAACGGAAGACTGAACTTTATCCTTTACTTTCACGTGGGCATACATTTCTTATTCAAACCTTTAACCTTTGAAAACTACATGAAAAAGGGGTCACTTGTGCCTATTTGTGCTTTCTAAAAGAAGACTGAACTGTATCCTTTACTTTCATGCGGGCATACATTTTCTATACAGACCTTTAACCTTTGAAAAGTACACCAAGTAGTGGTCACGTGTGCCAAATTGTACTTTATAAAGGAAGACTGAACTGCATTCTTTATTTCACGCAGACTTTCTATTCTTATAAAAGAAGTTAAGCAGTTAAACTGTGTTCTACAATAAAAGAGAAGAGCTATCATTGCCCAAGCCAAGAGTCTCTGCATGCTAAGAATTAAAACAACCTTTCTCAGAGCCCAAAGCAATTTATGTATTATTGTGAACCCAATAACAGTTCAACCTGTCCAAAGATACAAGCGTACAAGCATTACCTGGGGCTAAGAGAGTGGCCCCAGAGACAAACAAAAAAGGCAAAGAGGCTGCCCCTTTTAAAGAGAGATATTCAGAGGAAGAGTGCCTTGCCTACTTGAAGGCAGAGTACTATGAGGCAACAGAGACTGTTCTCATGGTAAACTTGAGTCGAAGTGAAGTTGCTGAAGTAGAAGCAGCAGCACTGTAAAGTCATCCTAGCAAATATACCCATTGCGAATCTTATAACTAAATACATACTGTTAACCAAGATCTATGTTTCACTGACAGTTGAAGAAGTTGCATTTCTTGTGAACTATGGCAAGTCTTCTTGGTTTACTAGAAGTGCTGATTAAGCATCGTGGCTGGGATTACCATTGGTGCTGTTATGAGGAAGTGGAAAGTCCATATTTCACCAACGAGAAAAGATTTGCTAGTGATGGAACTTTGGCTAACACAACTTTACCGTCACATTTGAAACATCAAGAACTGATTTGAGACTGTCCTATCTACCAGGATTTCCTTATTCCTTTCTTTGGTTGAACATTAGCAGAATTCACTTTGAATCATGTGGAAGGGAACTCACCCAGGATATTGGAAGGTTATCAAGAAACAGTGAATGTTAAATATGTTATTTGAATTGCCATATATTTTTTCTGTATTTGTTGTTTAGTGTGAGGGCCAGACATCCTGTGTTAGTGTGTTTTCCTTTAGCTTTGGATAGGCAGGGAAATCCTCAGCAGAGTAGGCAAAGTGAGGCATTTTACTTCATTTGTTTCTTTAATAAAATGGCATATTTTTATCAATCATAAAACAGCTGTCCGCCTCGCATTGCTGACCCCTCAAAATTAGCTTTTGAAGTTCCACAGACCGCTTAATCATATGTTGGTCACAAGATAAATGAGCAACAAAGGAAAACACATCTTCTACACAGAGAAAAAGACAAGGGACTCTGCCAGTTTAAACTCCATTGACTGCAGGAAACAGTATGCATGGAATTCAGTCCTGCAGGGCCCCTTTATTTAAAGGGCCATAAATTGGAAATGAAACAGGCACTCAAACAATGGGAGCCAGTTCTCGCAGAGAAATTACATTTCAAGCAGGGCCACGTTGTTCAACCAATGTTTTGCATGTAATGTGTAATGTGTGCAAACGTTTAAGCAGGACGTGTCTAATAAGTGGAACCCAGTGTAAACAAACAGTAATGCTAGTGTAGAGACATTTTAAAATGTTAGATTAAAAGGCACAGTTTGAGAAGGAAAGAATGTGCTTTTACACACCTTCCCTGCGCAGTGCAGTCACAGCAAAATTATTACTAGCTGAGATTGAAATGCCCATCTGACTAAGGAAAACATTGTGCACAATCGTGTTGGGACTAACACATTGTCAGACGTTGCTGCATGTTTCTGCAGCCTCCATGCTCTGCTAGGGTTGTATAATAAGTCATACCGAAAGACTTAGGTCTACCTGCATGCATATGGTGGAACTAATACAAACATATTCCCTAAGCTTCCAAAGTGCTATGTCCAAATGTATCCTAGTTGTGCATCATGTTTGACAGTGCCTCACTGACTCGCATACAAAGTGACAAATACGAAAATATGTTACCACTGTTCGAATGGTGAAGTTTCCACTGTTGGATGGGCATGCCTCTTGTTTGATAATGTGTACCAATCATTGCTGCTCAGACATCTGAAATCACCATACATGACTTCTGTGTCGTTACTCACTCGGGTATGTAAACATTGTGTCTAAAAGTCATATGTGCGAGGCAAGGGAGTTGCTAGGTCTGGAAAAGAACAGGGGCTACACTGATGTTGGAACTGTTGGGACTGGGGGCTAGCTAGTCTTTTGGCTGTTGCTTCTGAGATTCTATCCTGGGCTACAACCAAAAGATCAGGGGCTATAGCCCCCTTAGCCCCCCCAGCAACGCCCCTGGTCAGAGGTAGTAGCAGCAGGCTATCTTCTTCTACTGTTGACGTGGTTGCTTGAAGGTCCCAGGCTCTAAATAAGTTATAGTGTGTCATACATCCTTAGAAATCCTATGTCTTTGTTCAAACCAGCATTTTTCAGGTTGACATTTTTTGAGGGAAAATGTACTTTTTCTTGACATTTTTGGAAACAAGTAGATAGTTGAGATAGGTGTACAGTCTATCCAACATCAGAATACAACACCCCTTACCCCCTGCCTTCTGGCAACGCCCAACTCCTCCCTCCCCTCAACTTGGACTGACGGACCCCTGGGTCTTGGAGTAGACCACCAGATTCCCACACATCCTCAGTGTTAACTTTGGTATTTTGTTAGGAATGGCAACCACGTTTCCTCTATATTCTCCATAGATCTGTCAAGCATGTGTGTTAGCCTCTCCAGCTAGTATATATAGCACACTTTGATCAACCATTCCTTCTTTGTGGGTGTCTCAGCCTTTCTCCAATATTGGGCCTCACAGCCTCTACTGCCAGCAGCAGGGAATGGACCATGTGATCCAGGGCGCATTCTTTCTTGTCCCCCTCCCCAATCCCAAAAAGCACAAACAGTGGTGACCGGGCACCAGTAATCCTTTCCAGGTCTTTGATCTGTGCTACAACCTCCTTCCTAAACCTCTGAATGTGCTTGCATCCCCACCACATGTGCCAGTAATCCCCCACTCTTTGGCATCCACTCCAGCATTTGGGCCTAATATCCTGGAACATTTGGGACAAATATGCTTGGGTGTAGTGCCACCTTTTAAGGAATCTGATGTATTGTGCCTTGTATTGAGTGGCTATCGTGGATTGATAGGCCTTCTTACACATCAGTGACCACAGATCATCCAAAATCTCCATTCCCATATCCCTTCCTCATTGATTGCGGACCCACAAGGGCTCACCTGCGTCAGCCAGCAACAGTTCCCTATACAGTGTTGAGATTAGGCCCCTCAAACCTCTCATGAAGGCTATAGGTTTCTCAGAGAGTTGCACCTCCCTCCGAAGTTTGTTTCCCCACATCCGTCATCACTCCCTTAAACTGGAGGTATAGAAACACTGACAGGGTTTCCCCATTCAGCAGTGGTTCCAACAGTTCCCTCATCATGAATTCCCCATCGGCCCACAACTGGCGCACCCTATCATGGCCCTGCCTCGAAACCAGCCCTGAAATCTCATGGGTTCTTGAATGGGATCCATGATGGGGAGGGGTCCATATGCTGCTAAGGTGGGAGGGCCACGTCGTTAGCCATCTTGTGTCTCCACCCTGCCTCCAGAGGGTGCAAAGCACAGCCAGAACTGGGTGGCTTGTTATCCTCTTTGGGGTCCTGTTCTGGGTTCTATGTCATTTCATCGCCTGTAATTTCAACTCTTGGCATTTAAATGTGCACATTATAATGAACATGTTAATCGAATTATTATTATTTTTTGGGGGGTCCCCCAATCTTCCCCCCACCTATTTTCACCTATTCCTTACCCTCCCAAACCCTTACCTTCCCTTTCCCACCCCCCCAAAAAAAATGTGATGAACATTTTCGGTATAATTTGTTAAATTCCAGTCTTTGAAATTACCGCCGATGAAAGGACGTTGTACCCTGTTCTGTGGAACCCATAACCATTCGCCCAGGGTCACCCGGTCCCGAAGGGAATTTTCTATGAACACCCATTGTTTAGTGTCTTGTGGATCTAGGTAGTTGAGCAGCACCCTTAATTGCACACAATAATAATAATAATAATAATAATAATAATAATAATAATAATAATAATAATAATAATACATTTCTTATATTAATATATCATTTATCATATATCATATATCACATATCATATATAGCGCTACACACCCATAGGTTTCAGAGAATATATTCTCAAGTCTGGGCTGGGAATCCAACCCCCCTTTTTCTTTGGGCAGAAGAAGTGCTTTGTATACTATTCTTGGCTTCTTGCTTTGCCCGAAGAACTTCTTGAGTACTTTGTGAATCCTCAAAAAGAACGCATGTGGGATTTTCACTGGCAGCATTTGAAAACAAGAATACAAATATGGGCAGAATCATCATTTTTATTGTGCTCAGTTTCGCCATCCAGGAGAGTGTTAGTCTATTCCAGCTATCCATTACCAGGTGGAGCTGTTGAGCGGCAGATAGTTAGCCCCAAAAAGGTTTGCCATGTCTTTAGTGATTGCTATCCCCAAATATCTCAACCCCTCTGTCTGAACAGACAGTGGTAATCCCTTCAGAAACTCGATATATGCCTGTGCTAGGTTCCCCACTGGTAAGGCTATGGATTTTGACAGATTAATTTCATAACCGGATAGTCTCCTGTACCGCTGAAGTTTCTCCAGTATTTGTGGTATAGACTCCCTTGGGTTAACCACATACAGCAGCATGTCACCTGCAAAAAAGCACAATAGGAAGTTCTTGTCTTTTATCATTACCTTTATTATCTGGTTGTTAGCTCTGATGCTTGCCGCCAGAGGTTTAATTGTTAAACAATACAGAAGGGGGTAAAGGGGGCACCTCTGCTGCGTGCCTCTCTCCAGCCCAAGGGTTGTGAGTCAAGTCCATTAACCCACATTCTGGCCAACCGGCTCAAGCATGATGCCTTAACCAATGTCATCTCATATCCATGCAAATCCCATTCTCCCTAGGATCATTTCCATAAACGCCCAGCTGACACGGTCAAATGCCTTGTCATTGTCGAACGAGAGCATAACCATACCGGATGCCTCTACAGGAAGCGAGGTGATCATGTTCAATGTTTTTCTGAGGTTATCTGAGCCCTGCCTGTTCAGGATGAACCCCACCCTGTTCTTAACCTCTTTAGGCGTCACCACGATTCAAGGAATGAAATTGGGACATCTGCACTATTTCTAATTCCATTAAATACTTTAACGTGGGAGGGCTCTAGAATGTCTGCATAGTTTTTATAGGAGTCAGCTGAGAAGCCAGTCAAACCCGAGCACTTGCCACCGTTAGGTAGTCCAGCCCTGCTAGATAGCTCTCCACCTCCCCTCTGGGGGCCTTGTCCCCGTTCCCATAGAGGGCCTGATAGTACTCTGCAAACACCAGGATTATGTCCCTCTGTTATTTCTTGAATTCCCCACTCAGGCCCTTGACCTTCTGCACCATTCGTTCAAGACTTTGCTCCCTCAACCTGTGAGCCAGGAAAATTCCCACCTTATCCCCCCTCTCAAAATACTTCTGCTTTGTCAGCTGCATCCTATAGTAGATCCAGTTCATCAGCAGTTTCTGAACCTCCTGCTCTTTCTCCTTTATCTCTGTTATCAACTGCATTGGATGTTGGTCAGACCCCTGTAGTGTCCCCTCTAAAGCAGCTAACTCAGCCTCAGGTTTGGTCTCTAGCAGGCATCTTTCCTTCTTTATTTGTGCACCTTCTGCTGTAAGCAGTCCCCTTATCGTGGCTTTAGCTGCCTCCCAGACAAACCTGGTAACTACCTCCTATTATCAATCATCTTAAGGAATTGGCTGCTTTGCTCCCCATGCTGGTCTCTAAAGAGCCTGTCGGCCAATAAGGTGTCTTTGCAGCACCATCTTGCAGTCCCGGGGGATGGAGGACCCACCCCAATGTTGTAACCACCATGTGGTTATACGTCCACGTTATCCCCTTTACTGTGCTATCTAGTACTAAAAAGGAGAACTCTTGTTCAATAAGGAGATAATCTATTCTGGTGAGTATCACATGTGGGGAAAAGTAGAACATGTAGCCCCCGGGTCGGAGTGAAGATGTCTCCAGGTATTGCACCTCTGACCATCCTTGAGATAGAGCCACAATTCCTCGCTATTCCTATCTCTGCTCCTCTGCTCCCTACCAGACAGAGATGTCCAGTCTTGTGAGGGATCCAAAATCAAATTCAAATCCCTGCCCACTATCATGACCTCCTCACCCATTCATGTATCTCCTTTAGTGCCTCCCTCAGAAAGGGGATCTGGTCATAGTTTGGAGCATACACTGTCGCCAGAGTGACCACCCCCAGTAGGGACCTCTTACAGGGAAAGTTCAGGCCCTTCAAATTCATGAATACCACCCTAATGTTAGTGTTATGCAGCACTATGTTATAGGTGATGGGTATATGTCCTTCTGGCCCTCTGTCCCTTGAGTCCTTTCTTGAAGTCCCATGTCTTTAGCCCAGGGCTTAGTTGCTGCCAGTACCCTGCCCCTCTTTCACCCCTTCACCCACACCAACAACCCCAACTGATTGAATATGTGGGGAATCCGTTGTTTGTTCCCACACCATGAGTTAGCCCTGAAGCCAGGCCACAATGTAGGTCACACACATCCCTCTTCACCCGCTCTATCAATCTCATTGTCTCTTATCGCCCTCTTTTTTAGATCTCAGACCACAACAAATCCTCAGTGTGCCAGTTCTTAACTTCTTCGTGCCGCCCAATAACTCCCCCTCACACTTCCTTAGTCCTCTGATATATTGCCCTTCACGTGTGGGTCTTTGGGGATGGTGTGCTGATCTTGTAGAATGTCCTTGCTCCCGTCACTCTTCCCCTTCTACTCAGCTGAGTAAAAGACCTGCAAAATGTCTCTCTAATTGAGGCCTGGCTTTCATAAACCTTCTTGCCCTCTTTTCTTCTTTAACTCTTGGAGAAGCGTGGGCACTTATTCGGTTTCTCTTAACGCATACTGGTCGTTCGCATCTTCAAACAACACTGAGAAAGGGTGGCCCCACCTGTATCTTATTCCTTCTCCTGACAACCAAATTGTAAAGGGCCTGCATTGTCTCCATTGCTCCAGGATGTAGGAACAGAGGTCTTGAAATATCTTAATTGCAGCACCTTCCAATTCCATATTCCGGCACGCCCTGGCCTTACTCATGATTGCGACTTTGTCTTAAAGTAGTGCCATTTGGATACCACCGACTTCAGACCTTCTACGCCCCTATGGACCCTGTTGAACTTTATGTCTTTAGACAGATCCTCCGCCAACATTTCTGCTATCATCTCCCTGACTCTGTGTTCCAGGCCTTCTAGGGTATCCCCTTGCATTTTCTATGTCATCTATCTTCAGGTGTGTCTATTTCCCCAGCTTGTCATGTTCTTTAATCTTTGATTCCAGCTTTGCTTCGAGGGCATCAACCAAGAGTTGTTTGTGCTGCAGGGATTTCACCCTCTCCTGAATTTTCCCCATCTGGGCCTTCAGTTCTGCCAGTGTCAGTGGGACTTCGGATCTCATGTCCTTTATCTCCACCAAGAAGGACTGAACGTCTGTCTGGAACCCCACCATCTCCGTGTCTCTGTCCCTGGAGGGCGAGGCCATCCTGGGAGTTGTTTTGGGGCACACTGTGCTGCCGCCAGCCAGCTTTATAATAGTTTTTTTCTTTTTTTATAACATGCTTAATACCAGAGAGGTTTCTAAGCGCTGTCCTGGGATTTGAACCTGTGTTGCTCTGTGTCGTCTTGCTTCCAAGATGAGCGTGTTGCCACTGAGCTATACTACCCATGCCTCCCTCACCCGCACAGGGCCTTACAGGCAAGGACACCACTCCCACGCCCTCTCCTGCCTCTGCTCTTTCTCAGGCAAGGTGTTTCAGCCACCCCACCCTCTGTCGTCCTTTCACCAGTGCGTGGTGCATGATCAGGTCTCCTCCTTCCCTTACCAGCCACAAGGTCTTCCTAGATGTCCTTGTTTGGGGTTTTTCAGCACCCCCCCAAGCTTCCTCCATGCTGTCTCACTGGGTTGTTGCACCCCTATCTTTCAGGTCCCTTATTTCTGGCACCTAGGTCCCCCCTCCTCTGGTGCCCCGGGGCCTTTCCAGCTGTTGTAGGGTGCACCACTCCCTTCCCAGGCTCACCAGTCACACCAGCTCACTTCTGTAGCATGTCCGTGGGGTGCTGAAATGTCTCCAGACCTCGTGCGGCTGTCCCCCCACTAGGCGCGTTTTATGGATGCCACTACATGAGCGGACTCTGCCACGGCTTGGCCTCTCCTTCCCTTTGCTGCCAGTCAGGTTCTCACATAGGGCCCTATGCTTCCAAGTGCACTCCTTCGGGCCCAGGCACCAGACATCTCCTCCTCACCCCTTGGGGACACCGCAGGGACTGCTGTTCACCGTTCCTGCATTCCTGGCTGGGCCCCTCTCACAAGCACTGCGTTTTGAGCGGCTTCTGGCCATGTCATGCTGGTCACAAGGCTGTTACGTGTCCCTCCAGGGGCCAGCATAGATTGCTGCTTCTGCTGCTCCCCGGTCACTGCCCCAGGGACTGCTGCTCTCCTCTGTGGTGCTCCCAGGTGGGCCCCTCATATGAGTGCCGCGGTTTACGTGGCTTCACTCACAGCCTTGTCTGTCTGCCTTCACTAGGCTGGCCGAACTGCTCGGTAGGTGTTGCATGCTCATCCGGGTACCGGCATAGCTCGCTGCTTCTGCAGCTCCCCCAGGCGATTTCCCAGGATCTCTGCTGTTCTCCATTCCGGGCACCCCTTCAGGGGCTGTAGCGGGCTACACACTGTGCTGGGGACAAGAGGCGACAGTGTGTGAGCACAAGAGCGAACGTGTTAGATGGCCATCTTCGGCTGTGCCCCCTGGTGGTGTCCCAGGTTGAGAATCTTTAAGTACTTGAACTCTCATGTCCTTCTTTTTGTGGTATTGAAGAGGTCACCTTTCAGTGCCATCACTGACAGGTCGTGAATCGCGTGCCCGTCCTGTGTGAAGTGTCGACCAATTGGTGTTTCTGTTTTGTGGTTTAAGATGGTGTGACTATGCAGGTTTATTATTTGACATAGTTCATTGCAAGTCTCAACAACCTATTTCCCTTGTGGTCATTTCTTGCATTGGAGGAAGTATACAACATTGGACGATTTGCAATTGTATTTCCCTTGTATCAGTAATATTTGGTTCTGTGGGTTGTTTGGTTCGATGGGGTTGGCAGGTTTAGCATCTCCTAGCATTTCATGGGGATGCTTCCTGTTTTCTTTGTTTTTGAGCTGCTAGAAATGTGCTTCCTGTGAGGTGACCGTCTAGATTTTTCCGTAGTTTGTATGCAATTACAGGGGTTTTCTTGATGATGCCCCAATTTGAAATGTATCCCTGAACTAGTTCACTAAGGACTAGTCCACAGCATCCACGTTTCTAATTCTTAAACATCCTTCTAGTAAAGGAACTCTTTCTGTAAAACCATGCTTTCAATCACAAGGCACAACCAAGGCCCCATACTTTACATTTAGTAGCACATGGTAATATTGTAATTAAACAAAAATGCCACATAATGTACATCTTTATGCCTCGATGTTGAAAAGTGAGGCTCTCTTCAGTAATCCAGTGGTAGCAATGATAGCATGAATGTATCACGCTCAGAAAAATAAAGCATAATCAAAAATGGCAAATGACTTGCTAAGCACATTCGGGGGACAAATGAACACAGAAGGAAGGATGGCAATACGAAACGCAACACAACGGTTAAATCCAATTGTGATGACACATAATACTCAGCTTTCTTTCCTGGCTGGTCATTAAAAACGAATTATGTGATAGAGGAACATAATGAAGCATACATTGGTGCATGCATGTCAATTATTGGCTTTGTCATTAATCATTGACATCTTCTAGATGGCCAGAGAAGGGACGTATTACCGTGTGCCCTGAACCTCCTCAGACATCATTTAGCAAGACTTCGGCTATAGAGATAAAGAGGGGACGACTTCAATGACTGAAAAATGAATCCGTAAGGACACTTGGGTAAATCCATACAAATATGCATACAAAGGCTTTTAAAAGTGTTTATGATTGTAGTACAGTGTACACAGCCAGTCTGCCACATGATGTCCTCCTAATGCTGCTTAATCAGTTTCAGGGAGTGAAGGAGCTCCAGTAATTGGAGCATAATGCAGTTATGAATGGGGCGTAATGCTAATTCACAGCTATTGATGTTGGCCAAATTGCATTTATGCTACTGAGCAATGCATGGCATTTTTGACTGCTAAATCTTCTGCTTAGATTTTCCAGAATCTCACTTTGATCTCTATCAGGTTACAGTGCCTAAAGTAAGTGCCAGGAACGAAGCAATATGTCTCTTCTTTTTATGAACACAGGTGCTTGATATATATATGAGTGAGGGAGAGGGTGAGAGAGACATCGAGTGAGACAGAGAGCGAAAAAGAGAGTTCTAGACTGGCATATGATACTTCAGGTACAACTGGTAATACTTATTAAGCACCCAATCAATATTTAACAGGCAATGGGGGGTGGAGGGGCGTATATATATATATATTCAGTGAAAAAACTTTGTTAAAGGGACGTTATGGTTAAGTTGCGCTACTAAAACCTATGAAATTCAGTGAAAAAACTGTGTTAAAGGGACGTTATGGTTAAGTTGCGCTACTAAAAACTTATGAAATTCAGTGAAAAAAACTTTCGTTATGGTTCAAAGTAAAACCGAAAAACCCCTGAAATTCGGCAGTTATGGGAAGATAAGCAACCATAACTCGCGCCACCGTGCACTGCTAACACTAACACCCAGGACATCAAAGATGACATCACAAATGTCATTGATGACATCACTGATGACATCACATGGCTGGCTCTCCCTTTTTTTCCTTTACTGACATATCTAAGCCACATAGTTTTCTTCAGTAACAGTCATGAAGTAAAAATTGAAAAGGTACTATATTTGTAGACTTAGGGTCAAGTCAAATCATATGAAACATATACATAGCGGAAGACACAGGCTTGAAAGAGAGCAATCCTTTCTGTGCATGAAGATAATCATTAGGGTTATCAGCACTTTCTCATAGTTTTATTTTTATTACTCTACCTTCCCTGTATATGCTCATATTTGTATACATTGTACTCACTCTCCTTTCCTTTGGGTGCAGTCACATCATGTGATACACATACATATGGTAAGTAGCAGCTTTGAAACAGAGCAATAGTTTCTCTGCATAAAGACAATCAGTTAGGTTATGAACTCTTTCTGCTACTACTTCTGCTTTTTTGTTTACTTCACTGTCCCTGTATATACTCATATTTGTATGTGTTGTTGTCTCTTTGTGTTTTGTCTGTAATAATTGTGTATTAAGTGGGTTTTATTATCTACTGATTACATGTTTCACAGTACGCAAAACTCTAATAAGAAAGCAGTTATCATTTCACTATTCAACATGGCAAGATTATGAATATGGCACCTTCATCATGTATGCTGCACACACTGTCTATGTTTCTGCATGAGTAGCCTAGTATACTGGATAGAACTTCTTAATAGAATGCTATTTATATCAATGCATTGCTTAATGCACTAATTAGCTCATGATATTTATCCCAATGATCCTTGACAGTTTTTGGTCAGCATTATAAGAATCCCTTGTACAGAGTTTTTATGAAAAGTAAATCCACATGTGATGTCATCATTGATGTCATCAATGACATTTGTGATGTCATCTTTGATGTCCTGGGTGTTAGTGTTAGCAGTGCACGGTGACGCGAGTTATGGTTTCAGGGGTTTTTCGGTTTTACTTTGAACCATAACGTCCCTTTAACAAAGTTTTTTTCACTGAATTTCATAGGTTTTTAGTAGCGCAACTTAACCATAACGTCCCTTTACCAAGGTTTTTTCACTGAATTCCGCGGACATATCGAGAATCTGAGCATGGTGAATGTAAATTTAAATAGTGTGCCCCATTTCCCCTTTGAAGTTGGCTCTGAAAAGAGCTGTTTTTTTTGTTTTTTTTACAGATGCTTGACAGACACCTGTTATTTTGTATTTTTTTCTTGTTTTTTTTCTTACTTTACTCCTAAAATCGTCACATAAACTTCTCCAAAGCAACCCTTACATTCCAAAATAGAAAGGCATTTCCCGTAAAAGATAAAGAGATGCCATCTTCTTTAAAATTAACAGTATTACTGGCATCAATATTCTCATTATTACAGGAGAACATACCAGCTCCAAGCATGAAGGCACACATGCCTCGGTTGATGACACACCTAGCAATGTTTTGCTGAGGACAAAAAACTGAACTATTGTCCCATATTGCCCTAGGTAGTAATCCAGAAAAAATGACTTTCGCATTTGGAAGGATCTTCATTACGGCTTGAACCAAGCGTTCCAAATCAGCCAACAAAGTAGGGGCACTGACGTTGCCCAAATGGAAAGCACCTTAGTGCAAAACTACCACATGCGGACTGTTCATCGTGGCCATAGCCTCACAAACTTGTACAATTCCCTGTACATTGCAATCAGGCACATTGCTCCACACCACCTCCACTCCTTTCACATCAAAGTTCTTTTCAACATGCCTGCATCGAGCGTACTGTTGTAAACCATGCACAAACATATCTCCAAGCACCAACACCCTGACTTTCTCTACTTCTGCCATCTTCACCACACACAGTCTCTTTCAACACAAATCCACAACTTCGACATCTGATTGGCTAATCCGTACAGTCTTCTTTCCATGTTGGATTTGCTGGAAAACCCCGGATGTAGCACGCCCTGTCCACGGACAGCCGCGGTGTCCGCGGACCGCGTAACTCTTCGACACCCCTTCTACCATTTCCACTTTACTCTCTGTGCCATTCCCTCATTGCATACAGCTGAGCAGTCACACAATACGAAGAACGTCCTCAGAACACCCCCATTTTGTTTATTTTCGAACATTTCAGGACAATTATCATTTCATTATTCAACATATTAACATTACAAATATTATACTTTTATCTTGTGCGCTGCACACAATGCTATGTTTCTTTACTTGGAACCATAACGTCCCTTAAACAAACTTTTTTTATTAGCACGCAAACAATATACAAAGATGTAGTGTAAACAGCAAGTTCTCACAGATGGCTTTACACAGAATGTTGCAAAGTAAGCATTTATGCTCGTTCACAGTGAAGGTCAGCTGCTTCCATTTTTTTCCCGCGGCCCGGAGATGCCCATGACTCACAGTATAAGGTTCTATTTTTTTTTACCTTGACAGACAGAGATTGTGCTGAAAGACTTCTTTTGAAGAAGTGTAGCAAAAACGTAAGACACGATAAAGGTGAAATTTCTGAAACGAAACCACTTTTGCATATTATATCACTTTGAGAAAGATCGTTGGCACACGCGGAGTCGTATTTGGGGACTGCACTACACTTGGACAATGGAAAATGCAATTATAATGTAAGTAACCCTTTAGATTATTTTATACCGGAATATAATAAGAATAGCGTAGCATTAAAGCCGGTCAAGTTGTACTTGTTCGTTCAATGTGGCATATTGTTTTCTACCGTGCACTATCACCACCGAATTGATCCCCTGTTGTTTAGAGAGCTCTGAAAAGGCAGATGACACAGGGTGGGTTAATAGAAATAATTTAACCGGTCTGTAGCCGGTCAAGCGCTCTACTCGCTGTGCCACTTCACTGTGGCCGGTCAAGTGGCACAGCGAGTAGAGCGCTCGCTTTGACATCTGTGCACAGCTTGCTAATGCAGGTTTGAATCCCGGCACATCCAAACTCAGCCTTTCATCCTTCCGTGGTCGATAAATGAGCACCACACAC
This sequence comes from Ambystoma mexicanum, assembly GCF_040938575.1. Taxonomy (NCBI): domain Eukaryota; kingdom Metazoa; phylum Chordata; class Amphibia; order Caudata; family Ambystomatidae; genus Ambystoma; species Ambystoma mexicanum. The sequence goes on along the minus strand of NC_090934.1, from coordinate 751,746,733 downwards.
GTGGGTAATAATAAGCAGCGCTGAGATACCTGACGGTTCTTAGCGCTATATAAATGCGAAAATATTATTATTTTATTATTAACATACTCCGTTGCGCTATCTTCGCTAGCAAATAGTTTCACGCCCTAATAAATAAAATGAATATTTTTAATAAAGATCGGCTGGTGAGACTCATTTATGTTTTTTAAAAATGGTATGTTGCCCCATTTTGCCAATGTTACGATTTTCAGACTCCAGCGGATGGATTTTTCAACTGCCAGGTGCAGCTCCATGTAAGCAACTACATGACCCTCACCATTTTATGGGACAATCGCCAAGGACCAATATGCCCTTACGCAGTACTAGCGGCTAGAAGCAACATACCAACCATTATGGTGGTCTAATGCCTTGTTGTTGGAGCAACCTTCCGATTATCAGTGCGACCATTTACTGCTTTTATCATAAACCAACAGCCTATCTACCGCAAAGGAACAGCGCTTTGCTCAACATAAACTTTTGCTGATCGACAGCAGAGACAATTGCAAATCGTTGAATATTCTCTAAACATTTGATGTCAGATAAATGTACTTTACAAAATTTACAATCTTGCTGTTTGCTTTTAAATCACAGTTTCATATTCCGAATTGTGACATGCTGTGTTGTGACATAATGTGTGTTGTCTTCCGGGTTCTGTGTAAAGTCGCGTAGGACTGGAGACGACTGGGCGCGTTTGATGACTCACCCTGTAACGTCACGGAGAGAGGCGGGGAATATGAATGCTTTCATAATGTCAGGCTTAGGGGCGGGAGATATGATTTAGTGTCACAAAAGCAAGTCAGCCAGGTCAATAGCGCCAGTCATAGGATTATCACATATTATAACATGTTGGCGCACACCAGCCTGATTTATCGTTTCTTTAGTGGACAAAAAGTCGGGTGAGGCCCATAGGAAATTGTACTATCAGCGGACAAAAGGAGGGTTCGTAGAACACTTTCAACCTGACAACGAACAATACAAACAACGTTCTCAGAATACACCCATTTTGTGTAATTGCAACCATTTCGGGACACCGCGAGTGTTCTTATAACACATTCAACTTGACAGATTACAATACGGACAGCGTCCTGAGGACACCCCCAGTTTGTGTATTTACGAACATTTAAATACACCGCAAGTGTTTTTAGCTCAATTTTACCTTCCTTGCAAACAAAAAGGACACATACTCCGTCCTCTGAACACCCCACCATTTAGTTTATTTACAAAATGTCAGAACAGCTGTGTTCTCCGCGGACAAATCGAACACAACAAAAGCGTATAGCACATAAAAACAAAACGTTGAACCTATCTCATACTCCCCCACCCTCCCCAAAACATTCTTATACACCAACACACTCCACTAAATACAATTTTTAATCCAAGTTTCACCGCGCTGTCCGCGGTCGTCGGCGAATACAAGATGGCAGGCGCCACAGAAAATCTGACACGCTCCACGCCCCACGCCGTCCAATCAGCGAACACGTTGCATGTCCGCGGACATGACGCAAGCCCATGGGCCAATCGGGGTGCTGTCCGCGGAGCGAACAGAAGTCCGTCCGTGAAGCGAAGCGAACACAGATATCACTAATTTTTTTGCCTTTTTTGCCTTACATTTTGGTCATTTTTAAAAAAGCTACTGGACGGATTTACACCAAATTTGCAAAAGCACGCTTTCGGGACCAAGCCGCCACTCCTGCCGCAAATTTGGTGTAAATCCGTCCAGCTGTTCGGGCTGTAGCCGTGCACAAAGTTTTTCCCCATTATGTCTATAGGAAAAAACAAAAGTTTTAGGACCCCCCTATAACTTTGCCCCCCCTGTACCAAACCTCTCCAAACTTTGCAAAAAAATTCAGACTGGGCCATATCTTTTTCGCTCTCTGTCTCACTCAATGTCTCTCTTGCCCTCTCCCTCACTCTCCCTGCAGGTGAGATTCATGTTGTCAGGTACCCATTTGCCAGAGCCACACCTTGCGTTACTGGTAGTAGCAAAGAAAAAACATATCTCTTGAAGGGTATGCTGTGTTTTTATTATGTTTAAAGGTAGAATAGTGGCAACAGAGACATTCCCTGAGTTGGGGTCTGGCCCGATATATGGAGACATACATTGTCATTGTCATTGTCAATTGTCATTGTGCGTGTCCTTTTGGAATGCCATCATCATACTGAGTGCACAGTGCATATTTGGTGGAAGTTGATGGTGAAGCAGATATTTTTTTTAGAAGGTACATTTTGAAATATGAATTATTGCATGTGTTTAATTTCTGCTGTTGTTTGTTTGGTAAGTTTTGAATGTATTACTCCTGGATTCTGTGTGTGAAGCAGCCTGTTTTACCCTTGGAACATGAGTAAATAGTTTAAACGTAAATTTGGATACAGCCTTATTTGTATTTATAGTTTATTGGCTTGTGGTTTCTTTCACATTCCAATTGAGTCATTACTTAATTCTTTAATGTGTCCTTTTTAGTTTAGGCTTATCGGCCGCTCTTACGCATCACCTGTAGGCCAAACAATTTCATTGCACACAGCTAGGGGGATGACCTCTGATGAGGGACACATTGATTGTGGGTGTTGTGTGGTTATTTACTCACCCATTGACAGCCCATGGCATGCTAATCACTATGGTCATTCCCACACACTACTTGCCCCTCCCTGCCAATAACACATCCTACTGGGATCTGCTTGAGCAAGCTCTGTCAAGCAGTAGCATCAAACGGTGGCCTGCGTGTGTTATTTCTAAGCAGTCTGCTTAATGTCTGAACTTCTGCTGTAAATGTGGTTCTGGTGTAATAAAAATGTCTTAACCACGTTTAGCATCAGTCACTTCATTTATATATGTTCCCTGCACTCAAGTCCTGTTAAAAATAAGCAATGAGAAAGCCAAAAGTTTTGGCTTGTGTAAAGGTATTAGATATGTGGAGAATATGAGGGGATTCCCCCCAGGAACCTGGCCTGGGACCCTTCTCATGTGGCGGCCAGGGGAAGGCAGGCACTCTCTGATCCTGACTTTGGGGGTGGTGAACTGTGGGAGGATCACATGGGGGGAATCAGACCAGGAAGACTTGGAGGAAACCCTTTTTAACTTCCCCGTAACCCTTTTGATGGTCTTTTGCCATTTTAAAGAAGTGAAGAAATATAATTTTCCCAAAATGAACCGCATGTCCCAGAATCCCTCAGGGATTATGAAGAAGAAGAGGGCTGAAGAGGCATGCAGGAATCAAGGTCAGGCAGGCAAGACAAATAGCTTTTGGCAAGGTCAGGCAATTAGTCCTAAGGGCCTGTACCTGAAACCAATTAACCCACATGAGGGACATAAAAGTCTGCAGCAGGGAGGAGCAGTAGAAAGAAGCTGAAACAGGAGCTGGAAGGTCATCAGTAGCAGAAGCAGAAGAAGCTGAGCACGAAGCTGGTAGTTCACAAGGAAGCGTGACCACAGAAAGTATGCTGGAGCAGAGGAATTGGTCCCATGCTCACAAACCCTGTTTGGCTGTGGCAGCATTGGAAGGGACTGGAAGAAACAGGCAGTCTTTCCAGGTGCACCTAATTGCTGTGAATGCAGAGCTGAAGTTGTGCATTCTCACAAGGCCTGTGTGCAGAAGCAAGGAGAGGGAAGCTGGAGATTGGAAGACTCTCCCTTAATGATGCTGGATCGGAGACCCCCGTGCAGCAGAGGGGTGTGCGTCCCAAGAGTGCCTGTAGCAATACCAGGAGAAGAAACCAAGCCGGAAAGCAGGAGCAGCCTGCAGTCGTAATCGTGGAGTCGGAAAAGGAAAGCTCTGTACTCCAAATCAACAGAAATACCTTGCTGGTAACTGTAGTCTGCTTTATTCGCACTTGCCTACACATCCAAGTGAACAAAAGTTGTTGGCAGAAGTGGGAAGACTTTTTAATAAGGCAAATGTGCTTATGTCAACAAGCTGAAGTAACTGCATATAGTGAAAACATCTCTTTTGCCCATTGTTAGAAATCACTTGTTGCTGAGCGGTCGTGTGGCTCCTATTAACGAGAAGAATGTTGCTGGTAAACCTATTGAAGCATTACTGACTTTCCCAAAATGTTACAAGTACAGTTTAAAGAGGCCACACATGAAAAGTGTTTCCCAATACCCTGAAAGCTGAACGCTGACCGAAAGGTGGGAACGCGCATCTTTTGAAGAGTCAGTTCACGATTAAAACGAAATTGCGTGTGCCTAAGTTTGTTTCCATTACGAAACCCACAGCTTGTAAGATATCACACACTGAAGTAGAAGTCGTAGAAGTGGCTAAAGCTAAACAACAAACAATCATTACCCAAGCCCATAGAGTAAACTCTGTTAAAGTAAATCCCACTCATTTAAGAAATATACACCATTATTTTGGAGTCATTGAAGCTGTTGTTACCCGAGAGTCCCCTAATATAAAGGTGACAAGGTTATCCAAAGCTGAAATGCATCTTTGGGGTAAACATTGGAGGGAAATGTGTATATGAAGCTGGGGAAGGGAGCTGGGTACTTGTTAAAAAGAAGCTGATTTAAAATCTGCCTGGCTGAGACTGTTTGAGTGGAGAAGAAATAGTCTGAAAGCTAGAGGCAGATTTTGTGGTAGCTGCAAGACAGAAGGAAAGGCAAATAGGCTGCACTTTCTTGCCTTACTAGAGGCAAGAGTGCCTTGCCAACCTATAGAGGTCCAAGAAGTCTTGTTAAAGTTGCCTAAAGTTGAAGTTGCCGTAACAGCCGTACATTTTCCTAATATTAGAAGTTGTAGAAGCAGCAGTACAACTGTGGTCGTCAACATTCTTGTCAGAATTTTAGCAGTTGAAAGTAGTAGAAGTGGAAGTCAACTGTAGGGAAAGGGATCCTGCTCGCACAATATCAATAGTAGAAAGGGATTGCTGAAGAAGGAGCAAACCTTAAGCAGAAGCATTCTTACAAATTGTATATAAAAGACGCAGCAGAAGTTGAAAGCAGAGGAGTTGATGTAAACAGAAGTGGTACTTTTGTCATCAACTTTACCCCTTCTTTCCTGGAAGGAAGTCATTCAGGAATACCCATTGGTGCCCTTATTTTCTTTGTGGAACTTGGAAAAGGATTATTTTTTATCAAGCAAAGAAGGCAATATTACTTTTTAAGACTTTGTTTAAGACTTTCTTTTCCTTGGAAGAAATTGACTTTGAAACATTCCCGGGGAGCAGGATCTGCCCAGGACCAGTAGAAGTCATCCAAGACACTGGTAAACTTTTTATTTATATTGTTTTCATGTTGCTTTGAATGTTTATGTTGTTTAGTGTGAGGGTTAATTTTGTGAATGCTAGGAGGTTTTCCCACAGATCCCAGACTAGGTAGGGAATCCCCTGGAAGAGTAGGTTTAGCTAGGGTTTATTTTACAATTGTGTGTAAAATAAAATGTTGAATCTTGAGAAAACTAAACACAGTCATGAGTCTCACATTGCTGACCCCTCACAACAGGCACTGCTATCATATGCTCAGATAATCACTCCATTTTCCAAATGTTGACCTTTTATAGCTAATTAGTATCATTATGGCAGTGCTGGGCAAATGCCTATTCCATGCCTACACAGATGCCACAACTGTGGGCTTGCCAATGCTTGTTTATTTTGCCAGGATCCTTAATGGGCAAACACTCTGTAGCAATAAGTACACTGATACTTTAATGACAGGCAAAAGCAATATGAACATTTTGGTATGGAATGTGTAACAATGATTGTGATTGTGTTAATTAATGGAGGTTTTTTAATCAGGTATATTTACATTTGTGGACTTTTGTATGTGTTTAATTGTTTACTTGTTTTTAGTTGCTTAACAACTAGCATACAGATGAATTAATGATAGACTTATCACAATCTAAAAATGTTGGCAGGAAGTGACTGTGTAACTATGATTGGGTTAATTTGTGTGATTTTTGTTATTGGGTATATTTAACTGTGTGGACATTTTTATTTTCTTAATTGTTTTATTTATTGTTAGAATTCTCAGCTGTGTTCACGGCAGTCTGTGGGAGTCCCTACTGGTCTTTCTACACTGTTTTCTCTGTTTGGGCTGAGGAAGAGGAGGATTTTAATCTAAAAGCTCCATGCAACCGCAGCGCACTGCAGAGTCGACAGCTGAGTTCACAGCAGTCTGTAGCAGTCCCTGCTGGTCTTTCTACACTGTTTGCTCTTTTAGAGCTGATGAAGAGGAGGAGTTTTACCTAAAAGCTCTGTGGAAGTGCAGAGTGCTGCAGCTGGGTTCACAGCAGTCTTTGGCAGTCCCTGCTGGTCTTTCTACATTGTTTGCTCTGTTTGAGCTGAGGAAGAGGAGGAGCTGTACCTAAAAGCTGTGTGTGAGCGTGGAGCACTGCAGAGATCCCAGCTGAGTTCACAGCAGTCTTCGGCGGATGAACGCAGACCTTGTAGTGGTCCCTGAGTTTGGGTGAGTTGCACCATCTTCATAGTGGGGATATTGGAGTGTATTTGATTAACAACTCCATCTAGTTAGGTATGACTTATGTACTATAGAGCAAACTTTCCCAGTGGGGGCAAGAGCACAGGTGGACATAATTGCAGCCCCTTGATGTGCACAAAAAAGAAAGACTGATTAAGTCTTGCCATGGTGACCACTTTGGGTTCGTCACCACCGATTTTAAATCAGAATCCTTCTCCATCTATAGGGGAATGAAAGAAGTCGATCAAAACAAAAATTGAAGATAATATTTCGCCCCAGCCTAAAAATAATGACCAAGGAAGACTGACGCAGGAAAGCGATTTGGGGACTTTGCTGCCAACTATTGAAAATCAAATAATAGGGCAGAGGAATATTAATATGGTGACGGTCACAGATGAAAATAAAGTAATATATATATGACTGTTTAGCCCCTCTTCGTGAAATATGCCATTGATCTTTACAGTGGAGGATTTGTCTAAATATGGGACGTTGGAAGATACAGAGGAATCTGAGAATGATGATCAGGCTACAACTGCAAATACATTTCTCGGGAGGCTGCCATCCTGGAGTGAGTCCCATGCAGTTTTTATCACGCTGATGCAAATTTATAAGGATGTTCGAGATGAACTTAAACAGGGCATCTAAATAATATTTGGATTTGGAGGGTTGTCGGAGGTGGCCAGTGTAGAGCTGAGTATTGGTGCGTGTCCCTACGCAGCTCAGAGCTGGTGTGGCTTGACGACCAGACGTTCGCTGGGTCCTTTCCTCGGAAGCTGTGGAGTCTCAGAGCTTCAGAGCGCCGGAGAGTGCGCTTGCTTTGGCTTCCGAGCCATACCGTGCGAGTGTGCACCTGGAGGAGCTGTTGTGCGGAGGAATCGCTGCAGGCGGTTTGCAAGCCGGGCTGTGTGATTTCTGAGCCCTGTGACTCCCTGAGCCCTGAGAGCTGCCGACGAGGAAAGCAGAGACGCCTCTGCATTGCACTGTTCCCTGGGCGAGCGGCCGGCGGGTGGAACGATCACGCCTGAAGAGAGAGACTATCTTGTGGGCAGAAGGTATGAGTGGGGGTTTGGGGTTAAAAAAAAACTGGTGAATAGGTGTCAGGTTATCTACCGGTGTCAGCTGGGAATTAGCTGACTGCCTCCACTTGTCCACGCTACTAGCAGCTCAGTTACGTTCTGCTATGGAACCACTGGGGTGAGCCTCCTTAATGCTCAGAAAAGAGCTGATGATCAGGCACGGGCCTTCACTGACCTTTTTGGCTATATTAGAGCTATTTAGTTGAACCAAGCTTTCATTGGTGTATTAAGCACCATACAGGTGGATTTTTATTGGTGGAGCTAAGGAAATTACTTGGGAGACTGTGGGCTGAATGCCTTTGATCCCATACCTGCGACCCACCGGTTTTCCTACTACCTAATTAGGGATAACTATTGGGGGTGGCTGTTGTTATTCTACACTCTATCACTTTATTACCATTCAGCTTCATATAGCAACTGGAGTAGTGGACAGCGGAGGTTGTTATAATAAGTATTGGTGGAAAGTAACATTCTAAACATTACCCAGCCTCTCTGGTGGCGGCTGGGATTGAAATGCCACCAGGAAGAGGGGCTTTTAAGAACCGATATTGCCTCCGTAACTCAAGAACACAGCTCGATAAGGAGAGCGTTGAAGAGATAACCATGGTGAATAAGCCCAAGACTAAAAAGAAAAATAGAAAACCTGTGGTAACAGGCCAAGGTACAATAACAGGTTTTTTTTCCACCTAATCCTCCAGCGGACATCAACTTAACAATAATTGAGGAAGGTGAGGTGCCTGAATCTAGAAGCAGCATTCTAATGTGTTCAACTAACTATGAGGATATCGACAACAACTCCTTGCTGGAGCTGTGCTTAAGTAAGAAAATGGAGGACTGCATCAGACAGCAAGTTCCACGTGCGTGTCACCTGGTTTACCTATACTTACAGAGAGTACTGGGAGATTATCTGCTTCCCTGAACCTTTTGATGACCTCCATGGAGGACACGCCAGATAAAGAAACAGAAGACCTAGGCTGTCATATAAGTATGACAAATGAGATCGCTGAGCTTTAGTCCTCAGTAGCTGCATTGCAATTTGCACTCAAGATTCTTTTACAAATGTCTGGACGCATTTTGCCCAACACTAATACTTTGACTGCGACACAAGAGCTTAATGTAAAAGAAAGAGAAGCGACTGAAGCCAACCTTGCGGAAGCAATACAGATTTCCAAAGAATATTAGGAACAATTAGACAAAGAGATGGAGATAATAATTCCTGAAGAGCAGGAGGAACAACTAGACAAAGAGACAGAGACACACCATGAACACAGCTCGCATGTCTTCTTCTCGCGGAAGCAGCAGAGATTGGCAAAGAAAGCTCAAAAGCTTATTAAATTGAACACTCAACCTGTATTGGTAGAAGATTCACCTATTTCCGAGCTGCGTTAAAAAAAAGCAAGGAAAAGAGCGGCCAAATCTAGGAATAAGAATCTACCAGCTAAGGGTCAACTAACTAGCTGGCTTCTTAAGGAACAAGAAATGATGAAAGCGGTGGACGAAGAAGAGGAAGCTTTGGAGATTGTTGATCAGGAAGAAGACATAAGAGAAATAGGCTCGCCTGAACAACCTGTGAAAACTTTGTACGAGAAAGGAAAAGTAATGAGAACACCGTCAAAGTCGGTTGAAGATCGGGAAGATCCATCAGATAACAGGGTGTGCCTGATAAAGAACGTATACCAAAGTGGTAAAAATAAATGGCTAACACGCTCGGAGCTACTAGCTAGGCTTAATTATGTTCCCCAACTTCGAGTTCTTACATCTGAAGACTTCCTGTTCGTCGAGCCGCTAAATGGCCCTAATCCCAATGTCTCTGGGCTACATTGTACATTTTTAGCAACAGCAAAGATTATTAGAAAATACAAAGAAGATTTGAGAACAATGGACATCGATATTGATGTGGACTTGAATGTTCAAGAAAAACGTATTATCCCAGAAAGTGAAACAGGCAGCGTCAAGGACATGGAAGGAAAGAAACTTGAACTTGCTGATGCGCAGCTAGTCTTAAAATGGTTGTTGGAGTCATTGCCGGGGGTTTTAGCGAACCATTGAGATTTTACTGTTCTGTCTTGAAACTGTCGTGGTTTTACGCATTTATTAAGAACTGAGGGGTCTACCGCTCTATTGGCAAATTGTAGCTGCTTTTGGCTACAAGAGACATGGGCAGTTGACCCCTTGTTATTAGATGGTTTTGTTTTTCATCAAGCTTTCGCTAAAAGGGGTACAAGAGGTCGTCCTTATGGGGGATTACTTATAGAGGTGGCAAATGCATTGGTCTCCAAAACGGCTTTATGGTCACCTAGACGATTACCTTATTGCGGTTGAATTGGAGTTGGGGAGAGAGAGTAGCCTTGAATGATTTCTACTCATAAGTCTCTATAACCCTCCGGTTGCTGCATTTAGGGATAAAATCCAGGATGCGCTCCATGAGCTAATGACAACCTGGATGTTGAAATCGGGGAACTCAGCAGTAATTGTCTAGGGGGATTTCAAGTGCCGTTTGAAGGGTGAGGGAGGTGTTACGCAGTATCCTTAATTAAAGGAGAAATGTACTATGACACATGCGAAAAAGAGTGTGGAGGGACAGGGTTGGATTCGCCTGTTTGACTGTTGGGAACTAGAAATGATTAATGGATGTACTGTTAGTGACTCCCCAGGTAAACACACATGGTCCAATGGTGTTTCCTCGAGCACGTTGGACTATATCTTTTTGAGCCCAGTACTGTTACAACAGGTGATATGGAAGTGATTAGCAACAATTGGAGTGATCACGCAATCCTTGGGTGCGTACTCAATATCCCTAGGGACTCTATTACACAATCCAACATGGGAAAAATTAAGGTAAACAATGCTGGAACACGAATAAGTTGGTCAGATAAGAACATAAGTTTAGCAACTGAATCCTTGATCCACCTTGATATCCTGAACTCTTTGGACTTCAAGGGTATGTCCATTAATGCTATCGAAGATTGGATATTGGCCTTCTCCGGTAAACACGCTGCTAGCCCCATGGGGGTAATGCGAAAAACAGAAGGCAATACGCGACCCGTTAATAAAGAAATAAGGGACACTAAGAGGGATTTTAGAGCCGAGCTTCGAAGAACGAAGGCTATGAAATTACCTATGCCACAATATGGTGAATTGACTAGGAAAATAAAAAAACAGATATAGGATAACTATTAAGAATATTAAAAAGGCTGAGAGCATCTGCTCATACCAACAATTGGTTCAGACGATTGGTTCTAGACACTTGCGTAACATTTGGGCGCTTTTAAGCGAGGCTAAGGCGAAGAGCAAAGGCCAACTAGTCAATCCTATAAGTGGAGCAGTATGGGTAAAATTTCTAGAAACCCGTAACTTAAAAAGTCAGGTAGATGAATATATGCCAGCAAGACGGACTCCATCCTAGCCTCCCTTTGATGTATCGCATGAGGCGATACTTAGCAAAATCAAAGAGCTGAAAGTTTCAAGAGCCCCTGGTCCTAACAGATTGTCTAATGCCGTCATTGAGAACCATCCTGACTTTTGGGCTATCCTGGTTACTATCTTGTTTAAGAAGATCTTGGTCCTAGGGAAAATACCTCATACTTGGCAAGCAGCGATCCTGATCCCTATTTATAAAAAGGGAAATCGACTAGAACCTTACAATTACAGGTTATTGTCTATGTTAGACATCACTGGAAAACTGTTTGCTTCATTATTGCTTAGTGAAATCCAGAAGTGGGTAGATGAAGCTAACATTCTGTGTAAATTTCAGAGTGGATTCCGACGGGACTATTCTACTACCCATAATCTGATAGTTAAGAATATACTACGCACTAGAGCAAGTATTAAGGGCAGCTACCACTTTATGCATTTTATATTGATTTTAGGGCGGCGTTTGACTCTATCCCTAGAGATCGGTTATGGGCGAAACTTGAAGGCATGGGCTGCCCTGAAAGTCTACTCTATTATCTTAGACTTTTGCACCTAAACAACTCAGTCCGACTTAAATTAGATCAGGAAGGACATCTGACTAATAGGTTGTTGCAGAACAGGGGGGTGAAGCAGGGGTGTGTCATGGCACCATTAGTCTATAATTGTATGTCTATGACATACCAATAGTACTAGCGACTGTGAAAAATTGTCCCCCTAAAGTTGGAGAATCCCCTTGTGTGGTTCTAGCCTATGCAGGCGACCTGGTTATATTAGACAACACCATAGGCGGATTACGGAGGTCGGCCATGGCACTATGGGAATATGTCAGTAATAATGGTTTGACCATTAATTTAGAGAAAACTAAAGTACTGAGATATACCCATAAAAGAGTTACCCGGGTCATTCTTGTGGTGGGCAATACTACTATTCTTTATGCTCCTTCGTATTGTTATCTAGGGGTAGAATTTGAACCATATGGGGATTACAAAACCTGCAGGCAAACACGTACCATCAGAGCTGCCCAAGTCACAGCCCTAATGGCCAATTTTACTCATAAGCAGGGTGGCTTTACGCTGTGGCCAACACGACAATTATATGTTCAAGTGTTCATTCCCATGATTACCTATGGACGGGAGGCTTTGTTAACTTTCGATCTGACTTGGTTACAAGTTATTGAAGGTAAATTCTGGCGACGGATATTGGGGTTGCCCCCCAGAGTGCCGATGGCTCTTATAAGATTAGAATTAGGACTCCCCTCTTTAAAAGCAGTGGTGTTAAAAAAGCGAGCTGTGTTGTTTCTATGAATGATGAGTGCTACCTCTAATTCCCTATTAACTGCAGTCCACCAGGAATTAAATAAAAGCTATATCATTGGTAAATTATTTGAACCCATGACGAAATATCTAGTGGAGATAGGTTGGAACCATACAGGAGCCAGTTTCTCAAAGCCTGTTACTAATGCACTTGGAAAGAGAGTTGCTCTGTGGGACTGGCTTGAGAACTTTGCTAATTTAAGTACACTGAAGAGTTATCAATTTGTTCAAAATAGAAACTATACCTTTATGCTACCACAGACTTATTTGAATCTTTGCCCATCTAAAAGACTTAGACGATTCATCATTCTTCTTAGAATGGAACAGTTACCAACTATGATGATCTTGGGGAGCAGATCAAAGATTCCTATAAAGGATCGTGTTTGCCGTCTCTGCAAACAAATGGACAAACTGGAGACAGCTAGACATCTATTAACTGATTGCCAAGAAATGGCCAATACCATTCATTTGTTACTTGGTAAGTATGTTCATAACCTGGAAACTTTGAAAGATATGCCCTTCTGGTGTTACTGTACAAACTCGGGGAATATGAGCCTATTAATTGCCCTTTATAATGTCTGGCTAAAGGTGGAATTTAAGGTAGACATGCTAAAACGAGTTACTGATAAGAAGGAGATAAATCTGATCAGTTTAGGGGAAGAGAGCTGGAATTGTGATAATGCTTGAGTTGCTATGTGTATATAGGCTGGTGGCCGAGTGTGAAGCTAAGTGGCCATTCAGTAGATGTAGGATTTTTTCTTTTAAGTATTATGTGAGTTATTGATTTGTTGTATTTGTTTTATGTAATTGTTAAATATATTGTATAATTTTTTTTGCCTTTTGTTTAATATGTGTAAAGTTTGAGTTTTTCTCAGACTAAATCACATTAAATAAATAAAAAATAATAATATTTTTGTGGCTATGGAGACAATGGAAAAGATGTGGAAAGTAGATGGGGTGTCAATGAACATTCTGGGACTACCCCGCAGGATGACCCTCAGGAACAGCTGAATGAGACCACTGTTGCTTGTGTGGGGAGTCTGAACCTAAAAAATGGTCATCCAAAGGTTGTGGAAATAAAAGATCTTTCGCCAGTCAGCAACCCAGATAACCCTAAAAGCAAAAAGGGAAGAAAGTCAAAACACAAGAAAAAGGGAAAGCAGGGGTGTGCAAGGTCATCAAGTCTACTCTTCCACATGGTAAAAAGCAAACAGATTTAGAACATTTAAAAAAAAAACAAATGCTAATGGAGGATTATTTTAAGGAAGATGAGGAACATGTGGAATCAAATATAGCATTTCTCTATTGACATTTGATGGTTTATCGATTATTCAGACGATGGGGGACAGAGTACTGATCACATCTACGCCAGTAAGAGAGTGGAACGAGGATAAGAATTAAAATAATGGGGCACCAAAAGTATGGGGTATGGCTAACCATAAGTTTAACCTGTGGAGTAGTCGCCAACTGAAAGATATGTTTAAGGAAAACATGGCTGCCGCTGACCCCCCGGTGAAGAAGACAAAAAGGAAGACAGTTGATTGCCAGACTGATGTCCCCTTGATAAATGAGGCACCAAATGGGATGAATCATTTGAAACAACATAATAATTGTGAGCAAATGAAGAAAGGTGAAGGATTATGACAAGTGGGCAGTCAAAGGACAACAAAACTGCTCTCGGAGTACCTTTTTCAGATTGATGGGCCGGAATTTTAAATGTGTCAAGGGTATTATCCCATTTTTATAAAACACCCAACCTCAGGTTGATAACTACTAAAGATATAGGGGTTGTGAAGTTCATAGATCCAGGAAGGAATGACCGTGTGTCCCTAGCTATACCCTTAAGGATAGTCCAGAAAGTGTTGCTCAAAGAAGTAAACTCTCTGCATCAGTTAGGATATGACTTGCCCCCTTATGAGGAACAAGGCAAAAATAATTTCGATGAAAAGGCTATTAAAAAGGAGGAGCAGTATATAATAAGAGAGTGAATGAGGAAAAAGAAGTGAACACTAATGGAGAGGTGAAGGATGGGAATGGCTTGGGACCTCAACAAATAAGCCCTCTGAATGTAAATTAATGGAGATGGTTGGCATTGAAGCTTAAAGAGCCTATTAATCAGCTAAAACAATTGAAATGTCACCTTTAGCGTAAATGAGTGCCTCTCCTGGAATGTGCATGGACACTGTGAACTAATGAACAATGGGGATTTATGCACATTCTTGCGATTTCACACAGTACTTCTGCTACAAGAGGCGTGGCCGGTTTCTTGTCCAGTATTGCAAGGTTATGGGGGATGACCCTCTGGGGGTCTTTTAATAGCAATCCAAAATGATGCTGGTTATGAAATATTAAAGCAACTTAATATAGAAAGAGGAATGATTGCATTTATTTTGAAGGCTAAGCATAATGGAGAAATGCCACACCTTTTGGTTGTGAATATTTATTGTCAAAGTGTACCTACTGTGAGAAACTAGAAGGTGTCTCACCCAATAGTACCCAGGGATCTGTCATCCAGGTGGCCAGGACACGGCCATCGCTTTTGGATCCAATTCCTGGGGGTGGACCAGTGCCAGAGGATCACCTGGGTGAGGAGTCTTCGGGGAGTGGGAGTGGGAGTGGGACACCGGATGGTGAGATGTGTTATCCCCCCTTCCCTTTCACACCTTCCCCCATCCTACTAGGTAGAATATTTAGGAACTCAACCCTCCGTTTTACAACACAAACGCTCTCTCGCAGACAGCTTGCTATGAGAGAAGATGGACTAACACAAAAGCCCTATACCTGACATTTCCCAATACAATGGTCAGGCAAGATCAGGCAATTACTGACCATCACCACACCTGACTTCCATTACACTAGGCAACATGGATAGAAGGCGGAGCACAAGAGCACACTTTGAGCGAGGCACAGCACACGAGGAAACAGCAGTTCCAAGAAGGCAGTTTAACAAGAGGAGAAAGACAGCGAAACAGAAGGGGATCGTAAGGAGGGAAGGGCCTTTGACCTTTTTGACAAGGAACTGTTACTTTCACAAAGCCTTAATAATAGAAAGTATAAGACCAGGAAAACAGGCTGAGAAATCCTGCATTGTGTGTCAGAGGTACCCAGGGCTCTCCTGCGTCGATAATCCAGGTGGGGAGAATCGCCAGCTGCCGTGGTACTGTCCTTGGCTCCATCAACAAAGCAACGTCAGTGAAATCAACCCAGACAGTGAGTTGGGGAGACTGATACAAGACCAGTCTGTGTTGAATCCAAGGTTGCCAGCAGCAACATTGTATGGCGAGTGCTGGAACGAACATTGTTTGAAACTCGTGTGACAACCATCGCAAGTAAAATTGAACTGCAGATGAGTGAGTGAACTTTGAAACCAAGATACGATACGAACGGATCAAGCAAAAATCCTGTGCATAATGGAATGTCTTTGATGTTGATACAGAAAAGAAATTTTATGGCAATGTAGATAATGTTGGTCCGAGCCGAGCAGAGGGGGATCAATTCAAACCTTTGGATTAAAGCAAGTTTGTGTTAAAGAAGATAAACTGGCCTGAGCCAATGGGAGATTGATTGAAGATTTAGTATTAAAGTGGATTTGAGCCTGGCAGAGGGGAATCCGGGGTGAAAAGTGAATCACCCGAGAAATTGTATACGTGAAAATCCTGAGAACATTAAGCTAAAGTGGAACTGAGCCCGGCGGAAGGGAATTGAGTTGAATTGAATTTATTTTTTGTAATGTGCCAACATGCCCATAGGCCTCAGAGTGCAACATAAAACACTCAAACAATACACAAAAGGCAGTAATATACAGAATCCATAAATAATAAAACAGGCACAGAAATCAACAAGTATCTTCAAGTCCGGTGATACTCTTGACAAGTCATTACAGATGGCCAAATAAGATGGCAGGTTACTTGAGCCGCAACCCACCAGTATATACTCCCTGCCGGCCTGAGTGCACCATTGATTGATCTTCATTCTACAAATAAATTGCAAATCTGTCAGTCTCACTACACCCAGCAATTGAGGGTATACAGGTTTTACCAATGCATACATTTCTGGGGGTGAGCAATACTTTTGTTGTGGATTATGTGCAGGGGCATAACCAGCTTCTCCTTTCCCAATCCACTGATGTAACAAAGATGGTTGAGTAAGATTTCCAATTGCAGTGGAAGTATGAGGGGCCAGAACTTGCGGAACAGGCAGTCGATTTAATGGTTCCAACGTGTTTTTATACGCAGGCTGTTTGGTGTTTTCCAAATCGGCAGTTGTTTGGCAAAACCATCCCTAATATTCCCTAGAGTGCCATTCTTTCCACCTACGGCAGAATGATGTATTCCCACAGTGGGGATACAGCAGGTGGTACCTTGGGATGTTTGCATAGTCTGGCTTATGTCAGTTTGATTGAACTGATCCTTGTTGTCTATAGGTTGGTCCCATTGGCAGAATTGATCTGCTTTTGCGGGCTGATGTTGTGCAGCCAGATCATACATTACATCTATCCAATAGCAGAATTCTGTGAAAGTTTTAGACGAGTGAAGCTCTTCAATTAACCTATCCTTGATTGATAGCCATTGTGTATGGATGCTGGGATCAAATTGGGAAGTTTGTTCACCACTTCCCTCCAATGGGCTGGAAGAGGATTGCATAGAAGGTTCCACAGTAGCTGTACTTTTAGATTGCAGTGTTGGTTTATTAGAATATAGGGTTCCATGTGATTTCATCACCTGCTTTTACATCGCCAGGCTTTTAAACGTGCACATTCCATCGAATGTGTTCATTGTTTTTTTTCCAACCCCCCACCCACACTTATTTTTTAATATTGCCCACCCGCCCAAACCCTTATTTGCCCTTTCCCACCCCCCTAAAAAATTAGATGAGCACATTCGATGTAATGCGCACGTTTTAAAGCCTGGCGATGTAAAAGCAGGTGATGAAAGGACGTTGTACCGAATAGAGATCATCTAATTTGGCTTTATTCATACCAATGGTGTCCAAAACATCAGGACTTTTGGAATAGTTATCATTGGGAGCCTTCTTAGGCAAGCATTACCTCTCTTCTATATCAGAAAACAGCTTAGTAGGTAATTTCCCAGTGTCTGGTACAATAGGCTGATAACAACCAGGGACATCAACAGGGAGCCCAGATCTCATATTCTCTAATCTTCTCTTCCTTCGGACACTTAAAGCCATAACTTCCGTTGGTCGGCTGGTATTAGGCAGGGGTAGGGGGGACAAACATGTAGTCATAGGCCGTCGAGGAACTTTGTTGGCTTTGCAAACTTGACTTCTAGTAGTAGACATGGCTACAAAAAAGCCAGCAGGGAGCTAGCTCAGCTCAATAGGGTGTCAGCTCTGTGTCTAGTCAAATGGTCAACAGAAAGATGGTCGACAGACAAATGGTCGACACAATTTGGTGAACAGGACAAATGATCACATTTTTTTTTAAAGTTATATATATATTTTAGGTTTTCGTTTAGGGAAAAAAGGTGTTTTTAGCAAAAAAAAAGGGGGTTGGGGGACCCCCCCAAAAAAAAAAAAAAAATGTGAAAATACACAAATTCGACCAATTGACCTGTCGACCTTTTGGTGTCGACCATTTGTCCTGTCGACCATTTAAATTCGACCAGTTGACCTACAACCCGTCAGCTCAATAAGCCAAGAATAGACGTAAATAGCTCTTAAAGAAAAAAGCCCTGAGCACGTCTTTCATAGCATCATCCATCCCGCTCCTACTCTCACTCCTGAGGGCTGAGCGTATAACTCTCCAATACTCCCCCTAATGAGTAGCGGCACTAGGCAGAGCCAGCCTAGGCAAGAATAGAAATGCACTTAGTGCAAAAGAATCAGAACAAGAAATTCCAGCAAACACAAAAAAACCTCACCAACCGTAACTGTAGGCCAGCACTTACAGCCCTTACCAAAGGGAAAAATGGAGCTACAGAATCATCCGAAGTGGCTCAAGGGAATAAGGTGCACAGTGAAGCAAACATCGCCCCACCTCTCCTCGTTGAGCTTCACTGCTCCAAGTACGAGGGGCATCCGTCCCCAAGGGATCATGCTTGGGTCATGTTCGAGTAGCAATAGCAGGGAGCGGAAAACCCTCACCACCAACTGACAGGCCACCCAGCTACTAGCCCGACAAGCCACACCGGAGCACACACACTTTCTTGTGTGTGCACACCGGATGCTTGCATTAGAAGGAGGATTGCTTCTCTGTGCTTTCTGAGGTGAACAGTAAATCACCTAAGAAAATGATGTATACATGAAACCTAAGGAGAAAGGAACTTTGTTGTTTGTCGTGTTACATCAGGCCCTCTGGAAAAGAGACTTTGAATGGCAAAGAGACTTTGGCACAGAAGGCCATGATGTTGAAGTTTTAAACTGCACCCTCGTGGTAGAGAAGCCAGAGGCTTTGGTAGGCTCGAGTGTGCCACCTTGTCCCTTGCTGAAAACGTGGGGAAGGGAAGATAATGGCTTGAATATACAGACACATCATTTCTTGAACACTTTTCATTTACATAACATTGTTTTCCACACTATTTGTATTTAGAGGTAAGGATTGGCAATATGTTTATTAGTATAGGCCCTTTTTGACATCACTAGGACTGCGTTATTATTATTTGATGGTCGTAGCTTGCTCCCATCTTTAGATTTAGGATTAGATAGGCGTTTTCAAACCCAATTGAAGTTCAATAAACACCCTTGAACTGTGGTCACCTGTGTCTGTCTTACTGTTGATACCATGCCTTCCTTACAATACTGACCTTGACATTTATTTAGAAAATCTTGCGATACTGCTAGAAGAATGGTATCATACATTTCCAGGCAGACAAGTTATTGTAGCAAGAGATTTGAACTCCTACTGTGGAGGGAATGGAATTGGAGATAGGGAAGTGAGAGGGGTGTGTGCCCCGTATGATGGTCCAAATAAAGTTAAGTATGGTATATGGTGGAGGAAAACAGCAGAAGATTGGGGGCTCTTTATGCTAAACGATCAGCTGGAGGGAATTTTAGAAACTCACCCAAAATGGAAAAAAGGGTTGTCAGCTTTTTGTTTGTTACAAAGGGACTGTTCTCCACTGTGGGAATTTTTTGCATCAAAGATATCAACTTGAGCAACCATAACATGCTCATTGTAAAGTTTATAGTTGATCAGAGAGTCAGGTTAGTTAGCGGAGTAGAACCACTAGTGGTTAATAGTAGTGGCAACAGACTCAAATGGAATGAGAAAAACATTGCCCTCTTTAATGAACAAATAAAGTTTACTTTTGTGAATACTACTTTGGAGCAGAAGCTCTGCCTATATTCTGTAAACAACATATATACACTGTTGCAAAAAGCAATCTCATCATTAGTTTGGGGCATGGTAAGACCTCTCAGAGGGGTAAGACATAGACATGCCTTTGATAAGGTAGTTCAGGAAAGGAAAAAGAAAAGTTGAAAGAATATAAGAGACATTAAGAAGAGAAACCTTGATGTTTGCAATATGAGGATTTCCATTAGGAAAGAAAAACATTTGGCTGAAAGCCCATAGATATCAACTTATGCAACAAGATGGTAAGAAGATGGTTGCCCTTGTTGTGTAGAAAAAGGAGGCTAATTATTGGGAAGTGGTAAATGCCATGGAATTTAGGCAGGACTATGTGCAGGCGAACCCCCTCTCAGAGGAGGTGGGAGTTCAACCCTTTACAGAACTTTATGGAAAGAATGTACGAGATGTGGATCAATTGGGGGTTGGTGAAGATTTGCAGTAGGTCTTAGAATTCACAGTAGACGATATAGAAAGAATCATAAGGAGGATTAGTGGCTCCAAAGCTTACAGCCCCAATCAACTGTCTAATAAAATCTTTAAACAGCGTCCAGAGATGTGGGCTGTCATATTACATACTCTGTTTTCTGATGTAACTTTTAATAGAAAGACCCCCTTTTTGTGGAAAAATGCAGACATCCCTATTTTTAATAAAGGCAATAGGATGTTGCTGATACACTATAGGCCTATTACCTTAATTGATTCTGATTGTAAGGTCTTTACAGCAATCATTTTAGAAAGACTGGAAGACTGGGCACATGAAAATGGGATTTTAAGCCAATTCCAAACGGGTTTTAGAAGACACATGGGAACAGACTGTAATGTTTTTTTTATGAGCTGTATTCAAAATTTGGCTTGAGGCAAAGAAGTGATGCCCACATATAGTATCATTGGATCTCCTACTAGATAGAAAAATATTGTGGTTGACATAGCAAAAATGGGGAGTACCTTGTGGATTACTTAAGATTTAAATGTATTTGCACGCAAAAACTACAATTCGAGACTAGCTGGGGCTTGCAACAGGGATGTCTTTTAGCACCCTGCCTTTCTAATTTATATGTTGCAGACATAGTGGAAGCCCCGTAGAAAGCCTCTTTTCTTATGCCAACAATTTTATTCTATTGGATAAAACCCCAATTGGGCTCCAACGTATGATTAAGGCCTTTGAACAATGTATGTGTGTACATACATTGAAGGTTAACCCATTGAAAACAAAAGTAATGAGATTTTACAGCCAATAGAACAAATCTAGATTTGCATGGTTCGTTGATGGAGTGTGACTGGAGATTACTAATAGCATGGTATGTTTGGGATTACCAATTTTGGCTAATCCCAATAAGGCTCTCTATCGTGAATCATTAAAAAAGAAAGCAATTTTGAAGGCAGCAAAGATGAGGACTATCGAAAAAAAAGTTTGGTAAATTCTCTCTAGCTCCCGTAAAAATAAAATTCTACAAAGGGAAAGTGGTCCCTAAATTAATTTATGATATGGAGGTGCTGCTCATTGTGTGGCAAATTAACTAGATTGTTATGGGTTATTAATCAGGAAAAAAGTGTTATACTGCCTACCAAAATGTGCCCCGGTGGCTATTCAACATGAGTTGAGCTTGCATTCCTTGAGAAGCAGAGTTTTATGGAAGAAATTGGCTTTATTGCAGAGGTTCTTATTCACAACATCAGAATCAATGTATTCACTTATAGGAAAGCAAATATCTTTAGAGATGGTTTTACAAAGGTAGCGGGCGCCCCTCTCTCGCAAGAACAGACATGATAACCTGTTCAGTGGTTATTAACCACTTGAGAGTTCGCAGCCACTGCTTTTACTCACTGTGCCTTTCACAGATGGGAAAGAGGGGCGCCCGCTACCTTTGCAAAACTATTTTTCAAGGAACCTGGGATTGGTAACCCTAGGTCTCCTGGGGGCAACCAGACGTGGTCTCCCTCTCACTGTGCTTAGAGAGGCATCAGCTTCACCTCACTGATGATCCCCAACAAGGGTGAAACACGTGTATGGGGTTGCTGGTGGTACTCTCGTTCAGGTTGGAATTGCCATTGCATTTCGGTGCTGGACTGCCCCTGGGCAGGACAAAGACTGATATGCAAATGGATATTTCCCATCTGTGAAAGGCACAGTGAGTAAAAGCAGTGGCTGCGAACTCTCAAGTGGTTAATAACCACTGAACAGGTTATCAAGTCTGTTCTTTCGAGAGAGGGGCGCCCGCTACCTTTGCAAAACTATTTTTCAAGGAACCTGGGATTGGTAACCCTAGGTCTCCTGGGGGCAACCAGACGTGGTCTCCCTCTCACTGTGCTTAGAGAGGCATCAGCTTCACTTCACTGATGATCCCCAACAAGGGTGAAACACGTGTATGGGGTTGCTGGTGGTACTCTCGTTCAGGTTGGAATTGCCATTGCATTTCGGTGCTGGATTGCCCCTGGGCAGGACAAAGACTGATATGCAAATGGATATTTCCCATCTGTGAAAGGCACAGTGAGTAAAAGCAGTGGCTGCGAACTCTCAAGTGGTTAATAACCACTGAACAGGTTATCAAGTCTGTTCTTTCGAGAGAGGGGCGCCCGCTACCTTTGCAAAACTATTTTTCAAGGAACCTGGGATTGGTAACCCTAGGTCTCCTGGGGGCAACCAGACGTGGTCTCCCTCTCACTGTGCTTAGAGAGGCATCAGCTTCACCTCACTGATGATCCTCAACAAGGGTGAAACACGTGTATGGGGTTGCTGGTGGTACTCTCGTTCAGGTTGGAATTGCCATTGCATTTCGGTGCTGGACTGCCCCTGGGCAGGACAAAGACTGATATGCAAATGGATATTTCCCATCTGTGAAAGGCACAGTGAGTAAAAGCAGTGGCTGCGAACTCTCAAGTGGTTAATAACCACTGAACAGGTTATCAAGTCTGTTCTTTCGAGAGAGGGGCGCCCGCTACCTTTGCAAAACTATTTTTCAAGGAACCTGGGATTGGTAACCCTAGGTCTCCTGGGGGCAACCAGACGTGGTCTCCCTCTCACTGTGCTTAGAGAGGCATCAGCTTCACCTCACTGATGATCCCCAACAAGGGTGAAACACGTGTATGGGGTTGCTGGTGGTACTCTCGTTCAGGTTGGAATTGCCATTGCATTTCGGTGCTGGACTGCCCCTGGGCAGGACAAAGACTGATATGCAAATGGATATTTCCCATCTGTGAAAGGCACAGTGAGTAAAAGCAGTGGCTGCGAACTCTCAAGTGGTTAATAACCACTGAACAGGTTATCAAGTCTGTTCTTTCGAGAGAGGGGCGCCCGCTACCTTTGCAAAACTATTTTTCAAGGAACCTGGGATTGGTAACCCTAGGTCTCCTGGGGGCAACCAGACGTGGTCTCCCTCTCACTGTGCTTAGAGAGGCATCAGCTTCACCTCACTGATGATCCCCAACAAGGGTGAAACACGTGTATGGGGTTGCTGGTGGTACTCTCGTTCAGGTTGGAATTGCCATTGCATTTCGGTGCTGGACTGCCCCTGGGCAGGACAAAGACTGATATGCAAATGGATATTTCCCATCTGTGAAAGGCACAGTGAGTAAAAGCAGTGGCTGCGAACTCTCAAGTGGTTAATAACCACTGAACAGGTTATCAAGTCTGTTCTTTTGAGAGAGGGGCGCCCGCTACCTTTGCAAAACTATCTTTAGAGATGGGTTTACCTATTAGCAAATGTGTTGTGTATTTTCTTGAACAACTCAGTCTGCTGGATCTGACGCAGGAATTGCTGGTAGCTGATTCATTTAAAGTAAAACAGGCAGTGGTGATAATGGATTGGATAAGCACACGAGAAATGGTTTGAAAATATACACTTTAATAACAGCTGAGGATAACACATAAACGAGCAGGGGTTGCAGAACCATATGTTTTAAAGTATCCTGAGAAGGAGTATCAAAATGACTATATGAGGTTTTGCTTTAATTTACTAGAAACTACTGAAATAGTATGTATCCATAGCAACCTTCCTAAAGAGATGGCTTTTTGTAGATTGTGTAAAAACGTGATGGTTAAAGAAGATTTGAAACACCATTGTTAGAATGACCCGAGTTATTTATCACAGCGGAGACAATTCTTTGTTAAATTTGTAAATAACCTGGCTGGATTGAAGTGCAAATCTTATGGCGAACAATGCTGGGGGAGGAAAAATCCATATCGTTGATATTAGCAATAATCAATACCCAGGAGTGCAGGTTCCCCACAGGTATGTTCTGGGAAGCACTTGTAGATTTTACTATTTTTGTGCTTGTGATGATAGCGGAAATCTCAATTGTGTGAGTGCATGATTTGGGTGTGTCAGTGAGGCTTTCTGATCTGGATGCCATTGGGGAGGGGCATTGTTTAAGTGTCAGTTTGTTTATGCATGTAGTAATCTATGTAGCATTAGTAATCATTGTGGTGGTGATTGCTATTGGTAGAGGGGGATGAGTGTGGTATCTGTGAGTCATGGAGTATTTGTAATGCATATGGCGGTGTTGGGGTGCATGGATGAGCGTCCCCTTGGCTGACTCCACAAACAGGTATGCTTGCAAACAGAAAGTGGAGTGAGATGTTTTATTCTGTAGTTGTGTTTTTGATTGTGTTTGTGTGTTTGAGTTCAAAGTAATAATTCATTTGATTCCTAGCCCATCAGGGGTGATGTGTCCACTGCAGCTAACTGGCTCAAAGCAACTAGAAGGTTTTAGGATGTCCCAGGCCTGCAAGCACTCTGTGGTGTATGTACAATCTGGAACGAGATGTGTACATATTGTTATTAACAAAGTTAGCATGTTAAGTGCTTGCATCTTTAGTAAATCCTTGTAATGTGCTTATTACTTGCTTTACTATAGTTGTTTGTTTTGTAACCCTAGTTTTAATTTAAAGGATTCCAAATTTTCTAGATAGGTAGTGTTTTAAGTAATGTGATCTTACCAGCTTCATTTGTTGCTGTTGTTCTAACTTTATGTACTGCAGTGAGACACATTTCACCAGCTGTGGCACGCATGTGTAGGTATTTCTGTAAATAGATGTACATGAATGATGTGTCCATATGCAGCTTAGAGAATGTCAAATGAGTGCAGCTTCATGGACATTTCCACATGCAAACCTGAGGCCAGCATGTGCTGTTATAATTAAAGGTGCTTTCAAAGTTCACTGCCGGTAGCCTCAGCATGAGGCAGTGTGTGACTGGGAAGCCTTCTCCTGGCTATACCTCGTTTGACTCTGACAGCAATGACGGACTGTGCTGCATTGGTCAGTTGACTCTATAACTGAGACTATACCTTGAGGTGCAGGGCGCATGTTTAGCTTCAAACATTTACATCCTAAACAATGCAATCGTTACTGGATACAGTTTCATAGTGATAGTCTTGGCTTAAGTCTTTTTTTGCCACTGGAATCTTTCAGCTCTTGTATCCAGATTTAAGTAGCTGTTTGAGGCTGTCGGAGGCAGTACATAAGTTAATGTAATGGCTTTATGCATTACAGTTGGGGATTACTGAGTTACATCCAAAACAGTGTATCTGTTATTGCATTTCTTATAGGCCGTTCTCTTCTTTCTTATCCTTGCTGTCAGATGTTACCCATCAACTGTGATTATTGGATACCGAGGCTTGAGCCTCATTACTCCATCCTCTCGGGTTGAGTGTGTAGTTGTGTGCTGTAATTCTTCATGGTCTGTGTGGACTTATCACGCTAAGGCTCAGGGATGTCATTAAGGTGTCACAAATGCGACCCCTGAGGTCTCCCTTGCTACCCCTAAAAAAAGAATATTAAAAAAATGTTTTTTTAATTTTTTTAATGCAATCTCCTGGGCTGTGGCCAGCACCATGTGGCTCTTTGCTTCTGGAGTGGGTGGCTTTCTTGTTCAGGCCTTTTAAACAAAACAAAAAAAGAACAGGGGTTCCACAAGTCTAACACATTCAGCAGTGACCCTAAATAAGAAAGAATAGGAATACCAAATAATGTGTCTTTCTGGAATTCTATACAATAATTGCTAGACTCATTAAAGGATTATTTCAGGCACACTTCAGGGTGTGAGTCACTGATTTAGTCTGTTCTTAAACACCTCAACTCAGCCTTTCATCCTTCTGAGGTCGATAAATGAGTACCTAGACAGGTTGGGTGATATTGTATGTATATTTTTTCTATATAAAGCGCTTAAGTGCAAGTGCTATATAATAACACATCATTATCATTTGGCCATGGACGTCTGCTTGCATTCACAGCAATTTGGTAATATGGGCCTATACACACTGATCTTATGATACATATGCCGATCCATTCTTGTATGACTTGTTTATCACATTGTAGTGATATTGTAACCATATTTTTCGTAGAGTACTTAGGAACAATGCTATGTGATGCCACTTCCTGTTTTGTCAAGGGGTGAAAGGTCATGTTCCATTGCTTCCTGCAATATCACTTTAGGGTGGGGTCAAATGACATCACTTCCTGTGATGTCATCAGAGGTCAAGAGTCGTGTGATGTCACCTCCGCTGCCCCTGGTATTTGGTCAAATGACGTCCTTATTAAGGCTAGTTTCACAGGATCTTTGCCGTGATAGGCAGTTGTAATGTTGTTTGGTGTATGTAGCCCACTTAGATGTGTGGGGTCCATTACAGCACAACCAAGTTTGTTTATTCTGAATTTAGAGCAACAGAGGTTGGATTTTATTTTGTTGGAAAAATGGGTTTGTGGGCCTTTAGTATGATATTGTTTAATTTAGTGTATATGGTGTGCACACAACATGTGCACTGCGATGCATGGCACTACAAGGATACTGCTGGCGGGGGGAGGGTGTTTCCAAACTACATTTACTACACAATTTCATACAGACATTGCCTAAAAACGATTAGGTTTTAGGTAATAATGATGCAACTTATTCTGACCTGTGCATCTGCAATAGTGTCTGATGGAGCCCCTTTCCCTCTGCCTCCCAGCACCGGTCACCATCACGCTGGACTCCCCATCGAATCGCGCACTGCTGGGGGTAAGGATTGACTGTAATGCAGACTTTTTGAATCACGGCGAAAAAAATGTACTATCTGCCTCTATATTGCACCGGATCATTGTGCTTGCCTCCTCTGGGTCTGGCGTGCCCTGCATGGCGCTATCTGCGTGAAACCCACTTGGGTTACATTTCGAATTGCTTTGTGTTGGTATGCTGCTTCCATGCTTTGAGGCCCTCAAAGACAGCCGTCGTTTTTTCCTGCCTGCATTCTGTTGTCCTGTTGTGGGCCAGCCCCTGACCCCCTCCCATTGGCTGCATGGCCCCTTTAGCCAGTGGCTGAAGCCGGGAGGCAGGAGCCGGCCACACCACCTAAGGCCCACAACGAAGGCCCTGTCTACCGCTGTCCACCGCGGTACGCCCTATCGCGGGCCCCCCATGAGTATCTGTGTGCCCCCCTGCCCCCGTGAGTATCTGTGTGCCCCCCTTTCCCCGTGAGTTTCTGTGTGCCCCCTTGCCCCCGTGAGTATCTGTGTGCCCCCCTTTCCCCCGTGAGTATCTGTGTGCCCCCCTGCCCCCGTGAGTATCTGTGTGCCCCCCTTTCCCCCCGTGAGTATCTGTGTGCCCCCCTTCCCCCGTGAGTATCTGTGTGCCCCCCTGCCCCCCGTGAGTATCTGTGTGCCCCCCTGCCCCCCGTGAGTGTCTGTGTGCCCCCCTGCCCCCCGTGAGTGTCTGTGTGCCCCCCTGCCCCCCGTGAGTATCTGTGTGCCCCCCTGCCCCCCGTGAGTGTCTGTGTGCCCCCCTGCCCCCCTGTGAGTATCTGTGTGCCCCCCTGCCCCCCGTGAGTGTCTGTGTGCTCCCTGCCCCCCGTGAGTATCTGTGCACCCCCTGCCCCCCGTGAGTATCTGTGTGCCCCCTTTTCCCCCTGTGAGTATCTGTGTGCCCCCCTGCCCCCCGTGAGTGTCTGTGTGCCCCCCTGCCCCCCTGTGAGTATCTGTGTGCCCCTCTGCCCCCCGTGAGTGTCTGTGTGCCCCCCTTCCCCCCGTGAGTATCTGTGTGCCCCCTGCCCCCCGTGAGTTGTGAGTATCTGTGTGCCCCCCTGCCCCCGTGAGTGTCTGTGTGCCCCCCTGCCCCCCGTGAGTTGTGAGTATCTGTGTGCCCCCCTGCCCCCGTGAGTGTCTGTGTGCCCCCCTGCCCCCCGTGAGTATCTGTTGTCCCCCTGCCCCTGTGAGTGTCTGTGTGCCCCCCTGCCCCCGTGAGTATCTGTGTGCCCCCTCCCCCACGTGAGTGTCTGTGTGCCCCCCTGCCCCCCTGTGAGTATCTGTGTGCCCCCCTGCCCCTCGTGAGTGTCTGTGTGCCCCCCTGCCCCCCATGCGTGTCTGTGTGCCCCCCTGCCCCCCCGTGAGTATCTGTTGCCCCCCTGCCCCCCGTGAGTGTCTGTGTGCCCCCCTGCCCCCGTGAGTATCTGTGTGTCCCCCTGCCCCACGTGAGTGTCTGTGTGCCCCCTGCCCCCCGTGAGTATCTGTGTGCCCCCTGCCCCCCATGAGTGTCTGTGTGCCCCCCTGCCTCCCCGTGAGTATCTATGTGCCCCCCTGCCCCCGTGAGTGTCTGTGTGCCCCCTGCCCCCCGTGAGTGTCTGTGTGCCCCCCTGGCCCTCCGTGAGTGTCTGTGTGCCCCCTGGCCCCCCTTTAGTGTCTGTGTGCCCCCCTGCCCCCCGTGAGTATCTGTGTGCCCCCTGCCCCCCGTGAGTGTCTGTGTGCCCCCCTGCCCCCCCGTGAGTATCGGTTGCCCCCCTGCCCCCCGTGAGTGTCTGTGTGCCCCCCTGCCCCCGTGAGTATCTGTGTGTCCCCCTGCCCCACGTGAGTGTCTGTGTGCCCCCAGTGAGTATCTGTGTGCCCCCCTGCCCCCCCGTGAGTATCTGTGTGCCCCCTGCCCCCCGTGCGTGTCTGTGTGCCCCCCTGCCCCCCGTGAGTATCTGTTGACCCGTGCCCCCCATGAGTGTCTGTGTGACCCCCTGCCCCCGTGAGTATCTGTGTGTCCCCCTGCCCCACCTGAGTGTCTGTGTGCCCCCTGCCCCCCGTGAGTATCTGTGTGCCCCCCTGCCCCCCGTGAGTGTCTGTGTGCCCCCCTGCCTCCCCGTGAGTATCTATGTGCCCCCCTGCCCTCGTGAGTGTCTGTGTGCCACCTGCCCCCCGTGAGTGTCTGTGTGCCCCCCTGGCCCCCCGTGAGTGTCTGTGTGCCCCCTGGCCCCCCTTTAGTGTCTGTGTGCCCCCCTGCCCCCCTGTGAGTATCTGTGTGCCCCCTGCCCCCCCGTGAGTGTCTGTGTGCCCCCCTGCCCCCCTTTAGTGTCTGTGTGCCCCCCTGCCCCCCCGTGAGTGTCTGTGTGCCCCCCTGCCCCCTTTAGTGTCTGTGTGCACCCCTGCCCCCCCCTTTAGTGTCTGTGTGCCCCCCTGCCCCTCCGTGAGTGTCTCTTTTGCTCTGCGTTCCACCCCCTTCTTGCCTCCTTCCCTTCCCCTCCTCACTTCCATCCTCTTCTACTACCTTCCTACTCCGCCCCTTCTTTATTCTCCCTCCTCTCAGACTTCCCCCTCCTAGCACTTACTCCTATCATCTGTTCCGTGACTCTTGATAGCAGCTTGTCTGTCCCCCTCCTCCCCCCTTGTTCTCTCCCTCCCCCCTTCCCCTACTTATCAAATTTGTCACTGACATTTTTGCTCAGTAGCGAGCCTTGTTCTCCTTCCCCCTCCATCCCCTTGCCACCCCTCCCACTCCTTCTCTTGTTACCACCTGTACTGCGTAAATTGTCGTCAGACATAGTAATGTTACTGCTTGCTTTGTTCTCCTTCTTTTCCATTCCTTACTTGTTTTATGCACTTGCACTATCAGGAATGTCGACAGGCCTATTATAATAGTTTTTTTTTCACATTCTGTATTGTTTCAAGGACTTTTTACTGAATGTAACTGTATTTTTCTATGTCCCCTCCCTCCTTGAAGCGCTTTGAAACACATTGTGTATAGGCGCTATATAAATAAACTATCATATCATATCAAAGCGTCTTGTAGTTAGTATATAGCTGGTGCTAAAATGACTATGCCCAAAGAAATTCATATTTTTTTCCATTAATGCTGGAAAAAAGTTCTTTTCTCATACTATTCTGGCATTCAAATGTGTACAGCCTCTTCCAAAAGTGGGCTTTATCTGAAAAGGTAAAATATTACGTGCTTTTCAGTTAATACAATATTTCTGCCTTACCAGTGCATAGCTTCAGTTGCTCAAAGTTGAGACGTGGGGTTCCCACGTCGCAGAAATGCCAAATAAATAGTGCATGGAGAAAAATACGACAGAAATAGTTTTTACATTTTTTGGGTGCAATTATTACAACCATTAACTTAGTCAAGTAATTGTCAAAAGCTGTTGTATACACATTTAAGAGAAATAGCAGGCAAGAAAGTTCAGCGGGTTAAGCACTTGATGCTGTGATCAATGTCAGATGGCTAATAATGACTGCATATAAATTTGTTCCATGTCCAGCAGCTTGCCAAAAGTGCTACATAAATAGCACACTATTATTTTACATGGACCTATACAGTCACACAGGGATATGTAGTGTAGGGTAACTGCACAACAACCAGAACAATGAAAAACAACCCCCTAGGGAAAAAGTCTAAGTGCACCGTTTTTTTTTCAAGAAGAGCAAGAGCTTTATTTTGTATACAAAAAGGAAAGAGCACCAGGGTATATTATAAGTCCGCTGCCATAGAGCTCTTACATCCTCAAGTCTGTCTTATAAACTTGCAAATCGTCATTCATGATGTACTCAAAATACAGTATTCATCCCCCACACTCATTGCCTGCCGCCTATTTGCATGCTAATAATTGCATATAGCCCCTCTTCTAATTAGCTGTGTCGTCTTCTCCTCCATCTTCCCAACACGTGGGTAATGGTCTCTTTCACCTTGAAGTGCTGCAAAGTAATTGGTTAAACTTAATAGACACCATCCTGTCTTTACTCCTAATTATGTGATGTGCACCTGGTCATCAACATGAACTTGGCAGATAACTTTGAGGTCAGCCTGATCCTTGTGAACAAAACAACTCTTTTCTCATCCCAGACACACAGGCGCCCCATCATGCCTCCCACTATATGGGCATCACCCACAGCACTCTGTGGTACAAATGACAGATCGTGTTGTTCTCTGCTCTTCCATGTATCAGTTCCTCCTCACAAGAGGTAGGCACGGTGTCCCGCTAATCAATCCAATTCATGAAGGATTTAAGATTCCTATTCCTGCGCATCTGGTAGTTCAAATAGAGTGACCATCATTCTGGCGGGTGCTAGTGTCCTAAATCTTAGTTCATATTTGGCAACCCAAGACCTCTGCTCCAGCTCCCATGAATATGGCCTTCGTACTGGGCTGCAGCCCTTCGCCTATCAGGCTGTGTGCATTTGTATGTAATTGTGCAAAGACCTGACTAGATACATATATATATGGCTGTACGTGCGTGTTCCTTGCCGTGCCTGAGAATCGTAATGTGATAATCAAGCAGGAGATGAGGCCTCGTTGTTCTGTGTCTCCAACAAGGCCGGAAATGATTCAAGCCTACTCTTAAATGCTGCATTAGTGTATATTATAACTATCGTGCATATGCAATGTATTCTACATGACGCTATTGTAGAGCAAATGGTTAGTTCCCCCTATATAAATTCCCATTCCTGCCCGTTGCTTCCACCTGTAAAGTTCCCCCTACACCAACCTTTTTATGCAATTTAAATTGTGGGGGGGGTGGTAACTCGAAGGTGCATCTCAACATCCCCACCTTTAGTTAATCCTCCATTAACTAACTTCTCCCTTTCTCTCTGTCCGCTTCATCCTTGGGAAGCTATGCCCTATATACATGACACAAACTACTCACATCCTTTGCATACTTCTTTGGGGTGCACGTAAGTTAATACAATCTCCATCAGCTGCTAAATCCACCCAGTGCTCAATGTAGTTTTTGAGATCTGGTGGGGGTGAGGATAATGTCCTTGGGGGTTTATAGGCTTTTCAATCCTAACCTTGCATGGCTTATGTGGGTCCTCAGTTTGAGTCTGCCCATCCACTGTACCCGGGAGAGCCATTCCTGCCCCAATAGTAACCATCATGTTTGCACTGTTCGGAATAGTCTTGGCACAGCATTGAATCATCATCTGACACATGCAGAACAACACCAGCAGGAGCACCACATTTGCAACCAGTATCTTCACCAGTGCCCCAAGCCAGGATGGTGCCCATGAGAACAATGTGTCGAACCAATCTTCGGCATGCACATCTGCTTCACTTTCCATTCCAGTCTTTAGCTTGTCCAGGTCCCCTATAATGTGTGTCAGAGGCCCATTCTCTACATAATTTGGGGGTATGAAAGTGCAGCAAGATAACCATATCTTCTTGCACACACCCCCCCTCCATCGACGTACCGGTTTTGAAGTGCCATCAACCGGATGACTCTCAGCTCACTCTTGATATCAATTAAACCTTGTTCAGTGTCATTCGCCAACTGAATCACTTCCCACCAAGCAATCTGCAACCACTTTGCATTTGCTGCAGTCTGGATCCCTGGTGTTAGAAGAGATACAAAGAACACCTATGTCTTGGTATACAGCCAGTATTTGTCTCGAATTGCTTTGAGCAGCTTGGATGAATCTTCCAACAGATAATTCTATCTCTTCCTTCTTAACTACACTGCTCGCTTCTTCTTCCTCATTCCAGGGGGTTGGATGGAGGATGAGATAGATGGCGACACCCCCGCTTATAGGCTTTTTTCAAGTGTGCTTCAGGCAACACCAGGATAGCTGAGTGCAATGTTGTTAGTGCACACGTTCCTTGCCAGAAAGATGGGAGATGCAGATATGCATGTTGGCCACATACACAGTGCTGAAAGCAAAGGATAATAGGTCGACTACCCCTACCTTAAGACCCTGAGTCACACAGGGTTAGATCCAAGGCAATCTCAAGCAATTTTAAGATTACTTATACCACACATAAGTAACAAAAATATTTCTCTTTTTATTGTTAAAACAACATATGCCTAAAAAGGCTTTCTAACGCCTAAATCTATAAAAACAAACTGTGCTACTCACTTACAATCTAACTGGTGTGGACACACCAGACCTTTCAAGATGCCAAATTACATAGGGAAAGGAAACGGGAAAAACAGTGTATATTACTGCATACATGGATGCATTTAATCTCGAGGAAGAATCAAATATATTAGAGCCTCCCAACCATAAATGTATGCCTCAAAGGTTTTTTAACCAGAGCGGATAATCTAGTTCTGTGTTTTGTTTATTACCTACTCTATTCTAATTAACCTACGTTGTTGTAGGGTAACTGCGGGTTACTTAATACACACCAGCTACCCTTTCACAAATTACTGAAATGAGAGATAGGAATCAGAGAAGTGAAAAAGTTCCTATTAGCAAGTCGACATATGTTTCGGCCTTTCTGACTCATACGGGACTCTCTCTTGGTGCCGTTGGTTCTGATGGTAATAGTGGCCGTCTTCAGGACAGAGAAAATTTTGTTGTTTTCAGTAAATGATACTTTCCCATTAATATCTGAGTGTTTCTCAATTTCTTTGGGACGTATAAGGTAACCTAATCCGCATTTTCATCCGGCTTCCTAAACGAATGCCGCGCATTCAAAATGTTTTCATGCACTGTATCTTTAATGTTTTTCTACTTTGACTTGTGACGAACTGGTGAAAGCAAAAGATCTCCACTCAGCTTGGTTCACGATGGTGCTGTGTTCAAAGTAGTGGCGCTTTCATCTATTAATATGGATGAGCAGCAGCTTCAAGAAGCAGTGTAGCTCCTGATTAACGCTCGTGTAACTCAGGTGTCTGCTGTTAACCCGGGACCCGGGAAAATTTTGTTGTTTTCAGTAAATGATACTTTCCCATTAATATCTGAGTGTTTCTCAATTTCTTTGGGACGTATAAGGTAACTTAATCCGCATTTTCATCCGGCTTCCTAAACGAATGCCGCGCATTCAAAATGTTTTCATGCACTGTATCTTTAATGTTTTTTTACTTTTACTTGTGACAAACTGGTGAAAGCAAAAGATCTCCACTCAGCTTGGTTCACGATGGTGCTGTGTTCAAAGTAGTGGCGCTTTCATCTATTAATATGGATGAGCAGCAGCTTCAAGAAGGTAGTGTAGCCCCTGATTAACGCTCGTGTAACTCAGGCGTCTGCTGTTAACCCGGGTTACACGAGCGTTAATCAGGAGCTAATAGGTTCAGTTAGAAAGGTAGCTGGGTTCACTGTTTCACAACAGACAATATGAATAGATGGGCTCAACAGAATCAATTCATATTTGGAAGCCCTTTGCATAGTCAACGTGGATTTGGACCTCTCCAATAATACACCGTCCTCGATGTACAGCATCAATGAACACCCCATAACAATAGTGGCAGATTTCTCAATTGTAACAAAGCAATAGAGTCCTCCTTATACTGCTGTTCAGTATAACTGCACACCAACAAATCATCCATGTAATGAATAATGGTACTGGGGCATCAATATTTCCTAAGTCCTCATGTAAAACCTGTTAAAAATACTTGGGGGCTCACAGTACCCTCGAGGAAGCCTAATATGTTGAAATCGGCTACCGGGAAATTTAAATGCTGTGAGATATTGTGAGTCCAGATGAAAGGTCACTGAGAAAAAAGGCATTCTTCAAATCCACCACAGTGAAATGGGTTGCCTCAACAGGTATGTTACATAGTATTGTAGTGGCATTTGGAACCACTGGAAACAATGCCTGTACAACATCATTAAGGGGGCGTCAATCCTGAATCATCCTCAAACTAGCCCCCTTTGACTTCTTCACAGGGTAAATAGCTGTGTTACAGGATGAGTTAGATGGTAATATAATACCCTGATGTGAAAGGCTATTGTAGTGCAATAAATTCCTTCCTCTGCTGTCTTTGACAAGGGATACTGTTTAACTTGGGGCAACACAGCACCAGGTTTTAATGTTATGCGTATTGGCGCAACACTCTGTAGAAGCCCTACATAATGAAGATTACTTGTCCACAAATTGTCAGGTACCTGAGACCAATCTTCTGAAGCAAAAGATGGTGCATTCTCCACCAGTAACATGGAACAAGCTACATGCATATGTTGTATCATTATCTCACAAGGGACACACACTTCCAATATTATCTCGCCTTCGTTTTCTTTGTTTTCATAAAGGTCCTCATCATCCTCGGGACCCTCATATGTAACACAGTCATGCACTTCGTCGTCATGACTAATAGGTTCAGATGCTCATCTTTCATTGGTATTGTAGGATCAATGCGCCACTCCTCATTGTCAGAATCTACTGCTATCAGCACAATCCTGTCCTTCAACACTAGAACTCCTATGTCGAGCATGATCATTGTTCCTGCAACTACTTCCTGAGATTGGACCAGCCTAAACAGGAATTCAGAAAGGTATTCGTCAATATCTGTTAGCTATCTGCAGTACTGCACTAAGTAATATTGTGATGCAGTACATGAACAAGTCGGGGGCCACTGGTATTGCTCTCACTTCAGAATAAATGCCCAATGCATGCAAAGTCAACAGTTCCCTCACCGCACACATGAGCACACCTCACCCCTCTCAGTGAACGAGATGGCCATGTTGAGCTTACTCAAAATGTCCCTTCCCAACAAATTAATCAGTTTTGCAGTAGAGAACAATAAAGGGGCCCACACCTCTCTGCCCCCTACCTTAATGGGTACATTCTCTGTAAAAGGAACCAATTAAATTGCCCCAGATAAGTCCTGTGTATCCATGACCTCACCTGACAAAAGGAATCCTCCCTCACTGATGAATGATTTAGTTGCACCTGTCTCTACCATGAAAATAATGGTTTATTAACTCCACGACCACTAAGGGTTCCTCTTCTGGGTCAGCAGTGACCAATAGGACTGGGCACGCTAAGGCTCTCTGTGGGCTGTCCTAGTCTGGACAGGTGTTTGTCCCTGGAAAAACAAAAGGGTTTCCTCCAAACACTGTGGCCCCCTGATAATGTGTCACTGTGCCATTCGACACAGCATTGCTGTTTGATATTTGAGGACCCTGCTGTTGTCCTTGATTCACTGCATATGGCAGCATGTTACTGGAGCCGGAAACTGTGGGAATGATAGTGGGAAAGCAGGCGGGGCAATGGTCAGTGGCGCACCATAAGGAGCTGCCAGGGGTAACTGTCCGTACAGCTAGGGGTATGGGGCTGGACCTCCCTGGGGAAAAGGATACATCTGTTGCTGGGGGTATACAAACAATTGCCTCCTTCTACATTCACTTGAAAAATTGCCCAATCGCCCACATTTCCAACATTGACTCGCTCCTCCTCCCCGAGGTCCCATTCTTGAAAACCCCCCTTTACCTTGCTGAAATCCTCCCCGGAAATCGTCCTTGATACTGGGACTGATACCCACCTGCCCAATCGTTTTCACTCCCCACACAGGCTTTGGTTACATGTCGGCGTGAACCACCCTAAACTCGGTCGATCCTTCGGTCTGCACAGTTGCTATAGCCCCATACAACGCAACCTTTGCTAACTTCTTTTGAACCAGTTTTATTTCCTTTGTGTGCGCTCGCTGTATGGCTTCCTTCTCCTTTTCTTTTAACTGCTCACAATGATCTATAATAATAAACTGAATTTCCGCCTAGCCCTTTGCCTCAATCCTCACTATATTGTAAAGCGCCTTCTGCCCTTTCATCAGAAGACCTCTTTTTACTACAAAATAGAAAAATTGAATTGTTCACTTCCAGGAATCTCCCGTTTCTGCCCTCCACATCTCTTGTATATGCCATATATACTGGGCAGGATCCTCATCATCTCACATCGTCCTCTTCATAATCGACTGGAGATCAGATGTATTTGGATATATGCACCATAGCACCACCCACATTTGTGGCCTAATATCATAAACATTTTCCCCATCGTGACTATCGTCACCCAACTTCACACCCGGGTACCCAGCTTTAACCCATATGCCATCAGCCTGATCTCCCAGTATCAACACAAACAGGCTTTTAACAGCCAAAGTGGTACCAGCTGTTGGCTTCTCAAAAGCATATATTCACTTATCCACTCGAGTGGCCAGAGACGGGAGTGCCTTTACGAGATTGTTTTTATCCATATGGGCCCATGGTATATACTGCGCTCTCTCCGCTCCCTTGTGTAATAATGGAAACTCTGCTCCTATCAAATTCAACACTTTCTTATTTCCCATCAACGACCTCTTAGCCACTGCCATACCCCGTCTCTATTCTGTAATCTAGGTCTCCACAAACTTTCCACACACATATGCCTGTATCTATTACGTAATCTATGTCCCCACACACTTTCCACTCATGGGGAAATCGCAGGAGACTGCTCCTCCTCTTCTAACTCATCTACAGTATCCCACTCCTCGTCTCTCCCTCGTGTACAGTCATATTCATCATCCGACCGTACCATACCATAGCCCATATTTTCCACCCTTTCATTCTCTATGTGAACATCCTTAATTACTGTACTGTCTATCCAAAACAAAATATCCCCCACTCTTTACTCATCTGTTCCTACAGATGTACGCTGTCCATCTCTCCTTTCTAATTTTAATCGTGCCAGTTTTGAAAAAGAAACATTGGGCCTCATTACGAGTATGGAGGTAATGAAAAAAGGAAGGCGGAATGGCATTACCGGCATCGTTAACACGTCCGGGCCATTACAAGCCGACACCCGCCAATACCGCCACCGCCCATACCGTGCCCCTTCTTACCGGCATGCGCGCGTACACGCGCCCCTTCACAGCACCAATACCGGGATGCCGCTAACAGGAGGACATGACAAGTTACGTGGGCATGTACTTACCGTCATCCCGAAGGCGGTAATTAGTGCCTGCACGATGGCGGCAATACAAGCATCGCGGACCACCCGCAAATAGCAACCTGCAGTGCAGGCAACTGCCACAGGTGCACACAATCACCACAGGTGGAGTCAATGGAGCCTGTCCCAGTACAAAAGGAGTACACCCACACACCACATCCCTTCCTACACCAAAATGATCCCACTAGCTGTTGCAATCATGGGGGTGGAGGACATTCCTGTACTGCTAGAACAACAGCAACAACAGCAACAACAACAACAACTACAGCTACAACAACAGGCAGCACAGAGGAGACGCAGGAGGAGAAGGAGGGTGAGACAGGCCCAGCAAGTACCACCAGTGCAGCCACCAATCCCTTGTATCAGACCCAGTCCATTCAATCTAACACCTGAGCAGATCCACACCCTGTACCGGTTGGTCTGGGACACCATCACCACCATAGTGGACATGATACACGGCGACATCGTCAGCCTGATAGAAATCCGCACTGCCATCCCCCCTCTACTAAAGGTTGTGTCTGTGCTACACTTCCTGGCCACAGGCACCTACCAGCACAAAGTGGGGCAGCTGCATGGCATATCACAACCACTCTTGTCCTGCATGCTGACCCAAGTGCTTGATGCACTCCTGAAGCATGCAAGCATCCACATTTCCCTACCATGGACTGGCCAGGAGCTTTCTGACACCAAAGTAGGCTTCCATGCACTGGCAGGCATGCACAATTGCGTCGGTGCCCTTGACTGCACCCATGTAGAATTGGTGGCCCCTCATGCCAATGCGGTGGTGTACCGCAATCGCAAGCAATACCACTCCATCAATGTGCAGATGGTATGTGACTGCAGCAAGATCATCACACATTGTTGCACCCGATATCCCGGATCTACACATGATGCCATGGTGCTGCGTAACTCCACGCTACCCTGATACATGGAGCGACATGCTGGACGACGTGCCTGGCTACTCGGTAAGTTGCCTGACTGGGCCATGGCAGTGCATTGGTGTTGTGAGGTGTGGGGGATGCATACTCCACCTGGGTGTGATTTGGGGTTAATGCATACTCCACCTGGGTGGGATTGGAGGGGTGCATACTCCACCTGGGTGGGAATGGGCGGTGAGTGGACAATGCACTCAGAGCTAAACACTATTGTACTGAACATCCCAACCTGAACATGAAACATCAATGCCATACATAAGACCAATGCCGTACATGAATGACAACATACAAGACGCACAAGCAGGCCACCATGGGTATGTGAAGCGATGCATGACTAAACATGATTACAACTGTGCCAATGCCGCTAGTGTGATTAGGTACAGAGTAGCATACACTGCAATTATGGGAGGCAAGACATCGTTCTGCATCCACAGTACATCCGCATCAGCATGCAAGTTAAGACCCTGCATCATCTGTACAACGCAATCCACACTAGCAGACCATAGTGCAGTACACAATGCATCAAATGAACCTGTGTGCATACATACAGGGACATGTGCATGTAGACACCAAATAGCTGCAGCCATGGCAGTCAATCCTAAAGGTGTCAGCTCAGATTGACTGACACATACCTCTTGGTGCTCCCATGCAGGTGATGGAGGCTATCCCTTGAAGCCGTGGCTACTTACCCCTGTGCGGAACCCGCGGAACAGGCACGAAGAAGAGTACAATCGGGTTCATACCTGTACCCGTGTTGTGATTGAGCAGACCTTTGGCCTGTTGAAGGCACGGTTCCGCTGCCTAAGCAGGTCTGGTGGAGCACTCCTTTATGGCCCTGAGAAGGTGGTAAAGATCACCATGGTCTGTGTCATGCTGCACAACATGTGCATCCGGAGAAGTGTACCACTGCCACCTGACATTGACATGCATGCACCGGGTGAGGATGATGGAGGATGATGATGGAGGAGAAGCAGCACCCCTGCCAGTACATGATGCACAAGATGGCCGTCCTGTACGCCAATCACTGATTGACGATTACTTCTGAACCACAGGGACATTGATGGCTATGTGTCAGTGCTACACTGAGCACTGGGACCGTGTGGACATGGACACAGGGTGTGTGGGGAGTTAGGCACTGTGGGCTGTCATGAATAGAATGAACACACACGAAATGAACAATGTCCACGCATTAAATGATTTTGAACACAACGGGTGTAATAAGAAAAATTACATCTTAGTGCTTCCTCCCTCCACCACTCACATGCCCTCCCCCCCAAAACACCCAAACACCCAATACCCCCAAAACACCCAAACACCCCACACCCCCCAAACACCCCATACCCCCAAACACCCCATACGCCTCAAACACCCCATACCTCCCAAAGACCCCATAGCCCCCAATAAACACCCACTTAATCCCCTCAACACCACTAACAGCACCTCCCCCCTCACCCTTTGTCATCCCACACTATTTCCGGACTTTTTTTGTGTCGGGGGGCAGCATTTCTGTCTGCCTTGCACTGCGCCTCATCATCCGCACAGGGCTTGAGGGAGCAGAGCTTGCAGCTGTGGACGATGGGGTGGATGTGGATGGGATTTGCACCGCCCGTGCAGGTTGTTGGCACTGCATGTGTTGGAGCATGCTGTTTAGGACCTGTGTGACGGCCCCCAAACTGTCATGTATCATAATGGCACTTGAAATGATGGCCGCAATGGTTCCAGCATTGGCTTCCTGGATCTCACTGCGTGTTTCCTCGCCCTCGGCCACATACTGGCGCACCAGCTCGATCATCGAGTCCTGACAGGGTGCTGCGGCTGCGTGGGCCATTTCAGGGATGGCCTCTGGGGTGCTCATAAAATGCAGACTGTGCAGTTGGACCACTGAATCTTGCATGGGGCTGGACGGTGCGCCCTGAGTGGTGTGTTGGGGGGCAGACGGGGGACTTGGGGTGTGGGGACATTCGACATGGATTGTGCTGTCAATGTCCTCATACTCTTCCGCTTTCACATCCACACCGCTAAGTGGGGCTGTGGCTGCTGCCTCACTGTAAAGACTGGTAGGGGGTGTCTGTAACTTCTGCTCTCTATATGGTAGAAGAGAGGCACAGAAGACCCCAGCCAAGATTCTCTATTACGGTAGCAATGGACGAGCAATCCAGGCCTAGCTTCTCAGGAGATGATGCAGGCTGGTTCTTAAGTACAGTGTAGTCCCCAAGCCCCCACAAAGGAATGTCCACACACTGTATTGGTTAGAACACAGTCTTTATATAATCAATATTCAAGGTTATGTACACTTATCATAATAACTCACTTTGTACTTAGGAAAATCAACAATGGCAAATATATACAATTCTAAAGTGGTACCACCCTTTGTATTAGATCTCATTAAAGTGCATCAACAATACTGTAACAATGTCACACAGATCAATAGAGTGAAACCAGCAATAGAGAGAGGAGAGAAAATAAGATGGTTGAGCAATAGGCAGAATAGTGGCCCCTACCACTAGACACAGTTCTGTGTGGAGATCCCCCCACCTGGGCAACCTGTAAAATAAAGATATAGCACAAGCCCAGTCCATATATTGTTCTGCAAGTCTTATTCCCTCCTATAATGTTTTTACCCCCCAATGTACCTGGTGGAGTCGAGTTCTTCGAAGAGGCGTCGACAGATCCTTCTTGAGTGACCCCCTTTCAAGCGGGAGTCATGGATCGTCGAGAGGCGTCGAGAAGCGTCGAGGAACTCGGCGTTCGGCGGCGGGGAATCGACGGCCCTTCTTGAATGCCTTCCCTTTCAAGCGGGAGACACGGGGCGTCGAACGTCCGTCGAGGAACTCGGCGTTTGGCGTCGGGGAATCGACGGCACTTCTTGAATGCCTCCCCTTTCAAGCGGGAGACACGGGGCGTCGAACGTCCGACAACAAACGGGGTAGAACGGCGTCGATGAGGTGGCAGCTTGGTCCGAGTGGTGCTCGTCGGCGTCGGAGCGTCGGCGTCCTGCAAGGCAGAGGCGTGCGGG
Organism: Ambystoma mexicanum; assembly: GCF_040938575.1. Classification (NCBI taxonomy): domain Eukaryota; kingdom Metazoa; phylum Chordata; class Amphibia; order Caudata; family Ambystomatidae; genus Ambystoma; species Ambystoma mexicanum. The sequence continues at coordinate 751,705,376 of NC_090934.1, read as the reverse complement.
GCACCTCGGTGACAATAGTTCTGGACCGCAAAGATTGTGGAGACGGAGGCCCAGCAAGGGCGTCGAGTCGTTCGAGTCTTTGTGGTCTTCGGGTGGCGGGAAACCCACCGGCAGGTTTCTCCTCGGCGCGTTGGTCGTCCTCGACTTCCTCCGGCAGGATAAAGCGGTCGACGGTGCGGACGAGGGAGTCCTTCGATTCGAATGTTCTTAGGCAGAGGAGCGGGCGGCTCCGGTCGTCGGCGGCACGGCGTCAAGTGGTTCCCACGGCTGGGCAACACAACTTCGACGGGCCTCCAGCGGTTACACAAACCTGCGAACCCTGGTCGACGGCAATGGACTTCGACGGCGGCGATGTCCGGATGCTTCACTTCGATCTCCTCGGCGGTCCCGTCTCGGGTCGGCAGCCTTTCGAGGGTCTGTCTTCCAGGGCGCTTCGGCGAAGATCGAGCGCTGCTCGATGGTCCCTCGGAGCACCGGAAGAGGGCGCCTTACCAGGTCCTCTCTCGGGTCAGTCTTCGACGATTTCGGCAGCCTTCGGATCGGTCGAAGCAAATGCAACAGCAAGTCTTCTTCTTCCAGCTGGACGTCGAGGATCAGCAGTTCCAGTTACTCTTAGAGTGGAGACTCAACTCCAGAACGCTTCTGAACAATTACCAGTGGTGAGAGGTCCCCAGATATACTATTCTGTCTCTCATCCACACTGCTGGCACACACTCAGCAGCCAATCATACAGAAGGGCATTCATGCAGTCAGTCAGCCAATCAGGCACACAGTGCATTCAGGCCACACTCCTCCCTTTCAGACACTCACAACAAGGAATGTGGATTGGGACAAGTACCCAGCCATTCAACACTACACACTGCATTCAGGCCAGTTTCGGGCAGGGCTGTCTCAGTCTTTGTCTCTCATGCCAGAAACCAGACAACCACAGCAAGGAGTGTATATTGGTCACACACTCCATTTACCCAGGTCCCACCCACAGGAGGTACCCACAACATACAGTCACTGGGAAGGCTCCAGTCAGTCTAGCTGGGCCTTCACAACAACACCATATATGGAACTTCCACCCAACAGCCAGTCAGGGGGAAGGGACAGAGTAAGGGCTTCCCAGGACTTTGGGAAACAAGGTAACAGGCAATAGAAAGCAAGAGGCCACAGGGGCCATCTTGTTTCCTATCAGGAATCAACTGATCCCAATGGCAGGGCCTGGGTATCCCAAAATGGAGGACACCCAGAGCACCTGTCAAATTCAGCATGGAGCTGCCACCAGCCCATACCCTGCTCTGTGGGCCACCCACAGGTGCCCAAAAACATACACTAGGGGCACAGGGTTGTACCCCTACCCATGGGTGCCATAAGGGTATCCCATGGGTCTGTTAACCAAACCAAAAGAGAGAGCTGCACTGCCAGGAGTCCCACATGGACTCCTGGGCAGAAAACATGACAGAACACACGATAAAAAGCAGTAAAGGACAAGGATTCAGAGGCCCTGTCCCTCTGATGCATTTCCAGCATCACAGTCACCCCCCCCAGACTGAGGTGGAGGGTGTCTAATCTCCCAAGGGATAGACACCCTCATCCAGACGGTCAACATACCTTCTGGAAAGGCCATCTGCATTATCGTGACTCTTCACTGGTCTGTGCTCTATGGTGAAGTCTAGCCCTTGTAGGCTAATGGACCACCTGAGCAATTTCGGATTCTCACCCTTCATCTGCATAAGCCACTTCAGGGGCTTATGATCTGTTTGGACCTTGAAGGTAGACCCCGTAAGGTAGGGCCTAAAACGCCTAAGGCTCCAAACTATGCTAAAACACTCCTTTTCGACAGTAGCCCACCTAAGTTCTCTACCCTTGAGTTGTCTACTGATGAATATGATAGGATGTTCTCTCCCTTTGTCATCTAACTGGGACAAGACAGCTCCAATTCCGGTGTCGCATGCATCCGTCTGGACGATAAAGGGTTGGCTGTAGTCAGGCGCACACAACACAGGTGCCCTACACAGACTTTCTTTCAAGCCATCAAAGGCCCTCTGACAGTCTTCGGTCCAATTAACCTTCCTAGGCTGTTTGGGTGAAGTTAGAGCTGTCAGGGGTGCAGCTATGGTTCCATAGCCTGCCATGAAATTGCGATAGTACCCAGTGAGGCCCAAAAAGGCTCTCACCTGGGTTTGAGTAGTGGGAGTCTCCCAGTTCTGTACATCCTGTACTTTACTGGAGAGAGGTTGGATTTGACCCCCTCCTACCTCATGACCAAGATAGGTAACTTTCCCCTGAGCTATCTGGCACTTGGTGGCCTTGATAGTGAGGTTAGCCCTTTTCAAGGCCTGCAACACCTTATCCAGATGTGTCAAATGCTCTTCCCAGGTGGAACTGTAGACGGCAATGTCGTCTAAGTAAGCCACACAAAAGGCTTCCAGCCCACTGAGCGCATGGTTGACCAATCTCTGGAAGGTGGCAGGGGCATTCTTCAACCCAAAAGGCATGACCCTAAACTGGTAGAGTCCCTCAGGTGTTGAGAAGGCCGTCTTTTCCTTGGCATGGTCCGTCAGAGCTATTTGCCAATAGCCTGAGGTAAGGTCAAAGGTGCTCACAAATTTGGCAGCACCTATGGTGTCCACGAGCTCATCAGCCCTGGGCAATGGGTGCGCGTCAGTTTTGGTGACGGCATTGACTCCTCGGTAGTCCACACAGAACCTCCAATCCTTGGTACCCGCCTGGGAACTTGCCTTGGGGACAAGGACCACTGGACTGGACCAGGGACTGGTTGAGGGTTCAATAACACCCAGATCCAACATCTTGGCGACCTCAGCCTGGATGTGGTTCTTGACGGTATCTGACATACGGTAGCACCTGCTTTTGACAGGCACACTCTCACCAGTGTCAATTTCATGCCTACACCACGGTGTAAGGCATGGCGTCAGTGAAAACAGAGAGGCATACTGTTGGAGCAAAGCCCTGCAGGCCCTCTGTTGCTCTGTTTTCAAATCCGGAGAGAGATGTACTCCCTCCACTGAGCCATCCTGAGGGTTGCTATGCAGCAAATCAGGAAGGGGCTCACTCTCATCCTCTTCTTGCCCTGAAGCTAGCAAGAGACATGAGACTTCTGCTCGCCGGTGGAAAGGCTTGAGCCGGTTGACATGGAATATCTGAGGGGCTACCCCAGAGGCTCCCATGTCAACCAGATAATTGACTTCGCCCATCTTGGAGATGATCCTGAAGGGTCCAGTCCACTTGTCTGCCAAAGCTCTAGGCTTGGTAGGCTCCATCACAAGGATTTCCTGTCCTGGAGTCCAATCCACTTGCGAGGCTTTAAGGTAATGCCAGTACTTATTCAATTCCTGGCTGGCCTTGAGATTTGCTGTTGCCTGACCCATCATCTGTGTCATCCTCCGTCTGAGGCCTAACACATAGTCCCCCACTTGCTTGGCGGGACCTGGAGGGGTGGCTTCCAAGCCTTCTCTGATCAAGGCGAGGGGCCCCCTCACGGGATGTCCAAAGAGTAACTCAAAGGGGCTGAAACCAACACCCTCTTGAGGTACCTCTCTGTAAGCAAACAGCAGGCATGGCAGGAGGAGATCCCATTTCCTCCTTAGGGGTTCTTCCAAAGCCCCTAGCATGCCCTTGAGAGTTTTATTAAATCTCTCAACCAGACCATTGGTCTGGGGGTGGTAAGAGGTGGAGAACTTGTAGGTTACCCCGCACTCTTTCCACATGGTTTTCATGTAACTAGACATGAAGTTGGATCCTCTGTCAGAGACAACCTCCTTGGGGAATCCAACACGGGTGAAAATGCCCAGGAGAGCCCTGGCAACCACCTTGGCAGTAACAGTCCGAAGGGGTATTGCCTCAGGGTACCTGGTGGCACGATCTACCAAGACCAGGATGAACCGATGTCCACCTGAAGTGGGAGGGTCAAGGGGACCGAAGATGTCGATGCCCACCCTCTCAAATGGTGTGCCAACCACTGGCAATGGCTGTAGTGGGGCAATGACACTTCCTCCAGTCTTGCCAGACAACTGACAAGTTGGGCAGGTCCTGCAGTGGGACTCCACCTCTACTCCCATCCATGGCCAGTAGAAATGGGCAGAGAGCCTCTGCTTAGTCTTCTTGGTCCCAAGATGACCAGCCAAGGGCACCTCATGCGCCAACTGCAGTAGGAAGGGCCTGTAAACCGGGGTACCACCAACCTCTTAAGGGCACCAGGTTCAGGCTTAGTGGGCTCACTAACAGGGAGCTCACCCTCCCAATAAATCCGGAATGTCCTAGGCACTTCTCCTTGTGCCTGGGACAGGGCCTGTTTCCTCAGTCCCTCGAGAGAGTGGCACTCTCTCTGTCCTTTACAGAAGTCTGCCCGGGAGGGTCCCCCTTCAGCTAACAAGCATTGAAGGTCGGGATGATCCTCCGGGTTGAGAACCTCTCCCACAGGAGAGTCTTCTGTCTCTTCTCCCACAGGAGTTGGGTTTGGGTTTTCCACTGGACCCAGCCCGTCCGGAGCATGGATCCCAATGGGTGCTGTCGGAACAGCAGGAAGAGAAGGTGTTCCCTCCACAGAGGTGGCCTTCTTGGTCTTCCTTCTTCTTGCCTTAGGCCTCGCCTTTGGCTCGGGTACCTGACTCACAGCCAGACCCGGTGTCACCTGTGACCTAGTGACTGCAGCAGCAGTCATGGGAAGACCATCCGAGATCAACCCCAACTCTACTAGATCATTTCCTAACAGAATGTTAGCAGGGACATTGTCCTGAACCAGGACAGGAAGCTTTGCTGTCTTGTCTCCAATCATGAGTGTGACTAAGGCTACAGGCGATAATTTGGGAGGCCCACCAGCTAACCTGGTGGTTCTCAGAGGAGCACCTACATAGTCCTCTGGCTTGAGCAGGGTCCTGTCCACCACTGTCATGCTTGCCCCAGTGTCTCTCAAACCAGTAGAAGGCTGGCCATTCAAGAGGACACTTCTCAAAAACCTACGGGTGTTCTGTGGGATAGTCGCCAGTACTTCTGCATACTGGTCCCAGGCCCCAAGGGACACTAAGGAAATCTCTACCGGAGCACCAAATGTGATCCCGGTAGAGGAGGGGAGGACAGTGGCCTCCACCTCAGACACGGGGTAAGGGTAGGTCAGGCTGACAGCCTGTACTCCAAGTGCCTTACCTTTACACTTGGAGTCACCCCTTTTGTGATCCAGAGCCCCACAGTCCCAACAAGCGCCAGGAGTGCGGGGTACGGTACTGGAACCACTGGGAGCCTGCTTTGCAGCAGGTGGACCACTACTCTTATTCCCACCCACAGATGACTTATCCCCACTAGATTTTTGGGTCTTGGGAGAGGAAGGTTTAGGTTTACCCGACTGTGGCTGCTTGTGGGACTCCTCAGCTTTCTGAGAGGCCACCTTTTCTTTGTCCTTGTCCTTCCCACTGGTGTCCTTAGGGGACACCCGGTGGGAGACCCACTTGTCAGCCAACCTAGCCAGCTTAAAGGGGTCCAAAATGTTCTGGCCAGCCACATACTGACGCAGCTCTGGTGAACAGGCTTCAGAAAAATGCTCAAAAAACAAGAGGTGGGACAATTCAACAAAAGTCTTAACCTTGTATCCATCGATCCACCCCATCATGTTCATGTGCGCAGCACTCACCCAGTCAACCCAAGACACATTCTCTCTTTTCTTAAAATCCCTGAACCTTCTAAGCTATTGGGTAGGTGTCTTGCCAAACTTGGCAATCAAAGCAGACTTCATACACTCATACTGACCCCTTTCTTCCACACTCAGCTTCAGAATACAGTCATATCCAGTTTGAGTCACTCTGCTTAACAAACACTTAGCCCAATCTCTTTTATCAACATCATGAATCGCACAAGCCATTTCAAACGCTTCAATCCATTGGAGGATATCTGAACCCTCCACAAATACACCAACCAAATCTTTCATAAACTTGGTGGCTGGGGACCTGACACTCTCACTGGTTTTAGCTGAAGTCTCCACTCTAGCTTTCTCTAGCTGGATACTCTGACATTCAGTGTCCTGGCTCTTGAGTTCAAGGTCCTTATTTCTGAGTTCAAGATCCCTATTCTTGAGCTCCACTTGTTGAGCCAACTCCTCTTTCTTAAGTTCAGCACCTATTTCCAACTTGCGGTATTCAAAGGCCAATTTCATCCTTAATAACTCAAGCTCCAAGGAATTGCTGGGGTTTGGAACAGAGGCAGCAGGAATGGCGGCATTCCCAGAAACAGATTCAGCAGAAACCCCAGGGGCAGAGTCCTCATTGGTTGCATTCCCCCCCTCATCAAGAGTTTCACCATCAGTCTGGTAGTCCACCAGGGCAGCTATCAGCTCAGCCCTAGACTTACCCACAAAGTCTAACTCCCTGGCTTCACAAGCACTCTGGAGAGCCTCCAAGCTCATCCAAGTCAATTTGCCATTTGCAATAGACTCCATTGTTTGTAATGCAGTTATCTTGTACACAACTAAACCTTAATTTAATAAAGTGCAGATATTTTGTAAGTGGCACGGTTATACACTGATTCTTAAAACCATAAGCATCCCACCGCTGCCACCAGCTGTAAAGACTGGTAGGGGGTGTCTGTACTTCTGCTCTCTATATGGTAGAAGAGAGGCACAGAAGACCCCAGCCAAGATTCTCTATTACGGTAGCAATGGACGAGCAATCAAGGCCTAGCTTCTCAGGAGGTGATGCAGGCTGGTTTCTGAAGTACAGTGTAGTCCCCAAGCCCCCACAAAGGAATGTCCACACACTGTATTGGTTAGAACACAGTCTTTATATAGTCAATATTCAAGGTTATGTACACTTATCATAATAACTCACTTTGTACTTAGGAAAATCAACAATGGCAAATATTTACAATTCTAAAGTGGTACCACCCTTTGTATTAGATCTCATTAAAGTGCATCAACAATACTGTAACAATGTCACACAGATCAATAGAGTGAAACCAGCAATAGAGAGAGGAGAGAAAATAAGATGGTTGAGCAATAGGCAGAATACTGGCCCCTACCACTAGACACAGTTCTGTGTGGAGATCCCCCCACCTGGGCAACCTGTAAAATAAAGATATAGCACAAGCCCAGTCCATATATTGTTCTGCAAGTCTTATTCCCTCCTATAATGTTTTTACCCCCCCAATGTACCTGGTGGAGTCGAGTTCTTCGAAGAGGCGTCGACAGATCCTTCTTGAGTGACCCCCTTTCAAGCGGGAGTCACGGATCGTCGAGAGGCGTCGAGAAGCGTCGAGGAACTCGGCGTTCGGCGTCGGGGAATCGACGGCCCTTCTTGAATGCCTCCCCTTTCAAGCGGGAGACACGGGGCGTCGGACGTCCGACAACAAACGGGGTAGAACGGCGTCGATGAGGCGGCAGCTTCGTCCGAGCGGTGCTCGTCGGCGTCGGAGCGTCGGCGTCCTGCAAGGCAGAGGCGTGCGGGGCACCTCGGTGACAATAGTTCTGGACCGCAAAGATTGTGGAGACGGAGGCCCAGCAAGGGCGTTGAGTCGTTCGAGTCTTTGTGGTCTTCGGGTGGTGGGAAACCCACCGGCAGGTTTCTCCTCGGCGCGTTGGTCGTCCTCGACTTTCTCCGGCAGGATAAAGCGGTCGACGGTGCGGACGAGGGAGTCCTTCGATTCGAATGTTCTTAGGCAAAGGAGCGGGCGGCTCCGGTGGTCGGCAGCACGGCGTCAAGTGGTTCCCACGGCTGGGCAACACAACTTCGACGGGCCTCCAGCGGTTACACAAACCTGCGAACCCTGGTCGACGGCAATGGACTTCGACGGCGGCGATGTCCGGGTGCTTCACTTCGATCTCCTCGGCGGTCCCGTCTCGGGTCGGCAGCCTTTCGAGGGTCTGTCTTCCAGGGCGCTTCGGCGAAGATGGAGCGGTGCTCGATGGTCCCTCGGAGCACGGGAAGAGGGCACCTTACCAGGTCCTCTCTCGGGTCAGTCTTCGACGATTTCGGCAGCCTTCGGATCGGTCGAAGCAAATGCAACAGCAAGTCTTCTTCTTCCAGCTGGACGTCGAGGATCAGCAGTTCCAGTTACTCTTAGAGTGGAGACTCAACTCCAGAACGCTTCTGAACAATTACCAGTGGTGAGAGGTCCCCAGATATACTATTCTGTCTCTCATCCACACTGCTGGCACACACTCAGCAGCCAATCATACAGAAGGGCATTCATGCAGTCAGTCAGCCAATCAGGCACACAGTGCATTCAGGCCACACTCCTCCCTTTCAGACACTCACAACAAGGAATGTGGATTGGGACAAGTACCCAGCCATTCAACACTACACACTGCATTCAGGCCAGTTTCGGGCAGGGCTGTCTCAGTCTTTGTCTCTCATGCCAGAAACCAGACAACCACAACAAGGAGTGTATATTGGTCACACACTCCATTCACCCAGGTCCCACCCACAGGAGGTACCCACAACATACAGTCACTGGGAAGGCTCCAGTCAGTCTAGCTGGGCCTTCACAACAACACCATATATGGAACTTCCACCCAACAGCCAGTCAGGGGGAAGGGACAGAGTCAGGGCTTCCCAGGACTTTGGGAAACAAGGTAGCAGGCAATAGAAAGCAAGAGGCCACAGGGGCCATCTTGTTTCCTATCAGGAATCAACTGATCCCAATGGCAGGGCCTGGGTATCCCAAAATGGAGGACACCCAGAGCACCTGTCAAATTCAGCATGGAGCTGCCACCAGCCCATACCCTGCTTTGTGGGCCACCCACAGGTGCCCAAAAACATACACTAGGGGCACAGGGTTGTACCCCTACCCATGGGTGCCATAAGGGTATCCCATGGGTCTGTTCACCAAACCAAAAGAGAGAGCTGCACTGCCAGGAGTCCCACATGGACCCCTGGGCAGAAAACATGACAGAACACACGATACAAAGCAGTAAAGGACAAGGATTCAGAGGCCCTGTCCCTCTGATGCATTTCCAGCATCACACTCACCCACTGAACTGGTGGCAGCGGACTGCGTGCCATCAGCCTCGCCTTCAGCTGTTGTTGGCAGCTCATTATTCGCAGTCTCGTCCACTGCTGTTGTCTCCTCATCAGCCTGCCTGGCCTGTACACGTGCCCTGGGTTGCACTGTGGGCCACGGTGCTGACCCAGAGGTGGAATGCCCAGTGCCCTGTGGTCTGGCCCTGGCTGTGGATGCCCTTGGGGTAGGGTCCTGACTTTCACCTTCTGCATCAGTGCCTGTGGGGGAACAAGAGATGCAGGGCATCCGTTATGGTGTTACGTGCAAGATGCATGAGTTGGTGCTGTACAATATTTCATTTCTCAAGCATTGCAATCTCATAGGTGTGTCACACAGGGTACTTTCAAAGGGGGGGGAATATTGGCATAAGCCGTGGCGTCTCCATTCGCCACTGATGTATACCAGGTGGCATGCCATTGTATTGAGGTTTGTGTGATGTATGACAAGCAAATGGTCCCTGTGTGTTGGGTGTCTGTTGGTAATGGGATTGGCACACAGCATGCATCTCATTGTGCCAGGGTTTGGGCCTCCATCTGGACATGGATCTGTATATGTGTGTATGATGGGCCATGCATTGGCTTGGCTCACTTTCACATAAGTTGTACTATGTCATAGTTTGGCCTACTGGGGTTTGCAGGGTCACTCACCTCCATCTCCCGATGTCGCGGCAACCGTCTCCATTTCGCCAAAGCCCTCTATGGACTCCATTTGTATGGTCGTGCTTGTGATGCTGGAAATGCATCAGAGGGACAGGGCCTCTGAATCCTTGTCCTTTACTGCTTTTTATCGTGTGTTCTGTCATGTTTTCTGCCCAGGAGTCCATGTGGGACTCCTGGCAGTGCAGCTCTCTCTTTTGGTTTGGTGAACAGACCCATGGGATACCCTTATGGCACCCATGGGTAGGGGTACAACCCTGTGCCCCTAGTGTATGTTTCTGGGCACCTGTGGCTGGCCCCAGAGCAGGGTATGGGCTGGTGGCAGCTCCATGCTGAATTTGACAGGTGCTCTGGGTGTCCTCCATTTTGGGATACCCAGGCCCTGCCATTGGGATCAGTTGATTCCTGATAGAAAACAAGATGGCCCCTGTGGCCTCTTGCTTTCTATTGCCTGTTATCTTGTTTTCCCAAAGTCCTGGGAAGCCCTGACTCTGTCCCTTCCCCCTGACTGGCTGTTGGGTGGAAGTTCCATATATGGTGTTGTTGTGAAGGCCCAGCTAGACTGACTGGAGCCTTCCCAGTGACTGTATGTTGTGGGTACCTCCATGGTGTTGTTGTGAAGGCCCAGCTAGACTGACTGGAGCCTTCCCAGTGACTGTATGTTGTGGGTACCTCCTGTGGGTGGGACCTGGGTGAATGGAGTGTGTGCCCAATATACACTCCTTGTTGTGGTTGTCTGGTTTCTGGCATGAGAGACAAAGACTGAGACAGCCCTGCCCGAAACTGGCCTGAATGCAGTGTGTAGTGTTGAATGGCTGGGTACTTGTCCCAATCCACATTCCTTGTTGTGAGTGTCTGAAAGGGAGGAGTGTGTCCTGAATGCACTGTGTGCCTGATTGGCTGACTGACTGCATGAATGCCCTTCTGTATGATTGGCTGCTGAGTGTGTGCCAGCAGTGTGGATGAGAGGCAGAATAGTATATCCGGGGACCTCTCACCACTGGTAATGGTTCAGGAACGTTCAGGAACGTTCAGAAGCATCCTGGAGCTGAGTCTCCACTCTAAGAGTAACTGGAACTGCTGATCCTCGACGTCCAGCTGGAAGAAGAAGACTTGCTGTGGCATTTGCTTCGACCGATCCGAAGGCTGCCGAAATCGTCGAAGGCTGACCCGAGAGAGGACCTGGTAAGGCGCCCTCTTCCCGTGCTCCGAGGGACCATCGAGCACCGCTCCATCTTCGCCGAAGCGCCCTGGAAGACAGACCCTCGAAAGGCTGCCGACCCGAGACGGGACCGCCGAGGAGATCGAAGTGAAGCACCCGGACATCGCCGCCGTCGAAGTCCATTGCCGTCGACCAGGGTTCGCAGGTTTGTGTAACCGCTGGAGGCCCGTCGAAGTTGTGTTGCCCAGCCGTGGGAACCACTTGACGCCGTGCCGCCGACGACCGGAGTCGTCCGCTCCTTTGCCTAAGAACATTCGAATTAATGGACTACCTCGTCCGCACCGTCGATCGCTTTATCCGGCCGGACAAAGTCGAGGACGACCAACGCGCCGAGGAGAAACCTGCCGGCGGGTTTCCCGCCACCCGAAGACCACAAAGACTCGAACGACTCGACGCCCTTGCTGGGCCTCCGTCTCCACAATCTTTGCGGTCCAGAACTATTGTCACCGAGGTGCCCCGCACGCCTCTTCCTTGCAGGACGCCGACGCTCCGACGCCGACGAGCACCGCTCGGACGAAGCTGCCGCCTCACCGACGCCGTTCTACCCTATTTGTCGACGGACGTTCGACGCCCCGTGTCTCCCGCTTGAAAGGCAAGGCATTCAAGAAGGGCCGTCGATTCCCCGTCGCCGAACGCCGAGTTTCTCGACGTTTCTCGACGATCCGTGACTCCCGCTTTAAAGGGGGTCGCTCAAGAAGGATCTGTCGACGCCTCTTCGAAGAACTCTACTCCACCAGGTACATTGGGGGGGTAAAAACATTATAGGAGGGAATAAGACTTGCAGAACAATATATGGTCTGGGCTTGTGCTATATCTTTATTTTACAGGTTGCCCAGGTGGGGGGATCTCCACACAGAACTGTGTCTAGTGGTAGGGGCCAGTATTCTGCCTATTGCTCAACCATCTTATTTTCTCTCCTCTCTCTATTGCTGGTTTCACTCTATTGATCTGTGTGACATTGTTACAGTATTGTTGATGCACTTTAATGAGATCTAATACAAAGGGTGGTACCACTTTAGAATTGTATATATTTGCCATTGTTGATTTTCCTGAGTACAAAGTGAGTTATTATGATAAGTGTACATAACCTTGAATATTGATTATATAAAGACTGTGTTCTAACCAATACAGTGTGTGGACATTCCTTTGTGGGGGCTTGGGGACTACACTGTACTTAAGAACCAGCCTGCATCACCTCCTGAGAAGCTAGGCCTTGATTGCTCGACCATTGCTACCGTAATAGAGAATCTTGGCTGGGGTCTTCTGTGCCTCTCTTCTACCATATAGAGAGCAGAAGTACAGACACCCCCCACCGGTCTTCTTCACAGTGCTGCAGGTCTCTTCCCAGCGCATCACTTTCACTGCTGAGTGGGCACCCCTGCCTGTGGCCATGGACTCCCTGCGATTGGAGGACAGGATGTTACGGACCCTGAGACGGAGGTCGACCCATTGTTTTTTACAGTCTTTGACTGTGCGTGGGGTGGTGCCAACCACTGACACCTTGCGCGCAACCTCCTCCCAGATTTCTTTGTTTCTTAGCTGTACTTCCCTTTTGAGGTTGTTCGCAAAAACCTCATCTGCATGGGCTGCAAGGGTATCAGCCAGCATGTTTAGCTCCTCATCGGAGAAGCACTTCCTGCGCAGGCGGAGGGTTGTCTTGCGGGTAGCCTTGGACATGCTGGATGGTGTGACCCTGGTCTCTCCTCTGTATCACTGCTGGATTGAGTGGATTGCAATGGATTGTGCCGGCGTATTTCCCGTTCCGACACGCTGACGTTACTTCCAGGTCCGGTATTACGAGCCCGGTATTAGCATGATGTTATTACCGGGTCGTTATTAAGGGGTTGCTCCTTGGCGGAGGTGGTATCAGCAGGTCCCATGATGGTGCTATCGAGGAGTTGGAAGGCCTTTTGCGGCATGGCGGTGCAGCCATTACCAGCATGGGGGTTTGCGCGTGCTCGCGCACTCGTAATCAGCCGCTATTAGCGGCATCAAGGGAGCACAGACGTTCTATTACCTCCATGGCGGTACTGACTCTGTTTTTAGCAGGATTCTCGTAATGAGGCCCATTGAGTTCAACAAGAGAGCAACAAAGTCCAGCGTAAAACCAACGCATTAATTTTGACAACAAGACTTGTGATTAGATCCTTTGAGAAATGGCTGAAATGCTGATCATGTGGTGGTTGGTGCCGTAGGAATTTCGGTACTATCTTTATTCACCCTTATGCTGCAACTGTACCCACATGCAGATGGTTTACGAGTGGAATAAAAAATGCAAAGTTAAAAGCTCACCCCAATCGGCATGAGATGTCCTTAAAAAGAGCTCACTTGTGTGAGAAAGTTACACTAAACAAAAGGAGTACCCCCTCTGACTCAGGGGAGTATCTTGTCAGTTTATGTGAACGCCATAATCATAGAGGTCGACAGGTTTCGATGGCTCATTCGGTTTGGACCATCTTCTTTAGGATGGACAATTTTAGTGGTAACATGATTGAGTGTTCCAGCAGATCTGGAGCTAGGGCTGCCTGGGCGCGCTGCTCCATCCCCTGTATGGGAACACAAGACAAGGAGGACTAAGTCTTAGTCAACCTTGTGCCAGGTGTAACATGTGACAGTTCACAAACTGGTTAGTGCACACTGTCTTTAATGGAATTAGGAATGTAGCCACAGGGGAAAAAAGATGCAGTTCACAGTTCCCTCACACACGCATTCAAATACTTCTCACAAACGTCCTATTCCACAACACAATAGGCCCTCTCCCGAAATCTACTTTTCATTCGAACACCACCTTTACATCTGGTAAGGAGATCACAGGTCAACAAGGGCCTCTACCACAGCTACTTCTGGTTCATACACCCACCTTATACTGGGCGGAGGGATCCCAGACCCTCTAAATAAATGGGGTCTCTATCTGTGTCTTTTTCCTTCTTTACACAGAGCTGTCTTCGTCTCTAGTACCATAGGAAAGGGTTCTGTTACACCACAATCCTCTATATAAGAAAATGCTTAATGTAAATACAACACCACATGGATTTCCAACCTATCAATTCAATCCTCTCATCACACACACACATACACTCTTCATCACACACTCAACCACTCACACTCCCTTCCCATACCCTACTTGTTTTTCTCCGAAGAACGCGCACTGACGCCTGTGTGCTCGTCCCAAGTTCTCCATCACGGGGTCCCGTTAACGGCTTGCACAATCCGGGGACAGCACCCAGCTCCAAAAAACAGACAAGAATTCTGATAATACGCCTCCTGTAAACCTCTCAAAGGTGCACACAAGGGCAGCCAAGAATCTTCCGTCTTCACAGGGAGGCCGGGATCAATGTCGGGGTAACCAATAATGTAGGGTAACTGCACAACAACCAGACCAAGGAAAAACAACCTGCTAGGGAAAAAGGCTAGGTGCACTCTTTTTCGAGAAGCACAAGAGCTTTATTTTGTATACAAAAATGAAAGGGCACAGTGTATATTATGAGTCTGCTGTCGTAGAGCTCTTTCATCCTCAAAATGGAGTCTGTCTTATAAAAGTGCAAATCGTCATTCATGACCCACTCAATATACAGTATTCATCCCCCACCCTCATTAACTGCCGCTTATTTACATGAAAATAATTGCATATAGCCCCTCTTGTAATTGGCTGTGTCGTCTTCTCCTCCATCTTCACCCCACGTGGGCAACGGCCTCTTTCACTTTGAAGTCCTGCAAAGTAATTGGTTACATTTAATAGACACCCTCTGTCTTTACTCCTAATCATGTGATGCGCACCTGGTCATCAATATGAACTCGACAGATATCTTCGAGGTCAGCCTGGTCCTTACAAACAAAGCAACTCTTTTCTCATCCCAGACACACAGGCACCCCCATCACGCCTCTCCACTATATGGGCATCACCTTTGGCTCTCTGTGGTTCAAATCACAGATCGTGTTTTTCTCTGCTCCCCTCTGTATCACTTCCCCCTCACAAGAGGTAGGCCTGGTGTCCCACTAATCAATCCAATTCGTGAACGATTTAAGACTTGTATTCCTGCACATCTGGTAGTTCAAATAGAGTGACCATCATTCTGTGGGGTGCTAGTGTGCTAAATCTTAGTTCATGTTTTGGCAACCCAAGACTGCTCCAGGTGCCATGAATATGGCCTTCGTACTGGGCCGCAGCCCTTCACATATCAGGCTGCGTGCATTCAAACCTCATTTTTCAAAGGCCTGACTACATACATTTATATGTGGGTGTACGTGCGTGCTCCTTGCCGCACATGAGAATCGGAATGTGATAATCAAGCTGGAGAGGAGGGCTCCTTGTTTTGTGTCTCCAACACGGCCTGCGAGGATTCAGGTCTACTCTTAAATGCAGCATTCATTTATGTTATAACTATCGCGCACATGCAATGTATTCTACATGACACTATCACACAGCAAATGGTTAGTTCCCCCTATGTAACTTTCCCCTCCAGCTCGTTGCTTCCACCTGTAAAGTTTCTCCCTACACCACCATTTATGCATTATCCATGTTTTAATATATTTTCCGCAATCTAAATCGTTTGGGAGGGGAGGTAACTTGAACATGCATCCCAACAGTAGTTATTAAAACATGAGTTTTACATACATGTGTCAAAAGATGATGATGATGATGTGTTGTTTTGGAAAGGATATAGTGTGTTCTTACCAAATGTGCATATGGATAGCTACTAGGCAAGGGATGCTAACCCTCAGTGGGAGTACCAGGAGTACCAACAGAGTTGCCTGGCTGCACCAACTCAATCATTATGATGCAGCAGTATGACAATCTACTACCAATACGAACTTCCCAGGCTAGAAACTAACTTACTTTAGCAGTAAACCCATTGTGGAATGCAATGTCTGCTACCACACACATGGGCTGGCCCATGCCCAAATTATTTATTTATTTAATTATAAAATACTGTTCTCCCTGCAATAGCTGCGTATATGTGCATATTGCTTCAGGCTGTTAGAGGGGAAAGGGGGTGCCTCCTGTCCTAAGCAACCAGCCGCTACTGATTTTGAGGTGCATGGTGGATATGATAGTTGCATGCACTGATGTTCTAAGGGGTGCCCGTGTGCATGCTGATGGATTCCCACTTCATATGCATTGTCATATGTTTGTGTATGTGAGAGACTGTGGGATTCTGGAAGGCATTACTGTATGTCTGTGTATGTGAAGTAGTAGATTATATGACATTTGTGTAGTGAGTGCATGATTATGAGGGGTTTTTGGCACATCCCGTTGGGATTCTTCGTACTGCAAGGCAGGCAACTGATGTGGCATAGGTTACTCTGTTTTGTAGAGAATGCTTTCTGCTCGGTTGTCGGTGGCTTGAACCTGGGCGTGGCTGTGCCTGTGCAGATGGAGACACATGCAGATGTAGTAGGTTACAGGATTGTTGTTGCAGTTGCTCCGTTGTACAGAGCATGGCTTGTATTCAACTGTGGCAGGCTCGAGGTCTGGGTGTGGCAGGCCGGAGTAGATGTAAACTTGGTTCGCCCTCCTGTTGGGGGCATGGTCGGAGCCTGTCTGTGTAGGTTAATTAGTAATGTAATTTTTTATTTTCCTTCCTAAAGTGAGGGAATTGGGAGCCTGACTTTGGCCTTTTCTTACTTGAGGAGCCATTTACTGAGGTGTTTGCTTTCTACTCCCTTGGGTGATGTGAGCATGACTGGGAGGATGTACTCTTTTCCCTTTCCCTATTGTTTGTGTTGGCTGGTTGGTGCTTTCTGTCTTGTGCATTAATGTTGCTTGTCACATGCATTTGGCACACTTGTGCATTGTCCTGTAGCCTAGGGCTTGCATGATCCTTGTCCCTCTGTTTTGTGGCATGCCTCGATGTCTCTGTTTCTCTTCTGGCAGCTGAGGTGTGATTTGGCATTTCAGAAATGTATTGGGTGTGTGTTATGTGATGAATCAGTGATGAGTCCTCCCAGAAACCTGGCTTGGGACCCTTCTCATGTGGCCAGGTAAAGGCATGCGCTTCCAGTCCTGACCCTGGGGGTGGTGTACTGTGGGAAGATCACCTGTGGGGGAGGGTTCAGGGGGTGGGGGGAGCCCAATACTCCCTCAAAAAATGGCTGTTTTCCAAACAGAAGAAGTCAGAAAGTCTAACTTTGTTGTTGAGGATTACAAATTCCATAATCCCATAAGTACTGGGATGAGGAAGAGGGCTGAAGAGTCATGCTGTAGTAGTAGTACAGCAATGAAGCCTAATAGCCCACACCTGAGGGAAGCTGAGAGGCTTAAAATCCCCCCTCATGTGCAGGCATTTGGAAGGAGCTGGAACTGTGGTTGTAGTGTATGCAATAGTAGTAGAAGTAGAAAGACAAAGACACAGTGCTGGCAATCCAGGCAGCAACGACAGAACCAAAGGGACGTCGGGACTCTGTTGCAGAGTGTGGGTCCCAAGTGAAGCCAAAAGTTGTGTAACATGTGGAGAAAGGAACACAGAAGCCGGTGAGTTAACCTTGGCATTCTGATTCCTTGCACGAGCACTGCCAGCAACAGTATCCAGCTTAATAAGCACTCACATAGAAAGCTGGTTTCAGTCTCCATTGGGTAATACCAGGTTCACTCTTGGCTTGGGCAATGCTTGCTCTCTCCAACTGGAAATAACAAGGTTTCAACACTTGACTGCTCTGTATGAACAATTGTCTGCGTTAATAAAGATTCAGAGGTTACTCTTCCTCTGAGAATCGTAATTAAGCACTCACAACTGCTTCATGGGTTTTACAAAGTTTAAAGTTTAACAATTGCTTTCCGTAGAGTTTGCTCTTCACGCAAGTAAAAGAGAATACCCGATCCCACACAAATGCTACAATACTGTGAGCCCAATAGAACTTCAACATTGCCCAAGATACAAGTGTGTACGCATTACCTGAAGCCAAGAGAGTGGCAACAAAGCTCGTTGGTAATCATTCTGGCTAACAGTAGACAGAGGGATAAAGGCAAGGTTGGGGAAGGGAAACTTGCTACTTATAAACATTCTTTGAAGTTGATACAACCTACTTTGCCAAAGACCGTAGAAGACACAGAGAAGTGTGTCCTAAAGGCAATTCTGGGTTATTGGTGGTGGCAGACAGACAAGGAAGGCAAAAAGGCTGGCCATCTGTTTAGAGGAAGAGTTCCTTCCCTATTTGAAAGTGTTGAAAACTGAAGCTGTGGTGGTGTCACAAAGTACTGAAGCTGTGGTGGTGTATTTGCTTTTCAGTAGATGCGAGGCTTCAGTAGCACAAATGAAAGTGGAATGTGATGAGGCAATGGAGTAAGTATGCTCTCATGGTAAACTCTTGTAGAAGTTGAAGTTGTTGAAGTGCAAGTAGAAGTGCTGGGGAGTCATCCTGACAAAGATACCTACTGTGACAACTAATTTTCTAAAGAGAGACATATTAACTGTTAACCAAGAACTGTGTTTCACTAACATTTACAGAAGTTATCGTTCCTTTCAACTGTGGTAATTCTCCTTGGACAACTGGAAGTTGTGGCAAAGCATTGTGGCTGGGATTGACATTGATGCTAGTTTTGTGAAGTGGAAAGTCCTATCATCAAGAGGAGAAGTTTTTCTCTTATTGGAAGTTTGGTAAACACAACCTTACCATGACATTGAAGACATCAAGAACTGAATTAAGAATGTATAACATATATGGATTTTCTTGTTTGTTTTTGTTGAACATGGAAGCAGAATTTACCTTGGATCCTGGGTAAGGAGAGCTCACCCAGGATACTAAGAGGTTATCAATAGATACTGTGAATGTCATTGTGATGTTATTTGAATTGCCAAATATTTTCTTTTTGTATTTGATGTTTAAGTGTGAGGGCCAGACATCTTATGTTAGTGTTTCTATTTAGTTTTGATAGGCAGGGAACTCCCAGTCAGAGTAGGGATAGTGATGCGTTTGCTAACATATATAATTTAATAAAATGGCATATTTTGAACAATCATCCAAAAGTTGTCTGCCTCGCATTGCTGACTCCTCACAGTGTGTGGAAGGAAGTAAGGTGTGTTGAGGTTTTGTTTCATGACTCAAGGGATAACATGAAGTGAGGAAAAGAGGATATTGCCAGGAAGGTTCAGGTACAGTACAACGATGAGTATAGATAAAACCGTGTAGAAAAGTACATGCTGCATGGCGATTGAACCCACAATTTAAGATCTGGGGGCAGGGAATGAGATACAGGGTGTGTTGGGGCAATGGAGGTTAAGTAGCAGGCTTTCAACTGAAATTCAAGTCAGTTTACCTTTCCAGCAATGCAAATGGAATGCAGACCAAGGCTTGGTTTGCAACTAAGCCTTAGTTTCATGTGATTCAGAAGAGTAATTTCAAGTACATCCCAATAAAAATCATCTTGGTACGTAATCCCTGGTCTTCAATATTGCTGTGGTAGGACCAGGGAAAATAGGCATGTTCTTTTTATATCTTGAATAATTACCTGCCCAGTCAAGCAGGGGCATGGTCTTTCATTAATAAGCATGGGACTCATTTGGGAGGTGAGTCTGCCCAGGGTTAATATTTATAGTAATACGTGGTCTGCATTTCAATCTGTGCTGACATGTTGTGTAATGTCCTTAATTTGCTGTTAAATACCAGCAGAGTGAGATTCTAAGTTAAGAGCCTCCTCCTTCTACTGGGCATGGGTTGCCTCCTCAGGGAGGCATTCAAATTAAGTGTTGCTGGTTAATCCAAGTTTGTAGCTTCAAGGAATTGTGGTAGCTGTAGTCCATAATGTAATATTCAGGATAGTTAGTTCCTAGCTGTCTTTATTGACGGCAGCTGCCAGAATTCCTTGAAGCTACAAACATGGATTGACCAGCAACACCAGATTTGATGGCCTCCCTGATGACTGCAAGAGGCACAAAAGCACTTGCAGGAGAACACCACCTGGACTCTAAGAGGCTGAATATGCTGGAAACCAGAGTGTGCCCCTCACCCCCGTCCTATGCAATATTCTGCTTGAACTCTGCTGCCTTTCCTGTGCGATCCTAACGCAGCTGGTGTCTTTGTTCTCTTTCAACTATATTTATGGCGGCTGGCATTCCCCCTGGGTCAGCACTCACAGAGTGAACTTTCTGCTTCCTGCATTATTGTTCAGTCTAACTTCATGATTTCTACATGCGCACGGAGCAATGCAACGATCCCTTTTTCCCTGAAATGTCTTTCCGTTGCTGCAGAAGGAAACGCTAACATTTAGCGCACCAGAGGATTCCCATTTGTCTGGATACTGTCAAGGTTGTAGTCACGACGTATACCCGGGAATCATGCTGACATTCCAGGCGAGCAGGAGTCTCGCGCATAAACGCTGGTGAGTCCCTTGACCTTCATATTCACATGGGACATGGTTTCTCGGGTATCCGGTCATATTTTCGTAACATATTTTCGAAATACCATTTTGTCGAAAACATTTTGCCGACATTTTTTTCTTCGAATGTATTATTTTTTATTTTAGATGTTTTTTTTTGTTTCGTATGTAAAAAAAGTGTTAAAAAAAAGGTGTTTGGGGGGGAGACCTATGAGGAGGAGATTCAACAAAGGGAGAAACTGAAATTTCTGAGGGACAAAATTGACTATGACTATGACACAGGAGGTGTATACACCTTTGCAAAGAGGTTTGATTCCCTCAGACAACAAGCAAGCCTACCGACCATCAATGTGACAGATGCGGCATCTGCTTCTGAATCTGATGCCTCCTCAAGTGATAATAATACTCTATCTATCAAGCTGAATTTTTTAGAGGAGATGCGGCTCCTATGCAGGCATGTGAACACCCAAAAGAGCGCAAGGGGCTCCGGCAGAGGCAACACAAAGGGATGCAAATTCATGCCCAAAAAGGAAACCCCAACAGGGGAGAAGGGATAAGGGCCTCAGGAACCGTCATAGCAGAACAACTAACACAGTCTGGCAATCGGGGCAAGAAATGAATGACTGCAAAGCTATGCAAGTCATCAATTTGTCTAAACATATGCTCACAGCTGAACAGACTGAGCTTCTTGAGTTGGGTCTAAATTTCTGCCCCACCATGAATTATGGTTACACACAGACAAGGCTGGATTCTGACCAGTTCATCCGTAAGCTCAAACTTACCAAATTCTTTCTTGCCAATCCAAGCAAAGGTGCGAGAGCAACCCTCCCCATGTTGGACCAACTGAGCCACCTATTTTTGATCTTCCAATCCTTAATCTAGCAGAGTTAGCTGGTAATACTGCTGCTGATGAGGAACCACCCAAACTGGCACAATTTGGCATAAACACTGACTGGTCCAAAGCTACTAAGATTTGTACCAAACCCAAATTGAATCCTCCCATGCCAGTAGGTTGTCTTGAGGCTTTCAATGATCTAGTGATTGCCGATCTCAAGCTGATGAGACTCACCTTTACCAATCCTTCCTACAACTTGACTGTTAAACAAAAAACTGTTCTACAGGAGCTTCAAAATCTTCCCAATCTTATCTTCAAACCACCTGATAAAGGCTCCAATATCGTCCTCCTGGACAGACAAGGTTACATTCGGGAAGCTAACAGACACCTATTGGAAAAGAGGTGCTACATGAAATTGGAATGTAATCCGTTCCCAAAAATCAGATTGGAACTTCTGACTCTGTTGAATACATGGGTTGATTGTGGTATTTTGGACCAAGAATTGTCACTGGCTGCTTCTGCGAGTCTGACTATTAACTTTTTGCCTAAGGTGCATACATCAATATCCAGACCTCTAGGGAGACACATTGTTACCCTTTGTGGTTCCTTGCTTGAGAACGTTGCCAAATTCATTTATAAAACCATCAAACCTTTGGTTTCAACATTGCCCTCCTATCTCTGCGACACCAAGGACTTTTTGTCCCACGTTAATTGTATACCATGGGAAGGTGACATGCTTTTAGTGACTCGATGTGGCATCACTTTATCCATCGATCAAATCACGATGTTGGCTTGGCAGCTTGCAATTCCTTTTTGCACATGCGTTCCCTTAACTATCTTCAGCACACCCAGATGATTCTGGAACTCATGACCTTTTGCCTCAATCACAATGATTTTTGTTCGATGGGTCCTTTTACCATCAGGTTCGAGGTATGGCTGTGGGGGCTATTTTTGCTCCCGCCTATGCCAACCTGACAATGGGTTGGTGGGAGCATAATGTTGTTTGGAATGAGGCTAACTCCTTTTATACAGACAAGATTTCATGCTGGCTACGTTACATTGATGACATTTGTATTCTTTGGAAAGGCAATCTTGCAGAATGGCTTGACTTTGTCAAAATCCTCAACTCTAACAATTTAAATTTGCACTTCACTGAGAACCACAGTGCTAAAAATGTGGTCTTTTTAGATGTGAAGATAACTAAGGGTTTTGATGGTCTCTATACCCCTGTATTTTGAAAACCGACCAGTTTGAATCGTCCTCTTTTGGCCACCAGCAGTCACCCTAGGTCATGCATCAACAGCATACCTTATGGTGAGTTTGTCAGATTCAGACAAAATTGCTCTAAAAAGGAGGATTTTGTTGCACAGTCGGGACATGCTGCACAACGCTTTAGAGACAGGGGCTATTCTAAGAAACATGTGAAACGTGCATACCTAAAAGCCAGCTCATTGGATCAGGATACTCTTCTAGCTCACGCTAGGCCTACCTCCACTGATGAAGATTCACAAATCCGTCTTATACTATCATTTGGCCCAGTCTCCAAAATAATCAGTGATATTGTTGGAAAGCATTGGCATGTATTACGTACGGACAGGGCTTTGGGCAGCATACTGCCGACCCGTCCCTGTCTTACTTTTTGCAAAGCACCTTCTTTGAAAGACAAACTGGTTTCCAGTTTTCTTGATCCAAGGCAATCAGTATCCTGGCTAAACAAAAGTGCTGTGAGCTTTGCTAAATGCACTAAATGCAAAGTATGTGAATATGTCATAACTCTGTCCAACTTTGAACTTCCAGTGACTGGTACCAACATTTCCATACATGGCCATATAAATTGCAACACAGACTTTGTTGTGTATGTTCTCTGCTGTCCTTGTTCCAAGTGGTACGTGGGGAGCACAACCAACAAACTAAAGCTCAGGATTCTACAGCATTTTAGGGCTATCAAATACATGGATTTTGATTATCCTATAGCCAAGCATTTCCACGAAGACCGCGATGGGCTTCGGATTCTTTGGAGTGGCTAGTATTGCCAAAACATCCACAAGGAGGAGATAGGACGCTTAAACTAAGACAATTAGAAACCAGACTTATTATTGACTTCCATACGAAAGCCCCTGCAGGGCATAACATCGATGAAGAACTATACACGTTAATCGGTGTCTGACTGCTTATGTGCTGGGTATATTTTGGTTTCCTCTTTCAGATCCTAACATCTTGACCTACAGCTTAAGTTGGATTTTCTCACTTATTGTTGAGCTTCACTAACCCCTATTGTGATTATTGTTTATGCTTCAGGCTCCATGGCTTACCCATCCTTGGCTGGTTCGTATCTCCTGTCTCTGGCTTCAATATTGATTCTGATCCTCCTCCCTCTCTCTCTCTCTCTTTTGTTATTTTCTCTCTCCAGTTTGCTGGTGTTACCTGCTGGCAATGTACTGACATTAGTTGTTTCTTTAATTCTTCTTATTTCATTTCTTCTCATTTTCTTTTCTTTTTTTCCTGTGTCTTTTACATTCCCTTTCTGTATGTACATTTTGTGTTGGTTATCTGGCTTTTTTAGGTGTGTTCATTTATCCTGTAACTCTGGTTGATTACATTTATCTTGGTTGATCTATAGTAGCTTAGCACCTTATGCACTTTGCACCTTATCATTATGCTTACCATGTACATTGTCACTTTTGATCGTGTACTGCATGAAA
The DNA here is from genome assembly GCF_040938575.1 of Ambystoma mexicanum. Taxonomy (NCBI): domain Eukaryota; kingdom Metazoa; phylum Chordata; class Amphibia; order Caudata; family Ambystomatidae; genus Ambystoma; species Ambystoma mexicanum. Next base: position 751,681,660 of record NC_090934.1, on the reverse strand, counting down.
CACTGTGTCCTGTCCAGTACTGCATATATCGGCACTTTTCATCCTTGTGCCTTTTTAATTGTATATCATCTATTATCTTGAACCACTTAGGTAGGATTTTCATATACTAATGCGGCTTCTGTGATGTGGACTTGGCTCTCTATTTTAGTTAGCCTTTCATTAACCCAGATAAGTTCATATGCTCTGCATTGCCAGGCTCTCAGTTGCACTATGCATTTATGAATTCCGGCACTATCCTGCTGATACATTCATTTTATTCTGAGACTACAAGCAGTCTTACTTATATAATGAGGTTCGAAACTTCCTCGGACTTGCACACTTTTAAAGCCAACCTGTTTTTACCACAAACTGCTTTTCCTTGCACCATTTATAAATGGCTCTTCTTTTCACTGTGAATGGTGTTGATGCTTCACAGACCATAAAGATTTTTAATAAAGATGTTTATTTGACGGATTCTGTCTTTAATTCTGCTTGAACTCTGCTGCCTTACCTGTGTGACCCTGACACAGCTAGTGTCTTTGTTCTCTTTCAAATATATGTATTACAGGGACTGCGGTAGTGGCCCTGTAGTTATGGTTAAGTTGCTCAACTCCCCCCTTCGACGTATCCTCACCAAACTTTATAAAAAAAAGTGTATGGGCCCCTCAGAATGATTCTGCGATGTTTAGTGCGTTTTCATCAAGGGGGGATAAAGTTATAGGGCGTCTCAAAATGTGTTGAAATCCACATATATGCAATAGAATAAAATGTTTGCTCTTGCGCCAGGAACTGCGGGTTGGTCCCAAAAGCATGCTTTTGTAACCAGTATTTTTTTTAAAAATGGCTCCATAGTAGGTAAAAACAAATTCCTGATGTCTGGATCCGGTCCATGGGCTCACTTCACTATTCGGGCTGCGGACAACCCCCTTGACCATTCAGGGTCCCGCTGATGAATTGTGAAAAGCGTGGGGAGTGTCATATTTTTTTAAACGGTCGCCATGTTGGAACCGCAGATAGCCACTGGTGTCCATGGATAGCGTGGTGTGAAACAGTCTGGGAAACACATTTGGGGTTATTTGGTGTTCGAAAGAGGGGTTAGAATAAAGCTGATATGGAGCTGTTTTTCCAAGTGAAAAAAGTGGTAGGGGTGCTGCCCAGTCTGCGAACACCACAATAGTCCACAGACAGCGCTGAGAATGAACAATTTGGAAAACACATTTGGGGTTATTTGATGGCTGAAAGAGGGCGTGGAAAGGGTCGGGGAGTGGAATTAACATAATATGGAGCTGTTTTTCTAGGTCAAAAAGGTGTGTGCAGGTGCTGCAGAGTTCAGTCACCTCTTACTGTCTGCAGGCATTATATGGCTGGGAGGGGGTTCTGGTGAGTTTTGTTATTTGAAGGTGCATTGTATGTACTTGTTATATGATTGAAATCTATTGTGGTGGTTGTGGCCACTGGCAACACATAGTATAGTAATATGTGTATAGTAATTATAGGTAATGCAGGGGGAGTATACAGTATTTGTAATATGGTAGAATTATATAATTAAAGTGTATATGGTATTTATGATTGTACTACAATTGAGGATAGTGCTCCTTAATGTCTTGTCCACCTTTCATACAGTGAACCATTGTATCTTTAATAAACGGTTACATGATACCTTTAGCATCATGAAATGGGCACTGGACTGGCTGATCTGTTTTCCTCACTAACTGCCCTTCCCAGCTGCAACGGGGCTGTTTGTACTCCACCACCTCACTGTGCACCTGTAGAGTACCCCAGAGGTTTATCCTATCATTGTGGCAATTACATATCTTTTCCTCCCTCTGGCTCACCTGATGTCTTTCTTCTTTTCTCATTTCCAGTGTTATGTTAACGACACACAGCTATCCTTAAAGTTCCCTGAACTAATTTGTTGTCCTAGTTTTTATTCCTGATTGTCTGACCGCCATTGAGGCATTGTGTGTGGCTTACAATATCTGTCTCAATGCCAGTAAGATGGCGATCTTTCTTATGATGACACCTGTACCCTGCTTTTTGCCTACCCTGTCACTGCTGTCTTTGGCCCGTCTACTCTTACCATTCTGTGAGGCCAAAAACCATGGGGTTATCTTGAAATATTTTCTATCTTTTACTCTTTACATTTTGGAGGTTGTAAAGAAAGCCCACGGTCTGAGCTTGACTTGAAGCATTGTACCGTTCCTTACCATCCCCCAGAAGCTCAACATCTGTAGAGCCCTGGTGCTGTGTAGGTTGAACTACTGCAACAGCCTCTTCCTTAACCTCCCCATTTGTTGCCTATACTCCCTTCGGCTAATCTAGAAAAGGGCTGTAAGATACATGCTTGGCCTGAAGCCCAGGAATGGTATTGCTGCAGCCTGAAAATGTGTACATTGGGTCCTGTTAATTGCAAGGACTATAATATGTCCAACTTTGTTTCCCTAAATACTGCATTGCTACACCTCCCTGCTGCTGTAACTCTAATACTCTGCTTGTTAAATGCTTTTTGAAACAGAGAGCGGGAGGCATGTCTTCGGCCGAGGCCTCTCTATAGAACAGACTTCCTGCCCCTTTTATACTTGAGCTGAACTTCCTTAAGTTCCGAAATCTTCACAAAACTGTGCTTGTGAGTTCCTGCTTTACTTAATCCCTTCCTTGCTAACAGATACCACCGCCACTGACACTGGTGGCTTGGTCTCTCATAACCCTCCAGGTTCCAGGCCCTATATCTAGTCGACCCCAGTACACCGCTCCACCCTTCAGCAATGCCCTTGCAGATGTACCGGCTGGCGGCTGTGTACCACACCCTTGGGATTCCTTTGTGCCAGCAGGTAGTTAGTAGCCTCCCACTTTCGCATGTCTTGGTATTTTCCTTCTGAGCTTCTATGAGCACTTGGTAATCCATGCTCCTCTTTCCATTCATGCAGTTCTTTTACTGCACAATTCATATGTGCATTTTTTAGCAGCAGTGTGTAAAATGTTCTTGCCCACTTTCTTTCCCACTCACCAGGCATGGTCATCGCCACTGTACATGTTCCACCAATAACTTTCTTTAGAGCCCACTAGCCATGGCATTCGGCCATTGCCACTGAGCATGTTCCATCAAGAAGTTTCTTTGTGTCCCACTGGCCATGGCTGGCTGGTTGCAGTGGCAACAGAAAGAAGATAATTAGACAAGAGGCCTTTTGTGGACACATTGCTACCAGAGATAGAGTGGTCCGGCGCCACGTGAGCGCGCAGTTGAAGATCTCTGGCTGCTACTTCTCTTATGAACAAAGAGACTGTATTGATTATTGGGAAGAAAGAAAACTACTACGACCAAGAGGCCATAGGGAAGGCCGGTATGTAGGGTTAAGGTGGTCATAGAAGGGTCGAGCGAAATCCCTTGTACAATCGAAAGTCCTTAACCCATTACTGAAGTTTTGACATTGTGAAATAGGTGTTTGCGCCCAGCTGCGGGAAACGCTATGGAAACTGTGAATGTGTGAAAACCGCGTTTGCTGTGAGCAAACAGAGTGACCCAGCAAGACGAGATCGCCCTTCGGAAGTCTCTGTTTGGATTGGCAAATGCTCTGGCAGGTCTGAGCCCAGATGAAGGGGACCTCACTTAATCGAAGGGATTGTTTAAGAAGACATTAAGACTTTTGAAGATTACAACTGTGCGAATCTTGACTAGGGGCTATAGAGAAAGCCTCACTGGCGGCTGAGACCCGGGCTTAGATACAGGGAAGAACCTAAGGGGTCTGGAAGGACCTTTTGTTGAAAATGTTATTTTGGCCAATGTGAACCCGACTGAGGGATGCATACGAATTAGGGTGAGCATGAATACACCCGTGAATATTGTGATGACAAGTATGAACTCGACTGAGGGATGTCCACAGTGAGTGGTTGGTATGAACCCGACCGAGGGAGGCTGACAACTCAGAGAAGGATCGGAGCCGGGCTGAGGGGGATCCAATGGTGAAGGGTAATCACCCGACGTAAAGAGTAACAGAAGGAACTTGTGTTTTGTTGTTTTGGCGTATCAGGCCCCCTGAAGGAAGGGACTTTGCATGAGAAAGAGACTTGGCCACAGAAGGCCCTGGTACTGAGAAAAGGAACTGTAAGCTTGTGCCGGAGAAGCCCAGGAGGGTGCTGTGCTTGAGAGTCTCGCCTTGTCCTGTGTTAAAAATGTGGGGAAGGGAGAACCCCGCCATAGCGTCCTGACTTATCATTTTGTGAATACTTCTTTCTTTTCTTATGAACATTATCCCACACTATTTTGTAACATAGCGGTAAGGATTGGCAATAGGTTTCTTATTATAGGCCCTTTTATTTGACTAGACTCCACTTGGACAATATTATTATAATTTGATGGTAGCTTGCTCCCATCTTGCTCCCATCTTAGATTTAGGTTTAGATGCACTGTGAAGACTTGTCTGTCTTACTTTAATGCCATGCCTTTCTTACACACCCCAAATCTCCAACTTCACGTTGTTTCCCCCCCCCCCTTGCCCACCTCTAGCCTAATGCTTTTTTTTTCCTTTCCCCCATCCAAATAGTTTTTTCAGTGCTTTTCACTTTTGGCAAACACTGATATAACCAAAGTTATCACTCGCATAAATCAACAAAAAAAACCATGGCAAATTTTCATTTCTGCTGCAATGCACCGTCGGAGATATAGCTATAATTTTGGAAAAAGGTGACACCCTCTTCCCAGTCAAATATTTTAAAAACGACTGGACTGAATAACCCCAGATCCCTTCCTGAAATCAAGTCAATGCTTCATGCCCAAGTTGTTTCTTATTTTGTCCAATTCCGTCCAGCGGTTTTTGCCATGCGCTGCGCAGAAATGTTGACTTTTTCTCTAATTAATGGAAGTAGGCCGAAAACAGTGTTTCTCTGCTTTTTTTAATAACTTTTTTATTATTTAACAAATCTTTCCCAATATTTCAAGTCTCGGGCACCCTTGACAAACTGTCTATTTGCAAAATATCATCCTAATCCATTGGGGGCACGTTGTTGTATTTATGATTTCCATGGTTTTCTAACCATAGCAATCATAAATACAACAACGTTGTATTTATAAAAGCACTTATCTGCTCTCCGCGTCTCACAATGTGTTTTTCTGTGATTTGGACTCTGTGGTTCTTTTGACTTTGGAGCCTGACAAACTCCATAGGCATCATCTTTACATTGTGGCACACAGCACCGTCAGTGCAGTGACACAGGGAAGTCTCTCAGATTTCCAAAAGGTTTAAATACCTTCTCTTGGTTAAACTACTGTTACCAGGGGCAGTGAAGTGAAATTGACTTTACTTACATTTTGTAACTTTCTACACCCAGCACACACTATCTTACAATACAGTGCTGGAGGGGTTACTTAGAATCCCCTTTGTCTAGTTTCTCATCTAACATTTTTATGTTACCCTTTCTACAATTAATGGCTGGTGGCAGTGGTTTACTTTTTCCTACCATTGTGTTTATGTACCGCGGGCTGCTTTTGCAGCTGCAGTAAGACACCCATGGGTGCCTATTTCGTCAAAATGGCCCTGGTCTTCTTTTTTTACCATTTCTTGTTGGAAAGGTCCTTCTTGAGATTTACTCTGCGCGCCAAACGAGGTTTGGTCCCTTGTTAGTTTTATCTTTGGTGGGATTCACTGGTGAAGCCTGCCTCTGGCTCCAACTTGTCTGGCACGGGCATGAAGTGAGGGAGGTACCGGAAACTCCCTGTGCTTAATTCCCCATGTAACAGGAATGTACCCAAAGGTGATTTGCTGGCTGGCTGTCCTCGGAGGACAGTCACCCTGCTGTGTGAGTGACAGCTAGGCTGAAAATGAATGGGAGAAACCTGCAGTTTTTTTGCTTGGAAGGCAGAGTCGGCCACTGGACGAAGGAATCTGAAGAACTTGGAAGAGACGCTTGCTGTTAGCGAGAGACGCGAGGACCTGAAACCGCGAAGTGCCGCAAATCTGAGGTTTGTCCATTGCTGCTGCCGCCAACATTCAATTCGTAGTGCAGGAGTCCCCAGACATCCTCCCTCTTGTCCCCATGACTGAGGCCCAGGAACACAGGATCTGCAGACCTACACAGGAACAGAAACCAGCTGGAAGCAGTTTTCTTCTAACCAAAGGTACTGTAAAACTAAGAGGACTTACCTCTTGTTGTGTAGCCTTGCTAGCTCTCAGTTGAGACTTGTGTTGGTTGCCCTTGCAGAGTTGCTTGCAGCTTTGCCCCCACAAGCCTCCCAGCTTGTGGCCCTACAGTGATTTAATTTTCTACAAACATTTCAAAAACATTGTGAAATACTTTTTACCTACCTGCAAGAAGTGCTTCAGCTCCCCTACACTTTTGCTCAACTAACATTGGCTGTCCTGGCTCCCTGAATGACTCTTCTTACCTCTGACTTTGTTCTTTGCTTTTCCCCCAGGAAAGGGTTAATTTACTTTGCATTGGAGGGTTTTAAAAAGTACTTATCTGCTGAAGAATATTTGTTAACGATTGTTTTATCCTTCTAAAACGTTTCCTCTGATCTCCCACTCAGTATTGCTCTAAATTTGCCAGTGATAAATCAATGTCCACAGTGTCCTAGTTATTTAAGTCACCTGAGGGTGTAAGAAGTGTCTGTGTGCCATCCCCAATCGGTATCAACTGATTTAGTGAAACTGAGAGTGTGAATTTATTGAAGTAAATTTTGTGTTATATTAATGCTCCCTTCTAAAGAAGGCTTATTCAACTGACTGTTAAATAAATTAATAATTTTTTAATCAAGAAACCTTGGGTGTAAGCGTTTATTTGAATAACTGTCATTGTGAAACTCTGTGTTACAACCTTACAGCTCACATTGACCCCTCTTGAGATAAGTCTGGCTGCTCAGTCACTCTACCAACTTGTGAAGTACATGCTTATACCAAAGTTTGGGTTGACTATTGTCAAGAGGACAAGGCTGGTGCAGTCTCCCACAGGGTACTGCATACAATCTTGACTAACATAATTTCATCCCTTTTCCACTTCCAAATGGTATTTCTTCCACTTTTTGTTTTCGGCTAACCCCGGTTATACCCATTATAACCGCGATTATCTCCCACATTAACCAACAAAACAAATGGCAGTTTTTTCATTTTTAAAAAGCCTTGCTGATGCATTGTGGGAAACATACATAGCTATAATTTTGGGAGAATATGTCCCCCTTCTCCGTCAAATATTTTAACAACTACTAGATGGAATAATCTCAGACCCCTCCTGGAAATTGTATTAGCTTATCTCAGCCTCTCTGATATCAAGACTGATATCAAGGTTTTAAGGTGCAGGGGGGCCCCCCGTTCTCTGTCATATATTTTAAACACTACTGGATGAATTTACGGCAAACAGGTCAAAATAATTAGGTCAATGCTTTGTGCCCAAATTGTTTCTTATTTAGTCCAAATCTACCAAGTGGTTTTCACGCTACGGCTGTTCAAAACTGCACTTTTTCTGTACAGGAAAATGAATGCGCGTAGGCTGAAAACGTTCTTTTGTTTTCTTAATAACTTTTTCATTTTCTAAAGAATTATTCCCAACATTTTCAGTTTAGTGGGGCTCTTGACAAACTGTTTGTTTGGAAAATGTCATCCAAATCCATCTAGCAAGTCAAAGGTTATTAGCCTTGCTCAGCCTCTCTGCTTGAAAAAGCACCAAGGCCGATATAAAGATTTTTAACAGCAGGGGGCACCCCTTCTCTGTCAAATATTTTAAAAAATACTGGATGGATTTACCACAAACCAGAAAGAAAAATTTAAGTTACCACTTTCTGCTCAAGTTGTTTATTATTTGGTCCAAATCTGCCAAATGGTTTTTCTGCTACGGCTGTTAAAAAACTGCACCTTTTCTTTATGGGAAATTGAAAGGGCTGAAAACTGTGAAACTGTGGTGTTTTGTTTTCTCAATAACTTTTTCATTTTATAAGGTATTGCAGTTTGGGTGGGGGCCTTGATAAACATTTTCTTTTGAGAATTTCAACCAAAACCATCCCGCAAGTCAAGTTATTAGCCATAGAATTTATGTCTGCTTTTTCATTTATCAAAAGCCTGTCTGCCGCTATGCTGCAAAGCACAACGGAAGATATAGCTATAGTTATGGGAGAAGGGGCACCACCTTCTGCGTCAAATATTTTAACAATTGCTGGACGGAATAATCCCAGACCCCTCCAGGAAATCGAGTCAATACTTCGTGCCCAAGTTGTTTTCTACCTGGTACAATTCCATCCAGCGGTTTTGGCTGTGCACTGGAGCAAAATGTGGATTTCTTGCCTATGGAAAAATGAATAGGTACTAGGCCGAAACAGTGTTTTTTTTAACATTCTTAATATCTTTTTTATTTCTTGACAGATTTTTACCAATATGTCTGGTCTGTGGGGACCTGTGACAAATATTTTGTTGGAACAATTTCAGAGAAATCCGTCATGCGAGTCAAAGGTTATTAGCAATTCATTTTACGGGTTTCCCTATACATCTCGATTGTCACCTTAACTATAGTGCACAAACCTTCCCTCTCCAACCACGTCTCAGAAATCTGAACTTCAGTGTTTTCTTAATGACCACACTCTCGACTCAGTACATAACTTACCTACCCACACAGGGGGTAACTCTTTGGATCTCTTATTCAGCTCCAACCCTCTCTCAGCTACTAATAATACTGTCACACCATCCATTGTTTCTAACGCCATCTCCTTTCCACCCTCTGACCTCTCCTCACCACTTGCCTCACCTATTACTAAAAGGAAATGTAAGCCTTCTGTCAGTCCCCCTTTCTCTCAGACCTACAGTTCTCACCCTTCTCCTTCACACCTGAGGCCTCTTTCACTAACCCGGCCTTCTCCAGCTTCCAATCTCTACTATATAACTTATTTTCCTACCACTTCCCACTGATAGCTTTAACCCCTAAATCTCAGCATCCTCAACCGGGGGTCACCCCATCCATATGCTGTCTATGCACAGACATGCATCAGCTGCTGTGCAAATGAAGGCAAAGCCACTCACATGAGGGCCTGCATATCTACCTCTCTGCCCTGAACTCTCTCAATTCCTCTCTTGATAGAGCAAAAAGGGAATTCTAACTCACCCTCATTGACTCTCACTCCAACCATCTTTGCCAGCTTCAGGGCACCTTAAACTCACTTCTCCTAAACCTATGAATATCAAATCCGCTCTCACAGCTAATGACCTAGCTGAGTACTTCACTGCAAGAATTTCCAAAATTAGAGACTCTCTCCTGACCTTCTTCACATTCTCTCTTCTTAAATTCCACACTCCACTTACTCTACCATTATCCTCTTCCTCAATCTCCCACTTTAATCACACTAATACTGAAGAAGTTATATCTCTACTGATGAAGGCGCACCCCTCTTCTGCCCCATCAGATGCTCTTGCTCCTCAGCCAGTCAAGGCTGATGCCAATTTAGTGGCCTATCATCTCACTGAACTCTTTAATCTGCCCTTCAACTCTGTTTGCTTTCCCTCTATTTTCAAAACAGCCATGGGCATCCCTCTCCTAAAAAGGCAAGGGGCTGACCAAACCTACCGGCTAACATTTGCCCTGCGTCACTATTCTAAGGTGCTATAAAGGGTTATGTTCAACTGTTTTACCAATTTCTTAGACATCGCAGCCTTCAAGATCCCCTAGTTTCTGCTCCTGTCCCTCCACTGAAACTGCTCCCATGAATGTCTCCAACTTCATCTCCTCTGCTAATACTCCAAACTATCCTCTATCCTAATTCTCCTTGGCCTGCCTGCTGCCTTTGACACTGTTCATCACTCTGATCTGCTCAATACTCTCTTCTTGGGATTCATAATCAAGCCCTTGCTTAGAATGAATTCTTCCTGGCACCTCAACAATTCTCTGTCTCCTGGAACAACAACGCCTTTCAACTCACTCCTCTAACTGTTGGTGTTCTACAGCACTCTGTCTTGTCGTCTACTCTTTCCACTCTCCACCTCTGCTCTTGGGTCACTAATCTCCTCTTTTGGGTTCTCGTGCCAACTCTTTGTGGACAACAGGCAAATCTTCTTCTCTTTTGTGAAATAGGTGTTTGCGCCCAGCTGCGGGAAACGCTATGGAAACTGTGAATGTGTGAAAACCGCGTTTGCTGTGAGCAAACAGAGTGACCCAGCAAGACGAGATCGCCCTTCGGAAGTCTCTGTTTGGATTGGCAAATGCTCTGGCAGGTCTGAGCCCAGATGAAGGGGACCACACTTAATCGAAGGGATTGTTTAAGAAGACATTAAGACTTTTGAAGATTACAACTGTGCGAATCTTGACTAGGGGCTATAGAGAAAGCCTCACTGGCGGCTGAGACCCGGGCTTAGATACAGGGAAGAACCTAAGGGGTCTGGAAGGACTTTTTGTTGAAAATGTTATTTTGGCCAATGTGAACCCGACTGAGGGATGCATACGAATTAGGGTGAGCATGAATACACCCGTGAATATTGTGATGACAAGTATGAACTCGACTGAGGGATGTCCACAGTGAGTGGTTGGTATGAACCCGACCGAGGGAGGCTGACAACTCAGAGAAGGATCGGAGCCGGGCTGAGGGGGATCCAATGGTGAAGGGTAATCACCCGACGTAAAGAGTAACAGAAGGAACTTGTGTTTTGTTGTTTTGGCGTATCAGGCCCCCTGAAGGAAGGGACTTTGCATGAGAAAGAGACTTGGCCACAGAAGGCCCTGGTACTGAGAAAAGGAACTGTAAGCTTGTGCCGGAGAAGCCCAGGAGGGTGCTGTGCTTGAGAGTCTCGCCTTGTCCTGTGTTAAAAATGTGGGGAAGGGAGAACCCCGCCATAACGTCCTGACTTATCATTTTGTGAATACTTCTTTCTTTTCTTATGAACATTATCCCACACTATTTTGTAACATAGCGGTAAGGATTGGCAATAGGTTTCTTATTATAGGCCCTTTTATTTGACTAGACTCCACTTGGACAATATTATTATAATTTGATGGTAGCTTGCTCCCATCTTGCTCCCATCTTAGATTTAGGTTCAGATGCACTGTGAAGACTTGTCTGTCTTACTTTAATGCCATGCCTTTCTTACACACCCCAAATCTCCAACTTCACGTTGTGTTCTCCCCCCCTTGCCCACCTCTAGCCTAATGCTTTTTTTTCCTTTCCCCCATCCAAATAGTTTTTTCAGTGCTTTTCACTTTCGGCAAACACTGATATAACCACAGTTATCTCTCGCATAAATCCACAAAAAAAACCATGGCAAATTTTCATTTCTGCTGCAATGCACCGTCGGAGATATAGCTATAATTTTGGAAAAAGGTGACACCCTCTTCCCTGTCAAATATTTTAAAAACGACTGGACGGAATAACCCCAGATCCCTTCCTGAAATCAAGTCAATGCTTCATGCCCAAGTTGTTTCTTATCTTGTCCAATTCCGTCCAGCGGTTTTTGCCATGCGCTCCGCAGAAATGTTGACTTTTTCTCTAATTAATGGAAGTAGGCCGAAAACAGTGTTTCTCTGCTTTTTTTAATAACTTTTTTATTATTTAACAAATCTTTCCCAATATTTCAAGTCTCGGGCACCCTTGACAAACTGTCTATTTGCAAAATATCATCCTAATCCATTGGGGGCACGTTGTTGTATTTATGATTTCCATGGTTTTCTAACCACAGCAATCATAAATACAACAACGTTGTATTTATAAAAGCACTTATCTGCTCTACGCGTCTCACAATGTGTTTTTCTGTGATTTGGACTCTGTGGTTCTTTTGACTTTGGAGCCTGACAAACTCCATAGGCATCATCTTTACATTGTGGCACACAGCACCGTCAGTGCAGTGACACAGGGAAGTCTCTCAGATTTCCAAAAAGTTTAAATACCTTCTCTTGGTTAAACTACTGTTACCAGGGGCAGTGAAGTGAAATTGACTTTACTTACATTTTGTAACTTTCTAGACCCAGCACACACTATCTTACAATACAGTGCTGGAGGGGTTACTTAGAATCCCCTTTGTCTAGTTTCTCATCTAACATTTTTATGTTACCCTTTCTACAATTAATGGCTGGTGGCAGTGGTTTACTTTTTCCTACCATTGTGTTTATTTACCGCGGGCTGCATTTGCAGCTGCAGTAAGACACCCATGGGTGCCTATTTCGTCAAAATGGCCCTGGTCTTCTTTTTTTACCATTTCTTGTTGGAAAGGTCCTTCTTGAGATTTACTCTGCGCGTCAAACGAGGTTTGGTCCCTTGTTAGTTTTATCTTTGGTGGGATTCAATGGTGAAGCCTGCCTCTGGCTCCAACTTGTCTGGCACGGGCATGAAGTGAGGGAGGTGCCAGAAACTCCCTGTGCTTAATTCCCCTGGTAACAGGAATGTACCCAAAGGTGATTTGCTGGCTGGCTGTCCTCGGAGGACAGTCACCCTGCTGTGTGAGTGACAGCTAGGCTGAAAATGAATGGGAGAAACCTGCAGTTTTTTTGCTTGGAAGGCAGAGTCGGCCACTGGACGAAGGAATCTGAATAACTTGGAAGAGACGCTTGCTGTTAGCGAGGGACGCGAGGACCTGAAACCGCGAAGTGCCGCTAATCTGAGGTTTGCCCATTGCTGCTGCCGCCAACCTTCCATTCGTAGTGCAGGAGTCCCCAGACATCCTCCCTCTTGTCCCCATGACTGAGGCCCAGGAACACAGGATCTGCAGACCTACACAGGAACAGAAACCAGCTGGAAGCAGTTTTCTTCTAACCAAAGGTACTGTAAAACTAAGAGGACTTACCTCTTGTTGTGTAGCCTTGCTAGCTCTCAGTTGAGACTTGTGTTGGTTGCCCTTGCAGAGTTGCTTGCAGCTTTGCCCCCACAAGCCTCCCAGCTTGTGGCCCTACAGTGATTTAATTTTCTACAAACATTTCAAAAACATTGTGAAATACTTTTTACCTACCTGCAAGAAGTGCTTCAGCTCCCCTACACTTTTGCTCAACTAACATTGGCTGTCCTGGCTCCCCGAATGACTCTTCTTATCTCTGACTTTGCTCTTTGCTTTTCCCCCAGGAAAGGGTTAATTTACTTTGCATTGGAGGGTTTTATAAAGTACTTATCTGCTGAAGAATATTTGTTAACGATTGTTTTATCCTTCTAAAACGTTTCCTCTGATCTCCCACTCAGTATTGCTCTAAATTTGCCAGTGATAAATCAATGTCCACAGTGTCCTAGTTATTTAAGTCACCTGAGGGTGTAAGAAGTGTCTGTGTGCCATCCCCAATCGGTATCAACTGATTTAGTGAAACTGAGAGTGTGAATTTATTGAAGTAAATGTTGTGTTATATTAATGCTCCCTTCTAAAGAAGGCTTATTCAACTGACTGTTAAATAAATTAATAATTTTTTAATCAAGAAACCTTGGGTGTAAGCGTTTATTTGAATAACTGTCATTGTGAAACTCTGTGTTACAACCTTACAGCCAGGGGCGTTGCTAGGGGGGGGCTAAGGGGGCTATAGCCCCTGATCTTTTGGTTGTAGTCCCGGATAGAATCTCAGGAGCTACAGCCAAAAGACTAGCTAGCCCCCAGTCCCAACAGTTCCGACATCAGCTTAGCCCCGGGTCTTTTCCAGACCTAGCAACTCCCCTGCTTGCAGCTCACATTGACCCCTCTTGAGATAAGTCTGGCTGCTCAGTCACTCTACCAACCTGTGAAGTACATGCTTATACCAAAGTTTGGGTTGACTATTGTCAAGAGGACAAGGCTGGTGCAGTCTCCCACAGGGTACTGCATACAATCTTGACTAACAGAATTTCATCCTTTTTCCACTTCCAAATGGTATTTCTTCCACTTTTTGTTTTCGGCTAACCCCGGTTATACCCATTATAACCGCGATTATCTCCCACATTAACCAACAAAACAAATGGCAGTTTTTTCATTTTTAAAAAGCCTTGCTGATGCATTGTGGGAAACATACATAGCTATAATTTTGGGAGAATATGTCCCCCTTCTCCGTCAAATATTTTAGCAACTACTAGATGGAATAATCTCAGACCCCTCCTGGAAATTGTATTAGCTTATCTCAGCCTCTCTGATATCAAGACTGATATCAAGGTTTTAAGGTGCAGGGGGGCCCCCCGTTCTCTGTCATATATTTTAAACACTACTGGATGAATTTACGGCAAACAGGTCAAAATAATTAGGTCAATGCTTTGTGCCCAAATTGTTTCTTATTTAGTCCAAATCTACCAAGTGGTTTTCACGCTACGGCTGTTCAAAACTGCCCTTTTTCTTTACAGGAAAATGAATGCGCGTAGGCTGAAAACGTTCTTTTGTTTTCTTAATAACTTTTTCATTTTCTAAAGAATTATTCCCAACATTTTCAGTTTAGTGGGGCTCTTGACAAACTGTTTGTTTGGAAAATGTCATCCAAATCCATCTAGCAAGTCAAAGGTTATTAGCCTTGCTCAGCCTCTCTGCTTGAAAAAGCACCAAGGCCGATATAAAGATTTTTAAGAGCAGGGGGCACCCCTTCTCTGTCAAATATTTGAAAAAATACTGGATGGATTTACCACAAACCAGAAAGAAAAATTTAAGTTACCACTTTCTGCTCAAGTTGTTTATTATTTGGTCCAAATCTGCCAAATGGTTTTTCTGCTACGGCTGTTAAAAAACTGCACCTTTTCTTTATGGGAAATTGAAAGGGCTGAAAACTGTGAAACTGTGGTGTTTTGTTTTTTCAATAACTTTTTCATTTTATAAGGTATTGCAGTTTGGGTGGGGGCCTTGATAAACATTTTCTTTTGAGAATTTCAACCAAAACCATCCCGCAAGTCAAGTTATTAGCCATAGAATTTATGTCTGCTTTTTCATTTATCAAAAGCCTGTCTGCCGCTATGCTGCAAAGCACAACGGAAGATATAGCTATAGTTATAGGAGAAGGGGCACCACCTTCTGCGTCAAATATTTTAACAATTGCTGGACGGAATAATCCCAGACCCCTCCAGGAAATCGAGTCAATACTTCATGCCCAAGTTGTTTTCTACCTGATACAATTCCATCCAGCGGTTTTGGCTGTGCACTGGAGCAAAATGTGGATTTCTTGCCTATGGAAAAATGAATAGGTACTAGGCCGAAACAGTGTTTTTTTTAACATTCTTAATATCTTTTTTATTTCTTGAGAGATTTTTACCAATATGTCTGGTCTGTGGGGACCTGTGACAAATATTTTGTTGGAACAATTTCAGAGAAATCCGTCATGCGAGTCAAAGGTTATTAGCAATTCATTTTACGGGTTTCCCTATACATCTCGATTGTCACCTTAACTATAGTGCACAAACTTTCCCTCTCCAACCACTTCTCAGAAATCTGAACTTCAGTGTTTTCTTAATGACCACACTCTCCACTCAGTACATAACTTACCTACCCACACAGGGGGTAACTCTTTGGATCTCTTATTCAGCTCCAACCCTCTCTCAGCTACTAATAATACTGTCATACCATCCATTGTTTCTAACGCCATCTCCTTTCCACCCTCTGACCTCTCCTCACCACTTGCCTCACCTATTACTAAAAGGAAATGTAAGCCTTTTGTCATTCCCGCTTTCTCTCAGACCTACAGTTCTCACCCTTCTCCTTCACACCTGAGGCCTCTTTCACTAACCCGGCCTTCTCCAGCTTCCAATCTCTACTATATAACTTATTCTCCTCCCACTTCCCACTGATAGCTTTAACCCCTAAATCTCACCATCCTCAACCGTGGGTCACCCCATCCATATGCTGTCTATGCACAGACATGCATCAGCTGCTGTGCAAATGAAGGCAAAGCCACTCACATGAGGGCCTGCATATCCACCTCTCTGCCCTGAACTCTCTCAATTCCTTTCTTGATAGAGCAAAAAGGGAATTCTAACTCACCCTCATTGACTCTCACTCCAACCATCTTTGCCAGTTTCAGGGCACCTTAAACTCACTTCTCCTAAACATATGAATATCAAATCCGCTCTCACAGCTAATGACCTAGCTGAGTACTTCACTGCAAGAATTTCCAAAATAGAGACTCTCTCCTGACCTTCTTCACATTCTCTCATCTCCTCTGCTAATACTCCAAACTATCCTCTATCCTAATTCTCCTTGGCCTGCCTGCTGCCTTTGACACTGTTTATCACTCTGATCTGCTCAATACTCTCCTCTTGGGATTCATAATCAAGCCCTTGCTTAGAATGAATTCTTCCTGGCACCTCAACAATTCTCTGTCTCCTGGAACAACAACGCCTTTCAACTCACTCCTCTAACTGTTGGTGTTCTACAGCACTCTGTCTTGTCGTCTACTCTTTCCACTCTCCACCTCTGCTCTTGGGTCACTAATCTCCTCTTTTGGGTTCTCGTGCCAACTCTTTGTGGACAACAGGCAAATCTTCTTCTCTTTTGCTAAACTCTCCTCTGATCTCCCTATAAAAACTTCAAACAGTCTTATGTCATTAGATATTGGATGGCTTTGCACTCTCTGATGGTAAACCCTATCAAAATAGAGGGGCTCTTCTTCCCTGCTAAATACTCTCTCTCATCTCTTCCCCTGCCTATTCAATTCCCAACTGATACTGTCCCCTACCCTTCTTCAGCTAGAAACCCCAGTGTCATCTATGACCATTCTCCCACTTTCTGTACTTTCATCTCTCAACTACTTGCCTCAACCACCTAAGTATTAGGAAAACCAGTTGCCTCTTTCGTCTCAACACTGCCAAACATCTCTTAACCACTCTTCTCTTCCCTAAACTGGAATACTGTTCCAGCATCCTCTTTTGTCTCCTCAACTATGCTTTCTGTCCTCTCGACAAGGTCATTAACTTCGATACCAGGACTCTCTTTGAACTCCCTCACTTCACACCTACTTCCTCAAACCCTCACCAGGCTGGATGGCTGACGATGCAAAAAACGGCTAGATTAAAATGTCTTCTCCTGGTTTACAAATCTATCCATCATAAAGCACTTCCATATCTGTCCTCATCTATCCAACTCTACAAGCCTTCTCGGAAACCCTGCTCTGCCTCCTCGCCTACCTTTGCGGCACCTTCCCTGTGCTTCCTCTCGACTGCGCTATTTCTCTCTTCTCGCTCCACTTCCATGGAATTCTCTTCCCACAGACATCCAAGAAACAGTCCACACTAATTTGTTCAAAACCAAACTAAAAGCTTACCTCCTCACCCCTGGGTTACCCACTTAACCTACCTCTCATCTGCCTTCTAGATAACATGTTTACCTCTCCTTCAAACTGCTTCTGTCCCTCACTTTCTCTGCCTCCACTCTAGCACTTCATTCATGATGGTCACATCCCTAACACAGCTGGCGGTACCGCCTACCTGCACTTAAAAATGTCTAAGATTGGTTGGTTGTCCAACTATATATTGTACTCCGGTGACTATTCCATTTACTCCCCCCGACAACCTGGTCAGAATTTCACTCAAACTCAGCCCATTGTAAGAAGCTCACTGATTCCTGTCAAATCTTATTTCTTATCTATTATACATTCTTTTGTGATCAAAAGAGCATTGTTCCTCCCTGTATATATTTATTTTTGTGTGTGTATATATACGGTAGTGGCCGTGTAGTTATGGTTAAGTTGCTGTTTCTATATGAAGAGCACTTTTTGTTTTTGGGCGGCCTATAACTCCGCTCCCCCTGGACGATTCCTCACCAAACTTTGCAAAAAAGTATATGGGCCACTCTGAATTTTTTTGCCAAGTTTGGTGATTTTTGTTCCAGGAAGGCAAAAGTTATAGGGGGGGTCCCAAAACGTCTTTTTTTCCCATAGACTGAATGGGGGAAAAACTTTGCGCACGCCTACAGCCCAAACCGCTGGATGGATTGTCATCAAATTTGCGGCAGGGACAGGGCCTTGGTCCCAAAAGCGTGCTTTTGTACATTTGCTGCCAATCTGTGCGCGGTCACAGTTCCCTGTTCGCTCCGCGGACAAGATACCGATTGGCCAGGGGGGTGGCGTCATGACAGCGGACACGCAACGTCTTCGCCAATTGGCTACAGCGAGCCGTGATGTGCATTAGAATATGTGGATGCGCCCGGCATCTTGGATCCGAAGACAGTGCGGTCGCCACCAGAGGCAAAATGCTGTTTTGGAAACTGTTTTGTTCTCCTAAAGTGCGTGGGGAGGATCACAGAGTAAGAGATGGCTTAAATACTGTATTTGTTTGGGCGGCAGGTGGTAATGATATATTCGCTATGCAAAATGGTGTTTGGGAAAGTCTTTTGAACACCTAAAGTGCTTGGAGAGGTTCACAGCGTAAGAGATGACTGAAATACTGTAATTGTTTGGGCGGCAACTGTTAATGATGTATTCTCCATTGCCGCCTTGTTCAGGATATTTGTACATGCAGAAAATTACGTGTGTGATAAGGTAGTATTTTAGTCCGTGCTGTGTAGAGGCACCTTGAAAATGTTCGAAGGACACATTTTGTGTTACTGACCATTCAAATTGAGTACATGACGTTATTAGATGACATTTTCCTATGGGTCTGTTATTGATTAGTATGCCACCATGGTTATGACATGCTGCGGCGGTTCTGGCCAGGGCCTACAGTCTTAGATGTATGGCCGCAGGCCGTAGGCCGGAGGCCATACTTTCAAGACTGTAGGTCCTGGCCACAACCACCGCAGCATGTCACAACCATGGATACACCTGTAGCATTGACTAACGATTACATGGTTGTGGGGAGTGTGTACAGCACCCAAGAACAAAGTTATAAGCGCTGGAGGTGTAAGCCAGTGCACACCCACACATTGCAATATCTATGGACATACAGCTAGGAGTGCAGTCTCTGGCCAGCACAAGTGAAACAAACTATTCTATTAATACACCCGTACTACTGCACATCACTGAGGTGGTTGTGGGCAGGATGTACAGTTTTGGTTGCATGGCTGCAGGCTGTAGCCCATACAACATACTCCTAAAACCCTAGGCCCTGCCCACATCCACTGCATCATATTAGAGCAATGCATACACCTGTAGTATATGTTAGCATGTGAGATGGTTCTGGGGAGGGTGTACTCATGCACCCAGAAACGACCTTCTAAGCAGTGGAGTTATAAGCCAATGTACACGTATACATTCAAATGTATGCAGACATATATCCAAATCTGTAGGTCCAGCCAACAAGCACTACAGCATATTAGACAGGCACGTTAGTGGCTATGTTGTTATGGTGGAGTTGCTGTTTCCATGGAAAGAACCCTTTTTGACTGCCTTATACCTGTGCTATACTTGGATGAATCGTCACCAAAGTTTGCAAAAAAAATTGTATAGCTCACTGTGACTTTATTTGGAAAGTTTGATGATGTTTGGTGCAGGGGGGGTGCAAGTTATAAGGGGCAGGGGTTCTGAAAACGTCTCTCTTCTCCTTAGATTGAATGGGGGAAAAAGTATGTGAATGTGAACATGTGACTCATTGCCTAGGTTGTACAACAGCGTAAAGTAAGTGAGCTGCTTTTTTCGGTGCCCCCCCCATGTTTCATTCATGTTTTAGTGTATGCAGATATCGCTAGTAACACATCGAAACCAACACTGCATTGGACTTCACACACTCATGTAACAGTATTTCGGAAGTTGACCTTTGAGGGGGCCGGAAAGGGATGTGGAAGTACAAAAAGAAAAAGTGGAGCTTTTTTGTCACCAAAATTATACGTTTAAATGGAAGTTCCTGCTTACTGTTCCACAAGCAATTACTGCGTGTGGGTTCTAATGTTTACGTTTTATTCATGTTTTAATGTACGCGGATATCGCCAGTAATACATTGAAAACAAGACTGCATTGGACTTTACACACTCATGTAACAGTATTTCAGAAGGTGACCTTTTAGGGGGCTGGAATGGGATGTGGAACCGCAAAATGAAAAAGTGGAGCTTTTTTCTCACCAAAGTGATATGTTTAAATGGAAGTTTCTGCTTACTGTTCCACGACCAATTACTGCGTGTGGGTTAAAATGTTTTTGGAATAAAATTTCCATCAGACTGGCGTCCTCTGTTTTGCAAACTACGACACCCATCTGCAGTGTTTGCTGGAAACATCCCTTCGGTTCTCATAATTGGATTGCAATATGTTGCTTCAAAGAAAGAATGTCTTTGGCTTCTGAGTGAAGACCACATGAGTTGCTTTTTTGGTTGACCGCTCAATATGCCCGCGCATCTGAGTGAATGTATAAGGGGCAATTGTTTTTTGATCTTGAGTGAAAAGGGAAACTTACTGGCAGTTCACGAATGAAAGGGTCGAAAAAAATAGCAATTGATAACGTTATGTTTCAAAAAGTTTGTAAGGGACATGGAACATCAGTATACAAAGGATCTTCCATGTGAACACATTGGTGTACCTTGCACAAACAGAATGGAGGCAGTAAATATTGTGTAAGTTTAATTTTGCCCACTGTGCAGCGAACCGCGCTTTAATGTTCTCTTACCGCACATTTAATTGTGTCAATATAATTGTCCTATTATCTTTCTGTGCTATTACATTATTGCAGTAATATTTGAGAGTGCCCAGGTTGTACATTTGTAGTGTATGACTGCACTCATTCTTTTTTAGCATTACTATTTCTTATTTGAAACCTTAACCATCTCCACATAGCTTTTTGTAAACCTTTGCACGTTTCTTTAGTCTTTTTTGAAATCACGCAATGTAATTTTTTTTTCATTCTCCCTTCCTTTTCAGCTTATAACTGCATTATCCTCTTCCTGTGCAGTTGGCATTTTTTTTCTCTTACGGCGAATGCAAAATCTCAGCGTTTGTAGCTTGGCACTATAGGTACAAATGGACATTAGTAACATTTTATTAAAATGTCATGTTTGAGCACGTACCTTTGTGCAGTACTTTGCACATTTTATGTGTCTTTTTAGAAATTTTTTGGTACAGGTTGGTTATTGACACGTATTTTCTGTAACCTTTCCTGTCTAGGTAGATATTGCCGTATTGTGTGTGTCATGGGTTTCACTTGCCGAGTGACGGCATCTTCGGATGGCAAATGCAGCTGCTGGTGAGCAGTTGCCTGTCCATAACAATTATGCAGAATGAGACTTTAAGTCCGTTTTGCCCGTACGCTGAACTCGCTATGCGGCGCAACGTCACTTAATTTATGGTGCTGTAGGCTGGAGGTCATGACGACTTTTGGGAAATGACTGTGGAAATAAAGTGACTGCTTCAACGAAATCCCAAAATTTTTGTCTGCCAAAAAAACAACGTGTTCGTGATCTTCGACATTTGCAATGCCGCCCTTAGAACTGTTGTTATGATTGTACTAAAAATGCCCTTACTCCGATGGTCTCTGCCACTTTGTTGTTAAATAAACCTACTTTGCAAACTGTAAAATGTTCACGTTTTCTTTTACATTGAACTGCATCATTTCCAAATGTTAGTTATTAGGTTGTACGTCGCTGTATGTTTGTTTACAAGTGCGGCGTCACATCACGTACTTGTGCTTTTTGCAGCTTACCATGGGGGGCTATGTATGGAATAACCGCCTTCCATTTCTATGGCAGCCATCTTGAAAGAGGATTTCGTTTTGTAATCCGAACTGCGACCGCCGCCCCGGATTACAACTAATCGTCCTTTTCAGTAGCGCATGTTACTGCTTTGCTAATTTAGAGTATTACTGGCAAAGATTATGGCGTCTATGTACTTTACTGAGAAATATGCAGTATTTGGAGTGTATGCAAATCTTTTTTTTTTCTTACACTGTGAAAGGTTGTTATTAACGCATTATTATCCTTGTTTATGGTGGGTTTATTTTTTGGCACGGCAGACAATAAGGGAATTTGCAAAACGGCAATGAGCAAAAAGGCAATAAACGGTAATATGGGTTGGTAGATGTACGGCGATACATTTTGTCCATTTGTTATGTGCAAGGTAGCGCCACTGTTTCTTATGCTTTCACATAACACCAGTGCTGCTGTTTCTTAGGGAGGAAGGATGCTTTTAGCGGATGTCTTTTTCAGATAAGTACAACTTTTGCTAACGATATATAATGTGTAGTGCATTGGTAATCCCTGCATACCAATACATGTTGGCGTTGTGTACGGCAAATGATGAGGGTGGACATTCCAACATAAATATAACATCTTTTTCCACACTGCCCATGAGGCATAGATGGTACAGTTAAGTGTGTACTAATTCTGGGACATGTCACAGTGCTGTACGCCAGCATACTTTCATGTGGCGTTCTTCGCAAGGTGTATACTGTTTGCCAAACGACACTTGGTAAAGGGACGTTATGGTTACGTTGCCCTACTGGAAATCTGTGACAGGCAGTACAAAATGTCTTTCTTAGCAAGACCTTACACTTAAATTGTCCTACTAAAAACCCGTACAATTCACTAAAAAAAAACATTGTTAAGGGGACGTTATGGTTAAGTTGCGCTACTAAAAACCTGTGAAATTCACTAAAAGTTTTTTACAAACGTGACATAATACAAAAGTCTCATTATGGTTCAAAGTAAAACCTAAAAACCCTTGAAATTCGCCAGTTATGGTACGCTAAGCAACCATAACTCCCCGCAGCACTTCAGGTCTAATCAACCTATGCCCAGATCCAGACCTATGGATGCTCGACTGCTCCTGCCATTAGCCAGGAGACTACGGAGCTTCCTGTGGAGAACGGCACGCAAAAGCATGTGTAAGAAGATACAGTTGACAGGTCCTGTGCGGCCCCCACGGGTGCCCTGTGGATGGAAGGCGAACTGGTCAGTTGAAGGAGAAGATTGAAAGTGACAAAAATAGGGGAAGGGACTGTGTTGAAAATAATACATATATATAAAAGTAACAAGATTTTGGGAGATTATAAAGAAGAGAAAAAGAAGAGAAGGAGATACCTTGGTTCCTGGTTCTAAGGGGGCAGAAGGGTACGCACTAAAAATACTCCAAAAAGGGATGCTAAGGATTCCGGAGGCAAGCCTAACAAGAAGAGTGTGTATCAAACTCCAAGATGGAGTAAAAATGAGATGAGATACATTTACTAAAGATAGTAAAGGAAGGTGTACGTAGAAAAATTAAATAAGTGCACCTGTGTGGGGTTATGAATATGTCAGTGTAAAGCTGTTGTTTTTAAACTAATAAGTATAAAGTGTTAGAACGAAGAAGGATCTCTATTGAGAGAAACTGGAGGAAGGCTAGATGACATCATAACAGACGAGCACAGAACGCTTTCTTTAAGTAGACTAGATCTTGATGATGCAGAAAAGGATAACAGTCATACAAGCTGGGGCATAATAATGTTAGACGAAAAAAGGGAAAAAAACAAGAGAGAGCAAAGGGAGGGCGCATGCAGATTTTCATAAGAATCGAGTGTAGAGAAAGGGGTAAAATGGTCAGATTTGCAGGACCCCAAAGAAAGAACGAACACCAGAATTGACACCATATACTGATCAACCACAAGCACGATTGCACAGCACAGGGGATGCATCCCCGCCTTATTTAAGCAGATTAAGGGAACTACCAGGATGGAGAGAAACCGGTGAGAATAGTCACCCTGGAAAACAGGAAATGTAGGCAGATATGATTACGGACCAGGATTTTCACAATTCCGATTATTAGAGAAAGGGGGATAAAGACCACAATATATTCCATGGCCACAAATGGATAAAGACAATTTAAAATGTAAATTACTGAGTTAAACTTCCGGTGCTGGGAAATGGATTTAGGAATTAGAGAGAATGACGTTAGCCATACGTGACATAAAAGGCTTGCTAGCAGCTATTAACAGAAAAACTCAACACCCTAAAAAGCGAAATCCTTGCCCACCAGCAGTATCTCTCCCATAACATAGCTAACCTCCAAGACAGTGCTTCTAGGGACTCCACCTCTTTCACCTTTAAAGAATTCTATGAGCAAGAAGTCATCTCCCTGCTCAATTCTATCAAACCATCAAACTGCAAAGGGGATGCCTGCCCTGCCCAACTAATCAAAGAATGTGCACCCACCCTGGCTCCATTCCATACAGCCTTTATCAACACTTCCTTCTCCACTGGCCATGTCCCAACCTCCCTTAAGGAAGCATGGGTTCACCCTCTCCTAAAGAAACCCTTGCTTGACCCTAATATTCCTGGAAACTACAGACTGATCACCACATTCCCTTTTCTATTAAAAATCCTCAACAAAGTAGCTTATTTGCAAGTACAAAAATTCCTTGAGGCCAACCACCTCCTCAGCCTCCGGCAGTCAGGCTTCCGCCCAGGTCACGGTACTGAAACTGCACTGTTAGACCTCAAGAATCAAATGGATGACTTCAGAGACTCGGGCAAACCTGCCCTTCTCTTGCTCCTAGACCTGTCAGCAGGCTTTTGATTTGGTGGATCATAAAACCCTTTGCCATCACATCTCCTCTGCTGCTAACTTCTCCTAAAGCCACAGCCTGGATCACATCCTTTCTTCAAGAAAGATTCATGTAAGTATTTTCAGACCAAGCCTGCGCTCACCCAAGTCCCATCAATTGCAGAGTCCCACAGGGCTCCTGCATCTCCCCCACCCTATACAACATATTCACCAGGCCACTATTCAACATCATTGACTCCCTGTGCATCACATACACAAACTATGCTGATGACACTCAGGTACTGATCCCTCTCACCGGTGACTATGAGTCTGACATTAAGACCCCTAACTCCATCTACTCCACTATCCAAACATGGATGGCCGAAAAATCTGGCTGTGCCTAAAAGGTGATAAAACTGAGCTTCTTCTAATTGGATCGTCTGAAACCCTTAAGAAGCTGGATAACCAGTACAACACATTCACAATTGAGAATACACAAATCTTAGTCCCCCAAGCAGTCAAAACCTTAAGAGTGTATCTTGATTCCAACCTCTTGATGACTAGACAGGTCAACGTTATAGCATCTGCAGTGGTCTACCACCCTAAGTTGCTAAACGCAGCTAGACCCTTCCTCTCTAAGCAGATTTGCTTCACCATAACAAGAGCCATAATCGGGTCCAGACTGGACTATTGTAACACCCTCCTGGCAGGCACCTCGACACAAAATATCAACAACCTTCAGACTGTCCAGAATAATGCCCTTAGGGCCGCCATCGGCATCCCCAAAAGGGATCACATCTCAGTGGTCAGAAAACAAGCCCACTGGCTCCCCATTAAAGAAAGAGTCATCTTTAAAACATTGGCCATAACACATAAATGTATCCACAACATTGCCCCCCTGTACTTATCACAGGGAATTTCCAAACCTACCACAACCAGACCCATCAGAAATGCATACTCCAACCGAGTCACTGTCCCCAAGACACCCTACCACCCTACCTTAGGGGTATAGATTCACACCTAGTTTTCTGCAAAGCTATCAAAACTTTGCTGTTTTTTTTATTGGCCTTCGCCAGCCTTGTAGACCCCTTTTGAGCTAACGGCAACCATATCTACCCACTGTAACCTCAATACTGTAATTGACTCCTACAGCGAAACTGTGATACACTCACTGTAACCTAGAGTAATGTTGTAATCTACGCTCACAGTAAACGGGAGCAATGCTGTAATCTACTCATGTAGCGAAAATGTTATACTCCGACTGTAACCAGGAGCACTGCAGCCTGCTTGTAACTAAGACACATCCATGTAACAGCACCTCAATGTCTCTGGGCTGCTAGTGCGCGTTATACATTTAAAAAAAAAAAATAGGAGAGCTGATGACATTTGGAAACAAGCAGGATATGCAGGTGTGACTGCACGAAACACGATGGAGCGCCATCTAATATTTTCAGAACAGATGTATGGCGGGCGCCTCAGAGTACGATATCCCGATACATCAGATATGATTGCGATTATGACTGGGAAAATGGGGAGGATGAAAGTCATGTCACCTATATTCAAGACATTCAAGAGAGATGTCTCCTTGAGACTCGTGAACTGTGGGATAAAGCAGTGTAACTGCAAATGAAGAAACAGGTGGGAATGGAAACAAAACCACAGCCAGAAATACAATTGACAATCGTGCATCACTGCCGATTGATGCAGGAGAAAAATAAGAAGAAAGCCGAAAGCAGGAAGTAGGAGGAAGCAAAGTTAGTTCAGAAAAAGTTGTTGAAAATAGCCATAGAGGGAGTGGTATTAAGGAAAAATTAAGGTGGGGTGACACAGGAGATACAATGAGTACAGCAAAACAACGTATTGTATCCCACAGATCAGAGTGGGTACAATTCTTGGCCAAGAGGAAGAGGGAATGGGCCTAGAGGAGGTGGACAAGGTGGATTTCAAAACCGTCAGGGCAGAGGAAGATGTAATGGTGGACAGCCGCAACATTGCTGGAATTGCAGAAGAATAGGACAGATAACCAGAACATTTAGAAGCAGAGGGGGCACGCAACAAATTTGGCAAGCTCCATTAGAGGGGATGAGCAATGTTCCACAATATAATACAGAACCACAAGAGTATTATGCCCAAGATCACACACAGGCTCAGACATATGCACTGCATCCACAGCAGATACAAGAGCCATTACAAATGCAATCACCACAAGGACAATTGCAGCAAATACCCATGCAAACACAACAGGTACAAACTCAGGAAGCGCAGACACAGCAGGCCATGTTACCACAATGGAATATGACTACAGGAGTCCAGCAAGCACCCATACCCAAATTATGGAGTGTGGTTGTGGTAGGAGCAAATCCTTTCACAGGTACAGGGATGAATTTATATCCACAATAGTACAGCCCACAGAGTGACCTGATGTGTTTGGTACTATCTGTGATACCAGACCCCCAAGAGGAATTAGGGGTCAAGGTGAAGATAGGAGGCAAGACATTTTAATTTCTTGTAGCAACTGGAGCAACCCGTTCCTGCGTCCGTGAGGGAAAATATCCAATGTCAGGTATTGCCATGAATGTGCAGGGATTCTCTGGGGAAATGAGTTTAGGTCCTTTCACAGATGAATTACATATCTCTATAGGAGAACATGACATGTCAATGCCATTATTATATTCTAGGCTGATACCGGTTAACATATTAGGGTGTGACTTAATTATTAAACTTACCATGACAATATCATTTACTGATGAAGGAGTAGTGTGTTCCACCCCATGGAAACATTACAGGAACGTAAGAGAGTTAATATTAGCCTTTACAGGTCAAAAGGCATTACGGTCCCTTTGGACCCAGAAGTATTCTTGCATGGAGTGACTGTTTTATTTTCACAGATACCCAGATTGATAGGTAGACTATTAAGAATACCTGATGAGTTTTTGTTCAGACCAGAAATCCCTATGGATGATGAAGAAGGGCAGATTTTCCCTTGGACCTAGAAGCTGAAGTGGTCAGAGAGGAAAGGGTGGTTCTTCATTGGACAGATGTTGAGGGAAGAGGATGGAGAACGGTGATAGCCCTCAATGAAGGATACAGGCTGACAGATTTGACAGACGAGGAGCTGTTTAAGGATGAGTACTCAGATGATGCATTAGCACTCATTAGATTAAAGTAGAGAATAGAGAAATACCACAGAGAATGGGGTTGGTAAAAAAGAAACTGTAATTTTTCCAGGAAGATTTAGAAAAAGTGCTTAATATTTTATGAACCACAAGTCCATACGACGTGGGTTTATTGAAAGGAGCAGGATCAGTTAAGATCAAGCTTAACCCAGGAACCCTTTGGCTACGTGCAAACCATTACACCATGCCCAAAGAGGTGGATGAAGGTATATTTGAGACTATTTCTGCTTTAATGTAGCAAGGAATACTAGTACTATCCGATTCTCCATGTAACACGGCTGTATACCCAGGGAGAAAATTAATGGGGGAGGTCGTGGAGATTGATACAGGACCTTTGCTCCTTAAACAATGTAGTCAAAGCTGAGTTACCATTAATTTCAAACCCTGCGATAATATTGTGCAATATCCCATCTAAGGCCAGATATTTTACAGTCATAGATTTAAAGAACACGTTCTTTTCAATTCCTCTTTATGAAGATTCACAGTATTCATCTCCCTTTTCGTACAGAAATATTCGCCTGAAACATATTTGTTTGCCCCAGGGGTACTGTGAGTCCCTTCAATTTCTAATAGAGTCCTTCAAATGTACTTAGGCAATGTTCAGCTCAAACGTCCAATAGTCCAATACATGGATGGCATTTTGGTGTGCAGTAAAACAGAAGAAAGATTCAGAGAAGATTCAGTTAAGCTTATGACTATACTCTTGGAGAAAGAATATAAAGTGGACAAAGAGAAGCTACAATACTGTCAGGAAGAGGTCTTGTATATAGGACAGTTGACTTCTCATTAGGGGAGGAAAGTGATGCCTGAGAGAGCAGAAGCAATTATGAAGACCTCAGAACCTAAAACAGTGAGGGATATGCAACAATTTTTAATCCTATGTAACTATTGTAGGGCCTGGGTTTTCAATTATAGTACACATATTCAACGGCTTTTAAAAAGGGCTTAAAGAAGCACAGGTGGGCAAGAGAAAAATAATATGGACAGATGAGATGATTGAAAGAGTTGAATAATTAAAAAAAGGCAATTAGTACAGCCCCTCTGTTGGGAATTACAGATCATCTTGAAGAATTGTATTTATTTTCTCATTCAAATGGAAAAGTCATGACAGCAGTCCTTGCACAGAAAAAGCCAGAAGAACATGGACACAAAACATTGGCCTATTATTTTAGACCCAGTTATGAAAGGGCATTATCCTTGTGAGCAGTCTTTAGCTGCTGCTGCATTTGCGATTGAAAACATTTCAGGCATAACAATGCAGTGTTCAGTAACAATATTTGTAGAGCATGCAATATTTGCAGTTTTAGAGAAACCTAAAAGTACATTGGCCACACAACATGCAACTGGATATGAGGTAATTATATCGAATCCTGTGATTAAGATTGTCAGATGTAAGACAGTGAACCCAGCAAACGTTCATAGCAGAACTAGTAGGGGAGGGTGATTATGTACATGATTGCACAGCATATACTGAAAACTATGATGATATTCCCCAAGCTGGAGAGAATGCTCTTGGGAGGGGGGAAGTTCTCTTTATTGATGGTTCTTCAAAAATTTACCAAACGACTGGTGAAAGGCATACTGGATCAGCGGTAGTGAAGCAGAACCGAGAGGGTGAATTTGAGGTAGTAAAAAGTGCGAGATTGCCTTCACTTTATTCAACACAAGCTCCAGAATTAGTGGCGCTTATGGCCACGCTTCAGAGATTTGAAGATGAGGAAGCCACAGTGTACTCTCACTCCGCCTATATGACGTCAACTGTACATGCAGGTTTGTCATGCTGGAAAAGGAGGGGCTTCCACCACACAGACGGCACTCCAGTGCAACACACGGCCCTATTGGATGAACTTATCGAAGCATTAGCACTCCCATTGACTCTTGCCATTATAAAATGTGCAGCGCATACTAAAATGGAAGATATCATTTCCAATGGAAACAAAGCCACAGACTTAGGAGCCAAAAAGGCAGCCTATTTCCCAGGATTTATAAATTGTAAATAAAAAGTGTTAAACAGATGATAGGACGATGCATGTTGTTAAAGGAGGGCTTTAACATGCTGTCTATCGTCCAGTTAATTGAGATACAAGGTTGAGCACCACAAGGAGAAAAGTAATTATGGAAAAAACAGGGATGTTCTTTATCCCCCACTGAGGCAATCTGGAGACAAGATAACACTGGAAAGCCAGTTATGCCTCTAACATTATTGTGGGTAGTACTGGAGCAGCTCCACTACCTTGTGCATGTGACTCCAGAGAGTCTGGCTGCTACAGTTGCAGAAGAGTGGTTCTCGTCAAACCCGCTAGAGCATGTGGCACAGTTTATTGTAAATTACATCATGTGCCAGAAATGTACTGCAGGGCAAACTTTGTGAACAGTGAGAGGAGCAGTTCCTAGACCCAATGGTCCATTTCGGCACCTACAGATAGATTATGTGGATATGCTACAGACAAGCAATGGGTACAGATATATGCTGATCATGGTATGTCCTTTTTCTAGATGGAACGAGGCAGGTCCATGCACACACCCTGACGTCACGTGCACTACCAAGTTCCTTGTGCGTGAGGTGTTTCCAAGATGGGGTGTGTGCAAGGTTTATTGCGGTCTGACAATGGACCGCATTTTGTAAATGAACTGTTTGAACAAATAGTTCTTCTATTAGGTATTAAGCATACATTTTCCTCCCTGTATTACCCACAGGCGAATGGCGTCTGTGAAAGATTAAATGGATTATTGAAGGAAAGGATTGCAAAAATAAAGATGACTCTAAAGAAGGGATGGCTACATTGCCTACCCCTTTCTATATATGCCCGAAGAAACCAGCCGGGCTCAGATCACCCTCTAACTCCTCATGAGTTGGTGACTGGACGCTGCATGAGAACCCCCCTTGCTCTTCCAACTAGGTTAAAAATTGATGCCCATAGTGTAGTGAAGACACTAGGTGACGAGATGCATGATTATCTAACAACAATGACTGAAACTGTTTCTTTCATGTCTCAACAGGTCAAAAACCAAAGCTAGTGGTCTAAGAGAAGCAATAAAGATGATCAACCCATTGAAGCAGACAATTTGTTAAAACAACCCAGCCTATACCCAGGGGACCAGGTGGTGGTACGAAAGTTTGTATTCACTTGGAGTATGCCCCATTTTGAAGGACCATATGAGGTGGAAGAAGGTACACCTACAGCTGCAAGGTTAAAAGGAAGAAGAGCATGGCACCAAACCATATAAAGGAGAAAACCTCCTGCAACTACCGACGGTGAAGCAAGAGAAGAAGTTCCACCCATGCAGACTTGGTCAATTACCAAGAACAAAGACAAGGAAAATTAATACCACAGACGCACTTTAGATTAGAGACCAATATCTTTCAACATTGGATAAGGAATAAATAGACTTACAGTTATCCTGGAACTTTTTTAGATAGGCTCAAGGAACAATGTTTTAACGTACCAGAGCTGAAAGAAGAGAAGCACATTTCATCTGTGTTACTTATTATAATAACAATACAAACATTCTTGTATGCTGTTTTTACATACATCTTACTGTCTTATTCTGCTTTAGTACGAAGACACATGACTATCCAAAGAACAATCATATTATTTTCAGAATAATTATAGCAATCATCTTGCAGTTCTTAATCTAAAAGTGTGACCCATAAAGAATTACATTAAGATGAGGAGGCTCCAGAATATGATATGCTCATGGTCATAAAGAAAATTGATGAGCTTTCATGGAATAACAATTGTGATATCATTCTGTGTTATGATTTGTGTTTTTCTCCTGATTATTATGGCATTAACACATGTTATAAGAAATGATACAGATGTAGTGGGTAACAATGAAATGTTTATTATTGTCCTCGATGAAAGCACAAACAGTATTCTTTACAATCTTACAAGGCACCTAATTCGATTTAAAAGGGATGTTCGGGAGAACCATGAATATATAAATACATATCTTGATAATTTGGCTCATTTAAAAATAACCTGTGGTATCAGCTCATGAAGGAGGTGTGAGAGAGAACATCAGATGAAAGCTGCTATGTCTGTTCCTTAATACCGAATGCCATGAACGCAGCAAGGACATTTATTGCCAAAGAGATGCCTGCACATGATGCAATATGTCTCAGTCATCTAGCATCATGTACAACCAGAGGGAAATAAGAAGGCAAATTGGCAACTTTACAATGGCGATCAAGAGGAACATTTCAATATGAAGATACTTATGTGAAGACAAAAAGGATGGAAAATGGGATGGGGTGGACAAGCAAAAATTGTTGTATCGATCCCAGATTGGAGAACGAATAAGAATTTTTGAGATGAAGAGGATGGACTGCTCAGATGTGACTGAGAGAACATGAGAACCAGGATGCTGGGAGAGACCTCAGCTATTGGTGTATGGACATGTTGCCACTAGTACCGGATGGGAAGGACTATTATCTTGCCCTGCATACTTATTGAAGAAAGAACCAGTAAGCATAGTGCAAATCAGAGGGGGGTTTGGGAAACTCTCTACCAGCACGAACACAGCCCATTGACTTGTTCTTGGGTGGATGGCCCCTGGGAGAGTCTCAACCAAGTCTTTAGCTCACTGTTCTTTTCACAGAGAAGAAATGTCCCCACATATCAGTCTTTGTCCTGCCCAGGGGCAGTCCAGCACCGAAATGCTAGGCAATTCTCCTCTGAACAAGAGTACCACAGCAGCCCCACACAGGTGTTTCTGCCTAGTTGGGCATCATCAGTGAGGATATTCCTCCTCTGTGAAAGGGACAGTGAGCTAAAGACTTGGTTGAGACTCCCCCAGGGGCCATCCACCCAAGAACAGGTCAATGGGCTGTATTTGTGCTGGTAGAGAGGCTCCCAGACCCCCCTTTTATTTGCATAGTGCAAATAGTGAATGACAAATGACTAGAATCATTGGCTAAGTATTTTAAGTTGCAGCATGGGTTGATAACGAAGCAGGACCAGGATCCATAATACCATTAAACAATGCAACAACATTCTTCAAGAGTGGAGGCTCGGTTCTGGTTGGAGAGAACAAAGGATGTGGACAGACCATCGAGGTCCCAGGAATGAATGGAGAACTTTCGCACTGATGGACCAGTATTGGGCCTGTGGATCCAGAGCCTATATGCAGTTGCCTATGAATTAGGCAGGAGTATGTTTCATATTAATAATACATGTTCCAGCATTAGTGATTCCTCAAAGAGATCTCTATATCGATGAACTTCTCAAAATTAATGAACACCAGAGAAGGAAGAAGTCGCTTATTCTTCACTGGCTGAAAAGGGAAAACTATTTTTTGTCAACATCAGTAAAGGTGTATGAAGACATTCCAGGTGAATATAACCTGTTCAGCAAGACAGCAGTGATAATGACATCTATATTTATGCCATGACTCCAGACTGCAGTGAACGCCAAGTGGCTACAGATCACCGGATGGGAGCTGTTGCAGACGATCAATGCAGCAGCAAAAGGATTTAATGCAATCGGAGAAGAATTGAGAGCTATCAGGCTGATGACTCTCCAGAACAGGTATGTCCTGGATTTAATTGCATCAACGGAAGGAGGTGTGTGCGCCAAGGTCAGGCCTTCTTGCTGTTCATTCAACCATCCCATGATGGAGAAAATGGAACCCTAACAGAAGCAATGACTATGCTGACGACTCTGCATACGAAGATACAAGATGAAGCTGATGAGATAGCAGGAGATGACTGGTCTTCATTCCTATTATCATGGATTCTAACCTGGTTGGCCAATGTTTTCAAAAGATTTGAAGCAATATTCATGTTAGTATTGCTCAGATTCTGTCTTAGGAGGATCATCTTGGGACAGTACCAGATGTGAGAAACCTGAAGGTCTCTCACTAACTAGTCCCCGGGGATCTGTCATCCAGGTGGCCAGGACACAGCCATCGCTATTGGATCCAGTTCCTGGGGTTGAACCAGTTTGGGAGGAGTACCTGGATGAGGGGTCTTCGGGGAGTGGAAGTGGGACACCGAAGGGTGAGACGCAGTAACCCCTTCATTGTGACAACTTTTCCCCATCCTGCCAAGTAGCATATTTAGAACCTCTACCTCCCCCTTTTCCTACACAAACACTTTCTCACTCCATGAGCGACAATGGACTAATGCCAGAGCTATTTACCTGACATGTCCCAACACAAGGGTCAGGCAGAGTCAGGCAATTGCTGACTACTATACACACCTGACGACCCTTTCCCTTCCCCATAGGATGAAAGGCAGAGCACAAGAGCACACTCTCTGAGCAAGGCTGGACGCACGAGGAAGCAGCCATTCCAAGACGGCAGTTCAAATGGAGGAGAAAGGCGGCGAGACCTGAGAGGACGTCAAGGAGGGAGTTGCCCTTGCCCTTTTCAACCCAGACCCATGAAGCCTCTGATGAAAGAAACATAAGACCGGGAATCACAGCTGGCAAATGGTGTGACGGATGTCAGCTGTACATGGCACCGTCCCGCACTGATAGCCAGGGCGGGCAGACGCAGTTGCCATTGTGTTACCGACCTTGACTCCAATGGCAAAGGAACCGCCAACGAGTTCAGCACAGCTGGTGAGTTGGAAGAACCTGATAGTCGAATGGACTGTGTTAGGCTCAAGGTTGCAGTGGCGACATTAAGAAGATACATAAGACAAGAGGTCTTTTGTGAACAAACTTGGTACCAGAGATTGAGTGGTCCGGCGCCACATGGGTGCTCATTCGGAAGTCTCTGGCTGGTACTGCTCTCTTGAACAAAGAGACTGTGTTGAACATTGTGAGTAAAGAAACTACAAGTACCAAGAGGCCATAGGGAAGGCCGGTATAAGGAATTAAGGTGGTCATACAAGGGTCAAGCCAAATCCCTTGTACAATTGAACGTCCTTGACACATTGCAGAAGTTTTCATATTGTGAAACAGGCATTTGCGCCCGGCTGAGGAGAACGCCGTGCGAATTGTGATGGTATGAAACCCACGCTTGCCGCAGGCTAACAGAGTGACCCAGCGAGACAAGATCGCCCTTCGGAAGTCTCTGTTTAAGATTGGCAAGTGCTTTGGAAGGTCTGAGCCCGTATGAGGAGGACCTCACTAAACGGAAGGAGTTGTTCAAAAAGACAGTAAGACTTTTGAATATTACAAATAAGGAGATTGTGATTGACAGGAGATAGTAAACCTGACTGAGGGACATCAAGAGTAAAGTTGTGAAGAATCTAAGTAAGCAACATTGTGATGTCAAGTTTGAATCCCACTGAGTAATGTCCACAGTGAGTGGTTGGTCTGAGCTCGACTGAGGAAGGCTGATGACTGAGAGAAGAATCAGAGCCGTCTGAGGAGGATCCAGGGGTGAAGGGTAATCACCCGACGTAAAGGTTAACAGAAGGAACTTTTGTTTTGTTATTTTGGCATATAAGGACCTCTGAAGCAAGAGACTTTGCTTGGCACAAAAGGCCCTGATTTTGAGAAAAGGAACTGTGAGCTCATGCTAGAGAAGCCCAGGAGTGTGCTGTGCTCAAGGGTCCCACATTGTCCTGTGCTAAAAAAGTGGGAAGGGAGACCCCGGCCATAACATCCTGACTTATCATTTTGTGAACACTTCTTTCTTTTCTTGTGAACATTATCCCCACACTGTTTTGTAACATAGCGGTAAGGATTGGCAATAGGTTTTCTTAGTTTAGGCCCTTTAATTTGACCAGACTCCACTAGGACTGTATTATTATTTGATGGTCATAGCTTGCCCATTTTACAGTTTAATAAACACCCTTGAACTGTGATCACTTGTGTCTGTCTTACTTTGATGCCATGACTTCCTTACACAGAAGACAGCCAAGAAAGCTATTGGGATGAAGATAATGATTGATATAGATGATGGAACTGGTGAGAAGAAGCAAAATTAAGAAAGAAGGTACCAGTGAGAACATAAAGAAAAGCACCCTTGTACCTCCAGAAACAAAGTTCTGTTATCCCAAGGATCATAACAAATATGTAGGACGTTGGATATTCTGTCCACCATCAGGAGAATGCTGCCACATGACCTGGAGTGTGGATGGACATAAAAAGAATGCATGCCATGGGGGAGGGTGGGGTGACAAAGATCTGGATCCCCGAGAAACGATAGCATGAAGAGAAAATAAATGAGCGTAAAGAGGAGAATGTGGTTGAGGACTCGACCAGTGGGGGAATGTAGAGGAGCTGGTGGATTCATTTTCCCTAACTCCCGTCCACACACCACCGTCATATTGGAAAAGCAGGAGAAGGGCTATATGTGGGACCCCATGTGTTATGCTTTTACCGCTGAGTGTACAAGACACAATATGCACTCAGACAACCGTATCAAATGTATCCTCACACTGAAAGAGTAGAAGGGTATCGTGTGGAAGGATAGCAGCATGAACTACTGGACATCCTGTGGTGCTGAGTCAAATCTGACGAGGGCAGAGTGATGTCATGAAGAAGATGTGCAAAGATTGATAGTTTGATTGATTGTTCATTTATATAGCACCTATACAGAATGTGTTTCAAAGTGCTTCAAAGCAGGGAGGGAACAAGGGAGAATACAGTGACATTCTTACAGGTGCTTGATACATTAGGAATGTGAAAAAAGCTGTCAAACTCGGTCTGGCGACCTTTCAGATAATGCAAGAGCTTTGACAATGATAGGGCGGGGAGGGTGTGGGAAGGAGAATGAGAACAGTCAAGCGGCTACTGTACTAGGCCTGATGAAATTTCTGGTGGTGTCAGAATTTTACAAGAGGTCAGGGGGGTGGGGGGGGTAGGACAGGGAGTAGGAGAAGAACAAGACAAGCAGCTATCGTAATAGGCCTGACAACATTTCAAATAGTACTGGAGGGGGAGAGGGAGGAAAAAACAAGGGAGGGGGAGCCAAACAAGCTGCTACCATACAGGTCGGTGACATTACTGATAGAGTAAGAGCTTTGACAATGATAAGGGGGGAGAGGGGTGGGAAGGAGATGGGAACAGAAAAGTAGCTACCGTACTAGACCTGACGACATTTCAGGTAGTGCCATCATTTTACAAGAGGTAAGGGGGGGAAACAGAGAGTAGGAGATGAACAAAACACACAGCTATCTTACTAGGCCTGACGACATTTCAGATAGTGCTGGAGGGGAGGAAAGGGGGAGGAGACAAACAAATTGCTATCGTACAGGTCAGGTGACATTTCTGATAGAGTAAGTGCCAAGGATGAAGTGAGTGGAGGAGAGAAGAGGTGGCAGTAAGAAAAAGGATTAAAATAAGCAGAGCAACAGAGGCAAACAACAGGGGGGACAAAACACAAAAGGCAGGCATCCAGACATCTAAGCAAACAAAAGGGGGCGAGACACAACAGGCAAGCAGACAGGCAACCAGGGGGTAGCAAAAAAGGAGAGAAAGAGAGGTAGGGATAGGCAATAAGGATGACTGCTCTAAGCTAGATGCATGAAAACATAGCCACATTTGAAACCAAGCTAGATGCATGAAAACACAGCCAAATTTGAAACCAGGCTAGATGCATGAATACACAGCCAAATTTGTAACCAGGCTAGATGCATGAAAGCACAGCCACATTTTAAACCAGGCTAAATGCATAAAATCAAAGCCAATATGAAGAACAACTAGAATTCAGCAGCTAGCAGTGGGTGTGAACACACAGTGTAAACAGAAATGCAAGCCTGGGTGGACAAGCAGAGATGAAAACCGAGGCAAAGAGGGTAGAATGTTTACAGAGTAAGGAATATAGCCATAGTTACAGAGGAGTGTTATGAAGTCCAGAGTTCATAGAAGAGTGAGGTCGCAGCATCAAGGAAGTTTGAGTGCAGGGGTGACAGGAAAAGGTTACTTAAGTAGAGTTCTGGTAGTGGACAGGGAGCAGACAGGGGCCCTTAAAGTGGGCCTTTTAGTGATGGGCCCGCCCCTGCCTCCTGGTCCCACCAATTGGCTAATAAACAAATGCAGCTGCATTTTAAACGCGTTGAAGTAAAAAATGCCCAGGTTCATGATGGTTGTTTAAATTTGTTCGTTATGCTCTGGAAGATAATGGTGGCCAGAAGCATTGATTGTGCACCCAAGCCTTACCTTGTTAGGCAGCATGCCCAGCTATACATGGGTGCCAGAGTCGGAGTGAAGAAAATGAGCAGCTGATTGAAGAAATAGGGGCGCTCGAGTTCCCGAGATCAACTGTTGCAGGGGAAGCGTAGTGAAAGACATACTGAAACAATATGAACATACTTAAGAGTGACGATGTAACTGAATTGACAAGAGAAACATGTACAGAAAGACAAAGGCCCTCATTACGACCCTGGCGGAAATCGAAAAACGATGGCGAAAATGCAATACCGCCATCGAATACCGCTCGGTGCGATTATGACCCGTCACCGTAAAGTACGATGCCATCAGCGACGCCGTAGTGAACGCCAACGCAAACTACACCAAGTACGCGGACGCGCGCCATGCCAAACCGTAATTACCACCATGGCGCAACGGTATGCGAATGCTGACCCTAGCGGACATTCACTTAACGCCATCAAGCATGGCGGAAAGTACCATTCCGCCATGGTGAGAATTACGGCATCGTGAACCAACCGTAAATGGCCCTACTGAGTGCCTGTACACCACTCCCTGCCCACATTGCACAACACCTCGTAGGTGCAATGAAGTTACACAATGCAACCAGTGAAATGTACAAGTCACCCATGCATGCCAACGAACAAATGAATGTAGGGGCTCCAAGTGCCTTGTGAGTGGCCATCCATATTTGGCATGGCACCATTGCCGTACTGATGCAGCACAGGCACGTGAAGGTTCAAGTACAGCAATATGAACTGAAACATGAGACAAAACAACAACAGGCCCCCATCGCTTGACACCAGTGTAAGGCAACATTCAAAGCAGTATCCTGAGGGAGACTGCACCAGCCCTGTACCCTTGCCAGTAAACAAACCAACCATCAGCATAAGCATGTACCACACAAGTTGGCAGAGTGACTGAGCAGCCAGGCTCATCTCAAGAGGGGCCAATGGGAGCTGCAGGGCACAGATGGCACGAATACAGAAGTTATTCCAATGGACATGACCTCAGTCTCCCTCCAAGAAACGCACGCAAACACAGGCACCTGTGACCAGCCATTTTCTGATAATCACATCATTCCACCAATCCACCTGGCTGACCGGCATCTGTTACACAAAAGCTAATCCCCCGCCCCTGAGCATGACATCATTAAAACAGTCATAATGGCAGGCCCCATCCCTGACCTTACTGGGCTTCGTAGGCAAACGCGGCCAGTACAGTACCACGCAACTATACTCAGAAGCCGGAACCCAATGCAGATCTCCTCACAATACACCGCTCCACAAATAGGAATATGCTACATTACTTGCAAAGAATAACGCTACACGGTTGAAATCAGAATCAAATTTTAATGCACATCAAATTCACCAAGCCCATACAGCTATTAGGTCATAAACTCCAAAATATTTTTCATTACTGTGGGCTGCATCCGCAATAAATGACCAGCTTCTTCTTGTGTGACGCCCTGTTCCTTCATGGTACACAGGGGCTACATTCACGTTCAAAAAGGCAACATGGAAGCGCCGAGAACCGCAGGGCCGTCCCATTAGGTAGGCACTAGTCCAGCTGAAAGGCTGATATGTAGCTCCTATCCACTAGTACTGCGTAAGGGCATGTGGCCCATTGGCGATCGTCCCATAAGATCGTAATGGTGCTCCACTGATTAACTCGAAGCAGCAGGTGTCGGGAGTAAAAGCCATCTGCAGGAGTGGCATACAGATGGCAGCGGCAAAAGGGGAGGAGATACCTGTCACCCAAATGAAATGAAAAAGAATAGCATGGGCATCAGAACTTCATTTGTATTACTCACTTCAATGATCACACTAAATCCACAGCCATATGCATGCTAGCCCACTCAAAAGGATTATTTCCACCAAAAAATCACTTGCGAATCATAACTATATAAATCGAGGTGAAAACACTATTACAAACGAGTGTTTGTGTGCATGCGTCTGTTAAGACAGAATCCATTAGATGGGATTCGTAACGTGCATAGACACAGGTGTTTGAAGGCGCGTCGAGACAGGGAGGGTTCAACAAGGGCAGATAGACGATGGTCCCACTATGGCAGCTCTGCATCACATAGCGCAGGGGAAGGGGATAGATCCCGAAAAGCCATGTACATGGCAAACTCTCAATTAAATCATCTGTCCATGCATCCATAAATCATTCCCTCATCCCGGTATGAAAACGCCTGATTATTTACTCACATCACATTTGAAACTTCCATTGAGTCTGTGCGTAATGCAGTCTGCAAAATCCACTGTGCTCCAGCCCGGAATTCTAGTGTTGTGAAGTAACATGTATTTGGGAACGTCCTGCCTTATCGTCCACTACGCTATTGCGCAACCCATACTATTCATATCAATCATTGCATTCTCGCCATGGCCCCTGTCCCAAGGACATTAAACAATAGAACGTTATATTTGCAGTCAGACCTGTGGGCGTCTCCTCGCCGCTAGCTGAAAACCGAAAGCGCTGTCCTTCGAATTCCTCATTTGCAACATCACGTCGATAAGGCATCTGTGACCGCTTGAAATCACAAATTCATCCATGTAGTGCGGCAGTGTGTGAAAATGGCAACTGGCTTCACTCACAAATGGGACGCCCCGCCCGTCGGTGAACCTCGCTACAGTGCTGCATGAGGGTCCACCGTTAATCGAGTACTACATTCCACTGACCCTTCACAAGTTTGTTCGCGACTGCAAAGATAGTATGTGAAACAATGGGACCATAGCAGAATGAACATATAAACCAATATTTCACTGCCATCGGGATTAAATACATGATTGTAATAGCAAGATGCCATGCGTCACATTGCAGCGTTGTGTGCGGGACGTGCTCGCCCAAAGGGGATTGCAGCTGGCACAGGTGGAATGAATCACCACAGGTGGAGGCTATACAGCCTGAAAACACATAAATTGCACACCCAACCCCCTCCCACAACCACACCCACTATAAAATGCTACCGGCAGGACTAGCGATGTTGGCCCTGGGGGACCTGATAGCACTGCAAGTACTACAACTTCAAGAAGAAGACGAACACCAACTACTACAACAACCGGCCGCACAGAGGAGACGCAGGAGGAGGAGGAGGGCAAGGCAGGGCCAGCAAGGCCCACCAGCACAGCCACTACCACCACGCAGGCAGCCCGCAATCCCACGCCTCCGAGCTCATCCGTTCAACCTCACTGCTGAGCAGATCCACACCCTCTACCGTTTGGACCGGGATACCATAACCGCCATTGTGGACATGACACACGCTGACCTTGTCAGCATGATAGATAGCCCAACCGCCATCCCACCC
Organism: Ambystoma mexicanum; assembly: GCF_040938575.1. Taxonomy (NCBI): domain Eukaryota; kingdom Metazoa; phylum Chordata; class Amphibia; order Caudata; family Ambystomatidae; genus Ambystoma; species Ambystoma mexicanum. The sequence continues at coordinate 751,640,903 of NC_090934.1, read as the reverse complement.
CGACTGAAGGTGGTGTCTGTACTTCACTTCCTGGCCACAGGCACCTACCAGCACACAGTCGGACAGTTGCATGGCATTTCACAGCCACTGTTGTCACGGACACTATCGCAAGTGCTCGATGCCCTCCTGAAGCACGCAGACGACTACATCTCTTTACCACGCTCGGAGCAGGAGATTACAAACACAAAAGTTGGATTCCATGCACTGGCCGGCATACCGGGTTGCATTGGTGCCATCGACTGCACCCATGTGGAATTGGTTGTCCCACATGCCATGGAGGCCCAGTACCGCAACCGGAAACAATATCATTCTCTTAATGTACAGATGGTGTGTGACTCCAACAGGATCTTTACACATTGTTGTGCCCGATTTCCTGGATCAACCCATGATTCTATGGTCTTGAGGAACTCTACAATACCACGCTACATGGAGCGACACGCAGGGAACAGATCCTGGCTACTCGGTGAGTCTCATTTCATGCATGATAATGTGGGGTATGTGATGCGGCAATGACCTGGCAGGAAGGGGGGGGGGGATGCGTACGTAGCAATGTCATTCCACAAACATCCTTTATTGTCCACATACAGGTGATGCCGGGTATCCACTGAAGAGATGGCTCCTTACACCACTCCGGAACCCACAGAACCAGCATGAGGAGGACTACAACCATGCCCACTCACGTACCCGTGTAGTCATTGAACAGGCATTCGGCCTACTGAAGGGTCGTTTCCGCTGCCTCAGCAGGTCTGGCGGGGCACTCCTGTACCGCCATGAGAAGGTTGCAAAGATGGTCATGGCATGTGTCATGCTACACAACATGTGCGTACGTAGAAATGTGCCCATGCCCCCTGACGCAGAACTGCAAGCACCTGAAGATGGTCATGATGAGGGTGGGGATGTGGCAGCACCTCAAGGAGTCCGCGAGGCACAGGAGGCCCGTGAAATTCATCAGAATATCATAGATTCATGCTTCTAGCACTCACGCCTGGTGGCTGATACATGGACACGGGACTTGTGGCACTGTGTGTGTCTGGAACATGCACAATGTGGACTGTACGCCAATAATGGCCTCGTACACAAAGATCAATGTCCACACATCTCATTGGGTGATTATGTAATGTTTATAGCATATGTGAAATTATGTTACACACCCCATCGACCCGCCACCCAAGAAAGCCCAACACCCCCCCTCCACCCTCCTACCTCCCCCCCGAACACCAGTGTCCAAAGATGCTCATTGTCAGTGGGCAGACGCTATTGCAAGCCCCCTCTCCGGGTATCAGGGGCACCCCTGCCTGTGGAGCGCAGGTTCCTCCCAGATCTACGTTGGGGGCTGCCCTGGACGGAACTTGCAACGGATGATGTCTCTGCCTGCTCACGTCCATGCATGTCCCTAAGGGTTTGTGAGAGCTCAGTGAGCACACGGCGCACAGCGGCAAGTTCACCACATACGTCTTTGGACGTCGCATGCAGTTCCCCCCTCAGGCTCTCGGTGCTTCTCTCCATTTGTACCCTTAGTGTCTCTGTACTTCTCTCCATTTGTACCCTTAGTGTCTCTGTACTTCTCTCCATTTGTACCCTTAGTGTCTCTGTACTTCTCTCCATTTGTGCCCTAAGTGTCTCAGTAGATGTTTCTATGACTGCCTTAGAACCCCCACATTCATCAGCATGCTCCTTGAGGAGCGTGGCCAGTTGGTGCTGTTGCACGATCACCTGGTCGAGGGACTGTTGCCTCTGCTGGGCCATGGCCATTTGCGGTGGTGTCACAGAGGGGCTGATCACCTCATGTTGCCTTGCCACAGGGCTTGTGGGGGATGGCCAGTCGTCGTCTTGTGGGTGCCCCTGCGTGGTATCCTCATGGTGTACGGGATGAAACAAACAGGGGGATTGAGACACGTCATGGATGGGTCCTACATCGACAGCACCGTTTTCTGTGTCGGAGCATGCTGCCATTAATGCAGTGTCACCTATGGTGCTGCTGCCACCAGAAGCAGTGCCTTCTGTGGCATCCATTGGGGGGACCTGTGGTGCTGCTGTTGTGGGCATGCTGGCTGCTGGGGTGCCTGTTGAAGTCCCCTCCTGTGTGCTGCCACTTGATTTGTGCTGCTGCCGTGTCTTGATCCGTGCAGCTGAGGTGGAGGGTCTTTGGCCGTTGGTCTTGGCCCTCTTTGCAGGTGTGCTGGTAGGGGTGTCCTGGAGCTCGTCGTTTGAATCGGACCCTGTGGTGGAGTAAAGGAGGGCGAGCGTTATTTATGGGTCTGTGGAAATTGGAATGGCAATGTATCACATGCATTGGGGTGGTACCTGAGGGTGATTTGGGTCAGGGCCTTGGAGGTGGTTTCATTTTTGTGTGGATTGAGGATGCAGTTGTTTTGCAGCCTGCAGTTAGGGTGTGCATGCTGCACGTGTAGAGGGTGTTTTTAGGATTTTTAATTATTTATGTATTTAATGTGACTTTTAAAGTGCGCTATCAGGCCAATGTATGTGGACGTTCTCCTGGACATGTGTTTCTGTTGCACTATGTGGACACATGGTACTTCACATGATTGGACATTGTGGATTTAGCATTGTTTTATTTGGCCCACCTACCTGATTCTTCGGATGTCTGCACTCCTTTCTCCATCCCTCCGACTCCCTCTATACTCTCCATTCCAATGGTGGAGGCACAGATTTCTTCCCAGGGGGTCAACTTGATGGGTGATTCCGATCCTCCCCCGGTAGCTGTGGCAATGTTACGGTTGGCAGATAGTATGCTCCGTACGCGTATCCGCAAGTCGTCCCATCGCTTTCTGCATTGCTGTGGGTTGCGGGGTGCGGTCCCCACCGCACTTACCTGCTGTGCCACCAGGGCCCATATGGCCTTCTTGTTCGCAAGTGCCGTCCTGGTCATTTGCGTCGAGAAGAAGACGGCAGCATACTCCTGGAGGGTCTCTGTGAGCACGGTGAGTTCCTCATGGGAGAAGTGGACCTGCCGCTTGCGGTCGCACGCTTTTTTAGCAACTTTTCCCATTTTGATTGTTTTAACTAGGGTGGCTAACGGGTTGGGATGTGTCTCAGGGTCGGATTTTTAATGGTTGTGTTGGGATTCTGATTTTATAGGTGTACGGCGTGCTGTTTCCCGTTCCGGCCCCATGTTTTTACTTCCGTTTCCGTATATTTACGGTCACCGTATTTTGCGATTACCGCTCATTACGGTGACCGCTATGATGGGTGGCGGAATTGCACCTAGGGCGCCGTACGACGGCGGTGAGGGGCGTTTTGGGGACATTTCCGCCATCGCGGACTTTGCACTTCCGCCATGGCGTAATGCTCGTGCCCGATGGGTCGGAATTAGCCGCACTTTCCTCCATCGTGCAATGGCGGAAACGCTATTTACGCTATGGCGGTCAGGTCAGTTACTTTCCGCCAGGGTCGTAATGAGGGCCAAAGTAATCATATACAAAGGAGATAAAGTAACTTGCTGACCAATAAGTATAAATATGCAGCAACGCAAGGTAGACAATGAGACATATAGAAGCTTGCTGTAGAGGAAAATATAACGTGGCAAAGACGGCCATGATAGGAAAATGGACGTCAGCTTGTGTGAAGAAACAGACCAGGGGTCCACAGTCAGGAGAAGTTTGAGAATTAGCTGTCTGTGCAAAACAAATAGGAGTCTATGTTGGCCTGGGATCAAGGATGCTATTTTTAAGGAATAATTGCAACGAACAAAGGGAGGCAGACGGATAAGCAATGGACGTGAGACATATTTCTCTTAGATTAAAGAAGAATATAACATTTGCAAGAGCCAAGTATTGGACAATTAACAATGGATAAAGCTCGTGTAACATGGAGTGAGCTAGTCTCTAGAAGCCAAGAGGAGCAACGACACTAAGCATAATTGAATCAAATAGCAGTAAATAAGAGGTTGAAATGGACACATTTGTGGTCTCTTCACATGTGATTCAGAAGTCGAAAACAAGGTCTATTCATTAAGCTGTGGATGCCGATAGTGATGTGCTTACATTCCCTTGAATGTCCCAGAACAGAGAGCGAGCTACAATGTCTACTACAGATGGTAAACTTTGCTCATGGTCAGACTGATGAGAGATGATGGACTAATTTGGAAAATGGGTAGCAATCTGACGTGACTCAAGCACCAGGGTTTCATTTTGCTTACGTGCTGCTAGCCGAGCAGAAGTTCCAAGGTTGGGTGGGAATGCCAACCAATCAGTAGGTCTATCGGGAAACCTGCTATTCAATGTTGTATAGACCAATCCGATATCATTTTCTCCGCTATATGTAGTTAGAGGTAGTTCGAGGCGTGCCTTACAGATAAGAGGTAGCCAATGGTGTACTAACTCATATGTATTCTATAAGTAGATATATTCCCCTAAATAATCCCTCCCAAAAATAGGTTTTACAGTATCCCATGTAGGATGATGTTTTAGATGACACGTATTGGGGTATAAAACCTATGCGTAATCAAGTTTGTGTGTGAGTGTGCAAGCATCAGTCCGATGTCTGCCAGTTTGCCCTGCTTTATTAAATTGAGAATAAAGTAGTACTTTGCCATATTCTTTGAGTCTGTCCGGTTATTTGTTCTGAGATATTTATTGGTAATCCCATCTAGTACAAGAGACGCTTCAAGGTGCTAGAGCACAGTCTGCTTGGACCTTTCTTTGGCCTTAGGATCTGGTGTGGATCAGAACTACAAACAGCCTACTTGCCACCAATAAAGGGCATACAATTCTGTCACATTCAGTTTGGAGTACACAGTTGATGGCCAGAAAAGTTGAAGCTTATAGAGGACTGGGAACTCTGGTATGAAGTAAAGCAGGAGAAATGTATCATAGATAATAAGTTGACGAGGAACAGTAAGGTTACACCTCTGGTGGTACCATTGCCCAGCTAGCCGATTAAGGGCATCTAGGGTTTAATCTTACCAAAAGAAGACTGAGACAATTGCTTTTGTGGCCTGCAATGGATGCCATGGCCAATAGAGTAGTGAGAGATTGTTCAGAGTATGTAGCCATGGATAAACCCAAGATCACCAGAGAAACCCCTTTAATAACCGTTCAAGCGCCTGATGAACCATGGGAAAAAAGTAGCAGTTGATGTTTTAAGACTTGCGGCATATGGTGCTAGATTTATTTTTGTTATGATGATTACCATACTAAGTGGTTGGAAAAGTGGGAAGTATGGAAAGTATCCACAAGGGGCGATGTTCACTTTTTTGGAGGACATATTTTACAGAAAGTTGTTTCCCCATGAAATTGTAATGGATAACAGTGTGCAGTTCACATCAGAGGCAATGGGGACATTTTCAGGATCTGTGGCTATTAAACATACTAGGACAGCGTTGTTTCATCCATGGATTGGTGGAAAGAGCGGATCACCTCATTAGAGATGGCCTGCTACTGGCCTTAAAGTTGGGCATAGCATGGAAAGAAGTTAACAGGCAGATGCCCTGGACGAATTGCACCACACCACATTCAGTTACAGGGGTATCACCGTTCTTGTCGCTGTAAGGAAGGGAGCTGGTTACTGCATTATGTCCCAGTTGGATGGGGTTAGCAAAACCAGAGGTTTTAGATTGTGACAGCATTACCAGAGCAATAGATGAGCCACAATGGTTGTGTAAGGAACAATTTTGATGAGAGACACAGTTTCAAAGAACAAAAATGGCAGTAAGGGAGTGAGTCTGGGTCAAAAATCCCTGCATTCACACCAAGTGCTGAGGAGCATGTTTGGTAGTGCCCAAGATGATAAATGTAGTGAGACATGGTGTGGCTATCATGTTGGGGGGAGAAGTGAGGTCCACGGGGGCGACTAGTTAAATGTGCTCAAGGGGCCACTGGAAAAGTGTGAGTGGAGGAAGGGATGGCAGGGATAAACAAGGGTGATGGTGTTGGTGACATACAAATGTGTGGAATAAATGCAATGGTAGAGGGAAAGATGTCAGTCAAGAGGGGCATAAGGAAAAGGACATGTCCATAGCGGATGAAGGATGTGGGTGGATGCTGTTCTTGGGAATGGTACATCTAGGTGTATGTGCGTATAGTTTGTCTCGTGCTCATAGTTATAGTTTATAGTATAGTATACTATACTATACAGTATATAGTATATATACTGCTCTCATAGATCATGGGTTGTACACAATTATATCTTGTGGCAACATTGTTCAACTATTTTGTTTTGTCATTATGGGGACAGGGTTGTGTTGGGTTATCACTAGGGAAGGGCCTTGTGGGAGGGTGCAAGGAAGGAAAATGTAGGACATGGGCATTTGTGGAATGGGAAGGAGCTAGAATACGTGAGGATGGTTGTAGAGAGAGAGGAGAGGCTGCCGGTCTGTTTGTCCTATGTAAAGTTGTAGGTCAAATAAAACCAACTTGACTTACCTGAAGTGTTCCTGGCTAGTGACATATAAGTGATATATTCAAAAGAGGAAGCGTTGATGTCAGAGGGGGGTAGAGTGGCGTTGTTGAGGGCCTTATTGATAAGGAACCCTACACTGCCACCCTTCCCAACAGGTCTGGAAGAGTTGGATAAGGTAACACAGTCAGTGTGGAGAGCTGATAGTGTAGCAGAGTGAAGTAGGGGCGGACGCAGGGTAAAGTGGTTAAAGGATTTATTGAAGTAACTTAATTAACATTTCAGTAAATATAGATTAATATATGTTATGGAAGAAGGGGAAAGGGGACATGAATGACATCTGTGCTTCTCTGTCCTTCGCTCTTCATCAACTGTCAGTCTGCTCCGTTCCATCCACGAGTTCTCTCTTCTCCCTCGCGCGTCCCGGCTCCGTTCTCTTCACGAGGTGCTTCTTTCTCCCTGTGTAGCATCTCGTGAGACACAGCGTCCCATGCAGACACAAGACACTACACATCCCCTTTCCTTAATGATAATATTGTTGATATTAAAAATCCACATAGTCCATCAAGTGTCTTGGCCGTCTGTAGTTCCTTCCGCCTCTTGACTTTCTCCTGGATTTTTCCAAACGCATATCTCTACTGTTTGCCAAGGAATATGATCTCACAGAACTATGACTAAAACTAACTCTGGATCTGTCATTGTCATTACCAAATTCTCTCAGTGTCACGGATTTCCCCCTTTCTCACCTGAGTTCGATCCTTGCAGGAATTCTTGGAAGGAGCCTTCTTGCGTACGGATCGGGTTTTGTACAAGCCCGACGAGCCTCTTCCGGTTCCAGCGTGCGTTCAACGTTCAGCATCCAGGGGTACTCGGAGTCTATGGGAAGTCCAGGAAACGAGGGAGGTGTACTCGGAGGCGGTACACGAGATCCGGGAATCAAGGCAGAGTAAGGAGGGAGGAAGGGAAGAGGGGGAAATCGAGGGTCTGGGAACCAGGAAACAAGAGATTAGTTACAGCGACTACGGAGCACACATCTAGCCACTGCAAGCGGTAGCATTGAGATGCGTGGGGCTGCGGGGGCGTGGTCTCTTTGTAGAATGAGCTACGTCTGACGTGCAGGCTGGTGGAGAGCATACCAAGTTAGACTCCATGTTGGAAGTATCAAGGAGTGCAAGCCCCGTTGTGACAGAGACCAGGAAGTCCAAAAGTGGTACGTTCTATGGATCATGACAGCATGCCTCCTCCGAAAACCTGTCCCACCAGGTTTGCCCGGGTGTATAAGATGATATCTTCTAAGCAATCGAGGGGTATTCAGATTTGAAAATGGTTCCCAGGTTCTTTCACTAGGAGGATATCCTTTCCACTCAACCAGGTATTGAAGTTGACCCCGCTTATACCTAGAGTCGCATATTCTGGATACTTCATATTCCAGCTGGTCGTCCACAACCACGGGGTTGGGTCTGAAGGACTTCTGGGAGGACTGGACGTAAGGTTTTAATAAAGAAGTGTGAAAAACTGGATGAATCTTCTTCTAGGAGTCTGGCAATTTGAGCCGGAATGTCACTGTGTTTATGATTTCCTTTATGGAAAAAGGGCCATAGTACCAGGGAGCCAGTTTGTTTGGTTGTACATGTTGAGGCAGTAGTTTCGAGGACAGCCAGACCTTATCACCGACTGCATAAGAAGGTCCTGGTCTTCTTTTGGAGTCCGCATAACGCTTGGTGTGAGTTCGGGCCTTTTCTAAGTGTTCTTTGGCTTCCTTGTGTACGTTGATGAGTGTTTCAATCCAGGAGTCGACTGTTGGTACTGGTGTGGGATGTGGGAGAATGGAAGGTAGAACCAAAGGGTGGAATCCTTGGCTGCAAAAAAAAGGGCTGGTCTTGACTGCCGAGTGATCAGAATTGTTGTAGGAAAATTCAGCCACAGGTATTAAGACTGACCAGTCGTCCTGTACCTTGTTGGCGAAACAACAAAGGTATTGCTCCAGGGTCTGGTTCACACGTTCGGTAGCTCCGTTAGTCTGTGGATGATAACCTGAAGAGAGGGCATGTTGGATTCCTAGAATACAGCATAAGTGTTTCCAGAATTGAGAGATGTATTGAGGTCCCCTGTCTGATATGATCTTGGAAGGGAGTCCATGAAGTTGAAATATGTGTTCCAGGAAGATGCCAGCGAGTTCTGAGGAAGATGGCAATTTGTACAATGGTGTAAAATGAGCCATGTGGGTGAATGAATCAATGGTGACCATGATAGTTGTGTAACCTCTGGATGGTGGTAATTCCACAAAAAAAGTCTGTAGCGATGAATTCCCAGGGCCTAGACGGTAGCATAGGTTGAAGTAGGATACCTGCCGGTTTCTTGTTATCATACTTGTTTTGATTGCAGACTGCACAGGCTTCAATGTACCGTTGAACGTCGATTTTCATTTTAGGCCACCAAAATTGTCTTTGTATGAGACAGAGGGTGTTGGTGACGCCACGATGTCTGGAGTGAAGGGTATCGTGACAGAGGTTAATAATCCGTTGTTGTAGTCTCTGTGTGGAAATGACCAGGCCATTATCCTTAAACAGGTACCCGTCTCTTATTCTAAGATTCAACCGATTCTTCCCCATAAATTCCTTGCAGATCTCAGAGAACTGGGTTTGAATCCAAATGTCTTCCAGGAGACTGATTGCTTGGGCTAAAGAGTTTCGTAGTCGGGACGTCGGGATAAGGCGTCAGCAATTATGTTCTGTGATCCGGGGACATGATGGATGTGGAACTGGTACTGGGCAAAGAAGAAGGCCCAACGGGCTTGACGACTATTCCTACATTCCAAAGATTTTAGAATTTGAAGATTTCGATGGTCCGTTCGGACCCGAACAGGATGTTTAGCTCCCAGAAGTAGATGACGCCATTCTGTGAAGGCTTGACGGATGGCTAACAGCTCCTTTTCCAAGACGGAATAATGAGTCTCGCTGGGAGTCAGGGTTTGTGAAAGGTAAGCAATGGGATGTTCTAACTTGTCCTTGAATTCCTGTTTTAGCACTGCTCCTATGGCATAGTTGGAGGCATCCGTCTCCACTAGAAATGGTCGATTAATATCAGGTTGAGCTAGGATGGGGGCTTGAGTAAACTCTGCTTTTAATCGTTGGAATGCCTTATCTTGAGCTGATGTCCAGAGAAAGGGAGTATCTTTCTTCAACAATGCAATGATCGGTTGAACTATCTCAGAAAAGGACGGTATGAATTTCCGGTAAAAGTTGGCAAGCCCCAGGAAGGATTGAATCTGTTGACGGTAGTGGGTACAGGCCAAGATAGTGTGGCTTTTACCTTTGAGTGGTCCATTCCAATTCCGTCTGGACTAAGGACAAATCCTAGATAGTGAACAGTAGAGACATGAAAAAGGCATTTCTCAGGTTTAGGTAGGAGTTTGTGTTCACGTAGCCGTTGTAAGACTGCCTTAACATGTTCTTCATGCTTTAGATGGTCCTTGGAGTAAATCAAGATATCGTCCAGGTAAACTATGACGAAGAGGAACAGCATGTCAGAAAACACCCGATCCATGAAACGTTGGAAGACCGCTGGGGCATTATCGAGTCCGAAGGGCATGACCAGGTATTCAAAGTGACCAAAGGGTGTTCTAAAGGCTGTTTTGCATTCGTCTCCTTCCCTGATACGGATCAGATGGTAGGCACCCCTGAGATCCAATTTCGTGAATACTACAGCTCCTCTCACCGCTTCCAGGATATCCGAGATTAAGGGCAATGGGTAGCGGTCCTTGAGGGTGCATTGATTTAATCCATGATAATTAAGACAAGGCCTAAGCTCTTTAGTGTCTTTCTTGGGAACAAAAAACAATGAAGCTCCAGCTGGAGATTTGGATGGTCTTATGGTGCCATTTTCAAGGTTGGCATCCAAGTATTCTCGGAGGGACGTTTTTTCTGGTTCGGATAAAATGAACATCCTTCCAAAGGGAATCACTGCTGAAGGTTCTGTATCAATAGCGCAGTCTTCAGGTCTGTGAGGGGGTAGGGCCTGGACTATAGCAGTTGAAAAGACGTCAGCGTATTCCTGATAGGCCTTAGGAACCTGTATGATATTTGAAACCATGAATGGGCCTTGCTGGTCTGTTGGTGTGCCTTTTGGAAGATGTCAAGGAGGAATCCAGGAATAGACAGTGAGGCATGCAATGCTCAGAACCAAGAAACAAGGATCCTGCTGCCCAGTTGATATATGGGTTGTGCTTCCGTAACCAGGGCATACCCAGTACCATTGGGTAATGAGCTGACTTTATGATGTCAAATTTGATCACCTCTTGATGATGGTTTATCGAGACTTGGATCTATTTGGTCTGTAAGTTTATGGGTCCTGAAGAAAGAGGTCTTCCGTCAATCGCCTCCACAGGTTGCATGATGCCTCGAGTTTCATATGGAATGTGGTGGCTAAATACCCAATCTTGATCTATGAATATCCCCATGGCCCCACAATCCACCAAGGCCAACATGGGGTAGGTCTCATTCTTGGATGGCGATAGAAAGGCCTGTAATATCACTAGATTGTTCTGTCCAGGAGAGTTCAAGGATGGAATAGATGTGGAGCAAACATCTCTCTCCCGAAGCCTTGCTCCATTTAGGATCGGGAGCTGGCTTTTCCCGAACGCTGTGGAGGGGCTAGAGGACACTCTCTAACTAAATGTTTATCCGAGGCACAATACATACATAACCCGTGTGGATCCTTCGCATCCTTTCTTGCGGGGATATGGGTCCATGGAAAGCCCCTAATGGCATGGGTTCTGGATCGTTAACAGAGGCAGGAGTAGGGTCAGACTTCGAGGAGGTCTCAATGGAAACCTTCTGGAAGGGCATCTTGGTTTTCTTCTTCTCTGCCTTCCTTTCCTGGATACGAAAGTCTATCTGCATAGCGAGATCCATAAGGGCCTGGAATGAACTTGGGTGAGCCACTCTGGCTAGTTCATCTTTGATGTCTTCATTTAGCCCTCTTCGGAAAAGAATAAAGCATGCTTCTGAGGACCAATTCACTTCTTAAGCCAATTGTTTAAATCGTGTCACATATGTAAGCATGTCCTGGGAACCTTGCTGGAAATCAAGTACACGTTCCTGGGTGCTAAAGACCTACTCTGGGTGGTCAAACATGGTCTTAAGGGCCTGTATAAATCCGTTGTAATCATCCAGGAGGGCATCTCCAGAATTGACTCAAGGTGTGGCCCAGGTTAGTGCATTTCTGGAGAGGTGCGACATTATAAAGCCCATCTTAGCCCTGGGGGTAGAAAAGTAGTAGGGCTTAAAGGTAAAGTGGACTAAACAGGAGTCAAGGAATCCACAAAGGGTTTTTGCAGACCCATCGCATTTATCTACAATGCCGCCCAGTAGTACGCTTTCCTTTGTAGCGGAATCATGGGACAAAACTAATTGTTTTAATGCAGCATTTTCCGCTTTCAGATTCTGCACCTCGGTCGTTAATTCTTGCATGCGATGCATGAGATCCTGAATGGCCGCCTCCATGTCCGATTCAACTTCGGTCGTTTGGCGTCTCAATCTGTCACTGATTTCCCCCTTTCTCATCTGAGTTCGATCCTTGCAGGAATTCTTGGAAGGAGCCTTCTTGTGTATGGATTGGATTTTGTACAAGCCCGCGCGAGCCTCTTCCGGTTCCAGCGTGCGTTCAGCGTCCAGGGGTACTCAGAGTCTCCGGGAAGTCCAGGAAACGAGGGAGGTGTACTCGGAGGCGGTACACGAGATCCGGGAATCAAGGCAGAGTAAGGAGGGAGGAAGGGAAGAGTGGGAAATCGAGAGTCCGGGAACCAGGAAACAAGAGATTAGTTACAGCGAACTATGGAGCACATGTCTAGCCACTGCAAGCAGTAGCCTTGAGATGAACCGGGCTGCAGGGGCGTGGTCTCTTTGTAGAGTGAGCTACGACTGACATGGAGGCTGGTGGAGAGTGTACCACGTTAGACAGCCATGTTGGAAGTATCAAGGAGTGCAAGCCCCGTTGTGACAGAGACCAGGAAGTCCAAAAGGGGCGCGTTCTATGGATCATGACACTCAGACCATCACCACTATCATTGCTTCTCCTCATATCATTTCTTGTCACATTCCGTTCACCATCATCAGCATGACCTTCTCCTAATACCATCACTCTCTCATTGTCCCATACTCTACCATCAATGGTTTTCACTGCATGGCCAAACACCTCTACTACTTTCACAGGTCTAGACCAATGACAGCCAATCTCTCTTAAAGAAATGGGAACCTTAACTCGAACAAAGCACCCCACATACGGTTCATTCCGTTTTCTGAAACACCTGTTATCATGTTGTCTTTTATTGGACATTTGCATTTGTTTGATACTCATCTCCACACCATCTAACTCCACAGCTTTACCAGCCACTGCACTCATCCACCCTGGGAATAATTTTGTAATTGCCTTTCTCCCTCTGCTTAATTCAAATGGTAAAACTCCTGTGGTGCTGTGTGGTGTGAATCTATGGGCCAATACAGTTTCTCCCACCACAGTTTTCCATTCTTTTCCATTGGCACAGGCCCATTTAATGGCATCTTTTATTATGCGATTGTATCTCTCAACAATCCCAATTAGATTGTGGGTGATATATCGCACATACTTTGTGAACTATAGATCTGCCACTCAAATACCTCTCCATTGTCTTAGACTTGAACTGCAAACCGTTATCTGTCAGCACTTCTTCTGGGTACCCCTCACGCCCACGCAACTCTTCAAGAAAATCAATAACCTTCTGTGTGGTGACTTGAGACATGAAAGCAACCCACCTTGTTAACATATCCATAACTACTACACAAAAATTGGAACAGCCCTCACTCCAAATTGGACCCAACACATTAATTGCAATTTTCTTCCAAGGTGCCTCTGGTATGTCTCTTAACCTTTTAACTGCCATGGGTTTTCCCCCCCAGTGCCAAGGCCTTTTTTTGTGATTTCGGGATTCCGCCATTCAATGCCTTCTAACATTTTCTCCTTCATTAACCCCTTAAGATATCTCGTCCTTGGCAACAGGGAGGAAATCCCAAGGACGAGATACCTCGTCCTTGGCACTTAAGGGGTTAACACCATTGGATAGCTCGCTCCCACACACACTTTGTCACTCTTTGAACAAAGGATACAGCTTCTGATCTTCTCTTCCACTTGTCGGTCACATCCAGGCCACCAGCAGGTGTTTCTTAGTCTTCGTTTTCACAATGCCTTGATGGCCTTCATGACCAAGTTGAATTATTTTCTCTCTGAGACAATCTGGAGGAATTAGCTTGTCTCCTCTCATCAAACACCCACTTTGTATGTACACTTCATCTCTGATGTTCCAGAATTTATCAACTCCAGCTTCTATCATTTTGCTTTTGTTCCATTTTGCTTCCTCCACATTTTTCATCACTTCTTTCAGCACTACATCTTTGCTAATTTGTCATCCCATTCCTGTGTAGACAATGTTTGATCTGACATTTCACAAATCAATTCTTGTTCTTCTAAACTATCATCAACATCACTGCAATTAATTAAACATGACAAGCAGTCTGCTGTATGATTCTTAGAGCCAGGGATGTAGATGATACTAAGATTGAACTCTTGAAGCCTGGACACCCATCTTCTGATCCTGCTGGAGATCTTATCCAAACCTTTTGTGCTGAAAACTTCCACTAGTGGCTTGTGATCCGTGTGGATTTCAAACCCTACACCCCACACTAAACTCCTAAATTTCTCAGTTGCCCACTTAATTGCTCATGCCTCTTTCTCTATAGTTGCATAATTCTTCTCTGCACCTTTGAGCAGCCTTGAAGCGAATGCTATCACAAATTCTCTTCCGTCATGATATTGAGTCAGCGATGCTCCTAGTCCTACATCACTAGCATCTGTTGTGATAATAGTTTTTCTTCCTCTTACATAACTCTGAAGAGCTGGGGCCTCAGCAAGTGCCTCTTTAATGAACTGAAATTCATTTTCGCACTCCTCATCCCATGTAAATTTCTTGCTTACTTTTAAAAGAGCTCTTAAATTAACTGTGTGATCAGAGAAGTTTTTAATGAATTTGGCATAGTACTCAGCCATGCCTAAGAAGGTTGTGAGTTGTTCCTTATTTGCTGGTGTAATCATGAGTCTAATCGAATCTGCCAATTCTTTTTTTGGTGTAATTCCTTCACCGGAAATCACGTGTCCTAAATATTCGATCTCTCGTCTATTGATTTTTGATTTTTCTTTGCTGAGCACAATTCCAGCTTGATGTACTTTTCTCAATATTTTGCTCAGTCTCTTATTATGTTCTTCTTCATCTTTGGCATATATTAAAAACATCATCCTGGAAAAATACAACTCCTTCTTCTCCTTCCAGAATCCTGTACATGACTTTCTGGAAGACAGATGCTGCGGAAATGAGACCAAATGGCATCCTTCTATACTGATAAAGGCATCAGGAGTTATAAATGCTGTTAGATGCTTGGATCCTTCATTTAATTTAACCTGATGGTAAGCAGCAGTAAGATCCAAGGTGGAAAATATTCTTGCTGCACCCAGTGTAAATATCAATTACTGAATATTAGGTAATGGATGCCTCTGTGGGATTATGCATTTATTTAATTCTCTCATATCTATGCACAGTCTCACCTTCCCCGAGCTTTTCCTGACCACAACCAGGGGTGATCCCCATTCCATCGTAACTATCCTCTCAATTATTCCTTGGTCCTCCAACTTCTTTAATTCTTATTTGACTTCACCTCTGAGTGCTAAAGGTTTATTACGCAACTTTTGAGCAACAGGTCTGGAACCTGATTTAATTTTTTCGATGGGAGAACCGTTTTAAACATCCTATAGTGTTCTCTTTAAAGACCTCATCTTTAATCTTCTGTATGTGATCTATTTTTGTTCCTTCCACCAGAAATACAGAGTTGCTTGCATTGGTACCTAATCAAACCTTCAATAACTTCTGGTGAGTCCAACTAAGTAGTGAGGTTTGCCCATTCTTTGATACATAAATGTGACCTACTGCTTCCCATCTTTGAACTTGATGGTAGCAACAAACCAACCAATGAGTTCAATCTTGGCTCCTCCATATACCTTTGGTCTAACATCAACCTCACGTAGGCACTCTGGTCCACAGCTCTTCCATACATCTTCTGGAATCAACGTATATCTAGCACCTGAGTCTACCATCATATCAATGGAATGTCCATTCACTGATATCATTGTTCTTGGACTGTCAATTTGCACATTCTCATCAGATACCATAAATACGCATTCTTCTCCTTCATCATTGTCACCAATCCAATTCAAATTAGGATCAACTGGTCGACTACTTCTACAGAATTTGGCTAAGTGTCCTCTTGCACTGCATCTCCTACAGATTATCTTTAGTGCAGGGCAAGTGTTACTACTCGCCCAATGTGAAGGACTTCCACATCTGTAACAAGTCCTCAGTCTTGCCGTCCTCTTCCTCTCTGGGCACTCGTCCTCTGTATTGATGTTCAAACTCAGGCATCCCCATTCTGTATGACTCAAACCAACTTACTCTCTTATCAGACTCTTGCTTCTCATCCACTCTCATTTTTGCATCTCTTTGGTGAACTGCACTTGCTCTTGTCAACATTTTCTTGTTGGTGCCTCTTACTGCTCCTATGATTTCATCCTGATCAGATTGCACAGCACTGACTGGTGATTTAATCGATACTTCCTTTATTCTATTTTCCAAAGTCTGCACACATGTTTCGGTGTGTTCTACTTCCTTGGCTACTCTTAACACCACACCCATCGGAGGGTCATCTTCTGACCACAACTTCTCTCTAACTTTCCCACTTCTACATTCTAACATAAACTGGTCTCTGATCTTTTCTTCCAATTGTTGATCAAACTTACAGGTACGTTCTAACTTCCTTAGGGCTGTAACATACTGTTCTACAGTCTCTCCTTGCTCTTGAATTCTCTTACCGAACTTGTATCTTTCTAAAATAGTACTAACTTTCTTCTCATAATGTTTGTTGAGTTTTTTTATTGCTTTCTCATATTCATTCATGTTCCCACCTTCTTCTTCTAAGAGATCTGGCAGATCTTCATATTTTTCTTGCCCTGCCGGTCCTAGGCAATGTAACAGTAAGGATTTCTTCCTTTCGGCACTGTAATTGGTCCCACAGACTACATTTGCATAATGCTCAAAGGACTTGAGCCACCTTTTCCAAGGAAGTGTCGGTTCTCCCACTTCTGGTAAAAACATTTGAGGGGCAGGAACTCCGTGCAATGCCATGTTCCTTGCTTTGCTGGTTGTTGCTGTGGTATTGTGGTTTGTTGAGTTGCCTCCCTTAAAACTTCAGATTACTGCTATGTTATGTAGGAGACTGAGTGGAACACTGGTGGTTAATTGAGGCAATACACAATACTTCTTATTTGTCTTCTCTTTTCACTTATACTATAAGTTATTTTTCTATAAGTACTGGGAGGAGGATTAGGTCAAAGAGTTGTGAAGATTACCAGTACATCACAAGCAATCTACAGTTTATGTGAATGTACTGGGAGCGGGGTGAGCGAACGAGCGGTGAGGATTGCCCCTGGATAATGCTTCCTTGGAGATTCAGCGCAACGCCATCTATCGGGCTTCTCACGGAGCGGAACACAGAGCACATGCGCGGCTCCCTCCAATGTTATTTCCGCTTCTGCCGAGTCCCGTTTTCATTTCACTTTATTATTTCGTTCATCATAAACACAGAGCTGCACAGAGGCTGCAGCTTGCATTTCCTGGACACACGCAGGCTAATCTGGGGACTTTTCACCATAAATACCGCACAGAGGCTGCAGCCTGCCTTCACTGGATACGTGCAGGGTAAGCTGGGGACAGCTGTTCCTATCTGGTTACCGGCCGGAGATCCCTCTCGACGGCCGCATGATGTGTGAAATCCTCGTCGCCATTGAAGTAGGGGCAGATGCAGGGTAAAATGGTTAAAGGATTTATTGAAGTAACTTAATGAACCTTTCAGTAAATATAGATACATTTATGTCATGAAAAGAAGGGGAAAGGGGACATGAATGTCATCTGTGCTTCTCTGTCTTTCGCTCTTCATGAACTGTCAGTCCGCTCCGTTCCATCCACGAGTTCTCTCTTCTCCCTCGCGTTTCCCGGCTCCGTTCTCTTCACGAGGTCCTTCTTTCTCCCTGTGTAGCATCTCGTGAGACACAGCGTCCCATGCAGACACGAGACGCTACACAGAGTCATGAGTGGAGATCAGGTTTCTGTGAAAGCAAGAAGTGAAAGTAGCGGGCGATTAGAGTTGGAGTGGTTAGTGATGTAGGAAGACTTGTTGATGGGAGATTGTGCATTCCAGAGGCCAAGTGAAAGAGTGACAGGAGGTGGGGGAGAGGAGCAGGTGTTGTTTGGAAGGCAAGGGGATAGATGAGGTTAGAGACCCTGGGAGCACAGAAGCGTCTTATGTGAGGAGTGTGAGTGAAGTTACACCAAGTTGAATCTGAAGGCTATTAGAGATGGGAAGGATAAAAGTGAGTAGAAGAAGGAATGGTGCAAAATCAAGATGCATGGTGGAAGGTATAAGAAATAGGCAAGTGAAGACAATGAAAAAAGGGTACAACTCAAGAGAGGGGAGAGGGGGCGTGGCTAAGCGGATAAGGAAGGGGTGGCTGGCTGGCTGAGAAGTCCCAGGTGTAAGTTATGAGGTGGGCTAGAATGGGGCCATAGGTAACAAATTACGCTAACAGCACCAAAACAGCAATGTTTCTTGGTTCTGTGAGGTAACAGAAGCTCTGCGTGAATGGATAGTCAATGGGTGGAAAGATCGCTATGCATGTAAGCCGAAAATAGGTAAAGGGTGAACTTGGTGAAGTCCTGGTGTAAGTAGGCGATCTGGCCGTAGGCCCTTTCTGGCCCCCAAACAGGAAGCTGCCCTTTGCTGCTTTTGGTCCTTGACTGCATATGCCTGGGCTATATGCCATGGGGAGACTGAATAAGGGAGGTAGTGTGTTACAGCTAGTCAGATGGTTCCAGGCGGCTTCCACACTTGCAGTTAGAGTCCTGGGTGTTGTAGGCCCAGGGTGCTTTGGTTTGTAGCAGGACCCTCAGATGGTGCATAGTGACCACTGGCAAAGCAGGCTGTTGCCAAGGGGGAATAAAGTGCAGGAGGAGGATATTCATTTCCATAATAGATATCCTTCTGAATCACAACACACATACATCTTTCATCATAGAGAGGTCTTTCTTCGAGGTACCAACCAGGCAAGGGCAGTTGGCCCTGTATAGAGAGGGTATTTTGGGCATTACATTGATAATTTTGCAGGTCATGTGGATCAGGAAAAGTGCAAGTTAAAATAGCAGAGCAATAACAAAGAGGTGATGGGTGGAAGGTTTAGAATGAATCTTAATCTCTGGCATTGCTCTGGGCAACCCTCTAGACCATTGTTCTTTGCCTGCCAAGCCATTACAGAAGGGGAATGACCATCTGCAAATCAGGCCTGGTCCTACCCCAAAAAGGGCAGTCCGGCCCGAACTGCTAGGTCACATCCCTTCTGCACGAGACCACAAGCATCCCCAAAAATGTTTCAGCTTGTTTGGCCTCATCAGTGAGGAGTAGCTTGGGTGTCTAGGCCCAGCAGGCATGGGATCCACGCCTGGGCATACCCGTCCCACTCAGGAATAAACGCTTAAGGAAGCTCACTCTTTTCATATGTCTATGATAAGTTACGTAACTCCTTCCGAACCACTATCCATCATGAACACTTCCACCTTGAATTCAGGAATTAGTTTAAAACTGGCAGTTCTAGAACCTGCTCTTCTTCCTGTGATCCAGCACCTCCTTCATGCTATCTTGACTATGTGCTCTGGGGCCATATAGAAGTATAGGAAAAACTAAATAAATTAAATATTCTAGAGACCTTGAAAATTGTTTAGCCAAAATTCACTTTTGCTTCTAGTTTCACTTCTAGTTCTATATCTATGTGAAGTCTGAGAAGTCACATATTCACCATCTAATAAATCCTTTTAAAACCAAACCTTTTTGTTGGAAGATTGACCTAAGTGAAATGTTCATCTGACTTTGACAATTTCTCTGACTTTGACAATTTCTTCATCAATAAAACGACCCTTCTGAGATCCTCTCTTTACTCCACACTCACACCTCCTGACATCCCACTTCCTCGAATTAAATCTTTAATCTCTCTTTTCATTGCCCTCTCTGAGCTTGACACTGCCTCATTTATCGCTTGTGCTAAACCTGTGGCCTAACCTTTGATCCTTTGTCTCCCCTTTGTATTCCTAAAGTCTTTACTCACCTTCATCCTTTTCTGACCACACTTATCTATTTTGTCAGCTACTTATCCTTCGTACTTCAAACATATGGTTATCCTCCCTATTCTCATGAAGTCTTTCATTGAGCCTTCCTGCGAATTTCCACCCTATCTCTCTTGATCCATTCCTTTCTAAAATCCTTGAATGTGTTGTCTACTCTCAGTTTGCTTCCTATGTTGACCTTCACTCTTTATTTACTGAGCACCAATCTGCCTTCCAACCTCTTCACTCTACTGAGAGAGCTCTTCTTCCACACTTTAGTCTGCTTGCGACTCTAAACATTCTTCAAAACCCATTCTTTTATATCTCTCTGCTGCTTTCGACACAGTTTACAATCGTTCTCTTAGTCACACTATAGCTTCTCTAGGGTTTTCGTAGACTGTCTTACAATGGTTTAATTCCTATCTGACCGACCACTCCTACATTTCCTGGGCAGACAAACTATTGCCCACCTCCGGTTACTCCACAGCATCTCCCAGGGGTAGTCCTTGGTCCTTTACTCTTTTTACTATATACATTTCCTCTTGTCATTCTGTCTCTCCTCCCCATTCTATGACAACGACTCACAAATCCTTTTTCTCTTCCTTTTCTGACTCACTTCATTCTACTATATCTTCCTGCCTATCGGCAATTCAATCATGGATGCATAGTCATTTTCTGCATCGCAACCCTTCCAAAACCGAGATTCTTTTCATCCTCTCTTCTACCATCCCCCTTCTCTCCTCCCCATTCCATTCTCCCCCTATCCCCCTATCTAATTTTCCCTTTTCCACTTTGGCTCGTATTCTGGGTGTATATTTTGACTCCTTTACCATGCATATATATATATATTTTTAAACTTTATTTATTAAAGTAGATTCACGTCTTAATCAAACAACCGTTACAGCAATTAGACATGGTGGGCACAGTTGAACCATATCGGTTACAACACTAAACGCAGCAGTATTCCTTACAGGCAGTGGCGAAGGAGTAGCAATGACAGTCCTTAGTCCAGGGACACTGTGTCCACTGTGGCAATGTCTGGGCACTGAGCTATAAGGTAGGCCTCGAGGGGGCCCCAACAATTTTTCGGCCTTGTCTGTGGCCCACACAGGAGTCCATATTCTTTAGCAAGATCGCCCAGCCTAATCAGACTATCCAGCCACGCCTGGGTAGTAAATGGAGCCCGGCTGGTCTAGCGCATCAATACACACTTCTGGCCACAATCATACTGGTGGTTAGAAATTTTCGCCCAGACCCCGGCACCCCAGGAGCCACCCAAACATGCAACACAGCAGATCATGAGGCACGACATAGTCCAGCATGCCTGAAAGGATGCTCGTCACACCCTACCAAAACTTTCGTAGCTGAGGACACAACCACAGCATATGGAGGAAATCAGCAAAGTGTGCTTAACAACGCTGACACTTGTCACTCTTAGTGAGGTCAAACATAACATGCTGAGCAGGCGCTAGGTACAGCCTATGAAGCGTCTTAAGCTGGATCAGCAGGAGTCAGGTGTTAAACGCCCCTCCGTGCGATCTCTCACACATCACTGCCCACTGTTTATCACTGAGTGCACCCTCAGTATCCTGTTCCCATTGTCGTCTACATTTCAACAGCACTTGGGGAGACTCTCGCTGTACCATCCCATAAATAGACCACACCAGTCATTTGGCATTGGCCGAGTTTAGGAGATATTCTAGGAAGGGAAGCCACGGAGGAGGCTCCGAAAATGTGGGGGACCATGCTTTAAAGGCAGCCCTCATACAGAAGTACTGAAGTCTTCTGCGTAGCCTGCCATCCATCTTGGCCACAAACAAATCTTGCAAGATAAATACCCCATCAGGATACATGGTGCCTATCTCCGCCCTTCCCACTCATTCATTAGTGCCTTATCACAGGTAGGTTTGAGGCATTACATTTTCCAAAGTTGGAGCCCAGGATCATACGGGACGTCTGCACCCAGTCTCTTGAGAAGCCTATTCCACTCACGCACTGTGCAAGCAGCCGGGTCGAATTTGCACCTTTCAGCCACCTTCCTCGACATCAGCACCCCCTGGATCACATAGGGGCACACCAAGAACTTTTCAATGCGCACATGAGGGTATCCCGGCATCCAGTAGGAGACAAAGTGTACCTCAGCTGATAAAAAGTACAGCTCCATATCAGACACACATATACCTCCTTGGTGCCATGGTAGCACCAGAGTGTCCATCTTCATTTGGGGGGACTTAGGATGCCACGCCAGTCGCACCAACAGTGCCTTCAATTTTGTGAAGAAGGCTGCACCCTGCCATACAGCAACATTCTGAAACATATATAACAACTCCAGAACCACGATCATCTTAGCAATAGCCACCCTTACTAGCACGGACAGGGGGAGTGTGCACCATCTACCCACTCTTTCTTCTAGGGTCCTCAAGTATGTCAAATGATTGTCCTCCAACAGAGACTGATAGTTCCTGCTAACCCACACACCTCGATACCTGGTAGAGGACTGTTCCCACCTAAACCCCTCAACCTCCTCAGGTCGCACTGTGGCCTCCGTAACTGAATACAAAATGGATTTGGTCCAGTTCACACAGAGCACAGATTGCTGACCAAAAGCTGCAACTGCCTGCGGAAAACATTGTAGATTGTCGCTAGGGTCCTTGAAACCCAGCCATCAGGGGTTCGATAGCGAGTGCAAAGAGTAGCTGGGACAGCAGACACCCCTGTCTGGTTCCACGCCCCAGTGCGAACACTTCAAAATGCTTTCCAAATAGGCCAATCCTAGCTACCGCGCCAGAGTACAAAAGCCGCACAATCGAGATAAAGTATTCCGGAAGCCCCACCACCAGCAACACCTCAAACAGGTAGCCCCACCCTACCGAGTCGAACACCTTCTCCATATCGAGTATAGCTGCCACTGCCTGCACCTCAGGATCAACCTGATCCAATATAGAGAAGAACCTTCGCAGATTCAATGAGGTCGACCTCCGCGGGATAAATCCAGACTGATCAACGTGGACTAAGCCTGACACAAACGGCAGCAGTCTAGCCTCCAGGATTTTAGCAAATATTTTAGTGTCTAGATTAATAAGGGAGATCCGCGGTATTAAGCACAGTCCAACGGGTCCTTTCCCTCCTTCAGAAGAACCACAGCCTCACGCT
Organism: Ambystoma mexicanum; assembly: GCF_040938575.1. Lineage (NCBI taxonomy): Eukaryota > Metazoa > Chordata > Amphibia > Caudata > Ambystomatidae > Ambystoma > Ambystoma mexicanum. The sequence goes on along the minus strand of NC_090934.1, from coordinate 751,618,108 downwards.
TTGTGAGAGGCAACTGACCCAATGTCATAGTCTCTTCCCAGACTCCCACCATATATTTTGCAATCTCTGGCCCAAACTCCTTATAAAACTCCACTGATATGCCGTCCGAAACAAGAGGTGCGACCGATGGCAGAGCCTTCATCAACGCCAGAATATTGTCAACCAAAATCAGCCTGGCCAGCACCTGGCATGCCTCAAAGCCGAACGTTGGCAGAGCTGCCTCCTCTAGGTATTCACCCACCGCACCCATGGGCGGCGACACCCATGATGCGTATACTGCCTCATAGTATTGTCGGAAAGCACTCAGGATAGCATGAGATTTTGCCACCACCTGCTCATCTGCCATGCGTATTGCTGCAATATTGGTGGTCCCTCTTTCCTGCCTCAGCATAGCTGCCAGCCGGCAGCCAGGTCGGCCCTTCTCGCCATATATGCTTGCCATTGCTAGATGCCCCAAGTATTAGAGCTCCTGGTTGGCCAGGTTGGCGAACCTGTACAGGGCTTTCCTCAGTGAAGCTCTAGCCACTACATCATCCGCTGCCTCTTAATCATTTTCAAAACCCCAAACTCCAAGGCCATGCATCTACTGCGAAGGACCACTTTAAACACCTCCCAAACAGAGGCCATCGAGCCAACAGAGCCCATGTTGACTTCAAAATACGAACGCAAAACATCAACTGCCTCACTGCGGAACACTATGTCTGATAAGACCGCAGCCTTGAATTTCCAATGGGGCCTCGACACCGCCATCCAGTGACCATAAGACAGGGGAGTGTTTCCGATAAAATCTGTACAAGAGCGACGGAAGGTCCACTGACGGGCCCATGAGTCAGTGCTCGCCTTCTAGTACCTATAAGACAAGATAGCTGCACCTCATGAGGAATGGGGGTGCAGGATTCACTTACTCCAACACAATTCAATAAGGACAACTCAATAGTTTGGCAAAGGGAAGTCTGTTTAATGACAAGTACAAAAAACAGGGAAACAAATGGGAATCATCAGTTATGTGATCGCCTGTCTCGCTTCAACTTCCACAAATTCATGTAAACAGCAACATTTATACTCAAAACTCGTCATCATTGACGTCTAACTCTACAAGTTTGTCATGCAATATAATTGGTTGGAAAAGGTAACTTAAATATTGGTGCTATATCTGTATTTGGTAACAGAGCATGCGGATTGGATAATTCTTATCGTGTGGGCGTCCACGCCCCTCCCTCTACATCACACGTGATAGACGTCACTACAAGTACGAAGTCCCATTGGTTCTACTATCTATAGGACCCTAGATAACTTGGTCCATTGTGATTGGGTCGGTTACACCCCTAGACATAAATCTCTACTTTAATTAGCAGCATGCAGAATGGACACCCAGGTGCGTAGTGCCCCACGATTCACCCTGCCTCCCTTCCATCAATCAGTGCCTTTGGGCTATTTGTCAATTAGTTGGCTGGGTATGGCCTCGAAACTGTAGCCTCTTATCTGTAGAAGTTATGGCATCCTTGGTTCTGGGTGACATCAGACGTTGGTAACTCTTCGCGCCTGGCTGGTCACCTGTCTGTTCACCGTGAATCTGCTTCAGTTTCCAGCTTTTCGTGTATTTGATTCTTCCTTAGCCTCACCACCTGCCTGGGCCCCCCTTATCTTGACCTTCACAGGGCAGGCTGGTATGCTCTGGAGTTTCGTTTCTTCAGAGTTGCAGCTCTCCTCCCTTCCTTAGGTTGACCTCGAATTCCCAGGCGTGAGCTGCTTCTTTGCGAGTTTCGATTCCGCTCTTCCTTCTGGCTCCAGGTGGAATATGAAACCTGCCCTGGTAGGCCACTGGTCGCCTGGGCATACTTCTGCTTACAAAAATGGAGTCGCACTTGTATACTGTGCTTTATTGAGGTAGATATATAGTTGGCGCTTGCCACTCTATTCTCTACTAAGCATTGCAAGCAGTACTGTTTTCTTAGCTTCTTGCGTTCCAAGCCTATTTACACGTGTTAGCTGGTTGGATACTTCCATCTTGTTTTAATGCAATGTTTCTTTACTTTTCAAACATCGTCTCTTCTCCTGTGTCCATTACATCTATTTTCATAGCTGCTCGCACTGGCATGTTATCTTTGATTGTCGTTTTTGTTCATCCGTGAGTCTGTCCAGGCCCTTGTGTCATTTCCACTGGCCATCCATTAAGGCTCTTTGGGTCTCTTCGTGGACCATCTGTAGGTACTCTTCATTTCGTGTCAGTTGCCGGTACAGTTGTCTAAGACGGTACAGTGCAGCCCATGGTTGTCTAGCTATGGGGGCTTCCACAGGTATTGCTCTTCTATTGTACACTGGGCAGAGCCCTAGAGCTGCTCTCTGTTGGTTCATTTGCTCCTCATACATCACATACCTTGGCAAGTACTTTCCTGGCACCTCGAAATGGGGGGCAGGGATGCAGGCCATGTCTGGGACCTCCTCTACACTTCCCCCTCTGGTCGGTCCATCGACCACTTCTGCTTCCTCCTTTGGATTAATCTTTTTTAGTTTTTCTGTGTCTTGTTCGTCGTCTTCAGGGTTCATACAAGATGGTGTGAATGTGTGTATCTTTGGAGTCCATATTTTTATCACACCTTTCAAACTTCCTGCTGTTTTTACATGTTCGTCTTTGTTCCAGGTCATTAGCTGGCATTGTCCATTTGGGCTGCAATAGATCCATTTTCCTTCATATCTTCTTCGCTTCCTGGGATACGTAAACTTTGTTCCTTCTGGCGCAAATTCGCTGGCCTTCACAAAGTCTCTTATTTCTTCATCAGTCAGGTCTCTGGGCTTCCATCCCGGTTCGACATCGACCATTATTTTCATCCCAATGGCTTTCTCCCCAGTTTTCTGGCACTGTGTGATGATTATTTTGATAACACAGAATCCTAGCAGTATCATTGCTAATAAGGCTCCCAGAAACTTGAATATGTCTGCCATCAATTGCGGGACCCATGAGGATACTGCTCCAAACCAGCTATCATCGTCCACTTCATCAGTTTCATCGATCATCTGGTTATTTAGGTTTGTCAACATACTTATGGCTTCTATTAATATTCCATTTATTTTCTTCGTCATGCAAAGGTATAAATGTGCAACATGATTCTCCAATTTTTGCGCAAACACCTCTATCCATTGCTGTGATCATGTCAAGTAAATATCTGTTTTGGAGGGTCATCAATCGGATTGCTCTCAATTCTTCTTTGATTGCGTTAAATCCTTTTATGGTTGTGTTGATGGTCTGCAATAACTCCCATCTGGTTATCTGCAACCATTTAGCATTCACTCCTACTTGGATGTGTGGCAAGAGTAGTGTTGTGAATGCTGTTGATGTGAGGCTAAACAGCCTGTGTTCGTATGGGATTGCATGAAAAGCTTCTTCTGATTTGGCAGAAAAGTAATTCTCCCTCTTCATCTGGGATACCAGTTCTACTGATCTCCTCTTCCTTAGATGAGCATCTGCTTTCGGGAAACTGTCAATACTCAAGTCACTTTTTGGGATCACTAGTGCGGGAACGTGGACAGTCACTAGTGTGAATATGCCTCCCAAGTTTCTTGGTAGTCTTATATATGCCTTGGATCCCAATGCCCAGTAATGTTCCATTATAACTGCGGTTCCTTGTGTCATTCCTGGGGCCTCAAAGATTCGTCCGCAGTTCTGATTCTCTCCCATCTTCCTCGTGCCATTGCTTCTGAAGCATAATTTCGGGTTTTCCAGTGGTACTATTTGCAAGGGTCTTCCTCTGTCTTCGACCCATGTCAGCAGCTTTACCAGCTTTGGCCATAGAGGTTTGCATAACCTCTGTGAGTTCTCTATCGCTTCCTGGCATGCTCCAAGGACCATCCAAGCTTGGCAGGTTACTACTCCTTCTTCCCATCCATCTGGGGAATCCACCGTTCCCCAAATCTGCATTTGGCCTCTGTCCTTCCAAATTTGAGCCTCTTCTGCAGTTTTTCCTTGGACGTTCAGTCTCAGGTTTATTTCCCATCTCGTTCCTGATCCTTTAACTTCAGGGTTCTCATATCTCATCACGTGATTCCTGGTATGTGCTCTGTTTCTTGTTTTAATGTCCTGGACATAGCCATCTTCATCAGGGTAATCCTTTTCAGTGGAAAAAGACAAGAGGTGTGGGCAGGCACTGCTGGTTAATTCAGGTTAGACATGTAGTTAAGATTTCCTTAGGAAGTTAATGGCGAGACCCAACACAACCAGTGTACACTTACACTGGAGAAAACTGAAAGCAAAAAATAATGTCCAATGAACAATCATCCATAAGACCTTGGGTCGCCAATGGTGTAGTAAAGACTACTGCAGAATTAAATCAAATTAATATACTGTTGAAAAAATAGTCCATAGATTGCCATTCAACTGGCTAAATAAATAGACTTGCCAATGCTGCAATTAATGTATTTTAATGTTAGAGGTTCATCTTAAAATGAGGAGGCAGAATTCATGCTAATTGCCAATGCATTTCGGACCCAACCTTTGGTCCTTCTTCAGGGCGAATTCTAATTAACAAAAAGCAAACAAAAAGCACCTATTTTAGTCGACGGGGTGTATCCAATAACAATATTACATACATTGTGCTTTGGTATCTGAGTCACATACATCTTAAGTTATTAAACATGTTAATTCACATATATTGAATCTTAGTGCATGCCTCTTGGCTCAACCAAACCCTTACGTTCAGTTTTGCAATCTATATGATTAATTGTAGCACCAGTACCTGCATATAGAACTTAGGCTGTGTTTCTGGATGCGGCCACTTAAGATAATTTTGTCCTGCTTAAGGGAGTCCAAAGTACGATCCCATTCATCAAATCCAGTCTACATGTGACTATCCTTACAGTTGCGAATTCTGCAGGAGTAATTAGAAAACAATTCCTTTCTAATATCCCAATACATATGGTGTACCATTAAACTATAAACAGATTAGATGATTCAAACATATGCATACTAATAATGTATCCTCATACCTTGTCATGAAGGTACTTAAACTTATACCATAAGTTTATGTAGAGCAGTGATAACCGTGGTGGATTTGAAGTGCAGAGCGTGTGTCTGGCGCGTCTGCTCTCATGTACGTGGGACCTGCGTTGTACAAGACTATAAGTTAGTGCTCGGATCGATCAATATTTGAGGGGGACCAGATAAATGTTAGCTCCGCTGTGATCGCTCACCTGTATCTTGCTGCTGCAACACTATGCGCGTCTCAATGCGTTCTGTTGCCGAGATGTCGGCAGTTCCAAAAACTATGCGTTACCAAGGTAACGCAGATATAAGCAACGGAGCGTACGTGTGCGTCGTGACACGACTTGGTCAACGCTGCTGATTGCCAAGGGAACCTGGGTGCTGTTGTTAGCGCCAGTGCAGGTCGTCCGGAAATTCCAACAACACTGCAGCAACGCGCTGTGAAAAAGCATTTAAACGATCATGAATGGGTGGTAAAGAATATTATTTGCTGTGATAAGCAAATGAATGGGCTAGGTTGAGCTTAGAGAGCATTATCATGCGCGTCAAGCAATACTGATTAATGTGTGACTACAGGTCCATTCCAATTCTTTAGAAGCACAATTATAAAAACTTTTGAATGTTTATGATTACCTGTAAAAAACACAGCTCTCCTCAATACATTATGTCTACTCATGCTTACCTTAAAGTGCGTGAAATTAATCGTGTGCATTCATTTGCTGCTGTTTATTTCACACAGCTACAAAATTGACTAACGACTACAACCCTACATTGCTCAAGAAAACAAGAGAAATTAGTTATGTTAGCATGTATCAAAACATGGCTGTACCTAATTCATGAAAACAACAATAAGTATCAAAAATACAAATACGTATACTGCAGTGTTATTTTAATCAGTGCTGCTAAACTCTGTCCCACGGAGGTAAGAGGAAGAACTGTCTCTCTGTCTCTTGGATCTGCCCCACGGAGGTATGTCTCACTGGAATCTCCTCAGGTACTCTCACTGGAAGTTAGATAGCTCCACCTGGAGCATGATTCCGTGGAGGAGTGTGCCCATATGTGCGACCTTGGCTGGATCTCTAATGAAGGTGATGACGTCAACATCGGCAGGTCTCCCCACCATTTCTGGAAAGTCAGTGACTAAAGGAAATAGCACGTTATGTGTCAGCCGGCTGTCCTCGGGTGACAGGGACATTTGCCTTGCTTTGCTGGGTTCTGGATCACAGCCCTTTCTTTCGGCGTGAACAGTCTCTGCACTTTCCTGCTGCGTGGATTGCAACCACGTAGTTTAGCTTGATCCACAGTTGGTTCAGATATTCATTGTTTCTTGGATCTCTGATGTACATTAGGGTTATCCGTGGTTCTCCCGATGAGTCCAGGGCACTCCTCTCTGATGCGAAAGAAAAGCGTGTATGTCAGTTCATCGATGACCACTTGTGGTGGAAGTATCTGTGTCCTTCTTCACCGTACTCAGGCAACTCGGCGAAGGCCTCCGCGAGGACAGCCAGTAGTTGCCGTATTACCTTCCTGTTTGCAGGATCTTTTTTTTTTTAAACACTTTTTTTATTAGTGGTCAGAGAAAGGCAAAGAGCACCATCACACATTTGTTCAACTGTTACAACAGAAGTAAATTGTTCAATACATTTTCACTAAACAATATTATGGTGACAAGTCATCATCAGTAATCATATTGCACAGGTAGACTCTAAACTGGCCCCAAAAATCTTTGGGTCTACATGCCGAAGTTTGGGTCAAAACAAACTGTTCCTCCGATTCATTGACATGCGTCAGTTCTTGCAGGAATTGGTTCATGGTGGGCGGAAGAGAACCATTCCATTTCTGTAAAATACATTTTTTGGCAACAGCGCATGAAATGTTAAATGGTCTTTTAATTTTTTCTGAGTGCTTGCCTATGTCTCCAAACAGGTACTTCTGGGGGGGTCAAATCGGGGGGTACCTGAGTAAGTTCTTCCAACAGTTCTGCCACCGCCCTCCAGAACCCCTTCACAACCGGACAGTCCAAGTACATATGAAAGGAACCGGCCTGAGAAACATTATATTTAGGACAGGCATCAGAGGCATCCGGTGTGAATTTTGCGATTCTGGCCGGTGTGTAATGCAACCTGTTTAAAATTTTAAATTGGATCAACCTCAGGCCAGAGTTAAGCGAGACCTTCTTAGATAATGAGCAATATCTGGCCCATTTCTTCTCGTCGATGCCTTTGTGTCAGCTTCCTTCTTCAACACCCTTACAGTAGGCTGCATTTACATTGCATCATGCTTATACAGTACCTCCCCAACTCCACTAGCTATTTATGCTGATTTGCTATTTTTATTAATGTGTTTATGCAATTTTCTGTAAATCATCAAGATTACCATAACATGAAAGCATCATGAGAACAGATTGGGCAAAAGAAAAGCAAGTGTAACTTTGGCATCTAAAATCGCATATACACATATCATTGAAACATGGATTTTCAAGTGTTCAAGGCGATCAAGTGAATTGGCAGTGGCCAGAACTCAAATATCACTAATATGATAGGAATACTGCAAGCAAGTACATTTATATAATCTAAATAGTCTGAGTCGGGGCAGGCCTTGCACCTTCATATGTGATCCTCAAGTGCCAGGGCTTATATGATATTGAGGAGCCATACGATTCTCTAAAGCTGTGTCTCTTGTGATGACACATCTGCCGTATGATTCTTTCCCACACCTGTGTCCTTGGAGGATCCTTCAATTTCCAGCAGGTCATAATAGTTTTATGGGCTGTGAATAATATGATGTGAATAAGTCTCTTTTCGGGTATTGTGTCATGCCACATCTCTATGTCCTAACGCAACAGCATAGGTATTGGTGCCTATTGTGTGGCACATTCCTGAATTGCAGCAACCTTGGAAAGAACGGCTCTCCATAGTGGTTGTACAAGTGGGCATGAGCATACCATATTCTCTGTAGTACCCATATTCAAACATTCCCTCCAGTACTTGGGGCGTTTCACCAGCCTTTTTCTTTTATCAGGCCAAAATACTCATAGATCCCCACTTTCTGGCTTAACCCCCAGATCATCTGACCTTAAAGTAGCTAAAGCGAGATTTCTTTCAGCGTTGTTTCATATACATAACTGATAGTAGTTCCTGAGCCCAGGGTAGCATTGTGTGTCTGGTGTAATTTCAGTTTTGCAGGCAGAGGATTCTCTTTTTCGTGTCTGCTGTCAGAGATCCTCTCCTCAATGAGGGTGAGAATTGTCCTATGGATTAGCCATTCTACATTTGTGAGGCTTAATTTGTCTGCGAACTCCAGACATGGTCCAGATGCGTAATCTGTGTATAAACCTGCTATCTGTGTTTTGCCCAAAATCGCTTCGCACCTAAACCATACACGCCTCTTGGGTTGCAGCCTCACTGCCAGAGATATGCTCAGCCATGATGGGATCCTCCTCACATCTGTATCGGTTCGTTTCAGAGTTTGGTGCCAGGTCCTGAGTGCAATCCCTTGTACTGGATGAATTATTATGTGTTTAGGGATTTTTGAAGGTGGGATGCTGATAATGTAATGTGGTCTAAATGGTTTTAGAGAAGCCAGTTCCCCATCATGGTCACTAGATTAATAGTCCTTGTTTAGCCATCTTGTAATCCAACCCAACTGTGATGCAGAGAAATATGCCCTCTATTCTTGATGCGCCAACCCTTTGTCACACTTACTGGCCATACTGTTCAGCCAAGCCTTTTTTTGCCTCCAAATAAACCTCCTGGTCTTTAAATGTAAATCCCAGATCATATAATTCGGGGGAGGTATTAGGATCATTTGGGCCAGGCAGAGGAGATTGGGCAACATATTCATTACAATCGCATGTATGCACCCTATTCAATTTCTCTAAGCTGCATTTTACCTTTATCACAATGGGTGGATAGTTATCATTAATTAGATCCTTGCTGTCAGTGCAGACCACAATCCCACGGGGAGTCAGTGCTGACCACGGGGAGGGAGGATAGCTCTGGGGAAATGTGTTTGTCTTGGAAGCAAGGCAATGCAGGCACAACACAGGTTTGATTCCTGATCCTGAGCTTAGAAACCTATCGCTGGTATTAAGCCTGTTATAAATGAACAATATAATAAATACAATTAATTCAAAACACCTGATTGCTTTTGGCTGCAATTTGAATGCAGTTACCCCTTCTGTGTCCCAGGGTATATCTCTTCGAAGTGGCAAAATGTATCTCATACCCTGCTACCAGGCTGAACTCTTGCAAGATCTCAGTTATGTGGAGTAAAGTTTGGGGACATTGGCGTAAATATAGAAGGACATTGTATTAATTAATTTAATAATGTGCAATGTTCTGTGCCCTCGAGTTGGATTCCCTTTAGTTACTTATCCTCTCTGATTTTGTGAGCAAGTGGTTCGATCACCAGCATGTATAGTAGCAGGGATAGGGAGCTTCCTCTTGAGTGCCTGTAAGTAGCTGAATAGAGGGAGAGGTGCAGATGCTTGTTACCACTGCAGCAGAGGATTTTGATGTAACAGGCCAATAGCTTTGCTGAAATAATCCCCTGTGGTGAATCTCTCTAAGACTGCAAACATGTAGTCCCATCTGACTCTGTCAAATGCTTTTTCTGTATTGAGGGCTAAGAACGTATCTTCCAGATCGGAGGAGTTCACTATAATGTTAAGTAGTTGGCGGATATTGCCTGCAGAGTGTCTATTACGTATAAAGCTGGTTTGATCCTGGTAGATCAATCTGGGCAGTGGATTTTCCAAACAATTTGCCAACCATTTGGTCAAAAAGTTAGAGTTGATGAGGGAGATCAGCCTGTAGGATCTACATAAAGTAGAGTCTTTACGCGTTTTGTGAAAAACCACTACTACTCCAATGTGAAAGTCGGAAAGTTCCCTACCTCAGACGCCTCTGCAAAGAGTTCTGCGAGCCTCAGCATTAGGTGTGTTTGCATTCACCTATGTAAGTCAATAGGGCGACCATCTCGGCCTGCCACCTTGTCCCTGGTTAGTTTTATATGGTCCTGTTCACCTCCTGCACCCTGGCAGCACAGGTGAGTGTTGTAGTACAAGGACCCTCCTGGGCCTTGTTTTGTGTGTTTTAAAAAAAATCTTTTGAGACCCCCACAGGCCCTTGTGCAGTCTAGCTTCCCCCCGACCCTCTCCTCTCCTTCCAATCCACATCTGCACCGTCCTCCCGCCTCCCAACCTGCCCCCTCCCCTGATTGGCTAGCTGCACACTCCGTCCCTGGCCTGGTCGCCGGCACTGGCTGTGAGCACCTCTTTTCACCCTGGCAGCACAGGTGAGTGTTGTAGTACAAGTACCCTCCTGGGCTTTCTTTTGTGTGTTTTTTTAATCTTGTGAGCCCTCCCAGGCCTGTGCGCAGTCTAGCTTTCCCCAACCCTCTCCTCTCCTTCCAATCCACACCTGCACCGCCCCCACCTCTGAGCCCGCCCCCTCCCCTGATTGGCTAGTTGCACTCTCTGTGCCTGGCCTGGTCGCCGGCACTGCCTGCGAGCGCCTTTTTTCACCCAGGCAGCCCAGGTGAGTGTTGTAGTACAAGGACCCTCCTGGGCCATGTTTTGTGTGTTTTTTAAAATCTTTTTAGCACCCCCAGACCCGTGCGCAGACTAGCTTTCCCCCGACCCTCTCCTCTCCTTCCATTCCACATCCGCACCATCCTCCCGCCTCCCAGCCCGCCCCCCCTTCCCTGATAGGCCAGATCTCCAGTCATAACTGGCCTTCCGAAGGCAGCCCTCTGCCCGTGCAGCCCCTGCAGCTAAGGGCCCCAATGCAAAGGGTGGCTCCAACAGAGGCGGCTCCAGGGTGTGTCTGCAGGTGTCAGCAGGGGAAGCCAGTGGCCAGCCATCAACTAGCAGTGACAAACATGGTAGGAGTGGCCAGGGTGGGGAGTAGAGCAATCACTCTACTCTGGAAGCCCTGCCACATAACAAACCTACATACACTGGTATAGTATTGTGTTAATTAGCCTGTACCTCTCTAGGATAATAAAGTGATTATTAGCTTGTGCCTTCTAGGATAGCACTGTGATTATTAGCTTGTGCCTTCTAGGATAGTACTGTGATTATTAGACTGTGTCGCACGCTTGGAGATTACCACTCACTGACTTGAATCACAACTAGAAAGCACCACAATAGAATGGTACTGTGTTTGTTAGCCTGTGTCTCTCTAGGATAGTACTGTGATTATTAGCTTGTGCCTTTCTAGGATAGCACTGTGATTATTATACTACGCCATACCCTTAGAGATTACCACATATTGACTTGAATCACATCTAGAAAGCACCACAATAGAATAGTACTGTGATTGTTAACCTCCGTCTCACTAGAATAATACTGTGATTATTAGCTTCTGCCTTTCTAGGGTTGCACTGTTATCATTAGCTTGTGCCTTCTAGGATAGTACTGAGATTATTAGACTGTGCCGCACCCGTAGAGATTACAACATACTAACTTGAATCACATCTAGAAAGCACCACTATAGAATAGTACTGTGTTTGTTAGCAAGTGTCTCTCTAGGATAGTACTGTGATTATTAGCTTGTGCCTTTCTAGGATAGCACTGTGATTATAAGACTGCGCCACACCCTTAGAGATGACCACATATTGACATGAATCCCATCTAAAAAGCACCACAATAGAATAGTACTGTGATTGTTAGCCTGCATCTTTCTAGAATAATACTGTGCTTATTAGCCTGTGCCTTTCAAGGATTGCACTGTGATTCTTAGCCTGTGTCTCTCCAGGATAGTACTGCGATTATTAGCTTATGCCTTCTAGGATAGCACTGTGAGTATTAGCTTGTGCCTTCCTAGAACAGTACTGTGATTATTAGCCTGTGCCTCTCTAGGATAGTACCGTGTTTCTTAGCCTGTGTGCTCTAGGATAATAATGTGATTATTAGCTTGTGCCTTCTAGGATATCACCGTGGTTATTAGCCTGTGCTTCTCTAGGATAGTACTGTGATTATTAGCCGGTGCCTCTCTAGGATAGTACTGTTTATTAGACTGTGTCTCTCTAGGATAGTACCATGATTATTAGCTTGTACTTCTCTAGGATAGTACTGTGTTTATTAGACTGTGCCACACCCAGATTAGCATATGCTGACTTGAATCACATCTAGAAAGCACCAAAATAGAAAAGTTTTGTGATTACTAGCTTGGCCTTTCTAGGAAAGTACCAGGATTATTAGCTTTTGCCTCTCTGGGATAGTGCCATGTTTATTGGCCTCCATAGCACCCATAGAGATTGGTGGATACTAATCTGAATCACATCTAGAAAACACTGCAATAAGAATAGTACTGGAATTACTAGCCTGTGCCTATCGAGGATAGCACAGTGATTATCACCCTGTCCCACACTGGGATAGTACAGTGACTATTAACCTGCACCACACTGTGATAGCACTGTGAATATTGGCCCACTTCGCACCATTAGAGAATTCTTAAGAAGGCCTTTAAATCACATCTAGAAAGTGCCACATTGGGATAGCACTGTAAGTATTAGCCCTGCCGCACCGAGATGGTACTGTGATTATTGGCCCTGACATTCTGAGATGGTGCTGTGAACAGTAGCCTGCGTCGCACCCCAGATAATTGTTTGTTGCTGTAAACCTCACCCAGGGAGAGCCGTTGAAATACCCTAGCGATATAACCCCTAGTAGACCTTCCCAACCGAACAGCCCTAAACTCGAGACAGCAACTGAATTGCCCTAGCGATATAACCTGACTAGACCACCCCCAAAAGACAGTGCCCAAGCTTGTATCTCACAACTCTCCACACCCAGTCCTTCACCACGAGACAGCTGGACTGAAAGCAAAAGACTGACTCTGCAACAACGAATCTAACAAAACCAACCAGAAAAACGTGTGCAACCATATGATCATAATAAAACAAGCCAGCCAACAAAGCACTGCACAAGGGTTACCACCCAAGCAACCACAACCTCAACCCCAAGGAAACCCAAAGGAAATACAAACCAAACACGTTACCAAGAACGCACCGCCAAATAACTCAAAATGCTGAGAAAACGAATTGGGCCAAAGGAAAGACAAAGAGCAGAAAGACCAAGCCCAACTGAACACCACCGAAGACTCACAACTGCAGAACACACTCCCACTGACAAGAATGATAACAGAACCAGCGCAGAGAGAAGAGAGAAATCCTTATAACAAACACCATACCTCGCAAATAACCACTCACCGGAACGATCCGACCCAATGTACAAATCAAGAACGACCGACAACCAAACACAACTACGCAGAAGACGAACGGACAAAGCTAGAGGTAACAAGAACATTATTGACGCCCTAAGCCCTTACATCACCAAAACAAGAGGACCTTTCCCTCAACAGCCATAACATTTAGAAGAGGCACCTGATGAAAACAAAAACCCAAGACTGAACCTAGAAGAGCTATTCGACGACACAGACACAACTGTACCAACACCTCAACTAGAGATCGACTTGGAAGGAAACCAAAACACCAGTCAAAAGACAAGACCGACAATAAAACACAAACCAAACTATACCTTAAAAGTCCACTGCAACTTAATAAATGCAAGATCCATGTCAAAACACTCAACAGAGATCTTCGACCTTCTCTGTGACAACGGTATCGACATCCTATTCATAACAGCAACATGGCTGGGCGACAACTACAAAATCGCACTCCAAAGCTGCCTCCCCACCAACTTCAAATGCCTTCAGTTAAACAGAAAAACTAAAAAAGGAGGAGGCCTCGCAAGAGCATTCAAAGAACACCTGAAAATAAAAACAGGCGAACCTCTAAACATCGCGAATCCCAAAACACACATTACATTCATGCAGGTTTACAGACCACCGAAATACGATGCAACCTTCATCAACAACTTCATAGAAGCTATCACCAACATAACCATTCAACACAAGCCTCTGATAATCCTGGGGGACTACAACATTTGGTTCAAACAAAAACAGGCCAATTCTCAAAACTCACTAATCGGGAAGCTAACAATCGTGAAACTACAACAGCTGGTCAAAGGGGCAACACCCTTGGCAGGACACACCCTTGATGCAATATTCACCAAGATAAAACCTATCTCCACTGCACCACTGATACACATACTTTGGAGCAACCATCTCATCATTCCAATAGTGATCACACTATCAACCAAAGTCCCCATGCAGCCCCTCAAGCTCCCAACCACCACAAAAAGAAACTGGAAAACCGTCAAAGCAAGCAACCTAATAGAACAACTGGAGCTGACCAAACCTTCAACGGCAGAACTGGAAAAGGCAGACCTAGACGAGAAAGTGGAGCTAGTCCACAAATGGATTGTTGATACAATTGAAAACATCTCCCCGGAAAAAACATTTACTGCCTCAAGAAAAAGAGCAATGGCAAAATGGTTCACCCCACTCTAAGCACCATGAAAAAGACCAACAAGAAGCTGGAATTAGAATGGAGGAAAGAATACCACCAAGATAAGAAAACCCAGTTTCAGAGACAAATCCGATCGGATAAGAAGGAAATTCAAAAGGCAAAGAAAAGGCGTTTTGATGACAGAATCACCAAAACCACCAACACACAAAAAGAAAGGTTCAACATCATAAACAAAATGCAAAACCCACCAGTTTGCGACGACGCCCCAAAACCCTCAAAGAAACTATGCAACAATTTGGCTGACCATTTCAAAAACAAAATCAACGACATCTGACAAATCATACAAAACAGACCAACCCACAACCTCAGCCCTGATTCTGCTCAACCTCTCAGCAGTTTTCGACACAGTAAGCCATGACATCCTAATCAAAATATTAGAAGATATAGGAATAACAGACATTGCACTACTCTGGATTAAATCATTCCTAGCAAACAGAACATAAACTGTAGGGATAAACCCTTGACTTCTACTCCACGAGTTAATGACTGTACCACATGGATCCTCACTATCACCACTGTACTTCAACATCTACCAGACTCTGTTAATCGGGATTTTCAAAAAATACATTACATGGTACAACTATGCAGATGACACTCAAAGTATCTACAGAATCCAAGATACATAAGCCGATCACTCAACCCTAGTAGAATGGCTAAAAGAGATCTATGATTGGATGAATGCCAACAACTTAAAAATTAACCCAGGAAAGACAGAAATCATGATTTAATCCAAAAACCAAGAGAACAACACCTATATTCCCTGGCCGTCGGAAATGGGAACCGCGTCCACACCATCTAAGGTAGAAAAAAACCTGGGAGTCCTAATGGACAACACTCTAACCTTAGAACCACAAGTAAACGTGATAATTAAGAAATGCTTCTTCCTCCTTCACTCAACAAGAAGAATCCTACCTTTACTCTCCTTCACCCACAAAACACTGAAAGACGTCACCCTCGTCATGTCAAGAATCAACTACGCAAACAGCCTCTACCTGGGTTGCTGGCACACCTCCTGAAAAAATTACAACACATCCAAAATGCAGCAGTTAGACTCCTCCTCAAACTATCCAGAAGAGACCACATCACTCCAGCGCTAAAAAATGATACATTGGCTTCCAATCAAACATCGTATCACGTTCAAAACAATGTGCATAACACACAAGGCAATCAGCGGACAGGGAGCAGAGTTCCTACAAAAGAAAATAACAATCTACAAGCCAACAAAACTCCTCAGATCAAGCAATGAAATCTGCCTGGAACCAAAACCATACACCAGGATAAAAACTAGGGGGCACCTCTTTCTCCCACCTAGCCGCAAAAACCTTGAACAACCCTCCCGAAAGAAATAAGAAACACCAAAGATCACCTAAAAGTTAGAAAACTTCTAAAAACCTGGTTCTTCAACACCTTGGAACCAGACGGAAACAACTGAAACAATCAAACAGGAAACACAAAAGAAGTGACTGACAGAATATATGACGGCAGAGACAACACCAGGGACCGACTAAGGGAAAATCCTACAAGAACAAGAGAGACGATGCTAGGTGGAACAGAACACGAGCGACAACCCTGTGAGGACAGAACATTAGCAAACATGCCTAACACAAAGGCACTACAACCAACCTTAACCAACCAGAAAGGGCGTAGGGTACGGGCGTAGGTCGCAAGTAAATCGATCCAAAAGGACTAGGTTGCAACAATGACAAACTGGGATATAGGTGGTGGCCAAATACAGAGATAGAAACACAAAAAGTAGCTGACGTAGCATCATGACAGAGAGATGAGACAGCCTTATCATGCTGAAACTTATTCACTGAAAGGAAGACAACCTTCTCTAAATCACAAAGGAGACACAATAGGAGTGTTCATTTCCCCTAACAGCAAGGCTACTAACCAACCCCAAAAAACTTCTAAATACCTCACCACTCCTCACACACCTCTCACACTCTAACCAAACACAACCACACCTCTTAAAACCGCAGCAACCCGCACGCACTTCTCCACACCGCAACAACAAACACACCATACAGACCCACGCACAACAGCATACGATGGATTCAAGCCCGAAAACCACACCAATAAGCTCAGCGAACTGTGTTAACCGAACTGAAGCAGCCAACAGTACTTCAAAGCTCGCTTGCTCTTCTCCAAACTTTGTCCTACTTACACGCCCTAACCTACCCCCCTTTTGTTTCAGATCCACCAGAACGCCAGGGGAGCACTGCGGTGGTGATAGTGCGCGGTACACCTATCCTTTAACATTAACAATCAGTTCTTACAGTTCCTTCAGTATATCCTTTGGTAAGTCTGTTTTTTGTAAGAAGTTTGCAATCTGTTCGTCATATGTTTATTGCAGAGGGGTGTAAAGTTATTTTTAGAACTCTGTGAAACCGGTACACATTTCTGTCTCTCCAGTTACCTTCTTACCCTCTTTGTTTTGTACTGATTCGATTATATGGCTGCATTGTCAGCATTTAAGTGAAAGCACCATCAGAGCCTAAGTGGTCTATCACCTTCCTGATAGAATGTTTGGGCTTCCCTAGAAAAGTACTTTTGTGCATGTGCCGTTGTAATGCATTTCAGTTCCATTCAACCAGGGGTGCAGAGGGGGATCCTCAGTGTGCTTGTGATTATTTTCCATGTCTTTTAATTCTGTTGTCACCCTCTGTTCTTCCTGATGCCATTGCCACACTCTACCTGCCAATAGGGCAAAACATTGGCCTCTTACAAAGGCTTGATGTGCACCCCAATATCTCACCACATTAATGTCACCTACAAAACTGTCCGTCTAAAAGAAGTTTGTGGCTCTGATTAGGTTTTGTAAGAAATCTGGGTGGTTGAGTGTTGCTAAATGTAACCTCCAGGTGGGATGTTTTTTTCATTGTAGCTTCAGTGTTACCGGAGACTGGTCAGATAAGATTATTGGTGAGATCTTGCATTGCTGTACCATGTGTAACGTGTTGGATGGAAGTAACCAGCAATCTAGTTGGACATAGTCTTGGTATCGATGAGAGAAAAATGTATAACTTCTCTGTTCTAAGTGTGTAGTGCGCCATGCATCAACTACCCGAAAGGTCCTCCATCAGGGTGCTCATTGTTGATGCTTTTCTAGGCTTCTGATAGAGACGGGGTGTTGATGATTACCTAGGACACAGAGCGTTATTTAAATCCCCACCTATGAGCGTTAGTTATCCCATGAAGGGTGCACAAAGACCAAACAGGTGTCGGCCCATATACATTTAGCAGTGTTATACATTGTAGATAAAAAGTCCCATGCACCATCACGTATCTGTCATCGGGCTGCTTTTCGTGGCTATTTCCATTAACCGTTTTTTATCAATTAGAATGGAGACCCCTTTTTTTGTAGTGTGTGTGTGAAATGTCTTCCCCATGGACCCCCTGCACAATTTGTCAGATTCTAAATGCGTTTCTTGAAGGAATGCCAGATCAACATGCGTGTATCATAAATAATGAAGCATCCTAAATCTTTTGATTGGGCCTGACAGGCCCTGTATATGCATTGGTATACATTTGAGAGTAGCCATTTCCGTAAAATGATGGTCAAGTATGTATGTATTCAGGTTGATCTGACACAAACCAGTGCCCTATTTTCGCACTGCCTGATGTCAAATGTGGTCGAACAGTGAGCCTTTGTGTTCACTGCCCAATGTATACTGTGAAGGCTTTCCTTCCCAACAGCGCTCTCTATTGTAGTGGATCTAGGATAAATACCTGACCCTCTTTTCGAGCATTCAATGTGATGTGACCATGAATATGGATGCCAATAACATATAGAAAAGGTAACCAAATACATAAACATTGGGTCCCCGGCATGGAATCGCTATAAGAACCAGGTATTACCCATGTGAGTGGTTATGGCAGTGTCTGTGATAAAGTAATTAGCCCCTGGGACCCCTGTTGTCAGGCCTTGCCCGCAGTACCCTCAATAAGACACACAGACACAGGGGTGCTCTCATTGGGCTCCCGGCGCGCACTGGCGTGTGGCGGGAATGCCCGTTTTATTTATACACCCACACAACGGCAGAACGTTGCCGTCGCGCCAAGTGACACCGTCACACTCCTCCTTTTTCATAACAAACAGTCTGCCATGAATTCTGAAAAGTTCCCCCCATGAAATGGCGGTCCATTGTCCAAGCTGATGATTCAGGGGAAGCCATGTGTGGCAAATACCTTCTCCATTACCTGTATAATATGCTCACATGAGGTGGACTCCACCAGCGCGACCTCTGGGTACCTGGTCCACTGGTCCATCATTACCAGGAAATACATCCCTCTTCCTGTTGACCCGCTGTCAATGTGGACAACGTCCCAAGGTTCGTCACTCTTGAGCATGAATTCAATTCTCAGCTCTCTGTTGAGTGGGGCGGTTGCTTGGCACCAGACACACTTTCCCACGTGACCATCTACTTTTGCTTCCAAGCCTGGTAACCAGAATTTAGGTCGCAGTCTCGCTTTGGTTTTTGCTGTTCCCTGGTGACCACAGTGTGCCAACTCTAGCACCCTTTCCACCAGTGCATGCAGAATTACTATCTGTCGGCCCCGTAGTAGCAATCCGTCGCCTGTTGCTGACAGCTCATGCCGGACTCGCCACAGTTGTCCCAGATCGTGTTGCATCTGTTGGTTTCTGCGAGCGGTATTGGATAGTACAGTTTTCCACTCACCCCTGACCATGGCCTCTTGGATTATTCGAAAGCATTCATCTTCTTTCGAAGCCTCTGCCACCTCTTCAAGAGCGAGAGCCATGTGCTTTGCTGCTTCCACCACCAGACGGATGTGCTCCTCAATGTCCACAGGTGTTGATTCCTCTTTTCCCCGCCGTGCCTGGGGTGGCGCGACAAGTTGTCCGCGGGACGGTGGGCTCCCGGTATGTAGGTCAGTACAACTCAATCAGAGTCAGCATCCACCGTTCAATCCTGGGGGGGGGTGGTTTTGACGTGGACCCCGCCCGCCAGGATGGGGCGTAGCGGTTCATGATCAGTTATCACTGTTATGGGCTTTCCTAGAATGTATATCGAAAATGCCAGCATCCCCATAATACTGCCTGCGCCTCCCTCTCTATCTGTGAGTATTGTTGTTCCGTGCTGCTGAGTGCCTTGCTGTCATATGCAATCGTCTTCATCTGTCCTTTGGCATCTGGCTGTGACTGCTCCTAGGCCGACCGGACTGGCGCCAACGATAATTTCCGACTCTTTCCTCGGGTCGAAGAAAGCCATTGATTCCTGCCCAGGTATTGCCTTTTTGATGGTATTAAAGGCTTTTTGTTCATTGTCCGACCACACCCAGGCCGTGTCTTTCCTAGTCAGAATCCAGAGGGGTTCCGAGAGGGCAGCCAGATTGGGTATGAACCTACCGCAATAGGTCACCATTCCTAAGAAGCTTCTCACCTCCGACACATTTTCTGGTGGTTTCGCCTCCTGGATGTCTCAGACTTTTTGCGGGTCTGGGGAGATTCCTTTGGCGTGAAAGACAAACCCAAAGAACTCAATGCTGTCCTTTAGGAAATTGCACTTTTCACGGTGCAGAGTAAGTCCTAGATTCTGGATTCTTTTCAGTGCTTTTTCAAGGTGAAATATGTTCAGTGTCTGACGTGGCGTAGACCAAGATGTTGTCACTCAAGTTTATTACACCTTCAAGCCCAGGCAAAGCCTCCAGGATGATGTTTTGAAAAACTTTGGCCGCAGAGGAGACTCCTAAGCTGAGGCGTCTGTACTGGTACAGCCCATGGTGGGTCGTAAAGGTTGTGATGTAGCGCAAATCCAGGTGTAGCTCCAGCTGGTGGTACCCGGACCGCAAGTATAGTTTGGAAAACACTCTCGCCCTTCTAACTCTCCCACCACATCATCCACTGTAGGTGTGATATGTCTCTCACGCTTGATTGCGAGGTAAAGCAGCCTCATATCAACGCAGATTTGAATGGATCTGGGTTGCTTTGGTTTGACGGCCACGACAATGAGGGATACCCATGGGGTGGGGCCTTCCACTCGTTCTATAATGTCCATGTCTACTAGGTTTTTAAGCTCCTTTTCTACTTGTTGTCTTAGGTGAACCAGTATTCGTCGATGCTTCACTGCTGTCGGGCGCACTGTTTCATCAATGTGCAGTTTAATGGGTTCGCCCTTGAGTTTCCCGACACCTTGGAATACTGTGGCAAACCTCTCCAGAGTCTCATTGATGTCTTCGGCGTACACCATGAGGGTAAAGTGCACAACACCCAGGGCCTCCGCTGCTATGCAGCTTAGCAGGGAGTGTGTGCTAATGTCCGTGACAAAGAATTTTGCTCTGATTTCTTTACCCTCGTGAGCAACTTTGGTAAAAAATGCACCTCAGAGGGGTAGTGGTTGAGTCCCCCAAATGAGAATATTTTGGCATGTGCCTTTGCTGGTGTTGGGGGCCCTGTTAGTGCCTCATAGTGGTGGGTCACCAGCACACACACTGATGTTCGACTTACTGCCATCGTGTACATAGGCTGTCTTCTCCTCTGTTTTAGAGAGTCAATACTCGAGATAAGGACAATCTCTTCCTCCTCTTCCCCTTCTTCTGCCTGCTACATACCTGGAATCTCTTGTTCCACAATTGCCACCTGTCTTTGTTGCCGCTACAGGTCACTGGGCGTTCTACTAGGCCCTCTAGGAATGGTGACTGGAGTGGGTGCTCTGCACATCCTAGTGAAATGTCCAGCTGCTCCACAGCATCCACACACTCTCCCCTTCGCCGGGCACTCCCCTGCGTATGGGAGGTCGTAACCACACTTGAGGCACGGCTGCAGAGCCTCGAGCTTCTTTGGGGGCCCTCGATGGGCCAGCATTTGGAGGTCGCCCTATCGCACATGCGTCCTCCACTTTTAGTGATCTGATCGCAGCGTCCATTTTGGTGACACGGCTGTCTGCCAACTCATATGACCTCCCCATCTCTAGAATGCGAGCCAGCATTAGTCCACGCTCACGGAGGACCTGCTGGTACAGTTTTCCTGATCTGCACCCTTGTGTCTGTGTCAGCTGGTTATACACCATACCGTCCTCATTCGCCCAGCTGGATGTGCTCGCCAGGTGATGAAGCCTGCCGTAGAACTGATCGAGAGATTCCTCTTCTCTCTGTTTCTCACTACACATGACAAACCTCTCAAAGTCCTGGTTTGCCAGTGGCATAAAGTGTTCCTTAACGCAGTCGTTAGCAGCCCAATATGAGTCATTGGCGGGAGCGAGGGATTTGAATATCCTATGTACTTCCAGTCCCGCTGCGTAAATGAGGGTTGCCACTTTGGCTTTGTCGTCTGTCTCACCGGTTGCTTTGAAGTACATGTCAAGCTTATTGACCAAGAGCAACCACTTCGGCTCCAGCTTCAAGGGATTACCTGAGGTGTCGAATTCAGGCATTGGGGGCAGTGTACCTTGTTGGTGGGGTACTTTCTGAGCTTGCTGGGCCCCTCAGCATCTTGGTCTGCATCCGTTGCTTCCTTGATGGTGGCAGACCGCACAAGCACCTTCTACGTAGGTGAAGGTCACAATCTGCTCCCTCAGGTGCACTTTTGTGGTGGCAACAGTGCCAGGCACCCTCTTGTTCTCGAAGGCCGTGGTTTGCACTAGTGGACTACCTCAGGATGTTGTATGAGGTTTTCTGGTCTGCACAGTCTGCTGTGCGACAGAGCAAAAGGATAAAAAATGATCCCAGAGAGAAATTAAAAGAGAAAAAACATTTTTTGGGGGGAAATAAAGGGCCCTTCTAGCCCAGTCGTGGCCCCTGTGGCCTCCTTGCAAATTTCTAGCCCTTGTGGGCTCCAGAAATCGCCCTCACGGTGCACAAGCACACCACGCGTGGAGATGCTACCATAGGGATCCAAAATGGCAGTGGCTGTCTTCCCTGCGATGTTTACTGCCTCGGTACAAAGGGGGTTTGCTCTGACGTCTGGAATTCTGGGGTCTACTAATTGACTGCAGTAGGCCTGGATTTATTATATCATGTCATATACATACAAAATCACTTTGGATGTAGTAGTACTCATGAAATTTGAGAAAGTTCAGACAAAAAATTGAAATAGAAAGTACAGCTTTTGTTTTATTTTGCTGTCAAATGCATTTCGAAGTCATGCTTTTGTAATCTTTTTTAAAAGATTTTTTTGTAAAAGGTGCAGTACATTAAGGGTAGAAAGTTCTTAGTATTCACAAGTCCTTAGTGGGACTGAATTAGCAATTGAGTTGAAAATATACAAAGCTTAAACAAAGTAGTGCTTTGAAATTAGTCTGTGACCACCACCTCTAGTGACAAGTGATAGTACAGGTGCTCAATACAGAACAACCAAACTGAGAACAATAAATGGTATAACAATTGGTTATGTGTAGCCAGGCTAGAGGGTGACCTAACACATGGTCGACGTCTGGATCTGAATCAGAAGGTTTGGAGGACCAGGTAGAGTGTGGGTTGCTGGTCTTTAGACGTTTCGGCAAGATGCCTTCATCTTGGGCCTGGAGTAGGTCTCCCTAGAAGAGAGTTAGGGGGACTCTATTAGTGCCTGAAGTAGTGGTTTAAAAACTGAGGGACATGACATAAGAAAATCCAAAATTGTGGTACACCACTGTTAAGGTAAGTAAAATCAAGGGAAGCACGGACTGACCTGGTGGGAATCAATGTTGGATGAGGCTTAGAATTGCTTAATCACGGGTGTGAAGCAAGGCATCAATTGGTCTTTGCTTCTTAGGTGCAGCTGCAGGCTGTTATAAGCTATGAAGAAGAGCATACAAACACTAGTAATTACACCTCATGCATCTGATGTGACCGGTAAAAAACATATAGCTGCTGGAGACACCGGTAGTAGAGGGAGAAAGAAAGAAAATGGCTGGTGCTCACCTTGCTCAGTGTGCTCATGATCGAGAGACACTGGAGGTAGATGCTGGCTAAGTGTCAACTGCTTAAGGTGTGGGGAGCCCAGGCTGTTGTGGGAGTTTGATTTCCCTCAGTGGTTCCCCAATGGCCGCTATCCTGCAGAGTGAAGTGAAAAAGAAGGGCACGTACCCCATTAATCAAGAGGCAGGGGGGGCGCTATAGTTCCTGGGTGGAGGTGGTTGTGTCCGGAGTTAGCTGGAATCGAAGTCCAGAGCAGGTTACTGGTTGTCCTGCAGAGCTGCAATTGCGAGTTGCGACTGGGGCGCCGTGTGTTAAAAGAGAAACAAAGGCGCCGAGCTGTGTATGGCTAGGCACAGTGCGCATGCGCGAGGGGAATAGTGTTGGTTAGGATACTATACTGCGCGTGTGCAGGCGGGGGAGGCCACATAGCTTCTGGGTGCGCGTGAGAGGTAGTGTTGATGATGGTACACTACTGCGCATGCATGATATGTCACTGATATTGTTAGAATGGCGTGGATGTAGTCATGGGAACAAGGGGGTACTTGTCTTGCACAGTTGTCGAAAAAAAACGTCCGAACCAAAGGAATGGCGTCTCTGTGGCAGCGTATTGCCTGTGTGAAGAAAATAGAAAGGGTGCAAGTATCCCGTGACGCAGGGAGCTTAAGGATATGCTGTATCTGATAAAATGTCAGTACTTACAGGAAAGCTGGTCCTAACAGTCGGATAGTGGTAGACTGGTGCACAGATAAATTATAGGACATGAATGCTACAGGGTTCAAGTCTAATAAAATGTCAGTACTTAAGGAGAGAATGGTCCTATCAGTCAAAGGGTAGTAAACTGGAGCACAAATGAAATATAAGACATGTAGGCTACAGGAATAAAGTGTGGCCTTAAAGCATGGTAAAGAGCTACTGGGGTGGTAGGACAATGTAAAGGTGAGGGTCCTTAGTCAATGAAAATCGGAAGAAGCCAGCATTAGTCCAAAGGATAGTTGCGAGTTGACAGACCGGGTGGCTGGGTGGCTGGGTAGCTGTAGAATTGAAAGGCGGGTTGCGTGATTATCTACGGAACCCGGTAGGTTCTGCCTCGTTAAATCCATTGGTAGTGCTTCTCAATTTGAAGATCCACCATGCCTCTTTATGGTTAGGTGAGTTGGTGGCACTACTGGTGTTGGGTACTGAGTCTGCTATCCACCAAAAAATGTCATCAGGTCCATGGTGATTTTCAGTATAGCGTTGTACCATGGGAGCTGTTAAGGATTTACATCTGATCCGAGATCAATGTTATTCTATTCTTTTGTGGATTTGGCAGGTGGTTTGTACTAAATAACGGAGGCCGCATGGGCATTCAATTATGTATATCACGTTTGCTGTTTTACAATTTGTGAACTTCCTGAGTTGCCAGTCTTTTTCCCCGATCCTGAATGAATTCATTTTCTTGGTGAACCGACACACTGTACATGTGCCGCAAGGGTGATGGCCCTTTATTTCACGCATATTCCAAATCGTTGACCTTTGTGTCTTGTTCTCTAATCTGGCGTGTGTTAACATATCCTTGAGGTTTTTGGATCTTTTGAGTGCCATTCTGGGTACTTTTTCATCCGGCAGGCTCAATTGCACCAAGGGCCAGAATTTTTTCAATATTCCTTTCAGTTTAGTTGTGTCAGGTCCAAAGGTAGACACGAATGTGAGAGTATCATCCTGGTCAGAGCTTGTCGATCTGGTTGTTAACAGGCTTTCTCTCGGTGTGTATTTGGCTCTTTTCGTAGTTTTCCTGATGAGCTTTTTGGGGTACCCTCTGTCCTTCAGTTTACTTTGTAGAACCTTGTGCAATTTCGTCTTAACCTCAAAAATTGTCCATAGGGAAGATTATCCCGTAGGCTCCTTGGGTGATGGCTGTTGTAGTGGAGCAAGGTGTTTCTATCAGTCTCCTTAGTGTAGAGGTTGCACATCAGGGTCCCGTTCTTGGATGAGATAGAATGATCCAAGAAATTGATGATAGTACTGCTGCTTTGCATGGTGAATTTTATTTCTTGTGTCTTGTTGTTGAGCCAGTTGAGGAACTCGGCTAGACTATTTCTGTCTCCTTTCCATATTAGAATGACATCATCGATATATCTATACCATGAGGTCATTTTGTCTTGAAAGGGATTAGAGGTATTGAGGACGTTGAGGCGTTCAAATTCAGCCATGAATATTACTGCCAGACTTGGAGCAAATGCTACTCCCATGGCCGTTCCACTTGTTTGAAGATAGAAATTGTCATCCTATGTGAAGAAGTTGTTAGTCAGAGCAAGTTCTAGGAGTTCCACTATAAAGTTGGTGGGGACTCTTCTTTGAGTCATATGGTGTGTTAGGTGATGTCTTCTACACTCCACGGCTGCTTCTTGTGGAATACTTGTGTATAGACTTACTATGTCCATGGTCACTAGGAGTTCTTGGTCTTTGTTGAATGAGAGTCCTTCAAACTTGGTGATGGTGGACATCGCATCTCTCAGGTAAGCTGGAGTTTGCTGGCTAGGTGGCTTGAGGAAATGATCTATAAACTTACAAATCGGTTCAAGAATAGATCCGCATCCTGACACAATGGGTCTTCCTGGAGGAGTTTGACTATTTTTGAGCAATTTTGGAAGAGCATAGAATGCAGGCGTTCTGTTTTTCGAAGTATTGAGGATTCTTCTCGGTCTGTAATCCAGTCCTGTTCTAGTGCGTATCTTGTTACTTCCTGGATTTTGTGCTTGATGTCAGCTGTGGGGCCTTTCCAAAGTTTTTTGTAGTTTCCTTCGTTGTTGAGTAGTTCCAATATCATGTCTTTGTATTGCGTGATGTTCTGGATGACAATCCCTCCGCCTTTGTCGGCTGCTTTAATGATCAGTTCTTTATTCTCAGCTAAAGTTGTTAATGCCTTGCGTTCACCTGTAGTAAGGTTGTGTCTCATATGTTGAGGTATAGTTTGGAGTTTTTTTATTTCTTTGGTTACTGCCTCTGAACGGCGTCAGAAAGCATTACCGAAGCAAGATAATGCATCAGAATGTTATCCCCCTGCGCAGCTGCATCCTTGTTGCCAATGTAATAAAGTTATTAGCCCTCGTGACCCCCGGGGTCAGGCCTTGCCTCCAGTACCTTCAATAAGAGACACAGACACAGGACTGCTCTCATTGGGCTCCTGGCGCGCACTGGCATGTAGCGGGAATGCCTTTTTATTTATACACCCACGCAATGGCAGAACGTTGTCATTGCGCCGCGTGGCACCGTCACAGTATCCATTAATACACCGTGCCTACCACTAACCATAGTCTCAAACTTGTTTTGTAATGTAATAAACTGTGTAAGGTGGAAAATGATATAATTTATTGATTCAGTTGTTCTTGCTTATGAAAGCTCCCCATGGGAGACGTTCAATATTTTGCTGGGGTCCGTATATATGCTACTTGGTATTAGGAGATGTATGGTGTACTTGGCAGTCCCAATGGACATGAGGAGACACCTAAATGTTCTGAGCTGTTTCGTCACCACCCAGTATGATCAGTAACCTAGGATTGCTTCCACTCTCGCAAGGACAGCTAGAACCTCAATGTTGTTATTGATTTGCCTAGGTGCATCATTGACCCTTGCTGTGAATGTCACATAGTCAATTCTTTTTTAAGCCTTGAGACCTTCTTTTTTTCCGTCCACTCTGTGATCCCCTTATTTGTTGCTGATGTATTGAAGCATTCTTAGTTATGGACAGATCCAATGGATTTTGGTTTTCCGCCACTAGTACTATGTCATGCTGTCACAGGAGACCCCATGTCAAATGAATGCCATTGTTTCTGGTACTGAGAGCACCACATTGTGGGATATTTGAGGTAGTAGCAATAAGTGCATGAAAGAGCAGGTTCAACTTACGAATATTTGCCCCTTTTCTTTGAATCGTACCTCTTGTGCGGAAAGCCTTTATAACAGTAAGTTTATGTTGGAAGTTCAGTAAGCTCGTTATGATTATTCTTGGGCATTTCCTCTTGACAGGTTTCGGGATTGGAACCCCGTGCCCCTACTGAATCACATATTCATTTGGGTTTGTCAAATACAGCTCTTCTTGTAGTATGTTATAGAGCTAGCCTTCCAGGTCTGTGCCCACTGCGTTTTCCGGCACGCTCACCATAAGAACATTGGAAGGGTTTTCTTGATCTTTTATTTTGGTGTTCAGCATTTGTATCTCATAGATCCCCAGGTCCAGTTCATTGGAGAGGCATATGTGGTTATCCTCCAGAAGTCTAATGCGCTCTTCTTTTTCTCTGGTACGCTCGGCTTGGAGGTTCATACAATTTTTATTTTCTTTCATTTCCTTCGTTATGTCATGTACTGTGGCATTTGTTTCCTGTGCACTGATTCAAGGTTTTCATTTCCTGCAGTATTGCCTGTATCTGCATGGAGGTAACCCTTTTAGCATGGTGTCTAGCTGACCTACGCGCTCCGGTGGCTTTCGTTGATGGAGGGTCACATCCAATCAGATTTTCTGATTCTGAATGTTGACTCTTGCTTGGGCATACTTCGTGTCCCCTTCGCCTATCATGGTGCCTTTATGATTTCACCGTTTTTCAGGGCTAGAGGTCATGATTCTTTATGGTACTTGTGTGGGCCGGAACCCCATCCATGCTTCACACCCGGTCACTCGCCTTTAATCAGTAGGGATCCTTGGCATTTTTCCCCCTTCTTGTTCCTGTGCAGTTGGTGTCTTAACAAGAACTTGGGTGTGTCAATTTCTTCACTCTTTGGCTAGCAGTGGTGCCAGTGTTTCGATCCGCACACTTTAGCCTCTTCATGCATGTTCTCCCCAGTCAGTCTCCTCCTTGTACAGCGTCGCCCCAGGTTCATTCTCACATGCAATATTTTGACCTGTTTGCCTGCTGCGCCTGGTGTGTCTTGATTAGATATTACATGCTTCACTGCTCTCCACTTTACTCCACCCAGGGAGCCAGTCCTCTGTGAGCTGATGTGATGCATTTGATCGGGGTCAGTGTCTGTAATGAGAGCGGGTGTCAGTTAGTGTGTTTTCTCTGCGCTCATGTTGGCACGTTTAGTGCCCCATCCAAAATGACCACCACATCTCCGAAGACTCGGTTCCACTGGGCCCTTCGTTGGCTTTTGGTTTCAGGTGTCTAGTAGTGCTGCAGCTTGTACATGTTCATCAACAGCTTTGGGCGCTGGGGGGATAGGTGGGGACGGGGGGGATGCAGCCACTACATCCCCATATGTTACTGGTTGCCTAGATATAGCCTGTCTTACCCTGGGCTGTTCGTGCCTCCATACGGCAACACTTTCTTTTTTTGCTGTTGTCACGTAGCCATCTGTCATAACCTGGGTGTATATTTCCCAGGCCGGTGATCTACAAGCGTTTTCTTGGGGCTTCACCATAGCTTCTGAAATCCTTGCTGCATGCCCTGTACACAGGAACGTGATGTCCATGTTCAACCGCCTTGTCTCTGCCCCAGCATCAGGCTAATAGTCTTTCTTTGCCCTCTGTAGTGCCACATTGGGTCATAGACATGCTTTCTTGGGCAGCTCTCTGGGGCACTGCGTTGACGATGCCATGTCGGCTAGCAGCGGGGCGTCTTTGCAGACCTCATGTGCCCACATTATATGGCTTTGCATCTCTTAGAGGGGTACTCAGCCAGAGATGGGCCATCTTGATCAGGCTCTCGAGCCCCCGTGCCGATTAGCTATTTTGAAGCTGATGGAATAGGATCAAAATCTGTCCAGTTTTCGACTAGCTCATACAAGATAGTCACTGGTCTAAGAGAGGGCACATTTGGCAGTTTGGGTTCCGCAAAGCACATGCACGATTTCCTTCCCCAGCCTTGCATGACCCATTAGGGATGTAAGGTGGGGAACTGCATGCCTGAATGTACATATGGAGCATTGTGCTCGGAGTGCTCTTAACCAGAAAGTGCTCTTTGATTCCTCTCTATGCTGCGCTTCAGCAGGGGGGGGCCTTAATGTGAAGCAGTGTGAGGAGCAGAGGTCAGACAAGGGCTGAAGGTAAGACAAAAATAAAAGTATGAATGTTTGTGTGTATGTATTCATGTATGCTTTTGTGGATTAGTGATTGTATGGTGTCTGGGTGCATGTGTGAAAGAGCAAGTGCATGGTCTATGAGTGCAGCATGTGTGACTTAGGTAGTGTATGCTGTGTGAATGTATGTTTAAATGAGCGAGTGAACACTGCATATGAAAGTGTGTGTGTTTGCATTTGTGCCAAGCCTGGAGGCTACTGATAAGTGTTATTGTATGGCTAGAATGAAATTGTTTGGCACAGCCAGTCTAGCCATATATTGTTACTGTAGCATGGCATCTTTTACTGGGCATTAATGATAAAGAAAACATGATGCAGGTTATTATGTGGCTAGACTGGCCTACTTTAGTGCAGTCAGTTTGGCAATGTACTCATACTGCGGCATGGCATTTTTTACTGGGCATGGCAAAGCAAACATGATGCATGTTATTGAAGTGGCTAGACTGGACTACTTTGGCGCAGCCAGTCTAGCCATATCTGATTACTCTAGCACAGTATTTTTTTTTACTTGGCATCAATGGTAAAGCAAACATGATAAGTGTTATTTTGTAGCTAGACTGGCCTACTCTGGTGCAGCCAGTCTATCCATTTATTGTTACTGTGGCGTGGCCTTTTATACTGGGCATCAATGATGAAGCAAACATTTTAAGTGTTCTTTCATGGCTCAAATGGCCTGGTTTGGTACAGCGAGTCTGGCCATGTATTCTTACTGTGGCATGCATTTGTTGCTGGTCATAAATAGTAAAGCAAACATAATAAGTGCTCTTTCATGGCTAGACTTACCTACTATGGTGTAGCCAATCTAGGCATATTTATTACTGTGGCATGGCATTTGTTACTGGACAGCAAGGGTAAATCCAACATTATGAGTGTTCTTACGTGGCCATAATGGCCTACATTGGTGCAGACAATGCAGTCTGAACTTGTTTTCGTATTGTGGCATGGCATTTTTACTGGCAAAGCCAACAAGAGTATGTTATTACATGGGCATAATAGCATATATTGGCAGAGCCAGCATAAATGTGTTCTCTTGTCGTATCATTACTGGCATTATGTGCAATGCATCTCTGAATATGTTCTTATATAGCAATACTGACATATGTTGGTGCAGCCAGCATTGAAATGTAGGGGCGCAGCCAGTGTGAAAATGATTTTTAGAACTGATATATATTGTGGGGGGGGGGGGGTTAGGCATCATGAAAATGCATTATAAAATGCTCCTGTCCACCTTTGGTGACTTCCATCTATTAGATTATTTTTACAAGATGCCCTACAAAACAAATTGAAAAACTATTTGGCTGTTTACCCAATTTGTCTTAGAAAGCGTATTGTAAAATGCACCATTTTAACCCCTTATTTTAAAAACGTTTTAGAGCAGAGAACCCCCTCCAGAACTCTCCCTGCTTGGCTAGGTATCCCTTGCTACTCTCGGTCGCTCCCCTATATTTGTGGGAAAACTGTGTGTCCCTCGAAATAAACAATTAATCAGCGGCCACTGTTGAGTGGGTGGAAAAATGCAACAATCAGTCCTTTTCAGGTTGGGCTATTAAGCGGTGCTTGCACCACCAATAAGACAAAACTATTGCATTAAAGTACAGATAAGGGGAAATTGCATCTGAGGTGTGACACACACCTTGTAGGCGTTGTTTGGTTATTTGCCAACTATTGCAGCCCATGGTCATGCTATTCCATATGGCCATTCCATCCCAGTGCCTGCCCTTCACGCCCCAAAACACCTCTTCATGGGAACTCTTTGAGCTCACTTTAATCAAGCCTTGTCATCAAACGTTGCACTGGAAGTGCCTGCCAGTTTTTTTCAAAGAAGACTTCTGAGAGTTAATGACTTAATTGGAGTTTTAAACCTGCTACTGGTGTGATAAAAATGTCTTAACAAGGTCTGCCTGCAGCCACTCTATTTATAAGCACTATGCATGTCCTTCACTGAAGCCCTGTTAAAAAGAAGTGTTGGCAAAGCCAACAGTTTTGGTTTGTGTATACGTATTAGGCATTTGCTAGTCACTGCTTTTAGATTCCCAGTTACTCACACCATTTTGTACCTGCTGCCATCAATGGCTAGTTAATACCACTACGGCAGTGCCTCGCCTTTCCCATGCCTACACAAAATACCACACTATTGTCATTGCCAAAGCTTGTTTTCCAATGCGTTTGGGCGGCGTGAGATTACATTTTTTTAATCAAAGACTACACAGGCTATTCCAATGGGTGGACATATTATAACTATGTTCTAACATGGGTTCGTACGTACAATTCCAATGTTTAGACGTGATGCAACCGATTTTTCATTGTGTGTTTAATGGGGACAAGTCTAACTTTAACAGAATGTGAAAAACTGAAATATTAAAACATTCAATTGTATATAAATATATAAGAATGTGGGTGAACATTTGTACATTTTGGAAGACTGCGTGAGACAGATAAAAGGGGAAAAGAGTTAATGAGACTAAAAGTCAGCGAGTTTTGTAAATCGCATTCAGCATTTCCTGGAAGCTTAATAATGAATGCAGAAATGTCTGGCTATTGCTTTTAACGGTCTGTGCATGCGTGCAAGCTGGAAAGATTTGTTTTGACAAGACAAGCGGACTGCTGTTACAATTATAAGAATAATTATATTGCTGCGGTGCCATGATCCTGCTATGTACCCTGTGTTTGCCAAAGCACTGACATGTGAAGATTCAGATAGAACCTGAGCTGTATTCGTCAGAGGTATCACTTACCTATTAATTACTTGCTATATATGCAAGCCAGAAGGGATTTCTATGCTTGAAGGTATTCACAGTAATGTGCATGTTTCTTTTTTTTCTGGGGACAGAAAACACATTAGTGGAACACCAAGCAGCTTATACGTACCACTGACAACAATATATCAGTACCTATTACGAGTTGCAACAAATGCAATTATAGGAAATTACATACAAGCTGGAATGTTTCTGTTATAACATAGACTAAAAATGAGGATGACCTCTTATATTTCCAGGAATTTTATGAAAAGTAGTAATTTTAAAAATGTTTATTTCACGAGCTAGGAATTGCAGGTTTATTGGGCATATTAGATTTATTTTAGCATAGAAAACAGAAACATTTTGCGTTTCTAAAGTGCTATGCCTATTTTACACAATGAACTAGAAAAAACAGTTTATGAATATCTGGGAGTCATCTAAGAAATAGCGTTTTAATTCATTAAGACAGCAATCTATGTTTTGTCAGGCTATTTTCCAAAGCACGGAACAGCAGGTTGTTCTATTAGTACCCGGTGAGGAGTGTGTGGCAGCCTCCCAGCCAATGAGGAGGCTTGGAACAGGGCCCTTACCACACAGGGAAAGCCTCCACTCCAAACCTCCTCGGAGCTGGAAGTCGCCATCTTCCCTTGCCGGGAATCAGGTAAGTGTGCTCCACATGCTGCCCCCCGCCCCTAAACCCCACTTTTCCAAAAAATGTAAGGCCTGCCCTCCCAACTTACCGCCTGCTGCATTGTCCCATCTCGGGCACGCGATTAGCCAACATGGACAGGAAGAAGGGACTACATGTAGTCCCTTCTCCCCTTTCCTGGGCTGTCATTTTGTTTGTTCATTTCTTTTTCCATTCATTTAAATCGCTGCCATGGAAAGGGAGAAGGGACTACATGTAGACCCTTCTCACTTTCCATGGTGGCCATTTTGTTTGTTTATTTTTTTCCATTATTTTCAATGGCCGCCATGGAAAGGGAGAAAGGACTACGTGTAGTCCCTTCTGCCTGATGCCTGGCAGACTTTTTTTTGCTTTTTTTTTCTTGAGTCAAGAAACGGTTTCAATGTTGTTTCGCAGCTCGAGAAAAAAATTGCTTTTAGTACCCGGTACGATGTGCCGGGGTACTAACAGCAATAGAGCCCTCGGAGGGGGCATTACAGGTCTGGTAATGGCCCCAGGGCTACATAAAAGCCCTTGATTCACTCAGGCTTGTAACTATCACCACGGGGGCATTACCAGAACAGTAATGTCCCCTCCTTGGGTTTTATTGCTTCAATAGTCCTCTTCCTTTGGAGGAGAAATCCCGGACAACTGCCTGAGCCCCATACCACATCTTTAGCTCAAGTTATTCTCCTCAGGATCCGCACCACTGATGCAAAAAGGGATTCACACCTTCACTGAAAATGCTTATACTGCACTGCTTACATGCAGTGAATGCCCATCATTCCCCACCACAAGCATTAGATCTGTGGGCAGAAACAATAGCTATTGCCACCAGGTCCATCCACCATATATATTTTATTTTTTTTATTTTGTATATGATTTACATATGAAACCTTTACATTTACATTTAATAACATCATCCTTAAATTTCATCATAATACATATCAAACATTATACAGAGTGAGTGCAAAGTGGGAAAATTCAGTATCTCATATTACAAAAGAATTGTTTCAAATTTCATACATAGCAAAATACATTTCCATAACCCATAATCTCCAATAACAGTTTAAAATCTAGCCTAATGGATGCAAAGAGAGCTAATGATTTAATAAAGCCAGCAACCGCCAGACCCTCCGCGACATTAGAAATAGAGACACATTTAGCCAGATATAGTCATCTGCCCCCAGAAGTCCTAGATTAGCAAATTTCCCCAGGTAAAAAGCCCTGGATCCTTTCAGTTCAGCACAGTCTGAGAACAAATGGCGAGCAGTTTCTAGGACCCCTGGACTATGACAGAATCTACAAAGGGTATTGGTTTCTTTAATCAGATTTCTTCTCTTCAGAACCTCTTTAGTTGGAAGAATATTCCATCTAAGTTTCAAAAGAAGGGAACGATAATAACGATTCGGTAATTGTGTCAGAATGAATGATAGTGTTCCTATTTTCCTATGATCACATTTTATGTCAGTCAGGGACGAGTAAGAATGTAATTTTTCGATTGTATTATTCCAATCATGAGTGTAGAGAAGTTTTTAAACTTTGTTTGGATTAGTTGTTAATGTTACCCTGTCCGTAGACAGATCAATCAGTGTCTTATCACAGAGCTCTCTGAATTTAGTAAGGTATACACTCCCAACTGAACATCCCTGGAAAAAAGAGCCAGAGGGATTTAGCTCTTAACAACACGAGGCCCAATTCAAACCTAATGGCCACAGCTGGAATATTATTGGGCAATTTCATCACTTTTCTCCAGATAATACCTTCTATGTTGTCCCAGAAGGTATGATTATCCATGAAGTGGAGCTCCATGCCACATGTCAACTTTGGCAAGACTTTCCATTCAAAGAACTCCACCTCTGGCTTAGGGAAGAATCTTCCATATTTTGTATTCAGCTTAATGGTCTGGGTTATAAGTGGGATAGCCTTATGTCTAATAAACCGTCTAAGTTCAGAGACTGATGGTTGGGCCAAAATTAAAAATCCCAAATACCGCATTTTTTGGGCTGTTACAATCGATCCCCCTCAAATTTTCCAATCCAATCTTTTTCCCTTTTTTCCCTTAGAAATCACCAATATGCGGGTTTTACTTGGGTTAATTTTTAACCCATTTATTTCAGCATACTGTTCAAACTTGTGGATCAGTTGTTGTAGTCCGAACTTGATATGATCAAACAGGAGGAAATCACTGGCATAAGCCAACCACGAAAACCTGAGTTCCCCCAGTTTAGCACTCACCATCCCGGCTTCATTGAGAAATTCGCCAGCATTCTTGCACCATATATGCCACCCTACACAGTAAGCTCCCTTGCATTACCTTTTTTGAGGCATATTATGGCCTCCGGAATTGGAATTCTAGGGAACTGTGCCACGTATGGGGTCACACAAATGTTCCCAGTACAGATTGTGAAAATTGGTGATTCTGGTCAGAGAAGAATAACCGGCTATCAAATGTGAGCTATATTTCTGATTTTTTTTAACGTGATATAGTTTTGAAAAAAACTTTACACATGATAAAATAAGACAACATACCAAAAGTAAACATAATACATACTTAAAACATACATGGAGTAGAATTTAAAAAAAGCAAAAAGGGAGAACATAAAAGTGAATATACGTGTTGCAGGAGAACATTAGGATTTGATTCAATTAAACTTACATTCAATTTATATTAAATTTACATTCAGTTGATTCTGATGGCAAAACCCAGTACAAATGCATAGTCCATATGGACAAAATACACTCAATGGGTTCCACAAAATATTCTTAATCATGCTCCTAATAGTTATAGTACTGGGTCAAAGGGCACCGGTTCATGAGGGAAGAGAGTACATACATCGCCCTGGAGGTAAAAAACATCAAGGGCCTTTACAGGTCCCCAACTTTAACACGAGTTCCAGAGAATGCTTTGATATACTCACTAACACACTTCGCCAGTTTTGCCCATTATATCCAAGCATTTTCCCACTATGTTCCATATCATAAACAGGGACACATGCAAACTTTGTTTCCTCCTCAACTTTGCCTCGATTTACTGCAGCCATTTCAAATCGATCATGGTTAGTGCTTTCAGCCCATATATGACAGTAGGGACCAGGCATTGAATGCAGAGTTGTCGAGCTCCCCATATAGAGTATCCACTTCTTTTTTTCATAAATTGTCATATTAGAGCTGTCAGTTGCGCCACCTTCCTCGTACGCATCTGAATGCAAGTATTGTAACCTCCATCTGCATCAAATTCGACACCAAGATATTTACACCAAGGGGTGTAAGTCACTTCGATGGCCTGGACATATAAACATAATCAGGCAACCTTTTTGCCAGAAAATAGCATCAATAGGGTTTTATCCCAATTGACGGTCAGGCTGTTGGAATAAGCATAAGTCCACAGTGCTGCCGATGATCGCTGTATCCCACCAAATGTGTGGTCTAAGATGACTA
This sequence comes from Ambystoma mexicanum, assembly GCF_040938575.1. Taxonomy (NCBI): domain Eukaryota; kingdom Metazoa; phylum Chordata; class Amphibia; order Caudata; family Ambystomatidae; genus Ambystoma; species Ambystoma mexicanum. The sequence continues at coordinate 751,581,936 of NC_090934.1, read as the reverse complement.
AGTTGTCGGCATAAGCCAGCACTGTACAGTGAGTGGTGCCAATTTTAGGGGTGTAATTCTGAACAATTACATGCGACACTGGGAGATCAGAGACAAAAAGATTGTATAAGAGTGGGCTATGTAGGACATGTGAGGAAAGACATTAAGAGAGGAGTCAAACATGATATAAATATTAAGTGCAGAGAAGGGGCATATGGAAGAGAAGGAGAAAAGCTTGGGTGAGAGGGAAACATGCAATAAGAGAATTTCCCTTTTTAGTTTTGGCTATTAGGTGGCACTGAAAACACTGTCATTAAGCCAAAACTATTGTCATTAAAACAAGACCTTTGATATAAGAGCTTCAAATAGGTGCTTTGAGTGAGGGTCTGCAATGCTATTCAATGGAGATGACATTTGAGGATGGATACATGTTGTTTGACTATGTGTCCACCCATTTAACAGCCATTTCTAAGTCAAATCTATGTGATTTTCCACCCATTCCCACCCATCTCCACCCAAAACCACACCACTTCTGCACTCTTTCCCTGCATTTGTATTCTGTGCTGAATTTGACAGCCATTTTTACTTCCAAATTGGTGGCCGCTATACGTTCATGTATCTAAAAAGTTATTTAACCGTTTTTTGCTTCAAAAAATATATACTAGTGCTTTTAAGTTATGTAATATATTTGTATTTAATTTGTATTAAAAATAAACAGCTTACTGTTATAGCTACGTTTTATTCCAATATGTCTCTCCAAATGGATATGCTGTATTTTAGTGATGTCAGTAGGATGTGCTTGGTTCTGGAGTATGTGTTTGGTTTCCCAAGTCAGCCATTTTCTTTCAGCCAGCATTGGAAGAGAGAGGTTATTTGTTTTGTCTGTTGAACTGATCTGTTTCAGGTATTTGGTTAATTGTGTAGTTAAACTTTTACAAACTTTAGTTATTTATTAATTAAAAAGTGTGCACTGTTATGAATGTGCATAATTGTTAACTTCCTACCTTAACTTGGCAGTTACACCAAGTGAGCCATTGACTAACACATTGCCAGCCGCACAGTGTGATTGGAAAGGACAACTCTTTTTTTGCCACTAACACTGTAAACATTGTTCTATTTATTTGTGCATTTGCCGGATGAGGCTTTTGTGCTGGCCCTGTTGTGATTTAATATATGTTTGCCTCATGGGGCATCCCCTATTTGTTTTGGACAGTAACACAAAGTGAGCCAAGCATCACCTAGTGATTGTAAAGGCTGACTGGTTTTAACCATTTAGTCCCAGCACACGTTTATTGACATTTCACAAAGTTGATTGCGTGTATTTCTTTTCTGTAATATTTCATGCAACCTGCTCCATTGGGAGGGGAACCAAAGCTTGATGGCTTGAACACGGGGAAGGAAGCTGCTTTAAAGGGTTTCCCGGGCCAAATTGATTCCAGTTTGGGTGGCACTTCATCAAAGGAGGTGGTTAAATCATTTTGAGGCTGCACACATCGTTCTTTGAGGGTAAGTGCGAAAATGTGCCATCCCAATTATTGCCTGATGGTTGAAAATGCACCATGACAATTATTGCCTGATGGTTACGTGCCCTGCTGTGATAACTGAATAAGAAAGAGTACAATTGAGTGTAATCATTAACAAGATTAAATAGCAGCTTAAGTAACTCTGCATGTATGACCTAGCAGTCGCAACTTAACTGATCCAAAAAACAATAATGATTTGGAGGGAAATATATGTTTGTTTTTGCGGCAGGACCATGGGCGTAGGATATGGGGGAACAGGGGGTACAAATCCCCCCCGAATTTTAAGTGGGGGGATAGAATGGCATTTACCCCCCCCCCCAAAATAAAAGTGTTTGTTGGGTCGGGTGGTGCACAAACCCAGTGCAGTACACTGCACTTTCTGCAGTTGCAAAGTTCTGCAGGCTGCTGCAGCTGTCACTGCGTGCGTGCAAAAGTAAAAGTTCTTCTGCAGACTGTCTGCAGGCTAAAGGTACATTTATTTGCTCGTAGCTCGCTCATGTGTGCCACGCGCCTGTGCATTTTGAACGTGCCTGGACCACCGGGGAACAAACTGCATGTGCCCCTGTGCAGTGCACTGCTGCGCAGCCTCAGCCTGAATTTTTTTAAAGAACGAAGGGAGCAGCCAGGCAGCAACGCATGCTCTTGTTGTGCTGACTGAGAACTTGAAGGCTGGGCCGGCCTCTTCTGACAGCGTTATCGAGAAAGGAGAGAGAGAGACAGAGACTGTATTCCACAGCAATGAGCTACCTAAGGTAAGTCAAGTGTCCTGTTTGTGTTTGAAGTCATGTCGGCAGTCTGGCCCTGCTGGGCAGATGCCAGACACAACATGTGATTTCGGTGTCGGGCCCTGCTAGCAGATACAGTAACGTACTGTACACCCTCAGCATGGACCTGATGATTTGGTTTTTATATAGCGCTTTCATCTAAGCGCTTTACATAGGACATATTTAGATACATTACTATCGTTACCCAATCAAAGTTGGTACTTTATCGATCTCAGCAGGATGTAAGGCTTGTTGGCCTTGCCTTGGACCTGTACCCGCACATCAAAAAGACTGATCCCCGCCGCAGAAGTGTTTAACCCATTGATACAGCTTGCTGTCTTTTTCGCAGTTTTCATTCATGGGGTGATATCTTTTAAACAAGTGCAGGATCCTTATTTGTCCTGACCCAGTTTTTTGGACTGCTTTGTATTACACTGAAACTTTTCTCACAACGGCCAGCAGTTTCCCAGCCTGGCCCTTATACGAAAACACGAACACGTGAAACTGTCTCTATTTTCCACTATGCTTCCCTAGTTTTCCCCATCACAGGGGTTTGCTTTCTGCTGAATTTTACTATTTTCCCCCCTTATACTTCCATAAGAAAATCTGTGACCGCCAACCACGCGGGCACACCTATCCCGGTGTCCTTTGCAAGGGGGTTTTCAATGTTGGCGTTCAATGTTCAAGGGTAAACTCATTTTCATTTGCATTACCATGCATTCTGGAGCCTGTAACTCTTTTACTCCTGGGCAAATAAATTATAATCTATTATCCCATACATTTTCTACACGGTTGGATTGTCGACTAATCCCGCCCTATAGCACGCCCCGATATAACGTTAAAAAAAAAAGCGAGGCAGTGAAGGGTGCCCCGTTCATTGCTTCTGGGCGCTGGGGCTGTCATTGATGCTTGGAATATTACCTTTTAATGATCACCTAGCGAGCATTAAGTGATATTCGTGATGCATATTTGCCCTTACCCATAAAATGCAGCTTGTTACATACGATTTTTTTAGTTGGGGGAAAAAGAAAAGCTGACCAAAGCATGCATGTAACCTGCAGTTTCTATAGATTCACAGGGAAATAATGCTTAAATCCTTATGCTTTGGGGCCAGGGGGGCATAATATGATTAATGCATACTGCCACATTTTATATAGCGCTTCTATATGCCATAAATAGCCCACTTCTAAGTGCTATAAACTGGGGTGTCCTTTTAATGCCATTTTATTGTGTTGCTTTTTGTTTGTTATCATTAACTTAAGGGTGCAGTTGGGGGGCGTGGCTTGGCAGCCATGGAATAGGCTGCTCTTTTCCTGAGTTCCTGCGTCCGACTAGAGATCCGACGACACGCATGCCCTTAAAACCTGGAAAGTACTGGTGAAATTAGATGAATGCAACCCGGAATAGTAGCTGATCCCAGCGAAAGCCGCAGAGAGAAGATCGTGCAACTGTAACAAAAGTTATGGAACGTTGAAGTCCTGACAGCAGCCGCTGGACGCACTCAAAATGGCGGCCGGCCCAGAACAAAGGAGCCTCCAGGAATAACGTTTGTTCTGGATAGAACGAAGCACCAAGGAGAGCTGGCGCTCTAATAACGGCAGGAATCTAGAAACACCCCCAGCTGCGGTGCGGGCCCCTTCATGAAAGTGAACACACTGTTGGAACGAGTATTGCGGCAGAACCCCCAGGAGAAGTGACAAAGAGAGCAAGTGCACCCTTGAAGGGACGCGAAGACGCGCAGGAGTGCAGCTGGAGCTGCTAACCTAGGTTGGCCCAAGCGCGGCGATGGAGGGATCAGCTGGGAAGTACTCAGCCCGCATAAAGCAGACAAGCGCGGGTAGCCGATCTGCGAGCCTGTGGCACCCTGTGGTTAGTCTGCAGGGGAATTGAAATGACGTACTCGGCAGACCGCCTGATAACAAAATGAAAAAGAACGTGTACCGCTGTGCTGGGGGCTAATGGACATCGCGCAGGGCCGCCAGTAACAAAGTAGCAGAGAAGGCAGCATGCTGGTACGCCAACGCTACATTGCTGCAGAGGACAACGCTCCCCCTTCTGAGCACAACAGCGCACCCGGCATAGAAGATAACAGTGTATTGGAAAGCACCAGGATAAATGAAGTGGATGCATGGCCCTGGGGCGCCGAGTTAAGTGTGCGGCAGGAGGCGGGCGCAACATTATTGAAGCACATACTGACAATCTAACTGTGTTATAGAGGGCCAAATACACAGAGGCACCCCCCCATAAACAAGCACAGGGGAGATCCAGCAGGCAGACAACACCGAAAAGCATGCCCCTGGAGGAGGAAGTAAGGACTGCCACACAGTCTGGGTTGGTGCTGCATGACATATGAGACCCCGCCTGCAGCACACTGACCAGACTTATGAGAGGCAACAGCAGCAAAGTCACCATATGGGATTGGGGGAAGAATATATACCTGCAACAGACAAATGTGCCCTGGATTGAAACACGGATGGTGTGACGACGCATTGCTTGGGGGCGTAGGATCTGAAGAAGGTCTACAGTGCATTATACAGGGTGACATATGGCGTTCGTGGTGTGCACAAAAACTGCCTCGTGAGGGCAAGAGGAAGATTGCACCACTATAAAAGTGCTGCGCTAGAGCACACATTGATCCCATAAATAAGACCCTAAGGAAGCAAGAGCTGCAAACCCCCCATGCGGCGGACAGGAACATTGCGCAAGCAAATATAAAGCGGGCAGCGCCACAGAGGGCCTGCAACCACAGACAAGAAGCTGAGAAGGGGCAAAGTCCTGCACGTTGCTGGAGACACGGATCACAACAGAGTGGAAGATGACTGCAAAAGGAGGCAAGATCAAGAGCAAGCAGCCCACAATGGACATTTTTGCCAAGTCGCAGCAAACCCCCACCACCCCAGCACAAGGTACGGCAGTTGCACCCGTAGATGCGGCCTCACCGCGAGAGGACCATCTGATCCTAATGGCCATAACGGAACTGAAAACCTTGTGGGGAATAGTGATGGCAGACCTAAGAACCGCACTAGAAACCAAAATCGATGCAGTGGGGATAAAGATCAATCTGCTGAGCAAGATGTGAGGGCGCTTGCGGAAAGAACAAGCGGCCTAGAGAGCGCGGTGAAAACTAATACGGACACCAGTACGAATAATGCCAAAGAAGTACACATACTGAAGCAACAGGTGGCCAACTTGGAAAACCGAGCGGAGGAGGCCGAGGGAAGAGCGAGACGCAATAACATACACGTGGTCGGCCTGCCGGAAGGAGAGGAAGGCCAAGACCCCACGAACTAGTTGGAGAACATGATTATAAAAGAAATAGGAGCCAGCAAGCTCTCCCAAGGGTCCGCAATTGAACGCGCGCACAGGGCCCTGATGAGGAAACCGCAACCCGGCACCCCCCCGAGCAATTATAGCGAAGATCCTGAATTAGAGGGACAGAGAAAAGATCTTGGAGTTATTTCAGAAAGGAGGGACAATAACAAGGGCATCTGCAACCATCACTGCATACCCTGATTATACCATGCTGGTGCAGAGACAGTGCTATAGCTATGTGGCGATCAAGAGGAGACTGCACACAGCCGGATTCAAATACACACTCTTGTATCCCGCAAAGCTCATAATTTTACACAAAGGCAGAGCACACTTTTTTGATACCCCGGAGGACGTGGCGAAATGGTTGGACGCACATGGCTGTCCAGAAGGAGATGAGGAACAAGGCCATGAGGAACACGATAAGTGATTAACAAACCATGCAGGATAAGAGGTGGGAGGGGTATGGGGGCAGAGACTGCAGGACAGATTATAGTGGGGCGGCTAGGAAAGATAGTAAGGGGAAACTGTAACACAGGACATTTGAATACGTTGGACTGGAATATAAATTGTAAAAAGCAAAATGGGCAGCGTTAAGCGTGTTTAGATTGATGAACAAAATAGGAGTTACAGGATGGAGATAACCTACCCCCAGGAGTTAGAATAGTAGTGTCGCCACTAGGGCGAAATCTCCCTGCTGAGCCGTGAGTACGGCAATTGCTGGAAAAGGGCTAGATGCGGTGGTGCCTGAGATCCAGGGATGGAGCTGGGCAACAGTTGGGGACGGGTAAATTGGGGAAGGGGGGGAGCGGGGAGGGGAGGGTGTGGGAGAAGGGGAGTGGGTGGGGAGGGAGGAGTGTTGGGTGATGGGAAGAGTGTTGGGGTTGGGAAGGGAGGAGGGAGGGAGGGCGGTTGGTGGAGTAGTCACTTAGAATGTTAGAGGGCTCAATAGTTATTTAAAAAGGAATAAGGTAATGATTTATCTGCGTAGGCAGAAGATAGACGTAGCATTGATACAAGAAGCTCAGCTCACACAAGAGAAGCTGGAGGTGGTCTGAAAGAAGTGGAGGGGGACGGTTGTAGGTGCAACATATTCGGCCTATGCTAGAGGGGTGATTACCTGGATCGCACCGCATGTCCCGTTTCAGCTGTTGCACTCCACAGTTGAAGCAGATGGGAGGATGGCCATAGTAAGAGGGCTGGTGGAAAACAAGGAAATATGCATTATAAACACATATGCCCCGAATCAGGACACAGTGTCATACTTTAGGACCCTATATAATAAACTCAGCACGTGCCTAGGGGGGGGCGGTGATTTGGGAAGGAGATTTCAACTGCGTACTAAACCTGGAAATAGACAGATCAGATGGCAAAATAGACAGGCCCACCCCAGCCGCTAAGACACTGCAGTCGCTGTTAACCGATTTTGGGTTTGAGGATGCATGGAGGTCGCACCACTGGCAGGATAGACAATATTCACACTATTCAGCTCCACAACATTTGCACACCAGGTTGGAATACGTGTTAGTTACAGAGGAATTTATGACAGAAGTAGCGCAGACATAATATAAAGCGAGGGTGCTCTCAGACCACTCCCCGCTGTGGCAATACCGACACCCGAGAGCAAAGATACCGACATGGCGCCTCAGAGCAGAGGCATTGAAAGATAAAATTTTTAGGGAGGACATGAGAGAGGAAATAATAAGCTATTTTGAGAGTAACACGGGCAGTTTTGAGACAGCAGGCATGCTCTGGGAGGCCTTTAAAGTGATAGTGAGGGGGAAAGCCATAGCTAAGTCCAAGGGACTACAAGGAGGGATTCTAGTCAAACTACAAACAGCAGAAACAGAGCTAGAAATAGCGTTGAGAAGGGGAGGTAATACCAAGGAAGACATGAAGCAATTCTCAAGCTGCAACAGAAATGCGCGGGACATTGAGAGAGATTGTGCAATCTCAACTATATAAAATACATAGAGGGACAGCATGCAGGAGGGGACAAACCAGGAAGAGCCCTGGCATGGCTATACAAGAACGCGACCCCTAGACCTTCGATTAGAAAGATAACGAGGGACGATGGGCGCAAAGTTGACACCCAAGAAGGAGTTAATCAGGAATTTGCAGACTATTATAGACTCCTGTATGGAGATGAAGCAGAAAGTGATTACAGGGAAATAGGAGAAAAACTGGAGGACATTGGATTGCCGCAGATTAGCGCAGAAGAGCGAGAGGAGCTGGATGCTCCAATCACCCTAGAGGAACTGGAAAGAGGTAGTGACACAACTACCCACTAGCAAGACCCTGGGGGCCGACAGACTCCCCAGTGAATTTTATAAAATCTACAAGAATGAGGTGCTCCCCCCGCTTTTAGAAATGCTAAACAAGGCATACGAAGTGGGAAGACTACCAGAGTCCCTAAGAGAAGCGATTATAAGACCACTTCCCAAACCAAACAAGCCTGCATATGATTGTGGCTCATATAGACCCCTGTCAATGTTGAATCAGGACAGTAAAATACTAACAGCAGTCCTGGCAAACAGAATGAGAAGGGTCATTGGAAAATTAATACACCCTGACCAGACTAGCTATGTCCCAAATAGGAACATAACCAACAATCTCAGACGTCTCCACCGAGTCATTGAACACGCAAACGGGGATGCGAGTGAAATGCCGGTAGTATCACTGGACGCAATAAAGGCCTTTGACTCTGTCAAGTGGCCGTGGCTGATTGCGGCCCTTACTAACTATGGAATAGGACCTGGATATCTCAAATGGGCCAAATTATTATATAGCGCGCCGCTAGCTAGGGTTAAAACAGGAGCAGTAATATCAGAGAGGTGGAAACTCAGTAGAGGCACTAGGCAAGGATGCCCGTGGTCCCCTATGTTGTAAATTTTGGCCCTGGAGCCACTGGCGATATACCTAAGGCAGCAGTATGATACAATAGGCATCACCTTAAAAGGGGAACCGCATTTAATTTCTTTGTACACAGATGATATGTTGTTGTACCTACGGAAGAAAACCTCCAGTATGTCCTGGAAGTGATGGAGCGATTTGCAAGGCTTTCATGAATAGCTGTGAACCCAAAAAAATCTTGTATATTTCCACTGGGTAGATATAAAGGAATCCCATTAGAGCAGTTACCAGTTTTGCAGATATCATGGGGGTCAGCACGTTCCGATATCTTGGGATAGACATATATCACACGGTGAAATCAGAGCATCAATACAATACTGAGAGAGCTATTAAGAACATTGAAAATAGTATGAAGTTCTGGGTGAAGCTCCCCTTAGCGATGATGGGAAGAGGGGCAATACTTAAAATGATGGTCCTGCCAAGACTATTGCACTATTTTGTGAATATCCTATATTTGATATCTAGCCGATTTTTCGCCAGGATAAATAGCATATGCAGGGAATTCCTCTGGCATGGGAAAAGGAACAGGGTGGCCCTTTGGAAGCTACAAAACCCACATGAGAAAGGGGGTATAAAACTGCCAAACTACAAAATTTACTACATAGCAAGTCAGCTGCAATATGTAGCTAAATGGCTCTCTGAAGAACAAACCTCAGAATACAGGCTGTTCCGATTGGACTGTGCTCCATTCTTCCTAAAAGAAATGATGTGGTTGCCCAGAGCGGATATGGAAGGACGTCCAAAAATGATGATACTTGGGTGGGAGATATGGCGTAGAGCCTGCCAGATAATGGAGAAACCATCCCTGTGTTCCCCACAAGTGCCATTAGTCGTGCTGACGGGAAAAGAAACGCAACTAAGACTGATGATCAGGAAACACTGGGAACCGTTGGGGATAGCGACAATGGGCGACATGTGGCAAGAGGGGAGAATAAAATATTTTGAGGGTCTGGTGGAGGAAACAGGGTCACAACTGACTTGGAGAGACCAGAGGTAATTTTTAACGACCACTTGTGACCAGCCCTCTATCAAAAGTTTTGTTTCACAATACACTATGTTCACCGGGTCGCTTGCTTCCCCAAATCCTTTCGTGGTTATTTCTTTTTACATATATGATTAATAGTTGATGAATTCTCATGTACTACACCAATTTATATCAAAAATAGTTATTTTTTTAATAGCATTTCATCAATTACATTTTTTTACTTTATCACATCTACAAATATAGAAAAATATTTTTTGCAAACTGTCAAGTACTTTTTAGACAACAAACAATTTTTCAATAAATCTCAATTAAGTTATGCACATTCAATATCCTGTAGTATTCAATTATTAAACATTTTAGAAAGATGATAATATCATCAGGATCTGTAGTTTAATCACCTCTTTCATAGAGGAGTAAATCTCAGTCCATAAAACTTTTACTTTGTACTCATTCACACATGCTCACTTTCATACTGCATTCATACCGTACCCGACATGTTTCATTCCTTTCACACTTTCACGCTATTCACAAGGAAATTCTTCAGGGGTAAAAAATTCTACCACATTCTATTGACATGTACAATTATGTTTGTCTTCTTGTTGGTGATTTCTCTGGGATCAACTGTCAATGAGGTCCCTTTCGTCTTTTCTTAAAGTCCAACCATCAGGCGGATAGCTATGGGAGGCAAGTGTGGGATCGTCGAATATTAATGCTCGAGCATATCCAGGTTGACATTTTTAATACGTACAACATTCTGCATTTAGTAGCGGCAAAAAGGAGAAGTTGTTACTATTAACTCTTTCTCCACATCTATTCTGACATCATCTGTCTATCTTGCTGAGTGCAGGGTTCACATGAGTAATCGCTAACTGATAAATCCTATATCCTCCTTCATAAGGTCAATCAATTGACATTGTCTAAACTTATGGCTTGCTCCATGCAAATAATCAATTGTAATTACTTTTTACCCTCAAATTCTGTGTCCACTTTGCCAGAAAAGTCTGATGTCTCGAAGGGAATGTTCAACGGCTTCTACCTCTGAGTAGGACCAATTAAATCTGCCCCTACTCAGGAAAATTTGATTGTTAACAATCTGATATTTTACCCATTTTCATCTGTGGTTACTGTCACATGGATCGAATTGTTACCATACTTATCATACTGACCTAGTGATTGTGTACATCCGGTCACTGGTCTTGATAATGATTAGCTGTTCCCGCAGTGCATATTATTGCTTGCAGGACCGGATCAAGTATTTCAACATTGCTCGTGATTGAGGTCATCCACATGTGTTTTTCTAAAATGGAAAAACACAACGGGCACGATACTTTAATTTTTTAATTTTTAAGTATTCGAGTCATTTAGTACAATTTAGCTTGCTCTATTCATTGGTCCACTCTTACCGTTGTATTCTCTTTTTTCGTCTTGCTCTTTCCAGAGCTCGAGATTTGGATCCTCTTTAGTACATCCACTGTTTGCCCCGCCGATGGCGTCTCTTTCTCTCTTCGTTTTTCAACTACTTTCCTTTATGTTGTCCATCATCTCTTTTTATTATGTAAGACCTGCCATGTGACCTCGTTGTCACGTGATTCTAAGGCGCAACGTCGTTAACTCCCTTTTGTATTTATTCCCCAATTGTCATATCCTGCCTTCGGCCCCCAGTAGGCCTACTTGATGACTCTGCCACTCGACCAGTTCTGCATGATACGACCCCGCGGAACACCGCGCGGACAGACACCTGAGTCTGTCGTGATCTCCTCACAGGTTTCTCATGCTTATGTGTTAATCCAAATTTTATTTGTCCACATAGTTTATAGATTTTAGTAAATTATTAGTCTAAAACTAAACCATCCATTTCTACGTTGTTTTTGGATACAAATTAACGTATCCATAATGGAATTATTATACCTAACTAGTTTCAGCCATTTTTTTCGAGGTCATCAACATAATGTTGTTTAATCAGTTATACCTCGAACTACTTGCCTGATCCTATGTCTTCGTCTGGGAACGAGTGGGTTGTCATTCTGTTTTCTCATTCAAGCCTAATTCTGTACTTTTAGTTAGAAAAATCAGTTCTTTTTCTTTTTGGGCTAACTTCCTTCTGTCAAGATTTATGTCATTCGTTGGCCTCACTAGATAAACAATTGACCATTTCAAATCTTCCGGTTTGTGTATCATCTCTATAAAATGTCCGACTAGAGGGGCAGAATGCACTTTATTTTTTATGCAGCTTTTGTGTTCTGTGATACAGATTTTGATTTTTCTTTCCGTCTTCCCTATATATAGCTTTTTACAGGGGCACCAGATCACATAGACAACGAAACAGGAATTGCAATTTGTCAGAACTTTTTGTTTCCATGGGCTTTTAAGACCTAAGTCTATTTCCATGGTTATTTTAGTTTGTTGACAACAAGCACAGGATCCACACGGATAGTGTCCCTCTGGTGCTCGCATCCCCCATGTTTCTGTTAGAGTTGGTTGTGGTTTACTCTGTTTAGTGATGTCATTTCGCATGATCTGATCTTTTATTGTCCTGCTCTTTCGAAATGCCATCAGTGGTCTTTGTAATGGTACTTTCCCTTTTTCCAGGATACCCCAATTACGATGGATAATTTTTTGAATTCTATTAGAGAGATTGCTGTAGGTGTTAACAAACACTAGGTTTTCTTTATTTTTCTCTCTAGAATTTTGTTCGAGAATTGCCTCCCTGTTAATGTTATCTGCTCGCTTCATGGCCATTCTTGTCAGCTTTTTCGGGTAACCTCTTTTATGTAAATTAGTTCTCAGTTCCTGAGCTCCCTCTCTATAGTCTGCATTGTTAGTGCTGTTCTTTTTTAGCCGTAGAAACTGACCGAACGGTAGGTTATCGCGTGTGTGGATTGGGTGAAAACTTGTATAATGTAACAAGGCATTGCGATCAGTAGATTTTTTATAAGGTTTTACATAAAGTTCTCCCTTCTGTGGGTCCACTTTGATAGTGACATCGAGATAATTGATCTCTACCTTACTTGAGTTTACAGTGAACTTTAGGTGTTGGTTTTGTAAGTTAATCCAATCGAAAAACATACTTGCAACATTTTCTTCTCCTCTCCAGATGATCAGTACATCATCTATATACCTTTTCCATAACAATATGTTCTTTTTATATGGATTGGTAACAGGGTTACACACAGGGCAGTATATCACCTACCATAGCATGGTGCGGCGCATTAGAGAGACATGGTCCGAATTAGTATTAGAAGATGAACCGGATGCCACCATAGATATAATGTATGACATAGCGGAATGGGGACATGAGATATCCAGAATATATGAGTTGATGATGTCTAAAGTGGGGAAGGAAGTGGTATAACTGAGACAGGATTGGGAAGAGGAAGTAGGTGCCCCAATGGGTGATGGGATGTGGGAATGAGCCCAAGGGTACCTCAAGAAAGTGTCAAGAAATGCAAGATTACAACAGATACAACTATATGTAACCCACAGGGCGTATATGACACCTCAGAGGAGAGCCAAGTTTAAAAATGTAGGACGACAATCATGCTCCAAATGTGACGAGGAAAACGCCGGAATGGTACACATGCTCGGGTCATGTGCAGTAATAGAGAGATTTCGGGGAGAAATAACACATAGGCTGGAAGAAAAAGGGATTAAAATAGTGGTGGATACAGTGTGGGCTTGCTTGATAGGAGGGTTTTCTAGACCGCGTAAACTTAAGGATGTGAGTAAACTGAAAGACCTGGCGTATGTACTTGCAAAGAGAAGAATTGCTATGGGGTGGAAGGCATGCTATACACCAAGAATAGAAGCATGGTGGAAAGATCTACAGAAATGGGTGGAGGCTGAGACTGTAGTATGGCTGGAAGCAAGCAGTGTTGGGGGGAGGAGGAGGCGGAAACCTTGTTAGCCTGGAAACAACCAATAGCTGAACTGTTTGGGCCCGCGCAAGGCGGGTCAAGTGACTGTGATCCAAAAGGAAACATCGTAAAGGAATCCCCACCGCAAGATATAGAAGTAGAACATGAGGGAGAGTAGGCTCGGAAGGGTGGGAGGGAACGGGTGAAGCAGTAGATGTAGACAATAGGATGTATATACGAATGTCATTATACGCAATGCAAGTTTGGTTGGTGTTGTTTGTTGTAATAAAATCAATAAAAATTGTTTAAAAAAAAACTTAAGGGTGCAGTTTGTACGTGGATAGCATCGCGCTGTGCCACACTCTGACCACTTCCCCAAAACACTATTAATTACACGTCAATGGTGGGGCCACTCAGCACGTGACCGGGATCCAAACCTGTGATACTCTACAGTTGTTAGCTTTGGGGCCAACGCGTTTCTCCAGGGCTATTTTCCCCAGCTTATCTCTAGCGACTAAACTACTCCTTGCATGCCCCTTTACTGGTGCTATCTCTGTAAATGAAACATGCGTGTTAATGTTAACGGGACCCTTCGTTCCTTTGACACTTGCTGTGACGCTTGCGACAACCGAGCTGTGCGTTTTCATGCGCCTCTGCTGCCTGTGCCCTTGACGCGGCTTACCCAAAGGACCGGTTGTCCGCCTTCTTTAATCTGCTGACTAGAATGTTGGCCGGACTACTATCCTTTCCACTTCTCCATGTGCTCTTTGTAATGCTGAAAACGATCCTACTGCGACTGTTGCCTCGATTTGCTTCGGCGCTCAGTTTGAGAAATTGCAACATTTCCCAGTGTTCACTTCAAACTTCCAACTTGCCGTATTTCGATTCCGCGGTCCATGGTACCCAAATCAATCGGAAGTGCGTGAGGAAAGGAAAAAGGAGCCTGCCTGTAGTTGTGGGGTCCACCGTTCACGCCAAGCTGGCAAGGAAAGTCAGCTGGTCGTTCCGGGCTCTGTACACAGGGCCCATGTGCCCTGACCTGGTTAAACTCTTGTCCCTCTGTGCAGGCGTAGCGCCTCCTGGCCTGAGCCTGCTTGCATTCATTTAGGATCCCCTTGCTGGCTCCCAGTAGGTCGGCCAGGTGTGATTTTGATCAGGCTCTTGGCAGACCGGTCTTGGAAGCAAAGGGGGGTTGGGGCAGAAAGATAAATGTGAAATGGCAGTGGCACTCAAAAGAGAAGCGAATGAAGGGCTTGGGAGATAGGAGACAGGAATGAGATAGTAGAAGAAGGGCACCTTTGTGTGAGGGAGAGAAACAGCAGGAAAGCGAAGGGGATGAGAAGGGGATGAGAAGGGGAAGACAGGAGGAGGATATTCTTTTTTTATTTTTTATTTCTGTTTGGTGTGAAGAAGAAAAACTTTACAAAATGAATAATATTTAAGAGAGATAAAACAAAATGTACAACTACTTCATTAAAAAGAATTACAGGGATTAATAACAATTATTTTCCTATAGGGAAACTGGAGCGATCCCTTTCCATTTCTTCTGACATATATGTTACAATTCATTGATAAGACTCAAATATAATTGATATCCCATTACAAAAGAATAACTTTAAACACCTGTTCTTCTTCCTAAACCAATGTCAACCATTTCCCCTTCTGCACCTGGTTCAATGAACCGGAAACCATGAAGGAGGGAACGGCTTTCAAATGACAATATTGCATCTTTTCAGAACTTGAACAACGGTAAAAGTTAAGGCTATTTCATAACCAGAGATCATTCTATCCCAGAAAGATTTTGAGATCAACCCCTCTTCATTATCCACAAATCTCCTAAATAGGACCGATCTCACACACCAGGTTCCCTCACATTCAATTAAGAGATGTCTTAACGTTTGGTTTGAGGGAATATCACATATTGTACAGAGTTTGCGTGCTTCATCCCCTTGATTTCTCCTGGCCCTGACTTCCCCTGTGTGTGTTATATTCAATCTTATTCCGAGAAAGTTGCTTCTAACTTGTCTGTCTGAGAACTTCACCAGGTATCATTAAATGAATAGAGAAAGAAAGAAGGAAAGAAAGAGATAAAGAGAGAGAACGACAGAGGGAGAGGGAGAGGGTGAGAAAGAAAGAGGAGAAAGAGAGACAGAGAGAGGAAGGGGCAGTTTGAAGATGGAGAGGTCTTTAAAGAGAAAACTCACTTGGAGAAGAGGCGGGAGGGGGCTAAACCCAATGTCCATATCCTAGTTCCTTTTCTCACTGCTTTTCTTTTTCTTAATTTTCTTCTGTTTTCTTTTCTTCTTTTCTCTTGTTTTATACTGTGATGATATATGTAATTTAATACGTATTGCTATTTTAATTTTGTGAAAAATCGAGTTCTTTAACTAAAACACAATAAATAAATAAAAAAGCAAAGTCTCCAAGGTGTCCCCTTGCTCCCCCCCAGGTTTTATGTGTCTCATACGCCCCAGGGCAGGACAGAATATTTAATAATGCAGAGCTCTCCAATAGCATGTAACTACAAATGTTCCTGGTTTATGGATGTACAGAGGCAACGACTGCTGGATCACACATTTGTGTATGTTCGGATACCCATGTGGGTGTTGAATTCATGTATTGGTTTGGTTAAAGGGGGTGGGGTTCTCAGTTAGAAAGGTGTGCATGAAGACACAAACTCACCGGATTGCAAAAATAAATGTCTTTCCTTGCTGGTGCTCATGCATTAGCAAATGGTGGCCGCATAGTAAAGTTATAAAAAAAATGTTTTATTGTGCATTTGCTTATACATCAAGAAATTGCGTTCAAAGCGCCCACAGGGCAAGGGGAGTGAACAAGGGAACAAAAGGCAAATAAAATAACAATGTTGAACAAAGACAGAGGCGGTTCTACTAGGCCTTGTGAATATTCAGAACGTGCAACTGCAGTGAGAGAGAAGGAACAAGGGAGGAGGGGGGTAAGTGCTAGAGCTTCGTCAGAGGGGAGAAGTGCCTGAGAGTCAGTTGTAAGGCATCAGGTAAGTGCCTGGCAGAGACCACTTGGTAAAGAGTGGTCACCTGCCAATACAATAAGTGCAGGCCTGTGCGACAACACAGGCCAGTGGGTGCCCAAAGGCAAGTGCAGGGGGAGGGCGGAGGCTGATGGTGATTGGATGGAAGGCCATTACCCAGAAGGACACATAAGGGCCCAGGGCACCAATCTCAGCGACTGTGGGGTTTATCAGAAAACACAAAAGGTAGAGGGGAAAGGAGGAGGAGAAGAATAAACTCTTGAGGAGCTTGCCGAAATGGAGAAGATCCTGCTCAAGAGGGAGAGGAAGGGGAGGCAGTTCCAGAGGAGGGAGCCAGCAGAGGAAAGAGATAGTCCACCAGCTAGGTGCTTAGACAAGCGCTTCACATACAGAGAGTTGGAGCCGTAAGATCGTAGAGATCTGTAAGGAGAGTATTTGGTGAGAGCAAGTTGTAGATAGCGTGGTCCCCGGCCCCAGACAGCCTTATGGATGATGGAGAAGGATTTGAATTTGATCCTTGCAGCAACCAGGAACCAGTGGAGAGATTTTAGGTCCTAGGTACAGCATCATGATGTCTTAGTTACAGAGGTTGTCTTTAGCAATTCGAGTATTTTCTCAGGTCCTCACTGCAGCTGAATTTTAAAAAAAGGTCTACAGGGCAGGAAGGCTGCTAAGAGTAGTATCCCAGGGAGTGCACTCACACTTGCAGGAAGAAGAAAAATATATAATGTTTGCAATAGCGCTTCATGCTGCATTTCTCAATTTTGTATTTGCGCTAATGGTGATATTAACAAAAGGAATAAGAAAACTGCATGCACTGAAGGAAGTGTGTTCAAGGTCATCACGTTTTGGGATTAAGTTACCTGATTTTAAAGATCTTGCCAGTTAGTGGAAATAAAAAGATGGTACACAGAAAAGGACAGTTGTATACTAAAGCGAAAAGATTTACTAGCCTCTTTGTTAAAATCAATGACTAACTTTACACCCAGTTTACTAAGGTGAAACGTCCAGGTGATTTGGCAATAACTTAATTTATGCTGCCACATCTATAAATCTTCACCCAGTCATGGCATGAAAGGAACGTCCAGTTGAATAGTGTGAAAGATTGAAAATGCAGCCCGTCTGGTGCTGTGATGGCAGCACTGGGGTTGAAAACAGCAAGGGCCTGAATTAAAAAAACAGAAAGGAGGCAACAAACTGATTCACAGTTTGTGCTATGGCGGGCAAGAATTAAGTGCAATTAGGAGGGTATAATTGCACAACTGGGCTTTTCCATCGAAGCTGCCATTTGTGTATCACCATATCTCTTAGCAAAAAGTAAAACTGAGATGGCAAGATAGAAAAACACTTCTATGTGATCAGTCCACTTGCCCCTGCCTCTTCAAATGCACCCACAAATAGAAATAGAACTTGATTGGGTACGACTTCAGTGAGATGCCTATTTGGTCTCTCACCACCCAATGTGACAGGGACCCCCACCTTTACTCTGTCATACCTCCCCCTTCTTTGAGCTGTTATTCCGCCCACCCCTTCTTTCTGCTGGTATTCCCACTTTGAACTGTCATACTTGGCCCCGACTATTGTACAATGCTCCTGTGTACTGTTGCTGGCCTTATTTTCATCGATGTGTATTTTCCTTATTCCGGCTCCCACCACCCCCATAGTGCACCTGTCACCCTCCAGTTTTGCCCTTCATTTCCTCAGCCGCTGTGATTTGTTACTCCCTATGCTGTCTTTCCTGATTGCTTTCTTCCATGCTAAATGTAAAATGCAAAAAACTCGAAACGCCAAAACGATTTGCTTTACCAATGCTTGTTAAAGGATGCATGTAAAGAGAACGAATGGGCATCCAAAGTGGGATAGAAAAAAATGAATGAATGGAGAAAATTATTTTGATTGTGTTACTGCTGCCGAATTTAAAAATACCTGCTGGAAACGACTTGTGTTGATTTTTGTTGTCGCATTAGGCATTACTTGATTGCTTGATTGCTGGGACAAACTCTGCAGACTTCAAGACATTATTTTGGTCAGCACACTTGGAACTACAATTCCCAGCAGCACTTAAGTCTCTGAAAAAGAAACTTTAGGCGCTTCAGCGCCAGAGCTTCTGGGACGAAGCCAGTGTACGCCGGTCCACGGCGTCCTACGGCGAACGGCAGAAAACTCTGCCAAAAATTCTCTTCAAACAAGCCTGAAAAGATTACGCAGGTATGGGGTTCCTAGAACTAAGCCAACTACTTTCCCATGCAATAACCCTACAGAAGGAAGAGTTAGTACAAACCTACATAAACTCTAGATTGGATTCCCCTCAAACTCCCTCATTAGGAAATGATTGTACTGCACGAACTCCAGATCCAAGCAGGAAATCCCCAAATGAAACATGCACAATAAAAGAAACAAAACCAATTCAAATTAAAATTGCATTACTCAATACGAGATCCCTAAACAAACATGCACACGAAATACACAATTACATTATCAATGATAATCTGGACATCCTATGTCTCACTGAGACTTGGTTACAGGAAGCAATGTGCCCCACTATCGACATTGCTGTGCCAAGCAATTATACCATCTTCTTTAAAAATAGAGAGACTGGGAAAGGTGGAGGAGTAGCAATAATTGCTAAACAAGATCTTAAGCTATTCGCCTCCCCTATACAATGCACTGGATGCAAGGTTTTACACCTCAAAATGACTCATACCCATAATGACTGTATCAAATTGATAGTCATTTATAGGCCCCCGTCATTGACCTCTGACTTTAATGACGAACTGACCAACATTTTTAGGAATCTGAAAGCATTAAACACAGGAACAATACTCCTTGGAGACATCAACAGATGGAGGGGCAATGTCAAAGATCCCGAAGCCATAAGCCTAGAGTAAGACTTATTACATTGCTTTTTCACAGTAATAAATAAAGACCCAACTGCTGTCACAGGCAATCAGCTAGATTGGATAATCAAAAATAATGCTGACATAACAGTTTTAGAAACATACCCATGTATCTGGTCAGATGAAGCCAAATTAACTCTAAAACAAAAAAAACGGAGAAACTAAACAACTCCCCGAAAATGGTTCTAGACAGAAATCTGTCGGAAGGTATTAACCAAATGATGCTCAAAACCAAAGATGATGACTCATGTGAAGAAATTGTATCAATATACAACAAACACATAAGTGAACTACTAAATTTGAATGCCCCTTTGAAAAATAAACAAGTCCGGCCCAATATAAATCATCTAAAATTATTCAATACTGAAGCCATTGAATTAAAAAAGGAGAAACGAAAACTAGAAAGGAAATGGTTAAAGGCCCCACAGAAAACAATAAAATCAACTGGAAGAATGTGGACATTAGATACAGGACTGAACTTTCTGAACTTAAAAAAACCCACTATAACGAACAAATCGTTACTTCATCAAACACCACTGGACAACTCTTCCAGATTCTCAAAGCCATAGAAAACCAACAGCTCTCTCCCCGCAATTTCAACCTAAAGAAAAATATTGTGAAACAGTTCAAATAGCTTTTCACAACAAAATCATTAAGGCAAGAGAAACTATCATAAACTGCAAGACAATCAATCTTTCCATCCCAGACCAAACACAAGAAAATAAGATTGATTCACAAAGTCCCAAATTTCAATTCAAACCTATAACATTGGAAGACATGGAAAAAACTCTCTCAAGTATTAGATGTACATCTTGCACTGAAAATGTGCTGCGACTGAAATGAATACTTGATAATACTGAAATCTTCACCCCATTCTTCAAAAGAATGGTAAATGCTTAATTCAGGGAGCGTATTGTCCCCGCTATAATCAAAACAGTAACTGTAACACCTTTGCCAAAGAAACCTGAACTCGACCAACAAGACCCCGCAAACCTGAGACCAATTACTAACTGTAATTTCTTACTAAATATATTAGATAAGATTTCCACCGAACAACTCAAGGAATTTTTGAACAATAACAATCTGCTCCACCCACAAAAATCGGGTTTCAGGACAGCCCATAGTACAGAATCCGCGCTACTAGACCCGCAGACAGAAATGCTGAGTATCCTTGACAAAGGCAAGACAGGCTTGCTAATCTTATTAGACGTCTGGCAGCCTTCGATCTGCTTGATCATCAGAGGCTCCGAGAGGCCTTGGACCGATCTAGGAACTGCGCACAAGAGGCCATAGACTGGATGTCATCCTTTTTGCAGGATAGGCAATCTAAGATCATCTGGGGCAAATATTCCTTGCAAACCAAACCAGTAGACTGTGGAGTACCACAAGGCGCTAGTTTCTCCCCTCTACTGTTCAACCTATACATGCGTTGCCTATGCACACTGCTGACCCAACTCGGTATATTTTTTACTAACTTTGCCGATGTTTGAGCTAAGTGGGGACTACGAACAGGACAGCGAAAAACTTTCAACAATATACAACACCATTGAATGCTGGATGAAGGCAAATTGGATGTGCCTTAATGCCACTAAAACCGAGCTAATGATCTTCGGATCATCCTGCGCCAGGAAAAAGCCATCATATACCTCGTTCAATATAAAAAAACACCAATCAAAATATCAGAAAAAGTGAAAACGCTAGGCATATACCTACAGGCATCCTTGGGAGCTCACATAGCCTACCTCAAAAGGAACTGTCAATACCACCAGAAATTACTAAAAAAAATTAGACCTAAATCAGCAAAATAGCACAACCATAGCCAGAGCCACAATTCTCTCCCGATTAGACTACGGTAACTCCCTCTTACTGGGCGCTAGCAGCAGATGCTTAAAACAATGCCAAGTGATCCAGAATAACGCCATAAGAAGCATCACCGGCAAATCTAAAAGAAAGCATATTACAAATGACAGAAAAGATCTACATTGGCTAGCTATTGATGAACGCATCCTTTTAAAAACCATTACTCTGGTACATCGATGCTTATTCAGTAAAGCCCTGATATACCTAAAAAAACAATTAAAGTGGCATGAACCAAGCCGCAACCTAAGATCAACCAACAAACGCCTCCTCCAAGTGATGCCAGCTAAAAAAGCAAAGGGACTAGGTAGGGCGTTCACGACCAAAGCAGTCCTAAAATGGAATGGCTTGCCCTCCACATTGAGATTGGAGACTAACTACCTATGCTTCAGGAAAAAACTTAAGACACTCCTGTTCAAATAAGATACCACCACTTAAATACAGTAGGAACTCCATCACATTCACCACACACTGACATTCTATGTGTGGCTCTCGCCACTGTCTCGTTGCTCTAAACCTCGTGTCTGTCTACATGTAATGCGCTCCGATGCCCGCGGGCTGCAGCGCTATATAAATAAATTAATAAATAAAAAATAAATGAAGGTTAAGAGAAAATTATCTTAGTAGTGGTGAGCAGATTTTAAGAAATTTGTGACGGACAAAATGATATCTTCATATGTTGGGTGGACAAAATAACATTTGCTGCATGTGGGTTTTTCAGGCCTAGTTTTCTATACCAATCCCATCAATGTAATTCCTGTGTGATTTGTACACAAACTGAGTTGTATATTGTTACATTGAACCTGAGGCCTAAATGAAAATGACAACTACTATGAACTTCCCAAAACAATTAGTTGTATTTAGGTTTTTCTTGTTGGTTTATTTAGACAAGCAACACAATTTTACATCAATCAGCCTACTGTTTTCCGAGTCCATTTGACATTGTATGCAACCAAATGTTTTCCTGTCTTCTGGTCCGACCACTGTTTAATATCGTTCTTAATACAAAGCAGGCTGCCCCCATCCCTCCTTGCTAAGTCGCCATCCTCAAACGCAGCTGGAGCAGCGTGGGTATGAATCAGATGCTGGCTTTGATTAATGCTAAATGCTCAAATACTTCTGTGATGGGTTTATGTTGTCTGTCACAGATACTATGCGATGTTGGAGACCAGGTGGAGCCCTTGAAACTTATCCACTCAACCTTTGTTTTCTGAGGAGTTCAAGGGTGCACAATTAGAACTAAGACAGGCTGAATGCAAATGGCGTTTATCTTATGGCTTAACTGAGAAATTAGTCTTTTGTAAACATTCCAGGAGCTATCATAGTGCTATTCGTCTTGCCAAACAGGGATTCTTTACCCAGAAGGTTGGTCATCTAAGCACATCAATACATAAAACAAACAAACAGACATACTCAACCGGTCACATATATCTCTCATCTCTTACAATCTTTTCTCTAAGACTCATCTCGCCCTCTAAATGAATACTCCTACGGAGTTTAAATCAACCTCTTTAAGTTACTTCTTTAATCGAACTCATCGTCTAACTGCTTCCGCTATGGGATTTTAGGTTAAGATGTTTTCTGTTACGTTCTTTAAAACGTAGGCACAGGGTGTATTCTATTATCGTGGCACTCTCCTCACGATACCTCTTAAATGCTTGGCCTCACACAAGTCAATTTCTATTCAATAGTCAACGCTCTTATTCTAGAGTTATGTTTATCCCACCTCCCTCCGTTACACCTCTTTCCCTTATTATTTCTCTTCACTCATTACCAATACACCGTTTTGGCAGCTTGCTCACTTTTTACTCACCATTCGCATGTTCGTCTTCCGACTCTCGGGATCGTATGCCACTTTTACCACCTCTCCAACTTCCCGTCCGTTCAGCTTCTCGTAGACCGCGGGAGGGGATTCCGTCTGAAACCAGAGGGACCCGTCACACCCTACTTGCAAGATTTTAGCAATTTATACTAAACCACTATCTACGGGGAGATTCACGTCCTGTTAGCTGAATGGCAGAGGTTGGGACTCCAAAGTTTACTTATGTCGATGGATTTTTTAAACCATCCTCTCCAAGTGAACTGAATAACCTCAGACCTTTAAGATGAGTAGCAATTACCCTGGAGGTGGATGGGGGTGCAGATTTTATTCATATATCAATAATCTAAACAACTCAGGTAGTTGGCAAAAAGATAACTGTGTTTTATTGTCAATTATCTAAAACAGGGAGTACAACGAACATCAACTAATTTGCTCGATCCTCTTACTCAACGAGTTTCATAAAAACCAGAGCTTTTATTCCAAAACATGTCATCATTGACGTTGACCTACGTCACTACCAACGTCATCCTACTTGGCAAACTACAAAACCTAATGCCAACTGTGATAAGCTCTTAGCAAACATCTAAGTGTATGATCTATACTAGTATGGGAGAGTGAGTGAAAGTGATAGGTTTCTTAACATCAGGTGGGACAACTAAGCCCTCCCCTCAAAATGACCACTATGAACGTTACTAAATAAACAACGTCCCATTGGCTACACAAACTATAGAACCCTTAATTACATGGTCCCCTACAATTGGTTGGCACTCTAACCTTCGTCAGTACTTTTCCACCTACGTCTAGCAGGTGCTGGTGAGCTTGTCTAACACAGAGCTTCCCACCAATTAACATATCAATCCATCATCACCTGAGTGGTCTGCTGGCAATTAAGTCTTTGAACTCCTCCTTGGAAGTGTTCTTAGCTCTGAAGAATTCAGGGGAGTGAAGGCACGCTCTGCCCTCATGCATAGGTGTGAGCATCTTGCTCGTCCAACTTCATTCTTCCACGTGACTGAAGACCATGATTTTGAGCATCCACTGTCTATAAAATACTATTTTTCAATAGACCTTGACGTCTTCCTTGTTTGTTCATATCTTTTGAACATGAGTTTTGTTCTTTCCCACGATTTGTATCCAATGCTAGTTGACTTCAGCCTGATAAGACATTGGCTTCTTGGCTTGACTTCACAGCTCCTCCAGCATCGCCTTTTCGAGATTCACTTTTAATTCATGTGTTTTCTTACTACGACACACTGAGAAGAGGCCTTTCTTTTTATTCCAGTTCTGCTTATGACATGTAGGGGAAACATCCATCTTTTACTCTTTATCCATATATGTATATATTGGCACATGCCGCAACCTATTTACTATAAAGCTAGCCTCAAGAATACTTTGTCTGCTTGCGTTTCTTTTGCATCTGTACACTTGTAAACTGACTTGATATCTTCATCCATTTTATGGCATAAGCTTCTTTACCTTGATCCCAAGATGTCACCTATCCTTGATACTTTCTTGATGCCTTATAGAATATCTACCTTCTCTAGTCTCTGCATCTCTTCTATCTACGTCTGCTCAGCTTTGTGTGATGTCACCATTCGTTTTGACCATTTATTTGCTCTGCATCTTCCGGGATTTCATTCAAACGGCCATCATATTTTCTTGTATGTAGGTACAGTTTTCAAAATGGGAGCCTTGCCTCCAGGATTCTCCAAGATATTGGTATTTTCACTGGTACTGCACACTTTTCACATCCCGGTTCCCAACATATAGGCACTATAGGCAAGTTGGTTGAGGTAGGGATACTTGGCTCCTCCTATACAATAGACTCCCAGATTCTTAACCCCTGTGACTGAAGTATGGAAGGCCCCCAGCACAGGTGGCCAAAAGCAAGAAGTGAAAGAGAACCTAAATCAGAAAGGGAACCCACCACTCTGTCTTATCCCCATTTAGTTTAAGTCAGTAGTTGTTCATCCAGCCCCTCACTGCCACCAGGCAATCACAAAAGCGAAACGATACATCAGCATGATCAAGATCTAAACGGACTAGAATCTGGGTGTCGTTGGTATATGAATAGCACCTGAAGCCGCCGGAGCAGATGAGAGCAACTAACAGCTGAACATAGATGTTAAACAACATAGGGGACAAGGCAGAACCTTGGGGAACACCACAGGAAAGCTGATGAGAAGAAGAAAGAAAGGTAAAAGAGACAGTGATTGGCCCTCATCAGTCAGAAAGGACGTAAACCAGGCCAGGACCGGACCAGAGAGGCCTGCCGAGGCCAGGCAGACGAGCAGGATGGAATGGTCGACAGTGTCAAAAACCACTGAAAGATCTAACAGTATCAGGGCACACACTCCACCCCGATCAACTAACCTGAACAGGTAATCCATAACGGACACCAGGACACTCTCAGTTCCATGCCTTGGCCGGAAATCCAGACTGAAAGGGGTCAAGACAAGAGGAGGATTCCAGAAACTAAGAAAGAAGAGGGGCTACCAAAGCTTTCAATAATTTCAGAGACATCCAGCGACGGCTTCTTCAACAGAGGAATGACAATAGTCTGCTTAAATTCTCTCAGGATGCAGCCAGACTGGCAAAAATAATTGATAGCATTAGTGACCCAATGAAGCATTCCAGGCATGATATCATTGATGACCCATAGCGGGAGAGGGTCCAATGGTGACCTGGACTTAAGTTAGTAAACTGCCTTAGCAACTGCCGTGGCAGAAAACTCAGGGAAAAGAGACCACAGTGAAGAAGCTACTAACAGTTCTTCTGCCGTAATAGGGTTCGCGATAATTTGAGTACTCAATTGAATATGTTTACGTATATCTACAATCTTTGTAGAGAAAAAATTAGCCAATGAATTACACATAGATTGAGTGTGGCCGGAAAACATACAGTGGAGGAAAACGATTTTACCACAGCGAAGCTTGGGGGAAATCTATACCTGTGTTTTATCATATATTATGCCAAGGGCTGCGAGACCCGGTACAAAAGCAGCTCAAGAAGTTAGTGGGTATGGAGGCAAAACCATGCTCAGAAACTCAGCTGACCATCGCAAATTATTGCAGACTGTTGCAGGAAAAGAATCGCAAAAAAATGATATCAGGAAAGGCGAAGAGGCAACGTAAGTGCAAAAGAAATTATCTAAGTATGCTATTGAAGGGGCAATGATAACTAGTGTAGACAGATCGAGTTCACAGCAGGAAATAAACATGCCTCCGGTGAATAATCAAAGGCAGTTTGAACAGGGCAATAATGGATTTGCTCCACTAGGAAGAGGAGGATTTCGAGGTAGACATTTTCCATATAATCAAGGGAATTGGCAGAATAATCAGGGAAACTTTCAGAGCAATCAAGGTAGGTTTCAAAATATGCAGAATGACAATCAAGATATGCAGGATGGGCAGAATAGGAGATTTCCACCTCCTATATGTTGCGCATGTTGAATGACAGGGCATTTGGCTCACATGTGTTGAAGCCAAGGGTTTGTGCAGAATGGTCAATTTTCAAGAGGGGGGACTTCAAACCCGCCTGCATGTTCACAGCAGAGTGGAGATGGGTTTGCTCAGAGTCAAACACTGCAACAGGCACAAGCACCGAGAATGCATCAAGGTTTACAAACGCAGAAAGCAACAGTGAATCCAATGCAAGGGCAGTCGCAGCATTCACCTATGCAGATACGGGACAGTTAATGACTCCTATGGTAGGAGGTGTTATTGTAGAGGGAGGGAATCCTTTTACAAGTAGAGAAATGAGGCTGTATCCATAATAGGACAGATCACTGGGCGACTTGATGTGTTCAATACTATCCGTGATGCCAAATCCTCACCAGGAACCGAGGGTAGATGTCAGTATAGGAGGCAAATGTTTTTTAGTAGACATGGGTGCAACACGCTTGTGGATAAAATAGGGAACATTTTCAATGTCTGGCAATGCCATGAATACTCAAGGTTTCACAGGAGCTGCAAGCAGAGTTCATTTTACTGAAGAATTACCAGTCTCTATAGGAGAATGTGACATGTTGGTGCCATTGCTGTATTCAAGGCAAACACGTGTCAATATATTAGGTCGAGATCTGATGTCTAAATTGAATTTGACAATCTTGTTTACTGATAAAGGTATAGCGTGTTCAACACCAGGAATGCATTATTTAAACGTGAGTGAATTTATTATGGCGTTTGCAGGACAAGTGACCATGAGAGCAGTCCTGTTGGAACCTGAAGTGTTTCATTATGGGGTACGCATTTTATTGACATGACTACCAGGCCTAGTAGGCAGAACTATGAGAATACCTGATGAGTTTCTATTCAGGCCAAAGATACCTATGGATGAAGAGGAAGGGCACATCTTTCCTTTAGAACTACAAGCAGCCATAGTGCGAGGGGAATGATCATGATGGCAAACGATGGTGCACAGTGATTGCCATTGGGAAGGGTTACAGATTGACATTATTAATGAGGACATGTTTGGAGATCATCCATCAGATGATGAAGTAATATTTGAGATGAGTATTACTTATTGGGTACGAGTCATCAATTTGGTTCCTCAGAAAATGATGATAGCACAAAAGCTTCCCGATTATTTTGATGAAGACATGGCAAAAGTGTCAGTCTCATTATGGCTGACAGGCCCTTATGACATAGGCCTATTGAAGAGGGTTGGAGAAGTAAAGATTAAATTGAAGCCAGGAGCAATTGTACCTCAAGCACGACAGTATCCTATGTCTTCAGAGGCAGATGAAGGTATTTTTAAGACAATTTATGCCATGATGGATCAAGGCATCCTGGTGACATCAGAGTCACTGTGTAATACATCAGTGTACCCTATCAAAAAATCTAAGGGGGGGTCATGGAGGCTAATTCAAGACCTTTGCCCGATTAACCAGATTGTAGAGGCTGAGTTCCTTCTAGTTCCTAATCCTGCTACAATCTTATGTAACATACCTGTTGAAGCACAATATTTTACCTAGATTGATTTGAAAAATGCATTTTTCTTTATCCCCTTACATGAAGACTTGCAGGATCTGATGTTATTTACATTCAGACAGACGAAGTTAAAAAGCACAAGATTACCTAAAGGGTATTGTGAGTCTCCATCGATTTTCACTAGAGTTCTCCAGATGGATTTGAGCAATATTAATTTGGAAAGTGTTTTGTTGCAATACATAGATGACATTTTAGTTGCAGCACTTCAGAGGAAGAGAGCAGATGTGATTCTATTCGATTGATGATTACACTTGCTGATAAAGAATATGAAGTTGACAAGGAGAAGTTACAGTATTGTCAACAAGAAGTGTTGTACATAGGTCAGTTGATTTTGCGTGAAGGAAAAAAGGTTACTCCTGAGAGAGCTGATGCTATTTTGAAAACCATGAAGCTACACACGATAAAGCATATGCAAAGATTTGGGGGGGCGTGGCCAGGCAGCCATGGAGTAGGCTGTGTTCTCTGTGAGCTCCGTGATCCGGCGAGTTCATCCGACGAAGAAATGAACATTTCCTACACTTACTGCAGCTCCAAACATAGGAAAAGGCGTGTGAAGGCACTGCGCACAATGAGAGCAGACTGACAGCGAGCCCAGAGCTTTAGGAGTAACGGAGTGATACATTGTTTCCTGTAGCCAGCCGCGAGATGAGTGCTAAGATGGCGGCTAAGATGAGTGCCCAGCAGATGGCTACAGTTGCGAAATACTAAACAGGATAATAGGCTGCATGGATCAGGCGGCTGCGAGGAACAAAATGCATTCGCAGATGTAGGAGAGAGCTTCGGGCATTGCGAGGGCACACTGGGCGTGTGAGGCGCCCAGGACCCCCTGCGGAGCAGGAAGGGCCCGCAAGAACAGAGGAGGCGTGCCCGTTGGTGCGGAACGCTCAAGAGCAGTGCCAGAGGATTGTGTGTGCGACGGGCGGCACTGAATACAAGAGAAGCAGCCGGGCCCTGCAACACGCCACAGCAGAGTATAAGCGCTGTGGCCCGCGGAGCGCGTTGGATGCGTGTCGCCCCCACGATCACAGTGCCTGAGGACTGTGAGGGCGCCGGGCAGCGCTGGATGCAGGAGGAGCGGCTGGGCCCTGCAGCATGCAGAGCCGCCGCAGTGAAGTGTATACGCAGTGCCCGCGGAGCGGGTTGGAATGCGCTCAGGGCAGGCACCGCCCCCACGAATATCTTGCAATTAGGCTCTGCAGAGCCAACTAACACGAGGAGGGCAGCCGCTGCATTGGAAGATTACGGACAGGCCCGCGATCGGGTGGTGACATATGTGTAAGACGGAGGGGGTGTAGGGCACATAAAAGGAGACTGATATTGAGGTTTGAACAGTTGCAGGAGCACGATCTGGCGGGCTGCACATGACCTGAGCAGCAGAGCACTGTTGTACCCCTTGATGTTGCACAAGATGGCCATAGAAGGCGAATCAATGGCCACTGCGTGAGTGTGCGTAACACAGCCTCAGAGGCACACCCAAACCCTGCTTACATTACATGTACCCAGGCACCCAAACCACAGAGAAAGGCGCCCGAAGAAACATGTGCCAAAGAGAAGTGTAAGTGGAGAACAAACGTGGGAGGATACAATCCACCCAGGAAGCTATTTCACGCGCCATAGCATAACAAAGTGCAAGTTAACAACCCCAACGACCGAAAGAACCGGAAGTGTCACAAAAACGGCACATGGTCGAAGCCAGACACGTAAGGAGGGTAGCACTATATCGGTGAAAGGGCTAAGAGCCAAGACCAAACAGCCTACAATGGAGGTCTTCGCAAAAGCGCAGAGGACCCCTACAACATCGGCACAAAGCACGGTTGTGACCCCTGTGGAAGAAACCCTGGAAGGAGATAAGCATCAGATCCTGGCGGCCATAACGGAGATGAGCACCAAATGGGGCTCAGCAATGCGGACCTGCGGACAGCCCTAGAGAACAAAATTGATGCGGTAGGAACCGAACTTACCCTGCTACGGCAAGATGTCAGAGCGCTGGCAGAGAGGATGAGTGGCCTGGAAAGTGCAGTGAAGAACAACACGGATGTCAGCGTGAATAACGCAAAAGAGGTCCACGTGCTAAAACAGCAGGTTGCTAATCTCGAAAATCGTGTGGAAGAAGCGGAAGGAAGGGCGAGAAGAAATAACATACAGGTGGTTGGCCTGCCAGAGGGAGAGGAAGGCCAGGACTCCACAAACTATGTGGAGATCATGATACTACAGGAGATAGGAGCAGACAAACTCTCACAGGGATTTACGGTGGAGCGAGCGCATCTCGCCCTAATGAGGAAACCACGACCTGGGGCCCCGCCGAGACCGATAATTGCGAGGATCTTGAACTAAGGACAGAGAGAAGATCCTGGAATATTTTCGTAAGGGCGGAACAATAGAAAGAGCATCCACAAGCATCACGGCATACCCGGACTACACGATGCTGGTGCAGAGGCAGAGGTATAGCTACGTGGCCGTCAGGAGGAGGCTGCGAGCAGCTGGCATTAAGTACATGCTCCTGTATCCGGCGAGACTGACGGTGCTACATAAGAGCAGAGCACTTTTCTTTGACACCCCCGAGGAGGTGGTGTCATGGTTGCCCGGAACAAGAGGCAGACCGAGATCATCAGGAGCATGACAACTGAGGACCCTGGGTCGCGGACATTGAGGGGGTAAGTGGGAGGATGGCCCTGTTGTAGAGGGGGAACAAGTGATACCGGATGGACATTGTGTAGCTTTCGGGCCTTGTGCGCCCTGTGAACTGGATTATAGTGGGTAAAATGCATGTAGGAGCTGCATAGTATTGACATAAAGCATAATAAAATTGAAAATAGGAGCAACGGGATGACAGCAACCCACCCCTGAGAATTAGTAGTTGAGTGGCCACTAGGGCGACTCCACCCTACTGAGCCCTGAGCGCAGGCTTGTGCTAGACAGGGCTAGATGTGGGGGTGCCTGAGATCCAGGGATGGAGCTGGGCAACAGTTGGGGAGGGTGTTGTTGGGGAAGGGCTGGGAGGGGGAGGAAAGGGAGGGGGGAAGTTTGGTGTGTATATAGTTGTGGGGAGTTTAAGTTTGAACATGAGCCTACATAGACGAGTCGGATGGTTGGATCTGTATTGCGCGGGTGGGAGGGATCAGCTGGAGCAAAGGGAAAGGATTCTTAACGAGCCATGGGTGATCTTAAAATAATTACGTGGAATGTTAGGGGACTTAACAGTTACTTGAAAAGGAATAAGGTCATGTTATATCTGTGTAGGCAAAAGATAGATATTGCGCTACTGCAGGAGACGCATCTGACACGGAAAAAGATGGAGTTGGTTGGCAAGAAATGGAAAAGGGTTGTGGTGGGCTCGCCATACTCTGCTTATGCCAGAGGAGTACTTATCTGGGTGGCGCCGCAAGTCCCGTTTCAACTATTACAAGAAGTGGTGGAGGCGGATGGGAGGATGGTCATAGTGAGGGGGCTGGTGGAGAATAAGGAAGTAAGCATTGTAAATACGTATGCCCCAAACAAAACACGACAGCATATTTTAGAACTCTGTGCACCAACCCTGGTAAATGTATGGGTAGTGCAGTGATCTTGGGCGGGGAGTTTAACTGTGTAATGAACCCCAAGTTAGATAGATCAGACGGTAAAATGGATAGACCCGCCCCAGCGGCTAAAGCATTGCAGAAACTGCTAGATGACTTTGGCCTTGCAGATGTGTGGAGAACGAAATACCCCCAAGATAGACAATATTCGCACTACTCCGCCCCGCAGCAGCTACATACAAGGCTGGACTATGTCTTTGCCACGTCAAATGTGATCATAGAGACTACTCATATAGAGTACAAGGCGAGGGTCCTCTCGGATCACTCGCCACTGGTTCTCGGGTGGCAATACTGCCCCCTGAGGGCATGGATACCGACATGGCGCCTCCGAGCAGAGGCGCTGAAAGACCCAGTTTTTAGAGAGGACATAAGAGAAGAGATCACTAACTACTTCGAGGTGAATACGGGTAGCGTTTATTCAGCAAGTACGTTGTGGGAAGCCTTTAAGGTGGTGATGCAGGGGGCTGCCATAGCAAAATCAAAGAGCCTGCAGGGCGGGGTACTAGCTGACCTACAAAGAACAGAGGAGGAACTAGAAAGAGCATTAAATGGTGGAAGCATAGATATGGAGCTGGCAGGTAAGCTGCAGCAGAAATGTGCGGAACACTGGGAAAGGCTACGCAATCTCAACTATAAAAAATATATCGAACGACAGCATGCGGGAGGAGATAAGACAGGAGAGCTCTTAGCATGGCTCTACAAGAGCGAAACTCCCAGACCCCTGATCAGAACGATAACAAGGGAAGATGGTGGGGTAGCGGATACCCAAGAAGAAGTTAACAAGGAGTTTGCAGATTATTACAAGGTGCAATATGGGGATGAGAAGGAAAGCAGCCATGAGGAGATAATGGAAACACTAGAAGATATAGGACTGCCCAAGATAAGTGGGGAGGAAAGAGAGGAGCTGGACGCACCAATCATCCTGGAGGAGCTAGATGAAGTGGTGAGACAGTTGCCCACCAGTAAGACCCCGGGGGCGGATGGGTTCCCGAATGAATTTTACAAAGTATATAGAGAGGAGGTGCTCCCCCCAATGCTAGAAATGCTTAACGAAGCTTTTGAGGTGGGACGGTTGCCGGAATCGATCAGAGAGGCGATCATAATACCGCTTCCCAAACCTAACAAACCAGGGCATAGCTGTGGCTCGTACAGACCTTTGTCGAGGCTGAACCAGGACAGCAAGATATTGACGGCTGTCCTGGCAAACAGATTACGAAGAGTGATTAGCAAACTAATACATCCTGACAAGACGGGCTATGTCCCAAATAGGAACATAACTCACAATCACAGGCGACTCCAACGGGTGGTCGAATGGGGTAGTAATACTGATGGTGAAATGTCAGTGGTATCTTTAGACACGGTAAAAGCTTTCGACTCTGTCAAGTGGCCGTGGCTGCTGGCGACCCTGGAGGGGTACGGAACGGGGCCCGGCTACATCAGGTGGGCGAAGATGCTGTATAGCGAGCCGCAAGCCAGAAAAAAAAGCATATGCAAAGATTTCTGGGACTATGTAACTATGTTAGAGCATGGGTCTTTGATTACAGTTCATATATAAGGCCTTTATCACAAGCTCTAAAGAAAGCACAGACAATGCAAGAGAAAATAGTTTGGACTGAGGAGATAGAAGAAGGGTTTGAGGAATTGAAAAAAACAATTTGTACAGCTCCAGTTTTAGGGATTCATAATTATGCTGAGGAATCCTTTTTATTTTCGCACACGGATAGTAGCGTTCTGACGGCAGTCCTCACACAGAGAACCACATTGGGGTACAAGGTCCTGGCATATTACAGTGGGATTTTGGAACCAGTGATGAGGGGTCATTTTCCGTGCGAACAATCTTTAGCAGCCACCATGTTCGCCATTGAGAAGGCTGCAAGTATAGTGAAGAGATGCTCTATGACGTTGTTTGTTGAGCATGCATTATTTGCCATCCCGGAGAAACCAAAAGGGACATGACTTCTCAAAGGGCTTCTGCCTACGAGGTAGTGATATCAAATCTGGCGATTAAAATAGTTTTATGCAAACTAGTGAATCTTGCCATGTTTGTAGCTGAACCACTGGCAGAGGCTTAGCATGTGCATGACTGTTTGAACTATGAAGAGTTCTATGATGAAATCCCTAGGATAAAAGAGAATGTTTTGACAGGGGAGAAATAGTTTTTATTGATGGTTCGTCAAGGATCGATCAAAATGATGGGCAGAGATATACAGGTGCCACTGGGGTAAAACACACAGCCAATGTGGAGTTTCAAACAGTAGTAAGTGCACAACTCCCCTCTCACTATTCAGCACAGGCTGAAGAATTAGGTGCGCTGATAATCGCGCTCGAGAATCATGCAGACCAGGAAGTAACAGTGTACAGTGACACTGCTTATGTGATATCGACAGTGCACATATGGTTAGCACGTTGGATAAGGAGGGGCTACCTCCAAGCCGATGCCACTCAAGTGCAGCATGCCACTTTACTGGACAGGCTTATCAAGGCACTACAACTCCCAATAGCCATCACAGTCGTTAAATGCGCAGCTCACACTAAAAAGCAGACTTTATCTCACGTGGAAATCAAGCAGCAGATAATGAAGCCAAACATGCTGCATGTTCAGAAATAATCATGTCATTTGATATGCCTGATGTAAGTGAAAAGATGGTGGTGATGATGAGTGTGTCTGAATCCCATAGTAATCTTTCAAAGACACAAGTAATAGAGGTTCAGGGAGAAGCACTTGAAGATGAGAAGGATCTATGGACGTGAAGAGGGTGCTCCTTAAACCCCTCTGAAGCATTGTGAAGACAAGCCAGCACTGGTAAATGAGTAATGCCTGTAGCCTTATTAAGGGTGGTTCTGGAACAGCTACACTACCCTGCACATACAACTAGAGGAAACCTCATTATAACTAGATTGGTTTGTACCAAATTTGTTAGAACACGTTGCGCTCTATGTAGTGAATTGCATCATTTGTCAAAAGTCAAAAGTTCACAGCTGGGCACACACTGCACAGTTAGAGGAGTTATCCCGAGACTTAATGGCCCCTTTCAGCATTTGCATATCGACTATGTCGATATGTTGCAAGTATGTAATGGATATACATACATGTTTGTAGTAGTTTGTCCCTTTTCACGATGGATTGAAGCTGGTCTGTGTACACACCCAGATTCCACCTTTGCAGCAAAAGTCTTAGTGCAAGAAGTATTTCCAAGATGGGGAATATGTGACGTATTAAGATAAGATAATGGTCCTCATTTTGTGAATCAAACTTTTTAACAGATTAGCTTGTTGCTTGGTATAAAGCACAAGTTTTCTTCAGATTATCATCCACAAGAAAATGGGATATGTGAACGGGTCAATGGCTTGCTTAAAGAAAGAATTGCCAAGTGTAATCTTACCTTGAAGAAGGGTGGTTGCATTGCCTACCACTGGCATTATATGCATTGAAGAACCAACCAGGTTCAGACCACCATCTTACCCCCCATGAAATAGTGACAGGGAGGCGAATGAGCACATCCCTCACACCTGCATCCAGAGTTAGAAGTGATGCCCAGCCAATGTCAGAACTGTAAGGAATGTAGCTACGTGACTATCTTACTTGTATGACCTCAAGTATCTATGTTATTTCAGGTCAGGTACAGCGAAAAGGGTGTAGGGCAGTATAGAACACAGAAGGAGATGCTTCAACAAGTGGATTTCAAGAACTATATGTTCCTAAAGTGTTTCCCGGAGATGCGATCCTAATCCACAACCATACGAGAAAGAAGTCCTTTTATTGTGGAAGATGTCACACCGTCTGCAGTCAGAGTGCAGGGCAGACATGCTTGGATTTTTCTTGGAGACATAAAGATCTATGCTGGAGAGTCCCCATCACCCCTGCACCCTTTGGAAGCAAGCATTGGGGAAGAACCTCAGCACGTGAAGACTAGGTCTCTGACGAGGTAGAAGGATGCAGAAGCTGTCGATTAAAGACAAGGAGTTCATTGGACTGTGGCTTATTTCAAACACTCTTTTCAGTCATTTGGGAGAGAGTCAAGGGTAGATAGTTATTTTGAGCCACAGGAGTTTTGTTGACATTGGACGGAGGCATGCTTAAGCCTTGATAAGAAGAGAAATATGCCAGATCTTGATTTCATTTTCAATAACTGGAAGAGGGTCCACTACCCAGATTAATTTCTCACTGAGTTCCTGTTTGGATTTTCTCATGGTGGTACCCAATGACAACATTTCATGGATCATATTTGAAGTTTTTCTTTTTGTGTTGTGCACATATCCTGCAACTTTGGGGAGAACTACAAGCGTTCACATTTTCCTGCAAGATCCTAAGAATGGTCTGATCATAAGGAGATTGCTCACAGCAATTATTGAACAAGTTCTGCAGCTTCCTCAATACAGTGGGGAAAGTGCCCCTATCCACTGACAATGCACAGAGACTGGTTAGTTTGCTCTTTTACCACCTGATTGAAGAGTGTCCACAGCTTGTTAATACACACAGATGTCAGTATGTTCCTAAGGGATCCAAGAAATAATGCAGCCTTGAATGAGATTTTGAGAGACATTATACTACAAGTAAATGCTTATTCCGAGAGAACTCTGAGATTGGAGTGATGCGTTCCTTTGAGGGACAGATCGAGGGAATGCTGTCTAAAAGAGAACCCTCGTTTCATGCTGAAAGAAAATCATCATGTCATCTAATGAAAGGCCGATTTGAGGGGTCCCCTGGGAATTCGTGTTCATCGTCCAGAAAACAGTCGGCTGATTAAAAAAGGTTTATCGAGTGCGATCAGCAGCAGTATCCACAAGCAGTACATAATGTTGCTATATTAAAGTTTTATTTTTCCTTCCTTAGGCAATAAAAATGGGCAGCATTAGTAGCAATATCATCAAGCAAGATTCAGAGAGACGTCAAAATGTGTAAAAAATCGATGCTGCACGTTCTCGTATCTGTGTTATTTATGCTTGTATTCTTTTCATAATAATACTGCTTTCACTCACTGTGCGCACATCTTACTACATAGATGTGCAAGGGGCAAAAACTCATGAGAATCTTCCTAAGCAGAAGGAAGGTATAAATGTGGCAACTACTAGGAAAACAATAACCTATGCAGTTATCCCTGTTCCAAAAAATGATGAGGAATCACCTAAGTCTGAGGTAAATGTTACTGACAGCCAGTCACATGCAAAACGTGTCTTAGAGATTATCTTTGGACACCAGAGACAGGGTTTACAAGGGAGACAAAAGAAATGGGTGTTGAAAGGTGAACCTATTCAGAACTTTCATGTAACCACACCTAGTCCAATGATGAATGTGCCTATGATTGGTCCAGTTAGAAGGAGTTATGCTAACATGTTGTATGAGATAATTATAGCAGATCATAAGAGAAGAATAAGATCCAAGAGAGATACTAGGGAGGATTATTTTGAGCTAAATGATTACCTGGATAGTACAGCACATTTGGTAAACAACATATGTTGTATGTGCACTCCTGCCTTATACTATGGGGAAGTCCAAGATCTTCATAGCTATTCAAACAGACGTCCAGACAGCACATTATCTTTCCCACATAACACTTTTCCAAACAAGAGGCCGAGATGCTTATCTCAAATGGGCAACTGAATGGACATATCCAGATGAAGATGACTATGTATGTCCAGGACACAAAGACAAGAAATAGAGCTCACACCAAGAATCATGTGATCAGATACGAGAAGCCTGGAGTGAAAGCAGCTGGAATCGGATGGGAATAAACAAAAGACTGGAGAGTCCAGCAAAATATGCAGAAGAAAATCATAGATGGAAGGAGAGAGGCCAAATGCAGATCTGGGGATCAGTGTTTTTTTTTTTAACTTCTTTTTTATTGGTTTTACACCAAGAGGAAAAGTGCATTTCCCAACTCCCCCCCACTCCCCTCCCCTCCCCTTGAAGGCAATTGCTTATGTCCGTGGTCCATTATCGCCATGGGCCACTCGCCAAAGGTTATTAAGTTCATAACAGAGAAACCATCTTCCCGACCACCCCCCTCCCTCCCCTGGGAGTGGCCTCTCCTTGTCCGTGAACACGTGTATTGGCACCTTGGAGTTGTGTCTATATTGTCCATTGTTTGCTCCGGCCACGGCCAGGCCACCTCCTCCCCACTCACTGTATTCCCTCTGGTCTATGTTCTGCCCCCGGGCACGGGCGAGCCAGCCTGTTCTCCTTCCGAGTCGTCTGAGTCACTCCTGTTGTTTTCCACCCCGTCTCTGAACAGGTCCTGCACCAGGGTGTTCCACGCCAGTTTTCTGGCTCCACTATTGCCTTCTCCCCTCTGAGTAGCTCTCGTCCAGACAGTCGTTTCAGCTATCGCCCACTTTTGTAGATCTGCCCACCAGCCCTCTGCCGAGGGTCCTTCACTCGTGTTCCAAGCCATTGCTATGCGGCGCTTCGCCAGTATTGTCATCAGGTCTTTCATCTTTGCCACGTGTGTCATCTGCCTGTCCCCCCTCGGGAACAGGCCCAGTATATAAGACCTAGGTGACCAGGCTTGCATATGGATTCCTGCCGTCCTCGCCTTATCCTTCACCATATTCCAGAACTCTGTTATTTTTGGGCACGACCAGAACATGTGCACCATGTCTGCTTGTTCTTCCCGACAGCGTGGGCAGCTGGGAGTTTGTCCTTTTCTCATCTTCGTCATTCTTTTGGGAGTTGGGTATGCTCTGTGCACTATGTAGAACCTGGCATTCCTAGAAACTTTTTTTCGTGTATTGGAGGGTTCTATTCCATTCTTCGTCCTGGAAGGGCTGCTGAAGCTCCTCTTCCCACTTTGCCCACACGTTCAGCGTCTTTTTATTAGTGTTACCCAATAGTTGATCGTAGAGCCTGGACACGGTGTGTCCTCCTTCAGAAATGTCATACCAGGCATCCAGCGCACCCCCAGTATCCTCTGCCTCCGCCACTGGCATGGTTTCCCACCTCTTCTATATTGCTTGTACTAAGCTGTTATACAGGATGAACTGGCCCTTGTGCACATCCTGTTCCTCCACCAGGGACTGGAATCTGACCCACTGTCCTTCTTGCCACAGGTCCCCTATTTGGGCTACCCCCTTGTCCTCCCATTGTGCCCTGTACGTGGCCAGGCTTGTTATGTGGGTATCTACCAGACCCGCCAAGGGGATCTGTCTCGAGCAGGGGTCTTGCATGCCTTGAGTCTTCCAGGCTCTTTCCCATAGTGTTCGGCCCAGCTGGGCCATGTTAGGAAGGGCCCTAGCCTGGGCAGCAGGTGTCCACAGGAGTTCTCTCAAGTAATATTGCCTGAGTGCTGGTCGGAGAAGAATTGCGTCTATGGAGATATCCTCCCCCAGCCATCTCACCACAAATTGGAGTTGTGCCGCTAGGTAGTAATGCAAAAAGTCCGGGAGTTTGATGCCCCCCCACTCGTGGCTCCTCTGTAGTGTAGTCAGTGCTACCCTGTTTCTCCCCCCTCCCCACAGGAAGGTCCTCGCCAAGGTGTGCAAGCGTTTAAAGAAAGCCCCCGGGATGTTGTAAGGGATATTGGTAAAATAATATAGGAGCCGGGGCAGGACCGTCATCTTCAATAAGGCCGCTCGACCTATCATCCACAGTGGTAGGGTCTTCCAGAACTGCATGGCGTGCTCAATTTTGTTCAGGGCTGCCTGCGTGTTGGCTATGTGTGTGTCCATGGTATCATGGTAAATGTCCACCCACAGGTATCTAAAGGTGGTCGGGGTCCATGTGAGGCCCAGGTGCGGCAATTGATCTGGTGGCACTTTTCGCAGGCCCGCCAGGGGGAACAGTGAGGATTTGTCCCTGTTAACAGTGATTCCCGACAGTCTACCGAATGCCCCTAGTGCCTCAAGTAAATCTCGCAGATGGGTGCGTGGGTTCTGGACGTAGAGCAGTATGTCGTCTGCGTAGACGGATATCTGGTGTGTCACCCCGTCAATCGCTATGCCCTTTTCCATATAATCCATTCTTAGGAAGACCGCGAATGGCTCCAGAGCTAGAATATATAACATTGGTGACAGCGGGCACCCTTGTTTCGTACCTCGCCCTATGCTCCATTCCCCGGAGACAAGCCTACCCGTCTTGACCCTTGCTCTCGGGTCTTTGTAGAGCAGCTTTATCCATCGAAGGAACCCCTGCCCTATCCCAAAGTGGGCGAGTGCTCCCAAAAGCTAGTCCCAGCTCACCGAATCAAATGCTTTTATCGCATCTAGTGAAGCTACTGCGCACTCCCCCTCTGTAACGCTCACCTGATTCCCGTAGAGGCGCCGGTCTTGACTGGGCGTATACCGTATCTTCAAAGGTGATGTGTAACACACGGCTGGCTCTTTGGGCTGGACCTCTGTGCGCTGTATGTCTGACTCGAAGGGTAAGATGTCTGCAGATAGAAAATATGGGATTAAGGAACTGGGTTATTGAATGTCTCTCTCTTCTTCCCTTTCTCTTCTCCTGTAGAACCCCAAAGGTTAACGCTCTCACCTTAGGTAAGTGAACGCTGTGCTCTCCATCTGCCTCGGGGCAGGGTGCTGTAACCAGTTTCTTCACTGGATAAGGGCAGCAGGCCTCTTGACTTCAGAGGACTGCTGTCCGTCGTTTACTGCACGAACGGTAAGTTTCGAGTAATTCTAATGTCTTTAAAGTCTTTAGTAATGATGTCTCTTGTTTTGCAGGGTTCCGGCGATGGCGGATGACGGGCTGAAGTGAGTTGAAGATGGAGCCCGTGTGATGAATAGAAGCGCCTGGAAGCACGTAAGTAAGCGATTGTTGCCTGCTTCACGATGCGCTCTAACTGTCTTTTTATTTTGCAGGTACAAGTTCGGAGCGGCTGCAGGGTGCCGGAATACCCACTGGGTTAGATGTGGAAAGGAGTAATGGCACGTGAGTATTAAAGTTCCCCAATGTCTTTAAACGCACCTTGTTTTGTCTTTCAGATGCGGGATGCAGCGCCGAAGGCCTCCGGAGCGTGCGAAGAGTTGGTAAGCTTTTGTCTTTCAGATGCCGGAATGCAGTGTGAAGACCTCCGGAGCGCACGAAGAGTAGGTAAGCCTTTGTCTTTCAGATGCCGGAATGCAGCGCGAGGCGTTGGTGACAGCCGATGGACCAGGTAAGTGAAGAGCTGTCACTGAAGACCGTAATGCTAACCTGTTCTTTCTTGTCTTTATAGGTGTTGCTGAAGACTGGATTCAGGATGGTAAGCCTTTTTCCTTAGGCCCAGGATCAGATGCAGAAGACACGATGAGCGTTCTGCTGCA
The DNA here is from genome assembly GCF_040938575.1 of Ambystoma mexicanum. NCBI lineage: Eukaryota > Metazoa > Chordata > Amphibia > Caudata > Ambystomatidae > Ambystoma > Ambystoma mexicanum. The sequence continues at coordinate 751,541,217 of NC_090934.1, read as the reverse complement.
GAGGATGCAGAATAACGCAAAGCAAGATTCATCCATCGGGTGTGGTTTAAATAGCCTCCTGTAGTGCTTAGGTATCTCCTTCCACAGCCACGCCTAGGTAAGAAAAGAGTTCCTGCTTTCCAGAAGAGTTCCAGTGTTCTGAATCTAGGGAGTGGCTCCTGCCCCACCCAACAGGAAAAGTAGTTCCAAACAGAAGAGGATCAGAGGCTCAACTGGCAGGCAAGTAAGCAGCATGGTCTGCTGCAGGTAAGTCCACCCAAGCATTATGAGCCCGGCGCTTCCAGCGCTGGGACTGGGCATATTTATGAGCCTGGTGCCACTGGCGCCAGGACTGGGTCCAAAAGGTCCCAATTGGGACTGGTTGGCACTCGGAACCTGGGTTATGGATCTGCTTCCAAGGGAGTTGGGAAAACCCTGACCTTTTGGAAGCAGAGATCATGACACCCTCTACTTGGTTGGTCCTATCAATGACGTAATGGAGCCTCCGGAGATTCCATGTCGTGTTCCGTTCAAGTACATACCCTGTCTGGTCAGTGTGGATCAGGGTGGGTATCACTCTCTTGAGCCGGTTAGCTAGTGCCGCTGTCAGGATCTTGGAGTCCTGGTTTATCAGGGAAATTGGTCTATAAGACCCGCACTCGAGGGGTGGTTTCCCCGGTTTGAGTATTGGTACTATAATGGATTCTGACATGCTATTCGGGAGCCTCCCCCTCTCATATGCCTCCTCCAATGTTTCCAGCAATCTAGGGGCTAGACTGTCTCTGTACCTCTTATAGAATTCCCCCGGTAGCCCGTCCGGCCCCAGGGTCTTCCCTGTCGGCAGTTGGGTGATTACTTCCGCCAGTTCCTCCACGGTGAGGGGAGCATCCAGCATTTGGGCCTGCTCCTCGGTTAATTGCGGGAGCCTGATTTCCGCGAAGGCGTCCTCCAGGTCCCCCTCCTCCCCCTCTTGGACTTTTGTGTACAGCTTCTCGTAAAATTGTGAGAACACCGCGTTTATACCCTCCTGGGACCTTACCACCTCCCCTTGACTATTCTGGATTGCATTAATTGGTTCCTGCTTGGTCTCCTGTTTGGTCAGCCAGGCCAGTAGCCTGCCGGGCTTATCCCCCTCTGTGTGCAGCCTCTGTATGTACTTCCCATAATCTAGACGCCCTAGTCTTTCCCAAGTCACTGTGCACTGTTGCCGCAGGGTGGTAAGATCATCCTGCTCTCCTCCATTCTCCCCCGCCCGTTTCTCGGCCCTCTCAATCTTCCTTTCTAACGCGTCCAGTTGTGTTAGGGTTTCCCTCCTGAGTCCTCCCGTCTTCCCCATCGCCGCACCTCTGACCACCACCTTAAGGGCCTCCCAGACCGTCACTGTGTTGTCCACGCTACCCGAGTTATGCTCAAAGTAGTCTTCTATCGTGCTTTGGATATGTTCCTGGAATTCCCCATCCAGCAGTGCTTCTGCCCCTAGTTTCCATGTGGGTGTGGGGGCACCCCTGTGTGTATGTACCCATGTGACTCTCAGGGGGGCGTGATCAGACAGGGTTCGTGCATGTATATGTGCCCCAGTGAATTCGCCTAGTGTTTCCCTGCCCGTGAAAAGGTAATCAATCGGCGTGAATGTCCCATGCGGAGCACTGTAATGTGTGTATCCCCTTTCCCCCTCATGTACCTTCCTCCAGATGTCTTCCAGTTCCAGCTGGTCCAGTATCTTCCGTAACATCCGTGCCGGTGGCGCTGCTCGTCTATGCTTGTCGTCCGACCTATCTAGTCGGGGTTCCAATGTGCAATTGTGGTCTCCAGCCCAGATGATCGTAGCGTTCCTGTACGGGGCCAGCCGGGGCGTGAGTGACTCAAAGAAGGCTGTCGCGTCATGATTGGGGGCATAGGTGTTCACCAGGCACACCTCCCGGTTTTCCAGCATTCCGTGGACGATCAGGACCCTACCCTCAGTGTCCTTTTCCTGGTTGATGAGCTGGAATGGGGTGCTCGGAGCGATCCAGGTCATCACCCCCCTTGCATAGTTAGAGTACGTTGAGCTGTACATCTGACCTCCCCACTTCTTGGCCACCTTGGTTTGTTTTTCGACCGTCAGGTGCGTCTCTTGCAGCATTGCAATGTGGGCTCTCGTTTTATTTAACCAGGTGTAGACCCTCAGCCTCTTGACGTATGCATTTAGCCCTCTAACATTCCATGTGACAATATTTAGGTCATCTCGGTTCTTGTGGGGGCAGGCGTTAGTGGCCCTCTCCGTCCCATGGGCCCGTACACTTTCATGTCCTCCTGGCGTGCCTCTTCTGGGGGTCCACGTCCCGCATCCCTCCCGTAGTACTTTGTGTGACTCACACGTCCTCCTTCCCCCGCGTTTCCCCGGGGGTATAGCTGTTCTTGCGGCTCTTGGATTCGGTTTATTATTGGCGTTTCCCTTCAGTGCGCTTCGCTGACCCCTGGCGCCCGGGGTCTGCCCCGCGTGTCCACCTTCCGTGCCTCCGCCGTGGTTTCTTTGTCTGCTATGTCCTCTTTTTCTCGTGCCTTCACCCCGCAAACTTAGCCTCCAAACAACTGTAACTAAAAACAACGACAACAAACGCCCAGCCTCCCTCCCCCTGCTCGGGCCCCACCGCTCTCCAGGTACCGCCTTCTTTTTCTCAGGCGTACTTGTCGCGGCGTAGTGCCTTAGAACTGGCACTATAAACATTGTCTCTGCTTGGGGTTCCTACTGTGGGTCTTGGCGGTCCAGTTCCAGAAGTCTTGTGCTCCCAGTATAATTCTTTAGTTTAGGCCTTTGAACTCGTGAGCTGTTGGTTATCCTGCTCTTTCACGTTTCCACAGGGAGTATCCTTGTGTTTTCTTTCCCGTTTTGTCTTTAAATTAGTTGCAGCGAGGTGGTGTAGCAACCTGGGTCTTGCATTCCGTCCTCAATCTCCCTCTCTGCCACGTCAGGGTGCCTCTCTGTTCCGTCTGTACCCCCTTCCGGCTGCGGGAACCCTTGTTGGTCCATCCACAAATGGGCGTCCGCTGTGGTCTCAAAGATCTGTGTCCTTCCGTTATGTAGCACTTTGAGCTTAGCCGGGTATAGTAGCATGAACTTCACCCCCGCAGCCCGAAGGCGGTCTTTGGTCGGCCAGAACTGAGCTCTCTGCCTTTGCACGAGCGCTGTGTAGTCTGGGTAGATGGTTATCCTGGCTCCATTCCGGGTTATGACTCCACCGTCTCTCGAGAACGCCAGGATTTTTTCCCTGTCTTTAAAGTTCATGATCTTTGCGATCATAGGCCTCGGTGGTGCCCCCGGGCGTGGTTTCTTAGTTAATGCTCTGTGTGCCCTTTCCACAATGAAGCCCTGGGACAGGGTCCCGGCTCCCACCGCTTGGATCAGTAAGTTCTCGATGTAGTCCGTGGGATCTCTGCCTTCCTCCCCGTCCGGCAGCCCCACTATGCGTACATTGTTGCGTCTAGCCCTGCCTTCCGCGTCTTCGGCTCTGCGTTCTAGCGTACTGATGCGTTCCAGTGCCTCTAACATTTGTGATTGGGAGGTGGTCATATCCGCTGCATTACTCTGTACCTGTTGTTCTACCGTTGTCACTCTCTCCGCCAGGTTTCTCGTGTCCTGCCGAAGGAGCCCCACGTCTACGATTACTGCATCCAGCTTGCCTTCTATCGAAGTCTTCAGTGCTTCTATGGCCTCCAGGATACTTCCTTCCACCTGTTTGATCTCTCCATGCGTAGCATATGACGTTGCCGTGTCCATTTCAGCTGCCTCGGGCTGCTGGTCTTCATTCTTGCGGGCAAATGACTCCATGACCGTCTGCCTGCCCCTGCCACCTCTTGGTTTATCTGGCATGTTGGTTTCGGTTGCTGTATGCCAGTATGTGGATCCTGCTCATGCAGGTCTATGCTGCAGTTTCGTAGTGGTAGCTTATCGTTGTTGCGTTGGGCCGAGGTCTTTACTGTGGCCTTCCTCTTGTGACGTTCTCTGGCAGGTAGCCTCACCCCATCTTCCGTGGGGTGGTGTACCCCTAGCTATTTCTTCCTCCGTGCAGGTGTCTGTGGAAGTAGGCCAGCCAGTTGTGTGGTTCGCGGCTCTTCCGGGGTCTCTGTTAAGACTGTTTTGAGTGGGCTGTGTCCTCCCACGTATGTCCTATGATCCCCAGAGCGGGCTTGGGGTCGGGCACTCGACTAACCTCTCTGGTGTGGCCCTGCCGTCCATCGCCGTCCGCCCCAGTGTGTTGGCGGAAACTGGCCGCACGCGGGGCTTGTCCCAACCGTATCACCATCCGTTGCGCCCGCTGTCAACCTAGGCACCTCTTCAAGGGAGTATCCAACGGTCCCCAGATCGGGGTCGAACGCTCCGTCCACCCCCTTCGTCCTCTGGCCTCGGGGTCTCCTTTTTCCTGGCTGGAGCCCCCGGCGTTCCCACCGCCAGCCTCCACTCGGGCACAGTTACCCGTGCTTACTGTCAGGGGGGCCGTGGGCATTCGCGCCCCTGTTTGCCAACCCTGGCACGGTGCTGCGGCGCGTCTTCCGGCCTCCTTCCCTCTGCGGTGGCTGTTCCGTCTCCCGCAGCGGCCAGTCCGCCGCCCCTACAGGGCAACTTGGCAGTCCCTGCTGGGCTGGTTGTCCGCCGGTAGTCTTGGGGTTCCCGCCTGCCGGCTAGAGCCCTCGGTGTCCTCACCGCCAGCCCCCCTTGCTGACTGTCAGGGGGGGGCGCACCCGCCAGGTCTCCGCCGCCGCCGCTGCCCGCCTGGTCTCTTCCTGCTCTGCTATGGCCTGTGCTACGGTCTGTGGGCGTTCGCGCCTCTGCCGTCTGTCCTAAAACAAGCGAAACAGGAGATGGGAGAACCTCTACTTCGCTGACAAAGAGGAAGTAACAACAATAATAAACGTAAAGTGTGTCAGCGGAAAAAAACAAGTTATGGAGGAACCCGTCTATGGAACTAGGAGGGGGGCACCCAAATTCAGAACCACAGATCAAACCATACCAAGAGCAAAGAAATTTAGAAACCATAAATGTTTTATTTGTATTTCATTATATGTTTAAAATACACATATTGAATCATGTTTCGAGCTCATTATCTGAATAATACCGTTTAATTAGAAAATTGAAAAACACAGTACTTTTCTAAAAACACGACTGATAATTCAGTCAACGCTAACTTGATGTAGCCAAGCAGTCTGAACGTCATGTCGGTTGAAGGGGATCATCCAGCTGGCGGTCAGAGGCTACGGCCACATTTAACAATATAAGAACCGCCGTAGCTTACTAGACAAAATAATGTTGGTTACTTCTGAAGTTAAGGCACCCCTTCTTTTTTCTGTTGGTCTTAACTTCAGAAGTAACCAACATTATTTTGTCTAGTAAGCTACGGCGGTTCTTATATTGTTAAATGTGGCCGTAGCCTCTGACCGCCAGCTGGATGATCCCCTTCAACCGACATGACGTTCAGACTGCTTGGCTACATCAAGTTAGCGTTGACTGAATTATCAGTCGTGTTTTTAGAAAAGTACTGTGTTTTTCAATTTTCTAATTAAACGGTATTATTCAGATAATGAGCTCGAAACATGATTCAATATGTGTATTTTAAACATATAATGAAATACAAATAAAACATTTATGGTTTCTAAATTTCTTTGCTCTTGGTATGGTTTGATCTGTGGTTCTGAATTTGGGTGCCCCCCTCCTAGTTCCATAGACGGGTTCCTCCATAACTTGTTTTTTTCCGCTGACACACTTTACGTTTATTATTTTTCTGCCGTCTGTCCTGGCACAGCGCTGCGGTGCGTATCTTGGTCTCCTTCCTTCCACGGCGGCCGGTCCGTCTCCTGCAGCGACCAGCCCGCTGCTTCTCCCGGGCGGCTCGGTGGTCTTCACTGGGCTGGTTGTCCGCCGGCCGCGCCCTTGAGCCCTGTCTTCCTTCCTCCTTCACCTGCCACCTTCTCAGAGGCGAGCGGCCTTTTCAGCGAGGCGCGCCCACCATTTTGCGTGGCGGTGCCGCGTATCTCGCGCTCTCCGTTTCAGTCTTCCCAGTCACCGATTTTCCTCGAACTTTCTTCTGCGTGTTCTCTGGGCTTTCCGATGCCTTCCCCAACTTTTATTCTATCGTTTTCCTTCTGCTTATGGCCATTTTTCAGGATCTATCTCCGGATCGAGTGGGAGCTCTCCAAGACAAGCTCACGCTCGCATGGCTGCCAAGCCACGCCCCCCTCTGGGGATCAGTGTTATAAACAAATGTCTTGGGAGGATAGCTCAGGGGCAACATGCTCACCTTGGAAGCAAGACGACATAGAGCACCACAGGCCCGATCCCCGGGTCTGCGCTTAGAAACCTCTGGGTATTAAGGGTGTTATAAATAACCTATAATTCATATCATATCATGGATGGGAAGAAGGAGTGGTGATCTGCAGAGCCTGGGTGATCATTGGTTTCTACAAACCAGCCATTGACATTGTGCAGAATGGTTGTAAACCACTATGGCCAAGACTTGCTAAACTACTGACAAGGGTCGAAGACAGAGGAGGACCCTTGCAGATAGTGCCTTTGGAGAGTGCAAAGTTGTGCTTCAGAAATAATGGCTCAAGAAAAGTTGGAGAGAATCAAAATATGGTCGAATCTTTGATGTACCAGGAATGATACTTGGAACACCAGCAATCATGGATCACTATTGGGCTTGTGGATCCAGAGCATATATGAGGCTACCTAAGGATTGGGGAGGACAATGCTCACTAGTGAATGTTCATGTTCCAGCACTGGTGATTCCGAAAAGTGACTTAAAGCTTAACAGTTTCCCAAAAGCAGATGCTCACCTGAGAAAGAAGAGATGTGGAGCTGATAAGAAGAATGACGAGAGAGAACTAATTCTCAGCAAAATCTATAGAAGATTTTGATGCTATTCCCAATGAGCACAGACTATTTAGTCAGACAGCTTCAGTGTTTTCGTTGATCTTCATGCCGAGTGTCCAGGTTGCAGCAAATACCAAATGGATGCAGATTACGAGTTAGGAATTGTTACAGACAATCAACACAACAATAAAGGGATTCAATGCTATCAGAGAAGAGTTGAGTGCCATGCGACTGATGACTTTCCAGAACAGATATGTCTTGGACATGATCACAGCTATGGGTGGAGGTGTTTGTGCAAAAATCGGAGAATCATGTTGCACATTCATACCTTTTCAGGATGACGAGAATGGAACCTTGACAGAGGCCATAGGTATGCTGACAAAACTTCACAGCCAGATGATCAACGAAGTAGAAGACATTACTGGTGACAGCTGGTTTGGATCACTCTTGGGTTCCACAATGGATGGCAGACATGTTTAAGTTCCTTGGAGCTCTGATACTAATGATATTGCTTGGATTTTGTGTGATCAAGATAATAATCTCCCAATGCAAGAAAACAGCCAAGAAAGCCATAGGCATGAAGATTATGATCGATGTCAACCGGGATGAAAGGCCAAAGACTTGAAAGATGAAGAAATTAGAGACTTTGTGAAGGCCAGTATTCATGCACCTGAAGGAACGAAGTTCCTGTATCCAAAGAATCATAAGAAGTATGTGGGAAGATGGATCTATTGTAGTCCAAATGCACAATGCAGCCTCATGACATGGAACAAGGATGAGCATGGGAAATGAAGGGAGTCATAAAGATATGGATCCCAAAGAAGTTCTTCTTCAGACCAAGATGTCTAGATGTGAAGGATGATGAGAGAGTGGTCGATAAATCACCCAGAGGGGGGGAGTGTAGAGGAGGAGCCAAGTGCCCCTACCTCAACCACCTTGCCTATAGTGCCTATATATTGGGAACCTGGATGTGAAAACCGCACAGTACCAGTGAAAATACCAATACCTAGGAGAATCCTGGAGGCAAGGTTCCCATTGAGAAAACCGTACCTACATACAAGAGATATGATGGCTGTTTGAATGAAATCCTGGAAGAAGCAGAGCAAATGAATGGTCAAGACGAATGGTGACGTCACACAAAGCTGAGCTAACGTACATCGAAGAGATGCAGAGACTAGAGAATGTAGAGATTCTATAAGGCATCAAGAAAGTATCAACGATAAGTGACATCTTGGGATCAAGGTGAATCAGCTTATGCCATAAAATGGATGAAGATATCAAGTCAGTTTACACGTGTACAGATGCAAAAGAAACTCAAGCAGATGAAGTATTCTTGAGGCTAGCTTTATAGTCAATAGGTTGCGGCATGCGCCAATATATCCATATATGCATAAAGATGAAAAGATGGATGTTTCCACTGTGTGTCATAAGCAGAATTGGACTAAAAAAGAATGGCCTCTTCTCAGTGTGTCGCAATAAGAAAACACATGAATTAAAAGTGAATCTCGAAAAGGCGAGGCTGGAGGAGCTGTGAAGCCAAGCCTAGAAGCCAAGGTCTTATCAGGCTGAAGTCAAGTAGCATTGGATCCAAATCGTGAGAAAGAGCAAAACTCCTGTTCAAATAACATGACCAAACAAGTAAGATATCAGCGGTCTATTAAAAATAGTATTTTAAAGACATTGAAAGCCAAAATCATGGTCTTCAGTCATGTGGAAGGATGAAGTTGGATGAGCAAGATGCTCACACCTATGCATGAGGGCAGAGCGTGCCTTTACTCCCAGGAATACTTCAGAGCTAAGAACACTTCCAAGGATGAGTTCAAAGTCTTAATTGCCAGCAGACCACTGAGTTGATGAACGATGGATATGCTTAGTGGTGGGAAGCTCTGTTTTAGACAAGCTCACAAGCACCCGGAGGTCCAATCTGCGTGCTGCTAGACGTAGGTGGAAAAGTACCGACAAAGGTTTGAGTGCCATCCAATTGTAGGGGAGGGCGTAATTAAGAGTCCTATAGATTTTGTATCCAATGGGACGTTGTTTATTTAGTGACGTTCATAGAGGCCATTTTTGAGGGGAGGGCTTAGTTGCCCCACCTGATCTTAAGAAACCTATCACTTTCACTCACTATCCCAAACTAGTATAGAACATATACTTAGATGTTCACCAAGAGCCTATCACAGTTGCCATTAGGTTTTGTAGTTTGCCACGTAGGATGACGTTGTTAGTGACATAGGTCAACGTCAGTAATTTATTTTTATTTCTTTAAACAATTTGTATTGATTTTATTTCAACAACCAACACAAAACAAACTTACAGCGCATGTAATAGTATTTGAATACAAATCACATTATCCGTGTCCACTGTTTCACCCGTTCCCGCCCCATCCCGAGCCTACTCTCCCTCCTGATCTGTTTCTTTGTCTTGCAGTAGGGATTCCTTTCCTGTTTGATCCTGGTCACTTGCTTCGTCTTGGGTGAGCCCAAATAATTCAGCTATTAGTTGTTTCCAAGCTATCAAGGTTCCAGCCTCTTAATCCCCCCCAACGTTGCTTGCTTCCTGCCATACTGCAGTTTCTGCCTCTGCCCATTTCTGTAGATCTTTCCACCATACTTCTAATCTTGGTCTATGACATACCTTCCACCCCATGGCGATTCTTCTCTTTGCTAATACATATGCCAGGTCTTTCAATTTACTCACATGCTTGAGTTTACTCGGTCTAGGGAACCCTCCTAGCAAGCAAGCCCACACTGTGTCCACCACCATTTTGATCCCTTTTTCTTCCATCCTATGTGCTATTTCTCTGCAAAATCTCTCTATTATGGGGCATGACCAGAACATGTGTACCATTCCGGCGTTCTCTTCATCACATTTGGGGCATGACTTTCGGCCTGCATTTTTAAATTTGGCTATTTTTTGGGGTGTCATGTGAGTTATATATAATTGTATCTGTTGTAATCTGGCATTTCTTGAAACTTTTTTGTGGTATCCTTGGGCCCGCTCCCACATCCCATCACTCCTTGAGGCACCCACTTCCTCTTCCCAATCCTGTCTAAGCTGTACCACTTCCTTCCCTGCTTTGGTCATCATCAGCTCATATATTCTAGATATTTCATGTCCCTCCTCTGCTATGTCGTATATTGTGTCTATAGTGGCGTCCGGTTCATCCGCTAGTACTATTTCGGACCATGTCTCCTTAATTCGCTGCACCACCCTATGGTATGTGATATACTGCCCCATTTGTAACCCCGTTTCCTCCACCAGCTCCTCGAAATCCTTTATGCTCCCCTCTTGCCACATGTCACCCATTGTTGCTATCCCCACCGGTTCCCAGTGCTTCCTAATCGTTAGTCTTAGTTGCTTGTCTTTTCCCGCCAGAGTGACTAATGGGACCTGCGGGGAGCACAGGGATGGATTCTCCATTATTTGGCATGTTCTCCGCCATATCTCCCACCCAAGTGTCATCATCCTTGGGCATCCTTCCATATGCGATCTGGGCACCCACATCATTTCATTTAGGAAGAATGGGGCGCATTCCACTCGGAACAGCCTGGATTCCGAGGTCGGCTCCTCAGAGAGCCATTTAGCTACATATTGTACTTGACTCGCTACATAATAAATCTCATAGTTTTGTAATTTAATACCCCCTTTTTCGTATGAGTTTTGTAGCTTCCAAAGGCCACCCTGTTCCTTGTCCCATGCCAGAGGAATTCCCTGCATATGCTATTTAGTCTGACAAAGAATCGCCTGGGTATGAAATATGGGATGCTCCCATAGTGCAACAGTCTCGGCAAGACCACCATTTTAAGCATTGGCCCTCGTCCCATCATCGCCAAGGGGAGCTTCACCCAGAACTTCATGCTCTTTTCAATATTCTTGGGAGCTTTCTCCGTGTTATGTTGATGCTCTGCTTCCACCGTATGATATATGTCTATTCCCAGGTATCGGAACGAGCTGACCTCCCATGGTATCTGCAGGATGGGTGACTGTTCTAGCGGGGTCCCTTTATACCTGCTCAGTGGAAATACACAAGATTTCTGGGGGTTCACAGCAATGCCTGAAAGCTTTTCAAATCGCTCCATCACTTCCAGGACATATTGGAGGTTTTCTTCAGGGTAGCGTAAATACAACAACATGTCATCAGCGTACAAGGAAATTAAATGCGGTTCCCCTTTTATGGTGATACCTATTATGTCATACTGCTGCCTCAGGTATATCGCCAGGGGCTCCAGGGCCAAGATGTACAGCATGGGGAATCACGGGCATCCCTGCCTAGTGCCCCTGCCGAGCTTCCACCTCTCTGATATCTCTGCTCCTGTCTTAACCCTAGCTAGCGGCTCCCTATACAATAGTTTGGCCCACCTGAGATACCCCGGTCCTATTCCATAATTAGTCAGGGCCGCCATCAGCCATGGCCATTTGACCGAGTCCAAGGCCTTTATTGTGTCCAACGAAACTATTGCCATCTCACCCGCATCCCCGTTTGCATATTCAATGACTCGGTGGAGTCGCCTGAGATTGTTGGATATGTTCCTGTTTGGGACATAGCCTGTCTGGTCTGGGTGTATTCATTTATTAATGACTCTCCTCATCCTATTTTCCAGGACCGCCGCCAATATTTTACTCTCCTGGTTCAACATCGACAGGGGCCTGTAGGAGCCACACTCACTGCTGGGCTTATTAGGTTTGGGGAGTGGTATGATGATCGCCTCTCTTAGGGACTCTGGTAGCCTTCCGGCTTTGTATGCCTCATTTAGCATCTCTAGAAGCGGGGGGAGTACCTTATTTTTATACATCTTATAAAATTTGCCGGGGAGTCCGTCAGACCCCGGGGTCTTGCTAGTGGGTAGTTGCCTCACTACTTCCTCCAATTCCTTTAGAGTTATCAGAGCGTCTAGCTCCTCTCGCTCTTCTACGCTAATTTGCGGTAACCCAATATGTTCCAGTGTTTCCCTTATTTCCTTGCTGTCACTGTCCTCCGCATCTCTGTACAAATTACGGTAATAATCTACGAATTCCTGATTAACTCCCTCTTGAGTGTCTAGCGTACTCCCATCATCTTTCACTATCGTTCTGATTGTAGGTCTGGGAGACTCACTTTTGTATAGCCATGCCAGGACTCTCCCTGGTTTGTCCCCCCCTGCATGCTGCCTCTCTATATATTTCTTATAGTTGAGGTTACACAACCTTTCCCAGTACCCTGTGCATTTCTGCTGCAGCATTAATATTGCTTCATTATCTTCCTTAGAGTCACCTCCCTTTTTCAGTGCTTTTTCTAGCTCCATTTTCGCTTCTTGTAGTTCAGCCAAAATCCCTCCTTGTAGCCCCTTGGATTTAGCTATGGCTATCCCTCTCACTACTACATTAAAAGCCTCCCATAGCATACCCGCTGTCTCCACGCTACCAGTATTGATCTCGAAATAGCTTATTATTTCCTCTCTCATGTCCTCCCTAAAAATATCATCTTTCAGCGCTTCTGCTCAGAGGCACCATGTCGGTATCTTCACTCTCGGGGGTCTGTATTGCCATACCAGTATCAGCGGCGAGTGGTCTGAGAGGACCCTTGCTTTATATTCTGCCTGCGCTATCTCGATCATGAGTTTGTGTGAGACGAACACGTAGTCCAGCCTAGTGTGCAGGCCATGGGGGGCCAAATAGTGCGAGTATTGTCTATCCTGTGGATGGTGTGACCTCCATGCATCTTCTAACCCAAGATCTGCTAACAGAGACTCCAAGATCCTGGCAACTGGGGTGGGCCTATCTATTTTGGTATCAGATCTATCTATTTTCAGGTTGAGTACACAATTAAAGTCTCCTCTCTAAATCACAGCCCCTCCGAGGCTCACGCTGAGGTTACCATATAAAGTTCTGAAATATGCCGCCGTATCCTGGTTCGGGGCATATGTATTTATAATACATATTTCTTTATTTTCCACCAACCCCTTAATTATTACCATCCTCCCGTCTGGCTCGACCGTGGAGTGCAGTAACTGACATGGGACATGCGGTGCAACCCAAGTAATAACCCTTCTAGCATAGGCTGAATATGACGTGCCCACTACTGTCCCGTTCCACTTCTTTCGGACCACCTCCAGCTTTTCTTGCGTGAGGTGAGTCTCTTGTAGCAAGGCTATGTCTATTTTCTGCCTGCGCAGGTACATCATTACCTTGTTTCTTTTTAAATAGCTATTGAGCCCCCTAACCTTCCAAGTAACTACTTTATGGTCTCCCATGACTTATCAGGTTCCCACTCTTCCCTGCACAAGTGCAGTCCAAATCTCGTTTTTTCAGGGTGTAGGCTCATACCCCATCTTCCCAACTTTCCCCAAACTTCCCCACCTCCCCCCTTCCCTCCCCACCCCAACTCACCCTCCAACCCCCGTCTACCTCTACCCCTCCCTAACTTTTGCCCAGCTCCATCCCTGGATCTCAGGCACCCCCGCATCTAGCCCTTTTCCGGCTACTGCCGTACTCGTGGCTCAGCAGGGAGATATTGCCCTAATGGCGGTCCTGCTATTCTACTTCCTGAGGGTAAGGTGTCTCCATCCAATTACTCCTTTTTTAATCAAGCTAAGCGCGCCTAATGCCACCCATATTGCATTTTACGCTCTATATTCCAGTCCAACGTGTTCAAGTGTCACATGTTACAGTGTCCCATTACTATCTTTTCTAGCCGCAACCATTGTTAACTGTTCCACTATCTCTGCCTCAGGTCCCCCCACCCACCTTTTATCATAAATGGCTGTTGCATCACTTATCGTGTTCCTCTCGGCTTTGCTCCTCCTCTTGTTCCGGACAGCCCTGTGCATCCAACCATGTCGCTGCATCCTCTGGAGTATCAAAAAAAAGCGCTTTTTCTTTGTGCAGGATCTTGAGTTTTGCAGGGTACAGAAGCATGTATTTTAATCCAGCTGCGCACAGTCTCCTCTTGATCGCCACATAACTATAGCGCTGTCTCTGTACCTGCATCGTGTAGTTAGGGTATGCAGTGATGGTCGCAGACGCCCTTTTTATTGTCTCTCCCTTCCGGAAGATTTCCAAAATCTTTTCCCTGTCCCTATAGTTCAGGATCTTAGCTATAATTGCTCTCGGGGGGTGTTCCGGGTTGTGGTTTCCTCATCAAGGCCCTATGCGTACATTCTATTGCAAACCCTTGGGAGAGCTTGCTCCTATTTCTTGAATGATCATGTCCTCCACATAGTCCGTGGGGTCTTGACCTTCTTCCCCCTCCGGCAGGCCAACCACGCGTATGTTGTTGCGTCTCGCTCTTCCCTCGGCTTCCTCAGCCCGATTCTCCACGTTGGCCACCTGCTGCTTCAATATGTGGACCTCCTTGGCATTGTTTGTATTGGTGTCCGTGTTGAATTTCACCGCACGCTCCAGGCCGCTGGTTCTCTCCACTAGCGCTCGCACATCTTGCCTTAGCAGATTGACCTCTACCCCCACTGCATCTATCTTGGTTTCTAGCGCAGTCCTCAAGACAGCCATAGTTATTCCCCACAAGGTTTTGAGTTCTGTGATGGCTGTTAGGATCATCTGGTTCTCAGTTGGCAATGCCTCTACTGCGGATGCCGTGGCCATAACTTGCGTAGGGGTAGTGGGGGCTTGCTGTGTTTTAGTAAAAAGGTCCAGTGTGGGCTGCTTACCCTTGGTTTTGCCTCCTCTTATAGACATCTTCGCCCTGTTTCAGCTCCAGGATCCGTTCCGCCAGTAGTGTGCAGGTCTTGCCCCCCTGAGCTTCCTTCTGTGGCAGGGGGCCCTCTATGGCGCTGCCCGTCACGCTGTACCGGCCGTCTCTAGTTCTAGCTTCGTTACCGGCTCCGAGCCCCCTCTCCAAGCATCTATATTGACGCCCTGCGCGCCTCCTGTGTGTAGGCGGGGGTCCTATGCTCTCTTGTCTTTAAGTCCGGGCCCCTCCCTGGGGCTTATGCACTATTTTTCCGGCTGGCAGACTGAGTGCTAGTCGCACCAGGCTTGGGCTTTGCAGGGGCTCCCGTGCCTTGTTGTGAGATTCCTTCTCTTCCCTTCCCCCTGGCTGTCAACTCCGTATTATTTATTGCGTGTGGGGTCTCCCACTGTGCTGCACCACGTTCGCCGCTGGTTCATCTCACGTCACAGTGTGGCTCTTTGTCTCTTAGGAGGCTTCCGCACCTGTTGTTTAGCTATATCGGGTATTTATGCTCCTTCCGGAGTCTGTTGCGCCTCTGCATGGCCTTCCCTCCTGCCGCATTGTACCACTTGTAATATGCTCCCCAATCTACTGCAGTGCTGCTGGCTCCGTCTCTGGGCCAGGGGCTTCCTGTATGTGGATGTGTTCCATATTGTCGTGCTGTTCAGGGATTGTGCTTTGACATGCCCCTGTACCCAGAGGCTATAGTCCTGGCGGGATCCGTTACAGCCGCACAACTGTCCCAAATGTGTCTTTTCTGTGCCACTCCAGGTCTATGGGGGTCGCTTGCTCCCATTTCTTGCTAGTTGTTCTTAGTGTGTCCTCGACTTTCATCTATCCAACTAGCCAGTAGCCGTGTTTTCTGTGCTCCTGCTTTACTAGTCTGTCCACAAGCTTGCTGCATGTATGGCTTCCTTTATGCTTGCGGCGTGTATGTGTCTCATATATCACCCGTTATTTGTTTAGCTTCGCTGTCTCGGAGGGTGCGTGCCACGTCTTCTTTGTGCCTTTTACTGTGGTTCACTCAGAGTGTTCACCGTTCCTATTCTGTTAACTCTGATGGGTCCTCTCGAATAGCTTATGCAGTCCTGGGTGCAGCCTCCTCCTCGCCACCATTTTGTTTCTTCTTCCGCTGCTACAGTATCACTGATGAGCACCAGCCGTGTTTATGTATTGGCCGCCGCATGTATCCAGCAGGAGCCAGCCTTTGTTCCTCTCAGTTCATGCGGTGCGACAGGGTTCTCAGGTCCCTTGAGTCCCTTCTTACCGCAGTGCGCTGCTTATATATCTCCCAGCGCCTTGGGCTTCGGTACGAGGGTCCGCTCGCCACAGGACACTTATGTATGCTCCTCCATCCGCTATTGTCCGCCAGCCCGACTCAGTTACCACAGAGGTTCACCACGATGTTGTACCGCACCTCGCAATCGGATGTTTCTGCACTCGCAATCGCGTGTGGTCTCCTTCAATAGTGCGCTTCTCTGGAGTTGTTCTCGCTCTCCTCGTCGGGCACTGTCCTTTCACTCACGGGTTCCTTTGTTCGGGTCCTGCCGCCATCTTGAGTACAGACCGGCGTCTCACGTTCGAAACTACAAAGTACCATAACTTTTGTTCTTCTGCAGCAATAAGCACATGGCAGCGTGCATTAGAATCTGCTATGCTTCATAATGCCATCATTTTCTTTTCACGTTGGTTTCCAAGGTATATAGGCCTGCACCCATCCGGATCATTTGTCGGATCTAGGAGGTCAGTAGAAGAGCAGCCTATTCCATGGCTGCCAAGCTACGCCCCTCTGGTCAACGTCAATGATGACAAGTTTTGGTCATAAAAGCTCTGTTTTTTATGAAACTCGTAGAGTAAGAGGATCGAACAAATTCGTTGATATTTGTGTACTCCCTGTTTTAGATAATTGACAATAAAACAGTTATCTTTTTGCCAACTCCCTGAGTTGTTTCGATTATTGATGTATGAATAAAATCTGCATCCCGATCCATCTCCAGGGTAATTGCTACTCATCTTAAAGGGCTGAGGTTATTCAGTTCACTATCTTTCCTCTTCCTTGTCGATGGCACCTCAGGGGAGTGCTGTTTTGCAAAACAGGCTATTTTTGGCTTAAAGTTCCCCGTAAGGGTTTGCCTTTTTTACCTGCTCACCTTTGCCCTGCGGTAGTCGCATCACTGGTGACTAGCTGCCTGGATTACTGCGATGCCCTATTTCTAGCCCAGCTACTTGGCCTTATTCGTCGGCTGCAGCTCCTGCAGAACCTGGCTGCCCGGGTGGCCACGTCTACCGCTTATTGCTCCCACATCAGTCCTGTACTTCATTCCGTTCACTGGCTCCCAGTGGCCAAAAGTATTAAGTTTAAGTCCCACCGGACATACTATTGTTTTCTGCAAGACAAATTGTGCCTTATAGTCCTGGCCGGTCTCTCCGCTCACAGCATGCCTGTCTGGTGGTGATCCCCATATTTCACCTTCGTAGGGTGGGGAGGCGGGCCTTATCTGTTGTTGCTGGTAAATTATGGAATAATTTACTAGTTGCCCTCATGTGGACTGAGAACCATGAAAGCTTTACTTTTCTAGCCTATTGGTGGTTGTGGTTGTTACCCTAGTCCTAGAACCAAGATGCCTTTTAGGTGTCCGTGCATGGTATAAGTGTGTTTAACATGACATAACATATTAAACCAACTGTATACATATACATCACATCGTGTTTCACACCAGGCTTCTTTCTCAAGGCTGAGTCAATAGGTGCTGAATTATAAATAAAATTCCCGTCCAACTATTTGTTTTGTATACTATTCCAATTCTATGTGTCATCACTGCTGAGTATGTATCACAATATACAACTTATTATTTCAGGCCTGTATGATTCTGACTGTAGTTGCTCATGAATCTGTAGTAGTTAAAGGACATGGTGGACATTATTACAGGCCTACTTCATAGATCATATGTTTGTACCAATAGATAAACCCATGGTGTATGTTGCATCAGTACTTCACAGGCATGAAGGAAGAAGGAAGCAATCAGGAGGTCCGGACACAGGAGTGAGGTAAGAGGCTTTGTTTCATTCAAGGCCTGCTCCCAACATGGGAGCCGCACCATCCATAGGCTGCGCCTCCTGGAAACTACCTGCTGCTGTCTCCTGCATGGTTTATCACCCAGGAGCATTCAAAGGATGCTTCTGCACGACCCGCCAAATGTGGGACAGCAGCACAGCCACCCGCGAGGCCGCCATAACAGCAAAGAGCAGACGCAGCTGCGTGGGTAGCAAGTACCCCACTACACACCTTCCCCCTTAACCAAATAAGCTTAACACAAAGTTTTTGAACTTGTTGGTAGGCACCTCACATGTGCACCATGCACAAGATCCCCTTCTACAGGCGATCACCATCCTCCTCTGCGCCATTCTCCTTTTGGGCCTCCAGAGAACCCTAACCATTACCCATAGCTTCCACCTTGATATTTTCACCCACATCAGACCTCTCACCACTGCCCACTCACACAACCGGTACTCTGTAATCACCTAGAGTCACAGCACTGGATCCACCATCTCCCTACAATGAGCAAGGTGGGTCACTACCATCAAACACACCAGCCGGAATACTATCAACATGCAACCTCTGGTGCACTAGACCACTTTCTTCATCCACTCACCTTTCCATTTCGTGGCACCTGACAAGCTGTAATAAACTCCACTTAGTGCCATCATCCAACAACAAGACTGTGACCATGACTTTAACAATTTTCCTAGGGGCAGACATATATGGTGCACCCTCACCCTTTACTCTCCGGTTCCTTATTCTGACACAATTGCCAACCTCAACCAGCTCCATGTCCATGCGCTTCCTACTGTCATACCACTGCTTATATTTCTCCTGGAACTTCTCTGCTCTACTGTTTAATTCCTCTCTATTTACTCTGACTGTAGCAGAGGTTCCTATCCACTCCAGAGTCAGCTCATCAACTGGCTTCCTGCCCTTCAGATCTGCAAAAGGCGTGACACCTGTGGTGGAGTGAGGCATTGTCCGATAGGCCCGCAGCATGTCCTGAATCAACCCTTCAATACTCAAATTAGACATCTTGGCTAGTTGAAGTATGCCTTTCACCACCCTATTGAACATCTCCACCATTGCGTTTTGGCGCAGACAATACAACGCTGTTGTTTCATGGCGCACTGCCGCCCTCTTCAGATAATCAGCCACAACACTGAACTTAAATTGCACACCATTGCCAGTAAGCAACACAGACGGAAACCCTTCAATTATAAAAATTCCATCAAGGAATTCTACAACTGACTTGTCTGTAGTTTCATCCGACCAGCCAACACAATGCCATTTGGAATGGCAGTCCATTAGACCAAACATGTGCTACTTCCCTTGATAACATTTTGCTAAGGGACCAATTAGGTCCAAGGCCACCTTCTTCCACAGCTTTGTGGGAAACTTTGCCTGACACAAAGGAGGTTCAGTCGTCACATGTGACTTGTTGCTGGATGCAGACGGTATACAATGCCTTATTAAAGATACCCTCTCATGAAGCAAGCACCAGCCACCATTACGTCTCCCTCAATCTCTTTTTTTGTAGAATTCCTCCCCAAATGTCCTTTATGAGCAATCTCCAGAATACGATTCCTCATCCCCCTCGGGGGAACAATTTTCTCATCCATACATAAAACATCACCATCAATCCAAAACTCTGCTTTGACTGTTCGAACTGCATACAAACCCCTGTAGCCCCTCTCGGCCAAACACACTCCGAATGTTGGCAAATTTGAACAATTTCAGCATTTGCCTTGCCCTCCTCACGCCACCTGGCTAAATCCAAAACACCCTCCTGGGCAACCTACTCAATCATGGACCACCCGTCCTCACAAATTTGTTCCCCCCCTCTAGGGGAAGACGGGCCAGGAATGACAGTCTGCTACAACATTGCATGGGCCTGAAACCATAGAAAAATGTAATTCTTCCAATGCAAGAGCCAAATGATTAATCTTTGGTGAACCGCTCATATCTTTCCCTCTCAACGCATGAACCAATGGTTTGTTATCAGTCTTCACCCTGAATGGCACACCCCCACAGGAAAATCTTGAAATGATTAATAGCCCAGAAACATGCCAGGGCTTCTCTCTCCACCGTAGAGTAGTTCTTCACTGAAACTGTGTTAGGGAGAATTCTCATGTATGTGCTAATTCCCTTCAACCTTATAGACCCCCAGCTCTTTTGCTGGATTTTTATTTTAATTGTGGAGTGAGTGAGGCCTTTTTATCACTGTCTCATGTGTTTGACCTGATTTGAATTATGTGTTTCCTCTGTTTTTGGAGTCTGACAAACTCCATAGGCATCTACCTTTTGTATCGATTTCTCATAAGGTTTGAATACCTTTTCTTGTGTGAACTACTGTTCCCAAGAATAGTAAAGTGATATTGACTTTACTTACCTTTTCCCTTTGTAGGTCCAGCACACCCCATCTTATGTGGAATGCTGGGGGGAGGGGGTAACCTAGTAAACTCTTATCCTACTCTCTCATGATACATTTTTGATGTTACCCTCACAAATGTATATGGCTGGTGGCAGTGGTTTCATTTTCCTACCATTGTGCTTTCACGGCAGGCTGACCCCTCAGCTGCAGTACAGCACCCATGGGTGACCATTTCGTCAAAATGGCCACAGTCTTCTTTTCTCACCATTTTCTGTTTGTGATGTTTTTCTTGGGTTTTACTCTGTGCATCGAGGCCAAGTGGAGCCCTTTGTTTGTTTTGCCTTTGATGAGCTTCAGCCTTGAAGCCTGCCTCTGGCTCCAGTGTGTCTGGAAAAGCAGGATGTGAGGGAGGGCCCTGAAACTCCCCTGTCCTTTGTCTCTAGGAATGCCTGAATGCAACCAGTCCTGATTGTCTGACTGGCTGTCTGTTCAGGACAGCCACCCTGCTGTGTGATTGACAGCCTAGGCTGTGCATGAATGTGAGAAACTTGCTTAAAAGGTAAGGGTTTTGGGACTAGAGTGCGACTAGAGTGCGAGTCGACCACTGGGAGAAACACCCGACGAAGAAACCATGAACGAAGCTTGCTGCATCCTCCTGGACCTTTGAAATTCCCGGTGAAGCCCTGCTTCTGTGCTGAACCTCCTTTTTCAATTTGACAGAGAAGCTCCAGAAGGAACAACTTCTTCCCATGGGTTAGTGGGGCCAACTAACCCCTAAAACGAACTCCACTAGACCATCTTCCACGACTGGCTGTACTTCTTTGCTGCTGAAAGAACCGAGTGCCAGGGGTCGAGAAATCCGTAGTTGAGTGCAATGTCTAAAATCTGTCCAGAAGCTCCAGGAGTCTCCTAAGGACACTCCAGAAGCAGGACGACCAGAGCTTGAGTCCCCTCAATAGAGTTCTGGGCCCAAGGAGTGAAGGAAGCCCAATCGGTACCCGAGATCCATGATGGTGCTGTTTACTAAGCACTGAAACCGCGAAGTACCGCTGAACCGAAAGAGCCCGTAGCTGCCGACGACCTCTAAAGTGCTGCTGCGACTGAGGCTCAGGAACCCAGGGTCTGCATCGCTGCAACAGGACAGAATACAGCTGGACACCTCTCTTCAAACCAGAGTAACTGTTTAGAATTGGGGTACTTACCTCCTTGTCTTTTAGCTGTGCATTTCTCAGTTGAGATTTGCAGTGGCTTCCCTTTAGAGTTGATTCCAACTCTGCTTTTTCACAGGCTTAACAGCTTGTGACCCTACAAGTGATTTTTCTACAAACTCTCTAACTTTGTGCAAGACCTTTATTCTAAGAAGTGTCTCAGCGCTTGGCTGTCCTGGCTCCCTACAGACTCTTCTCGCCCATTGACTTAGATATTGTTTGTCACTCACAGTTGGTAACTTGTTTTAGACTGTTACTGCTGAGAAAGGCTTGTCTAGATTTCATTGGAATATGTAAGTGTTCCAACATGCGCTGAGCACCTGTTTAACTTTTTCCTTCCTTAAACCTTTCCTTTGTGCAACCTCAGAAACTGCAAAGTATAATTAGTGTGATACATACATGTCATTACTCTATTTGTGAACAAAGTAACCTCGGGGTGTAGGAATTTGTTAAGAAGCATATCAAAGATTATCCACTAACTTGTTCTGATTCTGAAAAGTGATTTTAAAGTATATTTACATGGTAACATATATTACCTTTTTAACAAATGCTTATTAAAAACTTGATGTGTAAATTAAATAAAGAACTATTTATAACTGAAACCTTGAGTGTAAGTGTTATTTGGTTACTTGTATTTACGAATTTAATTGCTACAGCTCCACAGCTCACATTTACCCCTCTTGAGATAGGCCTGGCTGCTCAGTTAGACTACCGACTTGTGTACTACAGACCTATAGCAAAAGGTGGGTTACCCAATACCAAGCAGATAAGTGTTGTGTAGTCTCACACAGTGTTACTACACCAATTCTTACCTAACACCTTGTAGCACCCTGGAGGTAAACGCAATCACACATTCTCTACCTTCCTGCACTTGCATCAAAGCGGTTCCCAGCCCTACCATGCTAGCATCGGTCATAAGAATCGTCTGCAAACATGTACTGTACATGCTAAGTGTGGGATCATACCATTTTTGACCTGAGTAAACGCCTCCTGAGAATCCAGGCCCCACTCAAACTTAGCATTCTTCTTCAACAATAACCCTCAATGGGGCACATATGGCGGCAAACCTATGTATACATTTGGAGTAATACTGGGATATTCATAATAATGCCCTCAAAGCATCCTTATTCTGGGGGCTGGAGCCTTCAGCATTGCTTCCCCTAAACTGGTTTTAGGCCGGATGCCTCGCCAGTGAATTACATGCCACAGATAAGACACCACCGTCATACCGAACCTGCATTTCTCTTTCTTAATGGGAAGAACAGCCTGATCCAGAATTCTCAACACTTCATGTACATACACTTCACAATTCTCAAGGTCAGGTGCAAACACTAGAATATCATCTTGAAAACAATTTACGTATGACAACCCTTTGAACACATTTTCCATCACCTTCTGGAACACTGCAGTGGCTGACGCCAACCCAAACGGCATTCTCTTTAACCTGTATGCCCCAAAAGGCATAACAAACGAAGTCAGGGACCGTGAGTCAGGATGCAACACATCCTGGTGGAATGCACTGGATAGGTTGATCGTAGAAAAATAGGTGGCACCATGCAGTAGGGAGTTCATCTCCTGCACCTTGGGTAGGTGATGTCGGTGCACCCAAACATTGTTATTAAGGGACCTAAGGTCCACACACATCCTTATAGTACCATCTCGCTTCCTTGCAATCACCACAGGGGACAACCAATCCACAGCCTCAATTGGTTCAATTACATCATTTACCCAAAGCTTGTCAAGCTCAGCTTTGAGTTTCTCTCTCAGCAATCAATAAAGGAACATCATGAACCTTGTGCAAAACAGGTTTCTCCCCCCTCTTCAGAATTATCTTGTGGCAACACCCCTTTAGACAACCCAGCCGATTAATAAATTCATTTTGGTACTGAGTACATAGATCCCCCAATAATAAAGGCTTTTTTTTTTGGGAGGGTGCGCTGAGGGGGTCTTCCACCACATACATTTGTGGAAAATTGCCCATAAAAAAAATTATTCAATGAATTCTCCCACAATGAAAAATTCTCGATGGAATCACATAGAACCACTTGAAACACAGGCAGAGCCTGTATGGTTGGCTACATCTCAACCTTCACTTGGTGTGGTTCCCCACAACACCAAGACAATGCTCACTCAGCATACTCGCTGTGGGTGACTACCAATGCCCAACAAAGCAGAGTAATTGAAACTCCTCTTTCCCTCAGCACCTCTCCAGCAGACCGTGAAAATTCCTCCTTAGGCTTCAGCACTTATCCAGCAGACTGCTGTAAGTGCCACAAATGGCCACAAGGTGACACCTGAAGCACGACAATTCCTCTCCTAAAGAAAGACTGCTTGTCGCCAGTATGTTGCGTTGGACCTTCATAGGCAGGATGGAAAAAGGAAGCAATCAGGAGGTCCAGAGATATGAGTGAGGTAAGAGGCTTTATTTCATTCCAGCCCTGCTCCCAACATGGGAGCCACACCATCCATAGGATGTGCTTCCAGGCAACTGCCTGCTGCTGTCTCCCGGATGGGCGTCACCCAGGAGTATTCAAAGGAAGCTTCTGCGCAGCCCGCCACATGAGGGACAGCAGCACAGACCCCTGCGAGGCCGCCATAGACAGGAACATGGGTGCTAGTATAACAATTTATGGATGCATACCATTTTTGTATGATTGCCCTTGTTTTATTAGCTCACCAGTCTTTTTGGTGTGTTTACGGCTGGAATGAGAAACATCTGTGAAGTTATTCTTTAAAAAATATTTCCTGCTGGGTGAATGCTATTCTCCAAATCTTTCCCTGATGGATGGATGTAGATGGGAAAAGCATCAGGATAAAGGCTTGTCTTTTTATGCAGTTGTCAATGCAGGTTGTTTATTGTTAGCACTGGTACTGCACCATAAAATGTGACCTGTTCATGATCTCTGAAAGCTAGGCTATCAGTGTCCCAAAGGTTTCCCTCAGTAGAACCGGGAAGCAAAGATTTAGGTAGTAGATAGTCTAATTCATGCCAACGGTTAATGTGGGGAGTATGGTGGTGGAAACAAGGCTACTTTTTCCATAACACAATCTGCTTTAGGGTTGAGGCCCAAACTAAACAATAATGCTGATTTAATACAAGCCCAAATATGGTGGCTCATATCCTAGAAAAAATAGGAAAACCACTGAACTTCTCCAAATTTGGAACAACTGTGCTGTCCAAACAGTTTGGATGAAACAGGTGTAGAAGAGGAGTCAAATGCCTCTACCTGAAGTCACGCCCCTATTCTGCCTATATGTTGGAAGCTGGAAATTGGAGATGATGGCCTCCTGATAGAGAGCCCCGAAGAAGTGTGAAGCAGTGAATAAAAGAGGCTGGTGACATTACAAGAGAGGAGAATGACACACTGAGAAGGATGATCAGAGACGAGAATGCATAGACCTTATGGAATCTGATGACAAAATAAGGAATGGAGTAACCTTTCATGTGCGAAATAAAGATTGCACGTGCGGAGAACACTGAAGAAAATATAAGTTGCTTTATAACTGTACAGATGCTGCAACACAAGTAGACGAAGCAATCATGAAGGCTGGCTATACATAGTGAATAGACTGCAGGTGGTGCCGCCAATACATATATATTTACATTTTTTTTGTTGTATTGATTTAAAGTGCAAATTGGTTAATTGAAACCTTATTCACTAGAACCAGATTTTTTTTTTAAAACGTATTTTATTGCCAAGTACATAATAACCATCAAACGATAACATAACAAACTAACAACAACTAATTAATTACCACAGTCTTCATAGCTCAACGTATTTTTCTTAATTGTGATGAGGGGGAGGGGGGCCGGTGGTCGGTGTACCCAAGGTCACGGGGGTTGAGTTTCCGGGTTGTCCATTCTTGGGGGTAAACCCCAGGCAAGTCTCTGGTAGGGGTGAGAGCTCAGGGGGGTTTGTGATCCGATGCATATTGGATGTCGCGCAACAGGGCCCTCCATGATTCTAGGGTGTCATTGGAGTTATCATCGCTTGAGTTGATTCCATCTTGCCAGGCTCTGGTCTCTGCCTCCGTCCACTTTTCCAGGTCCTTAAGCCAACGTCCATGTCTCGGGCCCCCTGGTGATTTACATGCCATAGCTATGGACCTTTTTGCGAGGATGCAGGCTAGGTCCATTAGTTTGACCAGGTGTTTGTATTTGCTGAGTCTGGGATGGGCTCCCAGTAAGCATTCCTTTGGTTTCCATTCATATCTTGTGAGTCCCGCTTTGGTGCAGGTGCTTTCTACCATGGAGCAGAATTTCGCTGTTTTGGTGCAGGTCCAGAACATGTGGATCATGTCCGCTTTGTCATTTCCGCACCAGGGGCAGTTCGGAGATGCTTGTTTGTTAAAGGTAGCAACTCTTAGTGGGGTCATGTATGTTCTGTATAGCACATTCAGTTGAACTTGTTTGAATCTAATGTTCCTCGACACCTCTTTGGGGTATAGTAATATTCGCTCCCATTCACTGTCAGATAGTGTGATCCCCAATTCGGTTTCCCATTTCTGTCTCAGGGATGCGCTTTTTGGATTGGATCTATCATTCAGTTTGATGTATAAGCGGGAGACCAGCTTCCAACCATCTGCTAGGTCATACATTTCCTGGAGGAGGGGGTCCGGTGGTGGTTCCTCTGGACAGACAGGCCATTGTGCCCTAGCTGTCCTCTTGAGACGGTGGTACCACAGGAATTGGGTGTTCGAGATGCCTTCATTAGCTTGTAGCGATTCAAGTTCTCTGAACATGCCGTCTTCAAACAGGTCTCCCCATGTGTAGATTCTGGCTCACTCCCATTTCCTGGCTGTCGCTAGGTCCGCCTGAGTTTTGCATACATCCGCCAGAATGGGGGTGTTGGGATTGTAGGGATGTTTTAATTGTTGAAGGAAGCCAGTTCTGGCCCAAATCTGCCTGCCCAGAGTGACAATCATGGGAACTTCAGATGTTTGTTTCGTCGGGTTCCAAAGCATTTCTTTGGGGAACAGCTTGGAGGTCGCATGTCGCAGGAGCCCCACTTCAGCTGACGGGTCATCGGAGAGCCATTTCGTCACGTGGCTGAGCTGTGCAGCTAGATAGTACCTTTGGCGATCGGGTAGATGTATCCCTCCTTCCTTGTAGGGGAGCGTAAGTGTAGGTAAAGAGAGCTTGTGTCTTTATGACCCCCATATGAAGTCCTTGATTAGAGAGTCCAGTTTTTTGAAAAAGGAGGTCTGATGTAGAAGCAGACATTCGTGAAGTGATATAAAAAATGGGGGAGAACTATCATCTTGACTATTGCCGCTCTGCCCATCACTGCCAGTGGTAGCTTCAACCAAAAGTTCATGGATTTGCGGAGGGCACCCACTGCTTTTTCAATGTTGTGTTCATGCCTGAGTGCAGGGGTATGACGCACATCGACTCCTAGGTACTTGAACTTCTCTAATTGCCATTGTATCCCGACGTCTGGTAGATCGGACTTATCCAGACCCCTGAGTCTGGCCAGTGGAAACGCACACGACTTTAGCTTGCTAAATGTTATCCCAGAGTATCGGGCATAGTTGTCTAGGATGTCCAACGCAACTTGTCCATTGAGCTGAGGGTTATTTAAATACAGGAAGACATCGTCCGCGTACATGGATATTATGGAATGGTCACTGCCCAGCTCAATGCCCGCGTCAAAGTGTTGTTTCCTGAAATAGGCGGCCACTGGCTCCAGGTCCAGTATGTACAACATCGGGGACAGCGGGCATCCTTGCCTCGTGCCCCGCTGTATCGCCCAGGCTTTGGACACCGTCCCTCCAGTCTTCACTCTCGCTGCTGGTGAATTATACAGTACCTCGACCCATTTTACAAAGCCCTCGCCAAAGCCGAATTCCCTTACTACTTCGATCAGCCACTCCCAGTAGATGGAATCGAAGGCTTTTATGGCGTCTAGCGATAGCACCGCTAGGTCTTCATCTCGATCATAGGTCTCTGCCATGATGTGCTGCAGCCTCCTCAGGTTTGCGGTAGTATTGCGTCCTGGAACGAAACCATTCAGGGTTTCTACCACCCTCGCCAGCCTCTTAGCCAGTATTGTGGTCAGGATCTTGCAGTCATAGTTTAGCATGGCGATTGGGCGGTATGATTCACAGTTGTCGACAGGTTTGTTGGGTTTAAGTATAGGGATGATGATTGTTTCTTTCATGGAGTTGGGTAGGATTCCGTTTTCGTATGCCTCCATATACACCTTGTGGAGTATCGGGTAAGGGTCGCTTCATACACTTTATAGAATTCTGGGGGAAGCCCATCACTCCCAGGGGTCTTGCAGGTGGCTAGAGATCTAATCGCCTCCGTCACGTCTTCTGGAGTGATTTCCGCGTCTAGAAGCTCACTTTGAGCCTCCGTTTAGCACGTTAGATGCAGGGCTATTTAAAAGACGGGGGGGCTCTGATCTGTCCATAGCTCTGTTCCTGATGCAATTGAAGTCGCCACTCCATATGAACGCACTCTCTCTGCGAAGAATCATTTTAGCAATAAGCATTTCGAGGTGTGAGGGTATTCTGTGTTGTGGTAAGTATGAGTTCACCAGGCACACTGGCGTGGATTCAATAGTTCCCCATAGTATTAGATATCTGCCCTCTTTGTCGGCTTCATAGTCCAGTAGCTGGAAGGGCACTGTCGGTTTCACCCACATGAACACTCCTCTAGCGAATTTGGAGTACGGCGCCCCTCTTCCGCTCCCACCCCATCTTTCGGATAATTTGGCTGTGGATTCTTCCGTGAGATGGGTCTCTTGAAGCATCACTATCGATACCTTTTTCCTGCGTAGGTAAGAGTGGATCCGATTCCTTCTCAGGTACGTGCCCATACCCCTCACATTCCACGTCATCACCTTAAGTTGGAGTGCCATTGAGTTGGTGTCTTGGTTTCATCTTTCCGGTCGCCTCAGATTTCACAGGGCGGCCCCTTCTCCGGGTGATGAGGCTCTCCTCCTGGGTTCCGGTGTTTTCTCATCCTCGGCCCCCAAGGACCTCTGGTCCCGTGCTTCCCCTTTCTTAGTATTTCGAGGACTGTGGTGTGAACGAAACGATAAACAAAACTGGAACTGGTGCGCCCAGCAACGACAAGTTCCTGCTGGTGCTCAGGCGCTCTCATACCGTCAGGACCCATCCGGGTGTCAGGCACGAGGGAGGTCGGTCAGGCAACTGGCCTGTCCTGAACTGTTCGTGGGGGTAGGGCTCTGTGCCTGGCGTGGGCCTGGCGTGGGCCGAGCGAGGGCCGCATCTATGTAGCTGACTGTTGGGTGATTTTACTTTCTCTTTGGTCATTTGCCTTGCGTCTGAGTTAGCTTTATGAGTCATGGATCCGTCCATGTCTCAACCGCAGGGGATTCTTCAGTTTTCCGTGGGTTGAGGATCCTTATCTGCAGCTAGATTGTTGTCTTCCAGCCACATGTTGGCAGCTGCTGGGGATTCCAGGAAAATCGCCCTCCCCTTGTGGATCACTTTCAGTCTGGAGGGGTATAATAGCATGTACTTCAGGTTCAGTTGCCTGAGCCGGGCTTTAATCGGCACAAATGAGTTCCTCTCTCGATGGACCTTCGGGGTGTAATCGGGGTAGATCGTTATCCTGGAGCTCCCACGTTCAATGGGGCCCTCTTCTCTGGAGTGCCGGAGGATGGTCTCTCTATCCTGGAAGTTGAGTACTTTAGCGATTATAGGGCGAGGGTGCGAGCCCGGCGGGGATCTCTTCTGAAGTGATCTATGAGCCCTTTCTATCGAGAATCCTTGCGTTAGTCTTCCAGCACCCACCTCCTGTTGTATCAGGGATTCTATATAGGCTGTCGGATTCGAGCCCTCACTTCCTTCCGGGACCCCAAGTATTCTGATGTTGGCGCGTCTGGCCCGGCCCTCAGCCTCCTCAGCTCTGGCCTCAAGTGTGGACACCTTTCTTTCCAGGTCCAGCACCTTAGCTTTCAGCTCCGCTGTGTCGTCTGACGTTTCTTTTATGGTTGTTTCGGCAGTGGTCACTCTTTCTGTTAAGTTGCGGGCATCCTGGCGCATGAGTTGTAGCTCGGATTTTAACTCCTCAATTCTGGAATCTATAAATGTGCGCAGTGATGCAATTGCCTCCAGTACCTGGGCTTGATTCTCGGGGGAGTCCGCCGGTTTTGCTTGGGGAGGTTCGGGGGTGGAAGTGCGTGGCTGCGGAGGAGTTTTCGCTTTAGCAGATACATACGTGTCCATGGTGCTTGTTTTCGTCTTATTCCTGGCCGCCATGATGAGGGACGTTCCGAGACGCCACTCGGTTATGTGTGTGTAGATGATAGTGGACGTCGCCTCCTCAGCAATGCTCCCACCGGCCCTGTGATTTTAGTGTGTGGGCTGGGGGAGCTTATGGTTCTGGGGGTGGGGTGGTCAGCTTGCAGAGTGTGGGACTGTTTTTCGCGGGTCTCCAGGGATCAACAGGGAGGCAGCGGGTGGGGGCCCCTCTGTAAAGGCTGCATCGGCCTGTTGGGATCAGTGTTCAAGTTCTCGGCGGGGCATACAGCAGCACGCCGTTGGTGCGGCGCCGTGGTCCCCTATGCTGGGGTTGTTCGATTGGTTTATGCCCTCATCCAGTGCTCTCCTCACCTCCACCTTCTTTTGCTGTCGATGGCGGGGCTCCCCGCACCAAGGCATCAGCGTGTCCACTCACGGTGTCTCTCCGGTTCTCACTCCTCGGCCGCTACGGATGCCGGGGCCCAGGGCCCAGGCCCAGTCTCCCCGGGTGGGAGCACCCGCTTGTCTCCCCGGTCAGCCGCTGCAGCAACTGCAGATCGGACCTGGGCTCCTCCTTCTTTTTTCGGTCGTGGCAGCAGCTTGTGGGTCGGTTTCGCTGCGAAGGTGGTTAGCGTTTTCCTACTGCGCCGGCTTCAGGAGATGGCCGCCATCTTGGGTCCCGCCAGCAGTGGGGGGGGACCTTTGCAGGGGAAAATCCGTGGGTCTGGAGGTTCAAACCCAGAAGAAAACCAAAGGATCGTGTCCGGGGCTGGTTCTCCTTGCCTCGGAACCAGTTCTTTCTGTATCAGATGTAATTTCAGGCAGGCAAAAGGATCAAGATACGGCGGCTCGGCCGGAGCACGGCGACTCAGCTTCCACTCGCCATGAGCTCCAGGCCACGCCCCCTCCTAGAACCAGATTTATAACAATTACAATATTTCTTCAACACTATTAATCATTACTCATTAATCATCAAATC
The DNA here is from genome assembly GCF_040938575.1 of Ambystoma mexicanum. Lineage (NCBI taxonomy): Eukaryota > Metazoa > Chordata > Amphibia > Caudata > Ambystomatidae > Ambystoma > Ambystoma mexicanum. The sequence goes on along the minus strand of NC_090934.1, from coordinate 751,510,904 downwards.
AACTAACACATAAATCATTTTCTATTAAAACATATTACAAATCCTTACATGTATAGAATCTGGTTATTCGATGTCACAACTTTAATAAGCCAGGACCCGTGAAAGAGAAGGGCTGAAATTATGGCACAGCAGAGAAAAACTGCTGAAAATCAAGGAAGGATCAAGAAGGCTGTGTGGCTCAGTGTCAAGGGTTGGGGAAGCCAATAACTTGTTATCTATTCAAGGAGATGCAAAGAACATGAGAAGCGAGGCAAGCTCCTGTTAAGGTGTGACAGAAACACTATGAGTGTCAAGTTTTATTAATTTAATATCATTAAATGCAACAAAGGAGCTCAAACATGGTCTCCTTTCACATAGGGTAGATGGAAATAGAACACGGGCAAGCAGCACCGAGACTTAAAGATGAGAACGTGCTCGCACTCTCTTCTATTCTCAGGAGCAGTGATACTTTACAAGGCCAAGTTCAAAGACAATTCGAATGGCAGACAGCATTAGTGATGATGGGTAGTGAGGCATGGCCAAGTCCACCCACAAGCACCTGGGGTACCAGCTTGCGTGCTGCTAGCGAATCGAATATTCCAGAAGGGTACAAGCGTGACAACCAATTATAGAGGGTCATGTATTGAAGAGCCCCATAGCTTGAGAGCCAATGGTGTGTCGTGTATCTAACAAATGTTGAGGATGACTTGGACAAGGGGTGGCCATAAGTTGTCCACCTGACTATAGAGACCCAATCACAATCCAATCCCCTACAGAAAGTAAAGTTAGATGTTCCCCGTAGACCTATCACAATCCTAAATAAGTTTTCTTCATTTTCCACATAGTATGACATCACGTATGATGATTTTTTACTGTACAAATGTGATTTATACCAACTTTTTGTGACAGCTACTAGCATTTAGTACAGCATTCACTGATGTGCTATGAGCAATGTTCGCGGATTCCATGCGTGTGGTGGATGCGCTATGTGCCCATATGTCTTAGAGACGCATAAAGTAGATTTTGGTACAATGGGCCAATATAACGTCAATTCTTTTATCAATTGTAATTCTAAATTTGTTGTTTATTGTATAATATGCATATGTGGATTACACTATATTGGGAGCACTATTAGGCCCCTCAAAATTAGGATCAGAGAGCATCTCAACACTATTGTTAACCAAGAAGCCAAGTACCTATTAGCTACGCATTGGCAACGTTATCATCAAATGGATGAGAAAAATGATATTCGATTCACAGGTATGGCCAAGGTTACATTGCCACAGAGAGGGGACAACTTTCAATTGAAATTATGCCAATTAGAGGCACGACTAACATGTAAATATAGAACTGTGTGCAGTGGTCTCAACCAGGATCATGAACCTTCCGTATTCCTGTAAATTCATTACCATCTTACCTCTCTGGGTTTAGTAATATTTCAATTATTTTTAGGTTTAATTGGCTTTGGGTTATATTAGTTCAACATGTTGGCCCTCATTACGACCCTGGCGGATTTTTTCCGCCATCGACGGACTTTTCCGCCATGGCGTAAAGTCCGTTTACGCCATGGCGGATGGTGGACTTACCGCCCCATTCCGAGGTCGGCGGGGCGGTAAGTCCCCATTGACCCATTTACCCTTCCCCATTCCCATTTCGGCCCCATAGGGTATAATGGGAGTGGGGAAGGAGTTAATTACGCCACCGTAAATTACGGTGGCGTAATTAACACCAAGTTCCCATAGCGCCATGGATTTTTACGCCCGCAAAAAGCGGGCGGAAAAATGACCATGGCGCTCTGGGAACTCGGAATTGGCGGTAAGGGGTCGGTGCAGCTAACGCTAGCGTAAACCCCTTACCGCCAGGGTCGTAATGAGGGCCGTTGTCTGTTAAGACTCTTTATACAATCATGCCTGCAGACTGTTATATTTTACTGACACAAATATGTTATCAGTCCAAATCTGTATTAATTTTGAGACATAAACAGTATTAGAACAGTGGATTGTGTTACATCAGCCAGATTGCATTGGCGAAATTGCCAGTCCAATAATCACTTTTACCCATTGGCCAGGTTAACGATACACATTGGTGACTTAGAGGATGTGATTGGATGAGATCATCAGTGTATGATGTTGGTGTAATATGGTATTGTTGACATTCATGAACTGTTACTATTATATTTGTGTTGTGGATTGCATGAAGCAATTATCGGCATATTACAATCTTAAATGTTTCAAATAGATTCAGAATGCATAATTTCATTCATTTGGCTCAATGAAAGGCCAATCTATTGTAATGTCACGTATTTGACAAGTGTGACTTGTTCCTTTTTCTAGATCATTATATAATTGTTTGAAGTCACAAGCTCCTGTATTGCGGCATCACGCAGTATCATTTTTTAATTGAATTTAGTTGTATCACTGTATCTTATCATTGACAAAATGCATGGTAAATCTCTATTTAATTAGACTACTACACAGCAGCCCTTGTAGTTGTCTGTATTCAAGTATATTTGGTATGGTGGGTGTTTGCCCTCAGCGCTAGTTAGAATATGGAAAGCAAAGTACTTAGCCCAACCAAGATGGCACTGTCATGCCTTGGGTCTCTAGATGGTGCCACCTGGGCATGCCTGATAATACCTGGAGGCTGCACTGGGTTCTCTCGCAGCTTCACAAAATCTGTGGTGGTCATCGGACCACAATTCCCAGCAATCCTGCCTACTGCGGTCACGTGACACGCACGTAACGTGCTCACGCTGCCTGTATATAGCTACGTTTTTCTATCCCGCGAAATGGGTGCTCCCTAACTAGTCCGTTCATTTTCGAGTGCTTTGTATTTCTGATCCTGCTGTTCCTGATCACCCGACCCAGTCTGCATTTATGGATTATTCTCCTGGTATTGCCCTTCTCGATCTTCCGTCGCTTGATTCCCTTGCTATAATCCCATGGCTACCGAACTTCTGCCTCCCGTAATTACGACTTCCTTCTTGTCAAGCCCTTCTGTTTTGACGGACTTCTGGCTTCGTGTTCCGCGTGTCAACATCTGCCTTGTCTGGCGCTGGACACCAATTGAGCATAGCTCTTCCTTTGCTGTTTTTGGCCTCAGTCCTCATTAATTTTCTGTTTGCATCCTTCCTCACTGAACACTCCATCCCTCACTTAAGATTTTCTTTATTCACAAGGACGCTATCCTGTACATCACAAGGAACACTACCCAGTATAGATAGGTGATTACCTGGGAGCTCTCCTGAATATACCACTGGTCACTTGGATTGCTTTGTGTGTGTTCTGGGACGCTTTGCTGTTTTTCCACTAGATTGGTTCTGGACTACTATTTAGCTTGCACCCTCGTTCTATTCGGGTTAGGTGGCTCTGCACAGACGCCTGTGGATTTGGGACCTTTCCTAGCATCAATCACAGTCCTCACCCTCTCATTGACATCAAGTAGGTTACTGGCCTTCTTCCTGGCAGAGCAGGTAAGAGTGGGTAATTGAGGGGTGGGTATTGCTGTGGTCCAGATTTCCTGGCTGCTATCTGAACTGTTGTATTGTTCTTTGTCCCTTTAGCTCTGTTGTTGCTGCTCCTGCCTTTTCACTCAAGCCCCTGGCCTGTCAGGTGGTATATATAGTCCTGCAGGCTGCGCCCTTGGGGAAAAGTCTATTATACATCGGATTCAGGACTTTCTCAGAGTGAAGAATCACCTGGAAGGGTGTTACATCTGTATCACTTAAGGTTGTGACAGGCAGTTAGACTGAGACTCCGTTCTTACATGCGTTGCTCAAGAATGACTCTCTATCAATAACCTTGGCAACGGCGAACACTGTTCAACGCGTTTCACATTGCTCTGCCAAAAGGCTGTCACTAAGGTATGCTCCACGTGCGTATACATTTATAAGTTTACTTTTTCTCAGTATTACAGCGGGGTACTGTATGCCTTGATCTATGTAACTAGCTAACGCTGTGCACGTTTAACTTATGCCGGTTTCTTTATTTTTCACGCCTGCTCCCGTATCGTATTTGGAACATTGCTACATGTTTGGCCCACATTTCGGCATTCATGGATCTTGATCAGCATTACTTACCGCACTGGCGAAGTTATATATGGTAACATTATGATGTAAGTTTTGTTTTGTTCCTCAGTTTGCTTATTAGACATATATCTCTGACTGTAATTTTCAACATATGCCACTTTTGTTACATTATTCACTTTTTATATATTAAGTGGGGTCACCGCACGTACCTAAGAACATGAATCAGCTAAGTGGTATGTACAAGTATAGTTTTCGGTTGCTCTTGTATTTCGGACTTGATTAGGGACAAATTGGTGGTCTAGTTACTGTGTTTTTCTATTTTGGATTTGTAATTGAGACCCTGCATATCCAGGACATTCAGGTATTTTTAGGGGCCTTGTTTCCCCACTGTATATGCGATTTTGATGTTACACAACACTGGCTTTAATTTGATGTATGAGTACTAATGAATGTACTTGTTTTTCCCCCACCCTGTTTTTCTTGTTTTTATTCTCTTGATTTTTGGTTTGAAACACATGTTGGAAACGTATCCTTTTTCTGTAATCCATTTAATATACTTAAATTCATTTTACCCTGTACTGCAAATTGTCATCCCTTGTTTGTTTCTGTGTTCTTATTTATTAACTGTTTGCCTTATGTATTATTCACCTTGTATTATTCATTGCGTTGTATAACAGCACAGCCCTTGAAGAAGAGCAGAGCTCGAAACACGTGTCGGCGTGTCAAAATAAAACGTATCATGTGCTGTAGTATTGGCTAGTTATATTTCAATGAAGTTTGTCTACAAGTATCAAATCAACTCCCAGGTCATGTGGGCAGTGTGACTGTGTCATTTAGTTGTTCACATATTTAATTATTGGAGACTTGAGCAGAGGCTCCACTACCGGATACAGTCGCTTGTAGGTGGTCCCTCTATATTAACTGTCAAATTCGAATCATATTGTTTAAGCGCTGTGGCTTTCAGGTCTTATCTGCTCTTGAGTGCTTTATGCAACTGGAAAAACACTGATGTGTGTTACAAAAATGTATTGTTTTTCACAACTGATCTTGCTGTCAAAAAATCAGTCAGGAGAGGATACAATATTTGCAGATGGATTAAACGGAATGTGTCAGAAAACATGCCAATAGGCGTTCATGTGCCACTTTAATGAAGTAATTTAAGGGCCAGGAAAACATGCCTCTCATAATTTGTGTAAGGATAATAATTGCACCAGATTAACTGCACAACAAACTATGATGATCAAAAATCCCTGGCTTCTATCTACTATCCACATTACGTTGTCCTGGGAGTTGTGACAACACTTGCTCAAAACCAGCCTTATATGCAAGAGACATATACACCATCCATTGTCACTCCCTAATAACAGAAACATGTACCTAAAAAAAACAGGAAACAATGAACACATAGGAGAAACCCCTGGCTTCTGCCCGCAAAATTCCACTGATATTTTTTTCGAATCAGTGACCAGCAGAACAGTGGCATAGGAAGGAACTCTAATAATATTTCTGCCCAATCTCAAGACATATTATAATGGGAAATAACATTTTTAATATGCATAGAGTATCCCTGTGGGAAAAGCTAATTACTTTTATACTTCCTGAAAAATAATTTCACTCCATGTACGAAGCAAATTCTTATCAGAGCCTTGCTTGTAACCGTAATGTAGGAAGTAAAATGGCAGGGCACAAAATACAGCCTATAGTTTTTCCCACCCTTCCTCGCCACAGCCTAGACAAAATTCAACAAGAGCCTCACTGAGGTTTCTTATGGAGCCCTGTTGAAGAAGATCACATGTATATGCCTTTTAGGTTAATATCATCAATGCTCAGAGGTACAACAGCTTGAGTGCCTTCTTCTGTAACTAGGGATCCCCCAGTAATTCATTGTTATCAGTTAAACAAGATGCAGGGGGATGCTTGAGTCAATAAACGCTGAACACATGTTTATATTGAAATGCCCTCAGCAGCTGAGCATAGAAAGACACAGAAGGTGCAGTTCTCTAGACTGTTACTTGAGTTTCCTATCACTTAGCAAACAAACAACACATTTCCTTCACTGTACTGTACTGCCGAAACAACTGACTTGGTTTTTGAAAGTTACTGATTTGTTCATCACCTGCAAGGGGTGTTCTCCTGTGCCCTATCACCCGTATGCCTCCCCAGCTCCTGTGCTAGCCTCCAATACTAGTTGACGGGGCACTGTAAAAAGTGAGGAATTGTAGCAGTAAAACACTCACTGGAATATTTGCATACCCATAATACTTTGCAAGCAAAACATATTTAGTGCCTCACCATAATATTATGTGCATTTGAAGACAATGTCATGAATATGCATGTACACAATTATTCTGCAGTGCATGCAAGATTGTTTACAATTTATCCCACCCTTATATTGTTTGGTAGTATTATAAGACTGATAAGTGAAAACCGTTTTGTATAGCGAGTTACAATATAATTTGTTACGGTGTTTGACCAACGCAACGCTGATCACTTGGAAAGGGTTCAGATTGTGTGAAAAACATTCTACTGTCTGAATATCCATTGTTCTAATACTATAAACATGTAAATGATACTTGCAGGCCAAGTAAATGATATTGCAATGTTGCTCTCACCTTACAGGGTAATGTTAGCAACGCTAAAGTAGGAGACGCTGGGCATGACATGTGTCTACTCAAAATCCTTAGGGAGCAAATTAATACTTGAGTTTCATCATGCGTTAACTTGCAACGGGACCACTTCAAAGCGCTTGCGTGACATCTACTAAGATTGGGAAGCATGGGATAAGGTTACACATCAAAATAGTCTGCTTACTTACAGTGAGTATCCGATATTTGAGATGATAGTTGGGTTACATATTGTGAGGGATGCTTTTATTATTATTATTATAATTAGGGTATTTATTAAGCGCAGACCTAGCTTCGGAAAGCAACGAAGCGCTTTGCAATCCTAGGGGGAAGAACACAGTGAGGGAAGCAGAGAAAAAAGTGAGTGGGAGCTAATAGGCGAGGGCAAAGGCGGGCAGTTTGCAGCAAGGGATCTGCAAGAAACCAGTGGAGGAGACAGAGGGGAGCAGATCAGAGTCTCTGGTATGGTGGGGAGTGGAGAGGGTGCGGACCTATGTGTTACGGAGGAGCCATTACTAGAAGAGGAAGGCCGTTCTTCTTGTTCTTTCCTTCTGCACCATCAGAGTTCAAGTCTGCACATTTCCTTACTTCTGGTGGATCACAGGCCTCAGGAGAGGTAGCTTGGGGACTTCAGGGTGGCAGCCTTGTAGATGATGCAACAGGATTTTAAATTGATACAGGGATGCAGCAGGAGGCAATGCAGTTAGAGGTGGGTTGGGTCGAATTTCCAGAGTCCTTTAATAAGACGTGCTGCAGCATGCAGGACACATCTCAGGGGTGGCAGGAGGATAGTCGCTCAAAGGCCTCCCAAAAGGGCATTTTTGATAAGGCACCTTGAATAACAGAAGTCTAGTGCTTGAACGTTATTCAAATTATAACAAACATAAAACAAATGGATGCAAGTACAAGTCTAGTAACCTTTCGCAGAGCCAAACTAGGAATATTCCAGGTTGTCCGGTAATACCTACATCTGTTCTAGGGTAGAAGTTAGAGTAAACGTGTGGTAGAGTGAAGCACAGGAGAGTCATGGGTGTGGAAGGAACAGTATTTGGTTAATGAGTGCAAGCATATCTTAGTTAGATTTTTCTGTTCATGGAGACATTTTTTCAAATTAGTTTTTACCTCTTGAAGCTGTATTCGGTTTTTAGGTTTTTAAGGTCACACTTGCAAAGTAGGGTAATGTAAATAAGCTAGAATATCATGACTAGTTCGTTATTTTAAGAGAAAGCAAGTGTTAGGTAATTGTGGTGGCTTGTAACTTATTAAATCTGTTTGCATAGGTGAGACGTGCCTGTGTGCACTTCTGAAAGTCTTCTGAGCGGCACCCAGAAGGAAGCTGGGCAAGCCCACATGCACACAGCTTAGAGGGAACATTGACCACCACTGGAATAGGAATGTCTTAATGGAACTGCCTCCACAGTGCAGTTGCCTGCAATAACTTGTACCTTGTTTCCCGCCTTAAGTGACCTGCTCTATTCCTGATCCTGGCAGCAACACCCCAATCACCGTCCCTACAGCTACTCAGCCATTTCTATGTGAAAATCATGGCTAAGACACTCAGCATTACATGTCTGTGTACTCTCCCAGTAAACCTTTTAATTCTCCAACTTTCTCAGGTACTCACCCTTCTGGTAGGCTCCGTTTTCTCGTTCTAGTTTGGAAATTAAAAATGGAAAGTGCCAACTATGCCACTTCTGCAGATTTGTTTAGCAAAATATTACGTTTTCGCACTCATGCTGTGCTTTAGGGATTTTGTACTGAAATAGGTATAACACATTCAAAATAGCGCTTTACATTACTTTCTTGAAATTCATTTGTTTGGGGTAGAAAACGACAAAAACTGAGTTTGGAGGATTTTTCCTGTGGATATCCAAAGCAGTTTTGACAACATTGCTTTGTTTCCAGTCCTGCATACCTAATACAGATCAATTCAGCCAAAAGGGCAACATGCAGACAAGGCACTGCCTACGAATGTTGAACAAAGTAAGCCTCTGACGGTGTAAAGCAGGGGCTCAGGGACGTGATTTCACCAAAATGCCAGGGGTAGCAGAAGTGACATCACACAACCCTTGACCTCTGATGACATCAGAGGAAGTGATGTCATTTGACCCCACCCTTAAGTGACATCACAGGAAGCGATGCAACACAACCTTTTACCCCACGGCTAAACAGGAAGTGGCATCACATAGCATTGTTTTAGAGTACACTACGAAAAATATGGTTAGGATATCACTGTAAAGTGATATACATTTAATACAAGAAAAGATCACCGTATGTATCGTTAATATCAGTGCAAATAGGCCCATATTACCAAATCAATGCGAATGCAAACAGACGTCAAGGACAAATGATAATGATGTGTTATTATATAGAACGTACGCTTAAGCGATTCATATACAACAAATATACATACAATATCACCTAACCTGTGTTGGTACTCATTTATCAACCTCAGTGGGATGAAAGGCTGAGTTGACCTTGCTGGAAATCGAACCTGCAACCTGCATATCGCACACACATTGCAGCAGCCAGTGCTCAACCCACCAAGCTATCTTACCAGCCATAGCCATCAGAAAACCAGCCACTCCAGAAACAAAGAGCCACATGCTGCTGGCCACAACCCATGAGTCTCAATAAATGACTTCCATGGAGGGGTTTACTCTTTTCTCTGTAACTATCTTATTGCAGCTTTTTTTGTTTTTTTTTAGAAACTCAAAGGCATTGCTATTTCATACATATCGCAGATTGTGATAAACGGCACTCGCAGCCATTTTAGAGTTGAACTGTTTATTTAGCTCTGACCTACATTTTGCTACAAGTAAATTTAGCATGCCGCTTTTGCAGATAAATTAATCACAAACATGCTGGTGATTGCTGAAGGTTACATTTTGCAATAAGTCACAGCTTCTCTTGTCACAGCAGGCAACTCAGGCTAAAAGGAAATCGCGAATTCCTGATAAATTGTTGCGTCCCTGTCTTTGCTGGATGAGTAAGACGTGTTAGCGCAAGATAAAAATGCATACCCACTCATCGCCATCACCGGGAATGAAAAAACACTGTGCATGGCATTCATAGTGTTGGGAGGAGGTAAATACTAACATCTTTATAATGTAGTCTGCATTTGTTCGTGATTACTTTGTACTGTTATTTTGAAAATGCGGAGACGAAATATTTCCTATGTGCAAAAATACGTGTATCCTATTTGATTAATATTGAAACGTCATCAAGTACGCCTGTGATTGTCATTTCTGCGTATGTTGCATTGTGACTGAATAGACATAACAAATGATGTTCTGTACAAACGCAAATTCTGGTTTGAAATGAAATCATTCTGTCTATGCAATGTAAATGATGCTTTGAAAAACAATAATGTCTGCAATGGTCTGTAACCCTGATACTCAGGCAAACATGGCACAGATATAGCTCTTGTTGATTAAGTTACTAGGGTAAGCCAGACGTGGATCCCTTGTTCATTGCTCTTAGAGAGGCACAGCTCCACTCTACTTATAAGGCCCAAAGAGGCCGAAACACGTGTCTGGGGTTGCTGTCCTACTCTTGTTCAGAGGAGAATTGCCTGGCATTTCGGTGCTGGACTGCCCCTGGGTAGAACAAATACTGATATTTTATGGATATTTCTCCTCTGTGAAAGAGATAGTGAGCTAATGAATCTGGGTAAGACTCTCAAAACTGAGACTTAGCAGAGGGACTCCCAGAACCCCCATTGTTTTTGCATAATTAAAGTAACTTTGGTTCTCACCCTAAGTTACTAGGGTATTCCAAACGTGTGCTCCTTGCTCACTGCTCTTAGAGAGGCACAGCTCCACCCTAATGATGAGGCCCAACATGACCGGGACACGTGTCTAGGGTTGCTGTGTGTACGCTTGTTCAGAGGAGAATTGCCTGGTATTTTGGTGGTGGACTGACCCTGGGCAGGACAAAGACTGATATGTTATGGATATTTCTCCTCTGTAAAAGGGAACATGAGCTAAAGAATCTGGGTATGATTGCTGGACTGCCCTGGGCAGAAAGACTGACGTGTTATGGATATCTTTCCTCTGTGAAAGAGATAGTGAGCTAAAGAATCTGGGCAAGACTCTCGAAAGTGGGACTTATTGGTCAGCAGAGGGACTCCCAGGACCCCCCTTGTTTTTGCATATTTAAAGTAACTTTGGGTCTTACCGTGAGTTACTAAGGTAATCCAGACGTGGATCCATTGCTCACTGTTCTTTCAGAGGTACAGTTCCACCCTACTGATGAGGCCCAATGATGCCGAAACACATGTCTGGGATTGCTGTCTGTACTCTTGTTCACAGTAGTATTGCCCAGCATTTCAGTGCTGGACTGCACCTGGGCAGGACAATGTCCGATATGTTATGGATATTTCTCCTCTGTGAAAGAGATAATGAGCTAATGAATCTGGGTAAGACTCTCGAAACCCAGATTTATTGGGCGACAGAGGAACTCCCAGGACCCCCCCTTGTTTTTGCATAATTAAAGTAACATTGGTTCTCACCCTAAGTTACTAGGGTAATCCAGACATGGACCCCTTGCTCACTGCTCTTTTAGAGGTACAGCTCCACCCTACTGATGAGGCCCAACGAGACCGAAACACGTGTCTGGGGTTGCTGTCGGTACTCTTGTTCAGAGGAGAATTGCCTGGCATTTTGGTGCTGGACTACACCTGGGCAGGACAAAGACTGACATGTTATGGATATTTCTCCACTGTGAAAGGCGTGATAGTGAGCTAAAGGATTTGGGTAAGACTCTTGAAATCTGGACTTACTGGCTGGTAGAGGGACTCCCAGACCCCCCTTGTTTTTGCAAAAACAATAATGTCTGCAATCGTCTGTAACCATGATACTCAGGCAAGCATGGCACAGATATAGCTCTCGTTGCCTCGGTGGATGACCTCTGTTGTATCATCAACAACAATAGCTGCACTCGTCCCATTCCCCTTCTCAAACTGATGGAATATATGTCCCTACTCTTTATGCTTGTTTGCATATTTTTTGACCAAAGATTCATTCAAGTATGCTTAGTTCATTACTCGCCTTCCCCCAAAATGACCTTTACGTGACCCCAGGACTCCATCAGTCAGCTCTCCATGAGAATCCCAGCAATGGATTGCAACAATTTGATCATAACGCCTCAACCATCAATCATATCTAATCCTGGATTAATAGTATATTCACAGTCAAAAAAGGCCAAGAGTCATTCTCAACCCTTGCCTCTCATTTAAGACTTATATTAAGGCCAACCTTTTTCAGGATTATTTACATAGATATATCTGAGAAATATAAATTGGACTCTTGGATAAAAAATACATCTTTCCACTCCACCGTTATAGACAAGCTACAAACCTTACAAACCTTTCAAAGCTCGGAAGCAAAATTGACTGTAATGCAAAATACCACAACCAATTTCACCCACTTCTATAACCTTTATATTCTTCCCCTCAAAAGAGGTACATATTCAAGGTCCACATTTTGTTCACCGAACTCTCTATGAAAAGCATCCACAATTCGTTGGAAAATTCAACACCTCACACAAATGTCCTAGCCACCTTTGCCCCTCTAGCATGACCTTGATGAATCCTTCCTCAATTTAAACCTCTTCAATGCGGGTGTGACAAAATAACTTCTGCTCTGCAGTATTTTAAGGATGTGAAGTGGATAAACCGCCTACTCAGCTCCCACACTTCAACAAATCAACAGTGTTCGCAATCATAAGGGTAAAACAGGCACAGTCAAAAGATAAACCTCCTTTGCCTTTTGTGATAACGTGAGCAAAGGGAAGGCTATTCTCTCAGAAGGGGTGTGAATGTGATCCATTAGCACGGAGTGAGTGTCGAGTGGGATTTACCAGGTAATGGGCACTATGGAATTACGAAATACAAAGGATAAGTTAAGCTCAGGGAGCGTGACAGCCGCACCCCCATAGTACAACTGCAGGAGAATCCCAACCTGCACAAATTTGAAAACAAGAAGTGTTTTGTATGGGGTGTGCGCTGTGACTACTTTGATATATAAGGCAGTATCAAATTCAACCCCGATTGCTGAATGATCTTGTTCCAAGTGTAAATGAAATACCAACAATGGATAAAAGGTGCCCCTGTTGGGTAACTTGTTTAATTTCACATGTAAGGGTCTCATTTGTTGCCCATTTAGAAGCCATTTTCACATGTAAGGGTCTTATTTGTTGCCCATTTAAAAGCCAACGTGTGTTTCGACCGACTTGGATTCTTTTCACGGCTGGGCCTATGTAGTGCAAGAAATACAATCAATTACTGAATAACAAAGGTTGAGGTGCCCCATACATTCACAAAACAGAAAATCACGTATTCGCCGGGCAACAGAATAAAATAAAAAGGGGGGAGGCGGGAAGGAACAGACACAGAGGGGGTATGCATGATAGACCTGTAAGAGATTTTGTCTTATTGGGGTAAATTTGGGATTTCGTGCTGGGACCAGGAGACGGATGGTGCCATATATGTTGAACTCCATGTGGGTTGAGTGCTGGCAACTAATCTAATCAGCTGGCTGCTCCCCACACATACGAGGGAGTTTGGCACTGGGTCTGGGTCTGCGAAGACAGCAAGGTCATGCGGGGACTTCAGATTTCACCGACCTTGATGAGTTAGTACCAAGTGAGGAAAAATCGATTGCTGAATGTGTGTTGATACAATTTTCTAGTGGTGCAGGGAGTTAAAAAAATACTGTATGTTTATTTTTCTCTCTATGTTCAAGGTGTTTGACGATAAATTCGTTTTTGGAATATGCCTGCTTGTTTCTGTTTTTCTTTTTTATCTTGCAGGTGATGCTGTAAATATCATGTGGTAAGATGTTTTGCGGTTTGTAATTGTCATTTAATACACAGTGCAGATAAAAAACAGAGACTTTGGTGTCATTCATGCACATGTGAATCATTTATATAGGGGAAACACAGAGGTGATGTTTATATCAGAGCAGTAGTGCATTTACCAATTTACCGCTGTAGTTAAAATAGCAAACAAGAGAAAGTGAAATATCTGCAAGGTAGGAAGGTGTGTGTGTAAGTGTAATGAGTGATTCCTTCCTTGCATGCTGAAAGGAAGGAGTGTACACATATATTACTGGATGTACATAAGCCAGTAATACCAGCCACAAACCATAGGTGGCGGTCTGAATAAACTCATTGGGTTCTCTGAAGTGTCATAAGTCTGGGGGTTTTCTACAGGTGACTTAAATACATTCTAATAGAAAGGAAAGGTTTGTTTTATGATGGGGTTGTAGTATAAAAAACATGCTCACCACTATACCACAGGAATGAGACATTTTGAAAATACCACAAAGTAAGATACCACTAAAATTACCACCAATACAAGCTAACAATATATAATCACCAAAATAGAGTAATACCAAACCCACTCTAAATGTAAGGCCAGTTTACCGCCAATTTACCACCAAAATTTTGCATAAGAAAAACCCTGCCAAATCCCGAATTTACCCAATAAGGCAAAATCTCTTATAGAAATGGTGCGTTGGCCGGGAAGTGACTGTCATCTACTGGGCGTGGCAAGTGCGTTCCACACTACCATAAATGCATTAAAGGGAACCCATTTTGTGAAAGCAGTGTGACACTGAAAGTGAATCTCAGAATGTCTTTAATTGATGCCACATTCCCAGAGTTGGTGAAATATCTGGAGGGACAATTATATGCACATGGAACATGGTCATCAAATAATGCCACAGAGTGGCATGACCGTATCTATGGGGAAGTTCAGAAAGAACCATTGGATAGCATTTTTGAAGAAGGTAGCATAATTCTGGTCTGTCTTCTGAGATTATTAAATGCTGCTGACAAACCTGCAGAGAAGGATTGTCTGATACGGCTATGTGCCAAAACATGGTTTATTTTAAATAGGTCTCTGAAAATGGAAGAAAATGATGCTAAGCTAATTAGCAGACTAAAAGTCGAATTGGATGGAGCCAGTGAACAGGAGAAAAGGTTAAGAGCAGAACTGGAGGTATGTCAAAAGGACATGCAATCAAAGTGTAAAGAGTTTGACACTCAATTATCTAAAAGGAAAACACTATTTGAAGACAGTGAGCAAGAATTAAAACACTTGAAAGGATTGGTAGGTCACATTAGATAAGATAAAGATGACGCTGTTTTAGAAATACAAGTTTTACAAAAAGAGAATTTAGAGAAAGAAGGTAAGCTTCAGACTGTTGAACAAGAGATAGCTAAAATGTTTCAAGAAAGAGACAAGCGAGATAAAGAGTTTAATGAATGTCAAATGCAAATGAGCGATATGCAAAATGTGATTAGTAAGATGGGTGATGAAAACAATTACTCGCGTAAGTAGGAAGACCTACTCCTTAAAAAGTGCAAGGATTTGCAACAGCAGATATGCACTTTCAGGTCCCAGAACAAGCGACAGGGCACCACACTCAATGGGATTGAGGTGAATTCCATTTCTACACGGGGAGATAGCTGTCATGGCCACTGTGAGGGGGCACAAGTTGTGCCACAAGCATGCTCCCACCAGAACCCTGAGGGCATTAAAACCACTGCAAAAGGGCTCCTGGCACCTTTGGCACCAGGCTCATATGTAGGAAGGAAGGGCTGTTCAAACTAGGTCCCATTTATGTACATGGGCCTTTTAAATCCAACATGGAAGCACCCACACAGTCTAAGAACTAAGCCACGCGGTCTAGTGTTTTGGGTGTGGCAGGCCTGGAACTACTTTCCCTGGTACTACTTTACCTGGGCTATATAAACCACACCCTGACTGCAGAACACGCTTTGTGTTATTCTGCAACCCGCAGCGTGACGCTCACCGTGTCCAGCTCCTGGACTTCAGCATCTTCCTGTAATCCTGCAAGAACAAGAACAAGATTATTCTGTGTTACCTGAGAAAACACCATCCAGCACTCAGCATCTCAACTGGGCTGCAATCTGTGTAAACCGAGAGAAGAAGAAACATCACTCACTTGTGAGTACTAGTTTAAGGACTTCCGGCTAACCGCTACCACAGCTGCTGTTCAAACATTGCGACCTGCAATAACGAGAAAGGGAAAAACAATATTAGAACGTGCACTTCTAAAACATCGAATTCCATCAGTCTTACCAGAATTCCATCGCGCTACGCCACACTTCCATCCGGAGCACCACAGCAACATCTGCAAAGGAAAAGAGACATATTCAGGTTCGCTTTCAATATTGAACAACCGCACAGCGCTGTACTTACCTTAACAGGTTCTGGGGGCCTGTTTTTCATCGCGCTCTCATCCACTAGCAGCACCACATCGGTCTGTGAGGAGGAGAAGAAGAAAACACAGGTTAGCTTTAAAAGACAATAAAGGCGCTGCACTTTGCGCTTTCTCTTACCTAGAAAATGTGCCTCTCCATCCGGCACGCCAGCATCAAGACCTTCGCACTTAAAAAGAAGGAGATAAAGACATTAACAAATTCCCACCATAAACAGAACAAAGACTTACAATTAACAAACCTACCTGCCTACCAGCAGATTCGGGGTCACAGCAGGCCTGGCCCCAAGGAAGGCATACAGCACCAGAGATGCAACTCGGGCAGCTCGCCAACAAACATCAAGCGCCCCTGCACAAGAAACCCAGGACGGGTAGCTCACCCTACAAATAACTAAGATTAATTATTCAGCACTGGGCAACTACGCATCCAGGGTTCCAGATCTCAGAGCCTTCCAGACGCCCCCGGGGATATCAGGTGAGCGTAACAATAGCGCCCCAGTGGCTGTGCCGGTGTCTGAGCTTGGTTGGAGCACCTTTGGGGGGTTTGACACAACCACTGGGGGTTGCCACCAATCCCATACACCTGAGACAAGGGTTGAACCACAGAGTAGTGCAATTCCAAATCTAACGCCAAGTAGCCCTATCAAGATAATGAAATCAATAAAGGCCTTGACCAAACCGTTCAAAAAAGGAGGGGAGTGCTGTATAGAGGACCACTTAGAAGCAGTGCATGATATATTTAAAGCTCTATACATACCTAAGGAACATTACAGACAATACTTTCACTTAACTCTGGATGCTCCCACAGCGAGCACCATCAGGGGATTAAATGAACAGCAGAACATGTCATGGGCAGAATTTGAAAAAGAGATTAAGCGTCATTTTTCTCCATTCCAGTCATTATAGGAGGCGAAATAAGTTGCATCCACGATTACAGCTGTGCCAAATACGTCTCCTCACCAATTTCTTCAAGACTTAAAAAGAGCTTTTTCTCATTTTGATGTATCTTTTGATCCCAATTCCAATGAGTTTAAAACAGCCTATTTTTATAGTTTGCAGAAAGACATTATATCACAGTTAGTCCGCAAATTTGATCCTGAGAAGTCCCTTGAATGGATTGTGCACCAAAGTACAAAACTATATGAAGTACCCTACTGTCAGGGTAGAGAGAGTGATAAAATGAAAGATACAAGATCAAAATCTAAAGAATCCTTGGCAACAGTAATGGAGATCAGGTCAGCTAAAATGTCAATAGAGTCCGCTCAAAGTCCAGGCAAAAATAATGTGACACCCGAACAGAGGGGTACTCCACAGAGGTTGCCGCCCTTTGCACTGATGTTTCAGTCACATGATCCTAGTAATAGAGAGAGTTACATTAGCCCTAGGAGACAGGCCCCGGGCAGGATATCGATCCAACATGTCAGGCATGAACAATAATCAGAGATAAATACAAGATCAAAGAAGTAATAGTCCCTACCAGACATTGGGAACACAGAGCAGATTTGACCCCAAACACCAGGATATATGGTAACCAGGACAGGCCCCGGTATGTGGATCGATTTGCTGAAAATGGGAATCAGCATAGGGGACAATACTCACAAAATGAGAGACAAGACATGAGGCAGAATATGAATTATGCTCCACGTCAATACAATCAATCACTGCCACTAGGGGATTACAACCAAAGAATAGGTACACCCTGCTCCCTGCTCCACATGAATCAAGAGTTCAGAAACAACTCAAATAGGATTCACTCTCCTGAGAGATACCAGAATAGATTTAACCAGGGGGTGAATAATCAATATCGGCATAGGTCGCTGAGAGAAGATTCTAGAGAGATGGAAAGATTCCAGTGTCTCGAAGCCCAAGTAAAAATGTTAGCTGAACAAATAGGAAAACTCTGTACAGCTTAAAAACAGCCATCAAATGAAGGGGCAGAAGGTCACAGCTGTCACTTCTGTGACCTTCTGCCCCTTCATTTGATGGCTGTTTTTAAGCTGACTTCTGATAATAAGTGACTAAATATTCATGACATATGCAATGATAAAAAGACAGATTTCCCTGATCCGGTTTTGCTTAATGACTCTGAGCTGTTTAATGATTTAAAAACGAAAATACCTGCAAATGAACATGAGGCATACATTCCAAACACATCTAAGAAAGAGGTTTGGTTTAACCTGGAGTTGAATCAAACATTGGAAATTTGTACAAATGAAAAAGGAAAACGAGGAAAACATGAAATTCCAAAGGACCAAAGACACAGAATTAAGAAAGACAACTCATGCACGGATAAAATAATTGATGAAGGGGTAGATGTGGATGTTAGAACACCCTCCCTAGGCAATCAAGAGGCTAATAAAATACAGGCAGGAAGATACGTTCTCAAAAGGAGGGTACAGATCAGTCACCTGATGAGTTCTTTGACCCACAGATTTTTGAAGAAATTAAAAAGACTGGTATCATGCCAAATACCCACAAATGCCCAGAATTAGAAAATGATAACTTGTCAGGTGATGTTTATACGCATATTCAGTTGGCGAATTGCAGTGTGAACTCTGGTGATCCCTGGATGGAAGGGCGAACAGTGGCCACACTCCAATTGACCTCTGAATATGGGGAGATGGGTAAGGCTCAAATGGAAATGGACAGAACGGAGGGAAAGATGTCTTTTCATTTACCGATGTGCTTAGCCAAGAGTGAGAAGGGTCTGAGAAAAGTGAATCCTGAAACCAGTGAGAATTTGCACATTTTGTGTGTATTAGAGGAAGTTGAAGACAGATATTATGCTCCCATTACTGTGAAAGAGAAGTGCAATACATTTGCAATGCTTGACACAGGTGCACAGGCCACAATTATGTCCAAATAATTGGTAAAAAGTATCAATGAAGGGAGATCTCCACAGAATGAGATCAAAGTGAGACAGAGTGAAGGCCAGTACATAACTTTAATGGTGTGGAGGTGCCTATCGAGGGTATCACTGAAGTTGACATAAAAATAGGAAAACACAGAATGAAACAGGAAGTATTGATCACATCGATTTTATGAAATTCCATTCTTGATGGGAACAGATTGCCTGAAAAGATTGTCTCCTCTCATTGATGGGGTGAATGGGGTTCTGTGGTCTTTAACCAAAAAACCATTAAGGTTTAAGAAAATAAAGTCACAAAACAGCATTGTAAAGGAATGCCATAATGTTGCCAAATCGAATGATGCAGTGGAGGTGTACCAGAATAGCTGTGTACCTAGTGTCACCGTTATTTTAATGTGTCAGGACAAAATGCAAAGTGAAAAAGAAAAACAATCTGTACAGATTTATTTGGATCCTATGAAGAAATAACAAACTGTGATAGATGAACACACATTGCGCTTCTATTTAAAAGAGAAGAATTGCAAACAGAATACCATCCCTAAAGCAGACATAGAAAAGCACATCACCACTCTTGCTGAAATACATATGGAAGATGAGCAGCCATGGATTCATATTGGTATAAATGGGCATTCTAAAATGATAAAATCCACTTTGGCGCTTGAACAGGAAAGGAGTTTTATTAATGAGAAACTACTGCATAGAATAATGGAAAGGGAGGAGATCCCGAGATTTAGAATTAAAAACCAATACATCTCTGGTTTGGACAATCCAGATTTTGAAAATCGAATTGCACGAAGGTGCATGCTAAAGATTAATGTTGGACAAAAAACCATTTACCACAATGTGTGGATGGTGAGTGGAACACAACATTATTTTTATTTGGGCAATGATATCATGCACAGAATGTGCATGGTGTTAGATTTCCTTAACCAAAAAATACGGTCCCGGCTAGGCAGGCCTGCGCCCGAATTTGAAGAGAAAAGAAAGACTTATCATTATGCATAATTAGTGCCATGTGCAATTGAACTACAGGTGAAGAAGGATATCACTATTCCTGCATTCACCAAGTAGGCTGCTCTAACAATAAAGCATAAGAATGGACAGCAAATGAAGGGTTCTGATGCATGTGTGTGCTTGAATGAATCCATGAAACAGCAAGGGCTGGATTATGAATATACCCCATTGATAAATGTTGGGGAGCAGTCCGTCAATATTATGGTGGATAATAAAGGATATCAAGATGTTCATTTAGAAGAGAATTCTTATAGGTATGGCCATACAAAAATCACATTATACTGTAGATTTCAACAATATGGTGATTAGAAATATCCCTGAGAGATATGTACATGCACAGGGTGTGTTACCAGAGTACTGGGATTGTCAATCTAAAGGGATGTTCAAGATTCAATCTGCATACTCTTATGATTCCAATGAGACAGTGTGCTGTCACCAGGAGAATTGTGTAGTATTTGACTTAAATAAAAATGAAACAGGAAATCAGCACATTGAAATGGAGGCGGATATGCCAAAATATTTAAAAGTGGCAGCCTTGCAGAGAGATACAGCCACACAGCTGGAAAAAGTACAGAGGTTCCTCCATTGGAGGATTTCACAGAATTTTCAAAAATGGTAGAGGAGCAGATTCTGTTGGCGAATGCCTCTGATAGCGAGGAGGATAAGAAAGAATAGTGAAAAATATTTATGGAATTTAAGGACGTTTTTGCAAAAGACTCATATGATTGTGGCCTAACTGATTTACATGTTGCCACATTACCAGAGGGGTGTAGTAGAAATCCAGTATTTGTACGCCAATATCGATTGCCACTGGCATGCCTAGAGTCATTGGCAGAGATAATTAAAACTTGGCGTCTAGGGGAATTATCAGACCTATTCATAGTACCTCCAACACTCCTATTTTGGGTGCATTAAAGCCAAATGAACAATGGCGTCAGTGTGCAGATATGAGGGAATTAAATAAAAGAGTGCCAGTGTCTAGATGGCCACTGCCATTCATTGATCAAGGCCTTGCTCAGGTGCATGGGTCAAAGGTATTTACCACATTAGATCTTACATCTGGGTACTGGTGTGTGCCATTGGCAGAGGACATTCAGAATTTGTTAGCATTTTCATTTGATGAAACGCAATATGCTTGGTCTAGATCACCATTTGGGTATGTCAATAGTGTGAGCGAATTTGGCATATTTTTGAGAAAGGCTATGCCAGATGCAGCGGAAAGAGGGACTATAGTTTATGTAGATGATGTCCTGATAAAAAATGACAACTTAAAAAGTCACTTTGATGAAATTAGACATGTACTTCACCAATTGCAAAAGGCGGGTGCCAAAGTATCTTTACAGAAAGCCCAATGGTGTAAGACAAAGGTGAGTTTCCTAGGCTTTGAAATAACTGAAAACGGGTTAAATCCACAAAAGAAAAAGGTGGAGGCTGTACATAAATTGAAAGACTTTAGAAATATGAAAGGTTTAAAAAGTTTATTAGGAATGACAGGATATAACAGGAAATGTATTGAAAATTATGCTGAAATCACTCAACCATTGACTAAACCATTGAAGCTGAATGCACCCTGGAAAGGAAATGAGAAAAGGAGCCATCTGAGGCAGTTGCTAAATTGAAGGAATGTCTCATAAAGGCACCATGCTTGGCCTATCCCATAAAGAATAAAGATTTTTTCATAGAAATAGGATTCACTGAGCACCTTATGTGGGCAGTGTTATCTCAAAAACATGATTTCAACCACAAAACTATTGCTTATGCAAGTAAGGGATTTTCTCAGGTTGAAATTAAATTCAGTGAATGTGAAAAGGCTTTTCTGACCACTGTATGGGCATTACAACATTTTTGTGCCATTGTTCAAGGGTAGAGGGTGATCATTGAGACAAACTATCAACCATTGCAGTTTTTACAAAGTAAAAGGATTAGATCAGGCAATCTAGCACAGTCCAGAATTACTTCATGGACATTGGCATTGCAAGGCTTTCCTGTGGAAGTAAGATATGGCCAAAATAAAAAGAGCCCAATTGCTCAAGGGTTAGCAGATTTACATGACTGTGCAGCTGAATGTGTATTAGATGAAATAGAGACAGAGTCCAATTTGCAGGAGTTTGAACAATCACCACACAAAGCTTTTGATGAAAATACATGCAAGGAATTGCCAATGGTATATGTTGATGGACGTGCTTTTCACATTGAAAATGACAGCAATAAACAGTTGGGGTCAGGGATAGGAAATGTCTGGTTGAGATGTGAGGACATTCTTAGTACAGGAATGAGAATTGGGGCTAGAAGTAGCCAGGTAGCAGAGTTAGCAGCCATTTATAAAGCAATCACTACTGCAGTGGATAATGTCCTGGTGACTGACTCTAATTATGCACAAAATAGCTTTGTAGAATATCTGCCTGGCTGGAAAGCAAGAGGAATGCTCACATATAACACAAAGCCCCTCAAATATGGGAAAATGATACAAGCTATAGACAAATTAGTGTCAGAGAATGATTTAACAGTAAACTGGAGGAAAATTCGTGGACACTTGAAAACACCAGGAGAGGATAAGGAGGGAAATGAGAAAGCAGATCAATTGGCCATGAATGGGGCTGTTATGAGAGAATTGTTGCCCATTGAACACTTGATTGGTGAAATACAAATAGATGCAGTTACATGTTATAAAGTTCCAAAATAAATAGAACAACCCGTAGTGCAATGGAGTTATGATACGCCAGATCAAGATCTGATTAAGGTGCAAAAAGATGACCCTGTGTTGGGGATCTATTATTATTATTTGATGGAACCTGATCAAAATCCTTTAACTGAAAATGATTGTACAGGAAAAGAAGAGTTGAGAGTGATATTAAAGAACAAGAAACAAATTAAACTACAGGATGGTCTGATGATCAGGGAATCCATAATAGGGCAGATACAGTGGGTGGTACCTCTTTCATTCAGAGGGCTAATGTTACACCATGCACATGATGCAATAACTGCAGGACACAGAGCTTCACAAAAGACTTTAGAAATACTGAAAGATTATGCTTACTGGCCACACATGTCCCAAGATGTGGAATTATATACCAGAGGGTGTCTTGTATGTGCACAATTTAAACCTGCTTCACCAATGCAGAGAGCTCCATTGATGAAAAGAGGTTTAACTCTTCCATGGTCAGATGTAAAGAGGTTGAGTAGGGGAAACCGTTATCTTTTGACAGTGGTTTTTTTAATGTCGAAATGAGTAGAATGTATTACTGCATCAGATTGTAGTGTGCAAACAGCAGCTACGTTACTGGTAAATCATATATTTTCAAGATTTGGATTACCACAAAGAATAGAGTCAGACAGAGGAAGTCATTTCACAAGCACCTTAATGAGCAAGGTGTGGCAGATATTTGGGGTAAAAAGGAAACTGCATATCGCATATCGGCCCGCCTCTTCTGGAAATGATGAATGTTGCAACAGATCTGTCATGGAGATATTAAAGAAGTTTGTAGCAGAGGCAGGTTCTAGTTGGCATTTACATTTACCTCTAGTATTGATGGCCATTAGATCGTCTCCTGCTAAAGCGACAGGTATCAGTCCTCATGAGGTGTTAACAGGAATGAAAATGGTACTGCCACAAAATGTATTATACAGGACACATAAGCAGACACTTGTGAGTGCATCTACAGTTCACAAATATGTGGAAGAACTGAGAAAGAATTTACAACATGCATTTGCGTTTGTGCAGCGAAATTTGGAAAGAGCTGCTGGTAGTGCAAAGTCATACTATGATAAAAAAGACTTCTGTGAAAGAGTATACAGTAGGTGATCGGGTATATAAATTTCATTTTGGAAAAGGTAAACATAAAAACTCAAAATATCTTGCGGCATGGCAAGGTCCATTTGAGATAGTGGATAAAGTGTCCCCGGTAGTCTATAAGATATTAAAGACAGAGGGTGACATGGTGACAGAACAATTTGTTCATGTTAACCAAATTAAGCCCTGTCATCCTAAACATGAAGTCAGGAGACTTGAGCAGGTAGAGACAAGTTAAGTGTACTAGTTTCATGGAAAAGAGAGATACAGTTAATTATTGTCTCACGCCATGAAAGACTGGATATATTGTTTAGTGTGGAGATAAATGCAAATGAATGTATCATATTTGGAAAACGTGTTGTAATATGCATTGATGGAAGGTGCTGAATCAGGTTAACTTACTGTGGTACAATATGCTAAAATGTTCTGCATGAAAAATGTTTTGATGTATAATAATGTAACATGTATATATTATTGGTTTCTTTCTAACATATGCTTGGTTGCAGATATTCGGAAGAGTAGATCATAATCTTTTGGACCACATTTTGTTTTTGGCAAAGTAGTAGAAAGGATGAAATTGGTATTGTGCTATGTACTTAATCTGTTCTTTTTCTATTTGATTTAGAAACAACTAACTAACATATTGGTTGGGGTCAGAGGTCGCAGGACTGGAGGACGCGAGAGATGATGGATTCCTGGAGTCCACGGGAGGAAGTACCAGGAAAGCCCCGGGTGGGGGCGAAGACCAAGTCTGCAGGATGAATAACAATGATAATTGCACCGGCAACATGGATGATGATCATTCTGATTGTAGTGGGTCTTAAAGCCACAGGATCACAGGTTATCATTGAGCCTGGACCAGCATCTGGCATTGCAGTGGAGGAAGCGCCTGGGTTTATTATGGGTAACAGGCGGTTGATTTATCAAAATATGTATATACCCATGAACCCTGACAATTTGATTGAGAGATTTATTAACAAAACTGTAATTACGACGGATCAGACCAGAGATTGGCTAGAATTGAGAAAAGAGGACGCTAAGCAGACAATAAGAGACATGGTGATGCAATTAGAAAAGACCTTAGTGAATTCAGCAGATATAAAGAAAAGGAGGGGAAAGAGAGGGGCAGTACTACTTGTGGTCTCTTTGGTAATGTCTATTATTGGAGCTGTAATAGGTATTACAATGTCTACAGCTAATGCAATTTCAGTAGGGACACTGAGTGCCAAAGCACAACAATTGACTTATGATTTGGACATGATCCAAAAGGCTTTGGATGGAATTAGAGGTGATTGCATGAGCAAGTGAAATTTGTTAATGAGGGTGTTAATTTACTAAATGAACAGGCTGAAATTCTACAACACAGAACAAATGTGATAATTAAACATGACCGGGTGTTAAGTGATATTATGAACATAATAAATCCTCTTGATAGGTTGTTAACAGATTATATGAGGGAGGTTCAAACTGCAATTTCCCAATTAATTCAAGGACATATACCATTATATTTTGTTTCACAAGAAATTGTTCTTCAGATGATGCGAGAATAACACATATAGAAATAGAAGTGATGCAGGTTAAAATTGCATTTGAAATGGGCATTGCAATGCCCTTACATGTGAATTTGGAAGGAATGGTGTATTCCATATATAGCTCCTGAACATATTTACCAAACTAAGTGGGTGCATAACGTGGGATTTTGGCAAGATGGCAAATAAATAAAAATTAAAACTCCAGAGGTGGTGGCATTTCAGTCATGGGAACCTGAGGTTTACTTGATCCCAAATCTGGACACATGTATAAGGTTTAAAGAAAAAAATTACATGTGCCCTGGTAAACCATTTGTTCCTGATGCTGCAGATGCTATCTGTGGTTTGAAACCTGACCCAGGTGTATCAGGGGGATGTGAAGTGGTCATTAGCAATTTGGGTGGTGAGGAATTATCACAAGCTAAGCTGGTTAAAAATAGGTGGTTGGTCAGCACCTCTGTGAAGAATTATACTATTACCCATTTGAATCATGGAACATTTGTTGTCAAGCAGTTGAAATATAACATATTTTACCTACAGGTTTCGAAAGATACAATCATCTCGGATGGGGGTTTAATCCTATTCCATATTGCAAATGATGTTTGGGAAAGCCAAGTGGAAAACATTGCATTTTTTCAAAGGGATACATTTCCGATAGAGCCAGATGTAGCATTTTTATTGAGTGATAAGGAAAAGCACACCATTAAGATGAATCTGAGGAAGAATAACATCACGGTTAGTAGTCTGGGTGTAATGGAAGTAGATATGATTAACTGGGGAACCTGGGTAGAACGCACTATGGTGTGTTTGGCAGTATTGGTGATAGTAATGGGTGGATGGCTGGTTATTTTGTCTATAAAGATGAGGATGTTGGTTATACTACCGGCAACAATGGGAAATGAGAGATATCCCAATGCGCATACATTTTAAAAGAAATGAAGAAGAATTCGGGGTTCCTCCAATTATGGGTTTGTTAGCCAGAATTGTCGGAAAAGGGATGGAATGTGTAAGGACATATATGGGATTTTATTGCCAGCATACAATATGCAGCAGAGAAATACAGCCAGGCCCAGTTTTCCATCCTGCAGGCATTATTTTAGTAACAGCCAGTAACAGCCAGCAGGCAAGTTTTCAGAATACTTAGTAAAAAAGAAAAAGAGAAAAAAAAGTTTAGCATAGTGTGCTGACAGGTTAAAATAAAGAGGTGCACCATTTATATTGGATGTTTCATATGTGAAAACTGCATTAGACTACATAACTGATTAACTCTATATTAATTGCCTTACTAAAGTACTAATTCCAACCTCTCTAACATTATAATGCAGTTTTCTGTGCACAATGAAATGCAGTGTATGTTTTATGCGCACAGTTTGAAATTAATTTTTCCATGAAGAGGTGCACACTAGCGTTTTTTTCTTCATCCTGTGGAGAACAGAAATATGTAAAATGCAGGAAAGGAAAATTAAACAGTCTCGTTGCAAATTAAGTCTTCATTGTCTTAAAAAACAAAGGCTGGCACAGAGACATTCTTGTTGTTCTGATTGGTAAGGATGGTAGGTGGATAGGCCACGCCAACAGAGGGCTGAATTAGAGTTTTCTTAAGGAATGAAGAGAAGGGAGGTGGCAGTTTGTGCTGGGACCAGGAGACGGATGGTGCCATATCTGTTGTACTCCAATTGGGATTGAGCGCTGGCTACGGATCTAATCAGATGTCTGCTCCTCACACAGGGAGTTCGGCACTGGGTCTGGGTCTGCGAAGACAGCAAGGTCGTGCGGGGACTTCAGATTTCATTGACCTTGGTGAGTTAGTACCAAGTGAGGAAAAATAGATTGCTGAATGTGTGTTGATACAATTTTCCAGTAGTGCAGGGAGTTAAATAAAATACTGTATGTTTATTTTTCTCTCTATGTTCAAGGTGTTTGAAGATAAATTTGTTTTTGCAATATGCCTGCTTGTTTCTGTTTTTCTTTTTTATCTTGCAGGTGATGCTGTAAATATCATGTGGTAAGATGTTTTGCGGTTTGTAATTGTCATTTAATACACAGGGCAGATAAAAAAATGGAGACTTTGGTGTCATTCATGCATCTTTGAATCATTTATATAGGGGAAACACAGAGGTGATGTTTATATCAGAGCAGTAGTGCATTTACCAATTTACCACTGTAGTTAAAATAGCAAACAAGAGAAAGTGAGTAAATATCTGCAAGGTAGGAAGGTGTGTGTAAGTGTAATGACTGATTCCGTCCTTGCATGCTCAAAGGAAGGAGTGTACACATAGATTACTGGATTACATAAGTCAGTAATACCAGCCACAAACTATAGGTGGCGGTCTGAATAAACTCATTGGGTTCTCTGAGGTGCCATAAGTCTGGGGGTTCTCTACAGGCGGCTAAAATACATTCTAATAGAAAGGAAAGGTTTGTTTTATGATGGGGTTGTAGTATAAAAAAAAACATGCTCACCACTATACCACAGGAATAAGATAATTTTGAAAATACCACAAAGTAAGATACCACTAAAATTACCACCAATACAAGCTACCAATATATAATCACCAAAATAGAGTAATACCAAAGCCACTCTAAATGTAAGGCCAGTTTACCACCAATTTTACATAAGAAAAATACTGCCAAATCCCAAATTTACCCCAATAAGACAAAATCTCTTACAGACCATAGTTGGTTAAAGTCAATGATGTTCCCACGTATTCGGCGTGCATATTAAAAGTTTTTAAAACATATTGCAAATGAAGATAATGTCCTGGCAATGGTCAACACCAGGTAAACAGTCAATTTCAATGTATATCCCCCGTAGTGCGTTTCCATGTTTGATTTACAATTCGATGCATATGTCACGAAGAAAACAAACATAAGTACATGAATAAATAAAACAGTAAACAAACCCATTGTCCATTTAAATCCGTTTTCATAGTAGATGAGATGAATAGTACATAAAAGGTTGTGATGAGAAGAAGAAAATGCAAAATAAAAATTGGAATGGGAAAAAGCAGGGAAGGAACAAAACGGAAAAAAAAGGAAAAGAAAAAGAAAACAAAATCAGTACATTGTATTGCCATTTAGCTTCTTTAAAGACTGAATGAATCCTGTGAATCAGTGCGGTATCACCTGAATGTGCTCAAGCCCCATCAGGTGCCTGTCACCAAAAACAAGTGATTGCCACCCCCAAAGCAGTATCTGTGAGTACATGCTGCATAACATTCCACCTCTTAAGCGTGCACTCCCTGACTCATGCACTGTGGTTCCTTCTTGTCCCCAAACTCCATTTATACCAGAGCTAATGTGTTTGTATACTAACCAAAGTCATGTGTTGTCTTGCAAGTACTTGCCTGATTCATGTATAGTCAACCAACATGTATTTCCATAAAACAAAGACACCTGGTGCAAGCAAGAGATGTTCAATCCTCTCCCGAATCTTGGTGCTTCCCAAAATCTATTGGGTACATATGAAGCCATGGTATGAAATGCTAAAGCCAATTAAGTGCAACTGTCGGTTGTTTGTCAAGACTGATAAGGTTCATATTTACCCTGAGCTCTTAGGTTGTTGTGAAAATCATGTCAAATGCTATTGCGATAGTGCTGTCACCCATCTCTGATCATCCACATCCGTACAGATCCACAATATATTACCCTCTATGAAAGAGTTTCAATTAGCATCATAATTGTCTAAGTCACTTCTGTTTGGCGAAAGATAAAGGCTGATTAAGAAATAAAGATAACCTAGAACTTTCTCGGTGCGTAATTAATTCCTTATTGAATGCCACAGTGCAGAGCAGACACTGCGCGTAGTCCTCAGAACCAAATAAATCGCCGGTATGCACTTCTGAGCATATCCGCGACATCATTGACTTTAACCAACTATGGTCTATCATGCATACCCCCTCTGTGTCCGTTCCTTTCCCCCTTACCCCCCTTTTTATTTTATTCTGTTGCCCAGCGAATACGTGATTTTCTGTTTTGTGAATGTATGAGGCGCCTCAATCTTTGATATTCAGTAATTGATTGTATTTCTTGCTCTACATAGGCCCAGCCTTGAAAAGGACCCAAGTGGGTCGAAACATGTGTTGGCTTCTAAATGGGCAACAAATAAGACCCTTATATGTGAAATTGGCTTCTAAATGGGCAACAAATAAGACCCTTAAATGTGAAATTAAACAAGTTACCCAACAGGGGCACCTTTTATCCATTGTTGGTATTTAATTTACAGTTGGAACAAGGTGATACATTAGCAACCCTAACACCAAAGTAAAACAGTCTCAATTAAAAGGAATGTCCAATCAAGTTTCTATGAAATGAATATACTTTAATTAAACACACCACTGTACAAATAAATATAAATCACCATAAACCTACCCTTGTAAGAGAGAACACAGAGTATGCATAGATGGAAAGCTGCAGCGCTCTGGGTTATGAAAACTGGGTTAAAAGGCAATAAGCAACCAAGGAGTTCAAAAGGATATGTTATTCAGTGGAAAAACGATGCAAAAGTGACCCCATTGGTCTCTACGGCCCAAAGATGGACCAGAGGGGCAGTTATGGGTCAATAGTACTTTTCTGCTGTTCTTAGGTGGTTCAACAGCATTGAACTACTGGGTTTCGAGCTGTTCTGTGGTTGAAAGCAGGTTTAGATGCAGCAATCATGCTTGGTCAAGCAGTGAGAGGGCGTCTAGTCATTTCAAATCGGGTAGTCAGTGAGGTTCGCATGCAGCAGTTGTGCACTTTGGACGTCTCACCAGGGTTGGGAGTCAAGGCAGTTTGAAACATTGGTAACCGTTTGTTTGGTTCAGGGACTTAAGCGATGCTACAGCGGTTCAAGTCAAGGTCCATGAGTTCGATGCAATGACCTTGTTGCTACGATTCAGGTTTTGAAGTGGCAACAGTTTGAGGTTAGTCCGCAGCGGCAAGCAGGTTACTCAATCCAAACAGGTGATGACCTCCACTTGGCATGATGCGACGGCAAGCTGGTTTGACAGCTAGGTACAATGAAGCGATGCAGTGCCAAATGCAGCACTAATGGATCCCTCTGTTTTGAGTGCAGTGAACATAGTTTGATCAGTTCGATGATGCCGAACAGAGAGCTTTGGATGATCCTCCAGATGCTGTGAGACTCATTGCAGGGGCTCTAGGACAGGATGACGCGAGGCCATTCAGGGTCTTCTCTCCCAGCCTAGGGAGGATTGGTGCTGAGTGGCAGGTGCTGGTCTTCAGCAAGAGTCACCACCAATGTGCCTTGGGAGCCAGTATAGAGCAGAGCCTGCCTCTGCCTTGGGCTACCCCTTCTTCACCTGAGTGGTTGAGATCCTTGGAAAGATCAAATCTGCCAAAGCAATGCAAATGAATTCTTCCTCAGGTGTTTGTCCAAGAGTGAATCAAAGAAAGAAGTGAAGACCTCTTCTTTTACATACAAAATTTCACAGGTGATTGGAATACAGCAAGCCTCCTTGTAGGGTTTCAGTCCCTGTTCTTGGGACAATTGGCCTTTGCCTTCTGACATCATACCTAAAGTGCTTGGTGCTAAAGGAAGTGGAGGAGAAAGGAAGGCAAGATAGAAATAGAAAGAAACAAGATGGTGTAATCCTCCTACAGATATGCTGAGCTCCCTGTCTACACTAATTCTGCCTCCTTTGCTTATCACTATCATCAAAGGCCCTTTTAGTATGCAGCACCCTGGTATGTGGCTAGTCCTTTTGGTATGGATGTGCCCTTTGATTTCTGTTTTTCAGGACAGGCTTCTGCTGGGAGGCATTCTTGCTAGAGAGAGGTGTTACCTGACCTCACAAAAGATCAAAGGAGAGGCATGGCCATCCAATCTCCTGCCCTGTTAGTTGCAGGACCAGGTTGTCTGACTGGAATATACATACATGTTCCACAGCTGAGCTGGGCTCACAGTGCTGACACAGGTACAATATCAAATTAATGTTACTGTATTAAGTATGAGATATTCTAGCCACCATACACTAAATGTATGTACGGCTTATATTTAATGTTTACAATAGTAGCAATCCTAGTTGTGTGGTTTGGGAACATAGGTGCATATCTTAAATACATCCCCTGTGCTGTAGTGACCTGCCAGTGGCCTGAACATGCTCTGTGCTGATTGGATACTGATTCAGCAGGGCACAGATGTACACCATATTCTCGGCATGGAGTTGGCTGAATGGGGTCTGGCTAGAAGGATGCCCTTGCTGAGACAGACCTGCCCGCAAAACATTATTATTAATCCAAATAAAAAAAGCAAGGGTTTCTACAACCTTGCAAGATGGCAATCCTTACAGATAGTAATCATTGCAGTCTCGGCTGCTTGTGGGATTTACATTTTGAAACTTGAGGCTTTGTGGTGTCAAGGCTTGATGCAGCATTCACTTAACATACTTGATGCATTACGCTTGTGAGGCTGGGCAGACCCTTTGTCCATCCAAACAATCTTCTCATCAAAACTTCAATAGTTGCCAGCGACGAAGCAGTGTTAGACAAGATTAAACTTGGCCAAAGCATAGTGCATCTGTAAGTGATTTCAATCCGGTACACACCCAAGTCAAAGCTCAGCATGTAGTGCACAACTGAAATCCTTATTTATTTTTGTCTAAAAGTTCAATATTCTGAACGATATACCACTCATATCACACCCTTCTCCTGCAATCCTCACCCGGTCACACTGAACCCAGAATCAGGCTGGTTTGCAAAGGTAAATATTTATTTATGTATTAAAATGTAATCACAATATGTTTTAATAGACATACAACAATCACTAATGGGGTGACAGAACACTGAGTAATATCTTTAGTACACTAGGAATAGGTAATAAGCAAAACAAAAGCAGCACAAAAAATAATAATTTGGTGTTGGTTTAGATCAGATAGCACTGTGGTTAGCAGTTCCCCCTGCAACACCCCTCAACGCCCCCAATAGGCAATGTAAAGAGATAGGAGGAGAGAGCAGGTATTCAGGAATGGCACAAATCAAACAGAATATCAGTCCCACTTTCCCACTTTCCCCCTTTCAAACACAAGAGAAAACGGAATTGACTGTCCAGCTGTCAGAAAGGCTTTTAAGATTGGCTTTAGAATGGACTGGGCAAAACACCAAATCTGGTCAAAATGACTGAATTGGTTATAAATTCTATGGGAGCTGCTTTGAACAGTTGCACACAAGCACAAGCAATGATTTGGTCAGCAGGTAACAATGGCAATCTCAAGGTCCAAGTCGGAAGCAGTTTAGAGCTATTTTACATGTGTAAAACTTTCAGATTTTTAAAATCGCTGCAAACCTTCCATTGCGCGATATTCGCGGTAACGGGTGAATCGCACTGATTTGCAGTGCGGTCTTGGGTTCTATGGATAGCTATGGATGTTGGGAACAAATAGGAGTTGAAATTATGTTTCTATTAGATATGGAGGTTTTAGTAAAGGTCGTTTTTGTAAAATAGGTGTGAGAATTGAAAACAGAAATGCACTTTAAAAATGACAAATGGGTTTGCTTACACTAGGGGATGACTATGGAGAAGCAAATACCATGTCTCGGGAGGATAGCTCTGCAGGGCAACGTGCTCGCCTTGGAAGCAAGGCGTTACGGAGCAACACAGGTTCGATCCCCGGGTCTGCGCTTAGAAACCTCTGGGTATTAAGCGTATTATAAATAACCTATCATATCACACAGGAATGTTACAGCCACTGGATCAGGGTGACCCACCTGATAAGGAAACTCGACTTCTCCAGATGAGAAAAGGGTCAGCGCAAAGATAGTTCTAACAATACTAGTTCTGAAGGAAAGGTAGGATGGGTTGGATAGGGATGAGACAAGGCAAAGATACTCCTAACAATACTGGTTCTGAAAGAAAGATAGGATGGTTCTGAAATAGGCATAAGGCTATGCAAAGTACATATGCTTTGGGCCACAGTTCTTCCTATTCAGACTCACAGGATATGTTTTTAAATGGGACCGTCAGTTCTGGTCATCGATTGGGTCTGGTCTAAGAAAAGCAGCACATCAGGCACGGGACTGGATCCTCTAGGCCGGTCGCCGGATTGGCACAGGATCTGCTCTCCTAGTCTGTGGGTATTTGGATCAGCTGGATGGCGAGTTCCTCAGGCAAGCTTAGTGGTGGGGAGCCAGAGAATTTCTGGCTACTGGTTCAAAAGGCCTTCTCACACCATACAGCGCTTTACTGAGTGGGGAGAATAAATTTGAGTATTTGGGCCTTGCTGGAAATCAATAGTCTCTATTGCTGGCAAGAGATTTAGCATCTGGATCTGGAAGAATATGTGAAGCAGGATGTAGGAAGCTGGATCAGAGTGCTTCGCCGGAATCAGGAAAGTGGCTGGATCTGTGAGTTCCTATGTGTGGTCAGCTGTCTCTATTTATGCTATAAAATGACATCATAAAGATTGTGTGTTGTCCGGCTTAGCTAAGCTTGCCCATTTGAGCTGGACTAGGGTCAATACTTCATCTCCGCCTTGCAATTTGAGTGATTGGCTCAAGACTGGGTGATGTCAGGTTTTATGATTTGCTTTACAATCCTCAGAGACCTCCCTTTAGCCATTGGTCTCCAAATCTGATTTTATATTAAATGTACATTTCTACATTGGTCACCTTTATACAAATCACACATAAAGATGCCATATTTTACATAGCAGCTATTCCTCAAAACCCTGCAATGGTGGGATCTTGTCTCCCCTTTCTACAGAATTTGCCCTTTTCGCTATGAACACGCTTTCCAATTGTTCTGCAAATTTCCACAAATATGCACGTTTAACATGGGGACATGGATGTAAATTTTCACAATTCTAACAGTAATACATTTTGCATAAAACCACATATCTTGCTATTCCTGCCCAGAACACACAGTTCTGCCGCCTCTTCACACGTGCAGCCAGAAATTAAATGAACAACTCTGTCATTTTTATATTTTTCACCATTTTGAATAGCAAGCTACAAGTCTTTTAAAATGCGTTCTTTGTCCATGTTTAGCAACAGATGGTCGCTTGGCTCCGCCTCTTTTTGTCTCCCTGCAGTCCAATGCATCCCCCTCTTTGCTTGCTCCTTCCAGAGGCCATTTACAACCCCTTTTCACAATTCCAATTTCCTGGGTTGCAACTCTGTCATTGTTCCTTTGCTCTCTGTAGACCAGATTCTGTCCCCACCCGCAATTAACACCTCCCCGTGGGTTTCTGCTGAGAGGAAGGCCATCTTTCTGGGAGAAACCTTCATTTCCAGTTCTTGCAGCTCAGCCAAGTTTAATATAATTGTTAAATTCTTTTGGCTTTTCTTTAGCACAAAACAAACTTGTTGCATCAAATAACAGATAGAATTCTCATTCAAGATTTTAAACCTATGGGATCAAAAACAACTACAATATGGGTTACTATCAGGAACAGGCCTCTTATATTGCAAACATTTGACTTTCAGTTTATAACATGTTAAAGTTTAATCAGGAAGGCCCCTGACAGCTGTCATCACAGGTAGCCCTCTGCTGCACAGAGATTTTTTTTACAGATCCACAGGCAGGCCACTTTAGCTGTGGAGATCTCTTTATGCTCTTAGCCTTTCAGGACCTTTCACAGTGATTCCTTAAACTAAGTGAACTGTAGCACCCAGCAAGAATTTTGAATATTTGGAAGGTGTTCTGTACTGGCATTCTGAAGTTTCAGCAGCAAAGAAAAGGTGATTTAAAGCAATATTTGGAGTTTCATTTAGCAAAGCACTGCTTTTTCCTTCTGCACTCCACTTTCAATTGTTGTGGAGCCCAATGACACATTTCAGTAGTGAGAGCTCTGTTCCACCACTGACAACATGCGTGGCAGATTGGGCAGCCATCTTTTTGTGCGTTGAAAGGCGCGATGTTCAGGGATTTTGGCGTGCACAAGGGTTTTGCAGCCATTTTGCTGTTTCTGGCACCACCATAACAGAGTGATGCAGCATAGCAGAGCAAAAGTGGGTCAATACATCCCACACATCTTCTGGTAATTGTACAGGTACGAACTGGCATCACCGGAACTGCCATTTATTTTATTTGTTTCTGTTTGCTGCACTAGCTCTTTCTGATATCAATGGGAGCCATCGCCCTTGTACAACCGTGATAAAGGTATTAACCAAATTCTGTTCCATACATCTTCATGTTTCTTATGCTTCTAATTAAAGACTATGAACCACGATACCTGGACTTAAATTCCAGCTGTTCCACTATATATATAATGTATGATTTTGGGCAAATCACTTTACCAATCAGTGGCTAATTGTTGTTAAGTGCCAAAATTGAGACCTCCTAGAAGTGATTCAGTTAGTTGGCACTACAATACACACACATTGGAAAAAAAGCCCTAAAAAACATATGGCTACTGTGATGAATCAGAGGTGATCAAAGACCCTGGACTGGAACCCTTCTCATGTGGCCATGGAAAGGAAGACGCTTCCTGATCCTGACCCTGGTGGTGGTGTTCTGTGGGAGGATCACATGGGAGGGGACTTGGCGTGACCCTCTAGCTAACTTCCCTAATGATCCCACAGTTTACATGGCCTATTGTAAAATTGAGGCATTTGATATAAAAAGTAACCAGAACATTAATGACTACAACACCCGTAATTTTCTAGGTACTGGGCTGAGTAAGAGGGGCTCAGAGGTACAGAGTTGCAGTGTGCAGTCTAGTGTTTCTAATGACCCACACCAGAGTGGGGCTTTTAAATATTTAAAGCCCCTTCAGGTGCAGGATATTAGAAGAAGCAGTAGAAGAAGTAGCCAGCAGCAGAGGCAGAGAAACAAAGGTGCTGGGATCCATTGCTGTGTTTGCAGTGGATTACGGTGCTGAGAGAGTCGTGAGAGTTGGAAACCTGAAGTGCAGAGGTCGCGCAGTAGGAAGCAGTGCTTTGATAGGCTGTCCCTGGGGAGAGAGAAGCTTTCCTTATCCTGTGCTTTGCTCCAGTGGCTGGCGAGCACTGGAATGTGTGAGGGGCAAGAAAGGCTCCTTCCCTACCAAGGAAGCAGAAGTTGCAGCAACAGCATGTCAAGCAGATGCGCAAGGAGAGACCGTGAGTGGGCAGACTGCAAGCTGCTCCCAAGTATTTTGAATACTGAACTGATGAAAAAAAGCAATGTTGGCGTGATGCTCATATTGAGAGAAAGATAAAGAGGAAAGTTCATAGCTATCATTGCCAAAGTAAAGAGATGGCAATCTGGAACCAAAATAGTAACCATCATTGCCAAAGTAAAGAGAGAGCAATATTGAACCAAGACAGTAATCATCATTGCCAAAGTAAAGAGGGGGAAATATTGGACCAAGATTATGACCATCATTGCCAAAGTAAAGAGAAGGCAATATCTGAGCAAAACAACCACCAGCATTGCCTAAGCCAAAGAAGGGCACTTGCACATAAAAGATGAAATAGTTTTTCTAAAGAGAGAAACGGTTTTTAAGGTTTCGCTTAAATGCAGTAAAAACAAAAGAAATTATGTGGAACCGTCACTTTAAAGATGTGAAAGACAACATATGCTGCTTCTGTCATTGTGAAATTGAAACTTCGGAACATCTCCTTACTAGCTGCAAAGAAACCACTGCCAAACGGATGAAGCAATTGGGAGGCTATATTCCAGTGGACGGCAACAGTCGAGACTGGTGGTCATACGCGGCAGCCGGCCACTGTATAAAATTAAGCTGCGCCGTAGTTGATTACATGGACTCTTTACGACTCGACACAAACTTCAATTGAAACACATGTTTCATCCAGGATGTCCTAAAACTGCCCGAAGCAACGATTACAGTACCATGGAACTCAGTTTCGGGAACTTTTTTTGTAATAAAAGTCTGATGCCACAATTGAGGCATGGCGGACTGGTGTTTCAATAAAAAATTAAAAAAAGAGAGAAACTGGAATAAGATACATTACCAGCAATCAACTGGTGTGATAGTATGAACCCAAAGGTGGCAGGAGAGAAGCCCTCCTTGTAGATAGTATCAAGAGGGAGAGGAACATAACCTGCATTGCATGTGGCAAACAAATCAGTGGAGCAAACAGCATCAATGTGTATTGTATTCTGATAGAAAAAAAGTTGAATCTTAATTTTGTTAAAAGTCCAAGTCTTTTCTAAAGTTTGAAGCAAGCCTCACAACAAGGTACTTGTAAGTGGTAGGAGTTTTGTCCTGGCAGGCGAGTATACCAGGAAAGGGATTATTACTGGTAGTTCTGGTAGGTTAGTGGACCAGGAAGAAGATACTGAAGTACTACATTGTGGTGGAAGTTTGTGGTGGAAAGAGAGTGGCAAGGCCACTAATGTGTTTATGATGAAACCATCCTGATAAGACAGTGGGCCTCATTACACGGTAGGCAGTAAGGGATTACCGGCACCGGTAAGGGCACTGGTGCCGGTAATTCCTTACCACCCTACTACGAGGTCCCTTAGCGGGTTTTACCAGGCGTTAGGGGAAGGGACCCGCTAAGGGACTTAAGAGCTAATAACAGTACCACAAATTGCGGTACCGTTATTAGCTCCTTCCCCATTCCGATTGAGCCCTATGGGGGCTCAAATGGGAATGGGGAATGGTTCCCGGAATGGGGATTTATCGGGTCCTCCAGGGTCGGAATGACCCGGTAAATCCCTATTCCGGGAACACGGACCCGGAATGTGGTAAGGGGGTAGCCATGGCGCAAATAGCGCTATGGCTACCGCCTACCGTGTTTTGAGGCCCATTGTTATTAATGAAGAAGAAATGTGAAAGAGCTTAGGAAAGTGTGACAATTATTCTAAAAAGTGAAACTTTGGTTAATAATGAGACAATTCAAGGGCCAAGTGAAAAACTCATGGAGTGAAAGGAACTTTGTGTTTGAAGCAGAACTTGACTTTTGAAAATAACTTTATTAAATGGAACCTTGATTTGGGAAATCCTGCATTAATCGTGGGGAAGGGGATCTGACCCTGGTTTCAAGGATACTTGTTTATAAAGTTTGTGTTTGAGTATAATTGTTATTTTGTTGAGTTTGAACAGCCATTTAAAACCTGTATGATTTTGTTGGATGTATAGGTGTGATGGACAGATACCTTTTGATGTTAAAGTGTTTTCCTTTAGTCTTAGTTTAATAAGAACTTGTGTATAGGTGCGTTATACATGCCATATCATAGGCAGGGAATTACTTGTTAGGGTAGGGTAGGGATAGCAAGGCATTTTTTACACACTTATAATTTAATAAAATGGCTACTTGTGAAAAAGATCTATCCAGTTGTCCGCCTCACATTTTTGACCGCCTTATATGGGATCAGATGTGGGATCAGAGTCAATTGACACAAATTGGGGAACCCTTTAATTTGAGAAACTTAGTAAAAAAGCCTCCACTCCTACCATTGCTACTGAGCAGTCTGAAGGATTTGACATCTATAACAGCAGAGGGGAATTAATTCAACTTGGAGACTGAGCATTGATATCCACAGATTTAATTCTTGTTCCTCCCAATGGCAGCTAGATTAGACTCACCTCTAAGTGAGGTCTAGCCTGGCGCTATGGCTTAGACGTATTTGCGGGAGTAATTGATCCTAAATATAGGGGATATATTAAAATATTGATACAAAATAATGGGAAGAAAGCCTATCAAATCAAAGCTGGGGAAGAATCGCTCAAGGAATATTGAAAATGGCTCTGTTTCCAAAACAACGAGAAATTAAGAACAATGACCAAATGGAGAGCGGAACTCAGGCTTTTGGTGAAGCAGATATAGAACCTTCTGTGGAACCAATAATGAAATCCAATGTTGATGAGAAGGAAGAGATTATCCCTGACCTAGCTTTTACTCAAAGAAATGATCCTTTGTTAGATGAGCCCTTCCTTCAGGTAATACCCGAGGATAAAGGCAGAGGAAAGATGGGACCATTTTCTTTGCTAAAGTCTGGGTTGTTATATAGAGGAGATGTATGTCGGACAGGCAGGTATGCCCCGGTCACACATTTTAGTACACAAAAGTCACAAAAGTATTGCTCTGGAAATAGCCCATTTTCATTTAACAGGAGGCCATTTAGGAACTGCAAAAACCTAAGCACAAATTGTGAATAGATTCTATTGGCCTGGGATTTATGCTGAAATAAAGAATGTTGTCAATACATGTGCACTATGTCAGAAAACCAGTACTCACATTCCTCCTCCTGTTCCATTACAACCCTTGCCTATTATAGATATTCCCTTTTCATGGATAGGAATGGATTTAGTGGGTCCTTTAGAAACCTCCAAGTTAGGGAACAGATATATATAGTAGTAATTTTGGTATTATGCAAGACGTTACCTGAGGCCTTTCCTTTAAGAAATAACACCTCACAATAGATCTTGAAACATCTACTCCCTTCCTGTTCTAGAATTCAATTCCTAAAAGAAATTTTGACGGATCAAGGATCCACATTTATGAGTAAGCTAATGGCAGAAGTTAAGGAGATTCTTCAGATTAATACTCTACACACATCTATTTATCATCTCCAGACTGATGGGTTAGTGGGCAATTTAATTAGACTCTAAAACACATTTTAAAGATGTTAGTGTTAGCAGATGGACATGATTGGGACATCATGATCCTTGGACCCTGTTTGCCATTAGAAATACTCTGCAGTGTTCCACGGGTGTTTCCCCATTTGAACTATTATATGAAAAAAAACTGTGAGGGTCAGAAATGCGAGGCAGACAAGTAGATAGAGTTTTCCCACAAGTAGCCATTTTTATTAAATTATAATGGTGAGAAAAACACATAATTTACCCTAACCTAATGAGGATTTCCTACCTATTAAACTAAGACTAAAGGAAAACACTCTAAAAAGGTTTCTGTCTCCCACATTTATACACATAACAAAAAATACAGGTATTAGATGGCCGATCAAACTCAACAGTATAATAATTATTTGCAAACATAATTTTACAAACAGGTATCCTTGTAATCTGGGTCGGATCCCCCTTCCACAGCATTAAGGAATGATTCTTAGGTCAAAGTTCCAGTCAAGAAAGTTTGTTTCAATATCCAAAGTCTGTTTAAAATTGCAACACAAAGTTCTCTTCACTCCATAAACCTTCCACTTGGCACTTGGATCAAAGGCGACTAAAGGTTATCTTCCAATGTGATTGTTCCATTTTCACAATTGTCTGCTTAAGCAAACTAAAATACTTTTATCTTCCTACTCTTTGATTGTCCAATAGCTCTTTCCTTCTTTATACACAACAAGATTTTGTCAGGATGAGTTTTTATCACAGTTCAAACCATCACACTCTAGTGGCCTTGCACTTTCTTTCCACCACAACAGTCAACCACAATGTAGTACTTCAATGGCCCTCATTATGAGTGACACAGTCCAGAAAAAAAGTGTTGGTAACATTGATTACTTGCACCTTTTCTGGATCGGGTCCCTCTGAGTCTGCCGTTAGGGGCTGTGAACTACCGGCAGGCCTGACCTGCCAGTAGCTCAGGTCCCTACTGGCAGAAAAATCATTGAAGCACCGGCATCGTTACTAACGGTGCTGGGGCTTCAGTGTTCCCATTCCTGTGGAAACCTACAGGACTCCACAGGAATGGGAACTTACTGTTCCTCTGCCGCCCGTAATATCCCAGTGTTACCAGGATATCAAGCGGCAGAAACGGTAAGTCAAGTTTTACGGTAGGCCGACGGTAGCACAAGTGGCCTACCAGCAACCTTATAATGAGGACCAATGTCTTCTTCCTGGTTCACTTAACTGCCTGGAGTACCCACAAAAAAGTCCCTTTCCTAGGTACACGCCTGCCAGGATAAAGCTCCCACTAACACTACAAGTACTCAGTGGTGAGGTCTACTTCAAACTTCAACTTTGAGATTCACAACTTCTTTCATAAGGGCATAACACACATTGATGCCATTTGTTCCACTGGCTTGCTTCCCACATGCAATGCAGGTCAATTCTCTCTCCCTCTTGATAATTATTCTAAGGAGGGCTTCTCCCTGCCACGTTTGAGTGTCTTCTAGTCCACAAATTAGCTGTTGATAATATCTCTGATTTAGTGTTCTCTCTTTAGGAGAACGTGTTCCCCTCTTATTTTATATTGCCTCTCTTTGGCTTAGGCAATGCTGGTTCTACTGATCAATTATTGCCCCCTCTTTACTTTGGCAATGGTGGTTATAATCTTTTTCAAGTCTTGTCCTCTTTCTTTGGGTTAGGCAATACTGGTTCTCTTGATCAAGTAGTGCCCCCTCTTTACTTTGGCAACAATGAGTATAATCTTTAATTTTCCAATCTTTCTTAATGAAAGAATTATTGCAGAAGTACTTTAATTAACTAGTTCGGAATTCAAATATTGATCTCCAGGCAGTGGTCTGTCACGGAGTGCCCCAGGGTCACCTCGCATAGGCCAACTCACCGATTTCCTCTGCACTTCCTTCTGGTCCAAAGCTGTTTCAGCTTCTGCTTCTCGCGGCAGGATTTAAATGCCTGACTGCTCGGGTATCACCTCCAGTGCTCATGCCTTCTGCGCGGGGAGTCTGCTTCACTCCTCACATACTCCCGTGCTCACCAGCCACCGAAGCACTGCACAGAATTAGGAGAGCTCCTCTCTCCCACAGGACAGTTAGCCCCCACACCGCTTCCCACTGCACAATCTCTGCACTTAAAAGCCACAACTCTTATGACTCTCTCAGTGCCACAAGGCACTGGAAACGCAGCAGCAGTCTGGTGTCTTCTCTCTGCTTCTGCTGCTCACATGGCTGATAAGTTCTAATGGCCTGCACCTGATGGGGTCTTAAGTAATCAGAAGTCTCGCTGAGGTGTCGGTCATCAGAGCCATTAGACTGTGCATCACAGTTTTGTGCCTCTGAGCTCCTCTTCCTCATCCCAGTACTGAAAGTATTATGGGACTTGAAGTCCCTAATGCCCTGGGTTATTTTACCCTTATTCAATTTGTTCTGTTTAAAAGTTTTATTAAATGTAACTTTTTAGAAACAATGTTAAGGGAATTACTGGTTGGCTCTTAGCTCTATAGCTCTATAGCTTATACCCAAAGGTGCACCATAACCATCAGAAATTAGGGTATTCATTCACTGATTGTTAGACACATCATTACCATGTTGACCATAAGGCTTTCCAACACAAATACTTTGTATGCTTTTGGAAAGGGGAACCTTACTTTGACAACATTAGATATTCTGGCATTAGGGAAATGTCACCTTCCAAAGAAGCTGAATACTGTGTTCCTCCTAAATCACCTTATTCCCTTAGTGGCTTTCTCCTCCCAGTTAATCCACCCAGCAGATACCACCACCAGGGTTAGTATCAGGCAGCGGTCACCTTCCCCTGGCCACCTTGGAGGAGACTTTAGGCAGGGATTCTGTGAGGACTCTGCAGGATTCACCACAGAACCTAAAGATGTGTTAGAAATGTTAAGTGAAACAAGGGAGAGAGAGGGGGCTGCCATACCATTATCCCAAACAGTTCAAAGATTGGAGGAACATATGACAGTAGTTCAAACGGTAGCTCAGACTAATATGGCACGAACTCAGGACCATCAAAAGTAATACTATAATAAGAAAGCAGGGATTTGATCCTTTTATGTAGGTTAAAAGGTATTGGTTTTACTTCCATCTTCTGAAAACAAAAAATACTTTACAGATGGCATGGCCCTTATGAAATCCTAGAACAGATGGGACTTCTCAATTATAAAGTCTCTCAACTCGACAGAAACATCAAAACCCATATTTATCATATTAATCTACTCAAAGAGTGGAAAGAGGACCATATTAAAATTACTTCAGCAATATTAACCAGCTTATTAACTGAAAATAATGATACAATACATTAATTCCTCCTGACTTAGCACAAAATCAAAAACAAGACATGATAGACCTCCTACAACAGTTCCCTGATGTATTTAGAGGTGATCCAGGTAGAGTTAAAGGGGTATATTATGATATTCTGACTCCTCTGTAGAAGGTTATTCACCGGAAACCTTACAGGATCCCTTAGAGAAGATAACAGATTATTCAAGAAGAGCTAGAGGCTATGTTAAGAGCGGATATTATCAAACCCTCTCAAAGCGCTTGGTCTTCCCCTATTGTACTGTTTGCAAAGCCTGATAATGCATCGCTGCTGGCAGGTAACAGTTAACCTCATAGACGAGCCCAAGACAGCCTTTTCTACTCTGATAGGCTTATTTCAATTTAAGGTTTTACCCTTTGTGTTCCATGGTGCCCTATTTACCTTTCCAAGACCAATGGAACACGTTCTTAGACCATACATCCCATTTTGTGGTGGTTACATTGATAATACCTTCCTTCATAGTAAGTCATGGCCAGACCATATGTCACATTTATATAGGGTTACTTAGGCCCTAAGGAAAATTGGATTTACTGACAATCCGAAGAAGTGTCATCTTGCTAGATCTGCAGTAAAATATCTAGGCTTCTTTGTGGGAAACAGATTAGTTCAGCCTCAAAATAAAAAAAGTTAGAGCAGTTGAAGAAACCCAGGCTCCTAAAACCAAGAAAGAACTACGGGCTTTCCTGGTCCTAGTGGGTTATTTACAGACGATTAATTCCTAACTTTTCTTCTATCACTTCCCTTCTCACAGACAAGCTTAGAACTGCAGAAGCTCAAAAGCATAAA
Source organism: Ambystoma mexicanum (assembly GCF_040938575.1). NCBI lineage: Eukaryota > Metazoa > Chordata > Amphibia > Caudata > Ambystomatidae > Ambystoma > Ambystoma mexicanum. Next base: position 751,467,225 of record NC_090934.1, on the reverse strand, counting down.
TGGCACCCTGAAGACCACATATATTTTTATAAATTAAAACCCATCTTATGTAGTGAACCTGTCTTGTAGGTGGCAGACTTCAATAGACCCTTTATCCTACAAACAGATGCATGACATACTGGTCTTGGGGCTGAGTTGTCACACGTCCATGATGGTATAGAACATCCCATTCTTTACATTAGCAGGAAGCTATCTCCTCGAGAGAAGAATTATGCCACCCTGGAACTTGAAGCCCTAGCCATCAAATGGGCTATAACATATCTGAAATATTAACTGACTGATAGAACATTTTGCCTGGTTGATGATCATGCACCCCTTAAGTGGTTGAGTCTAAGAAAAGATACCAATGCCAGAGTTACGTGGTGGATTTTGGATTTACAGCCCTATTGCTTTTCGGTTGAACATTGTAAAGGAAAAGAGTAAAGTTGATTTCCTTTCATGATTCCCAATAGAGGCTGTGAAAACCAGTGACATTAGGGGAAGGTTATCTGATGGATCAGAGGTGATTATCCAAAAACCCTGGCCTGGGGACCTTCTCATGTGGCCGGTGAAAGGAAGGCGCTTCCTGATCCTGACCCTGACGGTGGTGTTCTGCGGGAAGATCACATGGGAGGGGATTTGGGGCAGGAGAATTGGGGGACCCCCAGGCTAACTTCCCTAATGATCCCACAGTTCTAATGGCCTATTGTAAATTGGAAGCCTTTGATAGAAAAAAGGAACCAGAACATTGGGGATTTCAAGTCCCATGATGCCCTAGGTACTGGGACGAGGAAGAGGGGCTCAGAGGTATAGAACTGCAGTGGGCAGTTTACTGTTTTTAATGACCTGCACCTGAGTGGGATTTTTAAATATTTAAAGCCCCTTCAGTTGCAGGTCATTAGAAGAAGTAGTAGAAGAAGTAACTAGCAGCAGAGGCAGAGAAACAAAGACATCTGGGCCACCACTGTGTTTGCAGTGAATTACAGTGCTGAGAGAGTCAGGAGAGTCGAAAACCTGAAGTGCAGAGGTTGCGCAGCTGGAAGCAGTGCTTTGACAGGCTGTATTGGAGAGAGAGAAGCTTTCCTTATTCTATGCCCTGCTCTGGCGTCTGTCAAAGAGGGGACAAGTTTGAACCGAGATTATAACCATCATTGCCAAAGTAAAGAGGAGGCAATATTTGAGCAAACTAACATGCAGCATTGTCTGAGCAAAAGAAGGGCACTTGCGAATAAAAGGGGAACTAGTTTTGCTAAAGAGAGAAACTGGAATAAAGTCATTACCAGCAGTTAACTGGTGTGATAGTGGGAATCGAAAGATGGCAGGAGATAAGCCCTCCTTGTAGAGAGTATCAAGGGGGAGAGGTACATAACCCTTATTGCATGTGGCAAACAAATCAGTGGAGCAAACAGTATCAATGTGTATTGTATCCTGATGGAAAAAAATGTAAATCTTAATGTTGAAAGTCAAAGACTTTTCTAAAGTTTGAAGCAAGCCTCACCACAAGATACTTGTAGTAGTGGTAGGAGTTTTATCCTGGCAGGCGAGTATACCAGGAAAGGGATTATTATTGGCAGTCCTGGTAGGTTAGTGGACCAGGAAGTCGACATGGACATTTGTGGTGGAAAGAAAGTGACAAGTCCACTAATGTGTTTATGATGAACTGTGGTAAAACCATCCTGATAAAACATTGTAATTAATGAAGAAGAAATGTATTTGTATTTGTATTTTATTTATTTCCTTAGCACACCAGGCCCAAGGCCATCCGGGCGCATATCTTGGCAAGTAAGTACATCAAAGTAAAAGTTGCAGTACAGATAAACAGAGACAACACTGCACAGGAGATACAAAATAGTAAAATAACAGTGTGTGCAATATATACAGTAACATTATACATAGTATACAATATGATGTGCATCAATATTTACAGTTAGCATAATCTTAAATACATATGCTAGGCAGGTGGTGACCAAAAAGTCCTAAGTGGCATTAGGCTTGTGTAGTGGATAACCACAGTTTGGTTTCTTGCATGAAGATGGTTGGAGAGTGTTCGGATCTAATGGTTAATGGAATGCAATTCCATTATTTGGACGCGAGGACTGGGAAGCTAGTACCTACAGCTTTCTGCAGTTTGTATCTAGGGATGGTCAAGCAATGTGCTTGAGCCGATCTAAGTAGCCGGGTAGGTGAGTAGTGAGAGAAGCGGGAGGCAAGATAGATGGGGGCCTGAATGTTCAGACATTTGTGTGTGAGGGTGAGAGATTTCAGAGAAATTCTTTGTGATACTGAGAGCCAGTGTAGGCTTCTCCTAGTTTCAAAGATGTGTGCAGATCTGGCGATGTTTAGGGCAGCTCCAATGGCGTTATTTTGGGTAACCTGTAGCTTGTTAAGGTTACGTTGGTTGGTCCCAAAATATAGGGCATTGCAGTAGTCCAGTTTGGACATAACCAATGTCCTGGCCAAGATAGTGCAGTTCCGTGTGGTTAGGAAGGGGCGGCATGCTGTGATAAGCTTACATGTGTAAGCGGATGCCGAGACAACTGCCTTTGTTTGTCTGTTAAGTGATAAAGTGGGGTCTAGGTAGATTCCTAATGTTTTGGTGTCAGTGGAAACTTTGATAGAGTTACCATCAATGTTGAATGTTTTGAAGGAGGGGTCAAGTTTATTCAGTCGGTGTTGCGAGCCCAGGATGAGGAGCTCTGTATTGTCATTGTTGAGACAAAGCTCATGCTGGGCCATCCAAGCTTGGATGACTTGATATATATCGTTCAGGGCTTTAGAGTCCTGTCATGAACCGTCGCCTGCGTCCATTCTGGACTTCGTGGTCCCTGACCCATAGAGGACTGAATGCCCTGATCCTCCCAACATGGCCACCTGATACAGAACGCAGCTTGCCAGTCTTTACGCACCACACTCAACGTTCTACTAAACAGATACGCCCCCGCGGCTCTGCGCATCTCAACGCTACCACTCGCTGTAGTTGCACGTGTGTTGCCGGAGTTCGCTCAAGGCTTTCTTCAGTATCCTGTTTCCCGATTCCTTGAATCTTCCTCCCTTCCTTCCCTTTCCTCGAACTTACCTTTGAGCTTCCTTCCTGGATTTTCGCCTGCACTCGGGTCGCGGCGGTCCGTGCCTCCGAGCCCGGACATTGTTCCTTCTTGGTTCGCGTCTTGGAGATTTGAACATCTCCTGGAGTTGGATTACTATCCTCACGCTGCACCCCGAAGACCTGCACACAGGTTTATACAAATCCCGGAGCGTGCGAAAGAAATCATCATAGAAGATCGCAAGCAAACAGGAAAAACACGTGTTCATTGTATATCTAGAGGACATACTAATCTACTCCAAGGACCATTTGAAACATGAAGAGCATGTAAGAGCAGTCTTACAACGTCTACTTGAACATAAGCTCCTGGCCAAACCCGAGAAGTGTCTTTTCCATGTACTACTGTTCACTATCTCAGATTTGTCCTTGGCCCAAAGGGGATTGGAATGGACTCTTCCAAGGTTGACTCCATTCTATCTTGGCCTGTTCCAACCACTGTAAAGCAAATTCAATCCTTCCTGGGGCTTGCTAATTTCTACAGGAAATTTATACCAACATTTTCTGAGATTGTGCACCCTATTGTCACATTACTAAAGAAAGACACCCCCTTTCAGTGGACCTCAGCCCAAGATTCGGCGTTTCAACGGTTGAAGTCGGCGTTCACACAAGCTCCCATCCTGGCTCAACCCGACATTGATCGACCTTTCCTTGTTGAAACTGATGCCCCCAACTACGCCATTGAGGCAGTCCTGAAACAGGAACTTGGCGACAAGTTAGAACACCCCATCGCCTATCTCACCCGTACCTTGACCTCCAGTGAAACTCATTATTCCGTCCTGGAGAAGGAATTGTTAGCCATTCGTCAAGCCTTCACTGATTGGCGTCATCTCCTTCTGGGAGCCAAACACCCGGTACAAGTCTGCACGGACCATCAGAATCTTCAAGTCCTACAAGTCCCTAGAATGTAGAAACAGTCGCCAAGCCCGTTGGGCCTTTTTTTTTCTGCTCAATACCAATTTCAAATCCATCATTTCCCTGGAACACATAACATTATAGCCGATGCCTTATCCAGACGTCCTGATTACGAAACCCTTGAGGATCGAACCTTCCCTAATATGTTTCCTAACACAATATTTGTTGCTCAAGCAATTACTCTCCTGGAGGATATTCAAATCCAAACTAGTCCTCTGAACCTTGGAAGGAGTTTAGGAGAAACAACTGATGGAATCTCAAATCAAAAGACGGTTATCTATTCAAGGATAATCAGTTGGTCATCCCTACTCCTGGACTGAGACAAAAGATCACAAGTCTATGTCATGATACTTTCCATTCAGGACACTGTGGCATAACCAACACTCTCCATCTAATACAAAGACAGTTTTGGTGGCCAAGGATGAAGGATGATATCAAGATCCATGTCCAGACTTGTGCAGTCTGCAATCAGAACAAACATGACAATAAAAGACCAGCAGGTCTCCTGCTCCAACCAGCACTACCAACAAGACCCTGCGAAATTATTGCCACAGATTTTATCGTAAAACTACCTTCTTCCAGGGGCTACACAACTATAATGGTTACCATTGATTTCTTCATACATATGGCCCATTTTATGCCTCCATACAATTTACCATCCTCATCTGAACTTGCTGGCATTTTCCTAGAACACATATTCCGGCTTCATGGGCTACCTTCCAAAATCATTTCTGACCGAGGACCCCAGTACATATCCCAGTTCTGGAAACAGCTATGTCGTATACTGGGAATTCAATGTGCACTGTCTTCAGTTTATCATCCTCAGACCAATGGAGTTACCGAACAAGTAAACCAAACACTGGAACAATATCTTCGTTGCTTCTCCACCAAAGTCCAGGATGATTGGTCACTGTTAACACCTACGGCCGAATTCGCATACGACAATTCGGATCACTCTGCTATCAAGACAAGTCCCTTCTTATGTAGTCAAGGATTTCATCCTTCAGTCCTACTGTCCATTCTTCCACATCCTACCCCAGTTCCTGCGGTTGATTCCTGATTGAAACACTAATCAATGTGCACAAAGAAGCAAAGGAACACCTAGAAAAGGCCCGAAGAGACGTTAAACATTATGTTGACTCCAAAAGAATGCCTGGGCCTTCCTATTCAATAGGCGATAAAGTCTGGTTATCCTCGAAACTCCTTCCTCGTCACCTACGATCAAACAAATTGGCTCCCAGATATTATGGGCCCTTTTCTATAAAAGAAATCGTCAATCCAGTGGCCTTTCGACTCCGACTACCAGAGTCATGGAAAAGGATTCATCCAGTCTTCCACACTTCTCTGTTAAAACCATATGTTCAGCCCTCTCAAACTGCTCCAAGATCTACCCCAGTGATTGTCAATGACCAACTCGAAATCGAGGTCTCCAGAATTTGTGACTCTAGGTACCGACGTGGTCAACTACAGTATTTGGTCGAATAGAAAGGGTATCCTCCCAGTGAGCGCACCTGGGAACCCATGTCAAACATGAATGCTCCCTGGCTGACACGAAGATATCATCTCATCCATCCAGGCAAACCCAGAGGAGCTGGGCTTCAGAGGAGGCATACTGTCATGAACTGTCACCTGCGTCCATTCTGGACTTCGTGGTCCCTGACTCATAGAGGACTGAATGCCCTGATCCTCCCAACATGGCCACCTGATACAGAACGCAGCTTGCCAGTCTTTACCCACCACGCTCAACGTTCTACTAAACAGACACGCCCCCGCGGCTCTGCGCATCTCAACGCTACCGCTCGCTGTAGTTGGATGTGTGTTGCCAGAGTTCACTCGGGGCTTTCTTCAGTATCCTATTTTCCGATTCCTTGAATCTTCCTCCCTTCCTTCCCTTTCCTCAAACTTACCTTTGAGCTTCCTTCCTGGATTTTCGCCTGCACTCGGGTCACAGCGTTCTGTGCCTCCGAGCCCGGACATTGTTCCTTCTTGGTTTCCGTCCTGGACATCTGAATGTCTCCTGGAGTTGGATTACTATCCTCATGCTGGACCCCGAACACCCGCACACAGGTTTATACAAATCCCGGAGCGTGCAAAGGAAATCATCAAAGAAGGTTGCAAGCAAACAGGAAAAACAGGTGAGAAGGGGAGAGACTTGTGACAAGTCCACTAAGTAGTCACCTGTGTTTGGAATGAGTATCTGGTTATCATCGGCGTAGTTGGTGAAGAACATCGAATAGAGGTTTAGTAAAAATGTTATAGAGCATTGGTGAAACGCAAGAGCCTTGAGGCACCCCGCAGAGCACCGGTGTAGGTTCTGCAGTGGCAGTAGGTGAGAAAACCCTCATCTGTCTGTTATCATTGAAGGAACTGATCCATTTGGTGGCTTTTTCAGAGAAGTGGGCCGCTAATTTCAAGTGGCGGCAAAGGATTTGATGGTTGACCAGATCAAATGCTGCTGATAGATCGAGGAGTAGTAATAAGGCCATTTTACCAGTGTCTTTTAGGTCCTCAATTTGAGTTTTAAGATCTAGTAAGGCAGTTTCCGTCCCATGCTTGGGTTGGAAACCAGATTGTCTTGTGCCAAGGAGATTGTTATTTTCTAGATACTTCTGAATCTGTAAATATGCAGCCCTGTCCAAGATTTTCAATAAGAATGGGACTGTGGCGATCAGCCTGTAATTGGTAGGGATACTAGGATCCAGAGTATGTTTTTTTAACAATGGGATGACCCATGCGTCCTTAAGATTATCAGGAGCAATGCCCGAATGGAATGAGGCATTGATAAAGGCGGTAATGAAAGGGGCAAGTTCATGTGCAGATTCCTTGATGATGGGAGCGGGACAGGAGTCACCCTGATAGTTGTACGGTTTCAGTTTACTAATGATGCTTTCTACCTCATTGATAGTAAGAGGAGCAAAGCTAAAAGGAGTATGTGTGAGTATAGAGGTTTTAGATTTTAGTCATGAGTTTAGTTTTGAAGGAAGTTTGAAGGCAGTTTTGCTTCGCATTGATTTTGCACTGTAATGTGGATATTTTGTTGAGGAGAGCTTTTTGAATATTCTCGCACCATGTGCTGTCCTTGTTGCAAATATCGGGAGTGGCGGAAGGGGTTTCTAATTCTTTAAGAATTTTAAATAGCTCCTTCGTATTAGATTCAGCTTGTGAGATGGGTTGGTTGTATGTCTCTTTTTTAGCTTGTACAATTGCTTCCTTGTAGTTAAGTGTTGCAATGATGAAGTTATCTTTATTGGCCTCGCAAGGATGGCTTTTCCAGAGTGCTTCAGCATTCCGTTTTTCTTTGCGTAATGTTCTAAGATGTGGGGTAAACCAGGAATTAAGATGGGCACGCTGTTTGGGTTTCCTGATTTTGAGAGGTGCTATGGTGTTGATAGCTTTGAGCAGGGTTTGGTTGAAGGTGTCCACCAAGACTGTTGGGTCATCATGCGAGGAGGCATGATTATTAATAATTGGGAGGATGAGAGGGAGGAGTTTGTTCTTGGTAATGTCCTTTTTGTTTTTTGAAGGGATGGATGGTGCAATATTAGGTTTGGTGCGTGGTTCGTTGGCTGGTATGTTAAAGATGATGATGTGGTGGTCTGACCAGGCACATGGGTCATTGGAGGCGATATGCATGTTGCAATTTAAGTCGGCGATCCAATCGAGTGTCCTCCCTTTGGAGTGGGTAGGTTTGAGAATGCAAATAGAGAATCCTAGGTTTGAAATATTGCTCGCAATCTCTCCGGCATGGCAGTCATTGGGATCTAGTAGTCCGAGATTGAGGTCACCAAGAAGTAGAACTTGAGAGTTATGTTTGGTGTTGTCGGCAAGGATGGTCGTGATGTCATTAGAAAATGTGGCGAGTGGGCCCGGGGGCCTGTAGATGAGGTGCAAGGTAGCTGTGTTATTGTGAGATAGAGAGAGTTTTACTGAGAGGGACTCAGCAGAACTGAATTGTGTGTTGGGAATCAATCTCATATTGATGTCGTCTTTGTGGATAAATGCGACGCCACCTCCTTTGGAGAGGTTGGAGTTGTGGTCACTTCTGATAATGGAATATCCATTAGGGATGGCTAGTGCCAGTAGAGGACCTGAGGCTGCGTGAAGCCACGTTTCCGTGATGGCAATAAAATCAAGCGTTTTGTGTGGTAATGAGATCTGCGATGTCAAGGGCGTGGGCCGGGAGGGATCTAGCATTGATGAGAGCGCCCTTCACCTCGTTTTTAAGCGGTGTCTTGAGGTTGTCGGGCTGTGCCTGGGCCGTCTGGGTTTGGTTGGTGTTTGTTCGCTGGTGGGTGGTATGCTGGAGTTTGGGTATTTGGAGGAATCTAGTTCTTAGTCTGAGGTTTCTCAGATGTAGCGGGTAAGGTTGGTTGGGTGTGGGTTTAGTTGCGAAGTGCTGAAGCCATAGGGCGGGTGAGTTGAGGTATGGATTAGTGGTGTGAAGAAGGTTAGGATATTGAGTGAAGCAATGTGTAGTTGTAGCAGGGGAGATGGGTGTAATGGTGTGGTGAGCCAGTGGTTTGGTGACCAGGTTCAATGTCGGAGAAATGGTGGTGGGGTAATGGGTGTAAGACTCTGGTGTGGTGTAAGGCGGTGGATAGAGGATGCGAGTCAAGGGAGTAGCCAGGACCCACAGTGCAAGGAGGTGATAAGCTGCAAGGAGATGCAGCAGCATAGCTAGATCCAAATGTAGAGAAGGTTACTAGTTCTGGGCAGGGTGAGATAGGCGTGGTAGTATTTCTAAGTCCTGCGGGAGTAGCATGTTAACTAGTACTATACATGCACATACTATGCTGCATAGTTGGTGGAAGACATCTCAGAGGCATAGACACAATTGGCTAGGTGCACGTAATAGTAATGTTGGTGGGTCAACATCGGGTGTTTGGAATAGTAGACAGTGATACTAAAACAGTTGCTACGGTAGCTTTGTGAAACGCGGTTGTGCTAGTGCACGGATCTAATAATGCAAGGTGGAGGTACAATACATTATGCATAGAGTAAAAGTACAAGGCAAGTCCGGCTTTACGTGGTACATTGTTCAGACAGTGCAGCTAACGGTGCAAGAGGACTACCGTATTTAGCATTTCAAGCGATGGCTTTAATTCAGAATAAGCAGGCAGCATAATCTTACAAGTAAGTAACGAACAAGACAGGCTAAGGCAACAGATAAAGTGCAATAATGGAACTACTACAATGCATATTAGGGATACAGCAGGTACTCAGGAATCATATATGTGGGCACCTGTATTGACACCATTCCTGTGAGACATTGTGGTACTCAGTGTTTTAGGGACCGGGTCTGGGTGCTTGCAGTGTGATTAGTTAATAGTGCAGGCAGACTCTTACCAATAGTTTATGGGAGTTCAAGAGTTGCAGTGAAGGATGGATAGTAGATGGCTGCAGCGGTTCCATTACAAGTCCTTGGTAGAAAGAGAAAGAGGCAAAGTGTCCAGCGCCGCACTGCCGGTGCGGACAGGTGCAGACAGGAAATGGCCTCATTCGTTGTGGGCCTTTGTCGGGGTGGGCTGGCTTCCGCCTCAGGCTCACTGTGCGGGCTTAGAGCTCCTCGCACAGCGGTTGCTAAGCAACCAGGGTAAACAACTATTGCTGCAGCAGCGCGGTGGCCATCTTATGGATCTGGGACATCGGCTCTGTCTCCTCGTGGTGGATGGGGGATGATGAGCGCTTCATGCAGCGCTGGCCTCAGGTGCAAGGTAATGGAAGCACCAAAGGGATCATGCCAAAGGGGGCAGATCGCAGGACCAGAGCTCTGTGGGCTGGAGTGCGTGAGCAGAGCTGCTGGGCTGAAGTTCAGCTGCCCCTGCAGCACACGATCTCCGTCAGCAGCATAGTGCTGCTGGATGATGCAGGGCTCCTGTCCTGGTGGAATGAGTGGTGCTGTAGGTGCAGACAGGAAATGGCCTTATTCGTTGTGAAAGTAGTTGTTCTTCAAAGAGGAGAAATTATATTGAAATATTGACTCGAAGTGTGAAAACAAAGTCCTTTTGGTTTATTAAGCAAGAGCTTACGGAAACTGTAACAATTATTCTGAAAAGTGACAAACTTTGGTTAATAATAAGACAATTCAAGAGCCAAGTGAAAAACTCATGGATTGAAAGGAACTTTGTGTTTGAAGCAGAACTTGACATTTGAAAAGAACTTTATTAACTGAAACTTTGATTTGGGAAATCCTGCAATAATCCTGGGTAAGGGGATCTGATCCATCTTAGTTTAATAGGCACGGAAATCCTTGTTAGGGTAGGGAAAGAGAGGCGTTTGTCACGCTCTTACAATTTAATAAAATGGCTACTTGTGAAAAAACTCTATCCAATTGTCTGCCTCGCATTTCTGACCCTTCACATTACATACAAGACCACCCTGTCTTCTCCAAACCACATCACTTGACTCACCTCCACACACCACTCATCCTATACCCCTTTTTCATTATGACTAAGGCTTCTAGTTTTCATTTTTTTTACAGATTTTTACACATAAATACAGACGGAAATAAATCAATCTGCTTTCTGATTGTACTGATTTATTAAAAAAAAATGTCACTCACACATCGCAGGCCAATTGCATTGCAGATTGGCAGCATGGAGAGTGTAAGGCCCTCATTCCGAGTTGGGCGCAAAGGGATACTGGGCACCGTTATGGACATCGGTGCCGGTAATCCCTTTGCGCCCTATTCCAAGGTCCCTATGGACGGGCCCGTTAAGGGACTTCAGAGCTAATAACGGTACCGCAATTTGCAGTACCGTTATTAGCGCCTTCCCTCTTCCCATTGAGGCCTATGGAGCTGAAATGGGAATGGGGAATGGCTTTTTCAATGGGGACTTACCGGTCCTGCAAAGGTCGGAATAGACAGGTAAGTCCCCATTGAACCAGGGCGGACTCGGTACCAGTATTGGAGGTAGTCATGACGCAAATAGCACCATGATTAACTCCAAACTCGGAATGAGGGCCTAAGTGTTGTAGAAATAGAGCATTAATGTTCCTTAAATTGTTGACACCATATATCTTAAGGCTGCAGCAGTCACAGGAGCAACAGTTTTCGTTACGGAAAACATCAAGCTAGCATTTCTTTACTGTATGGCTGCATGTGAGCTTTAATAAACACATATTCATTAGAATAAATGCAGAAACATACTGGTTGCGAATTATCTTTTTATATGACAAAAAATAAATGTGTATAAATACAGAAAAAAAGGCAAAAAAATAAATATGGAAAAATTCAGACGGAAATGGCAGGAAAATAAATACCATAAAACCGGAAGCCTTAATTATGAGCTATCTAGTCATTTGCATTGAAACTGCCACAGCTGGGAAAGTGGATGAAGAGGCTGGAAGGGTCCAGTTAAGCAGGGCTGTACCTGATCAAATGAGGCTATAAATGGGCCACACTTGGGAGGGGATGGCAGCACCGGAGCATGTCAGACTTAATCTTGCATATCATGAGTATACCTGGCTTTATTTGTGGCTGTGTTTAGCATGTGTTGACTTTACTTGCCATGTGAGGGTATGACTGGCATAAATTCGCTCTACTTGGCGCTATGACACTGGGTTGGCATATGGAAGCGGTGCCTTTGGCCTATTATGGGAGTGGGTTAGGCCTATCATGTCTACATCCAAAGCATTTAAAAACAGAATCCTAGTTAAAACATGTTTTTAAGTGGAATAGATGTTTGTCTGCTTTAGTAACTGTTATGTTATTAATGTTATACCAATCATATCTTTTTTACACCAGTTATGTCAAAGTTTGTCATCATGATCAAAGATCAAGTTGCGTCACTTCCAGTGACATCAGTGGGTCAAAGCTGATGGTGAGGCCAGTTTCGCTATCCCTCGCTTGGTAAATTGATGTCACTGTCTACAAAACCAGAGAATGCACAAATAGATGTGTAAGGTTTCAACAACCAGGAACTCACAATGACAAGCAAGTTGGCAGTCTTAAGGTAACTGAACTTGCCTGCTCTTCTTTGGAGTCACGGGCAGGTAGAATTGGTGTATGTGGGCCGAGGCCCAGTAAGCCTCTCCTGAGCCCTATAATAGAAAAATAATCCTGGAGGAACTCCTGGGAGCAAGCCCAAAAAAGGAGAAAAAACCTCTGTAAGGGAAAACCCTGTGCAGCTCTTCTTGCTTTCGTTAGATGAATCGGAATAATGGGATCTGAAGCTTGCAGAATCCGTGGTCCGCAGATAACAGGAAAAAGGCTATCAAGTCTGTTGGTTCCGAAAAAAGGGCAGCCCAATTGGTCCAGGGATTGCAGAAGCAAACCCAAGAGGGAGGGATAGCAGGTGAGGCTTTGGGAACCGAAGGTAAGGATGTGGGCTGACTGAGGCAGCAGGAGGAAAGCTGGCAGGAAGGGGAGAACAGGGAGAGCAGAGAAACAGGAGCAACGCACAGTTGCCAGCCCCGTACCTGCTTATCAGCAGCATTCTGTAGCTGTCAACGTCTCATTCCAAGGAGGGCTCATGGCTGCCATCTTGTGGAACAACTAGAGAGTTCACTGTATGCAGTAAGTGATGGCCCATTCTCCACCATCTTGGGAATGCTAAAGAGTCGTATGGATGTCTCCGACGCCAGCATAGGGACCATGAAGATGATGAATTCCTAACAGTATGCCCCACCCGAAGAGGCAGTGGACCTGGTTTCCATGGATGTAAGCAATGGAACCTTTGTAATAGGCGAGGAGCATGGAATCCAGAAGCAGGTTCCCAAGTGCGATCCGCTGGAGTGCAGCCTTTCCAGTTCCGTAAATACTGCAAATGCCCTCTATGGTATCTGGAGTCACAGATTGTCCGGACTGCATATTCAGGCCCTGCAGCGGTGCCGGCTGGAGGGGGAATCCGATGGTTCGATCTGCGGAACCGGTCATAATTATTTGGATTTGGCTGAGAGACGTGAAATACCGAACCGATTGTAAGAAACCAGAGCCACTAATTTGCAGATTTTAAAAGGTCCAAAATAAAAATAGTGTGCAGCTAGTTTGGTGGGAACCAAATGCTTGGGTAGGAAACAGGACGAGAGCCAAACCAGATCACTCAGAGCCAAATTAGGAGAGGGTAGACGACATTTGTCCGCCATTTGTTTGCTATAGGATCAAGCTTTCGTTAAAGATTGTAATGCGGTAATATGTCCCTTCTTGATGTTGCCTATGAGCTCGTTAATGGAAGGGGCTTTGGTAACCGAGATGTCCAGGATTGGTAAACAAACTGGATGAAATCTGTATGTGAATAGAAAAGGGCTAACACCCAAAGAGGAATGCGTTGCCTTGTTGTAAGCATATTCTGAAAAGGGGAGTAATTCAGCCCAGTTGTCGTAGGAAGGTGAAGTGTAGCATCTAAGGTACTTTTCTAAGGATTGGTTTAACTTCTCCGTCAGGCCATGAGACTGAGGGTAGTATCCTGATGTTAAGGCTCTGCGTAGTCCCAGTTTTTCACATAGTAATCTCCAGAAGTTTGAAGTATATTGAGGTCCTCAATCAGATAAAATTGTTTCAGGTAAACCGTGCAGGCGAAAAATGGTGTTGAGGAATAATTCCACCATACTTTGTGTCAAAGGGATCTGCGGTCAGGCTTCAAAATGTGCCATCTTGGTGAGGGAATCTACTGTGACCATGATGGTAGTCATGCTTCTTGAAGGAGGCAATTTTTCTATAAAATCCGTACTGATGTGCTGCCTTGGTCGGGTGGGTAATGGAGGTTGAGTCAGCTTACCCTGGGGAAATCTGCAAGGGGTTTTGCATTGTTGACATACAATGCGGGAAGCGACATAATCGTGCACGTTTTTCTGTATATTGGGCCACCAGAAATGTCTGCTGATGTTTTCTGCTGTGACATGGACCCCACGATGGCCAGCCGTTTTAGCATTGTGACACATGAGTAGTATCTGTTTCTGAAGTGCTGGCGTGGGAACATACAGGTGGTTCTTGTGAAACAACATGCCCCGGTTTTCAGTTAATCCATGGTTTTTAATGACTGAGGATATATCAGGATGCTGCATGTCAGTAGGAGCTCGAACCCGCTGTAGAAAATCAGAAATCACGAAGGTGGTATTGGGAAGTAGTGGTTCTCGAGTAAGATCCATATCTAGGGGTGAGTTGGAGCGGGAGAGGCATCTGGTTCTCGATGCCCTGTAAATATGTAAACATTAAATCGTACTGTGAGAAAAAATACACCCATCAGGGTTGCCTGCTATTTTGAAACTCTTGTTGTTGCAGGACCCTTAGATATGCGATGAGCTGTTCTGATGGTTACTCAATGTTTAGCCCCTATTAGAAGATGTTGCCACTCAGTGCAAGCCTTCTTGATAGCCCGGAGCTCTTTTTCTAACACAGTGTAGTTCTGTTCTGAGGTAGACAAGATTTTAGACATATAGGTGATAGGATGTTCACAATTGTCGAAGAGTTGTTTCCGAACTAACTCTATTGCGGCATTTGAAGCATCGGTCTCCAAAATGAAGGGTCGTTTGATCAGGTAGTTGTAGTATGGGGGCTTTGGTAAAAAGTTATTTCAGATGCTGAAAAGCCTTTCTGGCTGAGCTAGTCCACATGAGTCATGATCCTTTCTTAAGGAGAGAGATTAACGGTAGGATTCTTGAGGAAACATTTTGAATGAACTTCCGATAGAAATTAACGAAGCCTAAAATCCTTGGGATGTCCTTCACTGAAGATGGTTCTTTCCAGTGTTGGATGGCTTGAACTTTGGCAGGATCCATGGAAGTCCCTTCCTCAGATAAAACATAACCCAAATAGCTCACTAATGGTTGATGAAAAAAGCATTTTTCCAACTTGGCATACAAATGGTTGTCAAGAAGGCGAGTGAGAACTTCTGCCAGGTGAATCTGATCTTCCTCCAAGGATTTGGAAAAAAATCAAGATGTCGTCAAGATAGATGATCACAGAATGTAAGATTAAATCAGCAAAAAGATGATCCATGAACATTTGGAAAATGGCAGGAACATTAGCCAATCCAAACGCATTATGCCATATTCGGAGTGGCCGAATGGAGTGCGGAAAGCCTTCTTCCATTCGACAAAAGCACAAATTTGGAGGAGGTGGTACGCTCCTCTCAGATTGAGTTTAGAGAATAGGGAGGCCCCCCTAACTGCCTCCATCTGATTTAAGCCCAGGTATTCTATACAGGGTCTCAACTCCTTAGTCCCCTTTTTGGGTATAAAAACAATGAGGCAACAGCTGGGGATTTGGATTCAGTTATCAAGCCGTTTTGAAGGTTAGTCTGCAAGTAGGATCTGTGTGCATCTTTCTTTGGTTCTGAAAGTGTATACATTCTGCCAAAAGGAACCTGCTTGTCAGGCAGGATTTCAATAAGACAGTCCTCGGATCTGTGATGTATTAACTCCTTGTACTCTCCCTCTGAAAAAACCTGATGTTATTCCTGGTATTCATCAGGTAAAAGGGTTAGGGTCTGCTTATGCTCCCCTTGAACTTGCGTATGAAATCCAATAGCGCCTTCTCGTAAACAACATGTGAGCTCAGAACCTAAGAACATGGTGGCAGCCATCTTATTGATGAAGGGGTTGTGACGATGGAGCCATGGTATTCCTAGGATAATAAGGTTGTGGGCTGCTTTGATGATGTCAAAGGCTAATATCTGCACATGTGAGGATATTCCCACTGTTAATTCAGTTGTTCTCTCCACTATGGGTCCTGTGGACAGAGGAGTACCATCCGCTCCTTCAACGGGTATTTGTATGGCAGTAGGCTTTCATGGGATTTGGTGATCAATGGCCCGTGTATCATCAATGAAGTTCCAAGCAGCCCGCAGTCTATCAGGGCTGGGATATTGTAAAGAACTGAATCATGAATGTGAAGGTCCACTTTAAGAACCATCATGATGGCCCCTTCTGGTATTTGTGTCTGGGAACATGTGGTTTCTCCCTGATCCGTGGTTCCCATTAGGACCGGAGTCTTGTGCTTCGCGCCTGACCAGGATGAGTGAGTAGACAATCCTTCAGAATGTGCTTTTCAGAGCCACAAAAGATATAGTCCTAACACCCTGCTTCTGTTCCTTTCTTCAGGGGATAGTGGACCCCAAGCAGTACCTACCTGCATGGGTTCTTCGCTGGAAGGAGGACGGTTTGAAGGGTGGAAAGACTCAGAAGAATGAAAGGGGTGTCCCTTAAGCTTTTACGCCATTCTCTCCTGCAGACGGAAATCCACCTGTAAGACATGCGTGATCAGTTCTTTCAAATTTGGGGGTCTGGGAACACTTGATATCTCATCCTTGAGCTCTTCGGATAGTGCTCTGTGGAAAAGTGTCATTAAGGCATTGTCGGGCCAGGCTGCCTCGGCTGCCAATGATTTGAATTCTGTGATGTAAGTCAGTATATAGGCAGTTTTCCTTGTTTGATCTCTAACAGTTTCTCTTGCTCTGATATCGTAAGTTCCTGCCAACTGAACATAGACTGAAGACTGTTGAGAATGGCTGGATAGGAATCCAAAATCTGATTGTTATTGACGACCAGAAGGGTAGCCCAAGCCAACGCTCCCCGAGTAAGGTTGGAAACCAAATAACTGACCCTGGAACGGTCTGTCAGGGAGAAGGAGGGTTTCAAAGTAAACTGTACAACACATGATTCGATAACTTTTAGTTTCTTGGGTTTTCTACTGAATTTTCCAGAAACAAAAGTGGGAGGAAGCTCGGATCTGACGGGTCCTGCTGTCACCATGTGATGCAAAATAGTGTTCTCATTCTTAAGTT
Source organism: Ambystoma mexicanum (assembly GCF_040938575.1). Taxonomy (NCBI): domain Eukaryota; kingdom Metazoa; phylum Chordata; class Amphibia; order Caudata; family Ambystomatidae; genus Ambystoma; species Ambystoma mexicanum. The sequence continues at coordinate 751,450,506 of NC_090934.1, read as the reverse complement.
GCTGGACTTCCTGGGTGAGTTCCTGTAGAGCACTCATTACTTGTTGCATCCGGTCCATAGTAATGTATTGGTGTTGCTTGCTTGTAATGTTTCAACAACCAGGAACTCAAAATGACAAGCAAGTAAATTGGCAATCTTAAGGTAACGGAAGTTGCCTGCTCTTCGTTGGAGTCTTGGGCAGGTAAATTTGGTGTATGTGGGTCGAGGCCCGGACAGCCTCTCCTGTGCCCTACAATAGAAAAAGAACTGCCGAGGAACTCCTGGTGCCAAGCCCAAAAAAGGGGAAAAAACCCTTGTAAGGGAAAACCCAGTGCAGGTCTTCTTGCTTTTGTTAGGTGAATCGGAACAATGGGATCTGAAGCTTGCAGAATCCATGGTTCGCAGGAAACAGGAAAGAGACTATCAAGTCTGTCGGTTCCGAAAAAAAAGGCAGTCCAATTGGCCAAGGGATTGCAGAAGCAAACACAAGAGGGAGGAATAGCAGGTGAGGCTTCGGGAACCAAAGGTAAAGATGCAGGCTGACTGAGGCAGACGGAGGTAAGCTGTCGGGAAGGGGAGTACAGGGAGAGCAGAGAAACAGGAGCAGAACAGGAGAGGAATCCAAGAGGAGGGGTGAGGGAGGCCATCCCGCCAGCAGAGCAGGCAAAATGGGAACTAGAACGAGAAGGAAACAGAAAGAAGAAAGCCAAGGAGTGGCAATCGCAAGGAGCAGAGAGAAAACTAGCATCAAATGCTTTGTCAAATTGGAACGAAGGTGACGCGCAGTTCTTAGCTGTATCTGTAAGCGTCTCATTCCGAGGAGGGCTCACGGCTGCCATCTTGTGGAACAACTAGAGAGTTGACTGTATGAAGTAAGTGAGGGCCCATTCACCGCCATCTTGGGAAGGCTAAATAGCTGTATGGATGTCTCCAACGCCAGGACCATTAAGATGAGAAATTCCTAAAAAGATGAGGTCTATAACATAAGAGAAAGAAAAATAAATCCTTCCAGAAAGAAACTTCAAATAAACACTGCCAGAGAGGCAAATTATGGTGCTGAGCAACCTCGAAGGAGATGAGGGAATGGACTGTTCAATTTGTGTCATATACTGTGTTATGGCAGTCCTAAAACTAGGCCAGTTTCCAATGTACTCACATAAAGTGCCATACACTTAAGTGTGGTAGATGGGCTGAAGACCACAGCACAGTATGCCATGCAACACAAATGTTTTGGATAACAGATCAGATGGATAAGGAGTGACAATTCTAAAGAAGGAGATACATGCAGAACACAAAATAGTGTTGCTGTCTGACATGGCTCACATCACGAGACAGTGAAAAGAGGGAAGTACTGACAGCAAATAAAATAGATTTCAGGTTATTTGCAGGAAGATAGGACTCCTACAAGCAGTTCAAAATAGAGTGATACTGAGAAGAAGGAGTACATCCTCTGGGATCCGTAAGAGCGGAGGAGCAATAAAGGTCAGTGGAAGAGAAGCAGGGGGGACTGAGAAACATGCAATAATACTTAAGTGCTGCTATAAGGGACAATAGCCCTGGGCTATATTATGTTATACTGACTTGTACTGTGCACTGCTGCCATTTACATGGTCTCCGGACACTTACATGTCTCTTTAAGAAAGTGTGTGTCTGGTTGGTTAGTAAGGGAAGAGGGATAGAATAGAAGTTGTGCTCTTCTGTTAATGCTTGCAGAACCAGGAGAAACTGACATCTGTGCGTCTCAGCTTTCTGAGCGTGCTTTGTTGTGTGCAGTGGGCTTGTTGTGTCTGGGTTGTTTGTTGTTTGCCACTGTTTGTTCTTGTGGCATAGTTAGGCGTGGGTGTGTGGCTTGTGTGTAATGTAGATGGCCCTTTTTGGGCATGTCTAGTACATGGGAGGTATGCAGGAGAGGAGAAGGCACAGGGGGTGGTTATTAGATTAGTAGGTTTTGGCTCAGTGTGTGTGGTTATTTTATTGTTGGAGAAACACCCTTTTATTGGTGCACGCAGTTCGACTCATTTTAAAAGAATGAATCACTTATAGCATTGTTAATTGTAAAGAAGTTTAATGGTTAACCTACCACCTATTGATGTTTATTTTTTATTTTATTTATTGAATATTTATAAGACACTACAGCAAAAAGGTGTTTCAAGGCACCACAAAACAAAAAGGGCGGGGGAACAATCGGGGAACAAGGGAGATAAACAACAATTATGGTCCTACTAGGCGTTGTGATTTATGTGGGTGAGTGGGCACCGTATCAATATTCAAATAATTTTTGGAGGATAGAAAATGTTCTATACGTTGATTCTTTGTTATTTTTTATGGGGTGCAGACCACTATTAAGTGCCACTGTGCCAGGTACTTATAAGTACTAGCGAGAGAAAGAGACCTAGGCTAATAAGCCATCGGTGTGGGCCGCACATCCTAATACCCTAGGAAGCTTAATATTCTTCAGAGATAGGTAAGATTTCTCTTCTTTCCTTTATTTCTCATTCAAGTGACTTCAGTTACCAAGAAAAATTGTCAATGGGCCTCATTACACGGAAGGCGGTAATCCAGGGTGCTATTAGCACCCTGGACCATGCCGGTAAATTACCGGCACCGCCTTGGCGGAAAGGGGATTTACCGCCCCATTCCAAGGTTGGAGGGGCGGTAAATCCCCCTTCCGCCATTGCCCTTCCCCATTCCCATTTCTGCCCCATAGGGCTCTATGGGAATGGGGAAGGCGCTAATTACGGCACCGCAATTTTGCGGTGCCGTAATTAGCTCCGAGGTCCCTTAGCGGGTTGGTACTTAACGCCTGCAAGAAGCAGGCGTTGATTCCTCCAACCCGCAAAGGGGCCTCGTAGTACGGCGGTAAGGGTTAACGGTCACCGTTGCCATTAACGGTGACCGTTAACCCTTACCGCCGTCCGTGTAATGAGGCCCAATGTCATTTGTTTAGTTTTACTGATGTTTAATCTCAGTAAGCGTGCAACTCCTAGGTACTTGATTCCTAGCAAAGGGTAGCATTAGGCCTATGCATTTTGGACAGAGTCCTACATCGGGGCCTTATGCCTATGGGCCTCATTACACGGTAGGCGGTAAGGGTTAACGGTCACCGGTAAGGGTACCGGTGACCGTTAACCCTTACCGCCTTATTACGAGGTCTCTTTGCGGGTTGGTACTTTAACGCCAGCTTTTAGCAGGTGTTAAAAAACAAACCCGCAAAGGGACCTTGGTGCTAATTACGGTACTGCAATTTGCGGTACCGTAATTAGCGCCTTCCCCATTCCCATAATGCCCTATGGGGGCAAAAATGGGAATGGGGAAGGGCCTTGGTGAATGGGGAATTACCGCCCCCGCTCACCTTGGAGTAGGGCGGTAATTCCGCAATCCACCAAGGCGGACACAGTAAAATACCGGCGGCAACCATGGCGCTAATAGCGCCATGGTTACAGCCTACCGTGTAATGAGGCCCTATGCGTTCCACACAAATTCTAAATCATTCATATTAATAAACAATAGATGTTCATGGCCTAATTTCGAGCATTGTATGTTGTTTCATTCCAAAACACATGTAATATTCACATGGGTTCACATTAAATAACAGGGCTCCTACAACATATCACTGCATGTATAAACACATACAACAAAAGAAATGAGAGACAACAGGTAAGTCCATTTCACATACTTCGTGACCCTTTTGATGTTGTGCAGTCAGTAATCACTTTATAAATTGCATTATGTCACTTGACTTCCACCCGATTGTGCATATATGTCTTTTGTAGCCATTTCATATATGGTGGAAAACCATTAGCTTGTTCTTAAGGTTAGTATTCATTAAAATCATGCTTGTAAAGTATAGTAAGAGTCTAGCGTGCTTAATAATTATGGCATTAAGGTCTGTACTAGGCCTTGTGACATTCGGAGCGTGCAAGTGCAGTAACAAGAAGTGCAGGGGGGAGTGGAGTGGTGGGGGGCCGGTGATAAATGACGGTCAGGGGAGGGCGCATAAAATGCAGGGGGGAGGGGAAGAAGGAAGAAAGGGTCCAGGGGCCTGGCAAGTGCTTGGGGGAGCCCAGTTGGGCAGGTGCGAGGGATTGCTGGTGCGGACCACCATCTAAGTGCGAGGACCGTGGGTGGACCAGACTCTGGAGGGATGTCCAATCCACCAGGCTAGTCAGGGAAGGGGGCCCAGAGGGGCAGTGCTGGATTGGGGGGTGCTGGTATAGGCTGGTCAAGGAGGGCCTAGTGCTCTGTTTGACTCTAAGGGACTAAGCCACCAGTCTCAGCAGCAGATGGGGGCATTAGCAAGGGAGGGCTAGAGAGAAGGAGGTAGAGAAGAGCAGAGTCTTGAGAAGCTTCCAAACTTAAGGAGGTCCGGCTCAAGTTTGAGAGGTTCACGGAGGCCATTCCAGAGGGAGGCACCTCAAGTACGAAGAAGGGGTGCTCCTTCACGCGGCTGCATGTGCATCCCATGATCAGCTGACCACAAAAGGGACAGGGAAAGATCACAGGCTTTGCAATGGGGGCCGGTGTGGTGGGATGGCTGGCCCGTGGATTGGTAAAGGAGAGAGAAAGTGAGCCCCCAAAGCAGGGATGGTTGTTCCAAAAGTACTACTTGTGGGACAAAGCTGGCAATCCATCCATGGTAAGAGGTAGGAAAAGTAGACAAACATAGGCTTACAGAAGATGGAAACGGAGCACTGGCACGGCGAGAAGGAGGAATGCCCACACTGGAACAGTGAGAACACCTGCAGGTCCTTGCAGTGATGCCTGTAGTTAAAAGTATGGTGTTCCAGACCACAAAGTGGCAAGCAGAGGTAGCACTGCCAGAGTGAGGGCAGGCACTCCAGGTCGCTGCAGGGAGGGATGCCAGCAGGCACAGCACTGGCAATAATGTGTGATTAGATGTTCCCGGTCACTGCAGTGTGATGCCAGCAGGGGCATCACTGGACGCATGAGATCACAGGTTCCAGGTCACTGCAAGGAGAGGCCAGCATGCAGAGCACTGGCAAGTAATGGTGGCGGCGCACTGCCCAGGAAATGCCAACAGTCACCTCACAGGCAGTGTGAGATCAGTGGCACTGTGTCACAGCACAGCAATGACAGCACTCTCAGCAGTATGATTCAGTACAGGCTTGGTTTATATCATTCTTACTTCATTTGCTTCCTCAATTAAATCCCATTAGTGCCATTTGCAGAGCACAGTTTTAGTTCGGAAATACATACAGTTGATTAAAGATAAGGATGCCTACTTAACGCAGTATATTTGCTGGTTCCTTGTGACTAAGCATCCCATTATCACTCTCCACTATGGTACCCGAGAACCCAGATGTACAATACCAGCCGCTCCGAAAGTCACAGCAGTTACTGCGAAGAGTCACCTTTAAGCGACACCATTTGATGTTTCGTTTCACCATGGTGGCACAACCAAAAGCGAACCAAGCCCCCAAAAATAAGACCTATCCAAGAGCGGAATAAAAAAACTACCATCTCAGGAGCACTCATCAATGCAAGATCTCTTATTGCACACTCCACCGAAATTGCTGACATACTTACCTCTGACGACCTAGACCTCATGGCTGTCACTGAGTCCTGGCTTCATGATACTGCAGGTCCAGCACTTATGATCGCCATACCAGACAATTACCATATACTCAGAGTTGACAGACCTAACACTAGAGGAGGTGGCCTTGCTATTATAGCCAAAACCAAACTGGCATTAAGGCTAACGACTCCCCCTGAAATTAAATCCTGCGAATTACTAGCAGCTAAACTACCCATCTCCAATAATAGCACGCTAACTATTTTCCTAGTGTACAGACCACCAAGACCATTAGGCACCTTTGAGGAAGACCTCTCCTGTCTCCTTACTAACAATATAAAGGACTCCACACAGCTTTTATTACTAGGTGATTTAAATTTGGGCTTTAATGATGCTGAGGACAAACAAGCCCGATCCATTGAAACCATTTTAGTCGAACATGGCCTGACCCAAAATGTCTTAGCTCCTACGCACATAAAAGGGCGTACACTAGACTGGGTAGCCAATCTAAACTGTTCTATCACTATCTCTAAAATAACCCCACAAAACTGGACAGATCACCATCTTATTGGCTTCTCACCCACTATTGAGCTTCAAAAGCCGACAAACCTTGAAACAGTACCTCCACTCCCAACTGGAAGTAAAAAAGAAATCACGGTTGAAAAATTACTTCCTCTCCTCTTACCAGCCCTGTCAGTTAACACTAATCATTCAGACCCTAACGCTCTAATTGAGACCTGCAATAACACCATGTCCACGGCCTTGGACATCATAGTCCGAGTCAAACTGCGCAAAAGTAAACAAAAGTCCCATCTCAATTTGTGGTTCACACCACACCTCAAAGAAATACGGCTACAAAAAAGGAAACTCCAAGCCATCTGGAGACACTCACCCACGGTCGAGAACAAAACATTACTATCTAACCTTGCCAATAAATATAAGAAAGAAATAATCCAAACCAAAAAGAACACATTTAATGACAGAATTACCAAGGCTAATTCCAATTCCAAGGAGCTTTTCACCATCCTCCGGGAAATGGAAAATCCCATTACACCTTCAGATCATATCCCGAAAGCTAAACAATGGTGTACAAGCATCCAAAATGCCTTAGCCAATAAAATAGTGACTCTGCAAACTAAAATAGTGAACAAAAAAGCACCCTTGCGCTCCTCAGAGATGCCCACTACCCCACTGGTCGATACACCATGCTTTGACAAACCCTTCAGGTTCACTAATATCTCCATACTGGAAACAGAAAAGGTTATCCTATCTCTGAAACCCTCCAACTGCCAGAGTGACAGCTGCCCCGCACAAATTATCAAGGACGCAGCTAGAGACCTAGCACCCTTTATCTCGAAGCTTATTAATGCGTCCTTTAACTCGAGCACTGTCCCCATGAACCTCAAAGAATCCTGGGTGCTACCAATCCTCAAAAAACAGACTTTAGACCCGGCCATACCCACTAACTATAGACCCATTACTACGGTCCCATTTCTCCTCAAAATCATTGATAGAGTAGCCTATCTCTAAATCCAAAAGTACTTGGAGGCAAACCAACTTCTAGGATCTCGCCAATCCGGCTTCAGACCACAACACGGCACTGAAACAGCCTTAATTGACCTCAAAACACAAATCGACGAGTTGAAGGATAAAGGTAAAACAGCTATGCTACTCCTCCTTGACCTATCGGCAGCCTTTGATCTGCAGGACCATGCAGTATTATACAAACACCTAGCGCCAGCTACCCATTTCTCGAGTGAAGCTATAGCCTAGGTTCAATCCTTCCTAGCGAACGTACGATGAGAGTGTTCTCCCCCTCAGCCTCAGCAGACCCAATCCATATCACCTGTTGAGTTCCACAAGGTTCCTGTGTCCCTCCGACAATGTATAACATTTTTACTAAGCCACTCTTCGACAAACTTGACAGGCTAGGTGTCACATATACAAACTACGCTGACGACACCCAGATCCTGATACCCCTTTCGGGCAACTTTGTTGAAGACACAGCCTTAGTAAATAAGATATAACTTCTCATTCAGGCATGGATGGCCTCACACAGCCTCTGCCTAAATGACGACAAAACGGAGATTCTGATTCTGGGTTCTGTCTCCAACCTTAAAAAACTTAGCTCCAGCTACACTGCCTTTAACATTGACGGTAATGTTATCAAAGTGGTAACTGAGGTAAAAACACTTGGTTTCTACCTTGATTCCACATTATCCCTCAAAACACAAGTCAGCTCTATGGCCTCCTCTACTGCTTATACCTGTAAATTGGATCGGGCCTGCAGACCCTACTTATCCAAAACTAATTGCATCATGTTTGCCAATGCACTTATATTGTCCAAGCTTGATTACTGTAATGCCCTTTATGCAGGCGCTAACAAAAACCTCCTAAATAAAAGGCAAATACTGAAAAACAATGCCCTAAGAGCACCTCTCAATATACCCCGCAGAGATCACATCTCCAACATCAGGAAAGACACCAACTGGCTAAAAATTAGTGACAGAATATTCCTTAAAACGGTATCCCTTACATTCAAAGGACTTAACAATGCTGTGCCCCCTATATCTCTGCTAGATTCTCCAAAAGAACTTCTTCTTACCACACTAGTGCCTCTAATGACCTATGCCTAGAAGTCCCCAGGTTCAAACTGTTCCCAGCCAGAGGAGCCAGCTTCCCAGTCAAAGCTGCTATCGCCTGGAACACACTACCGACTGCCTTGAGAGAGGACCAGCCCTAGTCTAGATTTAGACGTAACCTTCTGAACTGGCAACGTACTAAGGACAGCTCATAAATCTCTACCTACTATTGAATGACACCCCGACCTCATGTCCATATGATTATGACTCTGTTATATATGCACCTTGTATTGTACCTTTCCTTTGTTTCCTGTATATATATATTTGTAATGTATGCATTGCTTTAACCATCGGTTGTAACTAAGCTCTAAATATTCTTGTGACTGCTGCGCCCTGCTACCTGAGGATTTGGTGCGCATTATCAAATAAACAAACAAACAAACCATGTGACACTTTGATGTTGAACGTAAGAACCAGGCTATGGTATACATCTGCATGTCATTCCAAATGCATCATACAGCTATCAGCTCATAGACATACATTCACTTTAAAGCCTCTAATATCCTGGCCTAGTACACTCATAAATCACTCTAATGCCAACATTTACCCACTGGTGCATGTGTAAATGTTTTGCCAAACCTCAGCTTCATCTAGGCGAAAAAGCCCTGTCACTGTTTAAAAGTCACAGGACTCAAACGATAGATTCTAGATACGTTTTGTGAAAAAACAGAGCCCTTATTAGTCCACCTGTGTAGCAGCACAAGAAAAACAGGAAAGAAACAAGAGTAGAGATAAAATGACAAATCAGACAGTGTGCCAACCATGCTCGTCCTCATTTTTTATGCTGCGGTTGTATGCCACTCTATTACATTTCAAAGGAATCAGTCTACACAATCAATGCTCCTGGTTACCCTAACCTTGCTACAAACAGTCAACATCTTGACTATGTTGACTTACATAAACTGAAGCTATTCAGGTTCCTAGCAAATAGGACCGAGTACAGTTTCAATATTGATATGTCAGTGAGTGGCACCCCAATGTGTGAGCAGATCAGCTGGACTGGAAGCCCTATGCATTTGCTACATTTCCCGCCAACATTTGGACTTGCTCCCCATATTACTATGTTCCTCAATCCAGTTCACACCGATAACGCTCGCTGTGTGTAAGTGAATGTTCCGATAAGTAATTATTCTCGCAGAAACCATTACCTTATAAGCTTGCTGCTGGTGCACTTTGTTGGGCACCTTGTAAGGCACGAAATGTCTTTCCTAGTCAGACTACGTCCTGCTATCCTCTTTTCAGATTGGGAATGCTTCCATTGGAACCTGTAATATTGGTGCAGTGTTAATGAATGTTAACCCCACAATTATGAATTATGCCCTCTTTTCTGTTTTTTCGGCATACAGGCTTACCTGCAAGTGCAGAAACTAAGCACTCTGCCATTTACAGAATTATTGTTAATTTCGGGCTTTGTGTCTTTTCACATTTGAATATGCTTTAGTCTGAACCTGTAATGTACATACAGGGTTTATGTTAGCCCTAGGAATGTTATTGTTACCCCCATTTCCCAATTACATTGGCATGTCAGCATACCTGCAAGTGCAGGGCCTAATGCACTTTGCTGTGCACAGTGATGCTGTTCCATTCAGAATCGTATTGTCCCCTGTTTGCTTTGGGTCCAGAGTATGATTTTGTGGAGTTGTCCATTTTTATGCTTGTCTCGGTGAGTTGAATATCCAGGCTTTCAGTCGCTTTCTGAAAGTTAGGTGATCTTCTGTCATTCTTATTCCCTTCAGTATCGAGTTCCATAGTTTTGCTATCAAACAGGAGAATGTGGTTCCTCCGAATTTCATTTTCTCGTAGTATTTTGTTTCCATTTGGGCGTCATTGCTCCGTTTTAGGTTTCTCCCTGGTTGGTAGCGGTTGATTTTGGCTTGGAAACATTTCACTCCTCCGTGTAGTGATTTATGGGCCATGCAGAGGTCTTTAAAGTTAATGCATGTTTTTACTGGTAGTCACTGTAGACTTCCATGGGTTGGTGTGATGTGGTCTCTTCTGTTTAGCCTCTGGAGTAGTCTTACTGCAGTATTTTTAATGCACTGGAGTTTTTCGGTGATGCGTTCTCAGCTTCCAAGGATGAGGCTTGTTGCGTAATACCAAGGAGATGATTGCAAGGGTTCTGTGTGGGAAGTCACAGGAGGTAGAAGCATTTCTTTGCTGCTGCATTGACTTGTGGTTCTAGTAAGAGTCAGTTGTCCATGAGTATTGTAAGTTTTTTTTTATCACTGATGATGTCTCTGGTTGGGTTCCCATGCATGGTGCCAGCTCAGGTGTGCTGTGTGGGATATTTTTACCCATACATCCGAGCCCTACCTCAAAAGCTGTGCAGTACTGACATGGAAAACATCATGATGGCCAGAGCTTCCCAGAAAATGCACAGGGAAGTGCATGAAGAATAGGCTGCCACCCATTTTGCCGATGTTATGGGCACAGAAGGGCACTGCCTACAACCACCATTGGGCTACCCACACAGTAGTCTGAAACCATTGGGAATGGCAATGCTGATTGCCAAAAGCAACCTAGAATTGTGGGGAACTCATTTTCTTAAATCCCAAAAATGGGTGCAGTACCAGTACTCACCACTATCAGAAAGCCGGCGTTTTAAAACAGCACCAGATTTTTTTTATATGTGTAAAACTGAATAGATGAACCCAAAGCATGCCAAAGAAAGACTTACTGAGAGGTGGATCCAGTGTAAAGTTATATTCTGAAGTGACTTGAATGTTCCTAACAAGACTGGCTGAGCTCTGCAGGTCTGCAGCAGCCTAACTGAAACTGGATTTAAAACTACCAAAAATCGAAATGTTTAAAAGAAATGAGTGACCTACTTTTGAGTGTCACATAAGTTGTCACTGTTGAAATGCCATAGTTTTAAACTTAGAATCAGCATTCTAGCTGCATATGTAAACATTGTCTTGACTTAAACTGGGTAACAAAAAGTGACATTTTAGCTGGGGCCTGGCTTAAGGAACTGAATTCTGCCCACCAGCTACCCCCGACAGGAGTTGAGACTTGCACAACAGCTGTGTTCCCAGGCCTATCTGCCTTTTGCTGCTCCCACCAAAAGGGATATGACACTTCCCTGATTGAATTACCTGGGCTCTGCAGGAAATTGAACAAAGCCCTGTCCTGACTCAGGCAAATGTTTTATTATGGGGGCCGTAAAAAGTGGCTTCCTCCTGGAAGTAAAGGGGAGGAGCACTGCCTGTGAGAGCAAGCTGGCTTGGCAGAACTGGAAAAACCAGAAATTCAACCTTGTGCTGGGGGGAAACCACACCCCTGTAGCCAGAATATGGTTTTAGAAAAAGATGAATAACTCATAGAGCGGACTTGTGAAAATTATTTAAATGATACCATAATTCTTGTGATTTTTCTGCCCACATCTTAAGAGGTTTTTAGAACCGGTGGCATGATCTGGGGGCAAACTAGCAGTTAAGAGGGTATTACTTAAAATGTATGCATGTTAAAAATCTGACACTTCATCAATTAATGTCCATACTCCTTGCGCACATGTGTATAAATTTGGGGTAATGTCCGATATTACGAAACCAGTTAAAAAGTGAAATATGTTGCCATTTCTGAATGCAAGCTCCCAGGAAGAGCAGATTTGGACAGGGTATACCTCCTGTGATATGTGATGGGTGCATGTAATTTTAAACAACTGTGTAACCGTGCAAATATGTCTTTTAGGTCAAAATATAGATTGTGTGTAATTTGACAGGGGTGGGTTCTCTGTATCATAAACAGACCTCATCATGATGACACTTCATTTCATTCCCCCAATCAAGGGGAAGAGGATGAAGTGGCCAATGACAAGTGGAGAGGGGTAGAGCCTAGTGATGCTGCACACACACCCATTTTCAAAACACATAAAAGCAGACAGTCAGGACAGATATGGTCCTTCAATTCCATTTGCTGCAACGCGCTCTGCCGGACCATACCACATCCAGAGATCCAGACTTCAAATCTATCAACCTCCAGAATCCAGAGAGGCTAGAGAGAGAGCAGAGCTGACCCAGACCACTGTTAGCAGAACCAGAGAGCTGACCCAGATCATTGTAAAGTGCTGAGACCAGACCAGAGTCCAGTCTAAAACCTGACCAGATCCGTGGCGAGGCCCATTCTAATTCAAGAATATAGTGTGAGTACCTAGTAGAACTGTGCAGAACCAATCTCTTAGTTAAAATAATATAATTCAATCTATTTTAATCTAAGTAGAACTGCCTCCTAACTGTCACCTGTCATTTGTAAAGCTGTCACCTGTCATTTCTAGTTGCTAGCTGTCATTTGTCACTTTGAATTTTAACATTCCAAATCCGAAAAACTACCTTTATTTAATGGCTCATATCTCCGTGACCGTTTGTCCTAGAGACTTGCAGTAACTTTCCTCTGAATGCTTAGAATCTCAGCTTCCCTAGGAACCTAGAACCGATACTTTTGCCGCAATCGCGAAAAACGCACTCGCGAATTTGCCGCGATTTGCAAATTTCTCAACGTGTGAAAACAGCAGTTTTCTTGCTTTCAGTTGCCAAAAATTCGTTTAACCTGCTAGTTACTCCTAGATCCTTGCTAAAGTGAGCCTGGACTAATATTAACTTGATACCACTCACCCTGAACCTCTAGAGGGAATTAAAAGCATTTTAGCGTATTTTTCACTTCATTGCCAGCACATATAAAAGCATTTTGGGCCTGTGTTTCCAACTTCCGTAGTGTAAGCTTGCTGGGGTGAACTGAATTACATTTGATTGCATTTCTGAGAACTGTGTGCTTTCCTTCCATTTCCTTGCATTGCATAAAGGGGGGAGGGGATTGCCAGAGAAAAGTGATTACATTGTTTTGTTGAAATCATATTGAGTATTTTCTGTACTGCATTTTCATTCCACCTTGCATCCATTTGAAACCATAAAGTATTGTTGCTATCTTATCCATCCTATAACTACTCATCATTGATTATAAAGAAGTGTGCTAGTGCCAGACTATCCATTATTGATTACTGCTCAGATTCAGTGTGATATTCAATTATTAATTTATTATAAAGCGTGATATATATATATATTGTTTAAATTATCAAATAAACCTTTAAACTTGCAAACAGAACTACTTCTTGGCTCAGTGGGGTCAGGGGGATTCAAAGAGAGGGGTGTTATATAGGGGTAGTCATCCAGAACGCATGAACTGGACATAAAGATATATCAATAAGGGTTTCCATTCAGTATCCCAGACTAGGCATTGACTTAGCTGTAGTGTTGAATTGAATCCTCTTACAAATTGGGGGCTCGTGCCGGACGTTTGGATTAGATTTATCACTTGTGCAGATTAATACAGCGTGCCAGCTGACCAGATACACATATCCGGTGGGATCACACGCTGTGTTACGCTGTAAAGCACTCCTCAAAGGAACGCTCTAAGGAAAAGGTCTGTTTTGCAAAAAAATAAAATACAAACTTCTGTAAGTCAGGACAGAGACCAATCTCTAGAATGACGACCTTAGTAGACATGAAAACAGCCAGAGAGCACTTCTTACATAAGTTATTTGTGAGAGGTGAGTGGACTCACCAGGACCGCACGGTCTGGCTGCAGGCCATCACGCAACAGGTCACGGAAACAGGGTCAGATATATGGAGAGATCAGGGTCCCTTACATGTGGCCCTGAGTGAACTATACATGGCTCCTAAAGCTAAGGATGAACAAGACAAGATGGTTAGGATAGCGGCATACCTGTACCTATATATGGGAGACATGCAGGATAAATGTACTGAAAGCCAAGATCTGGCGAATAAGCGACAGATGGCGTTAGAGAAGGTCCAATCTGACCTGGTCTCTTCTGAGCAGAGGCTGCAGGGGAGCCAGGAGTCAGAAAATGAGAGTAGACAGCACATCATTAAAATAAAGAGGGATATGGACATCCTGCAACAGGAAAAGGCTGACCAGGATACCAGATTTCTGGCCTTGCAGAAGGAGTACCAAGAAGGTTTGGACTCCCTACTGCAGAGCCAGAAAAAGCTGGAGCAACTTCAATAGGGCATGTGCTGAGCAGGTAGTCACCCTGCAAAGCCACCTAGATAGGGAGAAGGCAGAGAGCAATAAACTGATTTTGAAAGACCTGGATACCCAGGCAGAATATGACCAGGAGCGCCAGAAAGCTGGTGCCTTCCAAAGGCAAAGGGACGACCTGGCGGCACAGATGCAGGCTCTTAGTCAGGAAAGGGATACCTTAGGCCAGGAAGTCTGCCACTTAAAAAGGAAAATGGAAGAAAAACACCTGGCCCTCCAGGGACTGGGTGACCTCCAAAAAGAACACCATAACTTGTTAGAGCACACCAGGAAGGTGGAGGATTCTCTGGCAAGAAAGGAGCAGGCCAATAGGGACACAGCTCAGGAGGTAACCCTCCTGCAGCAAAGACTGGCCCAGTGCTCCAGGACCAATCAGGAAACGCAGAGAGAGAATGAGGCTCTCTGCCAGCACAATGATAGGCTCCAACAACAGGTAGCGATGCAAGGGAGACTGATAGAGTCTAGTAAGGCCTTAACTGAGGAACTGAAGGCACAGGCTCTTGCATTGCAACAGGGAGCAGGGGCGGATAGAGATGAGGTTTGCTGGGAAAGAGAAACTCCTGAGCATAACCCCAGGAGCCCTAGTACCAGAGGCCTTTATTTCTCTCAGTCCCTGGACTCTGCCACCCCCATGTCCCCTGGCGCACATGAGCACAGGGCCACAGGGATGGCAGATTACTATCCAGCCAGAAGCATGGGGCTCATAGGCCAGTACCACCCAGGAATGGAGGGGCGGGCATCCGGGTATGGGCACCCAAGCACAGTGCAATTTGATGGGGAACCCCTGGTGAGTAGGCCCATTAAGGGCATCCTGAAAACCTCTGCCCAGTTAGGTCAGTGGGGGGGGTACCCATCAAATCCTGGCAGCAAGGAGGGATCAGAAGACTCCTCTGAACGGTACAGGACACAGGAGACCAGGTCCCCACATTCTGCCAGCCATTCCCAGGCTCGCAGAATCCGGGAAAGCCTGGAAGATCAGACAGGAACCTCTGGGAGCAGTGCCTCTGAGTCAGAGGACGAAAGGACGAGGGTTACCCGAACCAAAAAGGCCAATAAGGCAAAAAGGGCCTTGATTAAGGACCCATTGAAACAGATTAAGGCAATCAGGAGTGTCATCACGCCTTATCATAAGAACGCCAAGTACTCTGTTTGGGAACACTTGGAGCTCTATGAGCAAATGATGGAGACTTTTCATTTGAAGGACAGCCAAAGCTGTATCCAATATGTAAAGTGGACATTCTCCCCAGAATACTCCAGTTTCTTTGCGGGGCTGGAGGACCAAAATCATTTAAGATGGTCCACCTATAAGGTGGCCATCTTGAAACATTTTTTTACTCATAGAAATCCTCAAGAGGCTCGCAAGGCAGCCTACAATTTACAATGTGGGGAGGATCAGGCCCCACAAGAATTTGTGCAGGAGTTAAAGCGTGCTTTTGCGCAGACCACCGAAGGGTGCGCACAGACAGCAGAGAATTTGTCAATACATTTTTCCATGCCTTGCCCAAATATATAATGACCCAGCTCGTGAGAGATTTTCATGAGAAAAGATCTTTAGAATGGGTCATTGAACAAGCCACCCGCATCTACGAGGTGCAGAAACCGGTGGAAAACAAAAACCAGCCCAAAAACCCCAAAGCCAACAACACCCCTGCTGCTGCCAAGGTGGCAGAGGTAAAGGTCACCCCCGTTTTAGATTTGGAGATGGGGGGGCCTAAAAACCTACCTGCACCTAATAATGCTAGGCCCAGAAGGTCCTCGGGCCAGTCACAAACAGGGAGTCAAGGAGGTAGTCCCACAAATGGGGTCCCTCGCTCTCCTGACTATGTAAGTCCCCGTTACAAGGGAAATCGACCCATCCTGGGTTATGTGTGGACTCCTCCAGCCCAAGGGGGGGATCCAGCCAAGCACCTAACCCAGGGAACTTCCCTCCCAACTTCCCACAGGAGGGCAGAAATTCTCCAAATCCTGGGCAGAATTTGTTCCCCAGGTATCCACCCAACTTCCAGCCCCAAAATCCTCCATCCTTCTTTCCCCAATTCCCTGAGCCCAGACAACCTAATCCGGGAGAGGGAAGGCCAAGGGTGGAGGGGTATCCAAATCTTCCCAACCAGGGGTACTACCAAAGAAGGGATAGCTACCCTTCCCGGGATCAGCCCAGGGGAGAAAACAGGGCCCCGTATCAGCCTGAGCGGGTTTCCCAGTTAGAGCGCCAGGTCCAAAATATGGCACGGGGTCTGGGTCAAATACTGAGGGCTCAGCAGAACCCTCAGATCGGCATGCCGGCGCAGAACGCACCCAACTCTGGACCTGGTGCTCCAGAACAATGACGGGGGCAGCACCCCGATAACTCACCGGTTCCCAGGGAGGAGGCACAAAGGGAAGGGGGGTGTAAAGCCTTGGAGGAAGCTCCCTTCCTCACTTGTAAACAGCCCCTGGAAACCCAGGAACCGGAAACAAAATCTCTTGCCCCTGAAAGTCTGCCTCCTAAGGAGCAGAGGGGGGGTAGGAGAAACAAAAGACCCAAACAGACTCAGTTTGAGGAGGAGGTACAGATCTTCCAATTTGAGGGAGAGGGATCCTCAGAGGATCCTGGGAAAAGGATCTTCTCCTTCAGAGAGGGGGGAACTCCTCCCAAAGAAAAATGGGTCCCTAGGGATGCAAATCCAGACTGGGGAGATGTGGAGACTGAGCTACCGCCGCCCACCATCTCATCCCAGAACCAACAGCAAGAAAATCCCCTGGTTCAAACCCATCCTGGTGACTGCCTCCAAAAAGGGGGGGGCGGCCCGGAACCGGAGCCAGGGGAACCCACAATGGCTCTGATCTCCAGTTGCCAATTTTTTCTTTCAGATTCCCAAGACTCTCCACAGAAGTCTGCCCAAATTTCTTCTGTTGAAATGTCCAAAACCAGAAAGTTAGCCCACCAGTTGTCCAAAAATGTGCATTATCTGTGCCCCCTTGAGGAGAAGGAGGGAAGATATTATGCCCCGGTACAAGTACAGGGGCAGGGTACGATTTCAGCGCTGGTGGACACGGGATCTCAAGCTACCCTTCTGTCCAGAAGGGCCTTTGATGAACTGAATGCAGGAAGGGGAGGGAATTACCAAATTCCTCTCACCTCACTTCCTGGACAACTCCAGAACTTTGACGGGAAGGAAATTCCCGTCGAGGGGACGGCAGATGTGGACATTAAAATTGGGCGACACAAGTTGAAACACCCAGTCATAGTAGTGACTCCAGAGGGCACCCCTTGTTTACTAGGGAATGACCTCCTGAGAAGGTTGTCACCTCTAATAGATTGTGTAAACAAGGTCCTCTGGACCCAGACTAGCCGACCAAAAAAATTGAAACAGAGTGTCAACCATGTTAGTTTAAACGGCACCTGCCACATGGTTGAACAAAAATCTGACCAAGTAGAATTTCACTTCCAGAATAGCCAAATTCCAGACGTGACAGTAATAGCAGTAGGACAACAGACTGGTGATGGGGGGTCCTCTCTATTTCTGAAAATCAACCTTCCTTCCAGTTTAAGGTGGTATTCCACACTGGAAGGAAACACCCTGAAATTCTTTACCAATCCACAATCAGAAACTCCCACTCCTATAGTCCAGAAAGATGTGAAATCAGCTCAGAGCCTGGCAGATATTCAGCAAATTGGAGAGCAGTTGTTCATCCCTGTTCAGTTAAATGATGGGAAGAACTCTGTTCTCGCTAGAGTGTGTGTGAACAACGGTAAGAGCTTCATCAGCGAAGCCATGTTCCGCCAACTCCCAAAAGATCCAGCCATTCCCACATTCAAACTGATAGACAAATGGGAAATGGACCTGGAAGCACCCAATTCCAAACATCTCCTGCCAAGCAGGTGTATGCTCAAAATCTCCATTGGCAACAAGAGCATAGTCCACAATTGTTGGGTCGTGCGAGACGTCACTGCCGCTTTTTACTTAGGCAGTGACATTCTCAATCGCTTTGCCATTAGTTTGGACCTAATAAACTTCAAAGCATGGTCCCGATTAGCGGATAATCCCATGAGCTTTGATGATCCAGAAAAAGCATTTAGGTCAGCTCAATTGCTACCTTATGCAGTTGAAATTCAGATCAAAGAGGAAGTCACCATCCCAGAAAGGACCCGACAATTCTCCCTGGAAGTGAAAGCTAAAAGAGGACAATATTTGCAAAACCCTGATGCTTACATACATCTAAACGCTTCTCTCCAACAGCAAGGGTTGGGGGTAAACCCAACTCCATTAGTCAACATAGAACATGACACCATTCCAATAGAGGTGGATAACAGCGACTTAAAGAGTATTACTCTAGCCGCAGGCACCATTATTGGAATGGCGGTTGATGACCGACATTTTTCCATAGATTTAGGTAATGAACTGTTAGGGCCAATCCCCAAGGACTGCTTTGACAGTGACAGTGATGACAATACAACACCAGACAGGATTTTTACCCGGCATGGGGGGAATTTCCTGGTGTACACTTCTTGCCCTTATGGTAAGGAAGATGTGACTTGTGACTTCAGGAGGGATGAGGTGATTTTCCAGGTCCATGAGGGCTGCCTTTCCCACCTGAAGCCTCCAGTCCAAATCAGCACTCTGACCAGGGACTTCTCTACCCAGCTGGAGGAGGCCGCTGAAATAGCCAAACCAGAAGTCTTTCCAGGCTTCAGGCAGATGGTGGAAGAGAGAGTCAACCTAGCTGATGCCTGTGTGACTCTGGAACAAAAGCAAAAGTTGAAACAAGTTTTCTTGGATTTCCAAGATCTCTTTACGGTAGACTCATATGACTGTGGTCGCACTGACATCCACACAACAACAATCCCCACAGACCCTGGCATGACTCCTGTGTTTGTGAAGCAATATCGCTTGCCTCTCGCATCAATGGAGTCCCTTACTGAAATAATTAAGAACCTTGAGTCCCGGGGAATAATCCGTCCAGTCCACAGCACCTTCAATAATCCGGTGCTGGGAATATTAAAGCCAAACGGCCAGTGGAGACTCTGCGCCGACCTCAGGGAGCTCAACAAACGGGTCCATACTTCCCGATGGCCTCTGCCCTACATTGACCAAGGGCTGGCCCAGATCCAGGGGTCACAGGTATTCACTGCAATAGACCTGACCAATGGATACTGGACCGTGCCTGTCAGTAGGGAGGACCAATACAAGCTGGCTTTTACCTTTGGGGGCCAGCAATACACATGGATCCGGACTCCCTTCGGATACCTCAACTCCGGCAATGAATTCAACATTTTCCTACACAAGGCCATGCCCGACCTGGGTGCAAGGGGTAACCTGGCTTATGTAGATGATGTCCTCATCAAAAGTTCATCTGTGGAGGAACACATAGCGGAGATCCGTTATGTTCTGACCCAGTTGAGGGCCACCGGAGCAAAACTTTCCTTTCAGAAAGCACAGTGGTGTAGAACCCGTGTTAATTTCTTGGGGCATGAGATTACTCCTCAGGGTCTCTGTCCCCAGGAAAAGAAAGTGGAAGCACTTCAGAAACTGAAAGACCCCACAACTCTGCGGGAACTAAGGAGCCTCCTTGGACTGACTAATTACAGCAGAAAGTTCATTGAGGGCTACGCATAGATCACCAGACCCCTGATTCATCTCCTGAAGGGGGGGGTCAAGTGGGAATGGGGTCCAGAACAAGCCGAGGCAGTAAGACAACTCAAAAGAAGCCTCTCACAAGCGCCCTGCCTAGCTTACCCTGTCAGAAACAAGGAGTTCTTCCTGGAGACGGGGTTCTCTAATACGTGCTTGACGGCAGTATTATACCAAAAGCATGACAAGGTCAATAAAGTAATCTCCTATGCGAGCAAAACTTTATCCTCCGTGGAGGAAAAATTCAACGATTGTGAGAAGGCACTCCTGGCAACGGTGTGGGCATTGAAGAATTACCGCCCGTTTATCCAGGGGGAACACATCATAGTGGAGACTCCACACCAGCCTCTGCAATATCTCCAAAGTGATAGAATCCGGGCCGGAAATGTGAGTAATTCCCGAATTACTTCCTGGATTCTGTCAATGCAAGGCTTTCCTGTGGAGGTCAGATATGGCCAAAACAAGAAGAGTCCCCTCGCGCAAGGTCTGGCTGACTTGCATGATTGTGCCAGAGAAAACTGTCTCGAGGACGAAAGTCTAAAAATAAAGGACAACATGGAGGCATACCTTAATTCCCCACACAAAGTCTTTGAAGAAGACAAGTGTGAGGGAATGCCTACTGTATAGGTGGATGGATGCGCTTACCATGTTGACAACGACGGGGAGAAAGAACTGGTGGCCGGCGTAGGGAATGCATGGGTGAATGAGTCCCCAGAACCCTCCGCTGGATACAAAATTGGTCCCCGAAGTAGTCAGGTGGCAGAATTGATGGCTGTGCATCAGGCCATCCTCACTGCTGTCCAGCATCAACTCCACGAACTGGTCATAATCACAGATTCGGATTATGTACGGAACGGGTTCGTGGAGCACCTGGTTAATTGGAAAACCAGAGGCATGTTATGTGCTAACAACAAACCCTTGAAACATGGGAAGTTGATCCAAAACATTGATGATCTGGTCACCTCGAATGAGATGACCATCTATTGGAAAAAGATCAAGGGTCATTCCAAAGTAGAGGGACCAGACAAAACTGGAAATGACTTAGCTGATCAGCTGGCCAAAACCGGGGCCATCCAAGGGGATCTAATTGAGATTGAGTCCCTGTTGGGGGAAATCCAGGTCACTGCTATCACTAGGTCCCAGACAAATGCTCACAATGACCTTTCAATTGCACAATGGAGCAAGGAGACCCCTGATGCTGATTTGATTACCGCGCAGAAGGGGGATCCAATAATTGGTAAATTTTACCAGCACCTTGAGGACCCTGAGAACTTTCCCCTGACGGATACCGATTATATTGGGAAAGAGGACCTAAGAGTGTTGATGAAATGTCCAAAAATGTTCCGGATCCAAGACGGTTTGCTGGTAAGGAAATCCAAAGCTGGCCACGATCAGTGGGTGGTTCCTACCTCATTCCGAAGCCTGATGTTAAGTCACGCCCATGATGCGGCCACCGCCGGTCATAGGGGGTTTCACACAACATTGGAAATCTTAAGAGAGGTTGCATACTGGCCACACATGGGGCAGGACCTCGACCAATACTTGAAGGGGTGTCTTGTGTGTGCACAATTTCAGCCATCATCCCTCACGCACCGTGCGCCTCTCCAAAAGAGGGGGATGACACTGCCATGGTCAGATTTACAAATTGACTTTGTAGGCCCCGTGATTCGCTCCGCTAGGGGGAATAAGTACATGTTGACTGTGACATGCTTGTTTACCAAGTGGGTGGAATGTCTCCGAGCCCCAAATTGCAAGGCAGAAACAGCAGCTGCCCTGATGATTAACCACATCTTTTCCCGTTTTGGTCTACCTCAAAGGATTGAGTCAGACAGAGGTAGCCACTTCACCAGTGAAGTAATGACAAAGATGTGGGAGATACTGGGGGTCAAGAGAAAGCTACACATTGCTTACAGGCCAGCTTCTTCTGGGGCAGTAGAGAGATATAACCGAACCATTGTGAGCATATTAAAGAAGTTTGTGGCAGATTCTGGGCCAAGTTGGGATATCCGATTACCTCTGGTCCTAATGGCCATCAGATCTACCCCTTCATCTGCAACCAAAATGTCACCATTTGAGTTGATGACTGGACGCAAGATGGTGCTTCCTCAGCATTTGCTCTACAGGACCCAAGAGCAGACACTGATAAATGCCTCCACAACTCATGAGTATGTGGAGAATTTAAGGAAACACCTTCAACATGCTTTTGCTTATGCTCAGCGGAATCTAGAAAGATCAGCTGATAGCATGAAGACCCACTACGACCTGAAGACTTCCAGGAAGGAATATCAGGTGGGGGACCGGGTCTATCTATACAATTTCCAAAGGAACCAGGCCAAACAGCGAAAATATTTGCCTACATGGAAGGGACCCTTTGAGATTATAGACAAAATCTCCCCTGTGGCCTACAAGATCCGCATCCCCAAAGGCGGTTTGGCAGAGGGGGAAGACAAGTGGGTCCACATAAACCAGTTGAAGTGTTGCCATCCCAGGCACACTCTGCAACAACTGGAGGAATCCTCTGGAATCCTAGAGGGTGCTGTCTCAGATTAATTCAGTTCTAACTTAAAATATCCGACATATCGCCAATCAAATTCTGAGTTTCTCAATGTGGGTGTTTTCGTTTTTGAATGCAAAAAGAAATGTGCATGTTCATATGTTTTGAGTGTAACATTTATATGCCATCCCACTATATCAATGGTGGGGGAAAAATGTCTATGGATAGGTATTGCCGCTCTTCCTTTGTCGTCCTAGGAGAAAGAAAACCTGGAGACGGGCCAAGGAGGACGATCCGGAGACCGGGAGCAGAGACGCAACGGGCCCAGGGTACCGCCCAATATTCCCATCAGGACCGGCGAGGAGAACCGATCGATCAGTACCGGATGGAGGAAAAGATGCTGAACTGTGCCATCTATTGGAAGAAGATGAGGAAACATCCCAGGTCTTGCGAGTCCCATCAGTGAAACCGAATGGCCATCGCAAGAGGGGGGCTTGTGGGATGTTTTTACCCATACATCCGAGCCCTACCTCAAAAACTGTGCAGTACTGACATGGAAAACATCATGATGGCCAGAGCTTCCCAGAAAATGCACAGGGAAGTGCATGAAGAATAGGCTGCCACCCATTTTGCCGATGGTATGGGCACAGAAGGGCACTGCCTAAAACCACCATTGGGCTACCCACACAGTAGTCTGAAACCATTGGGAATGGCAATGCTGATTGCCAAAAGCAACCAAGAATTGTGGGGAACTCATTTTCTTAAATCCCAAAAATGGGTGCAGTACCAGTACTCACCACTATCAGAAAGCCGGCGTTTTAAAACAGCACCAGATTTTTTTTATATGTGTAAAACTGAATAGATGAACCCAAAGCATGCCAAAGAAAGACTTACTGAGAGGTAGATCCAGTGTAAAGTTATATTCTGAAGTGACTTGAATGTTCCTAACAAGACTGGCTGAGCTCTGCAGGTCTGCAGCAGCCTAACTGAAACTGGATTTAAAACTACCAAAAATCGAAATGTTTAAAAGAAATGAGTGACCTACTTTTGAGTGTCACATAAGTTGTCACTGTTGAAATGCCATAGTTTTAAACTTAGAATCAGCATTCTCGCTGCATATGTAAACATTGGGCCTCATTACACGGTAGGTGCTAAAAAACGGGATTTACCGGCATGGCGCTATTAGCGTGTCCGCCCTCACAGTAGACCGCCAATAGCGCACCATTACGAGTAAGCGGACACGCGCATAGGGCCATGCCGGTAAATGACCCTACCGCCATGGCGCTAAAGCACCTTACCGGGCCCGCCCAAAGTGCTGATAGCACCTCCGCCCTCACTGTACATGCTATTTGCGGTCACCTCTATTAGCGATGACCGTTATTAGCGGTGACCGCTATTAGCATTGACCGTTAAATAGCGGAAGCGGAAATAGCGTCATCGCACCGGAACGGGAAAGAGCACGGCGGCCATCTTTAAAAACACAATCCATTGCCATCCTCTGCCCCCTGGACCATATTGGAGTAGTGAGCTGTGTGAAATCAACCGTGACACCTGCATCATGCCCAAGGCCCTGAAGAAAACATGTGACAGGCAGCGGAAGGAAAAGTACACCAACGAGGAACTGGTCATGTTGACGCAGACCCTTGCAGAGCATGCAGAGGTCGTCTTTGCAAATGACATGCCCCGCGCCACCTTGCTCAAGAAGAAAGCCATCTGGGAGGAGGTGGCAGTCAAAGTCAGTGCCGTGGGCACCAGCACGCGCACTGTGCGCGAATGCAGGAAGAGGTGGGACGACCTCAGGCTGCGGGTGAGGGGCATCCTGGCGGAGAACCACCGCATTGCCACTGCTGGCGGAGATGGCTCCCCAATACACCTGAAGGAATGGGAGGAGACATGCGCCAACATGATTGCCACTGAGAGCATTGAGGGAGTGGGCAGCATGGAGGTCGGCGTGGCTACCACTTTTGATGCAGGTGAGTGTACACATGACAGGATGCGGTGTGAATGCACAGTCACCCCCATATGTGAGCCCAGACCCCACTCATGCATGGACACACATCCACACATGCACCCATCCATCACCATGTCAGTGTCAGACCCAAACACACACACATGCACACATCACCAGAGACAAGTCCCAAACTCAACCATGCATGGATGAGGCACTGAACTGGCACATCACCTGCATCCACAACTGCTAAGTCCCAATGTCCACAACTGCATAATCCCTGTAATTTACATTGAGTATATTGAAACGCAACCAATGCCATCCCCCTTCTTGTCCCTGACAGGCTCACATACAGATGGGGAGGATGCTGCAGATGCATCAAAGGCACCACCTACATCAAAGAGGCCAAGGGCACAGGAGCCGGAGGAAACCCCTGCAACATCCAGGGGCAAGGGTGGAAGGCCACACCTGAAGAGTGGCAGCCTACGTCACAGTGCCACTGCCAGGGCAGCAGTAGCTGCACCACCAACTGTGGCCCCACCACCGGAGGCAAACCCACTGGCAACAATGCCAGACACCCAGGGCCCACCATCAGCTGCGGCAAGCTCTGCTGGTGAGGCAGCCGCCACTGGCCCCCAGTCCGATCCAGAGGACACCCTACTCCAGCACATGGAGATGCACACCCCAAGCCCCCCAGGAAGCCCAGAGCCCATGGCATCCCAGACCCCTGGTTCTGATGGGACTTATGAGGGCACCAACCCTGCAATAATGTCACCCATGCTACCATCACCTATTGCATTGGAGCCATCTGTGGGCACGGCATCCAATGCACGGTCACCCTGCACTGATCAGCAATTCACCGCCATCCTGCAGCGCCAACAGGAGCTGACCGTGCTGGTTGGGCAGCATGTCGCTGAGGCAGCAAATCTCACCGAGAAGATAGTCCAGACGGCGAGGCACTCCACTGAGCGCATGGACGCCAACACGGACAGGATATGCAATGAAATTGCAAGTCTTAGGGAGGTGCTTGTCCGCATGGCAGACACAATGGACCGCCACTTTCACCCACAAGGCCAGTCTGCCCCATCCTCGACTTCCGGGTCGACTCAAACAAGCCCCTTCAGGTGTTCGATGAGAACCACCAGGCGCACGTCTGGCAACCCTCAAGACCCTTCCAAGGACAATTGCAATTAGGGGGTTGATGGGGATACTCCGGTGTGCATTGGCCATGGCAGAAATGGCAGAGACATGAGGGACTGTTCTGGGGGGTGGTGGGAAGGGTGTCATGGGTCTGTTGGGGGGGGAGGGTGTTATGGGTCTGTTGGGGGGGAAGGGTGTTATGGGTCTGTTGGGGGGGGAAGGGTGGTGGGATGTTGTGGGGGGGTGGGAAGGGTGCTATGGGTCTGTTGGGGGGGAGGGTGGTGGGATATTTTGGGCTTGCACTACTACACCTTCATGTCACTCAATACACTGGTTTCTGAACAAAACACAGGCTTGGACATCTTCATTGTGTGTGTGTACTTCATTGGCGACAGGGTCCATTGCGTGCTTCAAAACATACACCAGTGCATTACCCCCCATATCCATGTGACAGTACGGAAACATGTTCCTCAGAATATTTGGTTCATCAGATGCTGTCTCACAGCACGTCCCTCCTGGCCATCCCCTCTTGCAACACCTGCATCCCCTTCACCTCCGTCCTCATCACCATCATCATCCTCATCAGGTGCTTCTATTTCAACGTCAGGGGGCAGTGGCACATTCCGTCTGATACACATATTGTGCAGCATGACGCATGCCATGGTGATCTTGGCCACCTTCTCATGTCCATACAGGAGAGCACCACCAGACCTGCTAATGCACCTGAAACGTGACTTCAATAGTCCAAAAGTCTGCTCGATCACGATGCGGGTACGGGTATGTGCACGATTGTATTCCTCCTCGTGCCTGTTCTGTGGGTTCCGTACAGGTGTGAGGAGCCAGGGCTTCAGGGGATAGCCCGCATCACCTGTATGGGGGAAGGAACGGGGTCCTGTTACTGTTCACCTCAAGATCGGCCTGTTCACATCACACAAATTGACTTTGCATTGTGATTCACGTACTAAATTGACAGCATACATGCAGATGGTCTGTGTGACAGCAACGTGCAAGGGGGAGGTCGACCCTGCAAGTAGAAATGCCACATTCATGCCTCCAACAGTAATTGACATGTCCTGGGTGAGGCCAGGTCTTAGGTGTCCCTGGCCCATCCAAATTAGGTAACACACTGCTAGTGTACTGACATCCTGACACCGATGTTGCCATGCTGTGAAGCATCACTTCAGTGGTGCCATAGGTGTGTGGTTCAGTGCTATGTCTAGGGGTGATCCCTTTGCATGCCTTCAAGGGCGCGTTGCTGGATTGATGTTGTGCTGCACTGAATCTGTATTACGGTCTTGACACCGTTGCAGGTTTGTGTAATATGTGGCGTGGCATGATGTGCAATGTGGATGGATGTGTGATGTTTTGCAACCTGCATTGTTCTCAATGTTCTGCACCTTCGAATTGCATGTGGGTTCCTCTCAAGTACATCGTGGCCTTTCCTGAAGGACATTGGCGTACATCTGTATGTCCATTTTCCCTACGGACGCCAGTCAACACCCAGTTGGAGTATGCATATCCCCCCCCCCATTCACACCCAGTTGGAGTATGCATCTCTCCCTCCCCCATTCACACCCAGTTGGAGTATGCATCTCTCCCCCCCCATTCACACCCAGTTGGAGTATGCATCTCTCCCCCCCCATTCACACCCAGCTGGAGTATGCATCTCTCCCCCCCCATTCACACCCAGTTGGAGTATGCATCTCTCCCCCCCATTCACACCCAGTTGGAGTATGCATCTCCCCCCCCCATTCACACGCAGTTGGAGTATGCATCTCTCCCCCCCCATTCACACCCAGTTGGGGTATGTATCTCTCCCCCCCCCAAATCACGCAGCCATGTGCTTGCCCTGCTACTCACCAAGTAGCCACGAACGTTGTCCGGGTTGTCGCTCCATGTAGCGTGGGATAGTTGAGTTCCGCAGAACCATGGAATCATGTGTTGATCCTGGGAATCTGGCACAGCAATGTGTGATTATCTTGTTGGCGTCACATACCATTTGGACATTGATAGAGTGGAATTGCTTCCTGTTTCGGTAGACTACTTCATTGTGATGTGGGACCACCAATTCCACATGGGTACAGTCGATGGCCCCGATGCAACTTGGAATGCCTGCCAGTGAATAGAAGCCAACTTTTGTGTTTGCAATCTCCTGGGCAGTCTGTGGCAGGGATATGTGTTCAGGTGCATGCTTCAGGAGTGCATCGAGTACCTGGTTCAGCGTGCGTGGGAATACTGGTTGTGAGATGCCATGCATCTGTCCCACTGTATGCTGATAGGTGCCTGTGGCCAGGAAGTGGAGCACACTCACCACCTTCAGTAGCGGGGGGATGGCAGTTCTGATGTCTATGAGGCTCACAATGTCGTCGTGGATCATGTCCACGATGCTGGTGATGGTAGCCCTGTCCAGACGGTACAGGGTGTGTATCTGCTCAGGGGTCAGGTTGAATGGACTGGCTCTGATCCTGGGTATTGGTGGGTGCCTCTGTGGTATGATTAGGTGGCGTTGTGGTGCCTGCTGTGCCTGTCTTGCCCTCCTCCTCCTCCTCCTCCTCCTCCTCCTCCTGCGTCTCCTTTGTGCTGCCTGTTGTTGTAGCAGCTGCGCTGCAATGAGGTCCTCCATACCATGTAATGCTGCCAGTATTGGAACCATCTTGGTGTGGGGAGGGGTGTGGGAAGGGGTGTGGTGTGCTCTTTTGAGCTGCCACAGTCTCCATTGCCTTCACCTGTGCTGATTTGGTGCGCCTGTGGCAGGTGGGAACACTGCTCATTTCCCTTAACGGGTGGTCGGCGATGCCGGTATTTGCACCATGGCGGTATGGGGTTTGGGGGGATTTACCATGCCGCTATTTGCATGTGCACTGGCCTTGTGATGCTGTGCTAATAGCGGCATGGCGTAATTAACGGAATGGAGGGTCGCGCGCACGCGGCGTGTCCGCTATTAGTGGCACCATAATTAGCGGTGCCGCTAATAGCGGTGTGCGGGGTCGTGATCCACATAGGGATTTAACATTACCGGTAAATCATTACCGGTAACGTTAAATCAATACCGCCTTCCGTGTAATGAGGCCCATTGTCTTGACTTAAACTGGGTAACAAAAAGTGACATTTTAGCTGGGGCCTGGCTTAAGGAACTGAATTCTGCCCACCAGCTACCCCCGACAGGAGTTGAGACTTGCACAACAGCTGTGTTCCCAGGCCTATCTGCCTTTTGCTGCTCCCACCAAAAGGGATATGACACTTCCCTGATTGAATTACCTAGGCTCTGCAGGAAATTGAACAAAGCCCTGTCCTGACTCAGGCAAATGTTTTATTATGGGGGCCGTAAAAAGTGGCTTCCTCCTGGAAGTAAAGGGGAGGAGCACTGCCTGTGAGAGCAAGCTGGCGTGGCAGAACTGGAAAAACCAGAATTTCAACCTTGTGCTGGGGGGAAACCACACCCCTGTAGCCAGAATATGGTTTTAGAAAAAGATGAATAACTCATAGAGCGGGCTTGTGAAAATTATTTAAATGATACCATAATTCTTGTGATTTTTCTGCCCACATTTTAAGAGGTTTTTAGAACCGGTGGCATGATCTGGGGGCAAACTAGCAGTTAAGAGGGTATTACTTAAAATGTATGCATGTTAAAAATCTGACACTTCATCAATTAATGTCCATACTCCTTGCGCACATGTGTATAAATTTGGGGTAATGACCGATATTACGAAACCAGTTAAAAAGTGAAATATGTTGCCATTTCTGAATGCAAGCTCCCAGGAAGAGCAGATTTGGACAGGGTATACCTCCTGTGATATGTGATGGGTGCATGTAATTTTAAACAACTGTGTAACCGTGCAAATATGTCTTTTAGGTCAAAATATAGATTGTGTGTAATTTGACAGGGGTGGATTCTCTGTATCATAAACAGACCTCATCATGATGACACTTCATTTCATTCCCCCAATCAAGGGGAAGAGGATGAAGTGGCCAATGACAAGTGGAGAGGGGTAGAGCCTAGTGATGCTGCACACACACCCATTTTCAAAACACATAAAAGCAGACAGTCAGGACAGATAGGGACCTTCAATTCCATTTGCTGCAACGCGCTCTGCCGGACCATACCACATCCAGAGATCCAGACTTCAAATCTATCAACCTCCAGAATCCAGAGAGGCTAGAGAGAGAGCAGAGCTGACCCAGACCACTGTTAGCAGAACCAGAGAGCTTATCCAGATCACTGTGAAGTGCTGAGACCAGACCAGAGTCCAGTCTAAAACCTGACCAGATCCGTGGCGAGGCCCATTCTAATTCAAGAATATAGTGTGAGTACCTAGTAGAACTGTGCAGAACCAATCTCTTAGTTAAAATAATATAATTCAATCTATTTTAATCTAAGTAGAACTGCCTCCTAACTGTCACCTGTCATTTGTAAAGCTGTCACCTGTCATTTCTAGTTGCTAGCTGTCATTTGTCACTTTGAATTTTAACATTCCAAATCCGAAAAACTACCTTTATTTAATCGCTCATATCTCCGTGACCGTTTGTCCTAGAGACTTGCAGTAACTTTCCTCTGAAAGCTTAGAATCTCAGCCGATACTTTTACCGCAATCGCGAAAAACGCACTCGCGAATTTGCCGCGATTTGCAAATTTCTCAACGTGTGAAAACAGCAGTTTTCTTGCTTTCAGTTGCCAAAAATTCGTTTAACCTGCTAGTTACTCCTAGATCCTTGCTAAAGTGAGCCTGGACTAATATTAACTTGATACCACTCACCCTGAACCTCTAGAGGGAATTAAAAGCATTTTAGCGTATTTTTCACTTCATTGCCAGCACATATAAAAGCATTTTGGGCCTGTGTTTCCAACTTCCGTAGTGTAAGCTTGCTGGGGTGAACTGAATTACATTTGATTGCATTTCTGAGAACTGTGTGCTTTCCTTCCATTTCCTTGCATTGCATAAAGGGGGGAGGGGATTGCCAGAGAAAAGTGATTACATTGTTTTGTTGAAATCATATTGAGTATTTTCTGTACTGCATTTTCATTCCACCTTGCATCCATTTGAAACTATAAAGTATTGTTGCTATCTTATCCATCCTATAACCACTCATCATTGATTATAAAGAAGTGTGCTAGTGCCAGACTATCCATTATTGATTACTGCTCAGATTCAGTGTGATATTCAATTATTAATTTATTATAAAGCGTGATATATATATATATATATATATATATATATATATATATATATATATATATATATATATTGTTTAAATTATCAAATAAACCTTTAAACTTGCAAACAGAACTACTTCTTGGCTCAGTGGGGTCAGGAGGATTCTAAGAGAGGGGTGTTATATAGGGGTAGTCATCCAGAACGCATGAACTGGACATAAAGATATATCAATAAGGGTTTCCATTCAGTATCCCAGACTAGGCATTGACTTAGCTGTTGTGTTGAATTGAATCCTCTTACAGCTGTGTTGCATTGTCTTCTGGGTGTAGGTGGGGAGATCATTATTTCTGTGAGTCAATAGAAGGGAAAATATACAGTCCAGGGATCAAGAACCAAGAACACCTTCTTTTTGCCACTTCTCTTGGGGATATAGGGATAATATGAAGCTCGGCCATGAAAATGCAAACTTCCAAAAAGGATCTTCCACATGATCACACATTAGACAGGACTATCAGAGAAATGTATGGGGAACACATTACACAAATGTATGTTGATTCACAATGTGCAACATGCTATCTTCGCAGTAGGAGATACTTCCTACTCAGCTTTAGTGTTGTTTTGTTACAACGAAATAATTAAGAAAGTGTTTTTAAAAAGTCACATAAAATCAAAACCTAAATGCCAAGTAAAAGATGGAGGCTGGCGTATTAAGCTTTAGCCTGTCCACAATTGCCAAAAATTTGACCAAGTGGTCACCTCCCTTTGTGTTCTGGTAGACAGCTCTGACACATGCAGGCTAACAATTGATACACTCTGTATGCTTGCATGTACACATGTTGGCTGTTATGTAGCTCAACCCTGCTTTGAAGAAAAGCACTTTTGCACAACAAGGGGATGCAATAATTGGGCACCATAATATGGAACCCGTTAAAAGGATAAATATCAGAGGTAGTCTTGGAAGTGTATGGAGCGACGGGACACACAGGCTTAGACTCAGGATAGGGAGGGCAGGGTGGATCCAGTTATGATTAATGTGTTGATGGATCTGCACCTGTGCTCCATAGAAGCTATGTTTCTGTCAGTTTCACACTATCTTACTTCCCTTATTGCTCTGTGACGTCCCTCAGTCTGCATCAGTAATTCCCTCATATATATAACCTTCTGCTATGAGAGGGGAAGCAATGTGGGTTCCCGTTTAAGCCCGCCTTGAGAGCCCAGTGGTGGGACGTCATTACACAATTTCCCACCTTTTTATTTTATTTCCAGTAACAGGTTTATGGTGGATTCACAAGTACATCATTCCAGAACAAAGAAGCAATATCAAATGATTTTACAGAATTACTTTGGTCTAATCATTAACATTGGGAGGTACAGAACAGTCACATATCTCAAGTCGCCTGTTATTACACAGCAAGCCAGAGTCCATCAAACCACAGCCTGAATCCAGCAAACCTGAAACCGGTCACAGCAAAGAGAATGCTTTTAACAATTGTAGTTCTATTTGTACTTGTAGTATCACTGAATTTATTGACAAACTGATTCCCATATTTTTCCATGACAAGGATTCCCTGCTTAAGAAAGCCACTCTGGATTGAATATTTCTGTGTTTCTCTCCAGTATGCCTCACTTCTGATTACAGTCAGTATACTCTAGTTGCAGATTTGCAGTAATGAGGGAGAATCTTATTTTCTCATTTTCTTTTGTTTGACTGGGGGGTATGCTAGGAAGGGGAGTCATAGAAAAAGTTTCAAAATATCAATATCTCTGACCGCAGAATTCGGGTTTCTCCTGCCTAAACAGGGAGAGTTGGCATGATTGAGGATTATGCTAAAGCAAAGAAGGCGCCCTTTCTCATTCGATTGTGGCCATCTTTGTAAAGTATTTTACTGCGTTCAACGGGACAAGTGCAGGAAAATCTTTTTTTCGTAGCACCCCTGGTTACCGCTTTGACAACCTGAGATGCTAATAGACTTAATCACCTGTTCCAAGGGCTGGAATGGGGGTTAACGGCCTAGAGCCCAAGAAATCTGCTAACTTGGGCTGTCGGGCCATTAACCCCTGTTCCAGCCCTTGGAATGGGGGATTTATGCCATATTAAACTCTGTTTTGTTGGTTACAACATTTTCCAATATCTTCAGCATCACAAGTTTGTTGACAGGCTAGAAAAACCTACTATTGGAAATTGATGAAGGCCATAAATAAGACTGTTGAAGACAGGTGCCTTGTAGACCATTAGTCACAAAGTCATAAAATTGCCATATGTACCGAAACACCCAATCATATGCCGTGATGTGTATCCACCATGCACTACAGACTAATTACACTCATTGGGCCTCATTACGACCCTGGCGCTAATGGGTTAACGGCACTGTAAAAGGCTGCGGCGCCGTTAACCCATTAGCGCCTGATTACGAGGTTCCTTTGCGGGACCCGACCTTAACGGCTGGTCTACACCAGCCGTTAAAGTAGGGACCCGCAAAGGGACCTTGGTGCTAAGTACGGTACCATAATTTGCAGAACCGTACTTAGCGCCTTCCCCATTCCCATTGAGCCCTATGGGGCAAAAATGGGAATGGGGAAGGGCCATGGAGGAAGGGGGAATTACCGCCCCGCCAACCTTGTAATGGGGTGGTAATTCCCCCTTTCTCCATGGCGGAGTCGGTAAGTTACCGGCATGGACCAAGGTGCTATTAGCACCATGGTTTTCCGTCTGGGTCGTAATGAGGCCCATTGTCTCCCATCTGTATAAATCCGATCGACCACCGCCTCGGCCACAATAATCAACTCTTTGGCATTAGGGTCGAAAACCAAATCGGCTCGCAACCAGACCTGAACACCTTCTCATTCAATTCCAGCTTTCTGACAGTTTGACCTTCCTCACATTGTGCATGAGTACTCAATGGCTTCTGACATTTTTCTCTACCCTTAAATAACATGATGCCACATACATCATCATCACAATTACCAAAACATCCCTTATCCAGACACATGGCAGCAATATTATCGCAAAGCTTTATCCTGCCCTCTACATCCAGTGCATCACTCCCTATCTGATCAACACCAGCAGTGGAATGGACACAAAAACATAATGATTAATTGAGGCCACACTTTTATAGTGGCAGCCCTAACTCCACACGTGACCCTCACATTTAATCTGATAGAACACTGAGCGGAAGAATCAGACCAGTTCTTGACTACAAAGGATCCTGAAACACTTGCGATCATCTGTAGTTCATGGCTAACACCCACGTGATTGTTAAATGAAGCCTGGATGTCCACAGCCTTCTGGAGAAAAATGCTTTCAGTTTCCTGGTTGATCTGACAGCGGTATGGTGCACCACCCACCCATTCCCTGTCTTGCATGATCTCTTCTGTTAGCACCACAAGATAGTACTCAAACCCAGAGAGGCCACCACGGGAGAACTAGCAGTGATCCACACAAACCTGTTGCCTCCATTGGAATCAGAGATCTCTATTCGATCTCTGGAATACAATGGAGGCAACAGGTTTGTGTGGAATACAAATAAATACATGATCATCTGTTGCTCCACCAGCCCTGCTTTGTGTTTCTTTCTAGTATTCCTATAATACATTGTTAACATGTTACATGCCTTCTGCAAACGCTAACACAAACACATGGCTTCTGGTGGGTGACTTCAACCATTGGGTGGACATATTTAAAAGCAAACAAGCCACAAAGGCAACCTGAAATCTGGGACAATGCTAACTCATGAGGCCTCTCACACAAAAGGATGGATATGCATTACACATGGTTTTCACGTATGGTGTCGATGTTTCCACCATGTCAGTCCTCCCACCATCCTGGAGCAACTGTTATTATAACACATTCAACGCCTCTGACATCTCTGTCCAACAACATCAACACCAAACTGAGCAGTTGAACTTGGTAGTTGTCAAGCTCTTGAATAAGAGCAATCATTTGCTGCAGAAAGTTATGTTAACTTGCATTTGTATAGCACCTCCTGACATCGTTTTTGACTTTTTAAGTGTTATGCCTGTCAGAGAGGCAGTAGAGGAGTATGATAAAACCCCTCAGTAGAGGTAGAGAGAAGGAAAGTTTGGGAGATATTTGGGATGAGGGTGAGGGATTGATAATATGCACCGGAAGGCAGTAGAAGGAAAATGTAGAGGTGCTATGTGTACAATAGGATTTAATTTATTGTGGAATTTAACTATATTCAATGGGACGCCGCGTCAATAGCAAAGATAGCCGGAGAGGTGGTGTTCTCTGTGTAGGGCGGGGGAGGGTATGTTTGAAAATTACTCACCACATGTTGACCATGGGCATGTTGAAGCGATGCCCAAGAAAACACATGCAGAAAAGCCCTTGCTTACTTTCCTAAACCCCCAACAACGTTTGGGAGGGGTTGTATGTCAGAAATCCAAATGACCAGGGGCAGTGCCTCCCTCAAGTGATAAAAGAGGCCTGGAACAACTGATGTCCAGCCATCACCCCTGATGAAATCGCCATCTTAAGACTGAATGCCCATAAACACCCACTAGGCACTGTGTTATTATACAACGTCGATGGGTAGAGTGCAACAAGCTACTTCAGCCATTAGATGTAAATGGTTTCCTTTGAACATGTAATATCACTCACCAACACCAACATTACTTAGTGTATCCTTTTTTCAGTCTAGAAGCATTTCTAGTCTTCATCTAGCTAGGCATCCTGTGGGTTTGGTTGTCCCCTTAGCATTCCTTCTGTATTCTTGCTAAATGCCTGTCTAAAACTTTGTGTCAATCCTACCCATCTCCATTTGGAATGTATATATTTGTTTATGCATTTCTTTTTCTCATTCCTTATCACCGTATTCTGTTTTCTATTGTTTGCCTGGCTGAAGTGATTGTCTGTTACTCCTCGTGGTTTTTGTCCTGTGGTAATTTAAAACCTGTGAGTTTGGACCTTTTATAGTAAATTAGCATCTCATATCAGGTACCCTGTACAATTTAGGGCATATTTGTTCCACTGTGAAGCTTTCCGAGTGCAGATCAGTAGGCAGGATTTAATCACATGCACATACCTAAGTATAAGATGTAGGCTGGGTGATTTGTAACCATGGTTGCTGCTACTCACCAACTCACCCCTTGAAACTGTGCAGATGAGTAAATACCTGGATTACACAGTGAGGCCTAATAAACAATTTACACACAGAGAGACTGCACCCTGGACAGAAGGTCAGAGCTCTGAACAGCTTCACCTGGTGCTCCATTACATACCTTTCACCTCC
Source organism: Ambystoma mexicanum (assembly GCF_040938575.1). NCBI lineage: Eukaryota > Metazoa > Chordata > Amphibia > Caudata > Ambystomatidae > Ambystoma > Ambystoma mexicanum. The sequence goes on along the minus strand of NC_090934.1, from coordinate 751,414,699 downwards.
GTTCATGGTGTAGTCAAAGCCTGCCTCATTGTGTATCTATGCTACTAACTGGCAGAACATAGTGATAGCACATTAGTGATAGTCTCTTTCTGGATGTCTGATAGATACCACTCTTAACTTCGAGGGGTGGAAAACCCACAAAGGTTTGGATTGAGGGTGTCTGAAGATAAGTGTAGTGCATTAGCGCCAACACTCCCAGAATCCCTGTCTGGCAGTGGTGATGCTTACGCATGAGCAATATTCTATCCTTCAGGCAGTCATGAGACACAATTGCATTTCTTTCACCATATTATTTTAATTGTAATAGATATCTTTTTTGTAGCAGATGCTTTATTGAGAGTAGTGAAGGCAGGTCCCTGAACGCTCACACCAGAGAGAATACAACCCGCTAGGGAAGAAAGGCCAAGTCGATTTTGTAATGATAACAAGTTTTAATCTCACACACAGATGAGAGCAACAGAAAAGAACTCTGCTGCTAAGAACGTTCTGCCAAAAGAGAGTACAAGCAGAGGCTTAAGAAGAGACACATCGTCATAGCGATGCAATACTACAGTAAAAACCTGCACGACTTGTCAGTGTGCGTCTATACAGGATCCACCTGCCCCCTAAGGGATGCCAGGCCATTGGTTCCAGCCCAGTCCGTCCGTCTTCCATCACGTGGGTGCTGCAGAGATCTTCATCTTCTCACAGACAAAGGTCAAAAAACAAATTAACTACCCTCGTAACACAATGCTACTTTATCATTAAATTGTGCACATGGCAGGCTTTAAGACTGGCACAAAGGAGGTTCTGGGGCACTCTAACCTTCACACACACATTTCAGTCACTCCCTTCCGTGCCATCTGGCTCCAGGGTCTCCACCCTCATTTTGAACTATAATGTATCCCTCCCAGCACCTCGGAATACAAATCATATACTTGTGTACAATGTCCGTCTCCTTTGAATATTTCAGGGCCTGTTACTTTGCGGTTGGTGGTCAAAGGACACCTGGTGCCATGGAATTCAGGGATCTTGAGGTTTTAGTCAGTTATATGGGCTATAATTCATGGTCTTCTGGAGATGGGCGGGGTCATGCTTTGGCCAGTGTGAGATAACATGCACACCAGGTGCCGGTCTATGATTGCAGCCTTGAAGGGCACATTCCTTGCAGATAGAAAAACATCTTTGCAACACTGTTAGAACAATGAATAAGCTTTATGGTGGTCGGGGGTGTGAGCTGTCATCATGGGAGCTCGGGTATGACTGGAGATTTCCCTCATCTCGCAATTAGGGCCTAGTGCATGAAATCCTGCACTCAAAGCTGGCCTTGTCTGCAAACTATGGTTACTAACTTCTACACAAAATGCACTAACATCTATACAAAATGGCAGTCTTGATCGCATCTTGGACTGCACTATGTGGGTTGATTATATTGGGGTGGGGTCCTACCACTGTCCCCTCTCCCCCCGGCCCATCATAGTGCTTCGAATGCCCCTCGCCTTACTCTAAAGTGCTTATGGGAGTAGGAAAGGGTGACGTCTTCCCAATATTCTCCCCTTTCTTTACTTCTACGTAACTAACTCCTTAACACCCCTGTGATCCAGCTGTCTCCTCTCTGCTTCCACATATGGCTGTGTCCCCTTTATTGATACCCATGCCCTACATACTGACTGCAATCTCTCCACCCTATGTGCATATTCCTCAGGTGAGCAAGTCATTTAGATGCATCACCCATTCCCTGCCTGGTCCAGCCAAAACTCTGTATAATTCTCTATGTCAGGGGGTGGAGTAATGATAGTGTGGTATAGGTTATCAACTTCATTTATATATGGGATGGAGAGCATTTTATACTTAGGGCCACGCTGTGGGAGGTCAGTCTGTACTTCAATACCTTTTGTTTTGCGAGGTGCTTTTGAAACCCCAATTGATACCCTTCTGCTATTGGGTGCCACATTGGCACAACATCGAAGGCCCAGTTGACAGGTGAAGAAAATAACAAGGATGCACACGATGACGGGCATCAACATCTTCATGATTGCTCCGAGCCACGACAGGACCCAGTCAAATGCCACTGTGAAACAGCCGCTCTCCTGTACTCCTCCCTCCTTCTGCATACGAACACCAAGGCCATGGACGGCTGCAATGATGTAGGATAGCGACACATTCTCTGTGTCTGTTGGAGGCACGAACGTGCAACAGGAATCGCCAAACATTTTGCAAACCCCACCTTCCATTGCTGTTAACATGTCCAACACATAGCAGTTTTGCATTGTCATAAGTCTCAATGCACGCAACTTAACCTTGATCACGTTGAATCCATTCTCTGTATCATTCACGAACCAGACCAGCTGCCAGTGCACAATCTGCAACCATTTGGCATTTGCTGCGGCCAGCACTCCTGACAACAGTAGAGATGAGAAAAAGGATTCTGCTGAGATGAAAAGCCTGTGTCCTTCTGGTATTTCAGAAAGAAATGCGGAAAGGTCTTTGGATATGTAATGCGATCTTTTAGTCCACTTTTTTTGTTGGAACTTTCTTTTTCCTGGCAGGATGCATAGCTCTTGTGTAGACAACAGGTTTTTTTCTTCTTCTTGAAATATGGCAAGGCTAGTTGGCTCCTCAACAGGCAATGCTCCCCCTTCAGGTGTTCTTCCGGGATTACTAGTAGCGCTGAGTGCAGTGTGGCTAGCGAACAACAGCCCATCCATGATGGCGGGAGGTGCAAGTAATCTTGTTGGCCACAGACCCAGTAGTAATCCATTACAGCTGCCTTTCAATTCTTCATGTCTGAAATCAGGAGAGTCTTATTGCAATATTTGTTCGAGCTGACAAAGAATGTCCCCTTGGTGCAGAAACATAGTCCATATACTTCTTCCCTGTGCACTTACACCAGCTTTTCCATTGCTGCAATCCACGTCAGCTTTGTGATATGATCAGTCCATATTTGTGCACAGAAATTGTCCACTCATGCTATCATGCCCTTGTTATATGTTACCAATCCTTCTACCAGGCAAGTCAGTGTGGTGTCCTGCCTTTTGTTATCGACATGTTTACGTCCTTTCACCATCAAATAGGGTAACCCCACACACTTGATGTTGTTTGGATTGTCGTTGCACTTTGCAAGGTATGGACCCTCCAATTGCAGTTGCACACTGTGTGCCTGGAATGTTCCTTTAATTCTTTTACTTTTATTTATACTTTATTATATTTCTATAGCACAGCCATGGACCCTTAGGCATTAGGGCGCGTAACAAGATGGACAACAAGAAACACAGAGGGGGGAGTAAGAAGTAGGTGAGGTCAGTGCACCGAACTAGTCATATAGGAGGGAGGCAGGGGACGTATCCAATCAAGTTACAAAAACAGCCACGTTTTCAGGTTTTTTCTGAAAAGATTCAGGGAGGTAAGAATGCATAGCTTGGAAGGGAGCAAGTTCCAAGCCTTCATGGCTGCAGCGAAGAAGGCTCAATTTTCAACCTTGTTCGTTTTACATCTAGGCGTGACCAGCAGATCTTGATTATTGGACCGAAGAGACCTTTTTACGGATGAGGTTTTGCAGGTACAGGGCCAGAAGGCCAGATCTGCATTTAAATGTAATGACCAAAAGGTGGAAGCAGATTCAAGCTTCCACCGGGAGCCAATGCAGTGCTCGCCTCAACGCTGAGACATGGTCACGGCAGGAGAGACCAACTACGACTCGGACTGCTCCATTCTGGACGACCTGGAGTCTGTTGATGTCTGTTTTACGTAGGCCCACCAGAGTACTACAATAATCGATCTTAGAACAAATAATAGCTCTCTCTATGGTTTCAGCGTTATCCTGGGAAATAAGAGGTCTAAGGTACACCGGCAGTTTCACATAATAAAAAGCTGCTGAGTCAAGGCAAGCCATGTGAGACCTCATATTCAATAGTTGATCAAGAGTAACCCCTAGGCTTTTTACTTTTGCCTGTGGATATTCTGCATAGTTCAAGATGAACTAAGCATCGTGCCTCTATAATTGGGACTGCTTGTGGTACTAACACATTGGGAGCCCCTGGCACCTATGGAATGAGTGAACACACATAACAGCTTCCATTCAAAACGTTTCTTCCTACGCCACTCATGTCAGTATACCAAGAGTTGGTAAATTCGGGATGACGTATATCCTCAATCGCATTCAAACTCAGCCCATGATAGGTATCATACTTATTTTGTACTTCCCTTTTCATTATTCAATGCATGCTCTTAGGGGTTCTTCCTCTTTAACAGAACTATCAAAAATATCACCATACTGTTTCGAATTATAAACCAATCCTTGACTTGCTGGAAGCAAACTCTTCACTACCACTCTCATTGCCAATTGTGCACGCACGCTTGATGTCATGTTGTTTCTGCTGTAATCATCACTAATAATTATATGAACACTATTGCTACTCCTGTATGCATTTCCATGTTTATTGTTAGCATTCATGTTGATGCTAATATATGTAAATCTGCTAATATTATTAACATTTATATGTACTGGCCCAATTAAATATACAGTCCCATTCCCCCCTTTATAGGACCTCCCTCTATAACTTACTCTCCCCAATATAGCCCCAACAGTGCCATCAATATCATACATAGACCTGCAATAATGGTCATTCCACAATAGTAGGCATAGGTCCATATAGTGTCATTTGTGCATCTACACTTCGGATCCCTACTTAACAACCAATTATTTACATTTGTGAGATTCATCATCTTCTTTCCTGAAATGGAAGCGAAATACACAAAACAAAGAAAAGGAGAGTTGTACAAGACATACCTTTACAGAGAGAGAAAAAAGAGAGAGAGACAAATACAGACAAAAAGAGCTCCTGAAAAAAGAAGTATATGAAGCTAGCAGCTGAGCTTCGGCCCGTCGACAGTGTGTGACACCCCACCCCTATTGTGCCTGGACAGGCTGGTGAGGTAGATAGGGTGCAGGTACTACAGCCCCCCCTTTTAATATAACTGAAGTGCCGACGTGATGTCTGGAAGTGCCCTGGGGACATCAGAGAAGTGGACCCAATATCGCAAACCCTTTACCTTCACAGCAAGGTGAGTGCAAAACACCACCTCCTAAGGTCTGTGGAACCGAGGGATGTCCCACCTATGTACAAAATTGCAAGTCTACACAAAGTCACCAAGCAGCAGCAGTTGTGTGGTCATGCACTCAGGATCTGCCGCCGTCGTGGTTCCTACATCTGGTGTGCCTGTCGTCTCAATTCTGGGATGTGCAATCTGTCGGGAGACACATTTACATGGTCACAATGGACCCAGCAGGCATTTTGTTTGGCAGATACACCACCATTTTGATTGCTGCATCTAGCGGCTGCATTCCCCATCAATATTTCATTCGTCCCGTTAATGTGGGCGGCGCATTGAATGACCGCCATAACAGATGGCTGGGATAATGCTTCTTTCAGTATTTCTAGCAGTGCCGCATGCTGCACTGGGGATCCATCTGCCCTCTGAAACCCCCTCCTCTTCCAGCAGGATAGACCAGCCTGCGCAGTTGTTGTGACGTACGCTAAGTCTGAATATATTGTGACACAGCACCCTCAGGACGCTCTTAATGCTTTAATGAGCGCTATGAGTTTCGCCGCCTGCGCAGAATAATGCATGGGCAGTCTTTTCATAACCACTGTCTCGTATTTGAAGTCTCAAGTCTTACCACCGCTGCCACTGTATGTCTTTGACCATCCTCCTGGTCAATTGTGGACAACCCATCAACGAAGAGTACCTCACCCTTCGCCTATGCGCAATCTTTCGCTTTGGGGATGTCATTTAGCTCCCCTTTGCATGTGGAGCAGTTGTGCACCGTCAGATCCTCGGCAGTGGGCATAACTGTTAGGAAGGTGGCAGGATTCACTGTTTTCCATCTAACCACCTGAATGTGGGGCTTTGTGTAGTAAGGGTGAACGTTGACCTTTCTAGGATGGCAAATAGAAAATGTTCCACATACTGAGCACCCCATTACAATAGTATAACCTTTTTTCTATTGCAAATGCAGCAGCTGCTGAAGCTTGTTTGCACACCAACTGCCCTTACATAACTGAATCCAGCGTGCTGCTGTAATAAGCCAACGGCATATGGCCCATAGTACTTTTATCTGTGAATTCTGTGGTCATGAGCTGGCATTCTGAATGTGAGTACAAGTAAAATTCCTGTGTGCAGTCTGGGGTGGCCAGTACGGGTGCTGAACGTATGACTTCTTTTAGATCGTCAAACTGTTTGATCATATCAGCAGTTCACTGTAACATATAATCCTTTGTTTTTGTGCTTCCTTAAGGGTTTACAGACGTGGTCTTGGGTATGCTGCATAATCTAAAATCCATTCCCTACAGTAGTTGCACAGCCCCAAAAACATCTGCATTTCTTTAACTAAGGTGGCTCTGGGGGTGGTGCGTACTGACACTGCCCTATCTGGTAGTATCCCTTCACCATTCGCAGATGTGAAGTATCCCAGATAGAGCATCTTCTGTTGGCAGTATTGCAACTAAGCCCTGTCTGGAAATGACGCATGCACCTCTTCTGCTACCCTGTGCTCAGTGGTAGAAGTGTACTGAAAAAAGTAGTGGAACTGTGGTCTCGGCAGGGGAGAGGGTAGGCGGAATCATAGTGCAACATGTGACAAGATGGTGCGGCCGGGGCATTTGAATAGTCCAAGTGACTAGTAACTAAGGCTCCTATAACAACTTAACACTTGAATAAGGACATGAATGGACAAATCCTCTGTATTGACTGGTGAATATGGTCATAAAAAGTAGAGGAATGGTAAACAGAAAAAAAGAACAGTAGCGGAACACCGCTCCCGACCGTTCCCTCTCACTTCGATCACTGTCTGTGCTAGACCAGTTGTGAGAGGGAAGTTTCCACTGCTGCTATCTCTGCTTTCTCTGCTTCTGTAAATCACAAACTTAATGATCTATGTGCTCCACAAGCATGGGACCACAAAATATGCCAGCATTGTCAATGTAAAATTCACTTTCAGGCTCTTTGGGATCTTAGATGATACATTGGGCATGTAGAGATTCAAGAAACCAGAGTGTTTACACAGACAACATTGCCATAAACATGCAGTGTTCCCCATGGAGATGAGATATGGAGCTGGCATAGCTGGCATAATTGAATACAATCCAGAGAAATCTGCTTGAGGAAGCAAACCAGATTGTACGTTGCCCTCTTTTTGCCGTAATCTAAAAGTCAAAGAAAATGCTCATCTTTCTAGCCCTTCTCCTCAAGGAAAGAATTATTGCTTTATGGTGCGCTAACAAATACACATGTTTATGGTTCTCCATATACATGCCCCATTCTCTACACCACGCTGGTGGAGGGATTTGCAACAGATGAATATGGTTTGTTCCAATCCCTGCAAAAAAATGCAAAGGGGGACCACTTAATTAATTTAATAAATGTATGGCTTTAGTTCTGATCTGGCTTATGAGTTCCCCTAGAAAATGAAATCTGGCCAAGGATGTGATTGTCTTGAATTAATATAAGGTGCGTTATGTCAGAGGTTAGCCTGGAAACCATCAGCCACAGAACAACTGACCAATTGTATTTTCTGCCTTTGAAGGACATAGTTTGATCACTAAAGTCAACTCTGCACAGGTTTACAAGAGACAGCTTCAAGCTACATGAAGCGAAGCTACTTGTGGTGTACAAGCCCTTGCACAAGTCTATGAGACGGTACCTATGCATTTGAGCTTGTGAAGTGTGAAGACAACATGAGCATATGAAAGTATGCAGGCATGTGACGCTGCACCATCAAAGTAGGACCTAGGCCTAGGATGCTGTTCTCACCTATAATGTTAGTATATGGGCTGATGCTGAAATACCAGAGCCTATGGGGAGTATACCTAGGCTCATGGTGCTGAGCATGGGTCTGTTAAGGTGCTTATGGTGCTGATCATGAGTCTCTGAATGTCAAGCCTGGGTTTATAAACGTGCTCATGGCATATAGTAGTGGTACCTGGGCATGCAATTCTTTATGCCATTCCTGGTTGTATATTGGGATTTCGGCTGATCCTGGGCATTTGTAGCTATTCATATGCTTACTCATCATGTAAGACTGGCCCTGGGCAGGTGCTTGTTTCCCTGGCATATAAAATGTTGCTTCTACTTGGTTGATTGTGGGGCATAAGTCAAGCACAATCCTTAAATAAAATGTCAAGCTGTTGTTCATTGGCATTTTAAGGGTCTTTGTTGCTGATCAAGAACACTCTCTTTGGTTACCCTGAGAGCCCTCTCCCGATGCCCCTCCTGCTAAACTCGGAAACTTACTATGCCACTGGGTTCTGGGACACCTGCTTAGTTTTGAAAGGATAACAAGGCCGTTCTGCAGTGGGCAGAGGTTGACGGTGACTGCTTCACTGGTGAGGGTCCCTCAGATTCTCTTGATGACCTGCTAAAGGGTGTGCCTTCAGGGGAGGGGTGCAAGCGAAAACAGCACAACATACGGTAGCTGATGTACAATGTGCGCAGAGCAAGTGATTTGCTTTCACTGACCTTGCATGTACAGCAACAGGGTGTTACCCCAGGGTATTTTTGTTATTGTGTATTTGTATAGCACCTTATATATCTTTGGTATGAACTCAAAGCATTGTGGGTTGAACACCCTTGGGGACCGTAGTCCAGGTCAGTGGAAAGAGTAGAGTAGCATACAGTGATAAGTGCACTCGGTATGTGTGCAGCCAGTGTGGTTTTCCCCGGGGTGGCTGCATTCTAATGCTAGGTGCGGTGCGCTGGTTGTGAGAGATCAGTAGAATGTGTGCAGCAAGGTCGGGCCTGTGTGAGAGAATTATGTGTGCATCTAGGCTGATTTTTTCAAGGGGTATATCTGCATTGTAGCAGACTGCTGAGGTGTTCAAGGAGTAGTGTAGGTGCAGCTAGGATGAAATTGATCGAGGGGTATAGCTGCGTTCTATTTTTTGTTGGTGTAAAGTAGAGAATGAGCATATTGGTAGGAGTGAGTGTCTGGGCTTAATGGTTGGAGGCCCCTGTTCCTGGCTACTTTCTGGAACCCGATGAGCTGGCCATGTCTGACCTGGCGGTTCGTGGTAGTGGATCCCCGAAAGAGATTCTCTGACTGGTGCAAAGTATGTTGTGTTTTGCCGGTTGGACGGCCCCTCTTCCAGAGGCTCTGTTGTAGGTGTCAGAGGTCCCACTTTCCGCATTCTTGGTCATAGTCCAAGGTGAGTGGCCAGGTAATTCCCAACACATCTGTGGTTAATGTGTAATACTCCCGAGAGTCCAACCAAGCATAGTGGCTATAGCGCCTCCGGTGTGAGGATTCCCTGGCCTCACTCCTGGGTAGGCCAGGGCTGCCCGACCTGAGCCATATACTGCTCTGTGTAGATATGACCCAACGCAATGCCCTAAAACACATTTGTTATTGGGCTCTGCAGCAGTGGCTCTGCATGTCTATTCCAGATAGACAGAGCTTGGCGTGGGTTGACATGAGCAGAGTCAAATGTGGTAGGCTGCATGGGGGCCCAAGACGGTCGCTCTGTGTGCTAATTTCCGGGTGGGTTAACTTTAACAGGAGATGGTCCAATTGCATTTTAGCTATCTGAGCAGCTAGTTACATTCCGGGAGCACAATGGTGCACAGGAATCTGCGGATAAGCCTGCATCACAGTAGTTGGCATCTCCTTGAGTGATAGCGCTGTGCTTCCCTATGGGGAGGTACAATTAAGCTCAGATTATGGGTGCTGTTTAGCTCCAGTTTCCAGGTTGATATATACAGACAAATATATCTTGGTTTTAGGGCCTGGGTTATGTCCGGTCGGGTGGCAGTGGGCTTGCCTGATCCTGGCGTACGATTATAGTGATGTCAAGTCTTAGTTATGGAGTTGTGGGCAGTTGGATTGGGAATGCTGGGTGAGCCTTGCCAACTTGATGGCACAAGGGGGGGGCTATGCCAGGCCAATTGTAGTTGAACCAAAGTTCGCAGAGCCCACAGCTGCCTGGCCCAGAGTCTGATGGTCTCTTGAGCCAGCTTTCGTGCCCGGAATGTTCCTATTTTTCTGTGGTGAGCCTTAATTAGCCAGCTTCCATGGCCTGACTGCTCCTTACTTTCTAGATAATGCCACTCTGGCCGAGTTCTGGTCATTGGTGAAGGATTTTGTGGCCGAAGGTGGTCCCTTTCATGGTTAGGAAAAAAGCCTGGTTTTCAGAGCTTTATGGAAGGCCATGTAGTCCTGGTTGTGTGAAACGTGTGGAGGCAGTGAGTTCCACAGTGTTGGAGCCAAGCAGGGCCGGTGCAAGGAATTGTGCCACTCTAGGCAAAGTGTCAGATTGGCGCCCCACCGCCCCACTCCACTCCAGATCCTAACTGTTCTCAACCAACCGTCCTCATTATTTCATATTTTAGACAAGCTCACAGCTGCTCTAAATTTTGGTGGATTTCCTACATGCACTTTCAAACTAGTTTTCCATTTGAGGCTATGTGCTCCAGGGCAGTGGGCATTATACACATGGGCCATGCCCCATCCTCACGTGCCCTGAACTGCAATGCCTCTTCTGGGGGTATTGGAGGAAGTGCCTCGGCAGTGACGCTGACTTGAATGACGAGCTATGAGAGGAGTAGGTAGTGGTGCTCCTGGGCCGGAAGTGACTTTCAGGTGCGCAGGGTAGTTGTGCCTATTGGAGCTTTACTGCAATTTTGGAAGGCAATCAGAGATTCAAAGGGGGGAGGGAGTGACTCTGGGGTTGTTTTTGGCAGGTGGTGGTTTTTGGGCTGGTGGTGGTATGTTGGTTGTAGCTGGGAAGAGCACAGAAATTGTCAAGTGTAACTTGCGAAGGGAGGGGCTATGGTTTCTCTGGGGGGCAGGAGGCTACTGAGAGTCAGGTGGTGGCTTGGATGGTTGATGAAGGCCCTGAAGGTATAGGTAAATTGGTGGTGCAGAGAGTCCAAATATTCTCTAGGAAGGTCATTAGTAGCTGCTATAGGTGGGAAGTTTGGAGGTAGGTGGCAAACAGCTGCAGGATCTGCAGCATAAAACTAGCCCAGGCACCAATGAAAATGTGGGCCACAGTTGCAAATAGCAATGCATTCCTTTTGTGATGCACTGTTTGAGCAATACCTAATTTTTTGATAAAATGTGTTGCAAATTCTGCATTTTAAAGGATATGCTTTCAGTAACACAATTCAAAACTACTAGCCGCATACCGAACTAACTAATGAAAGTGGCCCACTCTGGCTAAAATACTGTCCGATTTTGATCAATAGTATGTTGGACCTGCAATTCTGGCATTCCCATATAGGCTAGTCCAAGCCTGGAAAGCAGCTCTGAGGGCAGATGATGTTTCTGAGGGGTATTTGGTGAATAGGTGGTACATCTGGCTATGGATGGGGCACGTGGAAGCTCTGTTTGAAAGGTAGTAGCCCTGAGGGACAGGGGGTGGCTTTGGGTGCAAGTGGTGACTTTGTCATGGAGCAGATGGTGATTTCGTGTGTGTAGGGCAGCTAAAAGTTCTCATAGGGGGCATGTCTTTTTTCCTCCTCCTCTTGCATTCCTCGGCGCATGGTAGGGGTGCTGTCAGTCTGTGAGGGGCATCTGCTGACAGCATCTGTATTAGTGATCTGCAGACTGCAGGTTAATAAACATCGCCCTTGACAAACCCAGCGCCATGCCTTTCTTCAACCACATACAAATGTAAGTACCCAAGGGGTCCTCCTGGGATTTTAAAAACAGAACTGGGGCTCCCTCTATCTGAAGCATTTCATTGAGGGCTGGGGTGCCAGTCACACATGTGGGAAAGTGAGTGGCAGTGACCCCGGGGTCAGATTTTTCAGTGGTGTTCAGTGGTCAAACACTCCAGAATACTGAGACACTGGCAACTGGCTCTTTACTTATATCACATTTTATAGCGGCTTTAGCTGTCCCCTCCAGTTTATCTGCCGGGAATTATGCATTCTGCATTAAAGTGCACTGTTACCTACTTCTACTTCTAAAAAGTAAACTTTTAATGAGGAATAAAACGTATCATTGTTGCCCTCATGTTTTTTGGGGCATATCATATGCTGCTGTGTAGTCTGAGTACAGTCACCATCACTGGCACAGTCCCACGTATGTGTCAGGAAAACCCCACTGGGTGTCACAGGCACTGCCGCCTAGGTGCCATAGGGCGCATTCTAGGAACCGCCCTCTCCCCTCCTCCATACCCAGCCCCACCTACCCCACACCGGGTGTCTCAAGCACAGTTCCTAGGGGTGTTCAGTTTCTCTGGTATGGTCAAATTGGTGCTTTGTTTACGTTTCTTTTTGTGTATCTCAGGCATAGTCTGTTGGGTGACTCTGGAACAGCCCGATGGCTGAATACATTCATTTTCAGTGACCATGTGGAAAGTTCTAAAACGCCACAACAGTAAGTGACTAAGTTACTAACTGTGATGGATTATATGCATTTTGAAGTAAGGTTCCCACTTGGCAGAAGCCTGCAAGACCACAGACCCAACAAAAACACAGAAGGTAAGGAGGTTGGCTGCCCGCCCCTGCCGCAGAATGACAGAGGCAGAGCCTCAGAGGCGAGATTGCCGCCCCCTCACCTTTTGCCCTGGCTGGCTGGCCATGAGCTTGGCAGCAACCAGAGCCAGAGAGAGATCGAACATTGCATTTCATTAAATGACTAGTAGTCTGTACAACAACAATTTAGGTCCGCCTCACTCACCTGCGTCGGTGTGCCTCGACTTGAGAACCGACCAAGGTCAGGCTAGGGCATGCCCCGGCCTTCTCGCTATGCACCACGCACGGAAGTAAGAATGACGAGTGGTGTAGTACTCAGTGCTCCAAAGCAGACTACCCACGCACGCCTCCCTCCACCCCCGCAAACACGATTGCCTAACACACTACTCCCCCCCGAACTCTTTTCCCCCGTGACCCACCTTATGAAAACACAACATCTCGCCATTAGAGCCAAAACCACAGGCAGTGCAAAATGCCACAGAGCCAGAGCCCGGTGCAGTAGAAAACAGCTAAGGCAAACACAGCGTCACACACAGAGCACTGGATGCCCCCTTCAGCGAAACAACCATTAGTACCCCCGCCCCTCCCTTAAGAGAAACAACCATTCACTTTATGGGAACACCACCATCCAATATTCCCTCTTTATACCGCATGGCCCCTTTCACAAACATACGTAGACCCTCCCGCATCAGAGAGGTCCTCATCCAAAAAAGACAGCTGCATCCCTCTCTTTTGAAATACACGCCCCATCGAAACAGCCCCCATTAAAAAAAAACATGCCAAAGTCACAGAATTACGACAGCACCTCACATGTATGTGCCTTCTTTAATGTGGACCACATCACTACTATAACCCTGCTCCTCCCCAAACTCCCTGACAGCCCCTCCACCATCCCACCGCAAGAGAGGAGCAACACGGCAGAAAAAAACACCTGCTAAGGTACACCATCTACTTCCACTAGACTGTAAAATGTTCCACTGTTGTGCAACCCTACATCCATTAGCCATATATATAACTACCCCCCCGCCCTTCCTGCAGAAATGCGCCTATGTAAACGCCAGGCTCTTTCACCCCCATCTCCGTGCCAGCCCCATCCTCTTTGGCTGGGCATCCACCAACAGCAGCTTGGATTTTTTCCTCGTCCTCTGCCTTCCAAAAGAAAATGCCGCCCCTAACATTTCCGCATATAGGCAAGTGCCTAAACTTGCCTAATGGACGTACCAGCCCTGGAGCCAAGGTAGAGTAGGTGGACCTTCCAATCCTAGTTGGATTGGAGGCCAGAATCTCTAGCAGGAGGGCCGTGCTTGACCTTAGGGTGCGTGTTGGGAGGTAGGGCATACTCTTCTCTTATAGGAATGCCGGGCCGGCCTTGTGCATGGCTCGGTGGGTGATGCATAGGATTTTGAAAGTGGCCCTTTGTCTAATAGGTAGCCATGAAGGGTGTGGAGAGCAGGTGAGATGTGATCCATTTGTCCTATTGCAAGAAGGAGTCTGGTGGACACGTTTTAGACTATTTGGAGTTTGTTAAGTTTGTAGGCTGATGCACCCACCCAGTTAGAGGGAGTTTGCATAGCCCAATCTGGACGTGACCATGGACATAATAGCAGGCAGTCTTTTGAGGTAGGTGAGGTAAGGGAAGATGCATCTCAGAAGCCTAAGGTGGTAGTGACAGGATTTGGATATATTATAGATCTGGTGGGACAGCGTTAGGCCCAAGTCCATTGTGCAGACAAGGTTTTTGACTGTGTTGGAGGTAGGGGACATGGGAATGGTTGCGGGAGTAGAGCTGTGTTGCCACACACCATGATCTTTGTTTTCTCTGGGTTCAGAAGGAAGTGGTTTCTTGTCATCCATAGGTCTATATCTCTGAGGCAAGCTGCTAGGTCAGGTCGTGGTTTGGAGTTAGTTTTGGGGTTTCTCAGGATAATCTGGTGTCATCAGCATAGTTATAGCAAGTGAGGTTGTGTGAGTGGGTGTTCCCTGGCAGAGGGGTCATGTACAGGTTGAAAGGAGAGGAGAAAGGCAAGTGCCTTGGGGTACTCCGGTGTGATTTGTTTCCTGTTGTTGTGGAATGAAGCAATCCAATTGAGTGTCAAGTCTCGAATTCCTAGGGAGTGGAGTCGGTCAAGGAGGATTGAGTGGTTAATGATGTCAAAAGCTGCTGAGAGATCAAGGAGAACCACTGCAGTGCGTTCTTCAGAGTCTGCTGAGACACTGAGGTCATTCCAGATCGAGATCAGTGTAGTTTCTGTTCCGTGGCACAGCTGGAAGCCTGATTGAGCAGGGTCTAATACGTTATTGGACTAAGCTAAAAGGTTGAGCTGAGAACATGCACAGCGGTGGATGAGTTTCACGAGATGTTGGAGATGGGCCTGTAATTGATTGGCTGGAGGGGGTTGAGACACTCTTTTTTTCAGAAGGGGTTTGACATGTGCTACTTTGAAGGGTTCTGGGAAGATGGCAGAGGTGAAGGATTTGTTGAGTATGGACCTCGCCCATTCTCCTACACAGGTGGAGGTGAAGATTTCTTTGGGGAGAGAGGCGGGCAAGAATCAAGGGGGGACATGGAGAGCCTGCTGCTGGACAGTAATTTGGGGATTTCCTCGCTCGAGATAGGGTTGAAAGTGCTGAAAGATGGCGCTATGGGGGCGCGGATGGTAGATTCTCGAAGAGCTAGGGTTGGGCAGGGGGTGAGGTTGGACAGTTGGCATTAAGGGTGGCAGTCCTGTCTAGTGCTGTGTTGTGGAAGTATTGGGAGAGGGAGTTGCAGAGCGTCTTGGAAGGCGTGGTCCGGGCAATGGTGCAGGAGGGCTTCATGAATGCTGAGATGATCCTGTGGAGCTCTTTGCTGCTGCTGAAGAGGCAGTTCAGGATTGTTTTGTTGTAGTATGCTTTTATTATTATTACCAAGGAGGCCCTCGTTTGCATCAGAAACACACATCAAAAAGAGGGAACAACCGCTCTCTTTCAATAGGCAGATTTCTGCTGGTTTATTCTATGTTGCAAAAGCGGCTGCAAATACAATTGGAGAAAAAAAAACCTGTATTGATGTCATAACAGTAAATCTACCCCCTCCATCCACCCTGCCACTTACAATATTTGGGAGCATGGAGAGCTGGGTGGCATTAGACTATATATTCAGAGTCGATTAAAACAAATGTTTGGATGCGTATTTTTTGTCTGTTACGCTTTGACGGCTCTGCTACATTTTGTCCAAGCACATTTACCGTATCTGCACAAAGTGTGCATTTCAAGTACAGTATTTTTCACAGGAAAGGGACATTTCATTTCGTCCACTGGATGGCACTATTGTCTCAGTCAAAATGCGCTCAAAACTGATGCCGGAGCCACTTTGCACAAAAGGCACAATCATTTCACTGAGAGATTTTGGAGACATGTTTCCACTAAAGGTTATACAGTAAATACTTCCTCCAGTTAAAAAGAAAAATGTCAATAAACGTATGCAATCCCTTCCTGATTTGTTTGCTGCCCATCTCGGTAAAGCACGGTCTGTTAATCACCATCCACGTTCGAGCCCCATCTAATTGTATCGGCCCCTAATTCTAACTGCTACATGCTATGGAATAGACGCCGATGCCACCATTTTTCTCCCCGCCATGATCCTTTTTTCTTCGCACCTCGACCCTCTATGTCCCTCTTCTCATCCCACACCCCACTGACTTTCTTTCCTCGCGTACGTTCCTCGCCATCACTGAAGGTTGCCATTGAAATGGAGAAGGGACTACCAGGTAGTAATTACCACCTCAATTTTCTCGGAACGCCAGACCACATTCTAGGGTACCAATACCTTTAGCCCCCTGGAGGAGCGAGGTGGGGGGGTACTTCACCACCAGGTTATGCCACTGGGCCGGCATTAATGCCCTCTTTTTTATCAGGCCTACAATTTGGGGCAGGCCATTGAGTAAAGCCACTCGTCTCAAGAGTTATTCCTTAATAATTGTTAAAATATCACATTAATCAATTCATTATGATATTTGATTGGACTGATAATGCTGCAGTTTTTGTGCCTGCTGAGTTTATGAGCCAGAATACTATACAGTGACAGAATAAAAGGAGCAGGGCATCGATAGGAGGCTGAGAATGACAGGGACAAACTTTATCCAAAGTTTTATGAAAACACCAACCTCTCAATGAGGATTAAGAATCCGTGTTTCAGTTTGGGCCACATTATGAATTCTACTATAAAGGTAAAAAAAAGAAATCTATAATGGGAACTTTGGACCAGTGCAAGTGCAAACACTGCCCTGCCAGAGACATGTTCTGCTTAAATGCATTTTTGCACCACGTGCAATTTTTGCCATAGTGCAAATATTGAGCAAAATGGCACTGCACTGATGCAAAGTGTGCCCATTATGGGCCTAAATACCATCCGTTTTCACTAGCTGCATGATAATGAGTGGTTGCTGTCTGTGATATTGAGTGTATGCAATATTTTTAAAAAGTGCAGCATGTTTAGTGGCCATATTATCTGTATAAACGCCGCGTCATTTTAACTCCACCCACAGGCTGGAGGTCACTTTATTTTCAAACACATCCCCAAACTTTCTACAAAGAAATACGATATGCTATGATGTGGCATTTATAACACACCAGTGCACAAGTGTTTCAAATATTCACGGTATTCACAAAAAGGGGATGAGGCGATTGTGAGCATCTCTGATACTTGAAGTGTACTCACATTCTCACCTTTGTGAATGGAGATGCACAAGATCAATTTTGACAGTTAAAGTAATCATTTCTTAACAAGGGACACCACAAATCAACAACTGGATGCAAGAGTCACCTGCTTGTAGTCATTGCTTGACAGTTTATAGTGATATAATCGAAAACAAAAAGATCGAAAGTCAAAATGTCAAAAAAAGGTCAAAAAAAGGTCAAAAAAAGTCGCATTTTTTTAATGACTTTTTTTTTCGAAATGGGGGGTTCCCCCAACCCCCCTTTTTCAATTTTATTTTTGTTTTACCCATTTCTTTTAATTCCCAGACCCCAAAATAAATATATAATTAAAAAAGAGGAATTCAACTTTTTTTTCGACATTTATTTTTCGACCTTTTTTTTCGATATTTTGACTGCACACCTTGCTTGACAGATACCAATATCTTGCTACCATGCATAACATTTGTAAATGCACAACTAATGGCGTAACTCCTGTTCAACAGATGTTTTGTCAAAGCCTTCTGCTTTGGTCTCAGCTGGGAATATCACTGTTCTATCGGGGCTTTACTTACTTTGGTTGTAGTAGCAGAGGCAATCACCATTACTCCTAGCCCACCCGTATCATCACAGAAAACCACAGAGAAACTAACTAAGTTGCCTAAAATTTCCAGAATATCCCTGCTGCCTATAAAACCCTGCCCCTCACTACCCTCTGCTGGTGTAACTATTCCTAGACATTGCTAATGACAGTATAAAAAGCCTTACCTGTATTTTTCTGCTGTAATAACAAGGTGCACAGTACTCACAAGCACTGTTTCCACTGCTGCTATCTCTGCTTTCTCTGCTTCTGTAAATCACAAACTTAATGATCTATGTGCTCCACAAGCATGGGACCACAAAATATGCCAGCATTGTCAATGTAAAATTCACTTTCAGGCTCTTTGGGATCTTAGATGATACATTGGGCATGTAGAGATTCAAGAAACCAGAGTGTTTACACAGACAACATTGCCATAAACATGCAGTGTTCCCCATGGAGATGAGATATGGAGCTGGCATAGCTGGCATAATTGAATACAATCCAGAGAAATCTGCTTGAGGAAGCAAACCAGATTGTACGTTGCCCTCTTTTTGCCGTAATCTAAAAGTCAAAGAAAATGCTCATCTTTCTAGCCCTTCTCCTCAAGGAAAGAATTATTGCTTTATGGTGCGCTAACAAATACACATGTTTATGGTTCTCCATATACATGCCCCATTCTCTACACCACGCTGGTGGAGGGATTTGCAACAGATGAATATGGTTTGTTCCAATCCCTGCAAAAAAATGCAAAGGGGGACCACTTAATTAATTTAATAAATGTATGGCTTTAGTTCTGATCTGGCTTATGAGTTCCCCTAGAAAATGAAATCTGGCCAAGGATGTGATTGTCTTGAATTAATATAAGGTGCGTTATGTCAGAGGTTAGCCTGGAAACCATCAGCCACAGAACAACTGACCAATTGTATTTTCTGCCTTTGAAGGACATAGTTTGATCACTAAAGTCAACTCTGCACAGGTTTACAAGAGACAGCTTCAAGCTACATGAAGCGAAGCTACTTGTGGTGTACAAGCCCTTGCACAAGTCTATGAGACGGTACCTATGCATTTGAGCTTGTGAAGTGTGAAGACAACATGAGCATATGAAAGTATGCAGGCATGTGACGCTGCACCATCAAAGTAGGACCTAGGCCTAGGATGCTGTTCTCACCTATAATGTTAGTATATGGGCTGATGCTGAAATACCAGAGCCTATGGGGAGTATACCTAGGCTCATGGTGCTGAGCATGGGTCTGTTAAGGTGCTTATGGTGCTGATCATGAGTCTCTGAATGTCAAGCCTGGGTTTATAAACGTGCTCATGGCATATAGTAGTGGTACCTGGGCATGCAATTCTTTATGCCATTCCTGGTTGTATATTGGGATTTCGGCTGATCCTGGGCATTTGTAGCTATTCATATGCTTACTCATCATGTAAGACTGGCCCTGGGCAGGTGCTTGTTTCCCTGGCATATAAAATGTTGCTTCTACTTGGTTGATTGTGGGGCATAAGTCAAGCACAATCCTTAAATAAAATGTCAAGCTGTTGTTCATTGGCATTTTAAGGGTCTTTGTTGCTGATCAAGAACACTCTCTTTGGTTACCCTGAGAGCCCTCTCCCGATGCCCCTCCTGCTAAACTCGGAAACTTACTATGCCACTGGGTTCTGGGACACCTGCTTAGTTTTGAAAGGATAACAAGGCCGTTCTGCAGTGGGCAGAGGTTGACGGTGACTGCTTCACTGGTGAGGGTCCCTCAGATTCTCTTGATGACCTGCTAAAGGGTGTGCCTTCAGGGGAGGGGTGCAAGCGAAAACAGCACAACATACGGTAGCTGATGTACAATGTGCGCAGAGCAAGTGATTTGCTTTCACTGACCTTGCATGTACAGCAACAGGGTGTTACCCCAGGGTATTTTTGTTATTGTGTATTTGTATAGCACCTTATATATCTTTGGTATGAACTCAAAGCATTGTGGGTTGAACACCCTTGGGGACCGTAGTCCAGGTCAGTGGAAAGAGTAGAGTAGCATACAGTGATAAGTGCACTCGGTATGTGTGCAGCCAGTGTGGTTTTCCCCGGGGTGGCTGCATTCTAATGCTAGGTGCGGTGCGCTGGTTGTGAGAGATCAGTAGAATGTGTGCAGCAAGGTCGGGCCTGTGTGAGAGAATTATGTGTGCATCTAGGCTGATTTTTTCAAGGGGTATATCTGCATTGTAGCAGACTGCTGAGGTGTTCAAGGAGTAGTGTAGGTGCAGCTAGGATGAAATTGATCGAGGGGTATAGCTGCGTTCTATTTTTTGTTGGTGTAAAGTAGAGAATGAGCATATTGGTAGGAGTGAGTGTCTGGGCTTAATGGTTGGAGGCCCCTGTTCCTGGCTACTTTCTGGAACCCGATGAGCTGGCCATGTCTGACCTGGCGGTTCGTGGTAGTGGATCCCCGAAAGAGATTCTCTGACTGGTGCAAAGTATGTTGTGTTTTGCCGGTTGGACGGCCCCTCTTCCAGAGGCTCTGTTGTAGGTGTCAGAGGTCCCACTTTCCGCATTCTTGGTCATAGTCCAAGGTGAGTGGCCAGGTAATTCCCAACACATCTGTGGTTAATGTGTAATACTCCCGAGAGTCCAACCAAGCATAGTGGCTATAGCGCCTCCGGTGTGAGGATTCCCTGGCCTCACTCCTGGGTAGGCCAGGGCTGCCCGACCTGAGCCATATACTGCTCTGTGTAGATATGACCCAACGCAATGCCCTAAAACACATTTGTTATTGGGCTCTGCAGCAGTGGCTCTGCATGTCTATTCCAGATAGACAGAGCTTGGCGTGGGTTGACATGAGCAGAGTCAAATGTGGTAGGCTGCATGGGGGCCCAAGACGGTCGCTCTGTGTGCTAATTTCCGGGTGGGTTAACTTTAACAGGAGATGGTCCAATTGCATTTTAGCTATCTGAGCAGCTAGTTACATTCCGGGAGCACAATGGTGCACAGGAATCTGCGGATAAGCCTGCATCACAGTAGTTGGCATCTCCTTGAGTGATAGCGCTGTGCTTCCCTATGGGGAGGTACAATTAAGCTCAGATTATGGGTGCTGTTTAGCTCCAGTTTCCAGGTTGATATATACAGACAAATATATCTTGGTTTTAGGGCCTGGGTTATGTCCGGTCGGGTGGCAGTGGGCTTGCCTGATCCTGGCGTACGATTATAGTGATGTCAAGTCTTAGTTATGGAGTTGTGGGCAGTTGGATTGGGAATGCTGGGTGAGCCTTGCCAACTTGATGGCACAAGGGGGGGGCTATGCCAGGCCAATTGTAGTTGAACCAAAGTTCGCAGAGCCCACAGCTGCCTGGCCCAGAGTCTGATGGTCTCTTGAGCCAGCTTTCGTGCCCGGAATGTTCCTATTTTTCTGTGGTGAGCCTTAATTAGCCAGCTTCCATGGCCTGACTGCTCCTTACTTTCTAGATAATGCCACTCTGGCCGAGTTCTGGTCATTGGTGAAGGATTTTGTGGCCGAAGGTGGTCCCTTTCATGGTTAGGAAAAAAGCCTGGTTTTCAGAGCTTTATGGAAGGCCATGTAGTCCTGGTTGTGTGAAACGTGTGGAGGCAGTGAGTTCCACAGTGTTGGAGCCAAGCAGGGCCGGTGCAAGGAATTGTGCCACTCTAGGCAAAGTGTCAGATTGGCGCCCCACCGCCCCACTCCACTCCAGATCCTAACTGTTCTCAACCAACCGTCCTCATTATTTCATATTTTAGACAAGCTCACAGCTGCTCTAAATTTTGGTGGATTTCCTACATGCACTTTCAAACTAGTTTTCCATTTGAGGCTATGTGCTCCAGGGCAGTGGGCATTATACACATGGGCCATGCCCCATCCTCACGTGCCCTGAACTGCAATGCCTCTTCTGGGGGTATTGGAGGAAGTGCCTCGGCAGTGACGCTGACTTGAATGACGAGCTATGAGAGGAGTAGGTAGTGGTGCTCCTGGGCCGGAAGTGACTTTCAGGTGCGCAGGGTAGTTGTGCCTATTGGAGCTTTACTGCAATTTTGGAAGGCAATCAGAGATTCAAAGGGGGGAGGGAGTGACTCTGGGGTTGTTTTTGGCAGGTGGTGGTTTTTGGGCTGGTGGTGGTATGTTGGTTGTAGCTGGGAAGAGCACAGAAATTGTCAAGTGTAACTTGCGAAGGGAGGGGCTATGGTTTCTCTGGGGGGCAGGAGGCTACTGAGAGTCAGGTGGTGGCTTGGATGGTTGATGAAGGCCCTGAAGGTATAGGTAAATTGGTGGTGCAGAGAGTCCAAATATTCTCTAGGAAGGTCATTAGTAGCTGCTATAGGTGGGAAGTTTGGAGGTAGGTGGCAAACAGCTGCAGGATCTGCAGCATAAAACTAGCCCAGGCACCAATGAAAATGTGGGCCACAGTTGCAAATAGCAATGCATTCCTTTTGTGATGCACTGTTTGAGCAATACCTAATTTTTTGATAAAATGTGTTGCAAATTCTGCATTTTAAAGGATATGCTTTCAGTAACACAATTCAAAACTACTAGCCGCATACCGAACTAACTAATGAAAGTGGCCCACTCTGGCTAAAATACTGTCCGATTTTGATCAATAGTATGTTGGACCTGCAATTCTGGCATTCCCATATAGGCTAGTCCAAGCCTGGAAAGCAGCTCTGAGGGCAGATGATGTTTCTGAGGGGTATTTGGTGAATAGGTGGTACATCTGGCTATGGATGGGGCACGTGGAAGCTCTGTTTGAAAGGTAGTAGCCCTGAGGGACAGGGGGTGGCTTTGGGTGCAAGTGGTGACTTTGTCATGGAGCAGATGGTGATTTCGTGTGTGTAGGGCAGCTAAAAGTTCTCATAGGGGGCATGTCTTTTTTCCTCCTCCTCTTGCATTCCTCGGCGCATGGTAGGGGTGCTGTCAGTCTGTGAGGGGCATCTGCTGACAGCATCTGTATTAGTGATCTGCAGACTGCAGGTTAATAAACATCGCCCTTGACAAACCCAGCGCCATGCCTTTCTTCAACCACATACAAATGTAAGTACCCAAGGGGTCCTCCTGGGATTTTAAAAACAGAACTGGGGCTCCCTCTATCTGAAGCATTTCATTGAGGGCTGGGGTGCCAGTCACACATGTGGGAAAGTGAGTGGCAGTGACCCCGGGGTCAGATTTTTCAGTGGTGTTCAGTGGTCAAACACTCCAGAATACTGAGACACTGGCAACTGGCTCTTTACTTATATCACATTTTATAGCGGCTTTAGCTGTCCCCTCCAGTTTATCTGCCGGGAATTATGCATTCTGCATTAAAGTGCACTGTTACCTACTTCTACTTCTAAAAAGTAAACTTTTAATGAGGAATAAAACGTATCATTGTTGCCCTCATGTTTTTTGGGGCATATCATATGCTGCTGTGTAGTCTGAGTACAGTCACCATCACTGGCACAGTCCCACGTATGTGTCAGGAAAACCCCACTGGGTGTCACAGGCACTGCCGCCTAGGTGCCATAGGGCGCATTCTAGGAACCGCCCTCTCCCCTCCTCCATACCCAGCCCCACCTACCCCACACCGGGTGTCTCAAGCACAGTTCCTAGGGGTGTTCAGTTTCTCTGGTATGGTCAAATTGGTGCTTTGTTTACGTTTCTTTTTGTGTATCTCAGGCATAGTCTGTTGGGTGACTCTGGAACAGCCCGATGGCTGAATACATTCATTTTCAGTGACCATGTGGAAAGTTCTAAAACGCCACAACAGTAAGTGACTAAGTTACTAACTGTGATGGATTATATGCATTTTGAAGTAAGGTTCCCACTTGGCAGAAGCCTGCAAGACCACAGACCCAACAAAAACACAGAAGGTAAGGAGGTTGGCTGCCCGCCCCTGCCGCAGAATGACAGAGGCAGAGCCTCAGAGGCGAGATTGCCGCCCCCTCACCTTTTGCCCTGGCTGGCTGGCCATGAGCTTGGCAGCAACCAGAGCCAGAGAGAGATCGAACATTGCATTTCATTAAATGACTAGTAGTCTGTACAACAACAATTTAGGTCCGCCTCACTCACCTGCGTCGGTGTGCCTCGACTTGAGAACCGACCAAGGTCAGGCTAGGGCAGGCCCCGGCCTTCTCGCTATGCACCACGCACGGAAGTAAGAATGACGAGTGGTGTAGTACTCAGTGCTCCAAAGCAGACTACCCACGCACGCCTCCCTCCACCCCCGCAAACACGATTGCCTAACACACTACTCCCCCCCGAACTCTTTTCCCCCGTGACCCACCTTATGAAAACACAACATCTCGCCATTAGAGCCAAAACCACAGGCAGTGCAAAATGCCACAGAGCCAGAGCCCGGTGCAGTAGAAAACAGCTAAGGCAAACACAGCGTCACACACAGAGCACTGGATGCCCCCTTCAGCGAAACAACCATTAGTACCCCCGCCCCTCCCTTAAGAGAAACAACCATTCACTTTATGGGAACACCACCATCCAATATTCCCTCTTTATACCGCATGGCCCCTTTCACAAACATACGTAGACCCTCCCGCATCAGAGAGGTCCTCATCCAAAAAAGACAGCTGCATCCCTCTCTTTTGAAATACACGCCCCATCGAAACAGCCCCCATTAAAAAAAAACATGCCAAAGTCACAGAATTACGACAGCACCTCACATGTATGTGCCTTCTTTAATGTGGACCACATCACTACTATAACCCTGCTCCTCCCCAAACTCCCTGACAGCCCCTCCACCATCCCACCGCAAGAGAGGAGCAACACGGCAGAAAAAAACACCTGCTAAGGTACACCATCTACTTCCACTAGACTGTAAAATGTTCCACTGTTGTGCAACCCTACATCCATTAGCCATATATATAACTACCCCCCCGCCCTTCCTGCAGAAATGCGCCTATGTAAACGCCAGGCTCTTTCACCCCCATCTCCGTGCCAGCCCCATCCTCTTTGGCTGGGCATCCACCAACAGCAGCTTGGATTTTTTCCTCGTCCTCTGCCTTCCAAAAGAAAATGCCGCCCCTAACATTTCCGCATATAGGCAAGTGCCTAAACTTGCCTAATGGACGTACCAGCCCTGGAGCCAAGGTAGAGTAGGTGGACCCTCCAATCCTAGTTGGATTGGAGGCCAGAATCTCTAGCAGGAGGGCCGTGCTTGACCTTAGGGTGCGTGTTGGGAGGTAGGGCATACTCTTCTCTTATAGGAATGCCGGGCCGGCCTTGTGCATGGCTCGGTGGGTGATGCATAGGATTTTGAAAGTGGCCCTTTGTCTAATAGGTAGCCATGAAGGGTGTGGAGAGCAGGTGAGATGTGATCCATTTGTCCTATTGCAAGAAGGAGTCTGGTGGACACGTTTTAGACTATTTGGAGTTTGTTAAGTTTGTAGGCTGATGCACCCACCCAGTTAGAGGGAGTTTGCATAGCCCAATCTGGACGTGACCATGGACATAATAGCAGGCAGTCTTTTGAGGTAGGTGAGGTAAGGGAAGATGCATCTCAGAAGCCTAAGGTGGTAGTGACAGGATTTGGATATATTATAGATCTGGTGGGACAGCGTTAGGCCCAAGTCCATTGTGCAGACAAGGTTTTTGACTGTGTTGGAGGTAGGGGACATGGGAATGGTTGCGGGAGTAGAGCTGTGTTGCCACACACCATGATCTTTGTTTTCTCTGGGTTCAGAAGGAAGTGGTTTCTTGTCATCCATAGGTCTATATCTCTGAGGCAAGCTGCTAGGTCAGGTCGTGGTTTGGAGTTAGTTTTGGGGTTTCTCAGGATAATCTGGTGTCATCAGCATAGTTATAGCAAGTGAGGTTGTGTGAGTGGGTGTTCCCTGGCAGAGGGGTCATGTACAGGTTGAAAGGAGAGGAGAAAGGCAAGTGCCTTGGGGTACTCCGGTGTGATTTGTTTCCTGTTGTTGTGGAATGAAGCAATCCAATTGAGTGTCAAGTCTCGAATTCCTAGGGAGTGGAGTCGGTCAAGGAGGATTGAGTGGTTAATGATGTCAAAAGCTGCTGAGAGATCAAGGAGAACCACTGCAGTGCGTTCTTCAGAGTCTGCTGAGACACTGAGGTCATTCCAGATCGAGATCAGTGTAGTTTCTGTTCCGTGGCACAGCTGGAAGCCTGATTGAGCAGGGTCTAATACGTTATTGGACTAAGCTAAAAGGTTGAGCTGAGAACATGCACAGCGGTGGATGAGTTTCACGAGATGTTGGAGATGGGCCTGTAATTGATTGGCTGGAGGGGGTTGAGACACTCTTTTTTTCAGAAGGGGTTTGACATGTGCTACTTTGAAGGGTTCTGGGAAGATGGCAGAGGTGAAGGATTTGTTGAGTATGGACCTCGCCCATTCTCCTACACAGGTGGAGGTGAAGATTTCTTTGGGGAGAGAGGCGGGCAAGAATCAAGGGGGGACATGGAGAGCCTGCTGCTGGACAGTAATTTGGGGATTTCCTCGCTCGAGATAGGGTTGAAAGTGTTGAAAGATGGCGCTATGGGGGCGCGGATGGTAGATTCTCGAAGAGCTAGGGTTGGGCAGGGGGTGAGGTTGGACAGTTGGCATTAAGGGTGGCAGTCCTGTCTAGTGCTGTGTTGTGGAAGTATTGGGAGAGGGAGTTGCAGAGCGTCTTGGAAGGCGTGGTCCGGGCAATGGTGCAGGAGGGCTTCATGAATGCTGAGATGATCCTGTGGAGCTCTTTGCTGCTGCTGAAGAGGCAGTTCAGGATTGTTTTGTTGTAGTATGCTTTTATTATTATTACCAAGGAGGCCCTCGTTTGCATCAGAAACACACATCAAAAAGAGGGAACAACCGCTCTCTTTCAATAGGCAGATTTCTGCTGGTTTATTCTATGTTGCAAAAGCGGCTGCAAATACAATTGGAGAAAAAAAAACCTGTATTGATGTCATAACAGTAAATCTACCCCCTCCATCCACCCTGCCACTTACAATATTTGGGAGCATGGAGAGCTGGGTGGCATTAGACTATATATTCAGAGTCGATTAAAACAAATGTTTGGATGCGTATTTTTTGTCTGTTACGCTTTGACGGCTCTGCTACATTTTGTCCAAGCACATTTACCGTATCTGCACAAAGTGTGCATTTCAAGTACAGTATTTTTCACAGGAAAGGGACATTTCATTTCGTCCACTGGATGGCACTATTGTCTCAGTCAAAATGCGCTCAAAACTGATGCCGGAGCCACTTTGCACAAAAGGCACAATCATTTCACTGAGAGATTTTGGAGACATGTTTCCACTAAAGGTTATACAGTAAATACTTCCTCCAGTTAAAAAGAAAAATGTCAATAAACGTATGCAATCCCTTCCTGATTTGTTTGCTGCCCATCTCGGTAAAGCACGGTCTGTTAATCACCATCCACGTTCGAGCCCCATCTAATTGTATCGGCCCCTAATTCTAACTGCTACATGCTATGGAATAGACGCCGATGCCACCATTTTTCTCCCCGCCATGATCCTTTTTTCTTCGCACCTCGACCCTCTATGTCCCTCTTCTCATCCCACACCCCACTGACTTTCTTTCCTCGCGTACGTTCCTCGCCATCACTGAAGGTTGCCATTGAAATGGAGAAGGGACTACCAGGTAGTAATTACCACCTCAATTTTCTCGGAACGCCAGACCACATTCTAGGGTACCAATACCTTTAGCCCCCTGGAGGAGCGAGGTGGGGGGGTACTTCACCACCAGGTTATGCCACTGGGCCGGCATTAATGCCCTCTTTTTTATCAGGCCTACAATTTGGGGCAGGCCATTGAGTAAAGCCACTCGTCTCAAGAGTTATTCCTTAATAATTGTTAAAATATCACATTAATCAATTCATTATGATATTTGATTGGACTGATAATGCTGCAGTTTTTGTGCCTGCTGAGTTTATGAGCCAGAATACTATACAGTGACAGAATAAAAGGAGCAGGGCATCGATAGGAGGCTGAGAATGACAGGGACAAACTTTATCCAAAGTTTTATGAAAACACCAACCTCTCAATGAGGATTAAGAATCCGTGTTTCAGTTTGGGCCACATTATGAATTCTACTATAAAGGTAAAAAAAAGAAATCTATAATGGGAACTTTGGACCAGTGCAAGTGCAAACACTGCCCTGCCAGAGACATGTTCTGCTTAAATGCATTTTTGCACCACGTGCAATTTTTGCCATAGTGCAAATATTGAGCAAAATGGCACTGCACTGATGCAAAGTGTGCCCATTATGGGCCTAAATACCATCCGTTTTCACTAGCTGCATGATAATGAGTGGTTGCTGTCTGTGATATTGAGTGTATGCAATATTTTTAAAAAGTGCAGCATGTTTAGTGGCCATATTATCTGTATAAACGCCGCGTCATTTTAACTCCACCCACAGGCTGGAGGTCACTTTATTTTCAAACACATCCCCAAACTTTCTACAAAGAAATACGATATGCTATGATGTGGCATTTATAACACACCAGTGCACAAGTGTTTCAAATATTCACGGTATTCACAAAAAGGGGATGAGGCGATTGTGAGCATCTCTGATACTTGAAGTGTACTCACATTCTCACCTTTGTGAATGGAGATGCACAAGATCAATTTTGACAGTTAAAGTAATCATTTCTTAACAAGGGACACCACAAATCAACAACTGGATGCAAGAGTCACCTGCTTGTAGTCATTGCTTGACAGTTTATAGTGATATAATCGAAAACAAAAAGATCGAAAGTCAAAATGTCAAAAAAAGGTCAAAAAAAGTCGCATTTTTTTAATGACTTTTTTTTTCGAAATGGGGGGTTCCCCCAACCCCCCTTTTTCAATTTTATTTTTGTTTTACCCATTTCTTTTAATTCCCAGACCCCAAAATAAATATATAATTAAAAAAGAGGAATTCAACTTTTTTTTCGACATTTATTTTTCGACCTTTTTTTTCGATATTTTGACTGCACACCTTGCTTGACAGATACCAATATCTTGCTACCATGCATAACATTTGTAAATGCACAACTAATGGCGTAACTCCTGTTCAACAGATGTTTTGTCAAAGCCTTCTGCTTTGGTCTCAGCTGGGAATATCACTGTTCTATCGGGGCTTTACTTACTTTGGTTGTAGTAGCAGAGGCAATCACCATTACTCCTAGCCCACCCGTATCATCACAGAAAACCACAGAGAAACTAACTAAGTTGCCTAAAATTTCCAGAATATCCCTGCTGCCTATAAAACCCTGCCCCTCACTACCCTCTGCTGGTGTAACTATTCCTAGACATTGCTAATGACAGTATAAAAAGCCTTACCTGTATTTTTCTGCTGTAATAACAAGGTGCACAGTACTCACA
This sequence comes from Ambystoma mexicanum, assembly GCF_040938575.1. Lineage (NCBI taxonomy): Eukaryota > Metazoa > Chordata > Amphibia > Caudata > Ambystomatidae > Ambystoma > Ambystoma mexicanum. The sequence goes on along the minus strand of NC_090934.1, from coordinate 751,385,680 downwards.
AGCACTGTTTGCAACTATTTTTGTGTACAGTACTTCACAAATGTGCATTTGCAAAAATGAGTGCCCCAGTCTTTGCGAAGGGGCCTGCCATCACCAGCTTACTCTGCTTGCTGCCAAACACATACATTTCCATTATCACAGCATTGTTATTATGGCCTTGATTCATGGAATTTATTGCGCAGCAAATACAGACCTTGAGTGCCAAACCGCAAGCAAATCCCCTTTCATCGATTCATGGAATCGTCTGTGCAGGACTTTCCAGGGACTTGTGTGGACTTCGCACAGGCCCGGCACATCTCTGCGAGCAGACCATTGCCTTGCACGATGCTCCTCGCAGTGTGTGTGCCAGGCCTACGCAGAGGCCAAAATGGGGGAGGAACATGCAGAATGAGAAATAATGTGGCAAAATGTGGGCGTGTTGAGGGACGGTCCACAGCTAAGCAAGCGTACACCCATTCCTACGCAAACTCAAACAAATTCATGGATGTCAACTCACAACCTCACATTGGGAAAAGGTATGTGCAAGCCCTGTGATCCATCCTCCACACGATAGAAGGCTTAAACCTCAATGCACACAGGAACTAATGCGTATAAAGCAGGCAATGCACATCAAACTGATGTCTGCAGCCACGATGAACCCAGCAATAGTAGGAGTTATCATGCACGGATACTGCAGGAGGAGGAGGATGCCCAGGGCCCGGATCTTCACAACACGAACCACATTGTTTGGGATGGCGGATGACCAGGTATATGCTGGGTACAGGTTCTCCCCCGTGTAATCCTAGATCTCATCTTCTCATAGGCACTTACCCCCCTAGAAAAAGTACTGACTTCGCACCATTTCATAGCAACTGGGTCCTTCCAGCGAACCACCACAATAGTTGGTGGGATATCGCAGGCCACCCAATCCTGCTGTTTACACCAGGTATTGCCATGCATTACAGCATGTGTGCGCAGGCACATACATATGCCCCAAACACTGGCGGAAAGGCAGACAGTGATCCAGGAATTCTATGCACACTTTCCCCATGTAGTAGGTGCAATTGACTACACACATGTTGCGCTATGGCCCCCCGATTGACAGAGCACATCTACCAGAATCGAAAGCACTGGCACTCTATTAATGTGCAGGCAGAGTGTGATGCCAATGGAATCATCATGGAAGTGTATGCCAATTTTCTGGACAGCACACAAAATAGCTACATCTTCCACCAGTCACCACTGTACCGGGCCCTAGCCTCTGGCAAACATGGCAACGCATGGCTCATCTGTGAGTATGAACAGTCATGCACATGCATGCACATGACACACTGAACATCAGAACCTTGTAATAAATGACAATGATAACCATGTACACATTTACAGGGGACAGTGCCTACTTGCTGTCAACATTCATGATGACACTAATCTGGAATCCCACAACACCAGCTGAGGTGACATACAATACAGCACATGTAGCAACTGGGGGCATGGTGGAGCACACATTGGGAGTGCTGAAGTCACGGTTCCACTCCCTTGACCACTCTGGTGGAGTGTTGCTATTTGCACCACCAGTAGTATGGATAATCATAGTGGCTGCATGTGTACTGTACAATGTTGCCACACAGCATGGCATACCAGTGGAAATGCAGGTGGGACACTGCCAGCATCCATAGGTACCACCCTTGCCCTTGGTTGGCTTAAGGGCACGTGGAGAGGCTGCACGCAGCCAGCTTGTGCAATCATACGTCATATCAAAACCTATCCCTGTGGAGCACACACAGTGAGGCCACAGCCCAGGTACCATTCAATGATGAATTAGGGCCCATCCTCTGTGGTCATAACAACACTCTAAGAATGTGTCTCTGGGAGAGCCAAATTGTGCACGTCCATTAGACATAAAACAACATGCACAAACAGAGCCCCAGATAAGACTTGTAAGTGGGAGTATTCCATTCCCAATTTGCAAAGTTGGGAGTAAAATGATTTTGGAGGCATACAAAATGTATGTACAAAACACAAATGTGAGAAATACATAAACAAGTAAAATTATGTTGGAACAGAAAACAGCATCAACTTGGCAACTTCAATTCATAGCACCTAGTCATTTGTGGCCACCAAAAGCTACATGTTTACTTATTGCACTCAGCCAGACAAAATACTATAGTACATCCATGGGACTATGTGCATTACAGGTTGAAACCTATCCATGTAGCTGTGAGTGTGAACGTAGGGGTGCAAAATTGTGCATGTCTCATACATACTGTGAATAGGGAGCTTTTGAACTCCATATTTAAATTTCAACAGAGTCGGAGCCAATTTGTAAGTGAGCAACAGTGGCAGATACATCCCTAATCTGTATGGCTGCGCACAAATCACAAACACAGTCGAAGAAACCTGAACCAACAGTGTTCATGTACTACACACAAAAGCACACAGCACAAACAACAAAATCCCTGACCACTGTTTTGCAGATATCAAACTACACACATGAAACCACAAGTAAAAAGGCATAGTACAAAATGGAAGTTATCAATAAAGACATGTGAGGAGTGCCCTGGACCCTCTATGCATGTTCAAGCAGACATGAGCAAGGAATGAGAAACAGGGGCCAAGGACACTGCCACACACAAGGGAGCAGGCAACAGGAGAGAGGAAGGGAAGGCAGACTTCACCAGGACTGGATTGAATTGAGTTCAATGTACTTTGAACTGAAGGGAGCATTAAGATGTACTCAGCAGCTTTCAACAGACCCCAAAGAATCTGCTGGTGTATAGTGCAAGGTACATGTTTATTATGGCAAACAACAACCCCTGGACAATGGTGTGTGCCTGGTATCTGTGGTGAACATGGCATCTCACAAATGGCCAGCAATGCTGTTCTCTGTGTGGAATTGTCTTGGTACAGCACCCCCAGAAGGGGAACAAGGACCAAGATTGGACTGTCTGCATGGGTTGACATGACTATTAAAAACATTTAATGGGATGCTAAGTGGCAGGCACAATGCACGTGAAAAGTGCAAGGAAACACTCCCCATCACTACCATCACCATGTGTCACAGCACACAAACAGTTGGGCCTGCCACCCTCATGACATCTCAATAACAGTGATAGACTCCCTCACAACTATGAGCCGCAACCAGTGCCACCCTGATTGTCTTGACAAAACAGCATTCATGGTCACAGCAGCCTACCATCAGCATGTGGCACATGCATGCATGAAGCTGGGCCCACTCACCTCAATACAAGAAAAAGAAAAATAACCCCACACAGTGCCAGACTCCCTGCCACCAATCACAACATAAGTGCCACCCTGAGTGCCCTTCACTTACCTGCACAGGGTACCCACCTGGCTTGCACCCACTGCATCACACCTGAAAAGACATTTTCAAACCGCAAAGACATGCATTGTATCAACATAAAGATACAGTACATCCATGACAACTCCTGTATGGAACAAGAACATAGGCATGGGCCATCCACTGTCAAAGGATGACAGAGTGCAAGAGGGAGACAGGACACAGGGTGATCATTGCCTAGCAGTGGAGTGGAGAGAGAGGGAGAGAGAGAGGGATAGGTGAGAAGAGTTGCATGCAGGAGGCAGGCTGGAGGGGAGAGGAAGATGAATATGTCTGACAGGTGGACAGAGACATGAACACTTTTGCAAGAAGCAGCCTGGCCAGAGAGCATGTAAGGAAGCATTTAAGGAACATAGATGGAAAAGTACCACATGTAGTGGGCGGTGAAGGTCAAAAGTGGGTGCTGGAAAAGGACAGAGTGGCAAAGAAGGGGCACCCGTGAAAGGCCAATCAGCAGCTCTACATCAGAGAAACTACAGGCAACACCCACCGTGGCATGCAAAGCGGAAAAGTACCCATGTCCTCTATATCCCCACAAAGATGTGGCTACAACCACAAAGCCATACCCTACACCAACCAACATACTCCCCTGTTGGACACCACTGTAAATGGACCCCAGGACAACATGCATCTGTTCACTCACCACCCAATAGACCACACACCCTGCGTAAGTGTGCATGGATCCCAGTTTGCACTCGCAAGTCACACAGGGAGAACAGATGAAGACAAGCTGTGGGGAGTGGACAATGTAACACATGCATGGGCCCACAATGTGCACACACACTGTGCACTCACTCCTCACAGTGCCAGATGAGATGAACAAGTAATGCAAACAAAAACCATGCAACACATCCTGGTGTAGATAACCTACAATGTACAAGAAGTGACCTGATTGGGTAACACGGAAGCCCTCTGTTAGTGGTACACATGCGCATATCTGTACAACCCTACATGCACCAAGTGTGACAAACATTTCCTGTGGAGGCAATGCACACAAATGCCCAGAACTGTGTCACTATAGGCTACGTCATGAAGCGGGGCAGCTGAGGATGAGTACACCTGACAATGGACATGTGTGGTACTTGTGGAACAGGAGCAGAGCAGGGAGGATAAGGGAGTGGAGTGGGAAGTGGCACAGGTCAAAGAGTGGTGTGGTCAGGGAGTTAACCCACAGGGTTCGATAGGTAACATGGTGTCAGTGGGAGTAAAAGGTGGGCAGTAAGGAGACATCATAACGGTCAGTAGGACAACCGTTGGAGAACCAAAATACACAGAGTGCAGCTGCACAGAGAATGCATGCTGTCAATTTGTATGAACATCCAGAATGTTGGAAATACTGACAATGGCTAAAGTGTGACAAGGGCTGCCCAATCACTTCCATTTATTGAGTCAATTATGAAAATGCATCCACAAAAACAAGGCACCCGGATAGAAGTGTAACTGCACATACACACACATGCATGTGGCCAGACACACACCTGCAGGCACAGACATTTACTGTGACTCAAGGATAAACACACACAGCTAGCACAAATGTGTTATGCATGCAAAGACCATGGTGAGCAATAATACAGACACAACACGAGAGACGGTGCACATGCTTACTTGCTGACAGAGCTGGTATGATGTGATTCCCTCATCACCTCCAGCGGAAACTGACCTCCAAATTTGTGAACGGAGGGTCAGCTCCTGGCAGAGGGCATGGGGACTAGGGACGTGAAAGGGTGCAGGGTGGACTACTCATGGAGTGCAGTCACCAGATGACTCAGGATCGCTGTAACCACATGGGACATTGCATATCACCAGACATGGTTGACAATCATGCATAGAGCACATATGTGTCATGTTTCCCTCAACCCATTGTTACCTGCACATGTCATCCTATCGACCTCAAGGAGGCCATGGCAGTTGACACCACTGTGCATGGCTGCATGTCCACAACTGAAATCATCATGCCTTTGAGAGGGCAACAGCACTTCTCAAGGGAAAAAAGAAATAATAGAAAAAAAGTCCGCCCCAGAAAGGGTGAAAAAAAACATATGCCACCATCCTGGCCAGGGGTATTGAAAAATAAGAAAAAGGTGTCAATGTCGAATCAAGGGATAAACAAATAATTTAAAAAGAATGCATCCACACCGGTCATGTCCAAAAGAAGGAAAAAACTCCACCCTGGACTGGGCAGGGCTGGTGGGTGGGGAGTCCACCCTGAAGGTGGCAGGGGGAGGGACATGTCACTATATGTCAAAAAATAAATAAATCCCCTCCCTGGGCCAATGGAATTCACAGCAACGGTGGACCAGGAGGCCGGCCCGTGCTGGGACCCCCATCCTGCAGTTGACATGCAGGTGGTGTGGTGTTGAACTTATACCACACAGTGCCAAGGCCTGGTATTCAGTGGCCACGGCCAGACATGACACAGTTGAATGCACCAGCACAGTAAGGGTGTTGAGGTCTCCATGCACTTCCTCACGGATGGCCACAGAGTCTGTATGTGCACTCACCCATGATGCATTGAGTTGTTTGGACAGTGTCTGCCTGAAGTCATCCATCTCCTCACGAAGCACTGTCCTTGTGGCTGACAGTTTGTCATGGATTGCAGTCCTCATGGCCTGCATCTCACGCCTTAGGGCCTCTCTTTGTGCCTGAGCATCTGCATGAAGGGACTACCTGCAGACATCTCAGATCAGCCAATCAGCCCTTTATGTTGGCCTCCATGCGCAGTCTGTGGGAAGCGTAATGAGGACTGCATGACGTGCAGCTGTGGCTCTCCCCGGGCCACTGGTGGGGTTATGGTATTTAATAAATCAAGGGGATACCAGGTAAATAAATAGAGATGTAGGAGCAAACCTGATTGTACACAAACAACTGCAAAAAATAGCTCCCTGTCTCTTTAGGTTGGTGTTAACATTCACTAGGCAATGGGAAATATACCACATCTATGGTTCCACCAGATCTTTAACACAATAAAGTGCATGGAGTACTCAACCCTACTTTGTTAGCAACATTCTAGAACATTATATATTTAATACATAAAACATACAAGTTAAAAAATGTATAATAAAATCCATCGTAAAAAGTGACAAGGGCTTAATAAAGTGTCCCGTGCATATCACATAACTGGTGATTACAAGTGCAAATACTGTACAAAACAACAATCCACAAAGTGCAAATATACAATAATTATAAAAAATGTATTTCAAAGAGCACACTTTTAATTAAAAGAACACAATTTGTTTATCACAATGCAGAGTTCTTAAGTCCTATGTGACTCTTTTGGCTATGTAACGGCAACAGTGCCTATATTACATAAGGTGTAAACTCAGTATCCATCACAACACTTAGCCTAGTGCTGTATTAAAACCCAACATGTTCCTTCCTTTAAACACTTAAGATTTTTGTAGGAACTTCTTCAGGGGCGAAAAGCCAATATGGATGACCCAAACAGGTCTGGCTTGTAGTGGCTTCAGAACAATGCTCGATAAAGATTTATAGGTGAACAAACGAGTGCTAACGTGATATCTCGTTATGTAGCTTTCCAACGAGGAGATGCAGTAGATGTACTTCCTCGTGACTGCTTTCATTTAATGACATCTGAGAGCCTAGACCAACCTTAAATACAAAATCAGAAAGGGAACTAATTAGTATGGGAAACTATTCCTGTACACCATAAAATATACTATATAAGGAGTACAACAGGTGCTTACCCTATTTCAGTGTCGGTTATGCATCCATGTAGACTGCAACATTCTCAGTACAGCAGTCTTAATATCCCTAAGGGCACACATATAAGAGTCATAGCAGCATACTCCACAGATTTTAAGAGGCAATGGCACCTGCTCTTGTCTTAATTATTTTACACAAATCATGACAAATGTCACTTACTTAAAGTGCATGTTTGTGCCTTCAAAATGGCTGACAATCAAAAGGAAGGCATCCCTTGTGTAGAATGCAAATTGAATTGATTTCGAACAGATGTTGTAGGTCCTGCAAATATAAACAATGAGGGATCATCCTCAAAGACCGTTACAATTGTACAATAGTGAATGATCACTACCTACAGTTGGAAGCACTATATTTGGTTTGCGTAAGGGTTAAACAGCTATGGCAGAGTTCAACAAGTGGCTGAACACCGCAGTTCGCGTATTGCTGATATTTAAAGGTACAGCCTAAACTCACTTGTACCTTAAACTGGGGCCAGTATAAACATACAGCTTGGGACATGCGCTTAGTATGTCTAATGCGACAAAATAATTAACCTCATTGAGGAGAATAGCAGGAAACAATAAGGCATTCCAAGTCTCATGTTCAAAACCACTGGAGTCTATCAAGCAGTCCGACTATAACTATCTAGCAACGGTAAAGTGCCGTAATAATGCTGGTATCAAAATAGATAAGTAATTCCGGCTACCAGTCTTACCGTCTCGTAAAGATTCATGCGGTCCCATGGCGAAAGCGTAACTATATGCTAAGCTGTTAGGGGGAGGTAATAATGCCAAGCATGGTCTTAAATTGTATAGTCCCTCACCACTCCCATGGGTCACACTACAATGACCGGTATGCTTCGAGGCTCATAATAGAGATAGAAAAGGGGACCTGTACGGTTAGAAGTATGCAAGTAAAAGACATCCGAAATTTTGGAACAAAGTCACACAAACTAGAATAGGCCGGTATCACACGCTGCCAGAGTGGTAAACAGCGCTAAAATGTCAGTATCTCTCACCATCCAGTACACTTTAAATGGGCTATGAGACCAACAAGACTGAGTGCAACTGTGATTAATATGCACTCACATATGGGTGTCAAAAAGTCCACTAGCTCTAAGTCATAGCTCTCGATCTAAATGTTAAAGTAAAATCATTTTTTTAATGGGAAGATGTAGAATTCATTCTCATTCAAAGGAATGGGCAAGTGTCGGGGATTGGTTAATGAACAATAAATGTTGAATGTATGTGCCAACAGGAGAGGTATTAGTTAAGTTTACCATCAAAGCCCTATTGTTGATAATCATTGTAACATTTTTTTTATAAATACCGGAAGAGGAAAGAAAAAGAAGATCTCGTTTATATGTGTCGTGTTCGAGCTAGGTATTAAAGACACTCCAGTCGATACCTTCATTCAATCCAAATGGCTAACATTTAGTTAAGAAAATCATTTTCTGCTCTTGAACACTCACTGAGTGATTATCATTGGTGGAGTTATTTGATGGGCCAATTTTCATTACCAAGGCCCATCTTAGATCTTCAGGTTAGTAACCAAGGCTATTAAAATGGCCTACCAAATGAGCATTAAGTGTGTTATTCCTTATACAGCTCTTGTGTTCACCAATTGTAATCTTGATTTTTCTCTCAGTTTTGCCAATATATAATCGTTTACACGGGCACCATATGGCATAGATCACCATCACTGAATTATAGTTGGTAAATACTCTCTGTTACCACATCTTCCTCAGTTCTAGATCAATTTCTTTGGTTCTGATGTATATACTGCAACACACCACTCAGCAGGAGGGAGCAATTTCGAAGTGCTTTTGAAGCTGTAATCAAGGAGCACGTGAAAAACTGCCCCCTACCTTAGATGTAACACACGCGCAACATCTTGCTCTGTCCAACTGCCCCTCCATATTAGTGCTTGGTGCCTCTTCCTTCATTTCCCTCCACATCTTACGTTCTAATCTCTCCTGTAAAAAAAAGACAACAAAAAAGGTTCCTTTAGAAAACACCTTTCACAGTTAAAAAATAGAACAAAAAAAATTCTTATAGACTCCATGTACTTTACATTTCTCAGTAAAGTACATAGACTCAATACGATTTTCCAACATTTCCATTAGCATTTTGTGTTATGGTAATGGAAATAATGTGGCATTTATCCACCGTTATAGGGACTGGAATGGGGGATAACGGCCTGCCAACCCAAGTTATTGACCCAAGTGAAGCGAGGGTGGATAACAAGGACTCCGGACCATTATTCCCAGTTCCAGCCCCTGCAATGAGGGATGAAGGCCATTACCACTCGAGGTTGCCAAAGCGGTAACCTGGGATGTTAGAAATAAAAGGATTTTTCTTCCTACAACGGGACGCGCGCAGCCACCCGCTGTAGGAAGGAAAATCCTTTTCCAAGATGGCCACCATAGAAAGGGAAGTGGGGGTTCCGTACAGAGCCCCTCTTCCCTTTCCATGGTGGCCTGCAGAAGGCGAAGAGAGAACTCTATGATCATATTACCACAAGCACATTTTTTTTCCCTTTCAAATCTATACCCATTTAAAAAAACGTTACCACATAGCCGGTCCCTGGTGAACATGGCCACTTTCTCCCTATTGGCCGTCCCTCGTGGTCATGGCCAGTAGCCAGATTGTCCAGTGTCATGACCTTATGTCATTACCTGGACAATCTGGCCACTGCCCATGGCCACAGACTATACCGCAGTCACCAAAGGTATATTATTATTTTGTGTACCTACATAATGACACATGTCAAAAAAATAAAACACAGACACACTTGCAAAACTATGCTTTCAGGTCCTTGCCAATGCTCATTACACAAATTTGCTGGATATCCGCCCATGTTTTATTTTTTCAAAAGTTTCAAAATGTACATACATACAATAGTCATATAACTTAGCACCCACTTGGAAAAAAAACAATCAGACTTTGCACAAACATTCAAGGTTGGGTCTCTAATCTTTCTGAAAGCCTTTGTCTAAATTCATCAAACCTCAACAAAGTTGTAAGCCATCTAAAGATGTTGAGACCCCCCTCTAATTCAGCCCCCTCTTGATAAAACTCCACCAAACTTTGCAAAAACATTCATATTGAGATCTAAAATGTTTTTGCAACTTTTTGTGAAGATTCCTCCAATGGCACCACATTTGTAAGCCTTTACAATATTTTGAGACCCCCTCTAACTTTGTTCCTTCTTGACAACAAACAGCCCCACCCTTTCTAAAACCCTTCAGCATTAGGTCTAGAATGAGATTCCAGAATGTCATGCAGTTTCATTGAGTGGTGCCAAAGTTATAAGCCATTCAAATACTGCTTTTCACCAACCCTGTAATGCACAAATAAGGATACATGCCCCAGAACACCTAATATGTTTGCGAACACCACAGGACTGTCCCGGGCTGTTCGCCGACATATAGCCATATTCCATTATGGCCATATCCCATCCCATCCTTATCACCTCTCATCTCTCCAGAGATTGTTTGATAACTTTGACAAGTAAAATGTTGTGTTTTTTAATATGATTTCACTGCGATGTTCGCGGACACCGGCCCTGTAATATACATAATTGCTTCTACACACATACAATTGTAGGTATTGCCATAAACATAATCCCCTCAATTATTCTTTTATAACGCACTTAATACCAACGCGTGGTTTCTAAATGCGAGATCAAGATTCAAACCTGTATTGTGCTGCTTGCATTGCTTCCAAGACAGCCGCATTGCCCCTGAACTATCCTCAGTCTTCAAACCTCCCTCTGCTCTAAAACATAAACGTCCAATGTTTCCAACTGCTCCTGGCTCCCTTTACTAAAACATGAAACACAGCGATAAACGAAATGACCCACAATATCATTTACTCTTACCCAAAAAATGTTTGTCTCCCAGTATACAGCATAGGCTGGTCAGGTGATTCGATGTCATCACTACACGTGTTTTCCAGTCCTGACCTTGTATTTAACAAATCAATGCATTCTGGGAGTTGTAGCCATTTCTAGGTTTCAATTGATTTTACATACCCGAAAACAATTATTTTCAAAAGAATTCCGAGTGCATCTGGATGAATGGGGTCACCCACATGATCATCTCAAAAAGGAAAACACACAAGAAAAAGAGCCACAGCCGTTTATGCCCCCACTCAAGCCCACAACCTCCTTCTCCTCCAGGCAGTCTCTAGGTATTTTGAGTAAACCAGCAACAAAAACAAAAGGCCTTTCATAGCCCACACCCAACCTGCGTCCCTCGATTCTGCCATGCCACTGTCTCTCTACATAGTAATTATCACATTATGTTCAAGGTTGTGGGACCGTTTTAAGGATGCTTAGTTCCACAAAGAGATATTTTCTGGGAGGTGAGAGCCTTCTGAAAAACCCTGAGCAAAGCGGCTAAGCCTTTTGCTGAATCATGGGCCAGGCAGAAGGATGTTGGCATGTATGTTCGTCTCGGGAGGATAGCACAGGGGCAACGTGTTCGCTTTGGAAGCATTGAGGTTCGATCCCGGTCCGCTCTTAGAAACTTCTGGGTATACTATCATATCATGCTTTATTCCTCACGTCTTGTGTTGTTGCTCCCCATTAATGATTCTCAAAATGCTGGAAGAAGCGCTGCCGCTGGATGTCAGACGCACCAATGCTCTCAATGCAAAAACAACACTCGGTATGTTTCTTTTATCTGAAAAATGACAGCGTTATTCCAACAGCATACTTACATTACAACATGGTGGCACAAGTTGATGCGTAGAAAGCATTTGAGCAAGTGAAATGGCAGTATATGTGCTATATTTAGGGGAAGCTTTTAAGGGAATGGCTCATATGCTGTTTAACGTTCATGCACTTTATAAATGACCACATTACAACCTATGCATCAATTAATATCTTGGTGATTTTTGTTTTCATCTTTCAAAGGCTCTAGACTGGGAAGCCTGCTCCTTCTGGCATGGTTTGCACCAGCCATGAAACTCCTTTCCTTGAAATATAAATGATTTACATATCATTTACTTCACGACTTAACCTTTCGCCAAATGAAAGCTGTCTGCAAATATACCTTTTCAGAAACCAATGTGTCGACCTACAAAGAGACTATTGCTATTATCGTTTGGGAATTTTGCAAAAAATGCACTCAACAAAAGCAAAAGATCACCGTTGTGCCATAGCCCTTCTCTTTATGGAAGTGGCAAACAAGCAGTTCAGCATTTATAAAAAATAAATGAAGCTCATAGGGGAGACATGACAGGATCACATGCCCTCTATACAGGCAGCCTGTCCCAGGAGCGGATGTAAGATATGGTTGCAAAAAAGTAGTGTTTTCCATCTCAGAGCTCAGGAATCATTGCAACGTGTTTTCGGATAATCTCTGCAGGGAGAAATTGGTAAACAAGTTGCAAAGTGGACGTTATGATACAGCAATTATGACACATTCCTGTTTGCGACATAAAGCATGCTTGAAACACCTATAATGAAACATAAACATGTTTTAATATTTGACAAACATCTATGATATTAATGTTTGGAGTGTATTGTAGGGTCCTGTCCCATCTTTATGTCCAGGTGTCATGCCGCCGTCTTTTGGTGGCCGCTGGCGGCTATGGAAGGCTTGGCGTTGGCGGCGCCATTAGGATGTCCTGTGTTTCTCTTTCACTTCCTGGTTTGGCGGTCTAGTCTTTTTCCTTTGCTTTCTCCTTTCCGTATTTAGACACGCCCTTCTCTGGGCTCTGTGCGTTGCAACTTTGTTTCCTTTCGCTCTGTTGCCGTGCTACTCCATACCTTTGCTCCGTACCTGTGTATTCTGTTTTCCTTGCGCGGGTACTTCCCCCCGTGCAGGCTCTCCCTCTCTTCTTCTTCTCCGTTTTCCCTTCCTTACGGTTCCTCCACTGTAGTGGTTTTTTCTGTTCTTGCTGCCTTTTTTTTCCGGACCGCTTTCCTGGTCCCTGTCGGTGCTTCTCTTTCAGCCCGTTTCCTGGGCCTGAAGGTGTCTCCCCTTTGCGGTGCCTGTTTCTCTGGTCCTAAGCACTGCCTCCTGCTCCTTACCAGTTTTGCTTCTAGTCCGGACGTCTCCGATCCTCAGCTGCATTGTGGAACTTGTACCTCCATCTCCGAGGTTACCTGCTGCTCCTGCTCGTCTTACCTGCAAGTCCGGACGTCATTTGCCTTCGCGTCCTGAATGGAATCGGCTACAGCAACATCCGTAGAAAGGTTTTTTTAAGCGGCTGCTTTTTTCCTCTCGTATTGGTTCCTGCGGGACGGGGGCCGGCTGCTTCCCTGTTTATCAGGGAATCAGGGGGGCTTCTTCCCGCGGACGGCCGTATCTCTTCACAAAGAAGAAAAGACCTAAGAATAAGACTTCCAGACGAGAACCCTCCTCTGAAGAGACAGGTGAGGAGGAAGGGAAGGATGACATTGATATATCAGATATTGTAGAAAATCCACTTGCCTCTATCAAACCTGACAGTTTGCAACGACCAAAGGAGATATCAATGACTACCCCGGACCAGGCCCAAGAGCTGCTTACAGCAATGCAGAATTTGACATTAGAATTACAGGCTGTGAAGGCCGAAAACACTACCCTGAGACAGCGAGTCGACCGCTTCGAACAGTCTCGGAGTGATCTACCTCCCATGCCCTTAGCCTGCGGCAAATATGATGGTTCACCTAATAAATTAAAGAATTCATGGAGGCTTGTATAATCTATTTCACCTTCAGACCCCAGACCTATGCCTCAGATCCAGCCCGCATAGGTTTTCTGGTTTCTAATCTTACGGGCAATTCTCTTTCCTGGGCTACTCCACTAGTGACCGGTGCCAGTCCGTTACTACACGATTAAGCTGGTTTTACTGCACAGTTCAAATTGTCCTTTGAAAGGCAAGAAACTGCTGTAGTTGCCAGCGAACAATTACTTGATATTCGACAGGGAAATTCTGATCTTCTGTCCTACATCTCCCGCTTTAAACGGGTGGCTGCAGACGCAGGCTGGCAAGTGAACGCCCAGTATACCATTTTTCGTCAAGGACTGAGGGAAGACCTTAAGGACGAAATAGCAAGGATAACCAGACCCGCTACGTTAACCGACATGTGGTCTACAGTGGTACTGCTGGATTTCCGCCTATCAGAGCGGCGGTCTGAACGTCGGAAGCAGCATGGGTTTCCTGTTATGGCCGATCCTGGTATTACCTCCCCCTCTCCGACCTGTCTGTCGAAAGAAGAACCAATGCAGATCGGGACTACTCGAGGGCCACTTACCTCGGAAGAAAGAAGAAGACGCAGGGAGAACAACCTGTGTATGTATTGTGGATCCAACCAGCACATTCTGAAGAACTGCCCTGATGTACCACCACGGCGATCAGGAAACTCCAATCCTCGGAACTAGTAGGGACAAGTTACCGAGGGGGATTTCCTGGTCCCTTTGTTTCTTTATCAGTCACACCCATGAATACCACAGAAGACAACCGTCTCATGGTAGTAGGAGTCGAGTTGTTCATCTCTCAGCAGACCTATGAGGTCCTGGCATTACTGGACTGCGGCGCTGCAGGTTGCTTTATGGATTTGGTTTGGGCTGACAAGGTCGGCATTCGCCGTTTGCAAAAAGATGAGGACCAAAAGGTGGAAGGAGTTGATGGAAAACCCCTGAGCTCGGGCCTCATTACCCATACCACTACTCCTATGCAGATGAAGATCCTCCATCACAGCGAAACCATTCAATTCGACCTGATCCGAGCAGCACATTTTCCAGTGATCTTGGGGGTCTCTTGGCTTCGGAAGCATAACCCGACCATTGATTGGACAAAAAATCAGCTGTCATTTACTTCAACTTTTTGTCGTCAGTCCTGTTCTACGCAGACCCTGCATACCATTGTCCACACTCTTCCCGATCTAGCCTCCAGATCGGATGTTTTGAAGGTTAATAGCATCCCCAAAGATTATCTCCGCTATCAGGAGGTGTTCAAGGACGATGGCCCTCAAGAGCTACCTCCTCATCTACCAGAAAATTGTCAAATCATTCTCCAGCCCAATGCTGTTGTTCCTTTTGGGCGAATGTTTTCTCTTTCCCTCAAGGAAAAGGAAGCTCTCAAGGAATATCTGGATTCTAATTTACATCATGGCCTGATCCAACCATCATTCTCTTCCGCTGGAGCTTCGCTTTTATTTGTTCCGAAGAAGGGTTCGAGCGAACTTCGACCTTGTATCGACTACAGGGGCCTCAACCAAGTCACTCTAGGGGATAGGTATCCCATGCCGCTGATCGGAGACATTCTGGAAGCAGTTCAAGGAGCTAAGATCTTTTCTAAAATCGATCTTAGAAGGGCCTACCACCGTTTGCGGATTCGTTCAAGCGACGAATGGAAGACTGCTTTTCGCACTCCTTTCGGACATTACGAGTATTGCGTCATGCCTTTTGGTCTGGTCAACGCTCCATCTGTTTTTCAAAGATTCATGGACCGCACCTTTTCTGATCTGCTTTTTCATTGTGCTATTGTCTATCTTGATGATATCCTAGTTTATTCTAAGGACACCCAACTCCACTCTAATCACCTTCACCAAGTCCTCCAAAGACTGCAACACAACCTACTTAAGGTCAATGCGGAAAAGTGCGTTTTTCAAGCATCTGAAGTAAACTATCTTGGGTTCATCCTGTCCTCGGAGGGAATTCGGATGGATCCCGCTAACATAGACGCCATACTGCATTGGCCCACACCCCATTCCATCACGGACGTCCAAAGGTTTCTAGGGCTTGCTAATTTTTACCGCAAATTCATCCAAGGTTTCTCGGACCGAGTCCTTCCCATTACAAAACTGTTAAAAAAAGTCTTCAATGCCCTTTGTCTGGTCTTCTGAGGCAAACTTGGCTTTTCAACAGCTGAAGGAGGATTTTTGCTCTGCCCCGGTTCTTCATCAACCAGATCAAGGTTTAAAATTCATTGTAGAAACAGATGCCTCCGCAGCTGCTCTGGGTGCAGCTCTTCTACAGGAGCATGAGGGTCTGGAATATCCTGTTGCCTACATGTCCAAGACGTTGAATGACAGCCAGACACACTATTCGGTAATAGAAAAGGAACTCCTGGCCATGAAATCCGCCTGCGAAGAGTGGAGACATCTCCTACAAGGGGTAACCACCCCTTTGAAATCAGAACTGACCATAAGAATCTTAAGATTTTGCAGAAGATGGAATGTGTCAACTCCCGTCAGGCCCGTTGGGCGCACTTCTTCTCCCAATTTGATTTCACATTGACCTACTTGCCAGGGTCCAAGAACATCCTGGCTGATGCCCTTTCAAGAAGGCCTTATCCAGGCGTGCCCCAGAAGGAATTCCCTAGTCTCATGCTTCCTGAGGTCAAGGTAATCTGTACGGTGGAGTCTTTTTTGAAAGAGGTTCGCAAGGCCACACAGTGTACCAGCATGTTTTCTGGTTCTCCTCTCACAAAGAACATATCCATTCAAGATGGCTTATGTTTTAAACAACAGCGGTTATTCCTGCCGGACATTTCCACCCGTCATTCAGCTTTAAAGTGGTGTCATGATGACCCAACGGCTGGTCACAGAGGTGTTAAGAACACTCTGGAATTACTCCGTCACAGGTTCTGGTGGCCCAGCATGGCCAAAGAAGTTTCATCCTACGTCAAGTCCTGTCCACTATGCTGTCAGTCCAAACATTGCACTCAGAAGTCGATTGGATTTCTCCAACAACAGGATCTTCCTAAGAGACCATGGAGCCTTATTTCAACGGATTTCATTGTGGATCTGCCGCCCTCGGAAGGTTGTTCGTGCATCATGGTTACCGTCGACTGCTTCACCAAGATGGCTCATTTCACTCCCTTGGCCGGTCTTCCCACTGCCGCCGAAATGGCGGCTGTATTCGCCAGAGAAATATTTCGTTTGCATGGAACTCCGGACAAGATTATCTCTGACAGAGGTCCTCAGTATACTTCACGGTTCTGGAAGGAGCTATGTGATAGACTGGGAATCGAACGTGCCTTGTCATCAGGCTTCCACCCGCAGACTAACGGGCAGACGGAAATGACCAATGCCACGCTGGAGCAGTATCTTAGATGCTTCACTAATGCCCAACAGGATAATTGGGTCAGCCTGCTGGCCACCGCAGAATTTGCTTATAACAATGACGAGCACAGTGCCACTGGTCTCAGTCCTTTTTTTGTTCCTATGGTTTCCATCCCAGCTTTACTCCTTCTCTCTCCTTTCCTCCTTCTGTCACCCCATCTGTGGATGCACTACTTACCAGTATCTCGGAGGCCCACAAGTCGGCTGCCGGAAGTTTGCGGGCAAGCAGTCTTCGGTATCGGTTTTACTGCAATCTTAAGCGCTTGCCCGTACCGGCGTGGTGGAAGGGCACCAAGGTCTGGTTGTCCACTAAGTATCTGCCTCGCTGGCTTCACCCCTCTAAGCTGTCTCCCCATTTCCTGGGTCCTTTTCCTATACTTCGCCGGATCAACCCGGTGACCTTCTGCCTCCTGTTGCCCAAGCTCATGCACCGTCTCCATCCTGTTTTTCATTCCTCTCTCCTGAGGGAATGCAAGGGAGATCCCTACCATCGCCCTTTGCCACGGGATCCAGTGCCCGCTGTGGTTCCCCCCGATGAATATGAGGTGGCCTCCGTTCATGACTCCCGCTATCGGCGGGGTCGTTTGGAATATTTGATCCATTGGAAGGGGCATCCTCACTCGGAGGACTCCTGGGAACCGGTGTCTCATGTACACGCCCTGGCATTGGTTCAACAATTTCACCGCCTGTTCCCGGGTAAGCCGGGGGGGATGTCCCTTGGGGGGAGGGGCATACTGTCATGCCGCCGTCTTTTGGTGGCCGCTGGCGCTATGGAAAGCTTGGCGTTGCCGGCGCCATTAGGATGTCCCGTGTTTCTCTTTCACTTCCTGGTTTGGCGGTCTAGTCTTTTTCCTTTGCTTTCTCCTTTCCGTATTTAGCCACGCCCTTCTCTGGGCTCTGTGCATTGCAACTTTGTTTCCTTTCGCTCTGTTGCCGTGCTTCTCCATACCTTTGCTCTGTACCTGTGTATTCTGTTTTCCTTGCGCGGGTACTTCCCCCCGTGCAGGCTCCCCCTCTCTTCTTCTTCTCCGTTTTCCCTTCCTTACGGTTCCCGCACCGTAGTGGTTTTTTCCCATCTTGCTGCCTTTTTTTTCCAGACCGCTTTCCTGGACCCTGTCGGTGCTTCTCTTTCAGCCCGTTTCCCGGGCCTGAAGGTGTCTCCCCTTTGCGTGCCTGTTTCTCTGGTCCTAAGCACTGCCTCCTGCTCCTTACCAGTTTTGCTTCTTGTCCGGACGTCTCCGATCCTCAGCTGCATTGTGGAACTTGTACCTCCATCTCCGAGGTTACCTGCGGCTCCTGCTCGTCTTACCTGCAAGTCCGGACGTCATTTGCCATCGCGTCCTGAACGGAATCGGCTACAGCAACATCCGTAGAGAGGTTTTTTTAAGCGGCTGCTTTTTTCCTCTCGTATTGGTTCCTGCGGGACGGGGGCCGGCTGCTTCCCTGTTTATCAGGGAATCAGGGTCGCTTCTTCCCGCAGACGGCCGTATCTCTTCAGAAAGAAGAAAAGACCCAAGAATAAGACTTCCAGACGAGAACCCTCCTCTGAAGAGACAGGTGAGGAGGAAGGGAAGGATGACATTGATATATCAGATATTGTAGAAAATCCACTTGCCTCTATCAAACCTGACACCAGGACCCTACCGACACATGAGGTACACACGTGACAGGAAGGGGCTGGACAGAGTACAGAGAACTGCTGAAGAAAGAGGCCGTTATTACCTAAAGCTCTGTGTCCGGCACTTATTATATATGAAGTGGCCTATACTTATTAAAGCACTCGCCTGTCATCATCATATGCCCTCCAGGGCACGGCATAACATGTATTAAAAAGCAACCTTACTGACATGATCACCAGCAGCAGGAATTTATTCCAGATATAAATATGATTCCTTCAACCAGCCTTTTGTTGTTGTGTTTGGAACAATTACAATTGCATTTAAGAGACAAAGCACTATAGCCACACTTCACTGATGATGCCAAATAAGGCAGAAACACGTGCCTGGTATTGCTGCTGGTTCTTGGTGCTGGTGTTGCTGGTACTTGTGTTCAGAGAAAAATGGCCTAGCATTTTGGGCTGGATGGTCCTTGTGTGCATGATGAGACTATTTCTCTTCTGGTCAGTAGAGCAACGTGGGTTAAAACATGATTGCAGAACTTCTTGAGTGGGTGTACCATCGTATAGAACTTGCTACGGAGCTCGGCGTTGTCCATTCCCAGAAGAGGAGCACTCACATTTTTGGAACGTTTTGGTAAGTTTGGGGTTTCACCCTATTACTGAGGGTAAAACATATGTGGATCCCTGGCTCTCTGTGCCTACAGAAAGATGACGCTTGTACCACAGAACACAGCATGAACAGATCTCTAGAGTTGTTGTTGGTACTCCTGTGTATAGGAGAACTGCCTAGTACTTTGGTGCTGGACTATCCTAGTCAGTGGCACCATACCAATATGCACATATAAATGTTTCCTTTGATGAGGCATAGTGAGCCAAAGCCTGATGCAGACTTTGCATATATGGACCACATACTCTCTGTGCCTAGAGACACACATCCCCAGAGCCACAATTCACTGATGATGCAAAACTAGGCAGAAACCTGTGTCTGGGTTCGTATTTGTTACTCTACATAGGAGGAGAATTGGCTCGCTTTTTGGTGCAGGACTGCCCTTGTATTCATTGTATTTCTACCACAGTGTGGGGGGTTATAACTTCATATATCTATGCCAAATACACCCAGAAACAATCTTATAAACTTGGGTAAAACCACCTTAGTTCCAGGGTCACCTTAATGTGCCAAGGTACTGCCAAAATATGCTAAATACACTAGATGTTAATGTTAATGTTAAAGGATATTTGTACTCTGCACAATCACCACCGGAGTGGTCCCCTGGTGCTCTGAAAAAGGGCGAGGTGGGGTCTGTTAGTGGGAACAAGCGGGGAAAAGTGCAAGAGGGTGATGATGTGCTGTTGGCAGCCTCAACCCGGTTAACACACGTTGGCTGGGCTTGGGGTGTTTTTCTGGTCGGTAGCCGTCGTGTGCTGTTGTGTGAGTCTATGTGTGGTTTGTTTTGTTGTTGCAGTATAGTGAAGTTTGTGCGGATTGTTGCATTTTTATAGGCTTGTGGTTGTGTTTGCTTAGAGTTTGAGAGGTGTATGCAGAGGCTTGAAAATTGTTAGTGGATGTTAGTTGGCATAGCTGTTCCGAAGTGAAGCGCTGAGCTTCCATGTTTTCTCTCCAGGTGGGGGCGCGAGCATCTCCACACCTCCATCCAGATCTGGGGCTGGCCGAGACCCCACTTCCCTCCCACATATGACGCCCATCCACAATCGTAATCGTGTCAAAGTTTGGTTCGGCCTATCTCTGTCAAACCTGTCTGTTTGCGGGGTTAGCAGGTATTTATGACTCCACCTAAGTCTAGCCGCGATAGCTTTCTCATTCCAGTCAATACGCAGCGTTGCTCAGCCAAAGCCACTACATCCAGACTTAGCAATGGTCGGCATTCACGGTTTAACCAGCTATTCACGCAGGCTGCTACTTGCAGCCCGCTTGAAGCCTGGCATGCACCAGCGTTCGCACCTACGTTCATGCGCAGCACCTGCCATTATTCATAACTCTACCCTGGCCTAGTCCATGCCAATGTCCATGACTCAGTTCAAGTGTGCCAGCTGCCAGTATCCACTCAGATCAATTCAAGAATGGTATCTGGTAGAGTTTAAGGAGTGGGAGAGGTTGTGGGGTGGGTAGGCCAAGGGAGATGATTCTGTCTATGAGGTGTTTCTTGTGTCCTATGTGATCTACCATCGTCTCTCTTGTGATTGCGTGGTTTACTTGGTCTGATGTCGGTGTTTGTCAGCATCATCCTAAACTGTCATCCTGTTCTTTGTGTCTCCTGTTTGATAGTTTTACTTTTTCAGTTTGAATTTGCGTTGTTGAAGAGCCAGGTTTTTAGTATTTTCCTGAATTGTAGGTGGTCTTTGGTGTTTCTTATTCCTTTCGGGATGTTGTTCTAGGTTTTGCCAGCCAGGTGGGAGAAGGGGGAGCCTCCTAGTTTTTTCTTGAGGTACGGTTTTTGTTCCAGGCAGATTTCGTTGCTTGATCTGAGAAGTCTCGTTGGCTTGTAGATTGTTATTTTCTTTTGTAGAAATTCTGCTGCTTGTCCGCTGATAGCCCTGTATGTTATGCACATTGTTTTTAAGGTGATGCAATGTTTGATTGGGAGCCAGTGTAGTATTTATAGCGCTGGGGTGATGTGGTCTCTTCTGGATGGTTTGAGGAGAAGTCTGGCTGCTGCATTTTGGATGCATTGTAGTTTCTTCATGAGGTATTTCGCCATCCCGAGATAGAGGTTGTTTGCGTAGTTGATTGTGAGTGTTTTGTGGGTGAAGGAGAGGAAAGGTAGGATCCTTCTTGTTGTTTGGAGGAGGAAGAAGCATTTCTTTGTTATTGCATTTATTTGTGGTTCTATGGTTAGGGTTTTGTCCATCAGGACTCCCAGATTTTGTACTACCTTAGATGGAGTTGGCGCTGGTCTCATTTCTGACGGCCACGGAATGTAGGTGTTGTTCTCTTGGTTATTGGGTATAATCATGACTTCGGTCTGTCCTGGGTTGATCTTTAAGTTGTTGGTACTAATCCAGTTAAAGACTTCTTTTAGACACTCTGTTAGGGTTGAGTGATTGGCTTGAGTGGCTTCGATTTTATAGATGATTTGAGTGTCGCCTGCGTAGTTGTAGCATGTAATGTATTTTATGAAGATTCTGATTACTGGAGTCTGATAGATGTTGAAGTATAGCGGTGATAGTGAGGATCCTTGTGGTACCCCACAGTCATTAACTCGTGGAGTAGATTTGAAGGGTTTTAGCCATACAGTTTCCGTTCTGTCTGCTAGGAATGATTTGATCCAGAGTAGTGCCATGTCCGTTATACCTATATCTTCCAATCTTTTGATTAGGGTGTCATGGCTTGCTGTGTCGAAGGCTGCAGAGAGGTCGAGCAGAATCAGAGCCGAGGTTGTGTTGAAGTCTGCGTTTGGTTTTAGGTCGTCCCAGATGGAAAGTAGTGCCGATTCTGTTCCTCTTGCGGGTCTGAAACCGACTTGTGCTTGGTCTAGCATGTGGAGTTTTTCTACATGTTCTTGGGTTTATTTGTATATGTACGTTTCTAAGAGTTTTGCCGAGTAGGGAATGTTTGAAATCAGTTTGTAGTTGGAGAGGTCTTTGACATCGCCACTTGTGTTTTTTAGAAGTGGTTTGATATATGCTGCTTTGAAGGATCTTGGTACTGTTTCTGTTGCAAGTGAGAGATTTAGGAGGTTTCTGTAGTATTTTGATGGTGTTCCTTGTGCGAGGATTGATTTGTAGATGTCGGGGGGGGGGGCAGAGATCCATGGGTGATCCGGCTTTCTTGCTGTGTTTAGCCAGCTTGATGAAATCCTCTGCTGAAATTTCAGGAAAAGGTTTTGGAGTTTGTGCTGTGGCTCTTCTTTAGGTCCGGTTGGTTGAGCGTTATGGTTGGTTGGTCTGTTTGGTATGATTTGTCGGATGTCGTTGATTTTGTTCTTGAAATGGTGTACCAAGTCGTTTCAGAGTTCCTCTGAGGGGGTTGGAGTGTTGTCACATGCCTGGTGGATTTCTCATTTCTTTAATGATGTTGAACATTTCTTTTTGTGAGTTGCTGGCATTGGTGATACTGTCATCATAATGCCTTCTCTTCAACTTTTGTATTTCTTTCTTGTAGGCACGGATTTGTTTCTGGAACAGTATTTTCTTGTCTTGGTTGTATTCTTTCCTCCATTCCAATTCCATCTTCTTGTTGTCCTTTTTCATGTTTCTTAGTAGCGGGGTGAACCATTTTGCCATGGCTCTTTTTTTGAGAGGGGGTGAATGGTTTTTCCGCGGCAATGTTTTTGATTGTATCAGCATTCCATTTTTGGAGTAGCTCTCCTTTTCCGTCTAGGTCAGCCAGCTCTAGTTCTGTAGTCGAGGGTTTTGTCATCTTGAGTTGTTCCATTAGGTTGCTTGCTTTGCCGTTTTTCCAGTTCCTTTTTGTGATGGTTGTGAGCTTTGGGGACTGGATGCGGACTTGGGTTGGTAGTGTGATCACGAATGGGATGATGAGATGGTCGCTCCACAGTATTTGTATCGGCGGTGCTGTGGTGATGAGTTTTTCCTTGGTGAAGATTGCGCCGAGGGTGTGTCCTGCTGAGTGCGTTTCCCCTTTGACCAACTGTCGAAGTTTCATGGTTCTTAGCTGTCCTATTAGTGAGTTTTGGGAGTTGGCTTGTTTTTCTTCAAACCAGATGTTGAAGTCCCCAAGGATTATTAGATGTTCGTGCTTGATGGCTAAGTTGGTGGTGGCTTCTATGAAGTTGTCGAGGAAGGTCGCATCGTATGTTGGTGGTCTGTACACCAGAATGAATGTGATGTTAGTTTTTGGGTTAGCTGATAGGTGCAAGACCATGGTTTTGCAGTTGATGATGTTGAGAGGTTCGTCTGTTTTTATTTTCAGGTGTCCTTTGAACGCTATTGCGAGGCCTCCTCCTTTTTTGTTATTCCTGTTTACCTGAAGGCATTTGAAGTTGATTGGGAGGTAGCTTTGGAGTGTGATTTTGTAGTTGTCGTCCCGCCATGTTTCTTTGATGAATAGGATGTCGATGCCGTTGTCGCAGAGAAGGTCAAAGATCTCTGTTGAGTGTTTTGAAATGGATCTTGCGTTTGTTATGTTGCAATGGAGTTTTAAGGTGAGGGTTAGTTTGTGCTTTGTTGTCGGTGTTGTCCTCTGATCGGTGTTGAGGTTTTCTTCCAGTTTGATCTATTGGAGGTGTTGCTACAGGTGTGTCTGTGTTAACGAAAATTTGTTCTAGGTTGAGTCTTGGGTTTTTGTTTTCATTGGGTTCTTCTTCCAAATTTTGTGGGCGTTGGGTGGAAGTTCCTCTAGTTTTGGTGATGTAAGGTGTTATTGCGTCCATTATGTTCTTGTTGTTTTTTGGCGTTGCCCGCTCTTCTTATGCGTTGATGTGATTGGTTCTCTGTTGTCGATTTTTGCATTATGTTGACTCGTTCTGGTGACTGGTTATTTGCAAGGTATGGAGTTAGGTAGAGTGATTTCTCTCTTCTCTCTGCGTTGGTTTGGTTGTTGTTCCTGTCTGTGGTGGTGTGTTGCGCAGTTGTGAGTCTTCGGAGATGTTCGGTCATGTTTGTTCTTTCTGATCTTTGTCTTTCCCTTGGTCAGGGTCGTTTGCGCAGCATGTTGAGCTTGAGCGTTTTTGTTGTTGGTCTTGATTTGTGTTTGTTGATCTAGGATTTTTTTTCCTTTGGTCCGGCTGTGTAACGCCCACATGGTATCCACGGGGACGTCACTCAGCCTGTTCTGACCTCTTACGACCTCAAACCCTTCCCTGGAGTCTGCTCGACTGGAGACTGGGCCTGAAACACAGGATTGGTAGAGTTTAACTCCCTATAGTCTCTGTGTGCTTGAACCCCTTCTTCCCCGGGGTCCAACCCTTCCCTTTGATCCACAGCTCACCTTGGCTCTTTGCTGCCTAGTTACTTCACTGGTAAGAGTCCAACAGGTAAGTATAATAAGTCTTTTGAACAGTTCTCTAACCTCGTTCCTTTCCTTCCTTAGATGATGGCCGGCGTCCGGGGATGGCCACGTGCTGGTGAGATGAGTAGCACTGAAGGTGAGTGAGAGCGCGATGTGCGATGCAACCCTTTCGCATTTGTATTGAACTGAGTTCTTTTTCTGTGTCTTTTAGGTGCCGCGATGTTTTCAGCGTGGATGCCGGTTATGAACAAGAAATGCGGTGAGTAAGCGCGGTATGCGGTGCCTCTAGATGTTTCCACGCTAACCTGGAGTGTCTTTTCCCTCTTGCAGATGGATGAGATGTTCCGGAGACAGAGTTCCCCCAGAGTGGCTGGGATTCAGGTAAGCGCTTTAAAAATAAGCGAAGATTTGCTGAATGCTTACTAATGCCTTTTTCTGTTCTTTTCCCTTTTCCTTAGGAAGCGGCGTGCCGGGATGGGAATGACACCCCCGAAGATGCCCACAGAACAGAAGGAGCGATGAATGATGGGCAGAAGTGCCGCAAGATAAGGCTGTTCCTAACGGTGTTCTTGTTCTTGCAGGAGCTGAGTGCAGAAGAAAGATACAGGCCTACTGGAGACCGATCCGAACACGGTGAGTGTCACGCTGCAGGTGCAGAAAACACAAAGCATGTTTCTCAGCTTGGGGGTGGCTTATATAGTCTTTGGGTATCCCAGGTGTCTCTGGGCTGAACCACACCCAAAAGACTAGACTGCACATGCAGTTCTGGGAACCGAAATATGTGGGGGCATCCATCTTGTCCCCATCAATGTACTACAAGTCCAATCCCCAATGTTATCCTATGCGAGTGAGTGAGTCTGGTGCCACAAGCGCCAAGTCTGACTCGAAGTGGGTCTTTGGAGGGATGGAGAAGCCCTTGAGGGCCAAGTAGGTGATTGTGGCCTGGCTACAGCCTGACATCTTGGAGGGCTGGGGACATGAGGGGCAGGAATCATGACAGCGCTCCCCCCCAAGGCCCCTCTCAAGGTGGCTCTTCTGTCTGGTCCTGGTTTGTTTGGATGGTTTTGATGAAATCGTCTAAGCAAGCGAGGTGTATGGATGTACTCACAAGGCTCCCATGTCCTGTCTTGTGGACCATTGTTAGGCAGAAACCTGTGCAGTTCCCTTGGGGACCACTGCAAAAGATTTAGGACTACAGGTGTTGGCAGTAAACCCACTTGGTAGCAGTCTGTACCACCCAGATTTACCTGGTAGCTGTGGCTGAGCAGTCACACTTCCCTCAAGAAGAGTTAGGCAGTATGTAAAGTATACACAATAGGCACTCAGACACAATAGCACAAGAAAACACTGACCAGAGCTTTGGTAGCAAGGTTTATAATTATTTATTTAAAAACACACTTATTGAAACACTCCAGCACTATTATTAATCACTCTAAACACAGTTACTATTATTATATATACATCCCTTATTCCTTATCAGACAAGTCTTAGTTAACACCACTTATTTCCAGACAGAGGTGAGCGCTTAACTATAGATGGCACTCCAATAAGTTAACGAAAAAGGGAGGGAAAAAGGCAGAATGTAGGAAAATACACCACACTAATACTTAGGAACTCTTAAGCAAGGCAGGAAAGTCAAAAGTTACTTGTGAGCCAAAGTCCATAGGCCGGGCCCACTCTTGGAGAGAGCAGGGCACAAATGCACCCAAGATCACACAATGACAACAGGCTTAAAAAGTCTTGCAGGGAGTTCAGAAAGGTTTTAGTTAGGCTCAGAAAAGTTTAGCCAGGGTGTCCCAGGCTAACCCAGGGTCGAAAGCCGGGGGCTAAATCTACCCCGTACAGTCGGTTGCAAGGGAAGCCAGGCGGAACACGGTACCTTATGTGGAAAGGATCCTCCAGCAGGGGCAGTTGTTCCTGGCAGCGGGTGCAAGTTGCAGCGTCGTCCAGAGGAAGAGAAGATCTCGACGTGGAGGAAAGATGAAGGTCGTTGCACTGCCAGGGAAGAAACCAGCCGCAGAGTTTTCCGGTTCGCGGTAGTGGTAAAACGTGGTATCCCGGTTGCCGGGGTGCTTGGCACAGGCAAGGCGGCCATGAGATGCTCCAGGAAGCGAAAAAGGAAGCAAACTGGTTATCCCCACCAGTCGAAGGAGGAAGACTCTCCGGGCCGGAGATCTCCTCTGTCGTTGGGAAAAGTGGTGAGACGGTTTAGCAGGGCTCCACCGGTGGTGTCGTCGTAGCAGGTCGGCTCAGCTTCTCCCTCGTCGGATTCTTAGGTCCTGTGGCGACCTCTAAAGTTCCAGTCCCCAAAGCCCTGCTTTTATGCAGAAACCCCCATTCACTCAGCCTAGCTGCACTCAAACATGCTAAGTGGTGAGCCGGCCGGCTCACCACTTGGGCCAATCAGGACGGAGTGCGACTTGAGTTGCCTAGGCAACTCAGTCCAGGGTGCCTAAATCCCCCTCCACCCCTCCTAAGTACCCCAGACAGAGTGGCACCACTTTGGAGGGCTTCTGTGGAGAAGCCCGCCAAAAAAGTGGAACAAAGGACTCAACTTGGGTTGGAGTCACAGAAGCGAACACAAACACCATTTTAGAACCGAGTTCTGGGAAAAAATACCAACCGGAGAATTAATATTAAATAAATAAACTGGCGGTATGTTCGAGGCTATAGGAATTAAATAATTAAAGTTGGTAGCCTCGAACAATGGGAAATCCCATAGAGATATATTCGCGGTCGAATATAAAAAGTAGTATCCACTGCCACCAGCCAAAACTCGATCAGGGGGGACGGAGACGTGCCCCCTCGACTAACAGACCCCGGGGCAATCGAATTGCCCTGGCCAGTACGTCCACAATATGAGGGTTTGTACTGGTTCTGTTCAGAATTTGAGACTAGTAAAGTCAACGGTGACTTTACATGCCCTGGGAGACAGTAGTCAGTCCCAGGGTATGGAGTCTATATTGGGGGGTCACTATGACACCCCTGTGTTACTGCACTGAGGGTGCTGCGTAACACACATCACAAAAACACATGAAGCCCTATGGAGTAAAAGACCCCATAGCCCATTAAACACATCTAGAGTCAAAGAAACACACTCAAATTATGCCCAAGAGTGAGGGTAAAAGAGTCTCACTCTTGGCAGGAGAAAAAAATAAACCCCAAAAATCCAGCAAAGCTGCTGGGGGACTCACTAGGTTAGGAAATTCAGCCTAAACAGAGAATTCTCCCTAACAACCATATCCCTTCCAGTCTACTAAGTAGTATAATTTGGATCTGACGTACTTTGAATCCAGGATGTCCTTGACTTTGAATTCTGGCTCCCCGGCGACTACTACTGGCTGCGGTAGCGTTGCTACCCGGGTCCCAGGTTGAACAGGTTTAAGGAGAGACACGTGGAAAACAGGATGAATCTGCATGTTTGCCGACAAAGCTAGTCTGACCGCCACAGGATTTATCATGGAGGTGATGGTGAACGGGCCCAGATATCTTGGACGGAAAGTTCGGGTCCCACTTGGTAGTTGGGGGCCTTTGCTCGGTGTTGATCAGCAAACTTCTTTTGGTGATTCTTAGCTTGAAGTAGGTGTTCAGCTGCCCTTTTAAAGGTTTGAGAAATGGTCGTGTGCAAGGTTTTGACTGCTGGCATTTCCAGGGTTGTAGGAACGTCCAACTCAGAAGTACGTGGGTGCCTGCCATGCATGGTATAAAAGGGTGTCTGCCCAGTGCTGGTGTGTAGGGAATTATTATAAGCATATTCAGCTATCCATAATAGGTTAAACCAGCTTCCTTCAGCTTGGTGTAACATGCAACGCTGATACTGCTCGAGTGTCTGATTTGTCCTCTCAGTTTGACCATCCGTTTGGGGATGGTGACTGGTGGATAGCAGGATGTCGATCTGGGCCATAGAGCAGCATTTTCTCCAGAAGTTAGATACAAATTGAGTACCGCGGTCTGAGACCAAAACTGAAGGAAACTCATGGAGCCGTACAATGCCTTCAAGAAATACCTTTGCCAGAGTGGAAGCATTTGGGAACCCCTTAAGAGGAATGAAATGTGCCATTTTTGAAAATAGGTCCACGACCACAAGAATAGTGTTAAACCCTTGACTGGGTGGTAAGTTAGTAATAAAATCGAGGGAAACGTGTGCCAGGGTGCTGGTGGTATATCCAATGGTTGTAATAGCCCAGCCGGTTTCTGCTTGGATGGTTTGCAAAGGTAGCGGGCGCCCCTCTCTCGATAGAACAAGGCTTGATAACCTGTTCCGTGGTTATTAACCACTTGAGAGTTTGCAGCCACTGCTTTTTCTCACTGTGCCTTTCACAGATGGGAAATATCCATTTGCATATCAGTCTTTGTCCTGCCCAGGGGCTTTCCAGCACCGAAATGCAATGGCAATTCCAACCTGAACGAGAGTACCACCAGCAACCCCATACACGTGTTTCACCCTTGTTGGGGATCATCAGTGAGGTGAAGCTGATGCCTCTCTAAGCACAGTGAGAGGGAGACCACGTCTGGTTGCC
Organism: Ambystoma mexicanum; assembly: GCF_040938575.1. Classification (NCBI taxonomy): domain Eukaryota; kingdom Metazoa; phylum Chordata; class Amphibia; order Caudata; family Ambystomatidae; genus Ambystoma; species Ambystoma mexicanum. The sequence continues at coordinate 751,356,509 of NC_090934.1, read as the reverse complement.
CCCAGGAGACCTAGGGTTACCAATCCCAGGTTCCTTGAAATTTGGTTTGCTAAGGTAGCGGGCGCCCCTCTCTCGATAGAACAAGGCTTGATAACCTGTTCCGTGGTTATTAACCACTTGAGAGTTCGCAGCCACTGCTTTTTCTCACTGTGCCTTTCACAGATGGGAAATACCCATTTGCATATCAGTCTTTGTCCTGCCCTGGGGCAGTCCAGCACCGAAATGCAATGGCAATTCCAACCTGAACGAGAGTACCACCAGCAACCCCATACACGTGTTTCACCCTTGTTGGGGATCATCAGTGAGGTGAAGCTGATGCCTCTCTAAGCACAGTTGGATGACTTGTTTTGAGCTCACACTCCACAAGATAGGATGAATTGGATCATGTCTTTACGCCACGTGGACCACCAATAATTTCGTTTTACCTTGGCTAGGGTTTTAGCGATTCCGGGGTGGCCTTCGATCAAGGAATCATGATAACCGGACATGACTTGTTCTCGTAGTTCTTGGTTTGGGAACAATAAACGATTCCTGAAGTAGGGCAACTGATCTTTTATCATGTAATGTTCTCCTTGTGCACTCCACGCTTGTAATTGCTCCGGACTCATCAGGTTTAGGATTTCTTCATGTAATTCTTTCTGAGTTATGGTTGCTGTGATTCCTAGGAGCTTGTCACTCGGTATGATTGCTATTGGGTAAGGGGTCTGATACCCTTGCTCTTCCACCCCCATTCGGGAAAGAGTATCGGCCTTCCCGTTTTTCACCCCTGGTCGAAATGTAATCACGTAGTCATATTCAGCAAAAAAAAGAGCCCAACGTAGTTGTCGTGATGATTGGCCTTTGCCGTTTTTAGGTACTGGAGTTTCCGGTGGTCAGTTATTACAGTGATTGTGTGTCTGGCGCCCAAGAGGTAGTGCCGCCATGCCTTAAAGGCTGACTTAATGGCCAGGAGTTCTTTGTCTGTGATAGCGTAATTGAGTTCAGGGGGTGTGAATTTACGTGACCAGAAGGCAACAGGGTGTAACTGGCCCGTTTCGGGGTCCTTTTGTGAGAGGACAGCTCCCATAGCCATGCTTGAGGCGTCTGTTTCCACCAGGTATTGGAGATCAGAGCGAGGGTGGCGTAAAATTGGGGCAGATGTGAATCTTGCTTTGAGTTCCTGGAAAGCTTCCTCGGCTTCTGTTGTCCACTGGAACTTTTTGTTGCTTTTCCTTAGCAATGACATGATGGGATGCACGATTTGCAAAAATCCTGGGATGAACCGGCGGTAGAAGTTTGCAAAACCAAGCATACTTTGAACCCCCTTGAATGAATTTGGGGATGGCCAGTTCAGGATAGCATCTACCTTGTGTACATCCATTCGGATCCCATTCGGGCTGAGAATAAAGTCCAGGAATTCCACCTCAGAGACGTGGAATTAGCACTTTTCGAGCTTGGCGTAGAGCTGGTGTTGACGGAGTTTCTCCAATACGGATCGGACGTGTTTAACGTGGTCTTGCTTTGATGTGGAATATACTAGAATATCGTCGATGTACACAAGAGCACAGACATCAATCAATTCCCGTAGGACATCGTTCATGAAGTATTGAAATGCTCCAGGCGCGTTGCAAAGGCCAAAGGGCATTACTTGATATTCGTACAAGCCGCATTTGGTGCGAAAAGAGGTTTTCCATTCGTCCCACTGTTTTATGCGAACAAGGTGATATGCCCCCCTCATGTCTAGTTTTGTGTAGATTTGGGCATCTTTGACTTGATCAAGCAATTCAGGGATCAGTGGCAGGGGGTAGCGTTTTTTTTACGGTAATCTGGTTCAGTGCGCGATAGTCGATGCACGTTCTCAAGTCCCCCTCCTTTTTCGGTGCGAAGAATAGAGGACTGGCTGCTGGAGACTTCGTGGGACGGATGAACCCGTTGGCCAGGAATTGGTCAAGATAGGCCTTCAGGTGCTGGTTTTCTGGTTTCGTGAGTGCGTAAATTCGCCCACAAGGGATTTGTGCGCCGGGTATCAGGTCGATTTGGCAATCGTATGGTCTATGCGGTGGCAGGGAATTAGCCTGTTCTTTCTGAAAGACTTCTTGAAAGTCCTGGTATTCACTTGGTAGGGTGCCGATTGCCACAGTCGCAAGCATGAAGCTTCTGGTGTCTATTGGTTGTTTCTCTTGGCGATAACATGTGTGGGCGCAAGTCTCGGGAAAGGCCAATTCTTTTGCTCGCCAATCGATTTGAGGATTGTGAGCTACCAACAATGGCATTCCCAAAATCAACCGGAACTGTGGTGCCTTAATGAGGTCGAAAACAATAGATATAGATTCTCGGTGTCCATCCTGGCACAGAAGGGTTAAAGCTGCAGTGCATTGGGATACTGGACCAGAAACTATTTCCGTGCCGTTGACAGTGGTAACAGTGTCAGTGGTTGATTTAGGGCGTAACGGAAGCACCATCTTTGCCACAAGATCCTGGTCGATGTAATTCCCAATGGCTTCACTGTCAATGTACGCTCTTACTGCGTGCATCCAAGATGGTTGTGGGTGATTGATCAAGACCACAGATAGTGCAAAATGGGAGGTCTGTAGTTCACTTTCTTCACTCGACAAGTGCACCCCTACACTTGCCGGGCTGGGGAGTTTTCCGATTCCTTGATGGTATCTTCCTTGTCCGTGGCCTCTACCGTCCTCCTCGGTGGCTTCACAGGGCACTCTTTAAGGAAACGACCTGACCTTCCACAGTACAGACATAACGGCTGCTGTCTCCTTTTATCCCTTTTCACTTTAGTCAAGGGGGATATGACCCCCCCCGATTTGCACTGGTTCTCCTGAACCTTCCGCTGTGCGGGCAATATTGTCCATTGAACACACATACATAGGGCGAGGGTCCGTTCCGGTTCCATCTGCTCTTTGGTCCTGCAACCTATGATCCAGTTAAACAACATGGTCAATGAATTCTGAGCAGTCTTTCAGGGGGTTCAGTACTTGTGCGAGAACATCCTTGAACTTCCCCCACAACCCCCGATGAAATAACGTGGTTCTCTTCTCCACTGGCCATTCAGCTTCAACTACGAGTCTATTGAACGTGGCTATGTATGTTAATAGGTCTTGATTCCCTTGGCGTAGGGACAGAAGTTCGTTGTCTAATGCCTGCCCATGAGTATGACGGGTGAACAGCTTTTCCATCTCCTGCTGAAAGCCCCTGAAGTCATGCAGCAAAGGATTGTCTTGGGCCACAAAGGGTACAGACGAGTCTGCGGCGCTACCACTCAGGTAGGATAGCACAAAAGCGACCCGTGATTGGTCATTCGGCAAGGCCCCTGATCTACAAAGGAAGTGCAGGCGGCACTGGTTCATGAACGTTGCAAACCTCTTGGAATCCCCCGTAAATCGTTCGGGCGGGGCCAAGGGAACTGCCCCAGGAAGGGTTATCTGAACGGGATTGGCTGATGGTGCTGGCATCGAGGGCACGCTTCCTGGCAATGGTGCATGCCCTGCTTGTGACTGGAGAAGTTGCCGGCTTAAATCATCAGTGCGTTCTTTGTCTACTATCAGCTCTCTCCTCAGGGTGTTGGTCTGCTGCATGGCTGCATGTACTTCGGAACGTAGCTGCCCCAACATGTGGGCTAACTGGTCGGTTTCTGACGTTTCCATGACGCCCAGGTGGATTTTGATGTGAGGCTTTGTGTTCTGTAACGCTCACCTGGGATCCATGGGGACGTCATTCAGCCTGTTCTGACCTCTTACGACCTCAAACCCTTCCCTGGAGTCTGCTCGACTGGAGACTGGGCCTGAAACACAGGATTGGTAGAGTTTAACTCCCTATTGTCTCTGTGTGCTTGAACCCCTTCTTCCCCGGGGTCCAACCCTTCCCTTTGATCCACAGCTCACCTTGGCTCGTTGCTGCCTAGTTACTTCACTGGTAAGAGTCCAACAGGTAAGTATAATGAGTCTTTTGAACAGTTCTCTAACCTCGTTCCTTTCCTTCCTTAGATGATGGCCGGCGTCCGGGGATGGCGACGTGCTGGTGAGATGAGTAGCACTGAAGGTGAGTGAGAGCGCGATGTGCGATGCAACCCTTTCGCATTTGTATTGAACTGAGTTCTTTTTCTGTGTCTTTAAGGTGCCGCGATGTTTTCAGCGTGGATGCCGGTTATGAAGAAGAAATGCGGTGAGTAAGCGCGGTATGCGGTGCCTCTAGATATTTCCATGCTAACCTGGAGTGTCTTTTCCCTCTTGCAGATGGATGAGATGTTCCGGAGACAGAGTTCCCCCAGAGTGGCTGGGATTCAGGTAAGCGCTTTAAAAATAAGCGAAGATTTGCTGAATGCTTACTAATGCCTTTTTTCTGTTCTTTTCCCTTTTCCTTAGGAAGCGGCGTGCCGGGATGGGAATGACACCCCCGAAGATGCCCACAGAACAGAAGGAGCGATGAATGATGGGCAGAAGTGCCGCAAGATAAGGCTATTCCTAACGGTGTTCTTGTTCTTGCAGGAGCTGAGTGCAGAAGAAAGATACAGGCCTACTGGAGACCGATCGGAACACGGTGAGTGTCACGCTGCAGGTGCAGAAAACACAAAGCATGTTTCTCAGCTTGGGGTGGCTTATATAATCTTTGGGTATCCCAGGTGTCTCTGGGCTGAACCACACCCAAAAGACTAGACTGCACATGCAGTTCTGGGAACCGAAATATGTGGGGGCATCCATCTTGTCCCCATCAATGCACTACAAGTCCAATCCCCAATGTTATCCTATGCGAGTGAGTGAGTCTGGTGCCACAAGCACCAAGTCTGACTCGAAGTGGGTCTTTGGAGGGATGGAGAAGCCCTTGAGGGCCAAGTAGGTGATTGTGGCCTGGCTCCAGCCTGACATCTTGGAGGGCTGGGGAAATGAGGGGCAGGAATCATGACAGCGCTCCCCACAAGGCCCCTCTCAAGGTGGCTCTTCTGTCTGGTCCTGGTTTGTTTGGATGGTTTTGATGAAATCGTCTAAGCAAGCAAGGTGTATGGATGTACTCACAAGGCTCCCATGTCCTGTCTTGTGGACCATTGTTAGGCAGAAACCTGTGCAGTTCCCTTGGGGACCACTGCAAAAGATTTAGGACTACAGGTGTTGGCAGTAAACCCACTTGGTAGCAGTCTGTACCACCCAGATTTACCTGGTAGCTGTGGCTGAGCAGTCACACTTCCCTCAAGAAGAGTTAGGCAGTATGTAAAGTATACACAATAGGCACTCAGACAGAATAGCACAAGAAAACACTGAGCAGAGCTTTGGTATCAAGGTTTATAATTATTTATTTAAAAACACACTTATTGAAACACTCCAGCACTATTATTAATCACTCTAAACACAGTTACTATTATTATATATACATCCCTTATTCCTTATCAGACAAGTCTTAGTTGACACCACTTATATCCAGACAGAGGTGAGCGCTTAACTATAGATGGCACTCCAATATGTTAACGAAAAAGGGAGGGAAAAAGGCAGAATGTAGGAAAATACACCACACTAATACTTAGGAACTCTTAAGCAAGGCAGGAAAGTCAAAAGTTACTTGTGAGCCAAAGTCCATAGGCCGGGCCCACTCTTGGAGAGAGCAGGGCACAAATGCACCCAAGATCACACAATGACAACAGGCTTAAAAAGTCTTGCAGGGAGTTCAGAAAGGTTTTAGTTAGGCTCAGAAAAGTTTAGCCAGGGTGTCCCAGGCTAACCCAGGGTCAAAAGCCGGGGGCTAAATCTACCCCGTACAGTCGGTTGCAAGGGAAGCCAGGCGGAACACGGTACCTTATGTGGAAAGGATCCTCCAGCGGGGGCAGTTGTTCCTGGCAGCGGGTGCAAGTTGCAGCGTCGTCCAGAGGAAGAGAAGATCTCGACGTGGAGGAAAGATGAAGGTTGTTGCACTGCCAGGGAAGAAACCAGCCGCAGAGTTTTCGGGTTAAAGGTACTACCCTTTGATTCGCGGTAGTGGTAAAACGTGGTATCCCGGTTGCCGGGGTGCTTGGCACAGGCAAGGCGGCCATGAGATGCTCCAGGAAACGAAAAAGGAAGCAAACTGGTTATCCCCACCAGTCGAAGGAGGAAGACTCTCCGGGCCGGAGATCTCCTCTGTCGTTGGGAAAAGTGGTGAGACGGTTTAGCAGGGCTCCACCGGTGGTGTCGTCGTAGCAGGTCGGCTCAGCTTCTCCCTCGTCGGATTCTTAGGTCCTGTGGCGACTTCTAAAGTTCCAGTCCCCAAAGCCCTGCTTTTATGCAGAAACCCCCATTAACTCAGCCTAGCTGTCACTCAAACATGCTAAGTGGTGAGCCGGCCGGCTCACCACTTGGGCCAATCAGGACGGAGTGCGACTTGAGTTGCCTAGGCAACTCAGTCCAGGGTGCCTAAATCCCCCTCCACCCCTCCTAAGTACCCCAGACAGAGTGGCACCACTTTGGAGGGCTTCTGTGGAGAAGCCCGCCAAAAAAGTGGAACAAAGGACTCAACTTGGGTTGGAGTCACAGAAGCGAACACAAACACCATTTTAGAACCGACTTCTGGGAAAAAATACCAACCGGAGAATTAATATTAAATAAATAAACTGGCGGCATGTTCGAGGCTATAGGAATTAAATAATTAAAGTTGGTAGCCTCGAACAATGGGAAATCCCATAGAGATATATTCGCGGTCGAATATAAAAAGTAGTATCCACTGCCACCAGCCAAAACTCGATCAGGGGGGACGGAGACGTGCCCCCTCGACTAACAGACCCCGGGGCAATCGAATTGCCCTGGCCAGTACGTCCACAATATGATGGTTTGTACTGGTTCTGTTCAGAATTTGAGACTAGTAAAGTCAATGGTGACTTTACATGCCCTGGGAGACAGTAGTCAGTCCCAGGGTATGGAGTCTATATTGGGGGGTCACTATGACACCCCTGTGTTACTGCACTGAGGGTGCTGTGTAACACACATCACAAAAACACATGAAGCCCTATGGAGTAAAAGACCCCATAGCCCATTAAACACATCTAGAGTCAAAGAAACACACTCAAATCATGCCCAAGAGTGAGGGTAAAAGAGTCTCACTCTTGGCAGGAGAAAAAAATAAACCCCAAAAATCCAGCAAAGCTGCTGGGGGACTCACTAGGTTAGGAAATTCAGCCTAAACAGAGAATTCTCCCTAACAACCATATCCCTTCCAGTCTACTAAGTAGTATAATTTGGATCTGACGTACTTTGAATCCAGGATGTCCTTGACTTTGAATTCGGGCTCCCCGGCGACTACTACTGGCTGCGGTAGCGTTGCTACCCGGGTCCCAGGTTGAACAGGTTTAAGGAGAGACACGTGGAAAACAGGATGAATCTGCATGTTTGCCGACAAAGCTAGTCTGACCGCCACAGGATTTATCATGGAGGTGATGGTGAACGGACCCAGATATCTTGGACGGAAAGTTCGGGTCCCACTTGGTAGTTGGGGGCCTTTGCTCGGTGTTGATCAGCAAACTTCTTTTGGTGATTCTTAGCTTGAAGTAGGTGTTCAGCTGCCCTTTTAAAGGTTTGAGAAATGGTCGTGTGCAAGGTTTTGACTGCTGGCATTTCCAGGGTTGTAGGAACGTCCAACTCAGAAGTACGTGGGTGCCTGCCATGCATGGTATAAAAGGGTGTCTGCCCAGTGCTGGTGTGTAGGGAATTATTATAAGCATATTCAGCTATCCATAATAGGTTAAACCAGCTTCCTTCAGCTTGGTGTAACATGCAACGCAGATACTGCTCGAGCGTCTGATTTGTCCTCTCAGTTTGACCATCCGTTTGGGGATGGTGACTGGTGGATAGCCGGATGTCGATCTGGGCCATAGAGCAGCATTTTCTCCAGAAGTTAGATACAAATTGAGTACCGCGGTCTGAGACCAAAACTGAAGGAAACCCATGGAGCCGTACAATGCCTTCAAGAAATACCTTTGCCAGAGTGGAAGCATTTGGGAACCCCTTAAGAGGAATGAAATGTGCCATTTTTAAAATAGGTCCACGACCACAAGAATAGTGTTAAACCCTTGACTGGGTGGTAAGTTAGTAATAAAATCGAGGGAAACGTGTGCCAGGGTGCTGGTGGTATTTCCAATGGTTGTAATAGCCCAGCCGGTTTCTGCTTGGATGGTTTGCAAAGGTAGCGGGCGCCCCTCTCTCGATAGAACAAGGCTTGATAACCTGTTCCGTGGTTATTAACCACTTGAGTGTTCGCAGCCACTGCTTTTTCTCACTGTGCCTTTCACAGATGGGAAATATCCATTTGCATATCAGTCTTTGTCCTGCCCAGGGGCTTTCCAGCACCGAAATGCAATGGCAATTCCAACCTGAACGAGAGTACCACCAGCAACCCCATACACGTGTTTCACCCTTGTTGGGGATCATCAGTGAGGTGAAGCTGATGCCTCTCTAAGCACAGTGAGGGGGAGACCACGTCTGGTTGCCCCCAGGAGACCTAGGGTTACCAATCCCAGGTTCCTTGAAATTTGGTTTGCAAAGGTAGCGGGCGCCCCTCTCTCAATAGAACAAGGCTTGATAACCTGTTCCGTGGTTATTAACCACTTGAGAGTTCGCAGCCACTGCTTTTTCTCACTGTGCCTTTCACAGATGGGAAATACCCATTTGCATATCAGTCTTTGTCCTGCCCTGGGGCAGTCCAGCACCGAAATGCAATGGCAATTCCAACCTGAACGAGAGTACCACCAGCAACCCCATACACGTGTTTCACCCTTGTTGGGGATCATCAGTGAGGTGAAGCTGATGCCTCTCTAAGCACAGTTGGATGACTTGTTTTGAGCTCACACACCACAAGATAGGATGAATTGGATAATGTCTTTACGCCACGTGGACCACCAATAATTTCGTTTTACCTTGGCTAGGGTTTTAGCGATTCCGGGGTGGCCTTCGATCAAGGAATCATGATAACCGGACATGACTTGTTCTCGTAGTTCTTGGTTTGGTAACAATAAACGATTCCTGAAGTAGGGCAACTGATCTTTTATCATGTAATGTTCTCCTTGTGCACTCCACGCTTGTAATTGCTCCGGACTCATCAGGTTTAGGATTTCTTCATGTAATTCTTTCTGAGTTATGGTTGCTGTGATTCCTAGGAGCTTGTCACTCGGGATGATTGCTATTGGGTAAGGGGTCTGATACCTTGCTCTTCTACCCCCATTCGGGAAAGAGTATCGGCCTTCCCGTTTTTCACCCCTGGTCGAAATGTAATCAAGCAGTCATATTCAGCAAAAAAAAGAGCCCAACGTAGTTGTCGTGAGGATTGGCCTTTGCCGTTTTTAGGTAGTGGAGGTTCCGGTGGTCAGTTATTACAGTGATTGTGTGTCTGGCGCCCAAGAGGTAGTGCCGCCATGTCTTAAAGGCTGACTTAATGGCCAGGAGTTCTTTGTCTGTGATAGCGTAATTGAGTTCAGGGGGTGTGAATTTACGTGACCAGAAGGCAACAGGGTGTAACTGGCCCGTTTCGGGGTCCTTTTGTGAGAGGACAGCTCCCATAGCCATGCTTGAGGCGTCTGTTTCCACCAGGTATTGGAGATCAGGGCGAGGGTGGCGTAAAATTGGGGCAGATGTGAATCTTGCTTTGAGTTCCTGGAAAGCTTCCTCGGCTTCTGTTGTCCACTGCAACTTCTTGTTGCTTTTCCTTAGCAATGACATGATGGGATGCACGATTTGCAAAAATCCTGGGATGAACCGGCGGTAGAAGTTTGCAAAACCAAGCATACTTTGAACCCCCTTGAATGAATTTGGGGATGGCCAGTTCAGGATAGCATCTACCTTGTGTACATCCATTCGGATCCCATTCGGGCTGAGAATAAAGTCCAGGAATTCCACCTCGGAGACGTGGAATTAGCACTTTTCGAGCTTGGCATAGAGCTGGTGTTGACGGAGTTTCTCCAATACGGATCGGACGTGTTTAACGTAGTCTTGCTTTGATGCGGAATATACTAGAATATCGTCCATGTACACAAGAGCACAGACATCAATCAATTCCCGTAGGACGTCGTTCATGAAGTATTGAAATGCTCCAGGCGCGTTGCAAAGGCCAAAGGGCATTACTTGATATTCGTACAAGCCGCATTTGGTGCGAAAAGAGGTTTTCCATTCGTCCCACTGTTTTATGCGAACAAGGTGATATGCCCCCCTCACGTCTAGTTTTGTGTAGATTTGGGCATCTTTGACTTGATCAAGCAATTCAGGGATCAGTGGCAGGGGGTAGCGTTTTTTTTACGGTAATCTGGTTCAGTGCGCGATAGTCGATGCACGTTCTCAAGTCCCCCTCCTTTTTCGGTGCGAAGAATAGAGGACTGGCTGCTGGAGACTTCGTGGGACGGATGAACCCGTTGGCCAGGAATTGGTCAAGATAGGCCTTCAGGTGCTGGTTTTCTGGTTTCGTGAGTGCGTAAATTCGCCCACAAGGGATTTGTGCGCCGGGTATCAGGTCGATTTGGCAATCGTATGGTCTATGCGGTGGCAGGGTATTAGCCTGTTCTTTCTGAAAGACTTCTTGAAAGTCCTGGTATTCACTTGGTAGGGTGCCGATTGCCACAGTCGCAAGCATGAAGGTTCTGGTGTCTATTGGTTGTTTCTCTTGGCGATAACATGTGTGGGCGCAAGTCTCGGGAAAGGCCAATTCTTTTGCTCGCCAATCGATTTGAGGATTGTGAGCTACCAACAATGGCATTCCCAAAATCAACCGGAACTGTGGTGCCTTAATGAGGTCGAAAACAATAGATATAGATTCTCGGTGTCCATCCTGGCACAGAAGGGTTAAAGCTGCAGTGCATTGGGATACTGGACCAGAAACTATTTCCGTGCCGTTGACAGTGGTAACAGTGTCAGTGGTTGATTTAGGGCGTAACGGAAGCACCATCTTTGCCACAAGATCCTGGTCGATGTAATTCCCAATGGCTTCACTGTCAATGTACGCTCTTACTGCGTGCATCCAAGATGGTTGTGGGTGATTGATCAAGACCACAGATAGTGCAAAATGGGATGTCTGTAGTTCACTTTCTTCACTCGACAAGTGCACCCCTACACTTGCCGGGCTGGGGAGTTTTCCGATTCCTTGATGGTATCTTCCTTGTCCGTGGCCTCTACCGTCCTCCTCGGTGGCTTCACAGGGCACTCTTTAAGGAAACGACCTGACCTTCCACAGTACAGACATAACTGCTGCTGTCTCCTTTTAAACCTTTCCACTTTAGTCAAGGGGGATCTGACCCCCCCCGATTTGCACTGGTTCTCCTGAACCTTCCGTTGTGCGGGCAATATTGTCCATTGAACACACATACATAGGGCGAGGGTCCGTTCTGGTTCCATCTGCTCTTTGGTCCTGCAACCTATGATCCAGTTGAACAACATGGTCAATGAATTCTGAGCAGTCTTTCAGGGGGTTCAGTACTTGTGCGAGAACATCCTTGAACTTCCCCCACAACCCCCGATGAAATAACGTGGTTCTCTTCTCCACTGGCCATTCAGCTTCAACTACGAGTCTATTGAACGTGGCTATGTATGTTAATAGGTCTTGATTCCCTTGGCGTAGGGACAGAAGTTCGTTGTCTAATGCCTGCCCATGAGTATGACGGGTGAACAGCTTTTCCATCTCCTGCTGAAAGCCCCTGAAGTCATGCAGCAAAGGATTGTCTTGGGCCACAAAGGGTACAGACCAGTCTGCGGCGCTACCACTCAGGTAGGATAGCACAAAAGCGACCCGTGATTGGTCATTCGGCAAGGCCCCTGATCTACAAAGGAAGTGCAGGCGGCACTGGTTCATGAACGTTGCAAACCTCTTGGAATCCCCCGTAAATCGTTTGGGCGGGGCCAAGGGAACTGCCCCAGGAAGGGTTATCTGAACGGGATTGGCTGATGGTGCTGGCATCGAGGGCACGCTTCCTGGCAATGGTGCATGCCCTGCTTGTGACTGGAGAAGTTGCCGGCTTAAATCATCAGTGCGTTCTTTGTCTACTATCAGCTCTCTCCTCAGGGTGTTGGTCTCCTGCATGGCTGCATGTACTTCGGAACGTAGCTGCCCCAACATGTGGGCTAACTGGTCGGTTTCTGACGTTTCCATGACGCCCAGGTGGATTTTGATGTGAGGCTTTGTGTTCTGTAACGCTCACCTGGGATCCATGGGGACGTCATTCAGCCTGTTCTGACCTCTTACGACCTCAAACCCTTCCCTGGAGTCTACTCGACTGGAGACTGGGCCTGAAACACGGGATTGGTAGAGTTTAACTCCCTATTGTCTCTGTGTGCTTGAACCCCTTCTTCCCGGGGTCCAACCCTTCCCTTTGATCCACAGCTCACCTTGTTTTCTTATAAAGTGTGCTCTCCGTCCTGCTTTCAGCACAGGGGCGCGTTGATTGATGCAGGCTCGTCGCTGCCTAGTTACTTCACTGGCAAGAGTCTGACAAGTATAATGAGTCTTTTGAACAGTTCTCTAACGTCATTCCTTTCCTTCTTTAGATGATGGCCGACGTCCGGGGATGGCGAAGTTCTTTTTCTGTGTCTTTTAGGTGCCGCGATGTTTTCAGCGTGGATGCCGGTTATGAAGAAGAAATGCGGTGAGTAAGCGTGGTATGCAGCGCCTCTAGATGTTTCCACCCTAACCTGGAGTGTCTTTTCCCTCTTGCAGATGGATGACAAGTTCCCCCAGAGCGGCTGGGATTCAGAAAAGCACTTGAAACTCGTACGGTCTTAAAAAATAAGCGAAGATTTGCTGAATGCTTACTAATGCTTTTTTTCAGTTCTTTTCCCTTTTCTTTAGGAAGCGGCGTGCCGGGATGGGAATGACACCGCCGAAGATGCCCGCAGAACAGAAGGAGCGATGAATGATGGGAAGAAGCGCCGCAAGGTAAGGCTGTTCCTAACGGTGTTCTTGTTCTTGCAGGAGCTGAGCGCAGAAGAAAGATGCAGGCCTACTGGAGACCGATCCGAACACGGTGGGCTTCATTACGAGGTATGCCGGTAAGGTAAAAAAATGCCGGTATGTAAATACCGGCATCGTCCATTGTCCCGTTGCATTCTGACCCGCAAACCCGGTATTAGCGGCACACTAAACAACGGTGCCGCTAATAGCGGCATAGGCGCGTACACGCGCCCCTTCAGGGAGCAAATACCGGCATGCCGGTAATAGGGGGAAATTCCAACCCATGCAAACATGCAAATACCGGCATCGCGAAGCCGGTAATCACGGGCAGCACGATGCCAGCCATACAGGCATCGCAGTCCACCCGCAAACAGCAAGCAGGATACAAGGCAGCTGCCACAGGTGCACACAATCACCACAGGTGGAGCCAATGGAGGCTGTGCTAGTATAAACTGAGTACACCCACACACCACAACCCCCCCCTCAGGTGTAGGCAATGCAGAGTGGCCCAGTACAAAAGGAGCACACCTACACACCACACCCCTCCCTACAGCAAAATGCTACCACTAGCAGTTGCAATCATGGCGCTGGAGGACATGCCTATACTGCTACAACTACAGCAAAACAGCAACACCACAACAACCACAGCAGCAAGAACAGGCAGCACAGAGGAGATGAAGGAGGAGAAGGAGGGTGAGACAGGCCCAGCAATTACCACCAGGGCAGCCACCACTGCCTCGCAGGCAGCCACCAATCCCTCACACCAGACCCAGCCCATTCAACCTAACCCCTGAGTAGATCCACACCCTGTACCGGCTGGACCGTGACACCATCACACCATAGTGGACATGATACAGAACGACATTGCCAGCCACATAAAAATACGCACTGCCATCCCCCCACTACTAAAGGTGGTGTCCGTGCTACACTTTCTGGCCACAGGCACCTACCAACACACAGTGGGCCAGCTGCATGGCATTTCACAACCACTATTTTCACGCATGCTGAACCAAGTGCTGGATGCCCTCCTGAAGCACGCAAGCACCCATATATCCCTACCACGTACTGACCAGGAGATAGCCGAAACCAAAGTAGGCTTCCATGCACTGGCAGGCATGCCCAATTGTGTTGGTGCCATCGACTGCACCCATGTAGAATTGGTAGTCCCCCATGCCATAGAGGCAGTGTACCGCAATCGCAAGCAATACCACTCCATCAATGTGCAAATGGTATGTGACTCCAGCAAGATCATCACCCATTGCTGCGCCCGATTTCCTGGATCCACAAATGATGCCATGATACTGCGCAACTCCACGCTACCCCATCACATGGAGTGACATGCTGGACCACGTGCCTGGCTGCTCGGTGGGTTGCAAAACAGGCCCATGGCCATGCTGTGGGGTACAGATGTGTGCGGATGCAGAAGGGGGGGTGGCCTACTGCACCAGGGTGGGAAAGGGGGGGGTAAAAGGTCACCAGTGCGCCAATAGCCAGTGAGTGGAGAATGCATGCAGAGCTAAACACTCCTCACCTGAACCAGCCAAACGCAACAGGACACATCACTCGGCCACATATCACAAATAATGCATATGGATGATAATAAGTAAGAGGCACAACCAGGGCACCATGCTGTTGGCAAGAAATGCATGACTCAATAGGATGGCAACTGTGCCAATGCGGCTAGTGTGACCATGCATAGCAAACAATATCCTGCATGAATTAGAGAACATTGTCGCAATACCACAGCACATCTGCCTCAGCATGCAGGAATACACCCTGCATCATCTAGTTAATCCCATCCAGTGAACCACACCTCATTACAGTATACATTGCATCTAGGTGATTATTTTCTACACGTACAGGGACATGTGCATGCCCACACCAAGTAGCTGCTGCCATGACTGTGCTCCCTGAAGGTGGCAGTTCAGAGTGACACACACCGATTTGTTTCTTCTTGCGGGTGATGGAGGATATCCCTTGAGGCCTTGGCTACTTACCCCTGTGCGGAACCCGCAGAACAGCCATGAAGAGGAGTACAATTGTGTGCACACTCGCACACGTGTTGTCATTGAGCAGGCCTTGTGGGGCAGGGTGTGGCACTCATTCTTCAATGGATATGTTGATGTAGCCTTGGGACATGCATTACCTTGCCTAGTCTCACTTCCACATCACTTGTGCCACATCATGGTTTAGTATACGTGGATGTGATGGTTCACTCACCTTCCTCTGTGGTAGATGCAGCGCCAACCTCTTGGTCTCCTATTCCCTCAATTGATTCCGGGTCAATTAATGTACTTGCGGTCTCCTCCCATGCCGTCAACTTCACAGGGGAGTGTGGGCCACTGCCTGTCGCCATTGCGGCCCTCCTGTTCTCCGCCAGAATCTTCCTCACCCCGAGGCGGAGGTCGTCCCCGCGCTTCCGGCAGTCATGCACACTCCTTGGGGTGCTCCCCACTGCCGACACCCTCTGTGCGACCTCCTGCCAGACCTCTTTTTTTTTTGTTTGGGCCGCATGCTTGAGGTCTGTGCTCCTGATTGTATCTGCATGCTGTTCGAGGGTGTTGGCAAACATGGTGAGTTCCGTGTCAGAAAAACGCTGCTTTCTCTTCCTTTGGGAGGATTTCCTGGTGGCCTTCGACATCATGCTTCTGTTGTGGCACACAACAACACTAGAGTAGTGGTGGTTATGGAGGATGGGAATGGATTGGGATTTTAAAGATGGCCGCCGGCCCATTTCTCGTTCCTGCGCGATGACGTAATTTCCGGGTCCTTTTTTTTGTGTACACAGTAATACCGTGCCGGTATTACCGTGCCGGTATTTAGTGGTTGTTATGATGCGGTTACGGAATGGGCGGCACCTGCAATGCCGGTATAGGGGGGTTGGTGGCCCGTTACCGGCATGGCGGTTTTGCCAATACCGGAATGGGGGAACGCGCGTTCTCGTGCACTCGTAATCACCCGCTGTTAGCGGGTTCATACGGGCACAGACTCGCATGTTCCGGCATGCCGGTATTGAACACGCTGTTACCGGGATACTCGTAATGAGGCCCGGTGAGTGTCACGCTGCAGGTGCAGAGAACACAAAGCATGTTTCTCAGCTTGGGTGTGGCTTAAATAGTCTCTGGGTATCCCAGGTGTCTCTGGGCTGAATCACACCCAAAACACTAGACTGCACATGCAGTTCTGGGAACCGAAATATGTGGGGGCATCCATCTTGTCCCCAAAAATGCACTACAAGTCCAATCCCCAATGTTATGCTATGGGAGTGAGTTAGTCTGGTGCCACAAGTGCCAAGTCTGACTCCAAGTGGGTCTTTGGAGGGATGGAGAGGCCCTTGAGGGCCAAGTAGGTGATCGTGGCCTGGCTCCAGCCTGACATCTTGGAGGGCTGGGGACATGAGGGGCAGGAATCATGACAGGCTGTTTGTGGTGTGGTACTCAGTTTCGGGGTTGTCCGGTGGGGGTTGGGCTCAGTCTGGTCTTGTCAGCTAATATTGTTGGTTAGTTCAGTCGCTGTCTCTGGTAAGGTATTGGACGCCTTGTCAGCTAATGTTGTTGGTTAGTTCAGTCACTGGGCCTCATTACGAGGTTGGCATCGTTTACCGCTCCGTTGTATTCCGACCCGCAAACCCGGTATTAGCGGCACCCTAAATAACGATGCCGCTAATAGCGGCATAGGCGCGTACACGCGCCCCTTCAGGGAACAAATACCGGCAGGCCGGTAATAGGGGGAAATTCCAACCCATGCAGACATGTAAATACCGGCATCGCGAAGCCAGTAATAACGGGCTGCACGATGCGGGCCATACAGGCATCGCGGACCACCCACAAACAGCAATCAGGATACAAGGAAACTGCCACAGGTGCACAAAATCCCCACAGGTGGAGGCAATGGAGGCTGGGCTAGTATAAAATGAGCACACCCACACACCACACCCCTTCCAACACCAAAATGCTACCACGAGCTGTTGCAATCAGGGCGCTGGAGGGCATGCCCATACTGCTACAACTACAGCAACAACAGCAACAAGAACAACAACTACAGCAGCAACAACAACTACAGCAGCAACAACAGGCAGCACAGAGGAGACGCAGGAGGAGAAGGAGGGTGAGACAGGCCCAGCAATTACCACCAGCGCAGGCAGCAGTGCCTCATAGGCATCCACCAATTCCTCGCACCAGACCCAGCCCTTTCAACCTAACCCCTGAGCAGATCCACACCCTGTACCGGTTGGACCGTGACACCATCACCACCATAGTGGACATGATACAGAACGACATTGCCAGCCTCATAGAAATACACACTGCCATCCCCCCGCTACTAAAGGTGGTATCTGTGCTACACTTCCTGGCCACAGGCACCTACCAACACACAGCGGGCCAGCTGCATGGCATTTCACAACCACTATTTTCATGCATGCTGAACCAAGTGCTGGATGCCCTCCTGAAGCACGCAAGCACCCAGATATCCCTAACACGGACTGCCCAGGAGATAGCCGAAACCAAAGTAGGCTTCCATGCACTGGCAGGCATGCCCAATTGTGTTGGTCCCCTCGACTGCACCCATGTGGAATTGGTAGTCCCCCATGCCATAGAGGCGGTGTACCGCAATCGCAAGCTATACCACTCCATCAATGTGCAAAAGGTATGTGACTCCAGCAAGATCATCACCCATTGCTGCGCCCGATTTCCTGGATCAACACATGATGCCATGGTACTGCGCAACTCCACGCTACCCCGTCACATGGAGCGACATGCTGGACCACGTGCCTGGCTGCTTGGTGAGTTGCACAACTGTCCCATGGCTGTGCTGTGGGGTACTGACATGTGGGGATGCAGAGGGGGGGTGGAATAATGCACCTGGGTGGGAAAGGGGGGGAATACTGCACCTGGGTGGCAATAGCCAGTGATTGGAGAATGCATGCAGAGCTAAACACTCCTCACCTGAACCAGCCAAACGGAACATGACACATCACTGGGACACATATCTCAAATAATGCATATGGATGACAACAAGTAAGAGGCACAACCAGGCCACCATGGTGATGGCAAGCAATGCATGATTGAACACGATGGCAACTGGTGCAATGTGGCCAGTGTGACCATACATAGTGAAGAATATACAGCATGAATTGGAGGCTAAACATTGTCGCTCTACCACAGCACATCTGCCTCAGCATGCATGATTACACCCTGCATCATCTATTGAACGCCATCCAGAATACCACACCTCATTACAGTATACATTGCATCTAGGTTACTATTTTGTATACATACAGGGACATGTGCATGCCCACACTAAATAGCTACCACAATGACTGTGCTCCCTGAAGGTGGCAGTTCAGAGTGACAAACACCTATTTGTATCTGCTTGCAGGTGATGGAGGATACCCCTTGAGGCCGTGGGTACTTACCCCTGTGCGGAACCCACAGAACAGCCATGAAGAGGAGTACAATCGTGTGCACGCCAGTACCCGTGTTGTGAATGAGCAGACCTTTGGCCTGTTGAAGGCGCGGGTCCGCTGCCTAAGCAGGTCTGGTGGGGCACTCCTATATAGGCCTGAGAAGGTGGCAAAGATCACCATGGCCTGTGTCATGCTGCACAACATGTGCGTCCGGAGGAATGTACCACTGCCACCTGACATTGACATGCATGGGCCGGGTGAGGATGAGGGGGATGGAGACGGAGGCGAAGGAGCCCCCCTGCCAGTACGTGATGCACGGGATGGCCGTGCTGTATGCCAAGCACTAATCCACGAATACTTCTGAAACGCAGGGACCTTGAAAGTCATGTGCCAGTGACACATTGGCTGCATGTGGACATGCACACTTGTTTTGTTTGAAGTTCACCACTGTACACCATCACACATTAAATGTACATGCACAAAATGAAATATGTCCAGCCATTGATTTTCTTGCACACAAGGGGTGTATTTTTCAGACACGTAATAATGTAAACATTCCCCTCACGACCCCAGTGAACTCCCTCACCCACCCTACAAACCCCAAAAAAAACCATTGAACTCCCTCACGCACCCTACAAACCCCAAAAATACCCCAGTGAACTCCCTCGCCCACCCTACAAACCCCAAATGTCCCCGAATGTACACCAAAGACTGTTCCCTTGACCAACGTTCATTTGTCCAACGGCATTGTCTGCCCACTCTACTTCTTCGCTTTTTTGGGATCCGGGGGTGGCATGTCCAAGTGCCGTGCACTCCTCCGGGTCATCCACACGGGGCTTGAGTGGGCTGAGGTCGAAGGGGTTGTATCAGTGGACGTGTCAGTGGCCGGTCCCATGCCTGCTCCAAGGTGTGGGCACTGCATTTGAGGCAGGTTGGACATCAGGGCTTACGTAAGTGCCCCCAGACACTCCCTCATTGCAGTTGTGGACGCCTCAACAGCAGCAGTGTTAGCAGCGATGGCTGTAGCGATGACCCTCATGGAGTCCTTCACATTGGAAATATGTTGCCACAGTAGGTCTAGCATCGACTCCTGTCGTGCCTCAACCCTCGACAGGCGAGCCTCAAAGGAGTCATTGGTAGCGGGAGTGCTAATCAGTGGCTGCAGGTGTTTCCTGCTGGGTTTCTGCCCAGTCTGGCACACTGCCTGTTGGTCTGGGCAGTTTCTCGGGCTGGGGGGTGGGGGCGGCAGTGGCCCTTGTCCCTTGCCGTGATGTAAATGCACTTGCACCCCTGTCCTGCCTGCCATGTTCCTCATCGGTGCCTGGGGGATAGATGAGGCGCAGGTCATCAGTGATGGTGTCACATGGCAGCGATATTCTATAGCGCTGTGATATGTTCATACATTCATGCATCCAATTATTACAGGGGTGTGGCATTTGGTGTTCTGAGGGGGCATGTGGGCAATCATTGCATGGCTGGTGGCATGGCATTGGTATGGTGTCTGTGTGGTGAGTTACATGGGCACCATCGAATCATGTTGCCCGTGTGTTGGGATTGGGATTGGCACTCAGCATGCATTTGTGTGTGGCAGGGTGTGGCATACATTCTTGACTGTATATGTTGATGTGGGCCTGGGACATGCATTGCCTTGCCTAGTGTCACTTCCACGTCACTTGTGCCACATCATGGTTTGCCCTACAGGGATGTGATGGGTCACTCACCTTCTTCTGGGGATGATTCGGCGCCCATCTCCAGCTCTCCAAATCCCTCTATGAACTCTGGATCTATGAATGTACTGGCTGTCTCCTCCCATGGCATCAGCTTCGCTGGTGTGTGTGGCCCCCCGCCTGTCGCCATGGTGGCCCTCCTGTTGTCTGCCAGGATGTTCCTCACCCTGAGGCAGAGGTCGTCCCACCGCTTGCGACAGTCGTGCACAGTCCGTGGGGTGGTTCCCGCAGCCGACACCCTCTGGGCAACCTCCTGCCAGACTTGCTTCTTTTTCATCTGGGCTGCATGCTTCATGTCGGTAGACCTGATGATGTCTGCATGCTGGGCCAGGGTGTCTGCGAGCATATTAAGCTCAGCGTCAGAAAAACGCTGTTTGCGCTTCCGGGGGGTCATCTTCCTGGTTGCCTTGGACATCCTGAGTATTTTCTGGCACAGCACAACACAAATGGACTGGTGGTTGGGGAGGATGGCAATGGATTGTGTTTTTAAAGATGGCCGCCGGCCCATTTCCCATTCCTGCGCGATGACGTAATTTCCAGGTCCGTTTTTTTTGCAAACACGGTATTACCATGGTGGCATTACCGTGCCGGTATTTAGGGGTTGGTATGAGGCGGTACCGCTATGGGTGGGTCCCGCAATGCCGGTATAGGGGATTTGGAGGGCCTTTTTACCGGCATGAGGGAACGCGCGTGCTCGCGCACTCGTAATCACCCGCTATTAGTGGGTTAATATGAGCACAGACCCGCTCATTCCGACATGCCGGAATGAAACCGCTTTTACCGGGCTACTCGTAATGAGGCCCACTGTCTCGTTTAAGGTAAGGGAGGTTTGCTTGGGTTATATCATCGGGTATTCCAGTGGCTGACCTTAATATGGGTCTCCCTGGGAAGACGTTCACAGCAGTGAACAGCCTGTGTGGTGTTTAAAATGGGTATAGCTAGCTACTACAGAATTGTCCTAATGGGTGTAACTGACAGTGCTTACCAATGCAACCTGACTATCAGATAACATGAAATAAGTTACAGCTAGACCCGAGAGACCTGTATAGTGGGAGAGAGGTCTATTAATGCAACCTGAATACCAGACCGTGCAATTTCAAACAAGGTGCAGCTAGATTTGAGAGACCTGTATAGTGGGAAAGAGGTCTATCAATGTTACCAGAATACCAGACAGTGCAATTTCAAACAAGGTGTGGCTAGATTTGAGAGACCTGTACAGTGGGAGAGAGGCCTATCAATGCAACCTGAATACCGGACAGTGCAATTTCCAACGAGGTGCAGCTAGATTTGAGAGACTTGTATAGTGGGAGAGATGCCTATCAGTGCAAACGGAATACCAGACAATGCAATTTCAGATGAGGTGTGGATAGATTTGAGAGACCTGCATAGTGGGAGAGAGGCCTGTCAATGCAACCTGAATGCCAGACAGTGCAATTTCAAACAAGGTGCCGCTAGATTTGAGAGACATGTATAGTGGGAGAGAGGCCTATCAATGCAACCTGAATGCCAGACAGTGCAATTTCAAACAAGGTGTGGCTAGATTTGAGAGACCTGTATAGTGGGAGAGAGGCCTATCAATGGAATCTGAATACCAGACAGTGCAATTTCAAACAAGGTGCAGCTAGATTTGAGAGACCTGTATAGTGGGAGACTGGTCTATCAATGTAACCTGAATACCAGGCAGTGCAATTTCAAACGAGGTGCGGCTAGATTTGAGAGACCTGTATAGTGGGAGAGAGGCCTATCAGTGCAAACTGAATACCAGACAGTGCAATTTCAGACGAGGTGTGGCTAGATTTGAGAGACCTGCATAGTGGGAGAGAGGCCTATCAATGCAACCTGAATGCCAGACAGTGCAATTTCAAACAAGGTGCGGCTAGATTTGAGAGACCTGTATAGTGGGAGAGAGGCCTATCAATGCAACCTGAATACCAGACAGTGCAATTTCAAACGAGGTGCAGCTAGATATGAGAGATCTGTATAGTGGGAGAGAGGTCTATCAATGCAACCAGAATACCAGACAGTGCAATTTCAAACGAGGTGAGGCTAGAATTGAGAGACCTGTATAGTGGGAGAGAGGCCTATCAATGCAACATGAATACCAGACAGTGCCATTTCAAACAAGGTGCGGCTAGATTTGAGAGACCTGTATAGTGGGAAAGAGGTCTATCAATGTAACCAGAATACCAGACAGTGCAATTTCAAACAAGGTGCGTCTAGATTTGAGAGACCTGTATAGTGGGAGAGAGGCCTATCAATGCAACCTGAATACCAGACAGTGCAATTTCAAACGAGGTGCAGCTAGATTTGAGAGACCTGTATAGTGGGAGAGTGGCCTATCAGTACAAACTGAATACCAGACAGTGCAATTTCAGATGAGGTGTGGATAGATTTGAGATACCTGCATAGTGGGAGAGAGGCCTGTCAATGCAACCTGAATGCCAGACAGTGCAATTTCAAACGAGGTGCGGCTAGATCTGAGAGACCTGCATAGTGGGAGAGAGGCCTATCAATGCAACCTGAATGCCAGACAGTGCAAATTCAAACAAGGTGTGGCTAGATTTGAGAGACCTGCATAGTGGGAGAGAAGCCTATCAATGCAACCTGAAAACCAGACAGTGCAATTTCAAACAAGGTGCAGCTAGATTTGAGAGACCTGTATAGTGGGAAAGAGGCCTATCAGTGTAAACTGAATACCAGACAGTGCAATTTCAGATGAGGTGTGGATAGATTTGAGATACCTGCATAGTGGGAGAGAGGCCTGTCAAGGTAACCAGAATACCAGACAGTGCAATTTCAAACGAGGTGCAGCTAGATTTGAGAGACCTGTATAGTGGGAGAGAGGCCTATCAGTGCAAACTGAATACCAGACAATGCAATTTCAGATGAGGTGCGGCTAGATTTGAGAGACCTGCATAGTGGGAGAGAGGCCTATCAATGCAACCTGAATGCCAGACAGTGCCATTTCAAACAAGGTGCGGCTAGATTTGAGAGACCTGCATAGTGGGAGAGAGGCCTATCAATGCAACCTGAAAACCAGACAGTGCAATTTCAAACAAGGTGCAGCTAGATTTGAGAGACCTGTATAGTGGGAGAGAGGTCTATCAAGGTAACCAGAATACCAGACAGTACAATTTCAAACAAGGTGTGGCTAGATTTGAGAGACATGTATATTGGGAGAGAGGCCTATCAATGCAACCTGAATGCCAGACAGTGCAATTTAAAACAAGGTGCGGCTAGATTTGAGCCTATCAGGACCGGAGGGCAGGAGTGAGGGCGGGCGCAAGGGGAAGCAGGAGAGGACGCGGCCTGCACTGGCACGCAAACGGGGGCTCTAATTTATTAAATAATACCAAATTCAAGTCCTATAGAGGCTCAGGGTGAATGTGGCAGGGTGCTACATCACACCTTACAAAATGAAGTTATTTTCACAGTTTTCAAATACCACTTAGTTGTTGTGTACTCCACTTAGATAAATGGTGAATTTAAGTTGTCACAGTATAGCTTGTATAGCAAACAATTCTCTCGTCTACTCTACTCAGACAAATGGTAAATTTGAGTTTGTCACAGTGAAACATATATAGTAGTATTGAGAGAACTGTAGTAATTTAATTAAATGTCTTACCTTTGAAGTTCTAATGTATTGTTTGTTGTGATAAGCGCGAGGGCACTGTTGTCCTGGTGGATGCACGACTCTCAGATAAAGAACGAGGTCGTTTTATAGTACCGCGGAAAGCATGATCGCGTAATGGCATCACGCGTACTGCAATGTTGCTGAGCGTCATGATGTCGCAACGTCCCCCTGTATTACGCTGCCATATTAATTTTGACAGAGAAAAAAAGGGGGGAAAAGGGAGTCTGTGGCCGTAAGTGTAAAACCGGCCAAGATGTTACATTTTATTTTTAAGGAAGTGAACAATTTTTAGTAACCTGTATTTTCAACTAAGGTACTGGTACTTATTTAATGTGTTTAGGAAAAAAGTTTAAGGAAATATTTAGAAGATGAAAATAATTATTTTCCAAAATCAGCTATATGTGTATATTTGATGAATTGTATTCAAATATGAAAAAGTGCGGTATAAATAGAGATGAAGGACATTAGATTAAAAGAGGGATATGCAGATGATACAGACATGATACACAAGTAATCTCATTATACAGCATACATTGTGTAACATATTCGGTTGGCAGTTTATAGCGAGTTAAACATCGCTCTATCGCAGTTTAATCCTGATACACATGTGTCCATTATGCAAATCCATTTTGATTCTCGTTTGCGTACAAGAACTTCTTTTCTGCCTCCTCTGGGAGGTTGTGGGACCTTTTCCAAGCCAAATATTTTTAGATCTTCGATGTTGAATGTTGGGTGGTCTGTTAAGACATGAACTTCTAAGGGAGATCTCATGTCTTGATTACGTATGGCTCTTAGGTGTTTGAAGATTCTAACTTTGAGTTTTCTGATGGTACTTCCAAAGTACGTCCTTCTATAGATGCATTCAATTCCATAAATTATATTTTTTGAGTTGCAATTTATAACTTGTTTAATCAATTTGATTTTTCTGTTTGGTAGTTGTATTTATTTTTGCCATGTTCTAAAAGGGGCAAAGTTTGCAGTGTCCAAATTTATGGGTACCCATAACTGTTTTCTGAAAAAACTTCTTATTGCGGCTCAAATTAGGGATCGGTCTGAGAAAACCTGGACTGATAAGGATGTTGATAGTAGTAGCTCTTCTGTAACAAATATTCGGTGTAGTGTCCAAATGTTTTTGTAAACTAGAATCCGTGAGAAGGATGTTCCATTGTTTTGTCAAGATTTGCTTCAGTTTTTTTCTCTCCATACTGAATGCAGTAATACATTTGGTGGTGGTCTCAATCGTCCGACGTTTGGGTGTATCCGTTAGGAGAAAGTCTCTAGATATTTGTTCTGCTTTGCTAATAGCTTTTTTGACCATTTTGTGTTCATAGCCTCTTTGTTTGAATTTTGTTTGGGTTTTTATAAAATTTGTCTTGATAGGTTGAAGGCATACTGCAATTTCTCTTGATCCTAAGAATCTACCTATAAGGGATATTGTTGATTGTGTGCCTACGATGATGTGATGTGGCAAAGAGGAGACTGTTACCTGCTGATAGTTTTGTGAATAGTTAAGTTTGTATTTGTGAATTTTCCACAAATAATTCCAGGTCCAGGAATTCAATGCTTGTTAAACTTGCTTGTTTAGTAAATGATAAGTTGTAATCATTGGTGTTGAGATAAGTGACGTATGTGTCAAGTTGTTGAGTGTCTCCTTCCCAAATGATGAGGATGTCATTGATAAAACGACCCCAAAATTTGATGTTATTTTGAAAAAGAAGATGATTCCAAGCATGCTTTGGCGTATAGGGGGCCCATTTAGACCCCATAGGAGTGCCTTGGAGTTGTCTATATAGGTTGTTGACAAGCTGAATATGTTTTTAAGGCAGAAGTGTAACATTTCAAGAATCATATCATTTTGTTGAGAATAGGAGACCGATCTGGTTTTCAGAAAAAACTTTGAGCTTGCTAGTCCCTTTTCATGTTGGATACTGGTGTAGAGTCTGACTACATCAAGAGTGACAAAACAAATGACGCTAATCCTGAGAGACATTTTCCGTTAAGGAGCCAATACAATTAATGATGGGACGAAGTGTTGGAAAATCTTTGTATGTTTTATGAACCTTGGGTAGGAAGCATATTGTTGACGTGATAGAATCTTTTCATTGTAAACCATGATATTCATTTTTTGTGAGGAGTTCCTGTTCAAACCAGTTTTGATTTTAATATTCCATTCTTTTTCTAATTCTGGTATAGGATTAATAGGTAGTTTTTCGTAACATTCTACATTGTTGAGCTGTTTTTGTCCTTCCTTTATGTAATCCTTTCTGTTAATGATGATCTTGCCTCCTTTGTCTGCTGCTTTCGTCACTACGGTTTTGTCTTCCACCAATAATTTGATGGCCAATCTTTCTTTCTTGGACAGGTTATTATTAGATTTTGAATAGTTGTTTTTGAGGTAGTTGTCTCTGATATTGTTGCTGACTGCTTTTTGAAAATATCGATAACATTTTCAGATGAAAGAACAGGTATAAAGGTTGATTTTGGTCTGACGTTGGGTTCTTCAGATAGAAATGTTTCTATACCTTGTTCTTCCAAGAAAAATTAATTGGTGTATTGAGTCTCTCCATCAATGTTTAATAGGTCTACTGTATCTTCAACCATTCTTTCTGAAAGTGGGATGGGATACAAGTGGAAGTTGGTGGTTTTCTCATATGTGTTTCTTCAAAAAACTTTTTGAGTTTTAATTTTCTGCAAAATTTGTATAGATCCAGTTGTGTCTGTAAATAGTCTCCTCTGTATATGGGACTAAAGGAGAGACCTTTGCTGAGAGCTGATGTCAGTGCTGGAGTGACTTGAAAGTCAAATAAATGTATTATTAGGTCTATCTCCTCCTTTCTTATTTTTGAGCTCAGGTTACGCCTTTTAAATTCCAACATTGCGTGCTTATGCCCAGACTCAGTTGCTAAATTGATTCCATCATATGCCTTTGGTAACTTTGTAAAATTGCCATCATACGCACACACACAGTACCGGCATGTCACTAGTTCTAGCTTTGCTGGCCAGAATACAAACTGGACCCCTGCAGAGTATCTTCCAATGCCACACATTTCATGCCACTCTCACCGAGAGCTAAGGTGACAAGTGTGGATCACAGCCTTTGAGAAAAGGTATCTTGAAGAAATTGATGGAACTGACATTGTAGCTTGTTGTGACAAAATGACTTCTGCTCTGCGGGAGTATAGAGGTGAGCAGTGTCTAAACTGCTTGCTTAGCCCTCACACTTCCACAAGCCAACAGTGATCCCAATCATAAGGGTAAAGAGGAACAGTTAAGAGATATACCTCCTTCTCCTTTTGTGATAACGTGGGCTGAGGGAAGGCTATACTCTCAAGAGGGGTGTGAATGTGATTCAGGAGCAACCCAAACAGCAAAGCAGCACAGTAACAAATAAAGGGAATGTCCCTGCAAGGTTCTAAGAAAATGTATAAACACACCATTTGCAAGAATAACTAAATGAAAAAAAACTGTACAAAACCCATCCCTGTGGAAATAACTGAGAATATTCAAGAATAGAAGATACAACTTTCTGGGTAATGAAGCAGGGAAGTGGGTTGTGGGAAGCAATAATTAACCACAATTATTGTAAAAAGATATGTTCTTTAGTGAAATAGGATTAAATAGTGACCCTTTGGGCCCCAAAGATGGACCAAGGGGGCAGTTTACATCAATAGTACCTTTTGCTTGTCTTGGCAGTTCGTCAACGATGAGACAGGTTTCCAGGTGCTGTTTGTGCAGTTTGAAGTGGCTTCAGTGTGGCGGTCGCCACATTGTTCTAGACTGGGACCGGTGTCGAGTATTAGGGGTCGAACTGAAGTTAATTGTGATTCAAGGCAATCCTTAAAGAGGGGTGGATCGTGAGGTCCACCAGGGTCGGTTTGATGGTTGGTTCGACAGTGAAGATGCTGGTGACTGTAGGTTCTGGTCTATGTAGTCAGTTTGATGAAGCACTCAAAGAAGTGTGGATTGTGTGGGCCAGCGGGGTTGTTTCATCAGTTGGTTATATGTCAAAGATGCTGGTCACTGGATGTGCAGTTTGAGTCTGGCAATTTGATGCAGCGTCTGATGGTGGAGGTTTCTTTAACCACCAGGATCAGTTTGACTGGTGATAAACATCAGAAATGAAGTTGCTGGTGAGTTTAATGGTGGTTCAAATGTGGCAGATTCAACAACAAGCTTCGGGTTCGAACAGAGGCAATGACATGCTCAGTTACTATGGCGCAGTGGCAAAATAGATTGAATGTGCAATTTAACGGTTCGAAGAATGGGTGAGTTCCAAAGGCATCTCCAGAGAGTCCAGCAGGTTCGATGCAGTTGTACGGATTTGAATCATAGCTCACTGCAGTTTGATGGCCACACTGTGGATCAGCTCCTTCCTAGCTAATAGAACCATGAGGGTTTTTTCGCCATCTGCCGCTGTTGAGCCAGCCCCAGTCCTGTGTGGAGTCCCACAAGGATTGTGTGTATCCCCAACATTGTACAATGTGTTTTCTAAGCCGCTCTTTGACATACTTGACTATCTGGGTGTCTCATACACCAACTATGCTGACGACACCCAGATACTCATCCCCATCACAGGCAACTATGTAACTGACTCCAAAGCTCTTAATGAAGTCTACTCAGTCATCCAGGCTTGGATGGCTCATCATGGGTTCTGCCTCAATGATGAAAAAACTGAGCTTCTTGTCCTCGGCTCCCACATTAAACTCACTAAACTTGACCCAGCTTACAAATCCTTTACCATTGACGGGGACATTATCAAAGTGTCCAACGTTACTAAAACACTTGGCATTTACTTAGAATCAACACTATCTCTGACTAGACAAACAAACCCTGTTGTATCAGCGTCGGCCTACACATGCAAACTCATCACGGCCTGCAGACCCTTATTGACGACTGATAATTGCATTATCCTCGCTAGAGCCCTCATTATGTCTAAAATTGATTACTGTAATGCCCTATATTTAGGCACCAGCCAAAGAAACTTGGATAAATTACAGGTTACTCAGAACAATACCATTATGGCGGGTCTAAATCTCCCAAGGAGATTACTCATCTATGACACAAGACGCAATTTACACCTGCTCCCTGTCGCCTAGCGTATCTCGCTCAAAACTCTTGCGTTAACTCACAAGGCCCAGAACAACGCGGCACCTCCATACCTGACCAACCGCTTCATGCAACATACAGCAACCAGGCCCTTGAGGTTCGCGCACAGACACACACTCACTATACCCAGCTTCAAGCTCCAGATGGCCGGAGGATCCAGTTTCCCAGTGCTCACGGCTAAATTATGGAACACCATACCCACCACACTCAGAACAGAACCTTCCTTCCATTCCTTTAAGAATAAAACTAAATCATGGCTCCACGAGCTTGCTGCATCTGCCGTGACATCATAGCCACACCGTCACAGGAATCCTGTTAACGTTGTTTTTCTCAGCCTTTCTTTACATATCATACTCTATCTTAAATAGTAACCACTGTTACCTGTACTTACCTTATATGTTTGCAATGACACTTTCATTGTATGCTGCCTTGATTGTATGTAACCACCTTCGTTATGCGCCCAGATGCCCCAGGGCAAGGTGCGCAATACAAATAAAATAAATACAAAATACAAACACAGAACAGTACAGAAATTCTGCCTGTCTTGACTCTCAGATGCTGTGAGTCCTTCTCAGGGGTACTCCTTATTCTCATCGACAAAAGGTCCTGGGTGTAAGGGTGACTGCCAGAGATGCAGGTGTTGTTTCAGCAGTATGTCACCGTCAATGTATGCTGGGGATTGGTAAGGAACAAAGCTTGCCTCTGCTTTGGTCACTCAGTCTTCACCTCACTGGTGGATGGCTTTGGAAAGTCAAGTCTCCCAACAGATGTGCAGCAAAATTCTTCCTTAGGTGGTGGTTCCAAAGTGAATCTGAGAAGGACTAGGAGACCCCTTTTTTGAAAGGCAAAGGTCTACAGGTGACTGGAAAAAGCAGGCCTGTTTTAAGGGTCCAATCCCTGTCCTTGGCAAAAGTGGATCTTGTCGTTTTATGTCACAACAGAAGTGCTTTGGGTTGGAGGAAGCGCAAGTGACAGGAATAAAGAGGTCAAGAGAGAAAACAAGATGGTGGAACTTGCAGCTGGCCTGAGCTCCCTCTGCCTACATTAATACCACCTCTTCCCTTGTAAATAGTATCAAAGGACCATTTGATATACGCACTGTGGTGTGAGGCTAGTCCTTTTTGGAAGGTTGTGCCCTTTGATTCCTGGTCCAAGGAGAGCTCCCCCTGTAGAGGCTGCCCCACTGGAGAGGGTGTTACCTGCGCTCACAAAGGATCAAAGAGAGGCCACCTCCAAGGCTACAGTCTTGCTGGGAGCAGCAGAGACAGTCTGGCTGGGGGGAATACACAGCTTATCTGGGCTGACACATGTGAGATACCAATTTGATGTGGCTGTGATAATTATGAAAAATAACATCCCCCATACCTTAACTCAGTTATGGCTTATATTTAATTTAAAGTTGAATGTGCCACCAGGATAGTAGACTTATATTTATGGGGTTTTGGAACAGAGATGCATATCTTAAGTGCATGTTCTTTGTTGCAGTGACTTAGCTGTCAATGTAGCTGTCAATAGGGCACTTGTGCCCTGAACATGCAGATCAGGCTACAGATTCAGCCATGCACCAGTGTATATTATGCTTTTGGCAGTTAGTTGTGCAGACCAACCTCTTTGAGAGAATTACCTGCACCATTTTACATATAAATAAAATAAAAAATCCAGGGCTTCTACAACCTTGCACGGTGGCAATCCAGCACACTTGTGCTTTTGACCTAGTGTGTGCAGTGATAAACATTGATACATTTGGGAAGCAAAGGTTAGGTATGGCTTAATGAACCTCTGTAATGACCGTCATGATTCCAGTCAGTGTAATGCACACACAGGTTTGCTGACTTCCTCTTTGAAACAAGACCTTCCTCCAGTAAAGTGGTTCAGACTGGCAATGCATAGCATCTATGTGAGCTCCTACCATATCCAAACCCTCTGAAGAATAGACCTCAAACTACCAGAGGCTCACTCTGGGATATTCCCAAATGTATATACCCCTTTCTATTTACCTGGTGGAAGCCCCTAATCTTAATCGGTTACATTCCGGGACTGTCTGTTGGGGTCCTCATGACAGATCCTATTTTCTGGATCATTCCTGAGTATCAGACCACTGCTAACAATCTGTTCATCATCTCTGACAGATTCTTGTCAAACCATTGAATTATCTGCCTATCTGTGTCCAGCGATGATTGCGCTCTACCTTGCATTCTTTTGAATTGTCACCTCTTCCTCCCAGAGGGATTTTTTGTCTTGCACAGAGATTAAAACGAGTGGGAACAATGGGAACTGAGTTCCAATTTTTGTATTTTTACTTTTAGCAGTTGTACAATTTTTTACAGTACTTTTGACATACACAACACTCTGCAGCTCATAATCCTAAAGAGGCTCTTCTCATATTGGAGAATACACATGACCTTCAGAATGTGAAGCAGATTATCCAAGGAACCCAGTGGAGAGACAGCTCCTGTAGCCATTTATCATCTAAGTTCCACATCCAAATCTCGAGTCAGTCCAGATGAGTATAAGTGGTTCATTATTACAAACACGTTCATGTTAGGGTGAGTTGCTATACAATGAAATAAGCACCAAGCCAGAGTGCATAACGTATTTAGTGATTCAAGCTAACCAACCTATCATCACAGACATATTTGTCTAATTCATAGTTCTGTGGTAATTCCTATGCTCCATACATATTCTTCAAACTACTCATTGAAATCCCATCTCCTTAACTCGTGTGCTGGCTTTTATTTCAACCCCCACTCACATCGACCTTTAGTCTTGCATAGTATGCACAGTTTTAATATGTCTGACTGGATTGCATCTCCTTAACCTTATTTCACTCTGTTCGCAGGGTTTATTGCCCCATGTTTAGAAGACGTTTCCATTCCCTAAATGTGCCAACCTGCACAAACAGCAGTGTGTTACATAATTCACATATTTACTAATGACAGTACATTCCCACCTGCAAGCTCTAACTACTCTTCTTCCAGATAACCTACACCCCAGAGGAGTTCCTGAGATTCCTTCCACATGGACCCCTGGTGACTTCCCTACGACCCCTGGCGCTGCCTCTGCGACGCCTGGTCAAGAATTGCAGAGGCAGTTTGTAAAGAAAATAAAGAGGATTATTGCAGCCCTCTTTAATTTCGGAAAAAAAGGGATAAAATAAGCGGCTTCACCATTTGCCATGCATTTGTGTTTCATTGTATTTAATCATGTCTCACATAATGCAAAAGGATTGGCTTTTGGATGTGTGCACTTTCTTATTAGGGCGACTCTGCTGGGCAGTAGAAATGTTGTTAACATAGTGTTCAGAGCATGCAGGGGAGCAGTCTCCCGGGCTGGGTTGAACCATTGTATCCATTCATGTGCTCAGCCTGGGCTCTCCACCCACGTGCCTTCCAGTGGAGCACATGTGCACAGGCCGAGAAAGAGCACAGCAAGTTAGTGCACCTACTGTCTTCTCTCCACGAATCCATGAGTAAAAGGCTGAGGAAAGAATTGTATTTGAGGGGCACTGATGCTGACATTCTCTTTATGGTAACTGCTGTGGTGAGGGAACACTCCTTCCCACGTCCTTTATGTTTATGTATGTGCAACTCCTTAGCTGCCCATTTGGTATTCTCATACTTTAATGCCGACATCAAACATATGTTTTGTAAGGCCTTAAACCCGTGGTCTGCATATTGAGGGCAGTGTTCCTAAGGCTGAACATTTTACATGGGTAGGCTCGGTGGTCTGTAAGATATAAGAGTGAGATCTATCAGCGCAGCGGAGAGGGACTCTGCTACGCCCCTCCCTTTCCTAGTTCCTTGCAGTAAAAGAACCAGACGGACTTTTAAAGCCCCCAAAGTGCACACAATGTGCTGCACAGAGAAACACGGACAACCTCAGATGAACACTCTGGGCCTGGACTACAGCGAAAAGAATTAGAGACCCATAGGGTGTCTCTAATCCTTCTCTCCAGGCTCACACTTTGCTATCAGAATTTCCATATCGAGCCAGAGTCAGAAAGGAAGTGAGCTGCAGCAGGTGGCTATGTTTTGGTCCCTTCCTTTGGCAGTTGACAGCTCTCACGATTCAAGGAAGGAACTCAAATCCTGAAATAGGTTTGCCTAACCAAGCTGTCACCTATGCAAAATAACATGTAAACACACTAACAATACACAGTTACTTTTTCTTTCTTACAAACGCTCACCTATCGCTCCCAACACACACATACCTTTGTCACTTGCGACTATATTCATTGATCTTAACAAGCTATCAGATCCCGATTCTACTACATGCGGTCTGTCAACTGTTGTTCATTATTTGATGAGTTATTTTTATGTTTATTTTGTGCAGTTTAGTTGCCCCATATTTCCACCTGCAAAGCATGTAAATGTAATCCACATAAAAATAACTGTGCTGCAGCCGCACATGAACACTGTGCACTCTGCACACTACGTAGAACTTAGATACACACACAGAGGGAGTAAAGGGGAGAGAAGGGTAGAGCGCAAAGGAGGACACAACTGAGGAAGCAATTGAAAGGTGGGGGAGACAGGCATAAGGAAAAGGAGATGGGCAGGTAGAGCATAAGCAGGACCTGACAGAGAGGATTGGGAGGGAGGGTGGAAAGAGAAGTAGAAAGAAAGTTAGAGCTATATGGACACAGGAGTGGGGGCAATGTTGGTTAGGACAAAAGAGAAAAGCGAAGCCAGAGAGAATGGAGTGAGTGAAGTAAGGAAGATAGAATGATGAAGCAATTGACTGTCATTAGAGAGACATTCAGGAATAACTTTTTGCAGAATTCACAGCTTGAGTGGTACAAGCAGATATCACTGATGAAGTCCATGGCCCTCATTACGAGTCTGCTGGTAACCTGCTGGTCAAACCGGCAGACTCGCATTACCATTTCTGCCACCTGATAGCCCGGTGATACTGGGAAATTACAGGCTGGGGTAAGCCAGTAAATTCCCATTCCCATGGAGTCCATAGGACTCCATGGGACTGGGAACTCTGAAGCATCAGCACCATTAGTAACAGTGCCGGTGCTTCAGTGAAAAATATGCTGGTAGGGGCCAGAACTACCGGCAGGCCAGCCCTGCCAGTAGTTCACAGCCCCTACCGGCAGACTTGTAGTTTGCCGGCCAAGAAAGGGTGCCAGTAGCTGTTGTTACTGGCACTTTTTTCCGCCCCGCGTGTCTTCCTTACGTTGTTTGATGGCTGTATATAAAGAGACCGAGATTCTTCCACACCAAGGCCTTCACCTAAACCCTTTCAAGAGTTGTCTGACCCACAAGTGCACACGATGCAAAGTGCTGTTGGTGGCAGACGGGCTCCCACAAAACACCCCCAACCAGGCTGCCAAACACAAGATTGGAATATCTGTGTCTAATGTTGGCTAATTTTTTTCCTGAGGTTATCTTATGTTAATATACATGTGCAATGTCATCAACATAAAGGAAAATCCAGACTGCAAGAATGCTCAAGATGTGAAGGTTCCATGTTTTAGTGTTCCTGCCCTTTTTTAAATGTTAGGCCCCATTTCTGCTGCATCCAAGAAAACTTGTAAAGTTGGCAAGTACGCGGCTGGATTGCCAGCCAGGCAGTGCAAATTTTATTATTAGTTATTATCCCAAAGAAGAAATTCCTGTTACCCTGTCTCATTAAGTTTCTCCCAGGGAAGTCGAACACACAAAATAACGATTAATGTTTTTAGCATTAGTCAAACAGAAATAAAATAGTTGCAAAAGACGTGTTCTGATGTGAATTAGGCCACTGGTTGAGGCACTGCCAAATTTAATGAAACAGACTTTGGATCTGTTACACTCTAGTGTCGTCCTAAGACTGCTGAGTTTGTAGCAGAGTGGCTTGGTAGTACACATATTACTTCTCAAAAGTGGAACCTCTGGTACATTTTTTTCTATGACCATCTCTCTTTCCGAAGCAATATTAACATCCTACAAACTAATAGTTTCTGTCCTTGGCTTAGCTTAGTAATGGGACAGCAACATTTATCAATGTTGCAGTTGCAAAGATATGTTTCACAGTGAGGAAGCTGCAAGGTCTGGGAATGGTCTAGAGTCTCCAGATGTCTGGTGTCATGGGAAACAATGTTAGTGTATCTACTATTTTTTGCCAAAAGGTGCTGATTTCACTTTTCACTAATTACCCTATTAGCTCATTTTCAGGGGGACGGATTTGGGATGTTACCTGTAATGTACAAACCATTAGCAGAAGGTGATGCATGCTGATCTTTATGTCTGTAAATGGCAAGAGCCTGGAGGAGAATAGCGATTGCATTTACTTCATCTCTGGAATATTATTGTAATTTTGTGGTTTCTGTCTATAAAAACTGTGGCTCGATGTGGGCGGGTCCCCAGCCGGGTCCCCAGCCCTTTGGTCACTTGATTGATCTCCCGGCAATAATTGCATGCATTAAAGAGCTGTCTTTCTGAAATGTGTGCACCTTGCTACTGTTTCCTGGATATAATTGTGTAAGTCCACATATGGAATAAAGGCACAATAACCATATACTAAAGACACGCCAGTCGTGAGGTTCGTTTCCCAAACAAGTCTTGTTTATTTTCAGAGTATCTCAGTCGGCCGACCGGGTCTCAACGCCTCATGACGTGTGTTCACAGACACCGTGAGAGGAGAGAGAGTGAGCAGCGGTAAAGCAGTAATATATATACATAATATTGTGGGATGTTTTTACCCATGCATCCGAGCCCTACCTCAAAAACTGTACAGTACTGACATGGAAAACATCATGATGGCCAGAGCTTCCCAGAAAATGCACAGGGAAATGCATGAAGAATAGGCTGCCGCTCATTTTTGCCGATGTTATGGGCACAGAAGGGCACTGCCTAAAACCACCATTGGACTACCCACACAGTAGTCTGAAACCATTGGGAATGGCAATGCTGATTGCCAAAAGCAACCTAGAATTGTGGGGAATTCATTTCTTAAATCCCAAAAATGGGTGCAGTACCAGTACTCACCACTATCAGAAAGCCGGCGTTTTAAAACCACCAGATTTTGTTTAAAACTGAATAAATGAACCCAAGGCAAGCCAAAGAAAGACTTACTGAGAGGTGGATACAATGTAAAGTTATATTCTGAAGTGACTTGAAGGTTTATAACAAGACTGGCTGAGCTGTGGATTTCAGCAGTTTAAGTAAATTTGGACTGAAAGACACTAAAAATCTAAATGTTTAAAAGAAATGAGTGATCTACTTTTGAGTGTCACATAGGTTGCAATTGTTGAAATGTCATAGTTTTGAACTTAGAATCAGCATTCTAGCTGCATATGTAAACATTGTCTTGACTTAAACTGGGTAACTAAAAGTGACATTAGCTGGGGCCTTGCTTAAGGAACTGAATTCTGCCCACCAGCTACCCCCGACAGGAGTTGAGACTTGCACAACAGCTGTGTTCCCAGGCCTATCTGCCTTTTGCTGCTCCCACCAAAAGGGATATGACACTTCCCTGATTGAATTACCTGGGCTCTGCAGGAAATTGAACAAAGCCCTGTCCTGACTCAGGCAAATGTTTTATTATGGGGGCCGTAAAAAGTGGCTTCCTCCTGGAAGTAAAGGGGAGGAGCACTGCCTGTGAGAGCAAGCTGGCTTGGCAGAACTGGAAAAACCAGAAATTCAACCTTGTGCTGGGGGGAAACCACACCCCTGTAGCCAGAATATGGTTTTAGAAAAAGATGAATAACTCATAGAGCGGACTTGTGAAAATTATTTAAATGATACCATAATTCTTGTGATTTTTCTGCCCACATTTTAAGAGGTTTTTAGAACCGGTGGCATGATCTGGGGGCAAGCTAGCAGTTAAGAGGGTATTACTGAAAATGTATGCATGTTAAAAATCTGACACTTCATCAATTAATGTCCATACTCCTTGCGCACATGTGTATAAATCTGGAGAAAAATCCGATGTTGCGAAACCACTAAAAAACACAAAATATTGCCATTTCTGAATGCAAGCTCCCAGGAAGAGCAGAGTTGAACAGGGGCTACCATCAGTAAATGCATGATGGGTACATGTAATTTTAAACAAAGGTGTAGCTATGAAATATGTCTTTTGGGTCAAAATATAGATTGTGTGTAATTTGACAGGGGTGGGTTCTCTGTACCATAAACAGACCTCATCATGATGACACTTCATTTCATTCCCCCAATCAAGGGGAAGAGGATGAAGTGGCCAATGATAAGTGGAGAGGGGTAGAGCCTAGTGATGCTGCACACACACCCACTTTCAAAACACATAAAAGCAGACAGTCAGGACAGATAGGGACCTTCAATTCCATTTGCTGCAACGCGCTCTGCCGGACCATACCACATCCAGAGATCCAGACTTCAAATCCATCAATCTCCAGAATCCAGAGAGAGAGCAGAGCTGACCCAGACCACTGTTAGCAGAACCAGAGAGCTGACCCAGATCATTGTGAAGTGCAGAGACCAGACCAGAGTCCCGTCTAAAACCTGACCAGATCCGTGGCGAGGCCCATTCTAATTCAAGAATATAGTGTGAGTACCTAGTAGAACTGTGCAGAACCAATCTCTTAGTTAAAATAATATAATTCAATCTATTTTTAATCTAAGTAGAACTGCCTAAAAGCTGTCACCTGTCATTTTCTAGTTGCTAGCTGTCACTTGTCTTTTTGAACTTTAAAATTTCAAATCTGAAAAATGACCTTTACCATATCGCTCATATCTCCGTGACCGTTTGTCCTAGAGACTTGCAGTAACTTTCATATGGAAGCTGAGATCCTAGTCTGTCCTAGGACTCCCAAATGATAGTGCTAATCCTTGTAGTTCCTCTGTAATCGCGAAAAACGCACTCGCGAATTTTACCACGATTTGCAAATTTCTCCACGTGTGAAAACAGAAGATTCTTTGCTTTCCTTGCTAAAAATTCATTTGCTTCTTAAGAACCATCCCTGTATCATTGCTAGAGTGAGCCTGGACTAATATTAACTAGATACCACTCACCCTGAACCTCTAGAGGGAATTAAAAGCATTTTAGCATATTTTTCACTTCATTGCCAGCACATATAAAAGCATTTTGGGCCTGTGTTTCCAACTTCTGTAGTCTAAGCTTGCTGGGGTGAACTGAATTACATTTGATTGCATTTCTGAGAACTGTGTGCTTTCCTTCCATTTCCTTGCATTGCATAAAGGGGGGGGGGATTGCCAGAGAAAAGTGATTACATTGTTTTGTTGAAATCATATTGAGTATTTTCTGTATTGCATTTTCATTCAACTTTACATCCATCTGAACTTATATAAAGCATTCTCTACCACCTTCTTCTTCTGTTCCTATTCACAAGTGTGCTAGTGCCAGATTCTCCGTTGTTAATCTTTATCATATCAGATTAAGTGTGATATCCAATTATTAATTTATTATAAAGTGTGATATATATATCTATTGTTTAAATTATCAAATAAACCTTTTAAACTTGCAAAACAGAACTACTTCTTGGCTCAGTGGGGTCAGGAGGATTCCAAGAGAGGGGTGTTATATAGGGGTAGTCATCCAGAACGCATGAACTGGACATAAAGATATATCAATAAGGGTTTCCATTCAGTATCCCAGACTAGGCATTGACTTAGCTGTAGTGTTGAATTGAATCCTCTTACAATATATCATCATTCTACAGCATTATTCGGTCCACCCCTATATGTGACATACAAGCTAGGGTTCGGTGATTGACAGTTATGCACGTAATTTAATTTAGTCTAAACATTTGGTATTTCTAGCCGAGCCTGCAGAGACAGCTTTCTGTTTTGCGGAACACTGGGCATCGGCACAGGGAAGGATATCATGTTTTATCATGGAGACATTCCAACTAATGTTATCTATTTGCTGCGCTCATGGGCTAGGGGTCAGACAGTTCTGAAGCAGAGAAAATACCATCTTTCGTGAAGGACCACAGTTAGTTGCATATAATTCTTATTGAACTGCCTTCTACAACAGCGTTTGCAAGACAGACTGGGACCTGGGTTGCTGATTAGTCGCGGCTTTTGCACAGCTTCAAGGCTTACAGAATAAGAAAAACAATGTATTTCTGCAGGGTTTCACATCACTGTCTACGTTAGCATTCAGAGTTCAAGCTGTGGACTCGCACCGTGTGTGGATCTGAAGCACAGAATATATTTGCAGAA
Organism: Ambystoma mexicanum; assembly: GCF_040938575.1. Taxonomy (NCBI): domain Eukaryota; kingdom Metazoa; phylum Chordata; class Amphibia; order Caudata; family Ambystomatidae; genus Ambystoma; species Ambystoma mexicanum. Next base: position 751,317,617 of record NC_090934.1, on the reverse strand, counting down.
GCGCTACAGAAAAGAAAATGGCAGGCAATTACAAAATGGACTCCCAATGGTCATATTCAGGTTTCATGGTTTGCAATGTTTGTCACATGATGTAATTCGCTTCTTGCCAACATACTTTTCATATTATTCGGGCTATGCGATTGCATTTACGGTTTCAAAACCCTCCATTTAAGCCAAATATTGTGTCATCATCGGACCAAGTATCACTTTCCGAACTACCCAGGTCGCTATCATAATCATTATCAGAAATATTGATTGCCATAAACCCTTTGATTGTTTCATTTTCACGTTTGAGACCACCATTTATCATATGAGGTGTGGGCTTCACAATCTTTGCACTAATTATCTGTACACATTAATTTGTAATTATGGAGCAAATGGCTGGCAAACAATGTATGCAACAACAGCAGAATATGAGGATACTAAATACCATGACCAAAATTGCAATCAGTTTCCATCCCCAGGATCATAACAGTTCCCAGAACTATGTACTCAAATTTAGATTCCAGCCACCTGTGGGGACATGGATTTCAGAACGTAGAACGTGCAATTTCTTAATTGCTTCAAATATTGTAGGGGAGGAGTCATTTACAAAAACACAGCACGCTGATCCCACTAATTTGCATACACCTCCATGATCAGCCAAAATAATGTCAAGAACCATTCTATTCTGAAGTGCAACTAGCCTGATTGCTTTTTGTTCCAGTGTCAAGTTGTATATTATGTCAGTGGTTACATTAATTCTTTTTTCTAACACACTGGACAGTCTTCTAATATTCCATGAATTTATTGCCTGTCCCTAAAAAGGTATAAAGGATTTAGCTATGTCCCCAGAATTTTGCCCAGCAGTACCATCTCGTCGTGGTCGGGATCTGGATACTTTTGCTATGTCAGAGGATGTAGCGAGGAATACACCAGGTAAAAGTATCCCTAAATAACAAGTACCTTCCCAGTTTCTAGGTAACCATGGAAAAGCTTGGTCCCCACACACAAAATAGACAGGACCTCCTATATATAATGGTTTCTCTTCGTGCTCAAGTACAGCAGTATTCATACATCTGGTAAATGTTCCCATCGGGTGGGAACCTTTTTTCCGCAAACAAAATGGAACAGAATGTGGACTATGGTTAATGGTGTAGGAGGGAGGCATGGCATCTTTGTTTCCTACAGGAGCCATTTTGAAAGTAATCAGGGACTGGTAAGGCCTAGAGAGTCTATCAATGGGACTGGTCGATACAGTGTTTATTTCGCTTCTATTTGTAAACACGGAACAACCCAAGGGTGTCAATATCAATCTTTCAAATTCATTTATGTTCGTTCCATCAAAGATCCAGTGACACTATCACTCCATTTCCCAAAAAATAGAGCTCTTAGTTATTAGGACACAGTCCCCCGGTTGCAGACAATGGCCTGGGCCCGTGTATCTGACATGAAGAGCCTCCTGCACCTGATGATGAATCAAACGCAAGTTTTGATTCAACGGTTTACATTATTCAGTAAGTAATGGATACTCTACATCTTTAAACCTTCTCGGACGTGGCACATTCCATACATTGGCTGGTCTCCCCATAATAATTTTGTAGAGCAAGAGACCAGTCTTTGCTTGCACAGACGTACACATAGACAACAAGGCTAGCTGTAATGCATCGGGCCATTTCAAATTACTTTTGGCGCATATTTTCACCAGTTTATTTTTCAAAATACCGTTTTGCCGTTCCACAAGACCAGCACTCATCGGATGTCTGGCTGAATGGAATCGTTTATCAGTTTGGAGGCCTGCACAAATATGTAGTATTATAAGCGCTATAAAATGTGGGCCATTATCTGACCATATGACACGTGATAACATGGATTTTGGGGGATAGGCCTTCACCCATTTGCTAAATGCACAGACCATTACAAGGACATATTTAAAGTTCTCCCCATTTCTATAAAGTCGAAATGGATAACCTCAAAGGGCATTGAGGGAGGACCAAAACTTCCTACTGGTGTCACTGTTCACTTTCCAATGTTGTGTTGTAAACAAGGCATGCAATTTTGAAACAATCTCTCTGCAGTTTTCATAATGTTGTCATTGTACCATACAGAATCAAGATGCTGATAAATCTTTCTCGCACATATATGTGTTGGACCATGGAACATAGTAACCATTTCCATAAAATATGCATTCAGCAACATCCATCTACAGTTCTCTTTGTCTACCCAACAACCCTCGGGATCTCATTCTGCTGGACCCTCGGGCCATTGTTTTATTTACTCAGAAGTGGCTTCTGCTTGTATTTCTTTTACAGTCCCAATTCCATCCTCTATCATGCAAGACACCCTCTCCGTTGTTTCGGCATACATTTTTGTGTGCAAATCACTGGCAGTTTGTTTTGTGATTCTGTCCGCAAATGCATTTCCTTTTCCTACGTTACACTTGACCTTTTTATGGGTGTTACATTTCATTATTGGTAATCGCTTAGGAAGCGCAAGTGCTGACAACAGTCTCACTATTAAAATGTCATGTTGAATCTTAGTTCCATGGGAGGTCAGAAAACCCTTTTCAGCCCATAATCGGCCAAAGTTGTGCACCACTCCGAAAGCGTATTGACTGTCAGTGTATATCTTCACACTAAGGTTTTCAGAAATTTCACATGATCTGGCTAAAGCTATTATTTCCGCAGCTTGTGCTGAGTTATGTGGGACTCGTTGGCTCTCTACAATAGTTTTCAGTGTAGTAATGGCATAAGCAGCAGTTGATATGCCATTCAGTAATTTAAAACAAGAGCCATCACAAAACAGTTCTCCATCTGGTTCTTTCAGGGGTATATCAGTTAAATCAATTCTTCCTTTCGTCTCTTGCTCAGTAATAATTAAGCAATCATGTGGTAATTTCTCCTCACTCGCTTTTTCACTTGGAGGAGGCAATAACTCGGCCGGATTCAGAGAGCAACATCTCTTAATTTGGCTATACGGTGCAAATAGGATCAATTCATACCTTGTTAGTCGGGCGGATGTGAAATGTTGCATCTGCGTTCTATTTAAAAGAACGTCTACTGAATGGGGTACCATCACGGTTAAAGAGTGACCTAAAACCATCCCCTTGGTTTGTTTCACTGACGCAGCAGCAGCAGCAACAGCTCGCAAGCAACGTGGCAAAGCACATGCAACAGTATCCAACATGGAAGAAAAATAACTGCATGGTCTATTTCTGCCCCTGTGTTCCTGTTTCAAAACAGCCAAATCACATCCATCACTTTATGTACAAACCACATAAAACACTTCTCATAATTTGGCATGCCCCACACCAGAGCTCAACATAACGCAGCTCTGAGCAGGTCAAAAGCTTTTTTGACACTCCATGTTCCATGGCAGAGATAGGGTAACATCTTTCCTTGTCAGTGCCACAATGGGTTTCACAATCATAGAGAAATTCGGAATCCACTGCCTACAATATGAAGCCATGCCAATTAAAGCCCTGGCTTCCTTCTGCATCTTTGGAATAGGCATATCAGAGATGCTCTCTTTACGTTCTGGTGTCAATCTTCTTCCCTCCTTCGATAGGAGGTCGCCCAAATAGGCCCCCTCCTCTCGACAATACTGGAATTTCTTCAATGATGCCTTGTGACCGTGTGCCGCTAAATGTTTCAATAATAAGACAGTACCTTCTTGACAAATGTCCTCTGAATCCGCTGCTATAAGCAGATTGTCAATGTATTGCAATAATATACAGCCTCTCAGTAACTCAAGCAGATCTAGCTGTTCCTTTAATGCTCTACATTAAATACTTGACTTTCAATGTAACCTTGCGGAATACGTGTGAATGTGAATGATCGCCCTCCTAATGTAAATGCGAACAAATATCTACTGTCTGGATGAACGGGAATACTAAAGTGTGCGTTTTTCAAATCAATTACGCTAAAATGTGATGCAGAAGCTGGAATCATAGTCGAAATTGTGGTGACATCGAGGACGAGCCGGAATTGTGGAGCAACAATTTTGTTCACCGTGCGTAAATCAATTATAAAATGGTAAGGGATTTCATTACCTCCTTTCTTGTAAACTGGAAGAATCGGACTACTACAAATACTACCAAAAATCTCTTCAATTACATTTCTGGAAATTAAATCGGACACAATGCATTTCAAATATGATATGGCATTTGTAACGCGCCTATACACAAGTGCTTCAAGGCGCGAAATTCACAATTTTGTATTGCGGAATACGCGGTAGCGTAATTCCTACTTTCAAAACAATTTTTACTGGTTCAACTTTCAAACATCCTACATCGTTATCATTTACTGCCATATGCGAGTCAGTACTTCACTCAATTCAGTCGGTAATGGAGAGACACAAACTGCGATACGGGAGTTTGTTGTGGCGAAATTGTCAAGCAAACTCCATCAGTGGAACAGTAAATTACTGCATTCAATTTCTTCAATAGATTCAATACCAACAAATTCTCGCTGAAGTTTGTCGTCAAAAGAAATGGACAAGATTCAGTGAATGGACCTAATGTGATTGGCACTGGCTGTGAAACTGGACTAATTACTGGTGTACCTGAGAACCCTACAGAAACATTGCTATGCCCTGACAGTTGTATATTTGGAACCCGCTGATGGTCGATCGAACATTTCTGTGCACCTGTGTCCACTAGAAAAATATGCTCCCTATTCCCAACCTTCATTTCTACGTAGGGCCCTTTCTGATCAACAGGAATAGGCACTGGTTCCAAACCCTGCTTCGGGCTTTCCTAGGGGAACCATACACCATGAGTTATAAAGTCTCCGGAGTAATATGCATTGGAGGGATTATCAAAAACATTTCCCCATTCACGGTGCTCTGTTGCTGATTCTGATTAACTTGATTATCCTGAAATTGTGGCTGCATCTGACTTCTGTTCTGGCCCTCTATTCCTGGACGACCTCTAAATGGTCTTCTCGAAATAGTCCCATTTAACCTCTGTAATTGCGAGCACTGTGGTCGCCAATGGCCTTCTTGTCTGCAATAGGCACATTGATTTATACCTATTGGACCCCCATGTATGTTGGACGATAATGCAAATTGGACTCTAGATGGTGTGTTTCTGCCACATCTATTACCTTTGGATACCTGCTGCAGTAGCACTCTTGTTTTCAAATCTCCTTTCTTCCTAATTTCCTTATCCTTTTCTGAATATACTTGGTTCTCATAATATTGGGCCATATGTAGTACTTCACTTTGTGATTTTGCTTGCAATGCGCTTTCAGATGTCATTATCAATGTCTGAATTTCTGGTAACAATCCTGGCACAAATTTATCAACAAATAATCTCTTCCCAGGTTCGTTACTTAGATCTTGACCACTTAAATCTGCAAATACTTCTTCAAACCGGTTAAAAAATCCGTCGCTCCTTCCGATTTGCCTTGTAAACAAGAAGTCAATTTACCCAAACTATTCTCTTCTCAGGCACTAAAGTTTTCAATTTTGCTACTATTCATGGGGGTTAAGTTAAAATTCCGTGCAGAGGTTTCTCCCAAGCCTTTCTCTCACTATTGACTCTGATCAAAGTTTCCCATGTATCGCTTAGTATCGGTGCATCATTTATACTTCTAATTTGTTTCCATATGTCAGCAGGAAGAATCACAGGGAAAAATAAATCAATGTCACTCAGTGTAAAAACAGATGAATTCAAAACTGATTAAATTTCCTTATAAAAACCTGCAGGATTTTTTCTAATATCAGGGACCATCTGTTTTATAGTGTTCACTTCTTGTCTAGAAAAGGGGACATGTACAAACTGTGCGATATAATGGGCTTCTATCGTTCGCACTGGAGTTTGTCCTACTGCAGAAATTTCTACTTTCAGGACAAATGTGGGAGGCACCTCCCTCAAAGGTAATTGCAAAGCCGGGGATTCTGGATCTGAGCGTCTATTAAGCAACACAGCCAAATCAAGGGAAAAAGCAGCAGTTCCGGTGTCAGATGAAAATGCTATTTTATAAATCATCAGCGCATCTCGTGTACAAATTTGCATCTCTTCACTAACAGGTTTCAACGGCAGAAGAAATCGTTTCTGGACATATGACATATGCGGTTCACGCTTACTCATTATATCTTTATGCAATCGATCAAGTTCTCACTTAAACACAAATATTCGCCCTACATGTTCTCGTATTTTCGCTGCATTATCTCCTGAATTGGAAAGGACAATCAAATCACGCAACTCTTGCGGTATCACTGTATCAGTTATGTCACTCCATACTTTAACAAGATAATGTCCCATATATTCTAACAGTACCTGTTGTTCACCAAGGCCTCTATGATCAGATATGGAACTTTGCACAGCCACTTCATTGCCATCATCAATGTACATCTCAGCCCACTGTTTCAGTTTGTCTTTTCGTTCCTTACTAATCATACTACGAGTCAGTCTAATACTTCCTCTTTCAGGCCCCTCTGATGCAGAACTGCCAGCTAAAGCGTATAACTCATGCTCTGTAGGAGGTGGAAGAAATGATGTCATTGGCGCAGATGGGACTGTTACTGCAGGTGCAGATGCCAGCGTGGGAATAGCAACAGGAGGAAATAAATAGGGAGGCGGTACAACTGGGTCAGTTCTTGGATGATCATTTATTCGCTCATTCAGTATCTTATTTATCAATTTGTCTGATGTATGCAAATCCTGTGAAGGATATATTTTCTGTATCTCTAACTGGAAGGCCCTATCCATGTTCCTAATGCCTTCTGTCTGCTTCTGTTGATCATGCTCTAGCGCTTTCTCTACATTTGACATATGTCTACGTGCATGTTTCTCTCTACTTTTCATGTGTTGATTTGCTTCCTTCCTCCAGTCCCTTACAACGTCGAATGCTGCAGGTCTGGCCTTTTTCCGTAGCAAAACTGATTCCAAATGTTCTATACGCGCTAGTTCGAAGCTCCCATTATTCGGCCACTGAAGGGCTGATACACTTCTGGTCTGCCTATGCGAAACCGCATTAAACACCATTGCCCCTATACCATATTTAATGTACATTTCATATGCCGGCGACTCCTCGGGTGGCGTGGCCTGGCCCGTTTCCAAAGACTGTCTACCGCAGTGAAAAAATCTCACTAGACAGGAAGACAATGTCCCAGGCATGGTTAACTCTTACCTCTTTCACCTGGGCGTTTGTACTTTCAAGTGCAACACTCAAACAATATCAGGACATTTAAGAATTGGGGCACGACTCACCTGATCAGTCAATTCGTTACTCAGGACGCAATTCGCCCGTATACAGGCACAGCCAAGAATCGTCACAACCATCTGTCTGGCACAATTTGCCTCGCTTCCAGGACCCTCGCCTTGATGCTCTCTGGGTGCTGTTCGTCGATCAGGGATCTGCTGTGTACAGATCTGTGGAGGAGTCTCTAATCACTTCTGCAGGGGCACCCCGAACACCTTCTGATCCCGGTCCGACAGCTTCGTCCTCGACTCGTCCTTGCCTTCAACGTATGCAATGGAGCATCACACGGAGGGTCCCTATTTGGGTGCCGTTTTTGTAAGACCATATATGGAATAAAGGCACAATAACCATATACTAATGACAAGCCAGTCGTGAGGTTCATTTCCCAAACAAGTCTGGTTTATTTTCAGAGTATCTCAGTCGGCTGACCGGGTCTCAACGCCTCACGGTGTGTGTTCACAGACACCGTGAGAGGAGAGAGAACGAGCAGCGGTAAAGCAGTAATATATATACATAATACATCATCATTCTACAATATTATTCGGTCCGCCCCTATACGTGACATACAAGCTAGGGTTCAGTAATTGACAGTTATGCATGTAACGTCATTCAGTCTAAACATTTGGTGTTTCTAGCCGAGGCTGCAGAGACAGCGTTCTGTTTTGGGGAACACGGGGAATCTGCACAGGGAAGGATATCATGTTCTAGTAGGGAGACATTCCAACTAACGTTATCTATTTGCTTTGCTCATGGGCTAAGGGCCAGACAGTTCTGAAGCAGAGAAAATACCATCTTTCGTGAAGGAGCACCGTTAGTTGCACATAATTCTTATTTAACTCCCTTCTACAACAGCGTTTGCAAGACAGGCTGGCACATGGGTTGCTGATTAGTCACGGCTTTTGTACAGCGTCAAGGCTTACAGAATAAGAAAAACAATGTATTTCTGCAGGGTTTCACATTCCTGTCTATGTTAGCATTCAGAGTTGAAGCTGTGGCATTGCACCGTATGTGGATCTGAAGCACAGAATATATTTGCAGAAGCGTTACAGAAAAGAAAATGGCAGGCAATTCCAAAATGGACTCCCAATGGTCACATTCAAGTTTCATGGTTTGCAATGTTTGTCACATGATGTAATTTGCTTCTGGCCAACATACTATTCATATTATTCGGGCTATGCGATTGCATTTACGGTTTCACAATTGGTGTCAAACAGCTGGTGACCTGCAGACATGATCTCTAGTGCCCCCATTGTTAAACTGTATTCGTATAATACCACCTTGCTATGAATATTGACCTAAGCCCATTTGCGTTGCACGGAAAACCGCGTTCGAAATGCTTCAATTTCTGATCAACTTCTCTGCCATTTTAAGAACCATCCGCCATTTTGATTTTGACTCTTGCTTTGTGTCCTAAAATGGTGGACTGTGTTTTCCACTACAGCCGAGCCGAACGACCTTTGATTTGTGTCAACATTTAGGCTGACCGAGAGCAGACTGTTCTATGCAAAGAAACCTTGTAGCTCATATGAACTGGAATCCAAGTGTTGTGTGCGCTCACAAGCCTCTACCTCATATAAACAATGAGACAATGTAGAAGAAACTCGGACCGTGTGTTCTTGCTGAACTGCATTGTAGTGATTCTTAAAACAAGGCTTACTATGGATCAGAGAACCCATGTCACCATTGTAACTTCATGGACATGCAAACTTGTTAAATCCGTTGTACAATATTGTAATATTTGTCATATGAACTGGGCACGAACCCTAGCATGTAACTTATTAGTTTGGAGAGGGGCTGTACAATGACAATATAAAAGAGCCCATGTTAAGATGTCCAGCGCTCTCACCCCTCACTGTGTCTACTGGTACACACTGCGAGGTGTTGGGAGCCAGATAGCTATCTGTTTGCTTTGAATTCTGTACAGAAATAACCAGTGATTGGCGTATTTCATTTTGTGGTACTAAGCTTCAATATTTCCTTGGTCTTTCACCATGATCTGGGGCCCCACGCTGCATACCCTGGGTCACGCGCCTGCTGTTCAGGGACCAGTTTGTATGTACACAAAAAGAGTAGGTGAGCAGAATCTGTGTTCTTTAAATGTCTGTCTGATCTCTGGATTGGGGGCTCTGTGCCAGGCTGGGCATGCAGTTAAAGGGGATCACAGCATCAGGTGAGTGCACATTTTGTGTGAAACCGTGTTTTTGACATTTACTTTGTTGTTTTATTATTGCTTGGTAATTGCTATTGTTTATGACTAAATGAAATAGCAGGGGAAAGCTCCTCTAGGCGAGGAAAGACAACATTTTACAACATTACATGAGTATTAAGGTGAATCACTGTAGAAGTGGGGAAAGGTGACATCATAAAGAATTGAAAAGTGATTAATTAATGTGGGGATGCTACTCTTAAAACGGGGAAAGAAAACACTGTATATAAAGTGATGGTTCTGTGATGAAATGGATAGGATATCCCTCAGTTCTAGAAGTCAAGGGAACTTGAGGAGGGTTGAGTTCCCCCACCTTGATGTAAGGAGGCAGAGGACAGATCTACATCACTGTGTAAGAAATGTGTTTTATTTCAGCTATTGTTAATAGTTGGGTAAATAGAGATATTCATTGTGAGGCATTGATAGCACATTTTGCATATAGAGGGTGTTGGTGTTTTGTGATAGTTTATTGGTGTATTGTGAGCTTTGGATATAAGGTGCAGTTGGTCCAGGGTCTGCGAAAGGTTTTGTTTGACTGAGGTTGGAACCTTGTGATATTGTGGAGACTCCATTGGAGCATATGTGTAAAGCACTTCTGCAATATAAGGAAAGGGTTTTGAAGTATCACACAGAATGGGTTCAGGGGAAAATAGGTAAAACTGTTTGAACCATGGCCCGAAGCGGGCATGTACTGTAGAACAACAGTTGGAAGCATTTTCCCTAGCTCCCACACTGCCGACACACTAGAACAGCAAGAGAAAGGCTATAGGTGGGACCCCATGTGTTATGCCTATACCGCATCTAGTGTATGAGAGAAGATATGCACTTAGAAAGCCATACTGAATGTACCCTTGCACTGAAAGGGTGGAAGGGTGCCTTATGGAAGGATGTCAGCGTGCACCATTGGACATTATGGATCGCTGAGTGAAATCTGACGAGGGCAGGGTAATGTCATGGAGAAGATACATAAAGCCATGCTGAAACGATATGAAAATACTTAAGAGTGACCATGTAACTGAAGTGACAAAAGAAACATGTATGAAACGATAAAGTAATCATGAGCGTAAAAGAAGACAAAGTAACTTGTTGGCTAATAAGTGTAAATACGCAGTAACGCAAGGTAGAAAAGATACATAGAGGAATATATAACGTGGCTAGCTTAGCCATTTTTGGAAAATGGATCCCGGCTTGTGTAAATATTAAATTCAACTACCTCAGGAGACGATCAGGGTTTCAGAGTCAGGAGACTCTGGAAGAACAGCTTTGTGTGCGAAACAAAGAGGAGTCAATGTTGGCTTGGGATCAAGGATGCTATTTTTAAGGAATAGCTGCAAAGTATGAAGGGAGGCAGATGGATGAATCATGGACACAAGACATTTTTCTCTAAGATTAAAAGAGAAGAAAACATTTACAAGAGCCAAGTATTGGATAATTAAAAGTGTATAAAGTCTATACAAGGTAGAGTGAGCAAGTATCTGGAGGCCAAGTGAAGCAACGACACCCAGCATAATTAAATCAAACAGCAATAAATAAGAGGCTGCAATTGACAAATGTGTGGCTCTTCCATGTGACACAGAAGTTGAGAACAAGGGCTATTCATTAAGCCTCAAATCAAGATAGTGATGTGCTTTCACTCTCTTGAATGTCCTAGACCAAAGACAGGCTACAAGGTCAACTACAGACGGGAAACTTCGACTCATGGCCAGTCTGATGAGAGATGATAGACTAATTGGGAAAGTGGGGAGTAATCTGACACAATCCAAGCCCCTGAGTTTCGGTTTCCTTACGTGCTGCTAGTCTTGTCGAAAGTCCAAGATTGAGTGAGAATACCAACCCTTCAATTTTGCATAGACCAGCCCACTGCCATTGTGTTTGCTATAATCAGTATTATACATATTTAGAGGTAGTTTGAGGGTTGTCTTACAGATAAGAGACAGCCAATTAAGTACTAACCCATACGTATTCTATAAGCGGACATGTACCCCTAATCCAATCCCTCCCATTAACAGGCTTTATGGTTTGCCCCGTAGGATAACCTCATAGATGACGCCTATTGGTGTATAAGACCCCTGTGTAATCAAGTTTATGGGTGAGTGTGCAAGCATCTTGCTGATGTTTGTTAGTTGAGCCTCCCTTATTTACCTGAGAATAAAGTAGTACTTTGCCATATTCCTTGAGTCTTTCCGGTTATTTGGTCTGAGATCTTTATTGGTAATTCCATCTAGCACAAGAGACGCTTCAAGGTGCTAGAGCACATGTTCATAGTGGTGCGGATGGTTCAGGCCTAATCGACCTAGGCCAAGATCCAGATTCTCAGAATGTTGGCTGCTCCTGCCATTAGCCAGAAGACCGCAGAGTTTCTTGTGGAGAATGGTGCGCTACAAATATTGTGATTAAAGATACGGTTGGTAGGTTCCCTTTTGACAAAATTCCTAGCCGGTCACCGCAGGAGCCCCATGGATGGAAGGCTAACTGGTCGGTTGAGGGAGAGTCAATGCCAAGGGACTTGAGCTGAACCACAGATGTAAGTAGAAGATTGAAAGTGGGAAAAATAAGGGAGTTGGGGCGGTGTTGTAAATAATATAAATATATCTATAAATGTAACTGGATTTTTGGCAATACTAAAGAAGAGAAGTAGGTACCTCGAATTCTGGTTCCAAGGGGACAGAAGGGTGGGGGACCAGGTGAGTGCGTTGAGCCATTTCTGAAAGGTAGGGGGAAAGGGGCTCTTCCAAGATTGAAGAATACATTTCTTGGCTACCACACAGCCTATGTCAAGAAACTTAGCAAACTGCCTGGCGTCATCAGACTTCCAAATCCCAAATATGGTCCCCAGCGGACCTGGGTCGATCACCACTTTGGTGATATCAGAGAGGGCCCTAACGATTCCTTCCCAGAAGTCTCACAGCTTATGACATGTCCAGAACATATGTAAATGGTCTGCAGATTCCTCCACACAGCGGGCACATATGTGTATTTCAGTACTAGCAAATCTGGAGATTCTGCGAGGGGTGTAATACAGTCTATTAAGCAATTTAAACTGCATGACCCGGTAGCAGAAGTTGCGGCAAACCCTTTTGGTGTGCAAGCACATCCTCTTCCATAAATGATCTGGGATCTCGAGGCCAAGCTCGTCAGCCCACTTAGTACGGGCCTTGGAAGGCCGGGCAGAGAACACTGCCAGCAACAGTTTGTACAAAGATGAAACCATACCACGGGTGCCACTTGAATTGGCTATAAAAACAACCTCAGAGGTATCAGGGGGTTCATCAGTAAAGGTGGGCCACCTGGCAAGGAAGGCGGCATGAAGCCTGCAGTACTGTAGCATTTCAAGCGCAGATCCAGAGTGGCCTGGCCTCCACGACCATTGATAGATACATTTCCCGTCAGGGAAGACGCCTGTGAATGCCTGGTAACCCAGAGCCCCCAGTGTCGAGACAGAGCTGCATCATGTGTGGGTTCCAGCCCGTGAAACCTCCAAGCGGGAAGCCACTTGTAGTAGGGGTGTGAATCAGTTGTGGCATTCAATAGTCAGCCCCAAGCCAATAGTGTAGCCGCAACTGGATCAAGCGGAGAGTCAGGTACGTGGTCACGCCGGAATATTAAGGTCATGATATTGGTCTCAGCTGCGGCTAATATCTGTTACGCTCACCTGGCTCCCACAGAGGCGTCGATCGGAACTGGACAGCTGCGGTCTCCACCAATGTGACGCGTAGGGCCGAGATGACGGACTGGACTGGCCCACCTAGCTTTGTTTGCTTGGCCCGTAGGAATATTCTTCTGCAAATTGAGAAAGGGAATTAACCACCCATGGAGTTGAGCGTAAATCCCCCCATCACCTTTGATGTCCCCTCTTATAGTCTCACCTGATGGTTTGAAAAGATGAGCTCTCCATCCTGCATTGAGCGCAGGGGCGCGTTGATAACCAGTTGCTTCACTGGCTCGAAGGAATTGGTGAGTTCCAGAACAATATTGACTCCGAGATTCCTGGCAAGACGCCGTAAGTATAAAGTTCGTAAGAGTTCAAATGCCTGACTTTCACTCTTGTCCGATTCCTTGCAGGTTGCAGCTTGACCCTAATGAAGAGTTCCTTGTGGCAACCGGTAGTATTCTGGTAAGGATTTGTATTTTCCAACACAGTTCGATAAAATAATGTCAATATGTAACCTGTTGCTTTCTCCCTTATTCAGGCGCTGAGAGAAAGTATGAAGTCTCGGGGAATAATACCGCTGGCGGTAAAATCCGGTAAGTTTATTGTGGTGAGGTGGGTTCCCCTTGTTTGTCTCTTTGTTTCACCTTGCTGTCCTTTTGTTTCCCCTTAGGGGCCGGGGTCCGGCGAAGATGCAGTGGAAGCTGACCCGACCCATGAAGAGGAATAGTACCCCCGGTGGTAAAATCAGGTAAGTCTATGGGGGGGTAACTAATATTCCTCTGTGTATTCCCTTGGCTCACCTTGCTGTTCTTGTCTTCTCCTTAGGTGCCGGAGTGCGGCGGGAACATGCAGGAGGATGCAGTGGAATGTGAAGATGCTGCGAAGGCTGGTGAGTTCAGCGTGGCGCTGCAGCAGGCGAGGCGTCGCGCATAAAATACCTTCTTCTTCCAGAACGAAGTTGCAAATGGATCGGGAATTCAGGTAAGGATCAAAGGTATTGCTCTTGTTCTAACCTTTTCTCCTTCTTCCTCCCTTTTTCTAGGAGCTCCAAACTCGAGGCGGGCGTGGCAGAAGGCTGGATGCAGACTTGCAGGCATGGTGAGCGTTACACTGCTGGATGCAGAATAACGCGAAGCGTGTGCTGCCCTTCGGGCATGGTTTAAATAGCCTCCAAAGTAGTCCCAGGTAAGTATTCCTCCCCAGCCCCTTCCGAGTAAAAAATAGTCCCTAAGTAAAGTAGTCCCTTCCAAGCCTCTTTTGGCTTGGAGCTCTTGCAGCATGGTCAGCATCAGGTAAGTTTGCAGCATGGTCTGCATCAGGTAAGTTTTAATCTATGAGCCTGGTGCTTATGGCGCCAGGACTGACTCTTCATATGAGCCTGGCGCCATAGGCGCCAGGACTGGACCCAAATAGCCCCTAGCAGGGGTTGTTGGGCTTGCTTAGGATAACTTGAGGCCTGCTTCCGGGGTTGCTGGACTTGGTCTGGGTCCCCGGGGGTAGGCATCATGACAGCACTCCCCCCCAAGGCCCCTCCTAAAGTCGTTCTTCCCTGTGGTTTCGGTTTGTCTGGGAAATTTCAGTGGAATTTTTTCACCAATCGGGGTGCATGAACATGGTCACTAGGTTCCCATGACCTTTCCTGTGGTCCGTAACCTTTCCAGTAAATTAAATAAAAGAGTTTTGACTTTATCAGCTTGGAGTCCAGGATGTTCTTAACTTCAAATTCGGGTTCTCCGTCTACAAGGATAGGGTCTGGTGGCTTGGTTAGTCTTGTGCCTGGTTGCACTGGCTTCAAAATTGACACATGAAAGGGTGAATTTGCATATTAGCAGGTAAGTCCAACTTGACAGCCACCGCGTTGATAATGGCCTTAATAGAGTAGGCTCCCAAATATCTGGGGTTAAAGGACTGTGTTCCCTTTAGAGGTATATGTTTTGTGGCTAACCATACTTGGTCCTCTATCTGGTATTGTGGAGTATCACTTCTATGCCGATCAGCATCTTTCTTGTATTTTTCTTTCGCCTGTTTTAAATGTGTAGTTGCTTCCTTAAAGGCTTGTGTAATCGTAGCGTGCAGATGGTCCACTGCGGGCATTTCTAAGTGTTGGGGTGAGTCAAGGTCTGAGGTTCGAGGATGGTGCCCATATAAGGTATAAAAGGGGCTTTATCCAGTTCCAGAGTGTACTGAATTATTGTATGCATATTCGGCGATCCAAAGAATGTCTTTCCAATTACTCTCAGTCTGATGTAACATACAACGCAGGTATTGTTCGAGAGTTTGGTTGGTCCTCTCTGTTTGACCATCGGTCTGGGGGTGGTGACTGGTCGATAACCTCACATCGATTTGCGACAATTGACAGCATTTTTTCCAAAAACGTGAAATGAATTGACTACCCCGGTCAGAGACCAATATGGATGGAAATCTGTGTATGCGAACAATGTTTTCGAGGAACTCCTTGGCCGGGATTGAAGTTGAAGGTAATCCCTTTAAAGGAATAAAGTGGGCCACCTTGGAAAAAAGATCTACAATAACTAGAATGGTGTTAAATCCATTGCATGGGGGTAAATCAGTAAGAAAGTCTAACGATAAGGTGTGCCATGGTGTAGGCGGAATGTCTAAATATTGTGATTAAAGATACGGTTGGTAGGTTCCCTTTTGACAAAATTCCTAGCCGGTCACCGCAGGAGCCCCATGGATGGAAGGCTAACTGGTCGGTTGAGGGAGAGTCAATGCCAAGGGACTTGAGCTGAACCACAGATGTAAGTAGAAGATTGAAAGTGGGAAAAATAAGGGAGTTGGGGCGGTGTTGTAAATAATATAAATATATCTATAAATGTAACTGGATTTTTGGCAATACTAAAGAAGAGAAGTAGGTACCTCGAATTCTGGTTCCAAGGGGACAGAAGGGTGGGGGACCAGGTGAGTGCGTTGAGCCATTTCTGAAAGGTAGGGGGGAAGGGGCTCTTCCAAGATTGAAGAATACATTTCTTGGCTACCACACAGTCTATGTCAAGAAACTTAGCAAACTGCCTGGCGTCATCAGACTTCCAAATCCCAAATATGGTCCCCAGCGGACCTGGGTCGATCACCACTTTGGTGATATCAGAGAGGGCCCTAACGATTCCTTCCCAGAAGTCTCACAGCTTATGACATGTCCAGAACATATGTAAATGGTCTGCAGATTCCTCCACACAGCGGGCACATATGTGTATTTCAGTACTAGCAAATCTGGAGATTCTGCGAGGGGTGTAATACAGTCTATTAAGCAATTTAAACTGCATGACCCGGTAGCAGAAGTTGCGGCAAACCCTTTTGGTGTGCAAGCACATCCTCTTCCATAAATGATCTGGGATCTCGAGGCCAAGCTCGTCAGCCCACTTAGTACGGGCCTTGGAAGGCCGGGCAGAGAACACTGCCAGCAACAGTTTGTACAAAGATGAAATCATACCACGGGTGCCACTTGAATTGGCTATAAAAACAACCTCAGAGGTATCAGGGGGTTCATCAGTAAAGGTGGGCCACCTGGCAAGGAAGGCGGCATGAAGCCTGCAGTACTGTAGCATTTCAAGCGCAGATCCAGAGTGGCCTGGCCTCCACGACCATTGATAGATACATTTCCCGTCAGGGAAGACGCCTGTGAATGCCTGGTAACCCAGAGCCCCCAGTGTCGAGACAGAGCTGCATCATGTGTGGGTTCCAGCCCGTGAAACCTCCAAGCGGGAAGCCACTTGTAGTAGGGGTGTGAATCAGTTGTGGCATTCAACAGTCAGCCCCAAGCCAATAGTGTAGCCGCAACTGGATCAAGCGGAGAGTCAGGTACGTGGTCACGCCGGAATATTAAGGTCATGATATTGGTCTCAGCTGCGGCTAATATCTGTTACGCTCACCTGGCTCCCACAGAGGCGTCGATCGGAACTGGACAGCTGCGGTCTCCACCAATGTGACGCGTAGGGCCGAGATGACGGACTGGACTGGCCCACCTAGCTTTGTTTGCTTGGCCCGTAGGAATATTCTTCTGCAAATTGAGAAAGGGAATTAACCACCCATGGAGTTGAGCGTAAATCCCCCCATCACCTTTGATGTCCCCTCTTATAGTCTCACCTGATGGTTTGAAAAGATGAGCTCTCCATCCTGCATTGAGCGCAGGGGCGCGTTGATAACCAGTTGCTTCACTGGCTCCAAGGAATTGGTGAGTTCCAGAACAATATTGACTCCGAGATTCCTGGCAAGACGCCGTAAGTATAAAGTTCGTAAGAGTTCAAATGCCTGACTTTCACTCTTGTCCGATTCCTTGCAGGTTGCAGCTTGACCCTAATGAAGAGTTCCTTGTGGCAACCGGTAGTATTCTGGTAAGGATTTGTATTTTCCAACACAGTTCGATAAAATAATGTCAATATGTAACCTGTTGCTTTCTCCCTTATTCAGGCGCTGAGAGAAAGTATGAAGTCTCGGGGAATAATACCGCTGGCGGTAAAATCAGGTAAGTTTATTGTGGTGAGGTGGGTTCCCCTTGTTTGTCTCTTTGTTTCACCTTGCTGTCCTTTTGTTTCCCCTTAGGGGCCGGGGTCCGGCGAAGATGCAGTGGAAGCTGACCCGACCCATGAAGAGGAATAGTACCCCCGGTGGTAAAATCAGGTAAGTCTATGGGGGGGTAACTAATATTCCTCTGTGTATTCCCTTGGCTCACCTTGCTGTTCTTGTCTTCTACTTAGGTGCCGGAGTGCGGCGGGAACATGCAGGAGGATGCAGTGGAATGTGAAGATGCTGCGAAGGCTGGTGAGTTCAGCGTGGCGCTGCAGCAGGCGAGGCGTCGCGCATAAAATACCTTCTTCTTCCAGAACGAAGTTGCAAATGGATCGGGAATTCAGGTAAGGATCAAAGGTATTGCTCTTGTTCTAACCTTTTCTCCTTCTTCCTCCCTTTTTCTAGGAGCTCCAAACTCGAGGCGGGCGTGGCAGAAGGCTGGATGCAGACTTGCAGGCATGGTGAGCGTTACACTGCTGGATGCAGAATAACGCGAAGCGTGTGCTGCTCTTCGGGCATGGTTTAAATAGCCTCCAAAGTAGTCCCAGGTAAGTATTCCTCCCCAGCCCCGTCCGAGTAAAAAATAGTCCCTAAGTAAAGTAGTCCCTTCCAAGCCTCTTTTGGCTTGGAGCTCTTGCAGCATGGTCAGCATCAGGTAAGTTTGCAGCATGGTCTGCATCAGGTAAGTTTTAATCTATGAGCCTGGTGCTTATGGCGCCAGGACTGACTCTTCATATGAGCCTGGCGCCATAGGCGCCAGGACTGGACCCAAATAGCCCCTAGCAGGGGTTGTTGGGCTTGCTTAGGATAACTTGAGGCCTGCTTCCGGGGTTGCTGGACTTGGTCTGGGTCCCCGGGGGTAGGCATCATGACAGCACTCCCCCCCAAGGCCCCTCCTAAAGTCGTTCTTCCCTGTGGTTTCGGTTTGTCTGGGAAATTTCAGTGGAATTTTTTCACCAATCGGGGTGCATGAACATGGTCACTAGGTTCCCATGACCTTTCCTGTGGTCCGTAACCTTTCCAGTAAATTAAATAAAAGAGTTTTGACTTTATCAGCTTGGAGTCCAGGATGTTCTTAACTTCAAATTCGGGTTCTCCGTCTACAAGGATAGGGTCTGGTGGCTTGGTTAGTCTTGTGCCTGGTTGCACTGGCTTCAAAATTGACACATGAAAGGGTGAATTTGCATATTAGCAGGTAAGTCCAACTTGACAGCCACCGCGTTGATAATGGCCTTAATAGAGTAGGCTCCCAAATATCTGGGGTTAAAGGACTGTGTTCCCTTTAGAGGTATATGTTTTGTGGCTAACCATACTTGGTCCTCTATCTGGTATTGTGGAGTATCACTTCTATGCCGATCAGCATCTTTCTTGTATTTTTCTTTCGCCTGTTTTAAATGTGTAGTTGCTTCCTTAAAGGCTTGTGTAATCGTAGCGTGCAGATGGTCCACTGCGGGCATTTCTAAGTGTTGGGGTGAGTCAAGGTCTGAGGTTCGAGGATGGTGCCCATATAAGGTATAAAAGGGGCTTTATCCAGTTCCAGAGTGTACTGAATTATTGTATGCATATTCGGCGATCCAAAGAATGTCTTTCCAATTACTCTCAGTCTGATGTAACATACAACGCAGGTATTGTTCGAGAGTTTGGTTGGTCCTCTCTGTTTGACCATCGGTCTGGGGGTGGTGACTGGTCGATAACCTCACATCGATTTGCGACAATTGACAGCATTTTTTCCAAAAACGTGAAATGAATTGACTACCCCGGTCAGAGACCAATATGGATGGAAATCTGTGTATGCGAACAATGTTTTCGAGGAACTCCTTGGCCGGGATTGAAGTTGAAGGTAATCCCTTTAAAGGAATAAAGTGGGCCACCTTGGAAAAAAGATCTACAATAACTAGAATGGTGTTAAATCCATTGCATGGGGGTAAATCAGTAAGAAAGTCTAACGATAAGGTGTGCCATGGTGTAGGCGGAATGTCTAAAGGTTGTAAGAGTCCAGCTGTTTTTTTCTTTTGACCTTTGTTTTGGGCGCAAATGCCACAAGACATCACAAATGATTTAATATCCTTTCGCCAGGTGGGCCACCAGAATTGTCTTTTAATTTTAGCTTCAGTTTTTGCAATACCTGGGTGCCCCTCCATTAGGGTATCATGATAACGGGAAATGACTAGCTCTTGTAGTTCCTTGTGTGGCAGAAATAGCCACCCTGGTAATAAGGCAGATCATTGGTGATGGAGTAGTCCGGGCCTTTTTTTACCCACTCCTGCAGGGCTGTAGGATCAAAGAGTTGCTGGATCTTTACCTGAATGTCCTCTAGTGTCTGTAGCGTGGTCATGCCAAGAATTCTTTGTTCGGAAATTATAGGTTGTTAGGAAAGATTTCGTAATTGTAGGTAATTTTCCTTGCATGTGGCAACCCCTAAACTTTTTGCTGTTGTTTTTCACCTTGTTCTCGACTTTGCCAGAGAAGTGCAGCCTTCTGCCGCACTCCTCTGGGCTTTCGCTCCTTTCTTACGGGGAAACTGACATGCCCTTAAAACAGTCAGTACCGGGGAACGCTGTTTCCCGTAGTTTCTTTTATCATGTTGCGGCTTTCGTGCAACATGACACAAGAGGGCACTGTAAGCTAAGTTACAGCTCTCTTGGGTCTCTAGCCTTCTACAGGCCCTAGATACTCGTTTAGGATTGTATCTGATCGGTGCAAGTGATTCAGGGACAGGAATGGTGGCAGCGATCGTTTCTTGTGTTTTGAGCTCCTTTTGGCGTTCTAAGCGCGTTTCTCGCGCTTAACCCAAAATGGTGGCCTGGCTCCCAAAATGGCCAGACCACGAGGCTCCTTTGTCCTGTCCGCTGACCGTCTTGCTCCCTTCACCTTCCCCAGGTCGAGCCGACCCGGGGCCTTCCTTATTTGGGCATGTACTTTCCCGCGAAACACGGATGCTTTTGCGGGCTTCTACATGTCTTGTGTGTGCCTCCAGGATGTGGGCTGGGATGTCTGGTCCCAATACACATCCTGGGTGCCAGAGAGTCTAGGGTGGTGTGAATGCCTGGGACCACCGTGGTCCGTGATTGGTCCACGAATGGTGTGAGTGTTGATGAGCGGATCTCCCATTGGGTCCCCTCCGTTTTGGCGCAAAGGGAACCGTGGATAAGAGGGGGCTGGAAACACCACTACCATGTCGATCTCCTGAGTTCTCACGAACGAAGGAATACAGGAGCCAAGTATCCTGCAACCAAGAGGCTGGACCGAGGAATCGCTGGTGACCCGCTGAAGGACTTCTCCTCTGCACTGCTGTCGCCTTGTGAAACCCTTTTCACCTTTGATCGAACCAGAAGGCCTGTACTGGTACTTCGACCCTTGGAATAGCGGGAACAGCTATTCTCGGCATCTTCACCATCTCCTGCCAGTAAGCCTTCGGAAGCGTCTCTGGGCCATCCAGCTGACTGACCAGCTTACCCGGGAGTCTTGCTCTGTAACCGCCGCCAGGTTGTGTAGTATTTCAAGTCCTTGTCACTCTCACACGCTTCGTACACTTGGCGTTCCCAGGTCTGAAGTGAGTAGTGTACATTTGGCTCAGATACACACGGCCGCTCCGTTGCCCTGCTGTGGTAACAAACTGTGCGGGTTTCTTCGATTGGGACGTCTTTTTACTCAACACGACGACGAGGCGTTCCCTGCTCTTCTGAACCTGCCAGCTGCTGAAACTGACGCGGAGAAGCCTGGGTCTGCTTGCATCGGGGACCGGTGAGTAGCATAGCTAGGATCTGGTCGCCCTCCTGCAGGAGCCCATTGCTTTTCCCCGCTGTGTCAAACAGCACCCTTTTCCGTACTCGCGCTCTGCTTCTGCCCACTGTGGAGGCTGCGCTTGAGTCGCGGAACTTGTTCTTCTTCTTTTGTGCACTAAACTGAACTGCCTGATTTCCCTCGAAGAGCTTCTCCTTTTGCCCGTTGGCACCAGCACGTGGAGGTACTTTTGAGCACAAGGCTCCACTCTTCGCAGGGCTCGGACTTCCATCTAGTTAGGTGCCTCTGAAGGCGAACTGGGTCTAAGCATTATTGTGCACTGCCTGTTTTCCCTCCCTTTTAGGTGGACTACACATTTCGTGCATATAACGCTTGAGACTTGTATTTGTATATATATTGTGTTGATATGGTATGTGTTGGTTTACTATCGTTATATTGTGATTTTCTCACTACGGTCATTGTTTTAAAGGCCTTGAAATAAATGTGTATATATTTTTAATATAACAACTGTTTGGAGTAGTTTGTAAGTGATCTTGCTTTGTGTGCTCATTGCGGGCTTTCAGTCACCCTCACCCCTCTTGAGACCTAGTCTTGACCGCCGCAATCGCTAACTTGATTGGTCTGGCTCGTCCAGAGGTTACCCTGTTCCAAGTAATTAGGTTGGCCTTCTGAACTTCTGCGCCACTAGGACAGAGTTCAGAAATCCGTCTTAACGAATTGGTGTACAGCGGTGGGATACGACTGAAGGTATCCAGTGTTGCGCACGAACTAAGGCATTTCAGGTTATTCCAACTAGGACACGTAGTGAATTGTTGTAGTATAACTTTAAAAAGGCCGTAGTCCTATCTAACAGTATGGAAACAAATACCTTGTTAACTTTAAATGCTTCCAAATCAGAAACATTGAAAAAGATGTGTGCGGAGAGAGGTGTTTCCTCTCAAGGCACGAAATTGGAAATGATCCAAAGAATCGTGGCGTGGCAAGAAGCGCAGCTTGACGCTATAACTTCTGAGGACAGTGCGGAAGGAGGTGGGGCTGCTCTCACTGGTAGAACCGACGGTTCTGCCGCTGCACTGATCCATCGCGACCACGAGGACAGGGAGGACGAGATGTCTAATGTTTCCTCTGCCAGTGCTGATGGGGAGGCTATGCTTGAATTCAAGAAGCAAGAGCTGCGGTTTAGGCAGCAGGAGCTTGAATTCAGCATAGCCAAACTAAAAATCGAACAGGCAGAAAAACAAAAAGACAGGGATCACCAGTTGGAACTGGCCAAGCTTCAGGTTGCAAATGGGTCCAAGGGTCCTGGACATGGGTCTGGGGCCTCCTCTCATCCACGGTTTCCGAAAGATCTGGTCAGTGTATATGAGGAAAGGAATGACATTATGGACTGGCTGAATGCGTTTGAGTATGCATGCGAAGTTCAACAAGTTGACAATGCTGATAAGATTGCCTGGTTACTCAGCAGACTGCCCCATTCTGGCTGTAGTGCCAGTATGGAAATGTCGAAGGCTGAGCGAGCTGATTTCGCAATGTTAAAGCAAACTCTCATTTTAAAGTTTGGGAAGACTCCGGCCCAATATTTGAAACGTTTCAGAGAGTATAAGAAAAAGGAAGGTGGTACTTGGGTATCTTATGTCACTGAATCCTTGAAAAACTTAACTGGCTGGGTCGAAGGTTATAAGGTTTCTACCTTCGAAGGCATGATAAATCTTGTCATGCTGGAACACATTTTTGTATCTTCTTCCCCGGAGCTTAAGCAGCATTTGGCCGATTCGAAGGAGATAGATCCTAAGAAGCTGGCCATTGCAGCCGACTTATGGGTGTCACATCGAGTGTCCCATAAGGACAAAACTCATCCTGGTAAGCAGGAGGAAGGGAAAAAGTCCAAAGATAAGGAAGGTGGAGAATCTGATAAATCTTCTTCTCATAAGGGCCACAAAAAGAAAAATAAGGGTAAGACACAAGAGAACTCACAGGGTAGTGGAGGTCAGCCTCCAAAACAGAACTCTGGTTACAATAAGCCTCCCTGTGTAAACAGACCCAATGGATCTTGTTTTGCTTGTGGAGCAACTGACCACGTGAAGGGGGATCCCGGTGTAAGGTTAGACCTTTGGGGGTCCACTCCGCTAATCTGGCCTTCTCCTCCTACGAGGAAGAAGAGATTACAGGAGCATCCTTCTCCTCAGACTCATTTACCAGCGGGATAGAGGCTGAGGTAGTTTTAGTTTCCCTGGGTTCCTGGGAGCCTAAAGTCGCAGAGGCTTATGCTAGGATTCCGGATAATACCAAGCACTACTTTAAAGACAGTGTGCTGATCAATGGAGTAGATACTCCAGCTCTTAGGGATAGTGGGTGCAGTCGCACTGTAGTGGATTCTACCTTGGTAGACTCAGAGGAAGTTGCCAGAGCTACTCTGATGCCCACTAAGTTGGCTGACGGCCCACTCCGTATGTTCCCAGTAATACCTGTAAATCTTACTTTAAATGGTACAGCAGTCAGGATTCCAGTGAGCATTCAGAGAAACGTCCCGGGAAAGGTCTTGTTAGGTAATGATCTCAGAGCTTTAGGGCTCATAGGAGACACTGCCGAAAGACCCTACACACGGTCTCAAGCATGGGCAGCATTGGCCAAGACCAATACGCCGCCCCAGCCGAAGGGGAAACCCAAGGCGAAAGGAGTAGAAAAGTCAAGACGAGGGAAAGAGAATATTCCCCCGAGCTCGCCTACCACTGCGGTGGAGGAAGTTGGTCAATCGCCCGGGCCTGACGAGGAGGTGGCGATGCCTGAAGTATTTGACCCCAACGATCATCCTGAACTAAAAGACTTGTTAGTTGAAGGAGGTCCTGATAGGGACGAATTCAGTAAAGGCCAACGTGAGTGCCCATCTCTGGAAGGCCTAAGGAGACAGGCCTGCTCCCAGCTTGAGGGTGAACCTCCTGGGACGCATAGGATTTATTGGGAAGGTGGACTCCTGTATAGTGAGCCCACAGAGTCTACAGAAGGAGACCATAGGAGGTTGGTGGTTCCCCTTGCTGTTAGGCCCTTCCTCCTGCAGTTGGCGCATGAAGTTCCCCTTGCTGGTCACCTTGGTATGAAGAGGACCAAGCAAAGGTTATCCATGCACTTCTACTGGCCCAAGATGGGGGTGCAAGTAGAAAGTCACTGCAGGAGTTGTGCCTCATGCCAGTTGTCTGGTAAGGTTGGCGCGACAATCCAAGCTCCGTTGGTACCGCTCCCAGTTGTGGGGGTACCATTTGAAAGGGTAGGGATCGACATTGTTGGTCCCCTTGACCCGCAAACATCCTCAGGCAATAGGTTTATCCTGGTGCTGGTCGACCATGCAACCAGATATCCTGAGGCCATCCCATTGAAAACTGTGACTGCCAAGTCAGTTGCAAAAGCTTTACTTGGCATATTTACTAGGGTTGGCTTCCCTAAAGAAGTTGTGTCGGATCGTGGCAGCAACTTTATGTCGAAGTATATGCAGGCTATGTGGAAAGAATGTGGGGTCACCTACAAGTTCTCTTCTGCATACTACCCCCAGACCAATGGTCTGGTGGAACGTTTCAACAGAACGTTAAAGAGCATGATTGGGGCTCTGGAGGAACCTCAGAGAAGAAAATGGGATCTTCTTTTACCATGCTTACTGTTTGCCTACCGAGAGGTACCACAGGAGGGTGTTGGCTTCAGCCCCTTCGAACTTCTGTTCGGTCATCCCGTACGGGGACCCTTAGCCATCGTCAAAGAGGGATGGGAGATGCCCACTCCCCCTGTTACTACCAACGTAGTTGATTATGTGCTAGGGCTCAGAAAACAGATGGTACTTCTGATGGGCTTGGCTAGTGATAAATTGAAGGCAGGACAAGCGCTGGTGAAACATTGGTACGACCGGAAAGCTTCCCTCATCAACTTTACACCTGGTCAGCAAGTCCTGATCATGAATACCATAAGGCCTCGAGCTTTACAGGACAAATGGTCAGGCCCTTACACAGTGGTGGAGCCCCTGGGTGAGGTTAACTATTTAGTGGACCTTGGAAGGCCTGGACAGGCTCCAAAAGTGTTTCACGTGAATAGGCTGAAGGCTTTCGTCACAAGAGTCGAAATCGCAGCACTGCTACTGGCTTCAGAGGTTGAGGAAGAGGAGCCTGAACCTCTCCCCGACCTGTTCCAAAGCGGTCCTTCAGATAGCTCCTTTGAGGGTGTCCGAGTGGCCCCTCACCTGACTTCTAATCAGCAGGCTGAGGTGAAAAGTTTGCTTAGGCAGTTTTCCCCCCTGTTTTCACAGTCGCCTGGTTTGACACCTTGGTGCAAACATAACATTGACACAGGAGACAGTGTACCTACCAAAAGTAGGGGATACAGGATGTCAGACAAAGTACGGTCTTATATTAAGACCGAGGTCAACAAGATGTTAGACCTTGGGGTGATTGAACCCTCTAGTAGTCCTTGGTCCAGCCCTGTGGTTTTGGTTCCAAAGGCAGGCACTTCTGAATTGAGGTTCTGCATGGATTACAGGACTCTGAATGCTGTCACCAAGACAGATGCACACCCCTTGCCTCGAACAGATGAGCTGGTGGATACTTTGGGTGCCTCCAAGTACCTCAGCACGTTTGACCTCACTGCTGGCTATTGGCAAATAGCTTTAGCAGAACATGCCAAGGAGAAGACAGCATTTTCTACTCCTGACGGCCTTTACCAATTCCGGGTAATGCCGTTTGGGTTGAAGAATGCACCTGCCACTTTCCAGAGGCTTGTGAATCATGTGTTGAATGGGTTGGACGAATTCTGTCTTGCATATCTGGACGATATCACAGTTTTCAGTTCCACCTGGGAAGACCATGTGAAACACCTCGGGATTGTGCTCCAGGCTCTTCAGAAAGCACACCTGACCATAAAGGCTAGTAAATGCCACATTGGACAAGGCTCAGTGGTTTACCTTGGACATGAAGTAGGTGGAGGGAGGATACAGCCTCTTCCCAGTAAAGTACAAGCAGTACAAGACTGGCCTACCCCCACTACGCAAACCCAAGTGAGAGCCTTCTTAGGACTCACGGGGTATTACCGCAATTTTGTGGCAGTCTATGGCACCATAGCTGCCTCTCTGACTGCCCTTACAACTCCGAAGAAACCCAAGAAGGTAACTTGGACCGACGAGTGTGAGAAGGCCTTCAATGGCTTAAAAGACTCCTTGTGCCGGGCCCCTGTCCTCAGGGCCCCTGATTATCAAAGACCTTTTATCGTGCAGACGGACGCCTCTGACACTGGGATAGGAGCTGTACTATCACAAGTAGATGAGAAGGGTAAGGAACACCCTATTGGTTTTATTAGCCGCCAGTTTAAGGACAGAGAGCTCAGATGGTCCACGGTAGAGAAAGAATGTTTCTCTGTTGTGTGGGCCCTAAGGAAGCTGAGGCCCTACCTCTATGGGACCCACTTCACTGTACAAACTGACCATAAGCCCTTAAAGTGGCTAATGAACATGAAGGGGGAGAATCCAAAGTTGCTTAGGTGGTCCATAAGTCTACAAGGCTTCGACTTCACTATTGAGCATAGGCCAGGTGTCCAACATAGCAATGCTGATGGGTTGTCCAGAATGTTTAACCGACCTGAACAAGAGACTCATCCAGGGGTGGATTAGTTCCCCCTGTCCATAGTCTGGGAGGGGCGAGTGTTAGGAAAGATTTCGTAATTGTAGGTAATTTTCCTTCCATGTGGCAACCCCTAAACTTTTTGCTGTTGTTTTTCACCTTGTTCTCGACTTTGCCAGAGAAGTGCAGCCTTCTGCCGCACTCCTCTGGGCTTTCGCTCCTTTCTTACGGGGAAACTGACATGCCCTTAAGACAGTCAGTACCGGGGAACGCTGTTTCCCGTAGTTTCTTTTATCATGTTGCGACTTTCGTGCAACATGACAGAAGAGGGCACTGTAAGCTAAGTTACAGCTCTCTTGGGTCTCTAGCCTTCTACAGGCCCTAGATACTCGTTTAGGATTGTATCTGATCGGTGCAAGTGATTCAGGGACAGGAATGGTGGCAGCGATCGTTTCTTGTGTTTTGAGCTCCTTTTGGCGTTCCAAGCGTGTTTCTCGCGCTTAACCCAAAATGGTGGCCTGGCTCCCAAAATGGCCAGACCACGAGGCTCCTTTGTCCTGTCCTCTGACCGTCTTGCTCCCTTCACCTTCCCCAGGTCGAGCCGACCCGGGGCCTTCCTTATTTGGGCATGTACTTTCCCGCGAAACACGGATGCTTTTGCGGGCTTCTACATGTCTTGTGTGTGCCTCCAGGATGTGGGCTGGGATGTCTGGTCCCAATACACATCCTGGGTGCCAGAGAGTCTAGGGTGGTGTGAATGCCTGCGACCACTGTGGTCCGTGATTGGTCCACGAATGGTGTGAGTGTTGATGAGCGGATCTCCCATTGGGTCCCCTCCGTTTTGGCGCGAAGGGAACCGTGGATAAGAGGGGGCTGGAAACACCACTACCATGTCGATCTCCTGAGTTCTCACGAACAAAGGAATACAGGAGCCAAGTATCCTGCAACCAAGAGGCTGGACCGAGGAATCGCTGGTGACCCGCTGAAGGACTTCTCCTCTGCACTGCTGTCGCCTTGTGAAACCCTTTTCACCTTTGATCGAACCAGAAGGCCTGTACTGGTACTTCGACCCTTGGAATAGCGGGAACAGCTATTCTCGGCATCTTCACCATCTCCTGCCAGTAAGCCTTCGGAAGCGTCTCTGGGCCATCCAGCTGACTGACCAGCTTACCCGGGAGTCTTGCTCTGTAACCGCCGCCAGGTTGTGTAGTATTTTGAGTCCTTGTCACTCTCACACGCTTCGTACACTTGGCGTTCCCAGGTCTGAAGTGAGTAGTGTACATTTGCCTCAGATACACACGGCCGCTCCATTGCCCTGCTGTAGTAACAAACTGTGCGGGTTTCTTCGATTGGGACGTCTTTTTACTCAACACGACGACGAGGCGTTCCCTGCTCTTCTGAACCTGCCAGCTGCTGAAACTGACGCGGAGAAGCCTGGGTCTGCTTGCATCGGGGACCGGTGAGTAGCATAGCTAGGATCTGGTCGCCCTGCTGCAGGAGCCCATTGCTTTTCCCAGCTGTGTCAAACAGCACCCTTTTCCGTACTCGCGCTCTGCTTCTGCCCACTGTGGAGGTTGTGCTTGAGTCGCGGAACTTGTTCTTCTTCTTTTGTGCACTAAACTGAACTGCCTGATTTCCCTCGAAGAGCTTCTCCTTTTGCCCGTTGGCACCAGCGCGTGCAGGTACTTTTGAGCACAAGGCTCCACTCTTCGCAGGGCTCGGACTTCCATCTAGTTAGGTGCCTCTGAAGGCGAACTGGGTCTAAGCATTATTGTGCACTGCCTGTTTTCCCTCCCTTTTAGGTGGACTACACATTTCGTGCATATAACGCTTGAGACTTGTATTTGTATATATATTGTGTTGATATGGTATGTGTTGGTTTACTATCGTTATATTGTGATTTTCTCGCTACGGTCATTGTTTTAAAGGCCTTGAAATAAATGTGTATATATTTTTAATATAACAACTGTTTGGAGTAGTTTGTAAGTGATCTTGCTTTGTGTGCTCATTGCGGGCTTTCAGTCACTCTCACCCCTCTTGAGACCTAGTCTTGACCGCCGCGATCGCTACCTTGATTGGTCTGGCTCGTCCAGAGGTTACCCTGTTCCAAGTAATTAGGTTGGCCTTCTGAACTTCTGCGCCACCAGGACAGAGTTCAGAAATCCGTCTTAACATAGGTTACTGGTTCTTGGTTCACTTCTGCCTCTACCATCCCTATTTCGGATAAGGCGTCTGCTTTACCATTCTTACAACCTGGTCGATAGGTTATTACGAAATCGAACTCGGCAAAGAACAATGCCCATCGGAGTTGACGTGACGATTGGGCCTTGGCTGTCTTTAAATACTGTAAGTTCCGGTGATCGGTGATCACAGTAATGGTATGCCTGGCACCGAGAAGATACTGCCGCCAAGCCTTGAAGGCGGATTTAATGGCTAATAACTCCTTGTCGGTAACCGCATAATTTAACTCGGGTGCCGAGAACTTTCTGGACCAAAATGCTACTGGATGAAGCTGGCCAGTTTCAGAGTCCTTTTGAGACAGGACAGCTCCCATGGCTAGACTGGATGCATCAGTTTCCACTATGTATGGAAGTTCAGGGCGCGGGTGCTTTAATACAGGTGCAGATGTGAATTTCGCTTTCAGCTCTTGGGAGGCATTTTCAGCTTCTTCAGTCCACATAAAGCGTTTATTTTTTCACAAGAGTGCTGTGATGGGATGTACAACATGTGAAAAATCCGGGATGAATCTGCGGTAGAAATTGGCAAAGCCGAGCATGCTTTGTACTCCTTTAACTGAACTTGGTGATGGCCACTTAAGGATTGCGTCCACCTTTCGTGAGTCCATTCGGACTCTCTTTGGGGTCAGGATAAACCCAAGGAATTCAACTTTTGTGGCATGAAAAACGTATTTTTCCAGTTTTGCATATAGTTTGTGCTGGTGCAATTTCTCAAGGACTGCTCGGACGTGCTTCACATGGTCAGATTCTGAAGAGGAGTATACTAGAATATCATCGATATATACGACAACACTAACGTCAATGAGTTCACGAAGGACATCGTTCATGAAGTATTGGAAGGCTGCTGGTGCATTGCACAACTCGAAAGGCATCACCTGGTATTCGAATAACCCATACTTAGTGCGGAAAGCAGTCTTCCATTCGTCGCCTTCTTTTACACGTACCAGATGGTATGCCCCCCGGAGATCTAATTTAGTGTATATACAAGCGTCCTTCACTTGGTCTAGTAGTTCAGGGATCAGAGGCAATGGGTATCGGTTCTTAACAGTTATCTGGTTCAATGCGCGGTAGTCTATGCACCTTCTGAGGTCACCTTCCTTTTTGGGCACGAAGAACAAAGCTGAAGATGCAGGGGACTTGGATGGGCGAATAAAGCCATTGGCAAGGTACTGGTCTAAGTATTGTCGTAGGTGAAGGTTCTCAGGTTCCGTAATGGCATAGATCCTGCTACAAGGGGGTTGTGCACCGGGTATGAGATCGATTTGACAATCGTACGATCTGTGAGGAGGTAAGGTGTTTGCCTGTTCTTTTTGGAAGACATCCTGGAATTCTTGGTATTCTGGAGGTAGTTGCATGACTGCTGTGGTTACTGTGGCCAGGCCTACGTTCTGACTTTTCTTTGGGTAACAGGTTTGTGCACAATCCGGGACGGTTATTCTCTTCTCTCGCCAATCAATACAAGGATTATGTGTTTCCAACCAAGGTATC
Organism: Ambystoma mexicanum; assembly: GCF_040938575.1. Classification (NCBI taxonomy): domain Eukaryota; kingdom Metazoa; phylum Chordata; class Amphibia; order Caudata; family Ambystomatidae; genus Ambystoma; species Ambystoma mexicanum. Next base: position 751,286,991 of record NC_090934.1, on the reverse strand, counting down.
CCCAGTATTATTTGGAACTGTGGGGCTTTAATTAGATCAAACACAATAGTCTCTCGATGCCCATCCTGACCCAATAGTGTCATCTCTGCGGTGGAATGAGTTACAGGCCCAGAGGCAATTTCAGTTCCATCGACTGTGGTGATGACATCTGAGGTGGTTTTTCAGCAGAGAGGTAGATTCATCCTGGAAGCCAATTCATAGTCCACATAGTTTCCTATGGCCCCGCTATCAATGTATGCCGTTACTGCGTGCATACGCGATGGCTGCCCTGGATCTACGAGGACCGTTGGTATGATGAAATGCAAGGTCTGAGTATCCTTCTTCAAGCTCGGCAAGCGAACCTCTACGCTTGTCGGGCGTGGTCGTTTCCCGAGTCTGACTCCATATGGCTTTTATCAGCAGCTCCTACCACCTTCTTGGGTGGTTTTACAGGGCAATCCCGTAGAAAATGCCCAGAAGTTCCACAATATAGACACAATTGCATTTGCCGTCTCCTTTCTCTTTCCTTCTGGGTTAAGGATCCTTTAACCCCTCCGATTTGCATGGGTTCTGAAGCATCTGCTCCTTTTGGGTTAGCATGGGTTTTGACCAACACCCGATTCTCAAACTTGGCTTGATCAGCCTTTCTGTTCTGAAGTTTGTGATCTAACTGAACCACTAAATCTATATATTCAGCGCAGTCTTGCGGTGGGTTCACGACTTGAGCCAAGACATCCTTGAGTTCTCCTCGAAGCCCCCGATAAAATAACGTGATTCGTTTTGCCTCAGGCCATCCAGTTTCCACTATCAACCTATTAAAGGTTGCGATGTAGGATAGAAGGTCCTGGTTACCCTGTCGTAGGGACAAAAGTTCGTTATCCAGGGCCTGTCCTTAGGAGTGCCGGGCAAATAGTCTTTCCATGCTCGTTTGAAAGCCCTGAAAATCCAGAAGAATTGGGTCATCCTGAGTAACTAGTGGAATTGACCAATCAGCTGCACTGCCGCTGAGATATGACAATACCAAGGCTACCTTGGCTTGATCGTTTGGGAAGGCTCCAGGTCTGCATAAAAAGTGCAAGCGGCATTGGTTCATAAACACGGCAAACCTTTTGGGATCTCCGGCAAAGCGTTCGGGTGGAGCTAATGGAATATTTCCTGGTAGGTTTATTTGCACAGGGTTACTCGATAACACAGGAGCTGGATTTCCCCCAGAACCAGGAAGGCTTTGTCCAGCCTGGCTTTGCAATAGTTGCCTAGCAAGGTCATCAGTTTGCTCCTTTGTCAAAATCAGTTCTCTCCTAAGAGCATTGGTTTCTTGACGGGCGGAATGCACTTCAGCCCTCAGTTCCCCTAGTAATTGGGCCAATTGGTCAGTCTCTGAGGTATCCATAACGCCCGTGTGGGAATTTATGGGTAGGCTTCGCGTTCTGTTACGCTCACCTGGCTCCCACAGAGGCGTCGCTCGGAACTGGACAGCTGCGGTCTCCACCAATGTGATGCGTAGGGCCGAGATGATGGACTGGACTGGCCCACCTAGCTTCGTTTGCTTGGCCCGTAGGAATATTCTTCTGCAAATGGAGAAAGGGAATTAACCACCCGTGGAGTTGAGCGTAAATCCCTCCACCCCCGCTGTTCTCCCCACAGATCACCTTTGATGTCCCCTCTTATAGTCTCACCTGATGGTTTGAAAAGATGAGCTCTCCATCCTGCTTTGAGCGCAGGGGCGCGTTGATAACCAGTTGCTTCACTGGCTCGAAGGAATTGTTGAGTTCCAGAACAATATTGACTCCGAGATTCCTGGCAAGATGCCGTAAGTATAAAATTCGTAAGAGTTCAAATGCCTGGCTTTCACTCTTGTCCGATTCCTTGCAGGTTGCAGCTTGACCCTAATGAAGAGTTCCTCGTGGCAACCGGTAGTATTCTGGTAAGGATTTGTATGTTCCAACACAGTTCGATAAAATAATGTCAATATGTAACCTGTTGCTTTCTCCCTTATTCAGGCGCTGAGAGAAAGTATGAAGTCTCGAGGAATAATACCGCCGGTGGTAAAATCAGGTAAGTCTATTGTGGTGAGGAGGGTTCCCCTTGTTAGTCCCTTTGTTTCACCTTGCTGTCCTTTTGTTTCCCCTTAGGGGCCGGGGTTCGGCGAAGATGCAGTGGAAGCTGCGCCAACCCGTGAAGAGGAATAGTACCCCCGGTGGTAAAATCAGGTAAGTCTATGGGGGGTAACTAATATTCCTCTGTGTATTCCCTTGGCTCACCTTGCTGTTCTTGTCTTCTCCTTAGGTGCCGGAGTGCGGCGGGAACATGCAGGAGGATGCAGTGGAATGTGAAGATGCTGCGAAGGCTGGTGAGTTCAGCGTGGCGCTGCAGCAGGCGAGGCGTCGCGCATAAAATACCTTCTTCTTCCAGAACGAAGTTGCAAATGGATCGGGAATTCAGGTAAGGATCAAAGGTATTGCTCTTGTTCTAACCTTTTCTCCTTCTTCCTCCCTTTTTCTAGGAGCTCCAAACTCGAGGCGGGCGTGGCAGAAGGCTGGATGCAGACTTGCAGGCATGGTGAGCGTTACACTGCTGGATGCAGAATAACGCGAAGCGTGTGCTGCTCTTCGGGCGTGGTTTAAATAGCCTCCAAAGTAGTCCCAGGTAAGTATTCCTCCCCAGCCCCGCCCGAGTAAAAAATAGTCCCTAAGTAAAGTAGTCCCTTCCAAGCCTCTTTTGGCTTGATGCTCTTGCAGCATGGTCTGCATCAGGTAAGTTTGCAGCATGGTCTGCATCAGGTAAGTTTTAATCTATGAGCCTGGCACCTATGGCACCAGGACTGACTCTCCATATGAGCCTGGCGCCATAGGCGCCAGGACTGGACCCAAATAGCCCCTAGCAGGGGTTGTTGGGCTTGCTTAGGATAACTTGATGCCTGCTTCCGGGATTGCTGGACTTGGTCTGGGTCCCCGGGGGTAGGCATCATGACAATATCTCTAATTTGACGTGCGGACGAGTGAGAGGGCTAGGGTACCAATACATATATTGAGCCTGTGCGGCCATCCAGTACAACATCAAATCAGGAGCTGTAATGCCTCCCCTCTCATATGGGAGCACCTTGTCTTGCCATTTCTTGTGGACCGCACCCGAATGCCACAGGAATTGTGCACAAGTTTTGTGTAGTTTTGTGAAATATTGTTTCCCATGCCAGCTTGGTATATTGCAAAATACATACAGTAGTTCGGGGACCAGAACCATTTTGATAGGGGAAAGTTTCCCGGCCAGTGATAGCAGAAGGGAACGCTTTCTGGCCATTTTTGACTCGACAAGGTGTACAACTGCAACATAGTTATCTGCCAATAGGGTAGATTTGAACAAGGACACTTGCATGCCTAAATACTTAATACCACAGGTGAACCAGCGAAATGGATATTCTAGGACAGGTTGTTGAGTATTACTAGTAAGCAGGAACATTTCTGATTTGGAATAGTTGATCGTAAACCCTGAGCAGGTGCCAATACATGTAATATTCCGTAGAATGGGGTCAAGGTGGGTAGTGGGATCTCTAATATACAAGAGCACATCATCGGCGTACATGGATATTATTTCAGGGTTATTCTTCAAACAAATCCCTCTGTGGGCATGTAGCGCTCTAACGTGGTCTGCCATGGGCTCTATTACTAGTGCGAAAAGAATCTGGGAGAACGGGCAACCCCGGCGGGTGCCTCTGAAAAGTGTAAAAATCACAGAAGTTAAGGAGTTGACCCGGACTCTAGCAACCGGGGCGGTGTACAACAGTTTAATGTATTTGATCATACCAGGACCAATTCCCATAGTCTCCAGGACCAGCAATGTGTACTTCCACAAGACCATATCAAACGCCTTCTAGGCATCAAGAGTGACAGCAACGGCAGTGGAGTCCTGGTCAATTCTGGCCATGACATTAAAAAGCCAACAGATGTTGTGGGAAGTAGACTTACCAGGCACAAACCCCCCCTGGTCTTTGTGTACTACATATGTCATGAGCGGGATAAAGCGGTTTCAGTATTCATAAGTGAGAAGGGTCTATATGAGCCACACTCGTCACCCGCTTACCCGGCTTGAGAAGCACTGTTATGACAGCCTCACGCAGGGAGGGGGGAAGGACAGCCAGATGGAGAGATTTGTCCCAAACCTCCAGAAGTTTGGGAGCTAGAATGGCAACATGTTCCTGGTAGAACTCAGCGGTTAGCCCATCAGGGCCGGGCGCCATATCCTTGGGGAGGGCCGAGATCACCTTGACAATCACATCTAATAAAATCAGGGAATCCAAGTGATCTCTGGTTCAATCTGAGATGCAAGTCATGGGGATCTGGGCGAGGAGGTCCCTCATGTGCTGTTCGCTATGTTCCAGGGACAATACATAAAGGCTAGTATAGTACTCAGTGGAAATTTCCAGTATTTGCTGGTCCGACCATTGCGGTTCATCGTCGGCATCCTTAATGGATACAATCTGGGACTGAACACATTCCCCCTGATGAGCCTAGCGAGTTTCCTCCCGGGTCAATCACCCTCTGCATACTTCCGTGCAGCTTGTGGATGACTGAAGTAGCGTACTTCCCTGGTGGCATGTACTTCAAAATCCTCAAGTTCCTCACTGATTAGTGCAAGTTTAGCGGGATCAGCCACAGTGGTACAGTCTCGCTTCAGATCACGCAGCTTAGACTCAGACCGGGTAAGGTCATTTCTTATAGTCTTCAGCACACCTGCCTCCCTAGAGATGGACATCCCCCTAATATAGGCCTTGAAAGCCTCTCACCGGACCCCCGCGATAGTGTCCTGTAAGGAGTTGTACTAGAAAAAGGACACAATATCTGCAAGTATCTCTGCTTTGAATACTATGTCCAGGAGAGCGGCGGACTTGAAACGCCAGGTACCACATGTAGGCACCGGTGATCCCAGTTCCACCGATAAGGTAATTGGTGCATGGTTGGATAAGGTGCGAGTCAGTATCTGGGCTTCACTAACCTTTCCAATCAAGTCACTGAACAGCAAGAAGAGATCGATTCTGGACGTGCTATCGTGTACCGATGAGTAGTAGGTGTATTCACGCAGTTGGGGATGGAGAGCCCTCCAGATATCGTGGATGTCGAGCGCGGTACACTGTGCATGTAATGCTTGTGCCACTCGCGATAATGTCCTGGGTGCCGATCCTGTTCTATCCAAGCCAACATCAAGTATAAGATTCATATCAATCCCCCAGATGATCTGAACCCCCACATAGCCTAGTAGGATGGTAGCAACAGTGTCGAAAAATTCAGGGGAGTCAGCATTGGGTCCATAAGTGTTCACTAGAAGGTACTCCCTATTTACCAATGTACAATATAATATGACATACCTGCCATCTGGGCAATGTAGCTTTTCTTGAGAGTGAATTTGATAGATTTGTGTACCAGTGTAAGCACGCCCCTGGCCCGTGTGGAGTAAGTTGTATAGAATCTGTTAGTTCCCCAGGAGGAAGCAACAGCGGTTGCTAGATGGGCTTGAGTATGCGTTTCTTGCAGCAGGAGTATCCCAATACCGTGTCTCTGGGCGTAAGTGATAATTTTATGAGCTTTGGTGTAATTACTCAAGCCCCGGACGTTCCAGGACATTAAATTAGTGGGCATCTCATAGATCTAGGGTACATCCCAGCATGTGCGGCTCCGTATGTATCTCCCGTGAGAACCGTTACCATTATGTTGCTCTTTCATGTCGTGAAATACTGTTCCCCCCCTGCCATTTTTTGCATGGTCAACCCAAACACATCCACCCCCCAACCACCCAACAACAAGCGGTAGAGCCCCCAACCACTCCCCTCCCAAATTTACCAACAATACCCTCAAACCAGATGTCGTGGATCCACCAAAACTCAGACCAACTTATCTGTGGGCCCAACAGGGGCCAGCACCCAGAAACCCCTCAAGAGTGGCCATTGCAGCTGCAGTAGGGTGCGCTGTTGCCGCGCAGGTGGCTAGACCGGAGGAATGAAGTACCAGGGATGGTACATCAGCAGGCGTTACACACTGCTATTACACAGTTACGTTGTACAGATGTATGCAGTAAAAGAGGACAACATAAGGGCGTATGGATGTGTGGTCAGTCGGTACTGGGCAGCATTGAAAGTGGATGGTTCTACCAAGGGTAAAAGCTTTGGGTTGCATACCACAAGCCAAATAAAGCGCTTAATGGAGAACAACAAAATGTAACATAATGGTGAGGTGAGCCACAGTTCAGCAGACTTTTCACGTACATCATGGAGAGTCAGTGCAACTATTACTCATTTTGGTAGTATAGCAAGTGAATGGCAATAATCTAAGCATGGGTCATACAAGAACAGTCAGATCATGGCTCAGTCATTATCCATCAGATCTTCCGCAGGGTTGTGGAGAGGTATTTGTGCCTCAATGAACTTCACGGCTTCATCTAGAACAGTGAAAAAGTACAGTTTCTCTTTGAATTTAAACTTAAGACGAGCTGGAAAAAACACTGCATAGGTAATGCTCCGCTCCCTGAGTAGTTTTTTAACACCAGTAAATTGACGTCTCTCCTGTTGTACGCCCACAGAAAAGTCGGGAAAAATCTGGATTGCTTGGGAACCCAGGGGTAGCTCGCCCTTCTCACGTGACAAGCAAGGGATGAGGTCCCTGTCCCTGTAATTTAGGATCCTGGCGATGACCGGCCTTGGGAAGTCTCCACGCTTTGGTCGCAATGATGGGGCCCTGTGAGCATGCTCAACAGTGAAAAACAGAGACAGGTCAGGGTTATTAAGCAAGTCTTTTAGGAGGTTTTCCACTGATAATTCCATTTGGCCCTTGATTGCATTTTCTGGAACTCTGACGATCCGTATATTATTCCTGCGTAATCTGGATTCCAAATCATTGCATTTTGCTGTTATGGACTTCATGTTGTGAGTGAGGGAAGCGATGTTGTCCTGAAGGTAGTGCAGACCATCTTCATTAGTACTTTTTCTGGATTCAGCCTCAGCGATCCTGGTTACAGCCTGGTCGAGACGAGACTTGAGCGATGCAACGTTGTCATTGATATCGTCAAGTTTTTCATGGAAAGAGGCGAAGTTCTTAGCCATGCACTCCATCATTGTGGCAAGGTCCAGTGCCGGCATAATCAAGCTTGAATCAGCATCTTCCTGGTTAGAGGATGTGGGACCCGGCTCCGGCCTAGGTGTAGCTTTAGCGAATGTATCCATTGCTCCTGCTTTGTTAGCTCTGCGTTATCTGTTCAACATCACTATGCAGTTGCACACGTGGATGTACACAGGTGGTTGGCGACTGAGGGCAGTGTGGGACTAATTGGCACGGGCCAAGGCCTCCACCATCCAGGAGCCACAACAAGAGATGGTAAGGAACCAGGGAGGAGACCTGGCATAGTATGCCTAGAAGTTCCACAATATAGACACAATTGTATTTGCCGTCTCCTTTCTCTTTCCTTCTGGGTTAAGGATCCTTTAACCCCTCCGATTTGCATGGGTTCTGAAGCATCTGCTCCTTTGGGGTTAGCGTGGGTTTTGACCAACACCCGATTCTCAAACTGGGCTCGATCAGCCTTTCTGTTCTGAAGTCTGTGATCTAACTGGACCACTAAATCTATATATTCAGCGCAGTCTTGCGGTGGGTTCACGACTTGAGCCAAGACATCCTTGAGTTCTCCTCGAAGCCCTCGATGAAATAACGTGATTCGTTTTGCCTCACGCCATCCAGTTTCCACTATCAACCTATTAAAGGTTGCGATGTAGGATAGAAGGTCCTGGTTACCCTGTCGTAGGGACAAAAGTTCGTTATCCAGGGCCTGTCCGTGGGAGTGCCGGGCAAATAGTCTTTCCATGCTCGTTTGAAAGCCCTGAAAATCCAGAAGAATTGGGTCATCCTGAGTAACTAGTGGAATTGACCAATCAGCTGCACTGCTGCTGAGATATGACAATACAAAGGCTACCTTGGCTTGATCGTTTGGGAAGGATCCAGGTCTGCATAAAAAGTGCAAGCGGCATTGGTTCATAAACACGGCAATCCTTTTGGGATCTCCGGCAAAGCGTTCGGGTGGAGCTTATGGAATATTTCCTGGTAGGTTTATTTGCACAGGGTTACTCGATAACACAGGAGCTGGATTTCCCCCGGAACCAGGAAGGCTTTGTCCAGCCTGGCTTTGCAATAGTTGCCTAGCAAGGTCATCAGTTCGCTCCTTTGTCAAAATCAGTTCTCTCCTAAGAGCATTGGTTTCTTGACGGGCGGAATGCACTTCAGCCCTCAGTTCCCCTAGTAATTGGGCCAATTGGTCAGTCTCTGAGGTATCCATAACGCCCAGGTGGGAATTTGTGGGTAGGCTTCGCGTTCTGTTACGCTCACCTGGCTCCCACAGAGGCGTCGATCGGAACTGGACAGCTGCGGTCTCCACCAATGTGACGCGTAGGGCCGAGATGACGGACTGGACTGGCCCACCTAGCTTCGTTTCTTGGCCCGTAGGAATATTCTTCTGCAAATGGAGAAAGGGAATTAACCACCCGTGGAGTTGAGCATAAATCCCCACACCCCTGCTGTTCTCCCCACAGATCACCTTTGATGTCCCCTCTTATAGAGTCACCTGATGGTTTGAAAAGATGAGCTCTCCATCCTGCATTGAGCGCAGGGGCGCGTTGATAACCAGTTGCTTCACTGGCTCGAAGGAATTGTTGAGTTCCAGGACAATATTGACTCCGAGATTCCTGGCGAGATGCCTAAGTATAAAGTTCGTAACAGTTCAAATGCCTGACTTTTACTCTTGTCCGATTCCTTGCAGGTTGCAGCTTGACCCTAATGAAGAGTTCCTTGTGGCAACCGGTAGTATTCTGGTAAGGATTTGTATTTTCCAACACAGTTCGATAAAATTATGTCAATATGTAACCTGTTGCTTTCTCCCTTATTCAGGCGCTGAGAGAAAGTATGAAGTCTCGGGGAATAATACCGCTGGCGGTAAAATCAGGTAAGTTTATTGTGGTGAGGTGGGTTCCCCTTGTTTGTCCCTTTGTTTCACCTTGCTGTCCTTTTGTTTCCCCTTAGGGGCCGGGGTCCGGCGAAGATGCAGTGGAAGCTGACCCGACCCATGAAGAGGAATAGTACCCCCGGTGGTAAAATCAGGTAAGTCTATGGGGGGGTAACTAATATTCCTCTGTGTATTCCCTTGGCTCACCTTGCTGTTCTTGTCTTCTCCTTAGGTGCCGGAGTGCGGCGGGAACATGCAGGAGGATGCGGTGGAATGTGAAGATGCTGCGAAGGCTGGTGAGTTCAGCGTGGCGCTGCAGCAGGCGAGGCGTCGCGCATAAAATACCTTCTTCTTCCAGAACGAAGTTGCAAATGGATCGGGAATTCAGGTAAGGATCAAAGGTATTGCTCTTGTTCTAACCTTTTCTCCTTCTTCCTCCCTTTTTCTAGGAGCTCCAAACTCGAGGCGGGCGTGGCAGAAGGCTGGATGCAGACTTGCAGGCATGGTGAGCGTTACACTGCTGGATGCAGAATAACGCGAAGCGTGTGCTGCTCTTCGGTCATGGTTTAAATAGCCTCCAAAGTAGTCCCAGGTAAGTATTCCTCCCCAGCCCCGCCCGAGTAAAAAATAGTCCCTAAGTAAAGTAGTCCCTTCCAAGCCTCTTTTGGCTTGATGCTCTTGCAGCATGGTCAGCATCAGGTAAGTTTGCAGCATGGTCTGCATCAGGTAAGTTTTAATCTATGAGCCTGGCGCCTATGGTGCCAGGACTGACTCTCCATATGAGCCTGGCGCCACAGGCGCCAGGACTGGACCCAAATAGCCCCTAGCAGGAGTTGTTGGGCTTGCTTAGGATAACTTGATGCCTGCTTCCGGGATTGCTGGACTTGGTCTGGGTCCCCGGGGGTAGGCATCATGACAATATCTCTAATTTGACGTACGGACGAGTGAGAGGGCTAGGGTACCAATACATTGCATATTGAGCCTGTGCGGCCATCCAGTACAACATCAAATCAGGAGCTGTAAAGCCTCCCCTCTCATATGGGAGCACCTTGTCTTGCCATTTCTTGTGGACCGCACCCGAATGCCATAGGAATTGTGCACAAGTTTTGTGTAGTTTTGTGAAATATTGTTTCCCATGCCAGATTGGTATATTGCAAAATACATACAGTAGTTTGGGGACCAGGACCATTTTGATAGGTGAAAGTTTCCCGGCCAGAGATAGCAGAAGGGAACGCCTTCTGGCCATTTTTGACTCGACAAGGTGTGCAACTGCAACATAGTTATCTGCCAATAGGGTAGATTTGGACAAGGACACTTGGATGCCTAAATACTTAATACGACAGGTGAGCCAGCGAAATGGATATTCTAGGACAGGCTGTTGAGTATTACTAGTAAGCAGGAACATTTCTGATTCGGAATAGTTGATCGTAAAGCCTGAGCAGGTGCCAATATGTGTAATATCCCGTAGAATGGGGCCAAGGTGGGTAGTGGGATCTCTAATATACAAGAGCACATCATCGGCGTACATGGATATCATTTCAGGATTATTCTTCAAAAGAATCCCTCTGTGGGCATGTAGCGCTCTAACGTGGTCTGCCATGGGCTCTATTACTGGTGCGAAAAGAATCTGGGAGAACGGGCAACCCCGGCGGGTGCCTCTGAAAAGTGTAAAAATCGCAGAAGTTAAGGAGTTGACCCGGACTCTAGCAACTGGGGCGGTGTACAACAGTTTAATGTATTTGATCATACCAGGACCAATTCCCATAGTCTCCAGGACCAGCCATGTGTACTTCCACAAGACCATATCAAACGCCTTCTAGGCATCAAGAGTGACAGCAACGGCAGTGGAGTCCTGGTCAATTCTGGCCATGACATTAAAAAGCCAACAGATGTTGTGGGAAGTAGACTTACCAGGCACAACCCCCCCTGGTCTTTGTGTACTAGATATGTCATGAGCGGGATAAAGCGGTTTCAGTATTCATAAGTGAGAGGGGTCTATATGAGCCACACTCGTCACCCGCTTACCCGGCTAGAGAAGCACCGTTATGACAGCCTCGCGCAGGGAGGGGGGAAGGACAGCCAGATGGAGAGATTTGTCCCATACCTCCAGAAGTCTGGGAGCTAGAATGGCAACATGTTCCTGGTAGAACTCAGCGGTTAGCCCATCAGGGCCGGGCGCCCTACCCTTGGGGAGGTCCGAGATCACCTTGACAATCTCATCTAATAAAATCAGGGAATCCAAGTGATCTCTGGTTCAATCTGAGATGCAAGTCATGGGGATCTGGGCGAGGAGGTCCCTCATGTGCTGTTCGCTATGTTCCAGGGACAATACATAAAGGCCAGTATAGTACTCAGTGGAGATTTCCAGTATTTGCTGGTCCGACCATTGCGGTTCATCGTCGGCATCCTTAATCGATACAATCTGGGACTAAACACATTCCCCCTTATGAGCCTAGCGAGTTTCCTCCCGGGTCAATCACCCTCTTCATACTTCCGTGCAGCTTGTGGACGACTGAAGTAGCGTACTTCCCTTGTGGCGTGTGCTTCAAAATCCTCAAGTTCCTCACTGATTAGTGCAAGTTTAGCGGGATCAGCCACAGTGGTACAGTCTCGCTCCAGATCACGCAGCTTAGACTCAGACCAGGTAAGGTCATTTCTTATAGTCTTCAGCACACCTGCCTCCCTAGAGATGGAAATCCCCCTAATATATGCCTTGAAAGCCTCCCACCGGACCCCCGCGATAGTGTCCTGTAAGGAGCTGTACTAGAAAAAGGACACAATATCTGCACGTATCTCTGCTTTGAATACTATGTCCAAGAGAGCGGCGGACTTGAAACGCCAGGTACCACATGTAGGCACCGGCGATCCCAGTTCCACCGATAAGGTAATTGGTGCATGGTTGGATAAGGTGCGAGTCAGTATCTGGGCTTCACTAACCTTTCCAATCAAGTCACTGGACAGCAAGAAGAGATCGATTCTGGACGCGCTATCGTATACCGATGAGTAGTAGGTGTATTCACGCAGTTGGGGATGGAGAGCCCTCCAGATATCTCGAATGTCGAGCGCGGTACTATGTGCATGTAATGCTTGTGCCACTCGCGATAATGTCCTGGGTGCCAATCCTGTTCTATCCAAGCCAACATCAAGTATAAGATTCATATCAATCCCCCAGATGATCTGAACTGCCACATAGCCTAGTAGGATGGTAGCAACAGTGTCGAAAAATTCAGGAGAGTCAACATTGGGTCCATAAGTGTTCACTAGAAGGTACTCCCTATTTACCAATGTACAATATAATATGACATACCTGCCATCTGGGCAATGTAGCTTTTCTTGAGAGTGAATTTGATAGATTTGTGTACCAGTGTAAGCACGCCCCTGGCCCGTGTGGAGTAAATTGTATAGAATCTGTTAGTTCCCCAGGAAGAAGCAACAGCGGTTGCTAGATGGGCTTGAGTATGCGTTTCTTGCAGCCGGAGTATCCCAATACCGTGTCTCTGGGCGTAAGCGATAATTTTTGTGAGCTTTGGTGTAATTACTCAAGCCCCGGACGTTCCAGGACATTAACTTAGTGGGCATCTCATAGATCTAGGGTACATCCCAGCATGTGCGGCTCCGTATGTATCTCCCGTGAGAACCGTTACCATTATGTTGCTCTTTCATGTCGTGAAATACTGTTCCACCCCTGCCATTTTTTGCATGGTCAACCCAAACACATCCACCCCCCAACCACCCAACAACAAGCGGTAGAGCCCCCAACCACTCCCCTCCCAAATTTACCAACAATACCCTCAAACTAGATGTCGTGGATCCACCAAAACTCAGACCAACTGCTCTGTGGGCCCAACAGCGGCCAGCACCCAGAAACCCCTCAAGAGTGGCCATTGCAGCTGCAGTAGGGTGCGCTGTTGCCGCGCAGGTGACTAGACCGGAGGAATGAAGTACCAGGGATGGTACATCAGCAGGCGTTACACACTGCTATTACACAGTTACGTTGTACAGATGTATGCAGTAAAAGAGGACAACATAAGGGCGTATGGATGTGTGGTCAGTCGGTACTGGGCAGCATTGAAAGTGGATGGTTCTACCAAGGGTAAAAGCATTGGGTTGCATACCACAAGCCAAATAAAGCGCTTAATGGAGAACAACAAAATGTAACATAATGGTGAGGTGCGCCACAGTTCAGCAGACTTTTCACGTACATCATGGAGAGTCAGTGCAACTATTACTCATTTTGGTAGTATAGCAAGTGAATGGCAATAATCTAAGCATGGGTCATACAAGAACAGTCAGATCATGGCTCAGTCATTATCCATCAGATCTTCCGTAGGGTTGTGGAGAGGTATTTGTGCCTCAATGAACTTCATGGCTTCATCTGGAACAGTGAAAAAGTACAGTTTCTCTTTGAATGTAAACTTAAGACGAGCTGGAAAAAGCACTGCATAGGGAATGCTCCGCTCCCTGAGTAGTTTTTTAACACCAATAAATTGACATCTCTCCTGTTGTACGCCCACAGAAAAGTCGGGAAAAATCTGGATTGTTTGGGAACCCAGGGGTAGCTCGCCCTTCTCACGTGACAAGCAAAGGATGAGGTCCCTGTCCCTGTAATTTAGGATCCTGGCGATGACCGGCCTAGGGAAGTCTTCACGCTTTGGTCGCAATGATGGGGCCCTGTGAGCATGCTCAACAGTGAAAAACTGAGACAGGTCAGGGTTATTAAGCAAGTCTTTTAGGAGGTTTTGCACTGCTAATTCCATTTGGCCCTTGATTGCATTTTCTGGAACTCTGACGATCCGTATATTATTCCTGCATAATCTGGCATCCAAATCATTGCATTTTGCTTTTATGGACTTCATGTTGTGAGTGAGGGAAGCGATGGTGTCCTGAAGGTTGTGCAGACCATCTTTATTAGTTCTTTTTTTGTATTCCGCCTCAGCGATTCTGGTTACAGCCTGGTCGAGACGAGACTTGAGCGATGCAACGTTGTCATTGATATCGTCAAGTTTTTCATGGAAAGAGGCGAAGTCCATGCACTCCATCATTGTGGCAAGGTCCAGTGCCGGCATAATCGAGCGTGAATCAGCATCTTCCTGGTTAGAGGATGTGGGACCCGGCTCCGGCCTAGGTGTAGCTTTAGCGAATGTATCCATTGCTCCCGCTTTGTTAGCTCTGCGTTATCTGTTCAACATCACTATGCAGTTGCACACGTAGATGTACACAGGTGGTTGGCGACTGAGGGCAGTGTGGGACTAATTGGCACGGGCCAAGGCCACCACCATCCAGGAGCCACAACAAGAGATGGTAAGGAACCAGGGAGGAGACCTGGCAGAGTAGGGCAATGCAGCTGCAGCTGCAGGTCAGAGGGCGTGCAGGTGGGAGCCTTGGTTAGACAGAATGGTAGTGTTGGACATCGGACCTCTGCTAAGTGGAGGCAAGGTTGGCACCGGTCGTGACAACACCAGCAAAGTCGACGTACCCAGTGGTGATGGTAAAAATGGTATAAACGTGTGAGCAAGGCGCCACATCCAATCGGTGGTCAATTGCAGCAGTGGAGGGTGAGTCCTCAAGTAGCCCTGAGAGGGAGCACTGGGAGTAGTGGTGAAAGGTTCATGTGAGTAAGTGAGTCCCAGTCCCACTAATGCTTAGGCCAGCAAGGGACGGTGATGAGGCAGGTGGAGCCCTAGCAAAATAGTGTAATACAGATGTTAAGGTTGACAGATGGCATGTAGGAGGGAGCCTTGTATAGCAGAATGGCTGCGGCAGTTCTCAGACTCCTGATGGATGGAGGCAAGAATGGCGAAGGCTGTGGTGCCACAAGCAAAGTCAGTGAGGCCAGCCCCAATGGCCAAAGTAATTTATACATGCGAGCAAAGCATTAGATCCAGCCAGTGATCAGCAGCAGCTGTGGAGGATGAGGACTCAGGCACCATTGCGAGGAGACATTGGAGCAATGATGAAAGGTTCATGTGAATAGGAGAGGCCAGTCCCGTTAGTGCCCAGGGGAAGTAGCTTAAACCAGGACCACGGGCTCACAGGTTGGAAAAGGACTCAGCAAACATGACAGAGTGCAGCACAGATTACAGCAGTGGTCAGGGTGATCAAGGGGGGGACACCCCAGCGGCCACTCCACAGGAGGCCATGTCTCCCACAGCAGTCCCGATGTGAGGAGTGGGCGATGCGCAACCAGCGCAGGGAAGTCCACAGGTGTTCGGGGAAAGCCACGGAGAAGGTAAGCGGGAAACCTGCATGACCTGGTGCCAACGGGCACCCGGAACCCCAGGAAGCAGTTCTCCTGCAGCTCCTCACCTGAATGTTTGGCGGGTCCGCTTCAATCACAGGTCCGAGGGGGGGCACACATGGATCACCAGGCGCGAGCCAGCAGAGGTCCCCAGCCGTGTCTCACAGCAGCAATCGGGTGGTAGAGCCCCTGCTCAGAGCTCCACACCCAGAAAGAGTTTGGGGTAGCCGCAGGCCACTGGACCAGCTCGGGCTGCCCGCAGACAGTGGCCCTCCCTCTCCCTAGAGCTGGGCCGCAACAGCATAGGACCAAAGCGGGAGGCCAACCCTGTGGTAGCAGACCACACGCCTGCTCCAGGACAGTGGTAGCTGCAGGGCACTATCGTGTAGCGCGGTCCGTGATGTAGCTCATAGATCAGGCAGGGCCCAGTGGCACCGCACAGCTCAGCTACCGTAGGAGGCAGGGATGAACCCAACCACGGTCGCATGGAGCCATGAAGAGGAAAAACAGGAAACCACGGCCCCAGTAGATGTTGGCTCATCGCAGGGGACGAGCACAGCCGGCTGCAACTCAGAGGTGGGCACAAGGAAGTCACACGTAGTTCGGGCTCATGAGCCGCTAGCAGGGTCACAAAATGTGGGAACGCAGCTACAGTTACGGCAGGGCTTTGGCGCACCGATTTCACTCAGGATTGGGAGCTAATATGCCTCAGAATGTCCGCAGCTCACAGATGTAAGTACAGTCAGAAAATATCAAAGGAAACTGCCGATGATTTTGATTCGTGTCACTGCTACATGGAGCTCAAGAGCTAGGCAGCCATATCCTAGGCTGCTCAACAGCGCCCCCTATTTGTTCTGATTTCTGATGTGTTAAGACATATAATGGGAAACATCAGAAAAATTGGCAGAGCATACTTCCAAGCTTCTTTCTTCTTCTTGCTAACAAGGTTCATCCATCAGCAGTGATTATTGGATGCTGAGGCTCAAAACTCATTACTCCATCCTCTCAGGTTGAGTGTGTAGTCGTAGGTTGGATTTCTTTATGGTCTGTGTGGACTTGTAAAAGTAAGAGTGGTTTCACAGGTTTTTCGCCATGATGGGCCACAGGTAGTGGTCAAAAGCGTTTGCAGTGATTGCAATGAGTCTTCTGATCAGAGGATTCAGGTTCTGATCCAGTCCTTGGCAGAAATTATTGCTCAGCCTCCCTAGATGTTTGTCCAACATTTTGATGTATAGTTCTCTGTGAAGGTCAGCTATCCTTGTGAAAAGTGGAGCTCCAGAAGCTAGCCACAGGGCCTTGTTCTGGACTATCTGAAGAATTCTTCAGGTGTCTCTACTGGCAGGTCATCCATGCTGGGGAGGCATATGTTATGGTAGGTCGGATGATCACCTTGTAGACATTGATCTTTGTCCGGAGGGGAATGGACTTGGTCTTCAGGCGTGGGTACCGTGCCGCCAGCTATGCTGATGCCTTCTGCTGAGCCTTCTCGATATGGCTTCGCCAGTTGAGTTTGTTGTCCAGGGTTACACCGATGTAGTGGCTGCTGCTCTCCCACTTGATGATCCCCCCATTGAGGCTGATGTGCGGGTGCTCCTTGATCTTCTTTCTGGTGAACAGTGTGGCAGTTGTCGTGCTGGCGTTGAGTTATATACGCCAATCTCTGTACCACATCGAGATGGCATCCAATCAAGCTTGCAGGTTCTTCGCCACTTCCTTTTCGCTGAGAAACTGGGAGATGACTGCAACATCATCTGCATACAATGCCAGGTAAGTGGCAGAGCATACTTGATATTTGGAAAATGTTTATAGAGGATAGAATGTCCCCTTTAGCCTTTTAGGGGAGGCTACAGGGTGTTGACAAGATATGAACAAACCAACCACATTGTAGACTGACACCCCATATATTGACGGAAAATTAGAGGATGATGTTGATGGGTGGGAAACAGAGGACCTGGAAGAAGTAATCCATGGGGTTTCAGGTTTAGACCGCAGCTTGGTCGAATGGCCCTAGCCAAGTGCAAGACTTGTGGGAAATTATTGCAATATATCAAAAGTGAGAAACACAGTTCCCATTGCTGCAGAAGGGACCAGGAAGATCTCATTATGTACCTTGGCCCCACATGGACCGGGACAACGTAATGCGCACCTTGCCCTCTCTCACTGTGGGAGCTGGAAAGTGGATTTATCTCCTAGAGAAGCACACAGCAGGAATCACTTTAGCTATAGGAGAAATAAAGAGTTTATTTGCTGCCCTGTTAGAAGAGCAGGCTGATGAGATATGGAAACGGGTGGGATATGGGGAAGTGATGTTAAATAATACAGCCCACAATGCTGCTCCGTTTAACAACTGTCGAGCACAACTATGGAACATTTTTCCCCAACAGACTTGACATAAATTCTATCTTGGCTCGCACGATGAAGGTAGATGAGGACCCCCACTTTATATCCAGCAGATAAAAGAAATGGGGTGGTTAGAGATGGGAGAGGCTTGGGATAAAAGTATGTTGGTTTTCTAACACATGTTACACAACGGTCTCCCCGGAAAAGTACAAACTGATTTGAATAAGGTGGTTGGGATAACAGTAAAAGGGGTGGCCCGAGATACAGGCACACAGAATACATTATTGCAGACAGAAACAGGAGACGGAGAAGGATATGACAGAGTAAATGCAGCAGGCCGAAGCAAAGCTAGTGCAGAAAAAACTGGCTAAGCTGAGTCTGCAGGAGGCAGTAATAATAATCACCATGTTAGGGCAACCCCATACCGGGAAGGACAGAAAGGCCGTTAGATAGTCGAAGGGAAATAGGAGGTCTCCACTGGGGAAGAGGGGGCTTTCACAGAGGTAGAGGGGAAGATTTTGGGGCATGGGACCCAGATTTGGAGGGCAGGGTTGGTCCTGTGGGAGGACAGGCCATTTCACACGAGAATACAGAAGTAGAGCATCCATGCCCCAGCACCCTACATGTCCTAGGGTATCGCCCTATCTTTTACCAATGCAGCACCAGTTTGCCCCATGTGCCCCGGGACCCATGCAACCACAGCCAGTATATTACCCGGCACCAAATGCACAACAGCCAGTACAATACCCGGCACCACATTTTATCCAGTCACATATGCAGCTGCTGCCTGCTCAGCTGTGGGATGAGAACCCCTTGCACAGGGAATGATAACTCACTGCACAGAGAAGACTGTGTTTGGGGAATCCCTTCCCACTCCCAAGTATGAATGGTCACCCATAATAGGACAGTTCACAGGTAGCTCGGACATGCCCAGTACTATCAGTTACTGCCGACCCAGATGAGGAACCCAGAGTAGGAGTGAAGATAGGAGATTGACATTTTCTTTTTTGGTCAACACAGGGGCTAGCATGTTCTGCATTAGGGAAGGAATGTAATGGACAGGCCGTGATTTACTGGGGCTATTGTATCGGTTCCTTTCACCAATGACTTACCCATCACTGTAGGCACACAGGAAGTTTCAGCATCTTTACTGTATTCATAAGACACCCCAGGGACTTCAAGCTGAATATGACCATCTCATTCACAGAAGAGGGTATAGTGTGTTCAACCCCAGGCACGTACCATGCTAGGGCTGTAGCACTGATGCAAACACTCTGCAGTCATAACACCCAGCTGGGCATACCTCTCGATCTAGATGTGTTCCTTTATGGCCTAACAATTGTTTTAGGTTGGGTGCCGGGGATTAAAGACAAGACTTGGTGCATACCTGCCGAGTTTCTGTTCAGACCAGCTGTCCCACAGGAAATGGCACCAGGTGACATTATCAAGATATATTTGGATGCAGTGATCACCAAGGCAGACATTGTGATTCCGTCTGGTTTTGACAAAGAAGATCTTGAATTGCACACAGTTATGCATTGACCCAACACAGCGATTAAGGATGTGTCAGACGAATGGCTGTTTGAAGACACAGAGGATGAGGGAGAAATTATATTATATTTGTAGAACACAGAGAAGTACCCCACACCATGCTCCTTACCAAGACATTTCCACTGCACATGCAAAGAGATTTAGAGAAGGTACCCAGTGAGTTATGGATCAGCAGCCTCCACAATGTAGGTCTGTTAAAGGGCATAAAGGCAGTTTGCATCAAATTGAAACCAGGTGCAGTTTTGCCCCAAGTGAAGAAATATCCCGTGCCAAAAGAGGCAGAGAAGTGGATTTATGATACTATTGTAGCTTTATGGCAGCAAGCCTGAAAAATAGATGCCAGAACAACCCAGCAGAGCCAAGAAATACATAGAACCATACGTAGGAGGAACGGACATTGTAGGTAGGTGATTACAGCTCAAGTATATATACACACCTAAATGTGATATGATCATAATATCAACAAGCATTTACAAACTGTGTTTTTTTTATGTTTTGTAGAAATTGGTCCCTGAAGTTGGTCTAAAAGACTGAAATGCATTGGACAACACAAAATACCCATGTCTAAAGCAGAGGTCTTCAAACTGTGGGGCACGCAGCCACATTCCTGGGGTGTCGGGGTTGCCATACCCCAGTCTGAATTTTTTTAAGAAGCAAACCCCCTTCTTTTTAAATGGAGGAAATGAGTTCACAGGGTCGTACTGCAGCATAAAACTGTCTCGGGCACCTAAGAAAAAGTGGCCCACAGTTGCAAATGGCAATTCATTCCTTTAGTGACAGACTGAATAGTACGCAAGGGGGTGTTTTTGGTTAAAATGTAAGCAAACTGTTATATTTAAAGAATATGTATTCAGCAACAATGGTCAAAACTACTAGCTGCATTGTGAAGTAACTCATCAAACTTGCCCATGTTGAACCAAAAAAGTGTCCAGTTTTGACCAAAAACACTGTTCCACACTAGCATTTTGCATTTTTGGTTCGGTTATTGCCGTATTGTCCTATAGGCCAGTCTGAGCCTGCCAGCTCATCCATAATGGGTGAGGGGGTGTCGACCCAATGGCCCCCTCACCCATTATGGAGGTGCTGTGGAGCCAGCCCAGTTGTTTCTTTTTGACAGTTCAGTTCCACAGCCGCACATGCTCACTGAGCCATGCAAGGCTGGGGGCATTTTGCTTCGCACGCCTTGCATAGCGCATTGGAAATGGTTGCTGGGGAACTGCATGTCTGTATGCGCGAGGGGGAGCTCCTGCGCCTCCTCGCACATATGGACTGACCCGTCTGGAGCGGGGCATTTCAGCACCCACACGCAGGCCCCTGCACGCATGTGCAGGAAGCTCTCACTTCCTGATTCCTGTTCATGATGGAGGAGCAGGAGCACTGGGGAGGAAACTTCAGGACCGGGGTAGAAGGTATGTTTATGTTCATTTCTTTTTTATTTAAATATGTGTATGGATACATGTATGCTTGTGTAATGAGTGAGTGTATGTTGATGGGTGCTCGTGTGAATGATCAAGTACTTGCTGGGGTGAATGCTGTGTGAATGTGTCTGTGTTTGTGTTGGTCTATGGAGTTGATTTTGGTGAGTGGGGGGGGGGTTGTACCACAAAGACATTTTAAAAATGCCTTTGTTGCACAATCCCCCTACAGTCCGGCCAAAATCGTCTCTCCTTCTGAGGCGCTGTGGAGCCCAGCGGACACGGATGGTATTTCTTTACTGGACATCTATCATAGATGTCCAGTAAAAAATATCATGCCTGTCCCCTGGATCCTCCTACGCCAATTACAAACTGTTTGGGTTTTTACCCAATTATTTTTTTAAAGTATGCTCTAAAATGCAACATTTTAACCAATTATTTAAAATAAATTCCTCGGGTAAACCCCCCGCCCCGAATTCCCATTCATTGGTCCAGGCTCCCTCGCTACGCTTGGTTGCTATGCCATATCCAGGAGAAATATTTATGCCTCACCACTTAAAGAATTCACCAGCCACCACTGGCCCTGGGACTGTGCTGGGAGCAGGGTGGGGGAGCCAGGGACTGTGGTAGATGCCGGATGGGCGGGAGCCATTTGATAAGAGCAGGTTGGGAAGAGCCCAGAGTCTGTGGTGGGGTGGGGAGATCCCCAGGACAGGGTAGTAGTGGGATGACGAGCTCAGAGACTGTGATGGGAGCAAGTGGGGGAGCCAAGGGACTATACTGGGAGTAGGATGTGGTGATGGCGTGCAATAGTTAATAGCCATTTAGATTTACTGTCCATTTGGCAGTTTAGGAGGCTGGCCTGCCCACATTTTTCTTGGGGGGGGCAGCCTAAAAGATTTGAAGACCACTGGTCTAAAGAATAAATGCTTCACTTTTAAGAAAACTTCAAATACACTTTTTATATAAACCATGCACATGTTGAATGAATGGTAACATCTGATAATGTAATGAAACAGAAACCCATGAGATATTTACAATAGGTTCTTCCAGACGTCTAGGAAATCCCAACCCAAACAACATCCCCATGGCATAATATAGCCATCAGAATCACCATGTTACACAGCTATATACCCTGTCAAAAAAGCAAATGGGTATCTTGAAGGATGGTTCAAGAATACCGCCCGTTGAATAACATTGTAGCAGCAGAATTCCCGGTGGTCCCCAACCTAACCACTATCCTTTGTAACATCCCCAGAGAAGCCACTCACTTCACTGTAATAGATCACAAGAATGCATTTTTCTCCATCCCATTACAGCCCGGGTCTCAGCCCCTCATAGTATTTACTTATAGGGTCCAGAGAATCCAACAGAGTCAGTTGCCAAAGGATACTGTGAATCCCCTAGTATTTTTAATAGAGTATTGCAAATAGACTAAGGGAACTTATAAGTACAGGGCACAGTGATTCAATATGTAGACGAGCTACGGCTCTGCAGTTCAACAGAAGAGCAATGTTGAAAAGATTCAGTAAAACGTTTGATTTCATTGGCAGGAACGGGCTACAAGGTGGACAAAGAGAAACTGCAGTATTTCCAGCATGTGTTTTTTGTACATAGGACAGATAATATCATTGGCTGGCAATAGAGTAGTGCCAGAAAGGGGAGCAGCAGTGCACCACACACCACAGTCAGCCCCAGTATGAAACAGATGCAATCATTATTACGGTTATGTGACTACTGTCGTGCATGAATATTTTACTATTCTACTTACACCAAACCCCTCTTGCAAGGGTTGAACGAAGCACAGACAGTAAAGGGACCCATTATTTGGACAGATGAAATGATCAATAATTTCAGTAACTAAAAGACTCCATCAGTAATGCACCAGTTTTAGCAACACCAGATTACAAGAAAAAATTCTTCCTGTTCTCACACTCAAATGGACAATTGATGATGGGTGTCCTCACTCAATGAACATCCATTGGAAAAAAGCCTTCAGCTTATTACCATGGGCTCTTAGACCCAGTGATGCAGGGTCACTTCCCATGTGAGCAGGGCCTAGCAGCCGCTACTTTTGCAATACACAAATCATCTACCATCGCCATGAGGTGCCCCGTCACTGTATATGTAGAGCATGTAGATTTTGCTATATTAGAGAAATCAAAATCCACTCTCACCACACAATGAGCGTCAGAGTATGAGGTCATTTTGTCCAACTCCTCCATTCACATTGTCAGGTTCCACACAATCAATCTAGCAACATTCATTGAAGAGCATAAGAAGCCAGATGACATAGTGCATGCTTACGCTACACATGATGACACTACCGGTGACACTATCCATGTTAGGGAAGACACACTCTCGAAAGAAAAGGTACTCTTCATTGATGTTTCATCTGCGATCTATCAGACCATGGGACAAAGGCACACAGAAGCAGTTGTGGTGAGCCTTGAGTCAGGGGAATAAAAGGTATTGGCATAGGAGCCCCTACCATCATGTTTCCCTGCGCAGGCAGCTGAACTATTGGCCCTTATCAGAGCATTAGAATTGTCCATATGATGTCCTACAACAATTTATTTAGACACAGCGTAGATCACATCCAAATTACACTCAGGCCTTTCAAAATGGCACAGGAGAAGATTCAAAAAATCAGATGGCACACCTCTGCAAACTGCCACATTATTGACCCGGCTGGTAGGTGCATTATCTCTACCCACAGCACTTCTGGGTGTCAACAGCACAGCACATGTGAACCATGCAGATCCCATTGCTTATGGCAACAGTGCTGCTGAGTCTGATATCCCAGACAACACTTAATATTCCTTCCTTGAATTGTCATTACAAGCAGTAAACAATACGTATCCTTACAATGCTCTTCCCCTGGCCCAGCTTATTGAATTACAAGTACCTCAACAGAAAAAAGAGCTATGTACAAAGAGTGGGTGTTCAGTGTCCCCCACAGATCCAATACAGAGACAAAATATTTCAGGGAAACCAGTTATGCCCCAATCATTACTTACAGTTGCCCTCAAACAGTTGACTACCCTGCACACACAACGAAACAGTACATTGCAGAGGATTTACAGGAAGACTGGTTAATTCCAAACGTTCAAGAACACGTTGTGGATTTCATATTAACTGTATCACATTCAAAATGTACCCCACAGGTCAAACTTTCAGGACCCTGAAAACCACATTGATCCAACTATTGAGGGCTTTTCAACTCTTGCACAATTAATTACATGGACATGGTTAACAGGTGCAGTATCTTTCATTATCTAATTGCTGTTGTGCGCCCATTTTCCTGATGGATTGAAGCAGGTCCCTGTGTTCACACCAATGCCAAATCGGCAGCCACATTTCTAGAATGTGAAGTATTCCGAGGTGGGGAATATGTGATGCCCTGAGATCAGACAACGGGGCTCACTTTTTCATTTGGATACGGGCATAAAGCATAAATTGTGTTCAAGTTTCCACCTTTAGGCCAATGGGATAGTGGAGCACTTAAATGACTTAGTAAAACTAAGACTTGCTAAGTTATGCAAAACTTTTCACAAGAGCTGGTTACACTGTCTGCCACTTGACTTATTCGCATTACAAAACCAGCCTGGCTCGGACCATCACCTTGCACCACAAGAGATAGTCACTAGCAGGAGGCAGTGTATGCCTTCACACCCACAGGCACAGCCTCCGGTGTACATAATTCTGCTGAAATTGTAGGTGATGAATTTAGGGAGTATTTTAGTGAACTAGCCAAATCTGTAAAACATATATCTTGCCAGATTGGGCCCCACCAAAAAGAGCATGCTCCACCAGGGACTGATTAATCACAGTAACAGCAAGAATCATAAAAGTTACAGCCACTACAGCTCTTCACAGGTGATCATGTTTAGATACTAAACTTTGTTTGCTAAGTGGAAGGATCCAAAAATTGTCGGCTGGAGAACTTGGATCCACATCTGCCCTGTCAGGAAAGAGAAGAGCTCTGTCCTCCCTCCCCAACAGCAGCAGGAAGAAGAAGGGGAATAATAAAATGAGTGACATTCCTTTAATTGTTTTAAAAACAATATGCCCATTTCGATGGTTGGATACTAACACTTCTTCACAGCCTCCAAAAACTACTGGCATTGTTATGAAGTACATGCTTTATA
The DNA here is from genome assembly GCF_040938575.1 of Ambystoma mexicanum. Lineage (NCBI taxonomy): Eukaryota > Metazoa > Chordata > Amphibia > Caudata > Ambystomatidae > Ambystoma > Ambystoma mexicanum. Next base: position 751,262,344 of record NC_090934.1, on the reverse strand, counting down.
TTGTTCTTCTCTTCTGTCTTTATCTTTCTTTATGGTCAAATTAATATTGTTTCTTTCTAGGGGTAGGACGGATAATGAGACTAACATTGCATATGTATCAGTGAATATTAGTGTTTCTATGAATAGAATTAGGAGGGATATTTCTAACCCAAGTGTTATTGTAGGTATATCCAAGGGTGTACATCACCATGCAGATGACAACATGTGGTACTGCCACATGAAGGCAGTGGGAAAAGAGAAATAAAATGGACCTTGTTTTCTTTAATCATTGATGCCCCATGCAACTGCCACTCCAAGACTGTTTATACTACAAGAACTACCACCAGAGGTTGTACAGTGTTTAGTGCACCTTATGTAGGGTGTGAGGGGTGATTCAGTGACATGAGGTTAAAGCACAGTGGATAGAAGTTAACACAATCGTATATGAAGACAACTACATACAATTGAAAACAATGGCAGAGAGAGAATGTTTGAAGAGTTATTCTTAGATATCGAACAATGGAGAGGGGAAGAATGGAGTTGTTTTATGATACAATCCACTTTTCTTTGTTTAGATGAGGTTGAGCAGGGGCAGCTTCACTGCAGAAAAAGACCATGATTACAGATAAAAGGTGCTATTCATTTACAAAAATGAATGAGTGGAATGGTTGATTGGGTGCAAAGAAGGAGGGATGCTTGGATTACAAAAGAGTTCAGTACTACAAATATATGAAACCTCTTTTTCTGTCTGGGAAAATATGTCAGTCGGACATGGATTGATCAACAAACCCCCGACGAAGATCATGATACTTACACGATTTTCCTTGTGGTTCACTGGGAACGGCAGTGTGTTTATGGGCACCAACAAGCAGTGTGATAGGATGATTGATGTCCCAGACATCCATGGATGTACAGCAGCATTCATGGACATTTATTGGATCTGTGGAGGGATGGAAAACATGCAACTACTGCCATCCTAGAAAGGCACATGCCCCGTGGCCAGTCTGAAACCTCCAGTGTTAGTAATCCCAGAAGTTAACATCACTCGAATCAGCAAACACACAATGACCAAGCCTGCACACTTAATGCAACAGTGGGTCCGGTGCTCTTTGGGCCTGCAACGTCACCAGCGTAGCAACTACCTGTCCCTGGATCCCAGTGATAAGCTCAACAACATACCTGAAGAATACCAATTATTTAGCAAAACAGAACCATTGTTTGCATCATTTTTTACTCATGGTGTACAAACAATGGCCAATGCCAAATGCCTACAGATTATATACTGGGAGTTCATACAATTGGCTAATGAAACTGAACATGGGGTGAATGCCCTAAGGGAAGAACTGAGAGCAATTTGGCTTCAAAACCACTACATTTGAGATGTACTAACTACAATGGAAGGTGGCATTTGTGTGAAACTGGATACTTCTTGCTGTACTTATATACCTTCCAATGGTGCAAACAATGGAACTCTTAGCCAAGCAATACATGCAATACACAATTTGAACACCACAATGAAGAAAGAGGGTGGGTGAATGAAAATGATTGGTTGACGTCATTGTTTTTATAGGTGCCCACATGGATTACTAATATTTTCAAGCTGCTGATTCCTGTTGTTTCTTTGCTGCTTTTTTATTTCTGTGCTTGTCAACTGATTATGGGATGCTCTAAAGAGATAATGGGCCTCATTACAAGTTGCCCAGTAATGAACCAGTGATTCCCTGGATCCGGTGGCACCATTTCTAGAAGCTGTAACCACAGAATCACTGGCACATCAGAAGTACATGTACGTGCGCATTCCAGCATGCTGGTAAAGGTGTTGCCGGAATGTCGGAAACTCAGGTGAAATCACGCATATGCTGTTTCCGGCTCCAAAAATGCCAGTGGCACCATTTACGCCATGTACCCCACGTAAACGCCAGCGACGGTAACATGGGAACCGGAAAAAACATCATTGCAGGAACTACAATATCGCTGGTGGCCCTTTTGGAAAACACAATCTACATAAAACCACCCACTTCCTGTTGCCATCAGGATCCTGTAACAGTGGCATCATGTCTGGAGCAGCAAAATCTTGTTTACCTCAAGTCCGCTAGCGTAAACCACGCTTTACCGAGCTTGAATAAACAATGCTCACTGACGCCATTGTCGACGATGCTGGGGAGCTGTTTGGAACAGACTACAGGTGCACCAGCCAAATTCGGAAGTCAGCCCTATGGGAGGAGGTGGCAGATAAGGTGTCGGCTGTGAGCCCCGTCCGCCGCACCGCAAATAATTGCCACAAGCGGTGGAATAACCTCTGTCGGAGAGTCTGGAATCTGCTCTGATCACACAGTAGGGAATGTCTGGAAACTAATGGTGGGACGGAGTCGCCAATAAAGTTGATGCCCTGGTAGGAGAGATGCAGCACTGTGCTGCATCTGGTAGGCATTGAGAGAGTGGGGGCGGCGTAGGCTGGTGCAGGAGCACATGGAGAGGTCTGTGAGTACAATGTGCAATATCAAGACTATAACAAAGGGCATGCCAATGTAGTGCACACCACACAGAGACATGTCTAATTGCACAACAACAGACCAAAGCCAACCCAAACAGTGGACTGCCAACATAGTCATTGGCCAAGTATGCACACACATTGGACCCCCCAAACACCAAACACACAACTGACCACATGAGCACCAGTCATGTGCAGACAATGAATACATGAGGTGCCACACATGCACAAGGCACACACCCTTCCATCCAGCATACATGCACACATGCATACATGCACCACAAACAAGATGCCCCATGCCACACACACAAGCATGCATACATACAGAGTGCCCTAAAGAAGCTGGCCCTGGCACCTAAAGGTCAGCCCCTTGAAGGAGAAGTGAGACGCCATGCCACATTGCTGCAGGGGCAACACCAGCAGCAATTGCCACCACCCCTGCTGCACCGACAGTGGCACCAGCAGCTGCAACTACCACAGCCCCTGCTGATGCAAGAGGGGTGCTAACAAGATGGTAAACACCCTTCCCACCAGGCAAACATGTACATGGGTGCATCCACAGATGAGGATGCCGGAGACACTACCAACAGCACCTCGGAGCACACCCCCTATCACCATCCCACATTCAGCCTCCATGGTATTCACAGCCCGCCACCACCACCCATCCCTAGCATTAGGGACATGGATGCACAGCTACGGTGCATGGAGGAGAGACATGAGCAAATGGCAGGATTGATGCACCAGCACCTTGAGGAGTCTGATGCGGGAGGAGGCAGGGTTGATCCGCAAAAGCATGCAGGCCACTGACCGGTGATGTGCAAATGCTCTGGGCCGGTCAAAATCTGCAACGGTCCTGCTGGCACAGAGGGTCCTGGAGGCAAATTAGGCTATGTCAGCAATGGCTGAGAGCCTTGCCCTTTCCCTGCCGGCAGCACTAAAGCACAGGGAGATGGCCAGATCAGACCCACCCGTCACAAGTTCCACACCTGCTGACTCCCAACACAGCATTCTGAGGCATTGGTCGCTGCACCTGTCAACCTCGCCATGGAAGGGTGGACATGTGGCAAAAAGCCACGCAAATGAAACAGGCAGACACGTGCAGTGACACTGTAGCTCACTAGGGGGTGTTGAGGGGTTGGTGTGGTGGGGAGGGATAGTTGGGGAAGGGGTGGTGGGGAGGATAGTTGGGGAGGGATAGTTGGGTGAGGGGGTGGTGGGCCACACATTCCTTGTTCTCTGTATTTACAACAATACAGCATTTGAATGTATGTCCGGACATTCATTATTTGGCGGTTGAGTTAATTAATATTTCTGCAGTATCACATGCAGTGTGTGACCGGGCCATGTGCAGATGCTATGTACTCAAAAGTAATTCTGTATTAGTTCATGGCAGGCTGCACACCCATCCCTGTGGTCCCTGCGATGGTGTATTTGCATGTCTGCATCTGCATCACTACCATCATCTTCGGTTGCGTGTCCATGTCTGGGGGCAGGGGAATGTTACGCCTGATGCACATGTTGTGCAACATGGCACAGGCCTGGACTATCTCGCCCACGTTCACAGGCCTGTACACCAGTGCCCCACCCGAGCAGCTAAGGCAACAGAACCGTGCCTTCAGCAGTCCAAAGGTCTGTTCAATTGTGCACCTTGTTTTGATATGTGCATGGTTGTATGCATTTTCCTGGTAGCTCTGTGGATGTCTGACAGGGGTCATCAGCCATGGTAGTAAGGGGCAGCCGGAATCACCTGCATGGGAGGGACACAAGGAGGACAATGTAATTGAGGTGACTGGGCACTGCATGCATGTCTGGATAAGGGTCTGGGACACATTTATATGGGTATGTGCGCTTGTGGGCAATCAATAACCTTGCTGCATCCTGAGACAGTTACTGCTGCTCAGGAGACACGTGTAGGATTGGGCTCACATGGATGTGTTGGTGGTGCTGGATGGGTCACTGTGAGGGTATGCTGTAATTTATGGCATGGTGTGTCCTTTTGTTTACTCATATGGTACATGCTATTCATGGGCACCCGCGCTTGCATTCAGATTGTGTCCCTACATTTACATGTTGCCTGTCGCCCATGCAGAGGTGACAGTGAACAAGCCCCATTCCCTCGTACACAGGCAATGTGGTGCATGTGTGTTGATTCTTTGACTCACCCAATAGCCAGGTTCTCTGACTGCCGTAACGCTCGATGTACCCAGGCAGCGTACTATTACGCGGGACCATGGAGTCATGTGTAGATCTCGGGAAACGTGCACAGCAGTGTGTGATGTCAGGTCCGCATCACAGATGAACTGCACATTCATTGAGTGGTCCAGCTTTCTGTTCTGATATACCTCATCTATGGTGTGGCCTGCCTCTAGCTCAATGTGTGTGCAGTCTACTTTTCCAAGTACATTGGGCATGCCAGCAAGGTAATGGAAACAGACCTTGGTGGTATTCACCTGGGCCTGTGTCGTGGGTAGGGTGATGTGCTGGGACACATGATGCAGGAGGGCATCTAGGACCTGCATCGGCTCCTTTGAGAACCTGGGCTGGGAGCAGTTCCCTGACTGTGTGTTGGAATGTGCTGGTGGCGAGGAAATGCAGCACAGACACCACCTTTAACACAGAGGTATGGCAGTCCGGACACCAATGACACTCTGGATGTCGTGGTGCATGAGGTCCACTATAGCAAGGATGGTATTCCTGTTCAGGTACAGTGTGTGTATCTGCCTGTGAGTCAGGGACCAGGGTGTGGCCCTTGTGCAGGGTATGAGTGCTAACCTATGGGGTACCACTTGCAGCCCATTGTTCCTCTGCATCATCATCCGCCTTCTCCTCTGCCTGTCGGCCTGTCCACTCTGCTGCACCTCCTGCTCATGGAGTTGCATTCCTGCATGCAGCACCTCCAGGTCCATGACTGCTTCTGGCAGCATGGTTGTGTTGGAAGGTGTGTGGGGTGTGGTCCTTTTCACCAGTCACAGTGCTCATTGTGTGCAGCTAGGTCAATTGGGTGCACACGTGGACCTACTTACCGTCTGCTCCGTGGTGCCAGGGTTTCCGGCACGATGTTCACAGTGGCACTGGCATTTCGGTTCTGGTGTTTCTGTGAAATCAGCTGCTTATTCCCATTCTGCTGGTGTTTCTGGCACAGTTCATCGGGGTTCGTGCTGTTTCTGTTGCTGGTGCTGTCAGACAGGGCATTTCATTGTTCTGAGGTGGACAAATTAATATTAATTTCAGTTGCCGGGTAACATTTTCTTAAAATATAAGAGTGTTTTATGTAAAGTGCTTTGCCGAAAGCACTATAAAAATAATGGATTATTATTAATGCTTAATTGTTACCATCAATTTATGAAATCACAGGCTCAGAATAATGTCATTTTTTTAAATTAGTGTTACTTTAAAAGTTTTTTTTTTTTTTTTTTAACAATTTGTTTTATTGACAACTTATATATAAGGCTGGACGAAACGGACCGTTCCATCAGTAAGACACAGAAAATTAGAGAGACAGGTTGTCAGATTTTTCCAAAATTAACTCCCTTCCCACCACCCTCTTCCCTCCCACCCTAACCCACAATTAACACACCAAGTTTTGGGAGTTCACGAACAGTAATAGCTCTGGGGAGAACGGTTACTTGCCAAGTACCAATCAGACAAATCACTTGACACAGTGGGTTCAGCTTGAGAATTAAACAGAAGGATACAATCACAGTCTCAAGGAAGAATGGAGATAGGCATCTCGTGGAGGCAACCTAAAATACAGGCGCATAGAAATACAATCCTCGTGGAGGAGAACTGCAGTCCATTCTTGCACAAAGTCCGTCATGGTGTCATTAGTTATTGCGGTAAGCTTTTCATATATGAAGATCGACCTGAGTTTGCAGAGCCATTCCTCTTTGGACGGGGCCAGTACACTTTTCACTTTTGGGCGAGCGCTAGCCTCCCCGCTCTCAACATGGCCCCAATGACCTTAGGGAACGCATTCAGTTCTGTCTCGGGTGCGGGGGTGCCCAGGAGGATTTCCAATGGCAGTAAGGTCGGGCAGAACCCCTCGATTTCCTTGATCCAGCTGAGGAGTTCCGACCAATAGACCTGAATGACTGGGCATTCCCACCACAAATGAAACCATGTGCCCCGTTGGAGACACCCTCTGGGGCAAAGGGGGGACACATCCCTAAACATTTTGGACAGGGTGGCCGGGGGGCGATCCCATGAATGGAGGATTTTGAAGTTATGTTCCATAGCAGCCGTATACAGAGACCCCGTGAAAATGCATTTGAAAATCGCCTTCCACGTATGATAATCCAGAGGCATGCCCAGCCTGGTTTCCCAGATCTCCTTGAAAGGTTGCCTACCCTCCAGGTCAGCTGTAATCAAAACACCATAGAACCTAGATAGGGAGCCTCTCTGCGTTGTGCTTATGGTCAGGATTGTCTCGAAAGGGGTGAGGGGGCGTTTGAGACGATCGGCCCAGCAAGGGTGGGTCAAGATCCCCTTCAAGCGTAGGTATTCGAAGACTGAGGGAGGGTTATCCGCCAATGCTTCGGTCAGTTTATCATATTCTATAAACCCTCCTCACGGTACAATTGAGAGATTCTCTCCAGGCCCATGTCTGACCAAGATTGGGTGTCTCGTAATCCCTTTGATCCTAGATCAATAGGGGGGCCCCAAAGCGAAGTCAGGGGGGATGGACAAGAGGATAGTCGTTTGTTAGCAATGTTAGGCTTCCAGACCGCCCAGAGGGCCGCCAGGGTGGGATGGGTCCTAAGATGTGGGGGGAGATCACTAGGGGGGGCCCACAAAAGGTCTCTAACTTTTCTCGGGTGGGCGTGAATGTCCTCAATATATGTCCAATATGTTCCCATGTCATCCCTCATATGTTCCAACATTACTCGGAGCTGGGCTGCTTTATAGTAAAGCCTGAAGTCCGGGAGACCGAATCCACCCTCTGACTTTGGTAGGGTCAAAGTGGAAGTCTTGATTCTCGTCCTTTTGCCATTCCAGATAAATTGGAGGACCCGGGATTGGAGAACCTCAAAAAAGGCCTCGGGTATCACCACAGGGAGTGCCGCGAAGAGATAGAGGAGGCGGGGCAAGATATTCATCTTTACCGTAACCATGCGCCCCAGCCAAGAGAGTGTAAGGGGAGCCCATCGTTGAAGGTCGCTACTAACCTGAGCCAAGATTCCCGGGAAGTTGCAATGGTATAGTTGGGAGAGGTCTCTGGGGATGGTGGTGCCCCCAGTATTTCGGTGCTGCCCTCAATCTCATGTTCCCCTGGTCCCATGGGCATTACGCTAGATTTGGACGTATTTATCTTCAGTCCCGAGAAGGAGCCGAAGTGGTGTATGAGATCAAATAATCGTGGTAGGGAGACCCGGAGGTTGGTTAGGTAGCCCAGGATATCATCTGCGAACAGTGATAGTTTAAAGTCGCAGTCGCCACACCGTATCCCCGTGATCTCTTGGTCTGTCCTGATTGCTAATTGCTATAGCCAGGGGTTCCATCGCTAGGGCATATAAAAGGGGAGAGAGGGGGCATCCCTGTCGGGTGCCCCTGGAAAGGGAAAACGGCTCTGAGGTGCCTCCGTTGACCAATACTCTCGCTAAAGGGCCGTTGTAAAGTGCTGCAATCCACCCACAGAAGTTATCTCCCAACCCCATCTTGCGGAGAACTCTGCCCATGTAGGGCCACTCGACACGGTCGAAGGCCTTTTCTGAGTCTAACGAAAGAAGGTAGCCTTCCGCCTCTTCTCTTGAAGCTTCATGCATGAGATCGAGGGTTTTCCTAATGTTGTCTGATCCCTGGCGCCCCGTAACAAAACCCACCTGATCTCCATGTACCAGGGAGGGAAGGAGTTTCGCTAATCTATTTGCTAGGAGTTTAGCTAGAATTTTAACATCGGTGTTAAGAAGGGAGATGGGGCGATATGATTGGCATCGGGCGGGATCTTTTCCTTCCTTAGGGAGCACTACAATCAAAGCCGACATCATCGTGGGTGGGAGGGAGCCCTGATTCAGTGCGGCATTGAACATCTTAGCCATGAATGGGGCAAGCGTGGACCTATATATTTTATAAAACTTGACTGTGTAGCCATCGTCCCCCGGGGCTGTTCCGCTTTTCAGCGAGTATATGGTATCTATTATTTCTTGTGGGGTTATGGGCAGTTCCAATAACTCAGCTTTGTCGGGGTGGAGGCCCGGTATCGGGAGGGAGTCGAGAAAGCTGTGAACCTCGTTCCCGTCGCCCACGTATTCCGAGCTATACAGCCTTTCATAATATTGTAACGCTCACCTGATTCTCGCAGAGGCGCCGGTCTTGACTGGGCGACTACCGTATCTTCAAAGGTGATGTGTAGCACCCGGTTGGCTCTTTGGGCTGGACCTCTGTGCACTGTATGCCTGACGTGTAGAGTAAGATGTCTGCAGATAGAAAATATGGGGTTAATGAACTGGGGTTATTGGGGTGTCCCTATCTCTTTCCTCTTCTCCTCTCCTGTAGACCCCCAAAGGTTAACGCTCTCACCTTAGGTAAGTGAATGCCGAGCTCTCCATCTGCCTCGGGGCAGGGTGCTGTAACCAGTTTCTTCACTGGATAGGTAGCGCAGGCCTCTTGACTTCAGAGGACTGCTGTCCGTCGTTTACTGCACGAACGGTAAGTTTCGAGTCATTCAAATGTCTTTAAAGTCTTTAGTAATGATGTCTCTTGTTTTGCAGGGTTCCGGCGATGGCGGATGACGGGCTGAAGTGAGTTGAAGATGGAGCCCGTGTGATGAATAGAAGCGCCTGGAAGCACGTAAGTAAGCGCTTGTTGCCTGCTTCACTATGCGCTCTAACTGTCTTTTTATTTTGCAGGTACGAGTTCGGAGCGGCTGCAGGGTGCCGGAATACCCACTGGATTAGATGTGGAAAGGAGTAATGGCACGTGAGTATTAAAGTTCCCCAATGTCTTTAAACGCACCTTGTTTTGTCTTTCAGATGCGGGATGCAGCGCCGAAGGCCTCCGGAGCGCACGAAGAGTAGGTAAGCCTTTGCCTTTCAGATGCCGGAATGCTAACCTGTTCTTTCTTGTCTTTATAGGTGTTGCTGAAGACTGGATTCAGGATGGTAAGCCTTTGCCTTTCAGATGCTGGAATGCTAACCTGTTCTTTCTTGTCTTTATAGGTGTTGCTGAAGACTGGATTCAGGATGGTAAGCCTTTTTCCTTAGGCCCAGGACCGGATGCAGAAGACACGATGAGCGTTCTGCTGCAGAGGTTGCAGAATAACGCAAAGCAAGATTCATCCACCGGGTGTGGTTTAAATAGCCTCCTGTAGTGCTTAGGTGTCTCCTTCCACAGCCACGCCTAAGTAAGAAAAGAGTTTCTGGTAAGAAAAGAGTTCCTGCCTTCCAGAAGAGTTCCAGTGTTCTGAATCTAGGGAGTGGCTCCAGCCCCACCCAACAGGAAAAGTAGTTCCAAACAGAAGAGGATCAGAGGCTCAACTGGCAGGCAAGTAAGCAGCATGGTCTGCTGAAGGTAAGTCCACCCAAGCATTATGAGCCCGGCGCTTCCAGCGCTGGGACTGGGCATATTTATGAGCCTGGTGCCACTGGCGCCAGGACTGGGTCCAAAAGGTCCCAATTGGGACTGGTTGGCACTCGGAACCTGGGTTATGGATCTGCTTCCAAGGGAGTTGGGAAAACCCTGACCTTTTGGAAGCAGAGATCATGACAGTACCCCCCCTCAAGGCCCCTCCCAAACCGGGCTTCTCCGGGGGTTTTGGCTTGTCAGGAAATGTTCGGTGAAATCTTTTGATTAGGCGAGGAGCGTGGACATATTCAGCAGGTTCCCAGGATCTCTCTTGGGGGCCGTAGCCTTTCCAGTCAATTAGGTAGAATAGTTTAGATTTGGAGATCTTGGAGTCCAGAATGCTTTTGACTTCAAACTCGAGTTCTCCATCCACTAGGATAGGTTTTGGAGATTTGGTTAGTCGGGTTTGAGGTTGCACGGGTTTTAATAGAGAGACGTGGAAGACCGGATGTATCTTCATGTGCGGGGGCAAGTCCAATTTGACCGCTACTGGGTTTACTATGGTAGTGATGGAATAGGGACCAAGGTATCTTGGGTTGAATGTGCGTGGCCCTTTTAGAGATAGATATTTGGTGGATAACCAGACTTGATCCCCTACTTGATAGTGAGGGGCTTCCTTCCGATGTTGATCTGCTCCTTTCTTGTATTGTTCTTTAGCCCTTTGAAGGTGAGAAACAGCTTCCTTAAAGGCTTGGGTGATTGTAGAATGCAGGTAGTCTACTGCTGGTGTTTCAAGATCTTAGAGGGGATCCAACTCCGAGGTTCGAGGGTGACTGCCGTACAAAAGAAAAAACGGGGTTTTCCCAGTTCCCGAATGGACAGAGTTATTGTAGGCATACTCGGCTATCCAAAGGATGTCTTTCCAAGTTTTTTCAGTTTGTTGCAGCATGCAGCGTAAATACTGTTCCAGAGTTTGATTGGTCCTCTCGGTTTGTCCGTCGGTCTGAGGGTGGTGACTGGTCGATAGTCTCACATCAATTTGAGCCGACCGACAGCAACTTCGCCAAAAATGAGAAATAAATTGACTACCTCGATCCGAAATTAGAACCGAAGGAAAACCGTGCAGTCGGACGATGTTTTCGAGAAATTCTCGGGCCAGAGTTGCTGCTGTTGGCAAGCCTTTGAGCGTAATGAAATGCGCCATCTTGGAGAATAAGTCCACGATTACTAGAATCGTATTGTATCCGGAGCATGGAGGTAGATCGGTGATGAAGTCCATAGAAAGCGTATGCCAAGGGCGAGGTGGGATGTCAATAGGGCGTAAGAGGCCTGCTGGTCTTTCCTTTTGACTCTTGTTTTGGGCGCATACTCCACAGGACATTATAAAGTCTCTGATATCTTTTTTCCAAGATGGCCACCAGAAGTAGCGCTTGATCTTTTCTGAGGTCTTGGCTATACCGGGATGACCTTCCATTAAAGAGTCGTGATAACAAGAGTTTACTTTTTTCTGTAAATCTGTGCTGGGTAGGTATAATCGTTCTTGGAAATACAATAAGTTGTCCTTTACTGCAAAGTCCTTTCCCTGCAGATGCCAATTCTGTATGTCTGCTGGAGTTACAAGTTGCCTGGCTTTATCCTTAACTTCCTCTATGGATTCTGTGGCGATTACACCCAGAATTCTTTGTTCGGGAATGATTGGTACAGGTTTAGGGTTGACCAAGTGTTCTTCCACTCCCATCCGAGAAAGGGCATCGGCTTTACCGTTCTTTGTACCAGGTCGATAGGTAATTATGAAGTCAAACTCGGCAAAGAATAATGCCCAACGGAGTTGTCTAGAGGATTGGGCTTTTGCGGTCTTCAAATATTGCAGGTTTCGGTGATCCGTAATCACAGTAACGGTGTGTCGGGCCCCCAGCAGATAATGCCGCCAAGCCTTAAAGGCAGACTTGATAGCCAGAAGTTCCTTGTCAGTAATCGTGTAATTGATTTCAGGAGGCGAGAATTTGCGGGACCAAAATGCCACGGGATGCAACTGATTGGTTACCGGGTCCTTTTGTGATAGAACTGCCCCCATGGCAAGGCTTGAAGCATCAGTTTCCACGATGTAGGGGAGTTCGGGGCGAGGGTGTTTTAAGATTGGTGCAGAGATAAATTTAGTCTTCAAATCCTGGAAAGCTTGTTCCGCCTCGGTAGACCATTCAAAACGTTTGTTTTTCTTTAACAAGGCAGTGATGGGCTGGACTATTCGAGAGAATTCGGGGATAAACCTGCGGTAAAAGTTAGCGAAGCCTAACATGCTTTGCACACCTTTTACGGAGGATGGTGATGGCCATTTGAGAACTGCATCGACCTTCTTTGAATCCATACGCACTCCGCCAGGTGATAATATGAATCCCAAGAATTCAACTTCAGTCACGTTGAAAACACATTTTTCCAACTTAGCGAAAAGTTTGTGTTGACGCAATCTTTCGAGGACCATTTTCACGTGTTTCCGATGTTCAGATTCCGATGAAGAATAAACGAGGATGTCGTCAATGTAAACAACAACACATACATCTATGAGCTCTCTGAGGACATCGTTCATAAAATATTGAAAGGCGGCCGGGGCATTGCAAAGTCCGAAGGGCATGACCTGATATTCAAATAGCCCATACTTGGTGCGGAAGGCCGTCTTCCATTCATCGCCCTCTTTTACTCGTACCAAGTGGTAAGCTCCTCTAAGATCCAGCTTTGTATATATGCATGCTTTTCTGACTTGGTCCAGGAGTTCAGGGATCAAAGGTAACGGATATCTATTCTTAACGGTGATCTGGTTCAGGGAGCGATAATCGATACAAGTTCTAAGGTCTCCTTCCTTTTTTGGAACGAAGAACAAAGCTGAAGAAGCAGGGGACTTGGAAGGACGAATAAACCCATTTGCCAGGTATTGATCCAGGTATTGTCGAAGGTGAAGGTTCTCAGGCTCGGTGAGGGCATAAATTCTACTACAAGGAGGAGTAGATCCAGGTATCAGGTCTATCTGGCAGTCATAAGACCTATGAGGAGGTAGAGAGTTAGCCTGATCCTTCCGGAAAACATCTTGGTATTCTAGGTATTCGGGAGGTAACTGGGGAGTCTCTGAAGAAATTGCGGCCAGTGCAACACCAGGTGGAGGGTGACAAGTAGAGACACATTCTGGAAACTGGACCGTTCTTGCTCGCCAATCGATCAGAGGATTGTGTTTCTCTAACCAAGGTATTCCTAGAATAATCTGAAACTGAGGGGCCTTGATCACATCGAACACGATCTTCTCATGGTGTCCATCTTGACTTACTAGCGTCACCTCTTGAGTGGTATGCGTTACTGGCCCGGAGGCTATCTCCGTACCATCCACCGTAGTAATGACGTCCTTTACAGCCTTGGGACAAAGAGTTAGATTCATCCTCAAAACCATTTCATGATCCACATAATTGCCGATGGCACCGCTGTCGACGTAAGCTTCAATTGCATGTAATCGATCCGGATTATCAGGGCTAATGAGGACCATAGGTATCACGAAATGCGAGGTCACGGAACTGGTTTTCACGCTCGGCAAGAGGACCTCTATTCTTGTCGGGCGAGGTCGTTTCCCTGCTCAGAGTTTGTAACTTTGGTAACTGCAGCTCCTACTGCCTTCTTGGCAGGTTTCACCGGACAGTCTCGAAGAAAGTGCCCTGAGTTTCCGCAATATAGGCATAATTGCAACTGTTTCCTCCTTTCCCGCTCCCTTTGTGTTAGAGGACCTTTCAGACCCCCTATTTGCATGGGTTCCCCGGAGTCTACTCCTTTGGAAGGAGTTGGCGGTTTGGAAAATACTCGAGCATCAAACTTGGAACGATCGGCCTTCCTGTTCTGCAGCCTGTGATCTATTTGAACGACCAAGTCTATATAATCCGAACAGTCTTGTGGGGGATTCACTACTTGGGCTAAAACGTCTTTGAGCTCTCCACGTAGACCTCTATAAAACAGCGTAATCCTTTTGTCCTCAGGCCATTGAGTTTCCACTATTAGTCTATTGAAAGATGCAATATAAGCCAAAAGGTCTTGATTACCCTGTCGCAACGAAAGAAGCTCATTGTCCAAGGCCTGCCCCTGTGAATGTCTTGCGAACAGTTTTTCCATACTAAGCTGAAAGGCTTGAAAATCATGGAGAACCGGATCATCTTGATTAACTAGAGGGATCGACCAGTCTGCCGCATTGCCACTAAGGTACGAAAGTACAAAAGCTACTTTTGCTTGATCAGTTGGAAAGGCTGCTGGCCGGCATAAGAAGTGCAACCGGCACTGATTGATAAATACTGCAAACCTCTTTGGGTCACCAGAAAATCGTTCGGGCGGAGCCAGAGGTACATTCCCAGGTAGGTTGATCTGCACTGGATTCATAGAGGATGTTGAAGGAAGATTTGCCCCTGATGCGGGTAACGGGGTCTGTCCGGCTTGTGACTGTAGCACTTGTCTAGCAAGATTGTCTGTTCTCTCCTTGGAAATAATTAGTTCCCTTCTTAGAGCATTCGTTTCCTGACGAGCTGCATGCACTTCTGCCCTTAGTTCCCCAAGTAACCGGGCTAGGGGGTCAGTATCCGAGGTTTCCATAGCGCCTGGGCGAGAGTTTTGCGGTAGGCTTTGCGTTCTGTAACGCTCACCTGATTCTCGCAGAGGCGCCGGTCTTGACTGGGCGACTACCGTATCTTCAAAGGTGATGTGTAGCACCCGGTTGGCTCTTTGGGCTGGACCTCTGTGCACTGTATGCCTGACGTGTAGAGTAAGATGTCTGCAGATAGAAAATATGGGGTTAATGAACTGGGGTTATTGGGGTGTCCCTATCTCTTTCCTCTTCTCCTCTCCTGTAGACCCCCAAAGGTTAACGCTCTCACCTTAGGTAAGTGAATGCCGAGCTCTCCATCTGCCTCGGGGCAGGGTGCTGTAACCAGTTTCTTCACTGGATAGGTAGCGCAGGCCTCTTGACTTCAGAGGACTGCTGTCCGTCGTTTACTGCACGAACGGTAAGTTTCGAGTCATTCAAATGTCTTTAAAGTCTTTAGTAATGATGTCTCTTGTTTTGCAGGGTTCCGGCGATGGCGGATGACGGGCTGAAGTGAGTTGAAGATGGAGCCCGTGTGATGAATAGAAGCGCCTGGAAGCACGTAAGTAAGCGCTTGTTGCCTGCTTCACTATGCGCTCTAACTGTCTTTTTATTTTGCAGGTACGAGTTCGGAGCGGCTGCAGGGTGCCGGAATACCCACTGGATTAGATGTGGAAAGGAGTAATGGCACGTGAGTATTAAAGTTCCCCAATGTCTTTAAACGCACCTTGTTTTGTCTTTCAGATGCGGGATGCAGCGCCGAAGGCCTCCGGAGCGCACGAAGAGTAGGTAAGCCTTTGCCTTTCAGATGCCGGAATGCTAACCTGTTCTTTCTTGTCTTTATAGGTGTTGCTGAAGACTGGATTCAGGATGGTAAGCCTTTGCCTTTCAGATGCCGGAATGCTAACCTGTTCTTTCTTGTCTTTATAGGTGTTGCTGAAGACTGGATTCAGGATGGTAAGCCTTTTTCCTTAGGCCCAGGACCGGATGCAGAAGACACGATGAGCGTTCTGCTGCAGAGGTTGCAGAATAACGCAAAGCAAGATTCATCCACCGGGTGTGGTTTAAATAGCCTCCTGTAGTGCTTAGGTGTCTCCTTCCACAGCCACGCCTAAGTAAGAAAAGAGTTCCTGGTAAGAAAAGAGTTCCTGCCTTCCAGAAGAGTTCCAGTGTTCTGAATCTAGGGAGTGGCTCCAGCCCCACCCAACAGGAAAAGTAGTTCCAAACAGAAGAGGATCAGAGGCTCAACTGGCAGGCAAGTAAGCAGCATGGTCTGCTGAAGGTAAGTCCACCCAAGCATTATGAGCCCGGCGCTTCCAGCGCTGGGACTGGGCATATTTATGAGCCTGGTGCCACTGGCGCCAGGACTGGGTCCAAAAGGTCCCAATTGGGACTGGTTGGCACTCGGAACCTGGGTTATGGATCTGCTTCCAAGGGAGTTGGGAAAACCCTGACCTTTTGGAAGCAGAGATCATGACAAATATCGCCTGAATTGTTCCGCGATTTTACTATCCCGCACTGTCGAGTCCCCCTCCGGGGTGCGGATGGAATTAACCCTTCTGCTGTTTCTGAACTCACGGAGCCTCCAAGCCAGTATCCTATCCGCCTTTTCCCCCTTTTCCATATATTTCTGTTTTAAGAAAGAGAGTTTCTTCTCCGTCTGTCCCACAAGGAGGTCTGCTAATTTGGTTCGTAACCTCTGCAATTCCTCCCATTTCCCAGGGAACATCTGAGTTTTTAATTTCCCCCCTGGTTGTATTGCCTCTATCTTCTCCCTTAGTGATTTCTCCTCCTGGGCTCTTTCCCTCTTTTTCCCCGATCCTATCCCTATGAGGGTACCTCTGATAGTAGCTTTGAATGCCTCCCATACTCCCATGACCCCCACCTCACCGTTATCGTTGAGGGAAAAGTAGTCCTCGATGGCCACCAGAAGGGCTTGGCGGACCTCTTTGTCCTGCAGAAGAAGGTCATTACACCTCCACCGGGATCCTACTGCTGGGGCAGGGGGGAGGCCCAATCTAATCTTTACCATGTCGTGGTCAGTCCAAGGGACAATCTCCACTCCCGAGTCAGTGACCTCCCTCTGAAGCGAGGTCTCGACCAAAATGTAGTCGATACGAGAGAAAGCTGCGTGAGGCCTTGAGTAAAAAGTATAGTCGGGGTTCCGACCCTGCTTGCAGGTGCTTGCGTCGCTCAGGCCCAGTTCCCTGTTCACTTCGCTAAAGGCCACAGCAAGTCTCTCGTGAAGGCGCATGTTCGGGCAGGGTTTAGCAGACTTCCTATCCCTCTCGGGGCATAGAACCATATTAAAATCTCCCCCAACCAATAGGGTACCCTCCGAGAATGATATTATTATCTCTTTCATTCCAACCCAGAAGGTGTCCTGTGCTTCATTCGGGGCATAGATACCCACCAGTGTAAACAGCCGACCCCGCACCTCCCCCTTAACCATGAGAAATCGTCCCTCTGGATCTGATTTCAAGGCTTTAAGCACAAAATGGGCCTCGGGGGCTACAACCAAGGCTACTCCTCGCTTCTTTGCCTGAGAAGATGCCGTGAATACCCGATCAATAGTTTTAGCCCTGAGCTTTGGTTCCTTGCCCCGGACCCAGTGGGTTTCCTGTACAAATAAGAAGTGAAGCCGGAGCCTCGCAAATTCCCGCACCAACAACGATCTCTTTGTGGGCGAGTTGAGCCCCCGCACATTTAGCGATCCCACTGTCAAGTATTGGAGCGAATCATCCATTAATAAGCTGGTAAAAGCTTGTAGCTCCCCTCAACAAACAGCAACAGTTCCTGTTCCCACAGTGCTTGTCTACCCCTTTAGAGGCTTGTGAAGGCCCTGGGGGTGCGTAGTAGACCCCAAAACTTGGCATTCCATAACTGTAACCCCAACATCCCAACCCCCTTACTTTCCCCCCTCCTCCCCCCTGATCGCCTGGCAGGTCGTTGGTGTCATCCTATCGCCAACCAGGCCACCATTGTCTCCCCCTCCGGGCTCAATAACTCTTGATTAACACCAACCTGAGCCCCCCCCCACCCCCAAGGTCATCCTTGGGTATAAACAATTGTTTCCCCCATCCACTCACGAAGTCGATTGCAGGCTTTTTCATTAATCACCACGGTCCCTTTCATGTGTCCAGAAGCCCCGGGGATGCCGGGGCCAGTCTCCTGAATTTCCTTTGGCCTCGAACCCTGCGTCTTTCCCTTGGGGCCCTGGTCCCTTTTGGGCCTGTCGGAGCTCGCTCACCCTCTTGGTCGCCCAGCTCCATATTCGGACCGGTCAACAGTTCGCTGGACACTCTCTGGATGTCATCCTCCGTCACTAGGGCGTATTTGTAGCCTTCAAGCTCGAAAGAGAGTGAGAAGGGGTAACCCCATCTGTACCGGACCCCCTTGGACTGGAGCATTTTTGTCAACGGAGCACATAGTCGGCGTCTTGCCAGTGTGAAAGCCGACAGATCCTGGTAGATTGAGATCCGGGCCCCTTCCCACTCCACTGGGCCTGCCTTGCGAGCCAGTTCGAGGATCTTACTTTTCTCGGCGAAATAGTGAAAGCGAACAAGAATGGACCTGGGGCCTCTGGAGGAAGCGCCCGCTCTGTGGGCCCTGTCGATAGTGGGCACATTCGTGTTGGCTCCTTCGAACAGCAGACCAACCACTGCGCTGACGGCTTTATTAATGTCCGCTTGCGTTTCACCTTCGCGCTCCGGGAAACCTAGAAAGCGCAAGTTGCACCGACGTTCCCTGTTTTCTAGGTCATCCAACTTTAAGGAGCATTTCTCTTCCCTCCTTTCGAGCTGCGCCAGGCGCATATCGAATTGGGTCTCGAAGATGTCGTTGGAGGCAGTGTTATTCTCGAGCGCTAGAACTCTATCGTCTATTTTGTCAACTTTCTTATCCAGGGTGTCCAGTCGCAGCGCTATATCTGCCCTGAAGCCTCTGATTTCCTCCAGGAGGGCCGCCATGCCCCTGGTGACAGTGCTGGTGTCCGCCGCTTCCTGGTGTGTCTGTGCTGCCATTTCAGGACTTACTTGGGGGCCCGGGGATGGGCGGCGAAATCTCTGTAGTGCCTCCTTCCAGCTCATAGGCCCCCCCCGGACATCTCTGACACGAGGGGCCTACCTCCGGGAAGCATGTGTTCAGTGGGGCCTCCCCGCCGGTTTTCTCCAGGCACCGGGGGACCCGGCGGCCCCGCTCTGGGCACTCCCCGGACGTTGCGGGGGGCTTGCGTCTGTCCCAGGGGGAGCGGGTCCAGCTACATCCAGGGTGCGCCCTGCCACCACTATCTCCCTCCGGGGGGGAAGGCGCCAGCCTGCGCTCGGTCTAGTCACAGGCTGCTCTCTAGCCCGGGCCCCGCATAGTTTCTTGTGGAGCCGCGGTGCCGAAGGGGGGAAGGGTCACTCTCCCTCCAAACTTCAACGGGCCGCGGTTTCGCAGCGGCTCCACTGCGGAAGTTCAAATTTCGGGGTGATGTGCCCACCTACGTTGGCAAGGTGGGGGTATGGTTTGCTCCTCACTCTGGGGGTGTTGGGGGGGCTCAAGACCCTCAAACGGTGCCCAACGGAGGAGACGAGCTGAGATGCGTCAGCACATCTCTGCGCCCCCTGGTGGATCGCCTGAAAGTTTTTTTTAGCTTCCTTGCGGTATGTGTGAATCCTATTTTATGCTGGCATGTCTGAAGCTGAATGTGACTGGCTTATGAATGCATTGGAACAAAATAAAATCTATATACTGTGACAAATCTGCCAACTTCGTCACTGATTCCCTGGAAGGAAGTCTCTTTTGCATGGGCAGGGAAAGGCAGAAGCTACCTGACTCTGACCATGGGGGTGGTTATTGTTATGTGGCCTCAGGACCCCACACACGCATGCATTCATGCAGGCACACAGGAAGGACACGGGACGCGATGTTATCTCGTCCGCGTCCCGGCGGGAACTGCCGCACGGGCGCACTTTATTGCAACCGCGCATGCGCGGGCCACAACGAGGCTCGCGCATGCGCGCTATCCGTAACTCGGGACGTCACATCCCTTTTCAACTTTAACAAAAATGGAACACAAACTTGCGGGGTACATGGACCCCAAAACAATTGGTGGCCTTGAACACAGCCGTTAGCAGTTACACTTACGTCCCATCAGGTCTTCTCGGCTTAGTCGCCCGAGTCTAGTACATAGTCCTTGAGATAGCCTGGGAACCTCCGCTCTCGGCGGACGGGATATCTTGGTGGGGTCCCGGCCCGCATGGAACAGCCGGGTTCGGCTCCAGCTGGGGCGTGTTGCCCGTTCTCGCCTTGGTCGGCGGGTGGTTCCTCCGTGCTTGTGGCTTCCTCCGGTGCTTCGTTCTCGACTGGATTTTCCATTCTCTTGAAGAACGACCGGTTGCGTGTGACGGTCCCTCGATCGCAGGCCGCCGTTACCATCGTGCCCTTCACATGGGTTACCTTCCACGGGCGTGGCTCAAATGGGAGGGACAGTTTGCCTTCCGGGTGTCGATTCCTGACCAACACCGTGTCCCCTACCCGCATTTCCTTTTCCTGCAACCCTCGTCGTTCACTTTCCTTTTCGTTGCGCCTGACTCGCTCCTCCCGAATCTTCTCATTGTCGATAATTCCGGGTGTTCCCTCCTTTCGAGCTGCGCCAGGCGCATATCGAATTGGGTCTCGAAGATGTCGTTGGAGGCAGTGTTATTCTCGAGCGCTAGAACTCTATCGTCTATTTTGTCAACTTTCTTATCCAGGGTGTCCAGTCGCAGCGCTATATCTGCCCTGAAGCCTCTGATTTCCTCGAGGAGGGCCGCCATGCCCCTGGTGACAGTGCTGGTGTCCGCCGCTTCCTGGTGTGTCTGTGCTGCCATTTCAGGACTTACTTGGGGGCCCGGGGATGGGCGGCGAAATCTCTGTAGTGCCTCCTTCCAGCTCATAGGCCCCCCCCGGACATCTCTGACACGAGGGGCCTACCTCCGGGAAGCATGTGTTCAGTGGGGCCTCCCCGCCGGTTTTCTCCAGGCACCGGGGGACCCGGCGGCCCCGCTCTGGGCACTCCCCGGACGTTGCGGGGGGCTTGCGTCTGTCCCAGGGGGAGCGGGTCCAGCTACATCCAGGGTGCGCCCTGCCACCACTATCTCCCTCCGGGGGGGAAGGCGCCAGCCTGCGCTCGGTCTAGTCACAGGCTGCTCTCTAGCCCGGGCCCCGCATAGTTTCTTGTGGAGCCGCGGTGCCGAAGGGGGGAAGGGTCACTCTCCCTCCAAACTTCAACGGGCCGCGGTTTCGCAGCGGCTCCACTGCGGAAGTTCAAATTTCGGGGTGATGTGCCCACCTACGTTGGCAAGGTGGGGGTATGGTTTGCTCCTCACTCTGGGGGTGTTGGGGGGGCTCAAGACCCTCAAACGGTGCCCAACGGAGGAGACGAGCTGAGATGCGTCAGCACATCTCTGCGCCCCCTGGTGGATCGCCTGAAAGTTTTTTTTAGCTTCCTTGCGGTATGTGTGAATCCTATTTTATGCTGGCATGTCTGAAGCTGAATGTGACTGGCTTATGAATGCATTGGAACAAAATAAAATCTATATACTGTGACAAATCTGCCAACTTCGTCACTGATTCCCTGGAAGGAAGTCTCTTTTGCATGGGCAGGGAAAGGCAGAAGCTACCTGACTCTGACCATGGGGGTGGTTATTGTTATGTGGCCTCAGGACCCCACACACGCATGCATTCATGCAGGCACACAGGAAGGACACGGGACGCGATGTTATCTCGTCCGCGTCCCGGCGGGAACTGCCGCACGGGCGCACTTTATTGCAACCGCGCATGCGCGGGCCACAACGAGGCTCGCGCATGCGCGCTATCCGTAACTCGGGACGTCACATCCCTTTTCAACTTTAACAAAAATGGAACACAAACTTGCGGGGTACATGGACCCCAAAACAATTGGTGGCCTTGAACACAGCCGTTAGCAGTTACACTTACGTCCCATCAGGTCTTCTCGGCTTAGTCGCCCGAGTCTAGTACATAGTCCTTGAGATAGCCTGGGAACCTCCGCTCTCGGCGGACGGGATATCTTGGTGGGGTCCCGGCCCGCATGGAACAGCCGGGTTCGGCTCCAGCTGGGGCGTGTTGCCCGTTCTCGCCTTGGTCGGCGGGTGGTTCCTCCGTGCTTGTGGCTTCCTCCGGTGCTTCGTTCTCGACTGGATTTTCCATTCTCTTGAAGAACGACCGGTTGCGTGTGACGGTCCCTCGATCGCAGGCCGCCGTTACCATCGTGCCCTTCACATGGGTTACCTTCCACGGGCGTGGCTCAAATGGGAGGGACAGTTTGCCTTCCGGGTGTCGATTCCTGACCAACACCGTGTCCCCTACCCGCATTTCCTTTTCCTGCAACCCTCGTCGTTCACTTTCCTTTTCGTTGCGCCTGACTCGCTCCTCCCGAATCTTCTCATTGTCGATAATTCCGGGTGTTCGGCCTTCTTCCTCCGGTAGCAGTGGGCATCGTCCGAATAGTGCTTCCGCAGGTGCCACTCCCGTGGACTGGTGAGGCGTCGTGCGGTATTCCCTTAGAAATTCCACGAGTTTTCTCTCCAAGTCTGCCCCGCTGCTGGCGGATATTCTTAGGACTTTGTTGAGGGTCCGCATCATCCTTTCGGCTTCCCCATTGGCCAGTGGCCAGAGTGGGGACACCCTGCGATGTTGGATTCCTCTTTCCTTGAGGTAGGTGGCGAACTGGTAGCCGGTGAACGGCGGGCTGTTGTCCGAGCATATAAGGTCTGGGAACCCATGTGTGGCAAACATCTTGTCTAGTGCCTTCGTTGAGAATTCAGTCGCCGTTGATTCAACTATCTCTACTTCGGGGTATCGTGACCATTGGTCCACCGCTACCAGAAAGTACATGCCCCGTCCTGTTGATCCGAAGTCTACATGTATTGTCCCCCATGGTTTTTGGCTGCGCTCCATAGATCGGATCGGCGGAGCTCTGTCCCCTGGGGTCGCGGCCTGGCACGCTAGACATCTTTTTACAAAGTTCTCTACCATTTTCTCCAAGTCCGGGAACCATACTTTTGCTCTTAACCGTGCCTTTGTTTTGACCCCTCCCTGGTGACCAACGTGTGCCAGTTCTAGTATCCGGGACCTCAGCGTCCTTGGCACGACAATTTGGCGTCCTCTCAGTATGAGCCCGTCGTCCGAGATGGACAGCTCCTCTCGCACCTTCCAGAGCGCTTGGAGGTCCCTCCGGGCCACTTCTTGTCGGCGCGAGTTGTCCCGCAGCACCTCTCTCCAGTCGCCGCTTCTGATTGCAGTCCGGACAATGCCGAAGACCTCGTCGTTGGCTGATTCCGTCGATATGGCTGCTCTTGATATCGCCGTTGGAAGGGAACCTTCCACCACTTCACATAGTAGTCCGTGACAGTCACTCACACCAATGTCTGTATCTGGACTCTCTTTGTTGGGATGGCGTGATAGGTAGTCTGCCGGATTGTTGGTGCCTGGCCTGTACATCAGTCGTACCCCATACTCCATCAGGGCCAGCATCCACCTTTCAATCCTGGGTGGTGGTTTCGATGACACGCCGGCTAGTATTGGTAACAAAGGCTTGTGGTCCGTCACCACCACAACAGGTTTGCCCAGGATGTATAGGCGGAAGTGGCGGCAGCCCCACAGGATGGCTAGTGCTTCCCTTTCAATCTGTGAGTATTTCATTTCGGTAGTGGAGAGGGCTTTACTTGCGTATGCGATAGGGCGCATACCCCCACGTTCGTCAGGTTGCAGCAGAACAGCCCCAACCCCTACCGGGCTCGCGTCTACCACCACTTCGGACTCCACTCCAGGGTTGAAATACGCCATGGTGTCGCCATCGGACAGGGCGGTCTTCAGGGTCTGGAATGCCTCTTGCTCCCTGGCGCCTCACTTCCATGCGGTGTCGTTCCTCGTCAGCGCCCTGAGCGGCTCTGCCGTTGACGCTAGCCCTTTGATGAACCGCCCACAGTATGTTACCATCCCCAGGAAGCTTCTCACCTCGGTGGGGGATTGCGGGGCAGCAGCGTTCTTGATGTCCTTGATTTTGGCCGGGTCAGGGGACACGCCTGCTGCATGAAAGATGAAGCCAAAGAAGCCTATGCGGTCCTTGAAGAACTCGCATTTTCGTCGATGTAACGTGAGGCCTAGATTTTTCAGCCTTTGGAGGGTGCTTTCCAGCCTCTTCAAGTGTTCCGATTCCGAGGCTGCGAACACCAGGATGTCGTCACTCATGTTCAACACGCCTTTGAGGCCTGATAGGGCTCCCCGGATGGTGTTTTGGAATACTTCGGCGGCTGACGAGACCCCGAAGCTTAGGCGTTTGAATTGGTAGAGACCATCGTGCGTCGTGAATGTTGTTATATACCTCGAGTCAGGGTGGAGTTCCAGCTGATGATACCCTGCTCTTAGGTCTAATTTGGAAAAGACCTTGGCACCTTGTAGTTCTCCAATGATGTCGTCAAGGGTCGGTGTTATGTGTCTTTTCCTCTTAATCGCTGCGTTGGGCAGCCGGATGTCCACGCATATTCTAACCGCCCCGGGTTGTTTTGGTTTGGGTGTCACCACGATCGGGGAGACCCATGGCGTCGGCCCCTCTACTCTCTCGATGATGTCCATGCTGACAAGGGATCGGAGTTCTTCCTCCACCTTTTCCCTGAGGTGGAAAGGTATCCGCCTGTGTTTCAGGGCCGTGGGCCTGATTGAGTCGTCTATGTGGAGTCGCACTGGGGGCGCTTTCAATTTCCCAATCCCCTCGAAGATGCTTGAGAATTTGTTTAGCAGTGTCTCAATGTCTATCTGATATACTTCGTATGCGAAGTGGACGAGGTTTAGTGCCTCGGATGCGGCACAACTGAGTAGGGAGTGTGGGCTAACCTCTGTGACGAAGAATCTGGCCTTAATTGATACTTCCCCCTTAGACACGGGTGCCATGAATACACCTTTGAGAGGCAACGGAGTATCTCCCCCAAACGTGAAAATTTTCGCCATGGATTTGTCTAGTGTTGGAGGGCCTGGGAGTCTCAGGTAGTGCTCCTCCGCTAGAACGCACACCGATGCACCTGTGTCGATGAGGATTTGTGTTGGCACCCCCAATATATTCACTTCGCACTTGGGCTGTCTTTTCCGTTTGTTCCCCGATGCGATGTTAGAGATGAAAAAGACTTCATCTTCCTCTTCTTCTTCGTCTTCCTCCGCGAGCTGTAGCTTTTGGATTTCTAGTTCAAGCGCTGCGATGCTCCGCTGTCTTCTGAAACCCCTACCCCGTGCCCTCGCGGGTCCTCTCTGCACCGGCACCGGAGCAGGGGCGCGGCACATGCGGGCATAGTGTCCTGGTTCATTGCACCGTCCGCAGGACCTACCCTTGGCTGGGCACTCCTCCGTGTGTGGCAGGTCATATCCACAGTAGTTGCAGGAAGGTCCAGAGGTGGCAGGGGTGTTATTCTCAGAAGACTTTGGGGTCCATTTGTCTCTCGGCCTGGACCGTTTGTTTATGGCATACGCCACATCCCGTGTGCTGGGGTGGACCGCTGCGTCCATGTTTGCACCTCTGGACTCTGCCAGCTCATATGTCCGGCCACTGTCTTGTATTTGTTGCAGTGACCATCCTGGCTCCCTCAGTATTTGCCGTCTCAGTTTGCCTGAGCTGCATCCCTGGATCACCTGGTGTCGTATCATCGACTCTTCGTTGTCCCAGCGACACGTGCTAGCCATTAATGTCAGTCTGGCACAGAATTGGTCAAGGGATTCCTCCTTCCGCTGTTTCTCCTTGGAAAAGAGGAACCTTTCATAGTCTACATTTGACTGGGGTATGAAGTGGTTTTCTAATGCAGTCTTTGCCGTGGCGTATGTGACTATCTGCAAGTTGAGTGATTCGTATATACGCATCACCTCTAGCCCAGCCGAATATAGGAGCGTCGCTCTTTTTGAGTCATCATCAGTGGTTCCTGTGGCTGTGAAGTACATTTCTAGTTTCTTCACCCATAGTAGCCACCTGGGGCCTAGCTTGGACGGGGGGCCAGAAGTATCAAATTCCTGCATGGGCAGTAGCGACCCTTGTTGAGTCCTTATCACTCTTGTCGCAGCTTCTGTTTCGCCATCACTTCCCGCCATCCACACAGGTCGCACAGGCACCTCTCGGTGATTTGGAGGCCGCAAACCTGACTGGGGTGGGGTTCCACGTACCTCAGACTACGATATACCAGGTCGTTTTCACTCCTTGGTCTCTGCCCAGACGTTTTGCGCTCTCTGTGTTGTTGTGATCGTCCCCAGATTGTTGGGGGCGGTCAGGGTTCCAAAAATTTGTCGCGTCTTCTTGGAATGGCAGCGCACGAGCACCTTCTCAGGCCGCTACTGCCACTCCCCGTGGAGTGTTGCCGCTGGGTCCGCTCCGTGTCACCACGTAGCAATGCAGATTTATTGTTCCTCTGCACCCACGTGTTGGGCCCACGTTGCGGCGGTGTTCCCGCCTCGTCGCCAGTTGTTATGTGGCCTCAGGACCCCACACACGCATGCATTCATGCAGGCACACAGGAAGGACACAGGACGCGATGTTATCTCGTCCGCGTCCCGGCGGGAACTGCCGCACGGGCGCACTTTATTGCAACCGCGCATGCGCGGGCCACAACGAGGCTCGCGCATGCGCGCTATCCGTAACTCGGGACGTCACAGTTATCTGCAGGAGTACCACGTGGGAGAGGACAAGCTCCAGGGAGACAGAAAGTGACAACCATGTGCCTTTGCAACATTCCTACATGACCTATTATAATACTGATACTGATTTTGCAGGTTTTTCTAGCCCAAAACCTTATTTATCCCCCCCTTTTTTAGTACTGAAACGAGGAAGAGGGATGGAGTAGTGAGGATGACTAGGCACTGTAAACCTACGCCGCATTCTAGTCATTAGAAAACATTGAGAAAGACCAGGACATTTAAAAACCACACAGGTGAACCAAATGAAGGAGAACGAGAGAGCCAGAGACTGGAGAGGCAACTGACGGCAGCTGGCATTGCAGAGGAGACTGAAGCCATGCAGGCTGCAGAGCGCACTGCAGAGGCCAACGGGCATGGTATGCAGAAGAGCCAGGTCGCTAGAAGTTTGCCGTTTTACAACTGCATGCAGCTGGAGATGCGGAGGACAGAGGAAGGTAAAGTGGGAAGCCAACAACTCATCAGATGCATGACGAGCTGATGGTCAGGAGCGCAGACGCTGGTGAAACACGAGGAACGTTGAAGATGCCATCCACAAGTACAAGTGGTAAGCTCAGTAAAAGTAATAGGGTTACCAGGGCACTTCTGAACAAATGATGTGTGAAGTGTGAGAGCATTACTGAATCAAACATTGTTAAAGAAACAAGCCTAAGTAAAGGCAGAGATGTTATTACTGAAACAACCATTCTTAAAGGAAGAAGCCTAAGTAAAGGCAGAGATATTATTACTGAAACATACATTGCTAAAGGATCAAGCCTAAGTAAAAGAAGATATATTATTATTGAAACAATCATTGCTAAAGGAAAGAACCTAAGTAAAGGCAATACAATTATTACAAATATTGTTGAAGGAAAGAACCTAAACAAAGACAGTGAAATCACGCAAATATGGAGACTGTTAATCTCAAAAGCCTATATAAAGTCAGTGGCCCTCATTACGACCCTGGCGGAATTCGGAAAACGATGGCGGAAATGCAATACCGCCATCGAATAGCGCTCGGTGCGACTATGACCCGTCACCGCAAAGTACGATGCCATCAGCGACACCGTAGTGAACGCCAACGCTAACTGCACCAAGCACGCGCGCGCGCGCCATGCCAAACCGTAAACACCACCATGGCGCAACGGTACGCCAATTCCGACCCCAGCGGACATGTACCTAACGCCATCAAGCATGGCGGAATGCACCATTCCGCCATGGTGAGAAGTACGGCATCGCGAATCAACCGTAAACGGCCCCACTGACTGCCCGTACACCGCTCCCTGCCCACAAAGTACAACTCCCCGTAGGTGCAACGAAGCCACAATGCAACCAGTGAAATGCACAAGTCACCCATGCATGCCAACGAACAAATGGACCTCAAGAGGGGCCAATGGGAGCTGCAGGGCACAGATGGCACGAATACAGACGCCATCCCAATGGACATGACCACAGTCCCCCACCAAGAAACGCACGCAAACACAGGCACCTGTGACCAGCAATATTCAGAAAATCACAACATTCCAGCAGTCCACCTGGCTGACCGGCATCTGTCACACAAAACCCAATCCCCCGCCCCTGAGCATGACAACATTCAAACTGTCATATTGGCAGCCCCCATCCCTGACCTCACGGGCTTCGTAGGCAAACGCACCCAGTACAGGACCAGGCAACAAAACTCCGAAGCTGGAACCCAATGCAGATCCCCTCACAATACATCGCTCCCCAAATAGGAATATGCCACATCACTTGCGAAGAAGAACGCTACACGGCCCATATCAGAATAGAATTTTAATGCACATCAATATCACCAAGCCCATACAGCCATCAGGCCATGAACTCCAAAACACATTTCACCATTGTGGGCTGCATCCGCAAGAAATGACCAGCCACTACTCGTGTGACGCCCTGTTCCCTCATGGTACACAGAGCCATATACACGTACGAAAAGGCAACATGGAAGCGCACAGAACCGCAGGGCCGTCCCAATGGGGAGGCACTAGTCCAGCTGAAAGGCCGAAATGTTGCTCCGAGCCACCAGTACTGCGTAAGGGCATGTGGCCCATTGGCGATCGTCCCATAAGATCGTAATGCTGCTCCACTGATTAACACGAAGCAGCAGGTGTCTGGAGTAAAATCCATCTGCAGGAGTGGCATACAGATGGCAGTGGCAAAAGGGGAGGAGATACCTGTCAACCAAAAGAAAAGAAACAGAATAGAATGGCCATCAGAACTACATTCGAACAACTCACATCAATGATCACACTAGATCCACAGCCATATGCATGCAAGCCCACTCCAAAGGATCATCACCACCCCAAAACCACTTGCGAATCATAACTACCTATATCGAGGTGAAAACACCATCACAAACGAGTGTACCTGTGCATGCGCCTGTGAAAACAGAATCCTTCAGATGGGATTGGTAACGTGCATGGACACAAGTGTCTGAAGGCGCGTCGAGACAGGGAGGGCTCAACAAGGCCAGATAGACGATGGTCCCACTATGGCAGCCCTGCATCACATAGCGCAGGGGGGGCGGACAGATCCCAAGAAGCCCTGTACATGGCAAACACTGTATCAAATCACCTGCCCATGCATCCATTCATCATTCCCTCATCCCGTAATGAAAACGCCTGAATATTTACTCACATAACATTAGAAATATCCATTGAGTCTGTGCGTTATGCAGCCTGCAAAATCCACAGTGCCCCAGCACGTAATTCCAGTCTAGTGAAGTAACATGTATTTGGGAACGTCCTGCCTTATCGTCCACTACGCAATTGCGCATCCCATACTATTCATATCAATCATAGCATTCTCGCCATGGCCCCTGTCCCAAGGACATTGAACAATAGAACGTTATATTTGCAGTCAGACCTGTGGGCATCTCCTCGCCGCTAGCTGAAAACCGAAAGCGCCGCCCTTCGAATTCCTCATTTGCAACATCACGTCGAAGAGGCATCTGTGGCCGTTTGAAAACACTAATTAATCCATCGAGTGCGGCTGTGTGTGAAAATGGCAACTGCCTTCACCCACGAATGGGACGCCCCGCCCGTCGTTGCAACTCGGTACAGTGATGAATGAGGGCCCACCGTTACTCGAGTACTACGTTCCACTGACCCTTCACAACTCTGTTCGCGACTGCACAGATAGTATGTGAAACAATGGGACCACAACAGAATGAACATATCAACCAATGTTACACGGCCATCGGGTACAAATACAAGATTGCAATAGCAAGATGCCATTCCACGAATTGCAGCGTTGTGCGCGGGACGTGCTCGGCCGAAGGGGAGAGCAGTTTGCACAGGTGGATTGAATCACCACAGGTGGAGGCCATTCAGCCTGGAAACACATAAATTGCACAGCCAGTCTCCTCCCACACCCACTCCGAAATGCTACCGGCAGGACTCGCGATGTTGGCCCTGGGGGACCTGATAGCACTGCAAGTACTCCAACTCCAAGAAGAAGACGAACACCAACTACAACCGGCCGCACGGAGGAGACGCAGGAGGAGGAGGAGGCCAAGGCAGGGCCAGCAAGGGCCGCCAGCACAGCCACTACCACCACGCAGGCAGCCCGCAATCCCACGCCTCCGAGCACATCCGTTCAACCTCACTGATGAGCAGATCCACACCCTCTACCGTCTGGACCGGGACACCATAACCGCCATTGTGGACATGACACAGGCTGACCTTGTCAGCATGATAGATAGCCCAACCGCCATCCCACCCCTACTGAAGGTGGTGTCTGTACTACACTTCCTGGCCACAGGCACCTACCAGCACACAGTCGGACAGTTGCATGGCATTTCTCAGCCACTGTTCTCACGGACACTATTGCAAGTGCTCGATGCCCTCCTGCAGCACGCAGACGACTACATCTCCCTACCACGCTCGGAGCAGGAAATTACCAACACAAAAGTGGGATTCCATGCACTTGGCGGCATACCGGGTTGCATTGGTGCCATCGACTGCACCCATGTGGAATTGGTCGTCCCACATGCCATGGAGGCCCAGTACCGCAACCGAAAACAATTTCATTCCCTGAATGTACAAATGGTGTGTGACTCCAACAGGATCATTACACATTGTTGTGCCCGATTCCCTGGATCAACCCATGATTCTATGGTCTTGAGGAACTCTACAATACCACGCTACATGGAGCGACACGCAGGGAACAGATCCTGGCTACTCGGTGAGTCTCATTACATGCATGATAATGTGGGGTATGTGATTCGGCAATGACCTGGCAGGAAGGGGGGGGGGGTGTGCGTACGTAGCAATGGCATTCCACATCATACGTTTCTCGTCCACATACAGGTGATGCTGGATATCCACTGAAGAGTTGGCTCCTCACACCAGTCCGGAACCCACGGGACCAGCATGAGGAGGACTACAACCATGCCCACTCACGTACCCGTGTAGTCATTGAACAGGCATTCGGCCTACTGAAGGGTCGTTTCCGCTGCCTCAGCAGGTCTGGCGGGGCACTCCTGTACCGCCATGAGAAGGTTGCAAAGATGGTGATGGCATGTGTCATGCTCCACAACATGTGCGTACGTAGAAATGTGCCCATGCCCCCTGACGCAGAACTGCAAGCACCTGAAGATGGTCATGATGAGGGTGGGGATGTGGCAGCACCTCAAGGAGTCTGCGAGGCACCGGAGGCCCGTGACATTCGTCAGCATCTCATTGATGCATGCTTCTAGCACTCACGCCTGGTGGCTGATACATGGACACGGGATGCGTGGCACTGTGTGTGTCTGGTACATGCACAATATGGACTGTACGCCTATAATGGCCTAGTACACAAAGATCAATGTCCACACATCTCATTGGTTGATCGTGCACTTTTTATGGCATATGTGATATCATGTTGTACACCCTATCGACCCGCCACCCAAGTGAGCCCAACACACCCCCTCCGCCCTCCCACCTCCCCCCCGAACACCAGTGTCCAAAGATGCTCATCGTCCGTGGGCAGTCGCTATTGCAAGCCCCCTCTGCGGGTATCAGGGGCACCCCTGCCTGTGGAGCGCAGGTTCCTCCCAGATCTACGTTGGGGGCTGCCCTGGACGGAACTTGCAACGGATGATGTCTCTGCCTGCTCACGTCCATGCATGTCCCTAAGGGTTTGCGAGAGCTCAGTGAGCACACGGCGCACTGCGGCAAGTTCACCACATACGTCTTTGGACGTCGCATGCAGTTCCCCCCTCAGGCTCTCGGTGCTTCTCTCCATTTGGACTCTCAGGCTCTCGGTGCTACTCTCCATTTGTGCCCTTAGTGTCTCTGTGCCTCTCTCCATTTGTGCCCTAAGTGTCTCAGTTGATGTTTCTATGTCTGCCTTAGTGCCCCCACATTCATCGGCATGGTCCTTGAGGAGCGTGGCCAGTTGCTGCTGTTGCACGATTAACTGGTCGAGGGACTGTTGCCTCTGCTGGGCCATGGCCATTTGCGGGGGTGTCACAGAGGGGCTGTTGTCCTCATGTTGCCCTGCCACAGGGCTTGTGGGGGATGGCCAGTCGTCGTCTTGTGGGTGCCCCTGCGTGGTATCCTCATGTGGTACGGGATGGAACAGACAGGGGGATTGGGACAGGTCATGGATGGATCTGACTTCGACATCCCCGTCTTCTGTGTCGGAGCATGCTGCCATCAATGGGGTGTCACCTATGGTGCTGCTGCCACCGGAGGCAGTGCCTTCTGTGGCATCCGTTGGGGGGACCTGTGGTGGTGGTGTTGTGGCCATGCTGGCTGCTGGGGTGCCTGTTGATGTTCCCTCCTGTGTGCTGCCACCTGATTTGTGCTGCTGCCGTGTCTTGATGCGTGCAGCTGAGGTGGAGGGTCTTTGGCCGTTGGTCTTGGCCCTCTTTGCAGGTGTGCTGGTAGGGGTGTCCTGCAGCTCGTCGTTTGGATCGGACCCTGTGGTGGAGTAAAGGAGGGCGAGGGTTATTGGTGGGTCTGTGGGAATTGGAATGGCAATGTATCACATGCATTGGGGTGGTACCTGAGGGTGATTTGGGTCGGGGCCTTGGAGGTGCTTCCATTTGTGTGTGGAGTGAGGGTGCAGTTGTTTGGCAGCCTGCAGTTAGGGTGTGCCTGCTGCACGTGTAGTGCGTGTTTTAGGGGTTTTTAATTATTTATGTACTTATTGTGGGTTTTAACGTGCGCTATCAGGCCAATGTGTGTGGACGTTCTCCTGGACATGTGTTTCTGTTGCACTATGGGGACACATGGTGCTTCGAATGGATGGACTTTGTGGATTTAGCATTGTTTCATTAGGCCCACCTACCTGAATCTTCGGATGTCTGCACTCCTTTCTCCATCCCTCCGACTCCCTCTATGCTCTCCATTCCGATGGTGGAGGCACAGATTTCTTCCCAGGGGGTCAGCTTGATTGGTGATTCCGACCCTCCCCCGGTGGCTGTGGCAATGTTGCGGTTGGCAGAGAGTATGCTGCGGACGCGTATCCGCAGGTCGTCCCATCGCTTGCGGCATTGCTGTGGGGTGCGGGGTGCGGTCCCCACCGCACTTACCCGCTGTGCCACCAGAGCCCATATGGCCTTCTTGTTTGCGAGTGCCGTCCTGGTCATTTGCGTGGAGAAGACGACGGCAGCATTCTCCTGGAGGGTCTCTGTTAGCACGGTGAGTTCCTCACGGGAGAAGTGGACCTGCCGCTTGCGGTCGCACGCTTTCTTCGCTACTTTTCCCATTTTTCTTGGTTTCGCTAGGGTGGATGACGGGTTGGGTTGTGTCTC
This sequence comes from Ambystoma mexicanum, assembly GCF_040938575.1. Classification (NCBI taxonomy): domain Eukaryota; kingdom Metazoa; phylum Chordata; class Amphibia; order Caudata; family Ambystomatidae; genus Ambystoma; species Ambystoma mexicanum. Next base: position 751,229,323 of record NC_090934.1, on the reverse strand, counting down.
AGGGTGGTGATTTTAGTGGTTGTGTGGTTTTAGTGGTTTTATAGGTGTACGGCGGGTTGTTTCCCGTTCCGGGCCCGTGTTTTAACTTCCGTTTCCGTATATTTCCGGTCACCGTACTTTACGGTAGGCGCACACTGCGGTGTCCGCTGTGATGGGTGGCGGTATTGCACCTAGGGCGCCGTACGGCGGCGGTGTGGGCCGTTTTGGGGTCATTTCCGCCATCGCGGACTTTGCACTTCCGCCATGCTGTGGTGCTCGTGCCCGATGGGTCGGAATGGGCCGCACTTTGCTCCCTCTTGCAATGGCGGAAACGCTATTTACGCTGTGGCGGTCCGGTCAGTCACTTTCCGCCAGGGTCGTAATGAGGGCCAGTGAATGTAAGAAAGGGTCACTGACCCAATATTGGAGTATTGCTATATGCTGGATAAAAGAGAAGCTATGACAAATAGTGGAGAAGCCCTGGCAGGTTAGTGAACCAGGCAACCAGTGAGTCTGGGAGTTACAACCAAGCAAGTAAGTGGCAATATTCTGGATGGCGACTAAACCAGGGGTAAAAAAGACAATGGATAAAAGGGAAGATCCATACCCCCTTTCAGGAAACAAGGAACCATACCCTAGCAGGAGAGTTTGCCAGGGAAGGAAGCAGGAACCAGGAACAATACCCTGGTAAGAGAGTAAACTAGAGAAGAAAGTAGGATTGTTAAAGCTCACGGGTCAGACCCCCTAAGTGTGAAAGTGTGTATGAGACAAGGGAAGACTCATGCGTCTTTATGGATTCCAGAGACCAAGCGAGAAACTACACTGAAAGGGAAGAGCCCTATCCCTTTAAAGTATCAAGAGAAGAAACCAAACTGTGTAACCCTGGCAGGAAAGTAAACCAGGGGTAGAAGGAAGTGCCAAAGATGACAGGACCATGACTTCTTTTGAATCTTTATTCCATCCTACAGGCAGATTGAAAACAGCTGTATGACTCGTTTCATAGCCCACTGACTACTTGTTCACACATATATTTATATAGTGGATTTACATTGTATAATAGGAGGAGGAGTTGGTTCCTTGCTGCCTGTATGTACTGCAGCTACCAGAATTCCCTGAAGCTACAACTTTGTACTCAAACGCAACACTTGAACAGACTTCCTCCCTGATTAGTGTGAGAGGCACGAAATCGCTTGCCGGAGAACATCATCTGGACTGTGGGATGATGATTGAGCTAGGAACCAGAGTGCGCCTCTCAGCCCCTTTGTTTGTGTATGAACAAGTAGCAGGTGCTCTACGAAATGAGTTTTATCGTGTTTCTTCTTTCGTTTTTGACTAGATGTCACAATAAAACTTGACATTTTAAGGAATCCATCCTGTGTTTGGCAACTTTATTTTGAGGTGAACCTTCTTGGAGATACGTTTTCTGGGTGTGCCGTCATTCGTGGTGAAACAGAAATGTTTTTCCCTTTTTTGAAATGTATATATATTATAGGATGGCGGTCACCGCCCTATAGTTAAGGTGAGTCGGACTTCCATGGGAACCATTCAAAATTCTATTGATTCGAGTAACAGATTTGATCAAAATTTCAAAAGTGATTAAGGATTCGTGCCCACCACCCTAGACTGCAAAGTTTCATAAAGATTTGTTGTTAAAAAAATTAAAAAGTTATTAAGAAGACAAAAAAATGGTTTTCAAAATATACAGACTACTTCCCATAGACAAGTAAGGTCAATTTTTGCCAAAGAGCACAGCGAAAACTGCTGGTCGGATTATGCCAGGTCTGAAACAACTTGGGCACGAATAGTTGACTCGCAATCCATGTGTGGTTTGGGGGTTATTCGTGCAGTTGTTTTTTAAATATTTGACAGAGAAGGGGGTGCCTCCTTCTCAAAAATAGATAGCTATATCTCTGGGATTTACCCAAAATTGGTGTTTTTAGAAATGAACCATCCGCCATATTGGTTTTCTCATGATTCGAGAGATAAGTGCGGCTATAGCTGAGGAAATGGGAAAATTAAACGCAGCAAAAACATTTGCAGGTCAAAAACATGCAAATGCCATCAGGCTAGAAGTGGGGGTGGCTAGAGGACACCAAGTGAAATGTGGGAGTTGGAGGGGGTCTAGGGGAGTCTAGGGACTGAGTTTTCAACACAAAGCTTTCTGTAGCCTTGGCTATTTATGATGTCATCTTTCATGTCCTGAGTGTTAGTTTTAGCAGTTCACGCTGGTTGCGCAAATGATGGTTGCTTAGATTACCATAACTGGTGAATTTCTGGGATTTTTCAGTTTTATTAGTGCAATTTAACCATAACGTTCCTTTAACAAAGTTTTTTCATTGAATTTTATAGGTTTTTATTAGTGTAACTTAACTATAACGTCCCTTTAACAACGTTTTTTCAGTGAATTTCATAGGTTTTTGCCAGTGCACCCTCAATTTCCTACAACTTACTAATATCATACTTAACCCAATATGGCAACATTTGTGCCCATTTTACAAAGTTTCACCTTAAAACTCTGCCATTCCCCACCTTCTAGCATAATTTTTTACACTTCTATTCACTTTTAGCATGATGAGGTGTCCGCAAACGCGTCTGCACTTCACGAATGGGAACTTTGAAGCTTAAAATGTACCCTTGCACTAATTATCCATTAAAAATCTAGCAAACAGCACATACATGGAAGAATATTAGGAAAACTGCTATTTATCTTGAAAATGGCATCAGCTATTGCCATCCGTCTTCCCCAAGAGTCACCACCACCAGCTGGATGACCTACACAAAGAAAGAAGCACAGTACTTCAAAAGACAATGAAGAGGACCAAGAAGATGAGGTAGGAAATCTGTAGGAAATGTCTCAAGACATTATTATTTGCTTAAACTGTAATATGTTGGTCCTGTCTGCTGTATGTCTGGCTCCGGTGCAATATAAACCAATAAACATAAACAGAGGAAGTGCCTATGTCTAGCACCCATAGAGAATCATGGGTGTGGCAGTTCTTTACCACTGTTGGGAATGTACCAAAGGCTAAAGCTACCAAAGTGAACGCACTGAGTGCAACAGTCACGGACTACCTGGACAGTACTCCTACAGGACCACCTCCATGCGCCACCAAACCAAATCGAACCACTGCAATGCTCTCGGAACGGCTGTTCCTTTCTTAGGAAGTAGTAGGCTATCTAACCTATCTAACCACACGGCCTACTTCTGTGGGACACAAAATCCCACCACCTACCTTGCAAACAATAAAAGAGGCTGTTACTTCATATCTTTTGAAGACAACAGTACTCTGTATATACTGCAACACACCATTCTGCAGGGGGGGGGCAATTTGAAAGTGATTTTGAAGCTGTAATCAAGGAACATGGGAAACACTGCCCCCTACCTTACATGTAACACACCTGCTACATCTTCCTCTGTCTTCCACAGTACACCAGCCCCTCCACATGTGTGGTTGGTGCCTCTTCTCTCATTTCCCTCCCCACCTTACTTTCTGGCCTCTTCTGCAAATAAAACAAAAAAACATAAAAAAAGTTCCGTTAGGAACCACCTTTCACAGTTTAAGAAATAGAACTAAAATAAACTTATGGACTCCAGCTACTTTAAATATTTCAGTAAAGTAGTTGGATTCAATAAGATTCTCCAACATTCCCATTAGCATTTTCTATATTGCTAATGGAAATAATGTTTGTAAATAATAATTGTATACTAGCGAAAAAGAAAAAAAGCACAGAAACACATTTCTGTCCAAAATTCTTCTCTCTAGTATACAATAAGCACCATAATCCATTGCAGATTGTAATTATCCACAGTCTCTTCATTCCCGTCTAGCCCATGCCTTATTAGAAAACCTGCATTGCACATGCAGACCATCACACAAAACAGCCCTACTACTCTTTTTACTGTCATGTGTGTAACACTCCCTCATTACCTACTTTAACCCATTCAGACATATATCTACCAATGACTTAAAAAAACAAACATATAGCCTATCAACATATTAAACCTCCATCCACCAACTGCCACTTAACAATGTTCTACAAATCTACATTTCTGATACGTATCCCATACGTATATCAAACATTGTGCTTAGTGATCCTATAAATGCACATATGCATTGTGCAGTGAGAGAAGTTAATGTTAATTTTAAAGGTATTTGTACTGCGCACGGCACCACCGGAGTGGTCCTGAGGCGATCTCTGAAAAGTAGGGTGTGAAGAAATGGGGAGGAGGGGGTTTAGTAGGAGGTAGTGGGAATAGGAAAGTGAGAGTTGTGATGTCCTGTTGGCAGCTTCCGTTCGGGTTGCACTGAGCTTAAGTGCGGTTTTCGGGTATGTGCGAGTTCCCATGTGCTGTTGTGCCGGTTAAGTGTTTTTAGTATGTTATTGAAGTGTGACAAAATGCATGCGGATTGCTGTGCCAAGAGGTGGTTTTGTGAGTTTCTGTATGAGAACTGTATGTGGAAAGCTGAGAATTGGGTTAGTAGGTTTTTCTTACCTCTTTGTCTTTGCGTTTCTGTGCTCAACATCTATGAATGTACTGGGTGTTTGGAATTGTAGTTTATCCGCCAAGTTGCCAGGCCTGTTGAGGAGTGGCAGTTTTAATCTGTGTTACTCTAGTCGTATTCCCCCAGCCTGGGTTGGGATGTTAAGGTTAGGGGGTTCTGTTCCCTCCCTGCTCATCCCATGTGGTCCATATTACCTGCCTCTGTGGATTAGCGATATGTGAACATGGGTGGTTGGGGCGTCCTCCTGGCTTTCTGGATATGGAGGATAAACTTAGGGGTCATGGTTTCCTTCCTGGGATTCTTGTTTTCTGTTGGTTCTATGTTTCGTGGTTGTTTCCTCATGTTTCTGGAGTAAAGAGCCAAGTTTTGAGTAGTTTTCTGAATTCCAGATGATCCTTTGTGTTGCATATATTTTTTTGGAGGTGATTCCAGGTTATTTCTGCCAAGCGAGAGAAGGATGATCCTCCGAATTTTCTGTAATTGTACAGTTTTGGTTCCAAGCGAATGTCGTTGCTTAATCTGAGAGGTCTTGTCAGGTGGTAGACAGTTATTCTCTCCTTTAGGAACTCTGCTCCTTGGCCGTGGATTGCTCTGTGTGATATGCACATTGTTTTGAACTTAATTTGCTGTTTTATTGGTAGCCATTGTAGAATTTCAGCGCTGGGGTAATGTGTTGTCTTTGCAGTATTTTGAGCAGGAGTCTGGACGCAGCGTTATGGATGCGCTGAAGTTGTCTTACTAGTTGTTCTGGTATTCCTAGCTATAGGCTATTGGCATAGCCTTCTCTGAACATGATGAGTGCGATAATGGTGAGGGTTTTGTGGGTGAAAGAGAGGAATGGTAGGATCCTTTATACTGCATGCATAAATAAAATGGGCAGAGAAGTGCCAATAGATCCCAATATGGAAGGCCACTAGCTAACTCCTGCGGAAGAGGAGTCCCAAGGGTTGGGTACATTTTAACCATAGCGTCCCTTTAACAGAGTATTTTTTGTCAATTAAATAGATTATTGGGATTCGATGTCAGCAGAAAAGAGAACGAGCAATCATTCATAAAATAAAATAGAAGACACTCGGTCACAGAATCCCACACAGAAGGTATCTGTAATCAAGGGCCGCTGGCTAAAAGGGCTTGCATAGTTGAACTAGAGGACATAAAGCCACGAGTCTCTCACCAAAGATAACAATAACAAAAAGGAATTACCCACCCTGGAGGGCGGGGAACCAAGAGGAGACAAAAAGTGAGAAAATGGCAAAAAAAGAAGACAGGGGCCATTTTGGTAAAATGGGCACCCATGGGTGCCTTTACTGCAGCTATGAAAACAGCCCGGTAAAGGTGAACCGAATTTGTAAAAAGGTTCACTGCGACCAAGCATTCAAGGTAAGCTTGTCCCTGTAACATGATTATTACAGTGCTAGTGAGAAAGGGGATACATGGTATATCCGCAGTACTCCACATAAGGTGGGGTGTGCTGGTTTTTACCTAACAAAATGTAGAAGGGATAGAACTATTCTTTCTACTCTTTGGAACTTTAGTTCTCACAAGGTTAGCCAGATAAAGTAAAAGGGGAGCCCAAAGGGCAACCCTGTAACAAAAAGTTATTTACCATACGTTATCAGGGGATGACATTAAAAGGACACTATGGAGTGTTTCTATTATGTGGTTTTGCTAACTAAATGTAATTACATGCCATACAATATTGGAAGATGGCACACCATCCAAAAGAAGTCAACTTTAAAAACAAAGAGGACAAATCTTTGGCATGGCTCACCTCAGCTTTGTATCCAAATAAATATAAATAGAGACAAATCCCACAAAAAAGATGAAGATTTGGTGATACGATCTTGAAATACCCGATGCTTCTCGCACCTCTTTCAAAACCTGGATCCCACCATTACAGTAACGGATATAATGTGCATTACAAGAGTCCTGGCTCACTGAAACGCCTTTGCTGGATGGATGCACTCTTTATTTAAACCAGGCACAAAAAGGACTTTGAGGAAGAACAAATTATGGGTTACTTACGATCATTAAAAATGGCAGAGGCCTGCATTTAATTGAACGCATCAACCCAAATACATACATCCAAATTGTGATGTTGCAATTAGAAGCAGGCCCAAAAAAGCCCACACTATGTTAATCTTGTTTAACCTTTATTGGAACCCAGAAGCAGAAGAGTGCTGCCTCTTTGTGGACATAGTTATGAAATGGGTGGATAAAGCACCTAGTACCATCAACAATCCAAAGGTGGTGATCTGTGGAGATCTAAACATAGACTGCTTGAGGTTTAGTCGAGCGGAAACCTCATCAAAGAGCAAGAGAAGGAAGGAATGGCTTGAGGAAATGTGTAATAGAGACTTTCACGTGCTAAACGGGCAAACAAATGGAGGCATCCCGGGTCTCCACACTTGGAGGAATGGATCCCTCCAGGCTACATTGGATTACTTCTTCATGTCAAAGAATCTTCTGTGGAAAATTCAAGCCTTGAATGTGATCCATAGCAGCTTCAGTGACCAGAATCCTGTCCTCCTACGATGTAGAAGTTTGCTGAAACCAAATAGAAAGAGATGGAATCACATAGTAGAAGTAGCATGCAGAAGAAATTGCTTGCTAATTCCAACGTCTGAAATTCCATATCTAACAAGAGCCCTGTAAACTTGTCAACAGGCTTCCGTCCAATGTATAAACAAATTCACATGTATGACTACAAGGTAGCAACACAAAAGAAACTTCTGAACAAAGATCTGTGGAATTTGAGGAAAAAAATACTGACAAAGATGAATTGATAAGGAAAAGAAAATAAACTTACAAGAATTGGATAAAATCACATAAAATGATAATTATCCAAAATGACACAGAGTGTATCTTGCAGACTCTCACGCAAAAAACAGCAATAATTTATGTCAAGTCCTAAATTAATTGGAATTATCGCAAACAACACACCAGTTGAACACTATTGCAGAAGAAATTTGGGTTTAGCACTTTATGAAACTGTTTGAAAGTTTACTCACGATACAACTCTCGGCTGCTGATACAAACAGCAACTCATGGAACATGGAATTAGACAAGGATGAGATCCTGTCGATATTCCAAAGAGCGAGCAATTCCCGTGCACCAGACCCAGATGGCTTAACTAATGCGATGATAAGAGAGGCACCAGAAGAATGAGCTTTTGTATAGCTTTGTTCCAGAAAATCATAGTCAGTAGAAAAATCCTAACATCTTAGAAAACAGCTATAATTGTTTTGATTTTCAAAAAGGGAGATAGGATGGTTCCCATCGAATTATCGACCGATAGCTCTCCTAGATGTTTTGTAGATAATGTTTGCTACTATCCTACTGAAACATTTTAAGGAATGGGTTATAAGCAGCGATGTCATTTAGGGGCCACCAGGGGTCGCACTTGCGACCCCTGAGGTCTCCCTTGCTAACCCTAAAAAAAAAAAAAAGAAATACAAATATAAGTTTCTTTTTTTTACAAATTGAAGCTCCTGGCCTGTGCCAATGCCATGTGGCTATTTGAGCTATTTGTCTTTCTGGATTCCATGCAATAATTGCTAGACTCATTAAAGGTTTATTTCAGGCACACTTCAGGGGGTGAGTCACTGATTTAGTCTGTTCTTAAACACCTTAAATTCACAATGCAGACAAAATCCTTCAAAAAGCGTTTTCGCAAGCTGCAGTTATAGCATGTTTTTTTCTGCCTGGTAATCCATTCTTATATGAAATATATATATATCACGTTATAGTAATATTGTAACCATATTTTCCATAGTGTACTTAGAAACAATGCTATGTGATGCCACTTCCTGTTTTGTAAAGGGATAAATGGTGGTGTTCCATTGCTTCTTGTGGTGGGGTCAAATTAGATCACTTCCTGTGATGTCATCAGAGGTCAGGGGTCATGTGATGTCACTTCTGCTACCCCTGGCACTTTGGTGAAATGACAGCGCTGGTTATAAAATCAAACAGCCTTGACAACCGACAAACCGGCTTTGTGAAGAAGGTCGGCTGCAATCTAAATCTATTTCAAATCCACCTATTAAAAGCACGAGTAACAACAGAAGGGGGAAAGATCTACCTTGCGTGCATAGATTTGGAGCAAGCTTTTGACGGCATGGATCGCAAACAGTTGTGGCAGAAACTGGAACTCCAAGGCGGTCCCGATTACTTGCTTGCTGCCATTAAAGATCTCTACACAGGAACATTGCTACAAATCAAACTGGATCAAGCAGGAACACCCTCAAAAACCATCTAGACATTTACAGGTCTGGACAAGGCTTCCCTCTGACCTCAGTGCTCTTTAACTTCTTTATTCAAGACATCAAAATACCATTATCAAAAGGGCCCTCTTTCCCACCGAGAGTAAATGGAACAGAAATCAGCTGGTTACTCTATGCAGACAAACTCTTGCTATTAGATCAAACACCATTTGGTCTGCAAAGAATGTTGAACATAGTCCAAGAGTATATGGCCCAGAACTCTATGAAAATAAATGAAACAAAATCAGAGCTAATGGTACTTGGTTCCGGCACATCAAAGAAGGGAAAGATTTTCAGCTGGATGTTAAATGGAAAACACCTATATCCTTCCAAAGAAATAAAACATCTTGGCTGCATCATAAACACAAGCAGACGTGAGACTCTGTGGATGGAATGCCTAAAAAGCAAAGCAGTTCACCTCCCCAGGGTTAGAATGACAGAGCAAAGATTTGGAAGGTTTTCTCTTCTGCCGATAATAACTACTATAATCAGAAAGTAGTTCCAACTCTCATCTATGGAGCTGAGGCGTGCTTGGGTCTTAAGAGGGAAATCTGGAACCATCTCGAAGGATGGTTCAGGAAAAAAGTGTTACATCTACCAACATCCTTGCCCATAGAAATCCTTCACCATGAAGTGGGCTTGACATCCCTACACGTGAGAGTCATCTGGAATGCTCTATCTCTCTTTCGGAAGTTGAATATGCCGAAATGTCCTCCCCAGTTTGAGGTGCTCAAAACAAAAGATGCATATGCGAATGACAGAGTCCTGAACATGTAGAATGACCAGTGTAGCACCATTTTACAGAATCTTGGCACAACTATTGATACACTGCTTAATAATGCTATGCACGTGAAGAAATTGATATGGGCTGACGATTGGAGGGAAACAGAAGAGCATAGAACAAAATAGATCGACTCTCCACACACTATCAAAATACATCTTTGGTGCCCCTAATTTGACTCTGCAATACCTGCAAACATTCCCCAACAGGAAATACTGTAACCTGTTCTTAAGACTTCGGTTGAACATCTTACATACGAATGTTGTATTGAGGAGATATGGGTGTAATGCGGACAACGACATGTGCAGATATTGTAAGGATGCAAGTGAATCCCTCCAAAATCTAACTCTGTTTTGTCCTAATCTAAGAGATTCAAGAACGATATATTAATAGAGAGTAATGTATGAGAGAAATGAGATAGACGCCGAGAACTGGTGGGAATCTCTCTATGAAGGGAACAATAAAAGAATGACATATTCACTTGTAAAATTTCTTGAAGCAATCTTTGAAAGGCCTGCAGCTAAGCCATAAATACAACTCTGTGCACGCACTGAGAAACGGACGATCCACAAAGATTGTGAGTATGACCACAGGAGACTAATGGCTATAAAGACTTCTGAGGTCTATAGCACATGACCTCATGATTGCTCTTGTGTGATTGATTATATGATCTATTTGTTGGATTTTATGAAGCTCATAATGAATTGGTTATAGGAATGTGACTAAAAAGTTTGTAATAACCTAAACATGTCCATCAAAAAAATAATAGGTTTTTATAAGTGAAAATGTTTCATAATGTTACATCACTGTATATAAATGATTCATAATTCCTATTTTAACACATATGAAAGAACTATAAACCTCCTTTAACATGCATATTTTTGCAATGCATACTTATGTGAGTCGTTATCAGCAGAGCGTACCCCAATAGGCAAATCAGAGAAGACATTTGTCTTTGCCGAAGGCCAGGCCCTCTGCCCACGGCAGAATAGCTATATCACTTTTTTGTGTTTTGTATATTGTATTTTGCGACAATTTCAAAAAAGTCAAACACAGGACAGATTTCCAAAAGCATCATTTTGGGTTCTTGCTTATGCTCCTCACACAACTTTCTGCAATCCAATCCGGCACTCCGGTCTGCAGTCGCAAGCCAATGGGGGTCATTACGAGGTTGGAGGTAAGGGAAAAACGATGCCGGTAAAGGATTACCGGCATCGCTTACCGCTCCGGGCTATTACGACACACCAACCCGCTATTAGCGGCACCGTAAATAACAGTGACTCTAATAGCGGCATGGGCGCAGGCACGCGACCCTTCATGCTGGCAATACCGGCATGGCGTAAACAGGAGGACATCACAAGTCAGGCGGACATGCAAATAACGGCCTACTGAAGCCCGAAAAGTACCTTTCCGGCATGGAGTAAATACCGGCATCGCGGACCACCCGTAAAAGGCCATGTGCAGTGATCCCAACTGCCACAGGTGCACACAATCAGCACAGGTGGAGGCAATATAGACTGGGCCAGCACAAAAGGAGCACACCCCACCCCTTCACACACCCAGTCACACACCAAAATGATTCCAATACTACTAGCAATGCTGGGGCTGAGGACATGATTGCAGTGGAACTCCAGCAACAACAACAACAACAACAACAACAGGCAGCACAGAGGAGACGCAGGAGGAGAAGGAGGGTGAGGCAGGCCCAGCATGCTCCACCAGTGCAGCCAGTGGAACCACGCAGGCAGCCCCCAATCCCTCGCATCAGAGCCAGTCCATTCAACCTAAACCCTGAACAGATCCACACCCTGTACCGTCTTGACCGGGACACCATCACCACCGTTGTGGACATGATACATGATGACATTGTCAGCCTCATTGAAATACGCACCACCATCCCACCTCTACTGAAGGTAGTGTCTGTGCTCCACTTCCTGGCCACAGGCACCTACCAGCAAACAGTGGGGCACATGCGTATCACAGCCATTATTCTCACATTCGCTGAACCAAGTGCTCGATGCCCTCCTGAACCACACAGGCGACTACATTTTCCTACCACGGACAACCCAGGAGATCTCCAACACAAAAGTTGGTTTCCATTCACTGGGCGGCATGCTTGGTTGCATTGGCGCCATCGATTGCACCCATGTTGAATTGGTGGTCCCACATGCCATGGAGGCAGTGTACCGCAACCGTAAGTTATACCACTCCATCGATGTGCAAATGGTATGTGACTCAAAAAAGATCAACCCATGATTCAATGGTCTTGCGGAACTCCACGATACCACGCTACATGGAGCGACATGCAGGGCAGAGATCCTGGCTTCTCTGTGAGTTGCATGTCAGTCTCATGGCATTGCGATGTGGGTAGGTGATTGGGGGGTGAGATGCATACTTCACCTGGCTGAGATGGGGGGAGAGATGCATACTTCACCTGGCTGAGATGGGGGGAGATGCATACTTCACCTGGCTGAGAGTACCTGAGAGGATGGACCATGCTCATACCCCAAAGCAGGCCAGACTTCACCTGACACCTGACCCCAAAATGCAAGATGTAAGCTGCCCTACCATGAAAATGATGCAGTGTTACAACCATTCCATAGCCATAAACATGCACACTGCACATAATCAGACCGTAGAGCCCACAACACAATAATGCAGCGACAAGCAGTTAGTATGGCTAATGCACAGTATCAAATACCATCATCAAGAAGGACAGTTCTCCATTACTGTCACATGAGGGCAAAATACATGAACACACCCCAACACCAACAGAGAGGCCCACCAAAGCAGCATGTCCACATCTGTTGTGCAGAGTGAGATCATCATGAGTCTGCCATCAACGAGGACAGGATGAAAGCATACAATTGACCACACGGCACCCAGATCAGGGCAACAACCGGCATGGACTACCACAGTGCATGGGCACTCACAAGGAATAGGACACCCCTGCACCCACTAGACGATGCTACGCACATCTGTCGATCTGATGAATACACACATTGTAGTAACGTCATGAGGCTCTATTCATGCATGGATATGTGGGTGCCAACAGAAAATAAATGCATGCTATGGTGTCATTGATACAAGTTCCATATGATGGGATCACTTACACATAACCATTCTTGCACACATGCAGGTGATGCAGGCTATCCCTTGTAGAGGTGGCTCCTTACACCAGTCCGGAACCTGCAGAACAGGCACGAAGAGGACTACAATCGTGCGCATACATGTACCCGTGTGGTGATTGAGCAGACATTTGGCCTTTTGAAGGCACGGTTTCGCTGCCTCAGTGGGTCTGGTGGGGCACTCCTGTACGGGCATGAGAAGGTGGGCAAGATCGACATGGCATGTGTCATGCTACACAATATGTGCATCAGACGGAATGTGCCTCTTCCCCCTGACGCTGAACTGCAACCACCTGACGATGAGGATGAGGAGGGTGGAGATGGGGCTGCACTTCAGGGAGGCAGCGATGCACAGGAAGGACGTGCCATGCATCAGACTTTGATAAACCAATGTTTCTAGCACACATGGATGGGGAGTGTGACATGGAGGTGGGACTCAGGGCACTGGGTGTGTCAGGGACATGGACACTGTAGACTGTTCACCAATAAAGCACACATACACAATAAACAATGTCCGCTCATTCGAATTCTGATTTCACAACAGGTGTATTGAAGAAATGTAACATATTTAGTGCTGAGCCCTCCACCCCACACACACTCTCCCCCCTCTGCCTCCCCCCTCAACTTCCCCACACACCCTCTCCCCCTTCCCCTCCCCCCTCAACTTCCCCACACACCCCCTGCCCCCTCCCCCTTCCTCCTCCCCCCTCAACTTCCCCACACATGGTGTGCACTTGCATGCACTACTGTTCTTCAGGAGTTCGGATTGCCAGGCTGCTCCTACACCCCTTTTCCACTGGCAGCATCGGGTGGACCCCTGTCTGACTTGCGCACATTCCGGACAGACCTACGCAGGGGGCTGGTCTGTCTGGAGCTGCTATTTGAGGAGGTATCTGGTTGTTGAACCACCTGTGTGGGATGCAGGGCCTCCAATGCTGACACCATTTGGGTGAGGACCTGCCTCACAGCCGCCATTTCACTACATGTCTTTGACAGTCGACTCAATGGCAGATTTGAGGGATGCTGTGCATTCCCTCATTTCCTCCCTTGCCTGGCCACATTCGGTTATGTGCTGGGTCAGCAGCCCTGTCAGCTCCTCCTGGCGCTGTTGTATTGCCCTGATGCCCTCCTGCCTGACCCAGACACTGGCGGATGTTGTTGGTGCATGCGGAATGGTTGGGCCCTCATGCATGCTCCCCATGGTGCTGAAGCTCCCTGGCCAGGACTCCACTGCAGACAGCTCATGGCTGCTGGCATCCTGATTGCTGGGTGGGGAGCGTTGGGGTGACTGCTGGGGGCCTGTACCAGTAAGTGTTCTGGGTGTCGGTGTGTATAGTTCATCATCAGACACAGCTGCCGTGGCAGCTGTCTCACCAACAGTACTGCTTGCAGTAGAAACTGTACCTTCAGCCACTGGCTCCTGTCTGGATGTGGCTGGTGGGGATGCTGTGCTGGTGTCAGTGATGGAGAGTTGTGCTGTCGGATCCCGTGTTGTGTTGGGCTTGCCCAGTAGTCCAGGTTGCCCTCTTCCCCTGGATGTTGAGGGACGTTTGCTGGCGCCATGCCCCTAGACCTCTTGGCTGGTGTCGGAGCGTCCTCCCTGGGGTCCTGATCTTCACTCTCAGAATGTGTGCCTTTGGGGGACCAAGAGAGGGAGTCCATTAGTGATGGGTCTACATGCATCAGGCATGCATTGTGGGAGCTGCATTTCTATGGAATGGCAGGTGATTGGCATTGGGGTAGTGACATATGGGTTGCTTGCCTTTTGGGTGGGTTATGAATGGATGCGTCTGGGATGAAACATATATGGGGTGCATCATGCTTGGGGACAAGATGGTGCTGTGCACTGCCTGTAGGCAGTCTTGCAGAAATGTGTCTGGTGGACCCTGCTTCCCATCATTCCACTGTCACTTCAGGGGGACATCATCGTGTAGTTCTTTACAGTGTTTCATTTGGGACACCTACCTGCATTAGCCGATGACGGGGCTCCACGCTCTATATCCCCCACTCCTTCGATTGCCTCCATCCCAATGGTGCTTGCACAGATCTCTTCCCAGGGTTGCATCTTTATGGGGGAGGCTGCACCACCACCTGTTGCCATCCCCAGGTTACGGTTGGCAGAGATGATGTTCCGCACGCGTAAGCGCAGGTCGTCCCATCGCTTCCGGACATCTTTAGCTGTGCGTGGGGTGGTGCCAACGGCACTCACTTTCTGCACCACCTCCGCCCATATCTCTTTTTTGCGCTGCACTGCAGGTCGCTGCATGTTAGTGGAGAACACGACATCCGCATTTTCTGGCAGCATCTCTGCCAGCATGTTGAGCTCCTCTTGTGAGAAGCGGTCCTTGCGCAAGCGCTCAGCACTTTTTTTAAGGGCCTTGGGCATTATGAAATGCTGCAGGTATATGTTGAGACAGGTATGGTGGTGATATGGGTCCTGGTCACAGAGGATGGCAATGGATTGTGTTTTTAAAGATGGCCGCCGTGCTCTTTCCCGTTCCTGTGCGAGGACGCTACGTCCGGTTCCGCTTATTAGCGGTCACCGCTAATAACGGTCACCACTAATGCCGGTGGCATAGATGGTGGTAAAGCAATCTGCGCTTCGTGCAATGCCGATAAAGGCGATTTTTCGCCTTTTAACGGCAGGGCGGTAAGGTCGTTAACGCCATGGCGCAAAGCTCGTGCCCGCGTACTCTTAATGGCCCTCTAATAGTGGCCTTGAAGCAACACGGACACAGTATTTGCTCCATGCCGGTAAGGGCCATTACTTACGGCCCACCTCGTAATGATGCCCAATATCTTTTCCCTTTTAAACCTTCAGCTTCGGTTATGCGCATGCCTCAATAAGTAAATCACAATAGGCATTTGTCCTTGCCGAGGGACAGGCCCATTGTCCATGCACCAAACTTATATCAGTATTTTTTTGTGCTACTGCCCATGGCAGAAAAGTTATACCACTATTTTTTGTAGGTGCATTTCCACACTTTCCCAGAAATAAAACACAGGACAGATTTGCAAAAGCATCAGTTTAGGTCCTTGCTAATGATCCTGAGGCAGGTTTGCTGCAATCCCGTCCAGCACTCCGGACTGCAGCCTCAATTAGTTTTCTTTTCTCCCATTTTCAACGTAGAGTTTCAGCCATGCTGCATGCCCCAATACGTAACTAAGAGTAGGCATTTGACCTTGCTGAGGGCCAGGCCCCAGTGGCGTAACACAAGATCTGGGGACCCCCCCTGCGAGCCATGCTGAGGGGGCCCCCCCAACTCAGCAACAAATCACCTGTCGGCCTAGATTACCACGCTTGCGCAATACGCACCAACGTGCTGCTGAAGGTGTATGCCACACACTGCACTTGGAGAAAGATATAAATATGTGTTTTAAGGCAATATACAGCACACTTTATGAGAAAAATTGGCTAAAAAGCCACAGTGTTTGCTATTGTTTTGTAGGGTAACACCAATCCAATACATGCAAGTCACCAACAGTGCACATGAACATTAATGCTTTGCTAGTAAAAATGGCATGCCACAATGAAACATGTCCAACTGGCTGCACAATGTAGACCAGTGTAGACACATAATAACATTACAGTAAAGCATGCCAGGCCACATTAAGACATACCTAGACTGGTTGCACCAAAATGCCAGTCGAAGCAATACGACTTCAAGCCTGTGTCTCTGGGGCCTCTAACAACACAGCCAAACCCTTTACAATATGCCAGGAACTGGCCAATCCTGTTGCGGTCTCTACCTCTCCTGTCCCCTCAACAGGCCCTCTGTACAGCTTTGGCCTCTCGCTTCTCTGCTAAAACTCAGGGCAACCTGTCCACTATCTCCTCTTCCTCTCCCTCTTCCTCTCTCGGCCCCCTTTGGCCATCTCTCCCTCTCCTCCTCCTTTCTCCTCTTTCTCTCTAACACCTGACAAGGTTTCTACACATGTCCCATCTATGTAAGTGTCGTCAAAACAGGTGCTCGCCTGCTGCTCCAGAACCATCAAGGACCACATTGACACCCTTGATCCAGCCTTGGTCGATTTCTGTAATCATTCTTTTGCCACTGAAACATTTCCCTCTCTCAAACTCTTGGAAAAGCTGGCCAACTGCCAGCTTACTCTCGACACTGAATCTGTTGGTTGTCTCTATGACCATAAGTCTGGCTTAAGAGCTGCCAGAGGCACGGAAACTGCTCTCCTGAACACCTGTGAAGATCTGATCTCTAACCTTGATTCCAGCATTCCTTCTGTCCTCATCCACCTTGAACTTTTCTCGGCTTTCGACACTGTCAACCACACCAACCTGATCAATCGACTCCGTGAGAACCTGGGCATCATGGATCAGGCCCTGGAGTGGCTGACCTCCTTCCTCTTGGACCGCCGCTCCCAGGTCCAACTTGGTCCCTTTCATTCTGCCACCTCTCTCTACCTGTGGCGTTCCCCAGGGCTCTATCCTCTCACCCTGGTTTTTCAACCTCTACTTGGCCCCTTTGGCCCACCTGATCTTTTACCTTCTCCTCTAACTTTCAGTATTATGTGGATGACACTCAGCCTTCATTCAGGCTCCCCTCAGCCTACTCTCCTCTCTAGCACATTCCTGGTGTAATCTTCAACTCCATTCTCTCTTTCTCTCCTCACATCTCAGACGTCACCAAGAAGTCCCACTACCAGCTGCACCTCCTCAAAGAGACTCTTCCCTTTCTCACTTGCCCCCAGAAGCTCACTGTCTCCAGAGCTCTGGTTCTCTCTAGGCTGCACTACTGCAACAGCCACTTTCTCAAACTGCCTTGCTCTACTCTCTGCCCTCTGCAACTAATCCAGAACAGGATTGCAAGACTTATTCTTGGCCTCAAGCCCAAGGACCGTATCTTTCCAGCCATGAAATCTCTCCACTGGCTCCTGGTGGCTGCAAGGATGAAGTTCAAGACCCTTTGCATTGTCCACAAGGCTTTCTGGGGTTGAAATCCGCACTACATCCAACGCTCTCTTCCAAAATACCTTCCTTTTCGAGCCCTAAGGGTTAGATGCTTCTCCAGGCAGAGAGTCGGGGTGGTAGATCCCTCTCCCCTGCAGGTGCTTCCCTCTGAAATGGCCTCCCTGCCCCTTCCAAACTTGAGCCGGACCACCTGAAGTTCCGGAAGCAGCTCAAAACGTTCCTCTTCTCCTCTGCTTTCTCTCTCTCCCTCCCCTGCTGAACTACCTGACCTACCTGCCTGCTGTACCAACTGATTGCTTGGTTACCCTCAGTCTCTCTGAGTCCAGGCTCATTCTTGATCAGTCACCTTTGCACTGCCTCCAGGCCTACTATGCAGTTAGGGGCTGTAACTGTAACCCTACAGTCCCTTGTACTACCCAAAGCCGCGCTGCCCTGGCTGCACTTATTCTGCCCCATTGCTGCCCTGTTTTCCCCTCCCCTCTCCCTTGCACTTCCCGCCTCCCTTTCCCCTTGCACTTCTTGTTCTCACACTTGCACGATTTGAATGACACAAGGCTTAGTAAGATCATTTGTCTTGTCCTCCTCTATTTTCCTTCCCTTTTCTTGTCGTGCCTAAAAGCACTTGTGTACAGGCGCGTTATATATGACTTACCATATCATATCATATCATATTTTATCACAGATGCCCAGAAAAATACACAGTGCCGCAGTAAGCAACGGCTACACTGGCAGAACCCAAAGGCCAGTCTAGCCAGGTAATTACACTTAGCAGGACTGCTTTATCAGAAATGCCCAGTTAACAAAAAGTATACCAAACTGAGGAATGACTCGACTGGCTGCACCAAAATTCGACTAATAACACATATCATGCCTGCTTAGCATGGACATGGACGACCATTATGATTTATTGCACAATCTCACCCCCCACACACATCCCCTCTCCCTCCCATCCCCTACCCCAACCTCCAAAATCAGCTCATTGGCCCAGAATTACCTCCACGTCCCTCTTCCTTGTCCCAGTGCTTATGTATGAGGCTCCATGCCTCATAGATAAGTACTGGGATGAGGACGAGTGGGACTAGGAGTAATAAAGATTACAGGCAGCTAAGTCAGGCACTACCTTCATGTACCTCTACCTCATACCAGTACTTGTGTATGAGGCATAGTGCCTCATACACAAGTACTGCCTCATACACAAGTACTGGGATGATGACGAATATGACTAGGAGTAATGAAGATTACCAATAAGTAATCAAGGCGTTAAACACAAGTAGTGGTGCAACACCATTGAGCTGACTGGGCTTCAGCACTCCACCCCCCCAGAAATTGTGGGCTATGTTGACCTGACCTGGCTGACCTACAGAGCAGTTGCAGGACAGAAAAGGACACATATGTTAAACAGCACCTGGGTTTCGCTGTTAACAAGGGCCCGGCCCAGCAATTTTTAATGTACAGCATTTCACGGTTAGTACCTGCATTAAAATGCCAAATGTCGTAAGCAATTGAAATTGTGATGTGGGTTTAGTACTTGCATGCCAGGGGAGTGATTGGAAGGGTAGAGAGGGAACAGGAGACCAGTCATTCTCACAGCAGTCCATAAGTGGGTGCTTTCAGACTTAAAGGAGAGAGTTAACTGCTTGTAACATTGAAGCTGCACTAGAATAGTCTCATTAAAATGCGTAAATAAGTTAGATGCCCCCACACAAATACGTTTGCTCCTCCCCACCACACGTGAAGTTAGCGCCTCTCTCAACATTTGAAGGGTTAGCCCCCCTGAAATGTAGGTTTTGCTGCACCCCTGAGCACAAGCACACACACCATTCACCATATATACACATGCACACCCAGGCATCCATACATTTAAGTGTGCACTCTTTCACCATACAGGCACACCCAGGCAGCAACCCATACATTTAAGTGTGTATCCCTTCACCATACAGGCACACCCAGTCAGCCACCCGTACATTTAAGTGTGCAACTTTTCACCAATCAGGCACACACACCCAGGCACCCACCCATACATTTAAGTGTGCACCCTTTCACCATACAAGCACACACAGGCAGCCACCCAAACATTTAAGTGTGCATCCTTTCACCATACAGGCACACCCAGGCAGCCACCCGTACATTTAAGTGTGCAACCTTTCATCATACAGGCACACACACCCAGCCACCCATCCATACATTTAAGTGTGCACCCTTTCACCATACAGGCACACCCAGGCAGCCACCCATACATTTAAGTGTGCATCCTTTCACTGTATATGCACACCCAGCCACCCATACATTTAAATGTGCACCATTTCACCATACACTCACACAGGCAGCCACCTATATATTTAAGTGTGCACCCTTTCACCATAGACTCACAAAGACAGTCACCTATACATTTAAGTGTGCAGCCTTTCACCATACAGGCACACCCAGGCAGCCACCCATACATTTAAGTGTGCATCCTTACACTGTACACCCACACACGCATACCCAGCCACCCATACATTGTGTGCACACTTTCACCATACACTCACCCACGCACACGTCATGGGGTTGAGGGGAGTCATAATACTTCAAAAATAATTTGTTTCTTTTTTAAGTCACTCTGACTTCATAAAGAAATTATTTCCGTTAAGGACTGAACCATAACGGAAATAATTTCTTTATGAAGGCAGAGTGACTTCAAAAATAAACTATTTATTTTTGAAGTCACAGGACTTCCCTCACCCCATGACATGGCGGCCTCCAGCCTAGGGTTTTCATGTCATTGGGTAGGGGTAGCCCCCAGAATCAAAAAGAAAGTTTCTTTTTGTATTCACTCTGTCTTCATAAAGAAATTATTTCTGTTACGGAAATAATTTATTTATAAATGCAGAGTGAATTCAAAAAGAATTTTTTTTTTTTAAATCTCATTTTTTTTACATTTTCTTTTTTACTCCAAGTGGGGCCCCCTCCCAGGACATGTGGTCGCGGGGCTCCCACACCGCGGGGGCTGCGGGGGCCCCTGTTACGCCAGTGCCAGGCACATTGTCTATGCACCAAACTTTTATCTCTGTTTTTTGTGCTTACATTTGGACACTTTGGAAAAATAAAACACAAAACAGATTTGCAAAACCATGCTTTCAGGTCCTTGCTGATGCTCCGTCGTGCAGGTTTGTTGTCCTTCAGTACAGCACTTCAGGCTGTAGCCACAAGCAACTATTTCTTCCTATTCAAACCTAGGGTACCACCATACTGCATGCCCCAATAATCAAATCGGAATAAATGATTATCAAGTAATTGCAGGGCGGTAGAATGGGAAGTTCACTGCTCTTCATCTAGTACTTTAAACATATTACCCTGCTGCTGGTGATGGGGTTCTTTTGTGAAGGTGCCCTTCCTTCTTTAAGTGTTAGGTTTTGAATAGGAGAGTGAGCCCTTCCTACCTTAGCACTGAGTTATTCCTTAAGTAACTGTTGTCGTAATGAAGCAGTCTTTAAAACCATTTTTGATGCTATTTTATTGTTAGAACTCAGCTGACATGTAATTCGACTCTAGAGTCTTTCTGAAGGCATATGGATTGGGGCCCACTCATTGCTGTCAGGTTGTGTTAATGAGTCCAGCATCCAATCCCAATATCTTGTCCCACTTTGGTCGCAAATAAGGGGGGGGGTAATGATTTCAAGGGGTGGCCTGGTGACTATGTGTGTATCCGGTTCAGCATTCTTGGTAATTATCTTCTGATTAGCATTGTCTCAGAGTCTATGCAGCAATAGTCACAGCGATCTGTTGATGCTATCTTGTGCAGCACTTCGGGCTGTAGCCATGGACAGAACTGTAGCCATCGGCAGAATTTATTTGCACATTCAAACCTATCCCGATGTTCAAAACCTTCACCACATAGCCAGTCCCTGGTGGCCATGCCCACTTTAACCCCATTGCCAGTCAATTATTGAACCACAAAAAAAAATCATCTCAAATAGCGTACATAGACAAAGTAACATTTGTTTCCAGGGGTTAATATCAACAATGGCCCTCAGTCCGAGTTTGGAGGTAAGGGAAAAACGATGCCGGTAAAGGCGGCATCGCTTACCAGTACGGGCTATTCTGACCAACCACACCGCTATTTATCGTTCTTAACAATGCCGTAAATAGCAGTCTGGGCGCATGTGCGCGACACACCATGCCGGCATTAGCGGCATTCTGTAAACCGGAGATGATCACAAGTGATGCAGACATGCCAATAACGGCCTCCTGAAGGCTGAAAAAGTGCTTACCGGCATGGTGTAAATACCGGCATCGCCGACCACAACCCTGAGCAGTGTTTCCAAGTGCCACAGGTGCACACAATCAGCAGAGGTGGAGGCAATGTATTCAGGGCCAGTACAAAAAGAGCACACCCACACACCACACCCCCTCCCACACCAAGATGATACCAATAGTAGTAGCATTACTGGAGCTGGAGGACCTGTTTGCAATTCCTCAAAAACAACAACAGCCGCCACCACAGAGGAGACGCAGGAGGAGAAGGAGGGTGAGACAGGCTCAGCATGCCCCACCAGTGCAGCCACAGTTACCATGCCGGCAGCCCCCAATCCCTCGCATCAGAGCCACTCCCTTCAACCTAACACCTGAGCAGATCCACACCCTGTACCGGCTTGACCGTGACACCATCACCACCATAGTGGACCTGATACACAATGACATAGTGAGCTTCATTGAAATACGCACCATCATCCCCCCTCTACTGAAGGTAGTGTCTGTGCTCCACTTCCTTGCCACAGCACGGAGGCACCTACCAGCACACAGTGGGGCACATGCATGGCATATCACAACCCTTATTTTCACGGATACTGAACCAAGTGCTGGATGCCCTCCTTAAGCACACAAGGGACTACATATCCCTACCACGGACACCCCAGGAGATATTCGATACAAAAGTTGCCTTACATGCACTGGCAGGCATGCCAAATTGTGTAGGTGCCCTCGACTGCACTCACGTGGAGTTGATAGTCCCGCATGCCATGGAGGTGGTGTATCGCAACCGCAAGCAATACCACTCCATCAATGTGCAGATGGTATGCAACGCCAGCAAGATCATCACACATTGCTGTGCCCGATATCCCAGATCAACTCATCACTCTTTGGTACTGCGAAACTCCACGCTACCACGCTACATGGAGCGACATGCTGGACGACGTGCCTGGCTGCTTGGTGAGTTGCCTGACTGGGCCATGGCAGTGCATCGGGGCTGTGAGGTGGGTGGCTGCATACTCCAACCGGGTGTGAATGGGGGGATGCATACTCCACCTGGCTGGGAAGGGGGGGATGCATACTTCACCTGGCTGGGAATGGGGGGAATGCATACTCCACCTGGCTGGGAAGGGGGGGATGCATACTCCACCTTGCCGGGAATGTTGACGTCAGTGCACGATGTGCACATAACCAAACACTGTGCCCCAAAGCAACTGAAATGGTACATGACAACCAAATCCCATAGTGATGAAGTAAGGCTGACACCTATCACTACATGACTAACAGGTAACCAGCCCACATCCCACAACACATACACCACTCATCAGGGGTCACCGTAAGGTCATCCTGCACTATGCACTGCATATGCACTATGTTTCTTTCGCCAGCATATCACCACACAGGACAGTCATCCCTGGGAATGCATTGAACTGCATCAACCACGGATACCACAGTGTGTCACTGGTTCGGCACACCCATGGGAGTGCTGCATGTCACGATGGAACTGATCAGTCCAGAATGCCCAATATAGAACTGACTACAGCCAACGCTCCCTACTACCAAATCCCACAGAACACAACTCATCACTGATTTTACACCAACACTGCTGTCTGCATATACAATGCACGTGCAACAAGATGTCAGTCCACACCATGACCCATCTTGTAGATGCAACCCACACCATTAGTCCATTGCACAGGACACATAGCGGGGCCAGAAATGGGGTCAATGCATCCAGGGACATGTGCGTGTGGGCACAAATGACCTGCTGCCATGTGAGACTAGTACTGTTGTCCAACATGAATATGCAAATATTTACCTTCATTTCCCTCTCATGCAGGTGATGGTGGCTATCCCTTGAATCCGTGGCTCATGACCCCTGTCCGAAACCCACAGAACATGCACGAGGAAGACTACAATCGTTCCCATACCCGTACCCGTGTAGTGATTGAGCAGGCTTTGGCCTGTTGAAGGCACAATTTCGCTGCCTCAGCCGGTCGGGTGGGGCACTCCTCTACAGCCATGAGAAGGTTGCCAAGATCACCATGGCATGTGTAATGCTGCACAATATGTGCATCCTGCACCCTGACATGGAACTGCTACCACCTGATGATGATGAAGGGGAGGAGGAAGATGTGGCAGGACATCATCACAGTGCCGATGCACAGAAGGGACGTGCTGTGCGGCAGTCATTGATCGCACAATATTTCTGACACACTAGTCAGCAGAGGGTGACATGATGTTAGGACACAGGGCACTGGGTGTGGGGATACATGTACACTATGCACTGTGCAAGATTAAATGACCCATGCCAATGATGAATGTCCACTCTGGTTATTTTTTTGTAACACAACCGCTGTATTAAAATTGAAAATATGAACGTGAAAAATCAAACCCTCCACCACCCTCCCCCCGTCCCCCTCCCCCCACAACTCCCCAACACACCCACACCTCCTCCGCCTCCCCCCACAACTCCCCAACACACCCTCACCTCCTTCCCATCCCACCACAACAACCCCACACTAGTCCCATAGGGTCCACGTAGCCCACATGAGGCTGCCAGTATAGTTACTCTGCGCTCCCGGAGCCAGGGGGAGGCATGTCCCGTCGGTGCTGTGCACGGAGCGACCAACGGGGCGGGCTGGTCTGGGTGGAGTTGCTCGTGGACGGTGTGTCCTCATGCTGTGGCTGTTGGCCGGGATGAGCAGCCTCCAATGCATTGGCTATGCGGCCGAGCACCTCGCAGAGGCGGTTAGTGTTTTCAGTTATGGTCTGGCCCAGTGCCCTCATATCAGCATGCCACTCCTCCCTGGCCTGGCGATTGTCCTGAACGAATTCCATTATCAGGGCAGAGAGCTGGTCAACACGCGGTGTACCAGTGGATGAAGCAATGGCCCTGCTGGGAATCGGGCTGACATGTCCTGCCGGCGGCTCCTCAATGGGACTGTACCTGAGACTGCCATGTCCCAGTGTCTGTTCTGGGCCAGACTGCTCCAGTGTGTCGTTCTCACCAGAGTCACTGAAGGATACATGGGGGTTTGTGAAATCTTCAGGGCTGTGCCAAACCCAGTTGGTCCCCAGATGTCATACGGGCTGCCCTGACCTTCGAGGGGGGCCGTGGCTGCAACCTCCCCAGCCACACTGGACTCCTCGGACCGTGGCATTGGGCAGGTGCCTGCAGGCAGTGCAGGGAGGGGTGGGGACGGGGGTGGTGCACCCTCCACGGGCCTTGCTGGTGCTGGTGGTGTACGTCCCAGTGGTGTCTTTGTCGCTGGGACACGGCGGCCCCTGCCTTGGCCCCTGGATGTGCTGGGACGGTTGCCGTCGTGCTCCTCACTGTCATGCTCACTGCCTGTGGGGGTGGAAGAGAGGGACGGCATGTGTGTTGTTTGGATAGCCAGCATTCAAACATGGCTACGATTGCACATTCAGACAATTGTGGGTAATCAGCATTTGTGTAGGGAATGGCACGTCATTCCATACATGGGTGGTAAATGCATGCATATGTCGGTGTCACTCATGTTGGCCAGGTACTGTGCTGTCTAACATGCACACTGTTTATATCAAGGACCCTGTGTGCCTTATGGAATTAGCAACTTTGTGTGGTATGTGTCATGTACGTTATGGCCTTGCACCAGGCACTGGCTTGGGTCCCACTTCCTTCGGCATGATTACAGGGGGGGTGTGTGGCCGACCATGGGGTCACTCTTTGGCCAGAAGTTAGCAGTGACTTTCATAGCATTTGCCTTAGCAGTATTAACTTTGGACACTCACCTCCATCAGCGGATGATGTGGCGCCACACTCCATTTCTCCGACCCCTTCAATGGATTCAGCCCCTATCATGGCCGCACATGTCTCCTCCCACGGCGTGAGTTTTATTGGCGAACTTGGTCCTCCTCCGGTCTCCAAGGCCTGGTTTCGGGTTCACAGAAAGGATGCTCCGCACTCTCAGCCGCAGGTCATCCCACCTTTTGCGGCAATCCTTTACGGTGCAAGGGGTGTTGCCCACTGCGCTCACCTTCTGGTCATCCCACCATGTCCAGATTTCTTTTTTTTCAGCACCGCCTCCCTCCGCATGTTGCTGCTAAACACAGTCCCAGCATGCTCGTGTAGGGTATCCACGAGCATTTGTAGCTCATCTGGGCTGAACCGCTTCTTTCAGAGGCGGGCAGCTCCGTTCTTTGGTGCTTTGGGAATTCCTGGGTGGTTGTACAAACTTTCCAGTAGGTCACCAGTGTGCCAAGGGTCCTGTGTGGTGAGGATGGCAATGGATTGTGTTTTTAAATATGGCCGCCATGCTCCTTCCCGTTCCTGTGCGATGACGCTGTTTCCGGTTCCACAATTTAAGGGTGACCGTAAATAACGGTGACCGTTATTTACGGTCACCGCTAATGCCATGTTGGTCTATGGCGGTAGTGTTGTCTACGGTGCGATTCATGCTGGTAGGGGGTTTTTCGGGGCCTTTTGCGGCATGGCGCTAGGTCCCTTACCGTCATGGCGCAAAGCTCGTGCCCGCAAACTCGTAATACTACGCTTTTAGCGGGCTACTACCAGCCCGGACACGCTATTTGCACCATGCCTGTAAGGGACGGTACTTACCTCCAAACTCGGAATGAGGGCCAATGTGTTTCATCTATACTAAACAAAGCAGATGTTCAAAGTTAGTTTTCCTGCAAATTTCTTGAGCAAACATAAACCACAGATAACACAATCAATACATCTAGTAGAGTTAAGTCGTAATTTCATATACTCTAGATTCTACTTCATGTCCTAATGATTTTGTGATATAGTTCTGTTTTTGTGGTTCATGAATTGTCTTATGAATTTTCTTTAAATTGGTGTAAAAAAGTACAAGAAAACAAAAATATTTTGGATAATGGATATATAAATGAATACTTTTTGGATCAAATGAAGCTCTGTTGCTAAACCTGGTCATTTATGTAACGTTGGGTCAGTGCGGTGTGTCACTGTGAAATAAGAAAGTGCAAAAGGGTGGCGTAACCTGTTTTCTCTTTAGATATTAATTAAATCCTGTCCCCCTCAAAACAGATCCCCCGAAAACAAAAAATATAGGGAAGTACCCATATATTTTATATAAAGGGATAATGGCAGCGATAGGGCACAGCATTTGATTAGCTGCAGGCTGCGGGTCCCTGGTAGTAAAGATTCCATGCATACGAGGAAGTAAGTGGCATTTCGTTGGCATAGGACGGCAGAAACCAGGCACGAGGTTGCACATAACACATAACATAAAGGTCTAGGAAGAGTGGTCTGGCCTTCTTAGTGGCTGAGTCTGACCGGAACACCTGCTGCATTGAAATCCTCATATCTGAAGGAACCTTGCATCTGCATTGGTGCGACTCACCAGAGGAGTATAATAAAACGGTACTACTTAAGTTTAATAAATCATACTCTTACAATTAAGATATTTTCTAAAACTATATCATGCTCCTCATTATTATATGCTGAAATACTGGTTCATTAGGTGAGTTATTTGAATATGATACAAGAGCATCCCAGGTGATAAAAGGGAAAGAAAGCTCATATTGGACAACAAATGGTTCTCTTGGATATGGCCAAGAGTCGGATGACACCGCTCACCCACATCACAAAAGAAATCTAGAGAGAACCGTGGAAAATAGGACTAAGAGCAGCGTGACAAAGGGGAGGCTTCGCCCTGAAGATTACAGATCCAAATAAAATGAAGACTGGTCATGGTTGGCTGGGACACTAGCTAGAGGTGCCAGGAACTCATAGCTTCCAGCACCTGGAGCTGTAGTACAAGTGACCAGTCCACAAAAACATGTCTCTATTGCTTCATGGAACACTCAGGGCTTTGCTCATTTGTTCAAAGTAGGATACTTAAAATTCAACGACCATGACATAATAATTCTCCAAGAGACTTGGATGTCTGAAGTACCGCTACTTGACGGATCCTAGATATTCCTTAACCCTGCAGTAAAGTGAAATAAGTGTTGACCTATGGTGGGATAGTTAATTTCCCTTAAAAATACTATCAGATGCAAAATGATTAAAGAGTTTCGCCCCTCACCTTGGATTTTAGCTCTTCTCATCTATACAGGTTTAAAAAATTGCAACCAGCTGGAGAAAATTCTGATAATCAACGTATCTTGCAACCCGTTTGGAATAAGGGATGAGGACTTCATCAAAGATGTATTACAGACCATGGACAGTGCTAGAGAAACCACTAGGTATTTCAAAACGTTGGTCTGTGGCAATCTTAACATTCATTGCTTTGACGAAAATGCAAACATTATTTAAAATTGTCCCATGCATCCTTCCTTACAAATAGCTAGAGGTTTTGTGGGGAGAGAAGAGATGTATGAAAGAAACATACATATGGCAAATGGCCACACCTTAGGGGACATTCCAGCAAATCCAACTTGGAAAAGAGGCCCTGTTAAACACATCTAGGATCACATGTTTGCGTCAGAACATCCGTTGGGAAATATAACAGAAATTGTGGTTAGATCCGCGGAGAACAGCAATCATAAGATCATTACCACGACCATTGGCACTGGCCTTTTATGATTGAGGTGCCAATAGGGCCTACTCTACGCGTTAAACCTGGGTGCAATAGAATGGCAATAGACACAGAAGTTGTGCGTGATGGCGAAGAGCCTGGAACCTTGGAGAGGTACAGAGAGGCACCCATGGCTCCTTCTGGGTGTAATTTCAAGAAGAGTCACATATTTGACATTGACATCAGGAGAAAGAAAAAGGCCCTAATGCAACTTTGACTAGGGCTCGGAGAGAGCTTTAGAATCCAAAAATCATCAGGAAATTGAAACAAAAACACAAGAACTGGCTAAAGAATGATAAATGGCTTCTACTCCAAAGAGACGCTGAAAGAATGTTAAACCTAATGGCTAAAAAAAATACCTCTGGATTATGGAAGATCTTGAATAATCTAAACGCTCCACAAAATTCACTAATGTTAAATGGAGTATCCTCAGACGCATGGAAGAAACACTTTGAGATCTTGTTTAACTCGTATCCCCTTACTGGTTTGCCGCCCTTCCTATCAAATACTCCATGGTCATTCTCAGCAGAAAAGGCTGAAATAAAGGAACTGATCTCATCATCTAGTAATTTGAGAGCCCCAGGGCCTAACGGCCTGTCTAACCATGTACTAAGAGAGGATCCGGAAGGATGGTCTGAGGTCATGTATAGCCTGTTTTCTACAATAAAGAAAACAAAAAGGATTCCTACCTCTTGGAGCACGTCCATCGTTGTGCCCATATTCAAGAAGGGTGATAGGTCTGAACCATCTAATTACTGACCTATAACCCTTCTTGATGTTATGGGAAAGATTGTTGGTGCCTTGATTCTTAAGGCATTGAACTCTTGGAGAAAGCTGGGATAGGCACGGCCCTAAATCTCTTTCTGATCAATCTAATTAAAGAAAACGTGAAAGCGAAACCCAAGGGGAAAGTATACATGGCATCCGTCGACCTCGCAAAAGCTTTTGACATGATTGAGAAGAGCAAGCTTTGGTTAAAGTTGGAAAAATGAAATTGTCCAGAGGATTTGAGAGAAGCATTGATCTTCCTCCACACTAATACCACCTTGCGAATTAAACTGGATAAAAAGGGTACCTTTACTGAACCAATAATAAGCACAAATGGCCTTAAAGAAGGCTGAAGATTAGCCCCTATGCTTTTCAATCAATTCATCTCGGACATACCAACGGCTTTTGAAAAAACAAGCATGTTTCCCCCAAGACTAGCCAGGACGGCCGTGAGTCGTCTGCTCTATGCAGACGACCTGATTCTGTTTGACCAAACTATGGTTGATTTACAGAGGCAGCTGGATGCACTAGAGAGCTATTTGGACGACAACAGCCTAAAAGCCAATGTTGAAAAAACTAAAATCTTGACATTTACGGGGAAAACTGCACATAAACCATCTGGCAAAAAAGCATGGTTCCTTAAGTGCAAACAAATTGTTGAAGTATCAAACCTCATGTATCTGGGATTCTCTATCAGCAACAGTGCGGTGGAGACTCCCCAGGAAAATAGACTAAAACTAAAAATGAGAAATCTTATGTGTCAGGCTAAAATAATTATGAGAAGATTTTGCAAATTCATTCTGCAACCTGTCATTGACTTTTACATCATGAAAGTCTTGCCTATTATAACTCATGGAGCTGAAGCTATGCCATCATTATCGAAGGAGCTGTGGCCAAAACTGGAGGGAATCTACTAGAGACAGGTTCTGATCCTCCCTGCCTGCACTCCTATTAACCTAATCCGAGAAGAAGTGGGTCTAAATTCACTCTGGTTTATAGTGCAATGGAAATCCCTGGCATTCCTTCGTGAATGTCTTTTGAATAGTTAAGAGGGTGGCTTTAGGGTCTTGAAACAGTCTTTGCTTCAAAAGTCTGACCACATGCTAAATGCCTGGAAAACTTCCTGTTCGGCACTTTTGAATGAACTGAACTGCTCGGAACAAACCTTAATGAAAAATCCATGGCAGTGTAAAAAAAAATGATTGGACCTGGACTGGATTTACACCAGAGAGAAAGTCAGATGTTTAAAGCTGTATGGCCAGAAAGACCCAAACTGTAGGGAAAGAGGAAATAACCCAAGAGTACCTGAAGAAATGTCCATGCAATACACACAGAAGGGAGTTTATGAGACTGAGGATGAACCTCATGCCTACTAAGGAAGTACTGGAAGCAAGGAAATTAAAAGATCAGAGAGATTACACCTGTCGCTGGTGTAATGCCCAAATGGAAACCCTTCAGCACTTAATCATCGTTTGCCCCAGTATAAAATCCCAGCGAAAAAAATGGATGGGCAAACTAATTGAAAAGTTTACAACTAGCACAGCGGAGGGCTGGTGGGCATCGATCCTGTATGGAGAAAGCACCTCCATGACTCTTGCCGTTTTACGCTTCCTAAAAGAAACTTTATATGCGGACTCCTGTACTTGAACTTTATCGTGCGACAGGTGACATTCTTGCAGAGTTTCTGAAATTTTATACTCTATTTTATCTTTGTCTTCGTTTTCTTTTTATTTTTTCTATTATGTTTCCTTGCTTCTTAATCAAAGTGTTGTCTTTTTTGTATCATTCCCACACAGCTTGCAATGAAGCCCTAAGTGTTTACTACTCATAATAAGACAAGCTCAGAAGGTAATACAGTTACTGCATGCCTTTTCAGTTACCTCCATCTTCGCAATGAGGCCCACAAAGACCTAGTACCATACTATCTGTACAGCACACAGGA
Organism: Ambystoma mexicanum; assembly: GCF_040938575.1. Lineage (NCBI taxonomy): Eukaryota > Metazoa > Chordata > Amphibia > Caudata > Ambystomatidae > Ambystoma > Ambystoma mexicanum. The sequence goes on along the minus strand of NC_090934.1, from coordinate 751,198,259 downwards.
GCCATATGGACAATTCATCCTATAATAAGCAGGAGCAAACCTAATAACACTCGAATCCATATGAGATGTTCTTTGTTTTTTTTTTTGCAGAGCTGGGGTCCAGTGAAATACTTCAATAGAGAACAAAGAACTTTTAAGAAGTACACATTTGAACAGAACTAAGCTAAATTATACTGTGGATGACATTATATTAAAAAATGTAGTATGAACAGGGAATAATACATTTACATTGATTTATAATTTGATCAAGATCTGCTAGTTATCAGCTGTATTTTCCTTACTGCCCGCTTGTATCTAGAGTAGACTATATACAGTTACATACTTTATTTTTCAGAACGCGAGTAGCTCAGTCCATGTTGTAAAACGCTAGTATACAGTCTGCTAATTCCCACATTTCTTCCCCTGCAGCAAAACATGATTTGTGATTTGCAGTACTTTGTAGCTTTATAACTTCTTTTTCGGAACATGAACACAAATCAGTTTTTTGAGCATGGTGTCAAAACAAGACGGAAATCGATGTTACCACCCGTCAGGCTTTCATTTGCTTTTTCTACTGTGTAGTAAATTAAATGTAATGGAGTTTAATAAAATAATAATTCAAAACTTTCCATGTTCCACTCGAGGTGGCCCAGTTCCTATTTAATTCCAACTATTCGGCCCCAGAATACAAGTCCTAGAACGTCAGTAATATGTTTCCAACATGTGGCAGAGATGGCATCTGAGCATTACACCAATAAATCATTTTTGGACATATCTCTGGAGAAATATTTCAGACTGAAAAGCAACGCGTGAAGTATCCTTCAAAGCATTGGTAGCATGAGATATGTACTCTCTAAAAACAGTAATGGAGTCCTTGTTCAGTCTACAATACTGAATCAACTACTTTTCAGCTAACGCCGAGCTCAAAAAAGTTGCTATCTGAACTGCAAGGCACAGAAATAAATGTATCAGCGTCAGTGGCGGCTGGTGAATTTTTTAATTGGAGAGGTGAAAATGTTTGCCTTGCATATGTGGGTGCGAGCAAGTGCAACAAGGTAGAATGAAAACAGCCAAGAGAGGTTTGGGGGATTTCTGCTGAGAACATTTTAAAAATAATGAGTTGAAATGGTGCATTTTGGAGCACACTATCGATAAAACATGGGGGAATACCCCGCACAGTTTGTGATTGTTTTTTTATGATAGCACATAAACAAATCCAATAGATGCACATCAACAATAGTGCATAGGAGCATTTTCAAATGCATTTTCATGATGCCTTTGCCCACAACACATGCTAGTATAAAAAAATATTTTCATGATGGCTTTGCTCATGCTTGCCCATGCTGCCCCAATATATGCCAGTAATACCACATAAAACTTACTCCTGTTGTCATTGCCAGTAAACAATCCCATGCCACAGTCATAAAACATGTACTGACGGACTACACTACTTTAGGTCAGTCTATCCATGTAATAACACTTAGCATTTTTGATTCACCCTTGATGCCTAGTAAAAAATGCAATGTCATGCCACAAAAAGAAAGTATATCCAGACTGTCTGCACCAATAAAGGTCAGTATAGCAATGTTATAACACTCATTATGCTGGATTTAACGTGTATACCTTTATGGAACACCATGCCACAATAAGACCATCTCTCTAGACTGGCTGCACCAATGTAGGCCTGTCAACCATGTAATAACACTTATCATGTTTGCTTTACCATAGATGTTCAGTAAAACATGCCATGCCAGAGTAAGAAAAAATAACTAGACTGTACTGTACAATATGGTCAAGTCTAGCCACGCAATAACACTTATCATGTTTACTTTGCCATTGATTGCCAGTAAAAAATGACATACTGAATTAAGAAAGAATATATAGATTAGCTGAACCAATGAAGGCTAGTCTTGCAATTTTATAACACTCATCATGCTTGATTTACCCTACATAGCAGTATAAAATGTCAAGTGACACTAAGAAAGAAATTACTTGACTGGCTGCAGCAATGTAGGCCAGTGTAGCAATGTAATAACACTCATCATCTTTGCTTTACCATTGATGACCACTTAAAAAAAGTATTGACTCCCTGGAAATTATTTTGGGGTGCTAATACTAATAACTTTCTTGATGTGGTAGAATTACTGGTAAGGTAATGACACCAAAGCTCCCTTTAAGGTCCTTGCTTCAATTGGGTATGTAACTATGGTACTCTGCCATTATCTGAGTGCTAATGAACCCCCATTGTGGGGGCAATTCCTTAATAGCAACAGAGTAAATACTACAACATTATAGGTCAGCAGTTATTATCTACAGACATATATACCACTTACAGGTAATTAAGCCATAATTCAACAGTAATTAAGCAATACTACAGGATTCTTCGAGTTGAACTGGCTGGTAATTCTACAGAGCTTAGGATATCACTGGGACATGGTTCTGTTATCAGCTTGTGTAACTCAGGGAATGTGGTATTATTGTATTAGCTCTCTGAGGCAAATCTTTAGGGAATATCGGTTGTAGATAGTATGTGGCCTGTGTTGTCTTGGTGTTGAAGTGTTTGCCATGGAGATAGAAGGTGGGTTTTTGAATGGAGCTCATCTCCAATTTCCACGGTGGCTTTGGAGGACAGCAGTGCAAGGAGAAATATTATCCTCTGAAAAAACCTTTCTGAGTAACAGGATATGAGTTTGGTGGGAGTTGGATAGAGCATTGGGGGGAGTGGCAGAGAGTCAGGGTTGGAGCTATGCTTGAAAGGAGGCTGGGTAAGAGCAGCTTGCCGCTTGCTTTCAGTCTGGGTGCTGGATGGTTATAGTGAGCCAGGGCTAAGAGCAATGTTATTGACTGGTGTGTCCACTGAGGATGCTAATGATTATAATGGTTTGGTTATGTATGATATCAAAGAAAATTTGCCAGGGAAATGTTAAAATTATGGGGTAAGGCAGGAGATGAAATTGGGTTGATTATGAGGGAATACAACTGAAGCTGAAAGCAGAGGAATTGTCTAGTTTGTGAGGGAGTTGGCTGATTAGATGATTTGCGTGTTTAATCAGGAACAGAAGAAGGAGGAAAGTTGATTGGGTAATGAGGTTTTGGGGATTAAGAAGGGAGTTGAGTGGGTAATGATGGTTTGGGAAAAGGATGGGAATTCTTTGAGTAGGGAGCGATTGGGGAAGACATGGATTTGTGTGGGTTGTGTCTAGGTAGGAACAGGAGAGCATTTACATGTGTACTTTGGGACAATGGTAAGAAATAGTGTAATGTGCATAATGATGAGGCGAATGAGGAGTCATTTTGTATGGGTAATGAGAGAGGAAATGCAGAAATGACATGCTATACTGTTGTTTTGATACTTGTAATCACATGGGTTTAATTTGAGTGGCGGAAAATGTAAATGAGTTTGGTAACATATTTTAGACATATTTTTAAAGTTATAACATTGGTAATCAGTTGACTCTTTTCTGGGTGCACACAAGCAGTTCGTTGCATGATAGGTGTGTAGTGTAATTTCTTGGGTTAGTAGCAACCGTATTATGGAGCGAGTTAATTGTGTAATGGGAGCGTGACATGAGGAATGGTGTTACATGGGTAATAAGGGATTGAAGAAAACGCTTGGACTCTAGGGTTTGAAATTGAAGTGAACTGAGAACTATTTATATGAATATACTTGTTTTACATCACTAAGTTTGTTTGGGATTGTATATGTTTGATCTTAGGCCACATTTAAGCACCTTATGTGAACGATAGGTTTGCAGAATGCTTTGTATAACTTTCAATACCCTCATTAGTAGGTCCCAGTCACTATTTGATCACTAGTACGGTGGTGCTGCTTTTAGGTGCTGCTTATTTAACCCCAATCGCTCCCTACCTTTGTTTTTCTCCCTGTAATAATGTTGGTACTCGTTATGAAATGGGTTTCACGTGATTCAGTGGTGGCTTTATAGCAGAAAGTGGAAACATGTTATGCAGGTTTAGGTGGAGCACACATTAAATGAATATACTTTTTATCAATTGCAGACAATGGGGCTAATTCCGACCCTTCCGGTCTGGAAAAAGTGCCAGTATTTCCATATACTGCTACTTTTCTGGACCAGCAGAGTACAAGTTTGCTGGTGGGTGTTTACTGATTTACCTTCAGCTAAGAGGAATATCCTGGTAATACTGGGATATCAGGTGCTCGTAACAGTAGGTATGTTTGCCGGTATCCTGGTGGATAAACTGTCAGGATACTGGCAAACTCGGGAGGATGGACAAAGTTCTTTTGTAGATAGATTCATTGGTGATACCGCTTTTTTGTGGAAATTCGAAATACAATATGTTATTGGTTTTGTGAAAATTATAACAAATGTATAATAGATGCATGCTTTGATATTCTTTTTTAACTGTGTTTTTTTCCTTGAATTTTAGTGAGCATTTCTGCACATTAAAATGCACATGTTAAATGTACAAATGAGATGCGTTTTGTAATGTGTAGAAATGAAATACATGTTTTTCTGCTGAAGAGAAAAGATACAGTGGGATGTGCAAAGCAGTAGTTTGTTTGAATGTCTCAATCTGTTTTAAGTGCGGCAGTAGCTAGTTTAAAATGATATCTCTAATATGCCATTGCTGTATTCAAAGATATATTGATGGGCTGGAATTTGTTGTTTGTATATTAAGGCTGTTCTGTTTTTATCATTTTCAAATATTTTCTGGCCTGTAATTTAAATCATGTAAATATATGCAAAAGATGTCTTGTAAATTTGCACACTGATGAATATTTTATTGGAATTTGAAGTGGATAATGTTTTGAAAATGGAAATGTAGTTCATATTATGCTTGGATCTTTTGTAGTTATCTGAGAGTGCAGTAGATGTGTGAAAATGTGGATCAATTTCTTGCACTGTATAGAACACATTGCACTATCTGCACATGGGGAATTAGTGCAACTGCCATAAGTGGTATTATATTTACCACTTGCACTCAGAATTGTAGTCGATTAGTGCAAGTAAATGTGAATAATAATTGCAGAAGACATTTCAAATGTACTAGCAGGTATTACTTATTCCCTGAATGGATGTTATTTCAGATTTTAAGAGTGTTGTATTGGAATTCACAGTATGTAATTTGGAAGTAATTAATTTTGTATATAGTAAAAATGTACAGTGCTGCTGTATTGTACATTTTTGCATGTATCTATTGTATTGTTTAAACATACTTGATATATTTATTAAAACATTCCTTCAGCATGTCTTCTTAGATGTTGTAAAGGTAGCTTGAGATAGAGCAGGCTCAGATCCAGAGGAGCAGAGATGCCCCTTTGGAGTTGAAAGATGCATCTGAACGATAGAGGCTTTGGGTATGTGATTGGTCGGTGCCTCTATGGCTTCTTGAATTTGGTCAATCAGAGAGAGCTGAAGATGTATAAAAAGAGAAGAGATCATTTGTACCCCTCTCCCAAAGTCCACATACACATGCAGTTGTTTGCGGCTGGATTTCATGTGACACTTTGTCATTACCTTTTCACATCCTGCAGTGAAAGACGACTGCCTACACTTGTAGATACTAATGTCTGTCTGCGTGCATCGGGGGTCTCTGCCAATCACGTGTTCTGTATTTGGAGAACGAGTTGAAATTGAAAGGGAAAAAAGCAAGTGCTTCATTACATTTAGTGCATTGCTGAAAGCATGGAGCTCAACAAAAAGACTGTGTAGCTTATTGATGATTTGTTGGTTCATTTGTTGAATATTTATGCAAAGTGGCGTGGTAGTTGATATGAACTTGGTTTAATAATTTGGTGGTGCTGTGGTATGGAGTTTGGGTTATGAAATGGAATCAGGTGTTACCAATGTGTCAGTGCATGGTGAATTTTAAACAGCCACAGGTGATTATTATTTATTTAGAAGGTAATATTTTAGGATATGTCACAGGACTATCTTTGCAATTTGCAAAGAAAGATACATTTGGATCTCTGATGGCTTTTTCCCACAAACCCATTTATATCTTCCATTATTACTCAAAGTCAAGTATGGAAAAGATAAAATGAATGTTGTTCACAAATTGAAAAGGCCAGGCATAACGTGAATAAAGTAGTCACTACACTTCTTGAGGACCATGATATGGCTTCTTTTGAAAATGCCATTAATTACATGGTGCAATCAATATTTTTCTAAAGGATGGAATACATCTCACTAATCAAAGAAATAAGTTCTTTTTTTGTAAGTATTCAGTGCAGTCAATACGTTTTTGTGAAAAAAGATACTAAGGATGCCCAAAAAGCTCTTTTAACAGCCACCATTGTTCGTTTTTAAAATAGTGTTTCGATGTATACTGACAATATAGAGGAAAAACTCAAGACATGTTTGCATGACGTTTGTTTGGTGAACGTTTTAATAACAGAAAAATAGAAGATTGACACAAGAACATATAAATAACAAGACCGTTTCAGACATATGTCCCAACTTCTGGGTACCCCTCTCCTTTCAGGTCTCAGCTTGTATAGGGTTTTTGGTACATTGAAGCCTATGTGGAATGTGTGACACAAGCAATGTAGGACTTTGCAACTCAATTTAAGGACACTCCTCGGAATTCACAATTATCTTAAAAAGGGTCTCTGCATACAAGCCATCCAAACATTATGAGCACAGTTTTGCGTGACCATTTTAGTACAGGCTTTGTAAAGACTCTTTTTAAAGAAGAGTCAGCCTATGTTAGACTGTAAATTAAGCTCCATGAGCTATAAAGAAGCTATTGTGTGGCTGCTAATGAATAAGTGAACAGGTGCACATTTCTACGTACCGAAATTGAAGTTCATTTTATAAGTAGGCACACATATTTAAGATGGATTCCTCTAACTAAACTAGGCCAGTACAGGATTATGTAACCTAGTCTTGGATCAATGCAATATTTTTGCTATTGTCCGATTCTCTTCAGTATACAAAGTATTTCATCTGAACATTCTCGTGTTTGATTATTTCAACTTTAATTTTTCCACCACAATGATAATTCCATTCTCCGTTTACTGATCATCTACACTGCTGATAGTTTTTCCCTACCTGGGGATAACACTAAAAGGATTACACAGAGATGTAACATTGGATTGTTATACTTTTTGGCTAAAAAGGTGGTGCTGAAAACAACCTTGACATTTTGGTAAAGTTTTGTGTTTTTTAATTTGTTTGTATTTTTTCAACAGTAACCACCATACATTAAGGTAGGACAAGCAGGGGAAGACACTTCAGAATTGCTTCCCGTTGCAAATGTGCTCTTCGCAATATATACAGATGAAGTTGATCTTTGTAAATATGTATCAACTGTCTGCATATATTGTGAAGTGACAGGAGGACTTCTTTGATCAATGGAGATGTTACTAGTGTGGGCAGAGGTAGAAGAAGAGTATGAGGGAGAAGAGGTTCAGGGATGACCTCTGAAAGAAACAGCCGTTCTTAAGGCATCCAGATAAAATGTACAGGTATGGCAGCACACAGAAGTTACAACAAAACAGTACTGACCTTGTTTGCTGTGACTGAGTGTGGCTCGGCAAACAGAGGAGATATGGGGTAGGCACCACGTCGGTACTGAAATTCAATTATCAAATACAATTATGCATGGAAACTTAAAGGCGTCCTTCAGAGATCTGATCTACACTACATCAGTACAAAAACCAAAAAACAGAGAAAATGTCTGGTGAAATGATCACCAACCTGAGGACACCAGTGGGTGAAGTAAATGCCACTGCATATTAGAAAATTGTTTTAAACAATCATACTGATGCAATAAACATAATGGACCCATAATTCTGTGGGTGAACATTTTCTCTTTCATTTTTCATATTTCTTTATTGGCGTGCAAAGGCCCTTGACGATGCATTTGGACAATATGTCCTTCTTCAGGGCAGGCTCTATGAATACACAATTATTACACACATGTTTTAGTATACACCTTGTGATTTGAGCAGATCTTCAGTACTTAAACACAAACATATCTCAATTAGAGATAAAGTCATGAGCATCATTCTGTACCTGGAGATACGGGTAGTGAAGTTTCCTAAGATCCCTGGGTGCCTGGATGGAAGCTATAAACAGGTTGGGCTGGCTATAGCTGAGGATTCAAGGAACAATGTCTACAAGACTCCTGCAATGTAATAGTGCGTGTTAAAAAAGAGATTTTTTTTAACCTAGGCGTGTGGCTTATTCACTAAAATAGACAGGGTCTAACTAATGCGTTATTAAAAGACACAACAAAGTAGATGTATTAGATAACCTCTTACCACAGGTCTGTGGTGAATACCGACTCTTTGGAATGGCGCTGCACGGTAATGTATGTTTATATCGGGTTAGTACTCTGAGCACCTGAAAACAGTGATATGTCTCCTTATCACAAATGAATACTCCGGACTCCATAAAGGTGCTCATAAAGATATAGTTGTTCGCCGAAGTGAACAATATCTTACCCTTAATATGGAATTAAACGGGGCTAGGTTCTCAAGGGAGGGTTTGCAGCGCTGCCTGTGAGAAAAGGAAAAACACACAATACTGTGTGTCATGTCTCTAGTGTAACTGGCCCATTCCGAATAAAAATCAATACCTGGTTTTATGGGTGATACAAGAAGTGAGTGTCTTACCTGGTAGATGTTGGATTGCATGTTTAGAGGCAGGCGAAAGCCTATGTTTCTTGTGAAGTAAGTGCATCCGTGCTGCCTTGGAATGTGCCGTTACCATGGCAGCCGGTGTGTGGTTGTTATATCATGCTGCCACGGATAACCTGGTGATTACGTATGAGGGCAGTCACCATTGGGTCAGTGTTTCATTGCCATGGGAGCAATTATGTAAACAGAGTTATGGCATGAAGTAAGTATGGCACTTTCTGCGTTGATTTTGCATATACTCAATGTTATCAATTGATCTTAGATGGAAATACCCAAAAGATTTTCAATTTTGAGCCAGGCATTAAACATAGAAATTGACACCTTGAGGCTTTGGAAGTTAGTACGAGTTAGTAAGTATTGCCGGGGAGCATCTATAGTGTAAGAAATGGCTCACAGAACCGGAAGTGAACACTGTACCTGGGCGGATGGGTAATGTAGTTTCAGAAAAGAACACTTAGCTATGTCTAAGTGTTCTGAGGAATGCCTTCTTGTACAGCACACATTTCATGTAATCCAAGAGCTATATACATATATGTTCAATGAACAATCTTAAAAATAAAGGTTGAAGCCTACTAATAAGCATTCTTCATGAGCTAATCACGTTGTGGTTGCAAGTAAAAAACACGTACATATTCACTTCTTGATGTTGACAATTAAGCAGAGTTTGAGACCTACATTAGTCAATTACATTATGGTTGCGAGTGAAAAAACACAGACATATTTACACCTTAATGTTGACAGTAAAGTATTAATTATTTCTAACAATTTCAATTTTATTAATAATGTGATACAGTTTATAAATAAACTTTACACATGATTACAAAATAAATTAAAGAAGAACAAGTAAAAAAACAAGAAAGAAAGAGTAAAATACAAAATGATAAATAAGTGTACATTTAAAAGACATCTCATTCCTACATGCTTCCTAATCAAAGTGTCACCAAGTACAGTCATAAAAGAATGCCTGCAACACTGAGACAAAATGATAACATCTTTTCCATTTATCTAAGTATTATTTTTGCATTCATCGCAGTACAGTATGCCTACAAAGTTAGCGCATCTCACATCTATTATTGCTTCACCACAATTTCATTTGTTAAGATAAGTTTATAAACAGAGCTTTAAATCCATATTTCTGTCTTTAGCTGGCCTATTGCCCAGTAATTAATGGCACTTTCTGCGTTAATTGTACAGATTCTCAATATTATCAATTGATCTGAGATGGAAATACCCAAAAGATTTTCAATTTTGAACCAGGCATTAAACATAGAAATTGACACCTTGAGGCTTTGGGAGTTAATACAGTGAAACCAAAGCATGGGTTCTCTAATAGACTCCAAATCATGTACGTAATTTCTGTAGCATAAATGGTACATAGCTATCATGCTAACACATTCTGTTAGTATGTGATTTGCAGTTTCTTTAATCACTCAATGTTTACAAATACGACAGAATATTTCAGAGGAGGACTGATGTCAATTATTTCTAACATTCTATACTAGTTTCACATCAAAGATTGGTCGAGTGATCATAGATCAAGTTGTATTATAATGCGCCAATTACAAAGGACAACGATCACAAAGAGCACTAAAAGAAATCTCATTGTTCATACTGTGGGGTGAAATATAGCCCCTAGATGCAAAAAATAAAGAGGCCAGAATCAGTTATGAAGACTCACCAAAATGCAAAGCCTGCACAGAAATGAGGTCCGACGTAGGGCCTTGTGAACTCAACTCACAACAAAAGAACATTTGCTGAATTGTAAAATATGGAGAGGTGCGCAATACTTCTCATGAAAAAATGACACGTGGAAAGAACATTTCGACAAATCCATGGAAAGCTGCACTGACATCCATGAAGCCACAGTGCACAGTGGGCCTCATTACGAGTTTGGAGGTAGCCATGGTGCTATTAGCGCCATGGCTCCTCCAAAATCGTGTTCGGGTCCGGGTTCTGTGAATGAGGAATTACCGGGTCATTCCAACCTTGGAGGACCCGGTAATTCCTCATTCACAAAAACAATCCCCATTCCCATTTCAGCCGCCATAGGGCTCGATGGGAATGGGGATGGAGCTAACATCGTTGGTCCCCTTGCAGGACCTGCAAAGGACGTCTGGTCTGACCAGACGTTCTGTGCGGGTCCCGCCAGGGAACCTCGTAATAGGGCGGAATGGATTTACCGGCACCAGCACCATTACCGGTGCCGGTAAACCCATTCCGCCAGCCTCGTATTGAGGCCTAGTATCTTAAAGGAAATACCAGAATTGTGAGTCCAAACAGCTGCAGTGACAGAGAGCATTTTCTTTGATGTACATTAAATAAAATTATGTAATTTCGTTTTTCCCTCTAGACTAATAATATGTGCAGAAAAATGCTCGTCAGACTTTCAAAAAGTGAATAGGGTTGCTGCTGAACACACACACACAAAATAGACAATGTTAAAGCCGCTTGCCTTGTTTTTAAACTATTTATATTATAAGATGTCATTTTAAAGGCCTCCAGGTGCGAGTTGCAGGCTGTTTGTTGCAGTGGACCGGGATGATGATTTCTTCAAATGTGAAGCTAAGCTCTCCTCCCTGTTGCCTTGGAGAGAGAGGCCTGGCTGCCTTAATTGTCAGTGCTATTCCTTAAAAATACAAGAAATAAGATTCTCTTAGATGGGAGACATGGGGTGGACCAGATAAGAGAGGGTCAGTTCTGCAGTCCTTGTGAACTCCGGGTCACAAACCCCATAAAAAGTGCATTAGCTTAGTCATTAGCCCTTGGAGGGGCAGGCTAATCTAAACACATATTCCTCTCTTTATGTTATTTGCCTGAAGAGGAGAACTGGAACTTAAACAAAGGTGGGGGCTAGAGCAAAGGAGTAGTGTAGCTGCACATTGATTTTCAATTAGAGATTCACATTTTATCGCATAAAATAGATAATGTACATAGTACAATAATCATTCAAGGATTTTAGTAAAGGTGAAAATGAAACCATTCTGACCATGGTAAAACAATTTTTGTGGGATAAACATAACTAGATTTATTCATGAAAATGTGATGTGGCCCTCCTTGTGAATTCCAGAGATGTAAAACATTGATTAAATCATGTCAAGTATGATTAGTATGATGCCCATAAAGTGCCATGATTCTCACCAATATAGTTCTGGAGTAAATGGAGAAAAAACGTATCTCTGCACAGGAATGACTTACAGCTAGTCTCAGGTAATTCACTGTAAAATGTAGTTTTCAAATATGTATTCACATATGTCAAAATGTGGAGATTAAAGGTACTTATAATGTAGTGAGATTTTCAAGTCCCAATGCAGAACGAGCCCACCTGTCGAAGTGAGATGATGAAGCCCTCTCCTCCCCCAGTTGTCCCAAAACACTCCTCCATCCCCTTATCCTATCAGCACACAGGTGGGAGTTGAGTATTGAGCAATAACCAATCCGTTTTGCAGGAATTATGACACATTAGTGATGTCATTCACACTATAACTAAGCCAGCTTTTATCAGAGATGGACTTCTCCCACTAATCCCATGAGGGGACCAGCTGCCAAAATATGGTGTGAACATCCCAGCAGAAACCTTGAAGTGGAGCCAGGAGACATAGAAATTGATTGGGAGCTTTTGAGGAAGGAGAGGAGACCTTTGACTGACCCCCTTTGTCTGTCCCAGCAGTGTGCCCTGACACTCTCTGATGCACAGTCTAGACCTCTCCTGTAAGTAGGAATACCCCAAGCCATAGATTGTCTATGCCCTGTATTCTTTCAGCATTGTCTTAGTTATTTCCACATTGAGAAATCCTCTGTTTGCCTGTGTATTTAAGTTATTTCCCCCCAAGCCCTGCTCCTACGTGTGTACGCAAAGTATAAAAAACAAAATTGTCCCTGTGCCCCATTGTGCTCTGAAAAACAAATTTCCATTTGCATTTTCTTTCTCACATTGCATCTGTCATCCCACCTCAAAACCGATTTTTCCATTGTGTGCTGACTAATATTCCCCAAAGCCCTGCCTGTCCTTTCTGGTGTTACAAAAGCAAATTTCCCATTTCTTGTTATGCTGTCCCATTGCAACTGTGATAGGTAATCTAAACATTTAAAACTGATTTTCCCATTCTGTTCTAACCATAATCGTAAAGCCCTGTGTGTCCTTTTAGGTGTAAGAAAAACAAATTCCCGATTCCTTTCTAATCTTTCCCATAGCAGTGGTGCTAAATAATTAACAACCTATTTTACTACTGTGCTCTGCAAAATACATTTTCTCATTACCTTTCTGTCTCCCATATTGTTTCTGTGAAAACTGGCCAAATAATTATTTTTCTCTTGTGTTCCCATCCCTGCCGCTGCCTTCCATTCAAAAGAATCAAGCATATTGGGTGTTTGGGGGGTGAGGGTTGCTGGGAGAAAAGTATCACTCTGGTCATTTTTCTTGTGTGCTTTGAACTATTCTTTGCTTGTATTGGGAGGGTGATGTAAAAGGAAACTATTGTGCTGTATATTCTAGTGCCATCTCGGTGTGGATACTTTTCCAACGCCATTTTGTTTTTGTTTTGCCACAACATTGCTGGCTGATGTAATCTGTTTGTTCTAAATTGACTTAAATTAATTAATTAATACATATTCTTAATGCACACCGGCCTGGTTCCTAGTCCATTGTGGCACTGGGTATTTGTTGGGGTTGTGTGCAAGATGGCTTAGAGACCTTATTAAAAAGGACCTGAATGATATAAATAAAAGTGTTTCCATTGCCCTCCACACTCATTGTGGGGAAGGAGCTCTCTGACTTGGGTGTGACCATGTAATTAACTGCGACAAAACTGTGGGCTCGTGCAGTGATTGGTAGACAGTTTTCACTTGTGACAGTGCAGCAGAGCAGACTATTCATTGAAGGTATTGGTACATTTAGTGGATAGATAGTTGTGTTGCCTCTTGAAGATGCCAACCAAACCTGTACTCTGGGTTTCAGGGCTGTGTGTATAGATAAAGGTAATCAACAGTGATCATTGTGAATACAAATTAAGCAGGAACATGGTTGAGATTTTGCCCTTGCATATAAAGAATTGTAGGTACAGAACACATTTCATAATGAGCACTGTAGAAATCAATATGGCTAGGAAGCACCTTCTATCCAAATTATGTGTTAAAGGTGAATGGGTAGAACAAGAGAATGGAGTGCGGCAATGTAGAATGATGCAGGAGGTTACCTCTGTAAATGTGGATATGTGGCAGGATAATGGCCTGCTACATCAGGCACTGGCAGACTTTTATATGATACAGACCATCGGAGATGAGCAAATGAAAATGGCCCACCTCACAGCATATATGTACTTCCATATGGTGATCATGGAAGAAAGATACCAGGAAAGTATAGCCTCTGTCCAAACCCAATCTGAGCTGTTGGATCAAGCACAGAGAGAGTTGAGGCAAGTAGAAGAAAACATGCAACAGAGTCAACATTCTGAGTTAAAATTATAAAACCTGCTTCAGCAGCTAAAAGAGGAGTTAGTGGCACTGCAGCAAATCAATTTAGAGCGAGAGTCCCAATTTTCTGCACTGAGAGAGGAACTTCAAGAAAACCTAAGAGAAAGTCAACAAATATTAAGTGAGCAGGTAGTGCATACTAGAGCCTGCATAGTGGACATTTGTGCACTTTAGGTGCAAGTTTAACAACTAAAAGATGAGAATAACCAGTGGATCATAAAGGAGGAATTCTATCAGGAGCGCCAGAATCTGGACGCTCTGCAACAACAGAGAGATCACCTCAGTGAGGAGAATAGTAAATTGTGTCAGGAGAAAAGTGCTCTGTGTCAGGAAGTGTACCAGTTAAGGTAGGACATGGAGAAAAGTGAGTAATGCTCTCAAGAACTGACTGACATGAGGGTAGAAAATGAAAAATTAATGGGACATGTGACGCAAGCAGAATTTGATCTAGAGCAGGCAACACAGGCCCAAAATGCACAAAGTGAGGAGATTAGTCTCCTGCAAAGGAAGAGGTCTGAGCATGACCAGATAAATCAATCCTCATAGAATGAAAATGAGTCTCTGGGTGAGGATAACAAGGGACTCAGTGGCCATGTGGGGGCACACAACTAAGAAATAGAAGCTACCCAAGCCCTGATAGCAAAGCTCACATCTCAGGCCTCTATATATCAACAAGAGATAGGGGGTGAGAAAGATAAATCTGAGAGATTGGAGAAAGAAATGGCTTGATACAAACAGGCTTTGAAGCACCCTGAACAGCTAGAGTGTGGGCAGGCCCCCTACAGTCATGGGGTGATGCCCTCTTTACCAGGGACCTCAAGCCAACTCACCAAACTATATGCACAGGGCGCTGCTAACCTCATGCCTAACAGTGTGCAAGAACAGGGAAGCATGAGGCAGCTGGACTAAAAAAGGACTAGTATTACTGAGCCGGTAGGCCAGTCCCTACCAGATATTTACGGATATTCATCTTTATTCAGAATTAAAATACCCTTGCAGATACTTCTAAACATGAGGGCTCCTATGATGATAGAATCAGGTTAGACTGACAGAAACATAAGTTACAGAGGACCACCTGGTCTGCTTTGCAGACAGAGAAGAACTAGAGTCCCGGCCTCAGAAGAGTATTTTGAAAACCTTCATACCTCCAGGGAGGTGGGGGAAGTTCTCCACCACACCCGGAAGAAGTGAGGAGGAAGATGAGTACTCCCCTGTGCGAAAGGGGGAGCCCAAGGGAAGTGACTGTTAGGCAGAATCATATGCAGTACCCTTTGGGACAACCACACACAATTTAGACTACAAGTGACAGTACAAATTCTCCTTTGGTACAAGCCTGTATTACACAGTAAAGTGGTAGCGATGGCTGAGCAGCCAGACTTATCTCAAGAGTAAAGTGAGCAGTATCAGAAGTTACACAAAGGACAACAATTGCTAAGGTTCAAACAAACACTGACTCAAAGTTTCTGAGTAAAAGAATATACATTTATTTACACAATCATTTGTAAAACAGTTCACTAATGTAAAGCAGCAGAAAACCACAATCTTAATACACTACACCACACCCAATCAATTCTGGACAAGTTAAGCTCAAAATGAAGTGTAAGCAAAATGGCACTCCAGCAATTTAAAAAGGGATGGAAAGACAAGGTTATTCAAAATCAAGCAGCACCAACAAGTAAGGAGGCAGGGCAATCTAGAAGAGGCTTACTACAACTAGGATTCAAATCAATAGGCCTGGGCCAATGTTAATGGTTCAGAGTCTTTGCAGAGGATCACACAGTTCAGAGTGGTTTGCGATTAAGTCTTTGCTAAGAATTCGAAATGAAGTTGGTTGGAAGAAAAGTTATTTAAAAGAGTAGAGAAGGACAAGCCCTTAGATTAGCGAAAGATTTCAAACACTTTCACCGTGGTCGGACAGAACGAACAACCGGATTTGAACAGTACCTTAATAGCAGAAGAATACTGTAGCTGAGGCAGAAGTTCCTGGCAGATCCTGCAGGCTCACGATTCCTGAAGCGACTGTTGGACTTACACGAAGGAGGAAGACTGGAGGGTCCTGCACTGCCCAGGGAAGAAACAGCAGCAGAGCAAAGCGACGAATAAAAGGTGCTCTCCTTAAAACCCAAACAGGGTCCAGTCCTTCTGGCTATCCGGTTCACTGCAGTGAGGCACAGCAAATTCGACCAGGGGAGGGAGGCTTTGCTTGGTGTTTGCCGAACCGGTTGGTCCCACCAGCTCAGGGGAAGAAGATTCCTTGCAGATCTTCTCTGTCGTCGAAGTGTAGGAGATTCGGACGCTCAGCAGGGCTTCCCCGGGAGGTTCAGTAGTTGCAGTAGTCCTCTTCCTGCAGCTTCTCTTTGGTTCTCTCGATCCAGTGGCGACTCTGCCTTCCAAGTCCCAAAGACCTGATTTTTATGCAGTTTTTCCCCATTCACACAGCCTGGCTGTCAATCACACAGCACGGTGGCTGTCCTGGCAGGACAGTCACCTAGCCAATCAGACAAGAGTCTGACTTGGGTCTCCAAGGAGACCCTCTGCAGGGGGCCTAAAACCCCTCCCACAAATCCTGTTTACCTAGACTCTCAGGCGCCTAAGGAGGGCTTCTGTGCAGAAGCCCGCCAAAGGACGGTGAACAAAGGAACCAAACCTGGTTTGGTGCACAGAGTAAAACACGAGAAAGACCTTTACGAAAAGAAATGGCGAATAAACCTAGCCAGAACCAAATAAAATTAAAAGGGGTCCAGCGGATTAAAGTTTGAGGCTACTAAGTTAGCCTAAAACACTACCAAGGCTATTTTCATAGTCCGCGGTAGGGAAAAAATGGTAGATACCACTGCCACTAGCCAAATCTTAAAGAAAGGGGAACTAAATAATGTTCCATGAGAAACAGTCAAAAAGGGATAACTATCAACCCTTCCAGTACTCTATGGAAGATAGTTTGTGCTGGGTCTGTAATTTTAAAAAGACTACTAAAGTCAATGGCAACTTTACATGTTCTGGTAGACAGTAGGCCGTCCCAGAAAATGGAGTTTAATAGTGGGAAGTCTGAAAAAGACAACCCTGTGTCCCCGCACTAAAGGCGGTGTGTGACTGACACACAGTAAAAAGATGATGCCTATGGAGTAGGTGAGACTCCACAGTCTATGAACACAAAAATGTAAAATACACAGCAAAACACATGTAAGAGTGGGAAAAAAGGCTCACACTCTTACTAGGTGAAAAAAATAAATCCTAGAAATCCAGCAAAGCTGCTAGGTAAGGGAAAATTAGTAATTCTCCCTAACAGTGACCCAGCGAGCCCACTGTACCACAGGGGAGAAGAGACCAGACCCTGTCATTTTGGGAGAGATTCCCAGTCTCAGGGAGGCAGGGAGTGCTTAGAACACAGGAAGTGGACCAAAAATACTAACAGCTCTGAGTCAGAGGGTGAGTGGACTCAGGTGCAGTGGAAAAAGAAGGCTGCCAAACAAAATAGAGGTCTTGTAAAGGACCCAATTCGACAAATAAAAGCCATTAGAAGCTTTATGACACCCTATCACAAACATGTAAATACTCAGTATGGCAGCATCTGGAGCTGTATGACCAGATTATGATGTCAATTGTCATCAAAACCTATCACAATTCCATGGAGTTTGTCAAATGGACATTCTCCCCGAAATACTCTGGCTTCTTTGCTGGGCTGGAGCATCAAGACCACCAAAGATGGTTGACTTTCAAGGCAGCCATCTTAAAGCACTTCTCTGTGCACAGGAACCTGCAGTGTGGAGAAGACCAGGCACCTAGAGAGTTCATGCAAGAACTGAAGAGGGCATTTACCCAGACCTCTAGACTGCTGCACACAAATAGCAGGGAGCTCATTAATACTTATTTCCATGCCCTCCCTAAGTACATAATGACCCAACTAGTTAGGGACTTCCATGAGCAAAGTATCCTGGATTGGGTAATAGAACAGGCTACCTGGAATTATGAAGCCCAAAAGCCAATTGAGAACAAAAAAAACCCCAAAAATTCCAAACTCTGAAGGTACCAGAGGTGAAAAATACCCCCATTTTGGACTTGGAAATGAGGGGGCCTAAAAATACTCCTCCCTCCAATAAGCAGAATGAGAGGCAGAGAAGACCATCTGATCAATCCCAATCGGGTGGTAGCCAAGCAGGATATCCCACCAACTCTTCATCTGACCATGCCACCTATATTAGCCTGAGATACAAGCATAATAGACCCATCTTGGGGTATGTATAGACTCCCCCGGCACAAGAGGGGGGGTCCAATCAGCTAGGTACCACCCCAGGAAACCTCCCTGAAAACCTCCCTGAAAACCTCCCTCAAAACATCCCTCAGAACTTCCCTCAGGAGGGAAGAAATGCTCTACCCTCCAACTCAAGCTTCTTTCCTAGGTACCCTCCAAACCCCAACTTTTGGAACAATCCTCCTCTCTCTCCCCGCTTTCAGGACAATAGAGCCCCAAATCAGGGAGAAGGGAGACCAAGGATCGAGGAACCCCTCAATACCTGAGCTACTCTGGGAAAAGGGACAGCTACCCTTACCAAGAGCAGCAAGGCATTTATTTATTTATTAAAAATTCTTATATCATCGCGCCACATGCCCGTAGGCCACAGGGCGTGCACCAAAAAGACACAAACGAATAATGCAAGATAAATTGTATTTAAACAGTACAAAAGGGGAAGTTAGGGAGTACTCTGAGTCAACTATAAAACTTTGAGACACCAGGAGAAGGCCATTGTCCCTAGTCAGGCGAAAGATTGAACAGAAACGTCTTTAGCTCCTTCTTAAACTTAGCTGTTGTATCCACAACGCTGAGCTCCAGAGGAAGCAGATTCCACAGATCAGGGCCCTGTACACTGAAACTGTGTCTGCCAGTCTTTATGAGTTTGAATCTGAGTTTAACCAGCCTCATACGGTACTGGGGCCTGAGGAGGCGGGAGGGGATCTGGAGTTAAAGACTCAATTCCCTCGTACCAATCCAAAGGGATGTCGCAACTGGAGCAGCAGGTCCAAAGTTTGAAACAAGACCTGGGTTGCATGTTGAGAGCTCAGCAGAGCCCTCAAATGAACATGGCTGCCCAGAACAGCTCAACACCCAGGTCTGGTGCCTCAGAGTAATGACAGGGAGAAAACCCCAACAACCAGACGGTTCCAGAGGTGGAGGCCCAGGGGAAGGGCGATACAAAGCCCTAGAGGAAACGTCCTTTCTCACCCAAGAAAAACCCCTAGAAACCTCTGAACCTGAACCCAAATCTCCTACCCCCGAAAAGCTGGACTCTAGAAAACAGAGGGTAAGTAGGAGAAACCAAGGGACAAAGAAAACCCATTTTGTGGAGGAGGTCTGTGTCATCCCGTTTGAAGGGGAAGACTCCCTGGAGGATTCAGGGAAGAAAATCTTCTCTGCCAGGGATGGAGGGTTCCCTCCGAAGGAAAAATGGGTCCCAAAAGACCGTAACCTAGACTCGATAAGGATGGGGACTGACCCAGAACCACCAATTCCTGAACCCCAACAATGTCACCCTGAGAAATCTGAAAGCAATGAGGTATCCTCGCCAAAACCGGTTCAAACGACTGTCTCCAGGAAAAGTGGGACAGCAGAGAATCAAGGAAAAAAGGGGATTTCACAATCCCACAGATGTCTGGTTGTAACACTTTCTTTACAGATTCCTGGACTCCAACATCACGCAGTGTCAGAGTTCAAAATAAAGAAATTAACTGTCAGGCTGGCACAAAATGCACATGTTCTGCGCCCCCTTGAGGAGAGGGAAGGGAGATTTTATGCCTCCATCGAGGTACACGGTCAATGTGCATTTTCAGCACTGGTGGATACTGGATCCCAAGCCACCCTCCTCTCTGAAAAGGCATTTGACAAAAAGAATTCTGGAAGGGGGGAGAGTTACCAAATTCCCCTCACACCTCTTCCTGGACAACTCCAAAACTTCGATGGAAATTATATTTTCGTCGAAGGGACTGCGGATCTGGAGATCAAAATTGGTCGACATAGGGTGAAATACCCGGTGAAAGTCGTCACTCCCGAATGCACACCTTGTCTCCTGGGAAATTACCTCCTCCAGAGGTTATCACCCCTGATTAACTGTGTGAACAAGGTCTTCTGTATTTAGACAACCGGCCAATCAAATTAAAACAAAGCACTAATAATGTGAGTTTAAATGGCACATGTCATATGATTGAACAAAGGTCTGACCAAATTGAATTTCATTTTAGGAACAATCAAGTCCCAGACATCGCTGTCATCTCTGCAGGAGAGCAAACTGGGGATGGGACCCATTCTCCATTTTTGAAAATTAACCTTCCTCCCAGTTTTACGTGGCATCCCACACTGCAATAGAATACTCTGAAATGGTATATCGATCCACAATCTGAAGAAAACCCAAATCCCATGACAAAAGATGATGAAAAACCAGCTCAAAGCATGGCTGAAGCTTAGCTTCCGCGATCTCTTCTCTTTTTCTCATCTCTGATTGTCTGTCTGCTATCCAGGAGTGGTGTGCCGCCAATGACCTCTGGCTTAATACCTGCAAGACTGAAATTCTCCTCATTGGCACACTTGCTCCCTTCTTTCCTGTTGCTCTCTGGCTGGCCTCTCTTGGCCCTCTTCCTTCTCCCATCTGTGAGGGTACAAACCTTGGGGTCATCTTCGACTCCACTCTCTCCTTTTCTCCTCACATCTCTGATATATCTAAGAAGTCACACTACTAGCTGCACCTCCTCAGAGGTATTCTTCCTTTCCTTTCCTTCCCCCAGATGCTCATTGTCTCTAGAGCTCTGGTTCTCTCTAGGCTGGACTACTGCAGCAGCCTCTTTCTAAATATGTCTGCTTCTACTCTCTGCAACTCATCCAGATCAGGACTGCAAGACTTGTCCTTGGCCTCAAGCCCAGGGATCATATCTCTCCAGCACTGAAACCTCTGCATTGGCTCCCAGTGGCTGCAAGGATTAAGTTCAAGACCCTCTACATGATCCACAAGGCCTTCTGGCACTTGGGTCCTCAATACCTCCAATTCTCTATTCGCAAATACCTTCCTACTCAAGCTCTTTGCTCCTACTCGAGCTCTTCGCTCCTCCACCTCCAACTCCCTCAGGGTCAGTTGCTTCTCCAAGCAACAAGTTGGTGGTAGATCTCTTTCTTCGGCTGGGATCTCCCTCTAGAACAGCCTCCCTGCCTCTCTGAAACTCGAGGAGAACCATCTCCGGCTCCGGAAGTGCCTCAAGACCTTCCTCTTTGTTTCTAGCTTCTCTCTTTCTCTCCCCTGCCGATTTCCTGTCTGATACTGCACTGGTCACCTGGTAAACCTCTGATTTCCAGCCCAGGCCCCTATAAGCCCAGTTGCACACCCGCTCTGCCTCCTGGCAACCCTTGCACTTGGGTCTGTATCTGTAACACTACAGTCCCCCTACCTGCATTTACTCTTGCACCTGCCACCTGCTGGCCACAATTCTTGTTATTTTTTTGATCCCATGTACTGCACTGCCCCCTCCACTTTCCCCTGGTACTTTGCCCCTCCCACTCCCCTGCACTTGCGCAATCTCAATGTCACTTGGCCTAGTAAGATCGTTGTCTCTGTCCTCCCTCTGTTCCCCCTTCATTGCCTCGTTGCCCCTTGAAACACTTGTGCATAGGTGCGTTACATATGCCATATCATATCATATCATATCATTTTTAAAAAAAACATTATTTATGTTTTATCAAACAGAAACAAGGCAATCAGGAGTTGGAAACCCACTCTGCCCAACAATGGGTCAGGTAACTTGCACCATAACAACCGCACCCCCCCCATCCCAGCCCCTGTCTCCCCTCCCACCCGCCGCAACACAAACTCCTGATATTAGTCTTGAATGCCTAGCGTTGTATACTCTTGAAGCTTCTCTTATAGCGTCTGCTCTTCAGTGTCCAGCCAGATGGTCAACCTGGGGATGAGGAAGATGATGAACCACTTTTGGAGTTTAACAAATATGCTACATAGGGCCCCCAGATGTCCGGAGGACGTGCATGCAAATGCAACGTTTTAATGAACTCAGTCTCCACGTCCTGACAGTAGAGCACATCCTTCTGCCATCTTGCAACTGAGGGGGGAGGGCCCTGACCCCAGGCCATGGCCACTCTTCTACATGCCAGGATCAGCTAAATGTTTGCTAATTTCCTCACTGCAGGTGTCAGGTGCTTAGTCATCCCAAGCAACGCAACTGTGGGGATGGGTGTTAGTTCTTCTCCTTTTATCGCCTCTGTCTCTTGGATGACTTGTGACCAAAATGTGGACACGCCGGACAGCTCCAGGCAAGGTGAAGGAAGTCTGCAGCTGGTTTTCCACACCTCTCACACTTCGCGTCGACTCTGGTCTGTGTATGCACCTTTTGGCTGGGGTGTTGCAAGTTTGGTGTAAGTAGTGAAAGTGGATAAGCTTGAATCGCAAATTCAGAGCAACCCTCTGAGTTTTATTGAGTATGTATGCCCATTCTTCTTCGGGGATGCTAATCTGCAATGCTTTTTCCCACCTTTCTTTTTCTGTGCATGCTTTCTTGTGCTGTGTCAGTTAGGAGGGATCTATATATTGAGGATACCAATTTACCTTCCCCCTGTGCTTGGAATACGCCGTGGAGTAGTGACCAAGTTGGAGGTTGCCGTGGGAAAGAGGGGAATAGAGCCTGGATGGCATAGCACAATCTGAAATATATTAATACATCTAGAGATGAGGAGCCGCCTCACTCCTTAGCCTGTTGGGGTTATAAGAATGCTTCTTCAACAAAAAGGTCGCCAAATGATTGGATTTGTATTTTGTCTGCCCATTGGAGGAACACTTTCTCATTTGTAAGGGGTATCCCTGGTATGAACCTGATGGGTAGTAGCAGAGAGTATCTAATTGTTACTCCATATTTTTGGCCAATTCTTTTTCAAATTGCGTACGTGGTCAGCACCACATTTAGTGTGGTATATGGTACCGATTGTTGACTAATAATGACTGCTCTCAGTAGATTGGGTGATGCCAGGGTCCGTTCTATTTGTACGTGGGGTGTGATAAAATCAGTGGAGTACCAGTGACTCAGAAAGTGAGCTTGTGCAGCCCAATAATATCGTTCCAGGTCAGGGAGCGCAAGCCCCCCCCTCATTGTCAGCAATTTGAGCGTCAAATAGGCCACCCTTGCTGGTTTGCCGGCCCAGATCAGCTCTAATATGAGACTCTTTAGCTTCCCCAAGTAGCGCTGTGGGAGCAAGAGTGGTATATTAGTGAACAGGTAGACGAGTTTTGGTAGGATCACCATCTTAACCAATGATGCTCTGCCCCAGAGCATCAGTGGTAATGACTTCCACCTGTTCACCTTCTCTTGAAGTGATTTTAATGTGGTCTCATAGTTGTCCTGGAAGATATCTAGGTGGCTCAGAGATAAAAGGATCCCAAGATATTATACCTGAGCACACTCCCACTTGAAATTAAACTCGTCTGTAAATTTACTGATACAAGGATTTAGGGGAAAAATTATTGACTAGGAGTGATTCATTTTCAGGCCTGAGACCGTGCTAAATTTAATTATCTCATGCATTAAAGGATTTAGATTTTCAGTGGGATTTTGAATGAATAGCACTACGTCGTCGGTGCGGAGGGAGATGACCACTTTATGGGGACCTATAGTGAGTCCTCTGTGGAGATGCCGAGTACGCAAGCCGGAGGCTAGCGGTTCCATCACTAGTGGAAATATTAGCGCCGACAATGGGCACCCTTGTCTAGTCCCGCGTTGGAGAGGGACATGCGTAGCTTTCAATGAGCCGAGGACAATGGTTGATAGGGGTTTATTGCATAATAATGCCACTAGTTTTATAAACTGGTTCTCCAGGCCATGTTGCCTGAGTACCGCAAACATGAAGGGCCATTCAACAGAGTTGAAGGCCTTTTCGGCATATAGGAGGATTGCGGATGCCTGTTGTGTGGGCGCTATCACTGCCATGGCTCCGAACAGTCTCCTGATACCGAATGTCGTGTTGCGTCCGGGCACAAAACTAGCCTGGTCTGCGAGTACCAGTGCTGGCATCAGAGGGATTAGTCTGTTGGATAGAATTTTGGCCAGTATTTTGTTATCTAGGTTTATTAGGGAAATCGGTCTGTAGGAATCGCATTCCTCGGGGGGCTTGTCTTTTTTATGCAGTAGAATTACATTTGCTTCCCTTAAGGTCTGGGGGAGGATGCCTGTCTCTAATGCCTCTTCGCAGACTTTCAGAAGGAGTGGGGCTACTAATGGGGCAAATGCTTTATACAATTCTCCAATTAGGCCATCGGGGCCAGGGGCTTTGGTGTTGGGCAAGCTCTTTATTGCTTCTAGGATCTTTTCCTGCGTAATGGGGTTGTTTAGTAGCTCACGTAATTCTCGCTCTACCCAGTATAGTTCTGTGTCTGCTAGATAGTTATGTAAAAGTTCTGCATCGTTTGAGTATTGTGTGCTATACAGGTTTTGGTAGAAGGTGCGGAAGGTGTCAATTATTTCTGGTTCTGTGTGGACTAGAGTCCCCTGTGGGGTGCGGATTCTTTTCACCAGAGTGGGATTTCTGTCAGTGGCGATTAGGCAGGCCAGGAGCGCCCTAGGACGTTGTCCCTCAACATATTGGCGTATCTGGTAGCCGCGGCGTAAGAACTTCAACTCTCGTTCTGCTAATGCTCTGAATTTAAGCAATTCTTCTTTGAGTTCCGCTTGGATGTGTTTGGAATTAGTAGCAGTACTCTCTAGTTCTAGGGCCGTCAGGCATTCTTCGCTGGCTGCTAACTCACGACGTATTGTCTTTAGAATTCCATTTTCTTTGGCAATGCACACTCCTCTTATATAACACTTTATCGTTTCCCATAAGGTCCCCGCTGAGGAGACTGAGTCTTGATTAATGTCTAAAAAGGATGTGATCTCCTCGCGTATCTCAGCTGCGAATACCTGGTCTGTCAGCGCTTCGGGTTTAAAGCGCCAGTGCTGCGCCATTGGTTTTGCATTGGGAAGGTTGCATTTGAGTGTCACTGTA
This sequence comes from Ambystoma mexicanum, assembly GCF_040938575.1. NCBI lineage: Eukaryota > Metazoa > Chordata > Amphibia > Caudata > Ambystomatidae > Ambystoma > Ambystoma mexicanum. The sequence goes on along the minus strand of NC_090934.1, from coordinate 751,173,165 downwards.
GCGTGGTCTGAGAACATTTTTGGGAGGATCTGGCAACAACCCCATTGGAATATGCTTTGTGCAGAGACGAGCAGATAGTCTATGCAAGAGCTGGAATGGTGAACTTCGGAGTAGAATGTAAACTCGCGTTTCTCCCAGTTTTCGTGCCTCCATATGTCGACCAGGTTGTACGCTTTGCAAATTTCTTGCACTTGAAGGCTAGCCCTAGATGTCTGTGCTGAAGTGGCCTGTGATTTATCTTTTTGCGGGTGAAGGTGGGTATTAAGGTCGCCGCCCCAAATGATGGTTGTTGGTCCGCTCTGTGTAAGTCGTGAGAGGTCCCAATCAAAATTATTCGCTCCGTCCACGTTGGGGCCGTATGAATTTATGAACGTGACGTCCTTCCCGGCTATGACGCCTTGTACTAAGAGGGCTCTGCCTTTACTGTCTTTTTCCACTTTCTTCAGCCGGAAGCCAACTTTAGGGTTGATGAGGGTGGCTACCCCTCTGGCGTACGATGAGTAGGAGGAGAAGTAGCGATGGCAGCCCCAGTTTCAGGCCCAGGGGTGTTCCTTTTGTGGGATGAGTTGCGTTTCCTGTATCATTACCACGTCTACTTTGTGACGTTTGAGAAAATGCAGGATCTTCCTTGTTTTTGCAGGAATGTTGCCTCCCCTAATGTTCCACGTTGCTACCTTGAATCAGGCGGGTGGTATCCTTGTTCACGATGCTTGGGCTGGGAGCAGACCTTTGGTGGTCTGTAGTGGAGCATCGGTCTATCTTCAGGCACGGTTGTGTTTGTTGAGTTGGGCGTGGTATGCGGCGGGACGAGGCAGAGCTGGGCCGCGGTCAGCCGGTGCATAACCATAACAACTTTAGTGGACAGTACCTCGCACGGACCATCCCCAACTTGTCCGTTTGGTCTCCCCCCAAAGTAAACATAATGCTGCTGCGCTTGGGGCGCTAGCGACCTCCCAGGGGAAGGTGCTCCTTTTCACTTTGTGTGTTAAATCCTGACGTGTGGTATCGCTTGCCATGTCTTTACTGCGCAACTTCTACGGATCATGGTGGATTTTTATCGGGACGCTCCCTTCGAGAGGTTGAATATCATATCATACATCAAATCCTCATGAAACAAACTTTAAATGAAAGGCATATGACCAAGCCAGATTGATTCTGCAAAGTTTGGTGAGGTTTGGTTAAGGGTGGGCAAAGTTATAGTGGGAGTCCCAAAATGTGTGGTTTTACCCATACACGCAATGTAAAAAAAATGTTGGTCACGCCTACAGCCCAAACGTCTGGACGGATGTTCACTGCAGCAAGAGCGCCGGCTTGGTCCCGAAAGCGTGCTTTTATAAATTTGGTGTAAATCAGTCCAGTAGTTTATTTTTAAATGACCAAAAAGTAGGTAAAACAAAAAGGGGTGATATCTGGTTTCGGCCCGCTGACTCACTTCCCTGTTCAGTCTGCAGACAGTCATCCAATTGGCCCAGAGGGTGGCATGAGGTCCGGAGACATCTGATACACCCACTGATTGGATGGTGAAAAGCGTGAGGTGCATCAGATTTTTGGAAACGCCGGCTATGTTGGATCTGTGGACACATGCGACTGTCCACAGCGCGGTGGGGGAAAAGTCTGGAAAACACATTTTGGGTTATTCTGTGGTGGAAAGAAGGGCTGGGAAGAGTGGAGGAGTGGAAACATATGATATGGGGCTATCTTTGTAGGTTGGAAAAGGCCGGGCAGGTGTCTTAGCTGTCCATGGACACTGTAGTAGTTCGCAGACAGCGCTGTGAACGGACAGCTTGGAAAAGACATTTGGTGTTATTTGATGGCTGACAGAGGGTGCAGAAATGGTATGAAAGTGGAATGAAGATAATGTGTAGCTGTTTATGTAGGTGAAAAAAGGGTTTGGAAATGCCAGAAGTCCGTGGTTAATTTTGGTGTCCACGGACCTCATTTCGATTGCGGGGGGTCATTTTTTAGACCCTCGTAAAGAGTACATTCTAAGTAGTATGTTTGGTACAACATTAGTGTATGACACACTGCTGTTGTCTTGACATTAACGAATCAGTTGGTCATTGGGAACAACAATCCATACTGGATTAAAAAACGATTACAGTTATGTGAGTGTAAGGGTGATAGTATGTTAGTTTGAAGCATGTTGTGATTAAGGGAATGCTTGAAGTAGTTAGATACCTGTTGGCATATTCTAACTAAATTAGAGGTTAGAAGATGTTTTGTCGTATAAGAATTGAGATGGCGTATTTGAAGTGTTTTGGAATTAAGTGTATTTTTCAAGTAGTTTTATATCTATTGGCGTATTCTAACTAGATTGACTTTTAAAAGTACTATTGTAGTATTATGGATGTAGATAGATACCTGTTGACGTATTATAACTGTTAATTGTGCTATAGTTTAGTGACTAAATTTGGGTTCAATGAATATTAACTAGGCATTTGTTAAGTTTGCTGGTAACCTATGTTTTGGAGTAATGGAGGTATCATTACATTCAAACCAACCAGTTCTTTTATTGACATATGCAGTGTAGTGCCTTGAAGTGGTTGTGGCACCAGTGTGGTATACTATACCTACTGTTGTGAAGGTTTTCTTTCCAAGAGATACTTGGCTGTGTGTGAAGCCTCTAACCTACAGTTATTTTTGGTACCATCTGCATTGTGCCTTAGAAGCATTAGTATGACATATTGGCTATGTCATTTTGTATGGTAGAACGATTGTCTGAATTGGAAAAAGGGCATAATATGCCATGATATGCACTCTGCAGAAGCTGGTGAAATGGAATGGATTGAGAATTTGGTATGGAAACATACACAAATTGTTCATTAGGGATGTGGTCTTGTAAAACATGGTTGCAGATAGTGTATGTATGTTTACACGTATATGAAATCTGGAAGATTTCATTTATAGGGATGTTTTTTGTTTCCAGTACTTGTAGTAAGTACATTAGGAATTCTTGTGGATCTCTCTGTGTGTTTATGGTAAATCTTTCCAATTCCTGCAGAGTAGTCCAATTATTGCCTTATACCTGAGACACTTTAAGTGTTGTCAGGATTATTTGTGGCATGTCTATGAAGGACAAGCATTTGCAAACACAACTGGTCTAAGCCAGATTCCTTGTCACATTAGCATAAACATGTACTCCAGTTTTGTTGCTGAATTTAAATGGCCCAGAGAGTTCTACTTGTGGATCGTTTGATGGGCCTGCATAACTTTCTGGAGAAGAGACATTTGTGTCTTTCTTTTCTGATGGACGTGCAATTGACTTTGTAATAGACAATTTTGTGGTTGTATTGTTTGATTCGGAAGGAGTTGGTCGTTGTTTTTTTAGCTGTATTGTTGGGAGAGCTACTATAGCATCTGTTTGTATTACTTGTCTTTTTTAAAGTTTTTTTTGAGGTACAGGGTACATATCTCGATGGGTGGGGGTGTATAGTGCTCATAGCCTGTTGTATTCCAGAATGCAAGGAATGTCAGTATTGACTTTGTTTGCATCAAAGTTAACTAGCAATAGTCCATTGAGTGTACACAGCCGTGAAAGTGCTATGTAACTCATACTATCTTTAAAAACTGTGCTGCCAATGACAATCAATGCTTGATCTGGGGTTAGACCTTGTGATTTGTGAATAGTGACAGCATATTCAAGAGATAGAGAAAATTGCTCTCTGCATATGTACATGTCTACCCAGAAACATGCTATTGTCTGGCCATTTTTGTTTAACTTCTGCAAGTTTGTCAAAGTTGATGTTGACAAACTGAATGTTGTCATGTGGATATGTTTGGAAGTTCACAACTGGACCAATTGTTCCATTGACTAAACCTTGTTCTACGTCAAGGCTACATTTAAGAATTACTCTGCAGTTTAGACAGAAAGCCAATATTTTCTCCAATCCAGCTGTGTTGGAGATACATTTTTCTAAGCTATTTAGTAATGTTACTTGTTGACACATAGGAAGTGTCATGCTGTGCACTTCCAGTTTGTCTGTGGAGTTGATATGCAGTATGGGTTTGTAGAGGAGCAGCTCAATGCCTCTGCAGAAAGTCCCACCCCCCCTGCTACCTCTATGTTGGAAGCCTGAATCTGCACCATGTTTGACACCAGTAATTGTAACCATACAGTGACAAATGTTCGAGAACAGGTATCCGTTAAGAAAACCATACCAGATGCATGCCCAAAGAGGTGATAATCTCATGGAAAAGGTCCCCGAAGGAATATGAAAACAAGAAAAGGAGAAGTTGGTGACATCACAAAGATAAGCATGGTGCACTGAAAATAATGGTTGAAGAAGAGGATGTATGGACTCTATGGAATCTGATAACAAAATAAGGAACTGAGGAAGCGTTCCTCTGCAGGAAAGAAGATTTCAGGCGTATATGTGACACACTCAAGCCAATGTAAACGGTTTAATAACTGTACAGATGCCGGGAGGATAGCTCAGCGGCAGCGTGCGCGTCTTGGAAGCAAGACGACGAAGCAACACAGGTTTGATCCCCGGGTCCGTGCTTAGAAACCTCTGGGTGTTTAAGCGCGTTATAAATACGTAACTAAGACACACAAAAAAAAAAACACAATTACGCAACTAAGAAAAAAATAAAAAACATTCTTGTAACAGCGCCTCGATGCCTGCGGGCTGTGTGAGCGCTTTATAAATGTTAATAAAATAAAAATAAAAAAATAATACAACTAGATTAAGTGATCATAGAAGCTGGCTATATGTAGTGAATAGACTACACATGAAGCCACCATTATATGTATATAAAGGAACTGGACATCAGTGTCACAATTTTAGTAAAGTCATACCGATCCAGAAAAAGGATGGAAAACTGTGTTGCAGCAAAGAATAAGCTGAGAGCATGAAGGAAGTGAGAAAGGCTGCATGGCCTGATGTGAAGACTGGAAACAGCCAAGAACTGGTTAACTGTTCTGAAATGCAGCAACAATGAGAAGCCGGATCATCCCTTGATTAAGGCATGAAGAAAGAACACCATGAGTGCCAAGTTTATTAATTCAAGACAATTAAAGGCTATAAAAATGGGCCGAATCGCGGTCTCCTGACACGTGAGTTGAGGATGAACATCGGAGGAGGCATATGGACCAGAACCGTGATAAGCATGTACCCTTACTTCCTTATATTCCCAGAGAAGAGAAACTACAACACGACTGAGTTCAAAGACAAGCGTGCATAGCAGAAGGCAATGGTGATGAGAGATGCAGGACTAATTGGTTGGGGAGGTGAAGTTAAGTTCATCCCCTGGCACCTGGGTTTGAGCTTACGTGCTGAAAGTATGCCAGATGTTCCAGAAATGGTATGAGAGTGTCAACCAATTATAGAGGGCCATACAATGAAGAGCCTTATGATTTAAGAACCATTTGTATTCTGTGTACTTAATAAGTTTTGAGGATGACTTGCAACAGAGGCAGGCTTAAGTTGTCCACCTGATAGTAGATAGTAGAAACACTTGTGTATCGGCATGTTACAAATGCCATATCATATCATATCCTATCACAACTCGTTCCCACATATAAAGTGTACTTAGATGTTCCCCTTGAGCCAACCACAACCCTTTGGAGGTTTTTCTTATTCTGCCACGTAGTATGATGTTGTGTATGACAAATGTTTGCTATAAAAGTATTGTTTTTTATGAAATGCTTTGAGAGAACATGAGCGAATGTCCATTAATGTCCGTTTTAAGTCCCTGTTTTATACAATTGATAATAAAACAGTCTAACACAATTTTGACAACTACTTGAGTCGGTTTTATTATTTGGTGTAAGAGTTACGCTGCATTGCATCCATTGCATGTAGTGTTATTGATTAAGGACCTTAAGTTCATTTGGTTGCACTGCCGGATGATTTCGTAAGACCAATCGACCTGTTAAGAGTCTGGCATTTCAGAAGATCGGACATCGTCTGCCATCTTGCCGAAAGATCACAGGGTTTCCTGTGGTGAATGGCCGAATAGAAAACCTGCAAGAAAATTGAGAGAGTGGGCAAGGTCCTTCTTTGACAAAATCCCTACCTGGTTTCCAGAGGCGCTTTGTGGATGGAAGGCAAAAGTGGTTGGTTGGAGGAGGAGAGGATACCAAAGGCCTTCAGCAGAACGATTGAATGGTGAGTAGATTGAGGGGAATGGCAAATTAAGGGAACAGGGTTGTGGTAATTTTCAGAGTAACTGGAGTAACAGGAAATATTGTGAGAAGGGATAGAAATTATGCCTAACGAGTCCTGACTCAAGGACTTGCAGAAGAGGTTGTCTTACACTCCAGTTGGAGTCTCTAGGATATGTATGGACAGGTCTATATAAGACATTGATCTAAAGTCTGTGATCAGATGATTGATTAGGGGCAGAGAAGAATAGACAGCGATCACTGTTGTTTAAATGTGAAGAGTCGATTAGTGTGTCTGTTTGTGTTTTTGTGCTGAATTAATGTGTCGAAGAGCGACAAGGAGTTGTAAAAAAAAGTTGAGATAAGAAGTTATATTGTCTATCTAGGAAAGTGGTTGGTACCAATCTAGAGGTAGACAGAGATCAGGGAAAAGTTAGAGGCCTTAGCGTGATTGTTGGAGCATGCTCATATTTGTTATTTTTGGTGAAGGTATTTTTTATAAAAGGTCTGGTAAGTATTGACAGTCAATTGTGACTTGTCACAATGGGAGAAGTCACTCCTCTGATGCACTAATGTAAGACCTTGCCAAAACAAATGCCCAAGCTCAAACAGTACAGTGCGGAATGGGTGAAAGGCATGGCAGATAAGATGTTCATGCCGTGGCCACAAGGCGGATCACTGTCAAAAGTGGCATTGCAACACATGACCACATACTTGCAAGCTGCGTGCAAAGGGAAGAAATTGGAGAAAAGGTTAGCTATTTTAGAGCTCTGGAAAATGTACCAGGAAGAGAGAGAGGATCCACCACCTGAGGAGTGGATGCTTAGTCAGAGAAAGGAGCAAGGTGTTGGGCCTTCAGCTGCCCTTGCCTCGCCTGAAGTGAAAGGCGTTGATATAGAATACAAAGGGTTGTACTCATTAAGGGAACAAAAATCGGCGGCAGGATATAGTAACCCGATATATGATCTGCGTGCTTATAGGAGTGACGATAGTCCAGAAGCGAGTAAGAGAAAAGAGGAGATCTTACAAGACAAAGTAAAGAAAAGTGAGCGATCAAATGTATCAATAGAAATAGAACTGGAAATTAAAAGATGGAAAGGAGAGAAAGATAAAGCTGACGAGATAACGCTTGTGCAGAATGAATGGATGCTAGGACAGATATTACTCAAGCTAGAAGGGAAAACCAATGAGGAAGTAATGCAACGAGAAGACACGGATGAACGAGATAGAAAAGACAGGCAATGTGAAGAAAGCTTGAAGGAAGACAAACTTAAAAGGAAGAATAAAAAGAGGTAGGAACAGATGTATCAGGAGTAGCAACTAAAGAAAGAAGAGAGAGAGCAGAAGATCAAAGGAAGTACGATAACAGGCAAGAGCAATAGAAGATAGAGATAGACATGTAATAACATGCACTCCATTGAAAACCAAAATGCCTCCTTTTTAGTCAACCCGTATAATATGTTCTTACCTCTCAGTATTTTTGTAATTATGTAACTCTGAATCTTGCCCCTACCTCCCTCTCTTGTTAATACGCTAATACGTAATTTGCAACAACTGTATGCATATACTCCCTGCAACTATGTAATTCTGTAATTTCTCACTTCTCGTTGCGCGCCACACTGTATATATTATGCAACAACTAAACTGCACTATAAGACTTATCTTAACCATATGTAAAAGGTAACCATTGTACTGTACTGGAAGAATTATCTTAACCATATGTGATATGTAACCATTGTACCTACTTACTTGTAATTATGTAACTTTTACTCCATCTGCATTGTCTTCATATGCATGTAATTTGCAACACTTGTAAGTGTAAGTAATGAGCTCATATACCCTAGGGTTCTGTGAGCAATATATATAAAATAAACTAAACTAAACTAAACGAGAAAGGAAAAGAGAAGAGAAGGAAGCGCAGAAACTGAGGGACAAAAGAATACAGAGGTGAAGAGAAGAGAAAGAAAGGAGAGTCGGAATAAGAAGAGAAGAGACAAGAGGAGCAGAGAATTAGTAGGGAGGCAAGAAAAACAGAGAATTAGCTGAAGAATTAGAACGAAAGAGCGGACAACGGGAGCTTGACAATCGCATTCAAATGGAGCTAATGGAACCAAGTCTGCCAATACAATGGGACAGAACAGAAGAGTTCCTTCCATTAAAGGGAGCAATGTCAGGGGCATCTAGAGTAGCCTTAGAAGAGGACTTTGATATAGGAAGTATCAGAGATAGGATCGATAAAGCATATCAGGAATTAAAGGGAGGTAGCAAATCGGGAAACTGAGGGAAGGGAGGGCAATCCCCTGTATTTCAATTACAAAGCGAAGAAGGAAATCTGTTTCATTTTGAACATAGAGCCCTGTCCTTAAGTAAGTTGAACCTAGAACAGGGTGAAGGTGAAGGCAGTCATATTAGTTGGCGACTAGACATGTCAGATGAGGAGAGAGAATCCTTCCGTGGGAAAGAGGGAGGAAGTGCATGTGCCCCCAAGGGAAGCCTACAGGCAGATAAGGAGTAAGATGGTCAGATCTAGAACAACCTAAAGACAAAATGCCAGATCACATGGCATATCCAGAGCGTCCCAGAGGACCATCACATAGTGAGAAGGGAGAGTTACCGCCATATGTGCGCAGGTGAAGATCGTTACCAGGGCGGAAATGGTAAGGAATGACTGTCCCTGCCATGGATAGGCAGACAATGGGAGCTGACTATGGGTTAGGCTTTATGCAGTTTCCCTTATTGGAAAAAGGGGGCGTAAGACCGTAGTACATTCCATGGCCACAGATGGATAAAGATAATTTAAGATGCAAACTTCTGAGTTTGGCATCGGGTGCGGGAAAATGGATTTATGAATTAGAAAAAATGACACAGCGCATGATGGAGCACCGTTTAATAATTGCAGAGCAGATGTGTGGAGGGCTCTTAGAGTATAGTATCCTGACACATCATGCATGGGTGCAATTATGACACGTAAGATGCAAGAGGATGAAGATCCTGTTGCTTACATTCAGGATATTCAAGAGCATTGGACTCTTGTAACGAAAGGGCCATGGGAAAAAACGGTGGCATTATTTTACCACATTTTATGTCAAGGGTTGTCAGAGCAAATGCATAGACAAATGAAGAAATTATTGTGGATGGGAACCAAACCATGGGCTGAGATACCGTTGACAATACTGCATTACTGTCAGCTATTGCATGAGAAAAACAAGAAGAAATATGAGGCTAAGAAAGCTGAGGAAGCTAAATTAGTTCAGAAGAAATTGTCAAAGTATGTCATGCAAGGGGCGATATTGACAAGCGGAGAAGGGCTGGGAATACATCAAGCAGTGGGTGCATCACAGGCGAATAATCAGCACCCGATGGACCAAGGAAGAAATGGGTTCATGCCACGAGGCAGAGGTATGGGATACAGAGGAAGGGGTGGATTTCAAAATAATCAAGGTGGGTTTCAAAATGCACAAAATGGGAATATGAATGTACAAGGAGGATTTAACTAAGGGGGACTAGTCAGACAGTCACTCCCTGTATGTTGGACTTGTGGGATGGTAGGGCTCGTTGTGTGCTTATGTGGGAGTCAAGGGAATGGACAGAATGGATAATTCACAAGAGGGGGGACAGCTTATCCTCTACCATATAGCACACAAACTGGAGAAGGGTTTGCCCAAGATCAGATGGTGTATCAGACACAAGCACTGCAAATGCAACAAGCACACCAACCAGAGCAAGTGCAAATTAATCCGCCACAAGGGCAATCACAACACATCCCCATGCAGGTACAGCAGGACGATTGTTGACACATAGGATAGGAGGTGTCACTGTAATGGGAGATAATCCTTTCAAAGGTACAGGGGTATGCATGTATCCACAATAGGACAGCTCACAGGGTGACTTCATTTGTTCAGTACTATTTGTAACACCAAAACCAGAACCCCAAGAGGAACCAAGGGTCGATGTGACAATAGGAGGCAAATCGTTTTCATTTTGAGTGCACCATGGGGCTACACGTTCATGTATACAAGAGGGAAAATATCCAATGTCAGGAATTGCCATGAATACTCAAGGGTTCTCTGGAGCTACAAGTCTAGTTCCTTTTACTGATAAATTACCACTCTCTATAGGAGAGTGTGACATGTCTGTTCCATTGTTGTATTCACGAAATACACCATTTAACATTCTGGGAAGAGATTTGATGACACAACTTAGTATGATGATTTAATTTACTGATGAAGGGATTGTGTGTTCCACTCCTGGAATACACTATTTAAACGTAGATGAATTTATAGTGGCATACACAGGGCAAGTGGCTCTGCGAGGCATTCCAATTCAGCCAGAGGTTTTCCTTTATACGGTGAGCATTCTCTTAACATAGTTACCTGGCCTAGTGGGAAAGATGGTCAGAATACCTGATGAGTTCTTGTTCAGACCACAGATACACATGGACAAAGGGGGGGGAACTATCCCTCTAGAATTAGAAGCAGCCATATTATGAAGGGAAATTGCAATGCTCGAAGGAACAGATGACGTGGGCAGACCATGGAGGACAGTGATAGCTCTCAAAGAACGGTATAGACTGTCTGATATTACTGACAATGTGTTATGCTCACCTGATCTCTGCAGATGCGTTGGGGCACAGTTGCAGCCCTCCTGGGGGTGAGGTCACTCGGGTCCATCTTCGCCCTCTGCGCGTATGTGGTGACTGGTGGTAATAGGTGATGCTGCTTGGGATTGCTCCTGCATGGAGAATAGGGGGCGCGAGTATGCCAGCTTGTGTGCCTGATCCCTTTCAAGACACCTTATCCCAAACCGTGGTACTCGTGGGATGCGCTGTCCCTGGAAAGCTCACCTATTGATTAGTTTTGGCGAGCACTCCATCCTTCTGCTTCTGGCAGGGGCGCTTGTATGATCTGGACCTAGTTCCTTCACTGGTCCCTTGCACGTGGTAGTCCAGTCCTGCTGTAACTAAGCCACTATACTTCAGGTAAGTGTTCCTGTTTGCCTTTGTCTTTCCTCGTCTGTTTTTGTTGTATTGTAAAGTTTGTTGTCTTGTATTGCTGTCCGTTCCACTTGTGATGTTTGCTCCTTTGCTTTCTTCCCTTGCAGGTGATGTTGCTGGCTCGGCAGAAGCTGCGGAGCTCGAGGCAGCAGCTGGAGGGAATGAGGAACAAAGTTGCAGCGGTACAGTAGCTGGTAAATTGTTAACTAGGGGGCGCATGGGGTTCAAATGTGGCGTGGCCCTAGGATGGATGTTCTAACCTTGTCCTTCTTCTTCACAGTGTCCGAATTCGTGGATGCGGAGTGCGGTGCTGCGGAGTCGGGATCAAGATCACTGGATGTCAGGCAGTGAGTGTGCAGATGAAGCGATGAAGCACCGGTTTCCTGGAGGTAAGTATGCAGGAGAACGCCTGGTTTCAAAGGTAAGTAAACTGGTCCAAGCGGCGGTGAGCGTCACGTTGCACACGCCTGCACAGTAACGCGAAGCACCGGCCTTAAGGATGGAGCAGCTTATATAGCTGAGCTTCTGAAGCCACGCCCACCAGGTTCAGCCTGCCTGCCACACCGTGCCACACCCGATGAGTCAGCCCATGAAGACCAGGCCTAGAGAGCCACACCCGATGAGTCAGCACATGAAGATGTTCTCTGGAATAAAGGCTTTCAGCTCCTGGAAAGTTCTTGTAAAATAAAAGCACTCCTGCACTGGAATAAAGTAAAAGCACTCCTGCACTGAAATAAAGTGTTCCTGCTCACATCTCTATATGAGCCTGGTGACGCCAAAACTGAATCCAGCCAGGGCCCGTGTGTTTATGGGTCCCAAAGGACATAAGTGAGTCAAGTGACCCATTGCCCCCATCACTAGATGATGTGGTTTTTGTGTTCTGGGGCCTGTGGCCATGACACAATGACATGTTTACGGATGACCCCACAGACAATGTATGAAGTAGTCTTTCATATGAGCATCACTTACTGGATAAGGATAGTGAGAAGAGAAGTTCCACAGAGAATGGCAATAATGCGGCAGCATTCAGCATCCTTTGACAAAGACTTAGAGAAGGTGCCACGTATCCTATGGACTACAGGCCCCTATGACGTAGACCTGTTGAAGGGTATATGGGAAGTTAAATTAAAGTTAAAATCAGGAGCAGTTCTACCTCGAGCAAGACAGTACCCCATGTCTCGAGAGGATGATGATGGTATATTTAAGACTATTTCAGCATTGATGCAGCAAGCCATTCTAGTATCGTCAGAATCGATGTGTAATACTGCGGTGTATCATGTGAAAAAATTGAAGGGAGAGTCGTGGAAAGTCATACAAGATATAAGACTGATTAACCAGATTGTAGAAGCAGAGTTTCCTTTAGTTCCTAATCCGGCGACGATACTATGCAGTATGTCAGTGGAAGCTCGATATTTCACAGTGATTGATTTGAAAAATGCTTTTTTCTCAATCCCATTTGCGCAAGGACTCACAAGATCTGACTTCATTTTCATTCCACCAGACTTGTCTGAAACATACAAGGGTCCTCCAGATGGACCTAGGTAATGTTGATTTGAAAAGTGTCATGATACAGTACATAGTTGACATTTTAATCTGTGGCTCAAAAGAAAACGAATGCAGGCAAGATTCGATTTATTTGATGACTATTTTAGCAGACAAGGGATACAAAGTAGACAAAGAGAAGCTACAGTATTGTCAAGAAGAAGTGTTATACATAGGACAGTTGATTTCACATGAGGGAAAAAAGGTGGCACCTGAAAGGGCTGAGGCGATTATGAAAACTGCAAAGCTGCATATAGTAAAAAAGAAGCAACAATTTTTGGGGCTATGTAATTATGTTAGAGCCTGGGTGTTTGATTACAGTTCGTACACAAGACTCAGTGGACAAGGTCACAATAGAATGGCCTAGGAAATGGAGGAGGAATTCAAAGAATTGAAAAACGCAATTGGTACAGCTCCTGTTTTGAGGTTTTTCGGTTTTACTTGTAACCATAACGTCCCTTTAATAAAGTTTTTTCATTGAATTTCATAGGTTTTTATCAGTGCAATTTAACGATAACGTCCCTTTAGCAACATTTTTTCACTGAATAACAATATATACAAGACATGTAATTTGGCTATATTCATGAACCTTTACCTATATTTGTTTGGGTTGAATGGCATTAGGGGATCTGTAAGTTACTGAATGAGGAGGTATGTAGTGTAGAATCAGAGGAGGGGGAAAGTAAAATATGTTTTTTTCAGCTCGGGAAAGTGAGAATAAGTGGCTGGAGAGGAGTGATGTCTACTTGCCCCCGCCGTTTTCAAAGTTTAAATGTAGCGGAAAATATTAAGGGAATAATGGGACTGTGTGGCAAGCCCCTCCCTTGAGCTGCAAAGAAAGTCTTGTTTGCGCTGGCTCACATGCAATGGAAGACACATAACCATTATTAACCCATTGGTAGTGAAGCTCAAAAGAGCTTCTTAAAATCATGCAGTGATAGGGTGAAACTTTCCATGAAGCGGGCCACATGAATCAAAGGCATGCCTGTTAGACTACATAGTCCAGAATACAGAGTGTGTACCAAAATATACTGTTTTAAATAAAGATTTTGAAAAAGTCTTGATCCCTGGTCTGCCAGAGTTCAAGGACTAGCATTCAACCACTACACCACAATGGCCTAGTGCTTCAAGGTGCATACATTTCATACTTAGCCTACAATTGAATTTGTCCAATTATAAAAGGCCTATAAATGAAACCTGTGAGAATCCATGTCATTGTAGCATAATGGTTAAGTGCTGTGTCTTGAACTCCTGTAGACCATGGTTCTCAAAGGCAGCGTTGAACACAAATATGCTTTTTCAGTGCTATAATGTTGCCCAGAGATGGTGTAATACATGGTTTATTCTGTTTTTATAATGTTGCAGTAAATAAATATGTTTTACCTTTGATCCATATTACAAAATGGAAAGTGCCTGCAGGTTCATGCCAACTGCGACATCTCGCGCTCATACATCCTTGCGCTGAGAGGTACAAAAGGCAAAGTGCCTGCAATTTCATGGCATACCGATTGCAACCTCTCACACCAAAACATCCTTGTTGCCGAGAGGTCCCTGTGCCCAACTGGCTGCGTCTAACTGGGCACGCCCAAACGGACCTGCAGCGAAACAGTTGTGCCATATCAGCGTGTGCCTAACTGGCCGTGCTGAAATATCCTGTCCCATGCTCCAAGCCCCTTGTTTTATGGCCTGTCTCTTGATGACTGTTGTGATACATCACAGGACCCCAACTAACCACATTTAAGCAGCAGTGAAAAAAATGATTGGCTGCAAGAATAACATAAGTCCAGGTACCTTCTACACTCATAGTGAAAATCAAAAGCTGGCACCCATGAATATACGCACAGTACTGCTTAGCTTCAAAGTGAAGAAAGGGCCAGCCCCCTCAGGCCATGTTCCTCTAAATGGTCTTGTAACTTAACCTCCATTATTAGGCACCATGGCCTGAAAGGACTGACCGTTTCCTCACTTTGAAGCTAAGCAGGGTCTGTTCTAGTTACTGCATCGATGGGAGACCTGGGTAACCAGTGATATTTCACCCTCAATGCCAATGTAGCTGTAAACATATCTACTCTTTTATTATATATAAAACATTGCAGGTTTTGAGAACTCCCAATATTTTTAGTTAATGCCTTGTGTGATTAAATTATTTGCTGAGGATCACACACTTTGGTTAAGCAGCGTGCTACAAGCCCCTTGTTTTATGGCTGGTCTCTTGGTGACTGTTGGGATACATCACATGAACCCAACTACCCGCATTTAAGCAGCACAGCAAAGGATAAAAAATGCTTGGCTGCAAGAATAACATATGCCCAGGTACTTCTGCCCTCATAGCAAAAATAAAAAGCTGGCACCCATGAATATATGCACAGTTAGTAAACATATATCTTGAAATATACAACTGACCTTCCCCTTAGAAGAAAGCATGCAAGACAAAATAGTATTGGACTGTTAAAAAAAAGTAACAAACACCAGAAAAAATACCTGAGAGAGGAAATGTTCCAATAAATATGCTGGCAAAGTATATAAGGTGCTCACCTTTTTTACCCAGCAATCTGTAGAGAAATATTCCCTGGAAAACAAAATCCCAATACGAGACAAGTGGTTGGGGTCTTTTGGGTAAGCGTCTGCACTGGGAACATGGCAACCTGAGTAAAATCCTTCAGCAAGCTTGCCAAGCTAAAAAAAAACAAGGGGTTACATCTGCCTTCTGAAAAAAGTTACGCTGTCCACCCACATGTGTCCTTTACTTGTGCCCTGCGAAACAGCCACAATCAGGGGAGAATAACTTCACCAGCGTTCAGGATTACAAACTCTTGCCACATCCTGGCCAAATACTCATGACTTACTTGCTCGCTTATAATGACCCCTCCTCACCCCAATGTCTGGCTTTCAACAATATTCTGCTTAATAAAGATAATCTGAAAAGTACACATACCATAGTGTCACTCAAATAAGTATATCCTCATAAAACTATGTTAGGCAAAAAGTGTACAATTGTGGAATTATTCCCCCAATTTTGACTGGGAGACTACAAGTACCAGAATGCAATTCAGCAAAAGGCAAAAAAGTGTGTGTGTCTCTCTCTCTCATGATTGGCTGCAAAAATAACATATGCCCAGGTTTGAGAGGCTAACCTTGAAATCCGCCCTAGTGCAATCATCGCACAAAGACGTTCATCAATCACTGGGAAACTACAAATACCAGAATGTAATTTAGCAAAATACAAACAAATAGTCTCTCATAGCTCTCAGAGAGAACTGGGAACACAGAATATCTTTAAACCACATAGGGTCTTAATATATATATATATATATATATGGTTAAGTTGCTGTTTCCATAGGAAGATCACTTTTTGGGCGGCTTATAACTTTGCTCCCCCTGGACGAATCATCACCAAGCTTTGCAAAAAAAAAGTATATGGGTCACTCTGAATTATTTTTCAAAGTTAGGAGATGTTTGGGCCAGGGGGGGCAAAGTTATAGGGGGGGTCCCAAAACTTATTTTTTTCCCATAGACTGAATGGGCGAAAAACATTGCGCACGGCTACAGGTGAAACCGCTGGACGGATTTTGACGAAATGTGCGGCAGGTACAGGGGCTTGGTCCAGAAAGCGTGCTTTTGTAAATTTGGTCACCATCCGTGCAGTATGTTTCTTTATAATTATCAAAAAGTAGGTCGGAAATAATTAGTGATATCTATGTTCACTCCGCGGTCTCACTTCCCTGTTCGGTCGACAAACTAGCTACCGATTGGCTAAGGGGCTGGCCGCGGACACGCAACGTCTCTGCCCATTGGCTGTTGTGAGATGTGTTCTGCGTCAGATGGTTTTGACGCGCCCGACATCTTGGATCCGCGGAAAGCGGAGCAACAACCAGCGTACACATGCTTTTTTCATGAAACCTTATTGCTGTGTCACAGAGCATTGGGAAAGGTTCAGACATTAAGACATGGGTGATCAATGCATTTCTTTTTCGGTCGTCATGATGTAATTTCTCTGGACACCTTGTACGCACAGAAAATGTGGGGTGTAATAACGATAGCACTTTAGTCCATGTAGTGGGCAGGAAATTTGTAACTGTTGAAAGCACACGCGTATTGGTAGGCAACATTGAAATTGACAACATGCCGTGAATGCATTAATTATTTCCAATGGGTGGCACATGCAACGGTGGTTGTGGCCAGGGCCTAGAGTCTTGGATGCATGGCCGTCGGCCGAAGGCCTACAGTCTTGGAATTAAGGCCTTCGGCCGACGGCCTTACTTCCAAGACTGTAGGCCCTGGCCACAACCACCACCGCATGTGCCACCCATGCATACACCCGTAGTGTTGCGTTTTGATTGGCAAGTTGTGGGGAGTGCGTGCAGTCTTGGGTGCATGGCCAAAGGCCATGCAACCAAGAACAAAGTGGTAAGTACTAGACTTGGAAGACACTGCACACCCATCCCATGTAAGATCTACAGACATACAGCTAGGAGGGAAGCCTCTGGGCAGAGGTGCTGAAGGATAACACACCTATAGAATAACCCCCACTACCACACATCACCGAGGCGGTTGTGGGGAGACCCTGCACTCTTGGGTGCATGGCTAAAGGCCATGCACGCAAGAATGAAGTAATAAGGAGTGGAGTTACAAGTCTATATGGGTGTGGTGGAATGTGCTGGTTGTGTTGATGCCCTAGTGTCTTAACTTCATGGCTGTAGATGATGGTCCGAAAAGTAAATTTATAAGCAGCTAATTTGCAAGGACCATGGTTTCCATATGCAGCAATGGTTGTGGATAGGAACTCTACCGTGCAGTGCACGGGGAGTTGTTACATTTGTAAGGACACGTGTGGTGTTAGGGAACATTGTAATTGACAATATGGCGTGAATGTATTATTTTTTCAAATGGCTATTATTATATTCATTAGTACGCCGCCATGCATAGCACATGCTACAGTGGTTGTGGCCAGGGCCTAGAGTCTTGAATGCATGGCCGTCGGCCGAAGGCCGAAGGCCTTACTTCCAAGACTGTAGGCCCTGGCCACAACCACCGCCACATGTGCCACCCATGCATACAACCGTAGTGTTGCGTTTTGATTGGCAAGTTGTGGGGTGTGCATGCAGTCTTGGGTGCATGGCCGAAGGCCATGCAACCAAGAACAAAGTGGTAAGTACTAGACTTGGAAGACACTGCACACCCATCCCATGTAAGATCTACAGACATACAGCTAGGAGGGAAGCCTCTGGGCAGAGGTGCTGAAGGATAACACACGTATAGAATAAACCCCACTACCACACATCACCGAGGCAGTTGTGGGGAGACCCTGCTCTCTTGGATGCTTGGCTAAAGCCCATGCACGCAAGAATGAAGTCATAAGCAGTGGAGTTACAAGTCAAAATGGGTGTGGTGGAATGTGCTAGTTGTGTTGATGCCCTAGTGCAGGGGTCTTCACACTGTGAGGAACCAGAGACCAGCATGAAATGTAAAAAAAAAATATATATATATATATATTTTTTTTTTTTAGATTGGAGGAAACGGGAAGGGGCAGCTCACATAGTCAGCATAAAACGGTCCTAGGCACCAATGAAAAAATGGCCAGCAGTTGCAAATGGATATTCAGTGTTTAGTCACACACTGTTTGAATAGTACCCAAGGGGTTGTTTTTTGTTCAAATGTAAACAAATGGTGATATTTAAAGAATACTTATTCAGCAACAATGGTCAAAACTACTAGCTGCATAGTGAAGTAACTCCTCAAACTGGCCCACATTGGCCAAAAAAGTGGCCCATTTTTATTGGCCTACACTAGCATTTTGCATTTTTGTTATAGGCCAGTCCAAGCCTGCCGGCTCATCCATAATGGGTGAGGGGGTGTCCAACCACTGGCCACCTCACCCATTATGGAGGAGCCGAGGAGCCAGCCCAGTGAAACACTGAGCACTCCCTCAGCTGCTTTTTCCAGCTGAGGGAGTGCTCCTGGACTGGCTGAACTGTCAAAGGGAAACTCTGTTTGCCTTTGACAGTTCATTTCCCCAGCCGCACATGATCACTGAGCCATGCAACGCTGGGGGTATTTTGCTTCGCCAGCCTTGCATAGCTCATTGGAAATTCTGGCTGGGGCACTGCATGTATGTATGTGCAAGGGGGTGCTCCTGCGCCTCCTCGCACATACGGTCAGAGCAACCTGGAGCGGGGCATTTTAGCAATCACGCAAAGTATGTTTATGGCGATTTATTTTTTATTTTAATGTGTATGGATGTGTGTATGCTTGTGTTATAGGACTGTGGTGTGAGCAGGAAGGGCATCAGCACTGGGATAGTGGTGGGAGTAGGGTGGTGAGAGCCCAGGGTCTGTACTGGGAGTATGGTGCGGTGACGGCACGCAAAAGTTCATAGCAATTTCTACATACTGTCCATCTGGCACTTTTGGGGGGGCCCGGTCTGCCCAAACTTTGCTCAGGGGGGGCCCAGGCCACAAAAGTTTGAAGACCACTGCCCTAGTGTCTTAACTTCATGGCTGTAGACAATGGTCCGTAAAGTAAATTTATAAGCAGCTAATTTACAAGGACCATGGTTTCCATATGCAGCGATAGTTGTGGATAGGAACTCGACTTCTTGTACCTTGGTTGTAAGGCGTAGATGATAGGTTACTCACCAAAAATGGAAGGGCAGATTACAGGCACTGCAGCATATTAGTACCATAGATTAGACGTGTAGATTCCCATGTGTAGAAAATGCCTGCCAATATACTTACTCCTTACTTTGTTCAGATTCCACATACTGTTTTTTAATTGGCTATCGTACTTGACGGAAGTATCACTTTTTCCATTTCTGTGATGAAAGAAAAAGGTGTGTTAGTGTTTGCATTTTTTTTAAATTTACTACATTGCATAATAGACAGTTAATTTTTTTTTTGGACCCTCATATTTAGTTTACAAACCAGTGTACTGTGCATTGCGCTCAGTTTCTGTGTTTGCTTTTCTAATCTTTGGGTCTGGGGAAA
Organism: Ambystoma mexicanum; assembly: GCF_040938575.1. NCBI lineage: Eukaryota > Metazoa > Chordata > Amphibia > Caudata > Ambystomatidae > Ambystoma > Ambystoma mexicanum. The sequence goes on along the minus strand of NC_090934.1, from coordinate 751,153,541 downwards.
AAAATCCTTGTCGGATTAATAAAAAACTTCATTTCATATGGTACTAACTACTTCATTTTTTACTTTCAGTGTTTTCTTCATCTTTCTGATCAATGTTATGTTTGTTGCCTTCCTGCCCATTTTTAACAAAAGTTAGATACCTGTAGGTGTATTCTAACTGTGCATTTGTTCCTACAGATTTGTGATACTCATTCATTTGTGTCATTGTCATAACCTGTTTCTTTTATCTTTCCCATCAATGTTTTCTTTGTTGCCTTCCTGACGATTTTTAACAACAGTTACATACCTATAGGCGTATTCTACCTGTGTATTTGTTTCCAAAGGTCTGTGATAATCATTTATTTGTGTCATTCTTCCATCCCGTTGGGTAGTTAGATACCTGTGGGCATATTCTAACTGTTTGTAGTCTTTCACATACTTTGTTGACACTCTTGAAGTACACATTAATTCGTAAATTTTGGCTTCAAGAACATTAAATAGACATTTGTTAGGTTAGCTGGCAACCTCTGCTTTAGAGTAATGGTGCTATCATTACATTCAAACCATCCAGAATTCTTTTTAATGTATGCAGTGTAGTGACCTGCATTGGTTGTAGCTCCTGTATGGTAGATTATTCCTACTGTTTTAAAGGTTTTCTTTCAAAGTGACACTTGACCGTGCGTGAATCCAGTCAGTTTGCAGTTGTTTTTGGTGCCATCTGCATTATAACGTAGAAGCATAAGTATTATGTAGGCACTATGTGATTGTATCTGTAAGGTAGAGTGATTGTCTGAATTGCAAATAATACATCATTTGCCATGGTTTGCATTATGTACAAGTTGCTGAAATGGAATGCTCTCACTATTTGGTATGGAAACATACAAAAATCGCTCCTTTGGAATTTCTTCCTGTATCACTTTGTTACAGAGAGTGCATGTATGTTTCCACATGTACGAAATTTGGAAGATTTTATTTACAGGTATGCTTTTGTTTTCCAATACTAATAGTATGTACATTAGAAATGTTTTTGGATCTTCTTGTGAGTTCATAGTGAATCTCACCATTCCAGCACAGTCGTCCAATTGTTACTTACTCCATGAACACTGTATGTGTTGTCAGGATTGCTTGTTGCATTTCTATGCAGCACTAACATTTGCAACCACAATTGGTCTGTGCTGTGCAGGTAAATATTGTTAACAATTGGTGGCAATTGAAATAGAATATTCATTGCTACATTTGCATAGCAACTTACCCTACTTTCATTTGTAAATTTGAATGGGCCAGCAAGTTCTGTATCTGAGTGGATTTTTCGGTTTTTCTGTTGCTTCTTTGCCGACGTGCCTGGTTTACATTCCCTAATAGGTTCTTCTATGTTTGCGGCAATTGATGAAACTTTACCTTCTTCTCTTTTCTTTGCGGAATTTGCTGTTGTATTCTGTTGCATTTCTGTTTCATTTACTTTTCTTTTACCACGTTTCACTTTATCTGGAACAGGGCATTGTTTCAGATGAGGGGTGCACAGTGAACGCAATTTATTGTATTCTAGAATGCAAGGAATATCAGCTTTGACTTTACTTGAATCAAAGTTTATTAGCAATAGACCGTCAAGTGTACGTAAGCGTGATAATGCTACATAGCTCATGTCTTCCTTAAACACTGTCTTTCCTATATCTATCAATGCTTTCTCTAGGGTAAGACCTTGGGATTTATGAATGGTAACTGCATATGCAAGAGTGAGAGAAAATTGCTCTCTAAGTACATACATTTCTTTGAAGAAAAGGAATCGAGCAATTGAGCGCCCTATCCTTTTCACTTCTGAAACTTTATTAAAGCAAATATTTACAAACTGAATGTTGCTATTACCTGGGTATGATTGAAAGCCAACAACTGTGCCCAGTGCTCCATTAAATAGTCTTTGCTCTATGTCAAGGTTACATTTAAGCATTACTCTACAATTTAATGATAATTTCAATATTTGTTCCATCCCAGCTGAGTTGGAGATTGAATTTTCTAAACTATTTAGTCTTGTTGTGGCTTGCTCACACATGGGTACTGTCATACCATGTACGTCTAGTTTGTCTGTGTTGCTAATTTCTATTATTGCTTGCATTTCTTTCTTTAACATTGTTTCATTGAATTTGAAACAGCTAGCAAGAGTTGGCATTAAGTACATACAGTTGGCATTTTTGTGCGCTATTTGTTCCATAACATCAATTGCACATGCATTATCGCCATAAAGTGCATGTATATGCTGCTTTTTCAATACAGCTTGTGCTTCTTTCGATAATACACCATCTACCCTGCAGACGACATATCCGAAGACCAACTCTAATACTTTTTAAGATGTTGGAATAAGTGAGATCTGCAGATTGCTGCATGTTCTCAGTTAATTCTCTGTATTGGAAATTTTGCAAAAGGTTAACATTACCTATGCTACCAACAGAGTTTGTGGCCTAAGGTTTTAAAAATCGGTTCACCTTTTACTGGTGTCAATTGTAGAAGATCTCCAAAAAAAGATAATCTGTTTCCCTGCAAAGAGTTCTTCGTTATTACTTTTAAGTACTTCTTGCAATCTGAGATGAATCAAAGCCAACATTAGGTTGGAGACCATGCTCACTTCATCTATTAGTAGCATTTTCATTTGTTTCAATATTCTATGTAATTCCATTGCAGCTTCTGCAGAAACTTTGTAGTAGTCCAATTTATTTTGATGCTCTACTGGAAGCAGTAGTAATCGGTGTAAAGTCCCAACGCCCATGTTGTAGGCAGCTAAACCTGTAGGGGCTGTTACAACAGCTGACAGTTTGTTGTTTGTCAATTGTTGAAAGAACTTTCTGATAATTTTGATTAAGAATGTTTTCCCTGATCCAGCTTCACCACTGACGTACAGCAATATAGGTTTGTAATTTTGGTAGGTACATTCCTTATTTTCATGTTGTAAACCATGTACAATTTGTTTTGTTACGTCTTCAAAAATGGTGCGCTGATCGTTATTAAGTTTTGCTTGTTGTACAGTTAAGTCTTCTGTATCTTCTTGATACTGATACATGGCGTTTTCTACTTCTGCCATAGAAACTTCAGCCTCATTTGCTATTGGTGGTTGTCCTAATGGTTCTTGACTTCCTGTTACAGAAGGGTGACTACTGTCGGAAGAGTCTTTATCTAGTTGGGCCTGAATTTCTTCTTCCTGTTGCTGCTCATTGTGTAACATTGTTTTGTACTGCTTAAAGTTCACATCGGTGATAGTGCTTTCATTTGCTTTGAAAACATCTTCATAGCACTCATAATTATCTAGTATGTCTTCCTCTTTTCTCCATGGTTTGAAAAGTTGTAACAGAGACATGTAATATAGTTATTTCTGTTGAGGAGTTTTTAATGACAATTTCACATGATTAATTAAGCTTTGTTTGTTAAGTTTCACTAAGCTCCCTTCAAAATCGGTCACCCTATATCTACGTTTGCTTTCATCGGCTTTTACATTATTTTTGTATGCAAAGTTTTGCGCTATGTGGTATAGACACATGCTTTCCAGAGTGGTACTCCTGTTCGGATAGCTTGTGTGCAGTAAATTGTATTTTAGAATGTCTTGGCTGTTGGGATCATTTCTGGCAATTGTTTCTATGTCCTCATATGATTTTAGCACTCTTTTTCTAGAGTTTGCAGGACCAAGACTGAGCCATACTATGTTGTCTGATTTTCCATAAAAAGCAGTGCCAGTTAAACGATTTGCTGTTTCATAGGACCCACATTCTCTATGAGAGAGCATTTTTATGCCTAGGCTGTACAATTTCTGTGATAATGTTTTGTCTGATGCTAGGTCATCCCAGAGGTCTTGAAGCTCTGTTTTTTCTGCTTTTGTTAAGTAGGCTGTAACATATCGTGCAACAGCAGTTGAATTGTCTGCAATGTACTGCACATCTATGTTTGCATTCCATAATAGGGCAATGATTGCATTATAATCATTGATATATTTTGATTCTTCCCTTCTTTTTATTTAATACGTGTTTTTTGGTGATTTACCTTTAACACTATGTCGAACTGAAGACATGAAGTTGTTTATTTCACCTGTTTCTGTAACTGGTCTAGGGGAACCAAAGTGGCATTTGGTGTAGTATTTATCTTTGTTTATGTATTTACGGCAACAATATTTGCCACATTTGTGTCTTTGAAATTGTAAAATCTGCCCATGCAGCTCACTATGTGTCTGTTGTGAAGGGATTTTACATGTGACATATTTTTGGATAAACTGCAAAACAGTGCTATCACCATCGTGCCCAAATTTCGGTGCACCTTTGATCCATAGCAGCATGTGAATATGTGGTGCTCCTCTCGCTTGATATTCTTTTCTCCAAAAGAAGTGTTGCATTTCTCCAAGGGGAGGAACAGTTTTATTGCAAATAAAGTGTAGCATTGCAATGAAACGATGATGGAAATATCTTGAGACATTAACTGGATCTAGAGAGCAAAGTTCTCCCGATGTTAATATATCTATGTTGTTTTTGTTGCTGTTTGCTATGCGTAGGAAATCATGTAAATCTTCCCATGCATATTCTGCGCAACTTAGCGTAACAAACCAAGTTGGTGGTCCAAGGTTTCTGATCATGCAACGCACGTCTCTGTGCCGTCTGAACCATTATTCCTTTGTACCACGCATGTTTGCAAACAAATTTGTTATACTTGATTGTAAAACCTCATCTTTTTCTTGTACTTTTTGTATTAACTGCGTAGCTGACATATTTTGAAAGTGCGTTCCAGATTTAGGAATGTCTGCAACTCCATAACATAGTGTTGATAATTCACTTTCATAGAGTAGGTGGAATATGTATTCCACATTTTGTCTAAATCTGGGATCTTGCGAATACATTCGTAATGAGCGTTATTCTGATGATTCAATCTGAGTGGGTCTATCATCGTATCTCCCAACTTTGCCAGTAGGAAATAGCAGTGGAAAAGCACGTGCTTCTATACTTTTTTCCCAAATACTCATTGGTGACCCTTTAGATTGTCGCATTTGGTAAGTTTCTAGTGCATCATCTATGCTTTCATTGGAATGCAATGGATGAATTGTGTAATGGTCCAAAAGAGTGGATACTGTAGCTGGATTCAGAAGTTCGAATTGTCCAGTTTCTGATGGCTCTTGAATTATTTCAGTTGTTTGCCTTAAGCTTTCATCAATATTTATTTCCTTGTAGTACTCATTATTGTCTTTTAGATATTGCAATGCTTGTCTAACTTTGTGTAAGTCCACTAACTGTTGCCAAATGTTTTTGTCCTTTGTTGGTAATCCATTTACCAAGACTATTAAAGAATGCTCTAATGAACGTTCCACTCCTAGAGTGTGTACATTTTCCGTTAGATCTAATGGCAAGTAAACTACTTTGCCATGAATGCCTTTCACCAATTCAGAGGAAGGTAATTTTGCTGTTTTTGGATGAAGGCGTATAATTGCTTGAAATGGGTGAACTGTTTGAATTATTATGTTCTGATACAAATTGAGCTGTTGCAGGATTTTTGGTGATGGAAACAATTGCAAATTATTTGTAATAACACGTGAAGGAGTGTGGTTGTTGTCTAATTTTGCAGAACAGTAACTGCAACATATTAGGCGTTCAGTTATTTCATATTTGTTTCAGCTGAAAGGTACAAAGCTAATTCAAACCATTTAGAGTCTTCATTGTTTTCTATTCTGTATGCTATGTCCACATTTATTGTGTTCCTTTTGTAAAATGTTCTGCAGCAACACACACACATGGTTTGGTACTTCAGCCAATGACCTTTTAAATTTTACTATTTCTTTTCTGTATGTGTGTAGTAGAAGTTTGCTATGTGCAGAATTGTCGCTACTATGTTCTAAAACTGTTGCATTTTCTACGTGGCTCTCACTTCCAAAATGCATTTTCTGGATACAGTCCATTTCTTCTTGTAAGTATTTGGGTGTACCATGCAGAAGAGTGGTATTTAAATTGCCTAATTCTGAAGCTGCACTTTTTGCATAGTATATTTTATACACTAAATTTCTTACATTGTAATGATGTACTGATATTCTTTTGATATCATGGAAGGTACTTTTGCAAATAGGCCCAGAAATGCAGGCTAATGAATGTCCTTTTAGTCCTGTGTCTTTCCGCACTGCACAAATATCCATATTTTGCAGCACTTTCATTTTACTTTTGTCTTTACCTTTTACATATTGATTGAGAAACTGACGTAAAGATTTGAAAGCTTTGTTTGGAATGGCACACATTGATGTGCACGGCCATTTGTATACTGGACGGTGTGGTTCTACTAAATCGAGAGGTAATTCAGAGTTTTCAGGAGATAGTTTTGTAAGCAGTGTTTCTTGTTCCATGATGGTAGTATTGATTTTCTCACACCCTCGCCCACTGCTATGGATGGCAATTGTGTTTGTTTGATTTTGTTTGTATGCTTCTTCATTAAAATATGGCTCTGTGGTTGTTGTGTGACTCCATTCACCACCACAAACATGCAAGAAATTATTTTTGTTCACATTCAGTTTATTGCTGAGTTTATTTTGTATTTTGGTACTTAGTTTTGTTAGTGCTTTCATCCTATTTAACACTAATATGAACAACTTCCTTTTGAGAAGGATTGCACTGTCCACGGGAGCCTGTAGGATTAACTTTCTACGGTAGGTTTTAAGGGGTGAGGATGATTTTGGTCCTCTTCTTAGTAGATTCTGAAGGACTCTGTGATGAAACATTTTTGTTAAAATACTTTTTTTACTATGCGTTCTTCTTACCCTATCAGGATTATTAGGAACATTGTTAGCTGTACTGGCAGCCGTTTTTTTTACAACATTTCTGTGTTTTGTGACACTTTTTGATGGAGGAGGTACAGTTTCGGTAGTTGAGACTTCCTTTGTTATGTTACCCAACTGCATTAGCTGGTTTGTACCAAGATTCACACTCTACAACAGGTGGATGCTTACATTGGTCACCTTTATTTTTCTTTGCTCTAATTCTGCGTTCCTTTCTATGGAGTTGCTTTTTGGTAGGCATTCTTTGCTGTCTGTTGAGAAAAAATATATACTTTGGTCTGTTGTCCAATGTATGTGTGCAGTGTGAATGTGTGCATAAGTCTGATGGGGAAGCTCTTTGTCATGGTGTGTCAACGTACAGTGAACTTTAACAATCATTTGGTAAGGCTAGTTTACTGTTTGTATACTACTACAATGTGCTTCAGATGGGAGTATAAAGTCGCCTACTTGTGACGAGAACCATTATTAATAACCGAAATGCCAAAAACTTGCTACAGCAACTTCTTTTCACAAACTACCCTTCTAAGGATTACCTATGTTATTTCAGTACCAAACACACAGAGATTTGTCAGCCAATCTGCCTGTTATTCTTTGTTCAAAAATTGGATCTTTGTAGGTAGAATGGTTTAAAAATCAATGCTTGCTTTGGTGCACAAAATAAACAAATAAGCCACGCAGCCTCTCTAACGAGTAGTTACAATATCAAGGTTGTACTGTACTTACTTTTTTGTGCAAGATGACCAGGTTTCTTCGGATATGTCGTCTGCAGGGTAGATGCTGTTGATTCTCAGGAGAGTAGTCTTCACTGCGAATTAAAAAACAAAATCAATTACTTTGTGTGTTTGCAGCAGTGATGATACTGCAGACATTACTTGTGCTTCTCTTTTGTCAGAGGATTGAACTTTCATATTTAATCCCAGTGCATTTTCACATTTAACTTCACTCTGTGAAGTCTTGGCATAGTACTTGCAATATGGTACTTGTAAGTCCTTCAAAATAACTAAATCTTTCAAGGGTATGGAAATGCCTTGTTCTTTACAAAGTGTAATATGCATAGCAGAGAGGTTTGTAAGCAAAAGGGCAAAGTACTAGATGGGGAAACATTTTTTACTTGCTAATGAAAAGTACGATGTAGAAAAATCGGGAGACCCTCAGAAGTAAATGTCAGCACTACAATCGGGAGCGCTTACTATTCTCATACAATCACATTGCAAGTAGCATTACTGTAGGCCGTGCAGAGTACAGAACTCCGACATTCTCACATACAAAATTGAGGTCTGCCCTAAATAGGCATGCTTGCAACGTATTTACAGGTTATGCGGAAGACAGTAAGCAGTCGTGCGATTTGTGAATGACAAATCGGCAATCTTGCACTTTATGTGCATTGTTATGTGTTCCCTATGGACATTTAGCAGCATTATTTTGTCTAATTTAAATCATAAGGCTTCCACATGTTCTCTGATTAAAATATACATGATACTGATGCATGTGGACATGTATGGAGCTGTACGTAGAAATTTGCAATCCTTGCACAGTAGCTTGTGAAGTAGTTGCTTTGCAATGGTATGCGACTTCCATTCAGAATCATCAACAGTAATTTTGAAGTGCGCAATGTTGATGCAGGAGTTAAAATTAGTGATGTTCTATGTGATTGGTGGATGATTGTGTGACCGCTTAGTTGTGTCCAATGAGGAACTCGCTTTGGTACTGCTGTAGAAAGGGTGGAAGGACTGTGTAAGAGTTACGTGCCGCACAAAGGCAACGCTTGTCCGCTGGTAGGGCGTGTCACATACAGGTTTCTACAGCAAATCCTGCATGGAAAGGTGACTGTAGGCATCAGCCAATCAGATGTTCACATTACTCTTTCGTGTGGAAAGACGGTGCGCACACTGAAGATGGCAGAGGTGGAGAGGGTCAGGGTTTTGATGCTTGGAGACATTTTTGTGCAAGGCTTACAACACTATGCCGAGAGTAGGCATGTGGCACACCATTTCGATGTGCGAGGAGTGGAGGTGGTGTGGAGCGCAGACACTGATGCCAATGCTGCAGCAATTCTGCAAGTTTGTAGAGACATGCGTAGAATGACCACTCCTCATGTGGTAATTTTGCACTACGGCGCTTGCCATTTGGGATACCTGACTTCACGTACTTTGTTGGCAGATTTGGCAAAGTTGGTTGAAGCACTCATGACCATCTTCCCAACAACTAAAGTAATTTTTTCTGCTTTACTCCCGAGAGTACAATGGAACAACACTTCTGTTTTCTGTCCAGGTCAAAGCATTGGGAGGTGTATCATCAATCGCGGCATGAGTGCATTCATGCTACGAGTTGTTATGTTTTTTTACAGCCATGAAAACATTGCTCCAACCAATGCGCACTACTTTGAAGGAGATGGTGTTGCGCTATCTTCTTTAGGAAATGCGATGCTCTTTTGGAACGTAAGGCTTGCTTTAGAGAAGGTTCTGTAATGTTTGCAATAGTAAAGCAAGGACAAAAAATACAAAAAAATACATAAAATCCCAGATGTCTGCAAGGTATCTGGCCAAAAGAAAAAGCCTACCGTAAAGGGGAAAAAATGGAATAGTACTTTATTGTACCTTCGTCACACTCCGATCCTGTACATGTCCGCGAACATGGCGGTAGTTAGCAGCCAGCACATATCACCACCAGGGATTCAAGGGTGGAGGCGCATGTAAATGAGAATGAGCGGCGCTACCGATTGGCCCATAAAGTTCAGTAGGTGTGTTCCAACTGACGTACTTTAATAAGACCGTCTTCTCCCTTACAGGAGATCACACAGCCATGCCTTTCCATGCTTGAAAACAGATTAGATAGATTTTGGGAGACTCATGGATACATTGGTTGAGGTGCATGCAGAAAGCTGCAGTTTATCTACAAATCTCGGATTTCCACATGCGGAAGTGCACTGGCATGGCGTGCGTGGCATGAGATGGCTGGACTTCGTACCTCTTTCTGTTACTTTACTGACAGAGCGTCCTCCAGATATACTGATCATTCATTGTGGAGGAAACAGTTTAGGCCATGTATCTGGAATTTCTTTGCAATTTGCAATGAAGGAAGAACTCGCGAAGCTCATGGACATGCTTCCAAATTGTCAAATACTTTTTTCCCGTATTGCCCAAAGACAAATATGGCTGTGTTCTTCTGTGTTTGGTCCACACATGGAGAAAGCGAGACGCAATATGAATAAGGCTGTGTGTGCATTTTTAAGAGATGTTGGCATGTCCTCTTTCCACAATAAAAACATTTTGTTTCGCAGCACTTTCATTTTCCGCAGAGATGGAGTCCACCTCACATATGCTGGCAATCAGATTTTTCTTCCCAATGTACAAAATGCATTGCAACCTCTTTTGCAATCACACTAACCTATCTGACAATCCGTTTTCCCCAATCCACTGTTTTTGACCCACACAACACACCACCGAAAGGCTCTTTTCAGAGCCGCCACTTAATCTAAACGTACACTTTATTGCGTTTGCTCTGCATGCACCATCCCTTTTTTCCTGTACGACTGTCCGCAAACTTTTTCAGAACTCCGCATGGGTGTACGGCTGTCACTTCATAGTTCTAATGTTATACTGAGAAAGGCGGCTCTTAAAAGAGCCTTTTCTGTAATTTTTGTTGTTTTTACGTTCATTGCTTAACAGCACACAACACACTAGGAGAAGAGGCGAAAGGAGGGTAAGGAAGGGACACCAACCACAGGGATAAAAAAGGGCAACTAAACAGAGAAAGATTTAGGGTGAGCTTTATTTAGGTAAGGAGCAGATCTTCTGGTGCTCGGTGACTGCAGCCTCAAAAGCACTTTGATAACTCTCCCCCCTGCAGAGTACTGCGTCACAATACGTGCACAATACTGTCACCTTTGAAAGGAAAGGGTCAACAGCATTGCGAATGGCTTGTGAGGCAGATGGAGGAAGGCACTCCCCCACAGGGGTGTCTCTTGTGGTGGGAGGATTGGATACCGAGGATGCTGTAGAGGAACTCAAACGACTACGCTCTTCTTCTTCACATGGCACCACCTTGCAAATGTCCGCAGTGTGGAATGAAGTGAGGTGTCGCTTTATGGTTGTCGTACCAAAACTGTACGCTCCAAATCTCCCGCGACTCAACACCACCTTGCACTGGTTACACTTCACCAGGTGCGCACATGCTTTTGGTACATTTCCATAAATGGAAAATAACTGCCACACCCACGACTCCCGCCGAGTGCTCCTAGTGCGCAGTTCCTCCACTTCATTCTCTTCCTCCTCTTCTTCCTCGATCTCTACATCCTCACCCATATATTTCTCGCCAGGCCCTTGGTGAGGTGGTGGTGGTGGCGGGTTTGGGGGTGGTGCAGAGGCTAATGAGCCAACAGCAGCTATGGAAGCCATACCGATTAGTTTCCTAGCTAGAAGGACAATGAAGATGCGCTCGGGGGTGTGGCCTTTTGTAGGGCTGCAGGGGTGTGCCTTGTGACCGTCTTCATCCCTACAAAGCGGTACACAAATTTTACACAGCAAGTCCTGAGGTGGCCTATTGTTTGGAATGTGTGAAATTACATTTTTACACTCTCCAATTCTTTGCCTTGTGTCTACAAGGTTTTTTATATTGTTGCGGAAGCACACCAACCGCAGAAATTAGTCCCTACGCTCAGTGTAGGTGTGGTCACATGATGACGTCCTCAACACATCCGCCCCAGTAACTCAAGTCTTCTGGACAGCAAATGCCAAGAATCAAATGTGCGCATGCGCACAAGTGTCCTACAGACAGTGTTCGGGTTCCCAAACTACTTCAAAGTGCGACACAAGTGAAATGGACAGTTAGGAACAGGCGCGATGTTCGCAATCCTTACGTTTCTCCTGCGCATGTGCACGCATGCTATGTTCACTGTATAGACAGTTCCTATGTCCTTAGGACAAATCCATTTTGTTTGCCTACGAACTTGCCGGCAACCGTGCCTGTTCTACGGACGGCACCATTTTGGCCGCGCCCGATACGGACCGCTATACTGTCCTTCACACACTCCCAATTTCCTCATTTACACCTATTCCGCACATCAGGTGTGTTCTACGAACATGTATTATCTTGTTTACAAGCGGTACGCCGAGGTAGTACATCATTTGAACACCCCTTTCTGTTTATGTACGCACAATTTCACCAGATGGTGCAGTCACACATCACATCCATCTTATTCGACATTACACAGCACCCACACACTATTCCTTGCGGATAGGTCGAACAGGCGCGCTGTTCGCAAACATGTTTCGTCTTTTTAAAAAAATAATTGTACACACAAACTCTTTCTCTACAACTACTGTACAAAAACATTTCAAACACACACACACACACATCAATCAAAAGAAATAGCGGGGGAAGCGGACACAAACAAATATGGGGGAATTAGGATTTAACATGGGCTGGTTATGAGGAGAAGATTTGTGAGGGGAAGAAGTGATGGATATTTCGTCAAAACGTCTATCTTCCTGTTCAAGGTTTGGGGATGGTTCACTAGGGAATGGAGAAGCAGGGCAGGTGCAGGTGGGGCAATGATAACAAACTTTTCCTCTCACACAGTCCTCCACAAACTCCCGTAACCTTTGCAAATTGTCGTTTAATATGTCCATTTTTTGCTCTATCCTTTTTATCCTGTCTTCTTCTGTCTCATTTGTTGCGTTTTCTTCTTTTCTTTCCTGGTCTGTTAAAAAAAAAAATAAATAAGTTGAATGCCTCTAAAATACTGGTCACTATTTTGCATATGCAGAGCACTGTGTACCATTATGGTCGCTGTCTTCAGACATTTCCTCATGTGGGAAATACTCCTCCAGCCACTCCAAAGTACTAGCGATTTCTGAGTCAAAACAACAGAAAGCAATTATTATTTCTGCACCACATACCACAAAAAAAACCTCTCCCATATAAAAAATGACCTGCATTCACATGTCCCTTCATCCTACTGCGTCCGTCCACTGTCGTTCCAGGCTGCCGAGTTTCTGTGAAGTGATTACACTGGAGGCATCCTTTCTTTTTTATGGTACCATCCACTTCATTCTACATGGTTATTAAATGTGTTGTTTGCTTTTCCCAGCCTCATGTTTCTATATTTACTTATTACTACTTATAATATCTTTATGTCCTTCTTCTACGTTGCACATTTTTTGTGTAAGACAATAGTACATTTTCAGCTATCCCCCGCCTCTTTGGGTAATGTTGATCCTGTCCATACCCGTCCGCAAACAGGCGCTTAGTCTGTTCCTTTCCAATATCAATAGGGAGGGGGTTCTGTATGTTCTATGTTAAATGTATGTGAAGTACGTAGATTATATTACATATCTCTCAAAATCACAAGATTACAGTGTATATTCTGCTCAACGACTTCATTGCCACAATTTCATCCTTAAATTCCACCTTTCAAAAACCTATACAATTCCAGACAAAAAGAACGTTGTTAAGGGGACGCTATGGTTTAGTTACCCTCCCAAAAACCAGTGAAATTCACTACAAAAAAAAGTTTGTTGAGGGGACGTTATGGTTAAGTTGCCCTAACAAAAACCTGTACACTTCACAAAAAAAAGAAAATTCCTCCTCCCCTTTATGCTTCAAATTCAAACCGAAAAACCCCTGAAATTCGACAGTTATGGTAAAGTAAGCCCCCAACCCTGCCACCACCCCTGTGCACTGCTAACACTAACACCCAGACCATGAACGATGTCATCTCAAATGTCAATGCTGACATCAATGCGGACATCACTTGTTTAGCCCCTTTCTTTTCCTTCCCTGCCATACATATATATGTGCATTCAGTAAAAAAAAAATCACTAAAGGAATGTTATACTTCACAGTGCAACCAAACACCACTGCACATTCCCCCATTAAAGTAAGCTAAGCAACCATAACTCGCACCATCTACGTGCATTGCTAAGACTAACACCCAGGACATCAAAGATGACATCACAAATATCATTGATGACATCACTGATCACATCACATGTGAAAATAATATTCCTAAAAAGTCCCTGCCGACAAGGAGTTCTTTCTATTATGTTGGTAGCAAGATGTCAGGGGTGATTGTGTAATGTTACACATGTAATAACTAAAGTAACCAACATGAATCTTCCAAAGGTGGTAGCTGGCCCACTGCTCCTTTGTCCTTTAATGTGAGTTGTCGTCACATGCAGTGCAAACACTTTATGCTACGCCATTACTGTTAGCGTTACCATTCACGGATATACATACATTGTGGAATACAAGAATGTTTACAACAATGCCAACTACAGCTTCTTTATGTATACCACAAAGCCATTTATTCTGTGCAACCCATGCACATAAAGCGCTTTTCTAACCACCAGTAAGATTGTTTGCGCTCTGCATATTCTGCTGTTCCCTTACTTGCCTTTACATGCACTAGTATGTATGTGAGGAAGATGCACCAGCTTTGCAATTTTGCAGCCTTACTACAAACTGTCCCACTTGCAGTTACATGTTTTCTTCAACTGTATAACCGATACTTTCTGTCACACTGCTGAGTGGCCACACAATGTATCAATTTCACGGGTCATGGAAAGGGAGGCAGCAGATAAATCAAAGTAATGCCACATTTAACACGCCCCCGTCACAGTGCAGGTTGCTGTTTTTTGTTTACCAGTGGCCGTTATACAGTTAGGAGTACTTTAGCCACACATTGCTATGTTTGCAGAGCCACCCACGAAGTGGACAGCAATACTTTAAATGCGGTAGCGTACTGCATGTATACATAGGGCTGGCGACAGGGGCGGTGTTATCAGCATACAGTGCATGACCTATGCATGGGTCTAGGTGTGGAACGTAAACATGTGCGTTTCCACAACTACTTAAAAGTGCATTTGAAGATGCGGACATGCAGCCAATAATGGAGTCCTGCAGACACTTGATGTGTAATTGAACATACGCCAACTAGGTGAAGTCTACATATGTTGCTAAAAATCTTTTCCTTTTACTGAAAAAACGACCCTAAAGCAACATTATGCTTAAAGTGCCCTACCAAAAACCTACGAAATTCACTAACAAAAAACGTTGTTAAAGGGACGTTATGGTTAAGTTGCACTAATAAAAAACCAGTGAAATTCAATGGAAAAACATTGTTACAGGAATGTTATGGTTACAGGTAAAACCGAAAAAGAAAAAAAAAATCGACAGTTATGGTAAGCTAAGCAACCATAACTCGTGCCACCAGTGTGCACTGCAAGGACTAACACCCATGACATCCAAGATGCCATCACAAATCTCATTCATGACATCACTGATGACATCACATGTGTGGCTCCCTCTGTTTTCCTCACTACACTAAGTAGGGCAGGTGCTTTTCTTCATTGACAGTCAGGAACAAACAATTCAAAAGGTTCCATATTTGTGTACGGCACCCTTCTCATATGTTCTTACACTACTTTCCTTACGGTTCACTCACATCATATGATACATATACGTATAGGGGAAGAGGAAAGCATAAAGGTTATTCTAGTTTACCTCGCATGTGCAAGCTGCATTTGCAATTCTCCATGTATTAGCAGCTCCATACCCAATGATAGCTGCTCTTTTCATGTGGGCCTCATGTAAACATCCTTTAGAATGCACTATTTTCAATGACTGACAGTAGCACAGTTTAAAAAAAATAATGTTGATGCTGTGTGTTTTCTTACTGTGTTATGAGATATTTAAAACTAAGAAAACACAAGGCATCTGGCACTGGGGATTGTGGACTATCTCCCATCTATGGAGTAACTGGGGCGTACTGTGCTTAGCTTCAAAGCGAGGAAAGGGCCAGTCCCCTCAGGCCATGTTGTTCTAAGTGGTCAAGTGGTCTCGTAACTTGTGCTAATTTATTAGGCAACATGGCCTGAGGGGGCTGGCACCTTCCTTGCTTTAAAGCTAAACAGTGTTGGTCCCAGTTACTGCATGGATGGGAGTCCTGAATGCCTAATTCCAGTGTATGGACTACAGATAGCTGTGGTTATGTTTAGTTTTATAGCCACCAATATCGGAAAAAGGCTGGAATAAAAATGATTTCCTGTCCTCACCAAGTGCCTCCCTCATCTGTGCCAGCTTCCCTCACTCTCCAGATGACATCTTCACCTCCACTGCCCTCTCCCATTTCCCCCACCAACACACATTGTTTCTGTGATGCAGTTTGCTTTGAGCTGTAGCCGAGGTTACAGAAAAGCTTTGTGTTGCAAACTCAGTCCCTAGACCGCCTCCAACTCCCATATTTCACATGGTGTCTTCTTGCCTCCACCCGCCTCCAGCCTGATGGTATTTGCATGTGTTTTGACCTGCAAATGTCTTTTTTCATGTGTTTCATTTTCCTATACCCTTGGCTATAACCGCGGCTATCTCTCTCATCGAGAAAAAAAGATGGCGGCAGTTCATTTATAAATACCTGGTTTCTTGGCAATTTACCTGAACTATAGCTATCTATTTTGGAAAATGTAAGTTGATCTTATAAGTAGGCATACGTATTTAAGATGAATTCCCCTAACTCAACTAGGGCAGTACAGGATTATGCAACCTAGTCTTGGATCAACGCAGTATTTTTACCATTGTCCGATTCTCTTCAGTTTACAACATATTTCATCCGAACATTCTCTATTTCAACTTTCATTTTACCACCACAGTGATAATTCCATTATCTGTTTATTGCTACTGATACTTGCTATGACGACTGCGTTTCCTCAGTTGACTGCTGGGGTTCCTGGCCAGTTCTCAGCATTAGCTCCAATGCCAACTTCATCTGTAGCGCGATTGTCATCGTCAGTAAATTCATGTTCAGCTGAACAGTTTAAACATCAGTGCACCCCTGCTTGGGGTGCAGAGACAACAGACTCCAACGTGTATAACCTTCATCCTTGACATGGAAGGTAATTTATCGCACAGTAACAGTGAGGCAAGTGCGAGGCCTGGAGGCAAGTGTGAGAGGACTGGCTAGGGTGTCTGGGACCTGTGAGACTCTGAGGTACACCAGACGGCCAGTCAGCAGGCTGTGCGAACAGAGGGAAAGAGGGATAGGGCGTAGAGAGAGGTTAGCAGAGTAGAGGGAGAGAGAAGGAAGAGGAGAAGAGGAGTGTCTTAAGGAGTTTTGGGAACTCCCTAACAGGATTAAGATGCAAGATTGGAATATTATACTTTTTGGCTAAAATGGTGGTTCTAGAAACAGAACCAACTTTACTATAGTGTATAACTTTACACTATAGTAAAGCTGAGTAGCAAGTATCATAGGAAACCCGAAAAATGAATTGCTAATAACTTCTGACTCGTACGATGGATTTGGCTAAAATTATGCAAACAAAATTGTATTTACGGGCCCTCCCACATAAAAACACTATTTTTGGCCTAGTTCCAATTCATTTTCCCATAGAGGAAAAAGTCACATTTTGCTTGAGTGCACATTTAAAACTGTTGGACAGAATTGGACTCGGTATGAAACAACTTGTGCACAAAGTGTTGACTCGATTTTCAGTGCGGTCTGGAGTTATTGCTTCAGGTAATTCTCGGGGTGTCCGCTTCTCCAAAAATTATAGTGATATCTCCCATGGCACCCTGCATCAGAGAGGCTGCCAGGATTTTCAAAAATGAAAAAACAACCATCTTTTCCCAAAATTCTGTTGCTTATAACATTTGACTTGCTGTATGGTTTTGGATGCAATTTTCGAAACAAAACGTTTGTGAAGGCCCCCCAAGCTGCACATTCTGGAAAAAATTGGCCTCATTCTGAGTTTTCTGGTATGCTGGTGGTAGAGCCGCCAGGATATTGGCAAATGTAGATACAGTTTCCGGCTCCCGGACCGGGGGTCCCATAGGACACCATGAGGGATTTGTTATCATTACCGGCACCGGTAATGCCAGTGTCGGTAATGAGGGCTTTTTTTGTTGGTAGGTTACCTGGCTCACTTCCAGCATTTAGCTGGATTTAACCCAGGTGCCCCACAGGCAAACACGTAGTCGGCCGTTGTGGTAAAGTGCCAGTATTCATGAATACTGCCACTTTTTTACCACACTGGCTGACCTAGAATGAGGCCCAATATCTTATAAAGTGAAAAAGTTACTAAGAAAACAAAACACCACCGTGTCAACCTTTTCACCCCATTAATTTTCCCATAGAAGTGCAAAACCGCTGGACAAATTTTAACCAAATAAGAAACAACTTGGGAACAAAGCGTTGACTTACATTTCTTAAATGGTTTGGGGTCAATCCATCCAGTAGTTTTTTAAATATTTGACAGAGAAGAGGGTGCCCCCTGCGCCTTAAAACCTTTATGTTGACCTTGGTTGTTTTTACAGCAGAGAGACAGAGCGAGGCTAATAACCTTTGACTTGCTGGAGGGATTTGGATGACATTTTCCCTACAAACCGTTTGTCAAGTGCCCAACTGCACTGGAAATGTTGGGAACGATTTGTTAAAAAATGACAGCCTACTCGCATTAATTTTCCCATAGATAAAAAGTGCTGTTTTTGAACAGCTGTAGCGTGAAAAACTCTTGCGAGATTTGAACCAAATAAGAAACAGTTTGGGCACAAATTTCTGAATGTGTAGTGGCCATGGCATGTTTAGTGCTTCCAAAAGAATCATATTGGGGGAACGTGTACCGTGGACTAGTAGTGTTTTAAAATATACAGTGGACATGGCCAAGCCCGAAGTCCCTCGCTGGTGGGCCCAAAAGAAGTGTAGAGTGGCTACTGCCAAAGCTGTGGCTACCTAGTGGGTGTAGAAGAAACATATTGGGGGAACATAGACAGTGGACACCCTTGATGTGGGAAGTCAGGACCGGCTTAACTTGGTGCATTGCCATTGCAAAGCCCATGAGCACAACCATATTATAAGAGAAGGGATTCACATTGACACAAAATTGCATTATGGGGACATGGCATTATGGGGGACATCAACGGGAGCACACCGAGTTAAGTTGGTCATGACTTCCCACATCCACTGAATTTCAAGTGTTTTGTTACATTAAATCTGGTCACCTTAATTGCACATTAACTAAAGTTTTTTCAGTGAGGATATATATAGAACGAGAAAAAACGTTGTTAAGTGGATGTTATGGATGCAGCGCAACATAAAAAAAAAGAAAAACCATAGAAACCTTTGCAACCATAACTCGCACCCCTGCCATGCACTGGTCACACTGACTCCCAGGACATCAAAACTGACATCGCAAATGGAATCATTGATAAAATCTCTGATAACATCACATATCATGGGAAATAATTTATTGACAGTAAGCATTTTAAGCATAGGACTTGACCTGGACGTACTGGATTGAAAACATGATATACATATTCTAAAGGTGTTGTATTTGTGGACCTTAACTTTGCACAATGTTTTTAACTTACTTTCTTTAGAGGTTCACCTAAGCCAATGGTGCACATACATGGAACAATGAACAGGCTCCAGATTGATATTACAGTTTGCATACTTTATATGCATGATGACAAACTCTAATTTAAGTTTTATTCTCTGGGTATGGTATTTGATTCTCCCTTAATATAGTTTCCCTACGTGTGCATCATATTTGTATGCACCGATGCTCTAAGTATGCAGCGTATACCCACAGCTGTGTCCAGTACTATTGTACACTTAGCTCTTGGCTCCAGGTTTTACATTACTGAAGATTCATAAAGGCTTGGATTTAGGCTTGGAATCATAATATTACCAAATCAGCAAGATCTAGAATTGTTCTGATCTTGATGGTCGTGCAGATTATTGTACCTCCGTCCCCAAGTACCGCACAGACAGAAATGATACACTGGCTGTGCAATCTTTGAGGCCACAGGTGTGTTGAGCCGTCAATCAGGTAGCAGGAACGCCGGAAGGACCCCCTGACCACTGTAAGGCAATGGGTGAGGGTTAAATAGGAGCAATGCAATTGGTACAGGTAACAATCAGTAGTAACAAGGCTTACCCAAGAGTGCTGTAGGTAGGGTCCTAAGTGTGGCGTGAGTCACAGACTGCTGATAGTGGTGGAAGAGGCGTTCTACATGGCTCGTGGGTGAGTCACACCTGGGTCTGATGTGGATGGACCAGTAAGGCAAGAAAGGTCAAGACCAAGTTCCAAGATTCAAGGTTCAGAGGGGATAATCCAAAGGCAGTCCAAGAGAGAGTTCCAAGGTCGAGGAGCCGGGGAAACAAAGCGGGATCAAAGAGGCAGAAATCCAAGGGGCAGGCAAGGCAAGTCCGTAGAACAGTCCGAGGTCGCAAAGTCCATGATCAAAAAGCAGGTAAACCAGAGCGCTAAACAATCCTCAAAAGATCAGCTGTGAAGCGCTGTACCCGCGTTGTCAAGATGCTTTTAAACTCGTTAAGCAATCACGTGATGTGTCCAGTGATGTTGTCCCACGGACGTGCAAGACGTGACGTGATCACGTGGTCACAAAACGCCGGATGTTCGGAGTTGCTGTGGGAGTCTCCGTGGGCGTGGCCAGCCCTGAGTGCGCTTCCATGGCAACTGCCAGCGAAACGAAGGACGGTAGACGCTGGGGCTACAGGCTGGTGTCCTCCTACGCCGGGCGAACTGCTGGTTCTTTCTGTGTGAAGGGACTGCTCTTGTGGGTAGGTGTGGTGTGGGGCGTGTGATTGTGTGATTCCTGATAGGGCGAGCAACGGGAGAAGTGACAAGAATACTCTCCTTCCTGTGGTCCATGCTGCAACTATTGCCTATGTAATGCATTTTTATACTGCTATATTATTAACAGATGTTCTGTAGACTGTTTATGTTTGAATAAGTACATTTTGTGATGTATCTAGTAGTTCATTAGAAGCATATTTATCATGCTTCATATGTTGGTAGCAATACCCTGAACATAACCACTTCTAAGGACTTTCCATCAGGAAATTAGATTAGTGACGTTATATGTGATATCATCGATGTCATGGAGGATTCCATTTACAAAATGTTATCTCTGATGTTCTGGGTGTTAGTCTGAGCAGTGCATGGCGGGGGCATGAGTTATGTTTACATAGCTTACCATAACTGGTGAATTTCTTGTTTTTTTTAGATTTTGCACTGCAACCAAAATTTCCCTTTAGCAAAGTTTTTCTCTCTAAATTTCAAAGGTTTTCATTAAACCAACTTAACAATAACATCCATTTAACAACGTTTTTTCAATGAATTTCAACTTTTTAAAAAAATTGATATGTTTCATGATATTAAAGCACTGTATGTAAATTATTAATAATTCCACTTCTATCATATAGAAAACGGCTATAGTGGTCTTTTAACAAACATATTTTGTGCAATGCATGCTGATGTGTGTCACTCTGAGCAACACATATTGTGAATGCAAGTCATGGTTGAATTGTCTAGGTCAGCGGTCCCCAACATTTTATGCACAATGAGAAAAATGTACATATCAAATGAAATGGTGAGCAATAGCCATTCTTCGATGGAACATATTGGCGCTCAATTGGCGGAAAAACGATTGCAACACACATTAGAAATGTAATTAAAACTGCTAATAGAACATTTTAATTTGCAGTACTTAACAGTTATCTAGACCATGTGCAATTCTAGTAAATGAAATTGGCATGGCCTTGAACTTGATTTAACATTAAGCAGTTAACAGGAAATGTTGAAAAAAGTGAGTGATCAGTAGTACATTTTTAGACAGATAGTCAAGATGTTAAAAAATATCGAGTTCAATAAACATTACCATCCCTTCAGGTTCTCGAGCAAAATATTTGTAAGAAATATAGTGTTTGGACTGTAAAGGTGGTCACAAACCGAGCACTGATTTACAGGAGCATTTTGGGGTTCTGCCTGGGGATTTTCTGGGAATTTTAATGGCAAATGGTGTATTCCCAAGCATAAAAGACCTATAATATTGTTAGTCAGTCATTGATTACTGTATAGTCGACTATTTTTTCTACAGGAATGTTATACAAGTTTGCATTTCTGATTGAATGAAAACTATCCTCTTGAATTAAGTTTCCAATGTCATGGGGTAGGCACCACAAAGAAGATGTATGAAACCCACATGTGCTGGTTGGAGATGCCTAAACTCGACAAGGAGGCAATGGAAAGAATTATTAATTCACAAGAAATTAAAAGATATTCTCTTAAAACTTTTGAACAGTTCAGAGGTCACACAGGAAAGTGTCAGTTTGTTTGAGTCTTTGGCTGAAACTGTCTGGGACAGAGCTATTGCCAAACAGCGTACCCAGCTCAGAAGGTGCTGGTTATAGAAATGGATGCCCCATGGTTCGATGCAGAATCTCAAAAACAAAATTGAACCATGATTTAATGGGTGGTGTGTACACAGCGGGCCAGATTTATATTTTCAAAAGGGCATTTTCTAATTGGTAAAAGACAAAAATAATTTTGCAGAAACAACGGGAGCTTTTAGAGAGGGCCGTGTTTTATGAATGACACCAAATTGTTTTATGTTTAATGCAATTGTCGAGACAGCATTATGTCATCTGCTTGGACAAGCAGTCCTTGGACCACCAGCCCCACATGGTTATAGGACAATTTCCTTACTGGACATGAGCAGTAAGATATTCTTAAAATGTTTGTTACTTATATTGGAGGAGTGGGCTCGAAGTAGCAATATCTTGAAGCTCTGCCAAGTGGGTTTCAGGGGAGGACTTAGTACAGTGGACCACTGCTTGACTCTGAGCAGTAAGGTTAAGGAAGGGAGATTATTTGTGGCTTTTTTCAGATTTGGAGAAAGCATTTGATTTGATTGATAGAAGCATCTTGTGGCATAATTTAGATTGTGTTGGCGCTCCCTAATGATTAATTAAATCTTATCCAACTGTGATATGCAGACATCTCAGTGCTTGCCCGATTTACAAGATCTGGGAATTCTACAATGCTTTCCCCACAAATAAAGGTGAACAGCATTGATGTCAGTTGGCCCCAAATTAATTTGTTCACATTTTAACTCTAGTAATTCCCTTAGGAACGGTACTTTTTATAGCATCCGTGTATATGCCAATGACATCGCTATTTTGGACTTAACACAGGCAGGCCTCCAACAGTGCCCGCTATACACAAATTAATATTTTGGGAACTATAGTTTGAAATTAAACATGTTAAAAACTAAAATGGTGGTGTTCAGGAAAAGGCTGAAACCACGTAGCTGGTTTATAAAAGAAAGTTGAAATGAAGAGGTAATCACATTTTTATTTGAGCTTACTCTTCTCAAAGAGTGGTTCTTGGGTCAATAATTTAAAGAAGACGGCTGAAAGGGTATCATTAAGGATTAAAGGGCGTTTTAATATTTGTTTTCAAGCATAGGGCATTCAGATAATGACAAATGCCTGGAGATATACAAGGCAAATGTCTGTTCAAAGATGTTTTATGGCAGCGAAATCTGGGGTGGTTTGAACTGTCATGTCCTGGAGGGGTTGCAAAATATATTCATGTGCCTTCCGCCAGGTTCCCTGGTAGCACCTTATGAGCTGAATTGGTGGTGTTCAGTTTGAAGGTGTCGGCCTAATTAAGATTTTTAACTTATTTCTTAAAAGCACATATCGGATGTTCTGCTAACAACAAAGTGAATTTCAGTGTAAGCATGATTACAGCCTCCCCTTGTAAAGAAAAATACATGTGGTACATGGGATGGGTTGTAAGTCACTGCCCTTTTGGATAGGGGTTGGCTATAACTTAATTTGGCACATTAAGTCAGCTCAAAATAGCTTTTAAAGCAGAGCTTCACCAATGGGGAGAGACAGATGTCCAAAGTATCCATTAGCTGCCATCTTTAGCTTTATATGGAGACTTACCTATACATGTAATATTGCAAGGAGAAATCTGTGAAATAAGATCCCCAGAATGCAGCAGGCTGATGCTAATCATACTTTTAAATGTACCCACATCTCAATAAATGAAGAAGGCATGCAGGAGGAAGCACACCATGTGCCTGCAAAATGGAAGTCGATGAAAGTTTGGTTCAGTTTTTGTTAGCTTGTTATTGATTCTCTGTTTTGCAAAAGCGTAGACATGCATGGAAGCTATGCTTTATATAATTAATTGTAATGATTAGGTTTTTATATAGCTTGTGCGAATATGTTAAAGCTGCTTTTATTATTTTGGGCTTGTTCGGTGTGAATTTTATAAAATATGATACATGTTTTTAAAATGCTGCTAACTTAATGGAGAAATATGATTAAATAAATATTAATTAATGCTGGTCATTCCATGGTAGGCTTTACAGATCACTTGAGTGTGGCTTTGGAGGTTACCTGTCAAGAATTATTTTGGCATATAATGGCAAATAGTGCTATTTAAAGCAACTTGGGACATTTACACTGGAGCAAAAAGTGGTTAGGAATACAAATAATATTTTTCTGAAGGATTTGGGGGCTCTTTTCTCTACCCACATTTATTTTACACAAACTTTAGTGACACACCTTGGTCAAGTGGCTTGTTAATTTAAACTTATTAACATTAACTTAACTGGATTTGAAAAGGCAGTGCATGCAAATTATTTGCATACCCAAATAAAAATGTTGGATATGCATGCCACTTTTTGGTCCATTATGCAGACCATCCAGCTTGTAAAGATTTGCAAAATAAAAATCAGCTGATGGCCACAATTGTCACTATAAACCCGACAGTGTCTGCAAAAATAAACAAACATTTCACTCTGGGCTTTTGAGTGAATGCATCCAAGTGCTTCACTCTTCCCTGAGCTGTGTGAGTGGCTTCCAAGGCGACATCCTGCTGTTCCCCTATGATAAACATTGTTTTTAAACCCTGCTCCATCTCAATTGCATTTAGCAATTTAGCATGTAGATCTCATAACCTTATTCTCCAGTGACAGTTAATACAATAAAAGGACAATTTGTGCTTAATTTGTCAATCTGTTCATTTTTGTAGCGGGAAAGCTAAGAATATCAGCTCTCAGCTGTAAAATTCAGAGCGTTCAGCAAAAGAAAAGTGAAGGCGGACAAGGTCAGGAAAAATAAAAGGTTTAGGATTGGGGAGATAACCAGAGGGAAGGGTTATGAAAAATGAAAAATGGCAAAAAGTGAAAGGGAAGAAGAGGAAGTGAATAAAATGCAGGAAAAGCAATGTGGAAGCTACACAAGTGAGCTATGAAAAAGACAGGGAGAGACTGAATAAAAAAGTGAAAGAGGAAACCAAAAGAGACAGAAAAAAGTAATAGGAATGGTAAGAGAAAAGAGTGTGCCAGAGGGCCAATGAGAGGCAGAAGAAAATAGCAGGAGTAGAGGGGGAAGATAGAATTAACAGATAACTAATGAAGTAAGTGAATAAGAGCGAAGTAAAGAGGAGGAGAAACTGTGAGGGTCATAAAATGGAGTAAAAGCAGGAGAGGGCCAGAAGGGCCAAGTGATAGAGGGAGAGACACACAGTGAAGGTACAAAACTGAGGGAGAGAGTGAGTGATGAAAGCAAAGGAGAAGAGGAAGACAGAGTGGCAGGAAGAAAGAAGGAGAGAGGTGAAAAAAAGCAGATGGTGGGCATGTGGGAAAGAAAGAAAGACTATGAGAGAGTGTGGGAGACCCATAAATAGAGCACTTAAGAGAGTTAAAATCTACCTACTCCTACACTGTCTCAGGGGAGTGTCAGCAAGTCCATCCTCTCAAATCCTGGATCCGTTTCTAACTGGCCAAAACCATGAGTGCCTCTCGGGCCCCTATTTCTCTTGCTGCCCCCATTCAGACAGTTGAATTAGTTCTGTGCTGAGACTCACCCATGTGCCTCATTTTGTCCTGTCTGCCTCTTTCACCACATGCACCACACGCACACTGTTGTCACATTGGCTTTACTTGCATGCACACATCCACACTTGTGTACCCTTGCATGCAGATACTCTCCCTTTCTCTTGCTCTTACAAGCACCCGCTACCTTGCACACACTCTCCTATACAATCACACACACCCACTCTATAGCATGTCATCCTTGCCTCAGATCAGTTTATCAAAAGAGCTCTTCAGGAGGAAGTGTGCCCAAGTCTTGAAAATAGTCAAACCTATAGCATAGTGTATGGAGATCACAAGCTGTCCAATGTCAGGTATGAAATAATCAGCCATCCCTAACTTCTAAGCTCTTATGATTGTAAGGGTGTATTAGTAAGGAGAACAACACAAGTGGTATGCTTCTTGATAAAGACTTTAATTTAAAGAAAATGGGGTTAGGAAAACACCTATCTTTTCCTAAGGCTAAGAGGGGTTTCCCTACCTCAAAATATAAACAAATGTGTCTGACAGGATGTCAAATGAATATAAGTCCACCGGTGTGTCAAAAATACATTTCCTGCCCTTACACTAAGAACTCAAACTAAAGTGAAAAGGGAATGTTTCTTCAAAGTCTACAACTTAAAGTACTTTCTCAATTCAAAAGACAAAGTTCCAAATGGTGCACAAAATAAACTTCCAATTGGTTTTCACTTGCATTCCGAAGATAGTTTGCTTCCCATCAGTTCCAATGTATACATTTCATCAGTCTTGTTATGACTACCTCCCCCTAACCCTTCCAGATCCCAAAATGTCAAGTGCGACAATACTCTTTCCTTGGTCTTTTCTATTTCACTATGTTATGGGGATGGTACCCTCCAATAATCTTTCCAGGTCCAAAATGCCAAGGGGGACAATCCTCTTTCCCTCGTCTTTTCATAAATGTTCACAATCTGTCTGGGCCCCAGATCCTTTTCTTCATTAACAGGTTGGGTGTACTCTCTTGCCAAACACTGTTATTCCCGTAACACTGATTTCCTGCTTTCACAACATGTAGGGGTTATGTTATAGGTATTTCCTAAGCGCACGGCCACCAACGGTATCTTGGCGCTAGAGAGTCAGGCAAGCATCTATGTCAAGGGATACTAGACCCTAGTTTCCAGTCCGTAATGGGCCTGGTTGAATAAACTACCAAATACTGCTATGCACGGTTCTCTTCCTCTTGCCATTGCTACGCTTCTTGGTCAGCCCCTTCACTTCCCTGTCTTCAGGGAACATGTATGCAGGCTTCTCTCACCCCCCAGGACTTCTGAGTGGGCTCAGCATACCTGTCTCTTGGGTTTGTGGCCCTGCAGCTTGTGGAGTCTCTACGCTCCTCTACTTGCAGTGGTCCACGCCATCCTTGACTCTTCCTTATGCGTTTCTGTCAAGTCCCTGTATAGTCTCTCCAGTTTGTAGCATACAAGACCGGCTGTCTCAATTTCTTAGCATCCAGTCTTCTCTCTTTCCCTGCTGACACTCCTGGTTCCCGTGGTTCCTCTGGGGAGGACTCTTCTTTTTTTGGGGTTCTACGCCCCTCCTGTGATCTCTTCTTGAGTCTTCTTGGCGCTGTTTGGGCCCCACACTGCTGTCTCCACTTTGTCTGATTTCCCAGGGCTTCCCGGTACTTTGTTGGGTCCCCAAAACCTTCTCTGTCCTTGCTGTTCTTTCCTGGGACTTCGCTGTACTGGCTTGGGTCACCAACCCCTTCTCTGTTTCCTCTTCCACCTCCCGGAGCTGTGTGCTTTCCCCAGTGCCGCTCGTACCTTCAGGCGACTGTTGGGAGTTGCACATGCTGCTGCGGTTTGTCAGGAAAGGCAGTTGGGCATCAGGAGGATCTCCCCACCTCTAGTATGTTGGCCTTCCTATACCACATCTTCTTCTTCTACTTCTCTGGTCTATGCCCCTCTGAAGTTCACTGTGGCTCTTCGACCAATGCCACAGGATGGCAGGAGCTTATTCTCCTTCTGTGCAGCGGGCCATCTCCACCGGCTCAGTCTCCTGCGTGCATGCTCCCAGATTGGCATCCCTCTCAGTGTCCTCTTCCTTGCTCCTGGTCTCAAAGACTATGTTCCTCTAGGGAGGGCTCAACCTGCTGCTCTGCTCCTGGGCTGCCCTGCTTCCAGGACTGTGTTTTACTTCCTGGTTTCCCTCTTCTCTTTTCATTCTGGTCACATACATGAATTGTCCAATCGGATTTCGGGAACCACTAGACTGTTCTATGTGGTTCCCAAAGGTGGTCTTCATGACTCTGCACTACTTCCTCATCACAGTACTAATCGTGTTCTTCTTCTTCGTCTCAGTACTGGACAAGGAGTCTCCACTGAAGTCGTTCGTATTCTTCCTCGTCCCAGTACTTTCTTGGCAAATGGGTACTTTTCCCCCTACAGCATGTACACCTTTTCTTTTCCAAGTATTCCCCAAGATGATCTGGTCTGAGGTTCTCAGTTGGATGAAGGAAATAGTAGGGGTGGCACTTAACCTGGACTTGATACAAACATTGCTATGTCTCCCAATAGGAGACAGGGAGGAGTACTGATTCCAGACAGTGTGGGAGGCTATGTTGGGGGCGGGGAGACTGGCGCTAGCCCAGAAGTGGAAGAGTCCTACTGTACCCACAAAAGCAGACTGGATGAGTAAACTGTAGGATATCTTCATAATGGAAAAACTGACAGCAATGGTCAATGATTGGGTTCCCGGCTTTCACCAGAACTGGGGTCTGTTTCTGCTGAAATGGGGAAGTAGTAAACCTGTGGTGTAGAAATGAGAAGTGCACCCTCATGGGGTCTACACATGGAAACGGAATGTGGAGGCGAGGTTAGGTATCAGAATGGCTCCTCCAGGGGAGGTGTGATGAAAGAAGTGGCTATTACCTGGAGCTAGTCCAGGAGGGGCTATTATGGCATGGGTAATAGAACAAAGTGGACTTGGTAAATGACAATTACTTAGAGTGAGCTGTGTAGGCCCTTGAAGCAAGATGTGTATGTAAAGACCAGATGCAGTGTCAGTGTTGAATGTTGGACGTTGGGGCATAGGGGGCATGAGTTGAAATACAAGTTAAGTTCTGAGTGTTTCACTATGCTTGTACTATCTAACATTTGCAAAACCTAATAAAGATTAAAGTTTAAAAAAAAAGAAGAAATAGAGCCTCCTCTCCCTCAACCATGGCCACCGTATTCGACTTTGTCAGCATTATATGCAATGCTAGCTGCTGTAGGTCACAGTAATCCCCAACATGAGCCCCCTGAGGCCGAAGGGGACAAAAAGTAAAAAGAAAGGGAAGTGGTACAAAAAACACCTTAGCAGGCCATGTCGACAGGATAAATGGCAGTTTAGTAGCACAGCTAAAGGAAGCAAAAGAAGAGTTGAAAAGAGTGAAAGGCATGGAGGGAGGGGAACAAGAGTCAGTGGTTGTACAAGAGAAGTGAGTGGGAGGACAGATATTATTCAAAATAGACAGACAAAAACAGACAATGACAACATGAAGATTCTAGGGAAAGAAGGCAAACGGTAGAGAAGGAGAGAAGAGTTTAGAAGGGGGTCACGTCCAGCATTAGTTGAAGAATGGCAGAGGACAGAGAAAGAGCAGAGAGCCTGAGATGAGTTTCAGGGATTTTTAGAAGAAATATAATAGACAAAATAGAAAGAGATGTGTATGTGAGTGGAGGAATCCGCAAGATAGTGGTAGAAGAAGAAGAGGGAGAGGATGAAGAGTGGGAATATGAAAAGGAGGAAGATGAAGAGGAGGCGGCACAAGCTTCTCAAACAGACACGCATGGAACACCAGAATATCCGCTAATAGATTTTCAGGATGATTAACTAATGTGGAGCAAGGCCCCATCACTCACAGGAATTCTCCCAATAAATTCAGGAAGGACAAAACCATATGTAAATAGATTGAATAATATGCCAGGTAAAATGGCAAACTGAATGGTGACAATGTTGAGAAGGATGAAGTGTGCAGCTATACCCATACATTAGACAGAGGTGACACAGTTACCATTGCTCCAAAAGGGTAGGGCGCTGACTCAGTATGTGCCATTGCCGCAAACAGAAACAAAATGTGATGGCTACATTACCATCGTTGACAGCCGGGTTCGGGAAGTGTATTTATGAGCTGCAGAAAAAGATGGCAGTAATGACATTAGTGGTAGGGGATGTGAAGAGTTTAATGGCTTCAACATTAGGAGAGCAATCAAATGACATGTGGAAAAGGGCAGGCTACCCCAGTGTGATGGCTTCAAAGTAATGCACATGATGGCATGTTTTTTGACATTTGCAGAGCAGAAGTTTGGAGGGCGTTGAGGGTGCAATACCCTGCCCAATATGGCAGACATAAATGTGATTATGACACATAAAATGAAGATAGACAAAGATTCGGCAGCATATATACAAGAAATCCATGAGAAGTGGTGCTTACAAACTCGGGAAGGTGGGCCAAAAATATACCCTAACATTTTCGCATTTCATGTTAGGGTCTATCCAATGAAGTACAGAGACAACTAAAGAAAATAGTTGGGATTGAAATTAAACAATGGCTAGAGATTCAATTGAACATTGTCCATTATTGTCGACTGAGAAAAGAGAAGGAGAGGAACAAGACAGAAGAGAGGCAAAGAGAGGAAGCTAAATTGTTACAAAAGAAATGTCAAAGGTAACAATGGAGAGAGCGGTAATAACGAACATTGGGGGAGAGAAATATGAGCAGGAATATCAACATCAAGGGACAGGTGGATACATGGGAGGAACAAGATAAAGCAATTATTATCCAAGGGGAAGAGGGTATGGATTTGGAGGCAGATATGGAGGAGGTTTTTGTGGAATGGGACCATGATTTGTAAGGTCTGGAGGTTTTGAAGCACAGTGTTGGACATGTGGAAAGGTTGGACATTATGCACAAGCGTGCAGAAGCAGAGGGACAATAAACTAAGGGTGGAAACAACCCAACCCAAGAGGGGGGCCAGCAGTTTCCCCACAATATGTTGAACAGACACAGCAAGAGCAAGGCACATTCCTAGATACACCGCAGCTACCATTCCCACAACAGACGCAACAACAACCACAAATGAAAACACAACAGCCGCAAATGAAAACACAATCCCAGCTACACAATCCCAGCTGCACCAGACACAACAGCAAAGTACTCAGCAACTGCAGCAAGCACTGAGCCCATTACAAATGGCAAAGCAACCTGGACAGTGGGATAGGAATATATTGCCACAAATGACAGTATCCACCTCAGGGGATGCAGCATTGGTGGCAGGGAATCCCTTCACAGGAACATGGAAGAGTATGTATCCACAATAGGACATCCCACAGAGAAGGCTAATGTGTACAGTGCTATCAGTAACTCCGGAACCAGGAGAGGAACCCCAGGTGGGGGTGACAATAGGGGACAGGACGTTTTCCTTTTTGGTTGATATCTAGGCAACACGATCTTGTGTCCGGGAAGGAGGATATCCACTGAAGCAAATTATGATGGACACACAAGGGTCGCTGGAGCTAAGAGAAAGATTCCATTCACAGAAGAGCTACCTATAACAGTGGGAGGAGACGTTATGGCTGAGCTGCTGTTGTATTCTCGGAAAACAGTGGTTAACATATTGGGAAGAGACTTAATGAGTAAGCTAAATATGAGAATATCATTCACTGACTAGGGAATTATATGTTTGACGCCAGTCGTTTACTATGCAAACGCAAGAGAGTTCATATGGGCATTTTATGAATGGAAAGCATTGCGAGGGATATCTGTGAATTCAGAATTGTTCCGTACAGAGTACAGTTGTTACTAGGATGGCTCCCACGAATACGCAATAAACTGTTATGATTACCCACAGAGTTCTTGTTCAGAGCAGATGTAGCCACAGTCACAGATGTGGCAGAAGAGGAGAACATACCGATAAACGTAGAAGTAGCAGTCGTGTGAGAGAACAGTGTATTATTACATGTGACAGACAAGGAAGACGTTAGTTGGCGTACGGCCATAGCTTTAGACTCGATACTATGAATGAGTGACATTATTGATTATGACACAGATAATGAAGTAATTTTTGAAATATCAATCCCATATCAATTGCAAATACAATATAGTGAAGTACCACCAACAATTTTGTTGGTTAGAAAGATACCTTCATTCATGCAACAAGATTTGGCACAGGTACCAAGCATACTATGGACTAGCGGCCCTTATGATGTGGGCCTGCTGAAAGGGATTGGAGCAGTATTAATAAAATTGAAGGAGGGAGCAATTTTATCCCGAGTAAAACAATGCCCCATGTCAAGAGAGGCAGATGAAGGCATCTATGAAAGAATTGTCACCTTGATACGGCTGGGCATTGTGCCATCTGAATCCCCTGCAATATGGCTGTGCACCCTGCGAAAAAGGTTAAGTGAGGGTCTTGGAGGTTTATACAAGATCTATGCCCCTTAAATAACATTGTGCAGACAGAGTTTACCTGTACCCAACCCAGCTACTATTTTGTGTAACATGCCACCCACTGTTATACATTTTACAGTGATTGATTTGAAAAACTCTTTCTTTTCGATTCAATTACAAGTAGATTCAGTATCTCAGACCGTTTACCTATTGTGGGGTAGGACTCCAACACACAAGACTCTCACAAAGTTCCTGTGAGTCCCCAGTGTTTTAAAAAAAAGTCCAGCAGATGTTTTTGGGAAATGTACAGTCACCCAGTGCAATAATCCAGTATGTTGACCATCTACTGATATGCAGCACCACAGAAGAAGAGGGCAGGGCAGACTCAGTAACGCTATTGACAGTATTGGCTATAAAGTGTACAAAAACAACCTGCAATATTGTCAGGACAAGGGGCCTCATTACGGCCCTGCCTGTCCGGAAAGAACGGTGGTGGTAAAACCACCGCCACCGTTGTTTCCGGACCTGCTGATTCAGAGTCCTGCAGGGGGGAGGTGTCACTCCCACCAGGTCTGACCTGGCGGGTTTAAAACCACCCGCCTGCAGGCGGACATGGAAACACCGGCTCTGTCATAGACAGAACTAGTGTTTCCATGGTCCCCATCCCCATGGAGTGTAACGCTCACCTGATTCCCGTAGAGGCGCCGGTCTTGACTGGGCAAATACCGTATCTGCAAAGGTGATGTGTAACACACGGCTGGCTCTTTGGGCTGGACCTCTGTGCACTGTATGTCTGACTTGAAGGGTAAGATGTCTGCAGATAGAAAATATGGGATTAAGGAACTGGGTTATTGAATGTCTCTCTCTTCTTCCCTTTCTCTTCTCCTGTAGAACCCCAAAGGTTAACGCTCTCACCTTAGGTAAGTGAACGCCGTGCTCTCCATCTGCCTCGGGGCAGGGTGCTGTAACCAGTTTCTTCACTGGATAAGGGGAGCAGGCCTCTTGACTTCAGAGGACTGCTGTCCGTCGTTTACTGCACGAACGGTAAGTTTCGAGTAATTCTAATGTCTTTAAAGTCTTTAGTAATGATGTTTCTTGTTATGCAGGGTTCCGGCGATGGCGGATGACGGGCTGAAGTGAGTTGAAGATGGAGCCCGTGTGATGAATAGAAGCGCCTGGAAGCACGTAAGTAAGCGCTTGTTGCCTGCTTCACGATGCGCTCTAACTGTCTTTTTATTTTGCAGGTACAAGTTCGGAGCGGCTGCAGGGTGCCGGAATACCCACTGGGTTAGATGTGGAAAGGAGTAATGGCACGTGAGTATTAAAGTTCCCCAATGTCTTTAAACGCACCTTGTTTTGTCTTTCAGATGCGGGATGTAGCGCCGAAGGCCTCCGGAGCGTGCGAAGAGTTGGTAAGCTTTTGTCTTTCAGATGCCGGAATGCAGTGTGAAGACCTCCGGAGCGCACGAAGAGTAGGTAAGCCTTTGTCTTTCAGATGCCGGAATGCAGCGCGAGGCGTTGGTGACAGCCGATGGACCAGGTAAGTGAAGAGCTGTCACTGAAGACCGTAATGCTAACCTGTTCTTTCTTGTCTTTATAGGTGTTGCTGAAGACTGGATTCAGGATGGTAAGCCTTTTTCCTTAGGCCCAGGATCAGATGCAGAAGACACAATGAGCGTTCTGCTGCAGAGGATGCAGAATAACGCAAAGCAAGATTCATCCATCGGGTGTGGTTTAAATAGCCTCCTGTAGTGCTTAGGTGTCTCCTTCCACAGCCACGCCTAGGTAAGAAAAGAGTTCCTGCTTTCCAGAAGAGTTCCAGTGTTCTGAATCTAGGGAGTGGCTCCTGCCCCACCCAACAGGAAAAGTAGTTCCAAACAGAAGAGGATCAGAGGCTCAACTGGCAGGCAAGTAAGCAGCATGGTCTGCTGCAGGTAAGTCCACCCAAGCATTATGAGCCCGGTGCTTCCAGCGCTGGGACTGGGCATATTTATGAGCCTGGTGCCACTGGCGCCAGGACTGGGTCCAAAAGGTCCCAATTGGGACTGGTTGGCACTCGGAACCTGGGTTATGGATCTGCTTCCAAGGGAGTTGGGAAAACCCTGACCTTTTGGAAGCAGAGATCATGACAGTACCCCCCCTCAAGGCCCCTCCCAAACCGGGCTTCTCTGGGGGTTTTGGCTTGTCAGGAAATGTTCGGTGAAATCTTTTGATTAGGCGAGGAGCGTGGACATATTCAGCAGGTTCCCAGGATCTCTCTTGGGGGCCGTAGCCTTTCCAGTCAATTAGGTAAAATAGTTTAGATTTGGAGATCTTGGAGTCCAGAATGCTTTTGACTTCAAACTCGAGTTCTCCATCAACTAGGATAGGTTTTGGAGATTTAGTTAGTCGGGTTTGAGGTTGCACTGGTTTTAATAGAGAGACGTGGAAGACCGGATGTATCTTCATGTGCGGGGGCAAGTCCAACTTGACCGCTACTGGGTTTACTATGGTAGTGATGGAATAGGGACCAAGGTATCTTGGGTTGAATGTGCGTGGCCCTTTTAGAGGTAGATATTTGGTGGATAACCAGACTTGATCCCCTACTTGATATTGAGGGGCTTCCTTCCGATGTTGATCTGCTCCTTTCTTGTATTGTTCTTTAGCCCTTTGAAGGTGAGAAACAGCTTCCTTAAAGGCTTGGGTGATTGTAGAATGCAGGTAGTCTACTGCTGGTGTTTCAAGATCTTGGAGGGGATCCAACTCCGAGGTTCGAGGGTGACTGCCGTACAAAAGAAAAAACGGGGTTTTCCCAGTTCCCGAATGGACAGAGTTATTGTAGGCATATTCGGCTATCCAAAGGATATCTTTCCAAGTTTTTTCAGTTTGTTGTAGCATGCAGCGCAAATACTGTTCCAGAGTTTGATTGGTCCTCTCGGTTTGTCCGTCGGTCTGAGGGTGGTGACTGGTCGATAGTCTCACATCAATTTGAGCCGACCAACAGCAACTTTGCCAAAAATGAGAAATAAATTGACTACCTCGATCCGAAATTAGAACCGAACGAAAACCGTGCAGTCGGACGATGTTTTCGAGAAATTCTCGGGCCAGAGTTGCTGCTGTTGGCAAGCCTTTGAGCGGAATGAAATGCGCCATCTTGGAGAATAAGTCCACGATTACTAGAATCGTATTGTATCCGGAGCATGGAGGTAGATCGGTGATGAAGTCCATAGAAAGCGTATGCCAAGGGCGAGGTGGGATGTCAATAGGGCGTAAGAGGCCTGCTGGTCTTTCCTTTTGACTCTTGTTTTGGGCGCATACTCCACAGGACATTATAAAGTCTCTGATATCTTTTTTCCAAGACTGCCACCAGAAGTAGCGCTTGATCTTTTCTGAGGTCTTGGCCATACCGGGATGTCCTTCCATTAAAGAATCGTGATAACAAGAGATTACTTTTTTCTGTAAATCTGTGCTGGGTAGGTATAATCGTTCTTGGAAATACAATAAGTTGTCCTTTACTGCAAAGTCCTTTCCCTGCAGATGCCAATTCTGTATGTCTGCTGGAGTTACAAGTTGCCTGGCCTTATCCTTAACTTCCTCTATGGATTCTGTGGCGATTACACCCAGAATTCTTTGTTCGGGAATGATTGGTACAGGTTTAGGGTTGATCAAGTGTTCTTCCACTCCCATCCGAGAAAGGGCATCAGCTTTACCGTTCTTTGTACCAGGTCGATAGGTAATTATGAAGTCAAATTCGGCAAAGAATAATGCCCAACGGAGTTGTCTAGAGGATTGGGCTTTTGCGGTTTTCAAATATTGCAGGTTTCGGTGATCCGTAATCACAGTAACGGTGTGTCGGGCCCCCAGCAGATAATGCCGCCAAGCCTTAAAGGCAGACTTGATAGCCAGAAGTTCCTTGTCAGTAATCGTGTAATTGATTTCAGGAGGCGAGAATTTGCGGGACCAAAATGCCACGGGATGCAACTGATTGGTTACCGGGTCCTTTTGTGATAGAACTGCCCCCATGGCAAGGCTTGAAGCATCAGTTTCCACGATGTAGGGGAGTTCGGGGCGAGGGTGTTTTAAGATTGGTGCAGAGATAAATTTAGTCTTCAAATCCTGGAAAGCTTGTTCCGCCTCGGTAGACCATTCAAAACGTTTGTTTTTCTTTAACAAGGCAGTGATGGGCTGGACTATTCGAGAGAATTCGGGGATAAACCTGCGGTAAAAGTTAGCGAAGCCTAACATGCTTTGCACACCTTTTACGGAGGATGGTGATGGCCATTTGAGAACTGCATCGACCTTCTTTGAATCCATACGCACTCCGCCAGGTGATAATATGAATCCCAAGAATTCAACTTCAGTTACGTTGAAAACACATTTTTCCAATTTAGCGAAAAGTTTGTGTTGACGCAATCTTTCGAGGACCATTTTCACGTGTTTCCGATGTTCAGATTCCGATGAAGAATAAACGAGGATGTCGTCAATGTAAACAACAACACACACATCTACGAGCTCTCTGAGGACATCGTTCATAAAATATTGAAAGGCGGCCGGGGCATTGCAAAGTCTGAAGGGCATGACCTGATATTCAAATAGTCCATACTTGGTGCGGAAGGCCGTCTTCCATTCATCGCCCTCTTTTACTCGTACCAAGTGGTAAGCTCCTCTAAGATCCAGCTTTGTATATATGCATGCTTTTCTGACTTGGTCCAGGAGTTCAGGGATCAAAGGTAACGGATATCTTTTCTTAACGGTGATCTGGTTCAGGGAGCGATAATCTATACAAGTTCTAAGGTCTCCTTCCTTTTTTGGAACGAAGAACAAAGCTGAAGAAGCAGAGGACTTGGAAGGACGAATAAACCCATTTGCCAGGTATTGATCCAGGTATTGCCGATGGTGAAGGTTCTCAGGCTCGGTGAGGGCATAAATTCTACTACAAGGAGGAGTAGATCCAGGTATCAGGTCTATCTGGCAGTCATAAGACCTATGAGGAGGTAGAGAGTTAGCCTGATCCTTCCGGAAAACATCTTGGTATTCTAGGTATTCGGGAGGTAACTGGGGAGTCTCTGAAGAAATTGCTGCCAGTGCAATAACAGGTGGAGGGTGACAAGTAGAGACACATTCTGGAAACTACACCGTTCTTGCTCGCCAATCGATCAGAGGATTGTGTTTCTCTAACCAAGGTATTCCTAGAATAATCTGAAACTGAGGAGCCTTGATCACATCGAACACGATCTTCTCATGGTGTCCATCTTGACTTACTAGCGTCACCTCTTGAGTGGTATGCGTTACTGGCCCGGAGGCTATCTCCGTACCATCCACCGTAGTAATGACGTCCTTTACAGCCTTGGGACAAAGAGTTAGATTCATCCTCAAAACCATTTCATGATCCACATAATTGCCGATGGCACCGCTGTCGACGTAAGCTTCAATTGCATGTAATCGATCCGGATTATCAGGGCTAATGAGGACCATAGGTATCACGAAATGCGAGGTCACGGAACTGGTTTTCACGCTCGGCAAGAGGACCTCTATTCTTGTCGGGCGAGGTCGTTTCCCTGCTCAGAGTTTGTAACTTTGGTAACTGCAGCTCCTACTGCCTTCTTGGCAGGTTTCACCGGACAGTCTCGAAGAAAGTGCCCTGAGTTTCCGCAATAGAGGCATAATTGCAACTGTTTTCTCCTTTCCCGCTCCTTTTGTGTTAGAGGACCTTTCAGACCCCCTATTTGCATGGGTTCCCCGGGGTCTACTCCTTTGGAAGGAGTTGGCGGTTTGGAAAATACTCGAGCATCAAACTTGGAGCGATCGGCCTTCCTGTTCTGCAGTCTGTGATCTATTTGAACGACTAAGTCTATATAGTCCGAACAATCTTGTGGGGGATTCACTACTTGGGCTAACAC
This sequence comes from Ambystoma mexicanum, assembly GCF_040938575.1. Classification (NCBI taxonomy): domain Eukaryota; kingdom Metazoa; phylum Chordata; class Amphibia; order Caudata; family Ambystomatidae; genus Ambystoma; species Ambystoma mexicanum. The sequence continues at coordinate 751,115,815 of NC_090934.1, read as the reverse complement.
ATCTTTGAGCTCTCCACGTAGACCTCTATAAAACAGCGTAATCCTTTTGTCCTTAGGCCATTGAGTTTCCACTATCAGTCTGTTGAAAGACGCAACATAAGCCAAAAGGTCTTGATTACCTTGTCGCAACGAAAGAAGCTCATTGTCCAAGGCCTGCCCCTGTGAATGTCTTGCGAACAGTTTTTCCATACTGAGCTGAAAAGCTTGAAAATCATGGAGGACCGGATCATCTTGATTTACTAGAGGGATCGACCAGTCTGCCGCATTGCCACTAAGGTACGAAAGCACGAAAGCTACTTTAGCTTGATCAGTTGGAAAGGCTGCTGGCCGGCATAAGAAATGCAACCGGCACTGATTGACAAATACTGCAAACCTCTTTGGGTCACCAGAAAATCGTTCGGGCGGAGCCAGAGGTACATTCCCAGGTAGGTTGATCTGCACTGGATTCATAGAGGATGTAGAAGGAAGATTTCCCCCAGATGCGGGTAACGGGGTCTGTCCGGCTTGTGACTGTAGCAATTGTCTAGCGAGATCATCTGTTCGCTCCTTGGAAATAATCAGTTCCCTTCTTAGAGCGTTCGTTTCCTGATGGGCTGCATGCACTTCTGCCCTTAGTTCCCCAAGTAACTGGGCTAGCTGGTCGGTATCCGAGGTTTCCATAGCGCCTGGACGGGAGTTTTGTGGTAGGCTTTGCGTTCTGTAACGCTCACCTGATTCCCGTAGAGGCGCCGGTCTTGACTGGGCGTATACCGTATCTGCAAAGGTGATGTGTAACACACGGCTGGCTCTTTGGGCTGGACCTCTGTGCACTGTATGTCTGACTTGAAGGGTAAGATGTCTGCAGATAGAAAATATGGGATTAAGGAACTGGGTTATTGAATGTCTCTCTCTTCTTCCCTTTCTCTTCTCCTGTAGAACCCCAAAGGTTAACGCTCTCACCTTAGGTAAGTGAACGCCGTGCTCTCCATCTGCCTCGGGGCAGGGTGCTGTAACCAGTTTCTTCACTGGATAAGGGGAGCAGGCCTCTTGACTTCAGAGGACTGCTGTCCGTCGTTTACTGCACGAACGGTAAGTTTCGAGTAATTCTAAAGTCTTTAAAGTCTTTAGTAATGATGTTTCTTGTTTTGCAGGGTTCCGGCGATGGCGGATGACGGGCTGAAGTGAGTTGAAGATGGAGCCCGTGTGATGAATAGAAGCGCCTGGAAGCACGTAAGTAAGCGCTTGTTGCCTGCTTCACGATGCGCTCTAACTGCCTTTTTATTTTGCAGGTACAAGTTCGCAGCGGCTGCAGGGTGCCGGAATACCCACTGGGTTAGATGTAGAAGGGAGTAATGGCACGTGAGTATTAAAGTTCCCCAATGTCTTTAAACGCACCTTGTTTTGTCTTTCAGATGTGGGATGTAGCGCCGAAGGCCTCCGGAGCGTGCGAAGAGTTGGTAAGCTTTTGTCTTTCAGATGCCGGAATGCAGTGTGAAGACCTCCGGAGCGCACGAAGAGTAGGTAAGCCTTTGTCTTTCAGATGCCGGAATGCAGCGCGAGGCGTTGGTGACAGCCGATGGACCAGGTAAGTGAAGAGCTGTCACTGAAGACCGTAATGCTAACCTGTTCTTTCTTGTCTTTATAGGTGTTGCTGAAGACTGGATTCAGGATGGTAAGCCTTTTTCCTTAGGCCCAGGATCAGATGCAGAAGACACAATGAGCGTTCTGCTGCAGAGGATGCAGAATAACGCAAAGCAAGATTCATCCATCGGGTGTGGTTTAAATAGCCTCCTGTAGTGCTTAGGTGTCTCCTTCCACAGCCACGCCTAGGTAAGAAAAGAGTTCCTGCTTTCCAGAAGAGTTCCAGTGTTCTGAATCTAGGGAGTGGCTCCTGCCCCACCCAACAGGAAAAGTAGTTCCAAACAGAAGAGGATCAGAGGCTCAACTGGCAGGCAAGTAAGCAGCATGGTCTGCTGCAGGTAAGTCCACCCAAGCATTATGAGCCCGGTGCTTCCAGCGCTGGGACTGGGCATATTTATGAGCCTGGTGCCACTGGCGCCAGGACTGGGTCCAAAAGGTCCCAATTGGGACTGGTTGGCACTCGGAACCTGGGTTATGGATCTGCTTCCAAGGGAGTTGGGAAAACCCTGACCTTTTGGAAGCAGAGATCATGACATGGAGTCCTATGGGAATGGGGATTCACAGAATTCCGCCTCTGGATTTATCGGGTCACCGGGGTTGTAATGCCCCGGTGATTCCGGCAATCACGGAGGGAGAATGGTAATACAGGTCTGGCGGCAGCCTGCCGGTTTTTCCGCCGGACTCGTAATGAGGCCCCAGGTGTTATGCTTAGGTCACATAATATCAAAGGAAGGGTGGAGGGTACTCCTGAAAGAGTGTAGGCAATTATATGCACAGCCTGTCCAGTCACAGTGAAAGAATGACAACAATTATTAGGGCAATGTAACTATTGCTGCATGTGGGTTTTTGAGTACTGCACATAGGTTTGACCTCTTTTGGAATGTTTAAAGGAAGCACAACTAGAGAAGAGCCCCATTATGTGGACAGACAAAATGATCAATGTATTTGAGGTGCTGAAAGAAGCGATAAGCACAGCTGCCATGTTAGGAACACCAGATTCTAAGCAATCATTTTTTATATTTTCACACTCATATGGTTTGTTTGTTTGTTTGTTTGTTTTTATTTATTTGTATGGCGCACCTTACCCAGGGGCAACAGGGCGCAGGCAAAAGATAATTCGAAGCTTACAATGTTGCAGAAATATACACTTTGAAGTAGTAATAAAAATAATCAGAATTACAGGAGTAAGAAATATACAAATCTTCATGCATACAAAGTCAATATCTATGCAGGGGTAGATATACAGATATGTACAGGGCTGTTAGAGGCGGGTAATCCTGAAAAAATATTCAGGATTACAGGAATAAGAGGTATACAAATCTTTAAACATAAAAAGTCAATATCTATACAGGAGGTAAGTGTACAGATGTGTGCAGGGCTGTTAGAGGCGAGGGCAGAATCACGAACAAGAGTATCACTATCTATACATAGGTGTAGAAGGTGCAGCTAAATACAAGGGTTATTGGAGTTAAGGTGACTGATGAGGTGTCTTCTAAAGTGCAAATATGGTTGGTCAGCTCTTAGGTTGTGTGGCAGAGAATTCCAGAGCGTGGCAGCTTTCACCGGGAAACTGTTCCCGCCAATGGTGGAGAGTTTGAATCTGGGAATTATCAGACAGTTGGAATTGGTAGTTCTTGTTTGTCGGATGGAGGACTTTCTCTTTACCTTGTCCATCAGATAACTGGGGGCGGCATTGTTGAGGGCTTTATGGGTTAGGGAGGCCAACTTTAGTTTGATTTTGTTGTCTGTGGAGAGCCATTTCTGTTGGCGTCTGGTGGTTGAGATATGATCTCTCTTATTAATGCCGAGGGCAGCTCTCAAGGCATTGTTTTGTAAGATTTGAAGCCTGTGGATAATGGCTTTGTTGGCACCGCTATAGAGGGCATTACAATAATCAAGCCTAGATAGTATGAGTGCTCTTGCCAGGATCAGGCAGCTGTCATTGGATAGGAATGGTCTGCCTGCCCTTATTAATTTGCACGTGTACGCAGTGGTAGATGCTAGTGAGTTGACCTGTTTAGTGAATGACATAGTGGCATCCAGATAAAAGCCAAGGGTTTTTACTTCCCTGGATACTCTGATGAGATTGCCATCTATGTTGAATTCGGCATATTCAAGGCCTAGTTTCTTGATATTAGCAGGGGTACCTAAGATGATGAGCTCTGTCTTGTCATCATTCAGGCATAGACCATGAGATGCCATCCATGCCTGAATGATGAGATATACCCTATTCACCAACTCTCTGTCCTTACTGTGATCCCCTGAAAGTGGGAGGAGAATCTGAGTGTCATCAGCATAGTTAGTGTAGGTGACACCCAGATGGTCCAAATCGTCGAACAGGGGTTTGGTGAAGATGTTATATAGTGTGGGGGAGACGCATGAGCCCTGCGGGACTCCGCAAGTGATAGGAGAGGGGTCTGCTGCTGCTGAAGGGGAGAAGACTCTCATAGTTCTCTCACTCAGAAAGGATTCAATCCATTTGATAGCTTCTGGGGAGAAATGAGCAGCTGAGTCAAGGTGTCTGCAGAGGACCTTGTGGTCGACGAGGTCGAAAGCCGCGGAGAGGTCGAGTAAGAGGAGGAGTGCTGTCTTGCCCTTGTCCCTCAGATCATCAATTTGGGTTTTCAGATCGATGAGGGCTGTTTCCGTGCCGTGTAATGGGCGGAAACCTGATTGTCTGGCGCCTAGTAGCTTGTGTCGTTCTAGGTATTTTTGAATCTGGACATAGGCAACTTTGTCCAAGATTTTCAGTAGGAAGGGTACCGTGGTGATGGGTCGGTAGTTGGTGGGGATGAGGGGATCAAGCGTCTGTTTTTTGAGGAGGGGGAGCACCCAAGATTGTTTTAGGTTGGAAGGGATACTGCCTGAGGAAAAAGAAGTGTTTTTAAGTTTAGAGATAAAGGGCGACAGGTCTCTGGCTGCGTCCTTTATTATGTGTGCAGGGCAGATATCGCCTTTACAGTTTGATGGTTTAAGAGAGAGGATGATTTTCTCGACCTCAAGGGTGGTGGTTTTAGAGAAGGTGAATGAGTTAGTGTGTGTACTTGGTGAGGCTTTGGGCGGAGATGTGGGAGGGTTAGTGAGGTTTAGGGAGTCTTTTTTTAGTTGAATTTTATTTTGTAGGGTGTTTATTTTATTTGCTAGTGCTTGTTGGATGTCTGTGCACCAGGTCTGGTTCTTAGTGCAGGTGTCGGGTGTGGCAATGGGTGACTCAAGTTCCTTCAGTATGGAAAAGAGCTCCTTCATACTTGAGTTGGAGTTGGCAATGCGGATGTTATAGGAATTCCGTTTAGCTAAGCAGATTTCAGCTTTGTAATGCCGAGAGATTGTGTCAAGGATGGCTTTCTTTTCACTGGAGGGGCATGATTTCCAATCAGCTTCACATTTTCGCTTTTTTAGGCGGAGGGCTTTGAGTTCGGGTGTGTACCATTTGTTTAAACGGGTTGTTGGCTTGCTGGTGCGAGGTTTGAGTGGGGCAATTTTGTCCAAGGTAGTTAACATGATTTTATTATATTCGTGAACTAGTGTGTTGGGATCTAGATTGTCTGGCAATGCGTTTAGGGTTGGAAGGATAGCTGGGATGATTTTTTCTATTGAGATATTTTTCTTGTTTCTTGTGAGGCAGGGTGGTGCCAGTGACACGGTTGTGGTAGGTGATCTAGAGGTCAGTAGGTTAAATGAGACCAGCGAATGGTCGGTCCAGGGTAGTGGTATGGTGGCGGAGATGACCGCTGAGCAATTAGCATCTGCAACCCAGTCTAGGGTTCTACCCTTCAGGTGGGTGGGTAGGTTGACTTTTTGTGAGAGTCCGAGTGATGAGATCGTATTGGCTATGGTGGGGGCATGTATGTCTGCTGGGTCGTTGAACCCTAAGTTAAGGTCCCCTAGTAGCAGTAGTTGTGAAGTGGTTTTCGCATTGTTAGAAATTAGGTTGTGTAGATCTTCCTCGAAGGTTCCGAGTGGACCTGGTGGTCTGTAGATCAGGTGGATAGTGAGGGATTGGGTATTATTTATGGGGAGTTTGGCAGTGAGGGATTCACATGATTGCAGAGTTTGGGTCGGGGCTAGTCTGAGAGCTAAGCTTACTTTAGATATGATGGCGATGCCACCGCCCCGGTTACCTACCCGGTCCTGCCTAGATATAGTGTAGCCGTCTGGGATGGCCAGCATTAGAGATGGGCCTGCTGCATTGTGGAGCCACGTTTCAGTTAGAGCAATAAAGTCTAATTTATCTTTGATAATTAGGTCTGCTATATCAAGGGCATGTGCGACCAATGATCTGGTATTGAGGAGAGCTCCTTTGCAGGAGTGTACATCCGTTTTTACCGAGATGTTTGTATGAATGATAGGTTTGGACTTGGTTGTGGGGATAGTGGTGCCTTTGGTGGAACTTTTGGCTTCGCATTTGGAATCAGACAGGAATCTTCGGGGCGGCTCATAAAGTTTAGAGAGTCTAGCGCGAAGTTTGTTGTTTCTTTCAGTGGTAGTGCAGGGGTGGGAGGCAAAGGTTGTAGGTCCTGACTTGCAATGATATCTTGGGTAGGAAGGGTCAGGATAGTACCTAGTTGTGTGGGAGTCGTTGGTGAGACTAGTGCCTGGCTGGGGAGGGGGGCTCCTGAGTCAGTATCCTGGATGGGCGTGTCTGGGGATGCGGGCGTGGCCATTGCACAGAAGATGAGTAATATAGTTAGCATTTTCTGCAGTACTGCGCTGGCGTTGTGTGAGCAGAGTGGGAGTAGCAATGTAGGTGTTCTCTGAGAGATGGGGTAGGCAGGGCGAGAAGCAATACAAACACGTACAGTTCAATTCGGGCAAGGCAATAAAAGTGCAGTATGCAGATAGGGCAGTGACACCTAGATTCAGTTGTGATCAGGGGGTGAACTTTGGATTGCGGTAGGAGCTCTGTGGGCTCTGGGAGGACATAGGTGGCTTTGTAAACAGAACATGTGCAGGAATAGTGGTAGGCAGTAAATATGCGGTGGGGTAGCACCTGGATTCAAAATAGCACAATTTGGCAATAATGCAATGGGGTAACACCTAGATTCCAAATAGCGCAATTAGGCAAAAATGCAATGGGGTAACACCTAGATTCCAAATAGCGCAATTAGGCAAAAATGCAATGGGGTAACACCTAGATTCCAAATAGCGCAATTAGGCAAAAATGCAATGGGGTAACACCTAGATTCCAAATAGCACAATTAGGCAAAAATGCAGTGGGGTAACACCTAACAGTCCTGTGGTGCACACGGGTTATGCACTTTGGTTACTATTTCCTGGGGTGTCACAGACACACATAGTGCTGGAGATAATGGGTAGCTGGGAGTAGTGCAGTAGTGTTGGCCGAAAGTTACCTGGAATAAGATGGGCATAGGGTATGGCAGACGGCAGAATCGGGCATAAACAGGCACAGAAACAGGTGGCAGGTGGCAGCGTTGGCTTACCTGGAGCGGTAAGGGCAAAGTTCCTGGCCCCTGGCTCCTATGGCTCCAAACAGGCACCCAACAGGCCTTAGTATGGCCTTTGTGTAGGCCGCCGGCGTATCCGCCTGCCGGCGGATGCACGGATGCAGAAGGAGGCGGCCTCAGCCTCGTTTCGGTGCCGCGATGCGCCCGGCATTGGGAGGTCAGGCAGGCCTCGGGACTGGGTCAGGCAGGTCTCTCGGGACCTCCTTGTCGACGCTGGCTGCTGGAGGCGGCTTCAGGGAGGGGGAGAGGGCTCCTGCCCTCTTCCCTAGGCAGGTAGTGGAGAATGGGGGGCACAGGCACCCAACAGGCCTTAGTATGGCCTTCGTGTAGGCCGCCGGCGTATCCGCCTGCCGGCGGATGCACGGATGCAGAAGGAGGCGGCCTCAGCCTCGTTTCGGCGCCGCGATGCGCACGGCATTGCGAGGTCAGGCAGGCCTCGGGACCGGGTCAGGCAGGTCTCTCGGGACCTCCTTGTCGACGCTGGCTGCTGGAGGCGGCTTCAGGGAGGGGGAGAGGGCTCCTGCCCTCTTCCCTAGGCAGGTAGTGGAGAATGGGGGGCACAGGCACCCAACAGGCCTTAGTATGGCCTTTGTGTAGGCCGCCGGCGTATCCGCCTGCCGGCGGATGCACGGATGCAGAAGGAGGCGGCCTCAGCCTCGTTTCGGTGCCGCGATGCGCCCGGCATTGGGAGGTCAGGCAGGCCTCGGGACTGGGTCAGGCAGGTCTCTCGGGACCTCCTTGTCGACGCTGGCTGCTGGAGGCGGCTTCAGGGAGGGGGAGAGGGCTCCTGCCCTCTTCCCTAGGCAGGTAGTGGAGAATGGGGGGCACAGGCACCCAACAGGCCTTAGTATGGCCTTCGTGTAGGCCGCCGGCGTATCCGCCTGCCGGCGGATGCACGGATGCAGAAGGAGGCGGCCTCAGCCTCGTTTCGGTGCCGCGATGCGCCCGGCATTGGGAGGTCAGGCAGGCCTCGGGACTGGGTCAGGCAGGTCTCTCGGGACCTCCTTGTCGACGCTGGCTGCTGGAGGCGGCTTCAGGGAGGGTTAGAGGGCTCCTGCCCTCTTCCCTAGGCAGGTAGTGGAGAATGGGGGGCACAGGAACCCAACAGGCCTTAGTATGGCCTTCGTGTAGGCCGCCGGCATATCCGCCTGCCGGCGGATGCACGGATGCAGAAGGAGGCGGCCTCAGCCTCGTTTCGGCGCCGCGATGCGCACGGCATTGCGAGGTCAGGCAGGCCTCGGGACCGGGTCAGGCAGGTCTCTCGGGACCTCCTTGTCGACGCTGGCTGCTGGAGGCGGCTTCAGGGAGGGGGAGAGGGCTCCTGCCCTCTTCCCTAGGCAGGTAGTGGAGAATGGGGGGCACAGGCACCCAACAGGCCTTAGTATGGCCTTCGTGTAGGCCGCCGGCGTATCCGCCTGCCGGCGGATGCACGGATGCAGAAGGAGGCGGCCTCAGCCTCGTTTCGGCGCCGCGATGCACCCGGCATTGGGAGGTCAGGCAGGCCTCGGGACCGGGTCAGGCAGGTCTCTCGGGACCTCCTTGTCGATGCTGGCTGCTGGAGGCGGCTTCAGGGAGGGGGAGAGGGCTCCTGCCCTCTTCCCTAGGCAGGTAGTGGAGAATGGGGGGCACAGGCACCCAACAGGCCTTAGTATGGCCTTCGTGTAGGCCGCCGGCGTATCCGCCTGCCGGCGGATGCACGGATGCAGAAGGAGGCGGCCTCAGCCTCGTTTCGGCGCCGCGATGCGCCCGGCATTGGGAGGTCAGGCAGGCCTCGGGACCGGGTCAGGCAGGTCTCTCGGGACCTCCTTGTCGATGCTGGCTGCTGGAGGCGGCTTCAGGGAGGGGGAGAGGGCTCCTGCCCTCTTCCCTAGGCAGGTAGTGGAGAATGGGGGGCACAGGCACCCAACAGGCCTTAGTATGGCCTTCGTGTAGGCCGCCGGCGTATCCGCCTGCCGGCGGATGCACGGATGCAGAAGGAGGCGGCCTCAGCCTCGTTTCGGCGCCGCGATGCGCCCGGCATTGGGAGGTCAGGCAGGCCTCGGGACCGGGTCAGGCAGGTCTCTCGGGACCTCCTTGTCGACGCTGGCTGCTGGAGGCGGCTTCAGGGAGGGGGAGAGGGCTCCTGCCTTCTTCCCTAGGCAGGTAGTGGAGAATGGGGGGCACAGGCACCCAACAGGCTTTAGTATGGCCTTCGTGTAGGCTGCCGGCGTATCCGCCTGCCGGCGGATGCAGAAGGAGGCGGCCACAGCCTTGTTTCGGCGCCGCGATGCGCCCCGCATTGGGAGGTCAGGCAGGCCTCGGGACCGGGTCAGGCAGGTCTCTCGGGACCTCCTTGTCGACGCTGGCTGCTGGAGGCAGCTTCAGGGAAGGGGAGAGGGCTCCTGCCCTCTTCCCAAGGCAGGTAGTGGAGAATGGGGGGCACAGGCACCCAACAGGCCTTAGTATGGCCTTCGTGTAGGCCGCCGGCATATCCGCCTACCGGCGGATGCACGGATGCAGAAGGAGGCGGCCTCAGCCTCGTTTCGGCGCCACGATGCGCCCGGCATTGGGAGGTCAGGCAGGCCTCGGGACCGGGTCAGGCAGGTCTCTCGGGACCTCCTTGTCGACGCTGGCTGCTGGAGGCGGCTTCAGGGAGGGGAGAGGGCTCCTGCCCTCTTCCCTAGGCAGGTAGTGGAGAATGATGGCTGTCCCCACGCAACAGAATTCAATGCGACACAAACGTGTGGCATATTACAGTGCAATCTTAGATCCAGTGATAAGAGGGCATTTCCCATGTTACCAAGCATAAGCTGCAGCAGCCTTTGCAATAGAGATATAATCCTCAATGCCGATGAGCGGAGCAGTTACATTGTGTATGGAGCGGGCCCCATTTGCCATCATTGAGAAACCAAAGTCCACCCTGACTGCATACTGAGCAACTGGATACAAGGTCATATTGTCCAATCCATTAATAAACATTGTTAGATTTTGCACAGTGAATCCTGCAAGGTTTATAGCTGAAGCAGTAGAGGGAGGGGAATGGGTTCACAACTGTTCTATGAATCCAGACATACATGACAATGCACCCCTAGAAAAAGAAATTTAGCTAGAGGGGGGATTGGTGGTCTTTGTTGGTGGTTCATTGACAATCGATCACAGCATGGGATTGAGGCATTTGGAAGCAGCAGTAATATGAGTAGAGATGATGATTTTGAAATTGTAGTGGGCATCATATTACCAGCACACATTTTTGTGCAGGTAGTTTAGTTAGTAGCAATTATATTGGCATTTTACGAGCGAGCACTAGCACCAGGTAGTGATGATATACTGTGACTGTGCCATCTACAGTGCACTCAGGACTGTCACAGTGGAGAAAGAGGGGCTTCCAGCACACAGACGGCACACCAGCACAACATGCTCCACTATTAGGAAGACTGCGGCCACCGTGGTGAAATGCGCAGCCCACACCGGGGCCACAGATCTAGTTTCTCACGTTAATGAAGATGCAGATGTAGGCTCAAAATAGAAGCATAATTCCCACAGATAGCAGGCATTGCAATTGCCCCATACAAATGTATGCTAAAAATGAAAGCAACAGAGGTCTATAATGTGCTACCATTAACACAATTAGTGGAACTACAGGGGCGTACAACTTAGACAGAACAGGAGCTTTGGATAAGGCAGGGGTGCTCACTGTCCTCCAGTCGCCTGGTGTGGTGGCATGACAACAGAGGAAAACCTGTCATGCCAGTTGAGTTGCTCACAGGAGCGTCACATGCCAGAAGAGACTATGTAGCAGCAGACGTTTCAGAGCACTGTTTCATCCCAAACCTGCATGAGCATGCTGTTGATTTTGTTAATAATTGTACCACATGCCAGCAATTTACTGCTGGGCATACTCTGAGAGGAGCAATACCCCACCTCAATGACCCATTTTGGCATTTGCACATCAACTATATTTATATGCTCCAAAATTATAATGGATATCCCTATATGATAGTGGCGGTGTGTCCTTTTTCATGAGGGATAGAAGCCGGACCCTGTAGCAGGACCCTGTACTCATGCTGACGCCAAGTCAGCTGCTAAATTCCTCGTACATGAGTTGTTTCGCCAATGGGGAGTGTGCGAAGTACTGCGATCAGAAAATGGACATTTTGTAAATTAGTTTTTCTATGAATTAACATCCCTGTTCGGCATCAAGCACAAGCATTGTACTGTTTACCACCCACAGGCCAACACCTCAACGGCATCTTGATGCAAAAATGAAAACATGTTAAAGAAAAATTGGTTGCACTGCCTTCCCCTGGCAAGCTTTGCCTTACACAATCAGCCAGCTTCAGACCACCGGCCGTTGCCTGATGGAATAGTAACAGGCAGACACGTGCATGTTCCCATTGCTCCTCCCACTTTGACTAGACTGGATGTAGAGAACTTTGATACAGTTCTAGGTGATGAAATCATGAATATTTAACTGCCATGACTGAATGTCTGAAAAGTATCTCTCAACAGATAAAGGTGCTGCAGCAGGGCCAAGAAGAAACCAACGACAACACAAAGTAATAGATGTAAATACTGTAATAGCCCCATGGTCCCTGTTCCCATGTGATCTCATTTATGTAAATAACTTTGTCAGGAAGTGGCACAAGCCACGATTTGAGAGCCCATTTACAGTCCAGTATGCAGCATCTACCACAGTAAATATATGCAGCAAAATGGTGTGGGTGCATATAGGTGATGTTAAACAATTTGTAAGCACGGTCCCACTGTCAAATAGAGAGGAACTGGAAGAAGAGGAAGAACAACTGGCCAGACTGCAGATGAGAGCGAGGACGAGAGCAGACCAGCAACGTGAAAAGTGACACTATAAAAAGAGACAATGGGCCTCATTCCGAGGCTGGCGGTAGCCTTGCCTGTATTACACGCGGTTCTACGTTATTTCGCCGCAGTGTTTTTCATCGCAGGTTTTTTCATCGCCGTTTTTTTTTTAAAAACTCATTTTTTTTGCTTTTTTTTGGGGGGGGGCGGTTACCCCCCCAAGCACCCCTTTTTTTATTCCCTTACACCCACAACCATATATTAAATTTTTTAACCCCCCCAAAAAAAAAAGTTTTTTTAAAAAATTAAAACGGCGATGAAAAAACACGCGATGAAAAATACCGAGTCATGCCGAGTGCCGGTAGTAAGGGACTCCCCATCCCCATTCGTCCCCATAGGGCTCAATGAGAATGGGGAGGGTGGCAGCACCGGTACCGTCAATAATGCTAATGGTGCTACCATCATGTTCTGCTTGCGGGTGCCGGTACGGCCACCAGGTCAGACCTGGTGGCTGCAAGGGCACGCGTGAACAGAACTCCTACTACGGCAGTATGGTAGCAACGGTGCCAGTAGCGATACCGGCGCCGTTGTTGCCTTACCGCCATACTTGTAATGAGGACCAATGTATTTTCCCAGTGTTTGACAGAAAGTATGCCTGTTATCTCAACATGTGAGAAGATACCTGCAAAGAATGGACTTGATTGCCATCATGATTGGCGTCTTTTTCTTTTCCCTTAGTTTCTTTTTGATAGCCTATACAGTGGCAGTAAGATTTTTTAGTGCTGATACATCTGATGTAGTTGCTAACATAGGTGAGCAAAACACTAGGGTTAGAAGAGAAGGACAACATTTTTAAGGTCTCATTCATAAGACTAAAAACATGTGATATTGTCACATGATTGAAGTGGGAAGGGAGAATTTGGATGACAAATGTTTTGTGTGCTCACTCCTTCCATATGTCTTGAGTGTTTCCTGATTGTTTGTGGCTGAGATAATACCAGTAAAAAGGGTGCACTGCTTAACACAAATCGTGCTAAGCAAAACAAGGGGATGATTCCAGGGAAGTTCAGCTATCATAAAATGGGTAACAAAAGCAGATTCCCTGTATGAAGATAGATATATCAAGGCAAAGACAATGGACAACAAAGTAAAGAAATATATATTGTCAGGGCCGCAAGCAGGTGAAATGACAGTGAGAAACCACATGTTATTAAAATGTATGGACAAAAGAGGGACATAGGCACCATTTTGCTGGGACAGACCTCAGCTGCACATCACAGGAGAAGCATACACCCCTCGAGGATGGGTAGAAGGGATAATGGGGTGTAGAGCAGAAGCACTCATAGGATTTCCCTGGTACCCTATTGAAGGCACCAATAAAGAATGCTGGGAAGAATGGAGCAAATATGCCATATTTGTGACATGTGTGGAGAACATAGAAGTGGCTGGTACACAAAACAAGTTAATTAACGCTTTGCTGTGTTTCAGAAACTATGGCATAGTGCAACTTGAGAAAAAGATGGGATGTAAATGTGTCATGGACCTGCCAGACATGAAGGTTGGCACAGAAGTACTGATGGACTATTATTGGGCTGTGGTTCACGGTGAAGGCACCCACTCATACACGTGTCCCAATAATAATGCAAAATAAGATAACACACCCCATCAGGGAATGAGACCATGAGATAGGTTGCAAGGATAACAAACTTTATATCATTTAAAGTATGCCAGCAAAGAACTCTGCTGCCCGAGAGTGCTCTGCCAAAAATTACAAGGGCAGCACGTTATAAAAGAAAGTTACATCATCAATGACGATTTCAGATTATGGTAGCTCTGAGGGTGCATGTTGACAGGGAACATATGGCAGAGCCTGCTCCATAGGGGATGCCAGGAGCCCATTGGTTGTTGTTCCCCCACTGATCATGGTGCACGTGGGTCAGCTGGGCTCATCTCCACAGTGAAGGTCAGGTCGGCAAGTGCAACAATCCTAACTATCTAAGCTAAACACCAGGAACTGAATAATGGTGAATACCTGGACCTCAAATGCAAAAGGCGTCCTTTCTAATGAGGGAATAATATATGGGCATGCCAACCTCCACATCCAGGGCTTCATTGATACGTGCCCTCCTGCACCCTATTTCTTTCGTGGGGGATTGATCTATGGTCTATCCTTTTGGTGCCTCATGATACGAGAGGGCATGTGTTGTTGTAGGAAGATTATATGGCTACCCAGGATTAGGCCTAGAATGGGTGCTCTGGAATGGTCGAGCAAGGTGTTTAGATGCTTATCATGAAAGGAATTGGTAGGTCGGGGCTGGTGGTCTCTGTCCTGGTGAGGTGGAGGGTGAGGGCGCATGGGCAGTTTAGTGGAGATGGGTGTGTACTCATGCTGTGGCCTGTCTCTATCTCACTGTGACAAAATGATACCTGGGATTGGCAACATTAAGAGGACAGGGAATGGATGAGATGCCGTGAGAACAAGGCTTGTGTGGAGCTGGCCTGATGTGCCTGGCACTGTTGTGAGAGAGGCTGGGGATGTAATTTCGGCAGCTCCACAGAGTGGTGGGGTCTGGGCCTATGCAAAATGGAGTCTTCATGCTGGGACATGGGCGATATTATACATCTACATCTATGTATTATGGGTAGACATGCAAGGGTGTGGGGGCTTCTCCCCACTTAGCTTCAGTGGGGCCTATATGCTTTGGTTGTATCTAGGGGGTGGGGAAGACCACTTCCTTCCCAACATTCCCCCCTTTCATTACTCCAATAGTAACAAATACCCTCCCCCAGTATTTCTACGTTCATCTACGTTCATTGGCCCTTCGTTCTGCCTCCTCCCATGCGGGGTTGCCCTTTATGGGCATCCATGCTCTGCACACACTTCTCAAGCTTTCCCATGTCATGCATATTATTCAGGTTTGCAGGTCATGCATATACACCCCCCATCCCCAGCCAAGTCCACCCATACCTCCTTGTAAATTTCAAGGTCTGGTGGTTGTGCAATGGTGGTATGATAGTAACTGTCTATTTCATCCCCAGTGTGGTATAGTGCCACCATACGGTATTTGGGCTCATCGCTCTCCCCTGTTTGTATCTGAACTTCCTTGGTATCATGTGGCACCTTGTTATTATTATTTCTATTACCAATAGTCACCATCATCATCGCACTATTAGGAACCGCCTTTGCGCAGCATCAGAGCCCCAAACTGGCACACCCAAAAGATCAACAGGATGAATATTATGATAGAGATCAGCATCTTCAGGATTGCTCCAAGCCATGGGGGTACCTAGTTGAATGCCATAGTGAACCAGTAATGTTCTTGTACCTCTCCTTCTTTTTTCATTTTTTCTCCAAGTTCATGGACTGCCACAATCACATGTGATAGTGTCCCATTTTCAACGTCTGCAGATGGTACAAATGTGTAACATGAACTCCCAATCTTTTTGCACACACTGCCCTCCATAGCAGTGAGGAGGTCGAGCACGTACCTATTTTGCATCGTCATGAGTCGGAGCGCTCTTAGTTCCACCTTGATGACGTTGAAACCCTCTTCTGTGTCATTTGTCAGCTAGATGAGCTCCCACCTGACGATTTGCAACCATTTGACATTTGTTCTGGCCTGGATGCTTGGCATGAGAGATGCAAAGAACGTTTCTGCTGAGTAGAAAAGTTTGTATTCATCTGGGATTTGTGCGGATGAACTTTGAGGCACGTAGATCGCAGAGTGTTTTTTCTGGACCAGGTGATCGTGTCGCTCCTTTGCTGATAGTATTCGAAAGATGGGGGTTGGCCCTGTGGGTAGCATCTCAGTCTGTGGTGGTGCCACTTGTCCATCTGTGGGCACAGCTCCCCTTTTAGGTGCTCCTTAGGTACGACCAACTGTA
This sequence comes from Ambystoma mexicanum, assembly GCF_040938575.1. Taxonomy (NCBI): domain Eukaryota; kingdom Metazoa; phylum Chordata; class Amphibia; order Caudata; family Ambystomatidae; genus Ambystoma; species Ambystoma mexicanum. The sequence continues at coordinate 751,100,051 of NC_090934.1, read as the reverse complement.
AAGAATGTAGTGTTGCAAGCGCACAGTAGCCCCTCCAGGATGGTGGAAGCTGCTGGTACGCTTTTTTGCCGCAAACCCAGTAATAGTCCATTAGTGCTGCAGTGCCTTTCCGAAGGTCTGGAATGGTCATTGTTTTGTTAAACTGTTTGTTCAAACCCATAGACACTTTCCCTTTGCCATAGTTCATATTTTTCTTCTTTGTGCACCTTGATTGGTTTTTCGAGAGCAGTGACCCATGTTAGCTTTGTGATGTGGTCTGTTTATGTCTGTGCACATGTCCTCTTGACAAAGTCCAATTTATCATCAGTAAGGCCACAGAGCCCTTCTGCTTTGCACTTAAACATTGATTTCTGCCAGCCATTTGTTGTCCGCAAAGCTCGTGCCATCTATAGCCAAGAATGGTTCTTTGAAGCATTGAGTGCCTTTTGATCGCTTTTTGCATTTTCTCTCATCTGGTGGAAGGAGTTTCATTTTTACTGTGCGTGCCTGAAAGTTGCTCTTTATCCTAAATAGTGTAATGTGGATGCGACATTGTGACTCTAGTAGGGTTACCTCTTGAGGTACCAGGACCTTGGGCCCCCCATATGCATGTGGCATTAAGGAACACACGTGGCAGATCCCATTGGTCATTCACCTTCCCTTGGCACTCATATCCAAATACCATTTGTTAGACTGCCCGGGATGGCGAAGGTCCTCCACTTTATCTAACTCCAAGCCATGGTAAGCATCATATTTATATTGACATTTTTGCCTTTTCTTCCTTCCATTATGCAAGAGAGATTGTCGTTTCCCTGTCACACTTCTACACAGTTTGTAGTTGTTGCATAGTGATCTTTGTACATTTGTGGGTAACAACTGAACCATTAAACGACTGCACAACGTGAATTGGGAGCTACTAAATGCGACATTAGTGGTGGTTGACATTATAGGTTGCTTAACATACACTGGGGAAACATCAATATTTACATTTGCATCAGTAGTTACATTTGTTTGATGATATACCATAGTGGGGGAGGAGGAACTCAATATCGTATTGGGTACTAGGGTGAGTAACACATCAAACATTTCATCAAATGTTGAGGTAGATATTTTGTTGGGTTGTGAGGTAGCTTGCTGGACTGTAAACATGGTAGGGGTGGTAGCATGACATTCAATACATAGATATGCTTTTAGTCTCATTATTTTCAAATAATGCAACTTCTGGGGTCACTCTGGTTGCATTCTTGTGCAATGGTGTTAAATGTAAAGACATTGCTGCTTCCCCTCCATTTCTGCCCCTCTCCCCCTTCATTTACATGGGCCCCCCAAATAAAAGTAGCACCCCAATAAATCCCTAAAATGAACATTGTGATTGTAAAAATTATTGCAACAAAGTGCTGTCAGAACTGTTAGCTCAGGATGCACTTAACTTATTCGTACTGCTATCTAACTGAGCATTAGCATTAAGTGGCGTCAACTCCATCAGTGTTGCACCAATAAAAAATGATAAAACATGGTGGGCAATAATAAAGTTTCAGATGGGACGAGTGAGAGAAAGAGAGAGAGAGAGATATTTATCATATTTAAATTATTCTACATATTGCACTACATGTTTCTCTTTTGAATGTACATGTTTTTCTGACATTGTCCTCCACGGTCGCCTTTTTAAGACACCACAGCATTTGCTTGATTGTTATGCTGTGTTTCCGGTGCTACACTATCGTGTGCCTTTAGGACATCTGAGAGATGGATCCAGTACTGCAACCACTTCACTTTTTTAGCGACGGGGGTGCAGTAGATCACCTCATACGGCCCATGCAATCTCAGAGAGTTCCAATTCCCCACAAAACTCTGTACATATACAAACTCTCCCGACATCAGAGGTTGTGCTGGGCTGTTGTGGGCTGCTGTTGTGTCCGTTTCACTTTCTGTGGTAAATGGTGGCGCAATTTATTTTACAATGCATCTTACTGCTAGAGTGAGCTGTGTGAGATATTGTTTAAATTCATCCCCCAGTAGAGTGGGTGTTCTTTGTGCATCAGATACCCTTCTCACTGGTGACAATGGCTTCTGCATGGGTCGAGTAGTAACTATTTCATGGGGGGATAGGTGGTGGTCAATGCTAGGCTGATTGTGCAGCTCAAAGAGGTCTAAGCGCAGGCAATATACCCAGTTCTTCTTTAGGGAGTGGCATAGGTTTGATAGCCTACTTTTAAGGAGGCCGTTTATTTTCTCCACAATCCCATTCGATTGTGTGTAGTAATTCAAGCACATTTTGGCCCTCATTACGACCCTTGCGGAAATCAACCGACCGGACCGCCATAGCGTAAATAGCGTTTCCGCCATTGCACGATGGAGCAAAGTGCGGCTCATTCCGACCCATCGGGCACGAGCACCACGCCATGGCGGAAGTACAAAGTCCGCGATGGCGGAAATGACCCCAAAACGGCCCACACCGCCGCCGTACGGCGCCCTAGGTGCAATACCGCCACCCATCACAGCGGACACCGCAGTGAGCGCCAACCGGAAAGTACGGTGACCGTAAATATACGGAAACGGAAGTAAAAGCATGGTTCCGGAATGGGAAACATCCCGCCGTACACCTATAAAACCACAAAATCCACACAACCATAAAAAACACTACCCTGAGACACATCCCAACCCGTCATCCACCCTAGTGAAACCAAGAAAAATGGGAAAAGTAGCGAAGAAAGCGTGCGACCGCAAGCGGCAGGTCCACTTCTCCCGTGAGGAACTCACCGTGCTCACAGAGACCCTCCAGGAGAATGCTGCCGTCGTCTTCTCCACGCAAATGACCAGGACGGCACTTGCGAACAAGAAGGCCATATGGGCCCTGGTGGCACAGCGTGTAAGTGCGGTGGGGACCGTACCCCGCAACCCACAGCAATGCAGAAAGCGATGGGACGACCTGCGGATACGCGTCCGTAGCATACTTTCTGCCAACCGCAACATTGCCACAGCTACCGGGGGAGGATCGGAATCACCCATCAAGTTGACCCCCTGGGAAGAAATCTGTGCCTCCACCATTGGAATGGAGAGCATAGAGGGAGTCGGAGGGATGGAGAAAGGAGTGCAGACATCCGAAGATTCAGGTAGGTGCCCCAAATGAAACAATGCCAAAACCACAATGTCCAATCATGTGAAGTACCACGTGCCCACACAGTGCAACAGGAACACATGTCCAGGAGAACGTCCACATACATAGGCCTGACAGCGCACTTTAAAACTCACATTAAATACATAAATAATTAAAAACCCTAAAAACACCCTCTACACGTGCAGCAGGCACACCCTAACTGCAGGCTGCCAAACAACTGCACCCTCACTCCACACACAAATGAAACCACCTCCAAGGCCCCGACCCAAATCACCCTCAGGTACCACCCCAATGCATGTGATACATTGCCATTCCAATTCCCACAGACCCATTAATAACGCTCGCCCTCCTTTACTCCACCACAGGGTCCGATCCAAACGACGAGCTCCAGGACACCCCTACCAGCACACCTGCAAAGAGGGCCAAGACCAACGGCCAAAGACCCTCCACCTCAGCTGCACGCATCAAGACACGGCAGCAGCACAAATCAAGTGACAGCACACAGGAGGGAACTCCAACAGGCACCCCAGCAGCCAGCATGCCCACAACACCACCACCACAGGTCCCCCCAATGGATGCCACAGTAGGCACTGCTTCTGGTGGCAGCAGCACCATAGGTGATACTGCATTAATGGCAGCATGCTCCGACACAGAAAACGGGGATGTCGAAATTAGATCCATCCATGACCTGTCTCAATCCCCCTGTCTGTTCCATCCCGTACACCATGAGGATACCACGCAGGGGCACCCACAAGACGACGACTGGCCATCCCCCACAAGCCCTGTGGCAAGGCAACATGAGGTGATCAGCCCCTCTGTGACACCACCGCAAATGGCCATGGCACAGCAGAGGCAACAGTCCCTCGACCAGTTAATCGTGCAACAGCAGCAACTGGCCACGCTCCTCAAGGACCATGCCGATGAATGTGGGGGCACTAAGGCAGACATAGAAACATCAACTGAGACACTGAGGGCAGAAATGGAGAGAAGTACAGAGACACTAAGGGCACAAATGGAGAGTAGCACCGAGAGCCTGAGAGTACAAATGGAGAGAAGCACCGAGAGCCTGAGAGTACAAATGGAGAGAAGCACCGAGAGCCTGAGGGGGGAACTGCATGCGACGTCCAAAGACGTATGTGCCGAACTTGCCGCAGTGCGCCGTGTGCTCACTGAGCTCTCACAAACCCTTAGGGACATGCATGGACGTGAGCAGGCAGAGACATCATCCGTTGCAAGTTCCGTCCAGGGCAGCCCCCAACGTAGATCTGGGAGGAACCTGCGCTCCACAGGCAGGGGTGCCCCTGATACCCGCAGAGGGGGCTTGCAATAGCGACAGCCCACTGACAATGAGCATCTTTGGACACTGGTGTTCGAGGGGGAGGTAGGAGGGTGGAGGGGGTGTGTTGGGCTCACTTGGGTGGCGGGTCGATAGGGTGTTCAACATGATATCACATATGCCATAAACAATGCACGATCATCCAATGAGATGTGTGGACATTGATCTTTGTGTACGAGGCCATTATAGGCGTACAGTCCATATTGTGCATGTTCCAGACACACACAGTGCCACGAGTCCCGTGTCCATGTATCAGCCACCAGGCGTGAGTGCTAGAAGCATGCATCTATGAGATGCTGACGAATGTCACGGCCCTCCTGTGCCTCGTAGACTCCTTGAGGTGCTGCCACATCCCCACCCTCATCATGACCATCATCAGGTGCTTGCAGTTCTGCGTCAGGGGGCATGGGCACATTTCTACGTACGCACATGTTGTGGAGCATGACACATGCCATGACCATCTTTGCAACCTTCACATGGCGGTACAGGAGTGCCCCGCCAGACCTGCTGAGGCAGCGGAAACGAGTCTTCAGTAGGCCGAATGCCTGTTCTATGACTACACGGGTACGTGAGTGGGCATGGTTGTAGTCCTCCTCATGCTGGTCCCGTGGGTTCCGGACTGGTGTGAGGAGCCATCTCTTCAGTGGATACCCGGCATCACCTGTATGTGGACAATAAAGGAATTTTGAGGAATGCCATTGCTACGTACGCACCCCCCCTCCCCCCTTCCTGCCAGGTCATTGCCGCATCACATACCCCACATCATCATGCATGAAATGAGACTCACCGAGTAGCCAGGATCTGTTCCCTGCGTGTCGCTCCATGTAGCGTGGTATAGTGGAGTTCCTCAAGACCATAGAATCATGGGTAGATCCAGGGAATCTGGCACAACAATGTGTAATGATCCTGTTGGAGTCACACACCATTTGTACATTCAGGGAATGAAATTGTTTTCGGTTGCGGTACTGGGCCTCCATGGCATGTGGGACGACCAATTCCACATGGGTGCAGTCGATGGCACCAATGCAACCCGGTATGCCGGCAAGTGCATGGAATCCCACTTTTGTGTTCGTAATTTCCGGCTCCGAGCGTGGTAGAGAGATGAAGTCGTCTGCGTGCTTCAGGAGGGCATCGAGCACTTGCAATAGTGTCCGTGAGAACAGTGGCTGTGAAATGCCATGCAACTGTCCGACTGTGTGCTGGTAGGTGCCTGTGGCCAGGAAGTGTAGTACAGACACCACCTTCAGTAGGGGTGGGATGGCGGTTGGGCTATCTATCATGCTGACAAGGTCAGCGTGTGTCATCTCCACAATGGCGGTTATGGTGTCCCGGTCCAAACGGTAGAGGGTGTGGATCTGCTCATCAGTGAGGTTGAACGGATGTGCTCGGAGGCGTGGGATTGCGGGCTGCCTGCGTGGTGGTAGTGGCTGTGCTGGCGGCCCTTGCTGGCCCTGCCTTGCCCTCCTCCTCCTCCTGCGTCTCCGCCGTGCGGCCGGTAGTAGTTGGTGTTCGTCATCTTCTTGAAGTTGGAGTACTTGCAGTGCTATCAGGTCCCCCAGGGCCAACATCGCTAGTCCTGCCGGTAGCATTTCGGAGTGGGTGTGGTTGTGGGAGGAGACTGGGTGTGCAATTTATGTGTTTTCAGGCTGTATGGCCTCCACCTGTGGTGATTGATTCCACCTGTGCAAGCTGCACTCCCCTTTGGGCGAGCACGTCCCGCACACAACGCTGCAATTCGACGAATGGCATCTTGCTATTGCAATCATGTATTTGTACCCGATGGCAGTGTAACATTGGTTGATATGTTCATTCGGCTATGGTCCCATTGTTTCACATACTATCTTTGCAGTCGCGAACAGACTTGTGAAGGGTCAGTGGAACGTAGTACTCGAGTAACGGTGGACCCTCATGCAACACTGTACCGAGCTTCACCGACGGGCGGGGCGTTCCATTTGTGAGTGAAGGCAGTTGCCATTTTCACACACAGCCGCACTAGATGGATTAATTTGTGGTTCCAAGCGGCCACAGATGCCTTTTCGACGTGATGTTGCAAATGAGGAATTCGAAGGGCGGCGCTTTCGGTTTTCAGCTAGCGGCGAGGAGATGCCCACAGGTCTGACTGCAAATATAACGTTCTATTGTTCAATGTCCTTGGGACAGGGGCCATGGCGAGGATGCAATGATTGATATGAATAGTATGGGATGCGCAATAGCGACGTGGGCGATGAGGCCGGACGTTCCCAAATACATGTTACTTCACAACATTTGAATAACGGGCTGGGGCACGGTGGATTTTGCAGGCTGCATAACGCACAGACTCAATGGAATTTTCACATGTTATGTGAGTATGGAAACAGGCGTTTTCATACCGGGATGAGGGAATGATGTATGGATGCATGGACAGATGATTTGATACAGAGTTTGCCATGTACAGGGCTTCTTGGAATCTATCCGCCTCCCCTGCGCTATGTGATGCAGGGCTGCCATAGTGGGGCCATCGTCTATCTGGCCTTGTTGAGCCCTCCCTGTCTCGACGCGCCTTCAGACACTTGTGTCTATGCACGTTACCAATCCCATCAGATGGATTCAGTTGTAACAGACGCATGCACAGGTACACTCGTTTGTGATGGTGTTTTCACCTTGATATAGATAGTTATGATTCGCAAGTGGTTTGTGGGTGGTGATGATCCTTTGGAGTGGGCTAGCATGCATATGGCTGTGGATTTGGTGTGATCATTGAAGTGGTTAATTCAAATGTAGTTCTGATGGCCATACTATTCTTTTTCATTTCATTTGGTTAACAGGTATCTCCTCCCCTTTTGCCACTGCCATCTGTATGCCACTCCTGCAGATGGATTTTACTCCCGACACCTGCTGCTTCGTGTTAATCATTGGAGCAGCATTACGATCTTATGGGACGATCGCCAATGGGCCACATGCCCTTACGCAGTTCTAGTGGCTAGGAGCAACATTTCGGCCTTTCAGCTGGACTAGTGCCTCCCTATTGGGACGGCCCTGCGGTTCTAGGCGCTTCCATGTTGCCTTTTCGTACGGGAATGTAGCCCCTGTGTACCATGAAGGAACAGGGCGTCACACAAGAAGTAGCTGGTCATTTATTGCGGATGCAGCCCACGATAATGAAATATATTTTGGAGTTCATGGCCTAATGGCTGTATGGGCTTGGTGAATTTGTTGTGCATTAAATTTCTATTCTGATATGAACCGTGTAGCGTTCTTCTTTGCGAGTGATGTGGCATATTCCTATTTGTGGAGCGATGTTTTGTGAGGAGATCTGCATTGGGTTCCAGCTTCGGAGTATAGTTGCGTGGTACTGTGCTGGGCGCGTTTGCCTACGGAGCCCAGTGAGGTCAGGGATAAGGGCTGCCATTATGACTGTTTTGATGATGTCATGCTCAGGGGCGGGGGATTAGCTTTTGTGTAACAGATGCCGGTCAGCCAGTTGGATTGGTGGAATGATGTGATTATCGGAATTTTGCTGGTCACAGGTGCCTGTGTTTGCGTGCGTTTCTTGGTGGGAGACTGAGGTCATGTCCATTTGTATAGCTTCTGTATTCGTGCCATCTGTGCCCTGCAGCTCCCATTGGGCACTCTTGAGATTCATTTGTTCGTTGGCAGGCATGGATGACTAGTACATTTCACTGTTGCATTGTGTGACTTCATTGCACCTACGGGGGGTTGTACAATGTGGCCAGGGAGCGGTGTACAAGCACTCAGTAGGGCCGTTTACGGTTGGTTCGCGATGCCGTACTTCTCACCATGGCAGAATGGTACTTTCCGCCGTGCTTGATGGCGTTAGGTGCATGTCCGCTAGGGTCGGAATTCGCGTACCGTTGCGCCATGGTGGTAATTACGGTTTGGCATGGCGCGCGCGCGCGTGCTTGGTGCAGTTAGCGTTGGCGTTCACTACGGTGTCGCTAATGGCATCGTACTTTGCGGTGACGGGTCATGATCGCACCGAGCGCTATTCGATGGCGGTATTGCATTTCCGCCATCGTTTTTCGATTTCCGCCAGGGTCGTAATGAGGCCCTTTGTGTTTTATTCCTAGTAGTGATGTCACTTCTTTGAACAGATCGTTTACAAAATGATTTCCATTATCTGATCATATAACGTCACATATCCCCTATCTGGGGAATACTTCTCTGACCAGGAACTTCGCTGTGCACTTTGCATGTGGGTGGGCACAGGGCCCTGCTTCCACTCATCGAGAGAAGGGACACACCACCACGATTAGATATCTTGCCCTGTTGCATCTTTCTCCCATGTCTGCGTAATCAATGTGCAGCTCAAGGAAGGAGCCCACAGGGTGGGCTAGCGTTCCTCACAGTGTTCTTAGAGTCATCCCTGAGTTGAACACCTGGCACGCTGTGCCTTCAACCACCATTTTGTTGAGATCTTCCTGAAGGTTTGGGATGAACCAATTTTCCTGGAGATGGGCCGCTATGTGTTGTTTTGAACTATGGGCAGGGAAGTGCAATTGCTCGAATGCCACATACAATAGCTCTACGGGCATGACAACTTTTCCCGTTGTGTTCTGTCTCCATAGTAGATCGATGGGTGATTGTATGCACCCTCGTTTGGTCCATAATTCCTGTTTAGGTGGCGGGGCTCTCTTCTGCAGTTCTATTATTTGTGCAATGGGTAGTGCGTTATAACCCTCTCCTTTTTGCTCTTCCACCTTACCAGTTAGGATGCATTCTACACTCATAGGTTTTGGGAGATATGCTTCTTCTTTTGCTGCCATGTCTACTGCTGCATATCCCAAAGATATTTCGTCCATGTTGTGTGTGTGTGCGTGTGTGTGTGTCTGGCATTTCACTATGGATACTACAGAGAGTTCTGCAAGGGCTTCAATCAATTTATTCAGTAGCTCTGCATGTTGTACCAGGGACCCATCAGCTCTCCTGAATCCCCTCCTTCTCCATCTGGAAAGCCCAGCATGTACCTTTGTGGTTACATATGCTGAGTCTGAGTATATTGTTACCGCACATCTTTTTGCTACATGGAGAGCCTCGATCAACACCACTAGCTCTGCCGCCTGGGTGGAGTAGTGCATGGGCAGGCGTGTTTTAATTAGTGTCTCATATTCTCCATCTTCCATCTCCTTCCATCCTCACTACTGCTGCCCCTAAATGTTTTTCACCTGTTTCTTGGCTGATGGATGCTGACCCATCAACAAAGAACACTTCTCCTTCGTGTAATGCATTTCTCCTGCTTTTGGAATGTCATCCCCTTCTCCCTCATATGTGCCACAATCATGTTCCTGCATATCTTGGGCAGTGCATGATTCTGTGAGGAACGTGGCTGGGTTTACCGATTTACATCTTATCACATGAATATTGGGGCTTGAGAGGATTATCTCGTACGCTGACGCCCTAGCATTGCGAACAGGGAGTGTTCCACGTACAGGGTGACGGAGCACGCCATGACAATTGTCCAGCCAGAGGTTTGTAACCCATGGAGCTTTTTTGTGTCAGCACTGCTGTCATCAGAGTGCCATCGGAGTGTGAGAAAAGATAACATTTTTCGTTCATAATCAGGTGTGGCTCAGACTGGGGCCGTGGAGCTAAATTCTTTTAGGTGTTTTATCTTTTGGTGCCTCTTCTAGACCTTGCAAAAGGGGCCTTGTGTATGCTGCGTAATCTAGTATCTATGCCCTACAGTAATTGCAGATTCCGAGGATATTCTGCATGTCTTTTACTGTGTGTGGTCTGGCTGAGGCGCACACTGTTGCCACCCTGTCGGATATTATTCTCTTGCCATCTTTTGAAATCAATTGACTCAAGTACAAGACCTCATTCAGACAGTATTGTAGTTTTTTCTTGTCCACCTTGTAAACTTTTTGTGCGAGTAACTGGAGGAGAACAATGGAATCTCTTTGATAACCTTCGTCAGTCTCACTGCAGACGAGGAGATTGTCTACGTATTTAATACTAGTACTTGAAACTTGACTATTGCCAATATTGCCTTCATGCAATATTCTATTGAATATGCTAAGGCTCTCGCAATACCCATGGGGCAGATGACAGTGTTCATACCTCTTCCCACCCAGTGTGAAGGCTGTGAGATACTGTGAGCCAGGGTCAAGGGGCACTGAGAAGAAGGCGTTTTTCAAATCCACTACAGTAAAGTGGGTTGCTTGTTTTGGAATGCTGCACAAAATAGAAACAGGATTTGGAACGAGGACAATATCATTAAGGGCACAAAAGGTCCTGGATCATATGCCACAACCCCCCTGTCACTTTCTTAATGGGGTACATGGCTGTATTGCATGGGGATTTTGAGGGGACAATTATTCCTTGCTCTAGGAGTGCACACAATGTCTCTTGAATCTCTTCCTCGGCCTCTCTAGACAGGGGGTATTGTTTCACTCTGGGCAATATCACTCCTAGCTTAAGTGTTATCTATACAGGGGTCACTTCTCTTAACAAGCCCACATCATGAGGGTTGGTGGTCCACAGGTGGGAAGGCACTTGTTGCATATTTGTGTCACAGAAAGAAGGTGGTCCATGGACGACAGCCATGAGTACTTTTCTGTACTGTACGATAACATCACACGAGATACTTATTTCTAATACAATCTCCCTGTCATTGTTGTTGTCAGCGAACAATTCTTCGTCAGTTGACTCGCACAATGGCATATTTGGGTCAATGCACAGACTGTGCGCCATTCCCATCCATGAATGTCCATACCTATTGCTACAATTCTCTTGGCTGACACTTGTATCCCTTCCAGACCAGAACACAAAATCAGAGGGCACCCTCCACTCCTTCCTCTTAAATTCGGGCACTGCTCGAGCCAATATGTCAGGATTTACTGGTATTTCCCTCACCTTTAATTCATTTGCCATGGTGTGCATCAGCAACATTGCCCAGAGGGGGCACATGCCAGGGGCGGAACAAACAATCGCTCTTTCGGTGAATGATGTGGTCATGTTTAATTTGGTAAGCAAATCTCATCCCCGTAAATTGGCAGGGGAACTTTCCTAGTATAGTAGGGGTGCTCACACTGTTCTTTCCCCTATCGTAACATTCAAATCTTCTGTATAAGGAACTGTGACCACAGCCCCGGATAACACTTGCGTATCGAGAGTTTGGCCAGATAACGGAAAATCACCTTCACAAATGCATGACTTCTCTGCCTGGGTCCACCATGAAAATTGGATGGTATCCATTGGATGGTATCCATTTTTGGATAGCATTGAACACTTCATTAACTCTTTGTACAACCTTTTCATAGGAGCCTGACAGTTCAAAAACCTGCTGGGTGTCATCAGCGTAGTTTGTGAATTGGACACCCATCTTTTTAAGCATGTCACATAAGAGTTTCGAGAAGATATTAAAGAGCAAAGGCGACAAGCATGAACCCTGCGGAACACCACAGGTCAGCAGCGTTTTCAGAGAATTAAAGTTACCCTTTAAAACAACGTCCATCCTTGGGCCTAAGAAGGATTTCAACCAATTTATTGCTAGAGGAGAGCATCTGCCAGTTGTTCTCAATCTCTCAGCCAGAAGATCATGATCTATAAGATCGAATGCCGAGGAGAGATCAAGTAACATAAGCAAGGCAGTGTTTCCTTTTTCAACAATACTAGCAACATTGGCCTGGAGGTAGAAGAGAGCGGTCTCTGTTCCATGTTTGGCCCTAAAACCGGATTGCTCATTAGCCAAGAGTTTGTTAGTATCTATGAACTTCTGGTATTGTAAATAGGCGATCCTGTCAACAGTTTTAAGCAAGAACAGCACATTTGTTATGGGCCTGAAATTGCCCGGTATAGATGGATCCATGTTTTCCTTTTTTATAATCGGCGTGATCCATGCTTCCTTGAGATTTACAGGAGCATAAGCTTCTTCAAAAGATTGATTGACGAATTGCGTGACCCAAGGTGCTAGGGTATCTGCATAATCTTTGAATAGCTTAGCAGGGAAGATATCTCCCTGACAGGATGATGGCCTAAACTTATGGATGACCTCCAGAACCTCTGGAATAGTGACCCTTTCAAAGGAGAAAAGATATGGATGGCGATCCGGCGGGTCATTCTTAACAGTAATCAGCACAGAGAAGGTTATCTTATGATCAGAGAATAGTTTTTTCTGGGCTTCAACAGCCTGTTGATGTTTACTGTTTTTTTCAATGAAGCCTTTGTGATTATCCTGACCACTTATCTCTCTCTTGAGCTAGATGTGTAGTCGGGAGTCTTTCAGTTCTTTGAGAATAGAAAAGATTTCTTTAAATTGAGATTTGGCTTGCTGAATCCTCGCGTTGAGGTCTTCTGGTTTAGATTGAAAGATAATCAATTTATAGTCTTTAGCAGCTAGCTTGTACGATGCTAATGATGATGCAGATTGGTCTTTTCTCCCGCGACGTTCGGCCTTGCGCTTGACTCTTCTGGCTTCAAGAATGTCATTCAAAACCATTTATTCAAGTTAGTGGATTAATTGCTTTTTTCAGATTTAAGGGGGGCTACGTCATCAAAGCCTTGATTAGTTGCCTTTCTAAAAGCCTGGGTGAAGGAGTCTAACGAGGTATGCTGATGAAGCAAAGGGAGGAGAGGACCAATCTTTTCCTTAAGAGCCTCACTGGCTACTGCCTTCCTATCACACCAAGTTCCTATGGATTTGGATTTTGTGGGGTACTGTGTTTGTTTATTAGCCATATGACAGGTAAAATTAACCATGTGATGATCGGACCATGCACATTCTAAAGTTGAAGTGATTGTAATTTCCTGGTTTTTTGCCAGTATCCAGTCCAGTGTATTGTTGGCGTTGTGGGTGGGATTTCTAACTAATTGTTGAAATTTTATTGCCTCAAATAAAGCTTTGAGCTCTTTGCCATTGTATCCTGAGGATTATTGTCCCATAAGTTCATATTCCCAAGAACAACAACCACTGAACTATCTTTAGAGATGTTTCCAATACTGGCCATTAAGTGTTCCTCAAATAAAGGAGTTAATCTAGGGGGACGATATAGCAATAAGAAACTTATGGAGGACAAGTGGTTAACATTGAGTTTGACATGAAGAGATTCACAATGTTCCAGGTCAGGGGTACTGGACGTGTGAATATTTAATTCCTTTCTAAAAATAATAGCAACCCCACCTCCTCTCCCCGTGGCTTATTCTACGTGAAGCATTGTATGACTGTCTGGCGTAGCCAGAGACATCACATGACAAGTGGTTTAGGTCATCCAGGTTTCAGTGAGAAACAGGATATCCAAGTTTCTCTCTGAAATCATGTCTGCTATTTCCAAGGCATTTTTCACCATAGAACGAGTATTTAGTAGGCAACAGTTAAGATGGTCATGAGACTGATCTAAAGTGTTACTCTTGTCTGAATCCTCAACATCTAACAAAGCATCACATATCCTTGGTTCCTCATCTTCGAGGGGCTTAATGGTTACCACTTGCATATCGTGGTCCATGGTGTTACATACCAGGAGTATTGGACTGTTTTTGCTAGAGGGCGGATCCATTGTCTGCACTATGGAGTCATTCATATCTGACTGTCCTCTAGAATATGAAGTTTGGGGCTCATTAATATGGTCCCTCACATAAGGTGTCATCAAAGGTAGAGCAGGGTTTATATGTAAAGGTACCCATTGGTTGTTGCTCCCCCGCTGATCATGGTGAACGTGGTCAGCTGGGCTCATCTCTGCGGTGAAGGTCAGATCACTGAGTGCAACAATCCTATCTAAGCTAAACAACAGGAACTGAATAATGGCGAATACCTGGACCTCACATGCGAAAGGAGTCCTTTGTAACGAGGGAATTGTATTTGGGCATGCTGACCTCCACATTCAGGGCTTCATTGATACCTGCCCTCCTGCACCCTGTGTCTTTCGTGGTGGCTTGATCTATGGTCTATCCTTCTGGTGCCTCATGATACAAGCAGGCATGTGTTTTTGTAGGAAGAATATATGGCTACACAGGATTGGGCCTAGGGTGGGTGTTCTGGAATGGTCGGGGGAGGGGTTTAGATGCTTATCATGAAAGGAATTGGGAGGTCGGGCAAGGTGGGCTCTGGCCAGGTGAGGTGGAGGGTTAGGGGACATGGCCAGTTTAGTGGAGATGGATGTGTACTCATGCTGCGACCTGTCTCTATCCCACGCTCTTTGCAGAGCGCCTTCTGTGACAAAATGATACTCAAGATTTGCAACATTAAGAGGACAGGGAACGGATGAGCTTCTGTGAGAACAAGGCTTGTGTGGAGCTGGCCTGATGTGCGCGAGGCCAGGGATGTAATTTCCGTAGTGCCGTAGAGTGGTGGGGTCTAGGGCTAATAGAAAATGGCATCAGGGCCTAATGCAAAATGGAGTCTTCATCCTGGGACATGGGCAATGTTATATGTCTACATGTATGTATTAGGGGGTTTGTACACATGCAGGGCTGGGAGGGCCTTCTCCCCCCTTAGCTTCAGTGGGGCCTACATGCTTTGGTTGTGTCTACAGGGGTGGGGAAGACGGCTTCTTTCCCAACACGGGCCTATATGCAGCTCCCTTCAAATTGGGGTGGCACATGTTCAATAGTAGTATTGAATGCAACGGCACTAGTAGTGCCTCAAAGTGATTTGATGCAGATAGTAGGATACACATCAATAAATGGTGCCACGAAGGAGAAAGGATCACACCGCTCAAAAAGAGATAATTATTTCTCAAAAGAATCAATAGAGGCTCTAGACAATATCCCATCTGAGCACAGCATATTTAGCAAGTCATCTATGTTTTTCATTCATATCCCCGCCTCCGGCTTACAGATGGTAGCAAACACAAAATGGTAACAGATAACCAGATGGGACTTACTGCACACCCTAAATGCCACATAGAATGGGTTCAATGTGATTAATGAAGAGATGAGAGTAATTAGATTAATGTCTCCAGAACAGTTATGACCTCAAACTCCTCACTGCAATGCAGGGAGGCGAGTGTGCAAAATCGGCACACAATGAGCAGAATGAGAGCTTGATGGAGGCAATAATGACCCTTCAATACTTACATGCAGAAATGGTAAAGGAAACCATAGAAATTGAGTATGAGGACTGGTTTACAGCTCTATTCTCATCATGGATACCTACCTGGCTAGGTATCGCGTTCAAAATATTACTGGCACTCCTGGTGTTGGTATTGACAGGTCTCTGTGTTTGTCAATTAATATTGTCACAATGTAAAAAAAGCTATGAAAAGGGCCATAGAATAGCACATGATGACAGTAATATGGGGTAAGGATAACGTAGTGCATATACACACCCAAACAGAGGAGCTACATGAGATGCACCTCATTGAATGACGAATAGGGCCCCGCTGGCACTATGTTTTAACCCCCTCTTGACCCTGAGAATTATACAGAACACTGGGCTGATTGTGAAGATGAGGAGTACTGCTTTATGACATGTGGCACAAAAGAATATGTTGAGAAAGGGGGAAGCTTGCGGGGTGTGTGTAAAATATTGATACCCTAAAATGGATATGATAGTATGTGGGAAAATACTTCAGGAATGGTTAGTAAATTCACCAAAGGGGAGAGTGTGGTAATGCAGATGAGAGTTGCACCAATATTGGCCACTCTCACAACAGCCCCACCTGTTCCCTATCACGATCCCAAATAAAAGTATTAGCTGAGAAATGTGCTGTAGGCCATTCATTTATTATATATACAGGTAGGGAATAATTAAATGGTGACATGCACAGACACACACACACACACACACACACATACACACACACACACACACACACACACACGGCACACGTAACACACATAAAACGCACATAGACATGAAGAAGAGCATGTTGACATGAAATGCACTTGCATGTAGACATGAACAAAACTCGCACATAGACAAGAAGAATATTTGCACTTACACACAAAGAACATTAACATGCAAGAGACGAAGGGGACAACATGGCAGAGAATGAACCAAAGTATGGCCATACAGACCCAGCAGGGCCTCAAATCTGAAATACTGAAGCCTCACATAAAATTGCTTAACTCACAGTTCCAGGCCTTACAGAGCAGCCAAGCCCCGAGCACCAAGGTCAGAACGCAGACAGGAGTTAAGCTCAGCAAGCTGAAACCACGCCAGACAATGGGCATCATTACGACCCTGGAGGTAGCCATGCTGCTATTTGCGGCATGGCTACCCCCATTCCTTGTACCGGGTCCGGGTTCCTGGAATGGGGCAATACCGAGCCATTCCGATCTTGGAGGGCCCAGTATTTCCCCATTCCAGGAACCCATCCCCATTCGAGCCCTATGTAGAGTCTGTTACCTAACAGCATGCTAAAAACAGGACGTCATTAACGGGCCCGTTGTTAGCATGCTAGTCTGCTCGCGGGACCCGCTAAGGACGCCTGATAATACCAGGCGTCCTTAGTGGTCCCGCATGGAAACCTTGTAATAAGGTGGTAGGGGGTTAACGAGACTGGCAGCTCTACCAGCCCAGTTAATCCCCTACCGCCAGGGTCGTAATGACCCCCAATGTTCCCCAGGGCACAGCACAATAATTAAAGGCAATTAGTTTCAGTTAGTTGCATGGAGGAATACACATATGCTTGAATGCCAGGTGCAAGTAGCTACAATGCCAATTGATCCCGCAACAAATGAACATGTAGCGCCCCACATCGCCACTAAAGGGAATTGGACAGACGTAGAACAGTAGGAAAACTTCAAGAAATGGTTGAATTGATTTTCACACAGCAGTCCCTCTCTATGTGACCGAAGCAATGGTAATTTATTCAAAGCCCAATTAGATATTGCACCTGCCCTATCCCTAGCACATTCAGACACAACGACAAGATGCCCAAGGCCACGAGTAGGATGGTAGATGGACCTCAAGCATGGGAATGAGCTGGGAGTATTATTTTCATGAGATCATGGCAGTTGGTCCCTTTCTCCTTCCCCACCATGTTGCTTGGCACAGCATACCAGTGTCCAAGGCCGAATGCATGAATGACTGGCTAATCAAATGACGTTCTTCTATCAACTAGTATAGTAGATTGCCAGTCAATGGCAACTAGGATAAAGTGTATCTTTTTTACAAGGATGCACATAGGCGGAGTTAGTAGCTGTGAAAGGTCCAATAGTAAGCCAATCCACTTATAGAGGAATATATGTTCTATACTCTATCGTCCTATCAAGTTAGAGAGTAGACCTTTTTTAGGATGATTACTAAGATAATGTCAGTATGACGTATAAGTTGGTTAAGAGCCTGTTGTTTCTTACTCCATTTTGAGATAGTCTTTTGTACCCTCTCCAGGGAGCTGACTGTATTGGAATAAAGCTGGGTTTCTTTGTGCACTCTGGAATTACTCTGATTTATTGAGTTTTGATTGATTATAAATATTTGGGCCTATCATAACACTAGTAGAAACAAATACAAATTGTGACATACCTGCCCTGTGCCAGGTCTGTTAGCTCAGTGTGCCTAAACCTCTCATTACACGTTCAGCGTAAAGAGCTTAGCGCTTTATATTTAACCAGAAAAATGTAGGGGCGGGTGAAATGGAGGAATATGCATGTGTGGAAAAAATGGTGAATTCTGGGAAAAATCCGACAGCTTTGCCATTTTGCTCGAACAGACACATTCCCTCCAAGAAATGTCCTTATTACAGCAGATTTGTTTTGGGCATGCTAAATGTAAGTCAATCGAAACAAGAGGTGGTGAATTGTGCACATGTCACTTAGATATCAGTACATTTCGCCCATCCATAGACAGAAGGCCAGAAATCTAGCTGATTGCTCACCGGAGGTGCTAACCTTGAGCGTGAAGAGAAGACAGATGCTGCAAAAGGAACAGTGTCTCCTTTCTGAGCAATTTTGCAATAATAAACAGCTCAATAATGATATTAATAACAATCCCAGAGCCACATTATACTCACCTTGTTCCTCACCTGAACTGCTCCACTCTTCTGAATTGCTTCAAATATCAGTGCCCTTTAGCACAAGTAGTCAAGTAGTAAAACAGTGGAAAGCAGCAGTTGTGGGCCAGATATCCATATGGCCCCCTCTAACTGGTCTGATTATAAAGATCAGTTGTTGCAAGACCTTGGGGCATGTCTTAACCTTGAAGACTTTTACTCCTGCGTGATGGCTGTTGGGACGAAGCTACCTGAGCCTCCGGTGCCCAAATTGCAGAAACCATTATCTGATGAGGCCATTAGGACTGGAAAGCCTTCTGGCCTTCCGGGTGTTCACCAAGTAACCCAAACAGATCCAATTGCTGCCACCTATCTGGTACCAGCCGGACACAAGAAAGAATCAGCTCCTGCTATCAGTCCGGTGCTTGAAGCCCCAGTAAAGAGTGCTCCTCTTTACATTAGGCATGTAGCTCCATTGGTGACTACACCGTACAGGGACCCAAGTCTTAAAAAATCAACAATGGCAAAAATCATCGACCTTACGCTGAGTAGCTTTGTATTGGATACAAGAAACTTTATTATAACCAACGTAGAGAAGCCAACTTATCCTGAAACAAGGGAAGCCCTAACAAACAACATGTTTGCTTGGCTTGACAGAAAAGTGGCCCCTAATTGTGTTAGAGCCGCAGACCCTAGGGTCCTTCGGAGAATCCACATTGAGGACTAGTGCAGTTTGGAAAATGCTGATTGCATTGTGGTGGGACGTGGATCGAGTAGCTTACCTATGTTTTGCATAGAATTAATAAAGTTAAACACCTACCTTCGACCTCGAGGTTGAACATTGTATTGAATTGACTTAGCTGATCTAATTATCCCCCACTGTTATTTATTTTTTTGATAGCATAGGACTATATTATTATGGATAGTATCAACACCTTTTTTATGTCTAATTGTTATCGATTTCTTTGTTATACGTCTTGTTGCTCCATCATGCCTACGGGTCTATTGTGCGCGGTATAAATAAAGTAAAGTAAAGTAAAGATTGACGCAGGGCCAGAATCTTACTAAATGTCACAAAAGGTGGGAGGGAAACTCAAAAACGGTTTTAGCTCACCTGCTGGCAGGTATATTTACTCATTGCCATTTCCCTCTACATAGGGGTGCTGGGCAATCAGGAAACTCGGAATTCCGGCTAGTGCTGCTATCCAGCACACCTTCCCTTCCCAACTCATCCTTCACTCGCCTGCTCCCCCTCACCTCTTAAGAGTGTTTAATAAAATATAAAAAATAAAAAAATAAACTTACCTTACTCACCATAGTTTGCCAAGTACATTTCATTGTTCATGATGTCACGGTCATCAACATTGAAAATGGACTTGGAACCCTAAAGTGCGGCGCTGGGCTGCACAGCAAAGTACATTTTTTAAAAATAAAATAAACACCATTTTCACCCACGTAGGAAACCATAGCAGTGCAAATTGCAATATAACCTGTGGCGGTGGCAAAACCCCGGCTTTTGAGGGCTGAAACGTGAAATACACTTCCACCATGGACCTCATGAACTAGACTTTTAAATGTCTCCCTACTATTTCACACATTATTGAACAAAGGCACGCCCTTGCCTCTAATCCATCTTCCTTCTGTATTTGCCTTCCTCCTATACAACTCAATTGCTGTATCTAGGGTTGTTACTAATATGATAAAACCTTCTTTGAAATTAAAAGCACTTATTGTATAATGATGTGAGTGAGACATTTTACCTGGCCTATTTCTGCTAAGAATACATTCGTTCAGTGTGGATAATATTTTAATGAACTCTCTGCACATCACATTATACGGTTTTAACAAGCATTATCTTACGACAGATAGTGTGTGAAAACATTTATTTTAATAAATATTATATGGAATATTAAAATACCCGTTCCCTGCATACGTTTATGTCTCTTTCTGATAAGAAGCCTGCAAGAAAAACAATTCAGTTAAAATGACATATTGCACGAAAGGGACATTTTCTATTGCACTGCAGACAATGATCTTTAGCACACTCTGTTTTCTATTTTGTCTACGGGCAACCATTATTCCTTACAGATAAAATGCCTTACAATCTATGTATCCACTTATCTGTCCCAGAGCATGATCAGAGTTATTCAGAAGGAGGATTCTAATTATTTGAAAAAGTCATCTCACCAGCTATTTATTACACGTCTCCCAGCAGATGAACACAGGAGATATATACTTTACTCTGCTGTTGTGTGTTTCGGAATCCCAGAGGGCAGACAGCATCTGAGAAGTACATCTAACGGGATTAATGGAAGATTAGCCCAATCTCACAGGAGACTGAATGTTGTGAAAAAATGTGCCCCAGCCCAAATGCATTAGTTATTGCAGTGGGATCCTCTTTCTTCATTCTCCATCCTAGAGCTTCTTTTTCATTACTCATATGGTGGAAATTAAAAAGTTATTGCAATGATATTATAGTCAAGTGTTGTGCAATATTTCTTTTGATAATAAAATAAGGTACCTTGGTGGAGGCTTGACAGCCAAGAATTGTGAATTTCTGCATTTCTGTTTCAAAAAGGATTTTAACACCAAAAGTAGTTGGCACACTGCATTATAAATGCAGATCTCGACAGGCCGAATCTAGCAATCTGTTTACATAAATAATCAAAATGCAAATGAGGCATTTTGTCCCCATTCTCCCTCCTCACCAGCTCATGGTCACAATACATAGGTAAAATATATAAAGACTCTGGTACACAGCTTTGGCACAGCTAAGATCACCGAATTGCACAAAAACAAGTCAACTTGTTTTTGTGTGTAATTGAATGCATACAATGCGGTCAAAGGACAGGAAAAGTGAACTCATAGCACTTGTAATGCAAAGGAGCTAAGTGGGGTCAGGGCACGAAGAGAATAGGATACTCTATTCAAGAGCTTCAAGAGCAACATTGGAACGTAAGACGTTTTTTCTGGAAATTCAATGTCACCACCACTGAGATGCGGCTGAAACAGATGTGTGAGGTGCTGTTCATGGTTTCACAACTAGTTTGTTTCATATCATTCAACAAGGGTCATCATACTTGCACATGCATGTCTTTTCCCAGGTGCATGTCTGAGTTCAAGCCTCATCAAAGACTATTTTGTTTTTGACAGTGTTCTTTTTAGTTCAGCCATTCAATGATATATTAAATAACGTGCACAGTTAAAAGGGGATCTATTTGTAAAATGCAGTTTTTTTAAATATAAAAACTCTACTTTTTTTTGCAGATTTCAACCAATATGACCTATGTCAAATCTGGGCTGCAGATGAAGCAACAGCTTTTGTAGCACACAGGGGACAGCAAAGGCATTTACATTTTGTGTTACCACCCATTGAAGTTCTTTCCACCCAGACAACTGTAGGAATGTGACTCCAAAATCCAATGTGAAAGAAACAGCTCAGATTGGGAATGAATGCAATTTATCAGGAAAGAAACTTCATTACATGCTGTCGGCTGGAAGAAGTTTGTCTGCCTCGTGAATTTGAAAAAACGAAGAGTTCCTTCCAGTGCTCAACAAAGTTGCACCTTTTATACACATTGAAACAATTTACATAATTACACATATTTTGTTACAAAAGGCATACCAGAAAAACCCATTGGCCAACCCTAATAAAAGGAAATCGAATCCCTCTGCATTCTCTAGCCCCATTGGACACTCGAACAAGACACAATCTCCTTTCAGCACGTGATTCTTTCTGTAGTCGGTCATGATATCCTAAACATAATTCTCCTTCTCTAAAAACAATTCACTTGTCCCATTCATCAGAGAAACTTTAACCCAGTACGTAATGAGAAAGATTTTTCATAAACACTTCAAAACAAGTGGAGGAAAAAAAAAACAATAATCATTCCTTTGAATTAGCAGTAAAATTCTTATTGCCCCAGATGTGGTGGTGTCTCATATTATTCTTCCTACATCCCTAACATTACCTTAATTGCAACTATCATTTCAAATCATACAGCCTCCAGCACACATCATGCATATTTTCCTGAGTGCCCATAAAACACTAGACAAGCTTTGCAATTAAGCACGCATTGCATGTGTTTTATTAACTAACCCCCAATATAACCCACCATGTAACCGGACTTCCCTGGTCATCAAAACAAACACACATGCTCTCAGGAAGATATCCTCTTGCAGGGATCGAAATTGGGATTTGTTGACCAGGAGAAAAAAGCAGCTCCTGGCAGTGACGGCTGGTGACTTTGAAAGGTGGTGGGCCGTAAATTTGTCGGTGGGAAATTGGAAGCGAGCAAGCGTGCCCAACCCACAACAAGAGCGGTGCAGGGGGCTTCTACCCCCACGTGAGAATTTTTGAAAAATGGCTTCCAAAATGTGCAATTTACTGTCCAAACCCACAGCAATATGATATAAAAAGCATTAGGTTTTACATACTAATGGTGGTACATTATTCTTACATGTGCAAGTGTGATGGTGTATTTTACAGCAGCTTGTATTTGAGAATAGCTGGTACTGCTTGTATTTGAGAATAGCTGGTCCATTTGCCTGACACTGCTATTAGAATCCCAGTTACTCACACACTTTTCCCGTCCGCCTACTACCATCAACAGGCAGTTTATGCTACTATGGAAGTGCCTGACAAGTGTCTTTCCCATGCCTACATACAAGCCCAAACTGTTGGCATTGCCAATGCTTGCTTTCAAAAGAAATGGAGACCACTCATGATAAATTGCTCCCAGGTTACCAGGCTACAAGCAGATGTTGGCACTTGCAGCTTCACTCCATCGAATTGTGCTTCGCCTGCCCCCACACAGTTTGATGTTCTCTCATGGTGAGAAGTACCTTACTGGAGGACCCACTATTGCACAGGCCGGCAAACTTTAGAAGAATCAACAAATGAATACGAGCCGGCAGCGCACTCAAAGAAAAGCAGCTTCATCAGGCTTCATCATTTTCTTAATCAAGCCACCAAAATATAAAAAACAATAAATGCTCCCTTTACAATGCCTATAAGGCCCATGGTGCCTAGGACAACTACCAAAGGTAAGGTACTTACAGGAAATATGTAAATAAGGGTTGCTCACTGCGCCAAATTACCCCAGTAGTGGCCTACGATTTTGGAGCCAGGACGAAAGTGTCTCCTTCAATGAGCTCAGGTGAGAAACACGACCCAGAAGGTTGGAATGCAATCCATGGAGTCTGCAAATGATCCTTTGTTCCAGGGACCTGATGCATTCACTTTGGCATTACCTGCGCTGGCTTGTCAGGGCCAATAAAACACAAATGTGCTGAATTTATGGACAGAGGAAGAGAAGGTGGGGGATCCATGGGGAGAGGTGGCCGTGGCACTCATGAGAGAAGAGAAAAACAGAGGGAGGGAAGGAAAGAGTGCAATAGGCAATGATGAAGTACACAAGATAGGGAGAGAAATCCCAGGAGGGGAGAAGGGATAGGAAGAGGAGCAAGAGACGGGATAGACTGATGGATGGACTAGAAAGCAGGGGAAATGTTACCACAACATTTTCCACTACTTTTTACTGCACCTTAAGAGAGTTGCGAGCTAAGGCTGCTTCAGGCCAGCTATACGGAGTGTGCCGCACTGCACGGTTTTCTAAATGCCATCTCATTTATTATAAATAGTAAATGAGATGGCATTTAAAAAAATCGTGCAGTGGGGTTGACGGTGTCGGTGACCCATGACGAACGACGAGTTGTCGTAACAGTTGTTCGTCACCACAGGGAGCGCTGCAGTAACCAGGGATTTTAGTTCAGTAGATGGCGCTGCCCACTACACTGCACTGAAAAATATCTATGTTGGCCAGCATACCCCTGCACAAAAATACAGTCGCTCACATGCCATATATGGTCATGCTGTCTGGCGCTAAACCCGTTTCTTTGTTTTCCATTGCCTTAAATCTGCGAACATGTGGCAATTGCAAATCCATCTCTGGACCCCACCGGGACTACCGGGTTCACCACCACTGCAACAAGCTTATGCACCCCTGAAGGCACACGGACCAATGTTGCAGCTCAGGGTGTTGGGGCAGCCCCTGAAAGTTCAGAACAGCCTACTTCATTGGTAGCCTTCTCTTAATACACCCACTTGTGCTCGCAAAGATGAGTATAGCTCACCAGAAGGTGAGCATCCGTGTGAGAAATAGGCATACAGTTGATCGCCGATGGCCTCATAAATTATTTATATTGAATACTCCATCAGAGCGAGCAAGAAATTATATTCCTCAGCTACTCTAAGCAGGGTCTAGACTGGGGGGGCATCCCATTCGCTCATGCTCCCATAGCAGGCCAGCCTGGGTAGGCCCTGCATCGATGCCCCAGCTGGGCTCTCCTCTCCGACTCTCACCCAACCCAAGTGCTAGCCAGACTATGCAGGGCCTACCCAACCTGCGGGCCTGGCCTAGAAACTGGGGCCAAAGGGCCTAGTTGGACGACTCGTCGGGACTACACCATGATGGCGTAGTATCCAGTCATCCAACTAGGCCCTCTGACCCTGCATTTCATTTCCCAGGGCAGGGCTCTGGACGGTTCTGGAGCAGTCTGTCCTCCACCTTGAGAATGATTAAGTTAAGATAACTTTTTACTTACCAGCAGTCCGGGGAGCCTGGAGTTGGCAAATGGCAGGCCTGCTGTTCTCTGGCCGGGCAGTTCCAACACCTCCGTCACCAATCGATCCCAGGACAAAGTGAAGGTGGCAGTATGGCACGTACGCACCATGCGCCCATCACGCCACCCACACTGAAATGTCATTGGCTGGTAAACAGCCAATGACATTTCTGTTGCTATGTGACCTGCCCTGACTAACTGTAAGCAAGGTCAGAGATGATCAGGAGATGCGGTGATTGCACACATATTAATTCTGGCGGGGCCACCCCTCTAACACCCCACCAGCCTCCTAGTTTGCTGCTGTTACGTAAAGTGCGTGGAGCTA
This sequence comes from Ambystoma mexicanum, assembly GCF_040938575.1. Lineage (NCBI taxonomy): Eukaryota > Metazoa > Chordata > Amphibia > Caudata > Ambystomatidae > Ambystoma > Ambystoma mexicanum. The sequence continues at coordinate 751,074,798 of NC_090934.1, read as the reverse complement.
AGAGCTCCACGCACTTTACTGCAGAAACAATCTGCATAAAACGGGACGTGCCCCTGTGACAGCCGGCCCATGAGGAAGAGACGCAGGTAAGGGTAGGGCAACACACACACAGGCTTGGATTCTTTTAAATTCCAATTCAAGTCTCATTCTTTCCAGTGAGACAAATTCGGGACTCATCATTGGACCTGAGGGGGTCCCTGTGGTTAAAGGTGAGGCCTGTGAGCCGGTAGAGGTAAAACAGGGCCTACATTTTGAGATGCTTCTGCCTCATCTAACTCATCCATAACATTTGAGCTAGGCTCTGAAACATTATCACCCTCCTCATCATTTTCCACATTTGCTGCAGGGGTAGGGGTTTCAGACCCACTCCTCAGACTTTGGTATCCCAACAACTTTTATATCAATTCAACCTTTTTGCCTTTTACAGTGAGATTTCTAGATTTACACATGTCTCTCAATTGATCAACTGTTAAAGTGACTAGGGTCTCCTGTCTGTAGCATTCCATATCAGGCATGATAAAACAATTGCTATAGTGTTGTTTAGCCTTGTGAAGACTATTTGAACAAAGGTAAGAGTAGGACTCTAATTGTAACAACTATATTTTATCCTCACCACTGTACACCAGTGTTATGCAGAATCACATGCAGTACCCTTGGGACCGCTACATGCAATTAGGACTACTAGTGTCAGTACAATTTCACCTTTAGTAGAAGCCTGTACTACACAGTATTGTGGTAGCAGTGGCTAAGCAGCCAGACTTATCTCAATAATAAAGTGAGCAGTACAAGGGGTTACACAAAGGACCAACAATCACAGTGATTCAAATAACCATTTACCCAAGGTTTCTTGGGAAAAGAATATACATTTATTTACACAGTCATTTGCAAAACATTACACTAGCAAGAGCAGCTCAATATCATATACTAATAAATACACAACCAATATGTTACTGAACAAGTTCAGCTCCCCTGAAGTGGGAGCAAAATGGCACTTCAGTTAATTTTAAAAGGGGTAAAAAGACAAGGTTAAAATAAATCAAGGCACAAATACTTTCATAGGCAGGGCAAAGGGTTTCAGTTCACTACAATCAGCAATTGAATTCAATAGGCCTAGGCCAAAGTCAATGGTTCAGAGTCTTGTAGAGGATAGCAGAGTTCTGGTAGTAAACGGTTAAGTCTTTGCCACGGACCTTAGAAGAAGACAAAAAGTTAGATGTTTGTTTATGGAAGGACAAGCCTTCAAAGTCGGGATAGTTTCACAAACTTTCACTGCAGCCGAAAAGATTTCCTGACCGCATTTGCACAGTACCTTTAAAGTGAAGAAGAGCTGTAGCTGAGGCAGTTGTTCCTGGCAGTTCCTGCAGATCTTGCTGTTCCTGAGCTTCAGTCATGCGTACAAGAAGGAGGACATGGGGAGGTTCCTGCACTGCCCAGGGAAGAGGCCACAAGCTTGGCAAAACGTTGGTTTAAGGTGTGAGTGCCTTAAAGACCACAAACTGGTATCCTTCCCACTGGCTATCCGGTTTTCAACAGCACTCTGAACAAAATTCGACCAGTATAGGGACGGTGTCCAGGCGGTTGGTTGCAAGTTGGTTGTCCCAACCAAATTCAAGGGAAGAAGTTAACCTTGAAGGGCCTCTCTGTTGATGGAGTTTCAGGAAATTCGGACATGCAGCAGGGCTTCACCGGTGGACCAGGAGTTGCAGCAGTCGTCTTCCTTCAGCTCGTCTTCGTTTCTTTCATTCCAGTGGTCGACTCTGCTTTCCAAGTCCCAGAAGCCTGCTTTTAAACATTTTTCCCCCATTCATTCCAGCCTGGCTGTCACTCATACAGCAGGGTGGCTGTCCTTTCCGACAGCCAGCCGGCCAATCACGCCAGAGTGCATTCAGGTCTCCTAGGAGACTAAGCACAGGGAGTTTCTGGCACCTCGCTCACATCCTGTCCACCCCAGACACTCATGCGCCAGAGGAGGGCTTCAGCACTGAAGCCCGCCAACGGCCATTGAACAAAGGGACCAAACATGGTTTGGCGCGCAGAGTTGGACACTAGAAGGACATTTCCTAAAAGAAACAGTGAAAAAAGTTGACCAGAGTCTGTTTTTACAGATAGGTCTTGGGCGCTATATTGGAAAACATGGCTGACCTGATTTTTAGCTACCAGTGTTTGCGGTCAGGAAAAATCATGGTAGTTTGTTTAAAACTACTCCCACCAGCCATTTCAAGTAGGAAAAGGTAACATCTGACTGTTACATGAGTGGTTAGACTCAGGGGATGCTAGGCAATCCCTCCAGCACTGTATAGGAAAATAGGGTGTGCTGCGTCTGTACATTTAAAAAGACTAGTAAAGTCAATTTAACTTTACATGCTCTGGGAGACAGTAGTCAGTCACACACAAGGTATTTAAACCTTGGGGAGTCTGAAAAACACCCCTGTGCCACTGCACTGAAGGTGCTGTGTGACACACAAGAAAAAGATGATGCCTATGGATTTGTTTTAAAACTCCATATCCAAAGAACACAAAAGTAAAACACACATCAAAATACATGAAAGAGTGGGAAAAAAAGGCTGATTTCTTAGTATGGCTAAACCAACAGGCACCAACTATCAAGTTCACTATGTCATTTGACACAAAAAATAGCTTTTTTGGATTTGGTCATCTTCAAAAAAATTAATAGCACCCTGGGACCACATTATATAAAAAGCCAACAGATAAAAACACACTACTGTTATACAATAGTTTTCACCCTTTGAGTTTGAAGGACAATCTCCCTTACAGACAATTCTTAAGGATCCGCCACAATTGCAGCAAATTGAATGACTTTAAAATCAACAGTCATGGGAGACCACCAGGGGGCGTGGAGCAGGACGGACCGCTGAGGCTCGAGCTCCACCACCACCGCAGGGCCTAAAACGGTGAGAGAATCCCCGGCCGGGATTTTGGAGTGAAGCAGAGAGAGGTCGATTCCTGGGCGGCCCGCTCGAAACGCTGCACCGGTGCGGAGGGCCCCTTCCTACAAAATCAGCCATAATCGCCCGAACACCTAGCATAGCGGCGCGAGACGTGGGTAGCAGTGCTGCCACCCCCAGCAGAGTGCACCGCGTGCCCTAGACCCGGGCGACGACACGCGGCCCGGGATAGCAGGCCCTAGAGAGGAGGCCGGAGAAGATCGGAGGGAGCTGGGCTCCCAGCCGCGCATGCAGAGGAAACGCAGAGATCAGACGCCGAGGAAGGCTCCTCACCGGACGCGACCCCTCATGAGGAGCTCCTATGTCGGAGTGCTCAATGGAGCACGGGGCCGCGTAACACAGAGAAGGAGACGGGGGCACTCCGGAGAGCCGCAGTGAAGAGACGAACATTGGGCCAGGTGAGGGAGGCTCACCAGACATCTGTTGGCCCCGGGCAGGACGAGCGTGCCCCCCCTCCCTCTGAGTCCCACACGGGTCGAGCTTGGGCCCTGAGAACACATGTCAGAAGCGGCGAGAGGTGAGGAGATGGCAGAAGGGAGCCGAGCCAACGGGGGCACAGGGAGGAAAACTCCCCTCCCACCACATCCAGCTGGTGCCATAAAGCGGTCCCGTTCTGGTCTTGGGATGGGGCCTGGGCAGCCTTGCACAAAGAGCAGGGGATACGGCCCCCTGCCCATGACACCGCCCCCCACATGATGCTGCAGTGAAGCCAGAGAGCCCCGCGCTGGAGCCCCCCTGCCCCATCCACCTAGTGACATATCGCGGACCCGCTACTATCCTGTGATGCTCATAAGGGGGCTCATAAGGGGGCTCATCACCGTCTGGGCTGACGCTGGGGCGCGCCCAGACACCTCCTACAAACAGAACCCCAAGGAGAAAGGTGAGGAGAGGGGTGGCTGCTCCCCCAGCAGTACATTGGACTCTTGAGGCCACCAGTGCAGTCTACGCAGTACAAGTGAATTACACCCAGCAGACCTTAAAACGCCAGACGACAGTAGCAGAGACGCTCTCGACCAGCGCCAACACTGGGGAAAGGTAAGGAGCGGGGGTGCAGGCTGGGAGAGCACCCCCTCCTTGAGACCAACAACACCTGGGAGGGTACTGGCCCCCCCAACTGGGCCCTGCCACCACCTCGGGCCGACGCGGGAGCATGCCCGGGGCCCCCCACCCCCTCTCCCCTACCATTAAAAACGTGACTATCTGGGGGTACCCCACACTTTGTGATTGGTGCCCTTTGCGCCCCGCTGATCAGCCCCAGCTTGATGTTTGGGGACACTATCATACCCAACCACACGGAATACCGCTAGGAAAACCTAATCGGACGGAACTATCCCTAGCAGAGACCTACGAAAAGAAGTGTCAAGAGGCCCACACGGAGTCTGAAAGGGGAGAGAACCTGATGCCCAGGATTAAAGGAAAAACTCCCCACACAAGAACCAAGACACCAGCGAAAAACCAAAGTCGCTGGAGCACAACACAACAAAGTGTCCCCCAAGAACCTCCGGACCAGGGAGAACCAACGACGCCTAACAATTCTGATATGGCTATAAATAAGGAAGAACTACTTGACTGCCTTAGGGGCATGGAATCCAGGATAACAAACACACTCCAGACCCAACTAGAAACAATGAAAGAAGAGCTGAAGACATCCCTGAAAGAGGTACGACAAGCAATGGACGAACTTGGAGGCAGAGTGGACACACTCGAAAATGGACTCTCACATATGGCAGAGGAAGCAAAGCAATACAATAGCCTACTAGACCAGGTCGCCAGAGCTAAAAATAACCTAGAGATCCAAACCGAAGATTTGGAAAATCGCTCACGAAGATCCAACATCCGGGTCAAGGGCCTCCCAGAGATGATCCAGGATAAAGACCTACGGGACACCATGCAACACTGCTTCAGCAGCATCCTGAACGACGACCCCCCCCAGAGAGATTTGAATTTGACAGAATCCACCGAGTGGGCCCCAAAAGGAATGAACCAGGAGTGAGACCTAGAGATGTTCTTATTGCCATGACCTCCTATAGTCTGAAAGAAGACATCTTAAGAGCCACACGTACCCACAAAGAACTAACAATCAATGGAGGGCGAATCCAACTGTACCGGGACCTAGCGTTGATCACCCTACATAAAAGGAAGCTTATGCAACCGATCACAAAAGCACTACAAGCCAAACAAATCGCATACAGATGGACATTCCCCTTTGGACTATCCTTCCCCTGGAAAGAGAAACAAAGAAGGATCAGTACATGCAAAGAAGGCCTTTCATTACTACAAATTGAGGAAGAACAAAGCCAAACCGAAACTAGCCCACAAAATAGCGCACCCAGCAGCCAAAATAACCAATGGGAATGGTCATCCGAGAGGAAAAGAAGATCTAACAGAGAAAAGAAACTGACAGGCCCCTTCAGATATCACGAACGAAATAACCTGAAGAAGACACTAAATAAAGAAACAACTGGAAGAGAAACCGAGGAAACACCTGACCACAGCAGGGGGGCCACCTCAAACTAACCCGAAACAAAACACACCAAAAGACAGAAGCAACAAACATATTACATACAAAAATGGCAGATACACTGATCGTATCGCTAAATGTACAAGGGCTGAACTCCCCCGGGAAACGACGTGTGATTCTCAACAGACTCAAGAAGATGCCTGCAAAGGTAACGCTCCTCCAAGAAACCCACCTCTTGAAAACGGATTAAAAAAGAATGCGTAACAAGGCATTCCCACAACAATACTTCGCCTCCAGTGGCTCCAAAACAAAAGGGGTCGCAATACTGCTGGCTAAGGGACTGAACTTCCGAAAACAACAAATGATTAGTGATAATGAAGGGATATACCTGGGAATCAAAGGAACTATAAATGGGAAGACCTACACAATCCTGACGATATACGCTCCTAACGACAAACAAGACCGATACATCACAGATCTCCTAATGAAAATAGGGAGCTGGTGTGAAGGCCAAACAATCATAGGAGGGGACTTCAACTGCATAATGGACCCTAACCATGACAAAACCTTGCCCCCTACGGCAGCCGACCAGAGAAACAGACAGGCGCTGGGAAAGTTCCTCAGAGAGCTAGAAGTAATCGAGACCTGGCGCTTCTTCCAAGGAGACACGAGAGAATACACTCATTATTATGGGGTACACAGAGGATACTCCAGAATAGACATGATCCTGGTGTCAACAACTCTAATCCCCCAAGTGACTAAGGTGGAAATTGGAACACAATATATTACAGACCACGCCCCAGTACTAGTTAGCCTGGAAATAGACGGAGGGGAAAATAAGCAACTCCCACCGTGGAGACTCAACGAACTGATCCTGCGCGACCTAGCGCTTAGAGCACACATGGAGGAAACCATAAACAACCATTTCAAAGAGAACGACAACGGCGAGGTTGACTGGAAAACAGTCTGGGATGCGGGGAAGGCCATAGTCCGGGGAGAATTCATGGCCCAAGCAGCAATATATTGTAGGGAACGAGCGATAATAACCCGGAGGATGGAACTAGCCCTAAAAGACGCAGAGAAAAATCACAAGGCCCGACAAACGCAGAAATCCTGGCGAGAGCTAAAGAAGGTTTGTGCCCAACTAGAAAGTCACACTGCGGACGCGGTGGCACAGACGTTGCTGAACACGAAACAATCATACTATGTCCATGGTGGCAAGGCAAATAAATTTCTAGCGGCCAAATTAAACAAACAGAAATCCTGTAACTATATAGTTGCCTTAAGAAATGAAAAAGGAGATAAGATCACAAAAGAGGAAGAGAAAAGAGAAATAATGTTCCGATTCCAAGAGGAGCTACTACAGGGAACAAACCTAAACGCGACAGACCAAAAATCCTACCTACTGGCTACTAATCTACCCCAAATCTCGGACAAGGACGCAGAAATCCTGGGGAGGCCTTTGACAGCTCAAGAAATCAATGAGGCTATTACTTCACTACCGAGGAACAAGACCCCGGGTCCAGACGGCTTCGGAAATGCCTACTACAAAATATTCCGAACGCAACTACTGGGACCCCTCACGCGACTCTTCAACACAATTAGAGACACAGGATCGATCTCCTCAGATATGGCAAGATCCTCCACGATCCTTGCGCTGAAACCAAACAAAGATCCCACCGAATGCTCAAGTTACCGCCCGATAGCACTCCTAAACACCGATACAAAGCTATACACAAAGATATTAGCGAATAGGCTATCGCAGATCCTCCCAGATATCATCCACGAGGACCAAGCGGGTTTTGTCAGGGGACGACACACCCAAGATAAGGTCAGAAGAGCCATAGATGTGATCGATGGGGGAGACGTACAAACCAGAAATTTGTAATAGCTGCCCTGGACGCCTCATGGGCTTTCGACAGCTTGGACTGGGAATATCTACGGATGATCCTGGAGAAATTCGGATGCGGAACACTATTCAGCAGAATGATCCTGGCAAATTTTCAATGCCCATCTACATCATTTCGGATAAACGCCTACGACTCAAAACAAGTGGAGATACGGAGGGGTACGCGCCAGGGCTGCCCCCTATCTCCACTAATATTTGCAATGGCTATGGAACCGCTAGCAGCAAGATACAGAGGAAACCCCGACATAAAAGGAGTGCAAATCAGGGAGACCCCACAGAAAATAGCACTATATGCTGATGATGTGATGCTCTATATGGGAGACACTACGAATACACTACCGAAAGCCGTAGAGACACTGGAAGAATTTGCCACCATATCTGGATTTTCAATCAACTACAATAAATCAAAGACACTAAACATAACTGAAGACGCAAATACAATAAACTACATGAAGCAAAGATTCGCCCTGTGATGGGAGGAAAACACGCTAGAATACTTGGGAGTTCACCTGGCAAAGAAATTCGAGGATTTATATAAATCAAACATCCCCTCTCTCTGGAAACAACTGAAAGCGGATCTGCTGAGATGGGATAATCAAAAATGATTGTGGTTCGCCAGAATAACAGCGGTAAAGATGACCCTTCTCCCCCGCCTTCTATATGTGACGAGTTCACTACCCGCGAAGATCCCATCACAGATAATCAAAGAACTTCAAAACGCAGTATTTAAATTCATATGGCCGAAAAAGAGACCCAGAATACAGAGACGCATACTGACCTGTCCCCCGCTCCTAGGAGGCCTGGGGGTCCCAGACCTGGGCAGATACATCATGGCAGCGCACTTGGCCCCCATTCTCCAGTGGGCTAACCCAGACGACATCAAAGGATGGAGAGCCATAGAACAAGCACTCACACAGATCCCGATAACAGCGCTCCTAGCACTGAACCCCAAGGCCTGCGAAGCAGAAGGAAAACTACTAGGAGCTACTAAAACAGCCATGCAGATGAAAAAGATCAAACGAGGACTGGGTCCACTATCCCCAATAGCGCATAACATCGACTTCACTCCAGCCCTGAAGAAGATTTTCTGGAAAGGCTGGAAAGGCGTGGACAATCTGACACTGCAGGACATGTACCAAAACAGCGACCCAATCCCATTCCTAGAATGCAAAAAGAAATTTGATCTAGGGGAAAATGAAAGGTTCAGGTACACACAAGTACGACACTGGATCTCCCATCCCTCAGTGAAAAGAGCAGGAACGAGAACCCTAACAGGCTTGGAACTAACAATGCAAGAAGGTGAACCAAAGAAGGGGATATCTAGAATCTACAGACTGCTCGATGGAGCACAACCAACGGACAACCTAAAATATAAAGAGAATTTGGAAAAAGATGTAGGTGAACCAATAACGGAAAGAGAGTGGGACCAAATATGGACAAGAGCTCACAGATCCTCCAAATGTACAGCAATTAAAGAAGCTGCATATATATAAATCATGCTACAGATGGTACATGTTCCCCCACAGACTATACACAATAAACCCAGAATATCCCCCAAACTGTTGGAGACAATGTGGAGGGAGAGGAGATCTATTCCACATGTGGTGGGCATGCCCCAAAGCAATTACCTATTGGAAGGAGATACTGGGAAACATCAAAGACATTACTGGCATAGAATTACCACTATCACCTAAGGTGGTCCTGCTGGGAGTAGAGGCAGAGGGAATATACGCAGCATCGGGGCATATATCCACGCTAAAAACACACTTACTATCAGCAGCACGAATAATATTAGCACAAAGGTGGAAAACACTAGAGGGCCCGATGACACCATGGTGGTGGATGAAACTATGGGGAGTAATGGCAATGGAGAAGGTAACTGCCATAAGAACAGAAACATATCAGAGATACCTATCCATATGGTCCCTCTTCAGAGACTTTGTTGGAGACAGGGAAGCCCACTTCTATAAACCACGGACCCTCAGAAATATATCGATCACTTAACACCGGAACAGACATAGAGAATCAGCACGACAAGAAAAGAGAACAAGGAGGGGAAAAATAAAGGGGAAGAGGGAATTAACTGTGTAACATCTACACCCAAGAACTTATGTATGTAAGAATTAGACACTGCAGAGACGCCGGTCCACTTGGCCCCCCCTTCCAAAATGTGTAGCTGGGAACGGAGGGAGGAAGGAAGTTAAGAATGAAACCATAAAACTGGGAGATACCTATTGTATAGTAACAGACAACGAAATTATAATGTGGACTCATAATATCAAAAAGTTATACTCTTGCACGTTTGTTGAAAGTCAAAATATTTTTACCTTTTCAAAACTGTTACAAAAGTTATAAAGGGACAGTGGGGAGGAGGGAAGGTTGATGATTTACAGATGAAGAAATTGGAGACAATTTACGCAGCAACGGGTGACGTTAACCCTGAATGGAAAGTTGGTCTATGCATTATGACAACAAAGTGTAACGATCATATGTTGTAATTGATTATGTCTCCATTGAAAAATAAAAATGGTTAAAAAAAAAAATCAACAGTCATGTACTGGGTAAAAAACTACAGAACCGCCAATATCCGCCTAGGATCATAAAAAGATCTACGAAACGAGCACGTAACACCAACTGGTAAATGTGTTTAATGAAGCGAGAGAATGTACAGGAAGAAAGAATGACATGCAGTTCCTCTTTCTCACCGCTAAGGAATGATCTTAGAAAGATCATCCCGAAGAATTGGAAAATTACCCAATCGGATGATTTTAAACCTAAGAATCCGAGATTCGCGTTTAAGAGGATGCCTAACCTCCACGATAGGTTGGTACACACATACCCAGTTAATGAAAATGTTCCATCTGATTAGCATCAGCTGTGGCAGTTACCTCCGGTTCATGGCCATTTTAAATGTGGCCAATGCTCTGTGTGTCATCTCACAAATAACATCAAACAAATTGACCTCAAAGGACATTTATGGAAGCTAAATACTTTCTCTAATTGCCTCACCAAATGGGTGATCCATGGTATTGGATGCCCGTGCGGTCTTCTATATATTGGAAAAACTAAAAGACCTGTTAAAATCTGCATATGTGAACATAGATCAGCTATCAGAAATCAAACTATTGATAAACCTCTAGTAGCCCATTATAAAGAAATGAAACACACACAATGACATCTACTGGTTTGTGCTTCAAACATCAAAAGCCCATCCTCATGGTGGTGATAGAGATTTGGTCCTTAAAAAACTGGAGCAAAAATTGATATATGACTTAAACACCTTGAAGGCGGGATTACATATTTCGGTGAAGTGGAATCAGTTTTTTCACTGATTCTATGTGCTATTTACTCATATTGCACATCTAAGTCTATCCGGTGACTCTGAATGAGGATACTATATATTGACATCAGATAGCCGTACATACCAAGTGACGTTCATGCAGGCTGGTATGCAGCACAAGGGTATTCGAACATCGGGCCACCCCAGGATGTAATATACTAGACACACAGTTACTAGCAGAGTCTAGCATACACCTGACGCGGATCAAATTGAATGATTGAGGGGGTTCGCGCTCTCCTGCATATGACCCGGGTGATAAGTCACAAAGCAAGAGATAAAAAATTACTTTAGCCAACTTCCATTTATGAGAATGTTGTAGTTATGAATTCAAATCTGTGCCCACATGCCATTATCTGTAAAGAGACAGCTGCGGCTTATGAGTTAAATTATCTATGTAGTCATTCGAGTTGAAAAGCAAGAGAAAAGGAAAAGAAAACGCTATAAGAGTAGCTTGTGGTTGATTAGAACAGAAGCAGAGACCTATTGTAGAACATGGACGTGTCTACATCCATGCACAGAAACACCAACACAAGATGGCGGTATGCAACGCACAAAGTCAGATGTAAGTATTTGTCTAGCGTTTAGTTAGTCTCTATATGAGAGGATTGAACATCCGCCAAACCGCGGGAAGCCTCTTCTGAATGTCACTGCACCACAGAAACAATTTGTTCCACATACAATTAAGTGTCTAAGCGCTATGTACTGAATAACTCTAACTAAGAAGTAAGAAACGGTCAACCAGGGTTTTGACTGTTGTCAACACTCTTTTCAGGCCAGACCCTTCTTAAACAACGAATAGGGAATACAGTCAGAAACGGCACGCCGAGCAGCTACACAATGCTACCATATTTGGTGTCATAATGGGAACTAGAAGATAAACAGCTATCGACTAAGTAAGTAAACCCTGAAATGATCAGCAATTTCTAATGTGTGCCGAGTACACTTGTTACTGAAACGAGTCTTACACATGTTCCTCTTAAGTCTAGATGGAACAGTGAGGAACTCTGGGAGTTGGAGTCCAACTCACAAAAGGCTAGATACATAGAAACAACAAATGATGAACCAACTCCGACTTAAAATGACACCATCAACTTCGATGGACTCATCATCCAGTCAATAAGGACATTAAATGCACAATATGATATGTACTATTATATTGCCTAGAAAAGAAATAATAAGCCTGGGTGTTGAATTTACAGCTATTGATTAACTTGGATTAACTTGGATGCACAAGTGATGTGCATAAAAATTGTTACATTTGAATTCCTCCGACACTGAAAAGAAATTTAAAATATAGGTCAGTGGGACAGCTACTTTTCCATGTGTGTCACAGAAATAAAGAATGTAGTAGTATACAATTTTTTAAAACCAGTTTGTATTATTCTTGCTCATAGGTAGAAATGGCTATGCACAAGGTCCAGTGCAGGTTGCCTATTCGATCCTAATACTAATGTCTGTTCGCGTCCTGAAGACGGGGCGACAACACACTGATATCAGGAATTAACCCGCTTCGGTGTTGTCTCACCCCCAGAAACACGACTGAGTGTAGACGCATCATGATATATAGAAATGCATTCATGATTATTTAAATCACCTGTGTTACTAACATCACACATTTCTTTAAAAACTGTTGGCGTATTGAGTGCATTTACTGTGGCCGACATGATCATTTATATGTGATTCGTCTTCAATGAAACGCTGATAAGCTTACATTTGCCTACACGAGGCCTTTTTGCTGGGTTATTTTTCATTTACATTGCTGTATATGCTTTTGATACTTGAATTAATGTGGACATACATACATTGAATGAAGGTGATTCTCATTCATTAGTAGCTGCCTCACGGCTGTTGTGTTGGGAAGGGGGGTAGCTAGGGGTGAAAGTGCTTCTACTGACATTTGTCTGCATAGGACTTGTTACCTTTGGGCAACAACCTGTCATCCTCCTGAGCTATTGGCATGTGTACTCTCCCATTCTTGGCACACAGGCCACTTTCCACAGTCCACTGGGATATGCATCTTTTAATGAATGTCATTTGTTGTAACTGAGACAGTAAGATCCTGCTTCTGCAGTCAAAATATATGGCTCCAGACCAGAACTACAAAAGATTTCAGGCTTGACACTTGCAAGAGGCAATTTATCTAAGCACACATGCCACGACGCAACCCAAGCTGTCACTAGAAATACACTGGTAGTTCAGAGCCATGTGAGCAATGCATTGCACATATGCAAATTAGCTCAGATACAATCCTTTAGAACAAGAAAATTGTATTTGCATTATAGGTCAGTGTCAGTTTCTATATACCATTTTCAGCCCAAGAGAGGCAACTCGCTAGGATGGAAACAAATACATATGTTCCCCCCCCTCTTAGAGATCATCAGTGCAGTATAGTCTGACGTCCTTGTGGGTGGAGCATTGGAATATATTTAGACAACAACAGCAAAGTTATGGTGGGTTTATAAATGCCTAACAACTCTTCCACGTGAAATGTGAAAGAAGAATGAGCAATTTCTTCTTAGTCACACATGGAAAAGGAGCACTCAAGAGCCATCACTGGAAGTTCAAGTCCAGTTCTGAGCCACGTGAGCAATGCATTGTGGACATGCAAATTAGTTCAAGTGCGAGTCTTCAGCTCCAGAAAATTGTAATTTTCTTACAAGTCAGAGTTATTTCATATTTAGTGGTGACTGGTAAAAGGGCTCTAGTGTGTAGGACACATTATCCCTGATTCCCAACGACGGCTGTGTCATAAGAGGCAATAAATGGCAATGGTGTCAACACACATATAGAATTGTTAGCATAAATAAACTGCATCATTGCATATTGCAGTTGTGCCTTGCAGATTTGTATTTTTTTGTATTTGTTTATTATTTGTATCGCGCACCAAACCCTGAGGTAACTGGGCGCTTGAAAATCTTAGAGGTTACGTATATAATGAGGCAGGCAAATTACAATCAAGTGTGGAGACAACAAGTGGGACCCTGGTTACAGGTGGGTCAGAAACAGGAGATAATGTATAGTAGTATAACTAATCAAGAGATAATGAACAGTTGCATAAATAGACAGTGGTCAGATAACGTAGTAATGGCATCTTAGTGAGGAAGCTTGTTGCTCAGCCAATTTGTTATTCTGGCTTTAAAGGTTGGGGCACCACACTCACATGCTGAAAAATTGCCACATTGATTTTAAAATGTGGGTCCAGGAAGATCACCAAGAGGTATTCAACATTTTCTTTCATGCCAATTGTTCAACAGCTACACTGCCTTGGTTTTGCTAGTAAAGTCATACTCCCTCACTTTGTTGTATAGGTCCGGCAGAAGATCCTCACTTAGAGGTGCCTTGTTCAGACTCACATGCTTGGTGGCTACTCAAGTGGGTGCAGCACAGACCAGCCACTAGTCATAAGCTGACACTGCGTTACTGTTAAAAAAATACCCCTCCATTACTGGAATGTAACTGCTGGAGCACTTACTGACTGCATTGCAATGCTTGCATAGGCGATTAAGCATATTCAAAATGGAATTCTTTTGAGAAATTACTAATGTTTTGAGATATCAGTGTGGCAAGCTGTGGCACACCCCCAGTTGGTACAAAGCCTTATGGCATTATAAGACCATTTAAGTGGTGAGATGAGTTCGGATCTGTAATGATCATGACTTTCATAGGCATGCAGGCAATGACAGACTGTATAGCAAAGCCATCCATTCTCTGAGCTATGCTTAGAATTTCAGTAACATATGGGCAATCTTTTACACTAAAAACCCCAGTTGCAGGGACTCAGTTACTATACAACCACCTCTGCCCCTGCCTTCTAGATATCAACTCCCCAGTGGACTCTGTTGCCAAAACCAACCATGATAAGAGTGGCCTGTTTGTTCACAACACACACTGGGCCTCATTACGACCCTGGCGGTAAGGGGTTAGCGCCATCGTTAGCTGCGCCGACCCCTTACCGCCAATCACGAGTTCCCTTTCCGCCATGGCGGATTTTACACCTGCTTCTAGCGGGTGTAAAAATCCATGGCGGTAAGGGAACTTGGTGTTAATTACGCCACCGTAATTTACGGTGGCGTAATTAACGCCTTCCCCACTCCCATTATGCCCTATGGGGCAAAAATGGGAATGGGGAAGGGTAAATGGGGATTGGGGATTTACCGCCCCGCCAAGGTCGGAATGGGGCGGTAAATCCCCTTACCGCCATGGTGTTAACGTAGTTAGCACCATGGCGGTAAAGTCACGGCCCTGGCGGTAACTTTCCGCCAGGGTCGTAATGAGGCCCACTTTCTGCAAAAGCCCTGACTGATGTAGGACTCTTATTGACTGGCACTTTCAGCAAAAACAATTCCAGTCCAGTGTTATGTGAAAGCAGGGGAGTTGCTAGGTCTGGAAAAGACCCGGGGCTATGCTGATGTCGGAACTGTTGGGACTGGGGGCTAGCTAGTCTTTTGGCTGTAGCTCCTGAGATTCTATCCGGGGCTACAACCAAAAGATCAGGGGCTTTAACCCCCTTAGCCCCCCCCTAACAACGCCCCTGCGTGAAAGCCATGAAGCTGATTATTTGTGAGATGGTCCACTTTCTCAGCATCAAATGTGTACAATTCAGGTACAGCATTGTGGGAAAAGTAACTGTGGCTTAGACTTTCCCTGCAGTGGTTATTTGTATCCGCCACCAAGCACAGAAATCCAAATTTTCCACTACAGGACCTCAAGACGTTCAGTGGCAACATTAGTGACAGGTTGTTATTCACTAGGCACACTCTGTCACGTGTCTTATGAAATATATGGCCACACTAAAATGCCTTAGTGACATTTCCTGATGCATTGGGATGCCCCTTCATGGCAAATTGGGTATATGTGCTGCTGCTATGTTTCTATGGCTCACCACTTGTGATACAGCAAGGCACACTTTTTCTGTGCTGATGATGGCAAGGAGGGTGGAACTGGAAGCTTGGCAGAGGCAGATAGTCCATGATGTGCAGTGAGCATTTTACCACCAGAAATGTGACAGTAAAGCAGAGGTATCCAAGTTGTCCCAGCCTTGGCTCAAAACATACTTTTCTGCATGTATTCAAGTCACCGGGATGGGCATTTTGGTTTTGACCTGCATGAAGAAAGTCCATACTGTTGATTTCCTTTTTGAACCCAGAGATATCTGTGCCCTTGTGAATGTTTTCCTTTGGGCCTTGCCGGTGTACTGTGAGCTAATGGAGACAGCGGCCCAGGCTGGTGTTTCACAGTATCACTTTCCACACCTGCAAGGGGGTCTTTATCCGAAGATACCATACACAGACTTGTGAGCAGCCACATTGTGGTTAAACAGTCTCTGTCCTGTCCATTTTGTCCTTCCTTTCCCCCTGTTTGGTGTCTTTGGCATTAGGTGATACCTTGCAATCATTGTTTGTATCCAGAACAAAGTGTTGTAGTAACTGCTTTGCATTACGGGACAAGGACTAACAGTTGCCCTAATCAGGATCACTAAGGTCTGACTCTCTGTATGTGTGGGGAGGCAATTAGGATCATACACTCCATGCCTGTTATCTAAGTACAGAGCCATCATGCTCCCATAAACCAAGACTGCACACAAACAGAACAACAAAAGAGCTTACAAAACCTCAACAACTCACTAAATGGATATCCAACCTAACTTTAAATCCCGAACCCCAATTAAAGATCAGGAAACCCGAAATAATATATTTATCAATGTTCTGCTAGATTTAGGGTCTCCAAAATATATTCACCCATGACTACTTTCCATTATAAAGGCAGAATCATGGTTAGTTAAAAGCCAAGGTTAAATCACAGAGAGGAACAGGCCTTACTTGCTTTTGCACTGCAGTTTTAGTTTGTTTGAACATGTTTTGATTTTGTTGCCATCACACAATGTTTTTAGCTTGTCAAATCATGGTTAAAAATGTTCACTTATTTCATGTCTAGAAAAGGAACAATAAACAGGAGATCTTCCTCCATTATTCATTTTGGCATCATAACCCTAGGTACTCACAAGATTTGTGCGATATGACCTCATCCGCCCAGGTATAAAGTTAGGCAGGTAGTGCATAACAGTCCCATGTACCTACATGTTTTGCAAGTCATTGGCATCATATTGTCAGTTGCTCACACCATTTGGCAGATATTTCTATCATATACTCAGATATCAATCCCATTTGACAGGTAGTTGTATACTCAGGTTTTCACATCATATTCCTAGGTTCTCACAAAATTTACCACTTATTGGCCATATGCCCAGGTAGTCATACAATTAGGCAGATACTGGCATCATAAGCTATGACCAGATACTCATGCCATTCGCGAGGAATTGCCAACACCCTGCCAGATACTCCACTATTTACCAGAAATGTTCCTAAGTATTAACAATATTTACGAAATAGTGTTATCATTGCCCAAGTACGTGCATCGCCTGACAGATTATGACATTGCCTGCAGCCTCCCCGACACCCCTGTTCATGCAACAAGGTAAGCAGCCCGCTGCCCCTTTAAGTCACCCAACCATAGCCCTCACCACTAAACTAGCAGGGCTTGGCTCCCGCACCTTTACGACTCCACCTACCTCCCAACCACCACCTATGGTCACACAAAATGTCCGCCTACAAGCCAGAACCCATGAGCCAGCTCACACCGCCACATCCCCTTGGTCCACGCCCACATGGCCAGCATCCGCACTGGCACCTCTCAGACAGCCTCTCAGGTCCCGCGAACCCAGCGCCATTGCCCGCCACAACCGCATCCAGTAACTATGACTACTGATAACATGATGCAAACCCTTCTCCACGCCAGATCTATTGACTCCGCTACCTCTGTTAATGATGCCATGAAGACCACCCCCTCTGCCACTAGCACAAAGAACATGATGTCACATTTTTCTACCCCCATTTTAACCAGTATTGAGTTGAATGCTGCTGTACCTGTGTCTCTTACCTCTAAAATGTGACCCCAACTGTTACCACTGCAAATACTGCTCTACCTCTCCCATCCACCACCAATCCTGCCAGTATTGATACAAATAATGCAGGCAAGAATTCCCACGTGACTGAAATGACATACTACAAAGCTACTTCTGCTAACCCCACCCATGCCACCACACCCATTTTACCCAGACATCCCTCCCTTAATACCACCGCTCACCCCTACCCACATCTTAGGTGCGCCCAGGTTAATGCCCTTTCGATCAATGCACATGCTCTTGACATCCACGACCTCATCACCACCCACAATCTGGACCTCCTTATGGTTACTGAAACGTGGCTGTATGAAGCCTCAGGCCCTGCATTATCCATTGCACTCCAACCAGGCTATTCAATCAACAGACAAGACCGCCCCTTCAAAGGTGGCGGCGTAGCTCTGATAGCCAAAGATGCCCTCTCCATCAGGAAAATGGACAAAAACATGAACAACAACAGTGACTATCTCCAACTGAAACTCAACCTCTCACATCACTGTACCATCGCCATTCACCTTGTCTACCGCCCACCAGGTCCCATAGGTGACTTCCAGGCAACCCTCAACCACCTCCTTGCAGACAACCTAAAGAAACCCTCCAAAGTCATCCTACTTGGGGGCCTCAACCTAGGCCTTAATGACACTAAGGACCTAGCTGCTAAATTGCTCAACTGAGCCCTCGAAACCCTAGGGTTCAGCAACGCTATCACTGACCCCATTCATACGCTAGGCAGAACACTGGACTGGATTGCACAATACAATTCTCCTCTCCTCATCACTGGCAATACCCCTCCTCCTTGGTCTGACCATCATATTATTATGTTTGGCATTCCCACTGCCAGACCCAACCCTCCCCCATCCCCCTCCTACCCCTAGCCCTCGCTGGAAGCTCACGTCAACTCACTAAAGAAAGTATCTTACCGTACCTCCAGGTTCCAGCTTTTAGACCACCATTCTCTACCGACCCCGAAGCTCTCGCCCTATCCTATGACGTTGCAATCAAATCTGCAGTCAACGCCACTCAAATTCCTGGTTTACCCCAGACCTCCTCCAACTGTGCACTGAGAAACGGGCTGCACTAGCATGGTGGCAAACCTCCCATTCTGACTCAGACAAGCATGACTTTAACTCCCATTCAAAAGAATACAAAAAAGCAATCATTTGCGCCAAAGCCAACACCTTTGAATCCAGAATCTCTGATGCCAAGTCAAACACGAAAGAGATCTTCTCTATCTTCAGGGAACTAGAGACCCTGACCCCCACACCCCAGAATTTCACTAAAGTCAAGGCTTGGTGTGACGAAATCCAAACAACCATGCGCAACAAGCTGAACTCGCTCCAAACCAAAATCCAAACCACTCAACACTCACCAATAACCCCATCCCCTTTCCCGTACCCTCTCCTGACACCTCCCTCTATTTTCATTTAAGGACATACAGGAACAAGACATGATCAACCTCATGAAAACCATAAAACTATCTAACTGCAAAGGCGACTCATGCCCGGCTGCTATCATCAAGGACTGTGCCAATACTCTCGCACCATTCTTGACTGCCTTTGTCAACGCATCGTTTGCCACAGGGATAGTCCCCACCTGCCTTGAGATAGCCTGGGTCCGCCCCCTCTTAAAAAAAACACTCTCGACCCCAAAACCCCCAACAACTATAGACCCATTACCACTGTCCCATTCTTACTCAAAATACTGGACAAAGCAGCTTACCTGCAGGTGCAACAATAAATCGAGGAGAACAAGCTCCTGGGGCTACGGCAATCTGGCTTCCGCCCGAGGCATGGGACAGAAACTGCCCTACTGGATCTTAAAAACCAGATGGACGATGCCAGAGACTTAGGTAAACCAGTCCTACTCCAACTACTTGACCTCTCTGTTAGGTAGAATTATATCCAGTACCCATTGGGAACACCACACACAATTAAGACTACAAGTGACAGTACAAATTCACCTTTGGTACAAGCCTGTACCACACAGTAAAAGCGGTAGCAATGGCTCAGCAGCCAGACTTATCTCAAGAGCAAGTGAGCAGTATCAAATAGTTACACAAAGGACAGCAATTACTATGATTCAAACAAACACTGACTCAAGGTTTCTGAGTAAAAGAATATACATTTATTTACACATTAGTTGTATAACATTTCACTAAAGTAAAGCAGTTGATAAATCACGTTACCAATACACCACACCACTCCCAATAGATTCTTGACAAGTTTAAACTCAAAACGAAGTGTGAGCAAAATGGCACTCCAGCAATTTAAAAAGGGAGGGAAAAACAAAGTTAGGCTAAACTTGAGCAGCACCAACGGGTAACTAAGCAGGGCAATCTAGAAAGAGGAACTACAGTGATGGAATCAAATCAAATAGGCTTAGTGCCAAAGTCAGCAGCACAAAAGTATTTTGCTCAAGATCACACAGGTCAGGGTAGTTTGCGGTTAAGTCTTTGCCAAGAGTTCCGGACAAAGTTGGTCGGCAGAAAAGTTAGTTTCAAGAGAAGAGTAGGACAAGCCCTCGAATTGGCAAAAGGTTTCACACACCTTCACCACGGCTGAACGAAACGCACAACTGGATTTGCATAGTACCTTTAAATGGCGAAGAAGCTGTAGCTGAGGCGGATGTTCCTGGTAGTTCCTGCAGGCTCACGGTTCCTGAAGCGACTGTTGGACTGACACAAAGTAGGAAGACTGGAGGGTCCTGACTACCCATGGAAGAAACCAGCAGCAGAGCAAAGCAACGAATAAAAGGTACGCTTCTTAAAACCCAAGCAGGGTCCGACCTTCCTGGCTATCCGGCCCACTGTAGCTCTGTACAGTGAATTCGACCAGAGGAGGGAGTCCTGGCTTGTAGTTTGGGCAAACTGGTTGGTCCCACCAGCTCAGGGGAAGAAGATTTCTGGAGGATCCTCTCTGTCGTTGGAGTCTGAACATTCGGACCAGCAGCAGGGCTTCACCAGGATGTTCAGTCATTGTAGTGGTCCTCTTCTGTCAGCTCCGTGTCGGTTCTTTCGTTCCAGTGGCGAATCTGCCTTTCACATCCCAGAGACCTGCTTTTTGTGCAGTTTTCCCCCATTCACACAGCCTGGATGTCAATCACACAGCAGGGTGGCTGTCCTGGCCGGACAGTCACCTAGCCAATCAAACAGGAATGCGACCTGGGTTACCAAGGGAACCCATGGCAGGGGTCCTAAAACCCCTCCCTCACATCCTGCCAACCCAGACTTTCAGGTGTCTATGGAGGGCTTCTGTGTAGAAGCCCACGAAGAGACGGTGAATAAAGGCAAACCTGGTTTGTCGCGCAGAGAAAAACACAAGAAAGACATTAAAAAAAGAAATGGCAATTAAACCCAACCGGAACCGTATAAAAACTTATATGGTCTAGCAGGTTCAAGTTCGAGGCTACCAAGATAGTCTAAGACAATACCAAGGTTATTTAGGATAACCGCGGTAGGAAAAATAAGGTAGTTACCACTGCCACCAGCCAAGTCTTGATGAAAAGGGAGCAAAACAATGCTCCAAGAGAAACAGACAAAAAGGGATAAGTATTAACCCTTTCCAGTACTCCATATAAGATGGTTTGTACTGGGTATGTGGATTTAAAAAGACTAATAAAGTCAATGGCAACTTTACATGTTCTAGGAGACAGTAGTCAGTCCCAGAAAATGGAGTCTGAGTTGGGAAGTCTAAAAGACAACCCTGTGTCACTGCACTGAAGGTGCTGTGTAACACACAGTAAAAAAGATGATGCCCGTGGAGTAGGTGAGGCTCCACAGTCTATGAACACAAACATGTTAAACACACACAGCAAAACACATGTAAGAGTGGGAAAAAGGGCTCAGACTCTTACCAGGTGAAATAAATAAATCCTAGAAATCCAGTAAAGCTGCTGAGGGACTCAGTAGGTAAGGGAAATCAGCCATTCTTGAGAATTCTCCCTAACACTCAGCCCCCCCCCCCAGACTAAGGGACAGGAGGATTTATTAATTCCTGGATGAATCTCTACCTCTAGTCGGTTAAAAACATCCTAGAGTGACCATCAGCATTTTGGTGGTGACATCCTGCTCTGTGCTCAATGGTGAAATCAAACCCTTGCAGGCAGATTGAACATCTCAGAAGTTTTGGGTTCTCCCCTTTCATTTGCATTAACCATCTCAAGGGTTGGTGGTCTGTCTGAATCACAAAAGTAGATCCATACAAGAATGGTCTAAACTTCTTCAGAGACCACACAATGGCAAAACATTTACGCTTCATGGTTGCCCACCTTGTTTCTGGTTCCTTCAGTTTCCTACTGTTGAAGCAAATGAGGTGCTCCCTACCTTTCTCGTCCAGTTGACTAAGGACTGCACCTATACCTTCATTGGAGGCATCTGTCTGCACAATGAAGGGTTGGTGATAATCAGGAGCTCTTCGGACTGGAGCTTGACAAAGGGCGTTCTTCAGGTTTTCAAAGGCTTGAGTGCACTCCTCATTCCATCCAACCTTTTTAGGGAATTTTGGAGAGGAGATTACATTCAAGGGAGAAGCTATGGTCCCATAGTTCTCTATAAAATTCCTGTAGTAACCAGTGAGACCTAGGAAAGCTCTCACTTGGGTTTGAGTAGTAGGGGTGGCCGAGTTTTGCACAACTTGTACTTTGCTGGGAAATGGCCTTATTTCACCTCCTCGTAACTCATGACCAAGGTAAACCACTTTGCTCTGACCAATTTGACATTTTCTTGCCTTTATGGTCAGATGGGCCTGCTCAAGAGCCTGCAAAATATATCCTAAGTGATCAATATGTTCCTTCCATGTAGGGCTGAACACTGCAATGTCATCCAAGTATGCCTTGCAGAAGTCCTCCACCCCATTCAGAACTTGATTGACTATCCTTTGGAATGTAGCAGGTGCATTCTTTAGTCCAAAAGGCATAACCTTAAAATGGTAGAGGCCTGCTGGGGTTGAGAATGTAGTTTTCTCCTTGGCATGGTCTGTCAGGGCTATTTGCCAATTGCCTGACGTCTGATCAAATGTACTGAGGTACTTGGCTGAACCAAGTCTATCCACCAGTTCATCTGTCCTTGGCAAAGGATGGGCATCAGTCTTAGTGACTGCATTTAGAACTCTATAGACCACACAGAATCTCAACTCCTTGGATCCTGCCTTTGGTACTAGAACAAGTGGACTAGACCATGGACTTGTAGAAGGCTCTATAACCCCGAGATCAAGCATCTTGTTGACCTCTCCTTTGATGTGGGATCTCACATGTTCTGACATTCTGTAGCCTCTGCTTTTCACAGGTAAACAGTCACCAGTGAGAATGTCATGCTAGCCCCAAGGGGTCAGGCCTGGTGAAAGTGAAAACAGTGAGGCAAACTGATTTAACAGAACGTCGCACTCCTCCTGTTGCTCAGAATGTAGTTGAGAAGAGAGATTGACTCCTTCTATTTTTTCATCCAAAGTTTGGCCTCTGAGGAGGTCAGGTCGAGGTTCACTCTCCTCTTCCTCTTGAGCTGAAGCTAGAAGCAAAGCTCCAACTTATGGTCTCGAGACATATGCCTTCAAACCGTTGGTGTGAAAGACTCTGGGAGCCTCCTTAGGCCTGCCTAAGTCCACCAAATAGTTAATCTCTCCAAGTTTGCCCACAATCTTGAAGGGTCCTATCCATTTGTCCTGCAAGGCCCTCAGCCTTGTTGGCACGATAACTAATACAAGCAAGTCTTGAGTAAACTCAACCATGCTGACCTTCTGGTCATGACAATGTTTAACCAGCGCTTGACCTGCATTTAAGTTATCACTAGCTTCTGCCATCATGTGTGACATTCTCCTCTGGAGACCTATCACATAGTCAGTCACTCTGACTGGCTTGGGGGAAGGAGCACTCTCCAGCCCCTCCTTATTCAGGGCCAATGGACCTCTGACTGGATAGCCATAGAGAAGCTCAAAGGGACTGTAACCAACTCCCTCCTGAGGGACTTCTCTATAAGCAAAGAGAAGGCATGGCAGTAGAAGGTCCCACTTTCTTTTAAGGGGTTCTTCTAAAGCACCTATCATGCTCTTCATAGTACGATTAAACCTCTCTACCAGTCCATTTGTCTGTGGATGGTAGGCTGTAGAGAACTTGTAAGTGACACCACAGATTTTCCACATGGCGTGCATGTAGTGGGACATAAAAGTGGATCCCCTGTCAGATATCACTTCCTTAGGAAACCCTACTCTACAAAGTAGAGCGAGCCTTAGAGAAAAGCCTGAGCCGTAACAGTTCTCATAGGTATGGCTTATGGGTATCTTGTAGCATGGTCTACTACAACCAGGATAAACCTGTTCCCTGAAGATGTAGGAGGGTCAAGGGGACCAACAATGTTGAAGCCCACCCTCTCAAAAGTAACTCCCACCACTGGGAGAGGCACAAGGGGTGCCACATTCTTGGCTCCACTCTTGCCAGAGGTTTGGCAAGTGTGACAGCTTCTACAGAATTTGTCAACTTCTGAACCCATTTTAGGCCAGTAGAAGTATAAGCAGAGCCTTTCCTTGGTCTTTTTGAAACTCAAATGACCAGCCAAAGGTATCTCATGGGCCAACTGTAGGAACTGGAGTCTGTTGGCAAGGGGCACTACAATTATTTTGCAGTCCCCAGAGATAGACTCTGTTGGTTCACTGTAGAAGAGCCCATCTTCACAGCTTAACCTGTGCTTTCTAACTTCTTGCCCATCAAATTGGGTAGCAGTCTGTTGTCGATGACCTTCAAGAGTGGGACACTCTCTTTGTCCTCTGCTGAAGTCTGCCCTTTTGGGTCCACCTTCTGCCAGTAAAGACTGCAGCTCAGGATGGTCAACAGGGTCAAGATCTCCAACCAAAACAGTGTCTTCTTCTAGATCTGATTTTTCAGAAACTGGCTCAACCACACAAGGTTGTACCTCACACTCTGCCTCAGCAGGTGAAGGGATCACAGGTGTATTCTTGGACAATCTTGGTGATGTCCTTGTTGGTAGCACAGGGGTACTGTCTGACATTTTCCTTGAGGTCTTGGGTTTCCCCTTTGCCTCTGACTTTTTAGAAATGGCAGTGAGCAACTCCTGTGGAGCGGGAGTGATAGTTTCCTCTATCAACTCCTCTGGAGAGCCTCTCAAGGTCCTCTCCCTTGCAGGCCTAGTGAGCTCCTGTCTCCTCTTACTGGGAGGCCTGGCGGTACTTGAAAAAAAGGTAATTACTCAACAGAACTCTCCCAGGCACTTCACTCTGCACACTAACAGGTATTTTGACAGTCACATCATTACACTGGATGAGAGCTGGTAACTGGGGAAGGATTTGCACAGGGCCTCCAGCTAACTTGGTGAGGCGTTTGGGTGCCTTAGCAACATTCTGCACCTCGAAAAATGATTCATCCACCACAGTTATGCTGGCTCCAGTGTCTCTGATGGCAGGGGTCTCCTGGCCATTCACAAGAACACTATGGCCCTCATTACAACACTGGCGCTAAACCATGGCGCTATTAGCACCATGGTTGGTGCCAATGTTGTAACGAGTCCGCCATGGTGAAATGGGGAAATACCGCCCCATTCCAAGGTTGGCGGGGCGGTATTTCCCCATTTCAGCATGGCCCTTCCCCATTCCCATTTTTGCCACATAGGGCTCAATGGGAATGGGGAAGGCGGCAATTACGTACCGCAAATTGCGGTACCGTAATTGCCTGCGAGGTCCCTTTGCGGGTCCCTACTTTAAAGGCTGATCCAGACCAGCCGTTCAGGTCGGGTCCCGCAAAGGGACCTCGTAGTAAGGCGCTAAGTGGTTACCAGCACCGCAGCCTTTTACGGCGCCGTTAACCACTTAGCGCCTGGGTCGTAATGAGGCCCTATCTTTATAATACTCTTTAGTATTATATGGGATCGGATTATAGACATCCAAATTCTGTTGTTCCCACAAGCCCAGGGACACTAAAGAAATACTAGCTGAGACTCTCATGGGTTCATCAGCCAGTAGGTGAAAGTTTCCACTTGCCATAGGTGCTTCTTCTTCTGGGGAGAAGGCTACGGAGACAGTGTGGACCCCTGAAAGTTTGCCCTTACATCTTGGATCCCCTTTCACATGGTCAGTTGACCCACAAACATAACATTTCACAAATGTCTTGATGAATGGGAATTTGCTCTGACCTCCATCTGATTTGGGTCCACATGGTGCACCAGCCTGATTCGGTTTTCCCTGTGGTTTACCATTATGTTTCTGTTTGTGGCCCTCTTTTGAACTTGAGGTATTCGAATTCTCCTTTTTATCTTTCTTTGGCTGCTTTCCCTCATCCTTCTTCTGAGTTGCCCCAGAATCCTTGTGAGTAGCCCTGTTGGCAATCCACAAGTCAGCAGCCTTAGCTAACTTCTTTGGGTCTATCCCTTAGAATCAGCCAAGTCCTGTCTGAGCTCAGGAGAGCAGGAATCATACATTGGGCCTCATTACGACCCTGGCGTTAAGGGTTTAACAGCGCCGTAAAAGGTGTCAGTGCCGTTAAACCCTTAACGCCTGATTACGAGGTCCCTTTGTGGGACCCAACCTTAACGGCTGTTTTTTCCAGCTGTTAAAGTAGGGACCCGCAAAGGGACTTTGGTGCTAATAACAGTAGCGCAATATGCGGTACCGTTATTAGCGCCTTCCCCATTCCCATTGAATGCCCGTATGGGGCAAAAATGGGAATGGGGAAGGGCCATGGCGGCATGGGGAGTTACCGCCCCAACAACCTCGGAATGGGGTGGTAATTCCCCATTCCACCATGGCGAACACCGGCATGGACCATGGTGCTAATAACACCATGGTCCTCCGCCTGGGTCGTAATGAGGCCCATTGTCTCCAACTTAACAAGATTTCTCATACCTTCATAAGTGTTCACACTGTAACCCTTAACCCAACCATCTAAGTTTTTCAAACATTCACATACCCAGGTAGCCCAAGGGGTACCATCATGATTTTTGAGGGTCCTAAACCTCTTAAGGTACTGGGAAGGGGTCTTCCCAAATCTAGCAATTAAAGCTAGCTTCACACACTCATAATCCATCCTATCCACCTCCCCCAACTCTATCACAACATCAGATGCAACAGTGGGTAGCCTAGAGAAGAGTCAGGGAAGCAACTGATTCCCTGTAAGACCTTGAAAACCATGGTTATATTCAAACATTGCCAACCAATCCAAAAGATCAAGCTTAACCTCATACATACCCACAATGTCTTTAGGCATATAGGGTCTCTTAGGACTGGAAGACCTAGAAGACTCTGGGAGAGAAGCATTTTCAAGAGATACCCTTTTCATTTCTAGTTCATGATTCAACTCCATTTCTCTGAGCTTAAGTTCTTGGTGTTTTTGTTCAGTTTGAGCATTTAAACGTTTGAATTCCAGTTCAAGCCTCATCTTTTCTAGAACAAGAATTCAGGACTGAGTGTAGTTCCTGGTGGGGTCCCAGTGGACAAAGGTTGAGGTTGCTGAGCAGACAAGGCAGCAGTGAGGTCTACATTCAGAGACACATCTACTTCCTCTAACTCATCAATAATAGACACATTATCATCCTCATTATTTGCTGAGGGGTCAGGTATTTCAGACCAACCCTCCAGACTTTGTTTCTCTAACAATCTTTCAATCAATTCAGACTTTTTGCCTTTAACAGAGAAATTCATTTCTCTACGCAGATTTTTTAAATAATCCACAGTGTAATTAAGGAGGGTCTCCTGACTGTAGCTTTTCATATCAGACATGATTAATATTGCTTTTTAGTGATGTTAGCCTTATGGTTAGTTGATCCAAGGTAATAGCAGCACTCTAAGTGTAATTACTATACTTCATCCTCACCGCTGTACACCGCAGAATTATATGCAGTACCCTTTGGGAACACCACACACAATTAAGACTACAAGTGACAGTACAAATTCACCTTTGGTGCAAGCCTGTACTACACAGTAAAAGTGGTAGCAATGGCTGAGCAGCCAGACTTATCTCAAGAGCAAGTGAGCAGTATCAAATAGTTACACAAAGGACAACAATTACTATGATTCAAACAAACACTGACTCAAGGTTTCTGAGTAAAAGAATATGCATTTATTTACACATCAGTTGTATAACATTTCACTAAAGAAAAGCAGTTGAAAAATCACGTTACCAATACACCACACCACTCCCAATAGATTATGGACAAGTTTAAACTCAAAATGAAGTGTGAGCAAAATGGCACTCCAGCAATTTAAAAAGGGAGGGAAAAACAAAGTAAGGCTAAAATTGAGCAGCACCAACAGGTAACTAAGCAGGGCAATCTAGAAAGAGGAACTACAGTGATCGAATCAAATCAAATAGGCTTAGGGCCAAAGTCAATAGGACAAAACTCTTTTGCTCAAGATCACACAGTTCAGGGTAGTTTGCGGTTAAGTCTTTGCCAAGAGTGCCGAACAGAGTTGGTCGCCAGAAAAGTTAATTTAAAGAAAAGAGAAGGACAAGCCCTTGAATTGGCGAATGGTTTCACACACCTTCACCGCGGTTGAACGAAACGCACAACCAGATTTGCATAGTACTTTTAAATGGAGAAGAAGCTATAGCTGAGGCGGACGTTCCTGGTAGTTCCTGCAGACTCATGGTTCCTGAAGCGACTGTCGGACTGACACGAAGTAGGAAGACTAGAGGATCCTGCTCTACCCAGGGAAGAAACCAGCAGCAGAGCAAAGCAATTAATAAAAGATGTGCTCCTTAAAACCCAAGCAGGGTCCGACCTTCCTGTCTATCCGGCCCACTGTAGCTCAGTACAGTGAATTCGACCAGAGGAGGGATTCCTGGCTTGTAGTTTGGGTGAACTGGTTGGTCCCACTAGCTCAGGGGAAGAAGATTCCTGGAGGATCCTCTCTGTCATTGGAGTCTGAAGATTTGGACCTGCAGGAGGGCTTCACCGGGCGGGTCAGTCATTGTAGGGGTCCTCTTCTGTCAGCTCCTCATCAGTTCTTTCGTTCCAGTGGCGACTCTGCCTTTCCAATCCCAGAGACCTGCTTTTTATGCAGTTTTCCCCCATTCACAAAGCCTGGCTGTCAATCACACAGCAGGGTGGCTGTCCTGGCCGGACAGTCACCTAGCCAATCAAACAGGAGTGCAACTTGGGTTACCAAGGGAACCCATGGCAGGGGTCCTAAAGCCCCTCCCTCACATCCTGCCTACCCAGACTTTCAGGCGCCTAAGGAGGGCTTCTGCGTGGAAGCCCGCGAAGAGGCGGTGAATAAAGGAACCAAACCTGGTTTGGCACGCAGAGAAAAACACGAGAAAAACATATTCAAAAAGAAATGGCAAATAAACACAGCCGGAACCGAATAAAAACGTATATGGTCTAGCGGCTTTAAGTTCGAGGCTACCAAGATAGCCTAAAACAATACCAAGGTTATTTAAGATAACCGCGGTAGGAAAAATAGGGTAGTTACCGCTGCCACCAGCCAAGTCTTGATGAAAAGGGAGCAAAACAATGCTCCATGAGAAACAGACAAAAAGGGATAAGTATTAACCCTTTCCAGTACTCCATGTAAGACGATTTGTACTGGATCTGTGGATTTAAAAACACTAATAAATTCAATGGCAACTTTACATGTTCTTGGAGACAGTAGTCAGTCCCAGAACATGGAGTCTGAGTTAGGAAGTCTAAAAGACAACCCTCTGTCACTGCACTGAAGGTGCAGTGTAACACACAGTAAAAAGATGATGCCTGTGGAGTAGGTGAGTCTCCACAGTTTATGAACACAAAAATGTTAAACACACACAGAAAAACACATGTAAGAGTGGAAAAAAGGGCTCACACTCTTACCAGGTGAAAGAAAGAAATCCTAGAAATCCAGCAAAGCTGCTGAGGGACTCAGTAGGTAAGGGAAATTAGACATTCTTGAGAATTCTCCCAAACACTCTCTGCAGCATTTGTCCTCATTGACCATAATGTCCTATGCCACCACCTTTCATCCACGGCCAAATTCTCCCCTGACGCCACTGCCTGGATCACCTTCTTCCTGCAAGGCAGAACCATGCAAGTATTCTTTGACTTAGCCTCTGTCTCACCCACCATCATGCTATGTGGGGTTCCTCAAGGATTCTGCCTCTCACTCACACTCTACAACATCTTTACACGCCACCTCTTCCTCATCCTTGACATCCTAGATATCTCCTACACCAACTACGCAGACGATACCCAGATCCTCCTCACACTCACAGGTAACTATGACTCAGACTCCATAACACTCAACAACATTTACAACACCATGCAGACATGGATGGCAGCTAACGGACTATGCCTCAACTCAGACAAGACTGAGCTCCTCCTGGTAGGATCCACTGATACATTTAAAAATCTTGACGCTCTGTTCAGCCACTTCACTATTGACTCCATCAGGATCCCAGTATCGGACTCAGTGAAAACCCTTGGAGTCTATCTTGACTCCAACCTATCCATGACCAGACAAGTTATTGTAATCACCTCCTCGGCAGCATATCATGCCAAACTCATCAACACAGCTAGACCATTCCTCTCTAAGGAGAACTTCACCAACATAGCCAGAGCCAGTTCAAGGCTGGACTATTGCAATGTTTTCTTCCTAGGGACATCCACAAAAAACGTTGAAAGATTGCAAGTCATCCAGAACAGTGCTCTGTGCAGCCCAAGGCATCACCAAGAGAGACCACATCACTGCCGCCAGGAAACAAGCCCACTGGCTCCCAATAAAAGAACAGGTTATATTCAAAACCCTGTCACCCATAGGTGCATCCACCTCTCTGCACCTGCCTACCTATCACAAAGGATTCACCCCTCTACCTCCACCAGGTCAACTAGAACACCATACACAAACATGCTCACGGTGTCTATGGTAAAAATAGTTAGAGCAGGCGGCACCAGCTTCCCACACCTAGCACCCCTACACTGGAATGCCCTACCATCAACTCTTCGAGTTGAAGATTCACACATGGCATTCCGCAAGGCAATGAAAACTATGCTCTTCGCCTGATCTCATGATTACCTTCTACTTCTCCTGTTATCCCGCAAAGTATATTTATAACCTATGCTCAGATATGTATAAATGTACAACATGTAAATATACTACCCAACTGTACCTTCCTCACAACTAAGTTCCCTTCAAGTAACAGCGGCTCGATGCCCATGGGCTGTTTGCGTGCTTTACAAATGTAATTAATAATTAAATAAATAAATAATCAAATAAACAAATAAATAAATTGCATGGCCAGGTACTCATGAAACATGCCGTTTTTTAAATCATGTGTCTATTATTTTACAAGTATTGACATCATATGGCGGGCACTCGTACTGCATGACAGAGCGTGCCATTGTATGCCTGTGTAACCATATTTCAACCTTTCCATCAAATGCCTAGATAGTCAAATCATATTTCAGCACTGACATCCTACGCCAGGCACGTATACCCTTGTTCAGATTTTGGCATCACATGCTTAACTTCTCTCACCAGATAATAGGTTTTGCCATTAAATGCCAAGACGGCATTGTGAAAGTAATGATAGGACAGATGCATGACGTACTTGATCTTTTTCTCCCTGGACTAACTCCCTGGCCCCACTGGAAAGACAGTTTGGTGAGGCAGGTGGTACAGGAAAAATGCAGGGCAACTATGCTCTTCTTCCACTCCTCTCTATTAGAAGTTTTCAGTCCCCAGAGCAGGTTGGCACAGGAGTGTGATGTGCAGGAGACAAACATTTTGCTCCCTTCTCTCCACTCAGACAGTCCACTCTGTCCCACGCTGTCAATGTCCCTATATTAGATGTGGCAGTGGCAGAAACACTCCACATTTAGAAACACTACATTGTTTACTGGACTAGTGTTCACTAGTTGTCGAGCCTGACTTTAAGTCTATCCCCTCTTTCTATGAGCTCATGGAAACATAAAGACAACAAGCCTGCCCCCATACAAAGCAACATAATAGACTGGTATGTGGCCTAATGTTTCTGCATAAGAGCTGAGGACGTTATGGAGCCACGCAGGAACCATGAAAATAGAATCATGAGCACTGTTTGATGAAGCCCGATGCACACTTATTCCATTTGCATTAGATCCATTTTGGAGCCAAAACTAAAAAAAATACTATGGTTTCGTAGTGGTGTTGTTGTGAGCGATGGAGGCTCAAACATTACTGGTCAGTTTTTATTGCATTGTCTAGAAATTTCGCACTCATTAAATACGTGGATGCACTTTAATAGGATGTTGTGCTAAACTGGCTGTAGAACTATAGAAAACAGAAATATGCAGCAACAATATTGACAAAGGTGCAGCATTTTTTAATTCAAACACAAAAGTGGAAGTATCATACAACTGGCTGTTTCCGTGCCAGCAAAGTGTATCAGTTCCCAACTTCCATGGTCAGGAAAAACACTATTAAATTAATGATGTTTTTACGATTATAGATCTAGTGCTATAAACTCTCTGTGCAATTTGTTTTCCAAAGAAGGATTTATATTTATTGGACATTAATTGTTGTCTCAGAGGATAGATGCGATACCTCGGCGGAACAGAACATGTTAGGAACAGATAAGAGCATCTTAAGAACAATTCACTTTTCCTGACACTTCATCGAAACAGAATCACTTCTCCAGAGTCATTAAATATAAGAAAAAAGTCGAAAGCCAAAGAACGTGTCCACAGCAACTGCAGGAGCAGGAAGAACATTGTGGATAAAAACATGTCCTGCTTTTATCACTAGATACTTTAATCTTTGATATCCTGGGTGTTAGACTTAGCAGTGCACGGTGGTGGCGCGAGTTATGGTTGCTTACCTTACCATAACTGGTGAATTTCTGGAGTTTTTTGATTTTACTTGTAACAAAGACATCTCTTTAACAAATATTTTCCACTCAATGTATTAGTGCAACGTAACCCTAATGTACCTTCAACAAACTTTTTCAATGAATTTGATAGGTTTTTATTAGTGCAATGCAACCATAATGTCCCTTTAGCAAAGTTTATTCACTGAAATTCATGGGTTTTTACCAGGATACCCTTAATTCTTCTACATGTCCCTTACATCATACTGCCCCCTGTGCCCCCAACATAAAAGCCACAGAGTCCGCGGACTGCGTCCCTGTCTGCGGACTTCGGACAGCCTTCACACTGCCCAAAAGCACAGGGGTTACCTTACATTGTTCTATCCCGCAACGGGCAAAGACAAGTACATGAAACAACAACAGATATATTTACCACATCCAAAAATAAATATATATTTAGAAATTCTGTACTTGAGAAACCAAAAGTATGTTGCATAGGTTGCACCACATAATGCAATGCATCAAGCACAAAGGTGAACTGTAGACCTAACAGTATCATCTCAGTGCAACCTTCCTTTACACACTCAGAAGCAGCTGGCATTTATTCCGGAAGATACCCTTTGAAAAATAGTAAGTGCACTACATTTCTTTCTATACCATTACAATTTGTTATGCATATAAGAAATAGCAGTATTGTTGTCTTTGAACAGAAATGGCAAGCACACTGGAGTGGTTGGAGGAACATTTCCCCCATGATGAAATGAGTGAAGGAAACAACTCTAACGGTACAGAATACATTTTGTAAAGAAGAAAAAGTGATTTAATTTGTTGAGAGGTCACTAAAACATGTTTTTCTTCTTAACAGTACATAGTGGGAATGAAGAAAGTGGCCCGGAATTACAAGTAAATGAACCTGAAGATGGCCGCAGACAGCCCTTAACTGCAAATGCAGAAAATTAACTAATTAACCTATCTGCAAACATTGATGAACTAAATAATGTACAGTTGATGACATTTGTTAAAAATCATGTCAAAGAAATATTGGATACCACTGCCCCACCTGTACTTGTGCCCATTCACCCTGTCCCACCCAATCATCCCCACCAAATTCCCTAAATCAAAGACGATATGGTGAAACCTCAATCCTTTCATCCCCTTATGAACAGTGTGTAGAAAACCCCAATTCTCCCATATTTGTTTCCCATTCTGATTCCCAATCTCTTTCCTAATTCATTGTATGTTTTTCTTGTAATCAATATGTGTGTGCCTAATATTTGTGCGTGTTTTTTTTAAAAAGCCCCACTTGGAGTTCACGGACAGCGCGACTGTCCAGGCTCTCCGTAACCAAAATGGAGGTGCCCCCGGACATCGTTCCTGTCCAGAGATGTCTGCCAGGTTGTGTCGCACTTTTAATTAGATTGGGGACTCCACCCCTGTCCTGCAGACACCTGGATGCATGCGCACCTGATCTCCTCGTGCCCCTGAACACTGCACCTGACCGGACCTGTCCGCTCGCACGTGTCAAACTTTTAAATAGTTCAGGGGCTCCACCCCGGTCCTACGGACACTGGCACACATACGCACCTGATCCCTTTGTGGCCCTGGACACCGCGCCTGTCCGAACCTGTCCGCTCGCACGTGTTGCACTTTTAATTAGTTTGGGGGCTCCACCTGTGTTCTACAGATACTGGCATGCATGCGCACACAGTATCCTGTGCAATAGGTCTCTGCAGGAGAGCCGTCGTGTCCGTGGCCGTCTGGGGACGTCATCATGTGACTGCACCCGCGCTGAGCGTCGAAAGTATCTGTGGACACTGTCCATACCCCGGACAGTTGAAAACTGTATTTTTGGCCAATCCACAGTGTTCAAAGCTGAAACTTCACCCTTGCAGAAGTCCTAGACCCTGTTTTAGTTGATCTGGCAACTTTTTATAACTTTTTAAGACCTATCTGTGGCTCGACTGTGTGCAGACAGTTGTGTCATCCGCGGACAGCCCCTCTAAAAGGACCCAGCCATTACTGCTCCTCATTGTGTTTCGGGCTGTGCAGGAGAGAGCACCTGCTGCTAATTTGGCTATTGCTATCTCTGCTTTGTGGTTCTACACAGAATGGCTTCCATGGCTACTGCAGCTGCCCCTCCACCACCACCACCACCATCTGGAGGGCCTGGGGAGGGGAACAGGTGTGGTGATACCGAGGTGAATCAAGAGGAGGAAGAGGATGAGGTAGTGGAAATCCCTCTTACCGGCTCCCAATGTGAATCTTGGCTGTGGAAGCAGTTTACCACTGTTGGGGGAGAACCTAAGGCTCGTGCAAACAAGGTTAGATGCACTGAGTGCAATGTTGCACTCAATTGTGGAAAACCAGGTCTGTATAGCTACGGGACCACTTCCTTGCAGTGCCACCTCAGGTCGAATCACAATGGAGCAGTGCGAAAGGTTGTACCTTTCCGAGAGATGAGTAGGTTGACATCAACTATCACACCCTCATAATTCGCTCCTTCTACCACAAGACACACTCCTGTGGGGCAGAGGATCTCTGCAGAAACCAAGCAGGCCATAGATGACACAGTCAAACCTTATCTTTCGAGGGCGACAATGCTCTGTATGTACTGTGACACACCGCTCTGTAGGGGGGATCAGTTTCAAAGTGCTTTCGAGGCTATGGTCAGGGAGCATGAGAAACACTGTCCCCTACCTAATTAAGGACCACCCAACATCTCCCTCTCTCCACCTGTCCCTTTGTCCCTGTGGTTGGTGCCTCTTCCTGTCTCCTCCTTTCCCTCCCCTCCCTTGTGTCTCCTGTAAAAAAAGCCAAAAGAAATATAAAACACAAAAAATCCCCCACAAAAGGTTCTTTTCAGAGCCACCTTTCACAGTTCAAAAATAGAAGTATCAAAAAAAAGTTGCAGGCCCCTACGCAGCCTGCGAAGTCTGTGGACAGTGCGGTAGTCCGTGGACATCTAAAAATGTTTGCCCGTGGTGGCATCAAAAACATTGCACTCTTTTGCGTGGGAAAGTGGTGGCGCTGAAAAGACCCTTTTTTATTTTTGTTTTTTAAATGTTTTTTCAAGTTTTAAAGTAAACTAAGCAGCATTCTACTGAACTAAACTTTTTCTTTCAGCTTCAAAACAGTGGGCATTCTGTTTTCGCCATGCTTCGATATATTTTTTATTTACCTACTGGAAAATACTTTCCATATTTACAAAAAGTGCTTCAAAGCATTTTGAATATTTTGCAAAAAAAGCTGATTACCAGCATCAGTCAGATATTCTCCATGTCTGCGGAAAATATTGGCAGTGTCAAATGTTCAAATGTAATATTTTCATTATTTTTTTTTTTATTTAAAATGTTTTCACATTGTTTTTACAAAAAATTCTTACATCCTTCATGAAAGGTTAAAAGGTTGTACAGTCCTAAGGAATCCTGAAGGAGGATAGACAAAGAAAAGAAAACGTAAAGTTGGAAAAACAAAGAGGAAATAGTCTGCTTCTAGACTTTCGTTAAATCAATGTTCTGCAGGAATTGAGTCACTGCGATGGCCTCGTGCGTTCTCTCTCCCTCCATTAAACGATTTCACCAGAACTCCTCATCATAATGAGATAGGCCTTCAAATAGATGAATCATATGGGTCAGTCTTTCTTTTTCCAATCCTTTGCAGTCCAAAAGGAGAGGTCTAATAGTTTCCTTTTCTTCTCTCTTGTCACAGAACCGGCATAAGTTAGAGGTTGAGATCCCTCTGATAGCTCTAACTTCGTTTGTAGCAATGATGTTCAAACATGCTCTCATGAACGTTTGCCGCGACTGACGATTTGGAAATGTCCTCAGGTATGGTCTTGTGTCATTCAGTTTCCTGCTGGCCAGAAGAAGGTGTGAAACTGACTTATATTCCAAAGCTGACTCTTGGGTTCTTATCCAGTCCCATGTTTCCAGTTTCGTGGTCACTTTTGGCGGATTGTTTATGAGTTCAAGTTCCGTGGATCCTATGTCAATCAGGGCGTCTTTGGCTTTCTGTGCCCATGATTTCAAAAGACTGGAGTTCAGGTCATACAGTTCATTATGAATACTATAAACAAGTTTTGGAGGTTTAAGGATGATCGATTTTCTGAAAAGAATTAAGCGGTTTCTTTCATAGATGGCACTTAATGATGAAACGCAGAGCTCCCTTCTGATCAGAACCATTGGTGTTGATGGTGGTAGATTCAACAAGCTCCTACAGAAGAGGCTTTCAAGCTTCTGCCATAGGTTGTCCGGAAGAGTTAGAAAAGCCTCTGCTCCATATAGGATTGCAGGAAAAACTTTTGTTCTGTAAAACAGAATGATTGGCTGTAAAGAACATTGACAACATTTTCTTTCGATTCTTTTTGACTGGTCAGTTAAGCGTTTCATCTTCTCCCACAGTTTTTGTTGCATGTTCTTGTCGGTTGGGTTGTTGCTTAAAGTGACACCCAGGTATTTGAATTCTTCCACCGTTTGTATTTTTGCGCCCTCCAGGCGCCAAGTGAAGTTAGCCTTAATTTTTGATGGTTTTTGGAATATCATAATCTGTGTTTTTGATGTATTGATTTCAAAGTTATTGGTTCTTATGTACTCACTCAAAGTGTCCCACTGTCTCTGGACGTCTATTGGAGTTTGGTCTAAGACGATTAAGTCGTCCGTGTATAAAAGACGCGAGATGGTCGAGCCACCCAGTTTTGGTGGAAAGGATCTGACCTGGAACACTGTGTCTTTGAAATCCCATAAGTACGCACAGAACAAGGTCGGTGCCAAGGGACAGCCCTGCTTCACTCCTCTTGACGTAAGAATGGGTTTGGAGATGGTTCCTTGTTGGTCTAATCTTACAAATATTGATGTTTCTGTGTGAAGTGCTTGGACTTGCTCCAAAATGTAAACTGGGCATTTGTTTCTTTTTAGCTTTTTCCAGAGAAGCTCCCTGTTGACCTGGTCAAAAGCCTGGACCAGGTCAACAAAGGCCACGCAAATTGGAGGCCCTCCAACCTTTGTTTTCTCTTTTAAGGTGTTGATTAGGAGGATATTTACTAGGGTTCCGAGATTTTTGGCAAAACCCGATTGGAATGGGTTAGAGATATTTGCTTCTTCGGCCCATGATTGAAAAAAGTCCAGTAGCGTGGACCCATAAAGCTTGCCAATGACGTCAAGCAGGGCTATTGGTCTGTAATTCTTTTGGATTGTCTCTAGGACCAGCCTTGTAGATTGGCACTATGGTTGCTTTTTTCCAGGATAACGGTACTGATTTTGTTTTTGTGATTCTGTCAAAGACAGCTTTAATGAACACCGCCCATTGTTCTGGGGCTTGTTTCAGATGTGCATTTGTTAAATCATCTGGTCCTGGAGCTCTCAAATTTTTCAATTTACGAATTTTCATTTCAATGGATGTTACACCGATAGGTAAAGACCACTCCACTTCTGATTTAGGCTGGGGATGTTGATTCTCTAAGTTTGGATTTTTGAAGAGTTCTGTGAAATGGGATGTCCATTTCTGTTCCCCAATGCAATTATGTAATTTATTTACCGTGGTATTTGTTGATGATTTTATTATTTGCCAGAAGTCTCTTGAGTTATGACCGTTTAAAAACCGAAAAAGCGCTTCGGCATCTGCTTGGTACATTACAGCTTTGTGCGCTTTTAAACAGTTTTTGTAGCTCTTCTTTGCCAAGGCTGCGGACTGTAGGTCCTTAAGAAATTTTTTTTTTTGGCCAATTGGAGAATTTTCCTAATTTTTCTCCTTTCTTCGACCAAAGCCTTGTCGTATGTATGGCTATAGCCAGTCAAGTTAGACTTTGAGTTCTTGACCA
Organism: Ambystoma mexicanum; assembly: GCF_040938575.1. Lineage (NCBI taxonomy): Eukaryota > Metazoa > Chordata > Amphibia > Caudata > Ambystomatidae > Ambystoma > Ambystoma mexicanum. The sequence continues at coordinate 751,036,595 of NC_090934.1, read as the reverse complement.
TATGCATATACATATTTAAATGTTGAGCAAAATCCGGGGCAGTTTGTGATTTGTTTAGGCCATCTTCGATATATGTGTCAGTCAGGTCACCCACATCACTAACTTTGACTTTTAGTTTTATTCTTCTACCAGACTCTTCTATTTCAGACTGCATTCGCATTCTTGTCTCCTGAAAAGATGTCCAGGTAAATTCCAGCAGGTTGTGATCGCTGTTTTTGGTTGGTAGAACTCGAAATTTAGTGATGTGGGAGAGGAGTTTGCGGTTGACAAAAATATGGTCTAGTATCGAGCTTGAGTCGCCTTTTTCCCAAGTCGCAATGACTGCTTGCTCTTTTCCTCTTAGGGAGTGGAGATTTAGCATATCGTACACCTTCATTGTTTTTGCCCACTTACTTCCTCTTGTACTTGCCCGAATGTTCAGACAGCAAGTTGTTGTTCCTTCTGTGGCATCTGGAAATGATGAATTTAGATCACCACATATTATCAAATGGGCCAGATCATATTTCAAGAAGATTTTCTGCAAGATGAGGTTCGCTTTGTGTAGAAATTGCTTGTCACTTTGAGCAATAGGATTCCAGTAGGAATTAAAAATTATAATCTCTACTGTGGTGGAACGGGCCTGATGATGAGAGCTCCCATTCCACTTTATTTGTAGAACTTGAAAAAATAGAGATGATTCAATCACCTTTGTGACTTGAAGTTCGTTACTTGACCTTACTAGGGTCAAAAGGCCTGAGGACGGACGGCCAAAGAGTCCCTTGATTGCTGGTGCCAAATAGGTTTCAAATCCGTCCATATATGGTTGGTCTCTGAGCCATGTCTCTTGGAGACATAGTATGTCATAATCTCCCAAATGGACGTCGGAGGGTCTCAGTAGGTGGTCGAAACCTCTTGTGTTCCATGAGCCGAATTTCAAAAGTGTGCTCTTTATATTGGAGGCCACAGTTAGGTCTTCTGCAACCAGCCCTTCCTGGGATGGCTACCTTCGGTTACCAGAGTCTAGGGCTCTCGAGATCTAGGTCCATTGCTTCCCGTCCTTTGAAGCAACGAGTTCTTTCTCTCTATGTTGTTGGATGACTACTCCGTTGCTCTGCTCTTCTGGGGCAAAGGTTATCGTCAGTTTCTTCAGGGGGCATTTAGGTATTCGATCTACGTTCGAGAGGCCTGGGTGTGGTTTGGGGACCTCTGTTTCAGAAGATTTTTGGGTCCCTTTTAAGAATTTAACAGATGGGGAACCTTCGTCTTCCATGATGATAACGGCGTCATTGTTTTCTTTTCTCCTGTTTTGCTCATAATCCATTATGACCGTTTCATTACCGTCAGTTGATCTTGCACTGGGACGAGAGGTTGTTTTGTCTTTGTTATACACCTACTGTGCTGTGGCTGTCTTTAGTTTAGGGGTTAACCTAGAGTCCGGAGTCCTCGTGTTGGTGCCACATTCGGTTAGGTCATAGCCCAAAATAATGAAGCTTTCCACCTCTTGTAGAATTAGGAGGTGAACCACCAGAGAGGGGACATGTAAAAATAGGTTGTCCAGTTTACCTTTAAATCCAAACTCCACAAGTTTTATGTCCTCTGTTCTGATTACTCTTAGTGAGGGGATACACTGGAACAGAGCCATGATGTTTCTTCGGTTTAGAATCACCTTGTCTGATTTTTCTATTGCCTTTAGGAGGAAGTTTCTTTCACTTTTAGTTTTCTCCTTATAGGTAAGCCTTTCCCCCTTTTTTACTCTCTCTCTTGAGTTTGTCCATCTGTGACCTTTTTGATCTCTCTTTTTTTTGTTTTTTTTTGCAGATTTTCCTCGTGGGTGTCCGACCTGTACCTTCCTACTCCGGGGGTAATGACCTGTGCTTCTTACCCCACTGGGAGTCTTCGTGGTGGCCGTCGGATTCAGGATTGACAATGTCCTGGTTCCTTGAGTCCATAAAGGACCAGTTTTTCTAATGAGTTATGTGTGACAGACTCCCTTGGTGCAGTAAAACTGCCTTTTCTCTCCTTTCAGCAACGGGACATAAAAGGCGGGGAGTAAGAGCTCTGTACATCCTTGTTAGGCTCTTTAGGTGGCTCTTGTTGAGGTTTGTTCTCCTCCCCCTGACAATAGAGATTGGACTCCTGGTCTTCTTTTGAATGAATTGATAAGTCCATCAAATCTATGGAGTCGTTGTCTGAGGGTTCCGTCTCTGGGGATTCTATTGTTTGGATTTGAGTTAAATCAACACAGGTGGCTTTTGACATTGGTGTTGAGACCGTTTTTTTTATTATCCCTTATTTGTGCTAAGACTGAGAGTGCCTTTTCATCTTCACTTTCTTCAGTCTGATCTACGACTGGAGTGTCAGGTGTTGGTTTCTCCACAAAAGTTATATATATTCATTATGGAAAGATGTAATTCCAACATCTCCCAAAAAATACGCACACAGCCTTGTTGACATTGCGCCTCACTTTCTCCATTTGCAGACCAAATGAACTGAAGCGAATCCACATATGTCTCTGGGCAATGCAAGAAAAAATCAGTCGAGAGTTCAGGAACATTGCCTTCTTTTTGCCAAAAGTCTCCTTCATTGCAGACTGAAATAAAATTCCGGTTACATACACTAACCTGTTCCCTCTGCAATGAACAATGATAATGTCTGAATGTTGCAGTGTGAGCAAATTTACACAAAATGTGAGCAAGTCCACCCACCTCATGCTGCACACGCCATACCACTTCACACGAACATGATGAAATCCAAGATGTTCAGCCACTCCACACTGCTCTGCATACACCTGCAACCAATGGATCCATAAGTCCCAAAAAGTCCACACACTCTGATGCCTGAAAGACATAGCCATAGACATAGCCATCTGAACTCCTCGGACCTAACAGACCTTCTGCCACACTCTCCTTGCATACCACACCCAGGAAACTTGATTGGCTAATCCTCTGTACTGCAGAGTCCCATTTCCATGCCTAGCATCCTCAAAAGACCCGTATGTGGCACGTGCTGTCCGTGGACTACTGCAGTGTCCGCGGACAGATCGCCCACTTCAAGGGGTGGGGAGAGAAATTAAACACAAGGTGAGTTATGTACTCTTTAGTACTGGCTCTGAAAAGAACCCTTTTCTTATTTGTATTTTGATATTTATGTGGGGCTTTTCAGATTCTTTTGCTATATCTACTCACATGCACTCTACATAATTTTCACAAGAACTTTGTGAGTTCATTCTGAATAAAAATTGTATTGCCACAATCTGTAAAAGTGATACCATCACAAAACAAAGTACGTCCATCATCCTCTAGAATGTTATCATTTGGGAAGGATGACATCCCAACACTGTACATAAATTAACACACCCCTTTGCTAACAAAGCACCTTCCTGGGTCCTGTTGAGGGCAAAATACATTGGGGCATCTCCATAGTGCCCTGGGAGGTATATGTGAAAAGATTACCTTTCCACATGGAAACAGCTCCATTAGTTCCTTCAGGAATTCTTTCAATGCACTTTGTAAACTTGTTGCCTAATATACCCCAAACGCTGTCCTCCACAATCTACCACAATCACATCTGGAGTTTGGAAAAAGACATATTTTTGCAAGGTGCAAATAAACTCTTCAAATGTTGCCAAGGCACACCACACCAAAAAGCCTCCACCCCCTCCAATCCAAGGTTAGCAGAAATGCCACATATTTCGGTGTACCTTTGCAAATTAACCATATAACAATCTCCCACTATCCACAAAGTAAGTCGTTTCATCTCTGCAACCAGAGCCATCTTCCCTACACACAGCAATGAACACAAATATTACCCTCTCTTCCTATAAAACACAACCTGAACACCTGATTGGATAATCTCCACAGTCCCCTTTCTATACCAAACATCCTGAAAAGACCCGGTTGTGGCACATGCCGTCCACAGACTACCGCACTGTCCATGGACACCATAACACAGGGCAGGCCTTCTTCCCTTTCCACTTCAATCTTTGCAGCACTTCCTCATTGGCTACTGTCAAGCAGTCATACACCGATCCACCAATCACATCCAAAAACTCTACATCTAACTCTGTCATCTCAGTTCAACACTTCAGATGTACTGTTGAATACTCAGAGTACATGTCTCCTGTTACTACCTAGCTCCTGCATCAAAAACTAATACACCAATTCCCAAGATTTCTCTTTGCAGATGCAACCACATCTACATCCATCAACATAAAGTACAGATATGCATATATTTTGAAAAGTAAATTTCCAAATCTTTTACAAATGCATGTAAGCAGGGTTCCTGCCACTTACCCTGCATAACCTACTCATTAATCATACTCTCATTTGCCCCACCTCCTGACATCAAGTGGCAGTTACTTACAATGCTGCGTGCTTGAGAGGTTTTCTTTTAATGAGCATTTTTATAACAGTTTTAAAACACATATTTCCAATTTCAGCAGCACTGTTTATGTGTTGTGTGAAAGAAAAGAAAATCACATTTAAAACATTTCCACAGCATGTTTAAGTGCCAGATCCTGTGTGAAACTTCAATATATTACCAGGATATGCATACTTGCCCTTATCACCCATTATAATGTACAAACTGTTATTTTCTTTTTTCATTCTGTCACTTTTAACACCACTTCTACCACTAACAAAGTTACACTAAAACTCCCAAAATGCAAACTCAAAACAAAAACTGCATGTATGTTGCTAAAGCATGTCATATACATGGAATGAAAAATGGCAAAATGCAATGCGTTTAAAACTATTCATTTCAACACCATTTTAAGTAAAACAAATGAATGCATGTATACATTTACAACAGTGATGTGTGTAATTTATAATAAATAAATGAAAGAAAATGGTAAAAATGTCTCCAGCATATTGCAATAACACTCAGTGGGCCTGATGCATGAAACATTTTCCTATGGGATTGTGCCATTATAAAACACTTCCATGAATCAGGCCCAGTGTGTCCAATTTCATTAACTTTCATTAACTTTCCCACACATGCATATTTGCTGACATTCTCGCTTCTAATCTGTACATGCATTCTCAATTTTCCTCTGCATTCTGGGACTTGCGGTGCAGCTTTTTTAATGCAAATAGTGCAACCACAACTCCCACAATACAAACAAAAGAACCATCATTTAATAAGCAAGTACACATTACAGTACATCCTATTCGCAAGTATGCATGTGCTGACAACATAACAAAAACCTTCACACAAGTGCCACTTAAAAGTGTTCTACAAATATTTTCAATATCCATTTGTTTTTTTAAGAAAAAAGTTATGCACAGTGCTGCTATAAGTGCACAAAACCACTTTTTCCCTTTCATGTCCAGCCTCCCAAAAATGACAACTTTTTAAACACTCAGCATTTTCCATTTTCAATTGTATAAATATGTCACACTTTCTTGCTATGGCCCCGTAGGGCATACTCATCACAGAACCACCAGCCCCATTAGCAACGCTGCGGGTGCTCCTGTGGCCTCATTCCCATACAGTGCTATGCAACTCCACAGAAATAGGGATTAACATTTTCCACCACCTAACTTTCCAGGCCAACATGACCTGTAATGTCCTGGTGCCACTGGGAAGCTAGCTGTGGAACAATTATTAGGAATCTGGTGGCAAACGGTCTGCAGCAACGGCAGGGTCACCACCATACTCGTAATCACATCCAATGTTACTAACTCTTCTTCTCAACAACTCCTTCTACATTGAAAAATAATGTCTTCTTGTTCTAAAATGACTTTTCCATTAGCATACATACCCACTAATTTTCTTCTTTCTCAATTGCAGTGAAGAACAACCTCCTGGAAGACAACAACCTACCTCCTAGAAGACAACAACCTGAAGAAAACTACTCTTCACATCCTACAAAATAAGTGTATTAGTATAGTAGTATTCTTACTGTTATTCATACAATACACTGTAGCTGCATACTAGCCTACAGAATTCCTTTCAAACCAACAATTTTTACTTCACTCGTATTTATTGCACCTTAGCAGATAAACTCTTTGTATTCTCATCTGAAAACCATTACCGTAACACCAACTATTATCGTGAATACATGGGAATGTCCTTACTTATTCATGTACACTTGCTCTCTCATACGCACTAACCCAAGCCCTTCACACATCTACACACACAGCTTCTTTTACAACCTTCCCAACCAGAACTAACAACCCATTGCACAATCACACAGCCCTCTATTTATGTCTGCCCCCATATTAACACACTCATTCACAATGCACACAAAAATGTTCTCCATTTTTCAAACCCACACTTTCCTTTTTTCTCCAACAGACAGAACAGAATGCCTACTAAAAAGCAACTCCATAGAAAACAAAGAAAGAATAGAGCAGATACAAATAAAAGCATGCAAAGTACTCATCCACCTCTAGCAGAATGTATAGCAAATGTTCAAACAATACAGCTAACACAGTCAGTCTACAAAACTGAACCAGTTAGCACTAAAAAAACTAGGGCCCCTCTTTATAAAAAACAAATATATAAAGAAGAATAAAACTGCTAATAACACTACCACCATATCTACCAATGTTAATGTAGCCACAGTTAAGCATTCCAAAAAATTAATTTTACTAAAAATGTTCCCCGTAGAGTACTTCAAAATCTTAAAATAGTAGCAGAAAAGTTATGCTCAACCCTTAAAAATGACCACAGACGACTAATCCTAGATACTCTCATTGACAGCGCAATGCTCCTCAAAAGCAAACTGTTTATAGTCATTTTAGCCAGAATGAAACCACTAACAAAATTAATTAGTAAACTACAAAAAGTACTTCTAAACATGTGCAATGTCAACATAGATAGCTTTGCAAACTTTCAATGAAGAGGCTTATAAACAAGAACAGAACACCCCAATTGCCATACATAATAGTGGCCGAGGCTATGAAATGCTAGACAACACCATTATGGCACAAGAAACCCTTATTGAAAAAACATCCCCAACAAACTTGTAATACTCTGTTCCATCCACCCAACCAATCAATCCAGTCTACAAATGGCCATGCACCTCAATGTGTAACATACAGAAACAATCCTTCAAATCTTTACGACAATTCCTCAATCACTATGTGAAAGTAAAAGACAGAATTAGAATAAAAACTTTACAAACCATAGACTCCTGTCTACTGCACAATTACACTGTACTGCAGGGACATTCATTAGCCTGCATTTCAGGACCTGCTTGCAAAAGCACCTTCCACCACAACAAAATATTAGCAACACACCATTCCACTATACAGAATCTTCTCCAAAAACGGTACTATGCAAAAAGTCCTGCTTTACAACTGCAACATTTTAATAACATTCTCCTACATAGGACAGGCAAAGAACTCCTTCAGGAAATAGACCACATCCAAAGTAAACATTTTGGAAGTGAAGATCGCTTAGAAAATACAGCAACTGTAGAAAACATTAGCAAAAACCTTACAAATGCCAACCTTCTAATAACTAAATAGAAAAAAAGAGAATAGCAAAGTTTAAAAGCACATCTGCTGATGTACCAAACCAAGTATGTGTGTGTTTTCGCAGAACATTTTATAAAAAGATGACAACAACCGTACTGCTGAAATCGTAACTAAATGATGAACAATTTAGCATTTTCCTAGAAGTGACTAAATAAATCGAACATGGTTTGCAGCATGAAAGTAAAACTTGTAGCTGTCAAAATTATAAACCTGTACCCTTCCATGTAAGTGGTGAAGCTGGTTCTGGAAACACATTCTTAACAAAAATTATCAGCAAATTCCTACAAAGGTTTACAAAGAACAACCTTTTAGCTGTTGTAACAGCCCCCACAGGTTTAGCTGCCTACAACATAGGAGGTGTTACTTTAGACCGACTACTGCTCCTTCCAGTAGAACACCACAACAAATTAGAGTACTATGAGCTATCAACAGAAGCTGCTACTGAAGTACGCAGAATACTGAACCAAATGAAAATTCTCTTAATAGATAAGGTAAGCATGGTCTCCAACCTAATGTTGGCTTTCATTCACCTCAGATTACGAGAAGTCCTTAAAATGGACTATGAAGAACTCTTTGGAGGAAAACACGTTTTTGTTTTTGGAGATTTCCTACGATTAACACCAGTGAAAGGTGAACTTATTTTTAAAACCTTAGGACACAAACAGTGCTGCAACACACTTGGCAGCATAGGAAATGTAAATCTCTGGCAACATTTCCAATACAGAGAACTAACTCAAAACATGCGTCAGTTTACAGACCTCACCTATGCTAACATTTTAAAAAGCATTAGGACTGGTCTTTTTTCTAAAGATACACAATCTATCTTATCCATGAGCTATATGGGCATGACACATCTTCTCTTGATGTCATGGAACAATTTGCACAAAAAAATGTAAAATGTATGTCCTTAATGCCAACCTTAGTAAGCTGTACACAATTCAATGAGACAATGTTAGAAAAAGAAATGCAAACAACAGTGCATATTAGCTCCACAGACAAACTGAAAGTGCATGGCATGACAGTCCATATGTGTCAACAAACAACAGCACGACTAAATAGCTGAGAAAAATGTATCTCCTACACAGATGGTTTGGAGAAAATGTTAACGTTGTGTTTAAACTACAGAGTAATTCTGAAACGTAACCTTGACATGGAGCAAGGTTTAGTCAATGGAGCAATTGGTACAGTTGGTGGCTTCCAGATGTATCCACATGACAACATTCAGTTTGTCAACATCCACTTTGACAAACTTTCAGAAGTTAAAATGTATGTACGCAGAGAGCAATTCTCTCTGTTTCTTGCATATGCAGTCACTATTCAAAACTCACAAGGTCAAACCCTAGATCAGGCATTGGTTGACATTGGCAGCACAGTCTTTAAAGAAGGTATGAGTTATGTAGCACTTTCACATCTATGTACACTCGAAGGACTATTTCTAGTCAATTTTGATGCAAACAAAGTCAAAGCTGACATTTCGTGCATCGTAGAGTACAACAGACTACGTGCACTCTTCACAGTCTATCTCAATATGTACCCTGTTCCTGAAAAAGATAAACTTTTTTTAAAGAAAATGAATGCAAACGGAACTGATAAGAGATCTCCCAACAATACCACCAAAGAAACTAAAAACAACGGTTACTCCATCAAGTAGTACAACCACAAAACTATCTAGTGCAAACGCAAGTGCACATCCATCAGCAGAAAAAAGAGAAATGTGTCTTCTAAAAAAACAAGTGGAGGACCAGCAAAGGACACAGATACAGAACTCTCCAGTCCATTTACATTTTCCAACACAACTCTTGTAAATTGCTATGCAAATGTAGCAATCAATCTTCTCTTCCAATCGCCACCAATTGTTCAAAACATTTACTTGAACAACTCAGATCAGTTGTGTTAAAAAATGCTCATCCTTCACAGAAATGTGACAAATAAACCTGACAACACTTACAGTGCCTCAGGAATAAGGCAAAAATTGGACTACTGTTCAGGAATGGTCAAATTCACCATAACACACAGGAAGATCCACAAGAATTTCTAATGTACTTACTGCAAGTACTGGAAAGCAAAAATAACCGATGAATGAAATCTTTCAGATTTCATACACGTGGAAGCATACATGCACTCTCTATAACCATGTTGCACAAGAGCACATCCCTAATGAACATTTGTGTATGTATCTATACCTAATTGTGAATCAATTCCATTTCATCAGCTAGTGCAAAATGCAAATCATGCCATATTATGTACTGTTTGCAATTCAAACAATCGTTCCACCATATACTCACATAGCCAATATGTAATAACAATGCTTTTAAGGTACAACGTAGAAGGTACCAAAAACAACTGCAAGCTTACCAGCTTCACAACCTACAAATACAACAGTAGGCCTTATATGTCACACTGGTGCCACAACAACTGCAGGTCACTATACTACATGCATTAATAAAGATGTGGTTGGTTTGAATGCAATGACATTTCCATTACTCTAAAACATAGATTACCAGAAAATCTAACAAATGCATACCTAAGATTCCTTAAACCTAAATTTAGTCACTGACTTGTGAACCTATCATGAGTTAGTGCACTTTAGACATCCCCTTAAGTATTGCAAAATAGTGTGAAAGTTAAATTTACATACATGTTCTACATTATTTGTAATGGTGTATAGTTTTTTCCCAATGACCCAATGACTATGAAAACAGAAACAACAACTCTGCAAAACACACAGTAATGTTGTTTCAACCATGGTACTTAGAACATACTGATTATGAGGATCTACAAAGTTCAGTCACTGACCTGTAGAACTATCAACAGTTATAAAACGCCACCTGGTATCTAACTGCATCCATACTACTCCAATGCTTCTTTTGAATAGCCTATGCTAACTGTTGGTAGTTTTACAGTTTTCAATGGTATTTTTTTAAACAGCTTGAACTTTTGAATAGCAAAATAGCTGGAATACATCACCAGGTATGAAACAGCTTAAAACAATACCCTTCTGAACTATAAAACTATCAACAGTTAGAATACGCCAACTGGTATGTAACTGCATTCATAATCCTGCAATGTTAGTTTTGAGTAGCTTAATAGTTAGAATACACCAACAGGTATCTAACTGCTTCAAAAATACCCTTCAGAACTGTAAAACTATGAACAGTTATAATACGCCAACTGGTATCTAACTACATCCATAGTGCTGCAATGCTGTTTTTGAAATGGAAAACAGTTTCAATATGCCAACCGGTATAAATTTAATACATTTTTGGTAATGCTATATAAATTCTTTTCCCAATGATGATGCAAACAGAAACAACAACTGTGCAAAACACACAATAATATTGTTTCAACCATAGAACTTAGAATGTATTGATTATGAGGGTCTGCAACTAAACTAAACTAAACTAAACTAAACTACAAAGTACTGCAATGCTCCTTTTCAGATAAAAATCTGTTTCAATACACCAACAGATTTCTAAATACTTCAAAAATTCCTTTAAAAAAAAGAGTGCACCAGTACTTTTGAAAAAAGCAAAACAATGCATTATAATTCTTCAAACTGCAACACTGATTGTAACAACAAATACACATATTTGTGCACCTTAAATATTTCTTTAAGTACTGCACACTACAAACAAATATAGTGTGACACGTAACGTCAAATAAATGTACTCGTTTTTGAAATCGTACATGGATTATGCAAAGAAAAACAGCAACTGTGCAAAATGTACAGTAATGTTGTTTGAAACTTAGTACTTGGAATGCACTTATTATGAGGGTCTAAAAAGTACATGAATATGTGAGACTGTATGTAATGTGACATTGTGAACTATCGTACCTAACATATTATGCTATGTTTTTTTCACAGAAAAAGAAGCAAAGATTTCTCCTGCATTACCATGTACAACAAAGTCAACCTGTACACCCAATGGTACATCAATCATAAGTACCATTTGCACTTGAATAGTATTGTGTCACCATGTTACAAAAACTATACAATGCCCACACACTCTGTATAATTACAATACACATATTATAATGGTTGTTTCCAATGGCTGAATTAAATTTCTGTACACATATTATTACAATGGGTGTGGCCAATGGCCAGATTCTTGGGTGCATGGCCGTATTATGCTGTGATGGTTGTGGCCAGTGCCTAGATTCTTGGGTGCACGGTCTACGGCATACATTTGGGACCCCCCTACAACTTTGCCCCCCCTTGATGAAAACTCGCCAAACCTGGCGAAAATTCAGATGGCCCATATACTTTTGTTGCAAAGTTTGGTTTTGTCCAGGGGGGGCAAAGTTAAAAGCTGCCCAAAAAGTGCTCTTCCTATGAGTTGAGCAACTTAACCATAACTACAGGGCTTCTACAGCAGGCTCTGTAAATGTTTGTGTATGTGTGTAGAAAACATGTATTGTTGTCTACATGAAAGACTTGCTTTATGTGTTTCTTGAACTGAAAATACTAAATTAATAAAATAAAGAAAGCCACAGTACTTGAATTATAGGAATAAAAAGTGGTTCACCTCTGACCTTTGGTGCCAGAAAAGGACCTGGATGATGAGCTCCAGAACTTGCAAAAGCAGGCTACTGGATATCTAGTTGCCGCTTTTCAGAGGTGAAAACTTACAGTGTGGGCGACTTGAGGTTTCTACTCCCAAAAAGAAGAGTTTAAAAAGGGAGCTTATGTCTGTAAAATGAACTAACATGCCTAGCTATTAAAAGTGGAAATGAAAATTCACACTTTGAATGTTCATAGCGGTCAGGTGCCTTCCATCCCTTCTTAAAAGTACGTACATCACTCTGTTTCTCTTCAAATGGACTATTTTCAGGCAGAGCCAGTGCTACAATCTTTTTTTTTTTTACATAGGATAGCAGTGTTTAGCTTAGTTGCCACTTCTAGCATATAATCCCCCATGCTGGTGGAGTTGTTTGTGGCCGTCTATCATTAGGGTGCACTGCAATTCGGCGGGCTTCAGTAACTTTCTATTACTAGGATTACCAGATAGGTAAAGGTGCTTATGGCCTCTATTAACTGACAAATATATGTCCTATCCAACACAGCAATCTATGTTTAACCTCAAGGTCAAAGATTTTCATTGGATCATACAGTTTACCTTTCTGAGTAAAGTATTCTCCCCCAGCAAACCTCCATATAGCATATGTAGCTTTTCTACCATATGCGCACCCCTCCAAATTCCCTGTCCGATTTTATTCTCCAGGCACTCAAAGAAAGGATGTGTACCATTCCTGAAGTAGTCAAACGGGCATCTATATATAAGCTGCTCCTTTCTCACCTATTGATAGTTGTACCTGCATAATGTAGGTGAAAGTTCCCATAATATAGTGGTATATTTCAATCTACATAGCAACACTTTGCCACAATAAATACAATAAATATCCAAAACAAAAGAGGTGATGGCTTGATCTAGCAGTTTGGGTGGACTGCCCCTTTTGGGGTGTGACCAAGCCTGATTTACATATGGTCTATCCCCTTCTGTACTGGTTCGGCAGGCGAAGAGCAATGGTCTGGAGGGTTGCCCAGAGCAATGCCAAGGGTTAATATTCATTCTAAACCTTCCAGCCATCACTCCTTATTCTTGCTCTGTCAACCAAAGTGGGACAGGTATGCCCAGACGTGGGTTCCGTGCCTGGGCATAGGGACCCAAGCTACTCCTCACTGATGAGGCCCAACAAGGCCGAAACATGTCTGGGAATGCTTGTGATCTTGTGCAGAAGGGATGTGATCTAGCAGTTCGGGTTGGACTGCCCCTTTCGGGTGGGACCAAGCCTGATCTGCATATTGTCTTTCTCCATCTGTAATGGCTTGGCAAGCAAAGAACGCTGGTCTGGAGGGTTGCCCGAGTAATGCCAGAGGTTAGGATTCATTCTGAACCTTCCAGTCATCGCTCCTTGCTTTTGCTAAAATAAATATCTAGACAGACCTGCAGTTTAAATTCTTTTAACCTACTAATTCACATAGAATATTTCAGGGATGCCATTTCAACAAAATGCTAGGGGTTTCGCAAGTGACATCACATGACCCTTGACCTCTGATGACATCACAGGGAGTGATGTCATTTGACCACACCCGAAGTGACATCATGGGAAGCAATGGAACATGACCTTTCACTCCTTGACAAAACAGGAAGGGGCATCACATAGCATTGTCCCCTAAGTACACTACAAAAAATATGTGTGTATTAGGCCCATATTACCAAATTACTGTGACTGCAAGCAGATGTCCTCAGCCAAATGATAATGATGTGTTATTATATAGCACCTACACTGAAGCACTTTATATATAACTAATATACATACAATATCACCCAACCTGTGTTGGTACTCATTTATCAACCTCAGAAGAATGAAAGGCTGAGTTGGCCTTGCTGGGATTCAAACCTGCAATCTGCAGATCACACAAACATCACAGCAGCGAGTGTCAAACCCACTGAGCTACCTTACTGGCTATAGCTATTTTACTGGCTATAGTAAAATTAGCAATTACATGTCGGAATGTTCTCAAAGTCACAAAGCAAAATGCGCTCTGTAGTGGATAGCATTAAACTGGTAACTGAGATTTAACAGCAGGCCCTTTCATCTGCAGGTCTGGTGCAAAGTTGGCCACATGTCAAGCCAGTGTCGATCTACTTTTCAGGCTTCAGAGGTTGACAAAATACATACCATTGGGCGGGTTCATAACTGTGTATTAAAGAATTTAGAGTAGCACAGGGAAAGCAGCGCACTCACACAGCATCCCGTACTCTGGCAACTCGTTACCTCATTCATGCAAACAAACGTCCTGAATAGCATGCCATGGAGATAGGAAAGATAGACACATTACAACAAAGCATTAATTGTGGCACAATGAAATCAAGGGCGAATTTATGTGCTATGGTCAAACATTTCTACACTGTAAAAAAGCTTTCAGGCCCCGCCAGGTCAGACTTGGTAGGAGAAAAGGCACCCGTGAGCAGAACTCATAGTTTGCTGGTCCGGTAACTACTGTACCGGAAAGCTTACTGGTACTGTAGTTACTGGACTGGCAAACTTGTAATGAGGCCTATTTGGCCTCATTACACATATGGCAGTCCGGAAAAAGCATTGCTGATATATCCGTACCGGCACCTTTTTCCAGACCGGCCTAGTCCCAGTTGCGATACCGGTATTACCGGCATCCTCAGGGACCTGCAGCATCCGGCAGCACCGTTGCCAGTTTCTGCTGTGACACGCAGCAGTCGTGCCAGTGATACCGGCATGTTGTAAGTAAGGTCACATTCAGAGGTGCAAAATAACACAACTACCGGCATGGACATGCCGGTAATAATGTGAAAATAATGCTGAAAAACCAGCATCGCGGACCAGTTGTTAGGTAGATCTTGGTGTGTCCGAACCGGCCATAGGTGCACAAAATGAGCACAGGTAGGGCCAATAGCCAGTGCAACAGCACAAAAGGACAAGTCCCACACCCCACACTCCTTCCAAAACCACAATGCTACCATTAGCACTAGCAGTACTGGAGCTGGAGGACATGCCCGCAGAACTACTGATTGAAGAGGCAGAGAAGGAGGTGCATGAGGAGAAGGATGGCCATCATGGCCCAGAAAATCCCTAATGTGCAGCAGGTTGTACCCTGCAGGCAGCCAACAATCCCTCGCCTAAGGGCCACCCCATTCAATCTCACGTCTGCTCAGATCCACACCCTGTACCGCCTAGACAGGGACACCACTATGGTGGACCTGATACATGATGACCTGGTGAGCCTAATTAATATCCGGACAGCCATCCCCCCCTTGCTGAAGGTTGTTGGAGCAGCTGCATGGAATCTCACAACCCTGTTTATCCCGTGTCCTCGTCCAGGTGCTAGATATACTTCTGTCCCATGTACGCTACCACATCAGCTTACCACGGACTGTGGAGGAGGTGAATGCAACTAAAATAGCATTCCATGCACTTACAGGCTTGCCTAATGTAATTGGTAGGGTCGACTGCACACATGTGGAGCTGGTGGTCAGGCATGCTGTGGAGGTAGTGTATGGCAACAGGAAGCTGTAGCATTCCCTCAATGTCCAGATGGTTTGTGATGCCTGTCAACTAATACACATTGCTGTGCAAGATTCCGTGGCTTCTACACATGACACCATGGTGCTGCGCAACTCCACGCTGCCCTGCTACATGGCACGACACGCTGGACACCGTACCTGGCTGCTGGGTGAGTCTAACTACAAGGCCATGTGGAGGGGTGAATTTGGGGGGCAGTCATCATCACAGCCAACCTGGCTGCTGGGTGTGTCTAACTACAAGGCCATGTGGAGGGGTGAATTGGGGGGGGGCATTCATCAGCACAGCCAACCTGGCTGCTGGGTGAGTCTAACTACAAGGCCATCTGCAGGGGAGAATTGGGGGGGCAGTCATCAGCAAAGCCAACCTGGTCCCAGATGGCCCACCGTGAGATGCATTATCAGCGGATGTGCACACTGCATGCAACAATACATCATTACTCCAGCTGCAAACATCTGTGAAAGTACACGGAGGCTCGATAGGTGATCAAAAGGCAAAGGTAGATGCGGAATGAGACCAAGGTACCTTACCACCCGCAACCTGCACATTAACAAACCATGAACATAGTACGGCATATGAGTATACACAGCGTTGTCATTGAATATGCTTTGCTAGTGTCTAGGTATAATTGAAGGTGCAACACAGTGGTAGCATGCCAAAGCGCAAGGCCTTGACAGCTGTGTCTCCATGCATGTAAAACATTCACTGCATACACAACTACATGTAATGTCGGCCAGCATGAAACTGAAACCACATGTACCAGAATGTCCTTAAGGGACACCTTCAAGTAGAATGCGTTTAGACCAGATTGTAAGAAATGGAAATGCTTCTACTACCGATAATACGTGATTGTAATTTTGCGGGCTCACCAAATTCAGTGTTTATCAGACATGAATACACTCACCCACCCTTATTGCTATTATGTCGCCCTTAACCCCTCACACATACAATTGAAAGATATTTGTTCTTGTCAAATGGGTTACAATGTTTAAGGATGTCTACATGAAGGATTGCAAATAGACACTGCATACCATGAATACCACCAAATCACAAATGCCAATCACTTAAATGTCTAAAGTACCGTTGTACAGGGACAGTCCTCCTTCATTTCTAACACATTCATTGATTTTACATCTATTGGTGTCAGTCGTATGGACATTGCAGAGGCCAAGTTGACTGTTAATGGTCCATGTGAAAGCAACTACCCTACACTCCCCCCTACATGCATCCTACCTAAGTTACCTTGCAGTACACTGAAAAGAAGATGTGCCATGTAAATTAATTGTTGTCTGTTCATGTTAGTCTTCCCAAATGGACGCCATACAGCCTGTAGCAACATGAAATGGCAGAGAAATTGTCATGTACTCTTTCTCTATGTACTCTTTCTCTACGACCCCCATCAGGCAACCCCACAACAGGCACGAACAGGCGTACAACCGTGCCCATGTAAGCACGCGCTGCACCATTGAGCGGACGTTTGGCCTGTTGAAGGCCAGGTTCCGCAGCCTAAGCAGATCTGGGGGAGCCCTTATGTACCAGCCAGAAAAGGTGGGCAAAATTGTGCTGGTATGTGTCATGTTGCACAACGTGTGCATCCGGCGCAACGTCCCCCTTCACCCCGACATGGACATGCTGCCACCAGAGGCTGAGGATGAGGAGGATGATGCACAGCGCCATGAAGGCAATGATGGACGTGCCACACGGCGTGAACTAATTCACCAATACTTTTGAGCAACTATAACAGACACGGCACTTGATATCAAGCACATTGGGCACTGGATATGGATCACACTGAACACTGAACCTGGATCACACTGGGCACTGGACACTGTACATGAATAAATGCACTCACACTCAAGGAGCAATGTCCAGCCGGGTATTTTTTGCCACACCATATGTATTGTGAAAAGATCAACTATGTACAAATGTGAATGTCCTTACCTACCACTACCATCCTGTCTTACTATTCCCACACCCCCACCCCAAATATCCCCAGACCCCCTCCCCAACTAGCCCTCCCCACAACCCTTTCCCAACTATCCCCACACCCTCTCCACTACAATCCCTCCCCACAGCCCCTCCCCAACTATCCTCACACCCCCTTCCCAACTATCCCCACACCCCCTCCCCAACAATCCCTCCCCACACCCCATCCCCACCTATCCCACACCTTCTCCACTACAATCCCTCCCCACACCCCCTCCCCAACTATCCCCACATCCCCTCCCGAACTATACCTCTACACACGCACCACATCCTTGTCCTATTTATGAACCCTTTTTATCGGAGGGGTGTGCTGGAGGATGGGCCCAGTGGCATTGTTATGTGCTGTTGTTTGGCAATTGCCTGGACCAACACAGCTAACGACTCCACAAGTGATGAGATGCTGCCATTTCCCTCCCTCACACGCTGTGCCAGATGGTACACTCCCTCTCTGGCTCTCCCCAGCATGCGTGCAGTGTACTGGTGGTGTCCTGCATTGCCTGACGCATGAGCTGCACCTCAGAAAGGTATTGCTGCACCATTGTGTGCATTGCTTGTTGACGTTCCTCCATCCTTGAGAGGTGCCCCTCTATGTCACGTATGTTATGGAGTGGTGGTTATTGTATGGGTTGTGGGCTACGAGGGCTCATGGGACTAAATCTAGCCTCATCCCCATAGCTCTCGTCACTGGGCATGTTTTCCACTCCACCATCGTCCCCAATGTTGTCCGCTCCACCCCACTTGTGGAAGTGGTGCAGGTTCATCCTCCTGGTGGGGGTCTGGCTGACAGGTTCACCCTGCTGGTGGGGGGACTTGGCTGCAGTTGCCTCCTGCTGGCGGTGTTTCTTGGCTGCAGGTGCCTCCCGCTGGCGGGGGGTCTTGGCCGCAGGTGCCTCCTGCTGGTGGGGGGTCTTGGTCGCAGGTGCCTCCTGCCTTTTGGGGAGGGGCCTTGGCAACAGGTGCCTCCTGCTGGTGAGGGGTCTGGGACGCAGGTGTTGTTGCCCACTCCTGTCTGCTGGCGGATGTGCTTGTTTCCTGGCTGGAGGTGGTGGTTGTCCTGCGGCGGTGCTGTGCCCTAGTACCCCTGGATGTGGTTGGCAGTTCTCTGTCATTGCCAGATGATGTGCCTGTGGGGGACAGTAAGGCATCAGTGATGGGTGTGGATTAATCAGACAGACATCGATGCTAGTACTTTCTGATTTATGTGCATTGTCATGCACAGTGGAGGGCGTGGCATAGTGCACACATGCAAGTGTTGGGGATACAAAGTGGGTGCATGTGTGGTGTGGGTATATGGTGTGAGCAGTGTCTGTTGCCTGGGGTACTAGTGTTTACCAGTTTGGGTGTTGGGGGTGTGCCACACAAGCTCTGTGACATGTGTCTGAGAGTGAGATAGATGTGTTTCACATGTAACTGCTGCCTATGGCAGTTGCTGCGTTGCTGGTGATTTTGCATGATGTGACATGGTGGGTGGGACAAGTGTGCCACATGTGTCATTGATGTGTGCATCATGTCATATGCTGTTGGTGGGGGTACGTGACACTGTTGTCACTTTGGCCATTTGGTAGCACAGCAGTGACAACAGCAGTAGTGCTTTGTCTGGGGGATGTGTGTCTGAGTGCATGCAGATGGGATTGGTGGGGGCAATACAGGTGAGATATGTGATGTTTGAGTGGTGTATGGGTGGGGGTTGCGGGCAAGTGCAATGTGCATATGTGCAACGAGGTTGACATTGGGTGGAATGTCAGCAGGGCCTCGGGTTCAACATACTTTATCGGCCTAGCCATTTTCATTGGGGTTACAAGGTGGGTGATGTGACTTTCACTTCACGGGGACTCACCAGCATCATCGGATGTCACATCTCCTGCCTCTGCATCTCTGACTCCCTCTATCGCCTCCATGTGCATGATACTGCTGCACGTTTCATCCCATGCCTGCAGTTTAATAGGGGATGGTGGTCCTCCTCCTGTGGCCATGCCCTGGGCGTGCTGTGAGGCAAGGAGGATGCGCACACAGAGATGTTGATTGTCACACCTCTTTTTACCGTCCCGCACTGTCCTGGGTGTGGTCCTCATTACCGACACCTTCTGGGCAACCTCTTCCCAGATAGCCTTCTTCTGTGTTTGGTGCCGTAGATCGGTGTACAACACTTCATCAGAGTGTTCAACAAGTCTGTAGGCAAGCATGTTGAGTTAAGGTTCACTGAACCTAGGCATGCACTTACGAACAGCAGGTAGTCTTGTAGACATGTCTGGCAATCTAAGAAGTAGCTCAGGTTTACCCTTACACTCCTGTGTACTGAGGATTGCAATGGATTGTGTTTTTATAATGGCCACCTGTGAATTTCCTGTTCCAGCGATGACGTTAATTCCGGTGCCGGTAATACCGGTACCGGTAACAGCGGTATGCACGAAGCCCGAATCAGAGTCAGTGTCAGCAGGATGCCGGTATAGGGTGTGTTGGGCCTGTTACAGGCATGTCAGTGAACTGGGAGAGCCCAGTCCTTTGAGATGGATGGGGATGCAGAAATTATTCAAACATCAATAATCGATAACTGTTTTAATATCAATTATCTAAAAGAGGGAGTACAACGGATGTCTCAGCGTAAGTTTTCTCTCAATGCATCTTAAAAAAACATTCTTTGATAGCAAAAAAACGTCATAGGTGACCTCAACCTACATATCTACTAACATCATCCTACATGGCAAACTACAGAAACCTAGTGAAGAAAGTGATTGGGTCTAAGGGAACATCTAAGTATACCATCCATACTAGTCTGAGACAGTGAGACAAAGGGATAGGTTTCTTAACATCAGGTCAGGCAACTAAGCCCTCCCCTTAAACAGGTCACTAAGAACGTCACTAAATACACAATGTCCCATTGGTTATACAACTATAGGACCCTTAATCACGTTGCCCCCTACCGTTGGTTGGCACTCTAACATCCGTCAGTACGTTTCCACCAATGTTTAGCAGCACACAGGCTAGTCTTCAAGGTGCTGGTGAGCTAGTCATAACCATAGCTTCCCACCAATTACCATAATCATCTTTCATCACCTCGGTGGTCTGCTGTCAATTAGGACTTTGAACTTGTCCTTGGGAGTGTTCTTTGCTCTTGAAAATTCAGGGGAGTGAAGGCACGCTCTGTCCTCATGCGTAGGTTTGGTCGTCATGTTCGTTCAACTTCATCCTTCCGCTTGAGTGAAGACTGCAAAATCGAGCCTCTGGTGCATTTAAAATACTATTTTCTAATAGACCTCTGACGTCTTCCTTGTTTTTGTCCACGTCTTCTGAACAGGAGTTTAATTCTTTCACACAATTTGTATCCAATGTCTGCTCACCCCAGTCTGATATGGTCTTGGCTCCTTGGTACTCATCCAGCCTTGCCTTTCTGAGTTTCACTCCTGTTAATTTGTTCAATTGTTTTTAACTGTGACACACTGCGAAAGAGACCTTCTTTTTTAGTCCAGCTCTGCTATAATACGTAGTGGGAAAATCCATTCTTTACTCACTTCAATATATGTATACGTTGGCGCATGCCGCAATCTATTCACTATAAAACTAGCCTCAAGAATACTACATCTGCTTGCACTTCTTTGCATATGCACATGTGTAAAATAACTTGATATCTTCATCGTTCTGTAGCAAAAGTTTCTTCATCTAGATCCCAGGATGTCACTTATCTTATAGAATATCTTCATTGTCTAGTCTCTTCATCTCCTCTATGTACGTCAGCTCAGCTCTTTGTGTGACATCACCATTCTTCTTGGCCATTTATTTGCTCTGCTTCTTCAGGGATTTCATTCAAATGGCCATCATACTGTCTTGTATGCAGGAACCTTGCTTCCAGGATTCTCCTTGGTATCAGTATTTTCACTGGTACCGCACGTGTCTCACACTCTGGTTCCCAACATGTAATCAATATGGACAAAGTGGTTGAGATGGGGGTACTTTGCTCCTTCTCTATACCGGTGCTACCGTTTCCGGCATGCGGGAATGCTTGTGCACGCTGACTCGGAATCAACCGTTGATTCCGGCAGCAGTGCCACATAGACATGTAGCACTGGCATGCCAGAAATTTTCTTTTTTTACCGGACAACTCGTAATGAGGCCTATTATTTCAATTCTTTCTTATTTAGGGTCACTACTCAAAGTGTTGCTGTTGTTTCACCCCCCTGTTTTTTTTTTAAGAGGCTTGAGCATGAAAGCCAGCCACTCCAGAAACAAAAGCCACATGGAGCTGGCTATGAAAGCCAGCCACTCCAAAAACAAAAGCCACATGGAGCTGGCTACAGCCCAGGAGCTTCAATTTATTTGGGTAGCAAGGGAGACCATAGTGGGAGCAAGAGAGACCTCAGGGGTCGCTGGTGAGCAGCTCGTGACCCCTAAATGACCTCCCTGGAATAGTTACATGCAAGGAAATACAATATTGAGCCTCATTATGAGTTTGGAGAGAACTGAAAACATAAGAGGTACCAGGAGGTTACAGGATTACCTCCTGTTGTTTCAGTCATCATGAGCATGGGTTACAAACACATAAGGAGGCAATAACTCTGGAACATACTTGGAAGTATTACCTATAAAGAAATGTGGGGTTTACCTCCTGAGGAATTACCTCCAGAGGTCATTCCCCAATTCTCCAAGAACGTCCTATGGTATATCAGCATGGAAATCAACTGCAACTCATTTATTTACCTGTCAACACTAGAGCTAACTGTAATTCTGTGTAGAGGAATTAACTCCTCCAACAGCTCCAAACTCATAATGGGGTCTATAGTTTCCAATGAAAACTCCAAATCTCTTGATTTAGGTTTTTAAAAGCATTATAACCATCAGTGTAAATTGTGGGTTAGCCACTTGTCTGGCAGCTCAGATGGTCTCTGTTGTGTTCATAGGTGATCACAAAGTCTGGTCTCAACAGCAATGTTAGGAAAGAAAAGCAAACCAGGATTAAATCCAGTGATCATTTATTGGTTTACCATTAGATTGTTATGATCCACATGTAGTGTAATGTGACCATCAAAGGAGGGGTACACGGTTGTATTTTCTTGCTACTGTGTGACTATGAGCTGCAAAGACTCTCACAGTTTGTTCTTTAAGGGCCCTTTGTGAAGAGCTAACCCCAATGTCAACATCTGTGTGGAATAAGTATTGTAGGTTAAAATCAGCACAATGGCATGGACAGTACCATGCTGTTGTTTCCCAGTAGCAAATGTTGGGTCCCAGATGTGAAATGCTGAGAGAGGCATCTCATGGTTAGGTGTCTTTGATTGCTTTCAACAATGAGCTGTCAGAAACTCAACTTCTTGGGGTCAGGGGCAGTGCTTTAAGTGGGGTAAGAAATTGAGGGGGGGCCCTCGTTTGGAGGCGTGGCCTCCATTGTGGGCGTGGCCTAAAAGTGCACAAATCATAGTAAGGTGTGCAAACAAATATATAAATGTATTTGAGCATTTATATATTTGTTTGCGTACTACTATGGTTTGTGATTTTTCAAGCCTTCTTTTATATTCATAGCAATGTTACATATTTCTATGTTTATAAAAGGTGGCTTGAAAGTGCACACACCATAGTAAGTTACGCACACTTGTGTGCTTACCTTACTATGGTTTGTGTACTATTCAAGCTGCCTTTTATAAACATAGACATTTGTAACATATGTCTATGTTTATAAAAGACGTCTTGAAACGTAGGCATCTTTTATAAAGCGTTGAGGACGGACAAAACCCAAGGTGGCTTTGTCCGTCGACAAAGCTTTATAAAAGTTGCTTTGAATTGTGTACGATTCAAGCCATCTGTTATAAACATAGAAATATTTCTACGTGTATAAAAGATGGCTTAAACGTACACAGTTGAAGGCATCTTTTATAAAGCCTTGCCAAAGGAGAAAGGCGCCTCGGGCTCAGTGATCTCTGCTCAGAGCACTGACCCCGAGGCGTCTTTCACTCTCTGCGAACCCGCGGGCTCCGTGATCTAATCTACATATTAGATCATGGAGCCCGCGGGTTCGCTGAGGGTCAGTGACCTGGCGAGGGGAACTAAGGGACTGTAGCTTCCTCTGATGGCCCTTCAGATGAGGGGTCATCAGAGAAAGTTACAGAGACTGACGGAAGTGCCAGCCAGTCACAGCGACGCTGTGGCTGGCTGGCACTTCTGTCAGCTTGCCTGACGTTTAACTGGCGGGCGCATCTCTCGTTGCGGCTGTGGCCGCGGCGGGATAATGCGTCCTGCCATGGCGTGGTGGGGCTGGGGGGCCCCGGCAGGGCCCCGGCTCAGCCTCACTTTTTGGAGACTGCCGGGGCCTGGCCCCGGCAGGCCCCGGCCCACTTAAAGCACTGGTCAGGGGCCTTCATTGTCTCAGTGAACAGTCTCATGGGTATCCATTTTCACCATGAATCCTTCCTCTAAACTTGTCGGAATCAAAATAATATTATACCTCCTATCGCATTGTTTGAATGTGTGTTGGCCTACACCAAGTTGTCTAAAAACATTGTGTAAATAGATTCCGCGGCAAGGTCTTGACCTTAGTGTACTGTGTAAATCGCCATCTTGGATTCAGATGCCATTTTAGGTTCTCTTGCAATGTGGAAGTCACCCTGAACATCAAAATGGAGGCCGAATGACATTTCGAGTGGGATTTTGGCCGTTGTGACCTCCGCACACATGAATAAGTAATATGCCTGCAGGCCACTTGTTGGGGTCGCAAACTGAGACCTTGTCCTATCCCTGACCTATGTGTAAATGAACAACTGTATCAGCGGAACTGATCAAAATGCATACATTATGGGATCGACCTGGCAACGAACTCTAGGCCTAGTCCTAAGAATGGTTAACCCACGAGGGGGTTGGCCAGAGCTGGATAAAAAGTATAAAAACCTGAGTATCCCAATGTACGGTCTCTCACACTAATGCAGCGAACTACCGTTGAAAGTTCGTTCTGTTATTCTGAGAGCCGAATAGCTATCCGTTTGTCAATTGACTTTTGGTAATTGTTGTAGCTTTTGAATAAAGCACTTTGTATGTTCTTTGTAACCTGTGTTGGTGAGTTTCTTTTGGGCTTCCCGGCCTCATATCAATTTCTCTGTTTCCACAGTTGGCGCCCGAATAGGGACCCTCAAGATTGATGCCGGATCATTGAAGGCTGACGCAGACTATCGAACCGGGATCGGACGGTGTGATTCTACGGGCCCGACCGATCGAGACGCGATACCTCGGCAGCGCTGCACGATCCTTGGACGATAGTCGTGTGGTCTGACACGGCATCTTGACAAGGGTCCATTTTTGAGGCGGGCAGATTTGCCGAAACCACAAACACAAGGTAAAATTCGTTAGGTAAGTTCTTTGATAAACCGTACGGTCCTCCTTAGGTTTGGTCAGGTGCAGTCGTGACCCGGCTCTTAATTTAACCCTGACAATTTGAATTTGGCGTATTGTATCTGCAGACACAATTATTGACCAGGTAACACCAAATTTTTGTGAAATGCCTGGGAAATTGTCTAGCTGCTTTAGGGCTCTGTTCCGCAGCGATCGACAATCCTTGGAATTTAGCCGCCCGGCACCACAGGAGGGGTCGCCGGCGTGTACTATGTACTGTAAGTATGGCATTGGAAGTATAGTATTTAATGATATTTGGCACAGACAGACCAGACATGCCTCCGAATTTCAGTGGCCAATCAACGGTAGTTTTGAGATCCCCCGTATTGAATACTTAGAATCGATCTTGTTAAAGAAAAAGGCCAGACCAGCAGCCTTTGATGTGTTACAGAATTGGAAGAAAGAAGCATTACAGCAGCTTAAAAGTAGGGATAAACATGCACATCGTCATAAAACAAACGCCGAAAAAGCATTATTATATGATAAAGAAAAGCGGTCAGAATCAGTTAAAAATATGGATAGAGCCTTTTCACTCGGGATCCAGAAAATTTACCCCTCTAAAGATTTCCATGTTTCTGAGGAACTTATCGAGAAGTTATTAAATGAACGCAGGCCTGAATCCTCAGCGCCACCTCCGTATGCTCCTATTTTGGGCGCTCTGCCCATTCCTGCTGTCGCTCCTGTTGTTATTCCTGTTCCCCCTGTACAACCTATTGTTCCTAGTCCTCTGGTTGTAGTTCCTCCACCTATTGCACCGCCCCTTCCTTCTACACCGATAGTTGCACCTTTATTAAATTTACCTATACCTCCGCTCCCGAGTGGCCCCGTATTGACTGAAGTCGATCCAGGTGCAGGATCAAAGATTGTGACTCGTAGTACTGTTTCTGCAGATAAGAAACTGGAATTGTTTGCATGGGCTAAGCATTGCATGGAGAAAGGTGATCAAGCTAATGTTTTTTCCACATTATCTAATTTGAATAATTTTCCCGAGAAAAATGTTTTTATCGAAGGGTTGGGGACTCATTTGTGTGTGATGTGGGGTAGATTACAAAATTCGGATCTTCCACAAGGGGTGAGAGATCTGAATGCTTTGGCACTTTCGAGGGACACAGAGCAGAAAGTATATGGGCATGTTGAAAGATTGTTTGAGTTTAGGAAAGACTTCGAAAAATCACGAGATGAGGACGACGAAGACGATAGAATATATGTACAGAAACGGTTCCTTCCGTGCCGTAGATCGGCACCTGAGGAAGTACGGATTTGTACTAAAGATGCGGTTCGATGGATCTCAGATTCATCGATTCCGCCAGATGAAGTATATGACACGTATAGTCAGTATACAGTAGAAATGCAAAGAAAGGTAATTCAGGTGATGGTACAGCACCTGCAAGAGGAATGTGTAAGGAAAAGGGTTAGTTGCCCCATAGAATTATTGGGGATTTGTAAAAGGGCTTTTTCGCCCGATACTTCTACAGCTGCCTTAGCGCTCGACCTGGCCTTGTTACTTAGTAAGCGGCCGGAGGTACCTATATCTCAGTTGCCTATGAGAGAGGTTCCTCCGACCTTTGTCCCAAAAGTTGAGATCCCCGCCAACGCTGGGACTGGTGCCCCCGCTGTGGATATCCCTGCATATTATGTATCGCAATTTGTTCACGTCCCGTTTTCACGACAGGAAGTGAACACAATTAGACAATCAGTCCCCGATATCAGGAAAAACCCGACGGGGTTTTTCAAAGAAATAGAGTCCGTTTTACAGTCCTCTGTGTTCACCTTGAGTGACATTGACTTGTTATTCCCTGTACTCCTACCCGTAGATGTATGGAAACAGGTTCGGACAATAGACGATGTGCCGGGGTTGGGAGATACGTGGGCTAATATGATTAGGATTGATGGGGAAAGACCAGCTGGTGAGAAACCACCACAGGTAATACTTACTTTACCTGATAGAATTGTCGCTAATCTAAAAACTATAATTCCAGGGAAAAGGATTATTTGGGACAAGCTTACGGCAAGTGTCCAAGGGAAAACTGAAGGCGCCACCGAATTTTTTAATAGATTCGAGCAGGTATTTTCTGACTTCAGTGGACAGGATTTAGGTACAGAGTCGGGGAAAAGGTTGTTCGTGGACAAATTTGTACGTGGATTGTTACCTGACATCCAGTCACAGATTATGTCCTCTGAGAGCGCTTGGCAGGCAAAATCTCAATCTGAGGTTTTGCACATGGCTCAGTATTATGAGAACCGTGTTAATAATGAGAAGGAAAAAATTGAAAAGAGAAAGGGAGATTTGAAAACCAAAGTATTATTACAGCAAATTGTTAGGAACCCCAGAGGAGGCACGACACAGACTAGAGGTCAGTACGTCCCAAAAGGAAATGCTCCTCTGAGTCCTGTGAATATTAATCAATGTGCTTATTGCCGCCAGGAAGGTCATTGGCGAGCACAGTGCCCTGTCCTTCGCCAGAGGTCAAACAGTGCGTTTGGGGGTATGGGTAGACGACCTAGGGGCCGCCCTGGAGCAGGGGGCCCTGATAGAGGTCAGCTTTTACAAGATCCTCAGCAACCTTTTTCACGGGAAAATCAGACCTCGAGTATGGACTCGAGAAACATATTTGATCACCCTTCTGCTGCCTACCTTTCTGAAGAGCTTCCTTCTGACGAGGCTCTATTTCATTAGGATTGCCCGAAGCAGGGTTTGGAACCTTCACCTATTCCCTTTAATCAGAAAGGCCCCTACGTTGAATTATTAGTAGGGAATAGGAAACACCAGTTTTTGATTGACACTGGAGCACAGAAGTGCTCCATTGATCATTCTCGGGTTCCAAACATCCCACTGTCAGGGCAAACAAATGTTTCCGTAGGGTTTTCTGGTTTACCAACTGTCTGTCCGGTTTCTGCACCGGTATCCGTTTCTTTGGGTCCCTTTACGGACCATTGTCCTTTTCTTCTCACTTCGAACTGTGGAGAGAATTTGCTGGGGTTGAATTTGTTAAAGAAATTGAACGCAGTAATTCATTGTTCTTCGGATGGAGTACGGCTAACGGTTTCACCACAGCAACTTCCTAATTCTCAGTTCTTGATTCGACCTTTGCCTCCCGAGTTCAGCATTGTCCCGGAATGTTTGTGGGCGGTGGACGACAATGATGTCGGAGTGTTACAGATTGAGCCCGTTAAAATAGTTCTGAAACATGGGGTGAAACTGCCACGCATTCCGCAGTATAAAATATCAGTCGAAGGTGAACGTACCTTGAAATGCATTGTCTCCGATTTTGTACATCGTGGGGTGATCGAGGAGATTACAGGTAGTTTGTGTAACAGTCCGATCTTGCCCGTATATAAGAAAGGCGACAATGCAATTCCATACCGGTTCATAATTGATCTTCGTGCTATTAACCGAGTGGTCGCCCCACAATTTCCAATTGTGCCTGATGTGACGACGATATTGACAATGATCCCTGCTACGGCTACGCACTTCAGCGTTGTGGATTTAAAAAATGCTTTCTTTAGTATTCCTATACATAAAGAAAGCAGATATCTGTTTGCGTTCACCTTGGGAGGATGCTCATTTACATTTACAAGGGCACCTCAAGGGTATACTGAAAGTCCCAGCATTTATAGTAGAGCTTTGAAAGAGCAGCTCGACACCCTTGAATTGCCACCTACTTGTACGCTGCTTCAATATGTTGACGATTTGCTTTTGGCTGCAGACTCTGGGAGTGCTTGTAAAGAAGGCACTGTACTGTTGCTTGTTCATCTAGCTAAAAATGGTCACAAAGCTTCGCTTAAAAAATTTCAATATTGTTGTCAGGAGGTTGCCTATTTAGGCTACCTCCTGTCAAAGGAGGGGAGAAGATTGACACCTGAAAGAATAAAACACATTTCTGGCATGTCTGTTCCAAATACATAGAAGGAAGTCAGAGCCCTGATAGGTATGGCTTCTTACTGTAGGTTGTGGATCCCGAACTTCTCACTAGTGATAAAACCGATGTTGGCTCTGACGAAGAAGGGCATTTCTCTGCCACTGCCATGGAAATCGGAACATCAACGATCATTTGAGCTTCTCAAAACCGCGCTATGTTCGGCACCGGTTCTGGGTACTCCAAATTATGACAAGGCCTTTGTGTTGTTTGTGCATGAATGTGATGGATGTGCTTTGGCTGTGTTAACACAGGAACACGGAGGGAAGAATAGGCCGTGCGGCTACTACTCCTCCGCCCTTGATCCTGTCGCATGCGCTTTGCCAAGATGTTTGCTCGCTGTCGCTGCTGCTGCCGCGTCTGTAAAACAGAGTGAGGGAATGGTCCTAGGCCATGATTTGATTTTGATGGTACCTCACTCTGTTGATATTCTATTGAACAAAACCCAAACGCAACACCTCACCTCTGCGCGGTTAACAAGGTATGAATTAATTCTGTTTGCCCCTCATATCCAAATTAAGAGGTGTTGTGTTCTTAATCCGGCTGAACTCTTACCTTTCCCGCAAAACACTGTTTGCGGTGACGAAGAATTACATGACTGCCTGTATACCACTGAACAAGAAACAAAGGGCAGGATAGATCTCATAGATACTCCTTTGGATAATGCAGAAGGGGAGCTGTTTTGCGATGGCTCCTGCTTCAAACTTTCGGATGGTACATCTACAGCTGCTTATGCAGTTACTACATTGAGCAAAGTTGTCGAAACTAAGAGAATTTTGCATAACTCCGCGCAGGCCGCAGAGATTATAGCGTTGACCCGAGCTTGTGAACTCTCCCAAGGGCATATAGTAAATATATATACTGATAGCCAGTACGCATTTGGGGTGGCTCACAACTTTGGAAGGCTCTGGTCGGAAAGAGGGTTCCTGACCTCACATGGGACCAAGATCCAGCATGGCCCCTTGATAGTGCAGTTACTCTCAGCACTCTCACTCCCTAAACGGTTAGCGATCGTGAAATGTGCAGCACATCGGAAGGTCATAGATGATGTGGGCAAAGGGAACGCTTTTGCGGATATGATAGCCAGACAAACGGCCACAGACCTTAGCACGGACATGTATGCCTCGAGGGAAATGAGAGATGCTTGCATAATGGATGAAGGTATTGGGTCTGTGCGAGATATTCAAACTGATGCCACGATAGAGGAATCTAAAAAGTGGGCGGAAGGAATGGGGAAACTGGATGATGAAGGGTGTTGGGTGAATACATCTGAAGGAAAATGGTTGCTCCCTGATTCATATGTATTGACAATGGTTACGATGGCACACGGTCCTACGCATGTGTGTGCCCAGCAGATCACGAAAATACTAGAACAAGTTTGGGTAAATGACAAGATTCTGGAGACTGCAAAGAGGCACGTCCAGAACTGTATGATCTGCTTACAGCACAATGTGGGGAAGGGGACAGTGACTCCAAGGGGAAGCTTTGGGCCCCCTTCTGTTCCCTTCGAGGTCATTCACTTTGATTTTATTGAGATGGAACGATGTAATAATCTAAAATATGTTCTTGTAATTATTTGTGCCTTCAGTAAATGGGTCGAGGCTTTCCCCGTCAAAGATGCTACCGCCATGATCACTGCAAAGATTATGGTAAAAGAATTCTTTCCTCGATTTGGGCTCCCGAGGATAATTTGGTCGGATAATGGTCCCCACTTTATTGCAGCAGTAATTTTGCAGATATGCACAGCCCTATGTATTGAGAAACGATTTCACTCAGCTAGACATCCTCAAAGCGCTGGGTTGGTGGAAAGACACAACGGTATTTTAAAGAATAAACTTGCAAAAACATGTGCTGATACCAAACTAAAATGGCCAGATGCCTTACCTATTGTGTTATTAGTTATGCGTACCACACCTCAGACTAGAACTGGGCTTTCTCCATTTGAAGTAGTGATGGGGAGACCTGCTAACATTTGGGGTCTCCCGAAACCTAAAGCCCTGAGGGAGGTGGAAAATGTATTGCTTGTAGACTACTGTAACCAGTTAACTAAAAACCTGTATTTCATTTATCACCAGGTGCACGCAGCTTTACCTGTACGGTTCACGGGCCCAGGACACGATATACAGCCTGGAAGTTGGGTCCTAGTGAAGGCCTACGAGAGGTCTTCCTGTCTCGCGCCTCGCTGGCGGGGACCCCATCAGGTGTTATTGGTCACCAGGACAGCAGTGCGGGTGGCTGGAAAGAAGAACTGGATTCACGCAACGCACGTCAAGAAACTTCCTCACCCGACGCCACACGTTACAGAAGAAGCAGAACCCCTCGCTGATGCTACAGTCTCTGATCTTGGAGTAGCAAACAGCGCTGTGAGTGCGTCGGAGAAGTTCTCTGAGCCTGAGGAGCTTGGGGAACAGTCCATTTCGTCTCCGCACTCTCTTGAAAAATCACTTACGGAAAATACTGTTTCGAGCTCTGCGACTTCCGTCGCCTCCAACACGTCGCTTCCCTCAGGAAGTGACGATACTTTACTTCCGGACCAGACAATTTTGGGTACCATATTTAATAGGAGTAATTGTTGGATTTGTACTTATTTACCGCAACATGGGAACAAGGGACTGGGATGGTATATACATCCTCTACCTTTAACGACTGCTTGCTATGCCTCTCTTAGAGCACTATTCTTTGGCCGATGGAATGATAGCATCTCAGGGAACTTTGATGGAACTAATTTGAATGATTTCGAGAAACGTGAATTGACTCCCCTGGGATGCTCGCTTTTCGCAAATAGAAGTAAACCTAACGTCGCTTCTATTAGGCCGTCTGACAAACTATCTCTTCCTTTTCAAACTCTGATTTCCTTTAAAATGGCTCCGATAGGCAATAAGGATGCTGTACCTCCTTCTTATTCTATAAATCATAGTCCTGACTCAGTTCCTTTCTGTGTACAGAGAAATGGCACTAGGCCAATGGGAGATTTTGAAGCTTGTAAAAACGTTGTAAATTTGACTGGGTAAAACAGGCCTCTGTATGTAGGGGGGCCTGTTTATTTTGTTTGTGGTAGTTTAGCATTTCCCTGGTTGCCTAAGGATTGGCAGGGAACCTGTTATTTAGGAATATTGTTACCCGCGGTATTTGTAGCAAGTACATTAGAGATTTCTAAGGCTCGCCCGCGGCGAGACGACAACAGAGATACCCCAGGGCAAGTATTGGGAGACATAGCGAAATCAGTTGTGCCCTTTTGGGGACAAATAACAAACTCAGAGAACATTAGGGGATTAGCAAGGGTACTGGAGAGAACGATCAACCGGACCACGGACATACTCTACAATATGACCTTAGAGCAAAAAGCAAAAAGATTGGTAGCACTTCAAAATCGGATGGCATTAGATGTCATTTTGGCAGAACGAGGTGGAGTATGCAAATTAGTGGGGTCCGCTTGTTGTGTTTTCGTACCAGACTCCTCACCAACAATTTTTAAAGCGATTCAGAACTTACATACTCTCAGTTCTGAAGTACATATCCCTGTAGGAGACTGGAATCTTAGCACTTGGTTCTGGGATTCTTTACGATCTTGGGGTTGGAAGGTGCTTTACGTTATTCTGGTTATTTTGGGGATCCTGTTATTCCTTTGTTGCTGTTTTCAATGCCTCCCAAGTATATATGGAATGTTAGGGGGATGTTGCGCCCAAGCAGTGAGCGCAATAGGGCATAAAATATATGCCCCAAGTACAGCATCTAAAGAATTCATGTTACAAGAGGTTTTTATGAACAACCTAATGGCTATAGACATTACAGACAATGATGCGGAATCTATGGATGATAACACATGGAATTATTTTCAAAAGTATTAGGAATGATGTTAGCACTTGGCATAGGCCAAAAGGAGGGTCTGTCGGAATCGAAATAATATTATACCTCCTATCGCATTGTTTGAAAGTGTGTTGGCCTACGCCAAGTTGTCTAAAAACATCGTGTAAATAGATTCCGCGGCAAGGTCTTGACCTTAGTGTACTGTGTAAATCGCCATCTTGGATTCAGCCGCCATTTTAGGTTCTCTTGCAATGTGGAAGTCACCCTGAACATCAAAATGGAGGCCGAATGACATTTCGAGTGGGATTTTGGCCGTTGTGACCTCCGCACACATGAATAAGTAATATGCCTGCAGGCCACTTGTTGGGGTCACGAACTGAGACCTTGTCCTATCCCTGACCTATGTGTAAATGAACAACTGTATCAGCGGAACTGATCAAAATGCATACATTATGGGATCGACCTGGCAACGAACTCTAGGCCTGGTCCTAAGAATGGTTAACCCACGAGGGGGTTGGCCAGAGCTGGATAAAAAGTTTAAAAACCTGAGTATCCCAATGTACGGTCTCTCACACTAATGCAGCGAACTACCGTTGAAAGTTCGTTCTGTTATTCTGAGAGCCGAATAGCTATCCGTTTGTCAATTGACTTTTGGTAATTGTTGTAGCTTTTGAATAAAGAACTTTGTATGTTCTTTGTAACCTGTGTTGGTGTGTTTCTTTTGGGCTTCCCAGCCTCAAATCAATTTCTCTGTTTCCACAAACTGTCCTTTGAGGTTGAGACAGACATGGAGTTGGTGAGAAGTACCTACCAGATGTCAGCACATCTGAGGGTGCATAGAGTTCTGTTCAAAATTGTTGCAGTGCTCATAAGCATACAAACACTATGGTTTGGTGACACCAGTTATAGTACAGATGTTTCAGGACGCAGGGGGATGAGGGCCACAATTTACAGGTGTGATCCTGGTTCCAATTTGCAGCTGTAGGTATCTATGTTAGGGACTGGGCATCAGGGTTCCAAGATATCCTCTTCCCCAGAAGTTGGCCCATGTTCTCGACTGTATCCGATAGGAAAGAGCATGGGCTACATTTGAGGCAAAGTCTAGATTGATCCTACAGAGACAGGTGGGTGAGCACGATCCTAGTCCAACTCTGTATTATAGGACATCTGTTCTGAAAGATACTGGTAACAACTTGCAGCCAGGAGGTCTTGTAAAGTCCAGAAGATTTGATAGCCCTCTTAACCCTGTCTTCGGGTCATGAGTTTTCTTTCATACACCTGTATGGAACTGGACCAGGACATCCATATGTATGGTTGATTGAACATTGGGATGAAGGTATGTATCCTCGACCCCAATCAGAGAGTTGAATCTACTGACATTTCTATGTCCACCCAGTCAATATGGTGGTAGGCACATTTCCGGGCAAACTTTCAGAATGGGAATTCACTTAGCGTAGCTGGCAGCTACATGATGTGCCTCACCAAGGGTGTCTGAAGTGGGATCTCATTGGCCTGATACACTGCAAGGAATGCAGTCACCAGCAGCAAGTGGTTCCATTTGAGGAAAACAAAGTGAGTCATCATAGTTCTACTAAGGACCTTATAGAGTGAAAACAACATGGGAAGCTGGAGACCAAAAGCTGCTCTCCCACAGAGCATTCCAGCCCACTGATGCAGATAAGGTCTGAGACCCCCTGCAAAGTCACAGTAATACAACCAAGCAAGCCACCAACACTGATATGGTTTGTGCTTATCCACAAAGTAACAACAAACTATCCAAACTCTAGTGGATGTTACTTGCAAGACAGGAAGGTATATAGTCAAAGCTGACTCGAGAGGAACATGAAACAGTGAGAACGAAGATGGTAGTGGTGATAGCACAGAGATTTAAAACTTTATTAACACCAATTAGAACACAGCAGGCTATTACATAACTAACCGGTCATACTCCTGGCTTCAACATTCAAATGTCATTGAACAATGGGGGCTAAGGAATGAGATCCAGCACCAGGGGTGGAAGATAAAAGGCCCTGGAGAGACCATGGGCTAAATCCAGAGGGAGAGTCAGAGAGATATCCTGACTAAGGCTAAGACAGTATGCACTGAACCCCTTATACAAAGGGAGAATATACCAGAATGGAGAGGTCAGAAGTCGATGGCCTGATGGCAACCCACAAGACTATATAGGCCCTTATTGGCGGTCTGAAAATTATGGTGCTGGTAGCAGCGTACCAGCAACCTTTTCCCGGACCACCAAACTGTACGTTTTCCTGGTAGGGCTGGGGAACTCCCAGCAGGCGTAACCTGCTGGGAGTTCAGGCTCCTACCGGCATGCTTTTCCCTGAAGCACCGGAACTGTTGCTAACAGTGCCAGTGCTTCAGGTTTCCCATTTCCATGGAGTCCTATGATACTCCATGGAAATAAGAGTTCTGCCGTCACCTATGATATCCTGGTAGCACTGGGATGCCAGAACAGAAACAGTGTTATGGGGTTGTACCGCCAACCTCGTAATGAGGCCCATAATATGTCAGATCTTATTTTGTGGGAGTTGAAGCATCTGTAGTGGCAGAAAATGTCTCACAGCAAACAGTAGGTAACATACTTTGCTTTCACTGGCAAACCAGTGTTGCATGACAAGTACAACACAGAGAGAGGGGAAGAAAGAAAAGTACTGAAACATATATGAGCAACTAACTAACTGGGTGTTACACTCACCTGGTATCCACGGGGGCGCCACACGATACTGGATGGAGGTCTAAGCGCTATCCCGGACCCCTCTCTGCTTGGTTATGTGCCAGACGTTGGGTAGCACCTATAACAGGAGAATGGAGGGTTAAGTAACTGGTTCTGTGATGGGTGGACTCCCACTTCCCTCTGGTCCAAATCCCCTCCCTTGGGGTTATTGCTCACCTTAGGTTTTTGTGCGTTGAACTCTCTGTCCTGCGTCTCTGTGCAGGGGCACGTGGTTGGTGCCGGCGTTCCGTGGACCTAGTTGCTTCACTGGTCCGTGTGCCCTTATGTCGGGTCCAGGCTGGCTGTGACTCCGACTCAGCTTGCTGGCTTCCAGGTGAGTTATGATGTCTTTTCCGTCTTTATTCTCTTTCCTTCCCTCCGTTTTCTCTGTCTTCTCAGCGTCTTGCTCCACTACGCTGTTCCCTAACAATGTCTCTTTTTGTTTTCACACTGATGGTTGCGATCTCGGAGTTGCTGCACCGATGGCGAAGACCACGGTGAGTTATTGATGCGAGGAGCGCTGCGCTGTTTATTGGTGTTAATTGCTAACCTGTGTTCTCTTCTCTTCTTTGTACAGGTTGCGGTGATGTTCCGGAGTGATGAGCGATCGAAGCGCTGCTTGCCCAGGTAAGTGCTTCGTTAATGCTGACCTTGTTCCTTCTCCATTGCAGGTTGTGGTGAAACCCAGAGATGGGCGAGGTAAGAGAATCGCAGGGTGCTGCGAGGACTCGCTGCTTGCCCAGGTAAGAATTGGTGTTAATGCTGTCCTTGTTTCTTTACCTTTGCAGGTTGCAGCAAACTCCGGCGATGGGCGAGGTAAGCGAAGTGCAGGATAGATTCAAGGCTGGTTACTTCACACGTAAGTGTTCTTGCTCGCTAATGCTGTTATTGTTCTTCCAGGTTATTAATGGAATCCGGGTCTAGGGCTTCAGGATCGGGACACCGGAGAAGCAGATGA
The DNA here is from genome assembly GCF_040938575.1 of Ambystoma mexicanum. Classification (NCBI taxonomy): domain Eukaryota; kingdom Metazoa; phylum Chordata; class Amphibia; order Caudata; family Ambystomatidae; genus Ambystoma; species Ambystoma mexicanum. The sequence goes on along the minus strand of NC_090934.1, from coordinate 751,000,301 downwards.
GCAGGAGCTGGACACGGTGAGCCTTACGCTGCAGGAGTGCAGAATAACGCGAAGCGTGTTCTGCTGTTTGGGTGTGGTTTAAATAGCCCAGGTAAAGTAGTTCCAGGCTAAGTAGTTCCAGGCCCAGCCACATCCAAAACACTAGACCGCATGGCTTGGTTCTAAAGAATTGAGCTGTGTAATAGGACTCCATGTTGGAATAAGATCCAAAACTGGTATTGTTTTATTCCTGATAATGAGCCTGGCGCCAAAGGTGCCAGGACTTACTCCATGTATGTTTCTAATGGAGTTTTAAGGCCCTTGGAGCCAGTGTGAAGGGCTTTAGCCCCACTGCTGCCAGTGGGCTGTTATACCTGAGGGGATCATGGGCATGGATCGTGACAACGGGAGAGCTTTAAAATCGAAGAACGAAAGTCCCAACCCATGGCTTGGAATTACAAGGGAGAACCAATACCAGTTGGTCCCAATACTATGTACCCATGAGAAGAAAAGTGGCATTGGAAATTTGCAGGAAACCAAAGGGGAAGTTTTATGACAAAGAAAGAATTGGAAACATTCAAATAGCCCACCAGAATGGTAGTGAATAAAGCAAAATCGTGTCAAAATAAAGACGGAGGGAGTAGAACCAAGACTGTAAGTAACCCATGTAAGAGTTATAAATAAGAAAGTGAAGAGGTTGAGAGATTCTATTCAAGTACCAAGAGAGCGGGCGAAAACAGAGAGGAGAAGGAGAACCCAAACTGCGAGTAGCCCATGTGAGAACGGTAGACAAAAAGCAAACAAAGTACCAAGATAGTGTGTGAAGGAACAGTCACCAGGCGAACACAGAGAGAGGGAAGAAAACCCCATTTGCAAGTAACCCACATAAGAGATGTTATCTATAGAAGGTAAGGGACTCAACCAGTACATCAAACTCAAGGACATGTTGCCATAGGGGAGAAGGTCACAGAGGCATTTGACAGAGATGCCAAGAGGGTACAAAAGAGCAAAGACATCAGGTGAAACCGTAGAAGGTGAGGAGGAACTCAGACTGTGAGTAACTGATTCAAGAACTGTAATCATCTAGGGATGTAATCGTTAATAAGGGTGCCTGTACATCAAACAGTTCTTAAGGCAAAAAACATATATAAATCAAAACAGTTGCACTGTGATGGTGAGTCTGGATTACCACATTACTCATATGATTTTATCAAAAATATTTATTCAATACAATAGCTATTCCAGATGATATAAAATACACCATATCATATAGGCAATTTTAACTTATATTACCAAGAAAACAAAAAACTCTTCCATCTATCATCCACAGTCATACCAGCAAATGTCCACTTACACACTCACACAGAGCAGCGAGAAGGAGATCAGACCTCATAAGGACCCCCTTATCGCTCAACAAACACAATTTAAACAATTAATGGTATAACCCAAATAAATTATCAGTTTATTCACAAGTCCAAAGACGATTCATATAGACTCTTCTCGTCTACATATGTTTCGGTCACTAAAGGGCCATCAATGGTGGCCACAAAGTTCAATGGACCTTCTTTAGGACAGATATCAGGGGTGATGGTCTCTGCACTCCTGTCTTTCTTGTCTCGATGGAAGGTCAATTCGCCCTTCTTATGGTTTCTTGCTCCGTCCACTGGCCACGTGGTGAAGGTAGTACAGGTTCGGTGGAAATTAATTCCAAACGTTCGAGAGTACTGGATTCCTCAGTCTGCTCGGACTATTCCTGATCTCCAGGTGTCATCTCTTATGTCCAAAAGGTGTCCCCTGTTTAGATTGCTGCTCCAAAATATATTATAGTGTACGTCCCACCACATTAATACATCAGTGGCTGCATCTATTTCTGACTGGATAGATGTTCAGCTGGATGTACACCGGTATATGAATAACGTATTTCTGGTCATTCCCAATTATTTCCCAGCATTCTGGATCAAAGGAATCGTGTAAATGCGGTCCACGTCTCACATCCGACACCGTTGCCATTCCATACGAATCTAGCATAGCAGAGCAGAGCCTACGCTAGATTCGAATGGAGCGGCAACGGTGTCGGTTGTGAGACTCGGACCGCATTTACGATATACCATTAATTGTTTAAATTGTGTGTGTTGAGTGATAAGGGGGTCTTTATGAGGTCTGATCCTCCTTCTCACTGCTCTGTGTGAGTGTGTAAGTGGACATTTGCTGGTATGACTGTGGATGATAGATGGAAGAGTTTTTCGGTTTTTTGGTAATATAAGGTAAAATTGTCTATATGATATGGTGTATTTTATATGATTTTGAATAGCTATTGTATTGAATGAATATTTTTGATGAAATCATATGAGTAATGTGTCAATCCAGCCTAATCATCACGGTGCAACTGTTTTGATTTATTTCATCTAGGGATGGAATTGAGAAGGATAAGTTCTTTCTGAGCCTTTGAGGTGGGCCATACATTGGAACGTTTGTGTTGTAGAATAGGAGAAATCACTCAGCTTGGGACCTCTGAAGACTAGGTAGTGGGACTTTTGTTAGCCATCCGTTGGCCATTATATGGAGAGAAGGGGACTTCTGAAGAATAGGGAGATTCTTAACATGGAAAAGTGGGGAAGCAACTATCAACTGCAGCTGTCGGGGGCGCTGTTGCGCACAGAAGAAGATGGCCGCTTCTGTGTGAGCTCCGGAGTGAACCAGGGCCGAACTCCAAATATATCCGTACAACGGGTCCGGTTACACCCGGGCGACGCACAGAGGGTGCGGTGGTGACTGGGCTACCTGGAGGTGAAATTCCGGGCGGAACGCTGGCTGCTATCCTGAGTTATCGCGGCTCTTGAGTGTGCCCGCGCCCGGGGCCTATACTCGGGCCGCCTTGAAGAGGGGAGGAGCCCGGGAGAAAGCGAGCGCAATCCGCGGCCTGCCCGCGGAGGAACCTTCATTACTGGCCTCTCCCCACCGCGCTGCTTAGCCCCCCGCCATACCGGCTGGATACTGTGGCCCCCTCTCGGCCCCTCGGCTTCACCCCACCACCCATCGACTGCTGCGGCTGAACACGGGAACCTTACCTGCCTGGCGGGGGCCGACTGCTACACTTCCTTGCTGCTAACCGGGCTCCCGACGGCCCTCAATCCAGAGGCCTGAGGTCTCTTCTCCGGCACGGTCTCTAGATCCCCCCTCCAGTGGCTCGACAACGCACGACCTGAACATTTGGGGCCCAAAATCAGTCCGCCGGGGGTTGCCGAGGAGGGACGACACTCGACCACGCGACGACGTGAGCCAGGGGGACATCGACCCTGCGCAACCGGTGGCACCGGGGACGCTTGTCAGGCCTCTCGCTCGGCGGATGTGCTGAGGGTCGTGGTGTCCTGGGGCGATCAGTCCATACAAATAACAGCGGATAATGCCCAAGAGCCTAGGATCCAAGAAGACCAGGGGGGCCATCGACAAGTACACCACAAATATCCAGAAGGAAACCATATCGCAGATGGAGCCTCCGGCGCCCACCCCAGATCAACAAACGACACCGCAAGCCCAGATGGATCCCCAAGCGGTGTTTCTCGCTATGCAGCAAGGGTTCGGTGCCCTGAACGACAAACTCGACGGGATCACCGCAAATGTGGCATCCATTAAGGCTAAACTGGATAAGACTACGACGCGCATAACCGAAGCGGAAACCAGAATATCAGGCGCGGAAGATGCGCTCGAAAACCTGAAAAGCACGGTGTCCACAATGGCGATTGAACTAGGAACTGTTAAATCTAAATGCGAGGACTTGGAGGCGAGATCAAGACGCAACAATATCCGTATTGTAGGTGTGCCTGAAGATGCGACGAAGGGCTCTATGGAGAAGGGAGTTGAGGCCCTCCTCCGCGATCTGCTGGGCGACCCAGGATGGTCCCCCATGTTCCTAATAGAGCGTGCACACAGATCTATGGCTCCAAAGCCGAAACCCGGAGCGTACCCGAGACCAATAATCGCACGCGTGCTTAACTACAGGGACAGGGACTTGATACTACGTACGGCAAGAGAGAAGCGGGAGCTGAGATGGAAGGCTAGCGTGATACGGATCTTCCCTGACTTTACACTGGCGGTGCAACAAGAAAGGAAACAATTTACGGGTGTCAAGAAACTGCTACGAGAGCGACAGGTCCAATATGCAATGCTCTACCCGGCGAGACTGAAGATCCTGTACAAGAACAAAGTCCATTTCTTCACCTTCCCTGAGGAGGCCGCCAATTTTGTGGAGACGCACATCCCTGCGGACGTGGGGAGCGCCGATGACGCTAATCAAGAATGACTTCTCTGGGGAAGGCCCGGAGAGGTGCGGCATTGCATGCCCGCTCCACTTATATCAACAGTTCCCCCCGGAGGGGGACATTCATTAAGGTGGGAAATCATTATCTACGGTCTGTGCTACGTGGTGACTTTCCTTGCCGCCATTAACATGTGTGAGAGTAATGCCGGATCCGACTAAGTGTTTTCATGTTTGGAAGAGCATAGGCCCTGGGGATCTCTGCAGGCCCCCCAATTGCAGGTGCATATGCTAAAAGTTAGTGGGGGGGAGGGGGTTTCTTTATGCACAGTAGAAGTTCGGGGTGCTGTGAGGGTGGGGGGAGGTGGGATTGGGATGGAATTGGGGATGTGTTATTGTTATGGGGAGAAAGTTAAAAGCACGAGGTTACAACACACTTGCACAAATGGGAATTATATGAGACACTCTTCTGCAGACTCACAATGCATTCACATTGAATGGGATGGCTGGAATGATCTCTGAGAATATCAGATTCATGAGTTGGAATGTTCGGGGCCTGGGTTCTAAGGTTAAGAAAAGGAAAATCATGGCCTACATTAACAGACATGCCCCACAAATCCTATTCTTACAGGAGACACACATTGGCCCGCAACACGGGGAACAACTGGCGCCGAAGTGGGGAACCCACCAATACTTCACAACCTACTCGAATAGGGCCAGGGGAGTAGCAATACTGTTACACAGAACCCTCCGATTTACGTGCAAGGAGGTGAGGTGCGATCGGGGGGGCAGGTACGTCTTGGTACATGGCAATTTGCAAGATAGAGAGGTGGTTCTCCTTAATATCTATGGTCCCAACCTGGATGACCCGGTGTTTTACACCGAACTTTTCGGGATGTTGGCCCACTATCCAGCAGCCCACCTGATTTGCGGGGGGGACTTCAATACCATTTTGAATGTAGACATGGATCGCACCTCAACACAAGTGAGAACTTTAACTAAGGCCGCCCAGGCGATAATGGCTCATATGGCAGACCTGGGACTAAAAGACGCATGGAGGACACTACACCCATCCGAGAGGGGATACACCTATTACTCCACGGTGCACGACATGCATTCCAGGATAAACATGTGGCTGCTGGACAACGCGGTGTTGGCCTGGGTACTCGCAGCACAGATACTGCCCAGGACGTACTCTGACCACTCACCGATAGTGCTGGACCTCCGACTACCGGGCGAAGCAGTGAATAGACCTCCTTGGAGGTTCAAACCTGCAGCGCTGCGTGACCTGGTCTATAGGAACGCGCTGGAACAGCACATACAGGAGTATTTTGCATTTAATGACAACTCTGTGTCTCGCCAGGCAACTTTGTGGCAAGCATTCAAGGTGTATATTAGAGGCGCCTCTATATCGAGTGAGAGTGGCATCCTCAAAGATATAAGGAATAGGATGCAACGCCTTGAAACACAAATAGCTGCTACACAATCACAATATGAGCTTCAACCGACACCTCAGTTAGCCTTAGACCTAAAAAACACACTGGACGAATTCAATGAGGCTGCTGATCAAGAGATCCGCTACTTTGACAGACCGGCGGCCGCTCGCCGCTATGGTGAGAGCGAACGCCCGGGGAGGTTGTTGGCTAGAGCAGTGAGGGGGGAGAGGGGACCGACCGACATTTCATGTATAACAACGGCGGAGGGCACGGTCACTACAGATCAGGGCAGTATACGCTCCACGTTTCATAAATTCTACGAGGAGCTATACTCACCCCAGTCAGACGCCACTGAAGGTGAGATCGAGCAGTATCTCTCCAGTATCCCGACGACCCTGCTGGCTGTAAACACGAGAGAGGTATTGGAAACCCCGATAACTGAGGCGGAGATGATAGGGGCCATCGAAGCTCTCCCGAATGGGAAGGCCCCGGGTACAGATGGCCTAAGCGCAGAATTTTATAAAGAATTTAAGCTCCTTCTGGCACCCAGGTTACTGGCTATGTGGACCGAGGCTCTGAAGGGAGGGGAGCTCCCAGCGACCACAAGGGAAGCGGTGATAACACTGTTGCTTAAGACTGGTAAACCCCCAGAGGACTGCGGGTCTTATAGACCTCTATCACTAATCAACACAGATGCCAAATTGTTAGCAAAGATACTGGCCACAAGACTGACACCGTGGATGCCATTCATGGTCCACGAAGATCAGGCCGGATTCATCCCCGGCAGGTCAGCAGCTACTGATATTAGGAGATGCCATGAGGTCCTAACTACGACCCCCCCAGGTCAGCAGGCGATAGCAGTGTCGCTGGATATGCGCAAAGCATTCGACACGGTGTCCTGGCCATTCCTGTTTGGGGTATTGCGAAATTATGGATTTGGCCCGAACTTCCTGAGATGGGTAAAGTTACTGTACACGTCACCACAGGCCAGGATTAGAATTAACGGCACCCTAACAGAGCAGTTTGAGCTCCGGGGGGGGCACGAGACAAGGTTGCCCGCTCTCACCATTGCTGTTTGCCCTGATAATTGAACCATTAGCAGACGTACTGAGGGCTCTTGCCGGCGCCTATGGGCTAAAAATAGGGGCAACAATGCACATCATAAACCTGTACGCAGATGACATTCTGCTATACTTGAGAGATCCAGACAGAACACTGGGGAGGGTCCTTGCGGTGGTGGAGCGGTTTGGTGGACTCTCGGGACTCAGACTTAACACTAATAAATCAGAAGTGTTCCCTATTACAGGGGCCACGGATAAGCCACGGGACCTGCATGGGCTGCAGTGGTGCCCGACGCATGTTCTATATCTGGGAGCATGGATTGCTTGGAACGCTCAGCTATCTCGCGCATTGAACTACAACCTGCTTGTGGACTCATTGTGCCTGAAACTAAAGCGCTGGGGGGCCCTCCCTGTATCCATGATGGGTAGGATTGCACTGGTGAAAATGATAATCCTTCCTAAGCTATTTTACCTATTTAGCACGGTGCCGGTGTGGCCTGGGCGTGCTTTATTTGCTAAAATGGCGGGCGCGTGCTCCTCATTTGTGTGGGATGGCCATCCGAGAGTGGGCTGGGGGACACTTACAAACGACTACATGGCCGGCGGCTTGATGGCCCCAGACTTTGAACTCTACTAACTGAGCGCGCAGGCACAACATGCGAACCAATGGGCGACGACGTTCATCAACCCAGCAGGCCCAGTACCTAACCAACTGGAAAAAGAGGCCACACTAACACTCCACCAAATTACACGGTCTGGTGTTAAGCATTGTAACTCCCTGAGACCTTCTAAAGTGGTAATCACCGCGTGGTCCAGGATTGTTGAAATGTACAATACTGAAAGGATATATCACCCTAGTATGCCGCTCTGGGGTATGCCGCAGACTCCTTTTAATTTAGAGGGAGAGACGGCCCGCCACTGGTCTGCTAAGGGCATAACACAATGGGGGCAAATATATGTGGACGGGCAGTTCATTCGATGGGAGGATATCAGGGAGGAGGTGGGTAACACACCTACGGCTAGGCGACAATACACTGGTCTGCGGGCAGCTACACAGAATATATGGCCAACCTTCCCTGATGAACCCCCAGTCAACATGGGTCTGGGATACATGTTTATGGGGGGACGCCAAAAAATAACAGCTTCCACACTGTATAAGACCATACTTCACACACGCCCACAAGAGCAGCGTACGGCAAGGGCCAAATGGGAACAGGACCTTGGAGAGGAGGTGGGGGAAGAGGAGTGGTCTCAATACTGTGCACTTGTAAAACAGATATCCTGCAATTCCAAATACAGGCTAATCCACTATAAAATTCTTCAGAGAACACATTACACCCCAGTGAAACTCAAACGCATATACCCAACCATGACAGGGGAATGCCCGAGATGCCATGCGGACAATGCTGGCATTTATCACATGCTTTGGGAGTGTGGTGCACTGAGGGGATACTGGGAAGCTGTATGTCAGACGATAGACGAGATGGCTGACCACCCGCTAGAGTCAATTGAAAAAATAAGCCCGAGTTGGCGAAAGCTTCTGAATGTAAGTCTGCTCCTCGCCAAAAGGGCGATCCTCCTCAGATGGAAGAGTGCGCACTCCCCTACTAAGGCGGACTGGGAAAGGGACATGGCATGGGCGAACGACATGGAGGAACTGTATATCGATACTGTGCTCCCAGCCTCGCGCCCGAAAAACATTTGGGGCAGGTATAAACAGTATCTCGCCGAGAAAAGCGGACTTGAACAGCTTGATGCTGTAATGTGATTAATATTGTAAAATGTAATGTCTATAATTATGATGTCTCTGTAACCAAGTGAAAGTAGTGACCAAGTGCAATAAAAATAAAAGTTAAAAAAAAAAAAAAAAACTGCAGCTGTCAACAGGGAATCACACTTTCGTGGTATCCAGCCCCTAGCACCCTTTTGGTGGGTAGCTCTGATTTCTAGTAAGCCCCAATGGACTTTAGGTGTTTTCCCCAACTTTTCAATGTAAATCAAAAAAGGTGGTAGAACTTAACTTGTACTCTCACATGTCTCACTACTCTGCATATGATACCATCTAGGCAATGTGAACATCAAGGGCAGCAGTAAATGGAGGGCAGGGGCTACATGGAGCAGGCAGCTCAAGGAGAGATGGCAGGTAGACCGAGGTCCACCATATGGGAAGAAAGGGTTAGATACCGTCAAATAAATGATGTAGTACATGGCCTGCCATTATTAGTAACATGGGCCCCATTTTGGTGTGAGTAGCCAGTTGACAGACAGAAAGAGAACATTGTGTGAATCTTCCATGCAATCAGGCAGCTCGACCATCAAGGAGAAATAAGGCACCTTCAAACTGTTCAAAATAGAGCGGTTAGAGTAGTGGAAGGCATGAGCAGAAAGGAACATGTCTCAGAAGCTCGGCGCGCATTGTATTGGCTTCCTGTGACTAGCAGGATCTCTTTTTGCGCGTTGTGTCTGACACATAAATGCCTATATGGTACCAGCCCAGGTTATCTATCAAACCGGCTAGCCTGGCTACCAGCATGCAAGGCACTGAGGTCTAACAATACCGGCCTCCTTCAGATTTCTAAAGCCAAGCTCACGATGGTGTCTCAAGGGTCTTTCTGCTATACTGCTTCAAAGAGCTGAAATGACCTCCCACTTGACCTAAGGCTGTGTCAGTTCTTGCCCAAATTTAAAAAAACATTGAAGACACTCTTATTCTTCTGAAATTTCTGGCTCCCCTCTAACCGCTGAGATTGTTAGGTTTTCTGTTGTGTGTGTCTGTTATGTGTGCGCTACCATGCCCATGGGCCTGTCTTTATGCACAATATAAATAGATATGAATAAATAAATAAGGAGGCAGTAGATGGAGGAGAGGCACTGAGTGGAGCAGGGAGCTCAAGGAGAACACAACAGGTTGAAAATGGAGATATGTTCCTTCCACAAAAAATCCTAGTTCTAATATGACCAAACCCAATGACATTTTTGTCTGTGGTTCTGGAAGGATGAATGTTTGCATTATGGATCCTTGTTCTAGTTGTACAGGCCATTGTAGAGGTCGGTTCCGGGTACTTAATCTCCTTTTGCATGCTTGTATCAAATATACATCTCGCATATTCTTAAGTAAAGCCAACTAGAGAACTTTGCCACAGAAACACAGAATCACTAACCTGGTCAGCAGATGTATGCGAGATGAAAGTGAAAAGTTCCCGTGGGGTCCCTACAGTTCCCAGCCCACCAGAGGGGAAACCGAGGACCACAGAAATCCGAGGGAAACCCTCTGGGGAATAAAACCCTGCTGCGACTCATCAGGAGATGGGTGGTACGTCGTCACAGGAATGGTGGGCGTTGCGGCTCACTCCGAAGAGTCAGGTAAATTGAAGGTCTTGCAAGAAGACAGAGGTCTGATAGAAGCAAATGAGAAGAGAGCCGTTATGGGTAAATCGAGGAAGTAGTTCCGCAGCTCTGAAGATGGTAGTGAGCACAGAGAACCAGGGAATGAGAGCGGTAAGATTCCTACAGACCGCTCAAGGATAATGTCTATGGGAGAGAACAAAGGAGGGTTGCGGTGTTGGTGTATATAAATTAGGTTCGAGCCTATGGTAAGTTTTTTCCCTACCGTTTTGGTGCTGAAGGGTCTCTCGGGCTGATGATGTGTGATTGCAAGGAGGGCGGATCGGCATCTGGAAGTAACGCACGACAGAAACTCCACGGTACGAGCGGAGATGGGAAAAAGGTTTGCAGGTAAGATCTCTGAAAGATATAAGTATTAATCATAGACAGAAGTCAAAAGAGTATGGAAATGGAAACTGCACAGCAGAGGGATAGTTGTGAACTTACAGAGCGTCTGGTAACAGAGTGGCGACGCAATGCCATGTTTGTGTTCCTGCTTGATATGCGGTCACCTGACCGTTCTGGGGTGGAGCCTCCTCAGAACCAGAAACAGAAGAAGGCAGGTGAGGATTAGGTCCGTGAAGCACCGCCATCTTGGAAGGAACCCATGTCCCATTAGTCCCCAAATGAATACTACGGGCACAGATATATCTTCGCCGATTTCTCCGCCACAAAGACCATTTGGAGAAAGGAGTCATGACAGCTTGTCACATCCCATACCCTCTGCACAGCTTTGGCCTACCACTTCTCAACCAAAACTCAGGACATCCTGTACTCACTCTCCTCTTCACCGCCTTTTCCACCTGTTCACTGGCCTCCCTTGGCCCCTCTCCCCATTGCCTCCCTTTCTCCTTATTCTCACCCATTGCACCAGATGAAGTTACCAAGACTGTTCACTCTATGAAAGTCTCCTCCAAACAAGTGCTTCTATGTTGCTCTAGGACTATCAAGGGCAACATTGCCGCCCTCGCTCCTTCTTTGGATGAGTTCTGCAGCAACTCCTTTGCCACTGGTTCCTTCCCACAACTTCTTAAGCACTCCCTTGTGGACCCACTCTCAAAAAGGCCATCTGCAGACCCTTCCTGCCTGGCAAAATACCACCCTATTTCCACCACCCCCTTCTTCGGCAAACCTTTGGAGAAGTTGGCCATCTCTCAAGTTACCCATCACACTGAAGCTGTTGGTTGCCTCCAGGAACACTAATTTGGCTTCAGAGCAGCAAGAGGCATGCAAACTTGTCTCCTGAACACCCATGATGACTTGCTCTATAATCTCGACTCAGGCTCTCCCTCTGTTCGCATCCTTCTGGATCAGTCCTCTGCCTTCAACACTGTCAATCATGTCACCCTCTTAAATTGCCCCCGTGACACCCCTGGGTAACAATGCCCGGCACTGGCTTGGTTGACCTCATTCCTGTTGAATGAGCCCTCCCAGGTTCAAATGGGCCCTTTTCTCTCCACTACCTCACTCTCTACCTGCAGTGTTCCACAGGGCTCTCTCCTCTTGCTGTGGCTTTTCAACATTTACCTTGCCCCTCTTTCCCACCTGATCTCCAGGCTGTACTACTGCAACATCCTCTTCCTCCATCAGCCTATTCTTTCCATCTGCCCTCTTCAACTAATCCAGAATAGGACTGCAAGACTTATCCTTGGCCTCAAGCCCAGACACTGCATCTCTCCAGCCCTAACATCTCTCCACTGGCTCCCGGTGGCTTCAAGGATCAAATTCAAGGCCCTCTGCATCATCCAAAAGGCTTTCTGGGGCCTGGGACCATTTTACATCCAACTTTCCCTCCCTAAATACCTCCCTGCTAGAGTCCTTTGGTCCTCTAGCTCTAACTCTCTTCAGGTCCAACGATTCCCCAAGCAGAGAGTGGGGGGTAGATCTCTTTCCTCAGCAGGAGCCTCCCTCTGGAATGGCCTTCCTGCCCCTTTCAGACTTAAGCCGGATCTCCTAAAGTTCTGGAAACTCCTCAAGACCTTCCTCTTCTCCTCCTTCTTCCCTCTCCCCATGCCCTGCTAATGTCCCCCTGTTGCAATGACTGGCTGTCTGGTCCCTTCTGACTCCTATTGCGGCCAGGCCACCCCCCTACCAGTCTTCTGCAGTACCCACCACAAGCACTTGCCTTCGGGCACCTCTCCTCAAATAGCCAACTGAGACTGGTCCACCCCTGCTCCTCGCACTATTTACCTGTAGCCCTGACTCCCTCCGCACTGCCCTCCATGAGCTCCTCCAGCACATACCCTGCCTCAACCCTGGGGCCACCTCTCCCCCCTTGGACTTTAATTACTGCACTTGCACGATCTGAATGTCACAAGGCCTAGTAGGACTGTTTCTTGTTGTTTTATCATCCCTTGCTCCGCTCCCTCTTTTCTCTTGTTGCATATGGAAACACTTTCCGATGTATAGGCTCCATACAAATGTCCAATAAATAAATAACCTGCTGTGCTTTGTGTCCATGCTGTGCGGGGCATGTGTAGTCCTGATGCTATAACCTCCCCCCAAAATAGTAATGTTGCACCCCATCTCTTCAATCCACCTCCATGGATGCCTTGTAGTCCTGAATGGCCATTCTTCAACTTCTCTGGCTTTCTCGTCCTCTCGTTCTTCACATCCCTCCATCCTATCATCATTTGGCTCATCCTCGTCTTCTGAGTATTCAGATCCTTCGCACCCTCCTTGGTGCCCGCTGTCATCTCAGCGTGTGTCCGACTGGTCAGGATGTACTTTTCTGAAGAATGGGACGTTTCTTGTTATTGTCTTATGGGGCCGGGTTGCCATGATCATTGATCCTTCTTTTGGGTCACTACCTGTGGCTTAGGGGCCAAAGGGTGGCGTTCCTTTATGGGTGCTGGATTGTCTCACTAGGACACTCTCTCCTTCTTGAATGTCGGCTGAACTCGCCCTGCGATGTCAGTCACCATATTCCTTCATCTTCTCTTTTGTCTCCTTGTCATTTGCCCTTACTTCCCAGTCACTGTCATCCTGCCTTTTCTGATGCGGGGTATGTGGCAGTCTCATACCCACTGAGCGAGCAAACATCAGTTCTGCTGGGCACGCGCCTGTAGAACTGTGAGGCGTGTTCCTATAGCCATGAAGAAGCTGATGGATGGTCTGTTCTGAGGGATGGTCTGTATGTAATGTTTCATACCCCCCCTGCCTGTTTCAAGTTGGCCATGAAGCGCTCTACCGTGTGTAATCTTCCTGTGACTGAACCCCATGTATTCTGAACATTCTTTAAATTCATTCCCTGTAAATATGGGGACCTTTGTCCGTCTTCACATCTTTGGGATGCTGTATATTACGAAGATGTGGTCCAATGCTGGTATGATTTACATGGCAGCCGTGGACTGTAGCAGGTGTACTTCAGGATATCACAAGTGTTCAGCCAGTACTACTAGGATGCATATGATTGATTTGAGGGGGTCGAAAAAGTCAATCGCTACATACTCCCACACTTGTTACAGTAGCAGTGTCATTTGTAATGGTTCTGGGGTGGTGTGTGGCTGCAGGCTGAGGCAAATATGGCATGACTTGAGTGTATTCTCCAACAAGCTATCAATGCCAAGGAACCACACTTTCTTCCTGAGTAGCCATTTGGTAGACACAATTCGTCGATGTCCTTTATGCGCTACTTCTGTTGCTTGCTGACGTAACTGGGATGGTACTACAATCCAGCGGCTTTTCAGTATGATGTTAGATGGGGAGATAGAGAGCTTGTCTCTCACTCGGACCAGTGTCTCAACAGTCGTATGTCAATGGCCAGGTTTGATGCGGGCCGTGGTTTCCACTGAACGCCATCTTACATTCCATATGCATGCTGACACTTGTGCTAGTGTTGAGTCCTCCGTCGTTCATCTTGTGAGTTGTATGACATAGTTGATGTAACCTTCTGTGCAATCACTCGAGGGTTTCTGGCCCTGCAGGGTATGACGGGACAGGATGTCTGCCGGGATGGCCTCGTTTCTTGGCTTGTGGACAATACAGAACTTATATTCTTGCAGCCTTATGCCCCACTGGGTGATTCGTGGGGGCATCTGGGCCAACGGTTTACCATATATGGTTATCAGGGCTTGGTGGTCTGTAATGATCGTAAAAGGTTTGCCATATTAAAATAAGTGGAAACACTTGCACGCCCACATGACTGCAAGACTTTCTTTTTCTGTCTGAGAATAGCATGGTTCGGCTTCTGTTAGGCTTTTGCTTGCATAGGACACTATCCTCCTAGATGTATGATCACTTCCTGCGTGGTGAGCGAGTATGGCCCCAAGTCCAACTGGGCTAGCATCCACAGTCAATTCAGTTTTTAGGTTCTAGTCGAAGTAAGACGTGCAGACAGCTTTTGAAATTTCCCTCCTGATCCTGTTAAATGCCTTTTTTGTGAGAGTGAATAGCAAGGCACTTATGGAAGCGAACTCAGGAAGGTAGCGTGTGTAGCTCACGAGTCCTAGAAACGAGTGAACTTGAGCCACATTAGTTGTGCGTGGGATCTCTGTGAGTCGTGCTATTTTGTCGGGATCTGGTTCTATCTCTTTATGTGAGAATATGTGGCCAAAGAACTAAAGACACATTTGTCTTTGTTGAGGGTCATGTTAGCATTCTCCAGTGCTCTTCATACACTCTGTACCGTGGCACAGTGGGATTCTTGTGACTTGTCGAATATTAAGATACCCCATAGTTTAGGCAGTCTGGTATGTGACACATTACTCTTCTTATTTCTTCCTGAAATATCTCGGTGGCCGAGGATATCCTGAAATTCAACCTTTTATATCAGAACAATCCTAGGAGGGTGGTGAAGGTCGTTATATAATGTGATTCCTCTCTTATTTCAATCTGGTGGTACCTCTTGTGTAGGTTGCGCTTAGAGAAGACGGTCGCCCCATTCCAGAGGTGTATCATACTTGTGATGTGTGGTGCCTGGTGGCACTCTCTCAGGATGGCCTGATTGGGCACCCACATGTTGATGCATAGCTGAAATTGTCCTTCGGCCCTTTCTTAGGCACTGGTGCCACCAGAGATATCCACAGGGTGGGCCCAGTGGCAGATTCAATGATGTCTATGCCTCTCTTCATTTGGGTTTTGGGCTGGTGACTTGTTTCGATGTGATCTACGTTCCTTGTGGTATGTTCCTGCTGTCCTAGTTGACATGCACATGGACCTGAAATGGTTGTCACTCCCACACATCGAGCATTCTTGTCCCATTGCTGGACATGTGCCCTCATGTGGAGAATCATAACCACAGCGGAAGCATTGGTTGTTTTCTTTCTTTTCTTCTTTCATTGGAGTGGGGTGTGCTGCAAGTTTGTGCACCAATTCTTCATTTAATTTGCAATTTGCTCCGGGTCGACACCTGCAATATTCCCGACAGTATGTGTGTGTCTTCTGCAGCAGTTTCTTCTTGAAAGTCATTGACAAGCATCCTGCAATGATCTTTGATCTGATTGCTTCCTCATTTGAGTAGAGGTGGAAGTCATAGTACCTGACTTTGGGCCTTAGTCTTGTCTAGATTTTGTCCGTGGTCTTTCCTTACATCTGCATAGTGGCGTGGAAAATGTGGCGCTCATAGTCTGCATTTTTATGGATCGGAAAGTGTTCATTACGGATGCCCTTGAGCTCTGGATAGGTGCAGTCAGTTTGAAGATGATGTCTCTCACTTCAGGGCCCGCTGTGAGTGTGAGGAGCCCTTTTATTTGTGTGTCGTCTTGAGGGCCTAGTGTGTCTAGGTATAAGTCGAATTTTCTGATCCATCTGGACCATCTGGGCCTGAGGTTTGTCGTGTTGGTCATGTCGAATGGGAGTAGCATAGGTATGGGGAAGGAGTCCCTTGCTTATTGTGCTAGCTACTGTGCCAGCCCTCCTGGTGCTGGTCTTGGGTTCGCATGCGCTTGATCCTGGTCTCCCATTCTGTCACTCTGGTGGGGTGCACTTGCAAGAGGTTTCCTCCAGTAGGTCGTTCAGTAGTGCTTGTATCTGCGTGTTCGTTTTTGTTTTCTTTTCTTTTATTATTGATTTATTAATTTATTTGTTGAGGCAGCTGCCTTCCTACTCCCACTGCAATCGCCCTGTGGGCTTCTGATGGTGATGTCTTCTGAGTTCAGGGTCTGCCTCACCCGTGGCATGTTGGATGCTCTCCCCTGGGCCTATTCTGGCTGCTACGGGAGCATCAGCAGCCAGCGTCTTGCTCCCATAGATGTATGGCGGTACTGCCTGTCTTTATACTACTTGCTGGGCCAGTGCTGTGATTGGTGCCCTCTGCCTTACTTGATTAGGCTTCTACAGCATGGCGTTTGGCCCAGGCCATGACTGTCTCTCTCTGGGCACTGCAAGCTATTGGTTGACCCTCTCACCTCGTTGCCAGTGCACAGCAGCAACCTTCAGGTGTGGTCGTGTGCCTGCATACTCAGGCATCCCCTTTACTTCGGTGCAACGGTCCCAATCTGCCTCTGGGTTGGGGTCTCTGCCTCGTTGCCAGTATGACATTTGCCTGTCAGGCCAGATGCAGACATTCAAACACCACTCAGGTTTGGGTACAACATTAAACTGCTTTATTTAGCAAGGCCTCCCTTCTCACTTAACGTGCAGTCACATGACCTGCTGTGCTCTGCATCCCATGCAGTGCGGGTGTGTGTAGGTCCGATGCAACAGGGACTAGTTACAAGATTTATGAAGAAACGGGGGAAGAAGTTGGATAAAATGAGCAGGAGAATTGTGCGAAGCCTGTATGAAGAGTGAAGAGATTGACTAAGGCACAGAGCAGATCGAGGTACTGGAGTGAGAGACTAAAAGAAGAGAAGGTGGTGGTATTGAGGTGAACCCAGAATCTGAAAGGGGTGAACCAGAAGCAGAAGGAAGGTAAAGAGGACAGGTTTCTGGGCATAAGAGAATGGACCCTGTAACTGAGAGGTATAGTCAGAGTATTTCTTCACCCTATGGACCTACCTACATCTCCTGGCCCACATCTGGGACAGTGGAAGTTGCCATGGCCTCTGACCAGGGAACTAATTCCTTTGCCTGGACACCTCATGTCGATAGTAGAGGAGAACATTGATGACAAGAAAATCATTGCATCTTGAAAGTGAGACAAAGTGAGACAAATCTTGAAGTGCTCTAAAGACCAAATCCCAAAGAAATATGTGGAAAAATGAGCAGACACCTACTGGGTACTGGGCTCTGGTCTCAAAAGAGCCCCGGAAGAAGAAAGAACCAAGTATTGTGAAAACCTAAATACTTTGTAAATAGACTTTGTGGTAAGACTTCTCACACGAAGGGAACCCTGATATAAACCTGACGCTGAAGAAAAGCCATTTTGAACTTTTAGTTATCTTTGAACTTTTAGTTAGTTGTTACCACCAGATCAATCTTTATATTTTAGTTGAGCGTTGCTCCATCATAGTCTGTTGTTTTATCCCACACTACAAGAAAGTTTTATTAAATCCAGCAAAACTTGAGTTTGTAGTCTTGACTGAATATTTGGGCCTTGCCACTGATATGAGAGCACTTAATTACCTGTAAAACCCAATTAGCGGAAATGTAATGGCACCAGAAAAAAAAGTTCACTAAGGCAAAGTGCCACATCTTTCTTTGCACAGTTTTAACCTTAATATCCCATGAAACAAAGATATGTAATAGAATTTTTTGGCTTTTTATTAAGATAAGAAGGTACTTCTGTTTGGTACCGTACTTTAATATTGACTCAACTAATGTTGAATCAGAAAACATTATGGATTTTTATATCTATATTTTATAAATGTGAACATTTGTGGGTTTGTGGCTGTGTTTGTGGCAAATCGGTGTTCCTTATACAATTCTACACAGTTTCACCAATATGCACTACATTTTGCATAGTTATCTGCTAGGACCTTCCGGACATTACTGGCTATATGACATTTGGACACCCCAACCCTTTCCTGGAATTCAGCAAAACTGTGGATTTGTTTGTGGGTTTGTGGCTTAGCAAAGCGTTCTTCCGTATACAATTCCACACTGTTTCATCAATCTGCACCACATTTTGCATAGTTACCTTTTAGGACCCTCCAGACATGACTGGCTACATAACATTTGGACCCCCCACCGCTTCCCAGGATTTATGCGCCTTCTCCCATGAGACGTTTGCTTGAAATCAGCGAAACACCAATGTGGTCGTAGAAGGACCTGTCCTTAACCCTAGAATGCACGGTTTCTGGGACATTTGCACTGCAATGCACCGCAATGAACGGCGTTAAGGAAGGGATCCGCTAAGGGAACTCTGAAAAGGGCGCAAAGGGATTACCGACACCGGTGTCCTTACCAGTGCCCGGTATCCCTTTGCACCCAACTCGTAATGAGGCCCATAGTATTGACCGCTGCCAATGCTACCTTGTTTGGTCTGGCTTGTCCAGAAGGTTACCCTGTTCCAAGAAACTAGGCTGGCCTTCTGAACCTCTGCCCATCAGGTCAGAGTTCAGAAACCCATCTTAACAGGCGGCACACTCAACACTGTCTGCAGTAGCAGGCACCAAGAGGTTTGGTTTGGGTCTCGACTTGGGCATGGGTGTGGTGCGCTGTGCCTTGTGTGGTGCTAATGCGCAGGTGCGTGTCCTTGTGATTGAGGCTCATGCATATGTTCTTCTCTTCTAGATGCTCATCTGGTTTGAACAGTCCGTGGCCCCCCCTGGTAACTAGATGCAGCTTGCTGCTGTGGGTCGCAGCCCTGCCTGCTGGAAGAGACTCAGACATATGCACAGCACAGACAGGTGAGGGGTGCCCTATTGTTGTAATTGTCCTGTCTCTCAGCCTCAGGGGTGTCAATAGCCAAACTGAGTGGGATAGAGAGTAGATGTATGGAAGTGGAAGGGAGAATGAGTGTATATTTGTTTGTGAGTGTCACTGTGACTCCTGTGGCTATGGACCGTAAATTAACTGGGGTCCGCTGGACCATTTCCCAGGTCACAGGTTAGCAGAGAGAGGGGCAGGGCCCAGGACAGGGGCTGGGGGTAGGTCCAATGTTAGAACTGCTTGCATTGCATATAGCTGCCAATACAGCTTTCCGGTTCAATAATAGCCTAGGAAAGCATAAATTGAGTGACACAGACACCGTGACTGTAATAATTCAATTTCTATTGACATACACTCATTGCCCCCCAAAGGCTCCTTGCGCTTCATTTGACTGTGCTTTCGAAACCTCCAATCTGTGGCTCTGGGCACCAATCCCTGGCCTCAAGCCCAGGGAAAATATCTCTCCAGCCCTAGAATCCCTCCACTGGCTCCCTGTGGTTGCTAGGATCAAATTCACGACCCTCTGCATCATCCACAAGGCTTTCTGGGGCCTGGGACCAACCTACATCCAACTCTCCCTCCCCAAATACTTCCCTGCTAGAGTCCTTTGGTCCTCTAGCTCTAACTCTCAGAAGGTCAGGTGATTCTCCAAGCAGAGGTTGAGGGGTAGATCTCTTTCTTTGGCAGGAGCCTCCCTGTGGAATGGCCTCCCTGCCTATCTCCATCTTGAGCCGGATCTCCTTAAATTCTGAAAGCTTATCAAGACCTTCCCTTTGTCCTCCTCCTTACCTCTCCTGCTAGTTTCCACCTGCCGCTACGTCTGGATGACTGTTTCCTTATGAGCCTTTACTGGGGGCAGGCCTCCTTCAACCAGTCTTCCTCCTTTCCCCCTACTAGCACTTGCCCGTGGGCACTCTGCCCTGACTAGCCTACTGAGTCTGGTCCACCCCCTTCCTTCACACTAGCTGACCCCCAACCCTGTTGTTTCCCCAACCACTTGCCCTCCTGGGCTCCGCTTAACTCCTGCCCAGCCACTGGGGCCCCCTCCCTCCTGCACATCTCCTTCTTCTCCTCTCCCTATCCCATCCCTTCGCCCTGATCTGCCCCCTCCCCCTGTACTTCCTGTTACTGCACTTCTACATTCTGAATGTCACAAGGTCCAGTAAAACCCTTATTGTTATTTTCTCCTCTGGTCACCCCCACCCCACTTTTTTGTCTTGTGGCACCTGGAAACCTTTCTGGTGTATAGGCGCCATACAAATGTTAAATAAACTAAAATAAATATACATACATAAGTACAGTTGTGCCTGCGTTTTTGGCACTGAGGTAGGTGTTTGTCCATCTGTGCTTCAGGTAACGACTCTGTCGTCTGCCCCTAGCTTTGCCTTTGACCAGAGCACAAGTCCTGACAGCCGCCTTGCTGCATTGTGCCTTCCACGGCTAAGCATGGAAGACAGACACAGGTCTCAAGTTAACTCGGGCCTGTTATGTGCAGCCCATAAAGCTGCAGCTCTCATATGCTTTCATTTAGTCCTAAGTTTATTGCAGTTTATCAAATGTTTGAGGTGACACTGCAGTTGAAACCATGCCTCATAAAGAGTGGCTGTACTGTTCACGGATGTTATTTAATTATTTACTGTACCTGGAGAGAGGAAATGGGGCTTTCCACCCTCTTCTTCCTTAGTCCTTAGTTTTGTGGTCTCCTCCCAGTTGTCCTCTGCTAGTGTCTTTCATCATGGATAGCTAATAAATTAAAGGAGTTCCCCCGTGGTTTGTTACTCTGCCCAAAACTAGGATTTAAAGGAACAGAGAGTGGGCTTACGTGGGAATACTGTGGAAACGGAACTATGAGCCAGGCCTTGCCAGGGGGTATTCAACTAATGGGAGGGTGGTTTAAAGCAGGCAGAGGTACAGAGGAGCATCCTGCCTCAAACCTCCTGGTTATCGTGTCTGCAGAAGCAAATCCTTTTTATACCACTACTCAAGTGCTTGAAGACTTGTATTTTATTACATAATATAAAACCTTTTTTCAAGCTTTATGGCAGGAATGATGATTAAATGAGGGAAAGAAACTTCTCCCTTCTAATGAGTGTCACTTTTCTGGGTTAATGTATTTACAGACCGTCCTTCTGTTTGTCAGTGTCTATAACTGATCCTAAATACTCACTTCTTCTGTGTGTGTCTGTTCACAACAACCCTAATACTGGGGCCAGGCGGTTGCAGAAATTGGTAACAAAATGGGATGGGGATGGTTGGTTGAGGAGGGGGGAGGGGGTGCCAATCTGACACTTTGCCTAAGGTGCCAAAATTCCTTGCACGCATAAAGCAAGCATGATAAGTGATACTATGTAGCGAGACTGGCATTTTGGTGCAGCCAGTTTGGACATGTTTTCATACTGTGGCATGCATTAATGGTACATCCAACTGGAGTCTGTTCTTACATGGGGTTATTGCCATATATTGGCTATAGCAGCATGACAGGATTTCTTATAGTATCATTACTGGCATTATGCGCAAAGAAAACATGCGTTTGTTCTTACATGGGAATACTAGCATATTCTGGGGCAGCCAGCATGGAAATGTATGGGCACAGCCCGTGTGGAAATGTTTTATACTGGCACATATTGTAGGCAAAGGCATCATGAAAATGTGTTTGAGAAATGCTCCTGTGCACTGTTGGTGACTTGCATCTGTTCGATATTTTCATGAGTGACCCTACCAAAACCAGCTGCAAATTGTTTGGTTTTTTACTCAATCTTTCTAAACAGTGTGTTCTAAAATGCACTATTTTAACCCATTATTTTAAAAGTATTCTCAGGAAGAGGTACCCCCGAATCTACCATTCTTGGTTCGGGTTCCCTCGTTACGCTTGGTCGGTAGGACATATCTGCGAGAAATATTTACGCCCCTCGACTTAAAAAATTCACCAGCTGCCACTTCCCCAAGCTCCCCTGAATAATTCACACTAAAAGATCAGATCTTATTTCTGGTTATCATATTATCTCAGTGTCTGCCTAGGGAAACACATTCTGAGGCTATTTAATTTCAGATTTATATTATTGCACAGGTAGGCAGATGTGTAAAGGGATAAAAGGAGAAGCAGCGATGGTCTGGATTAGTTTAATAATAGCAGCGTTTTTCATTACACCATTGGGAATGCTGCCTTGAAATTACTTTTGATATCCGACTATTGGAAAGATGAGAAGCATCACATCCCACGGAGTTGTCATGCACAAAATAAATGGTGGATTTGTTGCTTCAAAAAGAAATGTAATAGTTTATTATTTTCATATTCAAATATACAACGTCTTCAAAATAATGTAGGGACTGTGCTGACCCTTGAAATGTTGATGCTGTTAGATAGCTTTCGTAGATTTCCTTCATGCAATGCTGTTTTGTTTAAAAGCTTTAGGTATATTAGAAAAGTGGCACTATGAAAACATGTGTCATCACAAGCAAATTAGAGCGTGCTGTCTACACATTTGTATTATGTTTGCTTTGCACATCTTTCAGTTTCAGCACAACAGCTGTATGTGGTAACTCCAAAGCAGAGGATGCAACAAGCATATGGGATTGGGCCAATCGAATAACACATGAGGGGTTTCCCTATACCAAAAACCAAGAGAACTATCCAGAGGGGGTGAACTTGAACCCAATAATGCATGAGGGGTTTATCAGAGACCAGACAGCAAGTGCAACCCACAGAGGGGATGAACCTGTACCCAATAACCCATGAGGGGTCATCAGACACCAGAGAACAAGAGAACACCCAGAGGGGTGAACCTGAACCTATTAGCCAGTGAGATGCTCTCAAAGACCAGAAAGCAAGTGAAACTTGCTGATGGGGGCGGGGGACCTGAATTCAACAACCCAGGTTAGTTTAGCATACGCCAGAGAGTGAGAGTAGCACTCCTTGGCTGAACCGGAATAAAATAACCCGCAAAGGGTCACTAGAAACCAGAGAGTACACGAAAACTAGTAGGGGGAAAACTGGTATTGATCAATGGTCACCATGAGTAGGAGATCACTATCACTAAAGGGTGTTATGTCTTTTTGTATTAACCCAGTTTTATGTGATGCGCCTAATGCCTGTGGGCTTTCAGCGCTTTATAAGTACATAAATAAATAAATCTGTAGAGCCATATTGTACACTTGAGGAACAAACTTCTTATTTTGAACAAGGCTTTACTGGGAGGCGTCAGGCATCCCCTTTTCGGTAGAAAATCACGGAAATCTTTTGTAGGCTGTATGAACATACAAAGACCTGAAAACAAGCTGAGTAACCAAGAGCTATTTGAACTTGGTTATGATCCATACGACCCTGTACATGCTTAAAAACAAGGAGAGCAATTGCAAGAAAGGTGAACTTTTTATTGTGAAATATAAGGCCAGGCATAGGTCTGAAAGCAAGGAGAGAAACCAAGAGACATTTGAACAATGTTTTGGAGCTGCTGAAGCAGGAAAACAGACTTCGAGAGAGAGATTTGGGTAGAGAGCCAAGCACCATCCAGCACAAGCCAAGGAAGGGGAGTAAGAGCACTTCCATGGGCTAAATCTTTTTGCATCCTTTGTTAAAGCTAAGGACCACCAGCAGTCTGTGTCTGACCTAGCACACCAGTTAAACTGCTTCTTCCATGGTTTAAATATTTTCTGCCTCCTTCAGACTGTTGAGCAGTCATGCAGGCTCCGGATTCTTTTAGGCTGGATGGTGGTAATACCACTTTTACGGGCCTACCAACTAAATCAATGGTTCAGTTGACGTTTGCACTTTATTTTGCTTCCCGTTTAAAATCAGGCTCCCAAACATTTCGGCACATGAACTTAATTCTGATTTGTGTTCATTGGCTTCATATTTGCTCTCATGCACTTTTTAAGATCTGCTGCTTCACTTATAAGACACTCATAAAACAGTGCTTTTGAGCTACCGAGTTTACCTTGCTGCTATGTTGTGCATGTCCAGTGGGTCCAGATCTACATGGAGTAATGATGTGTTGGACAGGCCCCTTTTCAAGCACTTTTGGGACTCTGCTCAATCTTTTTCCACAGTAGCACCAAAGGCGTGCATCACCCCTTCCATCATTGATTCATCTTTAGCCCTTTCTGTTGACTTTTCCTAAATGTCTTTATTGTTCTTTTTTTCCTTTGATTACCCCGATATAACAATGTCTTATTGTTTAATAGACTTGTTAAGCTTTTGAATTGTATATTTGTTAATGTTAATGTACAGTGCACCATTGCCATCGGGTAAGTCTGTGATTTATACATTTTAAAAATAAAAAAGAAGTTATAAAATGTAATACATGGTACCATACCAGTGCATTCAATCATAGTTACTAGCTGTTTCATTCGTTTAAAATATGCATCCAATGGCAGTACAGGCACATGCTGATATAAATATATATAAATATATACATATATGTTATAGCTGCCCTATAGTTAAGGTGAGTCGGCTCCTCAGGGACCCCTCAAAAATCTATTGATAATAACTTTTGATTCGAATAACGGTTTTGGCCGAAACTCTGAAAGTGATTGAAAACCCATGAGCCCCCCAGACTGCAAACTTTCGTATAGATTATTTAAAATATAAAAAAGTTATTAAGCATCCCAAAAATCTTTTTTTTACAAAAGTGCAGCCTACTTCACATTCTTTTTGTCATAGACAAGCAAGGTACATTTTTCCCAAAGCGCACAGCCCAAAATGCTGGATGGATTTGGACCAAGTCCAAAACAACTTGGGCACAAAGCGTTGACTTGCGATCCATGCATGGATTGGGATTATTCTACGCAGTAGATTTTTAAGTATTTTAGGGAGAAGGGGTGGGGGGCGCTGGCACAGATAAGTGGGGCACTTGGTGAGGTCCAGAGGGCAGGAAAGCATTTTTTTGCCCGTTTTGACGATATTTGATTTTATATGGACTACAGATGTATGTGTAGTTTAGTAATTGTGGTTACAGTTTTTAGTAAGCTGGGTCAGTTCCGCTTTGAAGCTAAGCAGGCTAAGCAGGGTCAGTCCACGTTGCTGCATGGATCGGGGACCAATTGGGCATCCAAATTATTGTGTTTTTTTAAAACTGTGCTACTGTCTATCCTTGAAAGTTTTGCACTCAGAGACCATTTTTGCTTTTTGCTGAATTGCATTCTGGTAGTTGTAGTCTCCCAGTCAATACTAAACATAAATAGATATTTTTACAGCAACTGTTGGTTTCCCATGCAAGCATTAACTGAGACGAACCCTGCTTAGCTTCAAAGCGAGGAAGGGGTCAGCCCCGAAGTCCATGTTACCTAATGAATAAGCTTACCTTACAAGACCACTTAGAGAACTATGGCGTAAGAGGGATGGATCCTGCTGCATTTTAAATCTAAGCAGGTCTGTTCTGGTTAGTGCATGGATGGGAGACAGTCCACAGGGCCAAATGCCCTATGTTTTCTTAGTTTTAAATATCTCACAACACACAGCATCTGCATTATTCTTTTTAAAACCGTGCTACTGTCATACCTTTAAAGTTTGGCATTCAGAGACAATTTTTTTTACCTTTTGCCGAATTGCATTATGGTAGTTGCAGTCTCACAGTCAAGATGGGGGGAATAATGCTACAATTGTGCACGTTTTGCCTAACATAGTTCTATAAGGATTTATATATTTTAGAAAGATCATGGTATGTGTCATTTTCAAGTTAGCTTTATAAAGCAGAGTATTTTTCAAAGCTAGACATGGGTGTGAGGAGGGGAAATGATGAGAGGGAAAGTACGTCATGAGTATTTGCCCACAATGTGGCAAGAGAGTTTGCAATCCTGGGCACTGGTGCAGTACTTTTTCCCTAATTGTGGCTGCTTTTCATGGCACCAGTAAAGGACACATGTGGTTGGACAGCGTAACTTTTTTTCAGAGGGTGGATGTAACCCCTTGGTTTTTTTTGAGGTTGGCAAGCTTGCTCAAGTATTTGGCTACCATGAGACTACAAGCATTTGTTTCATATTGGTATTTTGTTTTCCAGGGAATATTTCACCACAGATTGCTGGGTTTAAAAGGTGAGCACCTTTTACACGTTGGCAACATATGAATTGGTACATTTCTTCTCTCAGGTTATTTTTCTGGTGTGCATAACTTTTTTTAAAAGTCCAGTTTTGTTTTGTGTACTTTCGTCTAAGGAGTAGGTCTATTGAATCACATTTGTATATTTCACTTTAAGAGATATGTTCACTTACTGTGCATATATTCATGGGTGCCAGCTTTTGATTTTCGCTATGGGGCGAAGGTACTTGGTCATATGTTATTTTTGCAGCTGGTCGTTTTTTCCCCTTTTATAGGCTGCTTAAATGTGGTTAGTTGGGGTTGCGCTATGTATGGCAACAGTCACCAAGAGACCGGCCATAAAATAAGGGGTTTGTAGCACACTGCTTATCCAAATTGTGTGATCCTCGGCAAATAAGTAAATCGCACAGGGCATTAACTGAAAACATTGGGAGTTCTCAAAGCCTGCAATCTTTTATACATAATAAAAAAATAGATATTTTTACAGCTACATTGACATTGGGGGTGAAAAATCACTGGTGATCCGGGTCTCCCATCCATGCAGTAACCAAAACAGACCCTGCTAAGCTTCAAAGTGATGAAAAGGACAGTCGCCTCAGGCCATGGTGCCTAATAAGAGGCAATGTTAAAAGACCATTTAGAGCAACATGGCCTGAGGGGTCCGGCCCGTTACCTACTTTGGAGCTAAGCAGTACTATGCATATATTCATGAGTGCCAACTTTTGATTTCGCTATGGGTGCAGGAAGTACTTGGCATATGTTATTCTTGCAGCCTAGCCAAGTTACATGTCTTGTGTATATTGTTATTTTCCACATGTGCCTTGTTATTTGGAAGAATATCATTCAGGTTTCCTTTTTACTTTGCATTTTATGACCTGTAGTATAGGAGACTTAATGGGCAAACAGAACTACAAGTCACAAAATGTACACAAAAAACAAGAATTGGATGGGCATCTTCTGAATTACATGGAGACATGCACACACACACACACACACACACACAGACACACACACACACTCACACACACACGCACACACACACACTCTGACACTGAAAACTCACACTCACTATGTCACAATGCTCACATACAGAGATGCTGTACACACGTGCACACACGCTAACACTCGCCATCACGGAACAAATGCACACTGCATGCACAATCCCTCACACACAACTTCACACCATGTACACACACACAGACACTCACATCAAACACACACACATTGCATGCACACCCTTTCAGATGACATGCACACCCTCACACCACACATTCACCCATACACTGAGGACTACACCGTCTCTGGGCAACATTATAAAACAGAAAAATTGAAATAAAGAAATCACATTTATGCTAAACACTGCCATTAGAGAACCCTGGCCTGCAGGAGTTCAAGATGCAGCACTTAACCATTATGCTACAATGATGTTATTTTTTGGATTCTCACAAGTTTCATAACTAGCCTTTTATCATTGGACAAAGTACATTTGAGGCTAAGTATGAAATGTATGGGCTATGAAGCAGCAAGTCATTGTGGCCTAGTGGTTAAATCCTTGGCCTTGAACTCTGGCAGACCATGGTCCAAGGTTGTATGTTTTTTTAATTTAACTAATTTAATTAATTAAAAGAAAAGCAATGCAACTGGGAGGTAGCGAGGTTTGTTGCAGTGCAGACCTGTGATCTTATTTGGCACGAGGGCATTTAGATGTGACTGCAATTTCAGCCACATCCAAACATCCCTCACATCAAAATATTGCCACCGGAATGGCTTTCATGCCAAGAGGGCTGTACTGGAATGGGTGCTGCAATGGAATGGCCACACCGAATCGGGACATGACAAAATGAGGGTGCCGAAAAGGGGTGTACCGCTTGGAGCACGCTTCTTAACCGAAGTGTGTGGTGCATGGCAAATAATTTAGTCTCACTGCACATTGCCTAAAAACATTGTGAGATCTCAAAGCCTGCAATCTGAAGGCCGTGGCTAGTGGTCTGGTAGCATTTTAAAATGGACAGTGGGCACAGGTAGTGCCCACTGACCATGTCCGAAGAACATGCTACTGGTCTGGAAGCATTCTAAAAATCGATGGAATAACAAATCCCTTGAAATTCAAGGAAAATACTTAAGTTGCAGGGATGTTAAGGTGAGAACTTAACAAAGCAAAACCCCCGAAATTCAGCTAAATACACCTTAACTTTGCGCCTCTGTTTCACAGCCTATGACTACAATGACGACTTCACATATGTCTAGATGTGATGACATGAAACTATGGCTATTCGATTTGTGGTTTTTCAATTTCTTCATGGTAGTCCTTTGTTGTTTTCTTTGATATATAATGTAAGAATCACCATCATTTTAATGAGATTGATCAAACTCATTAGAAAGATAAAAAAGCGTATTCCATCATTCAGTTTTGCTTTTTAAGTATTTATAAAGGATTACAATCATTTTCACAACCAGTGTTTTCATATTTTTCATACTTGGTGAATACAACCCCTGATTATCACAAAACCTTTTTTATCCCCATTGTATGTGTCAATAACTAGTCAATTCCAATGCCACAACACTCATGATACAGCATGATATGTATCACTAAGGGTGACAGATTTACATCATGGTGCTTTAAATATAACAAACCTCTCTTGCGCCTCTGGTTAATCTAAATGGGACTGACTGCCTGCCATTTATGAATGCCTGTATCTCAGGTAACCTAAATAAGAATTGGATCATAGCTATGAATAGTACATGTGAGCAAGGTGTGTATGTATTGCTTTTTATCGTCTTTATTGACCATATTGGCTGCTTAACTGGGTGCTGGTTTGACACAAATCTGTCCTTGTTATCGATCAACAAGAGCCTTTTGAGATGATGTTGATCAACTCACCACTACATGACTCCTTGACATTCAACAGAGGTGGGAACATCTACCCCTTCATGTGCTGCCCTGGTCAGAGGTATGCTGCAGGCGGGAGAAGAGTGTGATCAATGTCTTTTGTTACTCTGTCCCACTTTCCCATCCCTGCGCTTCATTTCTCTCGCTGCTCGTCCTGTGACTGCTCTTACAGCAGAGCAGCACATTCACACCTGACTTTACACTGCTCCCCTGCCACTGACTTTAGTAAAGGCTTTTTAACAGGACCCCAGTAAGTGGACAATCGTATGCCAGGTACCATTGACTTTGCTTCTCCCCTATATTGTGGGCTGCTATCAGACTGACACATTCACTGACATGTCCCATGAAAGTGATTCATAACAATGCAGTGCCACTGTCCTCAATGACATTGAAGTTGCTGTGATTGCCAATCATCTTCGGAATGCAGATTTGGTGAATGCTTCCAGTCAGTGGCTTGAGTCATTGATGAAATTGGGGGTTGGTGGAAAGCCAAGACATTTCCATGAATGCTTAATACAACATTAAAAATGAAACAGTTAGAGTGTTTATTTCCGAATGGGTCTTTAGTACCATAAACACTGATGGTTGGAAGCCACCAAGTCGGCAAATAGAGCTCTCAGGCCAACAGCTGTTGTGTCAAAGTTAGCATGGTGGCGGCATATATATATATATATATATATATATATATATATATATATATATATATATATATATATCACTTATTTTCACTGCACAAATGAATATAATGATGTTCCGTGTCATCAGACCGCAGCATTCCCAGAATGAAATAACAGTCATTACATCATCAAAATATGCTTTACCTTTAGGGAGGGGCTTTCTTACCACTACAGTAATCATGAAGATAGAAAATGTGGGGTTCGAGATTTTGTTGCCAACAGCTACTATCAGCCCTGGCCAACATGGCCAATGGTGAGGGGACATGGGAGTTGTAGTACAAAATATTGAAAGAGACGATTGCAGAGCTCAATTTGCATTATTACAATAATGTATGTGCACACTTTACAGTCTGTAAATCAGGTACAGGGCTCTCATCCCTGATCTTAATCTCGGGGATCCATCTTGGTATTACTGAGCAGAGATAAGCAAAATACAAAGTTATGTTCACAGCATTTCTATACTGATCAGGGGAGGGGCATACCAGCATCTCCTGTCTCATGCACTATAAACGTAGGCCGAATAATGTCCTATGTCCTACCTGCATACACACAATGCAAACAGGTCTCTCCAAGTCAAATCTAGTATTCTTTTGAATCTTAAAACAATGCAATTCTTTTCACGCGTTAAGGCCAGCTGTACTCAAGGTGCATCTGTCCTTCAACAGTCGAGGACACCACAGTGCAATGCAATGCATCACAATGCAATGCCTCTATAAGCCCCCCCCCCACCCCCATTAGACAGAAGATATGGCAACAATATACAACCACTGTCTTCACTCACCCCCAAACCAAAAAAGGGGTACCAAACAGGCATTCCTTGCTATGACCCAACCTTCCATCTGCTTGCACATCACCTTCAGTTGTTCTCACCTGCCGGGAATGCCTCAATGAGCATAGGAATGTCGCCATGGTCTGAACAAAGGGCAGGGTGTGTTTAAAAGTCCAGACAATATTCCAATATATCACTGCTGCCATCCCCGATGGACTACCACCGACCATGGAACCAAACAATATTTACCAGACAGACACTGTATCATGGACATTCCACTTTGACTGGCCAGAGTTTGGAGAACCACTAGCATCCCAAGGGGCAAACAGACCTGATTTCCAAGTGCCCCAAAAAGGTTGCCCCCCAAACCTGCTAAAATGGCTGGGTAAATCAATGGTGCTTGGTATTCAACGTAGTAAATACTGTACTGTCCAGTAAACACATTCTCTCTGCAAAAGAGGTATCGTATTATGTGCTGTGTAAGTCTTCATTCCTCAGTTCAGTTGCTAATTTACTGTAATGCACGCTTCTACATAATGCACATACAAGACACAAGAGTATGTTAATGTACAGTGATGTATGCTCCTGCATGTCTCACACTGCGGACGTTGTTAATTGCTTGGCCTCTTCCTCTGTCACTGTGGTGCATCTTTATCAGAATGTGTTCTGCTATGTGGCGATGTCTTCAAATATTCGGACATATCATATCATATTTTAATATTTATTCCTAAACTGCCAAAACAGTGCATCACCTGCACCATTGCAGTTTTTTATTTATTATTTATTAAACAAGACTTCAAGGAGTCACGAAATAAAGAATAGACAAGGATAGAGTGAAGGGAAAGAGGGAGAGCATTCCAATGCAAAGAAGCCAGCAAAGAGAATTAACAAAAACGTGACTGAGCAAATGAAGGACAAGGGGCGACAAGAAGAAATTGAAAACAGGAGCAAAGAGAGTGTGAAGGGGTATAAAAAGAAACCCCCCAAAAAAGATATTCAGGTGCAAGACCATGAGGAGATTTGTAGACAAGACACAGAAAGTTACATTAAATTTCAGAGGAGCAAGATGTGTAAGAGGAAGAACAAAGAGAGCAGTGGAACAGTAGAAAAGTCAGGAATAAATTAGGGAAAATATAAGGGACAATATCAAGAGTTCAATAGCATCAAAGGTAAAAAAAGAACAGGCTTTTCGAATATTATATAAGTGATAGTGACAGGCACTTGAAGATAAAGAAATGTGATGCTTAAAGGATAGATAAGTGTCTCAATAGAGTCCCAGGTTGCGAGATGTGGAAGAAATGGGAAGGTGGAAAGGAGGAATCAAATTAAAAGAGGGAGGAAGAGGAGACAGAATGGTGTTAGCAGGAACGAAAAGTACCTCAGTTGTAGACACTACAAATGCCTCAACAGTACATTCTGCCTCTACCATATGTCTATCTTTCTCTCGCTCTCTCTCTCTCTCTCTCTCTCTCTCTCTCTCTCTATAGCAAAACCAGCTAACAATCTTCATAAGCAATAATAGTGACTCCTAGAGTAAAGTTAACAAAAGATTTCGGCTCAGAGTCTAAAAGGATAATAGATCCCTCAATCAAATTAAATAAAGCTTGACAAGTCCCAATCACAGTTAAGGCTTGTAGAGTCATATCATCAAAACCTTTGATTCAGGAAACCTCCCTTTGTAGAAGATTTTTGTGGTCAATTTAGGTAACTTAATATGCTCCAATACTATGCACTGTAGCTGTGCCACATTGTGTCTTGTTTCAACAAAATGAAATACCACCAGGGGCTTCAAATTCTTTAACCTTATGTTTGACTTGTGCTCAGTTCACCTTGTTTTCACTTTGCGTGTAGTAATACCAATGTAGAAGATACCACACAGGCATCTCTGCCCATATACTACGTTTGTTCAGTCACAAGTGCATGAGTGCCTACACCCAATCTTTCTCCCTGAGTAATGATGCTTAATCACATTGCTTAAGTTTATATTGCCACAATGAACACACTTGTGACAAGGCTGCATGCCCTTCTTTTCCTCGAAATCAGCTTTCACTAAGAGATTCTTAAGCACAGTACTCTTGCGATATGCAAACACTGGACGATTTTGAAAGAGTCTATCCAATGCAGGATCAAGTTTCAGAATTTCCCATTGTTTTTTTACATTCTGTTTAATCATGCCTGTCTGTGTTGAAAATGTAGTAATACAGACTAAAGCTGGATTCACTTTAGGTGGTTTAAGTATTATCAATGCATCCCAGGATGTCTGTTCTACTCAGGCAACTACTGTATCAATCAGGGCTGGGTCACAGTGTCTTGACACAAATTTTTCTTTCAAATTCTCTGCCTATCTGCAATATTCATTACCATCAGAAATACATCTCCGATATCTAAGAAACTGACTGAGAGGTACACTCTCCAGAGTCTGTTTGGTGTGGAAATTAGTAGCCAGTACTAAACTGCTCCTGTCTGTGGTTTTAGAGAAAATGGTAGTTTGTAATTTGTCTGCTACATAATATATTTCTACATCTAAAAAATGAATATTTGTATTACTGAAAGCAGAAGTAGATGTAATCCATGGCTTTATGTGATTCATATATTCAAAAAGGTTATGCAACACTTGTATTTGGCCCTTCCAGACCAAAAAATGTCATACATTTATTTCACATACAATGGAAGATGTTATGACCACCTCTCAACCTTCAGAATATGTTCTGTCTCCAAGTATAGCAAAAAAATGTAGGCATAACTCAGGGCCATGACGGCCCCCATAGAGGTACCAGATACCTGCAGGAAAAACCTGTCATCAAATATGAAGAAATTATTGCTCAAAACGATCTTTAGAAGAGTAAGCACAAAGATCTTATCTGCCTTGCAAGAATCATTCATCGAAAAGAGCCATTCAACGGCTTCCATGGCTGCAGCATGTGCATTATTTGTATAAATTGAGATCTAGGGTGAAAAGAATGTCTCGGCCTGAGACAAAATCAACTTCTGACAATTTTTGGAGAAAGTGACAAGCATCCTTGATGTATATAACACTTGACTAGATCAAAGGCGGAATGGCTTTGTCCAAATACTGGGCAAGTGGTTCCAGATGCCGAACTGTTGCAGCAATGATAGATCTCCCAAGTGTATTTATTAAGCTTGTGTGCACCTTAGGTACAATGTATAAAACCAGCATCACTGAATGTAGGTTATTTAAAAACACTTTTGTGTGGTAAGATATAGCTCCATTCTTTTCAACCTCATTCAATGTGTCCACAGTGAGAGATCTCACCCGTTCAGTTGGATTGCAAGGAATCTCACAATAAGTATCCCATTCCTCAGCTGTCACTCAATCTCCCTGAAATAGCCAGTCTTGTTCATTTAGACAAGAATGTGTATGTGTTGATGTGCCCAAATATTATAACATTATAGCACTTTTCTTAACAGAATCCCTCCAATATGTTCTAGAGTGTGAAAGGGATTCGGAGACTGAAACACTGGATTGCACCATGGAGTTTGAGCCCCACCCACCCAAACTGCTAAGTGGACCCAAGTCTTAGTTTTGTCACAGCAACCACTATGTGGCAGATGTTCTCTGAGCTGGAGGTTTGCAGGATGCTTTTGTGACATCTTATCCATAGAGTGCACCTCATCTGTGACAATTTGGACATGCTAGTGAAGAGGAAGGTGGTGTGCCTGCTTCTACCTTTGAAATAGAAACTGTAGAGGGGTCACAAGGGTGATGCTGGAGCCTCCTCACTTACCAAGCACCTTAACCTTGCCTGCTCCTAATTCACCACGACTTTTGTATCCCTGCTCTATACACACTACAGCCCTTCTATCCCATCTTCTCATCATAAACCACTACCAATGCAACCCCTTACCTCTCCTCACCCAGACCCACCCCTTACAGTTTCTGCCTTATCGTCGCTCACACTCATGCTGTTGCCACCATTTCCTTTGTCATCACTGACTTCCACACCCCTTTTATGTTGGATGCCCTGCATACCATGCAACCTCTGTTGCCACGCCGTGGCTCCGTGTATAAATGTCCCATATTGCCCAATTACTCTCTCAAAATAATTTAACCAGAAGATAAGCAATTTTTATTTATATTTGCAGGGGATTCCAGAGAGATATGGTATGCATACTATTTAAGAATGTGTTCTTTTTGAGCAGTGTTAGCAGTGGTGCAAGAGAGCGACATTTGGTGGATTGTACAAGAAGGTGGTCCTTCCTGTTTTCTGAGGATTGCCATCCAAGTCTCTATGCTCATAAGGTTTAATATTGACCACACCTAGCTTTGTAAGAATAACATACATTCTTTTTTGCTGGTGCAACGGTTTAACTCAGGGCAGCATGTATCTACCAGCCCACCATGCACTACCTTAATCCCCAGACCAGAGGTAGTTGTCAACCCCCCATCCCCCACCCAGGGCTCCTTACCTTGTACTTGACAATAGTGTCAGCTGTCACCCTTTCCCATAAACCCCACCCAATGGTCTCCCCTTGTCCCCCAACAATAGTGGTATCTGTCAATTCTACTCCCTTGGCAACATTGACTGTCCCTTCACCTTACCAAGTGTAGAGGAGCTCCCAAATAAAGCCTGCACTCCAATCATCCATTTTGAATTACCAGGAACATTTACACCGAGATATGTGACATCTGATGAGCAAATAAACCAGCAGAGAGCCG
Source organism: Ambystoma mexicanum (assembly GCF_040938575.1). NCBI lineage: Eukaryota > Metazoa > Chordata > Amphibia > Caudata > Ambystomatidae > Ambystoma > Ambystoma mexicanum. The sequence goes on along the minus strand of NC_090934.1, from coordinate 750,965,385 downwards.
CTGGAGGGCTCTACCCAGTACCCATTAGAAGAACAGCACCTATTGACGTACCTATACCAAGAACACCATGGACAGTGAGCTATCCATTAAGAAAACCCTACCAGCAAATGAGACAAAATGAAGATTGCTTAAGTACCGTTCCGGAAGAAAAACCAAAAAAGCCTTAATGGAAGACGAATGGTGACATCACAAGGGCCCAGACTGACTTGGAGATAGAAGAAATGACAACCAGAGAATGATGCAGAGAGACGAAACGCCATGAATAGAGATATCGTGAACCTAAAGAAGAGAACGATGTTGAAACATGAAGAAGCTTAAGCTGTAAGCAGGATGAAGATAACCAACTCGCTAACATCTGTACATATGCTTGAAATGCAAGAAAGCTAAGAAACCAGTGTGGCTCTCTATGCTTAGTAGAAGAATAGAGCGGCAAGCGCCAGTATACATAATGTACCTCAAACAAGGCACAGTATTATAAGTGCCAGTCCACTTTGCACTGAAAGCAGAATCAATTTAGCTTACTAGAGGCCAAACAAGACAAGACTCGTATTCCAGCAAACAAGAAGAGACGGCTGAATCGAAACTCAGCAGATGCAACTCGAGCCAGGAGAGCCAAGGTCATACTAATAAAGGAACGAACAGTATCTTCACATAATCGAAATTTAAGAACAGAATATCCTGCTTCTGAAAGGCCAAAGATAAGGAGGCGTAGGCAGGTGGCAAGCTAAATGAGAATCAAATACAGAAATTGCAAGAAACTAGACAAATTCCTGGTGTCTGCATCACGTGAGCAGCCGAGCGAGAAGCAGCACGAGTTCACACCTCCACCTGGCATCCGCCCAAGCAAGAGATATCAGAACTTTTCCAGACAGAAGATGCAGTTTTGAGGCCAACCACAGTGAGATAATTGACACATAGTTGTTGTAGTGATGATTGATTGTAACCTTAATTGGAGGAAATCCGGGTAGCTGAGGGGAGCACCCTGCACCTGGCTGACCGTTCTGCGTACTGCTAAGAAAAGTGGAAGAATATGCATGGGGTTGATGCCAACCCAATCACAATGGACCAAATAATCTAGGGTCCTATAGTTAGTAGAACCAATGAGACGCCGTACTTTTAGTGACGTCTAAAGTAGTCATTATGAAGGAAGGGCTTAAGTGCCCACCTAACAGTGTTTACCCAATCCCCTCACCCTGTTACCATATACAGATATAGCACCTACATTAAAGTTACCTTTTCCGAAACAATAGAAATGCTTATTAACTTTTGAGTGTTACACGTCAGTTATGACAAGTTTTTAGTATAAATGATGTGTTTTTTATGAAGTTCATTGGAGTTGAAGCGAGACGGACGATCGCATTACTGGTGATTTCCATGACTCACTGTTTTTTGTACTCGTCATTAAACAGACTCCCTTTGCCAAACCATTGAGTTGTCCTTATTAATTGGTGTTTGAGTAATAAATCTGTACCCCAATCCATCTCAAGGTGCAGCTAGCTCGTCTTAAAGTACTTTGGAGCAAACCCTGACTCTATGGGCCGGCTGGGGGTCTCCTCAGTACACTTGGTAGCGGAGATCGGATGGTTATCGACTATGGATTATTGATGAAAGTAAGACACCCATTGACCGTCGACATAAAGTAACTCTAGGTCTTCGGCAATGTCACAAGTCCTTTGCCATTTGGCTGAGTAGACTGTGAAGCTCCCCGTAGACAGTGGCGGATTAAAGAGAGACTGCAGTCAGGGCCTGAAGGGACCCGTGTTCCCCACACTTCCCTTCCCATTCCTACGGGCAGCTGAGCGGGCGAAAAACCAAAGAAGGCGATAACAAACGCGGTGATCCCGAGGGTCCAGAGAGGAACAATGCGAACGGTGAGTGGAAAAAAAAATGTAATGTTTGGGCAAATAATGCATGCCTTAGAACAAGTAAAGGGAAAAGGTAAGGGAGGGAGGCGTAAGAAAACAAAATATAGTTAGAAGTAGAGTAGACTGTATGTTTATAAGGGGATAAAGACTCGAGAATAATAAATGAGAATAATAAAGTACACCAAGGTTACCGTGGAGGACACCCGAGAAGAGAGAGGATTCCGGGGAAGACACCCGAGAAGTGAGAGGATTCGCCTTATTCCTACGCTTCTAATATAGTAGCTAGAAGAAACATGTACCCAGAGTGCCACATAATGGGGAACGAATAGACTACCACAACGTTTAAAGATGTTGTGAAAGGGGTACGTTTACACTCCACGAAGTGGTAATGATTAGAGGCAGAGATATCTGTGTCCAGCTGGTGTCTGTCTAGTCTGTCAAGTGTCTGTCTTACATATTTTCTGTTTGTGAGGTCATATATATTGACACCTTTTCTTTGAGTAAACAGATCCAAATTTAGTGCGATCTTACAGCTGAGATAAATTCACGTATGAATTGATGTTTTTTGAGTAAATTGGAAGATATAAAACTTTTGTGAAAATTGGATTGGAGCTTGCAGTGTTTGGTGCTCGCTCATATTGTTGCAAATGTTGAAGTCACGAAAATATTGACAAGTGTTATATAAGAGGAAAGGGAACAGATTTAAGCATGGAAGACATGACTCCATTGGCACACTTATGCAAGCACGCACCCAAACTAAAGAAATATAGTACCGAGTGGGTTAAAGGTACTGCCCACAAGATGTTTATGCCATGGCCACAAAATGGGTCCTTATATAAAGCCGTCTTACAACATATGACGACATATTTGCAAGCCACATATACAGGCAAGAAGTTAGAAAAACGCCTTGCTGTGCTCGAGTTGTGGAAAATGAATGAACAGGGAAAGGAGGAAGAGCTGCCATCAGATTGGATACTTAATGTATGCTCAGAGGGGGGTGAGACGCCTACTGCGCCACCTGCCCCACCTGAAACAAAAGTTGAAGAAAGTAAGGACGAGGGGTTATACCCACTAAGAGAACTCAAAACAGCCACGGGGTATAGACATCCGCATATGAGTCACCTACACATAGTAGTGACGAAAATCAAGGGAAAGATAAGGGCAAGAATATTACCTCCGCAATCCTAAGGGACAAGGAGAGACAAGATGACAAAAGAGATCAGGCACAGATAAGTGCATCTCTAGACAAAGAGAGAGAAGGGAAGCGATGGAAGGGAAGCGAAAATAGAACTGATGAGATACCATTCGCAAAGGACGAATGGATGGGAGGGCACATTTTACTGAAACTCGATTGCAAAGGCATTGATGACATGAAACAAAAGGAGAAGTCAGACGATGCACAGAGAAAGGGGTAGGAGAAGGAGTTAAGAGACAAAAGGATAAGAATGAAAGACAGACAAAGGCGAGAACATCTATATCGCGAAGAGCAAGAAAGACAGCTCGATCACAACCCAAGGGCAGCCAATGATCAAGACAGACAGAAACAGCAAAGGTTAGAAGAAGAGCAAAGGATATGTGAGAAAAGAATAAAAGACGAAGAGATGAGGAGATTCGAAGGGCAGAGGAACGAAGAGATGAAAAGAGAAAGGAAGAAGATAGGGTCAGAGAAGAGGTGAGGAAGCGTAAAGAATTCGATGATGACATAGAAGGAAAGCAAAGACAAAGAGCACGCGATCTTGAATATCTGGGTAGAGAGGTTAAAAAACCTGATCAGTAGTAGATTGGGAAGACATCGAAGAATTTTTTCCTGAGTACGACTCAGCACCAGGCATGTCTATGGCAAATATTGATGATGACTTCGACACCAGAAGCATCGGAGAAATGATCGATAGAATATATGATGAAAATGGGCTAGAACAAATACCCCAAGGGGAGGGGGAAGACGAGCGCCTGGAAAGCACTCAGCTGTATGGCACTGAGGATGTCTCCCGAAGTAGTAGGAATAGAGAGCTATCTCTGAATAGATTAGAATTAAGTAGGAACAAAGAGGACACGAAAAGTTGCACTAGTTGGGGACAGAGAATGTCCGACTCCGAGAGGGAGGAACGCAAAGAAAGTGAGGAAGAGGGAAGGAGCAAAAGACGACTACCGAGGGAGAAAGGAATAAGGTGGTCAGACAATAGCGAATCTGCACCAAGAGCATCAGAGTCCGCCATGCTGCCTGACCGATATGAAGAAGTATCTTGCGTTCAGAGGGGGGTTTCTTCGCTGCCCTATATGGACAGACTAAGGGCATTGCCAGGTAGACGGCAATGCGGGAATATTACTCCTGCAATAGATAGAAGAACAATGAGAGAAGAGAGAGAGGGCTACACATTCCAATTTCCATTACTAGAGAAGGGGGGAGTAAGACCGCAATATATTCCATGGCCACACATGGATCGAGAAAAATTGAAAAACAAGCTTCCAATGCTGACATTGGGAGCCGGAAAATGGATACACGAGTTAGAAAAAATGACAGGAGGGAAAACACGTTAGCTATTGAGAATATTAAAGGTCTCCTAATTGCCATACTCGGTGAGAGAACAGACAATGTGTGGGCACGAGCAGGCTACCCTGGTGTAACCACAATTAATACCTCGCATGACGGAGCTCCATTTAACAATTGTAGAGCCGCCGTATGGAAAGTGCTACGAGTGCTATACCCAGATACATCCGATATGGGAGCTATAGTGATGCAAAAAATGAAGGACTCTGAAGATCCGTTAATTTACATACAGAATTTTCAAAATGCATGGGTGCTCAAGACTCATGAATCTTGGACGAAATCTATACTTGTATTTTACCATATATTGTGCCAAGGACTGCCAGAACCGGTACAGAAACAGCTCAAGAAATTGTTGGGAATTGAATCTAAACCTTGGGCAGAAACACAATTGACCATCGCACATTATTGTAGACTGCTGCTGGAAAAGAATCGCAAAAAGGAAGCAACTCGAAAGGGTGAGGAAGCGAAGTTGGTGCAAAGGAAATTGTCAAAATATGCTCTTGAGGGAGCCATGATAACTATCACAGCTGAATCAAGCATGCAGCAGGTGGTTAACCCACAACAGAACAATCAGGGCAATACAGGGTTTTATCCCAGGGTAAGAGGATGGCAGAGCAATCAGGGAGGTTCCCAAAATAATCAAGGAGGTTTTCAAAATATGCAAAATGGTAATCAAGATATGTCAAACGGGCAAATAATCCGACCACCGCCAGTGTGTTGGCTGTGTGGAATGACAGGGCATTTGGCGCGCACATGCAGAAAAGAAAGGCATGATGCAGAATGGCCAAGGGAAGGAGCAGGCATGGTGAATCCACCTGCAGTTCCACAGCAAGGTGCTGCACAAAATCACACGGTGCAACAACAAGCGCCAGGAGCGGAACAAGGTGCACAACCTCAGAGCATGGGGAACTTTCCACAAGGACAATCCCAACAGGCACCGAAGCAACTGTCACAGACAATAAGCACAGGGCAGACCACAAACCCTGAAATGGGAAGTAACAATGGGAATAGGGGAAATTCACCAGCACGCAGTGGCCCAAATTTGTATGTGAACTAGGACAGCTCACTGGGAACCCTGATGTGTTCTATCCTATCAGTGACTCCAGATCCTCACAGGGAACCTAGGGTGGATGTCATTATAGGGGACAAAGAATATTCCTTCTTAGTTGACATGGGTGCAACACGCTCGTGTATTCGTGAAGGCAAGTTTTCCTTTTCCGGCGAGGCCATAAATACTCAGAGTTTCACAGGAGCGACAAGTCATGTTCCCTTTACAAACGCACTTCCAGTCTCTATAGGAGAGTGTGAAATGAATGTGCCTTTACTATATTCACGTCAGACCCCAGTAAACATTTTGGGGAGAGATTTAATGACAAAATTAAACATGACAATCTCGTTCACGGTGGAGGGCATAGTATGTTCAACTCCAGGAATGCACTATTCAAATGTATGCAAAATGATTAGGGCATACTCAGGACACATAGCCATGAGGGCCATACCACTGGAGCCAGAAATGTTTGTGTATAGTATGCGTGTGCTTATGGCAGGATTACCAGGCCTTGCAGATTAAATCATGAGAACCCCTGATGAGTTCTTATTCAGATGCACAATACCGATGCATGAGGAGGAGGGATAAGTATTTTCCTTGATGATACACATGCTGTAATACAAGAGAAAGTGGTCTTGGTTGATGGTTATGATGACGAGGGCAGACAATGGTGCGCGTTAATTGCCATTGAAGAAGGATATCGAGTGACTGACGTCACCGATGACGATCTGTTTGAAGAACCAACAGATATGGGAGAGACAATGGTAGAAGTGTGTCCCACCTTTTGGGTTAAAATGATTAAAAGAGAGGTGCCCCAGAGAATGATGTTAGCACTAAATCATCCTGAATATTTTGATGGCGACATGGCCCAGGTGCCTGTCTCAGTATGGACTACAGGACCCTATGACTTAGGCCTCTTGAAGGGGGGTTGGAGAAGTAAGAATTAAATTGAAACGAGGAGCTATTTTTACCAAAGGCATGACAATATCCGTGTCCAGACAGGCAGATGAGGGGATTTTTAAGACAATTTCTGCCATGATGGACCAAGGCATCTTAGTGACATCAGAGTCACCATGTAATACGTCAGTGTACCCTCTGAAAAAAGTAAAGGGGGGTCTTGGAGGCTAGTGCAAGACCTGAGGCCAATAAACAACATTGTTGTGGCCCAGTTCCTTATAGTCCCTAAACTGTCTACAATCCTATGTAATATACCTGTTGAGGCAAAATATTTCATGGTGATTGACTTGAAAAATGCATTTTTCTCAATCCCGCTGCACCATGACTCACAAGATCTGACGTCATTCACATTCAGACAGATGTGTCTGAAAAGCATGAGGCTGCCACAGGGGTACTGTGAGTTTCCTTCTCTTTTTAACAGAGTCCTGCAGATGGACTTGAGCAACATTGCAGTAGAAAGTATTGTCCTGCAATATGTGGATGACATCCTAATTTGCAGCACAACAGAAGAGCAATGCAGACATGATTCTATGCAGCTATTGACTATACTGGCTGAGAAAGGATATAAAGTTGACAAGGAAAAGTTACAGTATTGTCAACAAAAAGTGCTGTATATAGGCCAAATGATCTCACATGAGGGAAAGAAGGTGACCCCAGAAAGAGCTGAAGCCATATTGAACACGGCTAAGCCACACACGATAAAGCAGATGCTGAGCTTTTTAGGCCTATGCAACTATGTCAGGGCATGGGTCTTCGACTACAGGTCTTGCACCAAGCCTTTACTTCAGGCCCTAAAGAAGGCCCAAGTGACGTAAGAAAAGATTGAATGGTCTGAGATCATGGAGAAAGGGTTTGCTGAACTCAAAAGAGCCATCTGCACAGCACCAGTTTTAGGGATCCCCAATTATGCAGAGGAATTTTACCTGTTTTCGCACACAAATGGCAGCGTCATGACAGCGGTGCTCACTCAAAGAACCTCGTTGGGTTACAAGCCCGTGGCATATTACAGTGGGAATTTGGATCCAGTAATGCAAGGTCATTTCCCGTGCGAACAAAGTTTAGCTGCCGCGCGTTCGCCATAGAGAAGGCTACAACCATTGTGATGGGATGCTCAATGACGTTGTACGTCGAGCACTCACTATTTGCCATTCTAGAGAAACCAAAGGGCACATTGACATCTCAGAGAGCCTCTGATTATGAAGTGATCATATCAAATCATCAATCAAGATCGCCAGATGCAAGATAGTGAACCCAGCTATGTTTATAGCAGAGCCAGTTACTGAAGGAGAACTGATACATGACTGTGCAAATTATGAAGAATTCTATGATGAGATCCCCAGGGTGAAAGAAAATGCCTTGACAGGAGGAGAGATCGTCTTTATTGACGGGTCTTCGAGGATCGACCAAAGTGATGGGCAAAGATACACAGGCGTTGCTGTGATGAAGCACACAGCAAATGGGGAATTTTGAGTGCTTTTTAGTGCACGAATACCATCTCATTATTCAGCACAGGCTGCAGAATTATTGGCACTGATACTCGCCATTGAGAATCACGCAGACCAGGAAGTAACAGTGTACAGTGACTCTGCCCATGTGACGTCGACAGTGCACGCCGGCTTAGCGCGCTGGAAAAGGAGGGGCTACCTCAGAGCGGACGGCACGCCAGTGCAGCACACAACCTTATTGGACAGGCTGATCAAGGCACTACAGCTCCCAGTGGGCATAGCTGTCATGAAATGCGCCACCCACATGAACGGTACAGATTTTATCTCACGCGGAAATCACGCAGCAGACACGGAGGCCAAGCGTATGGAATCCAAAAGTGAGACGATCATGGAGATAGAAGTCATCCATATCAATGAAAGGATGATGGTGGCATGAACTACACCTGAGAGTTATTGCAATTTGGGACAAACACAGCTAATGGAACTCCAAGGGGAGGCACCACAAGAAGAGAAGATCCTGTGGAAACATTAAGGGTGTTCTTTAAACCCCTCTGACAGCTTGTGGTGACAAGACAGCACTGGTAAACCAATGATGCCTGTAGCCCTATTAAAAATAGCGCTGGAGCAACTACATTACCCAGCCCACATGACAATAGAGAATCTAGCAGCAACGCTCGCGGAAGACTGGTTCATACCGAATTTAACCGAGCACGTTGCATTCTTCATAGTGAACTGTATAATTTGCCGGCAATTTACAGCAGGCACACATTACAAGTAATGAGAGGAGTCATCCCCAGGCCAAATGGGCCTTTTTAGCACCTGCACGTCGATTAAATCAACATGATTCAAGTATGTAACGGTACAGATATTTAATTGTAATGGTGTGTCCATTCTCTAGGTGGATTGAGGCAGGTCCATTTACACACCCAGACTCTACCTGTGTGGCCACATTTTTAGTGAGGGAAGTGTTCCCCAGGTCTGGGGTTTGCGAAGTCATGAGATCAGATAATGGCCCTCATTTTGTCAATGCTATATTTGAGCAGATTAGCTTGCTGCTTGGTATAAAGCACAAGTTCTCGTCGGCATATCATCCACAAGGTAATGGTATCGGTGCGAAGCTCAACGGCTTGTTAAAGGAAAGGATAGCCAAATTGAAGCTTACTCTAAAGAAGGGATGGTTGCACTGCCTTCCACTGGCACTGTATGCTCTTTGGAACCAACCAGGTTCCGACCATCATTTTATGCCACAGGAAGAAGAATGAAAACTCCCTTGATACCCCGAGACAGAGCTAGATGTGATGCCCAGTCAACAGGAGAGGTTTTAGGGTCTGAAATGCAAAACTATCTGAAATGCATGACATCTTGCCTTACTGTAATTTCAAACCAGCTGCAGTAACGACGAAAAGGGTGCAGCGCAGCACAGAACACAGAAGGAGACACTACAACAGACCAAGTTCAAGTTCTACGTGTTCCACCCGTCTTCCCTGGAGATGCTGTCCTAGTGTGGAACCATACAAGGAAAAAGTGGGACGAGCCAAGGTTCAATGGACCTTTTACAGTGGAGGACTGAATTCCGTCTGCTGTGAAACTACAAGGCAGGAGAGCGTGGATTTTTCTCGGTGATATAAAACCCTACATTGGAGAAGGCCTCCTGCCTGCACCCTAACGAGAGGAATCGACGAGCGACGGGGAAGAACCACAGCACATGCAGACGAGATACATGACGCGGAAGAAGGACGCATGACCAGCCAGACAAGACAAAGAACTTTTTGCAAATTGTGGCTTAAATTGAACACTTCCTCTAAGCAAAAAAGGGGATAAGGACATAAAAACAGACACTCTGTGCCTCCTAGTTGCAGGGTGAAGATGAAAATTGCATGTACAAGCGACAAAACAGTCGGATGACTTTGAACTCTGGACTGAGGCACACAAAAGCCTTAATAGAGAGAGGAGAACATGAGAAGTTTTGATCGAGTACACATAAACTGGAAGAAAATCCAGTATCCTGACACTTTTGGTACGATAACTCTGTTTGTAATCACTTATGGTGTCCCACAGTAGAGACATCACAAAGGATGTGGTCCCCTATTTCGACCTAGTGCTAACATCATACCCGTCATTGGTAGGGAGGCTCACCAGTGTCACTGACTTTCTACAAGATCCTGAAAACAAAATAATAATTAGACAACTGCTCAGTGCCATTGCCAAACAATTTATCCTACTCCCTGAGTAAAGTGAGAAGGAACCAAATGATCCCAACACAGGCAGAAATAGATGAGCTCATCAACACACTGTTCTTTCACATAATCGAAGATCGTCCCAACTCTCATTGGGAGGACAACAGACACACTCACATTTCTTCGAGATCCAGCAAATACAGAACATTTGAGCCATCTCTTAAATAAGATAATCATTCTGGTTGCATTCCATGCGACCGGACAGTGCAAACATTGTTTACATCAAGGAAAGAGCATATACTCCTGAACCTCACCAAAGACAGGACAGATGTCCCTGTCACCAGAAGACAGCGGGTTGGCACACAACATCCTTTTTCGCCTAGTTACTGACTTTCCAGAGCTAGTGGGGAGACCAATCGATGTTGACGTCCTCACTTTCATTAGAGATCCAACTAATGTTGCACAGATGGGAATGCTCCTGCAGGTAATCATGCTTCAAGTGGAACTTTCTAACCATCAGAGGAGCTTTCTGAGGAGATTCTAAAAACTGTTGCCGAGGGATAGATCGAGGAAGCAGCGTCAAGAACTTCATTTGCATTTGATATTTTCTGTCCTTATTCTTCGTATCTGACCAACGTACGCCATGTCCTCAGGATTGAAGCAAATCAGCGGGGTTATTTGGGAGCTCACCTATTTTGAACATGCACAGTAAAGGGCACTCACTGAAGTGTTATTTGTTTTCATCATTCCCATAGTCTAGCAAAGGAACTGTATCCTGAATTAAGAGACAATCCATCACCCGCAAGAGGGGGGACACGTGTGGAGAATCTGATACTGTAAACACAGAATTCAAAAGACGATACTGGTTAAGGAAATACTAACATTGACATTTGGCGAATGATCAAGATGGGGGTCCAGAGCAGCAACCTGGTCCTCGCACAAGAAGAGAGGCACCCCCGCTTCTCTGGAAGGAAACACTGCCACCTTACTTTCAGGGGCATAATGTATCTATGCATCATATTCATCATTATTTTATTGTCATTAACAATCAGAACTGCATTCTTTATTGGTGCACAAAGCGTTCCAAATTCAGTGCACCCACCTAATGATGTACACATAAGACCCACAAAAACACCCAGACCTCATATAGTCATTCCAATCCCTAGGAAATCTGATGGTGGAGTGAATGAACTTGAAATGAATGTGATTAGCAGTGATACACACAGTTTTGTGGTAAGAAATGGACAGGAAAGCCGGAGACAGGGTCGGCAAGGGATGAATGAAATGACATCACTGACAACTACACACACGTAAACACTGAATGCACATGAAACAGGCCTAGTGTCAATGACTACAGAACCACAAACACAAACAGCAGAGAAGAAGAGACTGCCCACCATAAGAAACTCCACAGCAGATGTTGTGAGGAAACAAGAGTTAAGAGGAAAACCAATAGACACCGTCATACCAGAAACTCTTAAGAAAACAAGAGCCAACTCGGAGAAACTCTCTACATGGACACAAAGGATAGTAGACTCATTGTTTCCGTACATAGCCAAAGCAAGGAAGCTGCAAGAGGAACTGAAGAACAAAACCGCAGAAATTGTATTGCAAAGTATATATGTCCCAACGAAAGGAACAAGCACCAGTTCCACAGTACAGCCATACACCAGACAAATGCCAGAATGGACACAAACATTTATAACCCGACAGAGAAAGATGTATGAAGAAAGAGAAAGAGTTGCCAGAATTCAATCTACCCAAATGGCGCAGATGAGAAGGCCTGCACCATGGACCAGGATACCTGAGAATCCTCCGGCAAGAAAAAGCCATACAGATGCCTTCAGGGATATAGTCATAGCCAACTACAGGAAAACACTAAGAATCAAGAGAAGTATGCATGGAGATGACAATGAACTAAATGACTACCTGCACAGCACAGCACATCTGGCAAACAACATTTGGTACCAGCACATCAAAGAAGTTGGAAGAAGTGGCTCAGAAGGGGAATGCTTTGTATGTGCACTCCTACCATACCGCATGGGGAAGTCCAAGATCTTCGTCGCTGTAGAAATTGATGTCCAGACAGCACACTGTATGTCACACGTAGCAATGTGCAAGACAAGAGGCCAGTTCATGGGAAGTGATGCCTCTTTGAAATGGGCAACTGAAGCAACGAATCCAAATGAAGACGATTATGTCCAGGACATAAAGACAAGAAACAATGGAAAGACGAAACACATTGTGATAAGATATGAGAAGCCTGGAGTTAAAGGAGCAGAGATTAGAAGAGAAGCAAATCACAAGCTAAATGCCCAAGGAAAAACTCCAGAAGAAGCTCGGAGATGGAAGAATCAAGGCCAAATGCAAATTTGGGGAACAGTGCTTTCACCAGACGGATGGGAGAAAGGAGTAATGATATGCTGAGCATGGATGGTCTTCGGTCACTACGAGCTAACCATCAACATTGTATGAAACGGATGCAAGCCATTGTGGCCGAAACTTGCAAAACTGCTGACATGGGTCGAAGACAGAAGAGCACCCCTGCAGATAGTGACACTAGAATGCCAAAAATGGTGTTTCAGGAACAATGGCACAAGATAAATGGGAGAGAATCAGAACTGTGGATGAGTTTTTGACGCTCCAGGAATGGTACATGGAACTGCAGTGATTATGGACCATTATTGGGCGTGTGGATCCAAAGCATACATCAGACTGCCAAGAGACTCGGGAGGCATAAGCACAATAGTGAACTTCCACGTCCCAGCATTGGTGATCCCGAAAAGTGACCTGAATATTGACAGCTTCCCGAAAGCAGATGCTCACCTGAGGAAGAGGAGATCTGGGGAACTAACAACTCGAATGAAGAGAGATAATTACTTCTCTGCCAAATCAGAAGAAGCCTTTCATGCAATCCCATATAAACAAAGGCTGCTTAGCCTCACCTCATCAGTTTCGCAACGATTTTCATGCCAAGATTCCAGGTTGGAGCAAATACTAAATGGTTGCAGATAACCAGATGCGAGTTACTGCAGACCATCAACACGACCATAAAAGGATTCAATGCAATTAAAGAAGAATTAAGAGCCATCCGACTGATGACTCTCCAGAACAGATATGTCCTTGACATGATCACAGCTATTGATGGAGGAGTTTGTGCAAAAACAGGAGAATCGTGTTGCACGTTCATACCGTCACACGATGAGGAGAATGGAACCTTAACTGAAGCCAAAGGTATGCTGATAAAATTACAGAACGAAATGATTGATGAAACTGACGAAGTTGATGATGACAGTTGGTTTGGATCACTGTTTCCATGGGTCCCACAGTGGATGGCAGACATATTTAAGTTCCTGGGAGCGCTCCTAGCAATGATATTACTAGAATTTTGTGTTATTAAGATAATAATATCACAATGCCAGAAGACTGTGAAGAAATCTATAGGGATGAAGATCATGATTGATGTCAAGCCAGGATGGAAGCCCAAAGACCTGACTGATGAAGAAATAAGAGATTTTGGCACACGCCAGAAGGTACAAAATGTGTCTATTCCAAGAAGCATAGAAACTATGTAGGAAGATGGGTTTACTGCAGCCCAAATGGACAATGTGAACTAATGACATGGAATAAAGACGAACATGTAAGAACAGCAGGAAGCCTGAAAGGAGTAATAAAAATATGGACTCCAAAGAGACACTTCTTCAAACCTTCATGTGTAGATCCAGAAGATGAAGAAGGAATGAACTCAAGAGAAGAAGTGAAGGAGAACACAGAAGAACGGAACAAAATGGATCTAGAGAAGGAAGTGAAAGTGATCATGAATCGCCCAGAGGGGGGAGTGTAGAGGAGGTCCCAAATAATTCCTGCACTCCAATCATCCATTTTGAAGTTCCAGGAACCTTTACACCGAGATATGTGACATATGATGAGAAAATACACCAGCAGAGAGCCGCAGTAGGGCTCTGCCCAGTACCCATCAGAATAACAGCACCTATTGACATACCTATACCAAGAACACCATGGACAGTAAGGTATCCATTAAGAAAACCCTACCAGCAAATGAGACCAAAAGAAGATTGCTTAAGTACCATCCCGGAGGAAACCAAAAAGGCCTTAATGGAAGACGAATGGTGACGTCACAAGGGCCCAGACTGACTTTCAGATAGAAGAAATGACAACCAGAGAATGATACAGAGAGACAAAACGCCATGAATAGAGATATTGTGAACCTAAAGAAGAGAACGATGTTGAAACATGAAGAAGCTTAAGCTGTAAGCATCCAACCCGCTAACGCCTGTACATATGCTTGAAACGCAAGAAAGCTAAGAAACCAGTGCGGCTTGCTATGCTTAGTAGAAGAATAGAGCGGCAAGCGCCAGTATACATAGTGTACCTCAAAACAAGGCACAGTATTATAAGGGCAAGTCCACTTTGTAATGAAAGCAGAATCAACTTAGGTTACTAGAGGCCCAGCAAGACAAAACTCGTATTCCAGCAAACGAGAAGAGACGGCTGAATCGAAACTCAGCGGATGTAACTCGTGCCAGGAGAGCCAAGGTCATACTAATAAAGGAACGAACAGTAGCTTCACATAATTGAAACTTAAGAACAGAATATCCTGCTTCTGAAAGGCCAAAGATAAGGGGGCGTGGGCAGGTGACAAGCTGAATGAGAATCAAATACAGAAATTGCAAGAAAGTAGACAAATTCATGGTGTCTGCATCACGTGACCAGCCGAGCGAGGAGCAGCACGAGTTCACACCTACGCCTGGCATCCGCCCAAGCAAGAGATATCAGAACTTTTCCAGACAGAAGATGCAGTTTCGAGGCCAACCATGTACTCACTCCTGGTTACCCAGCGGTATCTCCTGCCTACTGGGTGATGCTCAATACCCAGGAGTCGGTTTTAGCTCCTGCTCATTGATTCCCAATTTTTCACACTGTCCTTAAACAGATATTTGGGGTGGGGACCTGCTATCAAACCTCCAGATGCCCTTCAAGTGTTCTGCATAGCTGGTGGGCTTGTGCACACACTTGAGCTACCACTTAAAGGAATAGTACACTCAAAAATGTTAATGGCTCAAAAGATGGGCCATGATAAAAAATATATGTAAAAAATTTGTATTAAGAAAGATCCCATGTAAACATTTGAGCAAATGAGGCTCAAAGTCAAATATTTCAAGCACTAGGGGCATCCATTTTGTGATATGGATGAGCATCCTGTGCTTGTGTTAATCTCTGCCCTTGCGGCACTAATGAAGCAAAGCCAGCCAGCTGTAATAAATAAAAGCTACCACCAGGTGGCTTTTGCTTCATTATTGCCGGAGAGCAGAGATTAACACAAGCTGCTGCTGGTAAGTGCTTTAAATTTCATTCTTTTTTCAAAGCACTGCAAAATGAATGCTGCAGTTTATTTTCTAACTTAGAAAGAAAACCGCAACATTTATAACGTATTTATGTTTGCAGTGGCTTCAGCTTTGAGTCTCCTGGGCTCCCCTGACACGTTGTATTTCTGACTGGGGTGATTTTCTTTCTACATTTCCCGGGCTCCAGCTTTGAGTCTCCTGGGTTACTCCAGGAGACTCAAAGCGAAAGCTGACGCAGTCAGAAATACAACATTGTTGTATTTATGATTTCCATGGTTTTCTAACCACAGCAATCTCAAATGCAACAACGTATTTCAATTGCTGCGCCTTTGCTTTTTGCCTTTCATTTCATGTTTTCTGTGCTTCCCTCGGCTTGGCGAGCACCGAAAAGTAAAATGAAAGTGAAGGCAGCCTCCTCCATGTACAGCTCTGCTCTGGCTGCGGTAAGCAAAAGCTCCCAGTAGGGGGCTGTTGCTACTTGTTTAGTGCCACCAGGGCATAGCTTAACATGAGCTGAGGAGGCTTCCTGAAATGGCAAAATTAATGCTTCCATGTAAACGCTTTGAGCCTCATTTGCTCAAAAGTTTACATAGGAACTTTCTTTAAAATTATGTTTAATGCATGTTTTTGATTATTGCCCATATTTTGGGACAATAATATTTTTGATCGCACTATTCCTTTAAGTTGTGCCCCGATCAACTCATTTATATTTAGCTGAGGAGATTATTTGGGTGTTAAAATCCAAGTGACCTCCTGTTCCACCGTAAAGACAGCTGAAGAGGAGGGCGTAGGGTGATTGTGCTTACTGATGCTTAATTTGTGGGGATTCTCAGGGTAATTCTCACTAACATACGATATCACAATCATCATTATGATCTCTCTAATGAACAGTTTAAATTGTGCCCGGATCAACTCAATTTGATTTAGCTGAGAAGCATATTGGGGCATTCTATCCTAAGTAAGCCCCTGTTCTGCCCTAAGTACAACTGCAGAAGAGTTCCTGGGGTCATTTTCATGCACAATGCTTAATTTGTGGGTGTTCTCAGGGTAATTCCCACTCATATACTGCAAAATCTGCTTCCTAATTATTATCTCTTTTAAGAAGGCTGGATCCATTATGCCTTCAAAATAAATCAGGGGTCCATAGCCCTTCTTTGCGATGTTGCCCCTATGCATGCAGTTGATCTGGTCCTTTAGGGAGGGATGGCTTGAAAAGCGTTGTTTACCCTGAATGCCATCATGTTGAATCGGTCTTATCCATGAACAGGACATCCTCAAAGTCTTCCATTTTCTCCATCCAGACTTTCTTGTGGGCCACTCACTTTTCCTTATCAACACCATGGATCATAGGGCACAGCCTACGGAGCATAAACAAGGCATGGTTATAATAAAACAAAAGAACACTGTTGTGTGTGGGGTGAGGTAGGGTGGGTAAGTGGGCTGAGCTAATAGTAAGGTGAGGTAGACAGGGCTGAGATAAGTGGGTGAGTGGGATGAGGTGGAATAGGATGAGGTCAAGTGGGTGAGGTAGAGTGGGTAAGTGGGGTTAACTGTAGTTGATGAGTTACAGTGGTGTGTATAGATAATAGGGATATATATATATATATATGTATTTTATTTATTGGACATTTGTATGGTGCCTATACCAAATCGTTTCCAGGTGCCACAAGACAGGATGGGGGGGTTGGGATAAGGGAATAACACCAAAATAAAAGACAGTTATATTGGTCATGTGACAATCCTACTGAGCAAATGCATGAAAAGGTGGTAAGTGCAGGTGGTGCGGGGGTAGAGGGAGGCAGGGAAGTGCTGGGGGGACCAAGAAGGCAAGTGCCAGGGGGAAAAGGCAGAAAGGGATGATGAGTGTGTTAGGCAGGGTGGACTAATTTGGGTTAGTCTGAGAAAGGAAGCCCGTGAGCAAGTGCTGGCAAAAGATATAGGAGGGTCTGGTGGGGGATGGTCTGGCCCCTGTATGACTCTGAAAGGACCAGTCCCCAGTCGAAGCAGCAGAGCGAGAGTTAGCACGGGAGGGGTAGAGGGAAGAAAGAGGAGAAAAGGAAATTCTTGAGAATTTTCCAGAACTTTAGAAGATCAGGCTTAAGTTGGAGGGGAGAAGGAAGGAAGGCCATTTCAGAGGAAGGAGCCGGCCACAGAAAGGGATCTACCTCACACTCTCTGCTTGGAGAAACATTTGACCTGCAGCGAGTTGGAGCTAGAGGATCGAAGGATTCGGGATGTGAGGTATTTAGAAAGGGAAATCTGGATGTAAAGAGGTTCCAAGCCCCAGAACGGCATTGTGGATGATGTAGAGAGTCTTGAATTTGATCCTTGTGATCACTGGGAGCCAGTGGAGAGATTTTAGGGCAGGTGGAATGCAGTCTCTGGGCTTGAAGTCAGGGATAGGTCTTGCTGTACTGTTCTGGATTTGTTGTAGCAAACGAAGGGAGGAAAGAGGCAGATTGAGGAAAAGGCTGTTGCAGTAGTCAAGCCTAGAGAGAACCAGGGGTCTGCAGACATTGAGCTTCTGGGGAAGGTGAGGAAAGGTAGAATGCCCCTGAGAAGGTGGAGCTGAAAGTTGGACTTCTTAGCAAGGTCTGTGATGTGTGGAGAGAAAGGAGTCAAAGATGATCCCAAGGTTCTTTGCCTCACAGGTGGGTGAGGGGTTGGGACCCAAGGTGTCTGGCCGGAGGGGGGGGGCAGGGAGCAGGCGTCCCAATGAGTAGGATCTCTGTCTTACTGACATTAAGGCAGAGATCATTGGCAGAGCACCATGCCTAAATAGCAGTCCGGCAGTCAGGTATGGGGGAAGAGGAGGAGGTTGAAGATGGCAGCTTGAAGGAGAGCTGTGTGTCAACTGCATAACACTGGAAATGAGGTGTGAATGTGGAGATCATTTCCTTCCATAACTTTTCTTTATAGCATGTTGATTCTTGCCTAAACCCTGTAGAACAACCGCAGAGTTAACATATTTTACTACTACTTCGGTGACATCGAGAATTAAAATTACAATGATTATAACTTATGTAGCGCACATGCGCGGCCCCTTTAGCTATGGGGCCATGAATGAAAAGGAACCGAAGGCTTTTGTCCGGTTGCCCCATAGTACTTGTGCTTCCATGACACATAATAGGCTTCCCTTAAATGGTTTCATCAGTCACCTTGGATTTAATCTTTTGATGTGTGTTTCACCTATTTTGCATATTTGTTAAATGTACGCGTGCGTATTATGGACTTTGGATCATTGCCCTGTTGAATATTATAATGTGAGTTGCAGGACTCAGGGCTAGCAATTTTAATATTTTACACAGTGGGAAAGAGAGCACTAATTTCATACTATGGTCCCTGTTATTTATGTTAGGGGAAGACGTGTTTGGCCTAGGTGTATATATGCGTGTGACTCTGTTTGTGTTGAGAAACCTAATTTGGAATGTTTCTACTTCTGTATTCGTTGCACTGTAATTGAACCCACTTTGCGCCTAACCGATTAGGTCTTTGTATTCAACTAATTGCAGGTTGGGGGACATATATATCACTGTCCTAGACACGTTATGCCAGTACCTCAGTAGGGGTACGCATTGATTCTAGATGTTTTTTAACTTCTAAGGATGGAGTTAACGTGCGCTTTTGATGTGCTAGGTTGTGTAATATATACTCTTTAATGCACATTGTCAGGGACCATTTCTCTGGTCTTATTTGGGGTGTTATTATAAGGGTTGGGATATTTGCCCCTGGTGCCAGTTGACACAGGCGTTTTTCTGAATGTGGCAATCTGAAGATGTATAATATCATGCCAAGCGTTCCTTTTGTTATTATTTACTGTTTTAGGTAGACAGAGTTTTAGTGGGATGTTGCATGGGGCACGTTTAATGGAACATAAGAATAAATGTAGGCGATATAAATATAATTAGTCTAATCTTTAATGGTTGTTAGAATGATGGGGTGATGGAATTAGGTCATACCTATTAAGCTTGTGTACAGTACTCAGCGGGGATCAATAGGATATTCGCTTTTAGTGTTGGTTAGTATAGCAGTACCCAGATTTAAATAAATTCAGTGCTTCTAAATTATGTAACTCCAACACTTTATGGGTTTGTGAGAATTGTGGGGTGGAGGGCACATGCTCCCGGGTGATCTATCCACTTGGGTCTGATTACAGGTTTTTCCTGTTCTCCCTTACCCTGGCTGGGTTTGGGCTCTGTTTTTATTGGTTTATTGAATCTTATGTTTTTCTAAATCCTGAGAAAAAATCAAAATATCGTCAATATAGACAATAACAAAGATATCAAGATATTCCCTAAGAACCTGGTCGATAAAAAATTGAAAAGCCACTGGGGAATTGCAGACCAAAAGGCATCCCTTGATACTCATAAAGTCCAAATCTGGTCTTAAATGCCGTTTTCCACTCATGTCCCTCTTGGATTCGTACAAGATGGTAAGCTCCTTGTAAATCTAACTTAGAAAAAATTGTGGCACCTTGGATCTGATTTAACATTTCAGAGATGAGAGGGAGAGGATACCGATTCTTCACAGTCACTCTATCTACTGCCCTATAATCTATACAAGTCCTAAGAGACCCATCAGATTTTGGCACAAAGAACAACAGTGAAGCTGCCGGCGATTGAGAGTGCCGAATAAATCCCTTAGCCAAATTTTTCTTTAAATATTCTTTCAAATAATCATTCTCTTTTTCTGTTAAAGCGTAAACTCTACTGCTAGGTAAAATAACTCCAAGTCAATTTTGCAATCAAAGGATCGATGTGGAGGCAACTCTCCAGCTTCTTTTTCATCAAATACATCCCAGAAAATCCTGATAACAGCTAGGGAGTTCACCAAACACTGCACCAATGTCAAAACCTATTGTCCCTTTTTCAGCAAGCAAAAATGAAACTGATTTCACAATTCTTCCATTCTCTTACGGAACTATTTCAGAGAAACAATGCCCCTGACAAAAAGTGTATTCTAAAGCTACAATTCCTGCATCCCAATCTATTCTAGGATTATGAAGTGTAAGCCACGGCATACCCAGAATTATTTTCAGGATTGGTGCATAAATGAACTCAAAAGAGATATGTTCCTTATGACCTCCAGTCAATTCCATCACTAGTAACTCTGTTGTATGAGTGATCGGACCTGAGGAAAGGGATGTCCCATCAACTGCTCTGACCTGCTCCCCCTCCTTCTTAACCACCAAGGGAACACCTAAAGTCTTTGCTAATCCCGAGTCCATAAAATTACCTGTCTCCCCCGAATCAATCATAACAGGTACAGACCCTAAAGTTACCTTTTCAAACATGAAGGACACATTCATAGTAATGTGAGGAACTGCTGTCTGTAAAGTGTTTGCCACTTGCTGCATTCTGCCCGAAGAACTGGAGATCTTCTTGGGGGTAAAAGGACAATTTCCAAGAAAATGGCCACTCCTACCACAGTATAGACACAAATTATTCTCCCTTCTTCTAGTCTTCTCTTCCTTGGACAAAGGACCCCTCACCCGACTCTGCTGTTCATTCCCTTTAGAATTCACTTTTCTGTTCACCATCTCAACCTTAGACCTCTCCATCCTTCCCTGAAATTTTACATCTCCCTGAGAACGTCTCCGCTCTAGACGTCTTTCAGTTAGACGAAAATCTAACTGAACAACCAAATCAATTAGAGCATCACAAGTCATAGGACGCTCCAAAACTCCTGCCAAAGCATCCTTTAACTCATACCTTAAGCCTCTATAAAATAAAGAGGCCCTCTTCTCCTCCAGCCACCTACTCTCACGAATTACAGATCTAAATTGAGTTATATAGGAAACCAACTCCTTGCCACCCTGATGAAGCTCCAGTAGTTCTCCATCTACCTGTAAAGACACCTGTCTCTTGTCAAACATCTTTTTGAATTCACCTTGGAAAAGGGAATAATTATTCAACGCCAACCTCTTTGACTCACCAAAAGTCTTCCCCACGCAGATGCTTCTCCAGATAAATAAGATAAAGTAAATGTTACTTTAGAAGCATCCGTGGAGAATAACTCAGGACGACTTAAGAAATGCAATTCACACTGCGCCTGAAATATTTGAAATTCTTTAGGATCTCCAAAAAAGCGCTCTGGAGCGGCCAAAGGAACAGGCACAACTAAAGTTCCAAAGCCACCCACCGCCTCCACTCTTCTTGAAAGCCTAGGTTCTTCCCCCACTCTCACCAACTCAGGAGGAGACCCAGCACCCCCTGAAACGTCCTCATCTCTTCTAACTTCTACTTCTTGCATTTGAGTGACCTTTATATTTAACTCATCCATCCTTTGACAAGGATTTGAATATTCCTGATGAGCTACCCAAAACTCTTCACACATTTCTTTAACCATTACTCACAAAGACTCCCTGTTTATCTCGTCTGGGTTCATGACAGCTCAGGCAGACTACATTTATGGCCTTTCATTCTGTCAGGCTGAGATTCTGGTCTTGCGTCTGCGGAAGCTGCTGAACCCCCGACAATCCCCATAAAATGTAGCACTCAGAGCTCTGAATAGTTTAACAGCTCAGTTTACCACACTTTAAAGGAAAAGGGGGAAATGGATAAAATAACAAACACCAGGCTGGAAGCTATTGACTAGCTGGCTCATCACCTGTAGATGAAACATACGCCTATACAACACCTTGATTACTCACTGAGTCACTGACCTCAACTAAATAGTTTAAAAGACCATACCTGATACTCCTCTTGAAATTTCCCTGAGAAGTGTATATGTAGATAAGTTTTTCTTACAAGATGTTTGGAATCTTAATGATCATTCTGCCTTCAAATTTAGGTCCTAGAATGCATTAGCAATCTTTTTCTGCGACTCCTTAATCTTCAAATAAGATTCAGTTCCAAATAAAACTTTTTACAAACTTCTAAAGTTTATCTTGAAGCAAGAAAGTTCCAAAGAAATCCAATAGGGAAAGTCTTTTCATGCAATGAAGCGTCTCATTGAAATGGAGAGATTGAAACACGCGCTGAAACTTCACGTAGATTGAAGATGGCAAACACGTGCTAAAAATTCCATGTAGCAAAGAAAAACGCAGACGCGCTTAAAATTCACATATCCTTAAAACTTGTACACACGCTAGAATATCACGTAGCAAAAACACGCACACGTGCGATAGAATTCTCGTGTGCGTGTTTTTGCTACGTGATATTCAACCAAAGTTCAGCCAAAGTTCTTGCAACTGCGCTGTAGATCCATTTAGCAAAATACACACACACGCGCTGATTTTTTCACGTAGCAAAAAACATGCAAACGCGTGACTGAATTCTCATAGCCAAAGTTCTCGCACACGTGCTGTTGATCCACGTAGCAAAATACACGCACACGTGCAGTCTTTTTCACGTAGAAAAAGGAATAAACGCGCACACGCGCTGTTGAATTTCTCGTAACCAAAGTTTCCGCTCACGTGCTGTTATTTCACGTAGCAATACATACACGCTCACGCGCAGAGATTCTTACGAAGCAATATACTCTCGCCATAGATACACGTAGCTTAACGTTCGCGCTCACAATCACACGCGCTATGCTTTACTTAATGGCACCAACACGCGCTAGCTTTGTTGAATCACGTAGCTCAAAGAAACACGTGCACGCGTTACAGTTTATACGTGGTTAAGATGTACGCGCTCGAGCTCTTGAACCTTTTCAATTTAAATACATTATTTTCTCAGAAAACTTCTTTAAATAAATTAAGTAGAATATATAAAGATCGGAATTTATATTTACACCAACAAAGAAGTCACTTATCTCCTGAAAGAGTCTTGAAAAAGTTCTTCTTACTGCCAATTGAATTTTCTTACTCCTGTCCTGAATCCATATGAACTTCAAACTCAATTCCTGTTTAATTCTCAGATAAAGCCGCTCGACTGCTTGAAACTTGAATCCCCTGATCAAGTTAAGCAGCAGCAGCTTTTACAAACGTCCTCTCAGCTGGGCTTCGACGATGAAAGGCAGTTTAGAACGTTCACTGTCCTTCCAATAAACAAACGCCAGCCTATCAGAACTTAAGTTGGACACCTCCATCTTGGCCTGGGGAACTTTCCAAAGACTGCAATTAGGGTTAAGGCCAAACTTTTGCATCTAAATAAAAAACAAATCATAATTCACCAAAACCCTCCCAGTGAATGTATGTGCCTAATCTGACCTAATCTCACCCAATGTTTGTATGTATCTGACACACACTCCTCCACTCACTCTACCTGCAACTGCTTCTCCTATCACCAGCACCTCCACACCACCATCAGCCCTGATCAGTGCCTCCACACCACCGTCATCCGTGACCAGAACCTCCACACCACCACCTACATTGACCCCCACATTGCCACCTTACATCTTATGTGCCTTACTCAACGCATGCTCACTTATTGCACACACCCCAGACATTCTAGATCTCATTGAAGCCAAACATTCTTGACATCTTAGCCATCAGTAAAACCTGCCTCCCTGATGCTGCTGTCCCTGCACTCACTGTTGCCCTACCACCTAATTATGCCATCCTCTGCAATGACAGATCCACACAGCAAGGCGGCAGAGTCGCCATTATCCACAAAGACACTCTCCCCATCTGTAGCTCACCCCCACCGCACTCCCCAATTGCCAGTCAGTGACAGCCAAGCTATCACTATCACTCACCTCCACCACTACCTTACATGTCACCTACTGCCCTCCTGAACCCACCACCACCTTCAAAGATGACTTCACACAGCTCCTCCTGCGTAACCTCAAACCCAATTGCAAAGTCATCACCTTGAGTGAATTCAATCTCAGCTATGCTGACCTTTTCAATAAGAATGCGGCAACCCTCACCACTGCCACCTCCTCTTTAGGGTACGCCCAAAAATTATCGACCCCACCCACACACAGGGGCGCTTGCTTGAATGGCTACTTCTTCACAATTGGGACACCACAATCCTTTCCAACACCCCCTGTGTCTGGTCAGACCACCACATTATCACATTTACCATCCCCCACCACACACAGCTCACCCACCCCCCACACTCCCTCCACCCATCTTTTCTAGTTGCAACCGCAATTTCACCAGTGACCGCCTATGGCCATTACTGGTAGACCTCCGCACACCCCTCCCCCATCCCCCAATCCCACTTGACATAAACCTTCTGGTGAGCCAATACAACACCTTGCTGGCATTAGCCATCAACTCACTTGCCCCTCGCAAAAAACACATGCCCAAACAATCCCAGAGAACCAGCCAGGTTACCATGCACTCCGATAAACACGCCGGCAAAGCGGAATAGCACAAACACCCATCAGCCGCAAAAAAATCTTGTTTCACAGCAGCTTCAAGAACCTACAAGAAAGCCATACATGCTGCCAAGGCATCTGCCTACAATACTCACATCACAAATGCAGAGGCAAACTCCTGTGAACTCTTCAAAATACTACATATATTAGAATCACTAGTGCCTCTCCCTCCCAAGATTACCAAAGATGATATTTGGTGTAACAACATCTAGAATGCCTTCAAAGGCAAAATCGCCCTACTACAAAACAAAATCCGACTCAAACTATCCACCATCAGCCCCACTCGTTCATCCGCCCCCCACCCTCCTTGAGAACACTACACTCTTCCGCTTCCACCCAATCACCAACGTGGATACCATCAACATCCTAAAAGACCTCAAACCCTCCTGGTGTAGATAAGATACCTGCTCTGTGCCTCTCGGTAAGGAATGCGCTGACCTCTTAGTACTGCAAATAACAGCCATCATCAATGCTTCATTCTCTTCCTCCCTCCTAAGCTCCCAGTCACTAAAAGAATCCTGGGCCTCACCACTCCTCATGAAGCTCTCACTCGATCCAGCATTGCCAACGAATTACCGGCCCATAACCACAGTCCCCTTACGGCTAAAAATCATAGACTGCACCGCTTATATCCAAATCCAGCAACACCTTGAACAAAACCACATTCTAAGCCCTCGCCAAACCGGTTGTTGACCTAGACATGGTACAGAAACACCACTTTCTGACCTTAAGAACTAGCTTCCCTTCCTCGGCGGCCAGCTTTGGAACTCACTCCCCATCCATCAGATCAGAACCCTCCTACAGACTATTCTGAAAACAATTAAAGACCGACTTGTTCAACTAAGCAATGCAGCACTAGTCCTGCCTGCTATAGATGTGCATTCTCTCCTGCCCGTAACTAGCACCTAGACAAACTAGCAGCTAGACACCTCAGGGCGAGTTGCGCTTGTATAAATTCAAAATAAATAAATTCTTGCAATGTCCAGTTATATGGGAAAAAACAATCCACACAAAAAAAGTGGGAAGCATAAGAAAGTCATTCCAGGCCAATAAAGATGCTGTTAAGAAGACGAGCAACAGTCACTTTCTCGAGGAATCATGACATGCTCAGACTATGTTGGTATACAGTGAGCTGGCAGGTGGATCAGCTTCATATTCACACATCCTATTCAAGCAGGGCTGCTCTTTTGGGAGGTGTTGACGAGGAATAAAAGGAGATTGAATAACGCACACGCTTGGGTACCATTAATAGATGAAACTGAAGATCATTATGACAAATGTCTAGAAAGGCACCACAAAGATGCTCTACGACATAGATAAGACAACCAGATTCAGCCCAATGCTAACTGACAGCCCCTGAATGACAAACCAGAAAAGGTGCAATGTTGACAGCAAAACACAGGTATCTCCATTTCACAGGAAAAAGGGCTGTGGGTCAGTAAAGTTAAACAACGTTCCTGTCCAATTATAATAAGCTGATGTTGACCAGCAGTGCTCAAAACAAATTGAGCAACAAGGTATTGAAGACAACTGTGAAGATTAAGAAACACTCCTCAGAGGCACAACATGTTATAGTATCACAACTACACCTGAGCAAGCTTTTTTAAAGAATTCTGCCAGCTTCTTCCGGTCTCCCAGTAAGAGTTGGGTAATTCTGCTGATACTCATGCAATAGACTTATCACTTAATTTGTCCAAATGGCTTGTCTTTCTCCCTTCGTTAGAAGTCATCACATGGCGAATTAGCTGTTGTTTTGGAGACCATCTTTTGAATAAACTGTTCTAATCATCGGAGTCTCAACGGAAGTATGGGTTGGGGTTTCAAGCTAGTTGTGGTTGATCTTTGGTATAGTATGGTATGGTAATGTTTATTTATATAGCGCCTAAACACAGGCAAGTGTTTCAAAGCGCTCAAGGAGGGTAGGAACACAGGAGAAAAAACAACAGTCGCTCAGGGTCCTTGAATTTCTGAGACGATAACAGTCTGCACAGGCAGATTAAGTGTATATTATACATTTAACAGTTTAGATACTGCACATAGGCCGGCAAGTGCACATTAAGGGGTGAAGACAAGGGAGAACAGACAGAACGGTCTACAGGAAGGGCTGTATACAGGTTGTGCAAGTGCGGGAGGGTAAGGGAGAGTCAGGGGACCAAGTGCCCCCAGTCAGTAGAGACTGATGAAGTGCAGAGAGAGAAGGTCTCTAGGTTTTATTACAAGTGCAGTGGGGTGTAGGGCCTTGCGGCAAGTGCAGCAAGACTGGCATGGGTGCATGGGACCTGTGGGACTCTCAGGTACCTCAGGTGGCCAGTCAATAAGCTGAGTGGAGGGAGGGAAGAAGGAAGAGCAGAGAGCTAGGCTAGCAGGGCAGGGGGAGAGAGAAGGAAGAGGAGAAGAGGAAGATCTTGAGGAGTTTCCGGAACTTGAGAATTTCAGGCTCAAGGCAGAGGGTGACAGGGACGCTATTGCAGAGGGAGGCGCCTTCTGAGGAAAGGGATCTCCCTCCAAGTCTCTGCTTGGAGAACCGGCTGACACTCAGAAGGTTGGAGGCAGAAGAGCGGAAGGCTCGAGAGGGACAGGATTTAGGAAGGCAACATTGAAGGTAAGAAGGTCCCAGGCCCCAGAAGGCCTTGTGTACAATGCAGAGGGTCTTGATTTTGATCCTTGCATCCACGGGGAGCCAGTAAGGGGTTTTCACCGCTGGAGAGATGCGGTCCCTGGGCTTGAGGCCAAGGATAAGTCTTGCGGTTCTGTCCTGGATGAGTTGAAGAGGGTGTAGGGCCGGAGCAGGGCGGTTGAGGAAGAGGCTGTTGCAGTAGTCCAGCCTAGAGAGAACTAGTCCTCTGGAGACAGTGAACCACTGAGGGAAAGGGAGAAAAACATTGACAGATTAACTTGATTTAAGATTGTGAGGGGTGGGAGAAATGAAAATGGTGGAGGGAGGCTGTGTAAACGGGCAAGCAAGAATAAATAGAGCCTGTGCATTTGTAAATATTATTCAGATAATCTATTAAACTCTGCAGTTGGAGATTTAAATATGTGAATGTGCCTGCCACATTGGTCTGTGCGTTACCCACTGTTCACAGGTTTGAATCTGTGAAGAATTAACTCAGTATTTTATCCTTCTGATGAAGAAAAATCCTAAAGTTGAAATGGATAATTATGAAACATCACAGTAGTGATGTAGAATTAATTACTGGGCTGCCTGTATCTGCTCTTCATCCTTTGGAAATTGGTTAAATGGGTAGCATTTGTGTTTTAGAAAATTACGATATAGGGAGTTCATGACAGACAGCTACACAAATTTAACAGGTCCATCATGTCAGTGCTTTGTGCAGAATTGTATCCTTCTGAGGTGGCTTTAACTGAGGTTACTAATTTTACAATAAGGAGGTTCTAGGGCTGGAAAGAACCAACCTAAGAAAGGCCAGTACGTCAGGGGCAGACCCAGATGCTTGCTAAGCATGCATGGTGCCACCATGCATCCCTCTGATGTTTCTTTACAGACAGGTAGTATTGCAATTTTATATATTAACTAGCGTTGCCCGTGTCCTGATCGAGTGATGCCTCATGTGCCATGGAGGATGTTTTTCTTGTCCTCTTGTCTGCAAGTCTTACTTCAGTTTTCTCTGGTGTCTCATGTGACCTTGAGGAAGTTGCTCTTGTCCTCTGGTCGGCAAGTCATGCTTCTGTTTGTTATTGTGTTTCAGAAGCTCTTGATATTGATTTTTGGCTTTGCATCAGACGGAGCTTTTCCAAGTGATGTTCTTTTTTTGTGCAGCATGTTTCAGTCACTCAATGTCTTCAGCACATTTGAGAAAATGTTCAAGAAAGATTGATTGATTGTTCTCTCTTCTTGTGAATGAACTTAAATAAACTGTAACCTTGCCATTTCCTGTTGTGTGATAAAAATAAATAAAAATGTTATTCCATTTAACGATGCTTTAATAAACACTTTTGAACTGTATACAGTAGAAATTAATTTCAAAGGAATAACCAACACATGGAACATTTTGCTTCAGACACGTTTCCAAATTCTGCCCCCTTCTAGTACCTACTGTACTGAATCGGGATGAGCATCAGTAAATGAGGGTGTCTACATAGTGAATGCTCTTGCCCCAGGAAAATGAGGACTCCATGCAAAATTTGGTAGACGTGGATTCAACGGTGTGGATTTGTATAACCGGACAAACATACACACACACACATACATACATCTAGCTTTATATATACATATTGCTGCTTTGAACAGGACACATACAAGGGATTTGTTTTCCTTAAGTGTCTGCTTATTAAGGATTGATTTCCTTGTCAGGTAAAAGTAAAGAATTAAACTAGCTTTCTATCTGGAATAAGCTGCCACCTACAAGCCGTTAGACATGAACTATGAAACTATGGTGCTGGAATTAAAACATGTTATATTTTCAATACCACCTGTTTTTAAAATAGCATCTAATTATGAGTTGGTATTGCATGGTATAGTTATGGTATGCGGTGTATAGCTGGTACTCAATGGGGTAAATACTCAAATATGGAATACCTATCCCAGGCAGTACCTTCTATGCACCCCTTGCCATAACTATCCCATGTAATCTCTAGTCCTATGTAGATGCTATTTTTTTTTTTAAAGCAGTATTTGGAATAACATGTATTTTTACCATTACAGCTATACTTATGACAAGGCCCTTTGATGCTTTTGGATATCCACTGACAGGAACGGCTCAGACCTTTTCAACTCACTGCTGATAAAAATTTGGATCATCATGAAACTGAAATTAACGTAACACATGACTAACATCCAAACTTTTCAACGTTTGAGCAGTTGAACTCTGAATACAATGAACATTTTGGCGATTTGTGGGTCAGATGAATTCGTCCATGTCATGTCACAGATCTCTATGGATGTAACCTGAAATGGAAATAAATACTGACAATGTGCCTCATTACAAGTCCGGCGGTTACCCTGCTGGTGCTACCGAGGGGATGCCGCCGGACTTGCAATATTTATCAGACTCAATGGGAATGGGGACGACGGAAGCACCGGTGCCGGTGCTTCCATGTAACTCTTCAGGTGGGTACCGTTCTGCCACCAGGTCTGACCCTGGCGGGTGGGATGGCACCCCCCAGCAGACTCGTAGTGTGCCGGTCCAGTAACAACAGTGCTGGTAGGGTTGCTGGCACCGTTGTTACCGGACTGGCACTCTTGTAATGAGGCCCATTGTCTCCTTGTCCTTATAATAGATATTACCATTTTTCATATGATCAGGATTTCACTTATGAATGTCATAAAGATATCATGCTTAGTGTATACATCTTAGACCCTCAGATTTCACAGAGATCCTTAATGTGGATAGACATGTCCAGTGATCTATGAGAACAGTGATATGTTGGTAAGTCCAAAATTGTTAGCCAGAGGTTACTGTGGCAGGGGCTGAAATCCTAATGTAGAATCAGACAGAACCAAAACCTACTTCCTCGCCTTACAGCCTTGAAGAAGTACAGATTTGCACGACTGTCAGGCCTCGCTCAGCGCTATTGGGGTATCAGTTCGATCGTTGGCATTTGGCCTGGCACAACCCACAGTGTTGTCACCAACGAGCAACGCTCCCCAAAGCACGTCTTGAAGTCAGTGAGGTCCACCAATGGGCGACCAAGAAATCTGTGATGCCAGCTCAATTTAAACATGGTACGGAAGGAAGACGCCTCTAAACAGGTTTCCTGAACTAGTGAGTAGCGTATTCCTGTTCTCCTGTTTTCTCATAGTTCCTGGTTTTCTGGGCTCTGGTTTTTTGCTCCTGGATTGTCTTGGATTTCTGTGACGAATCAAACTTCCGGGTTACCAGTTGTCCAGAGGTGAATATCGGTTTCTAAACCATCAATCAGTCACTCACCTCTAATATAACAGAAGGGATCCAAACATATTGGAGTAACAAGCAAATTATAAACCTCTCTGTCCAATTTTGATAACGTGGACAGAATGGCAGGTTTATCTCTGAAAGGTTGTGGATCATTGGTTGCAACACAGTAAAAAAATAAATTATTACCCAGTGAGAAAAGGAGTGTCCAGTCAAGGTTGTATTAACAATATCTCCATTATTAACCACAACAGACAGTCTAACAACGCTACACAATACATCCCACCCTGTAAAGGAATGCAGAGGACTGACAGCTTTAAACAAGGAAAAGGGATGCACTCTGGATACTGACAGCAGGGTAGTCAGTATGGTTAATAACCACAACAGTTTCTTAAGGTTTCTTGCTTCAGCACAAAGGGAGCAAAGGGTCTTAAAACGTCTCTAGGGGCCTTCTGGGAAGGCCACGTGGGACAGAACCATAATGTACCTTGTGCTGTAGGTGTTCTTGGTGCTCTATAGGGTCGATTCAGCTTTCAGGGTTCTTTGCCGGCTTCTGCGATAGAGTTTGTAACGGGAGTTAACTGCTGGTATCAGGTGGCAAGACGGTTTGGCGAACCACTAGCTCTGGCAAACGGTATGGCGAACCACTAGCAAAGGCAACTGTTACCCACACTAAAGATGTAGTGCCATAATGCGCTGAAACATAAAGTGGACTTCAAACTGCATATGAATTAGGGTCATGAAGCTACCCATATTTGAGCTTCTCTTCCTGTTTCTCATGCCTCTCTTCTCATAGCTTACATGTTCAGTGGTTCCACCCTTGGGGGACACTTGGCGAAGGCACATTGATCCTCTGCTGTGATCCAAGGGCAGACAGTGACGGTTGAGGGTCTATTCTAGTGAAGATCGGCTGAGAACTTCCATTCAAGTGTCCCCCAACTATGATCCATCAATCAACCAAGAACACCTGCCAGCATGGATCGCATATGAGTTTAGTGCTTTCCCCAAACATGGGACTAACTACACTTCACAACTTAAAATCGCATGGCAGGGCGTACTATCCTTCTAAGGTGAATACATGTATTGCCGTTACATTAGATGATGATGATGATGATAATAATAATATTAATTATTATTATTATTACAGTATTTGGAAGCATGAGGAATCTGACATGAAGCCATATACAGGAACACACATTATTATCAATTTCATTTACATACTTTCGTGTCCCCATGTTATGCTTGGGCCAGTAATGCAAATCTATGATAAGAAGAACCCGTCTTTAGAGAGCTAATCTGGTTAGGTGGGGAGGCGGCGGCTCCCTCTTTCCCCTGACACTTGCTTGCATATTTGATTTGTAAACCCATAGGAGAGCTTCTTAGGTTGGACCAGGCAGTTAGGTGGAGTCGGATGGATGTGAAATAGGGTCTGATAACCATTTGGGGGTTTGCAGTTAGCTTCCCGCCTCATAGATCAGCCCAGTATTTCTTACATCCATCATATTCTTCACTGTGATGTGAAATTCTGTGACGGTTTTAAAAGGGCACTATTTCTAAATGCCAGGTATGCTAGCTCAATATAAAATCTAGAAGCAAATCCAAGCTTTCAATGGATAAGAAGCGACACAAGAGGGGAGCTGACCCTGACATGTTCTAATGGTGGCAATTGACTTGAAACAGAAGCAAAATTACTGCATTTATAAAATATGGTAAATGGACGAGCAGGAGAACAGAGTCAGATGCAGAAAACAAGTCAAGACAATGAGCTTCTTTGTGTGAGATCTAAAGTCACAAATCCAGATACAGAAAAAGTCGAACACATACAAAAATGCCCTATAAGATTATTGTAAGTAGCATAATACAACTTGTGAGAAAATATTGGGAACAATGATACGAAATTCATAAGAATTTATGTGACACTGAAATACGTATTCAATGTTTATGAAATCTTGTAAGTTTCAAGTTAGATTTAAGTAAGATCTTTTAAGATTCTTGTAAGATCCTTATAAGAAAATCAACAGGAAATTGTTGTATGGGAAGATACAGAATTAGACAGATAAAAGTTCTCAAAGTAGAATAAATGGAGCAAATAATGAATGGAAAACACGCACAGGAAACCAGGTCAACAGAAGCACAGCCAAGACACTTAAGAAATCACACATTAAATGAAACATATTTACACAGTCAAACATATAATTCTGAGGCAAATATGGTAATTTGCCATGAAGAAACCAGCAACTGTGGTGACATTTTCCAAATGGAATATCCACACAATCTGGCTGAGAAAGAGATTGATCATTAGAAACCAGACCTACTAACCTACTAACAACAAAACGACTTCCACATGAAAAAAGGACAGCACAGAAGTAGGTAAACATTAACATAGATGCAGAAGGAGGAAGGTATTTTGGTCTTGACAATAGGTCCACATTTGTTAGTTCAGGGAAACTACTTGAATACATTGCTGAAGCGAAATGAAGCCAGGTGCGTTTGGGCAAGGCAAGTGAATTTTAAGAAATACCAACTCAGTTTAACTCCCATTTGAATACATCCAAAAAACTAAGAATAAGGGATATATGAGACCAGATGCAATCCACACCCTTTACGTTTTTCCCTAGAACAGATATTAAGAGGCCCAGGAGATGTTCTGATTTCAACTGGGACATTCATGCTTTAAGGAAGAGAGTCAGATTTGATAAAGCATGCATGCAGGATAATGACACTAAGGAGGGACTCAAAACAAAGGAAGGTTGCCTCATCCCATCAATATTGAGACGTAAGCGTGAGGACGGCTGCAATAAAAGGCATGTGGGCGAGGGGCAGGAGTATGTATGAACATCCATGACTTATGAAATAGCCAACAATCTGATAGCACAGATTGATCCATTTGATCAAAGAGAAAACATTAAGAGCAGTCAATCAATAGAGAGGAGCATCCTACAGGGAAAATGAACGTATGGGCAGAGCAAATGGGCAAGTGCAACTCCCTTTTAACCTACTGGGAGTCCTGCCTGGGAAAGAAGGGCTAGAACGTGCTAACCTGCCTGAGGGGGTGTGTCCAGGTGTCCAGGAGAGGGGACAGCCAAGGTAACCTGAGCACAACATTATAACCTAAAGGCATGGTGCGCGGGACAATGTAAAAGCAACAACCTAAAATTATCCATACTACACACATATGTGTGCCCTTATTTTCCGAATTCGAACAAATGGTTGGCAGGTGCATCTGGAACAATTCTCACCCACTACGTAAGTTTAACACTCACTCCATAGATAAATCGTCCCATTAAATAGTTACATGTCATCACTTTATTTTCAAAAGTTGGGTTCATTATTAACATAATAACTGCTCACATTATCATAGACTAAGGAAAGAAGTTGGAACAACTCCAATGATACACATTTATTTATTTTATTTTTCTAGTGGCTAGTCACATACAAGTACAATAGAGCAGACCACAATATGTAGTACTGAGTGGGACAGAGACATCAAGATACTTTTACAGCAAATTGCTGATGGAGTTAACGTAGGTAGGTTGTCAATAGAGTCCCGTAGCATCGAAATGCTGAGCAAGTCTAAGTCGGTAGGTTACAGGTCAAATACGTTAGCATCAAAACGCTGTTAATGGCAGAATAGGTAGATTGCTAGTACAATCCCAATGTTGCACAAATGCTGAGCAAGTCAAATTAAGTGAGGTTTCCTGCATATGCTGAGCATAAACACAGTAGTAGCGATATACTGATAGCGACAGAGTAGGTAGTTTGCAGGTAAAAACCCTTGCATCAGAGTGAGTCAAGATAAATAGTTTACAGGTGAGATACTAGGCACAGATACATTAATCTCAATGGGCCTCATTACGACCCAGGCGGTAAGGGGTTTACGGCGCCGTAAACACCGCCGACCCTTACCGCCTGAGTACGAGGTCCCTTAGCGCCATGGCGAATTTAACACCTGCTTTTAGCAGGTGTTAAAATCCATGGCGCTAAGGGACCATGGAGTTAATTACGCCACCGTAATTTACGGTGGCGTAATTAACGCCTTCCCCACTCCCATTATGCCCTATGGGGCAAAAATGGGAATGGGGAAGGGTAAATGGGGATTGGGGACTTACCGCCCCGCCAAGGTCCGAATGGGGCGGTAAGTCCACCAACCACCATGGCGTAAACGTAGTTTACGCCATGGTGGTAAAGTCACGGCCCAGGCGGTAACTTACCGCCTGGGTCGTGATGAGGCCCAATATGTTGGTAATGACATAATTAGTAGGTTTCAGGTAGAATTCGTCATTTGATGAGTGGTATGACAATTTTAGCCTTTAAAGCCCCAGCCATACTCACAGGTTCTTTTATGTGGCCACTGAACTCGGTGTGTTTGTGTGTGTTTAACTATAACCACCAGTGCCAGTTGTATGGTAGTGATTGGGAGCTAGCAGATCCTTCATTTAGAAATTATGCACCAGTGTAGAACACCATTTGCAGTGCTAAAATAGCACTGCAAAGAACTGTTCCACTCAAATGTCAGATGCACCTGTGCAGGCACTTCTGTAGCCAAACTATGCAATGTGGTACACCAGGCTAATGAGAGAGATCCCTAGGAGTAGCACTATGTCCTCGCACTGGTATTGAGGGTGCCCCCTAGGGAAGGTGGGCTAAACGAGCCCACTTTAATACACTGCTGTATCCCATCAAAGGTAGTTTTTCTTTGCTGTGCTGGAAACGAGAAGTCGTCTTTTAGCACCAGCAGAGGAACCCAATCCTGTGAAGTCTGTCCAAATTTGTAGATATGATTCATGGTTTGTACACATTTTGGGCCCGATTCATGGAATAGTGCACAGAGATCCCGCAAAGCCTGCACGCTGTGAACGACTCTGAGGTGAGAGATGTTTTTCTGCATGCTCTGCGTATTCATGGAATTGTTTGTGCAAAGTAACTGTATATGTAAGTTGCGGCCGGAACCCCCCCGACACGCCCCCACGCAAAGCAAAAACAGCCGGAAACAGCTACCTTTGAGTACATGCACCCTTTAAACAGTGTGTGGGGTCCCCCACAAGCAGGCCTGCATCTCAAAAACTCTGCAGGGGGTCCCTATATCTGTTGGTGGCACCCTGACAACTTGCGTGCGATTTATCGTAACTCGGGTAAAATTTGAAAATCTGTGTGCGAACCCCGCAAACCATTCCTGCACCTCGCTGCTCTGCGTAAGTGCACCCCTAAGTTAGATCGAAACCCTGGATGCGTACATGCAACCCCTAAATCCGACACCCGATCTTACCTCTGCTCGGTGGATCCTATGCGCAAATGTCTGTGCGCCTGCCTTTGGGTGGCGGATAGAATGAGTGCTTTGCGTGGTCATTTCCCCGCCGAAAGGTTATGCGGTCAGATCTATGAATACGTATCGTTCTGCGCAATAGTGGTCATGTGATGGACTCCCTACGGGCCGTCCCTCGTAATGCCCACATTTTCCCTTGTTCTTCCTCATTTTCCAAGTTGCACCCCCTTCCCTGCCTTCTGTGCAAGCCACGCCCATGCACTGCGTGGTGTCTAGCGCAAGGCTCTTGGCCGCTCGCAGAGACGTGCCGAGCCTGCGCGAAGTCCATGCAAAGTGGAAAAAAGTGCCACACAGTCGATTCCATGATTCTACAAATGGGATTTCGCATGCAGTTTGGTCCTAATTTACTGTGCAAATAATTCCATGAATCAGCCCGTTTATTGTTAGGGTGAGTATTGTAATAAATGAAGTGAGCACACATCCCAGTGACAATGTGTGCTCAAAATAGTTGCATGCTTGCATCACTATCACAGACATATGTGTCAAATATAAAAATCTGTTGACATTTTTCTGTTTATCTGCACAACCTTTCTCGTATATTTTCTCACTGTTTTAATTAATTATATACTGAGTCATAGAATATTTATTTTCTAAACAGTGATTTATTTACAAACGGAGCCAAAGAAATGTGTTTACAATATGCAAACTGGACACAAAAAGACAAACTGTGATCATGCTGAGTGACCTAAAATACATGTTTGCAGTGTCTCATTATCAATTTTTCTGGTAATTTGTGTGTTTAGGAGAGTGTTGCAGGTGATGAGTGGATGTGCACATTGTGTTCATGTGTTGTTGGCAGCAGGGAGCTGCATCGTGAAAGTTACTGATAGTGACATTGCTTGCTTATTGTGTTAGTATAAAATCATCCAACATGCTACAGTGGTAATTCTGGTATAGATTGTGGCTGCAGCTTCATGAATGTGATTTACAGTTACCATACTGACATAAAATGTGGTCAAAGCTTCAAGAAAGTGTATTGGAGTTGGAGTGGCAATAGTAGCATCAACTGTGTTTGCAGATTCATAAAACTGATTTGCAGGGACCCTAATGGCAAAGATTGTGGCTGTAAACTCAAAGTAATTTACACTTGGAATACTGGTATATACTATGGTACAGATTAATACAAGTATTTACAGTTGCAATCATGTTTGCATAAACGTGACTTAAAATAGCAACGCAAACATATGTCATATACATCTTGTAAATTCCTCCTGTGCACTGTTGGTGGTATCACATTTTCATATATTACCCTAGAAAACCAATTTTACATTTTATGGGTTATTAACCCATTTATCTCACCACAACCCAATACCCCCTACATTACTCAGGGCTCTTGTGAAGAATTCGACCATCTGCATGGGGAGTGTGCACTCGCCTGGACTGTCGAGATATTTTTTTTAAGAAATAGAATGTTGGTAGCTAATCCTCTGGGAATGTGTGGGGCGAATCCACACACATTTCCCAATGTGCACCGCACAACAAACACATAGTCAAGTGTACTCTGGGGGACACACCTACTGGCGCAGTCCTCCTGTCATGTTCAGCTGGAATGTGACAGCCATGGGTATATCAAACTATCTCAAGAACGGGGAAGGCAAAGCCTTCCTCCGGCCATGGCCAGCCTAATTAAAATGTCAAAGGCTCCATGGATCCGTCCTGCCTATTCTTAAATTCTGTGTTGTGGCAGCGCATACTGATGAGAGTTAATAGAAGCAGGTCTGCAAAGAGGCCTATTCACAGAACTAACAAAGGACAGGACATTCCAACACCTTTTTGCTATGCAATGTGTCAGCTTTAAGCTAACTCCCACCCCTCTGTATGAAGGGCAGTGAATGTCATGTCTGGGACAATTGTTTACAGTGCGCAACCCCTGCAGGGAACCCCCTTTCAGGGGGAAGTAGTATGTGATTTGACGGAGACAGAAAGTCTGTTCTCACCACAAACATCAAAGGAGACCTGCGCTTTGATCAAGAGTCACAGAGAACTCAATTAACCAGAGATACACTTTGGTCCACAACAGACAGCAAGATGGGTGGGACTTAGTAGTACATGTTGTCACCCCTTACTTTTCCTGTTGCAAAGCCTGCACCAATCACTGGGGCCAATTTGGCTTTAAAAGAGGGCTGAACCCCTCACTTCGCAGATCATCTGATGACTTTGAAAGTTGTGAACCCTGGCTGAAGGTACAGTCTGCCTTACAGCTTCCACCAGTGAAGGAAGGCCAGGATTTCCAAGAGGGAAGCAAGATCCCTCCCCTAAACATCTCCCAGGGAACAGAGGGAGATACCCCACTCAGAGGACCCGTCAAGCACCTCCAGAACAAGTACCCAGCCAGCACACAGCGTGCCCTGTTAGGTTCTGCCAGCAAGCTTACGAGGTGGGAAGTGCCAGAGAGCCGCTGAACAAAGGTCATGGCCGTTGCCTGCAAACACTCACCTCAGCTTTGGGCTGTCCTCCTTAACGGATGACACAAGCCCAGTGAAGTAGCTAGGAGGAGTGCCATGACAAGCATCAACCACAGTTCACCTTTTAAGGACATTTTTGAGCAGTCGAGCCCTCGAACGCTGCAGTCACTTAAACGAGACGCCGCGATCAGCGTTCCAGATCCGCCAACCAGCACAGAGACAATGATTCTTGACCCTGCACCGCCATGTAGGCCAGCCTGCAGCCACCCGTCCAGCCTCGCTTGCCAAACTACCTGCCGCCTGATACCTGCAGCTATCTCCCCGTCTTGAACTCTGTTGCAGGAGATGCAACGCATCCTGGAACTGACTCAACGATGTAAAGCATCAAGATCATCTCAAGCACCCGGTACTTTGTGGTTGTGTCCCCCTGATCCTTCTCCTAAGGCCCCTAGTGACATTTACGACCCCTTGCTCCCTTTGTGCTGAAACCAAGTAACCTTGAACAGACAAGATTGACTGCTTTACCGACTACCCTCCTGTCAGTATCCAGAGTGCATTCCTTTTCTTCGTGAAACTGTCTGTCCTCTGTGTTCCTTTGTGGGTTGTATTTTGTAATGTGCTAGAAATTTCTGTTGTAATAATAATAAAGTAGATATTTTTATACAACCTTGACTGGACAGTCCCTTTTATCATTGGGTAATATTTGTATTTTCGCTCTGTTGCAACTAACCAACGGTCCATGACCTTGCAGAGATAAGCCTGGCCTTCTGTCCACGTTACCAAAATTGGAAAAGGAGGTTTATAATTTGCTTTCGTTTCCAATCTCTTAGGATCCCTTCTGGTGTACTAAAGGTATGGGGCTGATTTATGGTTAAGAAACTGATATTCATTCCTGGACCACTGGTGACCCAGAACTTGATTTGTCACAGCTCTCTTGCTATGCTTGTTGACTTGAGATAATTAATTTGAGATGATAATGCCCACCCACTAAAGATATTCACCTGCCACCACTGGCCTTGATTAATTTACAGTGCCAGTGTCCCATCAAGAGGGAGCCAACCCTCTGACACAGAAGACTGCTTCTCTACTGACATGTGCATTATAATGTTAGTGTCCGCGCACAATGGTGGCTAGGACAATTGGGTGCCAGGGGTCAGGCGACAACCCCCTTGTTTTCATGTTATTGATTTATTTTATTTATTTTGTAATTTGTAAAGCGCACCAAACCTGCAGGCATCAAGGCGCTGTGTAAGTATAAGATGTAAGATTGTATTAAAAAAACATACATCGTACATCTAGGTCAGCGCACAGCATGCCCCGGCATCAGCATAATCATCATAAGCATTATGCATTAATGGTGGTGGTCTAGGGGGGCCTGGGAGTCTGTGGCACATTATCATTCTTTGAGGAGCTTCACGGGGGCCCTCAGAAGGGTGCTCTGGATATCCTCATTTTGTGTTATGCTGCTGGTTATCAGACAGTAGAAATAGGCTTCTGATTCCAGACCGATTGTCATCCTTCAACTCCAGTCACTTTTTGCACCATGCTCTGTGCGATATCCCCTGTCCGGGTTAACTGTAAAACTCGCTCAAGTGTGAACGGTTTCCTTTCTTGTCAATCAACATAGGTTTTCCTCAAGTTGCATAACCATAGCCCTGCTGCACCGTCCCCTGCAGAGATTAATGTATCACTACAGGTACAATGGCTGACCATTAGTAAAGTCGTGATGTTATTGTTGAGCCAGGAGGGGAAAGAAATATCATCTGCTCAATGGCAGCAGCTCCCAAAAGAAAGAAGAAATGACCAGCAATCAAATTTGAGTATGGGTCTAGTTAAAGTCTCAGGAATAGCATAACAGAATCAACGTAGGACAGTGAGAGATGTCTCTCAATATTTCACATTGTGCTACAATGTGAAAAAAAATATTGACACATTATAGGAAATATATATGATCATACATCATGCCAAGTAACACTCAAATGTTGGACGGTGATTCGAGAGCAAGCTTTAAAACACATTACGTTTCCCAAAGAACAGCATGGACTGATGGCTCACATTCCCAAGAATTGCTCAGAGGATGTGCTTCTCCACATACGGGACTTATCCTTGGCCTCAAGCCCAGGGACAGCATCTCCCCCGCCCTACAAAGACTTCGCTGGCTCGCGATCGCAGCACAGATTAAATTCAAATCCCTCTGCATCATCCACAAGGCTGTCTGGGGCCAGGGACCACTCTAACTGCAACTCATTCTGACCAAATACTCCCCCTCTCGACACCTGCGTTCCTCTGGCACCAACTCCTTGTGTGTGAAGCGGTTTGCTAAACAGAGAGCAGGTGGTCGATCACTATCCTCAGCGGGCTTCCTTCTTTGGACAGCCTCCCGCTTAAACCCAGTTCAGATAATGGCCTCATTACGACCCTGAAGGTAACCATGGCGCTATTAGCGACATGGTTGCCTCCAAAACCTTACTTATTCCGCCATGATGAATGGAGCAATTACCGCCCCATTCCAAGGTTGGCAGGGGTGGTAATTCCCCATTCACCATGGCCCTTCCCCATTCCCATTTTAGCCCCCATAGGGCTCAATGAGAATGGGGAAGGCAGTAATAACGGTACCGCAAATTGCGGTACCGTTATTACCTCTAAAGTCCCTTTGCGTGTCCCGTCCTTGACGGCTGGCTTTACTAGCCATTAAGGGAGGACCCGCAAAGGGACCTCGTAATAGAGTGGTAAGGGATTACCGGTACCGGTGCCCTTACCGGTACCGGTAATCCCTTATCGCCCGGGTCATAATGAGGCCCAATGTGTTCTGAGACCTACTGGAACATAAGGTAGCCAGGGAAATGCACCCATGACTAACTATGGACTAATTAGCAGCAGGGAGCCTTGCAGCCTCTTTTCCTTTACCGATGGGGAGCAGGTGCAAGTGGATCTAGGTCACCTGGCCTAAGCACCACCCACCTTCTTAGCCCTACCTCTTCCTTTCTGCTCTTAACTCTTAGATCAAGGGTGTCTCTCGCCCGGGCGTCCGTACCGAAGGGCAGACGAAGTAAAGAAGTTCAGACCAGGAGTACCCAAGACCCAAACCCCTGTCCAGACAGCAGGTAAGCATGCACCAACATGTGTTTTCTCCCTCTGTCCCCACAGGCCATCCCCACCATCATCAGGCAACGCCAAAGTCAACTTCTCTGGTGCGGGGTGAGGACAGGTGCTCCGTGGCACAGTAAGTTGTGCATTTGTAAAAGTTATATTCTCGTGCTGCAGCATGTGTGTGCAGTTCGCTTGCAGCGGCGCCTCCCTGACTGCGTGGTCCCTTGCAACTCCCTATCACGTGTGCCTCGCGACGCCCTTCTGCAGCCTCATACACCCACGTGCCCCCTTTGCTCTTCCTCATTGACTGCCCTGTTTTGCACTGTATTGCTTTGTGTTATGCTGCATTCTTCCTTCTTCTAGGTTTACATTTGTCGACTGCTTTATTCTTTTGTATATTGTTCTGTGTTCTGCTGTGGTCCACCCTCCTCTATGTTCTCTTTTTAATGACTGCTCTGTTCCTGATGCCCTGGTAACCTGATTTGATTACCAGACTGCCTTGTTTTCTGCCTGATCATCCATCTGATTTCTTGTCTACTTAGTCGATCGCCCACTATTGTCTTGTCCCTTTCTGTCTCATCTGCTTGCACCCCCCCTTGTGTCCTCCCATAATGTCTCTCCTAACCTTTCCCCTCCTCCCCTCTTCCTCTCTCCTCTTCCCCCACCTACTCTATGGTGCTCTCTGTTTCTCTTATCTTTTCAAACTGCTTCTCTATCGACTATCCTGCTCTCCTCACTAAGCCTGGTAGGAAGAAGTTCAAAAAGGATATCCTGGTCTCCAAACCAGGCCTCCCTATCACTGACACCTATACCAGTGCTTCCTCCAGACAGACCTTCAGCGACATCCTCTTTGTTGTTCCCTCACCAGACTTATGGACTCTTGATATGGTCTTTGTGCTCTTTCCTTTCTCTTCTTCACCCATTAATGGTGGCACCCGGTGGGAGGCCCTGCTGGCCCCATTCAACTCCTCTAAGGTCATCATTAATGTTTACCTGAATGGCACCGTCTTGGTC
Organism: Ambystoma mexicanum; assembly: GCF_040938575.1. Taxonomy (NCBI): domain Eukaryota; kingdom Metazoa; phylum Chordata; class Amphibia; order Caudata; family Ambystomatidae; genus Ambystoma; species Ambystoma mexicanum. Next base: position 750,923,019 of record NC_090934.1, on the reverse strand, counting down.
AAAGGCACTCAGGCCAACCTTCTCCTCTTTGATAGATGCTTTCCGCGCCTTATCAATTTCTTTTCTTCTCCTGCTGTCCCTTCTCTCCCTTATTCAGCTTCCTTGCCTCCCCCCTCTGCCTCCTCCTTGGCTACCTTGCCCACTACTCCTTCCTCTTCTGCCCTCCCTCGGGCTGCTTCTACACCTCCGCAGGGCATACCTCTGATTTGTAGCCTTCCCCGGAAGTCTTTCAAGTTTGGCAACCTTCTCCCTATTGCCACTCTCAACTCTCGCTCAGCTGTCAAACACTCCTCTGACATCTGCCTCCTCATGGAAGAACTTTACCTTGATGTTCTCGGTCTCACCCAGACATGTTCCACGGCCAGCTCTGTCACGAGCTTTGACACTCTCCTCGCTGATGGCTACAAATCATCCCTGCATCCAGATCCAACCGTTCTGCAGGGGGTGTAGACTTGATCTTCCCGGAGTGGATTCCGGCTTCTGTCATTCATATGCAGGCCTAGTCCTCTTTCGAAATACCTTGTCTGCAGGCTCTCCCTCTCTCCTGACCACTCTCTTACAGTGGCTAATATCTATCGGCCACCTGGTCAGATAACCTCCTTCCTCTCTGAGTGGGTGGACCTCTCCTCCTTTCTCCTGGCCTTGACCACTCAACTCCTCCTTCTTGGAGACTTCAACATCCACCTGGATGCACCTCTGGACTCTTTCGCGACCTCTGCGACTCTCTCTCTCTTTCTATTCTCCCCTCTGGCCCGACTCACTCTACAGGGCAAACTGTGGATGTTCTGATCTCCTCAGACCTCCACCTCTCTATCCCCCTCACCACTCCTCTCTCCTGGAGTGATCACTTTCTCCTTTCCTCCCATCTCTCCCTCTCTACCCCCCAGGCCAAGCCAACTCCAGCACTGCCACTTACCTTCTCGGTCATCTGACCCATGAAGCGTGTGTCAGTTGAGGCTTTCTCCGACACTTTCTCTCCCCCTCCTCCTCCTCTGGCTGACTCACATCCTGACACAGCCCTTTCCATGCACCACTCTTCTATCTCTGATACTCTTGATGTTCTTGCCTCTGTCATGAGGATCTGATTGAAGCCCAAAGCCAAGTGCAACTCCTGGTATGACTCTGACCTCGTCATCCTTAGACGCAAGTGCAGGGTGGCTGAGAGGAAATGGCTAGCTTCCTGCACATCCTCTGATAAACTGGCCTGCTGCCTGCTCCAAAGGCAATACCGGTTCTCAGTCTACACTAAGAAGCAAGCCCACATCCAAGCCTGCGCCTCTGCTGCTTCTAACTACTCGGCCCAACTCTTTAAAATCTGCAATGAGTTGGCGCATCCTGTTGCAGTCTCTAACTCTCCTGTCCCCCCCAACCCCTCTGCACGACTGTGGCTTCTCATTTCATCTCTAAAACCCAGGACATCCTGTCCACCCTCTCATCCTCTCCTCCTCCTCCCTCTACTCTCTCCTCTACCTCTGCCCCCCCTGTGGCCACCTCTCCCCCCTCTTTCTCTTCCTTTCCTCTGTTCTCCCCTGATGAGGTTTCTAGACATATCTGATCTATGGTAGTCTCATCAAAACAGGTTCTTCCGTGTGATTCCAAAGCCATGAATGAGCACATTGACACCCTCGCGCCTGCCCTGCTTGACTTCTGCAACCACACATTCTCCACTGGAGCCTTCCATTCTCCCCAGAAGGACTCACTTGTGCACCCTCTTCTCAAGAAACCCTCAGCCGACCCTTCCTGCCCGGCTAATTATCGCCCGATTTCCATCACTCCTTTCCTGGGCAAAATCTTGGAAAAGCTGGCCATCTCCCAGCTTAATCTTCACACTGAATCTGTTGGTTGTCTCCATGACCATCAGTCTAGCTTCAGAGCAACCAGAAGCATGGAAACTGCTCCCCTGAACATCTGTGAAGACCTGCTCTCTAACCTTGATTCTAATCTCCCCTCTGTCCTCATCTTACTCGATCTTTCTTCTGCCTTTGACACGGTCAACCATGCCATCCTGCTCAATCGTCTCTGTGATGATCTGAGTATCAGGCCCTGGCCTGGCTGACCTTCCCAGGTCCAACTTGGGTCCTTCCTTTCCTCTATCTCACTCTATACCTGTGAGGTTCTCCAGGGGTCTAAACTCTCTCCCTGGCTGTTCAACCAATACCTGGCACCTCATGCCAACCGCATTGCCGCTTTCTGCTCCAACTTTCAGTGCTATGTGGATGACACCTTGTTTTCAGGCTCCCCTCTGCCACCTCTCCTCCTTCTCTCATCTATGACGGCCTATCCAATATCCAGGCGTGGTGGCCGCCACCGATCTCTGCCTTAATGCCAGTAACAGAGATTCTCCTCATTAGCAAAGCAGCACACTCCTTTATTGTCACTCTTTGGCCGGCCTCCCGTGTCCCTCTTCCTGCTCCCACTTGTGAGGCTAAGAACCTCTGGGTCATCTTCAACTCCACACACTCCTTTTCTCCTCACATCTCTGACGTCTATAAGAAGTCAAACTGCCAACTGCACTTCTTCAGAGGTATTCTTCCTTTCCTCTCCTTCCCCCCCGAAGCTCACTGTCTCTAATGCTCTGATTCTCTCTAGGCTGAGCTACTGCAACAGCCTCTTTCTAAAGCTAACTGCTTCTACTCTCTGCCCTCATCCAGAACAGGACTGCAAGACTTGTCCTTGGCCTCAAGCCCAGGGATCGTATCTCTCCAGCACTGAAATCTCTGCATTGGCTCCCAGTGGCTGCAAGGATTAAGTTGAAGACCATGTGCATTGCCCACAAGGCCTTCTGGAGCCTGGGTCCTCAATACCTCCAACTCTTTCTTTGTTAATACCTTCCTACTCAAGCTGTTCACTCCTCCACCTCCAACTCTCTCAGGGTCAGTTGCTTGTCCAAGCAAGGAGTTGGTGGTAGATCTCTTTCTTTTCACAAAATTTCAATTAAAATAGCAGTAAGTATTAAATTACATATATCATCACTGTATAAAACTAGAGAAAATGATGATAACAGCTGTAGTATTTAAGCGCTCTCACGATTGGTGGGTCCAGGTGTGTCGGGCGGTTTGTCCATTGTTTGTGGTAACAGGGGTGTCCCCTGTATCGTGGTCCAAGTCAACCATTTTATATGAAAGGCACCATTGATGTGGTTACCTCTTATTCACCAATCAGCCTGATATATATTGATGAAAAAATCTGTTGTCATCTCATATTGTCAGAATTAAACAAGTGGAATGGGGAATATGTCATCCTGAAGTGAATGCAGGGAGGATTCAGACCGGGGCTCTCCACATTCGGCCACATGTTTGTGTTATGGCATCTGATTAACATGGACGCAGCAGCAAAGAACATGCCTTTATATGTTGCATTTATGGATTTTTCATTTGACTGTGAGCTCATGGTAAGAGAGAGGAAATAACAATTACTTCCAGTGGGCCACAGCTAGAACACCAGCTTGTTAAGAGGTAGATCACCTGTAAGTGGACTCCTGCCAAATGAACGAGTTACAGCCTTTTCGACCAACTGCAAGTAGCTACTTTCTTTGTGTGGGGTAAAGAGACGTGTGTGTGTGTGTATTGGAATGGAAAGATGGGGGTTTCAAAGAAAGAGGAAATCTTGCTTGTACCTCTGAGTTAGTCATTTTATGGGAGTAAAGGGACGAGGTGTGTGATGTTGCTGCTTTGACTGTCCTTTATTGAAGCCTGGGAGGTCACAATCTTCATCGAACTTGATGGCTATAGGATAGAAATCCAGTTTTTTAAAAACTCTTATTGTACCAACAGGCCACCAGACTAGGAGGGCTATTATGCCAAGCTACAAAGCCAAAAGACTCTGAGCCACGTTCAATACACCCATGCCACTCAGGGCCTGTTTCACAAAACTTTGCGCTCAAGCAAATTAGGAAATGCCCAGGACATCTTCGAATTCATCCTGCTACTCTCACCTGATTCACAAAAAGCCTATAGCTGGAGCAAATTCCCAGCTGCCAGGAGCATCTCTGAGATGCCTTTGAGCAAAGTTTCACTTGGATGTGAGCATGCCAAAGATGTTCCAGGCAGCTCCAAATTTGCTTCATTTTTAGCCTTTGTGAATAAGTTATTATGTAACAGGAGCACACCTGTGATGCCTAGTATATCTTCAGATTTTCTCCAGTGAACATATTCCTGAATTGTGCCCTCAGCGCCTAGTAAAGATCAATGGTCAGTGCCTGTCAAGGATACTTACACCTCCTCCAAAGCATGGAAAACACATGAATAATTGATGGAAATGGGAGGGCCACAAACTCTGGACTTCACTGCATTAGCCCCACTCCTCCCTTGGATGCTGACATTTTAAATCTCCCATCACGGTGTCCGGTTAAAGATGCGATTACAAAAGGTTCGAATGCAATAGGTTCGGGTCAATAGGACCGAAAACAAAAGGTTTGATTTTTTTTTATTATATATTTTATGGGGGTTTTCGTATAGGTAAAAAAAGTGTTTTTTACCACAAAAACAGGGGATGGGGGGACCCCCCCAAAAATAAATAAATAAATAAATAAATACATAAAATTTCAAACCTTTTGTTTTCGGTCCTTTTGTTTCGACCCTATTGTATTTCGAACCTTTTGATTTGAACCTTTAACCTATAACCCCCATCACTTGGTCATTCAAAATGCCACAGCTGGACAGGAAGCTGGAGGGAAACTAGGTCATCCATCTCTGACAATCTGCCTTGTCCACCAATGCAGACACAGAATAGCCTCAAAACAACTCAACACTTGAAGAAAACATATGGCACCCTTCTATGCACTTCCTTTCCTTAACCCATCCAAATCTGCTCCAGAATCTTAGAATAGGCTGCACATCGATAGGTGGGTTGGTGGGGAGTTGTATGGGGTTTTTGGGACGCTAGAGGAGTACCTCCTCACATGCATCCCCACTGAAGGAAACCTCCTTACCTTCAACAAGCTCAAAACTACCCACAAGCTGACCTGCACCCCTACGGTCAAAAAGAGCAGGAGGGGGTGCCGATAAGTTGTTTCATTCATTCATTCATTCATTTGTTCATTCATTCATTCATTTTTTCATCCATGCATTCCGAAATTAAATCTCTCTCTCAAAGAGGCCAAGTCAATAGAACAACTGTCCTCAACCACTGTTATCCAGTTAATGCAGATGAATCCCATTGCTCACGACTGGATGGGCAGAATAACCACCTGAGTTTCAGGTTCCTGCCGGGCAGTGTTTCATCGACCTGAACCACAACGTCTCTTCTAGCACAGCAGCTTGCTGTACTTGTGAAAACAGCTCTTACAGGGACTGGCGAGACATGACAAAGAGGTTGATGCCGGGCCCTGAACCCCTCAAATTAGGGCTTCTGCAGGGACACAATTTCCATCCCAAGTGTGACCCGTGCAATGCTTTGGCCATGTGTGGTTACCCCTAGTGGCTGCCTCCTCCTATGGTATGGGGTCTTCTCCATTCTTTGCTTCCTGTCAGCAGTAAGAGCTGCTTCTGCTGTCATTGTGCCACCATCATGCACTGCTTTCTCTGCAGCTGTATCGTAACCTGCAATCACCCTTTTCTAGAGATGTGCCTTGGTGAGAACTCAGATTTTAAGCCTGTTCTAATAAGTGGGACATTGTGACATTTGATTATTTTGCAGAAGCTTTTCAGGGACATGCGGATATGGTGTGAAGAACTATGATTGTCTTCCCAAAACAAGTAGCCCAGGTCCTCTTCCATTGGTTGATCATCGCAATAACAAATCCGCCGTCATGTCCATAAGCAGACCGTGACTTCTGCAATGCTGGACACTGCACCTCCCTTAGCTACAGGGCAGCCATACAGCTGCAGTTCCACACTCAAAGTACTGTGGCGGTTAGAGTACTCCTGCAACCAGGACACTAAGCACTGCCAGTATAAGGGATGCTACACATAAGGTTACCATATGTGATATAAGGCACATCTGCTAGACCCCCGAGTCCATAGGAGTCCTTCATATATGGACATATGGAACAAGAAGAGTGTGGAAACTGAATAATGTTCCCCTTTGTTTCAAAATATTCTTTTGGGGAGACCAGAACCCCCATCCCATGATAGTTATGTCTTTGAAGTGTAAAGCACAATAGCAGGTCCTCCTACTGGCACATCCCATTTACCTTCCATCCATCCATCCATGGGGATTATATGCTGCAGCCCTTAATATGCCGACACTGTGTGCGCAGAAGTAGCGAGTGCTGGAGATAGATGATGGTGCAGACAGGGTCTGGTGCCAGATGTGGGTGGGGTCACCACTAGCATGCTAGAGGCACTTTAGGCCCTATCACTTAATCTTTTAACAAATCAATCATCACCGCCTATGGGAATTGTACCAAAATGTCGCCCTCAATTGTGTGCCCCTGCAGTCACTGCGACTTTGGAGGCGCACAAAATGAGGGCGACATTTACTGCGCCCAAGCAGAGCGGGGGATGCAGGGGTGTCCCCTACTCTACTTGGGCACCGTAACGGGGGGCAGGGGTTGCGGGGGTGTCCCCCGCTTACCATTTTGTTAAGAGGGAGACATGTAAGGAAACAAAAAGAAAAGCAACCTGCGGCGTCAGCTCTAACCCACGTTAGTGGGAGTAACTGACGCTGCAGGGATAGTAGGGTGCAGGCGGCACAAACATAAGTGTGCCGCCGTATAGGTGAGTGGGGTCGGGGGTTGGGCAGGGTAATGCAGGCCAGGGGAAGCGAGCACAGTGATCTATATGATCACTGTGCCGCGTCGTAACTGGCGTCGGCATTTTCGGCCGTCCCAGTGATTACATAGATACATACCCCGTCCCCATAGCAGAGCACTGAATGGGGAAGATGGCTGCAGCCGGCCATATATGATGCTTATTTAGGCCTCAAATGGGATCACAGCGAGCATTCACAGCTGGAAACATCATTGTCCCAGTTTGTCCTTGATTTACTCATCATTCAACCTTTCGGAGCCTGAGACAAAGCTGTTCTCATCTTGCGCCCCAGTCAGACTTCCTGGCCACTGGCCACCATCTGTGGTTGGATCCCAGCGTTACGGTTCTGAGGAAGACTTAGCTGCTTCTTCTTTTTCTTGTGGTGCATCACCTGTGGTGCTGTGGCCCACCTGAGTATTTTCTACATACCACGCTAATGCGTTCACTAGGCCTTCTGCACGCTAAAGCAGTAGGTCTTATGACCTACTGTAAGGTGCCACTGAACTACACGCCTTCTGTGGCTCCTCTCCCCGATTTCAGTTCTAGGTTTGCTCTTATGCAAAGGGTCCAGCCCGGCCAGAGAGCCAGGTGCCAGAAAGCTCAAGGCCGATTATTTTCACTCTCTATGGCTTTGTGTCGTCTTCAATGGGAATGCTTTCTCCACCGGAGAGTCTAACCTTCATACTGAAATATTAGCAAACCACAAATGGTCCGAAAGGAAAGTTAGGAAACGACTGATGTATCTGCCCAGCAGGGCCCGACATGACGTCACACACAGGACACTTCACTTACCTTAGGTAGCTGTCGAATAGTCTCTGTCTGTGTCTGTCTCTCTCCCTCCTCGATAATCAAATGCCATCAGCAGTTAGCACGAGAGCATGCGTCACTGCCTGGCTGCTCCACTTCGTTCTGGAAAACGCAGGCTGAGGCTGCTCAGCAGTGCACTGCGCAGGGGCACATGCAGTTTGTTTCCTGGTGGACCGGGAACGTTTCAAATGCACAGGACCGTGGCATGTATGAGCGAGCTGCGAGCAGAATGAACTTTTAGCCTGCAGACAGTCTGCAGAAGAACATTTACTTTTGCACGCTGATGGCTGCAGACGTATTTTTATACGCTGCATGATGTTAATGTTAATGTTAATGTTAATGTTAAAGGACATTTGTACCGCGCACTATCACCACCGGAGTGGTCCCCTGGCGCTCTGGCGGCTCTGAAAAAGGGGAGGAGAGGGGATGGGTTAGTGGGAATAAGCTGGAAAATTGCAAGAGAGCAGTGATGTGCTGTTGGCAGCCTCAGCCCGGTGGGTCCGTCGGCTGGGCTTGGGGTGTTTTATGGTCCGTAGTCACCGTGTGCTGTTGTGCAAGTCTATGTGTGGTTTGTTTTGTTGTTGCATTGTTGTGAAGTTTGTGCGGATTGCTGCGTTTAAGGCTTGTGGTTGTGTTTGGTTATAGTTTGAGAGGTGTATGCAGAGGGATGGAATTGTTAGTTGGTTAGTTGGCATTGCTGTCCTTGCAATTGTGGGATTCCACCTAGGTCCGGTACATGCCAACAGTCACATTTCTATCTAGATGCAGTGCAAGCTAGGTTCATAATTCTAAGTGTGGTGCATGCTAAGAATCACATATGCTAACAATCACATTTCTGAGATTCCATCCAGGTGTGGCACTCGCCAGCAACCACATTTCCATCAAGATGCAACGCGGGTCAAGCCCGAGAATCCGTTCCAAGTGTGGCACATGCCAACAATCGCACCTCTGCCCAGAATCTGCGCAAACTATGCTTGAGAATTCCATCTAAGTGTGGCACATGCTAACAACCACATTTCTGTCTAGATTCGGCGTAGACTAAACTTGATGCAACTGCAGACAGTGCTGTGCAGAGACACAGTGCACTGCACTGTGCACAACACAACAAACACATATTCTGGGGGGATACATACCATTATATCCCCCCCACTTAAAATTGTGGGGAGGATTTGTCCCCCCGACTCCCCATGTCCTATGCCCATGAGAAGTAGGACTGAGCTATTAATTTAAAAGTGTGTGTAGCAAAGTGGCAATGTTGCCCCAATAAATGTTCCCCCTTGATAACGCTCAGCAATGACATAATCTGCTGTGCAGTGGAAATAAATACCCAAAACATATCTTGTCCAGCGTTGATTTCCTTTTAAGGTCCAGTTATACATGCATGAAAATAAAGTATCACAGCCACTCAGAAAAAAGTTGTACTGTAATATATAATTGATCTATGAATAGCTGTAGTCTTGGCGCCCCCCAAATCTAACGCTAAAGCTACACTATCCATGACCACAGATGCTACTGTACAAAGCAGAGAATGGTCTGTTAGCCAGTTAATTAGAAACCATTGGCAACGAGTAGCATCACTGCCAGTTGCAATGTATTTACACCGCAAAAGGTGGAAGATTCAAGTACATCAGCTGTGAATGTGCTCCTTTACCGTAAGAGCAGCCAGAGGCGGATATGTGAATGAGTGCAAGTGTACAGGAAGGTGCACGGATAGTGGTTGGGCAGGGTTGGTAGGATTACAAAAGACAAGCGACAAAAACTGCCTATTTCCTCCTCCTGTACCTTGTTATAAGTAATTACGCAAAATAACAGAATTTGACCTCTGGTTTGCGGTCTGTAGGTTAGTAAATAGAGTGCATTGTACTCATCAATCATATCAGTACCTGCATATTTGAGGACAGACCAATGTAATGGTAAGGGTACCTGGACATGTGGTGTTAAAAACTGGCAATGTTGTAAATAAGTCTTTGTACAACAATCGCTCTTATGTTTTATTTGCATATGCAAGTCATTATTGACCTTCTCTCAGCCAATCAGAATGTTCAGAGTGCAGTCAATAACTACTACTATTGACTGCATTCTGAATATTCTGACGTCAAAAGCAGCCAGGGAAACAGCAATGCATCTTCCATGTATTATTTGGTTTAGCAAAATACTCCCTGTCTGGGATGATATTTTTTCCCACTGAAACACCCAATTTACCACATCAAAGAGAAAGTTAAGACATGTGAAAAATGTTCACCTTATTATAGAAAAACTGTTTCTTTTTAAATATTAAACCTGATGCGTGCTCATGTTAAATCCTTTTCTAGTCCAACCCAGTTTGCAATAAAAAGCTTAACTTATAAGGACGCCTGTGTTTTTTCAATATTACAATATAAAAGCACATTTAATTACTAACACGGTTTGAGTATTTAATTTACTCATTACTAAACATTTTCTGCTTTGCAACCACAACTTCGCAACCTACATTGCCATTACCACTATGTGCTAATAGCCTTTTAGACCTTGGGAGAGGTCATTATCACTTGTGATAGTGACCCTTCCCCAATTATGAAGCACGGCTTTGTCACAGGCAATACCTTGTGGGTGGGTGATTAACCCACGATAATTGCGCATCTGTTGTTCTACAAGGCTATAACAATACCTCTCAGATGATGTAACTAATAACGAAATGATGAAAACGATTAAAATAACTGGCATACAGAGAATGCATGGCAAATGCCTTTATAAAAGTCAAAATTAGCTTTGCCAATGCTTATTGTTTTGGCTTTGTAACAGTATACGGGGAAACTGACATGTTTGGAGTGGCAAAGGACCTTGCAATGACAAAGAGAAGCAGTGGTACAATGCACCGTCACCGGCATTTTGTAGCAGAGTGCACTGTGATGCATGGGGGTGGGTTAATGCTCTTCCATGCTTCTCCTGACTTCATTTTTACAGCATTGCTTGATAAGCAGTGAGCGCATTGGCCTTGTCTGACAAGGAGGCACCTGACTCCTTTGTTATGTTGCATTCAAGCAGTTTAAAGAGAAATACAATAAAACATACAGAATACAAATACGTGTCACAGCTTACAGTATTGTATTTATGCTTTCATACATTTGGAGCAGCAGTTACAATTGCGGCTTTTTTGGCTGACTGGTTCTCTGCATTCACTTGCTAGTTTGAACTCGTTTCTCATTCTCTCAAGATGTTCAGGGAGCATTTGAAATAATCCTGTTAAGCATCGAATTGCACAGGGTTGGAACTGTTTGGCAAACAACTTTTGTTTTTGTGGTATAAAATAATAATAAGGACAATAACAATAAGAGGAATGGTGACTCTTTCGTGTGAAAGCTTTATTGAAGTGATAATAACGACAATAACAATAAGAGGAATGGTGACTCTTTCGTGTGAAAGCTTTATTGAAGTGATAATAACGACAATAACAATAAGAGGAATGGTGACTCTTTCGTGTGAAAGCTTTATTGAAGTGATAATAACGACAATAACAATAAGAAGAATGGTGACTCTTTCGTGTGAAAGCTTTATTGAAGTGAAAGCTGTGGTTTGGACCACTTTTTAAAAAAAAATGTTTCAATTGATTTTTTATTTGATTTAGTTGAAGAATCAACTTTTCAAATACAAATTATTTATCATCACAAATTATTACAATTAAAAACATAGAATCATAAACTACAATAATAAAAGAAAGGACATTTCATTTTAACAATTGCTCAAAGCAAAATTTCTTAAATCCTTCAGCAAATAATGATTAATAAACATACTCTAATTCAACATTTTTGCAGGCTAGTGTTTGGAGGACTTTTGACAATGCTTTTGAATGCTGGGTTTCGCTGGCTGTGGGATGAGGGCACAACACGCACGCATGCAGAGATTGTGAACCTCCTGCAGAGGGCTTGTTACACCCTCTAGAGGATTGCAAGGTGTCCGCACCCTGTCCCTTTTCACATGGGATCCCGTTGCTGCCTGGTGTCGATGACTGGGAAAGGAAAGGGGAGCAAGGGAAAGGTAGATTGAGATTGATATGAGCCATGCATTTAATGAAGGTGCTGTAGTGGAGGTTCATTCAGAAGTGTACCATGGATTGTTTCTGTTTTGTGTTGTACGTAGTGCGTGCTAGTACAGTATGCCCCTAGCATTCAATATGTACTGTAAAGATAGGAGGGCATGCATACAAATAATAAATAATAAACAAGCCACACAGTTATGCACAAAGTTTTCAGTGCTTAATTCCAGTGGTGAAATGATAACCAGAGACTATACAGGCTACGCACAACCAATATCGAAGACTGGCTGACGTTAAACCAGCATCGCGATCTGTGGACTATTTGACTGATTCGTCTGATAATTAAAAAAAAAAATGACACATACAAAATGTTCTCACAGGCACTGTATTCACTTTTCCGGATTGGAAAAATTTACATAACTCAGGCATAAACGGCTTAGGTGAACATTGAACAATGTGGGCGGATGTGGATAATGACCAAACACACAACCTTGAAGCTGATACATCTGGACATGGCTGCAGATATACATGGGGCATGTGCAAACCAACACACACACCCACCCACACACACACACACACCAGACAACTCCAGATATGGCCATATTCCATACGGATCATACATGCTTGCATGCACAACCACACTGTTGCCACCCAGTTACCTACCAACATGCCCAGGACCTTCCGACGTAGTGACAAAAACACGGACATTACAACCTTGCTAAAAACAGAGATATCATTTTTTTTTTTTAAGGGAGAATTGTTTGTTATGCATAAAAACTGCATTATATAAATGTTGGGAATGCCTGCTTTAATGTTACCACAAGAGCTGAGGCAGCCATAAGCAACAATAATCCAAGCGCAATGTATTGAAGCACTGAAGTAGAACACACATTAACGTACCTCGTAGCAGGGAAACAAAATAAACTTTTACAAGTATGATTCACAAGGCTCTCTCCTACTTAGATAGTTTCATTCGCCCCTTCAAAAGGCCACCGGTGGAACTGAGTTTTCAGCAGCATGTACTCACCATCCTTAATGGAGCATCAAGGGTGTCTCTAAATGTGTACCTGCAATAGACTGGCAGAGAGAAAGCTCTCACTAGCCAGACTTAAGAAGTGATGGATGTAATATTTTAAATTAATCATAACCACCAGCATTTCTATGGCCAACTTTCCATACCATTGTTTTAGCCCATTTGGCCATTACAGCAAGGGACGAACCATTTGCAAATCAGCATTTGTACTGTCACCAATCTGAGCAGCCCTACTTGAACTGATATGCCATGCCCACTCTGGGTGGAAAATAAACAAGCACAGGAACAGGTAATAGAAGATGAAAATGTATTTAGAAATGTAACTAAGACACGTGAAAACCCACTGAATTTTGCATCAAAATGTTCTTGGTCAAACAAATATTGAATTGACACTAATGTGCATTGAAGTGTCACTTGCACTGCTGCCAGCGGTAGTACCTGTTCTGTCGTTGGGGAAGCTTCTCTAGTTTCATGTGCTATGGTTGTTATAGGTTCGAGAGATGCTTGTACATGCATTTGTTTTGTGGAATTTGTGGATTTGAAGGAAACTTGTTCCGTTGATGCCTGTGCGGTCTATGTTGTGGGTGGAGGAAGCACATGCTGCTGTGCTGCACCTGCTTTGTGAGAGTGATGCACCATGTGCTTTCTGTGCTGTACTGTGTGTGATGACACGTCCTTTGCTTCTAGCTATGCTATTCAATTTCTGTGAGTGAGATTGAAACTAAAATGTGAGGCATTCGTTTATAAGGATGAAAAAAAAATAACAGAGATCTGTGTGAGTGTCAGTGACATTGTTATATGAGGAATAACCCGATTGCAATGACCTAGCTCAATACTTTAATTGGGGTCTGAGAAACTGGTGAGATTTACAAGAAAAGTACAATTCCAACATTGGGGGTGCGTGTTGAGTGATCACCCCCACCCACAACAAATTTGTCAAAATCGTGCATTTTTAGTGTCCCATTTTCCAAACATTTTGGATAAAATGTGGTAGCTAGAATGTCCTCACAGCCTGGGCACCTTGCTTGACTTCAGACCCATTACAGATATGCCAGATGTTCTACAGTGCAGTGCCATAATCATATCCCTCATGAAGAGATGATAGTAGTGGGTGTTTCAAAGGATTTAGGCATGTACAATCAAACCCATACAATTTTCACAAAAGACTCTGGGCACTGTACAATTCTTAGTAGGCTTTATTCAAGTATAGAGGTGGCGAAAACGAAGAACAGCTGTTGCTTGCCTTGCCACAGTTAGGCCTGGTCACAACTGCCCCTTACCATCAAACATCATCATTCTAACTTCATAAATAACATTACGGGTGGAATGCTTGCTCAGGTGGTAACAAAGGGTAACAAAGGGTGCATTCCTTGCTCAGCACCCAGTCTTTAGGAAGGGAAATTCTCATGACATTTCTTAGCTACATTAACTCAGCATTTACAGATGAAGTAGCCCTTAACCCATAAAACATCACCTCCCTCCTGTCTCACTAATGAAGCAAAAGCCGCCACTGTAATAAAAGCTACCAGCAGGTGGCTATTGTTTCACCAGTGCCGTGAGGGCAGAGATTTCACAAAATGGACACCTCCTAGTGCTTGATTTTAAAGGGGTTTAAACATTATTTGTGTACCATTTTACATAGAAACTTTCATCAAAAATATATTTATTATATATTTGGTATTATTGCCCATCTTTTAAGCCCATAAGATTTTTGAGCGCACTATTCCTTTAAACAAATCTCCCACCTTGACCACACTCGCCTTTTAGGTATTCGTATCATGAAGCCATAGTTTTGCTTGTACTTTAGTTTTATTTGAGTCCCCCCAATCCACCCCCTATGCTCTGCTCGTCCTTCTGGGGCTCACATGGGAGAATGTCTTTTGTCTCCTTAGGATCTGAAAAGGAGCAGCCCCGGTATGAGGTACCAATACGTCCACTGCAAAACTCTTCATTAACGCTTGGAGACAATTCTCATGCCCCTTCTTCACACCATCTATCAAGGCTCTGTTGAGCTGCTCAGTAGTTCCAATGGATTGAGGATGATAGGGATACTCTTCCTGAGTTCAATGCCATTGGTCAATAAACACTCCCCATCACTCATGCAACACATTGCAAACCATTAACTGTGAACTACTTGCCTCACAAACCTCCCTTCTAAATGCTCTAGAAATAGAATTACAGCCTTTGTATAGATCTCACTCACAACATCAATCCCCAGCCACTTTGAATAAAGATCTACCAAAGATATGACATTTCGGGTACCAACTAGGGTTGTCTCTGTATTGATTCTTCAGTGGTATGATAATCTGCTAGTAGAGTGACAATATACGTGGTATTAAGCAAGTATTTAAAATTCCTGTTAAGGATGTAGCATTTTGGTAGGTCTACAATGCCAATGATTCTGTAAGAAATGCAGATTACCAAGTGAAAGTCATGTTTTTATTCTATCTAAACATGATTTTGCTTTAACTATATTGGATAATTCCTGACGCACACACAAATTTGGTTTGATAATTTTGGGATCCCAAATTTAAAAATGCAGTATATGGTAAATACTGTTATTTTGCTTTGGATCCTTGTTCAGGGACCAGTTCATTTTAGGGCACACTTTTTACATCATTGTTTACAATACACCTACTTATACAGTGAAAACAATTAACATAATAAATGACAGTAGGTGCTATACAAATATCATGTAACATAACATAACATGATAAATGTCAATGTGAATGCCTCGTTACAAGACATTAATGAACTTTCACCCAATAAAACAATATTGGTGTAGCTTTTTTCCCTCAGCGCTTGAACTACAGCTTTGTATCGCTATACATATCAAATGATCCTATTAACATACTGAATACTGACTTGGTGTGAGAGATAGTCTAGAAGGATATGGACATGGTCCAATCACTTTCCTTAATCACATTTTCCCCTTTGGCATAATGTTTAAGTGCATATAGGAACCCTGCCTATTGACATTAGGTGGCATCATTCTGGAAGAAAGGGTAACATGGCTGCACTAGGGTGATTCCTACCACATACCAGTGCTGATGCTTTCCTCCGCAGGCACATACGAGCTCAGAATATATTGTTTGTCCAAGATCACAAGACACTGCTTGCTACAGTTTAGAAAACACTCCCACCCATCCCTGCTCCATCATATCACTTGTATGTGTGTGGGAGTGAGGGGTTATTTGGGCCCCCCTCGCACATTCTGCACCTTATGGACAACTTGCTCATGCAATAGCGGGGGGAGCCTCTATTGCCCGTATGCTAACATTAGCATAAGTGGGGCTATTGTGGCACACACTTGGTTTCTATTTTGTGTGCCCTCAACTCTATCTTTGGACTAGGCTTCACTTCAATAGTACGAAAAAGGCTTCTCTCCCCTCTGCAGCGCCGCATACAGCGTGCTCATGGCACCCACCTTTTCCTCCCTGTCTCAAAGCTTCACATCTCCCTTTCCCACGGATGCGCCGGGGATAATTGAAACAAATTACATAATGTATCATCTCACCCTTCCTCTGTGATTACTGTCCTGTGTGTGAACCAGTTCGAACCATGCCATCTCCACAAACATGCCCCTGCTCCCTTGCCCCTGCTGTGGAAAATGAATGCCAATGTAACCCTGTGCTCTCCTAAGGTATTCTCTTGATGTACCAGAAGTCTGACCCTGCTGTGCAGCCCACCCCACAGTGCCCCCAATAAACCCAGACCTCTGTCTCAGTATATTGTGCCTTAAAACCAACACATGTCATTATAACTCCCCACTTGCCTTGATGTGCTAAGAACACCCAGTCGCCCAGGTTATCACAGAGGACAAGCCCTCTACGCCTTGTACCCCATAAAAGTCCCAATGAAAGATGGTGTAATTGCATGCATGCAATTTATAGGTTTTCTATATTTATTCAAAGATATACTAATGATTGTTGTTTATTATATATTGAATGGTAGTTTCTCATGCCAGCTTAGTTAGTATCAACTCTATCTCACCTTGACCTAACCCTCACCCCTCCCGGACACATGCAGCTGGACTTCGTGATGCTCACCCTCCCACCATCTGGGGAACCAATCCAGAAGAAGCTGCGCCTACATTGCTATATGTATCTTTGCTTTCCAACCAATCCCGCACAGTTGTAGCACCCTATGTTAGTTGCGTCATCTATGACGCTGTTTTTCTTTATAACTCTCTGTAATTGTAATGTTTGCCAGAGCGCTCTCGAGGCAGCAGAGTTCTCTGGATGCCAACTTTATATAAACTTACCGAATCTTGCAACATGTCCTCCTAGTCTCATTCCCCACTAGGGTGTATTATATTTTATGAATATGCATGTGTAAGTCGGGGAGTGAACCTTTACATTTGGTGACCCCCGCGACGTGATCGAGACAGGTGCACCGAGGCCCCTGTGCTGTGCGGCGAGATCCGGGATGCCCCCAGCAAAACCACTCACCGAGGCGGGTCACAGCTTGGTTGGGGTGCGGCCCCGATTGTGGATAGACCGCGAACGGAGGCTCTCGGACCACCCTGCTGAACACATGAGTACTGGTTGCGAGATTCCCAAGGGAGGGGAAAAAATTGAGAGATAATAGTGTAAGAGATAAAGGTGATGGGATAGTGGCAATCAGGAGTTAAGTTTAGCATCTGTGTGAATTAAACTGTGAGGCTTTTCTGATCTATCCTTTATATGGCCATTAGGTTGTTGTGGACAAAGAGATAAAATGGAATACGGGATCCTAGCTCCAAAGGGGGGTAGAAGGCGCCGCCGCATAGCATTGTCTTGAACAGTGCAGGGAACAAGTGGAGATAAAGAGAATAAAACGTAGGAGTCTCATATATCTAGTAGACTCAGAGTAGTTATTTAGAATATTCTGTGTCTGTGTGAGTAGAATTCTTCAAAGAGGCAGCTTTAGGGGGCTCTGAGGTGGGGAGTGAATGAAAAGAAATAACAATAAGGGAAAAAGCAAATAAAGGTAGAATAACAGGGTAATTAATATTAAAAGGCAGTACATGCTACATGTTTTATGTTGTTGAAGTCACTTGTTTCTTGTCTGTAGATAAAATATGTGCATATTATAATGTCCATAGAATGAGTATTGATAAGAAATGTGTTACGTGATTGCAGAAATCAAGGTGTACGTAATTAAGGTTGTTGGTGTTTAACGTGGAGTGAGGTAACAAATACTGATAATAACACTGGAAAGGGTTTTCTTATTACATTATGGGATACCCTAGTATAAGAGCGAAACATAAAAAGAAGTGTGGAAAGACATTATGGGGGAAGACACACCACTAGCGCATATCTGTCAACACCTCCCCTTGTACAGTGAAAAAATACTAAAATATCATGAACAATGGCTTACAGAAATGAAAGGATAGGGGTCATCCCAAATATGGCCAGAATGAGGGTCTTTTGAGAAAAGGGTCTTAGACCTTGTAGCAACCCACCTGTTAGCAAAGTATTGAGGTAAGCAACTACAAAATAGACGCAAAGTACTAGATTTGTGGCAAATGTTTGAGGAAGCAACCCCGAGCAGTGACACAAATAAGGAGAGGGCATCAGAAGGGCAGGCAGGCCCAACAGAGGGAGAGGGAGTAACGGCGGAGGAATACTCAGTAAAAACAGGAGAAAATGACCTCACTAAACTTTACCCGTTAATGACAAGGCCTGCAGTGGGATATAGTGAGCCCAGGTATGTGCCGGCACCGAGTACCCCAACAGCCGCAGGTGCCACTGCCCCGCCACCATATGAAACAAGAGGATTGTACGGACCAACTAGTGCCCCTCCAGTGGACCTAGCGTGGCTAACTGGAGATTTAGATAGACAGCTTGCTCATGCCCAAATGGAAATAACACGACTAAGAGCCGTGTGCGATAGGGGACAGATGTTGCCAGGGGGAGAAGTACCACCAAGTGTAGCGAGTGATCTGACACCTCCACCAAGTGCAGCAGGGGGGTCTACACCATCTCCACTGCTGCAGGGCAATATGCCAAATGGTCAGGAAAACGAGTGGCAATCAGGAGAATTCTTCTTCCATTTAAATAACAAACCAATAAAAATAATACAAGCAGAAGCAGCTGACGACCAAGGAGGAGAGGGGCAGGGAGAAAGAGGGTCAGAGGAGGAAACAGATGTGGCATGGAGTGATCTGGATGAGTACGAAGAGGGGGTGGCAGCGGCAGGATTTCCGCTCCCATTAGCAATGGACCCAGAAGATGGGGTAGGGTTCCCAATGTGGCAAGGGAGGTTGAGACAAAGAGCAGCAGGAAACATGTTGGTCAATAAAACAAAGAAGTGAACGGTAAGTAAAAAAGGAAGTAAAGCCAAATTACAAATGCCAGTTTCCCGGGAGTAACAATGAACAGTGACCACCATGACGGGTCATCATTTAACAATATAAGAGCACAAGTATGGGATGCATTGCGGAGAACCTTCCCAGATACCCCAGACTTAAATTTAGTAATGCAGTGCACTATGGGAGAGTAGGAAGAGCCTATGCAATTCATTCTTCGGGTGCAGGACCTGTGGAGATCAGAAACAGGCACGGCGTAGGACCAATCCACCACCTTGTTTAACTTCATAATTAAAAAAGGGCTCCTGAAGGAGGTACAGAAGGCCTTGGATAAAATAGCTGGGATGGAAGCCAAAGGCTGGCCAAAGATTCAGAGCATAATTGTACACCATTGCAGGAAGATCAAAGAAAGGGAAAAGGAGATAGCACAGAGAATGTTGGCAGACGAAGCAAAATTGGTTCAAAATAAATTAGTGAAGGTTGCGGCAATGAATTCAGCACAACCCACTGACAGGCAGGGGGAAGGAGAGGATGAGTCAGGAAATACACCAGTGAGGATGGCAGCAGTGTGGTCTGCAAATGGACAAGACCAATGGGCAGGAGAGGAGCAATACGAAGGGCCCCAATGGCAAGGCAGACCCGCAAGAGGTCGAGGTGGGTACCAGGGGCAAAGAGGAGGATTTGGGGGGATAGGAAATAGAGGATTTGGTGGGCCAGGAATGAGGCGAGGACCACAAGGGTCATGTTGGAATTGCGGGAGGTGGGGACATTTTTCTAGAGAATGCAGAATGCGACCAATGGAATATTACTAAGGGCAGCCTCCCATGAAGAAGGAACAGCAGTATGGCGACCCACATCCAGGCAGTCCTAACGGGTTACCAATGGGTGGAAGTGGGCAGAACGAACAATGTTATGATGAGCAGCAGCTGAGGGTACAGAAATGCCACATAGACAACAACCCCAACAGCAAGGGATGCAACAGCAGGTAGCACACCAGAACACAATGGGAAAGGCAAACACTAATATTTTTGCAACAACCGCAAATGACGCGCTGGCACCTTTTGGTGGCGTAGCTGTGGTGGGGGACAATGGTGGTCATTCCGAGTTGGGCGGTAAGGGTTTACGGGCACTGGTAAGGATGCCGGTGCCGGTAAACCCTTACCGCCCTATTCCAAGGTCCCTTAGCGGGTCCCAGCAGGAACGGCTTGTCTGCTGGGACCCGCAATTTGGGGGCCCGTTATTAGCATCTTCCCCATTCCCATTGAGCTGGAATGACCCGGTAAATCCCCATTCAGTCAGACCGGACCCGGACCCGGGTTTGGAGGCAGCCATGGCGCTAGTAGCACCATGGCTGCCTCCAAACTCGTAATGACCCCCAATGTCTTTTCTGTCCCTGGAACCAAAATATACGCAGATTAGGACAGCCCACAGAAAGCACTTGCATGTCCAGTCCTATCAACTACCCTATGTGCAGAAGAGGAACCACTGGTGGGGGTGGAGATAGGCAACAAACAGATCATCTTTATGGTGGACTCGGGAGCTGAAAAATCGTGCCTCATGGAAGGCCGGTTCCCGCTCTCGGGAAACAATTTGGAAACGCAGGGGTTCTCTGGGGCTATTTTAAAAGTTCCTTACACAAAAGACTTAGACATAACGCTGGGAGGGAAGACAGTGTGAGCACCCCTACTGTACCATGTCTTTTCTGTCCCTGGAATCAAAATATACGCAGATTAGGACAGCCCACAGAAAGCACTTGCATGTCCAGTCCTATCAACTACCCTATGTGCAGAAGAGGAACCACTGGTGGGGGCGGAGATAGGCAACAAACAGATCATCTTTATGGTGGACTCAGGAGCTGAAAAATCGTGCCTCATGGAAGGCCGGTTCCCGCTCTCTGGAAACAATTTGGAAACGCAGGGGTTCTCTGGAGCTATTTTAAATGTTCCTTACACAAAAGACTTAGACATAATGCTGGGAGGGAAGACAGTGTGAGCACCCCTACTGTACCATGATGGCTCGCCAATAAATTTATTAGGAAGGGATCTCTTGAGCAAATTGAATATGACCATCTCCTTTACAGAACGGGGGATAATATCCTCCACCCCAGGGGTATGTCCATTAAGGGCCATGTTAATGATCGGCATCATGACGAATGAGATTGCAGTGCAAAGGGTACCCATTGATATTGATATGTTAATTAATGGAATACGGGTACTTGCCAAGGTAGGGCCCGAGATAACCCGGAAAGAATGGAGAGTGCAATCTGATTTTGCGTTCCGCCCCATTGTATACTCAGATGTTGTGCCAGGGACAATTATGTCCATTGATTTGGAAACAGTGCAAATTTCAAGCAAACGTATTGCGGTGATAGGACTGGACAGGCATGGATGTGAGTGGAGAACAGTGCTGTGCATAGACCCAAACATAGTGTTGCGTGATTTGACGGATGATGAATTGTTCACTGACAATGATACTGATGGGGAAATTATAATGGAAATAAGTGTACCTTGTGACATAATGATCCAGCATAGAGAAATACATAACGCTCTCATGGCTAACGTTAGTGCACCACCCACTATATTTGATGAAGATATGGAAAAGGCACTGCCAGAATTATGGACTACCGGCCCACATGACGTAGGACTCTTGCAAGGGGTCACGCCCATAGAAAAACCTGGTGCAATTCCGCCTAGAGGAAAACAGTACCCACTGTCGCAGAGGCTGGAATAAAGGAAACTATAACAGCATTACTATAAAAGGTATAATAGTGCCATCCAATTCACCTTGTAACACAGTGATTTACCCAATTAAAAAAGCAAGAGGCGGGGCTTGTAGGATGATACAGGACCTACGCCCACTAATGACGTCATACAGAAAGAGTTCCCATTAATGCCTATCCCTGCATCGATTTTGTGCAGTATACCTACAGAAGCCACTTGCTTCATGGTAGTGGATTTAAAGAATGCCTTTATCTCAGTGCCACTCGACCCAAGCTGTCAGTATCTCACAGCATTTACACTGGGGGGCAACAGATATAAACATTATAGATTGCCACAGGGGTACTGTGAGAGCCCCAGCATCTTCAATATCATTTTTCACGAAGACCTTGGTAATGTGGATGTAGAGAGCACAGTAATTCAATATGTGGATGACCTCCTCATCTGCAGTAAAAGTGAAGAACAGTGCAGAGAGGACTCAATTTCATTATTAAATTTACTGGCCACAAAAGGATACAAGGTGGACAAGGGTAAGCTTCAATACTGCCTAGCAGAAGTGCTGTTCCTAGGACAGTTAATTTCAAAAGATGGGAAAAGAATAATACCTAACAGAGCAGCAGCAATACATCACACAATAATACCAAAAACAGTGAAAGACATGCAAACGTTTCTCGGTATAGGTAACTATTGCTGTGCATGGATTTTGAACTATGCAGAATATACACGTCCATTATTGCAAGCATTAAAAGAAGCACAAAAGAACAGCGCCCACATAAAATGGGCACAGGAAATGATGACACAATATTTCAAACTAAAAGACCTCATCTCACATGCACCAGTTTTAGCGAACCCGGACTATGACTGGGAGTTCTACTTCTTTTCACATTGGAATGGCATACTGATGACAGCAGTGCTAACTCAAAAAACATCGCTAGGTCACAAGCCATTGGCCTACTACAGCGGCACATTAGACTCAGTGATGCAGGGCCACTTCGTGTGCGAACAAGCTCTCGCAGCAGCAACCTTCGCGATAGAAAAAAGCGCCACAATTGTAATGAGATGCTCAGTAACTTTGTATGCAGAGCATTCATTATTTGCCATTCTAGAAAGAACAATATCAACACTCGCAACACAGAGAGCAACAGCGTACGAAATAATAATATCCAGCCTAAACATCCATGTAGTTAGATGTAAAAGGGTGAACCCCGCTACCTTCATTACTGAGCCATGTACTGTAGAACATATGCAAGAACACGATTGTGCCACGTACGAGGGGGAGGGAGACGATATCCCAAAAGTGAATGAAAATGCACTGGAGGAAGGGGAAATATACTTTGTGGATGGGTCAGCATCAATTGACAATGAGACAGGAGAAAAACTTGTAGGAGCAGCAGTGGTGAGAATAAAAGGAGATGAGTACGAGGTTATAGTGCAGAAACGCCTGCCATCACACTACTCAGCACAAGCAGCAGAATTGATTGTGCTAATTAAAGCACTACATACAGCCAAAGGATGTGCAGTGATGATATATTCTGACTCGACATATGTGACCACGACAGTGCATTCAGGGTTGTCACGATGGCGATGAAGAGGGTTCAGGAGGGCAGATGGGCCACCAGTGCAGCATGCAGCACTATTAAATGACCTAATTGAAGCACTAGCAGAACCATCATTGGTAGCATTGGTAAAGTGCCAAGCACACACCAATAACACGGACACAATCTCGCTCGGGAACGCGGCAGCAGATGCTGCTGCTAAAGAATCAGCATACTTCAATGTTCCTCAACCATTAGAGTGCATTGTAAAAGCAACAAGCTCAGAAGTACAGGAGGTAGGATACAACGGCATGCCCATTCTACAAGTTATAGAATTGCAAAAACGTGCACCATTAGAAGAAACAGAATTATGGGGAAAAAAGAGGATGTAAACAGTCACCAACAGATTTAATATGGTGGCAAGAACTGACAGGGAACGTAGTGATGCCAGTGGAATTGTTACTGATATCATTTCAACAGCTCCACTTCCCAACGCATGTAACAAAACAACACATCCGCAGCAGAGATTCAGGAGGAATGGTTTATCCCAAATTTGCAGGAAAACCTATCCAAATTAACGATTGAATGCACTACATGCCAAACATATAATTCAGGAATTACTCTCAGAACACTACGAGGAACACGGCCACGTCCTGTGGTGCCTTTTGGAGAGCTCCACATAGACTATGCGGACATGGGAGAAAGGTGTAATGGGGCACGATATCTCATTGTAATAGTTTGCCCCTTCTCACGGTGAGTGGAAGCTGGGCCATGTCCACATCCAGATGCTTAGTGCGTGGCAAAGTTTTTGGTGCAGGAGGTTTTCACCAGGTGGGGTATATGCGATGTGATCAGATCAGACAATTGCACCCATTTTGTGAATGACCTCTTCAAGGAGGTGACCACCTTGTTAGGTGTAAAGCACAAATTATTTTTCATTTATCACCTGCAGGCTAACGGAATTGGTAGAAAAAATCAATGGCCTGCTTAAAAGTAAATTGTCCAAATTATGTAACACACTTAAAAAGAACTCGATGTGTTGCTTGCCCCTAGCACTGTTCCAACTCAGAACGCAACCAAGTAAGGAACATCATTTGAGCCCGCACGAAATAGTGAAGGGATGGCGCATTCATACGCCATTGTCACCAGTAAGAAGAGCATCAGATGCTCACAGAGCTACCACAGTGCTGGGGGATGAATTTAAGGAATACCTTACTCAGCTGCCAGGTACGGTACGAAGTATAGCAAGACAAATAGCACCTGCATTCACACGAAATAATGAAACAGATACAACAACACTAACCCAAGACAGCCCCACAGGACAATTCATGCCAGGAGAAAACGTGTATGTGCGTAGTTTCGTGCGGCGATGGAACTCCCCACAATTCCATGGCCCATATGAGGTTGTTTACTGCACACCCACTGCAGTGAAGGTTAAGGGATAGAAATATTGGGTGCATCTCTCAGATGTGGGAAGAGCACACAATAGCACCACTCTTCAAAGTGAGCAACAACAGAGTGAAGAAATTAAAATTGAGATGTGTAACGTGGAACAAAAGAAGTAAAGAATTTTGAGAAATGTGAAACAGAGAAAATTGTGTGACACAGAATGATGTGTAAAGGATTGCATTAAAAGTTTACAGTACATCACTCTCTCTCTCTCTCTCTCTCTCTCTCTCGCTATATCCTTCTGTCACTTACTACTGTCTCATGTTATCTAACTAAAGCTAATATTTTTCAAAGCACATTTATGAAGTTTAATAGAAATGAAAGAGTTAGAGGTAGAAAAAGTGAATAGTAGAGAAATTAGGTATTAATGTGGTAATGTTTGAAATGAAAATATGTATAGAAGTGTGAAATGTTTCTGCAATGTACTTAACCCTTTTATATCGCCCCTTCAGGTGGAAATCTGATGGAAAGGAGGGCCCTCATTAACGACGATTTAAATGTAGATAGTGATAGAGTAGATGATAGAATAAATAATGGTACAATTATGAATGTGGATTAGCATTTGCAGCAATAGTAGTTTCTGAGATGTTATTTTTTGCTGCCTTATATTGGACATTTACTTTCATAATTGGGGATATGAAAGAGGGGGGTGGGGTAAACCTGATACAGGAAGGCTCAAGACTTATATGGGCTGGAGTTACAACAATTTGGAAACACAATGGTTCTGTAAATGATAATCCCACTACGTTGCATAAAAACCGAACTGTCAAAACCCCAATTTTTTCACTTCCTGCTATGGGTTTCGATGAAGATAATGAGACTAATGAATACGATGGTGATTATTCCTGGTTCGGTGAGCCTCACCTGACATATACAAATGCACATGCAACCACAGAACCTACCTCACAAGGCACTGTAATGCACTTTAACCCTGATACTCCAATTACCCAAGACCCTCCAATACCACAATCTTGGCAAGCTGCTAGCGAACTAAGCGATGCAACATGGATAGATGTCTTTCCCATAAAGTACCGGAGAGTGAAAATGATAAATAATAGTGAAGGTGGGAGGAGGAGGTGGAAAAGGGGGGTAGGAGGGAAACGCTATGATGCATACCTTGGCCTGGGATTAGATGAGATTGAAGACCCCCGCCACCCAGACCAATCAAACAAATTGTACTCAGACATGAGTGCAACAGCCAAACAAGCAACGAATGAGAACTGTTATGTCTGCTCTCTCATACCACATGCCTCAGGCACACCTAAAATACTTCTACCTCAAGAAGTGCCCTTGTTGGCTGCCCAATGTTTAGTTCATCTCATATTGTGTAGGATTCGGAACACCTTCCAGTCACACACAGATACAATAGAAATGCTGCAGAATGAAAAACATGCACGAGTAAGCCGCAAGGAGTGATCTGCATCAAAGAACCATTTTTTGTTATCAGAGGGATACGGTTCATAGACAACAAAAGGCATGATGAGACGATCACATGCAAAGCAGAGGCATTGTGAGGACTTACTGAGGAGAACTTTCAATGGGTCAAAGAAACATGCACTCCGGTCTGGTCCCAACACATTGCAAAGCTCACATGGGTCAAAGCTCTCGGAAAACCCATCAAAACACAGAAAACGGCAGCACCTCAGCCAGCAACAACAGAGCCTTCCACATACACCATTCTGTCTGAAAATGAACTACAAGACAGAGTGTCTCGCAAATGATGGTCATCCAACTATATCTCCAGCAAGTCATCAGACCTCCTGGCTGAGATTCCAAATAAATACAAGCTCTTCAACTCAGCTGAAACTTCCTTTGCTTCCCTCCTGGTGCCAGGACTTCAAGCACGGGCAAATGCCAAATGGCTGCAGATCGTGTGCTGGGAGCTGATCCAACTGGCCAACGACACTGAAGAAGGGTTCAACGTTATAAAAGTGGAACTAGGCGCCTTGCACTTAATGAAAATGCAGAACCAGCATGTCCTAGACCTCCTCACAGCAATGGACGGCAATGTTTGCCGAAAAATAGGGAGTGCATGTTGCACATTCGTACCTTCTGAAGATGCAGACAATGGGACCCTCTGCCACATCATCTCGGCTGTGCACAGTTTGGGGGAGAGAATGCGGAAGGAAGGAGCAATAGAGCCGAGCAACTGGTTCGAACGACATCTTCAATTGGATACGTCTTGGCTCAGTGTGATGATGAACTTTTTTGTCCCACTCATCGTTTTTGTGCTACTATTTTTCTGTGTGTGCAAGGTTGGCATTCAATTTTGTGCAAAATCAATGCCTATTTCAGCTATGATGATGGTAACAATGGGCAAACCGACAATGGCAGCAAATGTAAAAGATGCTCAAATACAAACAGGAGAGTCAAATCCCCCTAAGTATCACCTAATAGCAGTATATCATCAGCGTGGGGACAGGGTGTATAACTCATACCATACAACCATCAAAGAGCCACGTGAATTACAATGGTACAGGGAGGTGTGGGTGGACCTGGATGGGGATGGGGAATATATATGACCTGCACACCTGATGAATACGCCAGGAGAGGTCAAAGCTTACTAAGTGTTTGCAGGGCTTGGATGCCAATTAAAGGGACACCCGCATGGGATGAAGCAGTGCAAGAAGCAGAATACTATCGAAAAGAAAATAACAGTAAGGATTAGTTTGTTACTTTACATGTAACGAAAGGGGGGAATGTGTGGGAGTGAGGGGTTGTTTGGGCTGCCCTCGCACATTCTGCACGCTATGGACCACTTGCTAGTGCAATAGCGGGGGACGCCTGTATTGCCCATACGCTAACATTAGCATAAGTGGGGCTATTGCGGGACACACTTGGTTTCCATTTTGTGTGCCCTCAACTCCATCTTTGGACTAAGCCTCACTTCAATAGTATGAAAAAGGCTTCTCTCCCCTTTGCTGCGCCACGCACAGCCCGCTCATGGCCCCCGTCTTTTCCTCCTTGTCTGAAAGCTTCACAACTCCCTTTCGCACGGACGCGCTGGGGATAGTTGAAACAAATAACAAAATGTATCATCTCACCCTTCCTCTGTGATTACTGTCCTGTGTGTGAACCGGCTCGAACCATGCCTTGTAGCTCATCCATCTCCACAAACCTGCCCCTGCTCCCTTGCCCCCACTGTGGAAAATTACTGCCAATGTAACCCTGTGCCCTCCTAAGGTATTCTCTTGATGTACCAGAAGTCTGACCCTGCTGTGCAGCTCACCCCACAGTGCCCACAATAAACCCACACCTCTGTCTCAGTATATTGTGCCTTAAAACCAACACATGTCATTATAGCTCCCCAATTGCCTTGATGTGCTAAGAACCACCGAGTTGCCCAGGTTATCACAGAGGACAAGCCCTCTACGCCTTTTACCCCATAAAAGTCCCAATGGAAGAAGGTGTAATCGCATGCATGCAATGTATAGGTTTTCTATATTTATTCAAAGGTATACAAATGATTGTTGTCTATTATATATTGAATGCTAGTTTCTCAAGCCATCTTAGTTAGTATCAACTCTATCTCACCTTGACCTAACCCTCACCCCTCCCGGACACATGCAGCTGGACTTCGTGACGCTCACCCTCCCGCCATCTGGGGAACCAATCCAGAAGAAGCAGCGCCTACATTGCTATATGTATCTTTGCTTTCCAGCCAATCCCGCACGGTTGTAGCACCCTATGTTAGTTGCGTCATCTTTGACGCTGTTTTTCATTATAACTCTCTGTAATTGTAATGTTTGCCAGAGCGCTCTCGAGGCAGCAGAGTTCTCTGGATGCCAACTTTATATAAACTTATCTGAATCTTGCAACCTGTCCTCCTAGTCTCATTCCCCACTGGGGTGTATTATATGTTATGAATATGCATGTGTAAGTCGGGGAGTGAGCCTTTACATATGCAATATGCAAAATAACACCATATGTTCTGTCATGATTTTATTAAAAAAGGTTCAGGATTGAGGGATATAGTACCTCCGCTTATTTCAACTACTGAATCAGAGTATTCATGTTTTGGCAGTATCTTTAATGAAAGGTGTGTTACTCCACTTGCACTGTTCCATGTCAAACCTCTGTCATGAAGTATCGTAGTTAGGAAAGCAAACATGCCGTTTTTAAAGGTTTTGTAAATGTTTATAAGCACTGCAAATTTAACGTAACAAATTACTTGTTTATTTTCATCTAGTTCTCAACCACCTTATACTAAGCTTTTGCCCAAGATTGAGGCATTCTTCAAAATACTTGATAAGCCCCCAACTTGAAACAATAGTAGTAGCAATGGACCAATCTTGAAAGATACGCAGGCAATACAATGTTAGAAAAACACAACACGTGTGTCATTCCCCAAGAATACACGAGCAAAGATCTCTGACCTCAAGTGCTATGCTTGCAAATGCATAATTGAAGAAAACCAGTACAGTATAATACTTCACATCAGAAAATATTATTTGGGTAAGCCCTGGAATGGTTTGTTCACGAAAAAGTGTTCTGATATCATTTCAAGAAATAGAGTACCAAGAAAGGGCACATCCATACATTAAGGACATGTTGAAAAGTAGCTTTGACACATATTACCCAAACAAAAGTTATTTTCAAATGTTCATTATATTTCAATCATAGCATCTTGCTGAATGCCAACATTGAGTAGCAGTTCATAGCAGATAAATGAAAAGCAAGAGTGCACTAGCCTTCTGCTTACCTTACTAAAGTTTAGAAAATTGAAATGAAAGACTTATGAGATAATTTCTCAGAGAAGAGTTTTTTTCTTTCACAAATTGTACAGCCTTGGCATGAATAAGCTGAAATGCAAATAATGTGGCAGTTATTAAGCAGGTTATCATGTAACTGGTACATTTGTGTTAGTCTTGGTCCTGTTTCATCATGAAATAATGTTTTGAGATCATTTAAAGTAATGGAGTGCCAAGAAGGGGCAGCTCCACATATTAAGGACACATTGAAAATAATTGTTGAGAAATATTTACCAATCAGAAGTTCTATTTGGAATACTTGTAATATTATGCGATTCCTCGCTCCTACAAATACAAATAAAAGGTTTCATTGGATGAAGCATGGGGCTGTTGGTTCATGGTCCTAAATTTGGAAAATGCACAGACAATATAAAAACCTATCATATGTGTTGTTTCCTTACAAGACACAAACACAGATCTCATATCACAGGTGCCATGGTTACAAACACACAATTGTGGACACTTACATTTCAGAAGTAAAGGCCAATACTGCACCAAATGCCAATTTAGCTTCCAAAATTAGTTAGTAGAAAAGGTCAGGTGAATATTGTCATGCCTGCTGTCAGACATGGTGTCACTAGCAAGTCTCCAAAGAATACCTACAATATTAAAATATTAAAAGTGGTCAGGCTTTAAAATATATCAATGATTATATTTTAATTGTTGCCTCCTTGTTGAATGCGAACATTGAAGGGAATTTCATAGCAGATACTCAACAGGCAGAGATCACTGTGCTTCTGCTTACTTTACTAAAGTTTAGACATTTGAAATGAACGAGTTATGGGATAATAACTTCTCAGTAAATAGTTTTCTTTAAATAATTCTACAGCTTTGGCATTCGATGGCAGAACTGCAGACAATGTGCCACTTACGAAGCAGCTTATCATTTAACCAGTATAGTATAATACCTTACAGTAGAATATATTATTTGGATTAGTCCTGGTTTGTTTTTTCAGGAAAATGTGTTCTGAGATCATTTCAAGAAATACAGTGCAAACGAAATTGCAGAAGTAAAAGCCAATATTCCTCCAAATGTCAATTTGGCTTTCCAGATTTTGTCAGTAGAGAATGGCAGGTGATTCAGGCAGGTAATTAATTTCATGCCCGGTATAAAACAGTGTCACCAGCAAGTTACTGGCAAGCCTCCAAAGAAGTCTTGAAGTATTAAGAGTAATGAGGCTTCACATAATGTTAATGACTACAATTAATTAATTGCATCCTTGTCAAATGCTAACATTGAAGAGCAGTCCATTGCAGATAACTCAACATCGAGTTCCCTATGTCCTTACTGAAGTTGAGAAAAGTTAAATGAAGGACATATGGGAATATAATTACTTAGGAAAGAGTTTTTCTTTAAAGAAAACTACACTGCGTTGGCATTAATATGTCACACAAAGAATGTACCACTTATGAAGCAACCAATCCTTTAACAGATAAGCATAACACTGTATATCAGAGAGCATCATTTGGGTTAGTCTTGGTAAAGTTTCTTTATGAACAAGTGTTCTGAGATCCTTTAAAGAAATCGAGTGCCAAAAAGGGACAAATCCACACATTTGGGACATAAGTAAAAATTACTTAGACATATATTACCCGAACATACATTCTGTTTGGAATACTTGCATTTATACAAGGTTTCCCAGTGCTACAAATACAAGAGAAATGTCCCAGTGGCCAAAGCATATGGATGTCTTGCCATTAGTGCATGTGGAAGCTGGTTGGTCCAACAATCTAAACCCATTACAAGTAAACCTCTTAAGTTTTGCAAACCTAGGCAAAGAGAGGATGAGTTGGATCAAGAATTCACTACATTTCAGGCTGTTGTTCAACGACCAAAAAGTGCCATTCATTGATAAAAGGTTAGGGGTGGAATCTCGTAGGAAAAACTGGTACCAGCTAAAATCGGCAGAGAATCTCCCAAAGTAAGTCTGAAATCTGGTGGAGGAAGCTATGGCATAATTTAAAAATGACTTCTACAAAACACAGCTGAATTAGAAATTAATGAGGTTGAAAGTGCCATACAACAAGATAACAAGACTGATGCAAAGTAGGCATCCCTTACATGAGGAACACATGAGCATTTATGTTCAGCTTTTTTAGAAATACAACATGGTATACACCATGAAGGGAATACACATTCATCCCTGCAAACAGAACACTTCTCATGAAGTTTGGTAATTAGCCTGGTACTAGGAATGTTTTTTGATTTGAGATCTAAGAATATTTGTGTAATGAAATTGGTATTGCTCTGTGTTGTGTTGTCACTGCCCCAACATGATTGGAAGCATACAATGTAGATGGCATTAATTTACAACAGATTCTGCTGCTCCCAGTTGAACAGCAAAGGAGACTAAATATACAATGTCATAGGACATACAGCACAGACACACAGCAGACTCCTCTTGAAATGAAGGCCTCTGTCACAGCTGAGCCTAGCATGGTTTCAAACCAAATTCTAGCCCTAAATAATTTTTAATTGCAAGAGTTACTGAAGACTACGCACAATTACCTATTTCAAAGGATAACTGACAATTGTCTTTGGGGACCTCTTCAATTGACTCTAGACCAAGGCCAGACAGTGTTTAAATATTAGCATGCAATGATAAGTATAACACTTTGGGAAGTATGGGATATATAAACCTATGGATATATTTCCACAAAAGCAAGCTGACAAACAGATATGCATCAAGCCTGTCACTCCAGCTATGCTCAGTTACTAAAATATATCAGAGCTTTTATTTTTATGAGCATGATTAGTAAACAAGAAAGAAACAGGCTTATTGACAACATATATCGAGATGGGCCAGCAGATCCACAAGTGATTAACTTGTTAAGAAGACAAAAGATACAGTCAGCCCATTGTCAAAGTTGGCAGTCTGTGATCATTTTAATGCATGCATTCTGGAAAGTAAACATCAGCCTATTGTTCAAGTTCGATGCGTGCATTGATTAGAAATGTATGTTGCTACTCATGAGCCATTTGGCCATTATAGGTGTCAACAATCTAGAAAAGTCTGCCTCATTTGCAGCAAGCTTTGAAACACAATTAAGTAGGCCATCTAACCAAATTCAAAATATTTTGAAGAATTATACACACATGCTGTGTACATTGCTGTAAATGTAAATGTTGACAATACGCTAAATTGTATTCATCAGTTTTTTCCACGAAAGAATTAACATGACAATATACCACAACACATGTCCTCATATTCTCTTACTTTAAAAATAATGCAGTATTCAGTTTCTAACCTATAAATGTTGAAAATCCTGTTGAGTGTACAACAGCTGCTTTCTAAAAAATAAAATCACACTGGTTTTTTTTGTACACAAAGCCCTATAATTTGACTTTCATAAAGTACAAAACAGAGCAAAATGTAATCTTTGCAAGGGCCCACACACTTAGAGTAGGCAATGCAGCTCTTTTCCAGTGGTCAGCACCACTCGCATGACTTCAAATACTGTGCATGTTTGAAAATGTTTTTTTAAACATTTTAAATTAAAAAAGTTTTTTCATGAATTACACAAATACTGCACTTGCGCAAGTCATATCCTTGAAAGGAAAGGAACAACATGGTAATTTATGAGGTGGCATATCAGCAGGCCTGCACACTCATGCTGCATTGTTTCTGCCCCCCAGGCCAATAAACTTGGTAAAATATTTTAAGTGTGTAAAATATTAATCACAGACTGATTATGACCCGGTTTGACTCCCTATGAGGGGGGGGTTGTTGTGAAGCCCCAAGTTTGGCAGGCCAGGCACTGTGCAATTTGAGTTTTTGTCAAAGAGCACACATTTTGATGAAGCGCAGTCCCCAAAATTCTTTGACACAAACTGCTTGAAATGTTTAAATGTTTCAAGTTGCAAGTGCCAGGGTGTTACACTGGTCTTTAGATGTTATGTAAGATGTTATGTATTGCGGTGGCTGGATTTTAGTTTTTGAATATTTCAAAGAGGTGATTGGTGATGTGTAAAAGATGTCTTATTCTGATTCTACATTCTCTTTTTTAGACACATTCCAACAGCTGGATGGCTCAGCAGGCAGATCCTGAGGAAATGGACTGCAGACCCCGACAACTGTGACCCGTTGGATTTATGGAAATTTGTGCATCTGTTTCAACACACCCGGCCGTTTAGGGGGTCAACAAGCACTGACTGATTTGGGGTGCCAACAAGCACCAACTGTTTTTGGATGCCAACAATACCCAAGGATGATGGGGGTCTTCCACAATGGTGGTGTTCTTCAGATGCAGCAAGGGTCATGTCTGGATTGTGGTCCCCAGCAAGGGTAATTGAATCATGGGGACCCATACACAACAGAGTTGTTTTCAGATGTGGCAATGGGGTGTGGCTGGATTGCAGCCCCCAGCAGGGGCCAATGGGATCATGGAGGCCCCTACGCACTGGAGAGCCTCTTTTCTGGTTCTATAATGGGCCTTGGCAAAAGGTGTCTGGGGAATGTCTCGACAAATGGGTACCTAGCAAGGGGTCCATGGACCCATGGCAGTGCCTATTGTTTTTTATCACAAGGGATCATGCATCTGGGGCACCATCACTATCAAGGCCAAAACCATGGAGCACTTTTGGTTGTGACATTGACACACATAACCAGCGCTACAGGCAGTGATGGTGGTTGCTAACATTCTTTTAGGTGTGAAATCGTGTCTTGCAGGGGGCAGGAATGGTACCACCATATGTTGGATGATTCATTACAACATCTAAAGGTATGTTGAGTGTGCCACACAATATATTTATATAGTTATATTGTTGAAGAAAATAGGCAAAACTGTAACATGTTTTTATTCTCCTCTTCTAGGTAAGATAGAAAAGGCCATGCATTTCAATTGTAGGTTTTCATGTGGCACTTAAATGTGAAATATAGATGTACAGGTACAGAGATGTTTGCATTTGCAACCCCAGAAGGTTGAAAGGCTGCCCCCACAGTAAGTTAATCCCCCCTAGGGGGTTTGCAGGTCTGTAAAGGGTTTGTTAACCCTCAAGTATTTGGTGTTATGAATACCAGGCTACAAGATACGTGTGCGTGTGTCCTGGCAGGGTCTTCCTGCTGCGGCAATAGTAACTTTGTCAGTAAACCTCTAGAAAATGCCCACACCACACTGAGCCATGTTCACAATAATTTTATTGGTTGTAAAGCTGCTGTCAACCTTTTTATACCACCTTGCAGCAGTGGTTTAAGCACCTTATGTTTGTAGAGGATATGCCCGACAGTCTCATCGACGATCGCTTACTACTGCTGAGTTGGGTGAATATGAGTGTCGTGAGCGATTTGATGACTGAGAGGGGGCCGAAGCGCCGAGCAGGAAAAAGCCCTTACTCAATATTCCCATCACTGCAATCTAAGGATGTGTTACGTCGTGCAGAAGTTGTTTGACAAGGGCAAGAGCAACAGACCTATAACACTAAACGCTAGTTAAATAGGGCCTCATTCCAAGTCTGGCGGTCTAGAAATAAGGGTGCCGGTAGCAAAGTACTGACACCCTTTCTGGACTGCCAGGCTACAAGAATGCCTGCAGGGCTACAAGAATGCCTGCAGGGGATGGTGCTCCCGGCAGCACTGGCCCCTGCAGGCATGGTTTTCATGGAAGCAACAGCATTGTTAGCAAGGTGCTTCCATGTCTCCTATGGGAATGGGGACTTACAGTTCCTGCCGCCTGACACCCCGGGCCGTTGAGACTTGTAAAATACTGGTGGCACCTGGATATCAGGCATCAGAAACAGTGTTACGGGGTTGGTGGCAATCCGCTGGTAGCACCGGCGGGTTACCACCAACCTTGTAATGAGATCATATAGTCTTATTTAAGAACCCCCGGGATAAACCCCCGGGATAAACAACAACTAGCCATGATAGTTAACCAGATGTATTCACCCAAAAAGTGTTTTTTTATGGAGACTTTTAAAGACTCAACCCAAGTCTTATGGATATCTCCTGGTTGATCTAAAAACAACCAATCTTTTACATTGTGCACCGATATATTCCTGCTGTTTATACTCCCAAAAAGACATAGAAAAAAACAACATTAATCGCAAAACAGTGTCAGTAGCCGATCCTGCTTTCACCATGTTAACACACATACAGAGAAACATTGTGCTGCGCAAAATGCTTGGATATGCCACCCCTCAACAATGTAAGGCTATCTGATGGCCACTATTTTGGAGATTTCCCAGAACACTTTAAAGGGGCACGTCCCCCAAACACACAGTCAAGTAAGTGTGTTAAAAATGAAAAAGGGTGTAATCAAGAAACTAGTCAGTAGGCGGATAGCACAACGGGCTAAAAGAAACTGGTCTCTTAGGCCGGTGTATTCATAGGATCTTTGATAGGCACAGCCCTAACGCTAATCACCAGCTTGCTTGGGGGGCAGTGATGGAGCAAGCCCATAAAATGTATTCGGTGGACAAGCGGCAGTTAGAAAGTCTGGCGGCAACCACACCACCTGCCGATTGGGATATACGGAAGGTTGCCACCATGCAGCACGACTCGGAAATGAAGAATGTTTTAAACAGACCTGATTTACAGGCACATGATAAAGTGGCCTTATATATGGATATTTTGCATGAACACTTAAACCATGCATGGTGTGGTGATGCTTAAAAAACAAACTAACTCATATATGCTGCCTGAAGAATCTAGCGGTGTGTAGACTCCGGCATGTGCAGACTCAGTTGTGGCAGACGTGTTCAATACCCTTAGCCAGCACTATAAACCAAATGCTGAACTATTGCTACATAAGATAGAACTTGGAAAGGATATGGCTGCAAGAACCGATGGGGGGGGTTTTTATACAGAGGCTGGATTGTAAGGGGATCAAACCTGCATGATCTACTATGGTGCGTTAGTAGTCGACAGCCCACTTCTATAATAAATGCCCCCATCAAATGGAACAAGTTCATGCAATTGGTCGCTGATTTAAATTTCCCAACATCGGTTGCGGGTAATGTTGCCCAACAAAGCAATCTGGAGTGGCTAAAATCTGGCCCCCATTACCCTTTGTCAACAAAACAGCCCTCTAGATACCCAGTAGTTATTATGTACAACAACACACAACACTTTTTGATTTTAATTTTTCAAAAAAGTTATGTTATTGATACATGTATCACTGAATAGATGCACCACATTTACATTTTTGATACACTGTAAACATGTTACGAGATCTATACAGCGCAGGTAACGTCTTGTTAACAAATCTGGTCACCATTAGATCGTTTTGCTTGCGATTGTTCGAATACCTTTTAAAAACAACTGACAGTGATCTTCATTCCGACATTTGACTAATAAAGAATATACAGTGTTGACTGCATGTATTGGCTTTAGAGTTTTGAACCCGCCCAGTAGTATAATGTAAATACTTTGCAATGCCTTGCACATACTCTGTTAAAACTCCAGCGTATATGGGGCGTTGCAGGAAGTGTGCCAAACTGTCAAACACTGTTAGCACGTCCCCCTTCAACCACAATGCTATCCAGTGTGTTACCCCACGGACCTGTGGATCGGTGTTCACCACCAAGCTGATTGGACATGTATCACTTGCATACACACTGTGACATGTTTTCCGAGCGTGTCTATGCTTACGCAGAATGCCTTTTATCTGTAGAGTATCCATTAAATGTCAAAGTGCATGTTTCTCTATGCATTGATCTCGAGAACGCTATTGCAAATGCACCACATCAAAAACAAGTACATAACAGTGAGGTTTCTTTTAACCTTTATCTCTGTGCGTAGGTTCCCGCTCCTGAGGTTGTTGAAATGACCCGCTGAGTTGTTGTTCAGGTCTTAGATCAAAGGCTAGCAGGGTGTAATCGAGGGCATACTCATTGCCTGTGATTGAAACTGTTATATCACGCATGTGCTTCCCCGTGACAGCCACCAGGCCCATGTATTCCCTGCTTATGCTCAGAACTCCAAAGTCAGGCGTGTATGCTTTGGCAGGGATCAGGGCGCTATCCTTATGCAGCGTCAAATAGTTAATGTTGTAGTGTTTGAAGGGGTTTCGAACATATGCGCCAGTAACCG
This sequence comes from Ambystoma mexicanum, assembly GCF_040938575.1. Taxonomy (NCBI): domain Eukaryota; kingdom Metazoa; phylum Chordata; class Amphibia; order Caudata; family Ambystomatidae; genus Ambystoma; species Ambystoma mexicanum. The sequence goes on along the minus strand of NC_090934.1, from coordinate 750,885,701 downwards.
ATAATGTTTCAACAACCCCAGTGATCATTATTTTTGGGAGCTGCCCCAGGAACAGGTTGTCTTGACTGGTACCATGAATACCTGTCGGAATACTGAAGACTTTAAGGGTGACCCTCTACACCGGGTACTTTGCGTTAGATATTTACACCACCTATGCATGCGCCAGTCTAATGGTTGAAGAGATGCTCACACATTTAATGAATAAACAAGCCGATATGATGACATGTTTGTACTGATTGTTATCACAGTTTATGAGGCAAAACGCATCTGTGTTTCTAGATAGTTTCACTTTAAGCTCAACGCTGTGGATCAATAGTTTATCCTGGAAGAAAAGGTCAGCATGACTAAGATCTAGTAAATCGAATACTCTATTGATCTTTGCGTGAAGCGCTCTTTACATGAACTCCTGTTGTCACCATCCAGATCGGTGTTTTCTAAAATGCCCTGCATTGACGCAGTAAAAGAGGACTGCTGTGAGCTGTCTATCCAGGGTATAGTGGCCATAATTTAATAGGCTCTCTGTATAGGTCCTGTGGGTGCACATATTATCACTCTGCGTTATCAGTTCTTCACCCAACATCAGGTCAACTTCGTTGAATATGCTGGCTAGGGGATAGACGATCATGAACACATGTGTGGCAGCCTCTCTATTGGTCCCATCCACCTTGGTTATTTTACATGTTAGATGAAGCAGTGTATCATTCAAATCCAGATAGATATCTGTTGAGCTTGATACAAAGAATTCCATGGGGGTTAATGGCGACAGAGCCATCAGAGGCTATACCTCCATGAAGAAATTGTTATCGATGCTAGTCTGGGTTGGGGTATGGTGAAGAGATTGAGCTCCAACTTCACACTCTCGTCTGAGGCTTATTGTAAGAAGGCCATTAGTCTTTAAAAGATATCATCACACGGTGTTATTCAGGGGTGTGACTTGCTTCTTCTTATTCTTCTTCTTACTTGGCTGTCTGCATCCCTCAATCGGCTTTTCCACAGATACTGCTATGCTAAGGAGGCCTGATTGGGCTCTGTAGGAGTCACTGGGAGGACGTACTCGGTTCTGTGCGGCCGCTCGATGACTCCTACAGAGTCACAGTAGAAGTCCTACAGAGTCATATAGCCCGATCAGGCCTCCTTAGCATAGCAGTATCTGTGGATTATCCACGTGACTATACCTTGGGGCTCCCCTTCGGCACAACAAAATACTAATAAACTAGTCTGAACCAACCTTATATCACCTTGAAAATGACCCTAAACATGTGCTGGCTACACAAATAAACACTTTTTGCACTCCTCAAATTGAGTTTCCTACTCATTTTTCGCGAGAATATAGTCTCATCCTCATCTTAGCACCTGGCTCAATTGTGAAGGGTCTCAACTCCTAATTCCAAATTTCCAGTCCAGGACAGTGGGGCAGTGTCCTAAGTAGACCCCACAGCACGCAGAAGGGTATGCATTAACTATCAAATCAAGTGCAGACGCCCCATTTTTCTAGTGCTCCCACCAGCTATGTACATTATCTGAATAAGAAAGAGTTTGGAATAGAATTCACATGTACTACACATCCAAATGTAATTGATTTCTTAGATGTCCATCTGTATGTAAAATATTCTAGGATAGTGAACAAAAAATATAGGAAGACAACTGAGGTAAACTCTATACAAGCAGCAACCAGTTTCCATAAATCAAGCATTATCAAGAATATTCCAATTGGCGAACATAGTCGGGCAATAAGGAATTGTAGTGAGATGTCGGAATATACAAAAGGATGTGAAATTTTGAAAACAAGATTTTTGCACAGCCGTTATAAAGAGGAAAATATGTCAGCAGCTAGGAAAAGAGGGATGGAAATATCTAGGAGTGAATTATTGAAACCCAAGAACAGGGATAAGAGTCAAAATAGTAATCTGGTAAGGATGATCACAAATTATTCAAGGGATAGTCATACAGTTTTAAAAATCTTTCAAAAACACTGACACATATTATCATTGGATTCTGACTTACTTGTATATATTGGTAAGAACCCTACTTTTGCATACACTAGAGCACCGACAACCAAAAACCTTGATCAGTTCTTCCTATTTGAACCCTATTGAAACACAAAAAACATGTTAAATCAAAATTTGACAGGCTTTTTCAAATGTGGCACGTGCAGTATGTGTCAGTTTGGAAAAGAGATGAAAAATATATGTATAAACCAGAAAGAACCTTTTGTAATCAGGGACTTTATAAATTGTAAGTCTAAGTTTGCAGTACATGCCATTATTTGTGTTTGTGGACTCATATACATTGGCAGTACCATTTGAGAAATAAGAATAAGAATTAGAGAACAACTAAATGCATTACGGAATGATGACCCCAGCCTCCCACTTTCAACACACTGGCAAGAAAAGCATCAATTGAATGACAAAGCTGGAATATGATTTGTTGGTCTGAAACTAGTCATTTCCAACCCCTGAGGAGGGAACAGAGAGAGATGTCTAAGACAGATTGAAGCAAGGCTGATCTGTCAATATTGGACAATTGTAAATGGTCTAAATTGAGACCATGAAATGGAAGTATTCTTATGATGATTTGTGTTGTTAAGAAATGTGTTTAAGGTAACCGAGAATTTCTAATGCTACTCCAATAAAGGTTTGAGTAGCCAAGATGACTGAAATGATTCTGGCACATGGTGATAATGGATGTAAGAAGAATGTTATAACAACTAATTTCACTATGTAAAACAAATGGAATGATAAAAAAAGTAGGAGACATGAGAACTAACATGGTATAAGATTGGAATATTTGTGGGAAGAGATCAAGTAATATAGAGGATTTGAATATATATCCAGTGAAAAGCGCAGGACATGATTATATTACTTATGTATTGGGTATATTGCTTACACTGGTATTGATAACGGTGTACAATTTAGCTATCTAAATGCAATGGAGTATATAACAAAATATTTAGGAGGAAGTGATAAATCATAGTCTCGGTACACTGTAGTCTTGCCCCACATGGGGCTAAGTATAAACATGATGGCAAATGATTACCAATGAGATGAACAAGCTGTGACAAAACATAAATGTATCTTCAGAATTAAAGGAGAATGTGAAAGGGATAACTATAACAATTAATTCTAACATTTGGTAAACATCAAAACTAGTAAAAATTGATAAATAAAATTGACTAACTTCATGTCTTTAGAATACATATAATTGTGTATAATACTCACAGGAGGTTGGGAACAACATTTGGTTTCCTCCAGTGTTAGGATATCTGCTAGGTTGCCGGTAAGGATCAGTGCGAGCAGTGTGAGAAATATGTTGGTGATTTATGGAAATTAATGATTAATGTCACCCGGCACAACGTGTGACATCACATGTTAGATAAAAAGACTATATTTTTCCATAATGGCCGCTGAAAACAGCCACGCGGAATGCGGCGGTCCAAGAACTAGAACCTGAAGAAGTTTTCTTAACAGAATAATTTATGAGTACTGGGATGCAACAATGTCACGAGACCTTTTGGAATTTCAAGGCCATCTTGAGATATGTGACCTTTGTTTTATATTTGTTGTTTTACCCCCTTATTTAGGGGAGTGTATGGTCATACCAAACCGGCCTTATAGACCAAGTAATCTCGCATAAATGTCATTGAAAGAGACATTTCGAGCTAAGCGTGTAAGGGGTCTATATGAATAAACATTGAACTAATAGTTATACTTTAAGTTTTTTCATAGAAAATAGATAGAAGCAGAGCTTCGTTTGAGAGACCACAGTGGAAACTATGGTTAAATCTATTTTAACTAATCAAAGTGAAACCCTATGAAAAACAGTGAAGTGAGGTTTGTTTTTTTGAGAAAGAATTCATTTTGTTACATTTAAAATTGTGCTTAATAGAACAGCAAATAGCTTGTCACTAAGTTTACTTACTCATCATGTTTCAAGCTTAGGTCAGTTTGACTTCAAAAAGAATGTATTTCCGTTACGGAGAAATGTAATGGAAATATTTTGTTTCTGAGGTCAGAGTGACTTCAAAAAGAAATTAATGTAAAGAGGGCTCTCGTCTGAGCCCTCTACTTTTGGTTTCTCTCTGCATCTGCCACCCTTAACTAGGGATCTCAGAAACAGTGCCAGGGGACGCAGAGGAGTTGCGAGGGGACCCTAGCAACCCCCAAATGATGTCCCTGGCAGAGGAACTGACACATGTAAGAGAATCAAAGGAACTTTTATATTGGAATTGTATTTCTAAAACACAAAGATTCTTCCACAGTGCTATGGACATGCGAAAGCTAACCCAAAATAAGTTTCATATTGGGAGTTTTAGCATTACCAATCCATGAAGATGATGCAGTGTCTATCAAGAATAAAAGAGAAAACCAAAGAAAAGCTTGATGTTAGGCGTTGTGATTCTAAACCTCCATTTCAAAGAGAACCGAGAAGGTTGTATATTGGAAGTTGAGATTCTAATACTCCAAATCTCTACCTCACTGGCACTGACAGGCAAAAAGAGAATGAAATACAGCTGCAGATTGGGAGCTATTGGCCCACCGTTCCATGTAGATAACACAGTGACACTGGTATGTGAAATGGAACCCACAGAAGTGGCATGTTGAGGGGTTTTCATTATAACATTAAAGGAAGATAGTGTGGTGGTGCTGAAAAGTGAAAGAGATTCAAAGAAAGGTACACATTGGGAAGCTGTAGTTGTACAATTTCAGGAAGACAGCACAGGGGTGCTGACAAGTGAGAGAAAGCAAAGAGGGTAAAAATGTTTGCAGTTCTGGGGCCAGATTACAGAAGGTTTACACCGGTGCAAGTGCAAAGTTGCACGGTTTTGGCACTAGGGCAAAGTTTGCCCTATTTTTTAAAACAACGGGACACATTAGAAAACTATTGCACCATGACAAGTGCAGCTTGGCATGGTATGAGCACCAGGGCAAACAAGATACATTTTCACAGCATTATTGCAATAAGGCAACATTTGCCTAGTGCTAATACAGAATGGTATTAGCACTAGGGCAAACTTTGCCCTGGTGAAAAAATCCATCGAAAATGTATATTTTTTGCACTATGGGAATTTTTGCCCTGGTGCTTATACCATGCTAAACTGCACTTGTCATGGTGCAATAGTTTTCTAATATGTCCCAGTGTTTATAAAAATAGGCTGTGCGAACTTTGCACTTGCATCAGGGCAAAGTTTCTGTAATCTGACCACTGTTGTTAACATTCTGAGATCAGAGTGCAGTTGAGTTAACAAGGAGAAAAAACAACCAAGAACACTTACAAAGTACAAAGTAAATAAAAGACCAGAAAAGCTTGGAATTGTGAGCCATAAATGTGGCCAGTTAAAGAAATACAGTGACACTGATCATATCCAAGGAACCCAGAGAACTAAATATTAGTGATTGGTGTCACAACAACCCCAGTAACAATGGGGCAGTGGTGCTCGCAATTACTATCTAATCCTATTACATTTCAATTTCTTGTTAGCAAAACAATGTGATTACACATACAGAGGCTAAAGTACAGTTCATTACCTGAAATGTAAAAATAGATAATATCTGTTCAAGATAGAAATACAAATTAGAACAATTAAAATATAGCCAAAATCGATTAAAAATCACTTTAGGGAAAAGAACCAATCAGAATAGATACGTTTAGCTACAGCTAACCAAATCCATTTTACATCAGTGACTTGGCCCAAAAGAACTGAAGCCCCAGATACAATTTTCTCTCGAACATGAAATACAGGCACTTTATTAGAAGCGCTGTGTTTTGGAACAAGTAGATTACTAGAAAACGAAGAGAACTGACTGTTGGAACTAAGGTTCAAATAGTACTGTAGTGGCATAATATCTACCACAGTATGAGACAAGGGAATATTGGAAATTGTGGTTCAAAATCACCAATGACATTAGCACAAGTGTGCTGGCACACACCATAGAACCAAGAGGATGTAATGGTAGGTATTGCAGTTCTAACCGGTTCCATGTGATAATATCCCCGCTAAAATATCGCCATACAAAAATGTTGCCATATGTTTGCGGCGATATTACCCCATGGAACCTGCGGGGACACCCCTGCAACCCCCATATATTTTTAAAGGGAGCAGGGGACACCCCCGCAACCCCCCACCCATTTACCCCATAAATTATCCCCACCAAAAATATCGCCTATGGCCGTTCCCGACGACCATGTGTACGGCGATATTTTTGGTGGGATAATATTACCTGATACCTTCTAACCCTCCGAGATTATAAAGGCATGTGACTGCGAGTTACCAACTATAAACAGAAAAAAATCTGTAAGATTGAGACAAAGAGAGAGAGGAACTGAACCGAGCACTTGGGGAAAAGGGAAGAATATTTGGAAATGGAAGTCCATTTAAAGACTCAGACCTTATATTTTTAAATGTAAGTCTTTTTTCGATTTTGCAGAATTAAAGTTTGATGTCATTATTTGTGATAACATTACACACATTGCCAGAATTGGATCCAAGGCTGAAACAGAAGCCAACCCTTGAGCATGCACCCTAGCCATTGCACGGGTTACAGCATGTTCCACTGGGATTTAAGGTGTACCTTTTCACATTTTTTAAACCTAAACCCAGAATCTTACAGGGATGTCGTTTTCGAAGGGGTTAATTTTATGCAATACTATACGCAACACATTGTTTGATCTAAGCAAGTATCAATATATTTCTGGATATTCTTTTCTTTGGTGATGAATATAAGGACAGTTCTTTGCAGCACTGTAATTCTGTGTTGGCTTAATTAATGATATCAAGGCAGGTAGTCTTCCAAGACCTGCTAAATCTGACACCAATCCCTTTGAAGTAATAAGCTTCTTGTGGAGGAGAATAGCGTTTTGTCATTGAAAACTGTGATTTATAAGCTTTCTCGCAACGTACGTTCCTCCTAGAGATGCACCCTGGTTATACATTTTTGTCATTTCTTTGCAAATCTCAATTTAGCATAGAGCCATTTATCCATATACTCTGCGTGACATATGAATGTGTGCTGGTAAGATATTATTTTCATACCAAAGGCATTGATTACATTTCTCCGGGTTTATAATGGGATCACCAGGAAATGGCTTGAAGGCAATGTACTGAGAATGCGCCACCAATACAGATAATTATTGTTATTCCAATTTCAGAAGCCTTTTCCCTAACTTTTAATGCCAGAATAAGCGTGTCAATTGGAACCAGTAATTATCGAACTCCCAGCTGCATAGGCTAAATCACCAGATTAGTTGCACCCTAATTTTACCTGGCAATGAGGAGAATGCTTTTACATCACTACTTGTGTGCTCTTGTTTAATGTAACGTAACCCTTCCATCAAGTTGCAAGTCAACCTTTTAAAATAGAATAATCCTTGGTATTAGACCTGGTTTAGCTGTATTACCAAAATTGTATTTTAATTTTACAACTGTACACCTACACATGAAAGAATGCCGTTTTTCAACACAGGATCAGCACAATAGCGCTTTCATAGTGTTTTTGTCTGCAATGTGAGTGAAAAAATGCTTATTACCCAGCACAAGAGAAATGTTTCCTTTGAAATGAAATGTGCCTAAAACAGAAATGCTTAAAGGCTTGATGACCCATGCTGACCAGTAGTAACTGTTGCAACAAGTCAATGCCAATGTTGGTGTGCAACCTGACTAGGTGAATTTCAAAACATATGTTCAAAGCTGGGTAATATCTTAGTTAAATGTTATTTTGTATTTTTCTAAACCATAGATTTCGTGAAAATACAGAAGTATAATCTCAACCAATCCCCTGGTATTTGCATGCCATTGACTTTAGTCAACAGACTTTATCACCTAACATAAGTTGACCTTGCGTGGGATAATTTTACTCTCAGGACCAGGTTAGACCAAGAAATAAAGGAATTGCAATAGTAATTTCTAGAGCTTGTCTTGTTTCTTTTTACTCGAATGGACCTATTATAACCCCCAATATAATGAGTTGTCTGTGTTAATGGCAAATATACGTTTATGAGGAATGTTGACTAATACATTACTACATTATTTGTAGCACTCTTGGTTTGGATATTAAGATATGTGACTGTTTTTCCATAGCAATTGACTGTACCTTCAACACTCAGCAGCTCTTGCAGTGTTTAAGCCTTTGATTTCTGTCCACATTGCTACACATGAATCAAAGGGTTCTTCAAAGAGATCCTTTATTGACATCATATGAGCTCAAATGAAACAAGTTGATATTTCAAGCAACTCTACCACCTCTGCCCTCCCCTCCTGGTTTTAGGAATGTAACTTAATATAGGTACTATATCTGTATATGGTAATGGGGAGAGAGGATTGCATAATCAATGTCAGGTAGGGCAACTAAGCCCTCCCTTCAAAATGGCAACTATGAACGTCACTAAATGTATGACGTCCCATTGGCTCTACTCACTGAAGGACCTTAGATTACATGGTCCACTATGATTGGGTTGGCATCAACCCCACTTATACTTTTCCATTTATGTCTAGCAGCACACAGAAAGAACATCCAGGTGCAGAGAAGCTGGTCCGCACCCCAGCTTCCCACCAATTATGGTACAATCAATCATCACCTCAGTAGTCATGTGTCAATTGCTTCTTTGTAGTTTGGCCTTGAGTCTGCTCTGCGTTCTGAGAACCTTTAAGGAGTATGGGCATGGCAGGGATAAATGCATAGGTGTGAAAGTCTCACTCTTCCAGCCCGTCCTTGTCACGTGACTGGACACAGTGAAATCGGCTTTTCTACGTGTCTTTTCGTATTTTTGATTTAATTGTACCAGTTCTTTGATGTCTGTGGCTTATCTTGACCTTTCTGAACAGGATCCTCTGTTTTCTTTTCTCCTTAATTGTATCCAAAGTCAGCCCATTCCAGCCAGATAAGACCTTGGCTTCTTGGCATGTCATTTCCTTGCTGTGACACACTCCATTTGAGGCCTTTTGTAACCATTGTTCAATTCTGTTCATATGCGTAGTGGACTTGCATTCATACATAAAGTGCTTCTTGAGGTGTATACTTGTAAACGTTGGCACTTGCAGCCATTTATTGACTATTAAGCATAAGCTAGCTTCACAATTTATTTTCCTTTTGCATTCACTTGCATCTGTACATGTTTAAACTATCTAAATATCTTCATCATGTATGTAGCATAAGTTTCTTCATCTTGAGCCCAAGCTGTCACTTATCCGTGGTATCTCCTTTATATTTTGTCTCTTTTCAGTATTCTTAGGTCATTATATCTTCTATTTGTGCATCAGTCCGATTTCTTATGACATCACCATTCATCTTCCTTCATTATCTTCTTTGCTTCCTTGGGTATTTCATTCAAACAGCCATCATATTGTCTTGGAAGTAGATATGGCTTACTCAATGGATACCTTACTGTCCAGGTTTTCTTAGGTGTCGGTATATTAATAGGTGCTGTTACACTGATAGGTACTGGGCAGATCCCATGTGCTGCTCTCTGCTGATTTAACTGTTCTTCATATGTCACATACTTTGGTGTGAAGTAGGCAATGGGAGGGGGCAACTGGAGTGGGGGCGATACTCGACACTTCCTCTTCACTCCCCCTCTGGGCGATTCATCGACCACTCTCAATTCTTTCTTTGCATCCATGTTTTCTACATCCTTCATTTTTATTTAGTCCTCTGGATCCAGACATTTCGGTCAGAAGAAATGCTTCCTTGGGGTCCATGTTTTTATGACTCCCTTCAAGCATCCTGCTGTTCTCACATGCTCATCTGTCATCAGATGTCAGTCTCCACTTGGACTGCAATATATCTATATTCGAACATACTTCCTGTGATCCCTTGGATACAGGAACTTTGTTCCCTCTGGTGCATACATGCTGGCCTTCACAAAGTCTCTTATTTCTTCATCAGTCAGGTCTTTGGGCTTCCATCCTGACTCAACATCAACCATGATCTTCATCCCTATGGCTTTCTTTGCAGTCTTCTATCATTGAGAGATTATTAATTTGATCACACAGAATCCAAGCAATATCATCACCAACAGGGCTCCTAGGAACTTGAATGCATATGCCATCCATTGTTTAACCCATGAAAACAGTGCTCCAAACCAACTGTCATCATCAACTTCATCAACTTCATCTATCATCTGATTCTGTAGTTTTTTCAGCATATCTATGGCCTATGTTAAAGTCCCATTCTCGTTGCTGTGTAAAGGTATAAATGTGCAACATGATTCTCCGATTTTTGCACAAACACCTCCATCCATAGCTGTGATCATGCCCAAGACATATCTGTTCTGTCGTGTCATCAGTCTGATTGCTCTCAACTCTTCTCTGATTGCATTGCATCCTTTTATGGTTGTTTTGATGGTCTGCAGTAACTCCCATCTGGTTATCTGCAACCATTTACTATTTGCTCCAACCTGAATTCTTGGCATTAGAATCAAGGTGAATACTGAAGAAGTCTGACTGAACAGTCTGTGTTCATATGGGATGGCCACAAAAGCTTCTATGGATTTTGCAGAGAAATAATTTTAGTTCTTCGTTCTCTTCATAAATTCCAAATATCTCTTCTTCCTCGGGTGAGCATCTGCTTTTGGGAAGCTGTCAAGTTCACATCACTTTTTGGAATTACCAACGCAGGAACATGGATATTCACCAATGTACATATACCTCCCCAATTTTTTGGCAATATTATGTATGCCTGGGATCCACACGCCCAATAGTGATCCATGATTACTGCAGTACCATGCATCATTCCTGGAGCATCAAATACTCAATCACAATTGCGATTCTCTGCCATTTTTCTTGTGCCATTTTTTCTGAAACAGAATTTAGGGCTCTCCAGTGGTACTATCTGCAAGGGTTCTCCTCTGTCCTGGACCCATGTAAGTAGTTTAGCAAGCTTCAACCATAATTGCTTGCATCCATTCTGCACTATGTCAATGGTAGCCTGGTAACAACCGATGACTACCCCTTCTCTGCAGATCACTACTCCTTTCTCCCATCTATCTGGTGAAAGCACTGTTCCCAAGATTTGCAGTTGACCTCTGTTCTTCCATCTGCGAGATTCTTCTGAAGTTTATCCTGCAGGCTCCAATTTCTTGTTCACTTCTCTTCTGATCTCTGCTCCTCTTACTCCAGGTTTCTTGTATCTGATCACAATATTATTTGTTTTGGCATTGTTTCTTGTCTTTATGTCTTGAACATAGTCATCTTCATTTGGATCTGTTTCTTCAGTTGCCCATTTGAGAGAAGCATCACTTCCCATGAACTGACACCTGGTCTTGCACATTGCTATGTGTAACAGATAGTTACTCTCGATAGCTACAAAGAGTTTTGGCTTTCCCATGCTGTAGGGCAGAAGTAAACATACAAAGCATTCGTCAACCGAAGTTGGCCTTCCAACTTCCTTCATATTTTGGTACCATATGCTGTTTCCCATATGTGCTGTGCTATCCAGGTAATCATTCAATTAGTTATTGTCTTCTGGTGTGCTTCTTCTGGCTCTTATTCTTTTGATATGAGCTTCCACAAACATGTCACACAGTACTTCTGTATAGCTCCTTCTTGCTGGAGGATTCTCAGGCATCTCCATCGATGATCCGGGCGTTTCCATTTGTACTGTTCGAGTAGGTGAAAGTGCAATAAGCTTCATCCTTTCAACATACCAACTAGGCATGAACATGTCTCTCAAAATTTCTGTCCGTGTCTTCCTTCCAGGCACTGCCCTGATATCATGTCTCGCAGGATCAGGTGTGCTTGCAGGTGTTGCCTCTGTTTGCTTATTCTCTAAAGTCTTTTGTCTCGTTAACAGTTCAACTTTCTCCATTTGTCTCATTTCTTTTGGCGTAAAACTTCTCGTCGTTATTTGTCCAAACTCCCCTCATTCTCTGGAATGTGATTCTGAAATCATTGATACTAGACCAGGTGTATTTGTACTCATTATCTGTGTAGGTGTAACTTTCATCAATCCCTTATCGGGTTTACCTTGACAACCCTGTCTCCGGCGTTTCAACTCATTTGCTAAACTAAGTGTGATGTGTGTGTCATTGCTTACCACATCCATTTCCAGCTCAGTCACTCTATCATTCTTTCTCAGAACAGGAATGACTATATAAGGTCTGGGCGCTCCTATAGGTATCAGGCGTACATCCTCAGGTGGGTGAACAGGAATAACACTTTGTGCTCCTATAAAAAATGTGGTGTAATCGTCAATGACAGCAATATGATAATGAATATAATGCATGCACAGATAATACATTTATATGTCATTTTACTGCATTTGTTTCTTGTGCAAAATGGATGTCTCTCCTCCTGAGGGAGAACAATGCTACTGCTTTGACTGCCCATCTCAATCATTTAAGGAAGCAAAAAACTGCTTCTTAAATACATTTTCATTATCATCACTTCCTTCTGTTTCTGCTCTCTCTGCTTCACAGATCAATAGTTCTGTACCAATTGTCCTCCGAATCTCGATAATGGACTGTCTCTTGTCTCTGGAAACATTTCTCTTTTGCAATGTAATGTTTCAATAATGAACAATGACCTTGGCGAGTCTATGTTACGTTTTCCATATATACTAGTTCCGAGTCCATACCTCAACTCTGCTTCATTCCAGATGACATGTTACTTCCCTGTCAGCACAGAAAATGTATTTCTTGCCACACTTCCACGATCTGTCCCTCGAATGAAAGTCTCCAGATGATTCTGAGATTTTGACGAGCTTGAAGTGCAACCTGAATAATGATACTGTTCAGGATCATGCTCAAACGTTCTGTGTTCGCTGGATCTCAAAGAAATGTCAGGACATCGGTATGTCTCCCAACAAGATCTGGACAGTTTTCAATTAAATGAAAGAATAACACGCTGACAAGCCTTTTCGCTGCTTATTCTGTTTGGGACATTTGTCTTGTCCTCGCTGTACTCTGGCACTAATAGGAACTGCTCTGTGATAACTGTGAGCAAGTTTGATATTGGGCCTCATTATGACCCTGGCGTTAAGGGTTTAACGGTGTCGTAAAAGGTGTCCGCGCCGTTAAACCCTTAACGCCTGATTACGAGGTCACTTTGCGGGACTCAACCTTAATGGCTGGTTTAACCAGCCGTTAAAGTAGGGTGCCCCAAAGGGACCTCGGTGCTAATTACGGTACCGCAATTTGCGGTACCGTACTTAGCGCCTTCCCCAGTCCCATTGCGCCCTATGAGGCGAAAATGGGAATGGGGAAGGGCCATGGTGAAATGGGGAAATACTGCCCGCCAACCTTGGAATGGGGCGGTATTTCCCCATTCCACCATGGCGGACTCGTTACAACACCGGCACCAACCATGGTGCTAATAGCGCCATGGTTTAGCGCCGGGGTTGTAATGAGGGCCATTGTCTTTTTGTTATCAGGTTGTTGCAAAAACTCTGTTATGCTTGTAAGTCTCATCACCAATGACGGGTAGGACCTCAATACCAATTTGAAATAGGTCAGTATGTTTCTGGTGATGTCACTATTGTGTGACACCATAAGTTAGTCCAAACAAGTACTCAGGGGGTCATTACGAGGTTGTAGGTAAGGGGTTAACGGTGCCGGTAAAGGTGCCGGTGCTGTTACCCCTTACAGCCGCATTACGAGATCCTTTAGCGGGTCCCGCTAAGGGTGGCTAGTTTTACCAGGCTCTCTTAGTGGGAGCTGCTAAAGGATCAGCATGCTAACAACGGACCCATTATTAACGGGCCCGTTGTTTGCATGGTTCCCATTCCCATTGAGCCCTCTGGGGGCTCAAATGGGAATGGGGATGGGTTACCTGAATGGGGAAATACCGGGTCCTCCGAAGTTGGAATGGCCCAGGACCTGGTATGCGGTAAGGGGGTAGCCATGGCGCTAATAGCACTATGGCTCCCTCCAACCTCGTAATGACCCCCTCTGTATTGAATGATTCGGGCTACTGTATTCTCTTCCAGTTTATATATCCTCGATCAAAATTCGGCATAGCTTTTCTTATCAAGACTTGTGTGTGCCTCAGTCCAAAGTCAAGAAGCTACTTGTGGCCTAATGAATGTAATTCTCTTCTTTTACCCTGCAACTAGGATGCACAGAGTGTTCGTATGTTTGTCCTTTCTTCCCTTATTTTGCTCAAGGGGAATGTCTAAAACTGAGCCACAAGCTAACATAAAAGTTCCTTGCTTTTTCACTTGACTAGTCATGCGTCCTTCTTCCTCGTCATAGATCCTGTCTGCACGTGCTGTGGTTTTTCCCCGTTGTCTGTAGTCTCTTCGGGTTGGAGTGCGGGCAGAGGGATCTCTCTGATATATGGCTTGATGTCACCAAGGAAGATCCAAGCTCTTATTCCTTGTAACTTAACTGCAGATTGCGTTATGACCTCCACAATAAATGGGCCATGGAACTTTGGCTCGTCCCACCTTTTCCTTTTGTAATTCCGAACTAAGAAGGTATCCCCAGGGTATAGTTGAGGTACACGTAACTCTGGAACCTTGTCTATTGTAGTATCTCCTTCTGTGTTCTGTACTGCCCTACACCCTCCTCGTTGCTGCAGCGGTCCTGAAATTACAGAAAAACTAGATGTCATGCAGTTCAAGTAGTTCTGCATTTCCAATCCTAACACTTCTCCTGTTGGCAGAGCATCACATCTAGCTCTAGTTCGAGGCATTAAAGGCTCCTGCATTCTTCTGCCAGTCACAATATGGTCAGAACCAGGCTGGTTTCTGAGTGCATACAATGCCAGTGGAAGGCAGTGCAACCATCCTTTCTTCAGAGTAAGCTTCAACTTGGCTATCCTTTCCTTTAACAAGCCATTGAGCTTCTCGCATATGCCATATCCTTGCAGATGATACGCCGACTGAAACATGTGCTTTATACCAAGCAAAAAGCTGATCTGTTCAAATACTGTGTTAACAAAATGAGGACCATTATCTGACCTCATCACTTCACAAGCTCCCCATCTGGGAAACACTTCCCTCACCAAGAATTTGGCCGCACAGGCAGAGTCTGGTTGTGTGTACATGGACCTGCCTCTATCCATCTGGAGAATGGACACACTGCAACAATTAGATACCTGTACCTGTTACATACTTGAATCATATCGACATAGCCGATATGCAAGTGCTGAAAAGGACCATTAGGCCTTGGGATGACTCCTCTGATCACACATAGTGTATGGCCAGCCGTAAATTACGGAGAGAGTATGCAATTTATCATAAAAAATGCAACATGCTCTGCTAGGTTTTGTACAAACCAGTCTTCATCAATGGTTGCTGCTAGATTTTCTCTTGTTACATGCACTGGATAGTGTAACTGCTCCGGGGCTATTTTCAGTAGGGCTATAGGCATCACTGGTTTACCAGTGCTGTCTTGTCGCCACAAAGCCTCCGAGGGGTTTAAAGAACACCCTCTTCACTTCCAAAGGTTCTTTTCATCCTGCGGTGCCTCCCCTTGGAGTTCCGTTAACGGAGTATTTGGCATATTACTGTAGCCTTCTGGCTCATTCCTCACCACAATTATTTTCTCATGCACATCAGACATTTCCACATCCATCATTATTTCATCTTCAGTTGCCATACGCTTGGCTTCAGTGTCTGCTGCTTGATTTCCAAACGAGATCAAATCTGTCCCTTTTGTGTAGGCTGCACACTTCACGACTGCTATGCCCACTGGGAGTTGAAGTGCCTTAATGAGCCTGTCCAATAAGGCGGCATGCTGTACTGGCATGCCATCCGCTCGGAGGTAGCCCCTCCTTTTTCAGTGCACTAAGCCTGCGTGCACTGTAGATGTCACATAGGCAGAGTCACTGTACACCATTACTTCCTGGTCTGCGTGTTTCTCGAGCGCGAGTATCAACACCAACAATTCTGCAGCCTGTGCTGAATAATGAGAGGGTAAACATGCTCTAATAAGTACTTGAAAGTCCCCATTTGCCGTGTTCTTTGCCACAGGGGCACTTGTATATCTCTGTCCATCATTTTGATCGATCCTAGAAGAACCGTCAATGAAGATGATTTCTCCTTCTGCCAATGCATTTTCTTTTACTCTGGGGATCTCATCATAGAATTCTTCATAGTTTGCACAATCATGTATTGGCTCTCCTTCAGTAACTGGCTCTGCTATAAACATAGCTGGGTTCACTCTTCTGCATCAAACTATTTTAATCGCTGGATTTGATATGACCACTTCATAAGTAGATGCTCTTTGTGATGTCAATGTACCTTTCAGTTTCTCTGAAATTTCAAATAATGCGTGCTCAACGAATAACGCCATTGGGCACCCCATTACAATGGTAGTAGTTTTCTCTACGACGAACGCGGCGGCAGCCAAACTTTGTTTGCACTGGAAATGACCTCTCATCACTGGGTCTAAAATCCCACTGCAGTATGCCAGGGGCTTGTACCCCAACGTGGTTTTTGTGTAAGGACTGCTGTCATAACAGTACCGTCCGTGTGTGAAAACAGGTAGAATTCCTCTACATAATTGGGAATTCCTGAAACTGGTGCACTGCAAATGGCCTTTTTTAGTTCATCAAACCCTTCCTCCATGGCCTTAGTCCACACAATGGGCCTCATTCTGAGATTGGAGGTAGTCATGACGCTATTTGCGCCATGACTGCCTCCAATAATGGTACCGGCACCGGTCTCATTCAATGGGGACTTATCAGTGTGGTCCGACCTTTGCGGGACCGGTAAGTCCTCATTGAAAAAACCATTCCCCATTCCCATTTGAGACCCCATATGGGTGAATGGGAATAGGGAAGTAGCTGATAACGGTACCGCAATTTGCGATACCGTTATTAGCTCTGAAGTCCCTTAGCAGGTCCCGTCCATAACGCCTGGTCAGACCAGGCATTAAAAGAGGGACCCTCTAAGGGAACTCGTAGTAGGGCAGTAAGGGATTACCGGCACCGGTCCCCTTGCTGGTGCCCGGTATCCCTTACCGCCCTACTCATAATGAGGCCCAATGTTTTCTTTTGTTGCCTGTGCTTTATTTATGGCTTGTAATAAGGGCCTGGTATAAGAGCTGTAGTCAAAGACCCATGCCCTGACATAACAGCATAATCCTAGAAAACTGCATCTGTTTTATCGTGTGAGGCCTAGCTGTTTTCAAAATAGCTTCAGCTCTTTCAGGGGTAACCTTCTTTCCGTCATGTGAAATCAGTTGGCCTATGTACAACACCTCTTGTTGACAATACTGCAACTTCTCTTTTTCAACTTTATATCCTTTCTCAGCAAGTATAGTCAATAACTCAATGGAATCGTGTCTGCTCTCTTCCTCTGTTGTGCTGAAAATTAGAATGTCATCCACATATTGCAAAACAACACTCTCTAATGCAACGTTACTGAAGTCCATCTGCAGGACTCTATTGAAAATCGAAGGGGACTCACGATACCCTTGAGGCAGCCTTGTGCTTTTCAGACGAACTTGTCTGAACGTAAAAGATGCCAACTCCTGAACATCTTTGTGCAATGGAATTGAGAAAAATGCATTTTTCAAATCAATCATGGTGAAATAACATGCCTCAACAGGTATGTTACACATAATTGTAGACGAGTTAGGGACTAGAGGAAACTTGGACTCTACTATCTGGTTTTATTGGCCTCAAATCTTGTATTAGCCTCCAAGACCCCCACTTACTTTTTTTCCACGGGGTACACTGATGTATTACATGGAGACTCTGACGTCACTAAGATGCCCTGATCCATCATGGCAGAAATTGTCTTAAAAATCCCTTCATCTGCCAAAAGGGGATGTTGTGTTCTTACAGGAGACTCATCTGGTGAATGAGGATAATCACCTTTTACTTAATTCGAGATTCCGTAGACAGTTTTCTAATTGTTATTTGGCTAAATCGAGAGGGGTCAGCATCCTGTTTAGGAAAGGATTGCAATTCAATGTTGATAAAGTGGTGATGCACTCAGAGGGTCGGATGATTTTTGTTGATATCCAGTGTATCACGTTGGGGTGTATATATGGACCATGTTCGCCGAGCAAGTGCTTCTTTGAGGAAATTTCACGTTTACTCAGTGAAATGCATGGAGTAACGATTATTTTAGGGGGTGACTTTAATTGCGTTAGAGATTATAAAATTGACCGGGCTAGTCAATGTAGGTATACTAATTTTGGTATTTGTAAGGAGTTTGATTTCTTATTGCAGAAGTTCGGTTTAGTGGATGTCTGGAGGGAAGTTCACCCTTCTTCGAAGGAATATACATTTTATTCTCCAGTACACGATACATATTCTAGGATAGATTATATTTTGGTGTCTGATAAATTGTTGGATAAAACAATTGCTGTAAATATTAGGGAAAGGGAGATCTCGGATCACACTCTTATGGACATACAGATGATTATGGATCGAGAAGTTACAACATTTATTAGCTTGCATTTAAAAGTAGGGGTTTTGAATGATGAGGAGGTTTGTGAAAACATCCAGACGTTAATGGAGAGGTATTTTGATGAGAATGAGGGGTCAACGGACTTCAGGGTGGTGTGGGATGGTTTTAAGGCTGTATTGAGAGGGGAATTTATAAGTAGAACTGCACACTTGAAGAATAAACATTTGAGTGAATTGAAATGTATGGAAAGTAGGCTGTCAGATTTGCAACGGATATATGCACAGTCCGGTAAGGTTGGGGATAAAATGGAGATGTTACAAGCTCGGAAGTTGTTGCCCAGTAAGACTGACCTATTGACTGAGATGGGTATTTTTTAAACGAAGTAGAAATTTTGGGAATGTGGGGATAAGAGTGTGAGACTACTTGCTAGTAGATTAAAGGGTATGACAGAAAAAACATTTGTTCAGAGTCTTGTTAATGAGCATGGCGATGTGATGGTGAAGAATGTTGATATTTGTAAGTGTTTTAAGGGATTTTATGAGAAATTGTACTCAGAGGATGTGTTCCCGGCTTAGGTGGAATTGGAGGATTTCTTTGCAAATTTGGATCTTCCTGAGTTAACGTTGGAGGAAAGCGGAGAATTAGAAATGGATGTTGAGGTGGATGAGGTTTTACTGGCTATTGGGCAGTTAGGAGTAGGTAAATCTCTGGGAATGGATGGTATTCCAGTGGAGTTTTACAGGAAATTTAGATCTTATTTGGCTCCTACGTTATGTAGGTTGTTTAATATGTTTATACATGAAGGTGATTTATGTCAATCAATGTGTGAGGCAATGATTACCTTGCTTCCGAAAGAGGGGAAGGATCGGAAATATTGTGGCAATTATCGACCGATTTCATTGCTGAATGTGGATCTGAAGGTGTTTGCTAAAGTTATGGCTAATAGGTTGGAAAAATATATGGGGAAATTGATTCATACATCTCAGGTGGGGTTCTTGCAGAATAGATTTGGATATGATAATATTAGAAATTTGATTGATATAATGAGTTTAAAACAGGAGGATTTGTCAGATGCAGCATTGATTCTTATGGATGCAGAGAAGGCGTTTGATAGGGTGAGTTGGACATTTTTGCATTTTACAATGAGGAGGATGGGATTTGGGAATGGATTTCTGGGGTTAATAAGTTGTCTTCAGAGTGGTGCCAAGGCAAGGATCTGGGTAAACAGTGTTTTGTCTGAGGCTTTTGGATTGACTAGGGGGAAAAGGAAGGGATGTCCGTTGTCACCCTACTTGTTTAATCTTGCTTTGGAGCCATTGTTGGCGTATATACCTGGGGAACGAGGTATTCGGGGCCTACAATTTGATCATATGGATGTTAAAGTCCTTGCGTATGCAGATGACATGGTGGTGGTTCTTGTAGATCCTGAGCGAGGTAGTGTAGTTCTGAAAAGTATCTTTGACAGGGTGGGTAAGTTGTCGGGACATAAAATTAATTGGGACAAAACGGAGGTGTTTCCAATCACTAGTACTTGTGTGCGTGATTGTTTTCTGGATTGGCGTTGCAAATGGACTACATCTCATGTGAGGTATTTAGGTGTTTATCTGACTAGGGATGTCAAAACAATGGTGGAATTCAATGTAGAAAAATTGGTGGCTACCTTGAGTACAGATATTAGAAGATGGGAACGATTACCAATGGGGATTTGGGCCAAGGTCAACGCTATTAAGATGACTCTTTTACCAAAGGTACTTTATGTTGTGCAATCTTTACCTTTGAGATTTTCAAAAAAGGTGCTGACTAGTATTGATCGAGTTTTTCAGAACTTTCTGTGGGGGGAAAAGAAGAGACCTAAGATTCTGAAGTTTATTCTGATGCGTAGTACTAAAGGCAGGGGTTTTCGATACCCAGATTTGGAACGTTACTATAAAGGGTTTATTTTGAAAAAGGCAGCATACTATTTTTCAGTGAGAAGTGGGTCAGAGCCCTTTTGGGTGCTAATTGAAAGATGTAAATTGAATGGTTTTCCGTTACATGCTGTTACCTCAATGGGTCGTCTACCTGGGAGGGGTAGTAGACTACCAACTATTGCTGTGTCTAAAGAAATTTTGGTGTGGTGGTTGAGTCTTTTTCAGGGGAACTTGTACTTACATTATGGAGACTCTATTTGGCTGAATCCGAGCTTGCAAATAGCCAATAAACCCTTATATTGGAGAAGTTGGGTCTCAAAAGGGATTTTATGTATCAGAGATGTGGTGCATGATGGTTGTATTTTGTCATTCGAGGAGCTGCAAAGGACGTTTCATTTGGCGAGGAGGGAGCTGAATAGGTTTATGAAGCTGAAAGCACTATTGAGTGAAAGATTGGCTATGTTGGCGGGACCATTGGAAGAGATATCAGCGGGTGGTCAGATTCTTATGTCATCACCTTGGATAGTATGCACTTATAATAGCTTGATGCTGGTATGTTCTAAGGATGTTGATGCTGGGAGGAAAGCTTTAGAGAAGTGGAGGCAGGAGTTGGGTTGTGATATTACGGAAAAGGAATGGGAATCCATGTGGGGTGCAGGGTATAGAAGCATGTTGGATCTCAGGTTGAGATTGATTCATTTGAAAGTGTTAGGGCATCTGTATTGGACTCCATTGCGTATGTATAAGTTAGGACTGGCTGGTGATGACTTGTGTTGGGGGTGTGGGAAGGAGAAGGGAACGTTGAGTCATATGTTGTGATATTGTTCCCGGGTGTTAGAATTTTGGGTGGGAGTGTTAGATAGGCTGGAGGCGATCTTGTCTATAGGTTTTTCCAGGATGCCTATGCAGGTGTTGCTTTTATCAGGTAAAGGGCGTTGTGCGGTTGTCCATCGGTATGGGCAATGGGTTGATAAAGCACTTGTGGTTGCAGTGAAGCAAGTACTGATGGTGTGGAAGACGAGGAAGAAGCCAAGAGTAGAGAATTGGATTAATGATTTGTTCGTGTTATCGAACTTTGAGCAGGTGATGTTTGTGAGACAAGGAAAGGGGGATAAGTATCAAGCCCTTTGGAAGCCGTAGAAAGATTTATATGGCGACTGTGTATCTGAGGATTAGTAGCTCCTATTCAATCCGACTACCTAATACTATGTGTATGCATTAATTGAGGCTTCCCCCAGTCTTGTTTTTGTTCTGTTTTGTGTAGTCTGTGTGATGTCTTTCTGTTTTTGTATTGTTCTGTGTTATAATTTTCAATATGTGAGATTGTGATTAGGTGTTTTGTTTTGGTTATGGTTTCAAATTTGATTTACATTGTTTGAAATGTTTCAATATTTATGCATACTTTGAATTGTTTTTATTTCCTTGCCTATGTATTACTGAGTGTTGTGTTCAATACTCTGTTAAACTTTTGGCGATATGTATTCTGATTGTTTGAAAATCTAATAAATAAATAAATAAAAAAGAAATGGGATATTGTCATGCTCTCGGTAAAATTGCTCCTGGTTTCAATTTAATCTTCACTTCTCCAACTCCTTTCAGTAAGCCTACGTCATGAGGGCCTCTAGTCCATACTGAGACAGGCACATTTGCCATGTCGTCATCAAAATATTCAGGACGTTTTTGTGACAGCCTCATTTTCTGGGGCACCTCTCTTTTAATCATTTTTACCCAACAAATGAGGTTTATCACAAATGTCATCTCATCCTCACCTAGTCGCTCTTTAAACAGATCATCAGCAGGGACGTCAGTCAATCTGTATCCTTTCCCAATGGCGATTATTGTGCACCATTGTCTGCCTTCATCATCACAACCATCAAGCAAAGCCATCTCTCCTCGCACTATGGCTGCTTGTATTGCTAAGGGAAACACTTGTCCCTTTTCCTCATGCATAGGTATTCTTGGTCTGAACAGAAACTCATCGGGGGTTCTCATTGTTCTGTCTGCCTGGCCCGGTAGCCACGACATTAATATGTGCACTCCATATGCGAATATCTCAGGTTCTAATGGAATAGCTCTCATGGCCATTCGTCCTGCGCATGCTCTTAAATAGTGCATTCCTGGAGTTGAACACACTATTCATTCCTCAGTGAACGAGATTGTCATATTTAATTTTGTCATCCAATCTCGTCCCAATATATTGACAGGCGTCTGTCTTCTAATACAGCAGTGGCACCTTTCATGTCACATTCTCCAATAGAAACTGTAAGTTCTTTTGTAAGTTCTTTTGTTAGGGCATCTGTATTGGACTCCATTGCGTATGTATAAGTTAGGACTGGCTGGTGATGACTTGTATGTGGGGGTGTGGGAAGGAGAAGGGAACGTTGATTCATATGTTGTGGTATTGTTCCCGGGTGTTAGAATTTTGGGTGGGAGTGTTAGATAGGCTGGAGGCGATCTTGTCTATACGTTTTCCCAGGATGCCTATGCAGGTGTTGCTTTTATCAGGTAAAGGGCGTTGTGCGGTTGCCCCGTCGGTATGGGCAATTGGTTGATAAAGCACTTGTGGTTGCAGTGAAGCAAGTACTGATGGTGTGGAAGACGAGGAAGAAGCCAAGAGTAGAGAATTGGATTAATGATTTGTTGGTATTATCAAACTTTGAGCGGGTGATGTTTGTGAGACAAGGAAAGGGGGATAGTTATCAAGCCCTTTGGAAGCCGTAGACAGATTTATATGGCGACTGTGTATCTGAGGATTAGTAGCTCCTATTGGATCCGACTACCTAATACTATGTGTATGCATTAATTGAGGCTTTGCCCGGTCTTGTTTTTGTTCTGTTTTGTGTAGTCTGTGTGATGTCTTTCTGTTTTTGTATTGTTCTGTGTTATAATTTTCAATATGTGAGATTGTGATTAGGTGTTTTGTTTTGGTTATGGTTTCAAATTTGATTTACATTGTTTGAAATGTTTCAATATTTATGCATACTTTGAATTGTTTTTATTTCCTTGCTTATGTATTACTGAGTGTTGTGTTCAATACTCTGTTAAACTTTTGGCGATATGTATTCTGATTGTTTGAAAATCTAATAAATAAATAAATAAAAAAAGAAATGGGATATTGTCGTGCTCTCGGTAAAATTGCTCCTGGTTTCAATTTAATCTTCACTTCTCCAACTCCTTTCAGTAAGCCTACGTCATGAGGGCCTGTAGTCCATACTGAGACAGGCACATTTGCCATGTCGTCATCAAAATATTCAGGACGTTTTTGTGGCAGCCTCATTTTCTATGGCACCTCTCTTTTAATCATTTTTACCCAACAAATGAGGTTTACCTCAAATGTCATCTCATCCTCACCTAGTCGCTCTTTAAACAGATCATCAGCAGGGACGTCAGTCAATCTGTATCCTTCCCCAATGGCGATTATTGCGCACCATTGTCTGCCTTCATCATCACAACCATCAAGCAAAGCCATCTCTCCTCGCACTATGGCTGCTTGTATTGCTAAGGGAAACACTTTTCCCTTTTCCTCATGCATAGGTATTCTTGGTCTGAACAGAAACTCATCTGGGGTTCTCATTGATCTGTCTGCCAGGCCTGGTAGCCACAACATTAATATGTGCACTCCATATGCGAATATCTCAGGTTCTAATGGAATAGCTCTCATGGCCATTCCTCCTGCGTATGCTCTTAAATAGTGCATTCCTGGAGTTGAACACACTATTCATTCCTCAGTGAACGAGATTGTCATATTTAATTTTGTCATCCAATCTCGTCCCAATATATTGACAGGCGTCTGTCTTCTAATACAGCAGTGGCACCTTTCATGTCACATTCTCCAATAGAAACTGTAAGTTTTTTTTGTAAAAGGAACATGACTTGTAGCTCCTGTAAAACCTTGAGTATTCATGGCATCGCCGGACAAGAAAAACTTGCCTTCACGTATACACAAACGTGTTGCACCCGTGTCAACTAAAAACAAATATTCCTTACTCCCTCTAGTAACATCTACCTTTGGTTCCTCATGAGGATTTGGTGTCACTGATAGAATGGAACACATCAGGTCTCCCAGTGAGCTCTCCCAGTCCATATATAAACTTGTCCCACAGTTATTGAATGGATTCCCTCCATCACTAGATCACTAGTAGCATTTCCTGCTCTAGAGTTCAATACCGGTCCTGTGCATGTAGTCTGTTGAAGTTGCATCGGGACGGTTGAGACCGCCCTTGTGGGAAATTGGTCACAGTCTGCTGTGGCTGTAAGCTTTGCTGCACTCTCGGAGCTTGCTGCTGTACAGTTTGATTGTGCACAAATCCATATCCATCCTGCTGAGAAAATGCAGGTGGATTCATCATCCCCCCTCTTGTAAGTTGGTCATTTTGCACCATCCCCTGACTCCTGCACATACGCGCTAGATGCCCTGTCATCCCACACGTCCAACACATTGGCAGCAGTCTGATCATTTGCCCATTTTGCATATTCTGATTTCTGCCTTGCATATTCTGGAAGCCTCCCTGATTATTTTGCCATCCCTTTCCTCGGGAGCCTCTTTCTCTTGGGCTAGACCCATTTTTTTTTATTGTAACATATAGTTATACAAACTTTAATTACAAATTTCAATTAATATGATCAATTCATCACTCCGATTTTTATCTATGAACGTCGTGACTTACAATTAAAACTAAAACTAAAGTCCGTTCTGCAATCAGTCGATTTGGATCTGATCTTCTCTTAACCATTTGCTAAGGGCACAGAATCATTCGACAATAATATCCTATCAAAAAAGTCTACAACTGCACACGTCAGTATAACATTGTTAATTGAGAGCATTGAGTTCCACCACTCGTCTATATTTCCATTTAACAGTGCATGTTTCTTCAAATACAGGGCTCTCATAGCAATTAGTGGCACACATTCAGTGATCAGGTACTTTAGAGACTCAACTGAGAGGCTACAGAATCGGCATTGATTATTGCTAGTGTCTCTGTCATGTTTAATCCAGAGCATCTCCTTGTTTTTATAGGCGTTTAACCGCAGCCTTAAAAACTGGTTTCTATGGGGGTCATTACGACCTGGGCGCAAAGGGATACCGGGCACCTGTAATGACACCGTAATCCCTTTGCGCCCTATTCCGAGGTCCCTTTGCGGGTCCCTCCCTTAATGCCTGGTTTTACCAGGTGTTATGGACGGGACCTGCAAAGGGAAACCGGGGTCAATAACGGTAGCGCAATTTGCGGTACCATTATTGCCACCTTCCTCCTTCCCATTGAGCTCTATGGGGTCTCAAATGGGAATGGAGAATGGCTCTGGTGAATGGGGAATTACCGGTCCCGCCGACCTCGGACTGGACCGGTAATTACTCCCTTCACTAGACCGAAGTCGGACCGATTTTGGAGGCAGCCATGGCGCTGATAGCGCCATGGCTACCTCCAAACTCGGAATGAGGGCCCATGTGTTCTTGAGGGGAAATTTGGATAGATATTTTGGCAGAGAGTCAAGGCTGTTAGCAGCCGTTCCTGTATATAATGAAGTTACCAGATTAGACCGCATATCGTCATTTTGTATTCAATTGCAAATTCTTAATTTCTTCTTTGCTATCTGTGGAGTCAACATCACTGTTTCCCATTTTATTCTGGCACAGTTCAAAATTTCTTGTAGTTTTGTTGCCCATGTTAATAGGATTCCAGAGTGTGGATTTAGTTTTGATGATGCAAATATCCGATAAGCAGGTGCAGGCTCACTTAGGTACATTTTTCTTAGAGCAATAATGGATCTCCATAGGACAATTCCATACATTGACTCTAGCCCAAGTTCATGTCTTATGGCAATAAATGACACGTTTGATGACAGTCTAAGGACAGGTTTTTTTAGGTTGTTTTGTCCAACAACCTCGAAAGTTCTACTCAAGTACTTGTACTTGGAGACTTTAACATGGGCTTTAATGACCCTTCATACCAGCTTGCCCTTACTACACGCAATACCCTTTCAGAACTAGGCTTTACCCAAAGAAGTAACGCACCTACCCACAATAAAGGTAGAATACTCGATTGGGTGGGAGATTACAACTGCCACGCCAATATCCTCGCCATCTCAACCCTAGCCTGGACTGACCACCACCTCGTGTCTTTTATGATCTCTACCAAAAGACCCCCACCACTACCTGCCATCAGGGCTCCACCTACGCTAACCAGAAATAAAAAGAATATCACTGTGGATAGGATTATCCCGACTTTACTCCCCATCCTCAACTCGCTCCGTGACAATACAGATCCGGAGATCCTGGTCGAAGAATATAACAAAATTATGACCACCTCTTTGGATTCAATTGCCCCCCTCAAACTCAGACCAAGCAAGCTTAAAACCCACTTGAATAAATGGTTTACGCCTTTCTTAAAAAACTTAAGGCAACAAAAAAGAAGCTGCAAGGCTGCATGGAAAAAACTGCCCTCAGCAGCCAAAAAACTTAAACTCACTAAACTTTCATCCGTCTACAAAAAAGAAATATGTCTAGCAAAATGCATATCCTTCGATACGCGTATATCCCAAGTCAAATCTAACATGAAAGAACTATTCTCCATTCTCAAAGAATTAGAGACCCCCATAGCTCCCTCTGGCACTTGCATCAAAGATAAAAAAATGGTGCTCAGAGATCCAAAACGCATAGCCAATAAAATATCCACCTTACAAAATAAAATTTCTAGCAAAAGAGCCTCTTTAAATGACTCCACCCAATCCAAAACATTTGAGAGTAACACTGCTAACGAATCCACCCGATTCAACTACTCCAAAGTCTCCGTTCTTGAAGTAGAAAGAATTATCTTGTCCCTCAAGCCATCTAATTGCCAGGGCGATCTCTGCCCTGCACAGCTCATCAAAGATGCAGCCCGAGACCTCTCTCCTTTCATTACAAAACTAATTAATGCATCCTTTTCCACTGGAACTATCCCTACCAATCTTAAACAATCTTGGGTGCTCCCACTCTTAAAAAACCTACTCTTGATCCATCCACACCAACCAATTACAGGCCAATTACGACAGTACCTTTTCTTCTAAAAATCTTGGATAAGGTTGCCTATGTGCAAATCCAAAAACACCTGGAAGTACACCACCTATTGGGAACCAGACAATCAGGCTTCCGCCCTCAGCACGGAACAGAGACAGCTCTTATCGATCTTAAGACTCAAGAGACAACGGCAAAGCTGCCCTACTCTTCCTCCTAGACCTTTCGGCCGCATTTGACTTGGTTGATCATACCATACTTTGCAACCACTTTAACACAGCGGCACCCTTTTCTGACAATACAATTACATGGATTAGATCCTTCCTAAACGGTAGAACCATGAGGGTCTTTTCTCCCACAGCAGCTGCCGACCCTATACCAATCACCTGTGGTGTGCCCCAGGGTTCTTGTGTCTCGCCCACATTGTACTACATTTTTACCAAGCCCCTCTTCGATGATCTGGATCATCTCAGCATCACCTACACTAACTATGCAGATGATACCCAGATCCTCCTCCCGCTTTCTGGAGATTATGAAGCGGATTTGGCCTTGGTGAATAGAGTGTACATCATCATCTAGGCATGGATGGCCACGCATGGTCTATACCTGAATGTTGATAAAACTGAACTTATCATCTTGGGCACTAAATCCAGTCTAAAAAAACTGCTCATCTTTCACAATTGATGGCAACAGTATCAAAGTTGGACATGAGATAAAAACACTAGGTTTTTATCTTGATTCAAACCTCACATTCAGCAAACAAGTTAACTCGCTAGCGTCCTCCACGGCCTACACGTGTAGGCTTATCCGCACAGCCAAGCCATTTCTATCTGACACTAGCTGCACTATACTAGCCAGAGCCCTCATCTTATCTCGCTGGACTATTGCAATGCTCTTTATTTGGGGTCAACTAAAGCTACTACTAGAAAAATCCAAACTCTCCAAACTAATGCTCTTAGAGTGGCATTAGGCATCTCCAGAAGAGACCACATCTCCGAGATTAGCCGACAGAACAACTGGCTTCCAACTAATGATAAAATCCTCCTAAAAACTCGGTCACTTACGCACAAATCCCTTAATAATGCTGCGCCTACCTACTTGGTCGACAGATTCCACCGACAGATATCTTTGAGACCGTCGAGAACTGCCTATAAAGATTGCCTCTCTATTCCTAAGTTTAATCGCTCTACAATTGGCTGTAATAGTTTCCCGGTGAAAGCAGCTAAACTGTGGAACTCACTACCTCCCACTCTGAGAACTGACCTACCCTACCAAAATTTCAGGACTAATTCCATCTTGAGGCTGAAAGCGACTGCCCATTAACATGTATGCAGCTAGGATTCATTGCCCGGATTTAATCCCACTTCTCTCCAGTTGTATGCTTGCTCACTTTTACCCAATCATTAACTATTCCTGTATACACTGTTGATGTAAGTAAGTTGTATGTATCATTTGCTCTCCTGTTTTTGCACCTGTCATCTGTAAATAGGTCTTACCTGTATATACTTTGTATGTAATATCGTCTGCAAATATTTACGCTGTTGTAACTAAGCTTCACATATTCTAACTGCTGCGCCCTGTTACCTGAGGGTATGTTGCACATTATAAATAATAAAACAAAAAAACAAACAAATGCCTCCAAAAATGTCCCTCCAAAAGGGAACATAGTTTATAACTCAGATTCCACCCTGCTTCCGTGCCAAAAGCAATTGAGGGAATTACCTTCTGGGTATATAATCAGGACTGGTTTGAGAGTACATTTGCCATATTCCGAATGTAGTTTGGCACCCTGTAATGAGAATGCTGACATACAATGTTTCAGGTCCGATGCCCAATCCCATTCTCTGATGGAACTATTGAACTGAACACCTAAATATTGAATCGCTGTCAATTGTTCGATATTGGTTCCAGCAACCTGCCACTTATAGCTCTTATCTATTTTTTTCTTTGTACTACCTATTGACATGACCTTGGTCTTGCCTATATTTATTTCAAGGTAATTTTCACTCAGATATTGATACAATATCGTAAGTAGTCTTTGTAGGCCAATCTGAGTGGAGTCGACCAAGACAATATCAAGACAATATCATCCGCGCAAATTGCCCAGCTGATCGAATGTCCATTTACTTTAGGCGGAAAACATGGCACTTCACTTAGGGCGGATGGAATATCAGAGATAAACAGCTTAAAAAGAAGTGCTGCCAAGGGGCATCCCTGTTTGATGCCCTTGTTTGTCGCTATTTCCTTGGTTAAGTCACCACTTTCATTTATCCGCACACGGATACTTGTATTTTCATGTAACGCCATCAAGGGATGAAGTAATGATGGCGAACAGGACCAGGCTATTAACTTTGTCCATAGTTTCCCCCGATTTATAGTATCGAAGGCTTGCTTCATATCAACAAAGGCCATGAAAAGTGTTTTCTTTTTCTTTATAGCTTCTAATTTTAGAAGATTCAGAATGATTAAATTGACTTCCGTTCCAACGCTTTTGGTAGTCTGCCTACGGTCTAAATATCGGCATTTCGGGCCCATGATGTCAATTTCTGCTGCAGGAAGGTTGCAAAAATGTTACCGATAATATCCATCAGGGCGATCGGATGGTAGTTGTTAGGATCGTCTCGACCGCCCTTCTTGAATATCGGAACTATTATCGCTGTTCGCCACGATCAAGGGAGCAACCTGGATAATGCTATCTGACAAAACAATTCTTTGATGAATTTCGCCCATTGTTCATATTTTGCCTTTAGCATTACATTAGTTAACCCATCGGGTCTTGCCGCTCGTGAATTTTTTAATCGTTTGATGGCAATTATGATATCTTCTATGGATTCATTAACATCTCAATTGGCAGGTATAGATTGAATCGGGAAAGCCGACACCGTAAGATCCGCATGAAACACCTTGGTAAAGTCTTGATGCCAAATCACCTTGGAGATTCCATTTGAGAGCTTAGCTGATTGTTGCACTGATATGGTGTTTATTATTCCCCAAATTTCACTTGAGTTGCGGGATATGATCAGTTTTAGCATTTGTTCATCTTGCTCCTTATCTCTAATTAGAGAAAAGGATTTTATCCAATTTCGATTACTTTGCTTTCGCTGCTTGATGGCTTGTGCCGCTTTTGTTCCCAGATTCTTTTTTATTTGCCTAATATCCTTATGTAAAGCTTTTTTTTGTAGATTTACTGCAATACTAAATTCATATTTCTTTGTGTATGAATTCCTCCCCCTATCAGGCACTTTCGTTTTGAACTGTGATAACAGCGGTTCATAGTTGATTCTGCTAATTGGTGGTTGAACGTCTGATAGCAGATTTTTCCTTAGAACATTTATTTGAAAGTCTTTTATTTTTAATCTTTTTGATCCTTGGTTTATTTCCACTGGCATTGTGTATTTCGCCCTAGAAACCACATTTGACAGCAGCCAAGTGAGTACTAGAGCAGAATGATCACTACTTGTTGTTTCATGAATTGTTAGCTGCTCCATTTTTGGCCACAATGATCTTGAAATCCAGAAATAACCAAGTGTTTTAGAAGTTACATTTCAATGCCATGTGTAGTTCTGCGGTATGTCTCCTTTGACATGACCATTTAACATATCACAATTACGTGCATTTAGAGCCGCCCCCAGATGCTGGCAGTGTTTATAGTCGGTCCTTCCATGTCAGGGTGAGTTTGATTTATATCTCCGTCAAACCAAGAAGTATTTAGATCGCCACATAATATTACGGCGAGATCTTTGAATTTTAGTAGACATAGATCAAACAGAGTAGTTAGTGAGCGAATGTAATGAGATGTTATGATCATCTTTGGATTCCAATATGTATTGATCACTAGCAGATATTTTCGCTTTATCACTGTGTGCTTTTATCAGCTGCAGGACTGTTCCTTGGACAAAAAGATTTGGATTAAAAGACTGCACAATTTCGCAGCCCTTTGCGTTATTCACCATTGTTAAAAGGCCGGAGTATGGATGTCCAAATGTATTCTTCTTTGCTGGATTAGGTAGGATTGTATATCCGTCTCGCAAGGGGGCCTCTCGTAGCCATGTTTCCTGAAGGCATACTATAACATTTTTCTTAGAGAGAATGGAAAATTTTGAAACAAATGACTGAAGCCTCTTGTGTTCAACGGAATCAGCTCACACAGAGCCTCATCTGGCAACTGTGATGGTTAAACATGTCGCAGTCTGTAATTTTTAGCAGTGTGAGTATTCAATTTATGCTCTATAGTTTGACAGCTGTCCTGTGGCGCATTTCTCTTTGATTGGAATAGTTTCCTTAAAACATCTCGTCGATTTTCATTCGCAGAGCTGTTTACCGGCGTGACAAAGCATTTTTTTCAACCGAGCTTACACGTGCGTTCTCCACATAAAGATCAAAACCATAGGACACAAGCTTGTCTTTTGCTGCTATAAGTGTATTTTCTACAACCTGAGACCTGATGTGTAGAAATATTTGGTCAGAACAATCTTCTGTGATATATTCTACAATCACAATATCTTCTGATTTGATTGTACGAAGAAAAGGGATATTGTGTAGGAGGCACATCACATTGCTTCTATTTAAATTAACTACATTTTCATCTGGAAAGATGTTTTCGATACGAATTTTCAAAGTCTTGACTCTCGCATCGTTTTTCAACACTGGCAACTTCGTTGATTTATTTTCTGATTGTTTTTTCCATTGAGCTGTGGTCATTTTTGGATTAAAAATCTTTGAATTTTGGTTAAGAGAGACAGTTTCTTGAGCAGTGACATGATGCTGGCTACTGTTTTTCATGGGCATTGCACCTTTCGACGCAAAGAACCTTCTTGGGCTAGGTTTTGATTTTAAAGGAGAATTTGCAGGGCATTTCAAGTTGGTATCTTTTTGTTGTCCAACTTGTGCCTGCATTTCACCCGAAAGACTCTTTCTAGACCTTCCACTATTAGTGGAGCTCTCATCCACCTCTTCGATTTCAATAGAATAAGTGGAGAGATCACGTAGATCAATTGAGCTATCAGCATTACTAGCCTTGCAGGCCTCAGAATCTATCTGCGCTCGTTTCTTAGGATTGGTTATGTGCTTCTGCATATTCGGTTCTGCAACACTGAAACAACTTGCTTTTTGTGTTATATTCGGCGGCAGGCCAGCTGTTTGTTTTCCTGCAACCCGAGTAAATAGCCCTGGTTTTTGTGGCGTTGTTAAGTTCCTTAGAAATTGTTTTGTTTGGGCTGGATTTAACTTTGTCTTATTTTTTGTTGTATCATTTTTAGTAACAAGTTTTTTAGCTAAGTGTAACAATTTAGAAGGTGCCTTTTTTTTGTGGTAGATTTTTTGCAGACCAGTAAATATTCCAAATGTATTTAACAGTGTTTCAGATGGCATTTCCAACATATGTTGGGTTTTTGGTTCGCTCTGAACTATTTTGGGCAGCAAAGCGTCGAGAAAGTCACTGGGCCTCATTCCGAGTTTGGAGGTAATCATGGCGCTATTAGCGCCATGACTACCTCCAATACTGGTACCGAGTCCGCCCTCGTTCAATGGGGACTTACCGGTCTATTCTGAGCTTTGCGGGACCGGTAAGTCCCCATTGAAAAAGCCATTCCCCATTCCCATTTGAGCCCCCATAGGGCTCAATGGGAAGGGGGAAAGCGCTAATAACGGTACCGCGAATTGCGGTACCATTATTAGCTCTAAAGTCCCTTAACGGGTCCCGTCCTTAAAGCCTGGTAAAACCAGGCGTTAAGGAAGGGACCCGCTAAGGGAACTCTGAATAGGGCGCAAAGGGATTACCGGCACCGGTGTCCTTACCGGTGCCCGGTATCCCTTTGCGCCCAACTCGTAATGAGGCCCAATCACTTGCAGGTCGTCTGCTGCTATGCTGGGTTTTTCGATGGTCAAAACCGCATCCACTACTTTTTTCCGGACTACATTGTTGGTAGTTGATGGTTTTCGTGCAATCGTCAGCACACCTATAGTGGCCGATGACTTAAGTGAAATCGAGTTCACCCCTTGTTGCCTATGTTCATCCTGATGCCGAAGCCACTTCATACATTCAAGTATGGCATCCATTAATATCACCTTATCAGCATGATCACGCATGGCAAGATCTCCTAAACGATGTTGCCATTGGAGAGAGAGTTCTGCTTCGTGTTCGAGCCGCTGTTTAAGAATGTCATTTGCATGTTCAATATTAGACATTTTTGCATTCAAATTGATCAATTGTATGGATTGATCTTTTATGGATTCGCTTATCGTTTCATATAATTTAGCGAATGGAATGAGCGCTAAAGATGTTGCTGCCAGGATGTTATTGTGGATGTGTATTCCAGCCGCCACTTATAAATTTGCTTTATCTGTATATTCAGAACCAGTGACGTGATCTTGCTGACAATTCCAAGAAACTTGACAACTTTTATCCAAGGTTATCTGTTTTCCATTCAATCTTTTGTTTGGTACAATATATGATTCATGAGTTATGGAATGATCTACAGTCTTTTTATTTCTCTGTTGCTCTGGTATGTTCCTGTGGACAGATGACGGTTTTACATAGGGAGTATTTGTTCGTGCATTCAGGGGGAGTTGAACCACACTATTCACGTATGGAGATATTTTTGTCCATAGTTAATGTTTTGACCTTTGGCGAGTTTACAAAACTATTAATAAGCTTTTCCTTCACCCGCTGGTAGTCCACTTGCAGACATGCTGTCAGGCGGGCTTCCCGACCCGCAGGGTCAGAATCTATGCCATTCGCATGACAACCAGTAGTGCTCACCAAACTTTTTGCATTAGTCTGCACCCATGCTTTTTGTTTTTCCATGGAAGAGAAGATTTCAGCTACTCCTATTGGGTTCTGTCGTGTGACCAAAATGTCTTTGCAGCCTGACTTATCACATGGACATACTGTGCGTTGACGTATCTCCATTTCTCCAGTGTCTACACACTGACTAGTACTCTTTCCAGTTTCTACTCCTTGATGTTGTACATCTGGCAGAGGGGCCTCCAAATCATAATTTATACAAAGATTACTTGAGGTGTTGATTGACTTATTTGGCTGGCTGGGTACCATTGTCAACAGTGTATTCAGTTTACTTGGCTGTTTGTGGCTATTAAGGGAGTTATGGTCTTTAACACCGTCTGTCGAGCGAAATTGCACCGGGACCAATGCTGCAGCATTGTCACCACTCATACATTGTTCACTTACATCAATCTCCTGACATCCGGCTAGTAGCTTTGTGATCTGCCGTTCTCCATCACTCTCAGGTGGGGGGACAAATGTAAAGGCACTAGGTTTTGAAAGGCCTTGTGGGATCTGTAGTTAAAAAAGTTCGATATCAGTCACATCAAAGGGTGACTGAAAGTGCATTGTTTCGATGTCAACAATTTCAATGCTGCTGACCATTTGTAGTGCATGCACGTTTCTTTCAATAGGTATTATATTTTCAGATAGAGTCCTGGCAAAGTTGTCTGAGTTTAAACTCGCTATACTTGCAAAATTTGCATTGCTGCTAGAAACAGCCTCATGTCTTGTGGCACAGGTAAGTCAGTAATTAAGGCAGTAGCATTTAATTTTCCCAGCGCTAGAACAGATAGCAGTTGCATAGCATGAGAAGAGCACTCGACAACACTGTTTGGATTGATTTCCTCAGACCTGCTTTCTGTCGAAGCAGGTATAGAAGTGCTTAAGTCAGCCGCGTCGGCGGACCGGACACTGCCATTGTTGAGTAAACTCCTTACTCCTTCGCTCTTCGCTGCCGTGGCGGACTGGGACAGACTAGGACTCTCTTGTGTAGCTTTGTGTCCATAGACTCCTTTTGAGGTTAAGACAAGAGCACTTTTTACCAAATTACAAGGGCCAGTCCTTTGATATTAACAGCAACCAAGGAATCGTAATAGCAGGTCCTCACAGTATGCAGTTCTGGGACACTGGAATTGTCTCCCGGGGAATTCTTTTTGTGGCGAGACAAAGGTTTCTTGAGTTCAAGTGAGCAACGTACTTGAGGTAGAGCAAGAGCAAAAGCAAAAGTCCACAGTCACAGCCGTGCAGTGAGAATTAAAGTTCAGTTGTCAAGGCTGCTATTTAAAATCAAAACAAGACGTCAAAACATGACGTCTAGTTTACCGTTTATCTAGGCCTCATGGGCATTCACCATTCACCTCACACTGGACACCAGTCACACTCTGCTACGCTTCGCTTGCCCAAAAGTTTATGAATGAGAGCGTTAGTAGGAGGTGGGGTCTGGCTCAGGGATAGAGCTAGTTGAAAGACTCTCTGTTCACTGCTCTCCGCAATGTTAAGAAGCAATGTAACATCCAAATAGCTGCTGCAGACCGCTGTAGGCACGTTTGAAGCACCAATCCAGAAGTGTCTACTCCAAACACCGGACACTCGTCACACTCGGTAACGCTTCGCTTGCCCAAAAGTTTATGAATGCAAGCGTTAGCAGGAGGCGGGGTCTGGCTCAGGGATAGAGCTAGATGAAAGACTCTCTGTTCACTGTTCTCCCCGATGTTAAGAAGCAATGTTACATCCAAATAGCCGCTGCAGACCGCTGTAGACACGATTGAAGCACCCATCTAGTAGTGTCTACTCTAAACACCAGACACTCGTCACACTACCCATTATTGCTTTGATCGAACTGCCTTTGGTTATTGACCTGCTGCTCATTGTATCCATCTGTGCTAGTTAACAGTGCTCCTTCAAAAGCATATTTTGACAATTTATTTTGTACTATTTTGGCCTCTTTGCCCATCCTTGCATCATTCTTCTTGCAATTTTTCTCTTGCAGCAGCCTACAATAATGCACAATAGTAGTTGTATTTCAGATCATGGCTAAGCTTTGATTCCTACCAACTTCTTGAGCTGCTTATTGCACCTGTTCTGGCAATCCTTGACATAATATATGGTAAAACGCAAGATTTCCCTCAGGATTCACGAGTTTCCAGTAGCCATCTCCCTCTTTCATCTTACGCATCATTATAGCTTCCATGTCAGAAGTGTCCGGGTATAGCACTCGAATCGCTTTCCATATCGCGGTTCTGCAATTGTTAAATGGTGCTTTGTCATGCGCAGTGTTGACTGTAGTCAGACCAGGGTAACCTGCACATGTCCAAACATCATCAGCTCTGTCACCAAGTATGGCGATCAAAAGAACCTTGATAGCCCCTATAGCCAATGTATTACCTCCCGTCATTTTTTCTAACTTGTGTATCCATTTCCCAGCTCCAGATGTCAACATTGGGAGCTTGTTTTTTAGATTCTCTCTATCCATTTGTGGCCATGGTATATACTGTCGCCTTGTCCCTCCCTTCTCTAATAAGGGAAACTGTGACACACTAAACTCCTTTTCTTCTCTCATCATTTGTCTATTTACCACAGGGGTGATATACTCACATCGCCGTCTGCCTCGGCAATGTCCTTAACCTGCTTACATATGGTGGGGGAGACACCCACCTCTGACTGTGTAGCAGTCCTTTATGCCAATCTGACTGTGTCATTGACTCTGGTACTTAAGATGCGGACACGGTTGTATCTGACCATCTTATTCCCTTACCCATAGAGAGACGTCTCTCGTGACCTCGCTCTGTGTCTCTTTCTTCTCTTTCTTCTCTTTCACAGGCTTCCCTTTCTTCGTCTGATATTGCCTGTGCCCAACTCATGCAGCTTCTCTCATCTTCCTCATTTCTAGTTGTGTCAGCCTATCTAACGACAGCTATCTATGTCTCCTGCTGCGTGAAGCATCCGCAGTATCGTACAACTGAGTACTTTCAAGGCGCTCATCCTTTCCCTTTCCTTGGGGTACCTTTTCTAGTCCCATCTCATAATATATTCTATTGATTGGCTCTCTGATACTTCTGATGTCGAAGTCATCTTCTAAATTTACTCTAGACATACCTGGTAATGAATCGTACTCAGGAAAGAATTCTTCTATATCTTCCCATTATACCACTGGATCAGGTTTTCTAACCTCCCTTTCCAGATACTCGAGACCACGCGTTCTCTGTCTTCGCTTGCGTTCTTTTTCGTCATCAAATTCTCTGCGCTTCCTCGCTTCCTCTCTAACCCTGTCTTCCTATTTTTCCTCGTATCTCTTTGTTCATTTGCCCTTCGTATTTCCTCATCTCTCCATCTTTTTATTCTCTTCTCTCATATTTTTTGCTCTTCTTCTTCTAATCTCCTTTGTTCTATTCTTTCCTGATCATCAGCTGTTCTCTGCTTATTGTCGCGTTTTCTTTGTTCTGCCACTTTTTCCTGTTTTCTGTTCATCGTGATATAACTGCTCTTGTTTCTGTCTATCCTTTTTTCTCACCCCTGCCTCTCTTAATTGTCCTTTTTTTTCCTTATCTCTTCTTTCTGTTTTGTCTTGTTCTCCCCTTTGTCTGATGTCCTCAATGCCTTTACCATCGAGTTTCAATAAAATCTGACCACCCATCCCTCAGCTCCTTTCCATCTCTTTACCTCTTTTCCTGTACCTAGAGATGTACTTGCTTGCGATTGATCACCTTTTTCCTTTTCGCGTCTCTCCTTGTCCCTCGGGAGTTTGAGGTAATATGTCTTTCCCTGTCCTTCTTTGGGCTTTCGTCACTACTTTGCGTAGGTGACTCATATGACGGGTTGCTATATCCCGTGGCTGCTTTAAGTTTCCTCAGTGGGTACAATCCTTCGTCTTTACTAGCTTTGTTTTTTATTTCAGATGGGGCAGTGGCGCAGATGGCTCTTCACCCCCCTCTTTGCATATATTCAATATCGAATCTAACGACGACTCCTCCTCCCTTTCTTCCTGGTACATCTTCCAAAGTTCTAAACTAGCCAGATACTTGTCTAACTTTTTGCCAGCGTACGTGGCATGTAAATATGTTGTCATGTGCTGCAGGACCGTTTTGGATAGCAATCCGCCTTGGGGCCACGGCATAAACATTTTGTCCACGGTCCCTTTAACCCATTCTGCACTGTACTGTTTAAGCTTAGGTGCCTGTTTCGGCAACTGTTTGTGCGGGTGTATTAACGGAGTGATGTCTTCCATGCTTAACTCGTTTACCCCTTATTCAAATAACACTTGCTTATTTTTTCACTTCACACTTTATTAAAATTGCGTCTCAAAAATCAACAACATGAGCAAGCACCAACCGTCGCAAGCTCAAATCCCGTTTTTTCAACAATATCTTTTTACTTTAATCTTGCTAAAAAACAACCATCAATCCATGTCATGCAATAATTTCCTTCTACAATCGTGCAATTTTCATACCTTTTTTAACATAAAAACTGTTTTCGACTATGACATCACAATTTTACTCAAACATATAAATAAACAGACAAACTCTGACTGGCCAAATAAATCTTATGCCGTCTGCTCTCTCAGAGACATCTTACCCCTAAAGTCTTGTTCTGACATGGAACTTAAGCCTATCTCTTTCAGATTGTCTTTAATCAATCCGGTCTCCTACGTCATCCCATTTACAGGACTTTAGATAAGGGCTTCTGCTAGCATTCTTTAAAACCTAGGAACTGGGTGTACACTCTTATCTCTGGCCACATTCACAATAACTCTTTATATTGCTCAGCCACACTTGAGTCAATATATTTCCCCTTATATATACATTACACTCTTATTCTGACATTATATTTTATCCCGCCTCCCTCCGTTAACTTCCCTTACTTGTTTTTTAAGCATGCATGCTTTGCCAAAACATTCAGTCTTTTTTACTCACCGTTTGCATGTCTTTCATCTACGGACGCTCAGGATAACCGCTTTTGTTACCGCCTCTCCATACCGCTCGTCCGATCTGCTACTAGTAGATGTGGGAGGGGATTTTGGGAGAAAGCAAGGGACCTGTCACACCTAACCTGCAGGGTTTTTCAATTAATCTATCCACTATCTAGGGGGAGCTTCTCGTTCTATCAGCCGGATGGCAAAGGACGTGTGGTATTGATGAGCACCTGAAGCTACTTATGTCGGCGGTCGATGGGTATCTTTATCTAATCTAACCATCTAACTCTGCTACCAAGTGAACTGGATGATCTCAAAACAGCACTTTAAGATGAGTAGCAGTACCCTTGAGATAGATGGGGATGCAGATTCATACTCATGTATCAAATAATCAAGACAACTCAATAGTTTGGCAAAGTGAGTCTGTTTAATGATAAGTGGGAGGGAGTACAACGAACATCAGCAATCGCTTGATCTTCTCGCTCTCTTTACTTTCAGAAAAAACACAATATTCATAGCAAAAACTCGTCATTGCTGACCTACAACCTGCGCCCGTACTAACGTCATTCTATGTGGCAACCTTAAAAACCTAACATGCAATGAGATTGGTTATAGGAAGGTAACTTAATATAGGTACTATATCTGCATATGGTAATGGGGAGAGGGGATTGGATAATCAATGTCAGGTGGGGCATCTAAGCCCTCCCTTCAAAATGGCCACTATGAACATCACTAAAAGTACGACATCCCATTGGCTCTACTTATTATAGGACCCTAGATTACATGGTCCACTATGATTGGGTTGGCATCAACCCTACTCATACTTTTCCATCTATGTCGAGCAGCACACAGAAAGAACATTCAGATGCAGAGAAGCTTGTCTGCACCCCAGCTTCCCACCAATTATGCTACAATCAATAATCGCCTCAGTAGTCATGTGTCAATTACTTCTTTGTTGTTTGGCCTTGAGTCTGCTCTGTGCTCTGAGAACTTTTAAGGGGTATGGGCAAGGTGGGGATCCATGCATAGGTGTGAAAGTCTCACTCTTCTAGCCTGTTTTTTCACGTGACTGCACACCGTGAAATCGGCTTTTCTCAGTGTCTTTTCGTATATTTGATTTAATGGTCATCCCTAACTGAGTTTTGCTCTGTCTCGATTCTCGACTTTCTTGCTGCGACACACTCCATTTGAGACCTTTTGTAACCTTTGTTCAATTCTGGTCATATGCGTAGTGGACTTTCATTCATACATAAAGTGCTTCTTGAGGTATATACTTGTAAACTTTGGCGCTTGCCACAAATTATTGACTTTTAAGCATAAGCTAGCTTCACGATTTCTTTGCCTCTTGCAGTTACTTGCATCTGTACATGTTTAAACTATCTAAGTATCTTCATCATGTATGTGGCATAAGTTTCTTCATCTTGAGCCCAAGCTGTCACTTATCCGTGGTATCTCCTTTATATTTTGTCTCTTTTCAGTATTCTTAGGTCATTATATCTTCTATGATGCGATATGATATGATATGGCATTCATAACGCGCCTATACACAAGTGTTTCAAGGCGCAACGAGGCGAGGGAGGGGGAACAAAAAGGGACGACAGACAATGATCTTACTAGGCCAGGTGTCATTCAGATAGCGCAAGTGCATGGTAAGGGGGAAAAGGGAAAGTGCAAGGGGGAAGGGAGAGGGGAAAGTGCATAAGATAGTAGAATAAATAAGATAAATTAAAACGGCCAGCTGGTGGCAAGATAAGTGAAGTCAGAAGTGCTGGTAGGGGGACTGTAGCGAGGCAGAAAACAGTCACCAGGTGCAGGGGTTGCCGGGGAGGCAGTGCAGGTGTGCAACTGGCGGGGCTTGGGCCCGAGATCAGGAAGGGTGGCCAGGTAACCAGTGCAGTTTCAGTCAGGAATTCAGCAGGGGAGAGAGGGAGAGAAAGCAGAAGCAAAGAGGAAGGTTTTGAGGTGCTTCTGGAACCGGAGATGGTTCTCCTCAAGTTACAGGGTGGCAGGAAGGCTGTTCCAGAGGGAGGCCCCTGCCGAAGAGAGAGATCTACCACCAACTCGTTGCTTAGAAAAGGTACTGACCCAGAGGGAGTTGGAGGCTGATGAGCAATGAGCACAAGAAGGAAGATATTTGGGAAGAGAGAATTGAAGGTATTTTGGTCCCAGGCCCCAGAAGGCTTTATGGACAATGCAGAGGGTTTTGAACTGAATCCTAGCGGCCACTGGGAGCCAGTGCAGAGATTTCAGTCCTGGAGAGATACGATCCCTGGGCTTGAGGCCAAGGATAAGTCTTGCAGTACTGTTCTGGATAAGTTGCAGAGGGCAGAGAGTAGAGGAAGGCAGATTTAGATAGAGGCTGTTACAGTAGTCCAGCCTAGAGAGAACCAGGGCTCTGGAGATGGTGAGCTTCTGGGGGAAGGAGAGGAAAGGAAGAAT
The DNA here is from genome assembly GCF_040938575.1 of Ambystoma mexicanum. Classification (NCBI taxonomy): domain Eukaryota; kingdom Metazoa; phylum Chordata; class Amphibia; order Caudata; family Ambystomatidae; genus Ambystoma; species Ambystoma mexicanum. The sequence goes on along the minus strand of NC_090934.1, from coordinate 750,844,369 downwards.
ACCTCTGAGGCGGTGCAGCTGTTAGTGTGACTTATTCGAGACATCAGAGATATGAGGTGAGAAGGAGAGTGTGGAGTTGAAGATGACCCTGAGGTTTTTAGCCTTGCCGTTGGAGCAGGAAGTGGGCCAAGAGAGGCCAGCCAGAGAGCTGTAGAGAAGGAGGGGACTGGGTGTGCCGATGAGTAGAATCTCAGACTTACTGGCATTAAGGCAGAGGTCATTGGTGGCTCACCACTCCTGGATATCAGACAGACAGTCAGTGATGAGGGAAGGAGAGGAGGAGGCCGAGGGTAGCCTGAAAATGAGCTGGGTATCTTCCGCATAGCACTGAAAGTTGGGGCAGAGAGCAGCGATGCAGTGGGCAAGGAGTGCCAGGTACTGGTTGAACAGCCAGGGAGAGAGGTTAGATCCCTGGGGGACACCACAGGTAGAGAAAAAGATATCAGAGAGAAAGGACCTAAGTTGGATTTGGGAGGGTCGGTCGGAGAGGAAAGTAGTCAGCCACGCCAGAGCCTGACCGGTGATACTCAGGTTATCACGTAGACGGTTGAGCAGGATGGCATGGTTGACAGTGTCAAAGGCAGAAGAGAGATCGAGCGAGATGAGGACGCACGGGGTGTTGGAGTGTGCATCTATCCGATTTCTAATGACATCACCATTCATCTTCCTTCATTATCTTCTTTGCTTCTTCGGGTACTTCATTCAAACAACCATCATATTGTCTAGGATGTAGATATGGCTTTCTCAATGCATACCTTACTGTCCAGGGTTTCTTAGGTGTCGGTATATTAATAGGTGTTGTTAAACTGACAGGTACTGGGCAGAGCCCATGTGCTGCTCTCTGCTGATTTAACTGTTCTTCATACGTCACATCCTTTGGTGTGAACTCAATAGGCAATGGGAGGGGGCAACTGGAGTGGGGGCGATACTCGACGCATCCTCTTCACTCCCTTATTTTAATGCAACACAAAGATTGACTGCATCCATAAATTAAGGCGTTAGCCCTAGGACCAGCTGGTTGAAACATAAACTCAACATGTTATGCAAACATGTGGGTATCAGTTATCTATTTTCGAGTGGCCCATATGTTGAAATTGTTCAACATATTTAAAAGACCATTCCAATAAATTTAGAAATTTCAGAAGGAAACATCCCAGAGTCATATATCCATGGGCATGTGTTACCTACTTCATAGTAACCATTTCATATTTTACTTTGGTGACTATTGCTGTGAGTCATGTAGCAGAAATGGTTTTAGAAACATCTGTGAGTCATGTAACTATGGGCATTGCTTATTCTCTTCATAGAAATATGATCAACTTTTTGAAGGTGGTCTTTCAGGAAAGAACAAAATTCTCCCATTATGTGCGAACGCTACCGACCTAACCCCTGAAGATTTTAGTGTGGAAATTGTTCTGGAAAAGCTGCGTAAGATCAGCACATCTTTTTTTTTTTAAATATCTTTATTGGTTTTTCAACAATTAGTGACCGACAAGGATCATAGATAAATCGATGCAATATGCACAATCCAAAAACAACATAACATAACATTCCCATCTTTCCCGCCCCACACCCCTCCCTCCAAGACCTCATGTACATCAGTCTTATCCTTCTGGACCTCGCGTTGGGTCGGGACTGTCCATACTGACCTATGTGCTATCTGGAGCCACCGGGTGGAGCAGAGGCACTGCCAACGCCACCCAACGGAGTAGTTCATCACTGGAGTCGAGCCTCTGTACCTGAATCGCTGTTTCCCACGCTGCGGTCTCAGCAGCAATCCATCTTTTGAGATCACCCCACCAAAGGGCCTCGCTTAGGCCACCGGCGCTTTTCCAACCCATGGCTATGCGTCTTTTCGCAGTGATATATATCAAGTCTTTGAGTTTATTTAGGGGCTTGTTCTTACTGTCTCGTTTATACCTTCCCAGAATACAGGCTGCTGGTTCGTGAATTACCAATTCAATCTCCGCGTTTGCAACCCTCTCCTTCACCAGGGTACAGAACCTCTGGACCGTCAGCAGCCCCAGAACATGTGGGTCATACCCCCCCTTGGCTCATTGCATTTGGGGCATATCTGGGTTGTGGCTCGTTTGAACCTTGATATGGCATCAGGTGTGAGGTAGGCTCTGTTGGTGATGTACAGTTGGATGAGTTGGAGACGGGCATTTCTAGAAATTGTCTTATGGTAGTGGGTTACTCTCTCCCATGCTTTGTCCTCAAATTCAAGGCCCGATTCTCTCTCCCACCTCTCTCTGCATTTAAGTTCTTGTTTGGTGGTGGCCTGCAGTGGGGCTTCATATAGTCTGGAGGTTGCGTGGCCCCCCTCAGCAGTGTCCAACATCGACTCAATGATATTGTTCTCCATGATTTGGTCGGTGGCCTCCGGCCATCTGTCCTTCATGGCCTGTGTCACTGCTCTGTGGAGCAGAAACTGGCCTGTGGGCAGGCCTGTGGACTCACTGAGGTCACTAAATGTCATGAGCTCCTGTTCGTATATGAGGTCTCCTAATACTGCCACCCCATAGGGTTCCCACTGAGTGCGTATTTCTGTGTGTCCCCATGAGAGTTTAGCCATGACTGCCGCAATGGGGATCTATGGGGAATATGGGTTTGTCGCCTCCACTGATTTACATGCCCGCCTCCAGTGCTGGGATCCAAGTCTAACCAGGTATGGGTAATGTCTCAGGGCCCCCTTGTCAACCCATAGTAAGTCTCGGAGCAACTGCCGAGGCAGAGCCGGTTGGAGGAGTCGGGTGTCAGAAGTGGTTTCATCTGCCATCCAATGCGTCACATGCCTTAATTGGCTAGCCAAGTAGTAAAGTTCAAAATCAGGGACCTTTAAACCCCCCCTCTCATATGGTCTATGGAGAATGTCCAGCACCACCCTGTGCCTACCTCCCTGCCAAAGGAACCCCCTGCAGAGTTTGTTTACATCTCTGAAAAAGGAGCAAGGGATGTTGAAGGGGACGTTGGAAAATCAATGCAGTAATCGGGGGAGCACCACCATTTTGAGGAGACCCACCCGCACAGCCACCGAGAGAGGGAGCTTACCCCAGAATTCCATAGATTTTGCAAGGGCATCTTTGGCCTTAACCGCGTTGAGAATGTGTTCGGTGCTAGGGTTACGGTGATGGTGACACCCAAGTATATGAACGATGTCACCTGCCATTGAAGGTCTAAAGGGGCAGGGATCTATGCTCCTCTCTGTACAGTGCGGCGAGGGGATAGAGACAGGACTTATCTTTATTGATCTGAATGCCCGTGTGTTTGTGGAAACCATCTAAAGTCTCTAAAATGTAGGGCAGGAGATGCTTGGGGTTGTGCAGGTACAGCAGCATGTCGTCTGCGTACATAGAGTCGAGGTGTGTCTCCCCGTTGAGTTCGATGCCTCCGTCTCGGTACTCCGCTACAGGCTCCGCGGCAACAGGCTCCGCGGCAATAATGTATAGCATAGGGGACAGTGGACAACCCTGCCGTGTGCCTCTGTAGAGGGGCCATTTTTCCGAGTATGACTTATTGGTGCGCACTATGGCCATGGGATTGGTGTAGACCAATTGGGTCCATTTCAGGATGGTGGGTCCGATCCCCATCCTGACCCTGGTGGCATATAACCATTCCCATCTCACCGAATCGAAAGCTTTGGTGGCGTCTAGTGACGCCACAGCATATTTCTGAGGCCCTCGCTGGGTGCTGTATATTATGTGGTGTAACCTGTGCAAGTTTTTGGTGATAGAGCGCCCAGGCACGTAGCCAGTTTGGTCTTGGTGAATCAACAGGGGGATCGCTCTACGTAATCTATTAGCAAGGAGTGCAGTCAGTATTTTGTTATCCACATTTAACATAGACAGTGGTCTGTATGACCCACAGTCCGTTCCATCTTTTTCCGGTTTCAGCAGGGGGATTATTATGGCTTCTCTCATGGAGTCGGGGAGGGTACTGCACTCGTAAGCCTTGTTGTATACCTGTGCAAGCAGTGGGGCAAGGGCCTCCTCATATGTTTTATAGAATTCCCCAGGTAAACCATCCATGCCCGGCGCTTTCCCAGATGGTAGGGATCTAATTATTGCTTTTACTTTGTCGGGGGTGATTGGGTCGTCTAGGGCTTCAGCCATCTGTGGATCTATCTTGGGTAGCTCTATGTTATCCAGGACGTCCTCTATCTCGGTGTCAGTGAGGGGCAGGGTCTTGGAGTATAGGTCACGAAAGAACTTGGAAAAGACCGAGTTGATCTCAGCCTGGGTGTGCGCTGTGGTGCCGTCAGGTCTGAGTATGTGGCAAATGGGGGTGCTAGGGGTTTCCTTTTTGTAGAGCCAGGCTAGGAGTTTACCGGGTTTATCTCCCAGCATGTGCGTTCTTTCAGTGTGCTTAGTGTAACTTAGTTTCCCCAAGGTTTCCCAGTGTGACAGGCAGGTCTGTCTCAGTTTGGTAATTTCCTGTAGATGTTCTGGAGTCGGATCTGTCCTGCTCTCCAGCTCCCTCAACTCCCCTTCCGCGCCCTCCAGGGAGTTAGTGATGGACCTCTGGGCACCCCTCACAGCGGCTATCATCTCCCTCCTCATGACTACCTTATATGCATCCCACGTGGTACCGACGCATTCAACACTGTCCAGGTTGTTTTGCCAGTATTCATCAGTACTGTCTTTTATATGTTCGCAAAAGGCTGCATCGAGCAGGGCTTCAGCCCTAAGAGTCCAACATGGGGGAGTGATCTGACAACACCCTTGGCAAATACTGTGCTTCACTAAACGTGGCTTGCTGCCCCAGACTGACTAGAATATAGTCCAGCCTAGTGTGGATGTTGTGTGGCGGGGTGAAGGAGGAAAATTCTCTTCGCTCAGGGACTTGTTCCCTCCACAGATCACATAGTGATAGCTGGCTTATTAACTTAGATAATATCTTGGCTGGGGGGGATGGGCGGGAGTGTTTAGTATCAGACCTGTCTTTGAGGGGATGAAGTGTGCAATTATGGTCTCCCCCCCCCAAATCATAGTGCAATTTACATATTGGCTCAGTCGCGAAAACAGGGAGTGGAAGAAAGCAGTGGCCTCATGATTAGGATCATAAGTACTAACCATGCATAGTTCCTTCCCCTCCATGGTACCTTGCACAAGTACCATCCTGCCCTTGTCGTCCGTTCTGGTGCTCACCACTCTGAATGGGATGTTCGGGTCGATCTAAATCAGGACCCCTCTAGCATAAGAGGAGTAGGGGGAACCGATCAGGGTTCCATGCCATGTTTTGGCTAGCGCCTTTAGTTTTTCCGTCGTCCAGTGTGTTTCTTGAAGCATAGCAATTCCGACCTTGCATCGTCGCAGATATGCGTGTATCCAGCGTTGTTTCACAAAGCTGTTCATGCCCCTGACGTTCCACGTCGTTACTTTTATTTTTTCAGCCATAGGCGCTGTGGTGTCCGTTGCTCCTCCTCGGCCTCGGTCGAGGTCCTGTCAATGCTGTATCTGTCGTGCAGTTAGCCTGAGGTCTTGGTGTTCTACGTCCAAACTTCCCAACGTGGGTGCTAACTCTACATTTCTCCCTTCCCTTAAATAAACTTCCCAACGATAGAACTGGTCCAGCGAGGTGACCCTCGTTCTGACTGTCCCGTTTCTGCTCCTTATGACCTGGCATGGTCTTCGGGTGCCCTACGGGTGGGTAAACGTACCCTGAAAAAGGAAACTCCTGGGGGGTTAGGGGAGCACTTGCTTCGGTTTCCGCAAGTAGGATCATATCAGCCGATTAATAGGCTAGGTGTTTCTGCTGAAACGCAGTTGTATTAAGAAGAGTTCTCCTGCAGCTTTAGGGAGGCGGTTCGGTGCGGCTTCCGCCTATTGTCTTCGATGTCGGGTAGTTGCTGTCCGTCCATCCAGTCCCGTGCTTGTTCCGGGGTGTCGAACAGGAGGGCCCTGTTGTTGTGTATTACCTTTAGTCTTGCAGGGTATAGAAGCATGTACTGCAATCCCGCTGCTTTCAATCTGGCTTTCGTATATATGAACCGAGCTCTGCTCATCTGTACTTGGAAGGTGTAATCGGGCTAAATCCCAATCTTGGCGGCGTCCCTCTTGATCTGGCCACCTGATCGTGAGTGTGCCAAAATGACCTCTCGGTCCCTGTAGTTCAGTACTTTCGCTATCATGGGCCTAGGTGGACCGCCCGGTGGTGGTTTCTTGGCAGGTGACCTATGAGCCCTCTCTATGGAGAAGCCCTGCAACAGCTTTTCTGCACCTATCTCCTGCAGCAGGAGGTTCTCCACATAGTTGGTGGGATCTGGGCCTTCAATGGCCTCCGGCAGGCCGATGAGCCGGATGTTGTTGCGGCGAGCCCTACCTTCTGCCTCCTCCGCTCTGTCCTCCAAGTTCTTGACTCCCTGCTGAAGGCCATCTACGTCGTGCAGGAGTTGGGTTTTTGCTTCCGTATTTTCGCGTACCTTGGTCTCCAGCACTTCGGTCCTGGCAGCCAAGGAACGGACATCCTGACGAAGGAGGCCCAGATCTGTAGCCACAGCGTCAATTTTGTTCACCATTGTTGCTTGGAATGTCTTAATGGTCTCGAGTAGTTGGGTGTTGCTAGGTTCAGCCGCCGTTGCAGTGGGGCCGGTTCCTGTCCCAACAGTTGCCATGTCCGAGGCCTCGAAAGCATCTATGGTGGTCTGGCGCTGCTTGGACCTAGCCCCCTTTGGCGTCGATTTGTTCGAGCGCGACATTCTCCTGGATCCGGCTATGTCGCTGAGGGCAGAAGCGGTAATGTGCGCTTTCTTTTGTGGCCTCGGGTGAGGCTCGCGGCTTCAAGGTGCGGAGGCCTGTGTCGGGCCTATCGTCCACGGTCCCTCGGGTGTCTCGATAGCCCATGCAACGCCGCCGATGCTTTGTTTGGCAGCTGTGCCTCCCAGTCGCTCTCCCTACTCCTCTCCCGAGCGGTTGTGCGGGTTCGTAGTCTTGCGGTCCGTTGGGATGGCGCTGGGTTCCCCGGGCTCAGTGTGTGAGCGCCGCCACCTTGGTTCCTCGCCGAGCAGTAATCCGCGGACGGCCAAAGCGAGTCTTTCGGGCTTACACCCTCGAGTGTGGAGGGTCCTGGTGCTTCCCACAGGCGTCCGCAACAATCGTGGTGCTTCGCAGGGTTTGTTGAATGTTTCAGAGCCGTAGAAAACAGCTTATAAATGGCACATCTAGCGGAGCTCACCGAAGTCGCGTCCTCTCTACATGGCGGTTAGCCACGCCCCCCAAGATCAGCACATCTCGTGCCCCAGGGGCTAATGGCCTCTCATGTTTTCTATTTAGGGGTGACCCCATCTGTGGGTGGTGGTTCTTTAATCTCTTTTTCAGAATATTATAAAGACGGGCGAGTATCCTTCCACCTGGTCAACCACTCATGTTGTTCCTATCTATAAAAGATGTGACAGGTCTAACCCCCTGAATTACCGTATGATTGGGATTCTGGTTGCAGACAGTAAGGTTGTTTAATTTATCCTGCTATCCCATCTAGAGTCATGGTTGGCGGTATCAGGGAGACTCGAGAAATGGCAGGTGGGGTTCAGGCGTAATATGGGCACCTCCCTTAATGGGACAGTAGCAAATTGCTTGCAGTCGCTTTCCCAGAATGGAATCTATGCGAGCATATTTGTGGCGTCTCTTGATCTTACCGCTGCTTTTCTTGCAGTCGATAGGGGCAGGTTATGGTGCAAATTGGCACTATGGGGGATTCCAAGTGTTTTTTTGAGACTCATTATTGCCCTATAGTCTAATACATCCTTAAGAGAACATCTCAATCATTCAGAGGCCCTCTCCCAAAGCATCTCTGCTGGTATGGGGGTAAGGCAGGGTTTCATGCCAGCTCCCTCCCTTTTTAACTTGTACCTAGCTGATATTGGTGAACATATGTCCTCTGTGGGCCTAGTTCCTCATAAACTTCTTGGGCTTAGCTTTAAATGGCTGGCGTATGCGGATGACTATCTTCTGTTTGACGTTACCACAATTGGCCTACAGAGATTAATCAATGCTTTCCTGACCTATGTGAAAGATCTGTCTTTGATAGTTAACCTTGAAAAGACCAAGATCATCCATCTGACTAAATCAAAGATATTATTAAATCACAGATGGTTTATTAACATAACAGAAATTGCGAAGGTTAAATGCCCAATGTATTTGGGGTTTCTGGTGAAGGCAGGTCCTAGTTTAACTAATGTATCCTCCTGGCTCAAGACTGGAGTTTCCTCTCTGACTAATCAATTAGCCAGAGTGGACTCTAAATTTGGTAAATTCTCACTAAAACCAGCACTACGATACTATGAAACCAAGATCGTTCCTAAATTGCTATATGAATAGAGGTGTACCCACTGGCGATCCTAGAGTTAGTCCCCCTCTTGGAAGGTAAAATCTGGAAAAGTGTACTGCTTTTCCCAAAATCCTTTCTGCTGGCCGGAATAAGATATAAGCTTGGCATAGTGTCCCTTAAGGCCAGAGCATGTTGGACGATGCTTTCACTAGTAAGAACGCTTCTTTGCCCACCCGACAATTGGCTATTTATAGATGGAAATAAAATCTACTCATGTAAAGGATGTGTACACTTAAAAGCGATCCTTCCACTTTGTTCTGCTATTTTGGAGGACATAGGGAGTTCAACAGAGGAACTACGCAATAATCCTACGAAAGTAACATTTCAATTTTTCCGATGGGATTGGATTAAATTGCAGGAATCCCTACGCTCGTACAGTTCCCTTCAGCATTTGAACGTTTTCATCCGAATCTAATTCGCACTAAATAATTGCTTGCATGATATGGCCTGATTCCAAAGGATCAAGTTTGTTGTAGAGTCTCTACAAATGGCACAGACACAGTTCAACATTGGTTGATCGAATGTAGTGCACTCTTTCAACTACATGCTTTATATTTACGGACATTTTATGAATTTCATGAAATGAACTCGGTGGAGGGAAATCCTTTTATATGTTCCCTCCTAGCTGGCTGAACTACCTCGACAATGGTCTCTGTTATGGGATTCATTAGGGTACTGAATTTGAACATCAATCACTGCTGATATTTAATTTTCTCTTTTTAAACACGCTACTATGCCATTATGATTCTGTTATGATTGCCTATGGGTTATCTAGATTCCTGGGTTATGATTGTGTATGTGTTTCTGGGTTATGATTGTCTATGTGTCAGTTAGATTACTCAGATTTTACTGTTTTCTTTGCTTTTTTTTCTCTCCATCTGTGTATTATTAACTGCTTGTGAAAGGAAATATGCATTTTATTGTTCGTGTATTATTCACTATTTTAAAGCTTTTAACATTCCATGTAAGATGTGTATATATATGAAAGATATATGTAAATTGATTAAAGGTTGATTTTTGTTTCAACCATATAATTAATTTTAAAAAAGTAGAAAAAACGAAATGGAGATATGATCAACTTTATTAGGCACGTCAACCATTGATACTGTTGACAAGGTATTACCCGAATTGTTCGTTTGCAATTGTTTGAATGCACAATTGCACGAATTTAAAGGGTTACAATTGACCTTTTCACAATTGACCGCATATATATATATATATATATATATATATATATATATATATATATATATATATATATATAGAAGGGTTTGGGGGGGTTTGGGTTGGGTGGGTGGTTGCGGGGGGTTTCCCCCCGCATATATGTTACAATTGACCTTCACAATTCGGTCAATTGTGAAAAGGTCAATTGTAATTCGAGCAATTTGCAAACGAACAATTCGTATACATCCGTTGACAATATGTTGTTTCAGTGCCCGAGTGATCTAGAATTGTTAGAACTAGACAGTGGCCCCTCTTTCATTTCAAAGAAGGCCTAGAAGAATCAGGGTAACCAATGCAGTCTTAAATGAATGTATAAAAAACACCTTCTTTGCAAATTCAGCTAAGAATGTGCATTGGTCAACCTGATGTTAAAGTCCAAACCGTATACCCGGTAAAGGTAAAAACATGTTGTATACTATATACCTAATAATTTTTAAATAGAACATAATTATGAGTTGGGTTACCATGGATTCTTTTCTGCAGAAATAGTTGTAACAGGAGCAGTCGTAACCATACAGTGATAAAAGTTCCTACTGAGATTACAGTCAGGAGTTAGTCTTCAAAAGTCTTGGAGAGGTGGAACTCTATACAAGTAACCTAGAGACACACAAGGAAAAGGTTAAGGTACAACAGTGAATGGAAACTAGGACCACTGAGTGGAAGGTGCCAGTTCGACAGGGGACACACAGCAGTTTTAGGCCCTTAGATAGAGAAGGCAAGTGTGAGGAATTCGACCATCCACATGGTTGTGTGCGCTCACCTGGGCTTTTTGAAATTTTGAATGAAAAGGAATGATGGTAGACCAACCTCAGGAAAATGTGTGGGACTAATCCACACACATTTTACCATGCTCACACCATGACAAACACATAGACCTGAGTACTCCATTTCTCAGAGTCCGTCTATTTCTCTGAGCTGCGCAAGGAGGATCAGCTGTTCGTGTGCTACAGAAAACTTCTCGGAGCACCCCTGGTCTAGTTATGTGTGGCCACCTACCTGGTAAGCCTCACCACAGTTTTTGGGGCGCTATGCTCCACGGAGTCCACGCAGTCCTTTATGTCATTTCAATTTCATCTGTATATTTGGAGAATCACTGCAAGCACAAGCAACCCATTTATTTGCATCCACATGTTATTTGCAACTGAAGAGGCCTGCATGGTTGCTACCCACCACAACTGTATGGCACTGCTAACATGGGTGCCCATATTTCAGTCCCACGATGGTGTGCCTGGCCTTAGCCTGCTCCTTCTCCCATTGGCTGGCTACATGGTGTTATCTAAGACCCACATCAAGGGCCCTGTCTGCTCCCTGCCCGCTGCCTGGTCGGGTCTGTGGGTCCACCCATGCACCCCACACTAATGCATGGTGACTGACGTGTTCCTGTACGCTCTCAGAGCTACTGAAAACATTGTGACACTGACACTTCCATTTGGGTTAGTCGCCCCTACCAAAAAGGCACTTCCACCAGCCCTGACATTCCTCTCCCTCACTCCGTCTCATCTGGACTCCCACTCTTATCACCTCTAGCTGGCTGAGTGGCTGCATTGTGGCTTCAGTGCCTAGTGGCTTCATTGTGTTTCATCCTGTGCTGCTGAAATTGAATTTAGCTGTGCCCAGTGGCTGCATTGTGTTTTCATTCTGTAATGCTAATTTCGAACTTAGCTGTACCTAGTGGCTGCATTGTGTTTTCATTCTGTCCTGCTAATTTCAAACTTAGCTGTGCCTAGTGGCTGCATTGAGTTTTCATTCTGTCCTGCTGAAACTGAACTTAACTGTGCCCAATGGCTGCATTGTGTTTCATTCTGTCCTGCTGATTTTTTATTTTTTTTTAAACTTTATTTATTGTTGCACACAGGAATAGCACATAAATATATATTCAAATACTTTATCAACACATCGTACACAATTACTCTCGGTTCGAGTCTGGATTCTCGGTTTCGGCTTTGTCCAATAAGTATTGTTTGTATCTGGCCCATATGTTTCTGGGTCTGGAAGTGGCTAGTATCGAGTCTATATATAGCTCTTCTGTGTCATTTGTCCATAACATGTCTCTGTCCCAGTCCGCCTTGTTTGGCGGTGCAACGCGTTTCCACTTTATTAATATTGCCCTTTTGGCTATCAACAGGCTTAAGTTCAAGAGTTTTCACCAAATTGGGTCCATTTTTCCCACGGCGCCCAACAGGCATAATCGAGATGTCCACTCCACAGGCTGGTCTGCCATTTCGTCAAGAGCTGTGCAAACCTCAGCCCAGTAGTTTTTCAGCTTTATGCCCAGAGCATATGGAAGATGTCTGCATCCTCAGCCTGGCACCTCGGACAAGTTCTTGGAGCAGTGGGGTAGATGCGTTTGAGACTTACAGGAGTATAATGTGTCCTGTGTACTATTTTATAATGTATTAGTTTATATCTAGAGTTGCATGATATGCCTTTAGTCAATGCGCATATCTGGGTCCATTCGTGGTCTTCTATTTGGCACCCCAGGTCCTGTTCCCACATGTTTTTGGCTGCGTGATTCCCAGCTGGGCGCATCTGATCTATGATTTTATATAGAGCAGAGGCTGTGATTTTCTGCGTTCCACCTGTAAATATATATCCGAGTCCCATGTTGATCTCCGGTTCATCTGGGAAGGTGGGATATGCATTCCTCATGGTGGATTTTATACGCATGTATTGTAGCTTATGTGTAGTTGTGTTTCCCACTGTGTCCCTGAGATCTTCTCATGTCACAAAGTGCTTGTCCGGGAATAACTGCCCCCACTGAACAATGCCCCTAGTACTCCAGTGTATGGCCACCTCTCCATCCAGAGTGAATGGTGTGTGGGGGTCACCCCAAATCGGCATGTTCGGGTGGTATAATCTGTCTGTACCAAATATGTCTGCAATTTTAGCCCAGGCTGTGGTCGTAACCTGCATGGGGTCTATTGAGTTATAATGTTTGGGGCCTGATCTCATCATTCTATGGAGCGCTAAGATTGATTCTTGCGTACGCGAATCATGAGGTGGGTTCGCAGGGGCGAGAAAGTTTGTGGCCCAGTGGGCGGCATAGTGTGGGTAGTAGAGTTCCAGGTCCGGTGCCATGAACCCACCCCATGAATATGTGTCTGTTAAAGATTGCCAGCTGAGCCTGGGATGTCCTTCCCACACAAACGTTATGCAAGCACCTTTCATCTTAGTGAACAAAGAGCGACCAGGCCAGACTGGGACTGTATTGAACAGATAGAACAGTTTTGGGAGTACTATCATTTTAATAAGGGCAATTCTTCCCATCATTGAGATGGGCAGGGCACTCCAGCGTTTCATCTTTGCACACAGGGTATCAGCTAGTGCGCTGTAGTTTAAGCCTCGGGATAGTTGGGCAGTTCTGGCCACATATGCTCCGAGATATAGTATATGCATCGGGCTCCAAATAAGACCATGTAGGTCTTGGGGCTCTATTGTGTTTTTTGGAGTGGGAATATCTCTGATTTGTTGGTATTGAGCCTTAGGCTGGAGTAGTCGCCGAATTTCTTAACTTCTGCCAGGACTTTGCCCAGTGCAAGATCTGGGTTCCATAGATATAGAAGAATTTCATCAGCGTATAACGTTATAATCTGTGGTTTACCCTCCAACCACAGTCCGTGTGAGCTGTAGCAAGCCCCAAGGATGTCTGCCGGGGGCTCTATCACTAGAGCGAATAATAATGGTGACAGCGGGCAGCCCTGTCGGGTGCCCCCCAGTAGCTCTAGCATGTCTGTTAAAGCGCTATTCACTCTTATCTTGAAGTGGGGGCATGCATACAATATTTGATTCCATTTAATAATATTGGGGCCAAATCCATAATTACATATTAGCCCAAATAGGAAAGGCCAATATACAGTATCAAAAGCTTTTTATATATCAAGAGCCACCGCTATCGCTTGAGTTTCTGGGGGTATTGTCGCCAGAATTGTATGGCACTGTCTGATGTTCGTAGCAGTGGACCTACCCAAAATAAACCCAGCCTGGTCCTCATGGACCATGTAGGGCATCAATGGTGTTAATAGGGTAGCCAGCATCTTTGCAAAAATCTTTGCATCTGTGTTTATTAGGGACAGTGGCCTGTACGAGCCACATTCCTCTGGGGGTTTCCCAGGCTTAAGCAATAATGTAATTACTGCCTCCCTAGTGGTTTCAGGCAGCTCCCCTTCTGTCCTGATGATTTTGAACTTAGCTGTGCCTATTTCTTTTTTATTTCTTTATTTTTACATTTATAAAGCACACCTAACCCTTGGGCATCTGGGCGCTTGTGCTTAATAATACAGTTTCAACCAGTTACATTACAGTCATAATCCACGTGCTTAAGAACATTGTTACATCTTGTTACTTTTAATGCTTAGTCCATGTCAGCTTATTAACTTGAATTTTGAAACATGCAAATACAGTTACATTGTGCTGCAGTTGCATTTCAGGGTTAGTCCATATCATTGAAATTGTGCGTGTTGCGTACTATTTTCCCTGGGTCCCCTGGAAGTGCCTTGATGGCGAGGGCTGGGAAGGTGTATAGAGCTAGGGGGAGGACTAGGGGTGATTCTTGATATCTTGGTTAAAGAGCCAAGTCTTGAGTTTTCTGCAGAAGGACCAGAGTGAGGGGGCCTGTCCTCAGGTCCGGAAGCATGTCATTCCGATAGTTGTCTGCAATAACGGGAAAGCTGGTGCCTCCTGCTTTTTGTCCTTTATATCTCTGCTGCCCTAAATAGGTTGATCCGGTTGATCTGGATGGTTGAGCTTTGGAGATTTAGTTGGCGAGGTAACGTAGGGCGGTGTTGGACATGCATTTGTGTGTGAGTGAGAGTATTTATAATTTAATGCGGTCTCTGACTGAGAGCCAGTGGATGTTTCTTCTGGTTGTCGTTGCATTGTGTTTTCATTCTGTGCTGCTAATTTCAAACTTAGCTGTGCTTGTTCTGTGTGCTTGTTCTGTCTCTTCCGCTTGCACCCCCTCTGTGTTCTCCCCAGTGTCTTCACACCCACTCCGCACTTCTCTCATTCCTCACCCACGCCCCCCTCTCTCTTCCCTCCCTCCATCCACATCACTTATGGTGTTCTCTGTCTCTCCTATCTTCTCCAACTGTTTCTCTATCGACTATTCTACCCTTCTCACAAGGTCTGGTAGGAAGAAGCTCAAAAAAGATTTCCTGGTCTCCAACCCAGGCCTCCCTATCGCTGATACCTACACCAGCAGTTCTTCCAGACAAACCCTCATCGACATCCTCTTTGTCGTTCCGTCACCTGACCTATGGATTCCTCATATGGTCTCTGTGCTCTCTCCTTTCTCTTCCTCTCCCATTAATGACAGTACCCATTGGGAGGCCCTCCTGGCTTCCTTCCACTCCTCTAAGGTCATCATTAATGTTTACATTAATGGCACCATCTTGGTTCAAGGCCCTCAGGCCAACCTCCTCTTCTTTGATAGACGTTCCTTATCAATTTCTATTCCTCTCTTGCTGTCCCTTCTCTCCCTTCTTCGGCTTCCTTGCCTCCAGCCTCTGCCACTTCTCTGATGCCCTCTTCCTTTTCCTCCTCCTCAGATACCTCTGAACTCCTCTGCAGGGAGTACCTCTGTTTTGTACACCTCCCCGGAAGTCTTTCAAGGATGGCAACCATCTCCACCTCACCACTCCTAACTCTCGCTCAGCTGTCAAACACTCCTCTGACATCTGCTGTCTCCTGGAAGAACTCGACATTGATTTCCTTGGTTTCACTGAGACATAGTTCATGGCCTGCTCTGTCACGAGCTTTGAAACTCTCCTTCCCGATGGCTACAATATCCTCTATGTGCCCAGATCGAACTGTTCCAGTGGGGTGTAGCCTTGATCTTCCTGGAGTGAATTCCTGCATCTATCATTCCTATCCAAGCCTACTCCTCCTTTGAATTCCTGGTCTGTAGGCTCTCTCTCTCCTGGCCACTATCTCACAGTGGCTACCATCTACCGGTCAACCTGGCCGGATCTCCTCCTTCCTCTCTGAGTTGGCTGACCTCTCATCCTCCCTTCTGGCCTCAACCACTCACCCCCTCCTCCTTGGAGACTTCAATATCCATTTGGATGCTCCCTGTGCCTCCATGGGACTCTTCACAACCTTTATGACTCTCTCTCTCTCTCTCTCTCTCTCTCTCTCTATTCTTCCCTCTGGCCAAACTCACTTTGCAGGGCACACTCTTGATGCTCTGATGTCCTCAGACCTCCCCCTCTCTAACCCTCTCACCACTCCTCTCTCATGGAGCAACCACTTTCTTCTCTCCTCTCATCTCTCTCACTAAACCTCAGGCCCCCAGACTGCCACCCACCTCCTCAGTCATCCGACCCATGAAGCGTGCGATAGTTGAGGCTTTTGCTGCATCTTTCTCTCTGCATCTTCACCTCGGGCTGACTCCCACCTGGACACAGCCCTTTCCATGTTCCACTGCTATCTCTGACACTCTCAATGTACTTGCTCCTGTCATGAGGTTCTGCATGAAGCCTAAAATCAAATGAAATTCCTGGTACGACTCGTTACCCTCAAACACAAGTGTAGGGTGGCTGAGAGGAAATGGTTGGCATCTTGTACATCCTCTGATAAATTGGCTTGCCACCTGCTCCAAAGGCAATACCTACTCACTGTCCTCACTAAGAAGATAGCTCACATCCAAGCCTGTGTTTATGCTGCCTCTAACCTCTCAGACAAACTCTTTAAAATGTGCAAGGAGTTGGCCAATCCTGCTACAGTCTCTACCTCTCCTGTCCCTTCCCAAGTCCTCTGTATGGCCCTGGATTCTCATTTGAATTCTAAAACCCAGGACATCCTGTCCACCCTCTCGGCTTATCCTGATTCTCCCTCCACTCTGTCCTCTTCCTCCGGCCCCCCTTTAGCCACCCCTCCTCCCTTCTCTTCCCAGACGAGGTTTCTAGACAAGTCCTATCTATGAAAACCTCATCTAAACAGGTTCTTCCCTGTTCTTCCAAAACCACCAAGGACCACATTGACACCCATGCTCCAGCCTTGGCTGACTTCTGCAACTATTCTTTCGCCTCTGGAACCTTCCCCTCTCTCCTCAAGTACTCTTGTGTGCACCCTCTTCTCAAGAATCCCTCAGCCGACCCTTCCCTTCCGGCTTACTATCGCCTGATCTCTATCACTCCTTTCCTGGGCAAACTACTGGAAAAGCTGGCTATCTCAAATCTTAATCCTCACACTGACTGTGTTGGTTATCTCCATGACCATCTGTCTGGCTTCAGAGCACCCAGAAGCATGGAAACTGCTCTCCTGGACATCCATGAAGACCTGCTCTCTAACCTTGATTCTAATAGCCCCTCTGTCCTCATCCTACTTGATCTCTCCTCTGCCTTTGACACGGTCGACCATGCCATCTGGCGCAACTGGCACTGTGATAACCTCGGTATCACTGATCAGGCTCTGGCCTGGCTTATTTCTTTCCTCCAACCTACTTCTGTTTTTTCGTTGTTGATCATATGTCCTGCACTTGCTCCTCCTCCCCTTCCCCTGGTGCTTCCACCTTCCCTCTAACTTGCACTTGCGCGATCTCAATGTCATTTGGCCTAGTAAGGTCATTGTCTCGTCCTCCCTTTGTTCCCCTCCTTTGTCTCATCGCACCTTGAAACACTTGTGTGTAGGTGCGCTATAAATGTAATATCACATCATATCATATCATACTCTGGGTGGACACAGCTTACAGGCACAGTCAGCCCTGTCATATTTAGTTCAAATGTGACAGCCAGGAGTGCACAATGTCATCTGCAGGAAGGGCCAGGGGAAACATTCCCCCTGCCAAGGCCAGCCTGATTAACTAACAAAGGCTGCCTGGATCTGCCCTGCTCTTTTGTTAGGTCCTGCAACTAGTGGCTCAAATGGGTGAAGTGGGAGCTGGCAGAAGATAGTGATGATGCTGTGTTTAGCATGGTGTTTCACTACCAAGAAGCATCAGTGCCACCTCAACGAATGATGATAAATGCAAATGCTGCCCCACTGGGCCCGTAGTGGTGGACAGAACTTGATTTAGTCTAAGAATTCACCACATTATGTAAAGAAGTTATTCCACTGCTAAGACCATCTTACTCCATGCCATCTTACTGTGCACATGTCTGTAAGGGGTCGGCTACGTATATATATATGCTTGTTGTTAAACCTTGTATGGCGTTAAGCCAAAATAAAGTGATGACATCGGTAATAAAATAGTCTTGATGGCCTTGTTTTGATCAGCATGGATTGACTTGATCATTCTTCATGTAATCAATCCCTGCTCCAGGCTGCCTTTTTGGCACTGCATTTCATCAATGTGGCAATACCGTGTTTAAAGAATGTACCCAATGTTATTTTGCTTTGTGAGATAAGATTTAATACTAGGTTAAGGCGTCTGTATGCTTTAGTACATGGAAAGATTGCATTTATAGTGGAAGAACAAACACATTCAATCACGCGATAGTTCCCTGAACAATGTTTTAAACGAACGACGCACACTAAACTGGTGCTTTGAAAATAATGAGGACTTTCGTTTTTTATGTTTAGAATTTATGACTGAGCTATCATGACAAAGCATAACATTTAATCCATTTTCTTACCAACAAAATAGCAGCCATCAAACACAGTTACTGAATGCTGCATCTAAACACGTTAATTGAAAGCATTGATGACTAATGTACAAAATTCGGTTTTACTCGCTCTTTGAAACGCGTTGATGCTCGTTTGTCACGACAGTGTAACAGTTATCATGCAGAGAAGATATGTGTTGAAGGAAGTGTTGCACAGCAAACTGACATTTCACTTCAACTGACAGCATCAGCAGGCAACAGAGATAATTTTAGCAAATTGAAACTGCCTGTGTGGTCAGTTGCTCTTCATGAACAGTGAGCAAAATGCTTTGCTTGATGAGCTCAGCAAGAAACAGAAGTGCAGTCGCTCTTCTAGAGTTCTGACACACACTTCTCGCTTGTTCTTGTTTAATAGAGGGGCGCCACATTAAATCCAGAAGCAAAAGGGCCACTTTGTTTTAGGTTCCGGGGTACAAAAAGAAGCGTAAACAGTTTAGGATTTTCTGTAGGCATGGGAAAGGCACTTGACAGGCCCTTTCTATTGTGGTATTGATTGCCCATTGATAGTAGGAGGTGCAAAATGCTGTGAGTACCTGGGCAGCTAGTAGCAATGTCTGGCCTAAAACTTAGACTCAAGCCAAAACTATTGACTTTGCCAATGCTTGTTTTTAACAGGACTTCAGTGAAGAAAATGGATAGTGCTTGTAAATGGAGTGACTGAAGGCAGACCTGGTTTAGACATTTTTACTACACCAGTTACCGAGTTACAGTACCAGTGAAGTTATTAACTCTCAGAAGGCTGCTTTGAAAAATCACTGGCAGGCACTTCGAGTACAATGTTTGATGGTAAGGCTTGATTAAAGTGTGCTGAAAGAGTTCCCAAGAGGAGGTGTTTTGGGAAGGGAGGGGCAGGAACTGGGTTGAAAAAGTCATAGGGATTAGCATGGCCATGGGCAGTCAATGGGTGGGCAAATAACCAAACAACACCTTCAAGCTTTTTGTCGCTCATATGCCATTTTTACCTAATGTACTCTAAGGCAATAGTGTTCGCTTATAGGTGGCTCTGCCACCTAATATCCCAAACTATAAAAGGATAATACCTATACACTTTCGTACTTCCATGTTGTTCACACGATTCTGATACAGCTCAAAACAACCATGCAGTACAGGTGAATAGCTTTGGCTGCTATATATGAGTGAGAGGAGGGACTGACAATTCTGCAACCAAACCAAAGTCCCAGTTCTCGAAATGTATAGGTTTTTTAGTTTTATCAACTGAAAGTTATTTTTGAACCACCTGAAAGGGGACAGCCAAGACTCATGCTATTGGAGTAAAAGCACTGTCGGACAGAGCAGGTAAGTCATGTCTTGTGAGAGAGGGCATTAGCCCTCCACCAAACCTTTTGCAGTAGTATGTAAAAGGCCTCTGGTGTCAATCTTAAGTGATGCAGGTCAGTGATTCAGAAAGAGGGTATCATGGTGAAAGTTATGTTATAATGTGAGCCATTTTGTAGAAGCTACAACAACTGTGTACGTTTGGGAGTCCCATGTTTAGCTTAACCAAAAAATAACCAGGATTTCTTTATACAGATAGGATTCACAGATCGGTGTATGTCAGCAGTCCTGTACCAAAAACATGATGCAAATAACAAAAACATTGCATATGCCAGTAAAGCATTGTCACAGGTAGAAACCAAATTTAGCAAGTGTGAAAAAGCACTTTTAACCACTGTCTGGGTATTACAACATTTCCGCCCCATTATTCAAGGGGAGCGGGTGATTGTTCAAACAAGTCATCAGCCTCTACAATTTCTACACAACAAAAGAATCAGATCAGAGAATTTGGCCCAGTAATGATTCACATCATGGACATTGGCGTTGCAGGGATTCCCTGTGGAAGTACGATATGGACAGAATAAGAAGAGCCCAGTTGCTTAGGGGTTGACAGATTTACATGACTGTGCCTCTGATAACACAGAACTAGAAATAAATGTAATTGAATTTGAATAATCACCACACGTCATTCAATGATGAAACGTGCATGGATCTCCCATCTGTGTACGTGGATGGGTGTGCATTCCATGTGGGAGGTGTTGCTGAAGAAGAATTGGTGGCAGGAGTAGGGGATTTGTGGGTCAAGTTTAATGGCATTCCATGAGAAAGCATGAGATTGGGCCCCAAAAGCAGTCAAGTTGCAGAACTGGCTGCCATTTATAAGGCAATATCCACAGTGGTAGAAAATACATTCAAAGAAATACTTTTAGTCACTGATTCTGATTATGCCCGAAATAGTTTTGTGGAATATTTACCTGGGTGGAAATTGAGAGGAATGGTCACTCATAACAAGAACGCACTTAAACATGGCAAAAGTATCCAAGCCATAGATAAACTTGTTTCAGAAAATGACATGATCATTCACTGGAGGAAAATACAAAGCCATCTGAAAACACATGGGGAAGATAAGGAATTGAATGTCAAGGCAGATCAGTTAGCCAAGATTGGAGCTATGATGGGGGAGTTGTTTCCTATTGAACGCCTACTTGGTGAAATTCAGGTGGATGCTAATAATGTGCTCCAAATCTCAGAGGAAAGTTCATCAGCCGGTGGCACAGTGGAGTTTTGATACCCCTGATCAGGACTTGGTCAAGGCACAAAAAGAAGACCCAATTTGAGGCCCAGTAAATAACCATTCGCTAGATGCAGAACATAATCCTCTGACTGAGGATGACTGCAAGGGGACAGAGAATTGATGGTGTTGCTAAAGAACAAACATATAATTTGATTACAAGATGGACTGATGATTCGGGAATCTGTGTCAGGCCATATTCAATGAGTGACACCATTGTCATTTCGGGGACTGATGCTTCATCACGCCCATGATACCATAACCACAGGCCACAGAGGTTCCCAGAAAACATTGGCAATCCTATAGGAATATGCTTAATGGCCACACATGTCCCAAGATGCAGAGTTATATACAATAGGGTGTTTGGTGTGTGCACATTTTCAACCTAGTTCTCCAAAGCACCACTAATGAAAAGAGTTCTGACACCTCCATGGTCAGATTTACAAATATATTGTATAGGTCCTGTGCAAAGATCATCACAGGGAAATAGCTATATGTTGATGGTCACTTGTCTAATGTCCAAGTAGTTGGAATGCATTCCGACACCTGCTTGCAGTGTGCAACTGCAGCCACCTTGTTGGTGAATCATATTTTCTCTAGGTTTGGTTTGCCTCGAAGAATAGAATCAGACAGTGGAAGTCATTTCACCTGTGCAGTGGTGACAAGGATGTAGCAAATTTGGGAAGATGGCACATTTCATATTGGCCCTCTTCTTCTTATGGAACGTTGCAACAAATCAATCCTTGATATTCTAAAAAGGTTTGTAGCTGAGGCAGGATCCAGTTGGGGTTTGCGACTCCATTTTGTGCTGATGACTATTAGGTCTACACCGTCCAAATCCACAAAACTCAGTTTGCATACGATTTTGCCACAACATTTGCTATTCCGGACCAACAAACAGCTACTGGCAAATGCAGCCACGATTCAGGAATATGTGGAAGACCTGAGAAAACACTTGCAGCAAGCATTTGAGTTTGCACAGCGAAATCTGGAAAAAGCCACTGTCAGTGCAAAATCATACTATGATAAGAATACATCTATAAGGGAGTATGAAGTAGGTGATCAGGTATTTAAATCCGACTTTGGGAACACAAGAATGCAAAATGTCTAGCATCTTGTTGCGGTCCATTCAAAATTGTGGACAAAGTCTCACCTGTGTTATACAGAATCATGATAAAGGATAGAGATTTGGCGTTGGAACAATTTGTCCACGTTAACCAAATCAAGCCATTTCACCCAAAGCACAAGGTGTCAAAACAGGAAAATAGGTGGCATTTGCCTTAGCAGGTAAGTAGATGTGAATGAAAATATTAAGATACATGTGGAAAAAGGGGGGATAAAATAGGTGAGTATAGGTGTATGGAAATAGAAGTGCAAGCTATGTGAATAGGAGACAAATCAAAGAGTAGAAGTAGAACCATATTGATAGGGGTTCCAAATTGATGTTAAATTCTCATGGTCTTGGTGTAATGTTATAAAAGAAAATGCTATGGTTCTATGTTTCTATTATTAACCCACATATTTATTTCTAGCCAGTTATAAAAGGAAATTCTATTGTTATATTTCTATGTTTAATCAACATGTTTAGTTCCAGGTTGTTCTACAATCTTCATGAATAGTACAAGTGTGATGGAAATACTGAATAATTAAATTGCATAATCCACAATTTTCTTTCAGGTAAACTCCAAAAAGAAAGGAAATTAATGAGTTTGGAGTACCTGATACTTAATCTATCTATTATTTTTCAGTTTTAGATGCTAACAGTTTACCTCAGCAGTGCCCTTGGACCCCTGGATTTCCTCGAGGGAGACCCCTGGGTGAACTGGAGCCCCTAGAAAAAAAGAAACTGGAATGAAGAAGGGGATAAAATGAGTGACTGACGACCCTGAAAGAAACCACAAATGCATTGGACAAAAACTAGATTTCGCATCAAGGAAATCTGTGGCATGTACATGGGCGTACTTTAAGGGAGTTATCATCTCGCAAACATTCTTATGCATCTTCTCTTGTCTTTGGCATGATTTGGTTGTTCCTTTTGAACAATCTAACATTTATCTTTGGAGCAAGA
Organism: Ambystoma mexicanum; assembly: GCF_040938575.1. Lineage (NCBI taxonomy): Eukaryota > Metazoa > Chordata > Amphibia > Caudata > Ambystomatidae > Ambystoma > Ambystoma mexicanum. The sequence goes on along the minus strand of NC_090934.1, from coordinate 750,821,583 downwards.
CATTTTTCAACACAGACGTTGGTTTCAACGTGGTTAACTCTAGGTTTGCAGCCATCTAGGTTTAAAACATGCAGCAATTCTTGGTAAGATTTTAATACATTGATCTTTCTTTTCGGCAAAAGGATTTGGTGTTATTTGCAAATATTGACTTACTTGCAAGGTACAAGATTAAAAAAACAATAAAAGGGGTTTATAAATGAAACAATTATAAAAAATGAATGAACAAAGTGTTTATAAAAAAAGAGATTGGCAACAGACAAGGAGTTAAAAAATGTTTAACTAAATAAAAATCAAATCATACTTAAAGATCATAATTGCAGATTGCATGCTATTTAATGAATTGAAAACCTGTAGATTACACATTTTGTGATCAATATTAAATGTTAAATATTAAAGGTATTTGTACCGCGCACCGTCACCAATCGGAATTGGTCCCCAGGCGCTCTGGTGGATCTGCAAACGAGAGGGCGGGATGGGTTAGTAGGTGAAAAGGGAGTAGGATAGTGAGAAAAGTGGTGTCCTGTTGGCAGCTTCAGTTCGGTTTCCACAGTGGGCTGAGCTTGGATGCGAGTATCGGGTGGAAGTCAGTCCTTTTGTGCTGTTGGTGCGGTTTATGTGTTGTTTGTTTGCTGCTACAGTGTGGTGAAGGGCTTGAGGGTTGCTGTGCGAGGGGTAGTTGTGTGGGTTTTTTGTGTGAGTTAAGTATGCTGAAATTTGAGTTATGGGCTATGTGTCTTGCAACTAACATTTGCAATTTTGGCTTAAGGCCTAGATTTGAGAGCACTGGGTAATGGGGAAGAGGGCCAGGCTCCACAATACACAAGGTTTCAAATATAATATACAGGGATGGAGGCTACACCTAGACTTGAGAGTCCCATACAGTGGGAGAGAGGCCTAGGCCCCACAACATAGAAGGTTTCAAATACAATATAAAAAGATGGAGGCTACACCTAGATTTGAGATTCAAGCTAAACCTAGATTTCTAGAGTCCTGTATAGTGGGAGCGAGACCTAGGTTTGAAAATGCAGTAGGTTTCAAACACAGTAGGCGAGGATGGAGGCTACACCTCGGTTGAGAGTCCTGTATATGATATGATATGATAGGTTATTTATAACATGCTTAATACCCAGTGGTTTCTAAGCGCAGACCCGGGGATCGGACCTGTGGTGCTCTGTGTCATAATTGTTTCAAGGCGAGCACGTTGCCCCTGAGCTATCCCCGCACATATAACAAACCAGATGGAGGGTACACCTAGATTTGAGAGTTCTGTATAGTGGGAGAGAGGAATAGGTTTCAAAATGAAGTAGGTTTCAAACACAGTAGGCTAGGAGGGAAGTGCTATGGACAATTCTCAGAAATGTGCTAATTCCGCTCTACAGTAGAGACCCCCGCCAACTTTGCTGGATTTTAGGACTTTACATTTTTAACCTGGAGAGAGTGAGACCCTTTTTCCCATTCTCTCATGTATTTTTATTGTGATTTGAACACTCTGTTTCTTTGTTAAGTATGGATCAGACAAACTCCATAGGCATCATCTTTACATTGTGTCACACAGCACCCTCAGTGCAGTGGCACAGGGAAATATTTTAAATTTCCCAAAGGTTTAAATACGTTCTCTTGGATAAACTACTGTTTCCAAGAGCAGTGAAGTAAAATTGGCTTTACTTATACTTTTAACTTTCTAGACCCAGCACACACTATCTTACAATAGGGTGCTGGAGGGGTTACTTAGTATCCCCTTTTTCTAGCTTCACATGTAACATTTTTATGTTACCCTTTCCTTGATGAATGTCTGGTGGCAGTGGTTTATTTTTAATTTCTGTGGTGTGCTTTTACCGCGGGCTGCGTTTGCAGCTGCAGTAAAGCACCCAAGGGTGGCATTTTTGTCAAAATGGCCCTGGTTTTCGTTTTTTGCCATTTCTTTGTGGGAAGGAGATTTACTCTGCGCGCCAAACCAGGTTTGGTCCCTTTGTTCATTTTGTCTTCAGTGGGATTCATGAGTGAAGCCCGCATCTGGCTCCAGGGTGTCTGGATGGGGCAGGAAGAGAGGAGGTGCCCGAAACTCCCTGTGCTTAGTCTCCTAGGTGACAGAAATGCACTCTTAGGTGATTGGCAGGCTGGCAGTCTGGCAAGGACAGCCACCCTGTTGGGTGACTGACAGCTAGGCTGGAATTAATGGGAGAAACCTGCATAAAAGGCAGGGCTTTTTGGCTTGGAAGGCAGATTCAACCACTGGACAAAGGAATCCAAAGAAGAACTTGGAAGACATGCCTGCTGCAACTCCTGGATTGTTGGTTTGCCCGGTGAAGCCCTGCTGCTGTGCTGAAGCTCCAAATTTGACTAGAGAAGTCCTGCAGGGATGACTCCTCCCCTTGAGTTGGTGGGACCAATCAACTCCAAAGTAAGCCACCTGGACATTCTCTCAAAGCTGGTTGAATTTCCATTGCAGTTGCTGCTGGAAACCATAGAGCCAGGGAGAGGAACACCAGTTTGTGTGTGTTCTTTTAGGTTGGTCCAGAGCTCCAGGAACATCCTGCAAACTCCCATGAAGCAGGACTGACTGAGCCTGATCAACCTCAAATGTGTGCTGGACCCCAGATGCAAGGAAAGCCCATTTCAACAGCCAAGAGTCTGCGGTGGTGCTATTTGCTGAGATGCGAGGAGCTGAAATCGCGAAGTGCCACTGAATCAAAGTTGGTCTTTTTCTGTCGCAGACCATCCCGTTGCAGTGCAGGAGTCCTCCAGATGTCCTCCCTCTTGTACCCATGACTGAGGCCCAGGAACACAGGATCTGCAGAGCTACACAGGAACAGAAGTCAGCTGTAACCATTTTTCTTCTAACCAAAGGTACTGTACAGTCTAGGAGAACTTGCCTCTTGTTGTGTAACCTCACTTGTCCTCATTGGAGACTTGTCTTGGTTGGTTCTGTAGAGTTGCTATCAGCTTCTTGACCTCACAAGCCTAATCAGCTTGTGGCCCTGCTTTGATTTCTTCTTTTCGACAAAGACTTCTAAAACGTTGTGCAAGACTTTTACTTACCTGCAAGAATTGCTTCAGCTCACCTAGACTTTTGCCCAATTGACTTTGGCCTGGCCTGGCTCCCTGAAGGACTCTTCTTCCCTCTGACATTGTGTTTTATCTTCCTTCCAGGAAGGGGTTAACTTACTTTGCATTGTGGGTTACTAAAAGTACTTACCTGCTTCAGAATATTTGTGAGATCTCTTGTTTTATTCTAATAACCTTTCTCTTTGACAAACTCCAAAGTATTGCTCTGAATGCAACATTGATGTATTAATGTCCACAGTGCCCCAGCTATTTAAGTCACCTGAGGGTGTAGGAAGAGTCTGTGTGCCATCCCAAATGGGTACTTACTGATTTAGAAAAACTAAGTGTGTTTTTTGGAGTGTATTTGTATGTTGCTATTACATTGCCCCTTCTGAAAAAGGCTTAATCAAACTGACTGTTAAATAAATTAATAATTGTTTAATCAAGAAACCTTGTGTATAAGTGTTTATTTGAATACATATCACTGTGAATCTCTGTGTAACTCCCCTACAGCTCACATTGACCCCGCTTGAGTTAAGCCTGGCTGCTCAACAAGCTACCAACCTGTCTAGTACAGACGTGTCTGCAGGGGAAGCAGTGGCTGGCCGTCAACCATCATCTACAAGGACCAGCAAGGTAGGAGTGGCCTGGGTCAGGAGTAGAGCAACTACTCTGCCCCAGACTCCGAGCCACTTACCGAACCAAAAGTTAAGAAGATGATTGCATTGCATGATGTTTAGATTCCATTGATAGGCCTCTCTCCCACTACACAGGTCTCTCAAATTTAGCTGGGGTTCTGTCACCAAATTGCATTGTATGATGTTCTAGATTGCATTGATAGGCCTCACTCCCACTACAGGTCTCTCAAATTTAGCTGGGGTCTGTCCCCAAATTGCATTGTGTGATGTTCTAGATTGCATTGATAGGCCTCTCTCCCACTATACAGGTCTCTCAAATTTAGCTGGAGTCCTGTCCCCAAATTGCATTTTATGATGTTCTCAATTGCATTGATAGGCCCCTCTCCCACTATATAGGTCTCTCAAATTTAGCTGGGGTTCTGTCCTCAAATTGCATTGTATGATGTTCTAGACTGCATTGATAGGCCTCTCTCCCACTACACAGGTCTCTCAAATTTAGCTGGGGTTCTGTCCCCAAACTGCATTTTATGATGTCTAGATTGCATTGATAGGCCTCTCTCCCACTATACAGGTTTCTCAAATTTAGCAGGGGCCCTATCTCCAAATTGCTTTGTATGATGTCTAGACTGCACTGATAGGCCTCTCTCCCACTATACAGGTTTCTCAAATCTAGCAGGGGTTCTGTCTCCAAACTGCATTGTGTGATGTTTAAATTGCACTAATAGGACTCCCTCCCACTATACAAGTCCCTCAAATAATCTAACTGCGCTTAGCTTAGTCCTCTATCAATCCCGGAAACCAACCACAACCTAACTCAATTAAGTCCCATTCCAGCAGATCGTTAACACCCTAACCCCCCCGACAGTGCATCCTTAGGAAACACACCCTACCCACCGACAGAAAAGCAACACTGAGCCAGAGACACCCCAGCGTATCCATAGAAGGAAAAACCGAGGGCACTGCGACTGCACAACATAGCATAGAGGACCAACTACCTTACTACATCTGCATTTAAACTGGAAAATGGCCCGGCCCAGAAAAGGATGCTGAGAAAGAGAACAAGACCATGCAACAAGAGACGCAAACGCACAACACCGACAGAACCCACAAGAAGCAGCCCCACTGGAAGGAAACACGCCCAACACAGCCATAACTGGAACAAAATCTACAAGAGAAAAATCCTTATACCTCACACCTTACCTCGCAACAACCACGGTACACCAACACCCCAACACGGAAACCTCGAAACATGCAAAGAATTTCCTGAAACACACGGAAAAACAATGGTAACACTCAACAAGAGAGTGGGAGGGCTCCGACCCCATCACACCTTACATCACAAGAACAGAGGGACAACATCAATTTCCACTACATCCCGCACAATACGGCGAAGCACCGACAACCAGCAATGCTACCTCCCACCCAACAATCGGACTCAATGAAGAAACCACCGCTGATCTTCATCCGAACAGCATCACAGCAGAAACACCAAGAATAATCAGCCCTGTTACCAACTTACTGGACCGTTTCAATGAAGAAGCAGCCGTCGCCGTTCTTCACCCTACCGACATCAACGCGGAAACGCCACGAACAGACAACAACAAACTTGAACAACAAATAACCTCAAAACAAAATCTCACCCAGAGAATCCACTGTAACCTAATAAACGCACAGTCAATGTCCAAACACTCTACTGAAATATACAACCTCCTTTCAGAAGGAGGCATAGACATCCTATTTATAACCGAAACATGGCTAGACGACAACTACAAGATCACCCTCAACAACTGCCTGCCTGAAGACTTCAAATGCATCCAAACAAACAGAAAATCCAAAAGAGGGGGGGGACTAGAGATCGTCCACAAGGAACAACTGGCCATCAAAATGGAAGATCCTCTAAACATCGAGAAATGCGAATCCTTAATACTACGACTTTCAGTAAACCCCAAAACTAACCTGAAATTCATACTGATATACAGTACACCAACATACGATGCGACTTTCATAGACACTTTCACAGAAGCAATCACCACCCTAGCCATCAAGTACAATCATCTGATCATCCTCGGAGATTTCAACATCTAGTTCGACGAAGAAACCACAACCACACAAAAATCCCTAACCGCCCAACTAGCAGCCATGAACCTACAGCAACTAGTCAAAGGAGCAAGCCACTCAGCAGGGCACACACTTGTCACAATCTTCGCCAACAAGGATCTCATCACCACGGCACCCCCAATTAAAATAATTTGGAGCGACCACCTCATCATTCCAATCATAATCACAACGGCGGCTCCAACAAAAAAGCAACAAGAAAAACGACCCATCATGATTAAAAGAAATTGGAGAACCAAAAAAAACTCCAACCTAACTGAACTCCTAGAACTCAGCAAACCACAAGCATCAACCATGGAAGAAGCAGATCTAGACAGAAAAGTTGCCCTACTTCATACCTGGATCGCAACAACCCTAGACGACATCGCCAAATAAAAGCCCTTCACTCCATCACGTAATAAAACCACAGCAAAGTGGTTCACCCCACTACTCAACACCATTAAAAGAAAAAAACAAAATCTAGAATCTGAATGGAGGACCAACAACACCTCTGCAAACAAATTGAAATTCCTACAACAGATCCGCTCATATAAAAAGGAAATACAAAAAGTGAAGAGGAAACATTATGACAACCGAATCTTCAGAGCTCCAAACGCTCAGAAAGAATTATTCAAAATCAAAAACGAAATAAAAAACCCACTGGGCTGCAACAACACGCCAATTCCATCGATGAAACTCTGCGAGGACCTCGGAAACCACTTCAAAAACAAAATAACCTCCATCGAACAAACCATTCAAAACAGACCAAGCGATCACAGCGCAAACCCCACCGACACCGACGAGGAACATGCAAACAAGCTATGAAACTTCCCAGAAATATCAGTTGAGGCTTTCGTCAAACTGGTAAACTAAAGCAACAAATCAGGCTCTCCTGAAGACCCCTGCCCCCCCGGACATATACAAAACAATTCTCAAACAAGGAACCCCCTTGGAATACCACAGGAACCTCCTCAACCTCTCAATCTCAACAGGTAAAGTACCACAGGCCTTCAAATCAGCCTACATCAAACCGCTACTCAAAGACACAACAGGAAACGTAGAGGACTTATCTAACTATAGACCCATCTCCAACATACCGTACATAGCCAAACTGCTAGAAACTTACGTCTACCAAATAACCCAAGAATTCATAGAAGAGCATTGCCTACTAGACCAGGCACAAGTTGGTTTCAGACCTATGAGAGGAACACAATCAGCTCTCCTCTCAATATGGGACGACCTAAAAACAAACGCAGACTCAGACAACAGTACCGCCCTGATTCTCCTCGATCTGTCTGCAGCTTTCGACACTGTCAACCACACCATCCTCATAAAGAGATTAGAAGGACTAGGGATAGCAGACACTGGCCCTCATTACGACCCTGGCGGAAATCGAAAAACGATGGCGGAAATGCAATACCGCCATCGAATACCGCTCGGTGCGATTATGACCCGTCACCGTAAAGTACGATGCCATTAGCGACACCGTAGTGAACGCCAACGCTAACTGCACCAAGTACGCGCACGCGCGCCATGCGAAACCGTAATTACCACCATGGCGCAACGGTACGGGAATTCTGACCCTAGCGGACATGTACCTAACGCCATCAAGCATGGCGGAAAGTACCATTCCGCCATGGTGAGAAGTACGGCATCGCAAACCAACCGTAAAAGGCCCTACTGAGTGCCTGTACACCACTCCCTGGCCACATTGCACAACTCCTCGTAGGTGCAATGAAGTCACACAATGCAACCAGTGAAATGTACAAGTCACCCATGCATGCCAACGAACAAATGAATGTAGGGGCTCCAAGTGCCTTGTGAGTGGCCATCCATATTAGCCATGGCACCATTGCCGTACTGATGCAGCACAGGCATGTGAAGCTTCAAGTACAGCAACATGAACTGAAAACTGAGACAAACAAAAACAGGCCCCCCATCGCTTGACACCAGTGTAAGGCAACATACAAAGCAGTATCCTGAGTGAGACTGCACCAGCCCTGTACTCCTGCCTGTAAACAAACCAACCATCAGCATAAGCATGTACCACAGAAGTTGGCAGAGTGACTGAGCAGCCAGGCACATCTCAAGAGGGGCCAATGGGAGCAGCAGGGCACAGATGGCACGAATACAGAAGCTATTCCAATGGACATGACCTCAGTCTCCCTCCAAGAAACGCACGCAAACACAGGCACCTGTGACCAGCCATATTCTGAAAATCACATCATTCCACCAATCCACCTGGCTGACCGGCATCTGTTACACAAAAGCTAATCCGCCTCCCATGAGCATGACATCATCAAAACAGACATAATTGCAGCCCCTATCCCTGACCTTACTGGCCTTCGTAGGCAAACGCGCCCAGTACAGTACAACGCAACTATACTCAGAAGCCGGAACCCAAAGCAGATCTCCTCACAATACATCGCTCCACAAATAGGAATATGCTACATTACTTGCAAAGAATAACGCTACACGGTCAATATCATAATCAAAATTTAATGCACAACAAAATCACCCGGGCCATACAGCTATTAGGTCATGAACTCCAAATCATATCTCATAATTGTGGGCTGCATCCGCAATAAATGACCAGCTTCTTCTTGTGTGACGCCCTGTTCCTCCATGGTACACAGGGGCTACATTCACGTTCAAAAAGGCAACATGGAAGCGCCTAGAACCGCAGGGCCGTCCCATTAGGTAGGCACTAGTCCAGCTGAAAGGTCGAAATGTTGCTCCTAGCCACTAGTACTGCGTAAGGGCATGTGGGCCATTGGCGATCGTCCCATAAGATCGTAATGGTGCTCCACTGATTAACACGAAGCAGCAGGTGTCGGGAGTAAAAGCCATCTGCAGGAGTGGCATACAGATGGCAGCGGCAAAAGGGGAGGAGATACCTGTCACCCAAATGAAACGAAAAAGAATAGTATGGGCATCTGAACTCCATTTGAATTACTCACTTCAAAGATCACACTAAATCCACAGCCATATGCATGCTAGCCCACTCAAAAGGATTATTCGCACCCAAAAATCACTTGCGAATCATAACTATATAAATCGAGGTGAAAACACTATTACAAACGAGTGTTTGTGTGCATGCGTCTGTTAAAACAGAATCCATTAGATGGGATTAGTAACGTGCATAGACACAAGTGTTTGAAGGCGCGTCGAGACAGGGAGGGTTCAACAAGGGCAGATAGACGATGGTCCCACTATGGCAGCCCTGCATCACATAGCGCAGGGGAAGTTGATAGATTCCAAAAAGCCATGTACATGGCAGACTCTCTATTAAATCATCTGTCCATGCATCCATACATCATTCCCTCATCCCGGTATAAAAACGCCTGATTATTTACTCACATAACATTTGAAATTTCCATTGAGTCTGTGCTTAATGCAGTCTGCAAAATCCACTGTGCTCCAGGCCGGAATTCTAGTGTTGTGAAGTAACATGTATTTGGGAACGTCCTGCCTTATCCTCCACTACGCTATTGCGCATCCCATACTATTCATATCAATCATTGCATTCTCGCCATGGCCCCTGTCCCAAGGACATTAAACAATAGAACTTTATATCTGCAGTCAGACCTGTGGGCGTCTCCTCGCCGCTAGCTGGAAACCGAAAGCGCTGTCCTTCGAATTCCTCATTTGCAACATCACGTCGAAAAGGCATCTGTGACCGCTTGAAATCACAAATCCATCCATTTAGTGCGGCAGTGTGTGAAAATGGCAACTGGCTTCACTCACAAATGGGACGCCTCGCCCGTCGGTGAACCGCGGTACAGTGCTGCATGAGGGTCCACCGTTAATCGAGTACTACATTCCACTGACCCTTCACAAGTTTGTTCCCGACTGCAAAGATAGTATGTGAAACAATGGGACCATAGCAGAATTAACATATGAAGCAATATCTCACTGCCATCGGGATGAAATACATGATTGTAATAGCAAGATGCCATGCGTCGAATTGCAGCGTTGTGTGCGGGACGTGCTCGCCCAAAGGGGAATGCAGCTTGCACAGGTGGAATGAATCACCACAGGTGGAGGCTATACAGCTTGAAAACACATAAATTGCACACCCAACCCCCTCCCACAACCACACCCACTCCAAAATGCTACCGGCAGGACTAGCGATGTTGGCCCTGGGGGACCTGATAGCACTGCAAGTACTCCAACTTCAAGAAGAAGACAAACACCAACTACTACAACAACCGGCCGCACAGAGGAGACGCAGGAGGAGGAGGAGGGCAAGGCAGGGCCAGCAAGGCCCACCAGCACAGCCACTACCACCACGCAGGCAGCCCGCAATCCCACGCCTCCGAGCACATCCGTTCAACCTCACTGATGAGCAGATCCACACCCTCTACCGTTTGGACCGGGACACCATAACCGGCATTGTGGACATGACACACGCTGACCTTGTGAGCATGATAGATAGCCCAACCGCCATCCCACCCCTACTGAAGGTGGTGTCTGTACTCCACTTCCTGGCCACAGGCACCTACCAGCACACAGTCGGACAGTTGCATGGCATTTCACAGCCACAGTTGTCACGGACACTATTCCAAGTGCTCGATGCCCTCCTGAAGCACGCAGACGACTACATCTCTCTACCACGCTCGGAGCAGGAAATTACGAACACAAAAGTGGGATTCCATGCACTTGCCGGCATACCGGGTTGCATTGGTGCCATCGACTGCACCCATGTGGAATTGGTTGTCCCACATGCCATGGAGGCCCAGTACCGCAACCGAAAACAATATCATTCTCTTAATGTACAAATGGTGTGTGACTCAAACAGGATCATTACACATTGTTGTGCCCGATTTCCTGGATCAACCCATGATTCCATGGTCTTACGGAACTCTACAATACCACGCTACATGGAGCGACATGCAGGGAACAGATCCTGGCTACTCGGTGAGTCTCATTTCATGCATGATAATGTGGGGTATGTGATGCGGCAATGACCTGGAAGGAAGGGGGGGTGCTTACGTAACAATGTCATTCCTCAAACATCCTTTATTGTCCACATACAGGTGATGCCGGGTATCCACTGAAGAGATGGCTCCTTACACCACTCCGGAACCCACAGAACCAGCATGAGGAGGACTACAACCATGCCCACTCACGTACCAGTGTAGTCATAGAACAGGCATTCGGCCTACTGAAGGGTCGTTTCCGCTGCCTCAGCAGGTCTGGCGGGGCACTCCTGTACCGCCATGAGAAGGTTGCAAAGATGGTCATGGCATGTGTCATGCTACACAACATGTGCATACGTAGAAATGTGCCTATGCCCCCTGACGCAGAACTGCAAGCACCTGAATATGGTCATGATGTGGGTGGGGATGTGGCAGCACCTCAAGGAGTCCGCGAGGCACAGGAGGGCCGTGAAATTCGTCAGATTATCATAGATTCATGCTTCTAGCACTCACGCCTGGTGGCTGATACATGGACACGGGACTTGTGGCACTGTGTGCGTCTGGAACATGCACAATATGGACTGTACGCCTATAATGGCCTCGTACACAAAGATCAATGTCCATACATCTCATTGGATGATTGTGAAATGTTTATAGCATATGTGAAATTGTGTTACACACCCCATCGACCCGCCACCCAAGTAAGCCCAACACACCCCCTCCACCCTCCTACCTCCCCCCCGGACACCAGTGTCCAAGGATGCTCATTGTCAGTGGGCAGACGCTATTGCAAGCCCCCTCTCCGGGTATCAGGGGCACCCCTGCCTGTGGAGCGCAGGTTCCTCCCAGATCTACGTTGGGGGCTGCCCTGGACGGAACTTGCAACAGATGATGTCTCTGCCTGCTCACGTCCATGCATGTCCCTAAGGGTTTGTGAGAGCTCAGTGAGCACACGGCGCACAGCGGCAAGTTCAGCACATACGTCTTTGGACGTCGCATGCAGTTCCCCCCTCAGGCTCTCGGTGCTTCTCTCCATTTGTACTCTCAGGCTCTCGGTGCTTCTCTCCATTTGTACTCTCAGGCTCTCGGTGCTTCTCTCCATTTCTGCCATTAGTGTCTCTGTACATGTTTCTTTGGCTGCCTTGGTACCCCCACATTCATCAGCATGGTCCTTGAGGAGCGTGGCCAGTTGCTGCTGTTGCACGATCACCTGGTCGAGGGACTGTTGCCTCTGCTGGGCCATGGCCATTTGCGGTGGTGTCACAGAGGGGCTGATCACCTCATGTTGCCTTGACACAGGGCTTGTGGGGGATGGCCAGTCGTCGTCTTGTGAGTGCCCCTGCGTGGTATCCTCATGGTGTACGGGATGAAACAAACAGGGGGATTGAGACAGGTCATGGATGGATCGTACATCGACATCACCGTTTTCTGTGTCAGAGCATGCTGCCATTAATGCAGTGTCACCTATGGTGCTGCTGCCACCAGAAGCAGTGCCTTCTGTGGCATCCATTGGGGGGGCCTGTGGTGGTGTTGTTGTGGCCATGCTGGCTGCTGGGGTGCCTGTTGAAGTCCCCTCCTGTGTGCTGCCACTTGATTTGTGCTGCTGCCGTGTCTTGATCCGTGCAGCTGAGGTGGAGGGTCTTTGGCCGTTGGTCTTGGCCCTCTTTTCAGGTGTGCTGGTAGGGGTGTCCTGGAGCTCGTCGTTTGAATCGGACCCTGTGGTGGAGTAAAGGAGGGCGAGCGTTGTTTATGGGTCTGTGGAAATTGGAATGGCAATGTATCACATGCATTGGGGTGGTACCTGAGGGTGATTTGGGTCAGGGCCTTGGAGGTGGTTTCATTTTTGTGTGGATTGAGGGTGCAGTTGTATTGCAGCCTGCAGTTAGGGGGTGCCTGCTGCACGTGTAGAGGGTGTTTTTAGGAATTTTAATTATTTATTTATTTAATTTGACTTTTAACGTGCGCTATCAGGCCAATGTAAGTGGACGTTCTCCTGGACATGTGTTTCTGTTGCACTATGTGGACACATGGTACTTCACATGATTGGACATTGTGGTTTTAGCATTGTTTTATTTGGGACACCTACCTGATTCTTCGGATGTCTGCACTCCTTTCTCCATCCCTCCGACTCCCTCTATGGTCTCCATTCCAATGGTGGAGGCACAGATTTCTTCCCAGGGGGTCAACTTGATGGGTGATTCCGATCCTCCCCCGGTAGCTGTGGCAATGTTACGGTTGGCGGATAGTATGCTCCGTACGCGTATCCGCAAGTCGTCCCATCGCTTTCTGCATTGCTGTGGGTTGCGGGGTGCGGTCCCCACCGCACTTACCCGCTGTGCCACCAGGGCCCATATGGCCTTCTTGTTCGCAAGTGCCGTCCTGGTCATTTGCGTCGAGAAGACGACGGCAGCATTCTCCTGGAGGGTCTCTGTGAGCACCGTGAGTTCCTCACGGGAGAAGTGGACCTGCCGCTTGCGGTCGCACGCTTTTTTTGCTACTTTTCCCATTGTTTTGGTTTCACTAGGGTGGATGACGGGTTGGGATGTCTCTCAGGGTAGTATTTTTAATGGTTGTGTGGAAATTCAGATTTTATAGGTGTACGGCGTGCTGTTTCCCGTTCCGGGACCATGTTTTTGCTTCCGTTTCCGTATATTTACGGTCACCGTATTTTCCGATTGCCGCTCATTACGGTGACCGCTATGATCGGTGGCGGAATTGCACCTAGGTCGCCGTACGACGGCGGTAAGGGGCGTTTTGGGGACATTTCCGCCATCGCGGACTTTGCACTTCCGCCAAGGCGTAGTGCTCGTGCCCGATGGGTCAGAATTAGCCGCACTTTACTCCGTCGTGCAATGGCGGAAACGCTATTTACGCTATGGCGGTCAGGTCAGTTGCTTTCTGCCAGGGTCGTAATGAGGGCCACTGCCCTACTATGGATCAAATCCTTCCTAACAAACAGAACAGAAACAGTATGGATGAAACCTTTCAAATCAAAACCCAGAGACTCCACGTGCGGAGTACCACAAGGTTCATCCTTCTCCCCGCTGCTATTCAACATCTACATGTACCTACTAATCAAACTCATCAAAAAACATGGCCTCACATGCTATAACTACGCTGATGATACTCAAATAATCTTCAACATACAAGATACCCGAGAAGAAAACACCACACTAGAGAATTGCCTTTGTGACATATTCAACTGGATGAACCTAAACCATCTCCAAATCAACCCAGGCAAAACAGAGATAATGATCATTTCAAAAAAGGGAGGAGACATAAACTACATCCCCTGGCCAAGAGAGCTCGGCACCATGCCAGAACCATCATCAACTGCAAAAAACCTAGGGGTCCTGATGGATAACAATCTCACTCTAGAGCCACAAGTAAACTCGGTAATCAAGAAATGTTTCTTCCTCCTGCGAGCAGCAAAAAGGATCCTAGCGTTCCTGTCGTTCGCCAACAAAACACTTACCATCATCACCCTGATCATGTGCAGAGTAGACTATGCCAACAGCCTATACCTGGGCATGCCCGAACGACTTCTAAAAAAACTGCAACGCATACAAAATGCAGCAGCCAGACTCCTCCTCAAGCTACCCCGAAGAGAACACATCACACCTGCGCTAAAAATACTACACTGGCTACCACTAAAACAACAAATAAAGTTCAAGTCCATGTGCATCACACACAGAGCAATACACAAACAAGGCGCAGAATTCCTAAGCGACAAACTACTCCTACATCAACCGACAAGAACACCAAGATCAAGCACTGACATACGCCTGGAACCAAAACCCTACAACAGAAAAAAACTCAGAGGATCCTCTTTCTCCCACCAGGCACCCAAAACATGGAATGACCTACCTAAGAATACACGGAACACGACAAACCACCTAGCATTCAGGAAACTCCTCCAATCATGGCTCTTCACAGGGTAACTACAACGGAGACGCACCAGAATGCGCAGATATTAAAACAACGATGAAAATAATCCAATCCCGGCCACTCTTAATCTGGACAAACACTCAAACCAAAGAACTAACTACTCGACAGAGCATAAGATATCATGGAAAATAGCCACAAAAGGAAGGCTCCAGAGACTGAACACATACTTAGACCCAGACAAAAGCCCTCAGGTGACTCACCCACTCGCACGTACCGGACGCACCATATCCAGACCGGCAGACGCATTTAGATAGAATTGAGAATATTAGCATGGCCACACTTGGATGGCATTGTGGACATTGGCCTGCGTCGCATCTAGAGGGGACTTTGAATGCTAGCATGCCCGCCCTTAGATAGAATTGTGAATATTGGCATGTCTACATTTAGATAGAATTGAGAATATTAGCCTGCATTGCATCTAGATAGGACCATGAATGTTGGCATGCTCGCACCTAGGTGAAAGCTGAATGCCAGCATACCCACACCTAGATAGATTTGTGAATATTAGCCTGCGTCGCATCTAGATAGGACTTCGAATGTTAGCATGCCCGCACCTATGCAAAACCTGAAGACTAGCGCAGGCCACACCTAGAATTGTGGACATTGGCCTGCGTCGCATCTAGATGGGATTGATTGAAGGATAGCGAGCCTGCGCCTAGATGAAACCGGAATGTTGGCGTGTGCCACACTTGGAATTGTGAACACCAGCCTGCGTAGCATCCAGATAGGGTTGCGAATGATAGCATGCCCACACCTGGACAGATTTCTAAACGCTAGCTTGCGTCGCATCTGGATGGGACTGTGAATGTTAGCTTGCCCACACCCAGATAGAATTCTAAACATTGGCCCGCACTGCATCCAGATAAAGTTGTGGGGGTCAACTGGTGCCACACTGGGACAGAACTGCAAATGCTAGCATGCCAAAGCTCAGGTAACCCACTAACCAATATATAACTCTGCATACTTATCTCACTCAGAAAACTCACACAACCATCTCTCGCACAACAAGCCGCACGCACTTCACAACACTGCAACAACACATAAGCCGGACCAACAGCACATGCGGCCTGTCACCGATCCAATACCTGCACCAAAGCTCAACATCTGGTGTATACCGAGTTGAAGCTGCCAACAGAACACCACTCCTCTCACTATCCTACTCCCTCTTCACCTTACTAACCACCCCACCCCACCTTATCATTTACAGATCCGCCAGAGCGCCTGGGGACCAATTCCTTTGGTGACGGTGCACGATACAAATACCTTTAACATTTAACATTTATACCAAAGGTTGGGTTCCTATTGTGAGGAGGTCAGGGTTGTTGTAGTGCATCCAAAGGGTACTGCATACAATCTTGCCTAACACTGGTGGCAGGTGGTGAGGATCTATTGTAGAGTTGTTACACTAAGTATTTACTTTGTTTTTGTTCAACTAAAAACCTTCACAAGGCTAAGCACCACCAACAAAGCAATTGTAACATGCCAAATATGGATAACTTCAGTCAGGAAGCCCTGCTCATTTTAACAGTAGAGCAACAGAAAGAAATGTGTAAAGTCAGGAATCTCCATGTTAAAGAAAGGAAAATTAATTGATTGCAAGATTGTTGAATCATCTAAGTCTGGGTAGAAGGCCTATCACACCTACTAACCCAGGAAATTGGAAAATGATAATGAGGATGACAATTCAGAGTCTAACTCTAATGTCTTAGAAGACTCAGAAGATGGAGAGGAGTCCCTAGAAGGGAGCCCCTCTTTGCCTCCACCGGCCCTTTTGCCTCAACCTATAGCCACCGGAACCCCACAAGGTCCATCACTCAGTCTAGAATGAGTGTCTCTTGAGAAAATGAGACTTGTGTTGGAATTCAAAAGATTGTAAATCCAAGCTGAAACCAAACATCAGTACATCAAACTCAGGGAACTAGAAATGCAACATGCTCTTGAAATTAGGAAATTGTCTCTTGAAAATGTTTTTATCCCACAGTCCTCTAGGTCTTCCAGTCCAAAGAGGCCTTGCATGCTCAAAGACTCAGTGAGTATGTATGATGTGAAACTTGATATTTAGGGTTGATTGGGTGCTTTTGAATACATTTATGGGATTCAGGGTTTCACAGGGAATCAGTTGATTCCTTGGCTTCTGTCTATTCTCCCCCACGTTTCAACTTATGCTGTAATGTAGGTGGCGGTACTTGAAAGATTGGGGTATGAAAATGTGAAGCTATATTTGATAGTTAGATTTAGGAAAACCCCTTCCCAGTAGTTTACGAGGTTTAGCACCCTCAAAAAGACTGATAGTACCCCTTGTGCTACATGGGCGTGTGAATGTTTGAAAAATGAAGATGGTTGGGTGTGGGGTTACAGAGTGAACTCCTTTGAAGGAATGAGAAATCTATTTTTGTTGGAGTCTATTTTTGATGCATGCTCTCCTGAGCTGAGGCAGCACTTGGGTGACTCAAAAGAGATTGATCCCAAGAAGCTAGCAAATGCAGCAGACTTGTGGGTTGCCAACAGGGCCACTCAAAAGGATTCTGGGACTACTCACAAAAAAGATGAGGGGAAGCAGCACAAGAAAGATGACAAAGATAATTCTAACTCCCCCCATCAAAAAGAGAGTCACAAACATAAGAAGGGTAAGTCATATGGGAAACTAGGTCAGTCTAGTGAAACCTCTGGTGCCAAGCCAGAGGGAGGTCAGCAGAAACCCCCATTCCAGAAAACATTTGGTAAATGTTATGATTGTGGGTCTACTGACCATGTGAAAGGGGATCCCAGATGTAAGGGTATACCTTCCGCTGTCCAAACCTCCTCCTTAGCCTTCATCCCTGAGGCAGAAGTACATACGTCAAGAGGTAATATTAATCTATTTGGGATCTTTAGTGTCCCTGGGTCTGTGAGAACAGCAGAATTTAGATGTGTATAACTCTATTCCAGATAACATAAAAGAATACTACAAGGACAGTGTACTTGGAAATGGTCAGGAAACCGCTGCAATTAGAGACACTGGGTCCAGCATCACAGTGGTGGATGAAACCTTTTTTCAAACCTGTGGCTGTTGCTAAGGCACCCACAGGCCCCACTAAGCTTGCTGGAGTCCCTCTCCATGTGGTTGCAATACTTCCAGCTCTCATCCAGTGAAAATGTATGACTGTATGAATACCTGTCAGTGTACAAAGTGAGGTGCCTGGGAAGGTTCTGTTGGGGAATGACTTAAAAACTCTTAGAGTTGTACCAAGCAGCACCAGACCTCCCAGTAAAAGGAAGCAGATGCAAACTAGGAAGGCCAGAGAGCTCAATTTAGATGACTCTCAGTGGGTGGTTACAGAGGAACCTATGACACCCAGTCCACAGGTAGAACCAGCTTCTACTTCCAGGAAGAAAGAGGCAAAGGAGAACCCCAAGGTCTTGGGAAGCAAGAAAAGTATCACTCATGTTCACAAAACCAGGACATCCCCGTGAGGACAGTCAAAGGTTACACCTGCGACCCCTCCACCAGCTGAGGCTGAGTGGCAGGACAAACCAGAGGATGGTGAAAGAGCTACTGATGACACAGAGTTGGAAGAAGACCTTCCCCCTGTTGGAGATCTGGATCCTAAAGACCATCCTGAGCTGCAGACCTCTCTTGCAGAAGGTGGCCCCTGTAGGGCAGACTTCAGCAGAGGCCAAAGAGAGTGTCCTACTCTTGAAGGACTTCACCAAAAGGTAGATTACCTGCTGGATGGGCAAGAGCTAGGGAAGCACATGCTGTACTGGGAGGATGGCATCCTCTACAGTGAGAGCCTATTGAGTCTATCCCACGGGACTACAGAAGACTTGCAGTTCCTTCCGGAGTTGAGACCCCAGTTTCTACAGTTAGCCCATGAGATTCCTTGTAACTGGTCACTTAGGTTTTAAGAAGACCAAGGAAAGGATTTCTCTTTATTTATACTGGCACAAGATGGGGTCTGATGTAGATCAATTCTGTAGAAGCTGTGACACTTGTCAGACTTCTGGCAAGAGTGGAGCCAAGAACGTGGCACCTTTGGTGCCCCTCCAGTGGTGGGATTCCTTTTGAGAGGGTATTAATCAACATTGTTGGTCCCTTAAACCCTCCCACATCTTCAGGCAACCGGTTTATATTAGTTTTGGTAGACCATGCCTGTGAGGACTGTTACTATTCAGGCAGCGGCTAAGGCCCTCCTTGGTATTTTTTACCAGGGTAAGTTTTCCTAAGGAGGTTAACTCAGACAGGGGGACCAATGATATGTCCCACTACTTGGAAGCCATGTAGAAAAACTGTGGAGTGACCTAAAAGTTCTCAACAGCCTACCATCCCCAGATCAATGGATTGGTGGAGAGGTTTAATAGAACTATGAAGAGCATGATATATGCTTTAGAAGAACCCCTTAGAAGAAAGTGGGACCTTCTACTACCATGCCTTCCCTTTGCTTATAGAGAAGTCCCTCAAGAAGGGGTTGACTTCAACCCCTTTGAGCTCCTCTTTGGTCATCGGGTTAGAGGTCAATTGGCCCTAATCAAGGAGGGGTTGGAGAGTGCGCCTTCCCACAAGCCAGTGAGAGTCACTGACTATGTGTTAGGGCTCCGAAGGAGAATGACACACATGATGACAGAAGCTTCATATAACTTGAAAGCAGGTCAGGCTCTGGTTAAACATTGGTGTTATCAGAAGGCCAACATGGTTGAGTTTACTCAAGACCAGCTAGTTCTAGTTATGGTACCTACAAGGAAGATGACCTTACAGGACAAATGGATTGGACCCTTCAAGGTTGTGGGCAAACCTGGAGAGGTCAATTATTTGGTGGATTTAGCCAATCCTGAGGAGGCCCCCTGGGTCTTTCACACCAACCGCCTCAAGGCGTGGGTCTCTAGAGCAGAACTGGGAGCTTTGCTTCTAGCCTCTGCTCAGGAGGAGGAGGAGAGTGAACCTCTACCTGACCTCCTCAGGGGACAACTTTTAGATGGGAAGATAGAAGGAGTTAATCTCTCTTCTGATCTGACACTGGAACAACAGGAAGAGTGCAACATTCTGTTAAATCAGTTTGCCCCTCTGTTTTCACTAACACCAGGCTTGACCCGTTGGGGCCATCATGAGATTTTCACTGGTGACAGTCTCCCTGTCAAAAGCAGGGGTTACAGAATGTCAGATCATGTAAGAACCCACATAAGGGAAGAGGTCAAGAAGATGCTTGATTTTGGGGGAAAAGCGCCATCTACAAGTCCTTGGGCTCACCCAGTTGTACTAGTGCCAAAGGCAGGATCCAAGGAGTTGAGATTTTGTGCAGACTATAGAGCTCTTAATGCAGTCACCACGACTGATGCCCATCCGTTACCTAGGACACATGAGGTGGTGGACAAACTTAGTTCAGCCAAGTACCTCAGTACATTTGACCTAACCTCAGCCTATTACTATAACTCTGACAGACCATGCCACGTAGAAAACTGATTTTTCAACACGAGGAGACCTCTACCAGTTTAAGATAACGCCTTTTGGACTAAAGAATGCACCTGCTACGTTCCAAAGGATGCTAAATCATGTTCTGAAAGGGATAGAGGACTTCTGCATGACATACTTGGATGACATTGCAGTGTTCAGCCTACTTGGAAAGAACATATTGACCACTTAGGATATGTATTGCAGGTTCTTGAGCAGGCTGATCTGACCATAAAGGCAATTAAATGTCAAATTGGTCAGAGTAAAGTGGTCTACCTTGGACATGAGGTAGGAGGAGGTGAAATAAGGCTATTGCCCAGCCAGGCACAATGTGTTCAAGACTGGGCCACCCCTACTACTCAAATCCAGGTGAGAGCCTTTCTAGATCTCAAAGGTTACTAAAGGAACTTCATTGAGAACTGTGGGACCATAGCTTCTCCCTTGAATGTGATCTCCTCACCCAAATTCCCCTAGAAGGTCAGATGGAATGAGGAGTGCACTAAGGCATTTGAAGGACTTCAGAAACCCCTTTGTCAAGCTCCAGTCTTGAGTGCTCCTGACTACAACCAATCCTTTATTGTACAAATGGATGCTTCCAATATAGGTGTAGGTGCAGCTCTGAGTCAGCTGGATGGGAAAGGCAGGGAACAACCCACCTGCTTAATCAGTAGAAAACTGAAGGACCCTGAAACAAGGTGGGCAACCATACAACATGGATGTTTTGCCATTGTGTGGTCTTTGAAGAAGTTTAGGCCATACTTGCATGGGTCTACTTTTGTAATTCAAACAGACCACTAACCCTTGAGATGGTTAATGCAGATGAAGGGGGAGAATCCTAAATTGTTAAAATGGTCAATCAGCCTTCAGGAGTTTGATTTTACCATAAAACACAGGTCAGGGTGTAATCACCAAAACGCTGAGGGTCTCTCCAGAAAGTATGACCGACTGGAGTAAGGAAATTCATCCAGGGGTGGATTAAATCCTCATGTCCCTTAGTCTGGGGGGTTGGCGGGGGGAGGCAAGTGTTAGGGAGAATTCTCAGAAATGTGCTAATTCCCCTCTACCTTAGAGACCGCCCATCAACTGGATTTTAGGACTTTCAATTATTAACCTGGAGAGAGTGAGACCCTTTTTCCCACTCTCTCATGTATTTTTAACGTGATTTGAACTCTCTGTTTCTTTGTTAAGTATGGAGTCTGACAAACTCCATAGACATCATCTTTACATTGTGTCACACAGCACCCTCAGTGCAGTGGCACAGGGAAGTATTTTAGATTTCCCAAAGGTTTAAATACCTTCTTTTGGATAAACTACTGTGTCCAAGAGCAGAAAGTTGAATTTATTTATACTTTTAACTTTCTAGACCCAGCACACACTATCTTACTATAGGGTGCTGGAGGGTTTACTTAGTATCCCCTTTTTCGAGCTTCTCATGTAACATTTTTATGTTACCCTTTCCTCAATGAATGCTGTGTTGAAGCTCCAAATTTGCCTCGACTAGAGAAGCCCTACAAGGACGACTTCTCCCCTTGAGTTGGTGGGACAAATCATCTCCAAAGTAAGCCACCTGGACATCCTCTTGATGCTAGTTGAATTTCCACTACAGTTGCTACTGGAATCCGTAGAGCCAGGGAGAGGAACACCAGTTTGTGTGCATTGCTTTTAAAGTGGCCCAGTGCTCCAGGAACATCCTGCAGACTCACAGGAAGCAGGAGTGACCGAGCCTGGTCCACCTCAACTGAGTGCTGGACCACAGATGCAAGGAAAACCCATCTCAACAGCCAAGAGTCTGCAGTGGTGCTATTTGCTGAGATGCGAGGAGCTGAAATCGCGAAGTGCCACTGAATAGAAGTTGGTCCTTTTCTGTCGCCGACCATCTCATTGCAGTGCAGCAGTCCTCCAGACATCCTCCATCTTGTCCCCACGACTGAGGCCCAGGAACACAGGATCTGCAGAGCTGCACAGGAACCGAAGTCAGCTGGAACCGTTTTTCTTCTAACGAAAGGTACTGTACAGTCTAAGAGAACTTACCTCTTGTTGTGCAACCTGACTTTTCTCATTAGAGACTTGTCTTGGTTGCTTCTTTAGAGTTGCTATCAGCTTTGTTACCTCACAGGCATAATCAGCTTGTGGCCCTGCTTTGATTTCTTCTTTTCGACAAAGACTTCTAAAACATTGTGCAAGATTTTTACTTACCTGCAAGAATTGCTTCAGCTCACCTAGACTTTTTCCCAATTGACTTTGGCCTGGCCTGGCTACCTGAATTACTCTTCTTCCCTCTGACATTGGCCCTCATTACGACCCTGGCGGAAATCGAAAAACGATGGCGGAAATGCAATACCGCCATCGAATAGCGCTCGGTGCGATTATGACCCGTCACCGCAAAGTACGATGCCATTAGCGACACCGCAGTGAACGCCAACGCTAACTGCACCAAGTACGCGCGCGCGCCATGCCAAACCGCAATTACCACCATGGCGCAACGGTACGCGAATTCTGACCCCAGCGGACATGCACCTAACGCCATCAAGCACGGCGGAAAGTACCATTCCGCCATGGTGAGAAGTACGGCATCGCGAACCAACCGTAAACGGTGCCTGTACACCGCTCCCTGGCCACATTGTACAACTCCCCGTAGGTGCAATGAAGCCACACAATGCAACCAGTGAAATGTACAAGTCATCCATGCCTGCCAACAAACAAATGAATCTCAAGAGGGGCCAATGGAAGCTGCAGGGCACAGATGGCACGAATACAGAAGCCACACAAATGGACATGACCTCAGTCTCCCTCCAAGAAACGCACGCAAACACAGGCACCTGTGACCAGCCATATTCTGATAATCACATCATACCACCAATCCAACTGGCTGACCGGCATCTGTTACACAAAAGCCATTCCCCCGCCCCTGAGCATCACATCATCAAAACAGTCACATTGGCAGCCCTCATCCCTGACCTCACTGGGCTTCGTAGGCAAACGCGCCCAGCACAGTACCACGCAACTATACTCCGAAGCTGGAACCCAATGCAGATCTCCTCACAATACATCGCTCCCCAAATAGGAATATGACACATCACCTGCAAAGAAGAACGCTACACGGTTCATATCAGAATAGGAATTTAATGCACAACAAATTCACCAAGCCCATACAGCCATCAGGCCATGAACCCCAAAATACATTTCACCATTGTGGGCTGCATCCGCAATAAATGACCAGCTACTTCTTGTGTGATGCCCTGTACCCTCATGGCACACAGGGGCTACATTCTCGTACGAAAAGGCAACATGGAAGCGCCTCGACCCGCAGGGCCGTCCCAATAGGGAGGCACTAGTCCAGCTGAAAGGCCGAAATGTTGCTCCTAGCCACTAGTACTGCGTAAGGGCATGTGGCCCATTGGCGATCGTCCCATAAGATCGTAATGCTGCTCCACTGATTAACACGAAGCAGCAGGTGTCGGGAGTAAAATCCATCTGCAGGAGTGGCATACAGATGGCAGTGGCAAAAGGGGAGGAGATACCTGTCACCCAAACGAAATGAAAAAGAATAGAATGGCCATCAGAACTACATTTGAATTACCCACTTCAATGATCACACCAAATCCACAGCCATATGCATGCTAGCCCACTCCAAAGGATCATCACCAACCAAAAACCACTAGCGAATCATAACTATCTATATCGAGGTGAAAACACTATCACAAACGCCTGCTTCCATACTCACATGACATGTGAAACTTCCATTGAGTCTGTGCGTAATGCAGCCTGCAAAATCCACTGTTCCCCCAGCCCGTAATTCCAGTGTTGTGAAGCAACATGTAATTGGGAACGTCCGGCCTTATCGCCCACTTCGCTATTGCGCATCCCATACTATTCATATCAATCATTGCATCCTCGCCATGGCCCCTGTCCCAAGGACATTGAACAATAGAACGTTACATTCGCAGTCAGACCTGTGGGCATCTCCTCGCCGCTAGCTGAAAACCGAAAGCGCCGTCCTTCGAATTCCTCATTTGCAACATCACGTAGAAAAGGCATCTGTGGCCGCTTGAAATCACAAATTAATCCATCTAGAGCGGCTGTGTGTGAAAATGGCAACTGCCTTCACTCACAAATGGGACGCCCCGCCCGTCGGTGAACCTCGGTGCAGTGTTGCATGAGGGTCCACCGTTACTCGAGTACTACGTTCCACTGACCCTTCACAAGTCTGTTCGCGACTGCAAAGATAGTATGTGAAACAATGGGACCAAAGCAGAATGAACATATCAACCAATGTTACACTGCCATCGGGTACAAATACATGATTGTAATGGCTAGATGCCATTCGTCGAATTGCAGCGTTGTGTGCGGGACGTGCTCGCCCAAAGGGGAGAGCAGCTTGCACAGGTGGAATGAATCACCACAGGTGGAGGCCATACAGCCTGGAAACACATTAATTGCACACCCAACCCCCTCCCACAACCACACCCACTCCGAAATGCTACCGGCAGGACTAGCCATGTTGGCCCTGGGGGACCTGATAGCACTGCAAGTACTCCAACTTCAAGAAGAAGACGAACACCAACTACAACCGGCCGCACGGAGGAGACGCAGGAGGAGGAGGAGGAGGAGGGCAAGGCAGGGCCAGCAAGGGCCGCCAGCACAGCCACTACCACCACGCAGGCAGCCCGCTATCCCACGCCTCCGAGCACATCCGTTCAACCTCACTGATGAGCAGATCCACACCCTCTACCGTTTGGACCGGGACACCATAACCGCCATTGTGGACATGACACAGGCTGACCTTGTCAGCATGATAGATAGCCCAACCGCCATCCCACCCCTACTGAAGGTGGTGTCTGTACTCCACTTCCTGGCCACAGGCACCTACCAGCACACAGTCGGACAGTTGCATGGCATTTCACAGCCACTGTTCTCACGGACACTATTGCAAGTGCTCGATGCCCTCCTGCTGCACGCAGACGACTACATCTCTCTACCACGCTCGGAGCAGGAAATTACGAACGCAAAAGTGGGATTCCATGCACTTGGCGGCATACCGGGTTGCATTGGTGCCATCGACTGCACCCATGTGGAATTGGTAGTCCCACATGCCATGGAGGCCCAGTACCGCAACCGAAAACAATTTCATTCCCTGAATGTACAAATGGTGTGTGACTCCAACAGGATCATTACACATTGTTGTGCCCGATTCCCAGGATCAACCCATGATTCTATGGTCTTGAGGAACTCTACTATACCACGCTACATGGACCGACACGCAGGGAACAGATCCTGGCTACTCGGTGAGTCTCATTTCAAGCATGATAGTGTGGGGTATGTGATGCGGCAATGACCTGGCAGGAAGGGGGGGAGTGCGTACGTAGCAATGGCATTCCTCAAAATACCTTCATTGTCCACATACAGGTGATGCCGGGGATACACTGAAGAGATGGCTCCTTACACCAGTCCGCAACCCACGGGACCAGCATGAGGAGGACTACAACCATGCCCACTCACGTACCCGTGTAGTCATTGAACAGGCATTCGGCCTACTGAAGACTCGTTTCCGCTGCCTCAGCAGGTCTGGCGGGGCACTCCTGTACCGACATGAGAAGGTTGCAAAGATGGTCATGGCATGTGTCATGCTACACAACATGTGCGTACGTAGAAATGTGCCCATGCCCCCTGACGCAGAACTGCAAGCACCTGAAGATGGTCATGATGAGGGTGGGGATGTGGCAGCACCTCAAGGAGTCTGCGAGGCACAGGAGGGCCGTGACATTTGTCAGCATATCATAGATGCATGCTTCTAGCACTCACGCCTGGTGGCTGATACATGGACACGGGACTTGTGGCACTGTGTGTGTCTGGAACATGCACAATATGGACTGTACGCCTATAATGGCCACGTACACAAAGATCAATGTCCACGCATCTCATTGTATGATCGTGCATTGTTCATGGCATATGTGATATCATGTTAAACACCCTATCGACCCGCCACCCAAGTAAGCCCAACACACCCCCTCCACCCTCCTACCTCCCCCCCGAACACCAGTGTCCAAAGATGCTCATTGTCAGTGGGCAGTCGCTATTGCAAGCCCCCTCTCCGGGTATCAGGGGCACCCCTGCCTGTGGAGCGCAGGTTCCTCCCAGATCTACGTTGGGGGCTGCCCTGGACGGGACTTGCAACGGATGATGTCTCTGCCTGCTCACGTCCATGCATGTCCCTAAGGGTTTGTGAGAGCTCAGTGAGCACACGGCGCACAGCGGCAAGTTCAGCACATACGTCTTTGGACGTTGCATGCAGTTCCCCCCTCAGGCTCTCGGTGCTTCTCTCCATTTGTACTCTCAGGCTCTCGGTGCTTCTCTCCATTTGTGCCCTTAGTGTCTCTGTACTTCTCTCCATTTCTGCCCTAAGTGTCTCTGTAGATGTTTCTATGGCTGCCTTCGTACCCCCACATTCATCAGCATGGTCCTTGAGGAGCGTGGCCAGTTGCTGCTGTTGCACGATCACCTGGTCGAGGGACTGTTGCCTCTGCTGTGCCATGGCCATTTGCGGTGGTGTCACAGAGGGGCTGGTCACCTCATGTTGCCTTGCCACAGGGCTTGTGGGGGATGGCCAGTCGTCGTCTTGTGGGTGCCCCTGCGTGGTATCCTCATGGTGTACGGGATGAAAGAGACAGGGGGATTGAGACAGGTCATGGATGGATCTAACTTCGACATCCCCGTTTTCTGTGTCGGAGCATGCTGCCATTAATGCAGTGTCACCTATGGTGCTGCTGGCACCAGAAGCAGTGCCTACTGTGGCATCCATTGGGGGGACCTGTGGTGGTGCTGTTGTGGGCATGCTGGCTGCTGGGGTGCCTGTTGGAGTTCCCTCCTGTGTGCTGCCACTCGATTTGTGCTGCTGCTGTGTCTTGATGCGTGCAGCTGAGGTGGAGGGTCTTTGGCCGTTGGTCTTGGCCCTCTTTGCAGGTGTGCTGGTAGGGGTGTCCTGGAGCTCGTCGTTTGAATCGGACCCTGTGGTGGAGTAAAGGAGGGCGAGCGTTATTAATTGGTCTGTGGAAATTGGAATGGCAATGTATCACATGCATTGAGGTGGTACCTGAGGGTGATTTGGGTTGGGGCCTTGGAGGTGGTTTCATTTGTGTGTGGAGTGAGGGTGCAGTTGTTTTGCAGCCTGCAGTTAGGGTGTGCCTGCTGCACGTGTAGAGGGTGTTTTTAGGATTTTTAATTATTTATGTATTTAATGTGACTTTTAAAGTGTGCTATCAGGCCTATGCATGTGGCCGTTCTCCTGGACATGTGTTACTGTTGCACTATGTGGACACGTGGTACTTCACATGATTGGACATTGTGGTTTTGGCATTGTTTTATTTGGGGCACCTACCTGATTCTTCGGTTGTCTGCATTCCTTTCTCCATCCCTCCGACTCCCTCTATACTCTCCATTCCAATAGTGGAGGCACAGATTTCTTCCCAGGGGGTCAACTTGATGGGTGATTCCGATCCCCCACCGGTAGCTGTAGCAATGTTGCGGTTGGCAGAAAGTATGCTACGGACGCGGATCCGCAGGTCGTCCCATCGCTTTCTGCATTGCTGTGGGTTGCGGGGTGCGGTCCCCACCGCACTTACCCGCTGTGCCACCAGGGCCCATATGGCCTTCTTGTTCGCAAGTGCCGTCCTGGTCATTTGCGTGGAGAAGACGGCGGCAGCATTCTCCTGGAGGGTCTCTGTGAGCACGGTGAGTTCCTCACGGGAGAAGTGGACCTGCCGCTTGCGGTCGCACGCTTTCTTCGCTACTTTTCCCATTGTTCTTGGTTTCACTAGGGTGGCTGATGGGTTGGGATGTGTCTCAGGGTAGTGTTTTTAATGGTTGTGTGGAAATAGTGTTTTTATAGGTGTACGGCGTGATGTTTCCCGTTCCGGGACCATGTTTTTACTTCCGTTTCCGTATATTTCCGGTCACCGTACTTTCCGGTTGCCGCTCATTGCGGTGACCGCTAAAATGGGTGGCGGAATTGCACCTAGGGCGCCGTACGGCGGCGGTGTGGGCCGTTTTGGGGTCATTTCCGCCATCGCGGACTTTGCACTTCCGCCATGGCGTGGTGCTCGTGCCCGATGGGTCGGAATGAGCCGCACTTTGCTCCGTCGTGCAATGGCGGAAACGCTATTTACGCTATGGCGGTCCGGTCGGTCGATTTCCGCAAGGGTTGTAATGAGGGCCATTGTGATTTGTCTTCCTTCCAGGAAGGGGTTAACTTACTTTGCATTCGGGGTTACCAAAAGTACTTAACTGCTTCAGAATATTTGTGAGATCTCTTGTTGTATTCTAATAACCTTTCTCTTTGACAAACTCATAGGTATTGCTCTAAATGCGACAGTGATATATTAATGTCTACAGTGTCCTAGCTATTTAAGTCACCTGAGGGTGTAGGAAGTGTATGTGTGTCATCCCAAATGGGTACTTACTGATTTAGAGAAACTAAGAGTGTGCATTTTGGAGTTTATTTTTGTGTTACTGTTATATTGCCCCTTCTGAAGAAGGCTTGCTCAAACTGATTGTTAAAAAAATTGATAATTGTTTAATCAAGAAATCTTGCGTGTAAGAGTTTATTTGAACACTTATCACTGTGAATCTCTGTGTAACTCCCCTACAGCTCATATTGACCCCCTGTGTAGTACAGACATATACCAAAGGTTTGGTTCCTATTGCCAGGAGGTCAGGGTGTTTGTAGTGCACCCAAAGGGTACTGCATACAATCTTGCCTAACCTGAGGCTACACCTTGGTTGAGAGTCCTATATAGTGGGAGAGAGGCCTAGGTTTCAAAATACAGTAGGTTTCAAACACAGTAGGCTAGGACGGAGGCTACAACTCGGTTGAGAGTCCGGTATATTCAATATCTAATGATGATTCTTAAGTCAAGAATGAAAAATGCTTATATTTTTATTCATGCGCCCAATATCACATGGTTCGGTGAAATGGTGCAGTTAGGTCTTTTTTTGTTTTGTTTGTTTCTGCAGAAGTCCTTAGAGGCTCATCAGAAACAAAAAGGGGGGAGATATGTAGGATATTTAGGTGGTGCAAATTTTCAGATGGTGCAAGGCACTAGGCCAGGAATCATAATTATGAGTCCTGCAGAAGTGATATGATAGGGCGTATGTGAGACACTGAGGTGAGACAGTATTGAGAATTCATACAAACCAGAGTGGAGGGATACCTTGGGATTTACTCTGCCAGGGCAGTGCACATTTTCAGGCAGTCTAGGGACTTATTTCTAACTTCTAACATGATTAACTATTAACTCCTGACATGTGATAAACTAATACAATTAGTGTGTAGAATCGGATAGCTGAGTCCATAGCACTTTGTGCAAATTGTTGGTGCAGATTTAGGGTGCAAACTCTGATGTAAATGGGATGGCAAGCATAGACTCTGAAATGCTGTTTAGAAAATAAATGCTGGTATTAAAGCTGCACTTGCAATGGGAGACGTGAGGTTTATAGATCTTGGAATGTGCAAAATCATGTTGCTCAAAGTAGGCCCATTGCCCGTATTCTGGTGCAAGAAGCCAGAATATGAAATGTAACTCATCGATTCCGACATTCATTGAACGAGAACTCTGCTCAAACGTGACAGTGGAATAGAATAGGGACTTCTGGCAGTTTACAGGAGGTTTTGTAGCCTGCAGCGTAATACTCACCGTGCCACGTGTCCTTGATACCAGCGATCATCGGAGCCACGACCCTGCAGAGGAGAAAAAGAACATCATTAGTAGACTCTTACCTGCGAACTCCATCCTGTATTCATCCGACGCTCGTCCATGCTTCTGCTACTCGCAGTCGCCCATCCAGCAATCAGCTTCTTCTGGACACCGCAAACTCACCGGAATGAAGCAACCTGAAGGGAGAGAGAGAAAGACAGCGTTAGAAAAGGTTACTTACGCATAGGCCCCAGTCATCACAAGAACCTCACGTGGTTGGCCAACCTTTGGCTGGCATCGTTCTGGAATACCACGCTCACCGGAGAAGGCCACCGCGACCTGTAAGGAGAGAAGAAACACAGGTTAGCAAAAAAAAGGCAAAGCAGCGACGTGCTTAGCACGTTACTTACCATTCAAGTGCGCTTCTTGCACCATCCATACCGGCAGGTGCTCGATCCAACCAGCACGACACTGCGAATTTCCCGCTCATCTAGGGGGTAAAGAAATGACATCAACCACAAAGAAGGAAGGCAAGGACAGTAACATACAAAGACTGCTGCAATAAAACCTACCTTAAAGACACTTGAATGGCCTTACACCAGTGAAGTAACTCGGTCACCCAAGCCCACTGAAGACAACGTGCCCCTGCAAAGAAGGCAGGATGGAGAGCACACCAAATATTACAATAAGGTGAGGCGAGGGCCATAGGGTCGAACTCAGGGGAGGTGGGAGACGACCGTACCTAATCTTGAATCCCGTCCTCCTGCGCTTTCAGGCCCGACTTTCATCGAAGGCACCACCTGGGATCGGGAAGAGGGTTCCAGGCACAAGTCAAGCAACCAGGGCTGAGTGGCGTCCCTGTGGATACCAGGTGAGCGTAACAGAAAGCAAAGCCTCTATAATATAATCCACCTGGGTGCCATGGAGACATCAGAAATTGACCAATTGGCTCAATTATTAGGACAGTTACGCGCCGAAGTTCATTCAGCCAGGCAAGAGACAAATGCCCTACGGAGGGACCTAGTCGTAACCAAGGATCGCACTGAGGAAATCAGCAGGCAGTTACTACAATTACAGGCCGGACAAACACCATTGCCTGGAAACAACCCACCGGCACAAGCACCCACCTCATCCACCGCTCCAATACAGATTACACTACCCAGAGCAGTTCCTTTAGCGTCACCGGAACGGTTATCAGGCAACCACAGGAAGTACGCTGCATTCATGAATCAATGTCGTCTTTATTTTATTTGCAAACCAGGTGCATTCCCCAATGATCAGGCACGGGTAGCTTTTGTTTTGTCATACCTGAGCGGAAGTGCAGAGGATTGGTCGGTGCTGCTTGTGAGCCATGATGATCCTTTACTACATGACTTTGGATGGTTCCAGAGGGAAATGGAGAAGCTCTTTGCTCGTCATACCCAAGAGCAAGCAGTAGACAATGAACTCTTGTCACTCCGGCAGGGCAATGAAGACTTATTAACATACATTGCAACCTTCAATAGGTTAGTTGCTGAACCTAGGTGGCCCGAAGACAAAAGAACCACGTTGTTTCACTGAGGCTTACAAGGAGAATTGAAGGACGTTCTGGCCCAGGTGGTTGATCCTCCTAGAGACTGTGGCGAATTCATCAACCTGGTTGTGCAACTAGATCACCGATTACAAGACCGGAAGGCAGATCGGTCTAGGTCAGACACTCGGGCCGTGTATGTGCGGCCTAAGGATAGTGTTTCACGCATGTCTGAAAACACTGTAGAACCCATGCAAATCGGAGGTATACGACCACCGCTAAAAAAAGCAGAAAGGGACAAGAGAAGGCAACAGCAATTATGTTTGTACTGCGGAAAACCAGGACACTTCCTAAAGGACTGCCCGGTGAAGCCTCCCAGAAGAACTATCGGGCCACGGAGAAGGATGAGAGTAAGGAGTTGGAAAACTACCCAGCTCAACAAATGTAGAGGTCAGTTTGTCGAGCGAGAAGAAAGAGCCACCAACCTCACACTTTGCAATACCAGTGATCCTAATCAATCATCAACAACCGTCTAGGATGCACGCCATTGAGGCATACATAGACAGCGGAGCAGTTGGGAACTACAGTGATCAAAAACTGGCAGCAGAGATGGGGCGTCCCTCATGTTTCAAGCTGAATACAGAAAAGGTAACCACTGTGGATGGGACAGAAATTGCTTCCAGACCATTAACCCAATGTACAGAAGGAGTAACTCTGCTGTGCCAGGATGGACACCGGGAATCAATTTCCTTTGATCTCATCAAGGAGCCTCAGTTCTGGCTAATATTAGGGATTCCATGGTCAGTTGTTCACAATCCTCAGATAGATTGACTTGCAAGGAAATTGACCTTCCCCGATGACTGCGCTCCTACCTGTTATTATCATGAAGGGAAACCCAATTTCAGCATCCCTGAGATTCCTAGAACAGCGGCATCGACACTTGGTGCGACTAGCACTCTCCCAAGAGAATATCAAGATTTCCAGGACATGTTCCAGAAGGAGCAAGCTAACACACTACCACCGCACAGGCCCTGTAATTGCCAGATTGACCTCATACCTGGTGCGCAAATCCCTTGTGGCAGAATCTATGCACTCACAGAACCAGAAAACCTGCATTTGAAATCCTATCTAGACCAGTACTTGGCAAATAGGTTTATCTGCCCATCTAAATCACCGGAAGCCAGTCCCTTATTCTTCGTACCAAAGAAGGAAGGGGACTTGAGGACCTGTATCGATTATCGCACATTAAACCGGATCACTGCATGGAATCGTTACTCCCTGCCACTCCTTCCCGAAATGTTAGACCAAGTTAAGGATGCCCAGATTTTTACCAAGCTAGACCTCAGAGGAGCGTGCCACCTGGTCTGAGTTAAAAAAGGAGATGAATGGAAAACCAACTTCCGTACCAAATATGGGTTGTTTGAGTACCAGGTAATGCCTTTTGGATTTTGCAACGCTGCCGCGGCATTCCAATACTTCATGAACGATGTCCTGCAGGAATTAATCGATGTTTGTGCCTTGGTCTACATAGATGACATCATAGTGTATTCAGCCTCGAGACAAGATCATGTTAAGCACGTCGGCTCCGTTCTCACCAAACTCCGCCAACATCGACTATATGCAAAACTTGAAAAATGTTTTTTTCACGTAACCGAAGTGGAATTCCTTGGTTTCATCCTCACTCCGAAAGGCATCAGAATGGATGTACACAAAATGGATGCCATTCTTAAGTGGCCTTCTCCAACTTTGCTAAAAGGGGTCCAGAGCATGCTAGGTTTTGCGAACTTCTACTGCCGGTTCATCGCAGACTTCTCTCAAATTGTACATCCGATTACGCTACTACCATGAAAAAAACAACAAAAAATTAATGTGGACAGAATCAGCCAAAAGAGCCTTTCAAGAGCTTAAGAGAAGATTCACTTCCGCTCCAATCCTACAACACCCTCGTCCAGACCTCCATTACATTGTGGAAACCGATGCCTCCAGCATGGCTATGGGGGCTGTTCTTTCACAAAAGGACCCTGAAACCGGCCAGTTACACCCTGTGGCCTTCTGGTCACGAAAGTTTTTACCTTCGGAACTCAATTATGCCATCACCGAAAAAGACCTCCTGGCCATTAAATCCACTTTCAAAGCATGGCAACATTATCTCTTAGGGGCCAGACATACGGTCACAGTAATTACAGACCATCGGAACCTGCAATATTTGAAAACAGCAAAAGCTCAATCCTCACGTCAACTACGGTGGGCCCTTTTCTTCATCGAGTATGATTATGTAATCACTTATCGACCAGGAGTAAGGAATGGGAAGGCTGATGCCTTATCTCGCATGGGCATTGTCGAAAAGGTGTATGCAACTCCAGATCCGGTAGCCATCATTCCTGAAGACAAGCTCTTAGGCCTCAGGACAGCTTTAACACAAACCGAACTCCGAAACGAGATCCAACGTGGGATAACTCCTGATATCTTGCTGGAATGGCATACTCGAGGAGAACAATACACCATTAAGGACCAGTTGCCATATTTTGGAGAATGTCTTTATGTGTCTAAAAAGGAGCTACAATAGCAAATCGTTTCGGACTACCACGATTCTCTGATGAAGGGTCGCCCCGGAATCGCCAAAACCCTAGCCAAAGTGAAATGCATCATCCAGTATGTCCAGTCGTGTGGTGTGTGTGCACAAAACAAATCGCAAAAACAGAAACCAGCTGGCCTTCCACAGCCATTGGAAATTCCTCCCGCACCATGGCACACACTTTCTCTCGAGTTCATTACAGACTTGCCTCCCAGTCAAGGATTCAACACTATTTTGGTAGTAGTAGACTTATTTTAAAAAATGGCACACTTTATCCCTTTCAAAGGCCTCCCTGATGCATCCAGTTTAGCAAAATTGTTCCTGGAAAATATTATTAAGCTACATGGTTTTCCATCGGTCTTGGTCTCTGATCGAGGCAGCCAGTTTGTGTCCAACTTTTGGAAAAAATGCTGGTCTATGGCTCAAATCAACATCCGATTATCCACCAGCCACCAGCCCCAAACGCATGGCCAAACAGAAAGAACCAATCAGACCCTCGAGCAATACTTGCGGTGCATGCTTCATCAGGTGGAAGGGACTTGGAGAGATTTAATATGGATAGCAGAATATGCTTACACCAATTCGTTGCATTCCAGCACGGGACAAACAACTTTCTACACTGTATATGGCAGACACCCACGTACTTCCGAACTAGACCTTCCTCCCAGTTTGGAAATGCCAGCAATACTAACTCTTGATACAACCATCTCTCAGGCCTTTAAAAAGGCAACAGAACATCTAATCCAAGCCAAATACAAACAAAAGAAATTTGCTGACCAACACTGAAAAAAGGCCCCCGACTATCAAATAGGAGACAAGGTTTGGCTAGCAGCAAAATACATACCAATAAAAGGAACCTGGACCTTTCGTCCTCGCTATCTGGGATCCTTACTCCATCAAATCCATCATGAACCCAGCAGCTGTCAACTTAGCATTACCAGACAATATGCAAATCCAGCTTGTGTTCCACGTCTCACTCTTGAAAGCAGTACAGCCCGGCACACGGGTTATGATACCACCAGAACCCGTGATAGTTGATGGGGAACTAGAGTTTGAAGGAAAGGAAATCTTGGATTCTAAATTTACCAGGTCCAAGTTATATTACTTAGTTGATTGGAAAGGTTATGGCCCTCAAGACAGATCCTGGGAACCCAGCGAGAATATTCATGCACCACGTTTCATTAAGGCATTTCATCAAAACTTCCAGCCAAGCCAGGATCAGGCATAAGAACCACCATGGGAGGGGCCTTGCGGGGGAGTGCTGTCACGGCCCTTAACCAAAACCCCCACTGGCATGTCCACATGCCAGGTAAGGTCAGGGTTCGGGGTTCCATTAGGGCCTCGGGAGCCTTGCACTACCTTCCAAGACTCTCTTGGAGTCAGTCCTGGGGCCTTTGGTGCCATGCCCATATTCAGAATAATGGATACCTTTGAAGGGACTACTTTTCCTTGGGCCTGCAGTCAACATGGAGGTATCTAAATAGTCTAGTTCCTAGAACTAGACTATGCGGTATCATGTTTTGGGTGTGGTAGCCTGGGACTACTTTACTGGGAGGCTATTTAAACCACACCCAAGCAAATGAACACGCTTTGCGTTATTCTGCAGCCTGCAGCGTAACACTCACCATGCCCCGCATCCTTGATACCTGAGATCATCAGAGCCACGACCCTGCAGAGGAGAAAAAGAACATCATTAGTAGACTCTTACCTGTGAACTCCATTCTATATTCGCCCGACGTTCGTCCATGCTTCTGCTACTCGCGGTCGCCCTTCCAGCAATCAGCATCTTCTGGACACCGTGTACTCACTGGAACGAAGCAACCTGAAGGGAGAGAGAGAAAGACAGCATTAGAAAAGGTTATTTATGGTGTAAGCCTCAGTCATCACGAGAACCTCACCTGGTTGGCCAACCTTTGTCCGGCATCATTCCGAAATACCACGCTCACCGGAGAAGGCCACCGCCACCTGTAAGGAGAGAAGAAACACAGGTTAGCAAATAACATGCGAAGCAGCGCCGTGCTTAGGGTGTTACTTACCAAATTGAGCGTGCTTCTTGCACCATCCAAACCGGCAGGTTCTCGATCCAACCAGCACGACACGCCGAATCTCCCGCTCAACTAGGGGGTAAAGAAAAGACATCAACCACAAAGAAGGAAGGCAAGGACAGTAACATACAAAGACTGCTGCAATAAGACCTACCTTAAAGACACTTAAATGGGCTTGCACCAGTGAAGTAACTTGGTCGCCCAAGCCCACTGAAGACAAAGCACCCCTGCAAAGAAGGCAGGACAGAGAGCACACCAAATATTACAATAAGGTGAGTAGAGGGTCATAGGGTCGAACTCAGGGGAGGTGGGAGAAGACCGTATCTAAGCTTGAATCCAGTCCTCCTGTGCTTTCAGGCCCGACTTCCATCGAAGGCACCATCTGGGATCGGGAAGAGGGTTCCAGGCGCAAATCAAGCAACCAGGGCTGAGTGGCGTCCCCGTGGATACCAGGTGAGCATAACAGGTTTAGCCATTAAGAGGAGGAATCTGATTGACATATAACATCACAGTCAGGGGCAGGCAGAACTTATACTTTGTGTCACGAGTATACGTGAAGTGGGCAGGTAAAAGGAGGCTTCAAAAAGAGGCACAGAAGTGAAAGGAGGGACTTTTGGTTTCCAAAAGAGGGGGAAGGAAAATTGCAGAAAGAAGAGTTAAATTGGGCTGTAATTGGAGGCAAGCAGACCAGGCTGACCGTGACTGTGAGGCATTCTGCATAAGAGAGAGGAGGGAGCTATGGGGAATTAGAAGGCTAGCTGAGACTGAGGGCACAGAGCCTGTCCTTCACTGTCTCTCCAAGCGCAGATCCTTCAGACATTTTGGTAAGCATACAAATAACAAAGTGAGCACATTATATTGTGTTTGTGTGCGATAGAATATAGTGGGGTGAGTCTTGCATGTTGGTAGTCAGTTGCAAGCTGGCAAAAACATAGAAAGTAGGTCAAAGCTAAACTGATAATTCTGGGATCGCCTGCCAAACTTCCTTGTGGGAGGCTTTAAAAAAAAGATTTCGGTATACCTTTGCTTTTTTTGAGGAATGCAGGTGACAATGTGTGAAATATGAATTGACTTAATTTACAGTCAACCACTCCATCCTCATTAAACGGTTCCATGATACCCTGGGTATCTCGGAGTGGGCACTGGATGAGCTGACCTTTTCCTAACTGACCGGCCATCCCAGGTTGTTCTGGGCACCTTTTCCTCACCCACCTCCTTTTCCACGTGTGGTCACCCCAGGACCCAAACCTCTTCAACACCTACCTTGCTCCCCTGACACACATCATTTCCTCCTTCTCCCACAACTTCCAGTGCTTCGCAGATGACACTGAACACTTCTTCAAACTTCCTGCTGACTCTCTTGCTTTTTCCATCATCCCGGACTGCCTATTTGCCATCCAGTCCTGGTGCACCTCCAATGATCTCTGCCTCAATGCCAGCAAGACTGAGATCCTTCCTATTGGGACCCCTGCTCTTTCTTCCATTCACTCTGGCCATCCTCTATGGCTCTCCTTCTTCTCCTTCATCTGAAGCAGGAAACCTTGGAGTCATATTTGACCCCTCTCTCTCCTTCCTCCCTCACATCCAGTACATTGCCAATAAGTCCAACTTTCAACTCTTCCTTCTCAATGGAATTCTCCCTTTTCCCACTTTCTGCCAGAAGCTTAATGTTACCAGAGTTCTAGTTCTCTCTAGGCGTGACTACTGCAATAGCCTTCTCTTGAATCTTCCTTCGTCCTGCCTATGACTCCTACAGCTAATCCAGAATAGGGCAGCAAGACTTATACTTGGCTTCAAGCCCAGGGAGCGCATCTCTCCAGCCCTAAAAACTCTTCATTGGCTCCTGGTTGCTGGACTGATTAAATTCAAATCCCTCTGCATCATCCAAAAGCTATCTGGGGCCGGAGACCACGCTATCTGCAACTTGCTATTATAAATAATTCTCCCTCTAGACCTCTAAGTTACTCTGGAACCAACGCTATATGTGTGAAGTGTTTTACTCAATAGAGATCCGGAGGCCGATCTCTTGCTTCAGCTGGCTCCCTCTTGTAGAACAACCTCCCCCTTCCTCTTTGTCTTGAGCAAGACCTCCTAAAATTCCAGAAGCTCCTCAAGACTTTCCTTTTCACTTCCTCTTTCCCTTCTTCCTTCCTCTGCTAACCTCAGTCGCTGTGATTAGTGACCTGGGCCCTTATGGGTCCTCGGGGCCCTGGCCTCCCACACACAATCATCTCAGCTTCTACTTGTACACAGCACTTGCCTCGGCTGCCACTGGCCTATGCCTTTGTAGGCCTGCACTTACCCACTTTGCAGCTCAACGCTCCCTCCCACTTAATATTCTTGGCACTTACATCTTCTGTTCACCCACAAGCACAGACACTACAGCACTTACTCCCCACTCCCTCTCCCCCTTTCTCTCTTTGCACTTGCATGTTATGAATACCCACAAGACATAGTAGGTTTGTCTTTTTTCCTTGAGTGTATACATTGTTTTTCAATCACATGTTCCCTCTTGTTGCCATGTAGGGTCATTGAAACTTGTTGTATAAATGCCTAACAAATGCACAATAAATAAAATAAACTAATGTCATGCTAAATGTTCTTTCTCGCTGTATTTCTAATGACACGTTTTAAACTGCATTTGTTCATTGTCCATATTTTGAGAAAATGTACATAAACGCTGTAGGGAACAGTTTTAAAAAGAAACATGTGTGGCTGTACATTGTGAATATATTTCCAAGATAAATATGTTACATGTGCAACCGGATAGAGTGAGTATAGTTGTAATCTGACTCCTTATGTCATGAATACATCATTTTACAAGTAACTTGGTAATACTGCGGTGGGTAATTACCTAGCAATCCAATTTAAATGAGGTAGAGAAATTGTGTACCTGATGCAGTACTAAGTCCTGCTTTTGGTTTCAGCAAATGATCCCAGTGTACGAATAACATCAGCTAGCCCTGTGTTTTGTGGCAAGCTAGGAAACCTCACAAAATACCCTACAGAGCTGTTGAATGTTGCTTCTAAGATTCACTTTTTTCCATGTTGAATGATGCACTGATGTTTATTAGAATTTTGTTTGGCATTATAGTATGAGTAAAGAATATGATAAGAAGGCTTGCATGTCTTAACAATCAGCTTCGCTGTGATTCATAAATTGGCTTTCATTAAATTGTATCTTAAATAAAACAGTGTGTTCATAGGTGCCACCTTGGAGTGGTAGACCGTGCAAGGTTATCATTTACTTGTGCGAACTCTGTGTGATAATGCTGCCATCCAGGGACAAGATCATTTTAAATGCTGCAGTGCAGTACAATAAATGTAAAAACAAGGTGCAAGAGGGCTGTGCCAGTCTTTACATATGTTTTTCTGCTCTGGAACATTTTTTTAAAACACATTGGCCCTCATTACGACCCTTGCGGAAATCGACCGACCGGACCGCCATAGCGTAAATAGCATTTCCGCCATTGCACGACGGAGCAAAGTGCGGCTCATTCCGACCCATCGGGCACGAGCACCACGCCATGGCGGAAGTGCAAAGTCCGCGATGGCGGAAATGACCCCAAAACGGCCCACACCGCCGCCGTACGGCGCCCTAGGTGCAATTCCGCCACTCATCTTAGCGGTCACCGCAATGAGCGGCAACCGGAAAGTACGGTGACCGGAAATATACGGAAACGGAAGTAAAAACATGGTCCCGGAACGGGAAACATCACGCCGTACACCTATAAAAACACTATTTCCACACAACCATTAAAAACACTACCCTGAGACACATCCCAACCCGTTAGCCACCCTAGTGAAACCAAGAACAATGGGAAAAGTAGCGAAGAAAGCGTGCGACCGCAAGCGGCAGGTCCACTTCTCCCGTGAGGAACTC
This sequence comes from Ambystoma mexicanum, assembly GCF_040938575.1. Taxonomy (NCBI): domain Eukaryota; kingdom Metazoa; phylum Chordata; class Amphibia; order Caudata; family Ambystomatidae; genus Ambystoma; species Ambystoma mexicanum. The sequence goes on along the minus strand of NC_090934.1, from coordinate 750,781,809 downwards.
ACCGTGCTCACAGAGACCCTCCAGGAGAATGCTGCCGCCGTCTTCTCCACGCAAATGACCAGGACGGCACTTGCGAACAAGAAGGCCATATGGGCCCTGGTGGCACAGCGGGTAAGTGCGGTGGGGACCGCACCCCGCAACCCACAGCAATGCAGAAAGCGATGGGACGACCTGCGGATCCGCGTCCGTAGCATACTTTCTGCCAACCGCAACATTGCCACAGCTACCGGTGGGGGATCGGAATCACCCATCAAGTTGACCCCCTGGGAAGAAATCTGTGCCTCCACCATTGGAATGGAGAGTATAGAGGGAGTCGGAGGGATGGAGAAAGGAGTGCAGACAACCGAAGAATCAGGTAGGTGCCCCAAATAAAACAATGCCAAAACCACAATGTCCAATCATGTGAAGTACCACGTGTCCACATAGTGCAACAGTAACACATGTCCAGGAGAACGGCCACATGCATAGGCCTGATAGCACACTTTAAAAGTCACATTAAATACATAAATAATTAAAAATCCTAAAAACACCCTCTACACGTGCAGCAGGCACACCCTAACTGCAGGCTGCAAAACAACTGCACCCTCACTCCACACACAAATGAAACCACCTCCAAGGCCCCAACCCAAATCACCCCCAGGTACCACCCCAATGCATGTGATACATTGCCATTCCAATTTCCACAGACCCATTAATAACGCTCGCCCTCCTTTACTCCACCACAGGGTCCGATTCAAACGACGAGCTCCAGGACACCCCTACCAGCACACCTGCAAAGAGGGCCAAGACCAACGGCCAAAGACCCTCCACCTCAGCTGCACGCATCAAGACACAGCAGCAGCACAAATCGAGTGGCAGCACACAGGAGGGAACTCCAACAGGCACCCCAGCAGCCAGCATGCCCACAACAGCACCACCACAGGTCCCCCCAATGGATGCCACAGTAGGCACTGCTTCTGGTGGCAGCAGCACCATAGGTGACACTGCATTAATGGCAGCATGCTCCGACACAGAAAACGGGGATGTCGAAGTTAGATCCATCCATGACCTGTCTCAATCCCCCTGTCTGTTTCATCCCGTACACCATGAGGATACCACGCAGGGGCACCCACAAGACGACGACTGGCCATCCCCCACAAGCCCTGTGGCAAGGCAACATGAGGTGACCAGCCCCTCTGTGACACCACCGCAAATGGCCATGGCACAGCAGAGGCAACAGTCCCTCGACCAGGTGATCGTGCAACAGCAGCAACTGGCCACGCTCCTCAAGGAGCATGCTGATGAATGTGGGGGTACTAAGGCAGCCATAGAAACATCAACTGAGACACTTAGGGCAGAAATGGAGAGAAGTACAGAGACACTAAGGGCACAAATGGAGAGAAGCACCGAGAGCCTGAGAGTACAAATGGAGAGAAGCACCGAGAGCCTGAGGGGGGAACTGCATGCGACGTCCAAAGACGTATGTGCTGAACTTGCCGCTGAGCGCCGTGTGCTCACTGAGCTCTCACAAACCCTCAGGGACATGCATGGACGTGAGCAGGCAGAGACATCATCCGTTGCAAGTTCCGTCCAGGGCAGCCCCCAACGTAGATCTGGGAGGAACCTGCGCTCCACAGGCAGGGGTGCCCCTGATACCCGGAGAGGGGGCTTGCAATAGCGTCTGCCCACTGACAATGAGCATCTTTGGACACTGGTGTTCGGGGGGGAGGTAGGAGGGTGGAGGGGGTGTGTTGGGCTTACTTGGGTGGCGGGTCGATAGGGTGTTTAACATGATATCACATATGCCATGAACAATGCACGATCATACAATGAGATGCGTGGACATTGATCTTTGTGTACGAGGCCATTATAGGCGTACAGTCCATATTGTGCATGTTCCAGACACAGACAGTGCCACAAGTCCCGTGTCCATGTATCAGCCATCAGGCGTGAGTGCTAGAAGCATGCATCTATGATATGCTGACGAATGTCACGGCCCTCCTGTGCCTCGCAGACTCCTTGAGGTGCTGCCACATCCCCACCCTCATCATGACCATCTTCAGGTGCTTGCAGTTCTGCGTCAGGGGGCATGGGCACATTTCTACGTACGCACATGTTGTGTAGCATGACACATGCCATGACCATCTTTGCAACCTTCTCATGTCGGTACAGGAGTGCCCCGCCAGACCTGCTGAGGCAGCGGAAACGAGTCTTCAGTAGGCCGAATGCCTGTTCAATGACTACACGGGTACGTGAGTGGGCATGGTTGTAGTCCTCCTCATGCTGGTCCCGTGGGTTGCGGACTGGTGTAAGGAGCCATCTCTTCAGTGGATACCCGGCATCACCTGTATGTGGACAATGAAGGTATTTTGAGGAATGCCATTGCTACGTACGCACCCCCCCCTTCCTGCCAGGTCATTGCCGCATCACATACCCCACACTATCATGCTTGAAATGAGACTCACCGAGTAGCCAGGATCTGTTCCCTGCGTGTCGCTCCATGTAGCGTGGTATAGTAGAGTTCCTCAAGACCATAGAATCATGGGTTGATCCTGGGAATCGGGCACAACAATGTGTAATGATCCTGTTGGAGTCACACACCATTTGTACATTCAGGGAATGAAATTGTTTTCGGTTGCGGTACTGGGCCTCCATGGCATGTGGGACAACCAATTCCACATGGGTGCAGTCGATGGCACCAATGCAACCCGGTATGCCGCCAAGTGCATGGAATCCCACTTTTGCGTTCGTAATTTCCTGCTCCGAGCGTGGTAGAGAGATGTAGTCGTCTGCGTGCAGCAGGAGGGCATCGAGCACTTGCAATAGTGTCCGTGAGAACAGTGGCTGTGAAATGCCATGCAACTGTCCGACTGTGTGCTGGTAGGTGCCTGTGGCCAGGAAGTGGAGTACAGACACCACCTTCAGTAGGGGTGGGATGGCGGTTGGGCTATCTATCATGCTGGCAAGGTCAGCCTGTGTCATGTCCACAATGGCGGTTATGGTGTCCCGGCCCAAACGGTAGAGGGTGTGGATCTGCTCATCAGTGAGGTTGAACGGATGTGCTCGGAGGCGTGGGATAGCGGGCTGCCTGCGTGGTGGTAGTGGCTGTGCTGGCGGCCCTTGCTGGCCCTGCCTTGCCCTCCTCCTCCTCCTCCTCCTGCGTCTCCTCCGTGCGGCTGGTTGTAGTCGGTGTTCGTCTTCTTCTTGAAGTTGGAGTACTTGCAGTGCTATCAGGTCCCCCAGGGCCAACATGGCTAGTCCTGCCGGTAGCATTTCGGAGTGGGTGTGGTTGTGGGAGGGGGTTGGGTGTGCAATTAATGTGTTTCCAGGCTGTATGGCCTCCATCTGTGGTGATTCATTCCACCTGTGCAAGCTGCTCTCCCCTTTGGGCGAGCACGTCCCGCACACAACGCTGCAATTCGACGAATGGCATCTAGCCATTACAATCATGTATTTGTACCCGATGGCAGTGTAACATTGGTTGATATGTTCATTCTGCTTTGGTCCCATTGTTTCACATACTATCTTTGCAGTCGCGAACAGACTTGTGAAGGGTCAGTGGAACGTAGTACTCGAGTAACGGTGGACCCTCATGCAACACTGCACCGAGGTTCACCGACGGGCGGGGCGTCCCATTTGTGAGTGAAGGCAGTTGCCATTTTCACACACAGCCGCTCTAGATGGATTAATTTGTGATTTCAAGCGGCCACAGATGCCTTTTCGACGTGATGTTGCAAATGAGGAATTCGAAGGACGGCGCTTTCGGTTTTCAGCTAGCGGCGAGGAGATGCCCACAGGTCTGACTGCGAATGTAACGTTCTATTGTTCAATGTCCTTGGGACAGGGGCCATGGCGAGGATGCAATGATTGATATGAATAGTATGGGATGCGCAATAGCGAAGTGGGCGATAAGGCCGGACGTTCCCAATTACATGTTGCTTCACAACACTGGAATTACGGGCTGGGGGAACAGTGGATTTTGCAGGCTGCATTACGCACAGACTCAATGGAAGTTTCACATGTCATGTGAGTATGGAAGCAGGCGTTTGTGATAGTGTTTTCACCTCGATATAGATAGTTATGATTCGCTAGTGGTTTTTGGTTGGTGATGATCCTTTGGAGGGGGCTAGCATGCATATGGCTGTGGATTTGGTGTGATCATTGAAGTGAGTAATTCAAATGTAGTTCTGATGGCCATTCTATTCTTTTTCATTTCGTTTGGGTGACAGGTATCTCCTCCCCTTTTGCCACTGCCATCTGTATGCCACTCCTGCAGATGGATTTTACTCCCGACACCTGCTGCTTCGTGTTAATCAGTGGAGCAGCATTACGATCTTATGGGACGATCGCCAATGGGCCACATGCCCTTACGCAGTACTAGTGGCTAGGAGCAACATTTCGGCCTTTCAGCTGGACTAGTGCCTCCCTATGGGGACGGCCCTGCGGGTCGAGGCGCTTCCATGTTGCCTTTTCGTACGAGTATGTAGCCCCTGTGTGCCATGAGGGTACAGGGCGTCACACGAGAAGTAGCTGGTCATTTATTGCGGATGCAGCCCACAATGGTGAAATGTATTTTGGAGTTCATGGCCTGATGGCTGTATGGGCTTGGTGAATTTGTTGTGCATTAAATTCCTATTCTGATATGAACCGTGTAGCGTTCTTCTTTGCAGGTGATGTGTCATATTCCTATTTGGGGAGCGATGTATTGTGAGGAGATCTGCATTGGGTTCCAGCTTCGGAGTATAGTTGCGTGGTACTGTGCTGGGCGCATTTGCCTACGAAGCCCAGTGAGGTCAGGGATGAGGGCTGCCAATGTGACTGTTTTGATGATGTGATGCTCAGGGGCGGGGGAATGGCTTTTGTGTAACAGATGCCGGTCAGCCAGTTGGATTGGTGGTATGATGTGATTATCAGAATATGGCTAGTCACAGGTGCCTGTGTTTGCGTGCGTTTCTTGGAGGGAGACTGAGGTCATGTCCATTTGTGTGGCTTCTGTATTCGTGCCATCTGTGCCCTGCAGCTTCCATTGGCCCCTCTTGAGATTCATTTGTTCGTTGGCAGGCATGGATGACTTGTACATTTCACTGGTTGGATTGTGTGGCTTCATTGCACCTACGGGGAGTTGTACAATGTGGCCAGGGAGCGGTGTACAGGCACTCAGTAGGGCCGTTTACGGTTGGTTCGCGATGCCGTACTTCTCACCATGGCGGAATGGTACTTTCCGCCGTGCTTGATGGCGTTAGGTGCATGTCCGCTGGGGTCAGAATTCGCGTACCGTTGCGCCATGGTGGTAATTGCGGTTTGGCATGGCGCGCGCGCGCGTACTTGGTGCAGTTAGCATTGGCGTTCACTGCGGTGTCGCTAATGGCATCGTACTTTGCGGTGACGGGTCATAATCGCACCGAGTGCTATGCGATGGCGGTATTGCATTTCCGCCATCGTTTTTCGATTTCCGCCAGGGTCGTAATGAGGGCCATTGTATTGTAATTTGACATACATGACAGGAATGAGAACAATTGGTACTTCCAATAAAATATAACCAGTAAAAGTCCATACAGAAATATGGCAAAATATTCAAGAAGTATCATATTTACTGAAAATTAAGAGGTTGAAAAAAAGAAAAAAGAGAAAAACAAAGGGTGAGAGAGAAGCAGATGAAAATAGGACAGAGAGAAAAAGGGAAAGAGGAAAAATAGCAACCCATCAAGGAAATAAGTGGGGTGAGAGAAAATCAGAGGCAGAGAGGATCAGGGGGATGTTAAGGGACCTAAGAGATATCAAACATATAATTAATTAAAGGCATTCCAAATCACAAGATACTTGTCCATTCTTTTTATTTGTTGATAACTGCTTATCTCTCTGCTTGACAGAATGGATAGATCTTGCAGCCAACAATCAACCGTTGGACGAGTTTCACTTTTCCAATACTTTCAAAACCAGTTTATTAACTTTCAAAAGGCTCTAGAAGCCCACTAAGATTGATCAGACAAAAGGTGGAGACCCAATGGAAATAACCCTAATATACACATATGGGGGAACGAGGAAGCAAACAACCCAATACCAGCTCCTTTTGTTGCAATATCTCTTCCCAAACGTTCACCACCTTTGCACAAAACCCAAACATTTGCAGGTAGTTGCCAACCTCCTTCTTACAAGAAGTCCAGCATATATCTACTTGTATCAGCTTACATTGCTTCATCCTGGTGGGCGTCCAAAAGATACTGTGATTAACTCTCTGTTGGGTGAACCACAGGCTTAAGTCAACCTTGTACCTCGATGGCCCCGCACAGATATGACTCCAATCGCTATCTGACATTTCACACCTCATTTCCAGTGACCAAATGGCCCTACCGTACTCTAAAGGAGTGTTCCCATGCGTTTGTGTCAACACTTTATATATGAATGAGGATAAAAGTGGGAAGACCCTGGACAAGTAGAGTAATGGAGGGATTTTGTGCATTGAGGCATTCAAGAGTGCTAAATCATTCCCAACTACTTCACAAAGAATAGGATATCATGCAGATTTAGAGGCTCTCAGCTTTTATTTGAATTTAAGAAAATCAAACGAGAGCATATATGCAACGTCAGATACTTGCCCCAGGCGCCAGATGCCAGCAGAACGCCATGTAGACCATTAAAGAGGGCAATTATTAAAGTGTAGTTCTGAATTCAAAACATTTTAAGAATCATTGGCAGGTGGAGTAATCAACAGGAGGGGAATAGGTTTAAAAACACCTTGTTTCACACCGATATAACCTTTTTTGGCAGTAGTAAAACAAATGGATTCCTATGGATTCCACCTGAAGCTTGTTAAAAGCAGGTTTTTTTCCACTGGAATACTTTGTAAATACTGTCCGCAAAGCATAATTTAAAGTAGAGACGATTTTGCCTAGTTTTGCTCTTTCATGTTCCACTCCTTTTTGTGAATGTAGAAAATTGCATGCAGAATGCCCACAACACTTAAATCCTAACATTGGCGGTGCCCTGAATGCAATTACTACTTTTGTATGAGTTCTTTGTGCATTCCATTTCTGTGACATATTTCAGCTGCAGCATATAGTGATGCATTATAATAAATGAATCCCTACATTATTTTATATGAAGAAAACCTTTTAGAAATTTCTGATGTTGCAGGGGATGGTTGTGTAATTCATTGCTCCCATGAAAGCAATTTAGAATATTTCTATGTGTTATTGGCCCATTTCATTCTCACACCTCAATCTATCCACTCAGCACTCTCTACTAGCCCTTTGAAATTCTAGTGTCAACATATAGCATATATTAGAGGACAAAAGCAGCAAGTTCTGATAGAAACAAGAGCGTTTCATGGGAAAGCAGATAAGAGGTGGCTGATTTATGGAGCAACATGATTTATTTTTCACCAGAAAAAGGTAAACCTTATTCTGGACAGAGAAATTAAAACAGAAAGAAAACTGAAGAGTCAGAAGGTAGCTTGTCAGTATCGTAGATATTGTGGATGCCCTGGAAATGACAATGACAAATCTAAAATAACACACATTGACAAAGCGAATAAGTCTGGAATTGAAAATGTAGAGGGCGTGTTTCTTTTGGTCCTGTGGGGCTTTAAAAGTATGTCTAGCTCTCTATATTTGCATAAGCAGATCTATTGGGTTTGGCGATGCTTGTTCTTTTGTATCAGTGTTCCTCAGCACCTGCTGCATAGTGCACCAGGTCCCATAACACCCACTCAAAGAGTAGAACAAACACAGTTTTATTTATTTATTCATTCATTTTTTAGTGTCTCATTTATTACCTTGTGAGTGTTTATGGGCAGAGAAAATGTATGATCAACATGGTTAGAATGAAAAACTATTAATGGATTAAGAGAACTACGTAGTCAATTGATTTTAGTCTGACATAAAGGTTAAGCATTTAGATGATAATATGTACACAGAGGGTAGTAGGCCAAGAAGAGGGGGATGAAATAGAGGAATGGCATTTACTGATGTTTTTTGCATGTTGCATTTATAGGCACCAGGGTGCAAGGGGGAAAGTGCAAAGTTTCAAAGTTGGATGTGATATGGGGTGCATAATGAGAAGGGGAATAGAGCAAGGAAGGAAGCCATTGATGGAGAGGGCCATTGATGATGAGCATGAGGAAATATGAGCAGGAATCGGGCAGAGTGAGTGGATAAGAAATAGAAAGTGTGAGCATGTGACGAGTGGGGCTAATGTGGGTGGGGGAATAGATGGGGTAGATTGAGGTAGGGTGGGTGGGGAATAAAGGGTGTAGGGTGGGTGGAGCCAGAGAGCAGGGGTATAGTGCACGGTGGCGCTAAATAGAGAAGGGGTAGGGTTTAGTAGAGAAAGAGGGATAAGATGGGTGGTGGCACAAAGCTGGAGTAGGGTTAGAGAGAGCAGTAGGGTGGGTGGTTGGTGGTAGAGAGAGTAGTGGTAGTGTGGGTGGGGGTAAATAGAGCGGGGTACAGTGGGTGGAGGTGGATAGAGCAGTGGTATGGTGGATGAGAGTTGAAAGAGTGGGAGTAGGGTTGGTGTGCGGAGGTAGACAGAGTGGGGACATGCCTGTAGCGAGAGCTGGGTAAGGCTTTGTTAGGGGAGTCTTCCTAATGTCCTACTGGTAGTAAGTATTTAGTAAGCTATCCCAGTGGTTTGTAGATCCCCAACTCTTAACATCAGTCTGTACTATCTCAAAACCTTGGTAGTGTGGCAGGGCAGTCAAGCTTATCTTAAGAGGAAGATATGAGCTGTAGGTAAGTACTCTGAATCTAAGCTAGACAAGCACAGCAAAGAAGTACTTACACATATAATGTTATCGTATCATCGGTAATTGCGTACTGAGGAGGTTTTCAACAGATTATACTGTAATGCATTTACTCTGTAAACACATATAGAAAAGTCAATTAAAGGGAGGAAAATAAGTGGTTAGTGCAACATGAGCTTAGTTTAAAGTTCTAGAGATGGTTTACTCACCTGGCAAGTCTTTTAAGTCCAAAAACGCAAACCTAGCTAAAGACAGTTCGGAGAGGGCTTGAAGTCTTGGCAACCAGCAAATGATGAAGAGCTCCTGCAGATTTCTTCCAGTGCCTAAAGTTATTGAAGCAGCAAGTTAACAACTAACAATGGAGACAGAAAAATTTAAATTGACTTGTAAAGGGGACAGAAGAAGCAGCTTGTGTCAGAGGTAAGAGAGGGTTGCCCTGGACACCTCTACGTGCACTCAAATGCTCTGGAGAGACTTCTCGGAATCAGGTAAGGAATACCATTTTCCCCACAGTAACTTGAGTTTGAAGAAAGGTTTTGAGTTGACTCCTCCATGATGTGGCAGCTCTGGACCCGACCTCTGATTTTCTTGGTCTGGTGATGAAAGGCAGGACAATGTACAGTGTCTTCCAGCAGCAGTCTCAAGGGGGATCTGTGGCACGACTTTCAGCAACTTCTTTGTTCACTCTGCGATTCTGGTGCCTATTCAGCAGCACCAACAAAGGACATGGATCGCCCGGTCAATCTTCTTTGCTACCTGCATTCCCACATTCTTGTGAGGGGGTGTGGGTGAGTTGGATAGGATCTCTCGAGTGTCCTTATGGGCTCAGCATAGATTTGTGTGGATTTGGCCTTTCTACAATGATACACTCAAAATGGGCAGTAGGTCTCCTGATATTGGAGTTCCACAGCTCTGGAAACTCCTAGGAGTTCGGGAGATGGCCTGTTTCAAAGTTTGTCTTGGGGCTGGTTGTTCCCACCAGCCAAAGGGAAGGAGTCGTTCTCTTCGGAGTTCCTCAGTTGAATATGAAATGAGGTCCGGACAGCAGTGGTCAATTCAGAGTGTTGAAAAGCATCTGAGGGTGTCTCTGTTTGTCTTCTTCTTTGGTTACTTCTGTTTCCAGTGGTTGACTTGCCCTACACTCCAGATGTTTCACCTTTCATACAGTTCCAGCACACACTCCTCTGCAATCTCTCTCAGCATTTTACAGAAAGGGACATTTGGCTTTCCACTCAGGACATTCCAACCCCCTGTGGGAGCTGGTCATATTCAGACAAAGGACAGAGGGGTGGAGGACTCCTCCCCCACTTCCTGCCTGGCCAGACACTCTGGAGTCTAGGTGGGGATACCTATTCGTTCCTGACAAAGGCAAAATTCATACACAGATCTCCCCCTACCATAATGGCAGAAGAAGAGCTAACAAAGAACAACCATGCTAGTAATGGTGAAAAAAGAAGGGAGGCGCCAAGTTGGTACTTGGGTGCCCCCATTGTGCACTACCGAGGCTATGGACATAGCCTGCGGTATAAAAAATACACAATAGTTGGTAGAACATGTCCACTGCCACCAGCCATAACTAGGTGATTGTCTATGTAACTAAAAAGTCACAGGAGCAGAGAGAAGGGGGATACTAAGTATCACTTTGGCACTCCACTGAAGGTGGTGTGTGCAAATCTCTCAGACTTCAGAGTTTATCCTAAAGAACTGTAGTTAACTTAAGGATATAGGAAAAAGAGTCTTAAAGGAGGGCCCAAATGATCCCCAGCAACACTGCTCATGAGGAGCTGTGTACTGCAGTTGCAACATGCAGATGCCTTTAAGAGCTATGGAGCAGACAGACTCCATAGTGCAGGTAGAATACAAAGAATAGAGTTCCAAAAGACAGATCCTATACGAATGAATGAGTGATAAAAGGCTCCACCCATTCAGGATAAAAAGAAAAAGGCCCAGAAGTTCAGCAAAAAGTGCTGGGGGTCTCAGTAGGAGAGGGCTGAAGCACAACAATGATAAATCTCCCTAACAGGTTTGATAAAGCTTGCTGAAAGAGATCTCCAGGAGGATGTGTTTTGGGTGGCGGGGGGGAGGTCAGGAAGTGGGTGGGAATAGCCCTAGGGATTAGCATGGCCATGGGCAGTGAATGGTGGGTAAATAAGCAAAGAACACCTACAAGCTTTGAGTCCCTCCTCACATGCCATTTCTCCCTAGCTGCAGATGAAAGACCCACATTGAAAGCAGAAATCTCAGTCTCATTAAGTACCAATCTGAACTTCCAATCTATGCATCCAAATTGTTAAATAACATGTCAGTAGAAAGTAACACAGCTAAAGATCACCTAGCACACTGGGTTCCACTCCGTAGAACAGCCTGGACCTCCTTGACGACCCCGCCTTCCCCTTGCCATCGGCTGTGCAGAAAATACTGGTTTCGGGTGAATCTCTAGGTAATACGGGACGTGGACCTCTGGAACTTTCCACAGGAATCCGATTGGCCTGGGTCCAAACAAACCTAACCCCCATAAAGCCACACACTCAGAACACAACGCAGCAACCGAAAGCAAACTTAAGCGTGGTGGGCAGCGAGCCCCAGGCCCCACACACACACAATAGCAAATGGTCATACATAACGTAACATTGTACCTCGTGGCACGGCGACCACCCAGGCCAGCATAATAAAGGAACACATGGGGCCTCATTACAAGGTTGGTGGAATGGGTTTACCGGCACCGGTAATGGTGCCGGTGCCGGTGAACCCATTCCGCCCTATTACGAGGTCTCCTCGCGGGACCCGCAAAGGGCGCCTGGTAAAACCAGGCGTCCTTACCGGGTCCCGCGAGGAGACCACAGAGCTAACAACGGGCCTGTTATTAGCGGGCCCATTGTTAGCTCCTTCCCCATTCCCATTGAGCCCTATAGGGGCTCGAATGGGAATGGGGATGTACCGGGTTCTGGTTCCACGAACGAGCAATTACCAGGTCCTCCAAGGTTGGGATGGCCCAGTAAATCCCCATTTGAGGAACCCGGACCCGGTATGCGGTAAGGAGGTAACCATGCCGCTAATTGTGGCATGGTTACTTCCGACCTCGTAATGAGGGCCATGGTCATACATAATTAAATTGTACCTGGCGACATGGCGACCACACAGGACATAACAAGTCAGTAACAGCAAATGTTTATGAAAAACGTAAGTTGATACTAGAGAAACCTGATTTGTACAGCACTGAAAGTTAATTCCTTGTGTGAAGCATCACTCTGCCGAAAACGTATAAAGCCATACATTGTTTATACATTTTGCTCCCAAACCCAATGCCCATTCCGGACAGCACATTCTGGACAGCAACCCTCCAGCTACACAACCTCTCGTTAAGGCTCAGTGGAAACTAACAGCTGTAATAAAGCAGAGGGTAACCTTGCACTGCACGAGTACCCGCTCCACGACTGGGCACAACCATGCCGACACTTCCAAAGCCTCATATACAAAAACGTTACTATTCTTGCGCTCGAAGAATAAATGAGTGCCCTAAACTGCAGCCAGCACCAGCCCCCATCCCTCCATTTGTAAAGTGGGCATGACGCCTCCATTTGTAAAGCGGACATAACGCCTGCACCACTCTAATACAAAACAGCTACTTCAGTGACACCACTCTAATACAAAACAGCTACTTCAGCCTGTCATGTGAGGTAAATGCCACAGTGCATGGAGGACTTCAGGCAGGGCAAGCGCTCACAGCATGCACAAACCTATCAACCCCACTTTTACCTAATGTTCTCGGCTGGGTGCCAATGTGCACGTTGATGGACCCTGCAAGCCGCGTGCAGACTCATGAATGTGGGGCTCGCGCTGGTGATGGCGAGAAAACAGATTACTCCGCAGTCGAATGACTAAACATAGTTCACAGGAGTTTAAGTGCCTAAAAGAATTAGTACATACACATGTTTTAAAAAACAGCATATAGTACAGTGCAGTCATTTTGCTAGTACTTCGGAGCATGCACAACTCCACCAGCAACAGCAGCAGGCTGGCAGACATGAGCGCGAGGGTCAAGGTCAAAATGATGCTTCCACCATTTCATCACCAAGTGTTGGCAAGTTGCCATGGCAATGCCATACACTGCTCCTGAACTCCCCTTTACAGTTGTTTTTTTTGCAATCGCAATGTTTTGGCAATATTTTGGTGGTTACATATGGAAGGGTACCATGAGCTGTCCACAGTTCCTGACTTCATAGATAGGCAACTCTAGCAAAGGTTTGGTAGCTTCAAAGACTCCAAAATGGGTGGCTCCCATGATAGCTGCTGGAATTCAATGAAGACCCTCTTCAAAAGCAAATGCAAGAAGCCCCTGCTCCTAGAGAAGTCATTGCGGGGCAGACCTAAGCGTGAAGGGAAAACTCACAATGGAGGACATTATTTCCTCTAAATAAGAGCTGCAATGTTGACTTAGAACCACATAGCCACCAGAAATACAGTCCTAGTTGGTGGAGACCTCTGCAGGACTTTGTGGAAGAGAGAGGATTATTTCCTTTAGGAAAAGTGCTACTGCAATATACAATACCTACATGGCCCAAACCTGCATATAATCCTTTAAGCTAATATCAACAGATCGTCTTGTTCCCTTACAGATCTTATGCCACAATCTCAGAGAATTCTAAGACAAGCTCAATGAAAGGTTTGCCCGGTACAAACCTCTGAGATAAAACATTACATGTGAGCCAACCACTGATTCCAAATAGACTGGTTAATAATACCCGCTCACATTTTTATTATTCCTCCAGCAGCTAAAATCTGATATCTCAACAATCTGTTATCTATATAACAGCCTGAACATGATGAGCAAAAAAGGAATTAAACTCCTCGTGTCTTAAGTCATAGCTAACATAGGGCCTCATTACACGGTAGGCGGTAGCCATGGCGCTATTAGCGCCATGGTTTCCGCCGGTATTTTACCGTGTCCGCCTTGGTGGATGGCGGAATTAACGCCCTACTCCAAGGTGAGGGGGCGGTAATTCCCCATTCACCAAGGCACTTCTCCATTCCCATTTTTGCCCTCATAGGGAATAATGGGAATGGTGAAGGCGCTAATTACGGTACTGCAAATTGCAGTACCGTAATTAGCACCAAGGTCCCTTTGCGGCACCCTACTTTAACGGCTGGTAAAACCAGCCGTTAAGGTCAGGTCCTGCAAAGGGAACTCGTAGTAAGGCGGTAAGGGTTTACCGGTACCGGTGCCCTTACCGCCTACCGTGTAATGAGGCCCATAGTCATTGCCCAGAACAATATCCCTTCGCCCCTTATCTATGTTAGGTAGAGCTTTTTCGAGGATCGATTTTAATAGCTCTTCAGCTCTCTCGGCATCCCAAAAAATGCATTCTTTGTCCCTCAAAGCAACTACGCTTTCACTGCTTGACCAATAAAGGATTTCTTAAGTACATTAAGTATAAGTTTTCCATTTTCCTCTCAGTCACAGGTGCCAATTCTGGAAAGAGGAGAATCTTGTCTTGTTAGTACTGTGTATTTTCCCTTGCCTCTGCAACTTTCAAAGTTCTCTCGAGCATCCGATAGCTTGACAATAAGCATTAGTCCAACTATCAATTCTGAAAGTTTGTTGGAAGTTTGCGTTTTAAGTGTATAGCATTTATCGATATAAATGGAGTCTTCTTCCACCTTCAAATCGAGCAAGTCGAGTAAGTCGAGCAAGTCGGGAAGCCAATTGGTAACAAACATAATTGGATAGCCCCCCTATGCACTAGAAAGAAGACCAATGACCCTAATTTGTTTACATTGTACCACAATTACAAGCGTTTCAGATCTCTTTTCAATTATTTAACCTCCCTTGATAGCTGCCTCCACTTCTTTTGCAACGTGCTTCACCAATGAGATATTTGGGTACTTTGCTGGTCTAGTTCAGTGGTTCTCTATGGAAGCATAGAGGTTCATTGACTTCTCAATATGGCCACGTGCTGCCATAAGGGGATCAGGAGATGGTGAGTGGGGCTGGGACTGCTCCTGGCTAGGCTCCCTACTACGAGGTGCAAACAAATATGAATCTCCACATGTATCTTTTCTTTTATTCTTTCTGGTGTCCTTTTCTTTCCTTGTCTCTAGATTAACACATTTGGGGGTCTTGAAGCGAAGGAAGCAAAACTTGGTGGATAGTGACATTTGATAATATTATAAACTTAGTTCAGGAGGTGCCATTTAGAAGCGATAACTACATCAGTTATTCCACTGTCGTGCAACTTCACAGAGCTCTTATTGCTTTATGGTCCACATAGGGTTGAGCGATACAGCCTTGAAGAAAGATGTACGCTACTGATAAGGCTTCACTGCAGATACATAGAATGTAAAGTGCTGTCCGCATTAAGGACATTTTCTGTCCCTTCTCTTTAACTGAGGGACTGGCTTCTACTGAGCCAACCAGCTTTCCCACGCTGCCGGGAACGTGGACTTCCTTGAGGGAACATCGGTGGGAAAACTGCTATCTATCAAAAGGCCTATAGGCCTATCCGGTCAACTCCTCCCGACTCCCATACAAGAACCATGCCAAAACTCTGGGTAATGTTACGGCACGCAACTCCCTCTCGGGTCTGCTGCAAGCTGGAATTGAAGCGAAGATCGATCCTCTCCCCAAACCAGCTGGAGGCATCACCTCCTGGATCCATTTGTCGTCCCGCAGAAGCACCATGCTTCAAATAAGTGTACAGAGAGCCCAAGGGAAAGTGTTTGTGTACCATTGTCATCTTGAGCGCACCCCAAAATCAATTTTTAATGAAAATAGGAATTTCTTAGTTGTGTGGGGCATGTTTTTGCAACAGTGAGAATCGAATGTACTGCACACAGCCAGAAATGAAAAGAGAATGCCCATCACACTTCAATGTGATAAAACAAGTGTAAAGATACGATCATATAATTCAGTACAAAATGCTCCTCTTTGATTACCAAGGAAGCCACTGGAAAACAGACTTTGTACAAAAAACATTCCATAGGTTTCAGCAGTCATCTGAATGTCCATTGTTTTGCTTATTTCGGGAGTGAGTTTTATAATGGGAAAATATACAACATATAAAGAATGGTTTTGTGGCCAAGTCACTGAAATAAAAGGTGAATGTTTCAACACTTTGCTGGCTGCATAGTCGCCCTTTGTGCGCCAGATGATCAGTGGTGTAGCCAGACATTTTTGCCTGGGTGGGCCTGCACATTATGCACATGGGCCTACCAAAGGAGCCCTTACAGCGTAAGCAGATTTTTAAAAATGTTTATTGGGGCCTACTCTCACAGAACAGACCAAAGTTTGAAATGTTATAGGCTATATTATGCATTTAACTAATTACATGATACAATTCAATCAAGTTCCTAATTCCATTGTAGCAGAAGACAAATTGATGCAAGCTCAACGCAAATCTCCTTAGCCTTACTACTATAATTTCAGGACACCAACACAAGTAACTGAATGATAAATACACCTGCTTCTAGTCATTGTTTTCCAAAGGCATTAAGCATATTCTTGTTTGTGAGGCACACAATTTGAAGTGCTACAGACAATGCAAACACTTTGTTTAGGTCTAGCAAGCAGACAATATGGAAATAAACTAAGCAGTATGAAAGGAAATTGATTTTATTGATTCAGTCTTTTCTCTTGAAAGATTATGCCTTTAACTGTGGTCTGTATGGGCTCTGAGAAACCATGCACCCACTACCAGAGGTTTCACAACATTGCAAGTTTCTAAATGGCTCCCCCAAGGACACCATGAGCCTGGGACTGGCTTTTATTTCGGGACTAGTTGCATTCTGGGACCAGTAATCGCTGGGCACCAACTTTCATTTTTCTATCCATATAATACATTTTATAAAATAACCTTTCACATAAAATCAAGATCACCAGAAACAGTTTAATAATATGATACAGTAGCAAGACAATATACTCAAGTCTATTAAAACATAATTATTATTATTTTTTAAACTTTTTTTATTTGTGTTTTAATCAAGTTCCATTTTTACAAAAAGCAAAAAGTAACAGAAGACAAGGAAAAGGCTTTCAGTCTCATTAATCTGATCTTGATGTCGCAAGAAGAGGCTAGCCATTCAAGCTTTAGGCGTAAGGTACTCTGTCTATGGGAAACCGACCTCGGTCATTAGTCGGTCGTTGGTTCTTTTGACGTAGGAAAGGAGTTTTTGTATATGTTGTAAGATGTTCTAAGTTGCCAGTAACCAAGATCTGTTGTCTCCCATCATCATTTTTGACCAACAAAGGTCTTCATCTCGTAAAATGAAGTCCGAGACTAAGTGCTTAAAGTAATGTGCTCTTAACTTCGAAAAGCCTGAACAGGAAAGGAGTAAATGCCGAACAGACTCCACCACTTCAGGTAGACCACAAAATCGACAGCTGTTAGTGATGGCCAACCCGCAAATGGATAAGATTCCATTAGTATGAAGTAGGTTCAGTCTCGCTCTTAGTAGCAGATTACTTGCCTGTTTTGAGGGAAACTGTTTTATGAATGGTTGTAAGTCATTTAGTTTCCTGGGGATCAGAAGAAGGTGGCACATCCATTTATTAGCAGCTGCTGTTTCACCTATCTTGATCCAGTCCAGCTCTTTTATTTCGTTTAGAACTTTCACAGGGTTTGTTTTGAGTGTCTCTGCGTCTAAGGCGACCTCGTGTAGGGTTTCCAGGTTCTGTTGAACCCACATGTTTAACATTTCGCAGCTTGAATCCAAGCTTTCTTGAAGAATGAGGTTGCATAGTGAAGGTTGTTCTGCCAACTGACATTTACGAAAAAGCATCAAGGAGTTGCATTTCACTGAGGCCACAAGAGAAAGCAGGCTTAGTTATTTTCTGATACAAGCTATTGCAGTGCTGTTCGGTAATCCTAGTACTTTTCTCCAGAATCCGGCCTCTAGTATTGACCATAGAGATGTTGGGATATTGGGCATGGGGTCTGCGCCATAAATAGAGTGTCGGGACAACTTTCATTTTGTAAAAGTTTAATACAGGAATGAGAGAGAATCGACCAAATTACCTCTCAATTGCACATCCTTGGGCCGTGAGTTTTTTTGTTTTTTCTTTCAAAGATTTTTGCATGCCTATTTCATTCTTGGAGTTATCTAGTGTCACTCCTAAGTATTTAAATTCAACAACGTTTTCTATCTGTCTTCCATCCAGGACAATGTTTATATTTTCGTTCCTTTTTGTGCCTATAGACACAGTCATGAATTTGGTTTTATTTTCGTTGATCTCCAAGTTGTTTTCTTTCATGTAAGACTGTAGGTTGCTGAGTTGGCTTTGCAACCCTAACAGTGTGTAGTCTAGGAGTATCAGATTGTCTGCATACAAAAGTCCATTTTTTTTGGTTTTGCCGATTTTTGGTGGAAACATACAAAGCTCCGTTTCAGAGTTTTTGATGTCACCTAGAAACGCAAGCAACAATGCCAGCGCCAGTGGGCATCCCTGTTTTACTCCTCTTTGGGTCTGTATTTGTTCAGAGAGTGAGCTTTGTTGGTCTAATCGCACTCTCATGGTTGTGTCTGAGTACAAAGCTTTGATAGGCGCCAGAAGTGAAGTTGGGCGGTTCCAGCCCGATGGTTTCTCCCAAAGGAGTGACCTAGCCACATGGTCAAATGCTTGTGTGAGATCCACGAAGACAATAAATATCCGGGGACCCCCCTCTAAGACCTTGTGCTTCAGGATGTTTATTGTCAGGATGTTGGCTGTGGTTCCTAGATTTTTCTTGAAACCTGTTTGTAGGAAGTCCTCGCATGGCGCCGTCTTTGCCCAAGCTTTGAATTCTTTTAGGAGCAGGGACACGAACACTTTTCCGATACAATCCAGCAAGGCGATCGACCGATAGTTAACTGGGTCGCTCTTTTTCCCTTTTTGTAAATTGGCACCACCGTTGCTGACTTCCACGATGGTGGAACTGATTTTAGTTCTGCACATCTACAAAATATTTCGCTCAAGAGAGCTGCCCATTGTTCTGGGTGTGCCTTTAGTGTCACAAGTCTCTCCCTTTCTCACCTGTCTTTCCTGTTTGCTTGCAACATTCTTTTGTGACTTCTTTTGCATGGTCCGGGATTTGTATTAGCCCGTGCGCGGGTCTTTGGATTCCAGCGTGCTTCGGTCAGATTGTCCAGGATGGAGCCAGGAAGGAACAATGTCCGCGCGTGGAGGCACGGAAGCCGTGACATGAGCGCAGGCGAAAATCCCAGAAAGTTTGGTAAAGTTTTGAAGGATGAAAGGAAAGGAGGAGGAATCAAGGAACCAGGAATAGAATTCAGGAGAATAGCCCCGAGCAAACTCCAGCAGCAGACGTCCAGCGACGGCGAGCAGTAGCATTGAGACGCGCAGAGCCGCGGGGCATGTCTGTTTTGTAGAACATAGAGCATGTAGCGCGGAGACTGGCAAGCAGCGTTCCGCATCAAGCGGCCATGTTGGAAGGCTTCCTGAGTTCAATCCCCTATGTGTCAGGGACCACGAAGTCCAGAAGGGACGCAGACAGCGGTTCATGACAGTATGCCTCCTCTGAAGCCCAGCTCCTCTGGGTTTGGCCGGATGTATAAGATGGTATCTTCGAATCAGCCTGGGAGCATTCATGTTTGACACGGGTTCCCAAGTGCACTCACTGGGAGGGTATCCTTTCCATTCAACCAAACATTGTAGTTGACCATGTCGGTATCTAGAGTCACAGATTCTGGAAACCTCATATTCGAGTTGGTCATTGATAATCACTGGCGTCGATCTTGGAGCTGTTCGAGAGGGCTGAACATATGGTTTCAACAGAGAAGTGTGGAAGACTGGATGGATCCTTTTCCATGATTCTGGTAGCCGAAGTCGAAAGGCCACTGGATTGACGATTTCTTTTATAGAAAAGGGCCCGCAATACCTGGGAGCCAGTTTATTTGGTCGCAGATGTCGAGGAAGGAGTTTCGAGGATAACCAGAGTTTATCGCCTACTGAGTAAGAAGGCCCAGGTCTTCTTTTAGAGTCGGCATGATGTTTAACGTCTTTTCAGGCCTTTTCGAAGTGTTCCTTTGCTTCTTTGTGTACATTAATAAGGGTTTTAATCCAGGATTCAACCGTAGGATCTGGGGTAGGGTGTGGGAGAATGGAAGGCAGAACTGAAGGATGAAATCCTTGACTACAGAAGACAGGACTGGTGTTGATAGCTAAATGATCCGAATTGTTGTAAGCGAATTCGGCCACAGGTATTAAGAGTGACCAATCATCCTGGACCTTGGTGGCGAAGCAACGAAGATACTGTTTCAAAGTTTGGTTTACATGTTCAGTGGCTCCATTGGTCTGTGGGTGATAACCTGAGGATAAGGCACGTTGTATTCCCAGTATACGACATAATTGTTTCCAGAACTAGGATGTGTATTGGGGTCCTTGGTCAGAAATGATTTTGGAGGGTAGTCCGTGAAGCCAGAATATGTGTTTCAGGAAGATTCCGGCGAGTTCAGATGAGGATGGCAGTTTGTATAAAGGTGTAAAATGAGCCATATGAGTGAACAAATCAATGGTAACCATGATAGTTGTATATCCCCTGGAAGATGGGAGTTCCACAATAAAATCTGTGGCAATGAATTCCCAGGTTCTTGTTGGTATTGCTGGTTGAAGCAGTAGACTTGTCGGTTTCTTATTATTATGTTTGTTCTGATTGCAGACTGCACATGCCTGGATATAGATCCAGATATCCTCTTTCATCCTCGGCCACCAAAATTGTCTTTGTATTAAATGGAGAGTGTTGGTGATGCCACAGTGTCCTGAATGAAACGTATCATGACATAGGCTTGTGATCTTTTGCCGCAGTCCAGGAGTGGGGATGACCAAGCGATTGTCCTTGAACAGATAACCGTCCCTTGTCTTGAGTTTCCATCGATTGTTTCTCTTAAACTCCTTTCTGGTTTCAGAGGACTGAGTTTGAATCCGAATATCCTCCAACAGGGTGATTGCTTGGGCAACAAATATTGTGTGGGGAAACATCTTAGGAAAAGTCCGATCTTCAAGGGTTTAGTAATCAGGACATCTGGATAAGGCATCGGCTATTATGTTCTGTGTTCCAGGGACATGATGGATTTGAAACTGATATTGAGCAAAAAAGAAGGCCCAACGGGCTTGACGACTGTTTCTACATTCTAAGGATTGCAGGACTTGAAGATTCCGATGGTCCGTGCGGACCTGTACTGAGTTTTTCTACTCCCAGGAGAAGATGACGCCAATAAGTGAAGGCTTGGCGGATGGCTAGCAGTTCCTTTTCCAGGACGGAATAATGAGTTTCACTGGGAGTCAAGGTGCGAGAAAGAAAGGCGATGGGGTGTTCTAACTTATCATCAAGTTCCTGTTTTAGGACTGCCCCGATGACGTAGTTGGAGGCATCAGTTTCCACAAGAAAAGGGCGAGGTTGAGCTAGGATGGGAGCTTGTGTAAACTCTGACTTCAACCGTTGGAAAGCCGTATCTTGGGCTGAGGTCCACTGAAAGTGGGTATCCTTCGTTAGCAATGTAACAATAGGATGTACAATCTCCGAAAAGTCTGGTATAAATTTCCAATAGAAGTTAGCAAGCCCCAGGAAGGATTGCATTTGTTTTACAGTAGTTGGAACGGGCCAAGATAGAATGGAATCTACCTTTGAGGGTTCCATTCCATTCCCCTTAGGGCTAAGAATGAATCCGAGATAGTGAACAGTTGATACATGGAAAAGACACTTCTGTTACGCTCACCTGATTCCCACGGGGGCGTCGATCTGGACTGTCCCGCTGTTGCTTCCACCAGAGTAACACGTAGAGCCGAGATGACAGACTGGACAATGCAATGGAGAAAGGGAATTAACCTGCCGTAATCTGAGCGTTAACCCGCCTTCCCACTCACCTTGTCTGCCCACAGAACACTCCTGAAGTTCCCTCTTAATCTCACCTGAAGATTTGGAAAGATGAACTCTCCATCCTGCGTCGAGCGCAGGGGCGCATAGACGACCAGTTACTT
This sequence comes from Ambystoma mexicanum, assembly GCF_040938575.1. Lineage (NCBI taxonomy): Eukaryota > Metazoa > Chordata > Amphibia > Caudata > Ambystomatidae > Ambystoma > Ambystoma mexicanum. The sequence continues at coordinate 750,760,117 of NC_090934.1, read as the reverse complement.
CACTGGCGTGGAGGAATTGGTGAGTTCCAGTATTGACTCTAAGTCCAATTGTTCGTAAGAGTTCAAAAGTCTGATCTTCACTCTGCCAGATTCCTTGCAGGTTGCGGATTTAAACCACCAGTAGAGTTCCAAGTGGCAATTGGTAAGATCCTGGTAAGTCTATTGTGGTTCTCCCCTTTGGGGCCGGGGTACAGCGATGATGCAGAATTAACTGCACCGACCCGAAATGAGGTGAGTACCCCCCTGTGGTAAATCAGGTAAGTCTTTGGGGTTAGGTTGTATTGTCCTTGTTTTTTCCCCTTAGAGGCCGGGGTGCGGCGGTGATGCAGAATTGACTGCGCCGACCCGAGATGAGGTGAGTACCCCCCTTTGGTAAATCAGGTAATTCTTTGGGGGTGGTTTGTATTGCCCTTGCTCACCTATCTGTTCTTGTCTCCCCCAGGTGTTGAAGAATGGCCTGGAGATGCTGGATTCACGATGGAGTAAAGGAATGCAGCCTCGGTTGGTGAGTTCAGCACTGCTCTGCGAGGTGCGTGGCAATGCACCTGAGAAGGCTTCTCTCTTCCAGATCGACGATGTGCTGGATCAAGGATTCAGGTAAGGGTTTTGTTCTGACCTCTTCTCCTTCTCCTTTTCTTGTTTCAGGTGTTCCAGGGCTGAAGCGGGCGTGGCTGAAGACTGGCGCTGCTGAAGACACGGTGAGCGTTACGCTGCAGCAAGCAGAATAACGCGAAGCATGTGTGGCTGTCCAGGTGTGGCTTAAATAGCCTTGGAAGAAGTCCCAGGTAAGTATTCTTCCACAGCCCCACCCGAGAGGAAAGTAGTCCCTGAGGTAAAGTAGTCCTTTTAAGCCTCATTTGGCTTGTCGCTTCGTGCAGCATGGTCTGCATCAGGTAGGTATGCAGCATGGTCTGCAACAGGTAAGATTTCTGTAATGAGCCTGGCGGCCCTGGCGCCAGGACTGACTTTATTCTTATGAGCCTGGCGCCATAGGCGCCAGGACTGTAGTCAAAGAGCCCCTAACTGGGGTTTTTGGGCATGCTTCAAGTGGCATGATGCCTGCTTCCGGGGTTGCTGGGCCTGGTCTGGCTTTCCGGGGGCCGGCATCGTGACAGCACTCCCCCTCAAGGCCCCTCCTAAAGCTGTTCTCCCTCTCGGCCTTGGTTTGTCTGGAAATTCTTGGTGGAACCTTTTCAATAATTGAGGTGCATGCACATGATCACTAGGCTCCCAAGATCTTTCTTGTGGACCATACCCTTTCCAATCAATGAGATAGAAGAGTTTTGATCTCACCCTTTTAGAGTCCAAAATATTCTTGACTTCGAATTCCGGTTCCCCGTCTATGAGGATAGGTTCAGGTGGGGTGGTTAGTCTAGTTCCTGGTTGCACAGGCTTCAAAAGAGACACGTGAAAAACAGGATGAACACGCATATGACCAGGCAGGTCCAACTTGACGGCCACTGGGTTAATAATAGCCTTAATAGAATAAGGTCCCAAGGACCTGGGGTTAAAAGTCTGTGTTCCCTTGAGTGGTAAGTACTTGGTGGCTAACCATACTTGGTCCCCTACTTGGTATTGCGGTGCTTCACTCCTGTGTTGATCAGCATCCTTCTTGTATTTATCCTTAGCCTTTTGTAAATGTGCAGTCGCTTCTTTAAAGGCTTGTGTGATAACAGCGTGGAGATGGTCCACCGCAGGCATCTCTAAATGCTGGGGAGAATCTAAGTCTGAGGTTCGAGGATGGTGACCATATATGGTAAAAAAAGGGCTTTGTTTAGTTCCTGAGTGTACAGAATTATTGTATGCATACTCGGCGATCCAAAGAATGTCTTTCCAATCCTCCTCAGACTGATGTAGCATACAACGTAGGTATTGCTCAAGAGTCTGGTTGGTTCTCTCAGTTTGACCGTCGGTCTGGGGATGGTGGCTGGTTGAAAGACTAACATCAATTTGTGCCAGCTGGCAGACTTCCTTCAAAAATGTGAAATAAATTGACTTCCCCAGTCTGAAATGAACACGGAAGGAAAACCATGTAGACGGACAACATTTTCAAGGAACTCCTTGGCCAGGATTGAAGCTGAAGGTATTCCTTTTAAAGGAATGAAATTGGACATTTTAGAAAAAAGATCTACAATAACTAGAATGGTGTTATAATCTTTGCACGGGGGTAAATCCGTGATAAAGTCTAATGACAAGGTATGCCAAGGAGTAGGTGGTATGTCTAACGGTTGTAATAATCCAGCAGGTTTTTTCTTTTCCCCTTTATTTTGAGTGCAAATGCCACAAGATATGACAAACAACTTGGCATCTTTTCGCCAGGTGGGCCACCAAAACTGTTTCTTGATTTTGGCTTCAGTTTTAGCAATGCCAGGATGTCCTTCCATCAAGGTGTCGTGGTAATGAGAAATTACAAGTTTCTGTAGTTCCTCTAGTGGCAAAAATAGCCGGCCTTGGTAATAAGGTAGATTGTTGGTGACAGAATACTCTGGGCCTTTCCTTGCCCAGCCCTGTAAGGCATCGGAATCAAAGAGTTGATGGACCTTTTCTTGAATGTCCTCCAGAGAGTGTATGGATGTCAGACCAAGGATCCTCTGTTCAGGGATTATGGGTACAGGTTCTAAAGCTCTTTCTGTTTCTCCCATTCCAATTCGGGACAGGGCGTCAGCTTTTCCATTTTTACAACCTGGTCGATAGGTTATTACAAAATCAAACTCGGCGAAGAACAATGCCCAACGGAGTTGGCGTGAAGATTGGGCCTTGGCTACCTTTAGGTATTGTAAGTTGCGGTGATCAGTGATGACCGTAATGGTATGTCTGGCACCCAGCAGATAGTGCCGCCAAGCCTTGAAGGCAGACTTGATGGCCAACAGTTCCTTGTCGGTTATAGCATAGTTTAATTCGGGAGCCGAAAACTTTCTTGACCAAAATGCCACTGGGTGCAGCTGGTTAGTTTCGGGATCCTTTTGAGAGAGCACTGCTCCCATAGCTGAACTGGATGCATCTGTTTCCACTATGTAGGGAAGCTTTGGGAGCGGGTGTCGTAATACAGGAGCGGAGGTGAATTTCTTTTTTAACTCTTGGAAGGCGTTCTCGGCTTCTTCTGTCCATGTAAAGCGTTTATTCTTTCGCAATAGTGTTGTAATGGGATGTACAATGTGTGAGAAGTCCGGGATAAACCTACGGTAGAAATTGGCAAAGCCGAGCATGCTTTGCACTCCTTTGACTGAGCTTGGCGAAGGCCAATCAAGAATTGCGCCCACCTTCCATGTATCCATCCAGATTCCTTTCGGGGTCAGAATAAATCCAAGAAACTCTACTTCCGTAGTGTGAAAGATGCACTTTTCCAGTTTAGCGTATAACTTATACTGGCGTAACTTTTCTAGGACTGCTCGGACGTGCTTTACATGATCGGATTCTGATAGAGAGTATACTAAGATATCGTCGATGTAAACGACTACACAAACATCGATGAGCTCTCGGAAGACATCGTTCATGAAGAACTGGAAGGCTGCTGGTGCGTTACACAGTCCGAAAGGCATCACCTGGTACTCAAATAATCCGTACTTGGTGCGAAAAGCAGTCTTCCATTCGTCACCCTCTTTGACGCGTACCAGATGATATGCCCCCCGAAGGTCTAGTTTTGTGTATATACAAGTGTTCTTTACCTGGTCTAGTAGTTCAGGGATCAAAGGCAATGGGTACCAATTCTTGATAGTTATCTGATTCAGCGCGCGGTAGTCAATGCATGTTCTAAGGTCGCCTTCCTTTTTTGGCACGAAGAACAAAGCGGAAGATGCAGGGGACTTGGACGGGCGGATGAAGCCATTAGCAAGATACTGGCCTAGGTACTGGCGCAAGTGGAGATGTTCAGGTTCCGTGAGGGCATAGATTCTGCTGCAAGGTGGTTGTGCTCCTGGTATGAGATCTATTTGACAATCATACGATCTGTGCGGCGGTAAGGTGTTTGCCTGCTCCTTTTGAAAGACATCCTGAAAGTCCTGGTATTCAGCAGGTAATTGTATGGCAGCTGGGATTATTGGGGCCAGTACTGAATTTAGAGTTCTCTTTGGGTAACAGGTGTTAGCACATTCTGGGAAGGTTAGTCTCTTCTCTCGCCAATTAATACAGGGATTGTGTTTTTCCAACCAAGGGATTCCCAGTATCAGTTGAAACTGTGGAGCCTTGATTAAATCAAACACCATAACCTCTCGGTGTCCATCCTGACCCAGCAAAGTCATCTCTGCAGTGGAATGAGTTACGGGCCCAGAGGCAATTTCAGTTCCATCAACAGTGGTGACGACATCGGTAGTGCTCTTTCGGGTGAGAGGTAGATTCATCCTGGAAGCCAATCCGTAGTCCAAATAGTTTCCTATGGCTCCACTATCTACGTACGCCTTTACCGCTTGCATGCGTGATGGCTGGTCTGGATCTATAAGGACCATGGGTATGGTGAAATGCGAGGTCAGAGTGTCCTTCTTTAAGCTCGGCAAGCTGACCTCTACGCTTGCCGGGTGTGATCGTTTCCCGAGTCAGGTTTCAAGTGGTTTTCGTCTGCTGCTCCTATAGTTTTCTTGGGTGGTTTTACAGGGCAGTTCCGAAGGAAATGACCAGTAGCTCCGCAATATAAACATAATTGCTGTTGCCGTCTTCTTTCCCTTTCCTTCTGGGTTAAGGGTCCTCTAACCCCCCCGATTTGCATGGGTTCTGAGGCATCTACCCCCTTCGAGGGTACGTAGGTTTTAACCAAGACCTTGTTTTCAAACTTGGTTCGATCAGCCTTTCTGGTTTGAAGTCTGTGATCTAACTGGACCACAAAATCTATATATTCAGCACAGTCTAAAGGCGGGTTCACGACTTGGGCTAAAACATCCTTGAGTTCTTCCCGAAGCCCTCGATGGAATAATGTAATTCGCTTGGCTTCAGGCCATTCGGTTTCCACAACTAATCTATTGAAAGTTGCAATGTAAGATAAAAGATCCTGATTACCTTGCCGTAAGGATAAAAGTTCGTTATCCAAAGCCTGTCCTTGGGAATGTCGAGCGAACAGTCTTCCCATGCTAGTTCGAAAACCTTGGAAATCTCGAAGAATCGGGTCATCCTGATTTACTAGCGGAATGGACCAGTCCGCTGCACTGCCGCTGAGACATGACAGTACAAAAGCTACCTTGGCTTGATCGTATGGGAAAGCTCCTGGTCTACATAAAAAGTGTAAGCGACATTGATTCATGAATATAGCAAACCTTTTAGGGTCTCCGGCAAAGCGTTCAGGCGGAGCCAAGGGAACGGCTCCAGGAAGGTTTATCTGCACAGGGTTACTCAGTGGCACCGGAGCTGGGCTGGCCCCGAGTCCAGGTAGAGGTGTTTGTCCAGCCTGGTTTTGTAATAGCTGTCTGGCCAAATCATCAGTTCGTTCTTTTGACACTATCAATTCCCTCCTGAGGGCATTGGTTTCCTGGTGGGCGGAATGCACTTCGGCCCTTAGTTCCCCTAATAATTGGGCCAACTGATCGGTTTCCGAAGTCTCCATGACGCCCAGGTGGGTATTTGTGGGTAGGCTTCGCGTTCTGTTACCCTCACCTGATTCCCACGGGGGCGTCGATCTGTACTGGCCCGCTGTTGCTTTCACCAGAGTAACACGTAGAGCCGAGATGGCAAACTGGACAGACCCACTTAGCTTTGTTTGTTGGACTCGTACGAATATCTTTCTGCAATGGAGAAAGGGAATTAACCTCCCGTAATCTGACCATTAACCCGCCTTCCCGCTCCCCTTGTCTGCCCACAGAACACTCCTGAAGTTCCCTCTTAATCTCACCTGAAGATTTGGAAAGATGAGCTCTCCATCCTGCGTCGAGCGCAGGGGCGCGTAGACGACCAGTTACTTCACTGGCGTGGAGGAATTGGGGAGTTCCAGTATTGACTCTAAGTCCAATTGTTCGTAAGAGTTCAAAAGTCTGATCTTCACTCTGCCAGATTCCTTGCAGGTTGCGGATTTAAACCACCAGAATAGTTCCAAGTGGCAATTGGTAAGATCCTGGTAAGTCTATTGTGGTTCTCCCCTTTGGGGCCGGGGTACAGCGATGATGCAGAATTAACTGCGCCGACCCGAAATGAGGTGAGTACCCCCCTGTGGTAAATCAGGTAAGTCTTTGGGGTTAGGTTGTATTGTCCTTGTTTTTTCCCCTTAGGGGCCGGGGTGCGGCGGTGATGCGGAATTGACTGTGCTGACCCGAGATGAGGTGAGTACCCCCCTTTGGTAAATCAGGTAAGTCTTTGGGGGTGGTTTGTATTGCCCTTGCTCACCTATCTGTTCTTGTCTCCCCCAGGTGTTGAAGAATGGCCTGGAGATGCTGGATTCGCGATGGAGTAAAGCAATGCAGCCTCGGTTGGTGAGTTCAGCGCGGCTCTGCGAGGTGCGTGGCAATGCACCTGAGAAGGCTTCTCTCTTCCAGATCGACGATGTGCTGGATCAAGGATACAGGTAAGGGTTTTGTTCTGACCTCTTCTCCTTCTCCTTTTCTTGTTTCAGGTGTTCCAGGGCTGAAGCGGGCGTGGCTGAAGACTGGAGCTGCTGAAGACACGGTGAGCGTTACGCTGCAGCAAGCAGAATAACGCGAAGCACGTGTGGCTGTCCGGGTGTGGCTTAAATAGCCTTGGAAGAAGTCCCAGGTAAGTATTCTTCCACAGCCCCACCCGAGAGGAAAGGAGTCCCTGAGGTAAAGTAGTCCTTTTAAGCCTCATTTGGCTTGTGGCTTCGTTCAGCATGGTCTGCATCAGGTAGGTATGCAGCATGGTCTACAACAGGTAAGATTTCTGTAATGAGCCTGGCGCCCATGGACTGTAGCCAAAAAGCCCCAACTGGGGTTTTTGGGCATGCTTCAAGTGGCATGATGCCTGCTTCCGGGGTTGCTGGGCCTGGTCTGGCTTTCCGGGGGCAGGCATCGTGACAACTTCTCGGGTTTGGCCAGTAGCTTATGTTCACGTAGATGTTGTAAAACTGCCTTTACGTGTTCTTCATGTTTCAGATGGTCCTTGGAGTATATCAGTATGTCGTCCAGATATACAATGACGAAGAGGAACAGCATGTCAGAAAACACCCGGTCCATAAAATGTTGGACGACCGCTGGGGCATTAGCAAGTCCGAAGGGCATAACCAGGTATTCAAAATGGCCAAAAGGTGTTCTAAAGGCTGTTTTCCATTTGTCACCTTCCTTTATACGAATTAGATGGTAGGCACCCTGAGATCCAATTTTGTGAATACTACTGCACCTTTTACTGCTTCTAGGATATCCGAGATGAGAGGCAATGGGTAGCGGTCCTTGAGAGCACACTGGTTAAGGCCACGGTAATCTAGACATGGTCTAAGCTCCTTAGTATCTTTCTTGGGAATGAGAAATAATGAAGCGCCCGCCGGGGACTTGGATGGTCGTATGGTGCCATTTTCCAAGATAGTATCCAGGTATTCCCGGAGGGCCCTCTTTTCAGGTTCTGATAAAATAAACATTCTGCCGAAGGGAATCAGTTCAGTATCGATGGCACAATCATCAGGTCTGTGAGGAGGAAGAGCTTGAACTATGGCAGTCGAAAATACATCTCTGTGAGCCTGATAGGCCCTGGGAATCCGGATGATGTTAGAGACAGTGACTGGTTTTTGCTGGATTTCTTGTGAGTTTTCAGAGGACTTTGGTAAGGAATCTAGGAATAAACAGTGGGACATACAGTGTTCAGAACCAAGAAACAAGGAGCCAGCTGTCCAATTGATGTAGGGGTTATGCTTCTGTAACCAGGGCATGCCTAGAACCATTGGATAGTGAGCAGATCTTATGATGTCAAATTTGATCCTCTCTTGGTGGTGATTTATAGAGAGTAGGACCTCTTTAGTTTGAAGGGTTATGGGTACTGAAGATAGGGGTCTTCCATCAATTGCCTCTACAGGTTGCATCGTCTCTCGAGTTTCATGCGGAATGTTGTTGTAGTGACTCAATCATGGTCTATGAATGTACCCATGGCTCTGCAACGCACTAATGCCAGAATGGGGTAAGATTCTTTCTTGGAAGGCCTTAAGAATCACAAGCTTATTTGGTCCAGGAGAGTTCAAGGAAGGAATTGATGTGGAGCAGACATCGTTCTCCCAAAACTGTGCCCCATCTAGGATCGGGAGCTGGCGTTTCCCGAACGCCGTGGAGGAGCAATAGGGCACTCTCTGACAAGGGCCCTCATAACAAGTCAGGCGGTGGACCATGGTGCTATTAGCACCATGGTCCATGCCAGATTCCGCCATGGTAGATGGCGGAATTACCGCCCCATTCCAAGGTGAGTAGGGCGGTAATTCCCCATTCACCATTTGCCCTTCCCCATTCCCATTTTTGCCCCATAGGGCATAATGGGGATGGGGAAGGCGCTAATTACGGCACCGTAAATTACGGTGCCGTAATTAGCACCAAGGTCGCTTAGCGCCTTGGACTTTAACGCCTGCAAAAAACAGGCGTTAAAGTGTGAATCAAGCGTTAAGGGTTAACGGCGCCGACGGCGCCGTTAAACCCTTAACGGCTGACTTGTAATGAGGGCCAAGATGTTTATCGGAGGCACAATACATGCAGAGACCAGTGTGAATATGACGCATCCTTTCTTGTGGGGTAATGGGTCCACGGAATGCCCCCAGTTACATGGGTTCTGGATCTGAGGTCGGAAAAACTGCGGGTTCTGGGCTGCAAGGGCGGTCTATGACAGCCTTTTGGAATGATGATTTCAACTTCTTTTTCTCCGCCTTTCTTTCCTGGATTCGAAAATCAATTTGCAAGGAAAGGTCCAAGAGGGCCTGGAAGGAATTAGGGTGAGCTACCCTGGCTAGCTCGTCCTTTATTTCTTCATTCAAGCCTCTGCGAAAGAGAGTGAAGCTAGCCTCTTGGGACCAATCAGCTCCCTTCATAAGTTGTTTGAAACGGGTGACATAGGTAAGCATATCCTGGGATCCTTGTCGAAAATCAAGTAGATGTTCTTGAGTGCTGTAAACCTGCTCAGGACGATCAAACATGGCCTTTAGGGCTTCCACACATCCATTGTAATCATCCAGGAGGGTGTCGCCCGAATTGACTAGGGGAGTTGCCCAGGTTAGTGCGTTGCCAGTGAGGTGTGATATCACAAACCCCACCTTTGCCCTAGGGGTGGAAAAGTAGTAGGGCTTGAAGGTGAAATGCTCCAAGCTTGAATCAAGGAAGGCACGAAGGGTCTTTAGAGAGCCATCATATTTGTCCACCACTCCTCCCAATAACACACTTTCCTTGGTAGCAGAATCATGAGACAATACCAGCTGCTTTAAGGCAGCATTCTCAGCTTTAAGGTTTTGAACTTCTGTGGTGAGTTCCTGCATGCCTCGCATGAGGTCTTGAACCGCGGATTCCATCCCTGTATCCATATCGATTTTTAGGCGTCTCAATCTGTCACAAGTCTCTCCCCTTCTCTCTTTCCTGTTTGCTTGCAACCTTCTTTTGTGACTTCTTTCGCACGGTCCGGGATTTGTATAAGCCCGTGCGCGGGTCTTCGGATTCCAGCGTGCTTCGTTCAGATTGTCCAGGACGGAAACAGGAATGAACAAAGTCCACGCGTGGAGGCACGGAAGCCGTGACTCGAGCACGGACGAAAATCCTGGAAAGTTCGGTAAAGTTTTGAAGGATGAAAGGAAAGGAGGAGGAATCAAGGAACCGGAATAGAATTCAGGAGAATAGCCCCAAGCGAACTCCGGTAGCACACGTCCAGCTAAAGCGAGCAGTAGCGTTGAGACGTGCAGGGCTGCCGGGGCGTGTCTGTTTTGTAGAACATAGAGCGTGTAGCGCGGAGACTGGCAAGCAGCGTTCCGCACCAAGCGGCCATGTTGGAAGGATTACTGAGTTCAATCCCCTATGTGTCAGGGACCACGAAGTCCAGAAGGGACGCAGACGGCGGTTCATGACATTTAGAATCATGTTCGTTATTCCATCGGGCCCTGGCGCTCTAGAGTTCTTGAGAGTCTTAATCAGCCGAGTTATCTCTTCACAATCATCCAGACAGATCCAATCTGTCTCATCTGAACTTTGATTGAAGATTTATTTGGTTTTAGGTGGTAGAAACAAGGAGCTGAAGAAATTCACCCATGAGGTTTCACCAATGCTGTTTAATAGTAATGTTTCTTCTTTTGGACTTGTTGAGTTTAGAAGAGATGAAAATTCTCTACTTTTGTTTCCCCGTATGGCTATTTGGATAACTTCCGCGTCTTGCTGGTAAAGCACAATCCAATGGTTTTTGAGCCATGATTGTATCTCGGGGTAGCCTCAATCACTGTCGGGTTTGTTTTTATAGGTCCTGAGAGTTTTGCTTTTCTCTTCACTTTTCTTAATTCTTTTCTTTTTTCTACCAGGGTTGTGTCAAACACGTGCCTTTTGGGGCCGACGTTGTTTGGTTTGCCCCGTGTCATTTTATAGATTGCCAACAGTGGAAAATAGTCAATCTGCCTGACGGCTGCTTGGTGTTCTTGGGCTAAATCCTTGATTGTTTGTCTCCAGGTGTGCAATAGATTTCGTAGTTGTAATTAATTTTGTTGGCCAAGTAATAAGCAATAGGTTATGGTCACTTACGGTAGTCCGGACCACCTCAAACAAGGTAATTTTTTGGGCAAGTTGGCTTGATGCATAGATGTAATCGATCATTGCTCTGGACGAGTCATGTTCCCATGTTGGCAAAGTGTTTTCAGTTTGTAGCACCTCGCCAATGTTGTACAGCTCCCGTGATGTCATTCGTTTCACCCATGCTACTCCTCTTAGGTCTGCTGCCGATGTCTTGTTGACAGGGTAGTTGGCGTTGTTTTTCCAATTAAAGGTTGCGTTAATGTCACCACATATCAGGAGAGATGTAACCAGATGTACTGCATTTGCTTCGTCAATTGCATTTTCAATCATCCCGAGGAAGTTGCCAGGGTTGCTTTTGGTTGGGTTCCAGAATACGTTCATGATCATGATCGTTGACTTCATTGCCTTTGTTATGCTGGTATCCGAGTTAGTCCACTCTGCCTTGATCATTAGCAATGATTGATTGCGTATTAACACTAGTGCGGCCGGTATTCCACAGCCATGACGTATAGCTGTCAGGATTCCTGACAAGGGTTATCCATGGGGGCCCTTTTTTGCTGGAGCTAGGAAGACTTTGTAACCATCAAGAGAAGGAGTCTCTGTCAACCAGGTCTCTTGAAGACAGATGACATCAAATTCCCCCAAGTTTAGGTCACTTCGAGCTGTCAAATGGGTGTGACCCCTTGTGTTCCATGAGCATAGCTTTGTGTCCCTCGTAGACTTCTTTAAAGTTGCAAGCCGTTCATTGCCATGCTCAGGAGGCAAGGGTTGCTATCTTTTTTGATGTGTTGAGAGAACTTTCGGCAACCAAGCCCACAGACTGTGCATTTCAGGTTTTTTAGATGGACTTTCTCTCGTTACCTGTTTGTATTAGCCACATCCTGGGGTGGAGGTGTCGCCCGTGTGGGTCTCATTACTGTGCTCCCTTCTCTTTTGTTTTCGACTGGAGAGGTCTGGCAGCTGCGTCCAGTTGGGTGTTGTTTTGGTAACTTCATTCCGCGATGGTCTATTACATTTCTGTGGGTACAGTCATCCTTGTTACTTCTAGGCAGAGTTTATTTGGACTCACCCCTTCGCTCCCTGTGGTGTTTTCTGTGTTTAATTTCTCGATTTTGGGTTCTGCCAGAAACGCGAGTAACTGAATTTATTCTTGGTTGCGTAGTGACCTTTCTGGTTGATTCAGTTAGGTCGTAGCCCATTTTCAGTAGGCTAGTAGTTTCCTGTTTTAGTAGCCTTAATATAGATGAAAAAGCGATGTACAAGTGGACAAGGGCTTTGCCCCGTCTATGGCTGGGATCCACTACGAGTAAATCATCTGATTTTATGCTACGCAGATGTGGGAAATAACTACACAATGCCAGTACCGAACTCCGGTTAAGGATAACTTCATCTTAGTTTGCCTCAATCTGTTCCAGTTTTAGGATCCATCTTGTGGAGTCCTTCTTCTTGCCGCCTTTATTGTACATCTCTGTTTTGTGGTGTAGTGGATTCCAGCAGACCCGAGAGGGCCTTTCTGGCGAGCCAATGTTGGTCTATAAGAGGTACTGATTTTTTTGTTGTCTGTATACGGTGTGGAGGGTTTGGGATGACTCTCCTGATATTGTTCATTACTGACCCCTCTTCTTCTGTGGTGTTCAGACTCCCTTGGGACTTTTGGGTTCCCGGAAGATTCCTCACGTTTTTCGTGTGTATTTTAGCTTTGCCCCTTCTCTTCACGGCCACTTGCTTTTTCGTGTTTGCCAGCCTTTTCCCTTTCTTCGTCTCATCTCTTTTTCTGTGTTGGGGAATTGGTCCGTCTAGGGTGGCTCTGAGAGTGTTCACTCTTCTCGGGACGGTTTTTCATCAAAGTGTAGACTTATGCTCATCAGGCCGTTGCATTTCAGATATTTGTCTATTGTTTTTGGCGAGTTTTGTGCGACTGTGGTTGGCACCACCGTTGTTGTTTCTGGTGGGCCACCTGTTGTCTCACTTATTTGTGCCTTTTTGGTTGTTTTTCTTTTAGCTTTTGGCGTATCATTACAGGGCCGATTTAAAGTGAACACTGGTTCTAGCGCTTTGGGGCTTGATGGTCTCTCAAGTTTTTTGTCATTTTTTTTCATTTCTCTTTATTAGTTTTTCTCTGGAGTTCATAGTTAGGTCAATCATAGTCATTGTTTGCAATCCAGTCTCTTTTTTAGTCACTGGTTCAGTTGTTTGTGCTAGTGTGTCCCCTGGGGATCTTAATGGTCCCTCTTTGGATGATCTGTTTTCTTTGATTTCCCTGGCCATGATGTAAACTTCTAGCGAGGTCAGCTTGTCTAATAGCTTGGCCTGTATCGATGTATGGTCCTTCAAGGTGTCACTAATCCCTTCATATAACTTCATGAAGGGAGCTAGTGCTATCGTGACTGTAGACATTATTGACAGCATATCAGGTCTCTTTGTCGTAGAGGATCCCATGTTTTGTTCTACATAAGTTTGGTGTCTTTCTTTCAAAGGTGAATCATTCCAAAGAGGAACAGACCCTGGCCGTATGGAGCTGTGTGATCTTTGAGGCTCCAATGAGTTTCTTCTTCTTCTTGCCACATTTAAAGGGTTCCAAAGTTCTTGTTCAGGGTGTGATATCTGAGGGTTTATTTTACCCCACTTCGAACTGCCAGTTCTTTGAGGTCTAGTTTTTTGTGTCAACTCATTTATACATGTTCCCGGTGTGCCCTGGGTTTCTGGCAGCTCTGAATTGTCTGGATGTTCTCTCAGAGGGTCCTCGAAGACAAGAGAACTGTCAAGTTCGGCCGGCTTCTCTTGCGCCCGTGACAATTTCTTAACAGCTCTGGTCTGTGGAACGCTAGATGTAATCCGATCTTTTGGCATATTGTTCATTACTAAGTCCTTTGGCACTGTGTTCAGTCTCTCTTGCAGCACAGACGAGCCTTTATCTATATGTTCTCTCAGGGAATCCTCTGAGACTGAAGAACTGACAGATTCAGCCGGCTTCTCTTGCACCCGAGGCAATTTCTTAACAGTTGTGGTCTGTGGATTGTTAGATATGATCCGATCTTTTGGCATATTATTCATTGCTGAGTCCTCTGACACTGTGTTCAGCCTCGTTTGCAGCACAGGGAACCCTGTTTCGGGTATCAGGTGTTCTTTAGTTGCAATAGGGCTGGAGACCAGCCTGGGACTATTGGGCCGACTTGCTTCTGCGTCTCTCAGGTTTTCTTTTGAAACAGTAATGCTCACAGCCAGCTTGCCACATTCCGCGTCCCTCAATTAGGTAGAGGTCTCATTAGTTTTTTCAATAGCTTCACTGAGTGGCACTAAAGCCTATGCAAGGTGCCCTTCCAGTCGTCTCTGTTTTGCTACCGGCATCCAGCCATTCAAAGCTTCAAGAATTTCCAAGTCAGTGAGTTCTTCTCTCCTAACACTTTTGGCCAGGGGTCTGAGGCTGAAGAAGTCTCTTAAGTTCGTATGTCCCTTGAGAGTATTGTTACTCTTTCTCAAAGGCTGTAAATTATCTTTTGTATGTGGTCCTTTAACAGGCTTGAACGTTTTTAATGTGTTTTTTTTTAATTTGCCCCAATCCTTTGGAGGTCTGAATTTCTTTGACGCTTTTTTTGTGTTCACTGTACCGTTATTGTTAATGAAATCAATAGGGCTTACTAAGATTAAGTCAGACACGGTAGCCTACTTGGGCTCCGTGTGCACCAGTGCCTGAACAGACATCGAGTTTCCTGGGGGCGGGGCCAGGCTTTCCCCCTGACGCACAGGCGAGGACAGGGCTCGCTCCAACTGAACCCGATCCTCAACGCCTGACTGCTACAGTGCCGCCACCGGAGACGCTCCCTCAGCCCCTGCCCCCAATGGAGCTCCTCCAAAACAGTCCGCGGTCTCAGCGGCTGGGCCCAATCACAGCCCCGGCGCCACACCCGACACGGCCCCACCCACACCCCCTGATCCCCCCCTTTGGGGGGCGATGGAGGAGGACGCGCTGGTGACGAGCCTGGGCCAGGAGGGGCCGCGCAGTTGCCGCACCAGCAAGCCCCCGTCTCCTTCTCCCCCAGCGCCACAGCCCACGGCCCACCAAGCTCTCCAGGTGCCAGACCCACGCCGAGCACAGGGACACACAGGTCAGTGGGGTTGTTTGTGGACAATAGACTTGAATTTGGTGGTAGTCAGTGTTTATGATCATAGTTTTCGTTTTTCCTTTTGATGTCCACGGCGAGTCGGGATTGAGCACGGGAGCACAACCACTTCGCCAGCACACCACCACTTCCCCCTCCCTCTGCTCCATGGCCCACGGCTCACACTGCCATCCCAGCGCCAGACCCTCCCCCAGAACTGGGGCAAGCAGGTCAATGGCGGGGTTTGGGGACGGTGAGCTTGGGTCTAATGGAGGTTCAGTGTTTGTGCTCTTAGTTTTGCTTTTTGATGTCAGGAGGGGGGCAGCACCATTAGTCAGACAAGATGTTTCTACTAACCGCTTTGTCTCGGTTGTTGCACGTGGTTGGGCACTGCAGAGACGGCATCCTTCCTCTTCATCAGGAACTGGAGGGGCAGTGGGGAGGTGCATTACTGTCCTGCCTTCCAGGACTGCAGGACTGTCACTCTCCATCCGCTCCGCGGCTGCTCCGCGGTTCTGGGCATTCTTTGTACTGTGGGTCTACCCACCAGTACTGAGGTGGAAGAAAGACTCAGCAAGGCTCAGTAAAGTCAGCAGTAGAGTAGAGTAACAGAGTGCAGTCTCTCCTCGCATGTGCAGGACTGTAACTCTCCGTAACTCCGCAATTATTAATCAAATCAGTATTCAATACATATTTTTTCACCTAATAATTCACGAATGATGACAAAATATCTGAACAGTGAAAATATAAATGAAGCATGTTTCCCATATGATAAAGGTTGCCAAAACAAATGTGTGGTGAAAGATAGATGATCGTGTGCACGTTTCCCAAACAATGTGAGCCTAAGACAATATATTTTGTCACTTTCCATAATCAGATGTTTTAACGTTCCTAATCCGTTGACAAACACAAACAACATCCCCTGTTTTTTTTTGCATCATTGCCTCTAAAGTACCAACATGTTTAGAAATCCGTATCTTCTACTCGGAAAAGTACAAAGATAGTTGAACAGGGAATTATACTTCCTTTTGAGAGGTGCATATTCACGATGAAGTTCATATTTCAAAATCATTATCTTCTGACAACGCCGAACCGCTTCTGGCAACACGAACCATAATCTCTACATTCGTTCATTCATTGAGTAAATAAATCATTATGTTGCAGAGTGAATTCATGTAAAATGTTTGATGAAACATTGCCCAAAATTTGATGAAAGTCTTCAAGCAATGATCATTTTGTCTGACTCAGTATTTTGTGGAACAGCATTTATTTTGTGCACAGAATTATAGTACGCAGTGACTGCAGGCCCAGTTTGTGTCAAATATAGGCACACATGATGGTACATTTAGCACCTTTTTCCAAGGACCTCCTTCAACGTTATCCTTTTTATCCTATCAAGTATATGTGCTACTTCTAAAGCATACACTAAAGATGGAATAACATTTACTTTGAACAAGTTAATTAAGGGGATAATAGTAAAAACAAAGTATTTGGACTTCATTTTCTTCATTTATGCCACCAAAGGGGCTTGTGTCATTTATAGTCTAATACATTGATTGGTTATCCTAAGCTTGTCATATAGTGGAGCGTCCAAATATATCAAGTGATAAGCTATTACTAAGTGCTCACCATAATTGTACCAATTGAATTTAGAAAGTTCCCCATCAAGCTTGAAAATGATAATAAATGATTTTGTAGTGTTAATACATTGCTTTCTTTAGCATATGACTCCATAACAGACAAGGAACACAGGAGTCATGTCTGAGTGTTATCAAATAACATGATATCATCTGTAAATGCTAGTACTGCAATTTGTAAGTGGGCTATTTTGGGAAGAAAAGCTTACAATTTTTTAACCACCTCATATAGATGCAAGAGGTATAAATTAAATAGACAGAGTTCCATGACACAATCATGTCTTAAACTAATACACCAATAAATATGTATATTTGTCTATAAAGAGTTCTTGATGCATTAATTCATATCAGTTTAGTTCTCATATGAAGCTTAACTTTCATTTTCAAAGCCCCTCTGGAATTCCCCATTTCCAAAGTTTATTCCAAAGCCTCTGCCTGAAATGTTGGGGATGACCAAAATTGCCAGATGAATATTTAGGATTGTAGTGTTAGAGCGGTTTAGCAGCATGGCGTAGTAATATGATTGTGCTGTCACTAATGCAAAGTAAATTAGCTGTGTACAGAGAAAATATGGTTTCATCCTACTGAAAGGATTGAAGGGCCTGTGTCCTGTAGGAAGGATGGATTCAATGAGGAATGCCTTTTGCTTAGGAAGGATGAGGTTTTGAGATAAGCGTTTTTTGGAAAGAATGAACAAAGGGGATTCATCAAGCCCCATGGACTATCTCCTGAAGGATTGATGGACTCTCAAAGCTTGCATTTGCAAAGTGAATTGTCACTTGTAGTGTATGGAGTGAAATGTGCTCATGGCAAACTTTATTTTACCTGTAAATGTGAAAGGATTCTGGGCATTGTCAATGGAGCAAAACATTTCATTTCAGCTCTAAGAAGTATACATTGGCCCTCATTAGGACTCCGGCGGAAAACCATGGTGCTATTAGCACCATGGTCGATGCCGGAGTACGCCATGGCGGAATGGGGAATTACCACCCCATTCCAAGGTTGGCGGGGCGGTAATTCCCCATGCCACCATGGCCCTTCCCATTTTTGCCCCATAGGGCATAATGGGAATGGGGAAGGCGGTAAGTACGGTATCGCAAATTGCAAATTGCAAATTGTAAATTTCAAATTGCAAACTTACCTCGCGAGTCCCTTTGCGGGCCCCTACTCTAACGGCTGGTCCAGACCAGCCGTTAAGGTCGGGTCCCGCAAAGGGACCTCGTAGTAAGGCGTTAAGGGTTTAACGGCGCCACAGCCTTTTACGGCGCTGTTAACCCCTTAAAACCTGTGTCCTAATGAGGCCCAATTGAGTCTATTATCCCAGAGACAAAGCACTGTATTTCACCTGCTGGATTCTGGGTCTTGTCTCACTCAACGATATGAAACAGGTTTACCTGTTGAAATAATGAGATAAAAGAATTCCCCAGTTCTAGGACAAAGCATGACCTATTAACTGAAGGATAGATGGCTTACGGATTTATAGAGGGATAGAGAATCAGCTTTTCCCACATAGGAAGGTGTAGTCCTGCGGATTCAACCATGGCCAAAGAGCCTGTCAACTGTAGGAAGGATGGGTCTGCGGGATTCACCCTGCAATATGTAAATTGAATGGGCTCTGGCCATCAGGACAAAGACATGCAACCTGCCATAAAAATGTGAAAATGGGCCAGTAAAAGCTATACAAACACAAGGTATGGTTATGTTAAAAGAGGTCTGGTGATGTCCCGGGAGGATAGCACAGCGGCAGAGTGTGTGTCTTGGAAGCAAGACGACACAAAGCAACAACAGGTTCGATCCCCGGGTCCGCGCTTAGAAACCTCTGAGTGTTTAAGCGCGTTATAAATACGTAACTAAGACAAAGAAAAAACACAATTACACAACTAAGAAAAACTAACAATTCCTGTAACAGCGCCTCGATGCCTGCGGGCTGTGTGAGCCTTTATAAATGTAAATAAAAAAAAAAATGTGTAAAGAGTACCTATTGGGGCCACTCCCCAGAACCAATCAGCGAGTTATGGGAGGGATTCAAAATAAACAGATATGAGCCTCACAATATGGCCTCTGAGGATTTAGACAGAAAGAGAGGGAACCTGTGAGGGACAAACTATGAGAGTGGCTGTTCGCTTAACAAATTAAGCCAAGTTCCCACAAAACCCTACTCAACCAACTTTAGTCAGAGACATGCCAAAAGCTTCCACAAAGTAAATCTAGCTTATACGTTGACGAAGCTCAGGACCTCTGCCAGATGTGCTGGTGGATTAATATTACACAATTACAATGGAAATGAGAAATAAAAAAGGAAGGATGGATTCTGGGATTCTCTCATTCAGGGACGTAAACATTTAGCTCATAGGAACAGCCTGTTCTGTGTCTTCGACCAAGCCCATAAAACATGCCACCTATACTAAAGACAAGTTCTGGAGTGTCAGAAAGGGATATATAATAGGGAAACGGTAGCAAAGGTGCTATGCCATGAATTCACATGGCTGGAAAATCTGCCATCTGCAGAAAACATAGGTCTCATCGTTCTCCTTGGAGACTGCTTAATGTGGCTTTAGGAAGGAGAGCCATATGAGAATTCACCCAGGGGAAATAGAACTACTCACATGAAGAAAGGCTGGTTTCTGGTTATTAAGAATATTAAATAACTTGGAAAGTTGTGCGCTTACCTCAGACTTTAGTCTAGAGAGCATAGGTTCAAAGCATGGAAAGTCCAATTCAGACCTTCACCAGTTTGAAGTCTAAACATTGACTATCATTACAATGCCTAATTACAACACCTAGTATCACAGGACTTGGAGGCAGGCTGTGCTACACAAAAACAATGTTTTAATGTAGTGGCAGAGAACTAAGAAAAACAGTACAGTCCTTTGGAATCAGCACATAGGCAAGTAGATTCCCATGTCTCAGGTAGGAAGCTCTACAATACTATAAAGTATATAAATTGTAGGGTTACTTATCAATTATTTGATGTAAGGGGAGAAGTATACTCAACTAATATAAGCTTAGTGAAAAGAATCTGTTTCATTCAAGAAATTATGAAACAGTCCATCATGGTTTATCTCTACATAAACATTGAGTTTTTACATAATTCAATACTATTGGTTAAAATCAACAACCTTGATTGTGCATAATGAGCTTAAAGGTTAGTTATAAAGTGTGCAACACTTCAAGATTGTTCCATTTCATCATATATTTAAAATGTTTCCATGAGAAAGACCTTTCTACATACATTTATACTCTGTAAACAGACGTGGGTATGATATTCATTTGTGCTCTCTTTGCAACTTCGCTCTGTTTGTGCCACAATTATCACTAATCATTAATGTGGCTAAACTCTTCAGTCTTTTACTGGATAATAAAACTGGATGACATCCACCTGTGTTTCAGCATAAATGTTCGAGTTGTTGGGAAATTGGAAAAGTTTGAACTTTGCGCGCCATACCACTGACTAGGGGGTGGACACATCATCATCGTCATTTCTGTCACTTTCGCAAATTGCTCCAAATATTACAATATTTGTGGTAAATGGGAAAATGTTACATTTAGGTTAGTTTGTGTTACTTTGTGTAGAGGCGATACATTTGTAGATGTGCATGCGCGCAGAAACATAATGATGAAAAATGGTCACACAGAGGGCCCCGCCCCACTCAGGTGAAGCAGGCGATCAATATGTGCATGTGGAGTTTAGCTGTATGAATGGCGGTCATGAGATGAGATCATAATAGGTATAAAATACACACATAATGGTATACATGAATTAAGTAAAATATATGAAATATATGAGGTATGGTTGCTCTATGTATCATGGGTCTTCGTAATGTGGATTAATTAGAAAGGTGTTTTCACAATCGTGGCAAAGGCTAGCAAAGGGCCGTCAGCAGTCAGGGAACAGGTTTTGTAAATTGGTCAACAGGGTGGCTGTAGAGAGTGTGCAGATGGCTCCAAGTGCTGGAGGCAGAAGGGAAGATATGATCTCTGGTAAACAGGAGAGCTCGTTGTTGTAAGGGATAGGCATCTTGTGAAGTCGGGGGGGTATTTGGAACAGGTGGCTTCTCCCAGGGCACTTATGGAGATCAGTAGTAATACATTTCAGGAGAGCGATTGTGTTGTCAGAGAGTGGGCGATACTCATCTGAATGGGAAAGGTCAGTAGTCATACAGATTAGAGGAATGCGGTTAGCAAACACGAACAGGTCAAAAGGGAATATAGGTGTCTTTCTCTCATCTTCGCGTGCTTAGGTATTTTTAGGGCCGTTCTGTGTGCGTCATTAATAGAAATTCTGTTGTTGAGTAACTAAGAGGCAAGGCTGCCACCAAATGTGGAGATGTTCTTGGGAAGGGGTGTGTTGGAAATGGAAATCCACTCTTCTCACCAAACTGAGCGGGTTATTAGTTCGGCAATGTTGATTCGGAAGAAGGGAAAGGCCCCAGGCCCTTTTGTAGTCCCAGTTGATGTCTACATAGATGAACTGACAATATGGGTTCCATATTTGACAAAGTTGTTTAATGTTGCTCTGCAATCAGGAAAGTCCCTGCACTCTGTACACAGGCAATTATCATACCCATCTTCAAGAAGGGGGATAGCGATCTCCAGACCAATATTAGACCCATCTCCCTTCTTGATGTTGGGTGCAGATTTTTGTTAGGGCATCCTGATGCATCTTGATAATTCGATTCTTGAGGTTAGGGTATTGATACACCTACAGGCTGGCTTTCAAAGGGGAACTAGTACTGTGAACCAGTGTTTGAGACTTTGTTTGGCATATGATAAATGTGTAGTACTGAGGAAAAGGTTGGTCTATGCCATTTTCATAGACCTCAAAATGGTCTTCAACACAGTTCTGAGGGCAAGACTGTGGTCCATCTTGGAGGAGTTGGGTATTCCCCTGGAGTTCGTCAGTGCGATTAAGTCCCTGTGCACAAACAATGGTGTTGCCATTAGTTGGAGACTTGATGGAGCCACTTCATCCATGGTGAGAATAGAGATGGGGGTGCACCAGAGATGCATCTTGCCCCCCTCTATCTTCTGTAAATTCATCAATGGAGTGATCAGTAAGCTGCAGGCAGTTCCAACAGATATGCCTACATTGGCTGGTGATAAAATGCCAATTTCAAAGTTTGCAGACGATGCACTCCTACTTATTTTACACCAAAGTGGCTGCACTGCCAGCTGGAGATATTCTCCAATTTTTGTCATGAGAATGGCTTTATTATCAACACTCAAAAAACGAAGTCAGTATTCTTCAGGGGACTAGAGTGAAATCGTTTCAGAGAATTAAACTCAGTCTCCCTGAAAGTTCAATTGGCCAGGTTGCTAGTTCTGATTATCTGGGGGTTGGAGTTAAAGATGATGGTACTTGGGGCGAGCAGCATGTTAAATCCAGGGTTGTGCTAGCTAGGTACAGTGGTACACTCACTAAGTTCACTAGAGAACATGGAGGTGGCCTTGTGAAGGTAGCCCTTGAGGCCTATAAATCTCAGGTCAGGCAGCCAGCCCTCTATGCTGCGAGTTATGGGGGCAACCGAATATGACAGGCCCGTCAGTCATAGAAAATAGATTTTTGAAAAATCTTTTAGGTTTACCTTTTATTGCACCCAACCTTCTTGTCAGCCTTGAACTTGGTCTGCAGCCCATAGCTGACCTTTGTAAAGCTAAACCAATTTATTATTGGGTTAGGCTGTGGTCTAGCGCTAATCTCCTTAAATTGAAGCAAGCAGTGAAGGACGTGCTATATCAGAGCAGAGCCATGAACTGCAATGGTTTAAATGTCCTGAAGAGTGAATTACAATCTCTGGGGCTTGATGATATTTGGATTGACCCAGAGTCAATTGGTAATGGGACTAATGCTTGTATTATATGTGCCATCAATCCAAAGATGGAAGGTAAAATGCATATGAGGGTGACCCTCTCTACCCAATTTGCAGGCTATTGGCAACTTAAACAGTCCTGAATTTTGACGACTCCTTAGATACTACGCAGCCCAAGCAGACGAGAGCCTTATTCTTGAAGGCTCGGATGGGTATTTTTCCTTTGGCAGCTATTAAAAACAAATGCAACTCTACCAGGTGGCCATTTTGTCCCTTTTGCATAGAAAACCATGAAGATTTACATCATTTTGTTTTACTTTGTCCTTGGTACAGCAACTTGAGAAGAAGTTTTCTACAACCTTTATTTAACTCCTGTGTAGTTACAACCAGCACTGAGGGCATGGAATTTTGTTTTGCAGCCTGAGCCATCATGCATGCCCAATGGATATGATGAGATTATCATGCTGGCGCAGTGGCACTCTGTGCGCTGCACTAGGTGAAATATGTATGATTTTTAATCAAACATTACATCTTTCACTGACCATATAAAAAAGGGGGTGGCACCTGTTCCCCTGTGTCCACACACCGGCCACGGCACAGATGGTCACATTAATATGCATCTGCCAATGGTAGAGGCAGAGGTAGCTTTTGTGCCCAAGGGGGGTACTGGTATTTTAGACGATTCAAGGTCAGTGCTGACAGATGAATATTTTGAGTGGAGGGGTATTAACATCTTCCATGAATTAATGCAAGTGGATAAACATAGTGACAGAGTCCAAGTAATATAGAGCGGTTACCACCGGAGAAAATGTTTTAAATAATGTGTTGAAATTATACATTTTATAGAACCTTTTTTGTGAAAAAGTCAGAAAAACATGCAGTTTACAATTGGATATCTTGTTTAATGCATGAGAATATCCAATAGAAGTGAAATAAAGGGGACACTAAGAGGGGGCATAGCAGAAAGAGTGACTTAAAAGTGGGATATTATGCTGCAAACAATAAATCATGAGACTTTTCACAAAGATTTATTTTGGGTGACTCAGCAATGTCTTGAGTGGTCTGGTTTTCACCCAGTCTGCACAATTTAAGAAAATCTTTCAGGCAGAGTTTATGTCTGTAAATAAAATACACTCACACTCAGTATACAAAACATCAGACAGGCACATCTCATTAAAAGCAGCAATTGCATGCAGTGGACCACTAACATTAGCAAGTATATGCTGTTTGGTTCCTGCATGTAATTTTCTATTTAAACAAAACAAAGTGCAAAAAGAAAGAGTAAATGCAGGTGAAATTACCTTTACTCTTTCATGTTACTCTCCATTTTGCAAACAAGATGTAAGAGCCACCTACAAATTACACTGTGCAGATCGCATTTGCAATGGATTCCCCCCAGCAAAACCCTGGAGGTAAATGGTCCCACTCAATGGCAAAAACTCTGTGGAATTACCGCGGCGGTAATTCTGAAAAAATATCCCCATTGGGTCCAATGGACCCAAAATAAATGGGGAATTGCACTGCCACCACCACTTGTAATCAGGTGGAAATTCCACCTGACCAAGTGGTAATAACAAGTAGTAGTAACAGTCATTCCTTAGGGCTATTTTTGGAGGATTTACCTCCAACTTTCCGCCTAACTCGTAATGAGGCCCTAAGTCTTTTCTGCATTATTGTATTTGATGTTTCATATTATGAGGTGGTCAGGACACCATTAACCCCCTGGGTAGCTGTTCCCATGGGTAGTCTTGTGTGTCTTCAATGAACTCAAAACGTCCAAGTAAAAGTAAAGCCCAGGACAATAGGATAGTGTTGCCAGTGACATGGACTCACCTGGCAAACTTACAACTTTTTCAATAATAGATGTTAAAATTATTCATCTAAAAGGTATTTTATACACTTTGTAAAGATGAAATATAGACCACCAAGCCATAATTCTACTGTACAAGAGTAAAATGCATGCAAAGTAATTAATGATATGACATAATATGATATGATAAGTCATTTATAACATTCCTGTACACAAGTGTTTCTAGGCGCAGCAAGACAAGGGAGGGAAGACAGAGGGAGGACAAAACAAAGTATCTTACTTGGCCTTGTGTCATTCAGATCGTGCAAGTGGCATATGCAAAGTACAAGGGGGTATGGAGAAGGTAAGTGCAAGGGGATGGAACAGGGAAGTGCAATCAGTGTAGCATTGCTCTCAGTAAGTGCAGTCTGGGCAGCACAGCTCTGGGTAAGTGCAAGAAGGCAGGGGACTGTAGGGTTCCAGCTACAGACCCTAAGTGTGCAGTAGGCCCGGAGGCAGTGCTTGGGCTTCTGGTCTTGAGGAGCCTGGTACCCAGTGAGACTCTGAGGGTAGCCAGGCAACTCTTAATGAATATGGTCATTCTAAAGGCTACTAAGGCTAGCTAGTAATAGAGGAAACACTATCCACTCTTCTCACCAAACATTCATGCACACTCCGTTTCTGCTGAAACAGAGGGGCTCCTTTGTTTTAATGTCCCTCCGGCTTCTGTGAGATTGTTGCTGGCCCTCTGAAATGTTTCATTTACATAAGTGTGATTCCATTAACCCATGAAAGGGAGCAGCTGACCACTCTACATGTATCCCCCCCCACATGCAATGTAACAGGTTGGGCCATGGGGTAAGAACATAGGCCTTTCCTCTCAGGCCACATCCTGTTTATGTCACTGCTGTTTACTGACTGATCCAGGAGAAAAAGATTCTCTGCCTACATCAGAAACCAGTCGTGCACTGACTTACTTCAGTCCGTTTCCTGAAAAACATTTCCTTTTAATGAAATTCCGCTCCTTTCCCAATAGATTCCAATTATCCTGATGCAATGCTACATTCATGCTCCTTCAAAAGGTGGATGGAAGTCCATGAACCAGGAAAACAAATATCTCTCCAATCTCACGGACCTCGGAGACAAGCACACCACTTAACATGAGAACCTGAATCGAACCATTTTTATAGCCCTTCCTCTATAACCCTCGTATCCCCCCACAGCCCTCCTCCCCTACACCCACATGCACACATACATGTACATACATGTGTATATGTAATTGCTCAATTCGACCTAAAGTGCAAGATCAAAGTGCAGTTTGTCAAAAGAAGGTCCTTTGCAGCACAGGCTACCCCTGTAGACATGCGAGTCCAAATTGCTCTTTCGTCCTTGGATTTCTTGGACCTTTCCATTTTGACCAATTCACCCTAATGCTCCATCTCTCGCACAGTTATTTCCAGAGTCTGATTGTGATCCTTCACAGCAGCCATGATGATATGAATGACAACCTATCTGGGGCAGAAATATGGCCTACCACAGCCCTAAGATCTAGGGCAGGGAAGGGCATGTATGGGTTCCATACTCTGTACTTCTTAATTGAGCCTTACCAGACCATCAATATTACTTCCTCGCCCTTATTCAGGGTATTTCGTTCCTCTGATAAAATCTGGCACACACTTTCACACCATTGTTCCAATTTAAAGCAACTCGACCCTAACAGCAGGACCTTTTCCTATTGGGTTTACATCTACTTGTAGAGATTCTCTTGTTTCTAACACCTGTGGCACATGAGTACTCCCAATCAGTGGTTTAAAGAAATTAACTAATTATTCATATATGCCCTTTAGTCATAAAAGTGTAAACTAGTGGCGCGTTAGCTTTACCAAACAGGCCAGATGTAGCAGCAGGCCGGCCATTCTTCAATCACCCATTCAAAGCAGCCATGTGAAAGAGGCATCATAGAGTTAAAAGTTGTTGACCAATGGAGTCCAGGATAGTACCTGGAACAATGAATTTCGTGAGACACCACTGGACATCCTGATAGATGACTTAATCATTTCTCTCTCTTAGCCAAGTGGATAATACTGTCTCCAGACGGTTTACTAAACTCTTTCTGGTCTTGTTCTTATCTCAGCTCAGATCTCCTTTATATTGTACTTGCTACCACTGTACCTTACCTAGTCACCCTTATTGAAGCCAATTTGACTTCTTCCACCAAGATATCGCCATTGTCTCCCCAAGACTAACACTGGGCTTCATTACGACGTTGGAGGTAGCCTTGCTGGTTACCTCCACACTCGCAACCGGGTTCCGGCCGCGCCGGAGCCGCTAATTGCCCTTTCACCGGTGCGGGAACCGGTGCATCCCCATTCCCATTTGACCCCAATAGGGCTCAATGGGAATGGGGATGTCGGATGGACCGGCAACGTTTACAACCGTGCCGGTGCATCTGACTTGCTGTGCTCGAGGGTGCCGCTCTGCCTGCCAGGGCAGACCTGGTGGGCTGACAAGCACCCGCGAGCACACCTCGTAGTATGGCGGTACGGTAGCAACGGTTACCTTACCCCCATACTTATAATGAGGCCCACTGTGTTCAAGTTTGGGCTGTACCAGATGTAGGCAGATCACCTCTGTTGAGCTTTTGTGGCTGGTTGATGTGTTTATGGTCCCATGCGTTTGTGCCGACTACCCTCTTTCCGAATGTGACCCGCCGAATCCCAGCCACAGAATCCCAATCACTGAACAGTGCTTGCACTGACCGTCACGCTGAAGTCTCTTACTCTGAATCTGTCTCTTGCCCTTCCCTCCTCCCAACCCACATATGCTATTTAATGGGCAGGGTACACCTTCCATAACCCCTCACTTCACAAACCCCACCCCATCCATGTCCATACCCCAGTCACTGGTTTGTACCCTCCACACAAGCCCCTGCTCTGCAAGCCTTTGTCCCTCAATGGGGGGTTCCACCCGATACTCCTCACCCAGCTGGCCAAATGCCCACATACCCCACTGTCCGTTCCGCCTCATTCACTCCTTCCATGGCCTACTCAGCTCCCCATTCCACTTCCTGCCTGTGTGTGGTAATTACTTGTCATAGAAAGTGGTCTAGGCATACTACAATTCTGTTTTCACCATGCACCATATTTGGCAAGCCTTCATTTCCGTGACTTGTATTCTGCGAGGATTGTTTTGGTGAATCCATTCTCGAACCTTGGAAGGTCAATCCGCCATTTTCGATGCACACTGACACTCTTAATGACCCAAACCACCATGGCAGATCTTCCCCCTAAAAAAGGAAAGAAGCTCTTCATCCGGAACCTTACGTTCTACCTCACCATGTAAGGCCAACCCGATTGGGGGAGTGAATGAATGAGGAAGGGAGCTGGGCGATGTTTCAAGAAAAGTCAGTAAAGCAGGAGCCACTCTTATTTTCTTGAGAACCCCCTCCAATCCCCGATCCAGGTGAATGGCATATCTGGGAAAGGTTATTTCATTGGCTTGGCCTCTTTTCATTATGTACTGTTCATATATCTCCTTCTGGTGTGTGTGGTTCCCTCTCTTGAATCATGTACATATATGCCAGCAAACTCCATTTCATTCAGGAAATACTAGCCCAGTCCCAGTTTAAATTTGAACTCTGGGACTGGTAGTCCTGGGAGTTAAGTAAGAAACATTTAGTACTACAAGTCCCAGAATTCAAAGTAAAAACGAATTAAACGGCATGTTGTCAATTATGCAGGAGCAACGCCATCCTCCAAATTTTGAGGTGGCTTGCTGACAGTTTTGAAAGATGAAGGTGGGGCAATTAAACCCATTGCGCTGTCGAACCCCTCTTCCTCCTAGACCAGGAGGCTGGATAGCTGTTGCCTTCCTTTGGCTCATTAGATACATCTTTCACCCATTCAGAGACTATTTAGTTTCACAAAGATGCGAATCACTGGAGGCGTGCTCCATCCTAAAGTTGAGCCCAGCAGTGACTGACGCCTTAGGCTTCAGCATTTGCCTAGGCAGGCTTTCCTCCTCTGCGCAGTACGTTTGGTGCTGTGCTGTGTTAATCAGCGGCTTCGTGCACGCACCTGTGTCTTTACTTTATACTTTCCGGCACAGAACATTCGTAAATGTAACTACTTTAAGATGTACATCTCGAGGCGCTGCTTTGCATGCTGGGCCGCTGTTTTCATACTGACTTCTCCGGCTTGATGTTTGTCCCGACACTGGTGCGACTCAGTTTCTCTAACTGTGCTTTAATTATACACGCTCAGGGGACTGTATCTTTCAAACCGCGATTATAAAAGCTAATTCAATCATTTAAGGGAAGCAATTTCCCAGTGAGATACATATTTATGTTGAGCACTGTTGATTTTCAATTGTGTATTGATTTATTTTTCTATAGAAAATGTCGATTTTCTGTCCTGAATGTCCACGAAGAAAAGATGGGAACAAAATATGTTAGTATTGGAAGATGTAGGAGTCACATTAACATCCGCCCCCTCTCACATCCGCCAATTTATAATAAGTGGAAAATGTCATGTATGTGTCAAGAGATACATGAAGCTGAAAGGCAGGCATCTATCATGTCAGCACTCACAGCAGAAACGTGTCAGCCAGGCAGGCAGGATTTGCTTCCAGAGCGCAGCTGCTCCCACACGTATCTAGTCGGCGGGTATTTCAGAGTTCATCGGAAATCATGTAAGGTTTTTTTCTAACATGTTTCCAGGAGGTGACATTGCTAGGGGCCTAATCAAACGCAATAGGATCAGGACGTGGGAGCATACCAGTGCATGGGCTGCCATATTAATGGTGAACCGTCTCTGGGCAAAGAGGAATAGCTCTACTTTTAACTTGAATGCAAGGGAAGAACAGGAACACTTGTTATCTGTATTATGCACTAAAAAGATCCGTGCATGCTCTAAAGAAAAAACATACGTTAACAGACAAAAGTAGTATGTGAGTTAGTGAATGAATAGATCACCTATTCTGTGTAAACATCCATAGATTGTGATGCAATGGTTCTGTCTTAGCATCACTTGAACCAGATCCATCATTGTATTTTAACAACCTCTGTACAGGCCCGTCCATTCTGTCCTAACATCCCTGAACAGGCCCGCCCATTCTGTCCTAACATCCCCTGAACAGGCTCGCCCATTCTGTCCTAAAATCCCCGAACAGGCCCACCTATTTTGTCCTAACATCCCCGAACATGCCCACCCTTTCTGTCCTAAAATCCCCGAACAGGCCCACCTATTCTGTCCTAACATCCCCTGAATAGACCTGCCCATTCTGTCCTAACATCTCCTGACCGAGATCCGTCCATTCTATTTTAACAACCTCTGAACAGGCCCGCCCATTCTCTCCTAACATCCCTGAACAGGCCCACCCATTCTGTCCTAACATCCCCGAACAGGCCTGCCCATTCTGTCTTAACATCCCCGAACAGGCCCGCCCATTTTGTCCTAACATCCCCGAACAGGCCCCCCCATTCTGTCCTAACATCCCCTGGACTGGCCCGCCCATTCTGTCCTAACATCCCCAAACATGCCCGCCCATTCTGTCCTAACATCTCCTGACCAAGATCTGTCCATTCTGTCCTAACCCTGAACAGACCTGCCCATTCTGTCCTAACATCTCCTGACAGAGATCCGTCCATTCTGCCCTAACCCTGAACAGGCCCGCCTATTCTGTCCTAACATCCCCTGAACAGGCCCGCCCATTCTGTCCTAACATCCCTGAACAGGCCCGCCTATTCTGTCCTAACATCCCCTGTACAGGCCCGCCCATTCTGTCCTAACATCCTGGAACAGGCCCGCCCATTCTGTCCTAACATCCCCGAACAGGCCTGCCTATTCTGTCCTAACATCCCCTGAACAGACCTGCCCATTCTGTCCTAACATCTCCTGACCGAGATCTGTCCATTCTGTCCTAACCCTGAACAGACCTGCCTGCCCATTCTGTCCTAACATCTCCTGACAGAGATCCGTCCATTCTGCCCTAACCCTGAGCAGGCCTGCCCATTCTGTCCTAACATCCCCTGAACAGGCCCGCCCATTCTGTCCTAACATCCCCAAACAGGCCCGCCTATTCTGTCCTAACATCCCCTGAACAGACCTGCCCATTCTGTCCTAACATCTCCTGACCGAGATCTGTCCATTCTGTCCTAACCCTGAAAAGACCTGCCCATTCTGTCCTAACATCTCCTGACAGAGATCCGTCAATTCTGCCATAACAATGAACAGGCCCGCCCATTCTGTCCTAACATCCCCTGAACAGGCCCGCCCATTCTGTCCTAACATCCCCGTACAGGCCCGCCTATTCTGTCCTAACATCTCCTGACCGAGATCTGTCCATTCTGTCCTAACCCTGAACAGGCCCGCCCATTCTGTCCTAATATCCCCTGAACAGGCCCGCCCATTCTGTCCTAACATCCCCTGAACAGACCTGCCCATTCTGTCCTAACATCTCCTGACCAAGATCCGTCCATTCTGCCCTAACCCTGAACAGGCCCGCCCATTCTGTCCTAACATCCCTTGAACAGACCGCCCATTCCGTCCTAACATATGCTGAACCAGATCCGGCCATTCTTTTTTCTTTTTTATTTTTTTTATTTGTATTTCATGCAAAAGCACCCTTACAAATGTAAAAGAAATATTACAGAATCACAAAAACAAGCAGAACATAAATTCTCACGAATTACACAATATATAAACAAATAAATATATACTGTGAAAAACCATTATAGTAAAATCTCATGACACATAATTAATCATTGTGCATCCATTGTACAAGTTATGCAATATACAGATATATTTTTCCTACAAATACCATTATAACAAAATATAATCCATATCATTGATCATCATACATTCGTTAGAGCTTCGAGCTAATAATTTATACTGCTATCTTCTGACAATTGTATCGATATGGTTTACATACTTGATATTTTTCAATCCTTCCATGATGTATTTTTATAATATATAGTTTGTACATAACATAGGCTAGATCATAAGTAAGTTTGTTCTATATGTAAGGGAATTTACTAATAAGCATTCATGGTATTTCATTCCTCAAATTCACTAATTTTTAACTGAACACAAGCAAGTAGGCGTACCAACGAGAGGACTAAGGTATTACTGCATCCCCACAGGCAACTCGCCCATAACAATTTGTGAGAGAGGTACGTACCAAAAGGCAAATATTTACCCAAGATTAGTAGTCTCTGATTTTCAAGGAATCAACAGAATGCAACTAAATGCTTTAGTGTCTCCAATTCTGTAATACTGTGATAAAAGCGACAAAGACCATCATTTTCAATATTATTATTAAGTTTCCAGTTTTTAAGACGTGCGTTAGTAAGAAATACATTTTGCCTAAATCTCATATAGGCATTCTTTCGATTGCACAAAAAAGATGTTAAATATGGCATGCACGGATGTTTCTTATGTCTAAATTTTGCATATTCAACATATGTTCTGTATATGACAATTTGTTCTGAATTGAGAACCCAGTCAAGTTGAACAAGCTTTTTCTTCAAAAGCGCTGGACGAATTTGTAGATCTACAAGATCCATCACCACTGCTGCAAGCATAGTCATCATTTGGTTGTTAAATAATGAAAGCGACGCTGGTGTGGAATTTGCAAGCATTAAAGCTAAATCCACATGAAGACAATTAGAAAGAGGGTATGACATTTTCGCATTATTGCTGAGCCTTCCCCATAAAAGCTTTGAAGCCAGCCAGGAGAAGCCAAGCTCATGAATAACTATGACATTGGGCATACTTTTAGGTAATACAAGAACGGTTTTCTAAATTAAGCCTTGAATTGTATTAAGAATTTTGCCAATGTCACGTAAGCAAAGATTGAGCCCATACAAAATGGTTGACTCAACTTTTAATAAGTAGAAGTCAAGCAGTGGTATGAGCGAAAATGTTCAATTCTTGTGCTATCTGAGCTTTATTTGTGCTATCATTGGTGCTATTTTGATGGCTAAGGAACTGTGACACATCTTCAAGGAATTAGTATTTGTAAGATTGTAACCTAAATAGGTCAATCCCAGCGTACGATGGATTGGATTGTTTTCGATGTACCATTGACATCTAACTACTTTTTTTTGTTAGAAAATATGAGAATATTGGATTCTGTGTTGTTTGAAAAAAATTGAAAAGCTTTTAAGGTTGTTCTGTAAACCATATGGTGTACGATCAAAGAGAATGATGTCATCGGCGAAGGCAAGCCCGTTAAGTCTCAATTCTCCTAATTTTACGGGAAAGCTTTCAGAATCGCACCATTTGCGGTCAATGTCAGCCATGTAAAGATTGAAAAGAATTGTGGCGAGATTGCACCCCTGTTTTACTCCGATTTCAGTTGGAATTCTATCTGAGAGTAGTCCTGATTGGTCAATACGAATTCTGTAATTAGTTTGAGTGTGCAGTAGTGCTATGATTGTGATAATGTGTGTTGGAATACCGAAGCCTTGCATTTTTTGCCAAAGTATGCCTCTAATGACACTATCAAATGCAGAGGACATATCGAGTAGTGCCATATAGATGGGACCATTTTTTGACTGTTGCAAGCATGCCAGGCGATGAGCTAAAATTCAACTGAGTGCCCATTAACTTTCTAAAGCCAGTCTGAAATCAGAGTATAGTGCGCCGAGATATAATGATCCAGATCTTTAAGGACTAATGTGCAAATACTTTAGCAGCAACATCAATCAGGGCAATGGGGCGAAAGTTGGAAGGAATTCCAAGTGGTCCTTTTTTATGCAGGGAATGATAATTGATGTTAGCCACGATTCAGGGATGACCTTGGTGTGGAAAATAATATTATATCGACTTTTCAGGATTGTGGACCAAAAATGGGGGTCATATTTGAGGATGCAGGGCGGAATCCCGTGGGACCTGCTGATTTAGAAAATGTACATTTTTTTAATAGCCCATTCCACGTCCCCAACTTCCCATGGGCATTTGGATGGAATGTATTTTAGCAATGTTTGAGTATCAAAGGGGGGGGGAGCCCTGTGGCACCTGGTGTTTCCTCTTATAGTATTCTGTCCAAGTGTCACCAGAGATAGTCGCTTTAAAAGGGAGTATTTGACACCATAGTGAATTCCTCAGAATCACCCAGATATCCCTAGAGTTTTTATTTATTAGGAGATTAATCATTAACTGATTATCCCTCAAATGATGGTTTCTTTTTTAGTAGAGCAATATTCCATGATGGGGACAGATGACCTTAGTAGCCGTCTCATTTCACGTTTTTTGTTGTTGTTTGAGACGCTTAATTGCTTTGATGAATTTATTAGAGTGAGGGATTGGACAATGTATTTGTTCTTGTGCATGCAAGAGTTCTAGAGTGGGAGTGTATCATCCTCATGTTCCATGCATCCGTCTCCTTGCTCATATCTCCAGATGGATCCAGATCTTTACGATCCAGAAGTCTGGACTAACATGAGCAGTCAAAAGTCTGCACAAAGTAGGATTCCAGCATATTGACAGCATATATCTATCAATTTACACCAGAGCTAAATTAGGATTTGAGTGAAATTGTTTCACAGGAATGGATATATTGCATTTTAGGATCATATGATCACTGAAATTGGGATTGCTTATCTTAAATGTGCCACTATTAGTTGCCAAAAAGTGGGATGTTGCGATATAGTCTATGCACGAGCTGTTGTTTCCACAATGTCATGTGGCATATGGGAGATGCGCCTCAGGTGCAATAATATGGACATCCCACGGTTCTAAAAAATAAGTCCAGTACATTCCTCTTTCTCTAGATAGAGCTAGGTACGTGCCAGATTTGTTGTCAGAAGTTAAATTTGAAAGCAAGGAGAGAGAGGAGCCTCGGAAGCAGCCTTCTATGGAGCAGGAGCTCCTTCGGACCACTGCAGGGGCAGTGAGCCACTCTGATGCCATCCAGACGCTGCGGTAAGCGTCCTGAAAATTGTGGATGCAATCTTACTAAATAACGCACTCCACAACGTGCGTCTGATTCGCGACAATTTTTATTCCTAAATTGCCCCACAGTGCTTAATAGCACCCTGCCATCTGCCCCAAGCCCCACTGCCCTGCACTGGTGTGCTTGCGCAGAGGACTCCATTGCCTAACACGAGGCAAAAAAGCATTTAAAGCTGGCCGCCCGCCACATTGCCATGCCTTTGTTGTCCTAACTAGCCCCAGGCTCCCCCTGGCCACACCAATTCCATGCCCTGTACTTGCTCATGCGCTGCACAATGATGTATGCATACCTAGTCTGTGTTGCCCATACTTAGCCTGCACTGCCTACTACTAGCCTGTGTTGCCTAGCCTACCTAGCCTGTGTTGCCCATACTTAGCCTGCACTGCCTATACCTAGCCTTGTGTTGCCTAGCCTACCTAGCCTGTGTTGCCTAGCCTACCTAGCCTGTGTTTCCTAGCCTACCTAGCCGGCATTGCTATACCTAGCCTGTGTTGCCTAGCCTACCTAGCCTGCATTGCTATACCTAGCCTGTGTTGCTTAGCCTACCTAGCCTGTGTTGCCCATACTTAGCCTGCACTGCCTACACCTAGCCTTGTGTTGCCTAGCCTACCTAGCCTGCATTGCTATACCTAGCCTGTGTTGCCTAGCCTACCTAGCCTGCATTGCTATACCTAGCCTATGTTGCCTAGCCTACCTAGCCTGTGTTGCCCATACTTAGCCTGCACTGCCTACACCTAGCCTTGTGTTGCTTAGCCTACCTAGCCGGCATTGCTATACCTAGCCTTGGGTTGCCTAGCCTACCTAGCCTGTGTTGCCTAGCCTACCTAGCCCGTGTTACCCATACTTAGCCTGCATTTCTATCCCTAGTCTGTGTTGCCTAGCCTACCTAGCCTGCATTGCTATACCTAGCCTGTGTTGCCTAGCCTACCTAGTCTGCATTGCTATACCAAGCCTGTGTTGCCTAGCCTACCTAGCCTGTGTTGCCCATACTTAGCCTGCACTGCCTACACCTAGCCTTGTGTTGCCTAGCCTACCTAGCCTGTGTTGCCTAGCCTACCTAGCCTGCATTGCTATACCTAGCCTTGGGTTGCCTAGCCTACCTAGCCTGTGTTGCCTGGCCTACCTAGCCTGCATTGCCCATACTTAGCCTGCACTGCCTACACCTAGCCTTGTGTTGCCTAGCCTACCTAGCCTGTGTTGCCTAGCCTACCTAGCCTGTGTTGCCTAGCCTACCTAGCCGGCATTGCTATACCTAGCCTGTGTTGCCTAGCCAACCTAGCCTGTGTTGCCCATACTTAGCCTGCACTGCCTACACCTAGCCTTGTGTTGCCTAGCCTACCTAGCTTGTGTTGCCTAGCCTACCTAGCCTGCATTGCTATACCTAGCCTTGGGTTGCCTAGCCTACCTAGCCTGTGTTACCTAGCCTACCTAGCCTGAGGTGCCCATACTTAGCCTGCACTGCCTACACCTAGCCCTGTGTTGCCTAGCCTACCTAGCCTGTGTTGCCTAGCCTACCTAGCCTTTGCTGCACATACCTAGCCTGCATTGCCTACACATACCATTGTGCTGCCTATACCCTACCATATGGCTACTACTAATTAACATGATACCACTATCATGCTAGAAACTACGAGCTCAACAACCTATTAGTGACCTCCCTAGACATTACTGTGCCCCCCCACCAGATACAGACAACTATCCCTAGGATAGAATGATCTTCACCCTCATCCTCCTGACCACCCTCTGGTCCACAATGACAACAGAAAACCACCCACCACAATCTATGTCTACTGTGACATCGAATTCTGATGAGCGCCAGGCCACCATCCCCCCAGACACCAGCCCACAGCCTATAAAGTCAGCTATCTTCCACCACCCTCTTACGAACATCCCATGCGACACCTCAAGCAGGAACGCAAAGCTACAGTCAAGATTACCTAAAATCTATGAACCTCTAGCCAGACTAGTCACTAAACCTAGAAAACGAAGAGACCCCCAACGTAATGCCCCCAAACTAAACACCTGCCCCACCAAAAGAGACTCCCACATTAACAGCCCCACTAACAATCACCAGAAATCAAACAATAAACGTACCAAAAAGAAAGGTCACGCCACTCCCGCGACACCTAAACCAAGCTCACCCCTGAAAGGTGCCCTTATTAATGCCAGGTCACTAATAGCACATGACACCGAAATTGCCAAGCTCATCCTAACAAATTACTATGACCTCCTAGCCATAACAGAAACTTGGCTGCACCAAGCAGCAGGACCCGCTCTGATGCTTGCCCTGCCCCCTAACTACAACATTCTCAGAGAAGATAGAACCTACTCTCGAGGAGGCGGCTTAGCCATCATCGCTAAAAATAATCTCACCACAAAAATAGAAACGCCTGCAAAAACCAAATCATGCGAATCCCTAACTGCTAAACTCTTAACATCATCCTCTCAATCCATCAATATACACCTCATCTATAGACCACCAGGTCCTATTGGAACCTTTGAGGAAGACATCTCTATGATCCTCTCAAATAATCTAAAAAACTCATCACAAGCCATCCTTCTGGGAGACATGAACTTAGGCTTCAAAGACCACAAAGACTTGCAAGCGATTAATATCGCCAATGCCA
Organism: Ambystoma mexicanum; assembly: GCF_040938575.1. NCBI lineage: Eukaryota > Metazoa > Chordata > Amphibia > Caudata > Ambystomatidae > Ambystoma > Ambystoma mexicanum. The sequence goes on along the minus strand of NC_090934.1, from coordinate 750,723,599 downwards.
TTACAGAACTTGGATTTACCCAAAGAATACTACAACCTACCCACGAAAAAGGTTGAACACTCGACTGGGTAGCCAACCACAACTGTAATGGAACAATTACCGATGTCTGCCCACAAATCTGGACAGATCATGCACTAATAACCTTCCTCATAAATGAAAACACTACCCAACCTAAGGAAAATATACTGGCTCCCCCTTTGCCAACCAGAAATAAAAAAAACATAACCACGGACAAACTACTACCACTTATCCTCCCAACCCTAAATTCCCTACCTGACTCACTAAATCCATCAGCCCTAGTAAACAAATTCAACTCAACCATGGCCAAACCCTTGGACACTATCGCCCCTTTGAAAATGAGAAAAAGTAAGCGCAGAGCACATTTAAACAATTGGTTCACCCCTCATCTCAAATCCCTAAGGAACGCAAATGTGAATCTGCCATGGCGACTAACTCCATCAGAGACTAATAAAGCAGCTCTCAAAATGCCTCTAAGATCTACAAAATGAAATAAGGAAAGCGAAAAAAGAGAACTTTAACAATAGAATACTACAGGCTAAATCCGGAACCAAAGTGCTATTCATTATACTAAAGGAACTGGAAAACCCCATACCTATTCCGGACAACTGTGACAAAAATAAAATGTTGTGCTCTAACATCCAAAAAGCTCTAAACGACAAAATCACCACACTCCAAATCAAAATTGAGAATAAGAAACAAAATATTCTTCCCTCAATCAACCAAAATGGTAAACCACCTACTTCTACCAAACCAGACCATGAATTTAACTTCAACAAAGTAACCACTTTAGAGATTGAAAAAATAATACTTTCGCTCAAACCAACCAACTGTTGAGGTGACATATGCCCAGTACAACTGATAAAAGACGCGGCCAGAGACTTATCCCCGTTTATTTCCAAACTTATCAATGCTTCCTTTACATCAGGCACGATACCAGACAACCTGAAACAATCATGGGTCCTTCCCCTCCTTAAAAAGCAAACCCTGGACCCCTCCATCCCGACCAACTACAGACCAATCACTACAGTACCATTCCTGCTAAAAATATTAGACAGAGTGGCTTATCTACAGATCCAAAAATACCTGGAGCTGCATCAACTATTAGGTACCAGACAATCAGGCTTCAGGCCTCAACATGGTACCGAAACTGCGCTCATCGATCTCAAAACCCAGGTCGGTGAGCTGAGAGATCTTGGAAAAACTGCCCTACTCCTCCTGTTGGATCTCTCAGCTGTATTTGACCTGGTGGACCACGATGTGCTCTGTACCCACCTGGAATCTACAGACCATTTCTCCACACATGCCATTGCATGGATCAAGTTGTTCTTAAGTGGCAGAACCATGAGGGTTTTCTCTACCTCTGCAGTAGCTGACCCAGTACCCATCACATGTGGCGTTCCCCAGGGATCCTGTGTCTCTCAAGACCATGTATAACATCTTCACGAAGCCCCTGTTTGACGATCTGGACCTTCTGGGTGTCACCTACACAAACTATGCAGATGACACCCAGATTCTCATCCCACTTTTGGGGGACTACAAACAGGAATTGGCCTTGGTGAACAGGATATACCTCATCATCCAGGCATGGATGGCCCGTCACGGTCTATGCCTGAACCTGAATGATGACAAAACGGAACTCATCAACTGGGGAACACACAAAACATCAAAAAACTGAACAATGATTATTCATCATTTGTTATAGATGGCAACACCATCAAAGTAGCAAAAGAGGTAAAAACACTAGGTTTTTGCCTCGACCCTTGCCTCTCCCTAACAAAGCAGGTGAGTGCGATGGCCTCTAGCACCGGATACACCTGTAAGATGATTAGAGCAGCTAAACCTTACTTGTTCACCACCAGCTGCCTCACCCTATCAAGAGCTCTGGTATTATCCAAATTGGACTATTGCAACGCACTATATTTAGGGTCTAATAAACACACGCTGCAAGAAATCCAAACCTTGCAGAACAATGCCCTTAGAGCCGCACTAGGAATCCCAAGAAGAGAGCATATATCGGACATCAGAAGGCAATCTAACTGGCTCTCCACAGCTGACAAAATGAAACTTAAAACAGCATCACTAACGTTCAAAAGTATCAATGGCTCAGCCCCCAAATACCTAACAGAAAGATTAAAAAAAAACAACTTCCAATAGACCCACCCGAGAAGCATATACCAACCAGCTAGTTGTACCCCCATTTAAATTGAGTGCAGCCGGAGGCGCAGCTTCCCTGTCAAAGCGGCCCAGCTGTGGAACTCCCTCCCATCCTCCTTAAGATCGGACCAATCCTATCCACACTTCAGACTCAACTGCATTAAATGGCTCGAAGAAAATGACCCATAACTGACGGACACTAGGACTACTCACGCCTGACCCACCTGTTAACCTGCAACTAAACTCACATGGAAATGCTCTTTTAACTGTCAACGTATACTGTGTATGCACCTCTGTGTACAAACACCTGTGCATACAACCATGCATTTTGCCATCCTTTGCTGTCAATGCATCATGTTACCTGGAATGTGTAACTGTGTGCAACTGTATACAACCATGAATACTGTCACCCCCTTGCTATCAATGTACCTTGTAATTACTTGGAATGTGTAACTAACTGTATGTAACTGCAACATGTAAGCTTAAAGTATTCTTGAACACGCGACCGGATACCTCCCCGGTCTGGCGTGCGCTATAAATAAATAAACAAACAAACAAAAAAAACAAACAGAGGAGTTAAAATCCTCTCCAATTATGATTTAATAGTTTGGCTTGTTTGAAGTTGCGTCTATTAATACTGAGTTTAGATTTTCAAGCACTGCATCCAAAGTAGTAGCATTAGGATTCCAGTATAGTGACACAATAAAGATGTAAAGAGGGCACAGGCCTTCGATAATTATCTCAATGACTAAGAATTAGGCACAAGAATATATATATCTAGAAGTAAATTTAAAACTATTTTGTATCAGTATGGCCAAACCACCTGACGGACGACCCTGTATACCTCTACACGCTCTATGTGAGTAAGATGTAAACCCGTCAAGGTGTAAGTCGGCCAAACTCATTGTTTTCTGTAAAAGGACAAGGGAAGGTAGCTCGGAGGAGAAAAGAGAAGCCTGCCAAGGGAACATGTTTTTGAAACCACAATAATTTCACGTTAAGATGGAAAAGGCGGAGGATTATGACTTATCTGAAGAATTGTGATTGTTAGATGAAAATTTAACAAGGGTTCTAGCCAAACTAGACTCTTTAAAATATTTAAGAATGATTCCAGTTGACCTAAAACTGCAATATACAGATCATTAGATTGATGCTCAGATGTGCTCAGTAGAGCTTTCTCTGTAACAAAAATTGGTTTGAATTGAAAGAAGGTTCTAGTCTAATCCATGGATTGAAAAGCATGAAGCTAGAAGCCAAGTAAAGTCAGATCAATTTGATGGTCCCATAAAAGCTGGGCAATGATTTGTGATTGGAGTTTACAAAGCATACGATTGTCATTACAAGTTGGAAGTTTAATCCATTCTACATCATTTGAGATAAGATTAGGGAGTGTGGGAATTAGATGAAATGTCTTCATTTGAAACGATCAGTTCTGTCACGATTGTCGGTTATGTCTTCTTCTTCTGATGAGATGACAAGTTCTCCCCCTTCCCCCAACTCCTCACCTTCCTCTTTCTGCTTAATCCTTCCGTCCTTATGTCGTGAAGGCTTCTCTTTTTTCTTGTGAAGATAAGGACGCCCTCGATAGGATGCCACCGTGCCACTAAGATAGGGGCAACGGGGGTTATCCTACCGAGAACGCCTCACAGGGGAAAAAAAGCCGGAAGGCACAAAAAACCCCTAGACGTAGTATTGCAGGTGGAGGATCCCAGAAGACGAGTTAGCTGAAGAGAGTGCAATCCGATGAGCAGGCACCGAATCTGAATAAGGTAGATCCAACGGACTGAGGGGATAATCACAGGCAGTCCAGTAGGCAGGCAAAAGGTCTGGCAACAGGTAAGTTCAATGAGATACTAAGGATAATCACAGGCAGTCCAGTAGGCAGGCAAAAGGTCTGGCAACAGGTAGAATCAAGTAGATACCGGGGATAATCACAGGCAGTCCGGTAGGCAGGCAGGGGTCTGGCAACCGGTAGATTCAATTTGAAAAAAGGGGAAAGAATTAGCAAGGAGAAAAGGAAGGAAAAGGAAAATAAGGAGAAAAAGGCTAGACAAGGACGAGACCAAGCACTGGGCAGGGTGGAATACAGCTGAGTGGAAAACAGCGAAACTAAATGCAGAAAGTCAAGAATATCACCGGGAGATGGAGCGGCAGCAACACAGGAGGAAACCCGGAAACGTTGCAACGCGTATGCGACCCGGAAGTGAGGATTTTTATACTTCCGGGTCACGGACGCGTACAACGACTAGAGCGGAAAACGGAAGACGAGGAGCGGAATGCTACGGCGGACAGAACCGCCAGCGATTCCACTTCCGCCAACCCTGCCGCGGCATGACAGTATGCCCCCTCCTATGGAGACCTCCCCCCGGTTTCCCCGGATGAGAGCGAAAAAACTTGCGGACCAACAGCGGGGCATGTACCTGAGAGGCTGGTTCCCAAGAGTTTTCCGACCAGTGATACCCCTTCCACCGTATAAGGAATTCCAACCTTCCCCGGCGATACCGGGAGTCACAGATTTGGGCTACCTCAAATTCCTCCTGGGTCGAAGTAGCAGGCAAGGGGGTTTTCTTCTTTTTGCGAGACCAGACGTCTGCAAGAAAAGGTTTGAGTTGTGAGGCATGAAACACCGGGTGGACTCTTTGAAGGCTTTTGGGTAATTTTAGACGAAAGGCCACCGGGTTGATGACTTGTGTGACTTCGTATGGGCCCAGAAATTTAGGGGAGAGTTTGGAAGGGTGTGCCCATCGTGGTAGATACCTTGTGGACAACATGACCTGAGATCCTACCCCCAGTCAGGCACCGCTTTTCGATGTTTGTCGGCCTGGTCCTTATATCTCATTTGAGCCTTGCTAAGATTGTGTTTAGCCTGTAGGTGGACGTCTTTCATCAAGGCGAGAGTGGAGTCAACTGTGGGTAAAGAGGTGGAGACATTAGAGACCGGTAGTATAGCCCGGGGATGGTAGCCATAGTTACAGAAAAAAGGGGTGAAACCGAGAGTAGATTGGAAAGAGTTATTGTAGGAGAACTCTGCCAGGGGTAGTAGAGAAACCCAGTTGTCCTGTTGAAGGTTCACATAACATCGTAGGTACTGTTCTAGGGTGGCATTTAAACGTTCCGTCTGTCCGTTTGACTGAGGGTGGAAACCTGATGTTAGAGCTCTCTCTATACTCAAACGGTTGCAGAGATGTTTCCAGAAACGAGAAGTGTACTGGCTACCTCGATCTGAGATGATCTTCTTTGGTATTCCATGGAGACGAAAGACATCTTTGATGAATGTCTCGGTCATGGCTGCTGCTGTTGGTACCCCTGGTAATGGGGAGAAGTGAGCCATTTTTGTGAAGTAATCGATCACCACCATGATGCATGTGCTTCCTTCAGAAGGAGGTAAGTCCACGATGAAATCAGTAGATACAACTTCCCAAGGACCGTCGGGAACAGGATTAGGCCTCAAAAGGCCCAACGGTCTTAGACGAGAACTCTTGCTGCGAAGACAGGTCACACAGGATTGTACGTAACTGGCCACGTCTTGGCGCATCACTGGCCAATAATAGTGCCTCTGTAGAAATTCCAATGTGCCCTTAATACCTCGATGACCCGCCAACTTGGAGTCGTGACACCATTTTAATGCCAGTCTCCGAAATTCTGAAGTGGGTAAATATAATTTTCCTTTCACGAAGTAGAGTCCTTCCTTGACTTCATAGACGAGGTCTTGTGGGTGACTCTCCGACTCAAAACCCCCCTTTGAAGCTTCTTTCACTTGTCTCAAGAAAGTGGACAGAACACCTATTCTCCTCGTCAAGGGGAACATAAGATCCGGCGTCGTGTCGGATTCGGTCACATAGTCTCCTCTGCGAGACAAAGCATCCGCGACTATATTCTGTGGCCCTGGGATGTAGGTAATGTTGAAATCGAACTGGGCAAAGAAGTGAGCCCAGCGGGCCTGTCTTGTGTTGTAGCACTCGAACTGTCGCAGAACTTGTAGATTTCTGTGATCTGTTCTGATGGAGAATGGGTGTTTACCTCCTTGTAGGAGATGACGCCACTCTAAACAGGCTGACTTCATGGCCAATAATTCACGCTCTATGACTGAGTAGTTCCTTTGGCTGTCATTTAGAGTCTTGGAGAAATAGGAGACTGGATGTTCCTCACCTTGATGTTCCTGCAAAAGAACTGCCCCCATAGCTGATGAAGATGCATCTGTCTCGACGATGAAAGGCCGGTCTTGATCTGGCTGCTGAAGGATGGGGGCGGTACAGAAGGCTTCCTTGAGATTGTGGAAGCTATCCTCAGCTTCGCTGGACCAAAAGAATGGTTTGGAGCTCTTCTTAAGTAGCGTGGTAATAGGTACAATCCGGTGGGAAAAGTTGGATATAAATTTCCGGTAAAAGTTTGCCAGACCTAAAAATCTTTGTACCTCCTTGATGGATTTAGGTGAAGGCCATTCCAAAATGGCAGAAACTTTGCGGGGATCCATGGCTACACCCTGACTTGATAATATGAAACCCAAATATGGGATAGATGTTGCAGAAAAAACACACTTGTCTAATTTGACTGAGAGGTGATTGTCTCTTAGTCTCTGGAAGACCTCTTTGACATGGACAACATGTTCCTCCGGAGTTCTTGAATAAACCAGTATGTCATCGAGATAGACAATCGTGGTCTGACACAGCAAGTCCGAAAAAAGCCGGTCCATAAAGCGCTGGAACACAGATGGGGCATTCACAAGCCCAAAGGGCATCACTTGGTATTCGTACAACCCATAAGGGGTCCTAAACGCGGTCTTCCATTCATCCCCTTGGTGGATCCGGAGGAGATGGTATGCATTCCGAAGATCCAATTTTGTGAAGATTGTGGCGCCATGAACAGCTAGAATAATTTCGGTGATAAGAGGCATGGGATATCTGTCCTTTATGGTCACCTTGTTTAGACCCCTGTAGTCAATACAGGGTCTCAGTTCTTGTGTGTCCTTCTTCGGGATGAAAAACAGTGAAGCTCCAGCTGGTGACTTTGAAGGTCTTATAAGTCCGTTGGCCAGGTTGTTATCCAAATATTCCCGGAGGAAGTGTTTTTCTCTGAGGGATAAAGGGAACATCCTACCAAACGGTACCAGTGCATCAGGAACAAGATCCAGACAACAGTCTTCTGGTCTGTGTGGAGGAAGATCACTAGGCGTCTTTTCTGTTACTACCTCTGTATATTCTTGTAGATGGTGTGGAAGACAATGGATGAGTCTGGAGTCGTAAACATTGGTAGTTTGTACTGTCTCAAACATTGGTTCAGGCAGACATTCGGATCTACAAAAGGTGGACTGAAAACAGAGTACGTTCTTTGCCCAATCAATGTGAGGGTTGTGCTTTCGTAGCCAGCTTATCCCTAGTATGATAGGAAAATGGGCTGCTCGGATTATGTCAAACGAGATCCTTTCGGTATGTTGCTGGATACATAGTTGTAATTCCTCAGTGGTATGCGTGATCATGCCGGAAATCAAAGGTTCCCCATCCACTCCTTCGACTTTCTGATCCTCCTGTTTGGCCAGACGAGTTACACCTTTTTGCTTAGCCCACAAGGTATCTATGAAGTTGCCGGCTGCACCACAGTCTAGTAAAGCCTGAGTTGGGACTTCGGTCCTGCCTACAGTAAGAGTGACTGACAGAACCATCAACCTAGAATCCTCTAGTAAACCAGAAGAGGCTATTGACAAAGTTGCATAAGGACTAGGAATGGCCCCTCGGGAGTGCTCGTTTCCCAAAAGCCTCGGAGGAACGTTAGGACAGTTCCGTAACAGATGGTCAGAGGCTCCACAATACATGCACATGTTGCCATCCCGTCGTCTCTTCCGTTCTTCCGGGGTGAGTGGTGCACGAGCAGTACCGATCTGCATCGGTTCTTCTTTGCCTTGGCGTGAAGGTGGTTGAGAAGATGGTATCTGGGCTTCTAAGGGAGGGAGACTGTAGAGTTTGTTCTTCTTTCTTTCTGACCGTCGTTCCGAGAGTCGGAAATCGATCCGAAGAGTGGCCGTGATGAGATCTGAAAAGGAGGATGGACGGTCGATACGAGCTAGTTCGTCCTTGAGTTCCTCTCTCAACCCTCGACGGAAGATGGCATATTGGGCTTGTTCCTGCCAGCCAGCTTCGGCGGCTATCTGTTTGAACGTAGTGATGTAGGAGAGAAGATCTGTGTTTCCCTGGCGGATATCTAAGAGGTCCTCCGAGGCCATAAAAGTGCTTTCTGTGCGTAGAAATGTTTGCTGCAGCAGGGTCTTGAAATCATTGTAGTTCTGCAGCACAGGATCTGGCTGATTAACCAAAGGGGTGGCCCACGCCAGGGCATTACCCGTCATATGGGTAATCATGAATCCTACTTTGGCATGATCTGATGTGAAGGTCTGCGGACGGAAGGTAAAGTGTAGATTGCAGGCATCTAAGAACTCCTTGACTCGTTTCGGTGATCCATCAAACTTGCCTGAAACCAAAGGGTATGAAGGTAGGTCTGCCGAGGGTCGCTCCCGTTCATTCATTCTTAGTTGCAATGCTGCGTTGGTTGTCTTAAGATTCTGGACCTCCAAATTAAGGTTTTGGACTGCGGCTACTAGTTCCTGAACTTGTTGGGGGGTAGCCATCTCAGTTTCTTGTTGGCGTTGCAAACTGTCACGATTGTCGGTTATGTCTTCTTCTTCTGATGAGATGACAAGTTCTCCCCCTTCCCCCAACTCCTCACCTTCCTCTTTCTGCTTAATCCTTCCGTCCTTATGTCGTGGAGGCTTCTCTTTTTTCTTGTGAAGATAAGGACGCCCTCGATAGGATGCCACCGTGCCACTAAGATAGGGGCAACGGGGGTTATCCTACCGAGAACGCCTCACAGGGGAAAAAAAGCCGGAAGGCACAAAAAACCCCTAGACGTAGTATTGCAGGTGGAGGATCCCAGAAGACGAGTTAGCTGAAGAGAGTGCAATCCGATGAGCAGGCACCGAATCTGAATAAGGTAGATCCAACGGACTGAGGGGATAATCACAGGCAGTCCAGTAGGCAGGCAAAAGGTCTGGCAACAGGTAAGTTCAATGAGATACTAAGGATAATCACAGGCAGTCCAGTAGGCAGGCAAAAGGTCTGGCAACAGGTAGAATCAAGTAGATACCGGGGATAATCACAGGCAGTCCGGTAGGCAGGCAGGGGTCTGGCAACCGGTAGATTCAATTTGAAAAAAGGGGAAAGAATTAGCAAGGAGAAAAGGAAGGAAAAGGAAAATAAGGAGAAAAAGGCTAGACAAGGACGAGACCAAGCACTGGGCAGGGTGGAATACAGCTGAGTGGAAAACAGCGAAACTAAATGCAGAAAGTCAAGAATATCACCGGGAGATGGAGCGGCAGCAACACAGGAGGAAACCCGGAAACGTTGCAACGCGTATGCGACCCGGAAGTGAGGATTTTTATACTTCCGTGTCACGGACGCGTACAACGACTAGAGCGGAAAACGGAAGACGAGGAGCGGAATGCTACGGCGGACAGAACCGCCAGCGATTCCACTTCCGCCAACCCTGCCGCGGCATGACAAATTCATACTAGCTTGGCCATTTAGAGATGGTTCACTACTCCACCCCAACATTAATTTCATGTCTGATCCATCTATTCTCTTTTAACATCCCCTGAACAGGCCCGCCCATACTTTCTTAACTAGAGGCATCACTAGAGGGATCTGGGGGGACTATAGCCCCAGGTCTTTTGGTTGAAACCCTGGATAGAAGCTCAGGGGCTACAATCAAAAGGCTAGCTTGTCCCGAGTCCAACAGTCCTGAAATTAGCGTAGCTCTGGATTTTTTTGCAGATCTAGCAACGCCCCTGCCTAACAACCCGTGAACCAGGCCTGCCAATTCTTTTTGAACATTTCCTGAACGAGGCCCATCCATTTACTTTTAACATTGTCTGAACCAGGTCTTTCCCATTCTGTCCCAACATCCTCAGAACCAGGCCAACCTGTTTAGTCTTAACATCACCAGAACCAGGTCTGTCCATTCTGCCCTAACATCCCCTGAACCAGGACCTTCCATTCTGTTCTAAGATCCCATGAACAAGGTCCGTCCATTCTGTCCTAACATCCCCTGAACGATGCCTGCCCATTCTGTTCTAAAATTCCCTGAACAAGGCCTGCCCATTCTGTTCTAACATTGCCTGAACAAGGTTCATCCATGCTCTTCTAACATTGTCTGACCCATGCCCACCCATTCTGTCCCAACATCCCCAGTACCAGGTCCACCCATTCTATCCCAACATACCATGAACCAGGTCAGTCCATTCTTTTCGAACATTTCCTGAACATGGTTCATCCATTCTCTTCTAACACTGTCAGGCCCACCCATTCTTTCCCAACATCCCCAGTACAAGGTCCACACATTCTGTCCCAAAATCCCCATTACCAGGTCCACCCATTTTGTCCTAACATCCCCTGAACCAGGTCCATCCATTCTGTTCTAACATTCCATGAACAAGGTTCGTCAATTCTGTCTGAAAATCCCCTGAAACAGGCCGACCCATTCCGTTCTAACATTGACTGAACAAGGTCTGTCCATTCTGTTCTAACATCCCCTGAACCAGGTCCATCCATTCTGTTCTAACATTGCCTGAACCAGGTCCATCCATTCTGTCCTAACATCCCCTGTACCAGGTCTATACATTCTGTCCTAGCATCCCCTGAATGAAGCCCGCCCATTCTGTTCTAACATTGCCTGAATAAGGTTCATCCATTCTCTTCTATTATTTTCTGAACCAGGCCCACCCATTCTGTCCCAACATCCCCAGTACCATGTCCACCCATTCTGTCCTAAGATCCCCTGCACCAGGTTCTCCCATTCTGTCCTAACATCCCCTGAACCAGGTCTATCTATAGTGTCCTAAAATCCCCTGAAACAGGCCTGTTCATTCTGTTCCAACATTGACTGAATGAGGTCCGTCCATTCTCTTCTAACATTGTCTGAACCAGGCCCACCCATTCTGTTCTAAAATCACCTGACCAAGGTCCACCCATTCTGTTCTAACATCACCTGATCCCGGTCCATCCATTCTGTCCTAACACCTCCTGAACCACGTCCATCCATTCTGTTCTAACATCCCATGAACCAGGTCTGTCCATTTTCTTCTAACATTGCCTGAACCACGTCTGTCCAATTTGTCCTAACATCTCTAGAACCAAGCCTTCCCATTGAGTCCTAATGTCTCTTCATCTAATTCTGCACATTATGTCCTTTCATCCCCTGAACAAACTCTGCCCATTCTGTCCTAGCATCCCCTGAACCTGGTCCATCCATTCTGTTCTAACATCCCCCTGAACCAGGTCTATCCAATCTGTCCTAAAATCCCCTGAAACAGGCCTGTCCGTCCATTCTGTCCTAACATTGACTAAAAAAGGTCTGTCAGTTCTCTTCTAACATTGTCTGAACAAGGCCCGACTATTCTGTCCTAAAATCACCTGACCCAGGTCCACCCATTCTGTTCTAACATCACCTAATCCAGGTCCATCCATTCTGTCCTAACATCTCCCGAACCAGGTTTATCCATTCTCTTCTAACATCCCATGAACCAGGTCTATCCATTTTGTTCTAGCTTCACCTGAACCAGGTCTGTTCAATCTGTCCTAACATCTCTAGAACCAAGCCTTCCCATCGAGTCCTAATGTCCCTTCATCCAATTCTGCACATTCTGTCGTGTCCTGGATTCAGGCCCACGCATGTGTGTCCTAACAACACCCACTCTGGTTCATCCACTTAGTCCCAACAACCCATGACACTTACCAATTCTGTCCTATCATCCCCCGAACCAGGTCCATTCATTTATCCAAATACCCCTTGAACCAGGGCCAGTCGTTCTGTCCTGACATCTCCTTATGAATGCTCACTTCCCATGACTTATTTTCATCTATTCTGTCCTAACATCCCATGGCTTATTTTCATCCATCTATCATAACATCCAATGACTCAGGTCCACCGAGGCTGACAGATTCTGTCCTAAAATACATTAGCTCCGGACCACACATTTTGTCAAGTTCATCCATTGTTTTTGAGCATCTGTTGACCCAATTCACCCATAATGTCCCGAGGTGTCTGTCCTAAAAGCCACTTATTAATGTTCCCCCATATTCCCCTAACACTCTTGTGTTAATTTGCACCCATTCTGTCTCAATATTTTATGACTCGTTCCCTATTCTGCCCTAATATCCCTTGATTCAACCATTCTGCTTTAACTGCACGTTATCTTCTTAGGGTTATGCATTATCTTCTAACATTTCTTACCTTTTGAAATGTGGTTGATTTGTATGTATTTAAAGAGTGTAATATGACACAGAGAATTGTGCCCCCAAAGAGAACAATTTAGACTTTTTAAACTTCTAAACAGCCTTTTGGTTGCATGTTGTCATGGTAGAATTTATTGGCCCCAAAAAGGGGAAACATTTATCTCAAGGGGCTGTGCGTTGACATGTCTGCAGTCAACTTTCTTATTATTTTATTTTGTATAGTGCTCCTACCACTGTGCATAAGCTTTAGAGTACCTCGAGAACGGGTGAATGGCAAAGGTAAGAGTCGGTAGGCGAGACTGCCTATAGGAGACCAGATGAGGATCCAGACCAAAATTGAGACGCAATGTCATGTCCTCGGGACAACTGCATGTTGAGCAAAGGGCAGGCATGTTTTTGCCCCGTATGAAGTTTAAGAAAATGATCGTGATTCTGAGGTGGATTGGAAGAAAGTTCCAATGATTGGAGTGATGACTTTGTATGGCTCTCTGTGAAAATGTCTTGTATTTGGCAGGCTGAATGCCAAGCCAATCCAGCAAGGTTGAACTTAGGTGTCGGGTCAGCAAGTACTGTTCCCATAAGCTATCCCCCCACCCACTTCTTATCATCGTTCCTCATTTCATGTAACTCTCCAACAACAGACGCCAACCCTACCACACCCAACCAAGGCCCAGCAACACGCACCAGATCCATCATCTCCAGAAAGAAACTGCTAGGTCTTCGCTCTAGACACCTTCACACAACACCTCAGGTTAGCCCCTCCTCCCCACACACGACCACCAACCAATCCAATCACAAGATTCAATCTCCATGCAGACCACCCACAGGCCCTCGACCCCCCACCACCTCGACTAGTAAATCAACCACCAACTTCACAACCACTAAATCTACAACCAACAATCCGAAACCCATATGGCCAAACCCAACTGCACTGAAATGTGCACTGATCAATGCCGGATCCATCCCTGCCCACGCCACCAAAATCCACAAGCTCATTTCCAACCTAGACCTAGATATTCTTGCCATCACTAAGACCTGGCTTCGTAGTGCAGCTGGGCCAGCACTGTCTCTCGCCATCCCATCAGGTTGCTCAATCATTAGACAAAACTGACTCACCACCACAGGCAGAGATGTAGCACTAATAGTGAAAGACCACTTAGAGATCAGACAAACCCCCACCAATCTAGGAGGGAGCACAGATTCCCTTGGAGTAAAGATCGCCCTCTCCCCAATAACACTCTCACTATCAACCTTGCTTACCTCCCACCAGGCCCACTACAAGTCTTTCTTTTTAAATTTTTATTGACATTAGTGTTGCAAATGAAAAACAAACTTTTTTGTCATTCTCTCCGTGGTTTACATATTGAGATCCTCTTAGAAGAGGTGAAAGGTTCGAAATGAAATGAATAAAACAATGGAAACAAGCGGAAATATAGAAACAAGTGGAAATATGCTAAGTCCAGCAACTAATTGACTCACTTTGTGTTGATGTTTGGTAAAATCGAATCCATGAAGTTATTGGTTGTACAGGTTAGTTGGGTGTTTACCCCTGAAATTAGGTAGCTCCACCAATCCTGCATATTTCCATTTTTTGGCGCGAATCGTGCCAGATACAAGGAGCGTTGGGCAACGATTTCTGGGCACTCCGTTATCAAAGGTTTACTCGTTTCCACGTCTTTTGAGCAAAACCGGCAGATGTTACTCGATGTCGTTGGATCTTTTCTTTGCGTCAGAACCTCATGAGTTTTATAGAGGTTTAGACGTAGTCTTAGAAATTGATTTCTGTGGTGTCGAGATGGAAATTTCGCAAGGTGTCTTGGCAGGTCTCCGAGCCTGTTTGATGACAATCCCAGGTCTATTGACGAAGTTAGAGCACTTTGTTTATTCGTGTTTGTAATCCAGTTCCATTGGTGGAACTTTTTATTCGCTACCTGCGGAGTCAACAGTAACAGGCTCATGTTGATGTTGGCGTCAAGTAGAATTGCCTTCAGTTTTACTTCCCATTGATTTAATAGGCCAGCTGACGGATCATTGCTTTTTTCGTTTAGTATCTCATAGGCTTTTTCTGGTGGTGTTAGACGCATTTTTCGAAGCGCTGAGAGTGACTTCCAAACCACTAGATTGTGTGGCGAATCTAGGCCCAATTCATATCTGATTGCGACCATTGATAGACACCGAGGTAAAACTTTCTGCCAGAAAAACCCCTCAATTTGAGTCCAAACGTCTGCATTTATGTTCCACCCTGCCTCACTTCCGAATGTAATTGCAGGAGATACTTTTTGCATGTAAAAGAATATTATAGGTTGCAGAGTGAATTTGCCATATTTAGCATGCAGTTTCACTCCTTGTTGTGCGAAAATCTTCATGCGGGATAGGACGTCAGAGGTCCAACTCCATTCTCTGATTGAGGTGTTGAACAACACTCCAAGGTAACAAATTGCTTCGGTTTTCGTTAGAGCTTCATTATTAACTTTCCAGTGGAACACTGACTTCTTTGCCTGCGGCTTTTGGCCAAAGACAATGACTTTTGATTTCTTGAAATTTATTGCCAGGTGGTTTTGAGTTAAGTAGACTTGTAAGGCTGTCAGGAGTCTTTGGAGGCCAATTTCGGTGGAATCAAGTAAGACTATATCATCAGCGTAGATTAACCAGCTTAGCTGTTCGCCATTCGCCTTCGGTGGAAATGACCTTGTTTGTGACAAAGCTGCTGGAAGGTCTGAAATGAACAATTTAAATAGTAATGCGGCTAACGGGCAGCCCTGTTTCACACCTTTTGTTGTTTCAATTTTGTCTGTTAATTCTCCTTCCGCGTTCGTGCGAACACGGATGGTGGTGTTTTCGAATGGAGTGCCATTAGGGGCGACAGTAATTGCAATGGGCAACCCCAGGCCTTGAGTTTTTTCCATAAACGTTGTCGGTTGACGGTGTCAAAGGCCTGTTTAAGGTCAACGAACGCAAGGAACAACCTTTTCTTGTGATTCAAGGCGTCCAGCTTTACCAGGTTAAGGAGCAATAGGTTTAATTCTACTCCCACTCCTTTTGTGAAGCCAGTTTGCCTTTCGTCGATCTGTTTTGCTTCTTCGGCCCATCTTGCGAGCTTTTTTTGTAAAAACGTGGCAAATATTTTGTCCGTTGTATCGAGCAGCGCAATGGGACGGTAGTTTGCCGGATCTTTACGGTTTCCTTTTTTAAACACTGGTACAATGACTGCTGATGTCCACGAAGCCGGAAGAGTTAGTGTCGCTGCTATTTGATCAAATACGGCTTTGATGAAATTTGCCCAATTTTTGCTATTTGCTTTTAGCATTAAATTTGATATGCCATCCGGGCCCGCCGCCCTTGAGTTCGTCATCTTTCTGATAGCGTTCTCAATATCTTCTGTAGTTTCGGTAATGTTCCATTTACTGCTTTCCACCAGCGTTGGTCCAATAACGTCAGCATCCAGGGATGTGAATGCAGACGTGTAATGTTTTACCCAACTTGCCGCAGACACACCATTTGATAATGCGAACACTTGTTTTAAATGGCCGTTGTTAATTAGTTCCCAGATGTTTTTGCTGTCTTTTTGCGTTATTAAACGCAACATTTGTTCTGCTTGATCTTGGTCTCGGATACAGTTAAATGATTTTAGTCAGTTTCAGTAACGTAATCGTCTCTTCACAATTAGTACGCTTGTATTTGCATCAGCTAGTTTCTTTAACCGCCGAATGTCCTTTTTTAGCGACTTCTTGGCTTCAGATAGTTCCACACTGAAAGAATGTTTGTTTTTTATCACTTTGATGTTATGCATGTTTGAACATGAGGAAAATTGCAACAGCAATGGCGCATAATTACTCTCATTACCCAACTTGTTTTCACGAATAAAGTCAGCGGTCAGGATGTCAATCTGACGGCTGTTTATCTTTAGTCGGTTTTGCGCACTGTTTATAGTTAAAGATGTTTTGTATCTTGACTGGATGATTTTATTTTTCAACTCCCAGAATACCGTCACGGCATCGTGATCGCTCATGGGCGATTTTGTTGTGGTCATCTTCGAAATGTAACCGTGTAGACTATCAGACACCCAAATGTAATCTAAGGTTTTTCTTAGTTGACCTCTATGCCAGGTGTCGGCAGCGGGGATGTCACCCTTAGTGCAGCCATTCAACATCGTGCAATGGTGCAAACTTAGTTTATACTCCCATTTGTGACCACGATCGGCTGATTCAGAGAGGTTTTTAGACTGGTTCCCTGAAATGCGTGTTTTTTCTTGGTTAAACCAGGAATAATTCAGGTCCCCGCATATCAGGACGAGAGGGTCGTCAAACTGCACAAAACTGGCATCAATTAGAGCCATGATTGATGATAGGTACTCAGATTCTGAAATCATTGCAGGGTTCCAGTAAGTGTTTATTATCAGAAAGTGTGTTTTCTTTTTAAATTGCACTTCACACGTAGATTCTAAAGTTATGGCTTGCACGAATAAATTGGGTTTTGAAATGTTTATCACGGCCCATTCGAATGAATTTTTTATTAGCTTAAGTAGCCCTGAAAAAGGTCGGCCAAATAGATTTTTCCCAGCAGCATTTAGAACCGCAGAATATCTGTCACAGACAGGTAAATCATGGAGCCATCTTTGTTGCAGGCAAATTATTGGGCTTCTTAGATCCGCCGCTGATCCTGGTTGAAACAGATGTGTAAATCCTCTAGTGTTCCATGAGGTTAACAATTGCGTCACACAATGTGACCCTTGGTTGTCCTAATCTCTCTTGTTCTGGTTATTTGAGTTAAATGAAAACGATAGCTGCTCTCTGAGCTGATTCCGCAGATCGTCTCTTTTCGATTTGTTAGGGCCGGTGGTTTTGGAATCGTTTGAGTTGACAATATTAGGTGATAACTGATCTTCACATGTCGTTAAATCAAAGCCAAAAAACAACAGGTCATCTTTGGCGTCGAGCAGTGGTTTTGCTACGTGTCTTGATTTCATGTGAAGAGTGACCCAGTTGGTTCTACGTTCTGATTTATACTCTACGATCGCTATATCGTCAGACGATATGTTTCGTAGTGCTGGGACATGATGTAGCAGCTTCATTACATTGGCTCGATTCAAATTTACATCATTTTTTTCCTCAAGGATATTTTCCAATTCCAATTTCCACCATCGTGATTTTGAAGGCCCAGTTGATCGGTTTTTTGTGTTAGACTTTGGCTGAGCATATTTCGTCAAGTGAGCTGATGTTTGTTTCGGATTAAGCTTAGATTGAGGAGACTCTACTGCTTTTGATGTATTTTTTTTGAGGTTTTTGAATGCTGGACAATATTGGTCACTGACAACGGTCTTTCTTTTTGTTTATCCTTGGGTCTTGTGGATACCTGAGGCTTGAAAAGATGTTCTGTTGGCTTCCGCGTTGCGTGGTTGGCTTGGAGGTCTAGCTGGGACCGGGGACGTTCGTCGCACAAACTGACGAAAGTCGCTGAGGAGTCTTCGTCATCAATTGAATAGGTGGAAAGGTCACACTGGTCGATTGAAGCACTTGAAGAGGGTACCTCTGAGACAATAAACTCTTCTCGTCTGTGCTTAGCAGTTGAAATTGGTAAGCGGTCTAGTTCTTTAGTGGAAATGCATTTTTCTTTCGACTTTTCCTGTCTGGGTTTCGTGTCGCTTGTTTTGGCAACGTCAGGGCGTGGAGGGGTTGTCAAATTTCTTATACATTTTTTTGCGCCATTAGAACGTGACCTTTTCAATAGAGGTTCGTTCGTGCAAGTATTCGCCTTTTTGTTAACATTTTGTGTTCCTTTTTGTGTTGATTTCTTTGCTTTTGCGACTTGTATTGATTTGGCAGCACCAGAAAAGATGCCAAACAAGACATTTTGAATTGCTACTGCTCCTTTTGCAATTTGAGGTCTCAGCGGTGTTGGTTCTTTCGCCTGATCGGCAACTGGTTTATGAGTGTTATCTGAGATCTCTGCGTTGGAAATTGTCAGTTGCGCATCTCCTTTTGAGGATTGTGGTGGCACCACTACTGATTTGTCTGCAACTACTGGTTGCATGATTGTTGATTTCAATTTTTTGTTCATTTTGTTGTTCAATTCCGTGTATTGCGTTAGCGGGTCCTTATTCACATTGGCACCCTCTGATGAAGGGCCAGAATTTAACTGATGAGTCCCTGGACAATAGAATGGTCCAGCAGTTTTTGAAGCTTTACCGTTAACCGATGTGTGCCTCATCCATTTTACTGCATCTAGAAGCCCATCCATTAAAGAGTCATTTTGACAGTGGTGACATGCGGCGAGATCACTCAGCCGCTCTTGCCATCTTAAGGTTTGTTCGGCCTCATGAGTCAATTGCGTCTGTAAGGACTCATTGACTGCTTCGATTTTTTCCATCTTTGTTTTTATACATATAATGAGTGCCGTCTGATCTTTAAAGGACTCGTGAAGAGATTCGTACATCTTTAGGAATGGAAGGAGAGCTGTCAAAGAGGCCGCTAGAACGTTGTTATAAATTTGCATTGCAGCTGCAGAGGAGAGGCTGGGTTTGGATTTTGCTCCTGAGTTTTCTTCCGTGGATGAACGTGTGTTATTTAGAGTCTCCGACTGTAGATCACTGCAGGTGGATGAATTTTCTGGTGCGGCACAGTTGTTCTCTTTTAGTAATTGTGCTGAATTTGCGCGTGCATCCAGAGCTTTTGGCGTACTAGCTTGTTTCTTTCCGGTTTGAAATAGATAAAACTTCAAACTGGATGTTTGCAGTGAGGAAACAGCAAGATCACACCTAGCTCTTCCAACATAGGGCATTGTACGCAGATTTGATCTATTTTTTGGCGAGGTAAAAAGGCTGTTGTCTAGTCGCATCACGTTTCTTGGTATGTCATTTTTTTTGCTAGTATTTTGCTGTTTTTTGAATGTTCGCAAAAGGGCTGTGGGCTCCAGGTCACCGGTTGATGTGCTCGAAAGCCTGTGGGCTTCGGCAGTCGGCTGGTGCATTGGGCACCTTTCCTTAGAATTATTTTGAGGATGCGTAGGTTCTGGGCCTGTGAGCGTCGGAGAGAGTGTGAGTTCAACTGTCTTAGTCACCTGCCGCTCATCAACATCAGCTTCCAGTTTGTTATCAGTCTCAACTCTGGTGTTGAAAGGTATGTTTTGCAGCTTAGTTTCCTCATCGCATTGTGAAGCTTCAATTAATTCTGCGTCAGTGAATTCAAATGGAGAGAAAAACTCATCGACGGTCTTGACTGTTAGTAACGACTGCTCAGTAAGTGTTTTTGCCAGAGGTGGAGATGCGGTCGAAGGTGATCGGGAAATCAAGGGTAAGTCTTTTAAGGTTAGTAGACGCATTTGGGGGAAGTGTTCGGGGCTGTGAGTGGCTTCTAGGCGGACTGAGACTATGGAAGCTTCCGCTGGTTCCACTTGATGATCAACCAGCCCGTTTTCTGCCGAAGTTGCCACAGCGGCGTCTGGCTTGTGAGCTTCATTAACGGGTTGCTAAGATGATAAGACCTGTGTGGTAAGCAACAAGCTGTTCGTATCCTCCATGCCGGTCGTTGCCGTAATCACGGCTATTTGCTCTCCTGCTGCTGCTGATGATGGAGCTGTCTCGGCGACAGAGGTTATAATTTCGGCAGTGTTATGCAGTGCGAGATTTGCCGTGACAGATAGTGCTGCTACTTGGGGGTCACAAGAAACAGTTGACAAGAGCGTACTGCTCGGCCCGCTTACCTTTGGTTTCTTGTGTGTTGAAGGTGAGCCGTCAGGTTTGAGGGCAGTCCAAGGGTTTTGTATCCGACGCTGCTGAATAGTTTTGCGCCTTAAAACAGAGCCGCCATGGCTCGATTGAGTAGTCATTATCTGCGCGGTAGCAGTCAGCCTGGCGGCCAGTCGCGCACTAATGCAGACTGACTCTGCTCACGACTCCGTGCGCGCTCCGTGCGTTGCTGTGAACTTTAAAGGGACGCCCACCACTTCAGTTCACTGTCTTAAAGCAACAGCGTGAGGAAGGCGCAAGGCAGTAAATAATGCCAACAAATCCTTCTGGTTGAGCAAAGTTCGTAGCTGCAGCTCCTCTGGAGACAAAAATTTTAGTGGACTGACGCAGACTGACTCTGCTCACGACTCCGACTTTCATGAAAACATCACTCACCTCCTAGCTTAAAATCTGAAATCCTCAACTTAATTGATCCTCATAGACAATTTCAACCTAGGTCTCAACCATAAGAAGGACAGACCACCAAAGCTCTGGCACTTGCTCTGCAAGAACTAGGCTTCGTACAAAAAATCTTAACACTCACACACTGAAAAGGTTGCACCCTCGACTGGGTTGCTGACCACAACTGCAACATTGACATCAGCTCTATCACTCCCACACCTTGGCCCGACCACCTACTCATTCATTTCTTCATCCCCACCGCTTCCACCAGTGGCAAAAAGCCCACCCCATCCCACCAGCCCCAGCGAGAAGTGCAAAAAACATTACTAAAGAAAGGATCCTCCCCCACCTAGACAGCCTCACCTCCAACATCCCCGCATCCGCAGACCTATCGGTACTGGCGGATATCTTCAAATCCACGATTAGCACTGCCATAGACATTATCGCACCTCTAAAACAACAAAAAACCAAAAAGGTGAAACACTCCAACACCTGGTTCTCCCCGGAACTACAAGAACTCTCAAACACCCAAAAACTCAAAGCCCTGAACATATGGCAAAATACCCCTAGCACAGCCACGCCATCATCATACAAAGCATCTCCCACACTATACAAGAAAGCCATAATCACAGCCAAATCTGCCTCCTACAATGACAGAATCACAAATGCCACCTCAGAATCCAAAGAACTATTCGCTATCTTCAAAGAACTCTCCACCCCAGCCACTAAATCACTTGACATCATCAAAGATCAAAACGGGTGCAATTCAATACAAACCGCATTACTAAAAAAAATTGAACTCCTACAAAAGAAAATCCAAGAGCACTATAAAAATCTTTCACAATCCATCATCAGGACAGGCGAAACAGAGCAAGCGCCCAGCTCCAACACCTGTGACCTACCCAGCCCTAAGAAGTTGGCTGACAATGACCCAATACCGCCATTTAAATTTAGGGAAATCACAGAACTTGAAGTGTTCGACATTATGAAAAAAAGTAAGCCCTCCAACTGCAAAGGTGATGCTTGCCCAGCCAAGCTAATCAAAGATTGTGCAGAAACACTCGCACCATTCCTCAAGTCTTTCATTAACGCATCATTTAATTCAAATACTGTCCCAGATAGCCTCAAAGAAGCCTGGGTGCGCTCCCTCCTAAACAAAACACACTGCACCCGGAAATAGCCAATAACTACAGACCTATCACCACCATCCCTTTCTTCCTTAAGATACTGGACAAAGTGGCATACACGCAAATCCACCAATACCTCGAAGAAAATCACATCTTAGGTAAAAGACAATGGGCGTTCTGTCCAGGACACGAAACTGAGTTTGCATTACTCGACCTGAAAATACAACTTGGTGACATCATGGACAAAGGCAAGCTGGCACTTCTCCTCCTCTTAGGCTTCTCTGCTGTCTTTGACCTTGTGGACCACGCCATTCTAGTCATGCACTTAAAAAATGAGGCCCACTTCACACCAGAGGCAATCACCTGGGTAGCATGCTTCTTAAATGGTAGGCTTATGAAAGTCTTCTCTGACTCTGCTTGCGCCTCGCCCACCACCATCCACATCGCTGTCTCACAGGGCTCCTGCACTGCCCCCACACTGTGCAATATTTTCACCCTCCCGCGCTTCAAAGATCTGGACCACCACGACATAGCATATACCAACTACACTGATGACACTCAGGTACTACTCCCCCTAACAGGCAAATATGAAAAAGATGCTGCAGCCCTAACCAAGATCTACTCTGCCATTCAGACATGGATGGCAGCCAATGGTCTCTGCCTAAACGGGAATAAAATAGAGATCCTTATAGTAGGCTCAACAGACACACTAAGCAAGTGCCCACCACAATGCAAATCTTTTATCATCGACAACTCTACCATCACCGTCTCAGCCGTGGTGAAGACCCTAGGAGTATACCTGGACTCATCCCTATCCATGTCACTCCAGGTCAATGCAATAGCGTCATCGGCAGCCCTCACTACCAAGATGATCAATGCTGTCAAGCCCTTCCTCTCGTCCAAAAACTGCTTATCCAAAGCTAGAGCTACAATAGGTACTAAACTAGACTATTGCAATGCCTTATTCCTGGGCACCTCTGCTAAAAACATCAACAAACTTCAAGTCACACAGAACAACGCCCTTAGGGCAGCCCTGAGTATCCCCAAAAAGGAACACATTTCTCAGGCCAGAAAAGAAGCCCACTAGTTGCCTATACACTAGCCATAACACTTAGGTGCCTCTCCTCCAATGCGCCACCTTACCTCTCAGAAAGAATCACCCACCACCTTTCCAACAGACCCACTAGATCTTACCTGACCAACCAGATCTACGTACCAACTTTTAAAAGACCCAAAGCTGAAGGTTCCAGTTTCCAACACCTGGCCCCCAAAAACTGGAATACCCTGCCCACTGCACTAAGAAATGAGACCTCATACCCTGCCTTCCGCAAAATGCTAAAAACCTCACTATTCTGAAAAAACCCTACATGCTCTGACAACCAGATGCCGCTTTGTAACCTCTTGTCTAAATTCTGGTAACCTGTAGCATTATGTACCTTATGTTTTCATTGTATAACTGTTGTCCTGTCAAGCCAAAACTTCTGTAACAGCGCCACTTTGCACCCGGGCTGCTGCCGCGCTATACAAATGCAAATAAATAAATAAATAAATCTTCCACACCCTTCCCGAAATCCGGCATGCCCTCCACATCATCCCCTGCAAGTACCATCATGGAAAAGGAAACCCTGCTGTGATTAGGCAAAACTATGGCTGCGTGCCTTCTTAATAATGGGCGCCGCCGTTTCCAACCTCTGTTTGCTTTTAAGTTGCTGCCTCTACTTCCCGCCTGCACGTCGATGACTTACCGCTTATTACATCAATTGGGCAATCCTGGGGAGCGGGCAGGTGCAGCTGGCCCACACCAAGGCCCTCTCCTGTCTGACCTGTCCAGCCAGGCCGGTGTGCAGGCCAGAGTCCTCACCTCTTGCAAGCCGTTTCCCTTTGCATTATTCACGGCTCTCTCGGAGCACCATCTAGAAAGTCTTTTGTCAGGTAAGCGTTGTTCCGACTAACTGTTGTACTCATTGCTCATACTTCGTTCCCTATTACAGCACCCCCTGCACCATGAGGTGTGCCCTGCCAGACTTTGGGGTATCCACCACGGCCGCTGCTGCAGAGTGCAGTGATTCTATGCTCTGACCGCATGGTGCCTTGGCTTTTTATATCAACACGCCGCCGACTCCACCTTCTAGTACCTGCGCCGTACCCGCGCTGTACTTTGTACATTTGGTATGCCCCCACTTTAATCAGAGCTAGGCTTCCTCCTTGCCTTCTGCGTTGCGGCATTGCTTCTTTTCGGCCCCTCATCGTGCCCAGCGCACATGCACCTGCTTGACATCATTGTTCTATTTTGGCAGCACATGACTCTGCTTGAGTTGAATGTTCTGTCCTGGGCCTGTACCCTCCCTCATGGCCTTACCACAGTTATGAGACCTACCTGTGCCTGCAAATGTGATATAGCCCCCTGCACCATAGTGTGAGGCTTTTCAAATGTGTGCAACCACCCTAATATCATTTCTTAGTTTTATTTGCACGCCTGCACGCCTGATGTAGCCCCTCATTCCATGAGGTGAGGCGTTTTCAGTCTGCAGTCACTCATGCCTGCTTGTCATAATTGCATTTCTGGTTTTTCCTTAATGCAGTTTACCTATGTGTTCCTGCACTTCTAACTTGTTTTGCATTTATTGTACCTCTCACCTTCTTCCCCTCCTAGACTCCCCTTCCTCCCCCTCGCCCCCTTTTTTCATGTTTCAGCACTTGCAGGTTCCAAATCATCTCACTACCTAGTCAGAGCGTTTCTGTTTTTGTTGTGTTTGTTTTTTTCACTTATAGCCCCTCCCTGCACTGCCCCTCCTCCACGTCTCCTCTGCTCTCTTGCTATAGCATGCACGCTTCGAATGTTTCAAGACCTTTTAAGACTTTTTTTGTTTGTTTTATATCTTCTTTCTCACCCCTATCCCCCCTTGTGTTGATGCACCTTGACACACAATTTTTGCGGTATAGTGCGCATCACAAATAACCAATAAATAAAAAAATAAAAACAAGATATTAGTAGTAAGATGTGCTTATATAGTGCTTTATGCCAATAATTGTCCGTTGCCTAGGTTTCTGTATCCCATCGCCTGCCCTCCTCAACAAGCAGCTTCTTATTCCCAAATACACTCAATATACTGTAAAGGTTCCCCATCCCGGGACAGCCCCTGTCTACTGTACTTTTTCCTATGTATGCCATTTCTGGCCAAAACGACACCCCAAACTTCAGTCAATACAAAAATACAAAATATCACATCACAGTAAGATGCAAGTGCTGCAGCGTTTCCGTGAACTAACTCTCTCTCTCTCTCTCTCTCTCTCTCTCTCTCTCTCTCTCTCTCTCTCTCTCTCTCTCTCTCTCTCTCTCTCTCTCTCTCTCTCTCTCTCTCTCTCTCTCTCTCTCTCTCTCTCTCTCTCTCTCTCTCTCTCTCTCTCTCTCTCTCTCTCTCTCTCTCTCTCTCTCTCTCTCTCTCTCTCTCTCTCTCTCTCTCTCTCTCTCTCTCTCTCTCTCTCTCTCTCTCTCTCTCTCTCTCTCTCTCTCTCTCTCTCTCTCTCTCTCTCTCTCTCTCTCTCTCTCTCTCTCTCTCTCTCTCTCTCTCTCATTGCTGTGGTCGAATGTTATTTACGATGCCCCTCCGTGGACTTGGGCGAGACAAACATGAGCAGTGTGACCTTTTCACAGACACAAACAAATGTCTTATTTGCATGGAAAATGATTTTCCTGAAAACGTTCTGCTTGCTATTTGGCATTATGTACTGCTGCTTACATTCCCCAGTTTGATTCTCCAGTGGCATTACAATGATTTAAGGCAAACATGCACTGTACAATAGACAATTGAATAGGGTCCTATTGTTCTGAATGTTTTGTAAAAGAGGAAATAAGGGCATAGTGGTTAATACATATCCGAGTCTTTTTTGCAAGAGGAGTCAGGGAACCTTGTGATGCATTTATATTTGTATTTATGTTATTTGTAGTGTGCCCCTTGCCCCGGGGCATCTGGGCACATGTTTTGCAAGGCAGTTACAAGTTACAGCAAAAGATACATTTTACACATATTTACAAACAGTTAAGAACATTACATAGAGAAGAGCCGAGCAGTACGGTATGAACAGTCTATAAACAGTGCACAGCCAGTTCGCAGGTAAAAGGATTGACAACTGTAAAGGCTTATAGAGAGGTGGCCAGGGCATCCAGATCATGTAGCCACAATTTGGTTTTCGATTTGAAGGAGTGGCTGTATGGAGCATTTCGGAGAGCATTGGGTAGGGTGTTCCAAAGCTTAGCCGCAAGGACTGGGAAGCTCGAGCCTCCGGCGGTCTGCAGCTTGAAACTGGGAATAGTCAATGTGTGAGCCTGAGCAGATCTCAGGGGTCTGATTGCTGTATGTTGAGTAAAGTGTGTGGATAAGTAGGCAGGGGCTGCATTGTTCTGGGCCTTGTGAGTTAGAACGAGTGCTGTTAGAACGATGTGATGTACCTTACAGGTTATCTTTGACCATCCTAGATAGAGAAAGCAAGTTCTGTTCCCTTGGTTCCCAGTTTTGAATCCTGCTTCCTTTAAGGAAGCCACTATTGGCGATGTTTTTGCTGACTTTGAAACTCAGAGAAATGTAGTGCAGCGTATAACTATAACCTCATACGTGTTTTAAATCAAAACTAAAACAGAACACGATCTAGAATCTACAAGTTAATTAAACACAGGGACGTCATTTAGGAGTTGCCAGGGGTCAGTGCGACATCTGTGGTCTCCCTTGCTACCCCTAAAAAAAACGTTTTTTTTTTTTACAAATTGCCAATGCCATGTGCCTTTTTGTTCCTAGAGTGACTGGCTTTCTTGTTCAGGCCTCTTAAAAAGCAGGGGGTTCCACAAGTGTAACACTTTGAATAGTGACCCTAAATAAGAAAGAATAGGAATGACAAATTATTTGTCTTTCTGGAATTCTAAACAATAATTGCTAGACTAATTAAAGTTTCATTTCAGACACACTTCAGGGGGTGAGTCACTGATTTAGTTTGTTCTTAAACAACGCAAATTCACAATGCAGACACAATCATTCAAAAAGCATGTTTTTGACCTTCATGGTGTAATGATGGCTTCACGTACAGGTGGGGCAGACAATGATCTCTGTATTGTCTCTTGGAATGTGAATGGGGTCAATAATTTGCTTAAGAAAAAGAAAGTGTTTCACATGTTACAGGACATGCATGCTGACATCTGTTTTTTACAGGAGACTCATATTTTGGCGGATGAAATTTCTAAGTTAGAAAAGGAGTGGGTTGGTTCCGCATATGGCTCTTCATATTCATCAAGGTCAAGGGGTGTATCCATTTTGTTTCGGAAGAAACTGCCTATTAAAGTTTTAAGAGAGTGTGCGGATAGGGATGGTAGGATGATTGCCTTGTTGGTAGAGATTCAGGGGGAACTGTTGACGCTCTGCAATGTGTATGCTCCAACAGTGGACGATGGCTCCTTTTTTAGAATTGTAGCACAGACCCTTTTAGATTTGAATAATCCTAATATTCTACTTCGGGGGGACTTTAATACTGTAGCTGATCCTATACTAGATAGAAGTCAGGTCTGGCGAGTGCTGCATTGTGATCATCATCATCGGGCGCTTAGATCGCTCTTGGAGGAACATAATTTGAAAGATACGTGGCGCCTGAGGAACTTGGACAAACGTCAATACAGTTTCTTTTCTAGTGCTCATGGTGTGTTTTCTAGGCTGGACATGTTTTTTACTGGTGGGAATGTTTCGGAAAGTATTGTCTCAAGTGATATTGGTAATATTTTATTGAGTGATCATGCCCCTGTTGTGATGCATGTGAGACTTAAATTTCGGTGTGTGAGGACTTTCTCATGGAAACTAAATACCTCAATCTTATTGGATGATGATATATTGGAGCGGATTGTTTCGGAAGCAAATTATTTTGTTATGGAGAATCGCTCAGAAGAAGTCAGTGTGGCAAACACGTGGGAAGTATTTAAATGTTGTATGCATGGTGTCTGTTTAGGGCTGTCTAGTGGTAAACGTAAGAGGGAGGAGAGAAAGAGACAGGATCTTGACCTACGTATTGGGGAGACCTCTAGGGATCTGATGCTTGATCCAACTGACTCAGTAAAATTGGCATCTTTGAAAAAGCTTAAAAAAGAAATGGAAGATTTTTTGTCACTGAGGGCTGAACGTGGCTTGTTCTATTCTAAGTGTACTTATTTCGAAAAGGGTGAACGTTGTGACAGATGGCTGGCATACCGGTTGAAGAAAAAGATTTCAGAGTCAGCAATTGCTTCTATGGTTGACCAGGAGGGTAGAATTACATTTGATCCCAATCAAATTAACTCAATTTTTCGAGACTTCTACGAGAATCTGTATAGCAATGAGGCGGGTATTAATGGTAGGGGTGAGGACTTTTTTGGTAATTTGAACTTGCCTAAGATTCAGGATGCTGAGCGTGATCTTCTTGGTGATATGATAACGGTTGATAAGATCAAAAGTGCTATTTCAGGGCTGAATGTGGGTAAATCCCCGGGCCCAGACGGCCTCCCTTGTGAGTTTTATCGGATCCTTCCGAACTCGGCCTTAGAGCTCTTGAGAGATAGGTTTGTTTCTAGAAAACTGATCGGGACATTGCCTAAAAGTACTAAACATGCGTCTATTTCGGTCTTTTTGAAAAAAGGTAAGGACTGTAATCATCCGGCTAGTTATCGTCCAATCAGCCTTATCAATACCGATAATACGATTCTTGCCAAGGTTCTTGTTATGCGCCTGGTACAGTTTCTGCCTGCTTTAATTGATGGGGAGCAGTCTGGATTCATGAAAAATCGGCGTACGTCAAGTAATATCAGGAAATTGTTACTTACCATGGAAATGGAGGATAGAATGGACTGTGATGCCGCTGTCTTTTCCCTTGATGCAGAGAAGGCTTTCGACAGGGTCAGTTGGGATTACTTGTTTTCAGTACTGAGGAGGATGAATCTGGGTGAGGATTTTGTTTCGTGGGTTGCTCTTCTATATGCCAATCCAACAGCTGCCGTTAAGACTAATGGGGTGGTGTCGGAACCTTTTTGTTTGTACCGAGGCACGCGTCAAGGTTGCCCTTTTTCTCCTTTGTTATTCATTTTGGCGATTGAGCCTCTTGCA
This sequence comes from Ambystoma mexicanum, assembly GCF_040938575.1. Lineage (NCBI taxonomy): Eukaryota > Metazoa > Chordata > Amphibia > Caudata > Ambystomatidae > Ambystoma > Ambystoma mexicanum. The sequence goes on along the minus strand of NC_090934.1, from coordinate 750,694,780 downwards.
GTTTGCATCAAAAATGAACCGGCTTTACAAGGTGTTAATTGTTGGGGTGTTATGCAAAATGCTTGGCTTTATGCGGATGATCTCTTGTTGGTGTTGCAGAATTTGGAAGAGTCCCTGCCCTGTCTGATTAGGATTTTGTCTAATTATCACGATTGTTCAGGATACAAGATTAACTGCTTGAAGTCAGAAGTGTTGCCTCTGTCCAACAGGTGTGATAAGACTCTGGTTACGGGGTTGGGGTTTACCTGGTGTGATGTGCGCTTGCGCTATTTGGGGGTGTGGCTGACGTATCCGGTCTCCCTTATGGTTGATGAAAACATGAGTGTAGTCATTCGGGATTGTAAAATGGATTTGGAAATATGGTCACTGCTTAATCTTTCACTGTGGGGTTAAGTCAATGCCCTGAAAATGAATTTGACGCCTAGAATTAACCTTGTATCTAGCATGCTTCCATTGAAAATTAAGAGTGGTTACTGGAGAGATCTGGATTGTCTTGTTCAGGAATTTTTATGGGACTGAAAACCTCCGAGACTTAGTCTTTGGAAGCTACAGCTTCCAGTCCATTTAGGTGGTTTAGGTGTGCCAAATTTTAGGGTCTACCATTTGGCCTTTTCTGCTCATTCTTTCGTTCCGTTTTTGACTGTTGATTTGGATAGCTGGGCGGTGGCGGATTCGAGTGCCTATGGGCTGCTGGGCCCGGAAGCCTTGTTGACCACTAATGCAAAGATTCCTGGTGGCAGTCTGTTGATGTTAGGCAGAACCCTGTGCAGTTCCCTTGGGGACCACTGCAAAAGATTTAAGACTACAGGTGTTGGCAGTAAACCCACTTGGTAGCAGTCTGTACCACCCAGATTTACCTGGTAGCTGTGGCTGAGCAGTCAGACTTCCCTCAAGAAGAGTTAGGCAGTATGCAAAGTATACACAATGGGCACTCAGATACAATAGCACAAGCAAACACTGACCAGAGCTTTGGTATCAAGGTATATAATTATTTATTTAAAAACACACTTATTGAAACACTCCAGCACTATTATGGTAAATCATTCTAAACACAGTTACTATATTATATATACATCCCTATTTCCTTATCAGACAAGTCTTAGTTAACACCACTTATTTCCAGATAGAGGTGAGCGCTTAAATATAGATGGCACTCCAATAAGTTAACGAAAAAGGGAGGGAAAAAGGCAGAATGTAGGAAAACACACCACACTAATACTTAGGAACTCTTAAGCAAGGCAGGAAAAGTCCAAAGTTACTTGTGAGCCAAAGTCCATAGGCCGGGCCCACTCTTGGAGAGAGCAGGGCACAAATGCACCCAAGATCACACAATGACAACAGGCTTAAAAAGTCTTGTAGGGAGTTCAGAAAGGTTTTTAGTTAGGCTTAGAAAAGTTTGGCCAGGGTGTCCCAGACTAACCCAGGGTCGAAAGCCGGGAGCTAAATCTACCCCGTACAGTCGGTTGCAAGGGAAGCCAGGCGGAACACGGTACCTTATGTGGAAAGGATCCTCCAGCGGGGACAGTTGTTCCTGGCAGCAGGTGCAAGTCACGTCGTCGTCCAGAGGAAGAGAAGATCTCGACGTGGAGGAAAGATGAAGGTTGTTGCACTGCCAGGGAAGAAACTAGCCGCTGAGTTTTTTGGTTAAAAGTACTACCCTTTGATTCGCGGTAGTGGTAAAACGTGGTATCCCGGTTGCCGGGGTGCTTGGCATAGGCAAGGCGGCCACGAGATGCTCCAGGAAGCGAAAAAGGAAGCAGACTGGTTATCCCCACCAGTCGAAGGAAGAAGACTCTCCGGGCTGGAGATCTCCTCTGTCGTTGAGAAAAGTGGTGAGACAATTCAGCAGGGCTCTACCGGTGGTGTCGTCGTAGCAGGTCAGCTCAGCTTCTCCCTCGTCGGATTCTTAGGTCCTGTGGCGACTTCTGAAGTTCCAGTCCCCAAAGCCCTGCTTTTATGCAGAAACCCCCCATTCACTCAGCCTAGCTGTCACTCAAACATGCTAAGTGGTGAGCCGGCCGGCTCACCACTTGGGCCAATCAGGACGGAGTACGACTTGAGTTGCCTAGGTAACTCAGTCCAGGGTGCCTAAATCCCCCTCCACCCCTCCTAAGTACCCCAGACAGAGTGGCACCACTTTGGAGGGCTTCTGTGGAGAAGCCCGCCAAAAAGTGGAACAAAGGGCTCAACTTGGGTTGGAGTCACAGAAGCGAACACAAGCGCCATTTTAGAACCGAGTTCTGGCAAAAAATACCAACCGGAGAATTAATATTAAATAAATAAACCGGCGGTATGTTCGAGGCTATAGGAATTTAATAATTAAAGTTGGTAGCCTCGAACAATGGGAAATCCCATAGGGATATATTCACGGTCGAATATAAAAATTAGTATCCACTGCCACCAGCCAAAACTCGATCAGGGGGGACGGAGACGTGCTCCCTCGACTAACAGACCCCGGGGCAATCGAATTGCCCCAGCCAGTACGTCCACAATATGATGATTTGTACTGGTTCTGTTCAGAATTCGAGACTAGTAAAGTCAATGGTGACTTTACATGCCCTGGGAGACAGTAGTCAGTCCCAGGGTACGGAGTCTATACTGGGGGGTCACTATGACAACCCTGTGTACTGCACTGAGGGTGCTGTGTAACACATATCACAAAAACACATGAAGCCCTATGGAGTAAAAGACCCCATAGCCCATTAAACACATCTAGAGTCAAAAGAGACACACTCAAATCATGTCCAAGAGTGCGGGTAAAAGAGTCTCACTCTTGGCAGGAGAAAAAAATAAACCCCAAAAATCCAGCAAAGCTGCTGGGGGACTCACTAGGTTAGGAAATTCAGCCTAAACAGAGAATTCTCCCTAACACTCGCCCCCCCCCAAACTAAGGGACAGGAGGATTTAATCCACTCCTGGATGAACCTCATACCTCTAGTCGATGACATACATCCTAGAGAGTCCATCAGCATTTTGATGGTGACACCCTGACCTGTGCTCAATTTTGAAATCAAACCCTTGAAGGCAGATGGACCATCTCAATAGTTTTGGATTTTCCCCTTTCATTTGCATCAACCATCTCAAGGGTTGGTGGTCAGTCTGAATGACAAAAGCAGAACCATACAAGTATGGCCTAAACTTCTTCAGTGCCCACACAATAGCAAAGCATTCTCTTTCGATTGTTGCCCACCTTGTCTCAGGATCCTTCAGTTTACGGCTGATGAAGCAAATGGGGTGCTCCCTACCCTTCTCATCCAGTTGGCTAAGGACTGCACCTATACCTACATTGGAAGCATCAGTCTGTACAATGAAAGTTTGGTGGTAGTCAGGAGCTCTTAGCACTGGTGCTTGTCACAGAGCTTTCTTCAGGCTTTCAAATGCCTGATTGCAGTCCTCATTCCATTTTACCTTTTTAGGGCATTTGGAGAGGAGATTACATTCAGTGGAGAAGCTATGGCCCCATAGTTCTCTATGAAGTTCCTGTAATACCCAGTGAGGCCTAGAAAGGCTCTCACTTGGGTTTGAGTAGTAGGTGTTGTCCAATTTTGCACAGCTTCAATCTTGATGAGCAGAGGCCTTATTTCTCCACCTCCTGCCTCATGCCCAAGGTAGACCACTTTACTCTGTCCAATTTGGCATTTACGTGCCTTTATGGTCAGATGGGCCTGCTCAAGAGCCTGCAAAACATGTCCCAGGTGGTTCACATGTTCCTCTCAGGAGTGGCTGAAGACTGCAATGTCATCCAAGTATGCCATGCAGAAGTCCTCCATCCCAGCTAGAACTTGGTTTACCATCCTTTGAAATGTAGCAGTTGCATTTTTCAGTCCAAAAGGCATAACCTTGAATTGGTATAAGCCAACTGGGGTAGAAAATGCAGTTTTCTCCTTGGCATGGTCTGTCAGGGTGATTTGCCAATAGCCTGAGGTAAGGTCAAATGTGCTGAGGTACTTGGCTGCGCCAAGCCTATCCACCAACTCATCTGTCCTTGGCAAAGGGTGGGCATCAGTCTTGGTGACTGCATTAAGAGCTCTATAGTCCACACAGAATCTCAACTCATTGGATTCTGCCTTTGGTACTAACACAACTGGGCTAGACCATGGACTAGTAGAGGGCTCTATTACCCCGAGATCAAGCATCTTCTTGACCTCACCTTTGATGTGGGTTCTGACATGTTCTGAAATTCTGTACCCTCTGCTTTTGACTGGCAGACAGTCACCAGTGAGAATATCATGCTGGCCCCAAGGGGTCAAGCCTGGTGAAAGTGAGAACAGGGAGGCAAACTGATTCAACATAGATTTGCACTCCTCTTGTTGCTCAGGTGTCAGATCTGAAGAGAGATTGACTCCTTCAACCTTTTCGTCCAAAGGTAAGCCTCTAAGGAGGTCAGGTAGATCTTCACTCTCCTCCTCCTCTTCCGATGAAGCTAGAAGCAAGGATCCTACTTCAGGTCTAGAGACATAGGCTTTGAGGCGGTTGGTGTGGAAGACTCGGGGAGCTTCCCTGGGTTTGCCCAGATCCACCAGATAGTTGACCTCTCCAAGTTTTCCCACAACCTTGAAGGGTCCCATCCATTTGTCCTGTAAGGCCCTCTGCCTTGTTGGGAGCATAACGAGAACTAGCTGGTCTTGAGTGAACTGAACCATGTTAGCCTTTTGGTCATGCCAGTGTTTGACCAATGCTTGTCCAGCTTTCAAGTTATCACTTGCTTCTGCCATCATTTGTGACATTCTCCTGCGGAGACCTTTCACATAGTCAGTCACTCTGACTGGCTTGGGGGAAGGAGCACTCTCCAACCCTTCCTTGATCAGGGCCAATGGGCCTCTGACCGGATGGCCATAAAGAAGCTCAAAGGGAGAATAACCTGCTCCCTCCTGAGGGACTTCTCTATAAGCATAGAGAAGGCATAGCAGTAGAAGGTCCCACTTTCGTTTAAGGGGTTCCTCTAAAGCACCTATCATGCTCTTCATGGTTCTGTTAAACCTTTCTACCAACCCATTTGTCTGAGGGTGGTATGCTGTTGAGAACTTGTAAGTAACTCCGCAGGTTTTCCACATGGCTTTCATGTAGTGGGACATAAAATGTGACCCCCTGTCAGAGTTTACTTCCTTAGGAAACCCCACCCTGGTAAAAATACCAAGGAGGGCCTTAGCCACAGCCAGAGCTGTAACAGTCCTCATAGGAATTGCCGCAGGGTACCTAGTAGCATGGTTTACTACAACAAGGATAAACCTGTTGCCTGAGGAGGTTGGGGGATCAAGGGGACCAACAATGTCAATCCCTACCCTCTCAAATGGGACTCCCACAACTGGGAGAGGCACTAAAGGTGCCACATTCTTGGAACCAACCTTACCAGAAGTCTGGCAGGTATGGCAGCTCTTACAGTACTTATCTACTTCAGCCCCCATCTTTGGCCAATAAAAGTAGAGAGAGAGCCTTTCCTTCGTCTTCTTGAAACTCAAGTCACCAGCCAAAGGTATCTCATGGGCGAGTTGTAAGAACTGTTGTCTGTTTTCTTGCGGTACTACGAGGCGCTTGTAGTCTCCAGGTTCAGACTCAGTTGGTTTACCGTAGAAGAGGCCATCTTCCCTGTGTACTTCCCAGGTTCCTGCCCATCAGCCTGAGAAGTTGCCTGTTGGCGGAGACCTTCCAGAGTTGGACATTCTCTTTGGCCCTTACGGAAAGCTGATCTGCTGGGTCCACCTTCTGCCAGCAAAGACTGCAGCTCAGGATGGTCAGCTGGATCTAAATCTCCAATAAGGTCTTGGCCTCCTACTAGCTCTTCTTCAGAGTCTAGTTCAACCACACAGGGTTCAACCACCCTATCAGCCCCAGCTGGAGGGGGAGTTACTGGTGTAACCTTGGACAACCTAGGGGAAGTCCTTGTTGGAAGCACTGGAGTGCTTGCTGCTGGCTTTTTCCTTGGAGTTTTGGGTTGCCCCTTGGCTCCTGAGCTGGTTGAGACTGCAGTAGTTTGCTGCAGTGGAGTAGGAGTGATATCTTTCTTCATCATCTCCTGAGAAGAACCTCTCAAGGTTTTCTCCCTTGCAGTTTTAGTGAGCACCTGTAACCTTTTACTAGGAGGTCTGGGGGTATGTGACACAACTCCAAGAGCTTTCAGGTCATTACCCAACAGAACCCTTCCTGGTACCTCACATTGTACACTGACAGGTATCTTTACAGTCATATCATTGCACTGGATGAGAACTGGTAACTGGGGACACATCTGCACAGGCCCTCCAGCTAACTTGGTGAGGCATTTGGGTGCCTTAGCAACATCCTCTGCCTTGAAATATGATTCATCCACCACAGCTATGCTGGCCCCAGTGTCCCTAATGGCAGGAGTCTCCTGACCATTCACCTGGACACTGTCCTTATAATACTCTTTAGTATTATCTGGGATTGAATTATATAAATTTAAATTCTGTTGTTCCCACAACCCCAGAGAGACTAAAGAAACACTGGCTGAGACTCCCATGGGTTCATCAGCCAGCAGTAGAAAGTTTCCACTTGCCATTGGGACTTCCTCTTCTTGAGCGAAGGATAAGGAGGCAAGCTGGATCCCTGAAGGTATACCCTTACATCTGGGATCTCCTTTCACATGGTCAGTGGCCTTACAAACATAACAAGAGCCAAAGTCTCTCTGGAATGGAGGCTTGTTCTGACCTCCTTCTGGTCTGGGACCAGAAGGTACAGTAGCCTGATTCAGTTTCCCTTGTGGCTTACCCTTATGGTTTTGTTTGGGGCCCTCTTTGGAATTTGCAGTATTGGAATTCTCTTTGGAGTCCTTTTTAGGCTGTCTCCCCTCATCCTTCTTCTGAGTTACCCCAGAATCCTTGTGAGTGGCCCGGTTGGCAACCCACAAGTCAGCAGCCTTAGCTAGTTTTCTGGAATCTAATTCCTTTGAATCAGCCAAGTATTGTCTGAGCTCAGGAGAGCAGGCATCATAAATTGACTCCAACATAAACAAATTTCTCATACCTTCATAAGTGTTCACCTTGCAACCCTTAATCCATCCCTCTAAGTTTTTCAACCCTTCACTCACCCAGGTAGCCCAAGGGGTACCATCATGCTTTTTGAGGGTTCTAAACCTCTTAAGATACTGGGAAGGGGTCTTCCCAAATCTAGCTATCAAAGCTAGTTTCACACATTCATAGTCCTTCTTATCCTCCTCCCCCATTTCCATTACCACATCAGTTTCAACAGGGGGAAGCCTAGAGAACAACCAGGTGAGTAAGTCATTTCCTGTGATGTTCTGGAGCCCATGATTATATTCAAATAGAGACAACCAATCCAACACATCCAACCTAGGGTCATACATACCAATCAATTCCTTAGGCATCCGGGGTCTTTTAGGACTGGAACTTCTAGAGGAGTCAGAGAGAGAAGCATTGTCTACAGATAATTTCTTCATTTCTAGCTCATGCTTGAGCTCCATTTCCCTTAGCCTGAGTTCTTGATTCAGTTCTTGGTGTCTTTGTTCAGCCTGAGTATTCAGCCTCTTGAATTCTAATTCAAGTTTCATTTTCTCTAGCTCCAGATATTGAGGACTATGTGTGGGACCTTGTAAAGGTCCAGTAGGTACAGCTGGCAGAGAAGACAGAGGCCTAGGGGGGACAGTCACAGCAGCCTCACCCTCCTCTTCTGACTCTTCCTCAAGATTATCAACATGTTGATCAACATCAATCTCTATACTGTTATCTACTGTTTCTGGCATGGTAGGTTCCTCTGAAACATCATCCAGATTTTGGTTAGCTAACAACCTTTCTGTCAATTCCATTTTCTTGCCTTTAGTCAGGAGATTCTTATGCGTACAGAGAACTCTTAAACAATCAGCAGTTTTTGTAGCAAGGGACTCTTGACTATAATTTTCTACAGTTGACATGTTAGAAAGATTACTTTTTCAGTGCTAAGCTTTGTGATTAGTTGCACTAAGGTCTCTTAAAGCACTCTAAAATGTATACTCAATACAAATCCCACCGCTGTACACCAGTGTTAGGCAGAAACCTGTGCAGTTCCCTTGGGGACCACTGCAAAAGATTTAAGACTACAGGTGTTGGCAGTAAACCCACTTGGTAGCAGTCTGTACCACCCAGATGTACCTGGTAGCTGTGGCTGAGCAGTCAGACTTCCCTCAAGAAGAGTTAGGCAGTATGCAAAGTATACACAATAGGCACTCAGATACAATAGCACATGCAAACAATGACCAGAGCTTTGGTATTAAGGTATATAATTATTTATTTAAAAACACACTTATTGAAACACTCCAGCACTATTATGGTAAATCACTCTAAACACAGTTACTATATTATATATACATCCCTATTTCCTTATCAGACAAGTCTTAGTTAACACCACTTATATCCAGACAGAGGTGAGCGCTTAACTATAGATGGCACTCCAATAAGTTAACGAAAAAGGGAGGGAAAAAGGCAGAATGTAGGAAAACACACCACACTAATATTTAGGAACTCTTAAGCAAGGCAGGAAAAGTCCAAAGTTACTTGTGAGCCAAAGTCCATAGGCCGGGCCCACTCTTGGAGAGAGCAGGGCACAAATGCACCCAAGATCACACAATGACAACAGGCTTAAAAAGTCTTGTAGGGAGTTCAGAAAGGTTTTTAGTTAGGCTTAGAAAAGTTTAGCCAGGGTGTCCCAGACTAACCCAGGGTCGAAAGCCGGGGGCTAAATCTACCCCATACAGTCGGTTGCAAGGGAAGCCAGGTGGAACACGGTACCTTATGTGGAAAGGATCCTCCAGCGGGGGCAGTTGTTCCTGGCAGCGGGTGCAAGTTGCGGTGTCGTCCAGAGAAGAGAAGATCTCGACGTGGAGGAAAGATGAAGGTCGTTGCACTGCCAGAGAAGAAACCAGCCGCGGAGTTTTCCGGTTAAAGGTACTACCCTTTGATTTGCGGTAGTGGTAAAACGTGGTATCCCGGTTCCCGGGGTGCTTGGCACAGGCAAGGCGGCCACGAGATGCTCCAGGAAGCGAAAAAGGAAGCAGACTGGTTATCCCCACCAGTCGAAGGAAGAAGACTCTCCGGGCTGGAGATCTCCTCTGTCGTTGGGAAAAGTGGTGAGACGATTCAGCAGGGCTTCACCGGTGGTGTCGTCGTAGCAGGTCGGCTCAGCTTCTCCCTCGTCGGATTCTTAGGTCCTGTGGCGACTTCTGAAGTTCCAGTCCCCAAAGCCCTGCTTTTATGCAGAAACCCCCCATTCACTCAGCCTAGCTGTCACTCAAACATGCTAAGTGGTGAGCCGGCCAGCTCACCACTTGGGCCAATTAGGATGGAGTGCGACTTGAGTTGCCTAGGTAACTCAGTCCACGGTGCCTAAATCCCCCCCACCCCTCCTAAGTAACCCAGACAGAGTGGCACCACTTTGGAGGGCTTCTGTGGAGAAGCCCGCCAAAAAGTGGAACAAAGGGCTCAACTTGGGTTGGAGTCACAGAAGCGAACACAAACACCATTTTAGAACCGAGTTCTGGCAAAAAATACCAACCGGAGAATTAATATTAAATAAATAAACAGGCGGTATGTTCGAGGCTATAGGAATTAAATAATTAAAGTTGGTAGCCTCCAACAATGGGAAATCCCATAGGGATATATTCGCGGTCGAATATAAAAAGTAGTATCCACTGCCACCAGCCAAAACTCGATCAGGGGGGACGGAGACGTGCCCCCTCGACTAACAGACCCCGGGACAATTGAATTGCCCCGGCCAGTACGTCCACAATATGATGGTTGGTACTGGTTCTGTTCAGAATTTGAGACTAGTAAAGTCAATGGTGACTTTACATGCCCTGGGAGACAGTGGTCAGTCCCAGGGTATGGAGTCTATACTGGGCGGTCACTATGACACCCCTGTGTTACTGCACTGAGGGTGCTGTGTAACACATATCACAAAAACACATGAAGCCCTATGGAGTAAAAGACCCCATAGCCCATTAAACACATCTAAAGTCAAAAGAGACACACTCAAATCATGTCCAAGAGTGAGAGTAAAAGAAAAAAAAATAAACCCCAAAAATCCAGCAAAGCTGCTGGGGGACTCACTAGGTTAGGAAATTCAGCCTAAACAGAGAATTCTCCCTAACAGTTGACAACGTCATTTTTGCACAATTCATGGATTGAAGTCTTGTCATTGCTGGGTCGTGATGCATTTACGTGCAGGAGTGCCTCTATCTGGCTGAATCCTAGGATTAGGGATAATTCAAGGACAGTTTTTTGGCCTGAATGGTTTTTGATGGATATTAAACTGGTCTCTGATTTGGGGAATGTGGAGCGATGGTTGACTGCTGCTGAGCTGAGAGAGAGATGGAATTTTGATGGACTATCTGACTCTGCTTATAGACGCCTGAAAATAGGGCTGTAGGTGAGGTGGACTGGTCTGACTCTTGGGATGTGAGGGCTTTTCTGACTGAATCAGGTGAGAAGGGAGGTGGTTTGGCCAGTAGACTGTATAAGCTAATAGTGTCACATTATCAGAGTAATGATAATTTACGGAGAGTTTGGAGCGAGAAAATTGTATCTGAGATAGATATCGATGCCTGGCAGAATATATGTGGTAATGTCTCTCTGTGTTCACTGAATCTGAGTGAAAGGTCTCGCCAGATTAAGATTCTGAATCGCGTGTATTGGTGCCCTGAAACACTTCATAAAAGAGGCATGTCTGACAGTGCAGATTGTTGGGGATGTGTTCAGGAAGTTGGGTCGCTGGAACACATGCTGTGGAGCTCTGTGAGGGTGAGAGATTTTTGGAATAAGGTCTGTGATGTATGTGGCAGGATTGATGGTGGCGGGTCTGTCCTTGATTTTAGGACGGTAGACCTAGGTGATGATTCTGGGTTGGATGATGTCAGCTCTGCCCTTAAAAAGTGGATTTTTAGGGCATTCATTGTGGCCAAGAGGTTGATTCTCCGTGGGTGGAAAGGTTGGGTCCCTCCGTCCTTTGAGGATTGGATCCAGGAGATGCATAGCCTGTCAAGGACAGAAAAGTTGATATACAAACTGAAATGTAAATTGTCCTCATACGAGAAGATCTGGTTAACAATTTCTTTTAGTTTTTTGTTTTTCACGCATTCTCTCTGTAGTTTTGCTTATTGATTGGTTATATGTTTCTGTATTCCTGTATATATTATAAATAAATAAAAAAAAAATTAAAAAAAAGCATTTATAGTAGAATAAACATTCATTTCGGACTATGTATTTTGCTTTTCACAAGTTGTAGTTATAGCATGTTTTTTTCTGCCGATGCATATGGTGATCCATTCTTGTACGAAATGTATATCACGTTACAGTGATAGTGTAACCATATTTTTCATAGTGTACTTAGAAACAATGATATGTGATGCCACTTCCTGTTTTGCCAAGGGGTAAACGGTTGGGTTCCATCACTTCCTGAGATGTCACTTCGGGTTGGGGTTAAATGACATCACCATGTGATGTCATCAGAGGTCAAGGGTCATGCGATGTCACTTCCGCCACCCCTGGCATTTTGGTGAAATGACATACCTGATTAAACACCATAGTTTGTGAGAAGGAACTGCAGGGGAAACTGAGTCAAAGGGAATTAGTGGACATTTCACAGAAATAGCTTTCTGCTGCAGTACATATAGGTTATATTAATGGGATTTCTGTCGTGCACCACTGCCATTTTCAAGGTATCTAGGCGCTCTGTTGGATCTGAAAGGAAAAAAAAGGAGGGGTGAGTTTGTTAGAGAGAGGAGAGGGAGAGTGCAATAGTGTTTTGCTGTTCTGCAGATAGTTTCACTTTGGAAAAAGTGGTCATTGTGTCTTGGGTTCGCTTCTATGTGGCATGGGTTGTCGGGTGTGTGAGTCTGTGTGGGTGGTTTATGTGCATGTGGTTATTATTGAATGTGTCATCATTTTGTGGGTTATTGGAAGAGGCAGGACTTTTTGCTGTATTGTGGTAGGGTGGGTGTTGTGGTAGCCGTGTATGGGTTTCATATCTGCCCATTGTGAGGTGTTTTGCAGTTGTAAGGTGAGTTTTAGTAGGGTTTATGGTAGGAAGAGGTTGATCCTTCTACTATTGTTTTGCATATTGTTTGGTATTTAGACTGAAGTCAATTGCGTGGTGTTAAACATGTTATGCAAAACAAAAGAGTTGATGGCAGGAAGGTTTGGAATTAATCCTAACCTCTGGCATTGCTCTGGGCAACCCCACAGACCATAATTCTTCAGCTGCCAAGGCATTACAAAAGGGTAAAGACCATATGCCAATCAGGCTTGAACCCTCCGGACCATTGTTCTTCACCTGCGAAGCCGTTAACAAAGGGGAAAGACCATAAGCAAATCATACTTGGTGCCACCCCAAGAGAAACAGTCCAGCCTGAACTGCTTTCAAGCAGTTTGGGCTGGACTGATCCTTTTGAGCTGGGATCACATGGTTGGCATATGGTCTTTCCCGTTCTGTACTGGCTTGGCAGGTGATGAACAATGGTCTGGCGGGTTGCCCAGATCAATACCAGAGGTTAAGATTCATTCTAAACCTTCCAGCCATCACTCTCTTCGTTTTTGTTAAACATGTTATGCCTTCTTTCGCTCAAGCCAAACCAGTCAGATCAACTTGATACTAGGAAGTCCCGAACTGGACATAATACAATGTGGTGCACCTCTTTGTTTTGTGGTGGTGCAGATCCCAATATCGCCATTCACCAATGTATGGATAATACTTGGTTGTACATGAGAGTAAAATGCGCACAGGACATGAATCGTCTCTGTCATTACCTCATCCAGTCATGAATATCGACTGCGTACCTCAACTTTAACCGATTGACGACTGAATCCATCCTCATAGGTCCTCCCGCTAAATAGCAACTTGTCCAATGATAGCTCAATTATATTCACCTAGAAAGGTTTTAGCCACAGCTCTGGGATACAGCAAAGTCCTTGAGCTTCACCTTTTAGAGCTGCCTGTGCTTCCAGAAATATATACCCAAGAACACCCAAACGGCCTGGCTCCAAATCTCCACCCTTCGCACAATGTAACAGTTCATCCAACCACAGGACTTCAGGACTGTATTGCAGGCCTTTGTGGTCTCGCACAATGATGGGGGAAGTGGCCTCCAGATGGGACTTCCAGCTGCTCACTTGGCACGCCCTAAAAGCAGTCCACCATGCTGCAGCACGTCTTATTACGGGTGCATAGACATTTCACCAAATCACCCGTATTCTACGCAAACTATATTAGCTTCCTTTTCAGGCTAGGATACTATTCAAGACTATGCATTGATTTAATGATATTCCCAACAGGCAAGCACTGCTCATTTAAAGGTCAGAGAATACAGCTTAATATTGGCATTAAAGGATTTAATCAAACAGGAGTCACAGAACAGAGAAAATTATTCAAAAATACATTCCCTCATTAAGGAAAAATGATATCTCATTTGAAAACAAAATGTCAATTTGTTGTGTTTTAGTAAGTACTATGACATCTTGCCTCATAAACGAAGGCATCAAATATGCCAGTTAATTTGCACCATACCCTTCGGGAGTCAGATGAGTGCATTTGACTTATCTCGCCTACGGTCTCAGGGGTAAATATGGTGCTCAGCTTGTTTGTGGATCTGTATTATAACATGAAAGATGGGGTTAAGGGCCATACTCTGCTCCTGAGTGAGATCATTTTCAAATTGGAATTATTGGGGGTGAACCATTCATTCAGCCTCGCTTAGGAGTCAGCTCTACTCACAAACATTTGTTTACTCACCCCCGATTGTTATAAGCAATGAAAATAGTGAGGTGGAGTGAGGAAATGTTATTGATGAGGAGGTTTTAATTTCTGAAGGTATGATTGAAGGAAATTGTGGGTCAGGAGAAGAGGGGGAGATGGATGCCCTGACCCTCCATTCCACAGGAGGTATTCAAGGGAATCCCATTGTGGATATCAAGGGCGGGGGAACAAGTGTGGAAGGGAATGTGGCTGCTTCCTCACAAGGCGAGGGATGTGTTGGTACTGGTGGGGTAAGAAGAGTAAGACATTGAAAAATCAAAAAACAAATAAAAATAAGCGAGTACCCTTCATGTAAATTCCTGAGAAATGTAACTATGGGGGAATCTCTGAACCACACACCTGATCGGGCTAGTAAAAATGGCCATATTCAACCTACCTGGCAAGAGCCAGTTAATGTAGAACCTGAAGAGACTGTCATAGTTGCGACAGATCCTAATGTGGGAGGGAGAGCAGTGGCCTCGAGGGATGCACGCGTAGTTGTAATATGTGGTGAGCAGAATGGGACGTGTAACAACTGACTCAGCAGCCCAGACTGACTGAGGTTTTGGTGGGGCTCTGAGTTTGGAGAAAGAGGTGGAAACTCAGCTGGGCCCACCTACAAGGCAAGAGCTACCTGCCTCGTCAGTGGAAACAGCGATGCCCCCGGCATTATATGTCGGTCTACAAAGGAAACTAGCCCACTTGTCGGTGGAGGCAAGAAAGTTAACTCCAAGGTATGGCGATTACAATGATATCAACAGCCTGTTGGGGAAGTTATGCAGAATTAATGAATATCGTAAATGCAAGTGGGGTTGTTGCAGCTGAGAGGGAGGGAGATTTTGGTGGGAATTGGGCCGGGGGACTGTGTATCCATACCCTAGTACATCATCAAACTATGGTCCTCGTGCCCTACCTCAACAACCAGTGGTATTCAGGCCTTTTACTTTGCCTGTTGGCATTCAGGGGGGGTCTAGTACCACTGAATGAGGAGGAGAGAAGGGCACCCTAGGAGAATAGTAATAACTGTGACATAAACAAGCTTTTGAGGAAATTCTACTGGCCATTGAAAGTGAACAGTAGGAAAATTCTGGCAGGTGTTCCAGGCCGTTAAAAACCCTCTTAGGGCAAACAAAAGTGGATGGATTCGACTCTTGCTAGCGGTACGCAGCTGTATAATGAGACAGTAAACCGTGGTGTGAGTGACTATATCGGGGACAGAGCTAGACTTCCATTCACCATTCTAAAGAAAGTAGGATGTTGGGATCCTGGTTTGGGTGTAAATAACAATTCTCAGAGAACCTTTGACCTAACCCCAGTAGAAAGCCTTAGGAAAGATATTTGTGGGGTGAAACAAGAGGTCAACAAGGTAAGCCTCCCTAGCTTACTGGATAAGGACATCCTGGTATGTTTTAATAGAAATTATGCTTTGTTGATCTTCTGTGAGGTCACTAGCCTTAGAGCTCTATCCTCTACGGATATTGACAGAATACATTTCTTGGACCGTGTAAGAACGGATAATTGTATTCTACACTTCGGCTCAAGAATTGGAAATTACCTAGTCCTAGCAGAAAGTAAAAGTCTGGCCAATTTTGGATTTAAGGTTGAATGTTGGAAGAGAATAAAGTGGAGGATGGGGGCAGTGAGTGCTTAACAAACTTGCAGCTTTGGCTAATTTGAAAGATTAACCAATTTGAGAGGTCGGTGGGGAACCAAAAAATAGGACTGGGCAAAAAATGGAGTGGCCATAGGGTGATGGCAGTCCTTTGGAAAAATGGGTGCCATTGTGTAAGACCACTCCAACAGCCTTTTTAGCAGTAAGAATAGCAGAAAAGTGGTCTCTTAGAACTGTCATTGGAGTGTGCACCTGCTTTCTAATGTGGAGGCTACCAGTCTCATGAGAGAATGCGATTTTATGCTGCCTTAGAGGAGACTTGGTCGACTTCCAAAGTGAACATGGACAGATACTTTGGATTTTCTCAGGCGGCTAGACCAAGCGCTGATGGGCATCCGGCTGGTGGCTTGATTACAGCGATTCGTACAGGACAGGGTATAACAGCAAAAGAGGTGGCTACAATCCTATATGGGGCGATAGCTGTTGGGTTCTCTAAGGTTGGAGACCCACATACATTTTTCTTAATAAATTTATATTGGCATAAGGGTATCTCTGAGCTAGATGTATTTCTACGATCTATAACAGAGAACATTGTAACCTGGCAGTGTGAGGCACCCATGGGACGCATCATACTGGCAGGGGACTTAAACACCTCCTTCACAGAACAAAGCTTAGGCGGTGAGGAAATGGTGTGTGTCATTAGCCTCGGTAGGAGTACAGATGCTTAATAGAAATGTGAAAGGGGATTTCCCGCAACAATCTACATGGCATGGTGGTTCTAGTGAATTCTCTTTGGATTATATTTTCTGTAGACAACCACTTGTTTAACTTGTGCTCGGGTATGCAGGTCACTAAAATATATGGAGTAATCATTGTATGGTCTCTGCAGACTTTGATGAGTTATTCTGTAATATAACTCATGGAGCTCCGACAAACCTGAGGGTAAATGCCACAAATAACAGAATACGCTGGTTAGCCATAGATATGAGGTTCTTAAATAGCAATCTTTAAGAGACAAAACACTGAAATATCTGGTAGGCAATGTGCAGAGGAATAAGGGAACTCCATTTAGGAAGGCAAGGTAAATTTATATGCACGCATATGACATAGTGCTTACCAAAAAGAAGAGGGACATGAGAAGGGCAATAAGGAAAATCAAGTCCTCCAATTACTCTAGTGAAAGGAAATTGTTGTGGTGCAAAAAAGTAAAACAGGCCCATACAAATGTGTTTTTTAAATTACTGAATAAAGCTGACACAGAGGTAATGCTAAATACATTAATTCAAAGAGATACATGAGCATACTGGGAAATAGGTAATGCCCAGGAAAGTACAGTACCCACTAAGCAGCTGAATGCTGTGCCTGAGCGTGCCTGGGTAGAACATTTTGAAGAATTTCATGCCCCTAGGAGTGATGTTTTCACATTGGCAGAAGCCATATCAGATAAGTCTGATGGAGAATTCGGAATTGTTGAAGAAAATGAGCTGGTCGAAGACTTAATTAAGCGCAGTAAGCGTTTGTGGGCATTGAGCCCAAACGATTTAACCAATAATATATTGAAGGAAGATCCCACCACTTGGCCCACTGTATTAACTATTATGTTTAGGAGTATTATAGTGGTGAAGGTTTTCTGGAATCCCGGCAGACGGCCTTTGTTGTGTCTATTTTTGAAAGAGGCGTGAAGACAAATCCTAAGAATTACCATCCCATCATTTTGATTGATGTGGACAGTCAAGTCTTTGCATCCCTTTTATTGCAGCATCCTGAGGTTTGGACACATTCCTCTAGCAGGATGATCAAGTTACAAACTGTCTTCCGCAAGGGCCACTTGACCAATATTAATGGTTTGGTGCTAAGAGTTATTCAAGAGCAAGCATGGGAAGACAAGACCTGCACACATATGAAGCCTCAATCGACCTCTCATCAGCATTCGACAGGGTCGACAGGAGGAGACTCTGGTTAAAATTGTCGAGATGGGGGAAGTCACGTGGATTACTAAAATTGATAATGTGTCTCCATGAGGGTTCCGGAGTTAGATTAAGACTAAAAAATGATGCAAGCCTATCTGGAAGAATTTAAATGCTATCTGGCTTTAGAGAGGCGGCGTCTTGGCAGCCTTTTATAAAAATCATTATGTATCTGATTTTGGTGACTTTTTAGATTGTTCTACTTTTATATCACAGAAACTTGGTGTTTTTAAGGTTCCCGGGATTGCTTACGCTGATGACTTCCTAATGTTTGATGTTACACACAGTGGTCTTCAGCGTCTTTTATTTGCTTTTACTACGTATGTGGGAAAACTAGAATTCTTGAGTTTTCAAGGGGAAAACAACAGAGTTGTTAATGGGCACTTTGAAAACACTGGGCCTCATTACAAGTGTGGCAGTCTGGAAATAAGGTTGCCGGTCGCACTGGACCATCACAGTTTCCGGACGGCCACATTACAACTCTGCTTGTGGGGGACATTGCACTGACAGTTCTGACAAGCCGGGCGTAACGGCACCCGCCCGCAGAGTTTTCACATAAGCACCGGCACAATTAGCAACGGTATCGGTGCTTCTGTGTCCCAATTGCCTTACACTTTACGCCGCTTGATATCCCTGGCCGCCAGGACTTGTAATGTCATGGTGACACTGTAAAGACTGGAGGGGGTATCTGTACTTCTGCCCTCTATATGGCAGAGAAGAGGCCCAGAGCACCACAGCCAAGGTTCTCTATAGGGTAGCTATGGACGAGTAACCAAGGTCTAAGATCTCAGGAGGTAATGCAGGCTGGTTCTTAAGTACAATGAGTCCCCAAGCCTCCACAAAGGAATGTCCACACACTACATTATGTGCTAACACAGTTCTTTATATAAAAATAAGGTTCAGAGGTATATATGCAATTCAATAACACACTTTGCACTCTGGTAACTCTATAATGACAAATCTATACTTCTATGTGGTACTACACTTTGACTTTAGATTCCTTTAAAATGCATCAACTGCTGGCAGTTATAATAGAGCATACAAATCATTCAGTAAGGTGTATTAGCCTAGACAATAAGGAAGGAAGGCAGGTTAAGGTTAAACAATGTCAGAATGCTTTCTTTGGATATAGATACGATACACAATTCTGTGTGAGGATCCCCCCCAAATGGGCAACCTGTAATAAAGAGTTAACAAGCCCAGTCCGTAAATGTTTAGTAAGCCTTTCGTCTGGGTTAAAAAGTTCAACCACTCCAATGTACCTGAAGTGGAAGAGTTTCTTCGACGGTTCGTCGATGCTATCTTTCGCGGATGGACCCCCTTGAAGAAGGAGCCACTGGGCGTCGAGATCCTTGAAGAAAAGTGGTTACAACAGATTCGACTGTTTAAGGTGCTCTTTGAGGACCGATTATTTCGATGGTGAAGTCCTGTGAAGATGAGGCGTATTGTAAACCTCGATGCAAATTGTTTGGTGCCGCAAATATGATTCAGTGGACTTGGAAAACCTTTGGCAGTGATGGATGCAGGCCCAGCAGCAGGTGTCGGGAGTCGCTTCGTCGGTCCTCTGGCCTGTCAGTGCTGCATTCACAGCACATACCTCTCGATAGCTTAGGCGATCGGGACTCGACCAAGGGCTGGACCTCAGATCTTCACTCTGTCAGTGTCTTTGTTGGCTTCTGGTGGCGGGAAACCCACTGGCGGACTTTCCATGGTAGCCGGCGACCTCGGCTTTCACCCATAGGACAAAGTGGCTGACGGTGATGGCAAGGGAGCCCACTGTCAACATTTTCTTAGGCAATGCAGAGCATTTCGCCTCCGGGTTTCGAGCAACATGGCAGCAAGGCTTCCCTGCTTCTGGGCAACATGATTCCACTTAGCTTCCAGCGGTCACGGAAATCTTCCGAACCCCGGTCGACGTCAAAGGACTTTAAAAGCCTCGATGTCCAGGTGCTTTCTTCTGGATTCTCGGCAGACCCCTTCTCCGGTCAACAGCCTTTCGGAACTGGCTTTCAGGGTGCTTCGATGAAGTTGAGCAGTTTTGCATGATGGTCCCTCGTAGCTCGGGGAGAGGTCTCCTAGCCAGGTCCTCCCTCAGATCAGTCCTCGACAGACACAACAACTCTTGGAATGTCTCGAAGGAATGCAGCAGCAATCTTCTCCTCCATTGGGCTTCAAGGCTGAGCTTCACGATTTGAATTCACCACCTGAACAAATTGGGAAGTGAGCTGTCCCTCATTCACTCTGCTTGAGCCAGGCTCAGTAAGTCAATCAGACAAAAGGGCATTCATGCAGGCAGGCGGCCAAAGAGGCTCACAGGCATTCAGGGCATTCACTTCCACCCAGACACCCATAACAAGGAATTTGGATTGGAGCAAGCACTCAGCCTTTCAACACACTACACTGCATTCATGTTATTTTCAGGCAGTGGTGTCTCATTCATTATGTCACACACAAAGATGTCAGTCATCCATAACATAGAATGCATATTGGTCACACGCTCTAGTCACACAGGCCCCACCCTAAGGGTGTACGCACAACATACAGTTACTGGGAGGCTCCAGCCAGTCTGGCCTGGACTTCCCCCACAATACCATACATGGTTCTTCCACCAAACAGCCAGTCAGGGGAAGGGACAGAGTCAGGGGTTCCCAGGACTTTGGGAAAACAAGGTAACAAGCAATAGAAACCAAGAGGCCCCAGGGGACCTCTTGCCTTCTATCAGGATTTCACTGATTCCTATGGCAGGGTATGGGGATCGCAAAATGGAGGATACTCAGAACTCCTTTCATATCAGCATGAAGCTGCCATACCATGCTCTGTGGGCAACACACAGGTGCCCAAAAATATACACTAGGGCTACAGGGTTGTACCTCCACCCATGGGTGCCATAAGGGTATCCCAAGGGTCTTGGTTCACTACAACCAAAAATAGGGAGAGCTGCACTGCCGCGGGTTCCAACAGGAATCCTGTGCAGAAAATAACACAGAACATGCATGATAAGGGTGTACAGGACAAAGACAGGGAGGCCCTGTCCCTCCAATGCATTTCCAGCATCACAGGCACCAGGATCTCAGGTGGTGGAAACAGTGTTTAGCACTGGCGGGTTACCGCTGGACTTGTAATGAGGGCCACTGTATTGACTCAAGGCCCCAGTGTAACGCAACTTGGTTTCCATATAACAAGGTAGCTGGTACTTCAGAACTTTTGCACAATTTTAAAGCAGAAGGCATCCGCTCTGTCCAATCAATAAATACAGATATATAGAAAATATGGCAGTTTTTCAATGAAACCTGCCGTTGAGTTCTAGTTGGTACCCACATTAATTTACAGGATGGCATTATGGCTTAAGGCCAGTTATGGCTAGTTGGACAGAGTGGAGGTCATGCTGTGGAGACAGGTTTTTAGTGTGCCCAACGCAGTCCTTCTCGCAGCTATGTACTTCAAGCTCATACTTTTATCAATGAAGGAGTGTGTTCAATGGAGACTACTTTCTATTTTTTTGTAAATTAACCATTGCACTGACTTACTCTGTATACACTGAGGTAAAAACCTGTTTGAGAGCAGTGCGTTTTAATGTTGAAGGATGCCGACCAATGATCTTATAGCAAACCCAGAAATTGTGAAAATGTCCCTGTATAATGGGGATTGGTGCTGTACAATTGAAGAGTTCAATAATTATGCGTCGCTGTCTGATCTTGTGCACAAACACAATAAACACAATAAAAGAGGCACAGTAGTCCGCTATCTGCTTCTGTTCCCATATCGTTCTCTTAGATTAATCCTCTAACGATTTCAATGGAACCAATTTAGAGGTATTGCTAAAAAGGATACAAATGTGCAGTGGGGAATCCACATGCCGATTTTGTAATGATACAGGGGCAATAGAAACTGCAAGGTATCTACTACTGGAATGTCCAGCACTTGATGTGCAAAGAATGGCATATTTTAAAAAATGGATCCACAAAATTAATTGAGCAGACACAAAGAGTTTGTGCAAAAGGTGTATAAGCACCAACCTGCCATCATTAGGGATTGTAGTGTCAGGATTTTTTAATTCTTTGAAGTTGGACACCCCCTTAGATATTAATGGGAGTGTATTGTCCTAGATCAATTTTAAAGTGCTTCTTCTTTTATATTGAGTGTTTTATGACAATTGACTTTTGATGTTTTGACAGTGACCGCCGCGAATAGGGGATGTATTTTGATCACACATTAATCTGAGTTAAACAAGAATTCTAGTAATAGCATCATGCAAAACATAAGTTGATGTGCATCTACTCTAATATGTTTTGAATTAGGGAAACATGTAATGATATCAGGAGTACACTGGTATTTAAATACTAAAACAAAATGGCGCTGGCGCGCCGAACACAGAGTAATCAAATCCATTTGTGATTGGGATTTTACCCATGAATACAGGTGAGTGAGCGCATTGGCGTTTTGCTTTTTAGACACGTGTAATGACCTCAGAATCACTTATCATATTACACGGACCAAAAGTTCTTGGACTCATAGAGGCAATAATCCACAATCAGGCCAACAGTTAGAATATAGATGGCTCTTTACAGTCCCTTTTATTCACAAATTATTTTAGGAATACAGGTAACTAGATTATGTAATATATGTGGTTATACATAGACACACACACAAAGATGGTTCTGCATCACTGTTAGTGCAGTTGCAAGGGAAAGCTTCATCTCGGCCACCACAACACTACCCAGGCCCAAGGCAAGTAGGCATAGATAATAGGGTCTGGAGCGGAGCGTCCTCCCTCTCAGCAAGACTTCATCACCCGGGGTTCCAGTTCTCTGATCTTTTATTAGGAATACCTCTCCTCTTAAGAGGAGCAAATCCCTGCCCCTTAATGGTTACCGACTGCCCCCGGCCGAAGGACAGACTGCAAGCATGGGGAGCAAAGAGTGGGAAAATCCAGCTAGAAGTGGATAAACCCAGCTTCTCTCCCTTGCGCTCGTTCCCAGCACCCCTTATTACTGCATCTGTATAGCTCTGACTCCCTTCTTGGCTCGTCCTTGAGCACACAATACACCAGCTATTCTCCACAGTGAGCTCCTCTGATTCCTAATATTATCGCAACCATTGCAGAATTCATGCCTGCATGCAGAGCTCACAGAAAAATAGACTTTCATTGTGGTTTGCAAGTGAATGTCCAAAATGGCCACGCACCGGGCCATGCTTTTAGCTCATTTTCACACACACCACTCTTTGGACATCAACTGCCATATCCCAATTAAACAAAAGACGGTTTCTGAGAATGCTGAAACATCCCCCATAAATTCGGGATGCAAGAAATACAACCAAAAAAAGTTATTAAAACCACCAACACAGCAAAAACCCAAACAAAAATATACTGCAATGCCCCAGGAATCCATGAAAATACCTGATCCAACCAGCTCACCGCCTGATCTTGAGTGTTTTGAGAAATCAGTTCCTGCAACCGACCAATGTGCTTCTCAATAGAACGGGAATGGTCTTCCAAAGCAAAACAGCACCTCCCCTCCACGACATTGCAATCCAAATTATGCTTCAAAAACAAATAATCAATAGCAGCCTTATTCTGCAAAATAGCTTTCCTAAAATTCCTTGTTATCTAACAACAGTTCTGTCAGGGCTTGAGAAGTTTCATTTAACCCTTTAACCACCAGACAAGCTAGTTTGATTAAGGATTTGTAGCCCCCAGCTGCTAAACCCCACACACCTAGAAAGAAAAAAGCAAGCGTAGACCGCCGAACAGCAGACTGCAAAGGAAACATCATTAAGCTAAGGCATGTCAAAGCACAAGGACCACCAGAAATATTATCAGGGATATATGAATATGTAAAGTTGCCACAGGAGAATAACCAACCTGTAGGAACTTTCACCTGGCTCAGATGACTGGCAGTCAAAACAGTAAAATTACACAACATTGTATTAGAGACATCAACACAAGCCTTTGCAGATCAAGTAAACAGATGCTTCAGTACCGCCTTGCTCATTGTTCAAATCCAGTTGTCGACATTTGCCAATATGTTGGGGATCATAAGTCATTACATAGCAAACATCAGCAGGAGCAATATTGTAGGTTATGATACGTGTCATATTCTTCCATTTGAGATCGGTGTCAATACAGAACTTGCAGTATTCATAAACAGAAAAAGAGCTTCTGACATCCAAATCTTCCACCAGAGAATCATCATGCAGTACTCTGAAAACATCTTGCAGCACAGGGGATGGCGTTGGTACGGCCACAAGACATGTTGAAATTAAGTTTGCAGAATTATGAACATCGGCCAAGCAAAAGTGTGAAACGTTCAGCACCCGATGGGCTAGTAACGCCCATAGGTTGTCAGGCTGCTCATCAATTGCAGAATAGCCATGCCGCACGAAAGACACAGCCATTGCAGAAGGAGGCAAAACATCACTCCCATGACCACAGCGCTTCCTGAAGAAGCCTCGATAAAATGCAAATGATGCTGTCTCAGGCGATACAGTGACATCAAAGCTTTAGTCATCACCCAGATCCTCAAATCCGGTTGCAGGCTGGAGACATTTGCCACCTCTTCTTGCATGTAGCGGGGCCTTCCCGAATGCACTGCACACCGTTCCACAAGCGCAAACAGCACACACAAGATCTGAAAAAAAACAATTAAAAACTAGATATCAATGAAGTACATCACTCACGTAAATAACATTTGTCAGCGGGAAAATGACTCCATTTCCGTTTCCCTGGCTCCATCACAAGAACTACTTGATCCTCTCTTGCTGCAATCACATCTGCCGGAACCGGCGGACCATTAGGCTTTTCTACCCAAACCTTTTCTCCCGGAACCATTCTGTATGATGAGCCAAAACCTTTATCCCCACGTGTTGTTATCAGAGTGTGTGGCTCCCCTTTTCGTACCATGGACAATTTCACAGGTGCAATAATCAATTACGGCACCTTATCGCCTTTATTGATAGGTAACATGTTCTCTCCACTATTAATCAAAATTACTTGATTTCTCCTTGGTTGTCTGCATCAACAATCCCTTGTAATACCTGGATTCCTCTCAATACCAATCCAGATCTAGGGGCAATTAATCTCATATGCTCCGATGGAATTCACACTCCAATTCCTGTGTCAATAACAGTGATCCCCGAGGGTTCAAGCCAAATCTTCTTCCTTCCATGCAAATCCAACCCTGCAGACACTGGAGTGTCTCGATAGGGAGCTAGAGCTCCAGGTGATATTTCCCAGTACATCAGGGTTTCAATGGCTTTGTTTAGCTGCATTTGTAAGGCTGCGTTAACATACTCATTAATGGGGTCTCACCATTAGCAATCGGCCTGTTGTTCAATATTTCCACTGCATCAAATACACGCTCACGCCACCCTTTCAGATTACCGTCACCAGTCTTTCGCAACTGTTCGTTCAACAAACCATTTATTCTCTCAATCAATCCCAAAGCCTTGTGGTGATACTGAACGTGAAAGATCCATTCAACGCCCTTTTCCTAACAATAATCCTGAATCAGTTTTCCTTTAACTTGCAACCCATTGTCACTCTGAATCTGTAAAAGGTATTCCATATTACACAGCCACTTGATCTAACAATTTAATGGTATTCAATTGCGTGACTCCTTTGCATGGCAACACCATCAGGTAACCAGAATACGTGTCTACAATCGTACATGCATATTGACATTGTCGGCTAATTGACATCGGATTGATATAATCGATCTGCCAGATCTGTCTAGGTAATTTACCTTGTTTCAATGTACCTTGAATTACATGCAAAATAGATCACAGTTTCTGAGGCTGACACACTGGACATTGCAAAATCACTGTTTTCACCATTTCTAAAGGAAGGCTAATTCTCCTATATTGTGCCCACTTTTCTGGTGTGCCCACTTAGCAATCGCTTTCAGATCATCTTCCTCAGACCTCGTGTCCATGACTGAAATGTTGGCATGTTCATCTGCAACAGAATTGAACCAATGTTCCAATTAATCTGTCACACAATGGTCGTCTACATGATAAGCGGTTAATGTACTAAGCATCAACATTTCGGCAATATCTTGCCACAGTTCTTTTCCCCATACTCTTTTGCATGAATCTTTATCCATTCTTCTGCCACGTGGGCAGTGAGACAGCAATTCCATTCGCAACGGACCATGAGCCTGTGTATACATGACAACAACCAGGCGCTTCCTGCTTCAATGCCTGATACACTGCATACAATTCCTCGAATTGACTAATCTTTCCTTTCCCAGAGGTAGTTAACACTTTCTTCATCTTGTGATCATACGCCACTGCTTTCCCGTGTCGCTCAGTCACCACATATTTGGCTGAACCATCAGTGAACCGAACATGTTTAGTTTGTTCACTCTTCAACTCCCCATACAGGACTCCCCATTTTACAGGGGAGTCACTGATTTCAGTCCCTTCTGAGGGTTCCAGATAACCAATGTAACACCAGCCACTTGCTCATGTAATTTCGCCACTCCACCCTTTCCTGTTTTTGCACGATATTGAATGTACCATTTCCATTTAATGATGCTAGCCTCCTGAGCATGTTCTATTCAATGTGTCTTAGGCGAACTCAGTACCCAATGCATGATCAGAATTCCTGGTTGGATTAATACATCATGCCCACCGTCATTTGCTCTGTATCTACGAGAGCCCAATAACATGCCAAAAACTGTTTTTCAAAAGGAGTATACCGGTCACCGGCATTGAGTAATTTACGACTCCAAAATCCCAAAGGAACATGCTTCCTGGCGTGTTTCTGACATAAACTCCAATTTGCACAGTTTTCCTGTACAGACATATTTAATTCCTCTTCCCCTGCTCTCAATGGCCACAGGTCAAGCACTCTCTGTATAGTGTCTTTTGCTAGCTGAAATGCTTTCATTTGTTGCTCCCCCCATTCAAAGTTAGATTTCTTCCATGTTACCTTGTATAGGGGCGCAATAATCTGTCTCAAATGTGGTACATGCTGTCTCCAGAATCCAAACAACCCTATGAACTGCTGAGCTTGTTTTTTATTCTGAGGGGTGGAAAACTCAAGGATCCTTTGTTTAGCCTTTGGCACCATCTCTCAATGGATGCCCATTATGCCACTGAATTCCCAGAAAAATGACGGTCTCTTCTGGACCCTGGATTTTTGTCTCATTTATTTCCCATCCTTCCTTCCTCAGCCCCTCACTAATGAGGCCTAGGTGCATCCGCACACTCTGCTCATCCTTTCCCTGTATTAAAACGTCATCAATATAGTGCACAATCTGTACATCGGGTTTGCACAGGATTTGATCCAAATGTTCTGCCACCAGGTGGTGACAGATTGTCAGACTATGGGCAAATGTTGAAACGTATACTGCCTTCTATTCCAAGACAATGCAAACTGCTCTTGGCATTCTTCTGCAATTGGTACAGTGAAGACTGCATTCGCCGAATCTATCACTGCGTACCAAGTTCCTTCGAACTTCTGCACAGTTTCGATCAGGGTAACTGCATCAGGAACTGTGGGTATTAACGGTATTTATTCCTTTTCAAATTTCCAATTTTCATGTCAACTCTTGTCTGGACTGCAGTGGTTTCTTTTCCCCCGGACCCGGTAATCATAAAATGCCTTCCATTAAATCTTGAAGGATTCCCATGAATCAATGAGGCCTCTGCCCTGGTATCAATTAAAGCGCAAACCTTCTGAGTATTTCCCGATTGCCAGAATAACTTCACATTCACATGAGGCTGTCTGTCTACCTTAATTCGGGCAGCTGCTACCGGAGTTTGACCATGATCCTATTTGTTTTTTGAATGCGTATATTTGGACTATGTCTCCAACATCGCACTCACAACATTTTGTAAATCAGCATATGTCAGCTGATATGGTGAAGACGCCCCCATGGCTCCTCATAGGCCTGCTCCTCGGGTGGCGCAGAAGGGAGCTTGCCCCATTTGCCTTATTCACATCCTGTCTTTTCACTTGTTTATACCGCTCTTTCTTTCAACCCCTCACTTTTTATATAGCTGATACATCTCTCTAATTTCAATTCCGTCAATGTTGTCCCATGGCACTCTTTTAGTAGCGCCAAAAACATATATTTTCTGGATACGCAAGAGTCTCAGCTATCAAATCTTTTCCAGGGGTCCGTCTTTCACTTTGCCCCTCTCTCTTGAGTATAGTTATATTGATACAAAACGGATGAAGTGAATGTGAATCAGAACAAAGCTAGATGCAATGAAACTGTGTATTGTCACCGGTTTGTGCTTCTGGTACCATTATCCTAACACTATTAACAAGTCTAATGTGTCTTTTATTCTATTTTCTCTTTCCCCTTTTTTATTGTTACATGTCTTTTTGTTTTATTGTTTGATATAAATATTTTATATCAGTTGATTTAACTTTAATGTTTCCCCACTCTCACTGCTCTTGTATCCATTCTGACTGGTTTGAAGAGACTAGAATTTTGCCTTGAAAAATCAAAATCCCCCAGTGGTGTGAAACTGATGGCCAAGCTGTTGAAAGTCCTTACCTTACCATATTTTATGCTCATAGCATTTGTTTAATTTGTGACTGATACATATAATTTCTCTTTTTCTTTTAGAATTTTCTGACACATTTGATGCCTTAGCTTTTGTCTATTAGGCAGGATGTCACTGTACTAAAAAAAGCGAAACGAGCTTTCATTTTCTGTTCAAATGAGATATAATTTTGCCTTATTGAAAGAATTTATTTTTGTATAATTTTCTCCTTTCTTTGACTAACTTGTGTGTGATTAAACCCTTTAATGACAACTTTAAGCTGTATATCTGACCTTTAAATGAGCAGCACTTGCCTGTTTGTATTGTCATTAAAACAGTTTATTTAGCCTGTGGTTGTAAGCTATCTCCGTGAAGGCAGCAGCCCACCCTTGAGCTAGCTAGTTTTTATTTTTATTTACAAAGTGGCACAGCCCCCATAAATCTGACAACCTTTTCTTAATGTCATACTGTTCAAACCTGCATGTATATTCTGCAAAGCATAATAACACATAGAGGTGGGGCATACCCACAAATTTAGCATCTAGATATTTTATTTTATTTTGGATGCTACCTGTCCCTCAGGAAAGACTACGCTGTCCCTGATCGCAAGACCAGCTCTCCCTTGGGTCTCAGTAAGTTGCTGGCTATCTAAAAGGGATAGTGAGAGAATATCCATACAATACACTTCGATAAGAAGTACTTGCAATGTTACCAAATCAAGAACAATTCATATATTGCCATCTGAAGAACTCATGTGGATTTTAATCTGCTCCGTAGTGTACCCAACAGATGAAGGGAAACGCTATCAGAGTCAAAGACTAGAGCACTCAAAGATGTAAGCACCCACATGTTTTAAACCCTTTAAAAAAAGGCTACATTGATGTGGGGAGTAGGTTATTCTTTATTCCACCCTCAAAGGAGAGTGTAGCTCAGTCTGAATTATTGATGAAAAAAGAGAGATGAGTCATCCAATAAAGTATGGATGTATTTCACTTTCTTCTGGGTATCTCATATCACAAAGGAATTGGTACTAACAAGGTTGACTAGTTTCAATGACTTATCTCATTGGTTGTCACATTCATCAGAACCAAAGATTAATTTCACTCATTCTTGGGTCTGAAGTCTTCTTTGCGTCTGTGTCTCATTCTGAAGTACACATATCTGCAGGGGGAAATGTAAGGATAGTGTGGGCCACCCTTTGATGTGGATACCCCCAACAGTACCCAATCAGGATTTGAGTGTGACTGACGAGGTCAACCCTGCTTGGTAATATAATGTCCTTCTCATTATACCAGTCACTGTGGCATGCACAAATTGCTTCCTTGACCTTGCAGTTAAATTTATTCGCATCACATGCTGCTCCCATCTCAGAACACAGTACCTCCCTAGCACGTCTCCTCCCTTATCTCTCTGGGAACCCAGGCTCCCATGAATGATGTGATTGGGGCCCCACTCCTCAGGCCTGAATTTCATGTATTTATTTATCTATCTATCCTATTTGCACAGTCACCTGCAATTCAAACGGGCAGGATGAATTTTGATGGGGGCAGTATTGCTCCAGAATCTAGCTCTACCAACTGGCACAATGGACACCCTGCTTCATTCTCATAGATTCAGCCTGTGCAGCTGCAGCTCTAATCTTCAGGCCGGGACCCAACATTCCGGTCCCAGCAAGGCTTGATACAATTAGTTATTATCTGTGCAGCGTATCCTCCTGCAACCTCAGGTGTCAGAACATTCATGGGGAGAGACATTTATTTCTTCTAATTAAAATGGACAGAGGCTCAGTTTTCAAACCAGGGCTGCTTCTCCTACTACCACACAAGACATGGATTATTACAAGGCCCTAGGTTCAACATGGTGGGACTCTTGCCAACAGTTCTCATGTTCACTGCAGCACCTCTTGGACTCCCTATCTTGCTTCTAGCCTAGTCCAATTACCTGTTCGCATACTCCTCAAAGTACAACTTAAGTCAATTTCTTCTAGATACACAACCTTCTACACATCACCATGGCTCAAATCTCTTTATCCCCAAAGTCATTGCATTATTGCTATTTCTGTAAAGCTTTGCAATGCTTTTAATGTGTGTCAACACTAACTACAAATGACATGTGCGCAAACTGCCATGCCAAACATTGAAATGCTAACACTTAAGGCCTACTAATATATTTTGCGCAACCTAAATCTTTTTCCGCGATTGGGACGCTGCAACCGCATTCCAACACTGGTGAGGTCACAATCTTTGATGAATTTCATTAGTGGGATCATGTAAATGTTGAAGAGTAGAGGTGGGTGTGCGTGATGCTGAGCACAAGGATGGTACCCAGATGATTTCCATTATTTCTGTCAGGAAGGATTTTATCCACTGTAGTGCACTGTTGCTTATCCCAATTTCTCAAATTCTTTTGATGAGGTTACTGATTGACTATGTCAAAGGCCACTTAATGGTCTAACAGTATCAGGATGGAAGCCAATTTGCAGTCTGCGTTCATTTTTAGGCCTTCCAAGATGGAGATTAGTACTGATTTAATCCCTCTCATAAACCCGAAGCTGACTTGTGACTTGTCCAGAATGTGGTTGGTTTCTACAAGTGTTATGATTTGTCCATGTATGTAGGTTTCTAGGATTTTTGCTGTGTAAGGAATGTTCGATGTAGGCCATTAGTTGGTAAGGTTGTCTATATTTGTTCAGGGATCTTTAGGGAGTGGAATAATGTGGGCTGCTTTGAAACTGAAAGGTAAGGTTCCTGGTGTCAGCTGGTGGTTCATGAGATTGTGGAAGTATTCTACATGTGTCTCTATCGTGAAGATGTTCTTGTAGATGTTTGGTAGGTAGGGATCTACTGTTGAGCAGTCTATGTTGCTTTCCTTCCCCAGTTTGGTGAATACTTCTGCCGGGATCGCTGTGAAGTATGTCCGTATTGTGCTTAAATCTGGAGTTGTGTGATTGGGGATGTTGTTGCTGAAGTCCTTGGGCACAGTGTTGATGACTTCCTGGATGCTTATGACTTTGAATTTAAAATGATTTTCAAGGCCAAGGACATCAAAGAGATTTTGCGATGGAGTCAGGGCGCTTATCTCATTGATGATGTTGAATATCTCTTTCTGTGGTGCGTTGCTTTCTTTCGGCATAGTGTATGTTTTTTTGTTTTGAGGATTTCGTTTTGTAGAGCTGCATCCTTATTCCAGTTTGCTGTTTGTTTTCTTCAGGGCCTGTGAGGTGGGATGTTACCCATCTGACAGTCATTTTCTTTCAGGAGGGCTTAAACGTTTTTTCTGTGCAACAGAATACAGAGCTTCTGTGATCCATTTTTGGAGTGCCTCCATTGTTTCTTCCGTTGGGAGTGTTTCAAATAGAGCATTTGATGGTTTTGTCTATTCCAGTGCTGTGTTGAGGGATTTCCAGTTTCTTTTCTGAGTTTGGACTTAAATTTAAGTGAGTGGCTTGCATTTTTGTTGGAGGGTCGATCACTATTATAAGGTGGTCACTCCCGAAATTGTGTATTGGGATAACTTTGTAGCAAGGTTTTTTTGTTGAAGATGATTTCACCCAGGGCATGCCCTGCTGAGTGGGTTGCATCTTTCACTAATTGTTGTAGGTTCATGGTCAATAGTTGGGATGTCAGTGATTTGGCAGAGTTGGCGGTTTCCTTTTAGATCCAGATATTTAAGTCTCAATGTAGGACCAGGTGGTTGAGTTTTATTGGGAAGTGGTTATGACGTCTACAAATACCTCTGTGAAGGACGAGTTGTATCTTTGCCATCTCTAGATCAGTAGGAAAGAGAGATTGGTTTGATGGCCCAAACTTGGGTGGAGGAAGAGTGGTGCATGAGTTTTTGGCAGTTTTTGGGGGAGGGGGGGTATCCCATAGCCTACACAGACTTTGCCTTTTGGGACCTTTGGAGTTGGGGTCAGTGAGACATTACTCTAACTGACTATCTGGAGCGCCGGTGCATTCATAAGAAACAAGAGAAAAGTAACGCACAAGGGATTTCATGCAAGTTTGACTTAAACTGCTGTATTTTCAACTAACGTGGAATTTCACTTGTTTATTGGCATTTTCAATAATATCAAACAAGTTGTGTGCGATAGTGCCTTTCTCAAATAGCAATAGTCATATGTTTAACTTAACATCAAGAAAATACAAATACAAAACTAAACAACCATAACTGTCTCCATATTCTATCCATTTCATATATCGTCAACTGCTACGGGGGAGGGTGGGAGCGAAGGGGAACCATCTGGCAACTTCAAAAGGGGGAGGGCTTCTGAAAGGTCTCTATCATCTGCAGCACTTCCGCTGCTGCTGGCTTTATGATGGGTCCCACATGGGCCTAGATTGAGTTCCAATTCAGGGGGGTTTATCATCCGAGGGGTGGAACATGTGTCTGGTGAGTTCCTTCCATGCCTCGAGTGACATACTGGAGTCATCCGTGGATCTGGCCACACAGTCCTCCCATGCCACGTTCTCGTCTAGCACCCATCGTTCAGTCTCTTTGTGCCATAGTTTGAACTGAGGGCCCATGGGTTTTTTCCAAGCCATTGCGATAGTTCTTTTGGCCAGTATGCACGATATGTCCATGAGCCTTGTCGCATGCTTGAGTTTGGTTGGTCTGGGGTAGGTTCCTAGGAGGCACTCATCGGGTGTCCAGTTATATTTGCTCAGGCCTGCTTTTTCGCAGGTTTGTTGAACTTTCTCCCACAGAGCCCTCGTTCTGGGGCATTCCCATAACATGTGGATCAGATCCGCTTTTTCCCCCCTGCACCATTTGCAGGTCGGTTGTGCCTGGGGATTGAAGGTGGCTATGCGGCACGGGGTCAGGTAAGTTCTATACAGAATGTTTAACTGAATCTGTCTGAATCTATGATTTCTGGACACCGTTTTGGGGAATGTAAGAGCTCTGTTGCATTCCCCTTCAGACATTTGCCGGCCTATGTCCACCTCCCATTTGCTTTTCATTTCCATGCTCCGAGGATTTGGTATGTCGATCAGGTGGCCATATATTTGCGAAATGGGTCTACCCCCCTCTCCTAAGTTGTACATCAGAGTGAGGAGTGGGTCTGTAGCTGGTTCTTCCGGCCACGAGTCCCATTTGCGTCGGGCCACAGCACGGGTTCTTTGATAACATAGAAATTGGCCGGTATGTATGCCCTCCGTCTCCTGTAGCGAGATGAACTCCCTGAAAGTGCCCTCATCATACAGATCTTCCCAGGTGTAGACCCCTTCCCTCTCCCAGAGCCTGATGTGTTTCAAGTCAGAAAGTGTTGTGCATAAGTCTGCAATCAGGGGAACTTCTGGGGCATAGGGGTTCTGTGAGTTAGCGTTTTCGCCCTATGCCAAATTTTTCTCCCTTGATCAGCCAAAAAGGTTAAAGTTCCCAGCAGTTTGGACGCCACCCAGACCAGTTCTTTCAGAAGGAATTGGGGCAGCATGGCCTGTAGCAATGGTGTTTCAGATGTGGGTTCATCATCTAGCCATTTGGTCACAAAACTAGGCTGTGCTGCTAGGTAATATCTTTCTAGATTCGGAAGTTGAATACCGCCTTGGCTATATGGTAGGGTTAGCAACTGCAACGCTATCCTGTGCCTACCTTTCCCCCAAAGGAACTCTCGCAGTATGGTCTCGAGCAGTCGGAAGAAGGGTTTGTGTATATAGTAGTGTACATTTTGAAACCCATAAAGGAATCGTGGGAGAACGATCATTTTGATTATCAAAGCTCTGCCCATCATCGAAAGGGGGAGTTTCGCCCAGAACGTCATTGATTTGCGTAGAGCTGGGAGTGCTGCCTTTGTGTTGCGTTCGTGCATTAACTCGGGGGTATGCATTATGTGCACTCCAAGGTAGCGGAATGACGTATTCTGCCACTGGATCCCCATCTCAGGGAGTGCCTTTAGATTCACTGCTTTCAGGGCCGCCAGGGGGAACATACAAGACTTCGACCTGCTAAAGCTTATCCCAGAGACCTTGGAATAATTGTCCAATACTTCTAGCATGGTTGGTACATTGAGGTGTGGGTCCTTGACGTATATGAGAACGTCATCCGCGTAGAGCGAGATGATGTGATCCACGTCTCCCAGCCTTATGCCTGCATCGAAAAACTGCTTTCTAAAGTAGACAGCTATGGGTTCTAGTCCCAGTATATAAAGCATTGGGGATAGTGGACAGCCCTGTCTAGTCCCCATGCATATATCCCAGGCCTTCGACACATACTTCCCAGATTTCACCCTTGCCTTAGGTTTAGCATACAAGATGTTAATCCACCTGATAAACCCGGGGCCAAAGCCAAACTCCCTGAGCACTGCTACAAGCCACTCCCAGTAGATGGAGTCAAACACTTTAACTCTATCCAGAGACAGCAGTGCGTATGAGTCCTTGTCTTTATCGGTTTGCGCTATAATATGTTGTAGCCTGCGTAGGTTCATGGATGTATTGCGGCCTGGCACGAAGCCGCACTGGTCTGGGTGAACTATATCCCCTATTATTCTAGACAGCCGCTTTGCTAAAATCGTAGTCAGGATTTTAAGATCATAATTTAACATTGCAATTGGGCGATATGAGTCACATTGGTCTGCCGCCTTGTTGGGCTTGAGGATCGGAATCACGAGCGTCTCCCTCATACTTTCGGGTAGTATTCCTTCTTTGTATGCCTCCTGGTACACTGCGTGTAATAGGGGGGTCAGGGAGGACTCATACGTTTAAAAAACTCTGTGGGCAACCCGTCTGTACCAGGTGCCTTGCCTGTGGCCAGGGATCTAATTGCATCGGTAATGTCTTCGGGCGTGATTTCTATTTCAAGGGAGCCGGCTTGCTCAGGGGACAGCCTATGGAGCCCTATCTCCTCCAATGTTTCTACCAACCGTTCATGGGGGACCAGCTCCTCATGTGAGTACAGGTGGGTGTAAAAGCGAGTGAAAGTATCATTTATACCCTGCTGTGTGTAGTGTGTGTTTCCATCCTCATCTTGCAGTGAGGTGGTGGGGTGTTTGGGGTGTTCTTTTCGGCAGAGCCAGGCGAGTAATCTGCCTGGTTTGTCCGCCTCAACATGTGCTCTGTTCGTTCTGGCAGTATAGTCAAACATTTCCAGCCTGTTCCTCTCTCTAAGTTTTACAAGCTCCTCTTCTCTCTGTTGGGTATCTACGGGGGTCGGTTCGAGTCGCTCAATTTGCTGTTCCACTAGGTCTAGTTCTTTCCTGAGCAGCTTCTTGATACCTCCCGCCTTTGCAATGATTTCTCCCCTGGTTACCACCTTTAGAGCCTCCCACACTGTGCTATTGTAAGATACA
Source organism: Ambystoma mexicanum (assembly GCF_040938575.1). Taxonomy (NCBI): domain Eukaryota; kingdom Metazoa; phylum Chordata; class Amphibia; order Caudata; family Ambystomatidae; genus Ambystoma; species Ambystoma mexicanum. Next base: position 750,659,685 of record NC_090934.1, on the reverse strand, counting down.
CTACCGGTGTTAACCTCTAGGTAGGCATCAATAGAATCACGTAATTCCTCCCGGAAGGCTGGGTCCTTCAGGGTGTCTGTGGGCATTTTCCACATGGGAATGGGGGGTCTGGCCCTTTGTGATTCCATGTCATCAGGAGCGGGGAGTGATCAGAGACAGTCCTCCCCAGGTATTGTGCTCCCTCCACCCGGGGTAAGTGTTCCCTGTCTATGAGTATATAATCTAGTCTCGTGTGTAGCTTATGTGGAGATGAGTAGAATGAGTATTCGCGTGCTTCAGGATGCTTTTCCCGCCACACATTCATCATGTCCAGCCTCTCCAACATGGCGGACAGTGCTACCGTAGTGGTCGATGGGCCTCCCAACTGTGGTGTGGACCTGTCTAGCCTTGGGTTGTGCACACAGTTAAAATCTCCCCCCCCAAATAAAGAGATTGTTCCTATACTGTGCAACTCTGGGGTACAGTGTGTTCAGGTAGGACGTTATGTTATTATTAGGGAGATAGGAGTTCATGATGCATACTGCTTCCTGTTCAATGAATCCCCAAATTACGACGAACCTACCTTCTGGGTCTATCTCTGTTTTGTCCACCCGGAATGAGAGCTGTGGGTGGATCCAGGTGTAGACCCCTCTTGCGTAATTAGAGTAAGTGGTGCCAAATCCCTGTCCTCCCCAATGTGTTTGTAGCTTGGTCACCGAGTCCGCCGTGCAGTGGGTCTCCTGTAGTAATGCTATCATTACCCCTTTTCTGTGCAGGTAGGTTTTAATCCTGTTTCTTCGGAGATAAGTCCTCAGACCCCATACATTCCATGTCATTATTTTTATGGTGGTCGCAGCCGTAGGGGTTCAGTAACAGATCCGTTGTCCCCCCTTTCCCCGCCTCTGCTGCCCCTGGGCTTGGACCTGCTATCCAGGGGTCGGTCTGTGTTGGGGTTGGGGCGCAAGCCACCTCCTTTCCTCCTTCTCTTCCTCCTCCCCTACCAGTGTCACTTGGAGACTTATTAACATTAACAATCCTCATTCTAGTGAATGAGGGCAACAAACCTTTCAACTCAGAACTGCCCCCAGCAGTTGCCTCAAACTTGCAGCGCTCGGGGGCACCCGATCCTTCCAGACCTTTCCGGGCCTCCTGGTGCGGGTGGTGTGTCGGCAGTCGGCCTCCACGTGTTTCAGGGGGGTGCGTCGGCTTCGTTGTTATACGCATGGGTCGGTGCGCTCCTGCCCGTCGTAGCGTTCATGGAGTTGTAAATCTCAAGCGGTCCGGTGTTCATTCGGCAGTTGTGCGAACCTTTATTCTTTCCTGTTGCTTGGTGCATTCAATGGCCTGTGACTTCTTGCGCAGTGCTTTCCTTTTCATCTGCAAGGTTGTTGTCCTCAAGCCACATAATTGCCGCTGCCGGGGTCTCAAGAAAGATAGCTTTCCCCTTGTATAGTACCTTAAGGCGGGACGGGTACATTAGCATGTACTTGAGGTTTAGCTTTCGTAACCTAGCTTTCACTGGCACGAATGAGTTCCGTGCTCGCTGCACCGCGGGGGTATAGTATGGATAAATGACTATTTTCGCGCCATGTCTCTCGATTTCCCCTCCTTCTCTTGAGAATCTCAATATAGTCTCTGTCGTGGAAGTTCAAGACTTTTGCAATTATTGGGCGCAGTCGGGAGCCTGGGGGGGGCCTTTTCTGTAGTGACCTGTGGGCCCGTTCTATCGAGAAGCCCTGGGTCAGTTTGCCAGCCCCAATTTCTTGCAATAGCATCGTTTCTGTCGGGTCTTCCGTTACCCCCAGGATTCGAATGTTGCCGAGGCGGGCGCGTCCTTCTGCATCTTCTGATCGTGCCTCTAGACGCGTTACTTGCAATTCAAGGTCTTGGACCTTAGATTTAAGTTCTGTGGTGTTGTTAACACTGTCTTGCAGCGTTGCCTCCACTGTAGTCACCCTTTCAGTAAGGTTACGGGCATCCTGTCTCATCAGCTGCATGTCCGACTTGATTTCATCAATCCTGGTTTCGATGGACGTTCGTAGCGCTGCTATAGCTTGTAGCACTTGCATATTTGTTGGATCGTCCTCCTTGGTCGTCGGATCGTCTGCTGCTTCTGTTCCCTGTTGTTGTTTAGCCCTGACCGTGGTGAAGGAGTCCATGGTCACGGTTTTTAGTTTGCTTTTGGGGGGCGACATCGCTTGTCTTTGGGTGTACTCCGCGGCCTTTTCACGTTCTGCGGGGACGTGTATGTAGAGTCGATTGCGAGGGTGGTCGCCGCAAACGGGGAGTCGTCAGCACGTGGATGTTCCAGAGGGAACCGCCCGTCGTCTTCTCCCTTCTCCGTGTCTCTCCGTGTCTCTCGCGGTCTCCCGTCAGCCGGCACCATTCGGGGCCCTTCTTCCACGCTGCGTGCGTGGGGTCCCGGGAGACAGCGCACCCAGCGGAATCGCACAGAGGGTCCTCTCCTCCGACTCCTCCTCTCGGCTCGCGGTCCCGGAGGCAGAGACCCGGGCTGCAGCTAGCAGCGGGGGTCAGTCCACCCCGGGGTGTCGCCGGATCGCCGGGTCGCATGCAGCGGGCCTCTCTCTCACCCTTCCGGAGGCTATCCGCTCTCCAACAGTGCGCCTCAGATAGGAACCGCGGGCGCCTCTATTTTGTTGGGCGGGGGCCTCCTCTCTGTTCGCCTCGAATAACAGTTATCCCGGTCCGATGTGCATGTAGAAACTTCGTCGAGGGTCGGAAAACGGTTCTTCTTCTGGTAGCTACTTCAAGTGTGCTTGTTCAGCTTAAGTAGGCTGAACGATTCGGTCCGTTGTAGGATCTCGGGCAGGAGTGCGAGGAAAGCACGTCCTCACTCCATGCGCGCTGGCCACGCCACCCCTAGAATCTTCACTGCGGCTATCTCGCTAGAGTAGCTCTCTTTGGAAATTAGGCTGGAGGAAAAGGCAAACTATTTTTTAGCAGTTGTACCTGAAGGATGTTTCTTAAGCGGTTGTGGTTTTGCCATTTTTGACCTTTGAACCTCTAAGTGTTTTTGATTACTGTTAAGACCTTAAGATTGGAGGGCCAATGAAGTGCTAGTATGCCGGCAGTTGCTCGCAGCTATCCTCTTAGGTCTAAATAACATGAGGCTTTCTCTCGGGTTCTGTTAGCAACTCGAAAGTGGAAAAAATAGAACTCTTAAACGACTGGTAAGAAATCGAGGGCCCTGGTGAAGGGAGTCATGGAATCTATATTGGACATTAGTACCCGGCGAGGGCACAATCAGAATGAAAGAGCCATTCTGATTGGCCTTTTTTCGGGAGCAGATGCGTTGGGAATGCTTCTGTTTCCAGCGCGTCCGCTCCCGATGGCTGCCATGGAAAGGGAAAACAGACTCCGTTTTCCCTTTCCCGGTGGCCATTTTCTTAGTCTTTTTTAAATTTATTTTTTTCTCCCGATACGCCGCAGCATTTTGGGACAAAAAGAAAGCTTTTAGTGCCCCGGTCACGTAGTTCTTGTGGGCCTGGGTACTAATAGCTATATGCCCCTCGCGGCGGGGGCATTAACGACTCAGCTAATGCCCCGGGGCCTTCGTTAAGGCTCTCGCTTCGCTCAGGCCTATAACTATGGACCCCTGGGCATTACCTGAGTCGGTAATGCCCCCGCCGCTCGGTGCATATTGCTTTATTAATGGAATTGAAGCCTAGGCACAGGGGAAAATTACATCATTCCGGAACCCTATTAATGCCACTGAAAGCACAAAGGAAACTGTTGCTTTAAATAATAACGCAATAAATGGAGAAAATAAATATGGAATCAAACATCTCATTGGAGAATCCTATTGACAATAACTCACTGCTAGAGCTCTTTTTAGGCCTGCAGGCTGAAAGTGGTGTTGACAGCCAGAGTGCAGTCCCTGAAGAACAAAGAATAGAGATATGTATCCCAAAAACGATTTCTCTGACGGATCTGGCTAAATCACCCAATCTGACGGCTATTGCAAGGGATGTCTATGCTTAATCACCTTGGCGCTAAGCAAGTTATTCTTCCTCATATTCCTCTACATTGGAAGGTCCTATCATGGAGCCAGAACACCTATACTTAAAGGACTGCTGGCCTTGTGCAATAATATGCATAAATAACATCATTCATTAAAGCTGGAGGTGAGCTTACTGGGTGAAATAATTTTATCTATGCAGGAAACATGCCAGCTATGTGTAAAGGACAAAGGTCCGGCAATTACAGAGGAGGGTCATATTTCTACAATTTTAGTGCAGGATTCTGGCAAGCCAGCTACTATAATAATAAACTTGAAGGTGCCTGCTTCAGGATTTTTAATCACAGAAAAGCTCTCAATTTTTAGACTAAATAGTGCCAGAAAAAAGAGCAAACGTGTTTATATACATGAAAACCATATCCCTAAACCAACGATAACAATGCAAGGATTGGCGTCAGTTTTTCCAAAAAATGGGAGATGTCAAGAGACTCTAAATTGCTACATAATTACCTCAAATAAAGAACAAGTGAATAAGAAACTGAAACCACAAGGTTTTATCCCAGGCCTAGGACTGGCAACCTGCGAGGCAGGTAAGGAAATGACTAGGAGAAAGGCCTTGATAAAAGACAACTTTTTCCTCTCACTGGAAAACACAGAAGTGGTCTATGAAGAGGCGACAACAACCATAGACTCTCCAAAAAGATCCAAGAAAGCCTTTTGATCTGTCTAAACAGAAGGATAATAAGTTTTTAGACTTAGAAATATTATTGGGTCAAATAAGGAATACCTCATCAAGTAAAATAAAAATTATAGATTTGTATGCTACAGCTGAAAGTCCATATTTGAATAGACCTAATGTAATAGAATTGTTGCATCAACTTGTTCCCCTTAAAATGATCACCACTCATGATACTAAATTAGTTGAGATCACACGAAAGGCTTGGGAACAACATTGGGCTGTGGTTCATTTGGTTTCCCCAATAATATCAGAACTGATTATGACACCAGCAAGTGGCCTACTAAATATAGGCTATGAGTTGGTTAAGGAGGTTTGCCCATTCAGAAGGAACAAAATAGCAATCCTTTGAAATGTAACAATGATGATTTATTACATGAGGAAGTGATTAATGATCCTGTTAAAAGAATCTGTTACACATTACAGACAAACAGAATACAACAGGTTAACTCCAATGAATTGGATAGTATGTGATTGGAGGGTGTGGAATGGCTACACGATTCAAACACACATGTTGTCATTAGGTCTTGGAATACTAGGGGATACATGTCTTTTTAAAATTATGTTTTGGAACAGCACTCTCTGATCAGTGCCGGTATATTTTTACTGCATGAAACATGGGTAATGCAAGACTTGATTATGGATGGTTTTATAATTTTTCAGATGAAAGCCAAATAAAATGAAAAAGGGTGACTGTTCGGAGGGCTGATTACTGGAGTTGCTGCCCACTTAAAAGCCATGGCTTTCTCTCCATTAAGCCAAATAGATTAGGCTCTAGCCGTTAAGGTTGATATTATGGTAAACAAAGAAAAAGTTGAGGTATTGCTGATACATATATATAATCCCTTTGGTAATTTTAGATTGGATGTTATTATTACATATATTGAAATGCTGATTGAATCATGGCTGAAACTTCGCCCTGCTGGCACTTATTATTTGGTGGGTGATTTTAATTATCAACGTCCATGCTATCCAAATAATGTGGTGGAGATCTCTGATGAGTTGAAAACATGCAAAAGGTCTGGGTGATCAGTCCAGGGTTAGAGGAATTAACTAATGACTTAAGCCCCTGGCTGCTTTGTTTTTCAGACACATCAACTCTACCAGCTTGTAAAAGTTAAAACTCAAGATTGCTTTTTTACCTGGACAAATAGGACACAGTTTTCATGGATAGATTTTGAGGTCACCACTGATAATGGTTTTATGAATGTACAGAATGTCTCTTTAACTACAAATATCCTTAGTGACCATGTGGTGGTAGAATGTATTATTAACAATGAATATAGCAAAACAAATGTACAATTGGAAGGTAACTATGCTATTATTAATGGAGGATATTGAATTAAGTGGACAGAAAAAAACATGACCAAGGCCAGTGTGGAACTATTGAATGTGTTGATGGAGGGTAATGTTATAAAATTCTCTAAAGTAGAAAATTACTGCCAGATTAAATAGAATTTAATCAATAAATTAGTAAAAAGGAACAGAGGAAAAAAATTGGTATTGTAAACAAGCCCCATTATAAGTCTTCGTTGAATTTGCTAATAAGAACAAACTATTAAAGAAAGATATTTTAGAGACTAAAAGGAAGAGTTTTATAAATGGCCAAGTTAGGTTATAATAAAATAAGTATTTTTTGTTCGTGGCCGTGTAGTTATGGTTAAGTTGCTGTTTCCATAGGAAGAGCACTTTTTGGGCGGCTTATAACTCTGCTCCCCCTGGACGAATCTTCACCAAAAAGTAAATGGGCCACTCTGAATTTCTTTGCAAAGTTTGGTGATGTTTGGTCCAGGGGGGGAAAGGTTATAAGGGGGGTGTCAAAACATCTTTTTTCCCATAGACTGAATGGGGGAAAAACTTTGCGCACGCCTACAGGCGAAACCGCTAGACGGATTTTCACCAAATTTACAGCAGGGCCAGGGACTTGGTCCTGAAAGCGTGCTTTTGTAAAATTGGTGACAACCTTCTGGGGCCTGGGGCCTAAATATCTTCAACTCTCTCTTCCTAAATATCTTCCTTCCCGGGCCCTACGCTCATCCGTCTCCAACTCCCTCAGGGTCAGCCGCTTCTCGAAGCAACGAGCTGGGGGTAGATCTCTCTCTGCGGCAGGGGCCTCCCTCTGGAACAGCCTTCCTGCCTCCCTGAAACTTGAGGAGAACCATCTCCGGTTCCGGAAGCACCTCAAAACCTTCCTCTTCACTTCTGCTTTCTCTCTCCCTCTCTCCTGCTAAATTCTTCACCTAAATTGCACTCATTCTGCAACTGGGCCACTCTCACCGACCTCGGTCCTGGGCCCAGTCACTCTTCACTTGCACTGCCTCCCTGGCAACCCCTGCACTGCGGGACTGTCTCTGTATCCCTACAGCCCCCCCCAGCACTTGTCTGCACTTACCTTGCACTTGCCACCAGCTGGCCCTATTTATTTATTATTTTATTTCTATTCTACATATTTGTACTGCACTCCCCCCTCCCCCTTCCCCTTGCACTTTTTCCCTTCCCCCTACCCCTGCACTTGCACGGTCTGAATGACACCTGGCCTAGTAGGATCGTTGTCTGTCTTCCCCTTGTTCCCCCCTCCCTGCCTCGTCGCGCCTTGAAACACTTGTGTATAGGCGCGTTACAAATGCCATATCATATCATATCATACCATGACCCGTCCAGTAGTTTTCTTTAAAAAGACCAAAAAGTAGGTCTAAAAAAATGTGTGATATCTATGTCCGCTCCGCGGTCACACTTCCCTGTTTGCGCCGTGGACAAGAAAATGATTGGCTAATCCGTAGCGTCATGTCCGCGGACATGTGGCGCTTTCACTGATTGGTTGTGGAACAGCGTGAAGTACGTCAGATTTCTTCGCTGCTCCCGCCATCATTTGTTCATGTTTTGGTGTACGCGGACATCGCCGGTAACACATACAAAACAAGACACCAATGCACGTGTTATACTTATGAAATACTGTTTCCGAAGGTGAGCTTTAATTAGGCTGGGATGAATGTGGCAGCGAAAACTCAAAAAGTGGTGTTTTCTTGTCACCAAATTCATACGGTAAAGTGGAAGTTGGTGCTCAATGTACGGCGACCAATTACTGCATCTGTGGTACAATGTATTTAGATTAATATTGTAGTCAGACTGGCGTCCGACGTTTTGAAATGTGAGGCCGCCGCTAGGACTGTCTGATGGAAACAGCGGTTCTGGAGGCGTATGGGAGTAGCGGTTCTCATGATTGGATTGTCATATGTTGTTGCAAAGTGAGAATGTATTTGCCTTCTGAGTGAAGGTCACTTGATTTGCTTTTTTGGTTGCGAGCTCGGTAGGCCCTCGCATCCAAGTGAATCCATGGGCAATTGTTTTTTGACCTTCAGCGAAAGGGAAACTACAAACGCAATGCAAGGAATGAAAGCTTGGAACAAATACCATTTGATAAGGTTATGTTTTAAAAACGTTTGCAAGGAACATGAAATATCAGTTCACGAATATTATTTGGTCCGAACACATTGCTGTCTGACTTGGCCAAAAACAATGGAGGCAGTAAATATCATGTAAGTTGAATTTTGACGACTCTACACCGAACCGCGTTTTAATTTTATATTACCGAAACACTAATTGTGACAATATAACTGAAGTATTATCTTTCTGCACAGTTGTAATTTTCCCCAAATAACAGAGAGTGCAGATTCTCAGCGTTTGCAGGCTATGACTAGAGTCATCCTTGTTGACCATTAATATTTCTTCTTTGAAATGTTATGCTTGCCCAAATAGCGTTGTGTATCACTTTGCATGTTCTTTTGGTCTTGTTTAAAATGAAGAGATGTACTTTTTTCTTGCTTATCAATTAATTTTGGCTTCACAACTGAATTACCATCTCACTGTGTAGTTGCCCTTTTTGTTAAACCTTACGGTGAGTGCTGATTCTCGGAGTTTGTAGGCTGTCACTATATTTACTCATGGTCAATGCTAATAATTCCTTAAAATGTCATGTTTGACCACTTCCATTTGTGTACTACTTTGCACAATCTTTGTGTCTTTTTTGAAATTTTTTGCTTAAGGTTGGGTATTGACACATACTTTCTCTTATGTTTTCCGCCTCGCTACATCTTGCCGTACGGTGCGTGCCATCGTTTTCAGATGCCGAATGACGGTTTCTTTCGACGCCAGATGCAACTGCTCGTGAGCGGCTGCCTGTCAATTACAATGTTGTGGGATGACCGGCCAGGCCCCCTTTATCCCTATGCTGAACTAGCCATTAGGAGTAACATAACATCATTATGGTGGTGTAGGGCAAAGGTCCTGGCGCCATCTTGGAAATCACTGTGCAAACAAAACGGGTGCTTTAACAGAAACACATACTTTGTGCATGGGAAAATAAATACATATGCCTCACCATGAACATTTTCAATGATGCCCTTAGAACCACTGTTACAATTTAATTGAAAATGGGATTAGTCCAATGTTCTCTGACAGTTGTTTGTTAATTAAAACTACTTTACAAATTCTAAAATGTTAACGTTTTCTTTTAACATCCAGTGTATCATTTCAAAATGTAAGGTACCACGTTGTACGTTGCTGTATGTTTATTTACAGGTTCTGCGTCACGGCACGTACCTTTGCTTTTTGCAGGCTGTCATGGAAAGCGAAGAGGGGACATGTATGGAACAACCGCCTTCCCTTTCTATGGTGGCCATCTTGAAAAAGGATTTTGTTTTGTAATCGCTGTATGTTTATTTACAGGTTCTGCGTCACGGCACATACTTTTGCTTTTTGCAGGCTGCCATGGAAAGCGAATAGGGGCCATGTATGGAACAACCGCCTTCCCTTTCTATGGTAGCCATCTTGAAAAAGGATTATAACCAGAAATCCTATTTTTCAGTAACACACGTTATTGCTTTGCAAATCTATACTATTACTGGCAAATCTTATTGCGTCTATGTCCTTTACTGAGGAATATAAAGTACATGGATTGTATGCAATATTTTTTTTTAATATACTTACACTGTGAAAGGTGGTTCTTAACGGAACATTTACTTTGTTAACGGATGTTTTTTTTTTTGGTAGGACAGCTAATAAGGCAATTTGCGAACAGAAATGAGGAAAGAGGCAACAAACAGTAATATGGGGAGGAGGGATGGCCTTAGCTGATGTAATTTTTAGATAAACAGAACTTTTGCTAAAAGTATGTAATGTGTACTGCATTGTTAATGGCTGACTACCAATACGTGTTGGCGCTGTTCAAGGGAAATGTTGCAGGTGGACGTTCCTACATTAATCTAAAATTTGTTTCCACACTGTCCACGAGGCATACATCTTACTGTTAAGTGTTTACGGATTCTGGGATACGTCACCGTGCTGTACACCAGCATATTGTCATGTGGTATTCTCCGCAAGGTGTGTAAATAAATCAGAAGTTACTTTACGTTATGGTTACGTGCCACTACTATAAACCGATGATCTTTACCAAAAAAAGTTGTAAAAGAGACGGTATGGTTAAGTTGCTCTACTGAAAACCTGTGAAATTCAGTAAAAAAAACTTTGTTAAGGGGACGTTATGGTTAAGTTTCCCTACTAATAACCCGTAAAATTCACAAAAAAAACTTTGGTAACGGAACATTATGGTTCAAAGTAAAACCGAAAAACCACAGAAATTCGCCAGTTATGGTAAGCTAAGCAACCATAACTCACGCCACCACCGTGCATTGCTAAGACTAACGCCCAGGACATCAAAGATGACATCACAAATGTCATTGATGACATCACTGATGACATTACATGTGTGACTCACTCTCTTTTCCGTTAGTGATATATCTTGGCCAGTAATAGTTAGGAACAAAAAATTCAAAAACTACTATATTTGTAGACTTATACTTCAAATATTTTCTTACAATAATTCACTTAGGGTCCACTCACAGCATATGAAACATATACATAAGGAAAATACACACTTAAAATACATTAATGCTTTCTGTGTATGAAGACAATCAGTAAGGTTATCAACACTTTGTTATTGTTCTGCTGTTTTTTATTACTATACTTTCTCTAGATAGGCTCATATTTGTATGTGCATTACTTTCTTTAGGGTGCAGTCACATTTTGTGATAGTTATACATAGGGAAGTAGTAGGTTTGAAGCAGAGCAATCATTTCTGTGCATAAAGATAATCAGGTACGTTATGAACACTTTCTGGTTCTACTGCTGCTTTTTTGCGTAGTTCACTTTCCCTTTATATACTCATATGTTATATACTCATATGTGTATGTTTTGTTTTGTCTTTGTGTTTTGTATGTAATAATGAAGTTATGTAGTAAGTGGGTTTTATTAGCTACTTATTACATGTTGCACAGTATGCAAAACTGTAATAAGAAATCATTTATTATTGCACTATTCAGCATGGGAAGATTATGATTATTGCACTTCCATCATGTCTGCTGCACACAATGCTTATGTTTATACATGAGTAGCTTACTATACTGTAAAGAACTTGATTACAGAATGCTATTTATATCAATGCATTGCTTAATGCACTAATTAGCTCATGATATTTATTCCAATGATCCTTGACACTTTTTTGTCAACATTATAATAAGAATACCTTGTACAGACTTTTCATGAAAAGTAAATACACATGTGATGTCATCAGTGATGTCGTCAATGACATTTGTGATGTCATCTTTGATGTCCTGGTTGTTAGTCTTAGCAATGCAAGGTGGTGGCGTGAGTTATGGTTGCTTAGCTTACCATAACTAGCGAATTTCTGGGGTTTTTCGGTTTTGCTTTGAACCATAATGTTCCGTTAGCAAAGTTTTTTTGTGTGAATTTGATAGGTTTTTTGTAGTGCAACTTAACCATACCGTCCCCTTAACAAAGTTTTTTTTTTTTGTGAATTGTATTATGTTTGATTGCTTATGTAAGGTATTAACTGAACAAATAATCAGCTTAAATTAAAAGATTGAAAATTAAATTTAAAAAATGGTATAAAATGCATAAGGGCACAATGGCTACTACCCAATAGCGAATTATGTATAATGTATTAAGAGGAAGAGACACTAAGGAATTGAGGTACATCTTTCCCAAACATAGTTCAGGTCATATGAATATGCAAGAACTTAATCCTATTGCTAGTGACAAATGGGAAGTGTACATCTTATCTTTATATTATCGAAATACAATTGTAGAAATCAATGAGAAGTATCAAGAAATAGCCGATAATACCAATATAATTTTTGACCAAGAAGATATTCAGAAGATAATATGTGGGCTAAAATCATATAGAGCCCCAGCAAAGACGGAATGCCAAATGTTTTGTTGAAAGCTAATCCTAAACTTTGGGCAAATGTGCTGTTTACTATTTTTCAGAACATTTTGGCTACGGGTAAGATCCCTAGATCTTGGACCCATTCAGTAGTGATTCTGAAATACAGTAAAGGCCCTAGGGACTGTTCGGCTAATTATCAGCTTTTAACAATGATTGACGCCAATGCAAAGGTTTTTAGTATGCTACTTTTAACCGATATGAATCAATGGATAGAGGAGGAAAACATACTCTGGCCTCAACAATATGCTTTTAGAAAAGGATGTAGCACACTAACTAATCTTTGGATTTTAATGTATTTTATACGGGAGACACTGATGTGTAAAAATAAATCACTTTATATCTAATTTCTTGATTTTTCTAAGGCTTTTGATATGGTGGACCGACAGATTTTATGGAAAAAACTGAGAGAGGGATATATGGATACTAAATTATTATAATTTTTAAAAGCATTGTATATGGACAATAAGGTGCAAATAAGGAGGCATTTGGGAGGCTCACTGAGTAAGGAAATTGGTGTTAACTATGGTTTAAAGCAAGGGTGTGCATTGACCCCGGTTATGTTTAAAACTTACCTGGCTTAAATTGGTAATGTTTTACAGGCATGTGGTAACATCCTCTACGTATTTCAAATTGCCCAGTTGCCTGGCTTTCGACATAGTTATATTTGATCAGACCACAATGGGACTTCGGAATAGTCTTAAGACATTCAAAAAGTATGCATTTTAGCATGACCTGTTTCTGTTAATACTTCCAAAACAAAAGTTAAGACTATTGAGGCCAATAGAAGGAATCTGAAAAAATACAATTGACTATGCAGGGGGACGAGCTGGAGGAGGTAAACAGCTATCAGTACCTAGGGGTTCTGGTGACTAATAACATGGACAAGATCTTACTTGCTAATGCCATAACCAAGTTCAAGGTTATTGACTCGTTTATACTGAAATCAGGTGGACAATTGATAGAGGGATTAACTCAACTGTATAAAACCTGTATTGTGCCTGGTCTGCTGTATGGGCTGGAGTTTTTTTGGTAAAGGAAACAGAGTGGCTAAAAATCATTGAAGGAAAACTATGGAGGAAGGCACTGGGTTTGTACTAGGTGGTTCCGGTTGAAGAAATCTGTAGTGAGTTAGGACTTATCTCAATGAGTACAAGATGGATGATTGCTATGTGTAATTTCTATGTTTAGCTGCTGATGAACTTTGGTAATTATAAATCCATTGACCGCCCTGTTTTAGATAAAGATGGAAATCTCGAAAACCGTAATGCGTTAAAGCTATGGAAAGAGGATATTTATGCTTTGTCTGGATAAAATAGGCTGCATTTGTGAGCAGACTGAGAATGTGGCTGTGAAGTTTAAAGATATAAAACAAAAGGTGAAGGTCTGGGATCGCAGCAATCGAAGTATCCACTTAGCAGCAAAAACCCTGTATTCACAATACTGTAAGCAATCCTTTCCGATAAATACTTCATCTGTCTATATAAAGAACCTTCGAGATCCTGGAGCAAGACGATTTATTATGCAACTAAGATTAAACCAATTACAAGGGCTGGCAACCATCAGTGTTTGGTATAATATTCCCCATAAAGACTGCAGACTATGTAAAAAAGCAATAGAAACTGTGAGACATTTATTGACCGACTGTGTACATTTAATCATTTTCTATCAATAATAATAATAATAATAATAACAATTTTGCATTTTTATAGCATATGGACCCTCAGGTATCTGAGCGCTGCTTATTATTACCCACGGTGTGTGGTGTTCATTTATTGACCTTGGAAGGATGAAAGGCTGAGTTTGGTCCTGCTGGGATTTGAACCTGGGCTAGTAGGCTCTGCACGGATGTCAAAGCAAGCGCTCTTCTCTCTGTGCCACTTCACCAGCTGTCAAAAGACATATAGCCATTTGATCAGTCATAGGAATTTTATCGATACGGACCAGTTTTGGTCTTACTTGGTGACAGGAGAAAACCTTGTAATGAACTTCACTCTCTATTATCTGTGGAAAGAAATCTGTAGAAAATTAGGAAATTAGGATAATAACATTTGATGATTGTATTTTTTAATCTGCTTTATTAATTGATGCCTTTATGAGATTTTGATCGATATTTAGTTTTTTTAAAATACATTTTTAAAGAGGTTTTTTGAGATGCTAATTGTATTTATTGGGTCTGTTTATCTAACCATGTTACACATGTTTTGTCTTTTACTTTGATTGTAAATGTGTAAAAGGTTTAATTAACCAATAAACACTTAAAAAAAAAGAAGAGCAATTCGCAGTTTGGGATATCTAATGGTGGTGCCAATATGATTTTTAGGTGATCTGTGTATGCCATGGCTAGGCCCGCTTCTCTTTTTTCCTTTTAGGTTTGACCTGTCTGAGTTTGAAGTTTTTTGGGAGGGATTTGTGTGCAGCTACCTTGAAGTCATCCATTAGTCATGTTTCTGTGAGGAAAAGGATGTCAATTCCACTTTTGCTGAGGAGTTTGTGTCTGTGCTATGCTTAGACATTTGCTATAAATTTGTGTGTTTTCTGGGGTTAGTTTGTCCTTTGGAGGATGTGTTGATAAGGCAATCAGGAAGTCATTTGGTCCTTTGATTTGTTTTCGTGGGCTGGTTGTGCTGTGATCCTTTGTGTATCCAATTCTTAATTGAGTAGCTCAAACAGGTTGTGTGTAAGGTCAATGTTGTCTTCCGGGAGGAGTGTGGGTTAGTAATGTTTGTTAGGTAAGAATTGGTGCAGTCTCACTTTGTGAGACTACACAACACTTGTCTGCTTGGTATTAGGTAACCCACCTTTTGGTATAGGTCTGTACTACACAAGCTGGTAGTGTGACTGAGCAGCCAGGCCTATCTCAAGAGGGGTAAATGTGAACTGTAGACCTGTATAAATGAAATCCGTAAATACAACTAGCCAAGTAACACTTATACTCAAGGTTTCAGTTATAAATAGTTATTTATTTAATTAACATCAATTTTTAAATAAGCATTCTTTAAAAAGGCAATTTGTTGTAACAATGTAAATATTATTTAAAATCTGATGCACTTCTTAGATCAAAGTCTTGCACAAAATTAGAGAGTCTTTAGAAAAGTCACTTGCAGGGTCACAAGCTGTTATGCCTGTGAGAAGAGAGTTTAAATCAACTCTAAAAGGTAAGCCATTGCAATTCCGAACTGAGAAGAGCACGGCTAAAAGGCAATAAGGTAAGTACCCAAGGGTAAAGAGTACCTCTCATTTGAAGAAGAGTGGTCTAGCTGAATTCTGTCTTGCTACAGCGGTGCAGACCCTTGTTCCTGAGCCAGAGTCATGGGGACAAGAGGGAGGACATCTGGAGGGCTCCTGCCGCAGAACTTGGGAGGTTGTCAGCAGCTAAAGGCTTTTTTCGGTTCAGCGGCATATTGCGGTTTCAGCGCTTAGCAAACAGCACCGGTTGGACTCTCTTCGCTACCTCGGTCCTGCATTCTGGTGAATGGACTTGGGTTCCTGCTTCTGGAGAGTTTTTAGGAAACTCCTGGAGCTTCCAGCCAGATTCATTCTGCGGCAGACTTTGCACTTGACTACGGACACTCGACCCCTGGCATTGGGCTTCCGAAGCAAAGGAGAGGCACACCAAGTCAGGGGCTGGTAGTTCAGAGGAGTTTGTCTCGGGGTTAGTTGGTCCCACTAACCCAAGGGGAGAAGTCGTTCCATCCGGAGCTTCTCTGTTGAGTTGAAAAAGGAGTTCAGCACAGCAGCAGGGCTTCACTGGGCAATTCAAAGGTCCGGGAGGTTGCACCAAGCTTCGTTCATGGTTTCTTTGTCGGGTGTTTCTCCCAGAGGTCGAGTCTGCATGTAGTCCCAAAACCCTCCCCTATTAAGCAGGTTTTTTCCATTCATGCACAGCCTGGGCTGTCAATCACACAGCAGGGTGGTTGTCCTGAAAGGACAGCCAGTCAGCCAATGTGGACTAGTTGCATTCATACATTCCTAGAGACAAAGGACAGGGGAGTTTCGAAACCCTCCCTCAAATCCTGTCCTTCCAGACACACTGGAGCTAGGGCCGGGCTTCAGGGTTGTAGCCCGCCGAAGGTAAAACAAACTAAGGGCTCAAATCTGTCACAACGCACAGAGTAAAACCCAAGAAAGACCTCACAAACAAAAAATGGCGAAAAAAGAAGACAGGCCATTTTGACAAAATGGTGACCTATGGGTGCTGTACTCCAGCTGAGGGGTCAGTCTGCGGCAGAAAAGCACAATGGTAGGAAGAAGTAAACCACTGCCACCAGCCATTTAAAGTTGTGAGGGTAACATAAAAATGTTACATGAGAATGTAGGATAAGGGGCTACTAGGTAACCCCCAGCACTCTGCATAAGATGGTGTGTGCTGGACCTACAAAGAGTAAAGGTAAGTAAAGTCAATTACACTTTACTATTCTTGGTAACTGTAGTTAAACCTTATGAGAAATCTAAATGGATTTCTCTGTAACACTGCACTGAAGGTGCTGTGTGTCACCATACAAAAAGCAGATGCCTATGGAGTTTGTCAGACTCCAAAATCAGTGAAAACACAAAATTCAAATCAGGTAAAAACATATGAGAGAGTGAGAAAAGTGTCTCACTCACTCCAGGCTTCAGCACTAAAATGAACATTCTCCCTAGCACTCGTCCCCCCAGACTAAGGGACAAGAGGATCTAATCCTCCTTCTCAGCAGTGGGCGGGAGCAGGCGGGAGCAGTCGGGAGCGGTGCTCCTATATTTATTTTAATTAAGTTTTACCGGTCCTATACTTTTATTTTAAAAAGAAACCGTTCCGGAACGGTTTTGTTTTAAAATAAAAGTGTAGGAAGAAGTTGAAACTTGCACTTTTAGTTCACTGCACAGGACTTTACCTTAAAGAGCAGGCACATGTTTTTTTGGGTTTTTATTGTGCATGGGAGGGGGCGCGGCGATGGGGTCTGTGCGGAGCAGTTCAGGCCAGTAGGGAACATAGTTCCACTACTTCTTTTCGTACACTTCGACCACTGCTTCTCAGGCATCGCACTACATCAGCTGGGAAGCCTTTGTTCCCTTTGCGCGCCTGCTTTAAAGATGGCCGTCATTTGCTAGCGGCATGAAAACAAGGCTTTGCATCTGGTTGCCTGGCAACAGTGAGCATTTAGCCCAGAAACCCCCACCGGAAGGTGGAAGCCGGCCCTGCTCCAGATAAGGCCATTGCTGAAAAGGCCTGTTCTGCGCCTCCTCTCCCAGTTCTATCTGGACTCCTGGAGCGGGCAGGAGCCCCTCCCCAGCCCCATCGGACCAGGAGCAGCTCCAGCTGTACCTTCGTACATCGCCTGTTTACGTGGATCGAAGTCAACCTCCTTCTGCTCCAACCTTGCACCTGAATGCAGAGGACCAATCTATGAGATCTAACTTCATCCACTATTCACCATCGGAAAGGTGAGCCCGGTGCTCCCCCTTGTCAGGCATCACACTACATCAGCTGGGAAGCCTTTGTTCCCTTTGCGCGCCTGCTTTAAAGATGGCCGTCATTTGCTAGCGGCATGAAAAGGCCTGTTCTGCACCTGTTGAGCGCATGTAAGTGTGGCGCGGCTATCCACCCACGTCCTGGCTCTAAATAGTTAAAGTCGCTCCATCGGCCACTATAACCTCATTTTATTCATTTTGGACAAACATCGGAGCTTCAGAGACTCACTTCACCTACCCATGAACAAAGAACTTCAGCATTTGCAGGCACGTTTACCAAAACCGCCTACACACTTCCACATAGTAACTTCGAATCAACTATCTGAACTGCTTTCTATGTGATCCCTGAATCCTGTATACCTATGCCCACGAAGTGTGTCAACACTGTAAGTACATACTAAGTGTATTCCATTACGTTCCTATGGTAATTGTAATGCCTATTGCTGCACCTTCGCCTACCGACGTTACTTGTATACTCCCGAACCTAGCATTTGACTCTTACCTGCTATTATTCTTGTATTTGTATCTAGACCTTAGTATTATCTTTACGCTAGATTACTGCCTTTACGTTACGTGATCTGATAAGTGCCCTACTAAGTGCCTGACCATTGCCCAGTGATCCCCCCACTTCTACATTGCCAGTTCAACTGTCCCAGTCACTATCGTTACTCTGCTAAAGCTTTAGTGCCTGTTAAACCCAACCATTATGACAATGGGTTTGTTTCTGCAATGACATCTACCTCACCTTGTGTTAAATGATTTTGGTACAAGTCTACCGCTTTGGTATGCACCTCGGGACGAGCCTTCTAGCATTGTGTCTTTGTATCTGGGTGTAGCCCACTGTTCATGTTCTTTATTGATTGCGCCCTACTGGACTAGCATATTAACCACGTTGTCTACACCTAGGGGACTAGCCTACTATGGGACTAGGCTACTACACCCATTGAATGTGCTAGCCTATTAGTTTTATGTCTATGGGACCAGTCTACTAATCATCTATTTGAATGTGCCCTGCTGAACTAGCCTATTAATCACTGTGTCCACACCTAGGGGACTAGCCTACTGCACCCACTGAACGTGCCCTTTGGGATCAGCCTCTCAGTATTGTGTCTATGCCTATGAGTCCAACCTATTAATCTCTGAGTCATACACATCTCCTCCACTATTTGCCCACCATGCTGATGCACCTGATTGCGCTCTGTTTTCTTACCTTACTGGAGAACTCACGTGTTCAAGGTCATATACTCGCATCGCACTGCTGCCGACACCACTGTTTCACCTTAACTAAAACCTTCAGGTATATTCTACCACTGTCACATTGCCACACAACTTACAACATGCCTGAGTACCCCAGCACTCCCTTCCCCCAGCCACCCTCACTTCACATTCCTAAACTCTTGCCCAACTCTTTGGTCATCTCCTCCGACTTAGTATCTAACCCGTACCTTAACGCCCCAGCCCTATGGCTACAGCACTTTGCTTCCAAACCCACACCCAACCAACCATGCTCTGTTCTTATCAGAAACTCTAGACTCAGGTCAGATTTCAACATACACCCCGCCAATTGTATACTTTGCACCCTACCTCGGAAGCTCTAACTCCCTCTCCACCCCCAGACCTACATAAACCCCTCAAAGAAACACAGATCAAGGGCACTCTTATTAATGCCAGGTCCCTCCCGGCCTACGCACTCTAAATTGCGGACCATATTAGTACCCATGACCTCGACTTCATCGCTATCGCTGAGACATGGCTTCATGCCGCATCTGACCCATTCCTCTCCCTCGCTCTACCCAATGGATACTGCATCATCAGATGTGACCGCAATTCATCCCAGTCTAAAGGCAGCAGTGTCGCCTTTATACACAAATACAATGTCAACATAAGAATTACTTCCAACTCCCAAATCCCATCAGCTGAGTTATTATCCGTCAAACTCGCTATCTCTCCTAACAAATCTGCTACTTTGCACCTCGTTTACAGGCCTCCAGGCCATCTCAACACCTTTACTGAGGACCTCACTTCCATCTTACTAGAGAAAATTAAAACAAATTCCCAAATCATTCTACTAGGTGACCTTAACCTTGGACTTCTTGACCCTAATGACCAGCCTGCATTGGAAATTGCTAGTACCCTTTCCAACCTTGGCTTTACACACCGCGTATG
Source organism: Ambystoma mexicanum (assembly GCF_040938575.1). NCBI lineage: Eukaryota > Metazoa > Chordata > Amphibia > Caudata > Ambystomatidae > Ambystoma > Ambystoma mexicanum. Next base: position 750,640,074 of record NC_090934.1, on the reverse strand, counting down.
TGAACCCACTCACAACAAAGGTCAAACACTCGACTGGGTAGCTGACCTTAACTGCAACATTAATCTTGAACAGAACACCCCCTGTACATGGTGTGACCACCACATTATCACTTTCATAATTGTAGCCAATAACTCACTTAGTAAAACAGGACATTGCGCCAGCTATAGCTACAAGAAACAAAAAGGATATCACCCGGGACAAACTTCTCCCCATCATCTTGCCCACGATGAACAAAATCGCACGATCATGCACAGACTTAGAAAACCTAAACAACGTCCGCACCTCAATTCCTGGTTCACCCCACAACTGAGAGCGCTACGTAAAGAAAAACATACGGCGGAAACCCGCTGGAAAAGCCTCCCCAGCCTTGCTAATAAAGACAACCTCATAGTTGCTACTCGCAATTACAAGGAAGCCATTCAACAAGCTAAAAAAGAGACATATAACACACATCACACAAGCCAAATCTATCACTAAGGAGCTCTTCAAAATCCTGAAGGAATTAGAATCGCCCTCTTCCCCCCTGACACGTGTAGCAAAGACAACGCATGGTGCGCTAACATCCAAAAAGCACTTTTAGACAAGATAGCTATGCTCCAGTCGAAAATCAATAATAAAAAAACTGCCTCCAAAATGCTTTGCTACCTACTCCTGCAACCTCCTCATCGGCTCACGCTCAGGCACCATTCAACTTCTCACCACTTACTATCCTTGAAGTCGAAAATATCACCAACTCAACTCAAACCTTCCAATTGTCAGGTGATGTGTGTCCCGCCCCCATCATTAAGGAAGCTGCGCACAAAATTATCCCCCTTTATCACTGCCATTATCAATTCCTCCTTCAATACAGGTACGGTCCCGGACAACCTCAAGGACGCTTGGGTCATTCCCCTTTAAAAAAAAACAACATTGGACGCCAGCATAGCAACCAGCTATAGGCCCATTACCACCGTCCCTTTCAGACTTAAGATCTTAGATCGTGCGGCTTATCTGCAGATTCAGGATTACCTGGAATATAACAATCTCCTTAGCCTAATACAATCCAGCTTCCACCCCAGGCACGGGACTGAGACTGCGCTTATCGACCTCAAGACTCAGATTGAGGACCTCAAAGATAAGGGCAAACTTGCCCTGATAATTCTCCTTGATTTATAAGTGGCATTTGATCTTGTCAACCACCACATCCTCTGTCAACAAATCGAAACGGCTGCGCACTTCTCAGACAAATCCATCACCTGGATCAGATCGTTCCTGAACAACAGATCCTCGAGGGTCTTCTCCCCAGCCGCCGCAGCCGAACCATCACCAGTCCTATGTGGGGTCCCACAAGGTTCTTGCGTTTCTCCCACACTCTATAATGTGTTCACTAAGCCACTATTTGACATTCCAATCACAGGTGACCACATTATAGACGCTAAGGCCCTGAACAAGGTCTGTCAAGTCATACAGGCTTGGATGGCCCAACATGAGCTCTGTCTTAACGACAATAAGACAGAACTCCTCATCCTTGGCCCACAGAATTGGATTAACAAATTGGACCCTGCCTTCAAAACCTTTAACATTGATGGCAACACCATCCAGGTCTCTAACAATGCCAAAACCCTCGGAATTCCACACTTTCGCTCAACGGACAAACCAACGCCGTCATTGCAGCCTCGGCATACACCTGCAAACTGATCTCAGCCTGTCGCCCTTTCCTGACCACACCCAATTGCATCACTCTCGCTAGGACCTTGGTCATGTCCAAACTAGACTACTGTAATTCACTTTATCTGGGGACTAGTCAATGCAACTTAAACAAACTTCAAGTTACGCAAAATAATGCCATCATGGCGGCCCTCAACTATCCTAGATCTGCACACATATCAGATACGAGAAAAAGCCTTCACTGGCTATCGGTTTCCCAATGAATATCGCTTAAAACACTCGCCCTCACACACAAATGTGTGAACAACCAGACCCCTGCCTACTTGGCCAACCGATTTACTCATCACTCCTCAACACGCCCTTTGAGATCTGCCCAAATGCATTGCCTCAACATGCCAAAATACAAACTCCAAAAAGCGGGCGGGGCTAGCTTCCCTGTCCTTGCCGCTAAACTATGGAACACAGTGCCTAACACCACTACGAATGAGCCATCATTCCACTCCTTTAAACATAAAGCTAAGACCTGGCTAGTTTCCCTTGATGATTCAGCCGTCTTATGATTCTCATCGTGTAACTACAACTATGTGTACATTCACCCGCTGCTCATCTGTAATTTGAAACATCAGATCGGTGCTCCTGATGTTTGTAAATATGTATATCTGTACCATGTTCATTGTACCTTGTTATTCTCTGTAACTGTAACATAAGCTATGCGCCCAGATGCCTTTGGGCCAGGCACGCTCTACAAATAAAACAAACAAACAGGATACAAAACCCCTTTACCGGTAGTGAAACCTCTACTCCACACGTGTCCCCAGCCACCAGAACAGATGAATCGATGCAAATAGGCATAACCCGTGCTCCCTTGATGGCGGAAGAACGACAACGTCAGCGAGAAAAAGGCCTTTGCGCCTGTTGTGGATCGGATACTCATCTAATACGGAACTGTTAAGAATTACCCTCCCGCAGTTCGGGAAACGACTACCCTCGGCCTAAAACGGACAAATCACTGAGGGAATGCAGGAAGTCCCTACGTCTCACTCTCGATCAGTCCCACTCCTTCTCCAAAAGACTCCAGGCTTTACCCCTATGGTCATAGGAGTAAAGCTTTCAGTGGGATCAAAGGACCTCGACGTTCTCGCTCTCCTTGATTGTGGGCCGCCAGAAACTTTATGGATACCGTTTGGGCAGATCAAGTCAGCCTAATCAGAAAAGATCGCAAGGAATATCAGAAGGTGGAAGGCGTAGATGGCACTCCTCTCAGTTCTGGGCCCATTACACAGACCACGGAAGAACTACACATCACTATCTTCCAGCATAAGGAAACTTTGTGTTTTGACATTATCCGAGCTGCACATTTCCCAATTATTCTGGGTATTTCTTGGCTGCGCAAGCACAACCCACATATCAATTGGTCTACTATATCAGCTGATATTTGATTCTCAATTTTGTAAAAATAATTGCTTAAAACAACCCACCTACCAAAAGGTGCATACGCAATCCATGGCCTTGTCTTCATCATTGGAATCCACACATTACCATACGACCTTCTCAGGTACGAGAATGTTTTTTCAGAGAAAGCCCCACTCCAACTATCTCCCCATCGACCAGAAGATTGCTCCATTGATTTGGTGCCTAATGCATTGGTTCCTTTTGGGCGCATGTTCTTGTTGTCAGTAATTGACAAGCAAGCTCTTAGATCTTACCTTGATGACAACTTAAGCAATGGACTCATCCGACCTTCCAAATCCCCTGCAGGGGCCCTTTGTTTTTCATCCCCAAAAGAGACCCAAGGAAATCAGGCCGTACATAGACTTCCGAGGTCTCAATCAAGTCACTGTGTGGGATCGTTATCCAATGCCTCTCATTTCAGACATACTAGAGGCAGTTCAGGAAGCTACAATCTTCTCCAAATTGGATCTTCGTAGTGCATACCACCTTCTCAGAATAAAAGAGGGAGATTAGTGGAAAACTGCTTTTCATACACCTTTTGGATTGTTTGAGTATTGTGTGATGCCATTTGGCGCAGTAAACGCACCCGCCGTTTTCCAACGCTTCATGGATAGGATTTGGAGTTCTTGAACAGGTTGGAAACTAACCGTCTCTTATCCGTCTCTTATCCAAAAAAGAGAAATGCCTATTTGGAGTGAATAATGTGCCTTATTTCAGATTGATTATTTCACAGGAGGGAATCCAAATGGAAGACAAAAAAGTGGAAGAAAGTCTTGGTTGGGTAGCCCTCACTTCTGTCAAAGAGTTCCAGAGGTTCGTAGGTCTGGCAAACTTCTACAGACAATTTATTCCAAATTTCTTAGATACTATTTTACCCATAACCCAATTGCTAAAGAAGTATTCTCTGCCATTCTGCTGGAACTCCAAGGCTGAGGACAATTTTCAGAATCTGAAAAAATTGTTTTGCAGTGCACCCATATTGGTTCACCGGGTTCAAAAGAAACCTTTTGTACTGGAAACAGACGCCTCGGCGTCTGCCATTGGAGCTGTGCTGCTTCAAGAACATCAAGGAAAGGAACATCCTGTGACGTACTTGTCGCGCACTCTCACCGACAGCCAACAAAATTATTCAGTGCTAGAAAAAGAACTCTGGGCCATGAAGGTTGCTTGCGAAGAATGGAGAAACTTGCTGCAAGGCAGCCTACATCCATTTACCATCAGAAGGGATCACAAAAACGTACAAGTGTTCCAAGCAATGGATTGCGTCAACTCCCACCAGGCCAGATGGGCTCATTTTTTTGCACAATATGATTTCAGGATCACTTACCTTCCAGGATCCCAGAACACCATTGCCGATGCCTTGTCATGCAAGCATCCCGAAAGAGCGCTTTCCTCCTTCATACCAGAACGTTTTTTCCCAAGGCTTCGGATAGTAGCACAATTGACTTCATTTCTTCAGGAATGCAGAGAAGCCTTGATTCCAGGTACCCACCTCGATAATCGGTCTAGACTGACTGCCTGGGAATGGTTGTGGTTCTATGAGAATCGACTGTATCTACCCACGGTCTCACTCCGAAAGAAAGCTTTAGTTTGATGTCCCGATGCCAGAACCGCGGGTCACAGAGGACAAGAAGGCACATTAGAACTCCTCTGGCGGTCATTCTATTGGCCTTCTCTGAAGACAGACGTTAAATTGTATGTACAGTCTTGTTCCGTATGTGCCCGAAGCAAGACAGACATGAAGAAAACCTGTGGATTGCTCCAGCAAGACCCTGTACCCTCACAACCATGGAGTCACATAACCACCGGTTTTGTAGTTGATCTTCCTCCTTCCCAGTCCTGTACGTGTATTATGGTTACGGTGGATACTCTGACCAAGTTGGCTCATTTCTCTCCATTGCCCGGATTACCTACAGCGGCTGGGATGGCTGAGGTCTTTCTCAAGGACATATTTCGCCTTCATGGGGTACCAGAGAAAATCACCTCCAACAGAGGCAGCCAGTATACTTCCAAATTTTGGAAGTCGTTATGTACCAATTTGGGTATTGAACAAGCCTTGTCATCTGGATTTCATCCCCAAACCAGTGGTCAAACAGAGAGATTGAACAACACACTCAAGCAATACCTCCATTGTTATGTTAACCGAGAACAGGACAACTGGGTTCCACTATTGCCCACAGCGTAGTTCGCGTATAACAATTCTGAACATTCAGCTTCAGGAATGACCCCTTTTTATTGTACTTATGGTTAGCATCCTCTTACCATATTACCTGCAGTAACAGTATAGTCTCAGTTATCTGCCATTGAAAATATTCTGCAAATGTTTTCAGAGGCACACAAGACGGCTGAACTTAGCCTCACTGACAGTCGAAAGAAGTATAAGATTCAAGCTGACAAGCATCATAGAGAGACTCCCTAATGGAAGGTGGGCTAAAGGGTATGTCTCTCTACCAAATATCTGCCTCGGTGAGTTAGACCTACAAAGCTTTCACCTAGATACATCGGTCCCTACGCCATTGCAGCTTAACTTAACGCAGTGACTTTTCGACTCCAACTACCATCCAGTTTACAACGGGTCCACCCGGTTTTTCATTCTTCTCTTCTCAAGGAAGAACATGTGGATTCCCGTACTCGTCCCACACCGTTACGAACCAACAGACCCCCCACTCAGGAGTATGAAGGGGCGCTTGAAGTACCTTGTACATTGGCAAGGGTATACACATTCGGAAGACTCTTGGGAACCTATTTCACACATTAATGTTCCATTACTTCTTAGAAGATTTCACTGGGCACACCCAGGGAAGCCTGGGAGTGTGAGTCATCGTAGGGGGCATACTGTAATGGACCTGCGCCCGCGGCACCTGTGGAATCAGTATCGCCTCCAGGATCGAAGGAAGCGTTACACTAGAACGTGAGCAGCGTTCTAGTGTTTCTTGTTTTTGACTTTGTCTTGCATGTAATTAAGCCCCGCCTTTTGCTCTATGGTTGCATTGCAACTTTAGCGGAATCCTTTCCGCGGCTTTTGTTACGCTTCGCGAGTTTTTCCTCTTGGGCTTGCTTCCTCTATCTTATGTACGCTCCGGTTAACCCCCCTTCGGTTCACCTCTTCCTCTCTGATCTATCGCACTCTTTCAGCGCCCCGCTGATTGTTTTCCCTTACCTGTCTCCTCTTTTTTCCGCACAGCCTCGCTGTGTTCTCCACTCTGTCTACTTCTTCCGTTCTCTGTACGGATTTTTGGCCATCGGGCCCTCTTCTGCTCCGCCTTTGGTCCTTGCTGCATAGTGGTTCACTTCCCGCTTTCTAGGGCTAGAGTATCTTACTTTACCATCGTCCTGGTTGGTTCTTCTTGCCAATGTATTTATCTTGCATACTGAGACGTTCCTCTTTCCTGCAGTCATAAGGAGACCACCTTCCTTTGCTATTCCTCACCGTGCTGCAGCTGTCAAGCATCACTACATTACATCACTCGCAGGGGAGGGTTTTGTGCCTGGTATGGCTTTTTCCCCCATTGGTCTCTCTCCGGAGGGGAGTTCACAGAGAGGCCGGGTTAAAGGTTTCACTGTGGCTTCTCCCCGGGAAAGACACACTCTACAAAAAAGAAGGACCGATTACACCGCCCGGAGGCCTATGCTGGTCACTACACAGGATTCTGGATCATCAGGTGAGGAGGAAGAAGGGACACCAGGTAAAGGGAGAAAGAAAGCATTGCAAGCTGACAACATCATCTGGGTGGTTGGAGTTAGACATTTCTTTATTCTCACATTTGTGCTGCTTTCCCTCCACCATTTTGCAAGTAGCCCCAGAATCCTTATGAGTGGCCCTGTTGGCTACCCATGAGTCAGCAGAATGTGCTAGTTTCTTAGGATCAAGTTCCTTAGAGTCAGCCAAGTGCTGTCTCAGCACAGAAGAGCAGGCATCAAAAATAGATTCAAGCAAACAAAGATTTCTCATTCCTTCAAAGGTTTGTACTCTGTACCCATTAAGCCAACCATCTAAGTTTTTCAAACATTCACATACCCAGATAGCCAAAGGGGTACCATAAGTCTTGTTGAGGGTCCTAAACCTTTTAAGGTAATGGGAACGATTCTTCCCAAATCTGGCTATGAATGGCAGCTTAACTGACTCATAATCATTTCTGTCACTGGCACCCAACTCCATAACAGCATCACAACCATTCAGGGGGAGCCTAGACATGAGCCATGGAATCAAATAATTCCCTCTTATTCATTGCAGACTATAGGTGTATCCAAACACACTCAGCCAATCCAACACATCAAGTTTATGTTCATACATACTCACTGCTTCTTTAGGCAGGCAAGGCCTATTGGGACTAGTAGACCCCGAAAGGGAAGCAGAATGAAGGGAAATCTTTCTCATTTCGATTTGATGCTGCATTTCACTTTCTCTTAGTTTCGCCTCTTGATGTGTTACTCTCACCTGATATCCCTGGGGGCGTCTGGAAGGCTCTGAGATCTGGAACCCTGGATGCGTAGGTGCCCAGTGCTGAATAATTAATCTGCAATTACAGAAGGGAGGATTTGTGATAACTGTCTCTAATGGGTGAATCTCCCACCTCCCTCTGACCGATTCCCTTCCCAATAGGTTGTTTTCTCACCTTAGTTATTTGTAGGGTGAGCTATCCGTTCTGCGTTTCTTGTGCAGGGGCGCTTGACGTTTGTTGCCGAGCTGCCCGAGTTGCTTCACTGGTGCAGTATGCCTTCCTTGGCCCAGGCCTGCTGTGACCCCGAATCTGCTGGTAGGCAGGTAGGTTTGTTAATTGTAAGTCTTTGTTCTGTTTGTGGTGGGAATTTGTTAATGTCTTTGGGGGTCATTCGGAGGTTGGAGGTAAGGGAAAAACAATGCCGGTAAAGGATTGCCGGCATTGCTTACCGCTCCGGGCTATTCCGACCTGCCAACCCGCTATTAGCGGCACCATAAATAACGGTGCCTCTAATAGCGACATGGGCGCGGGCACGCGGCCCACCATACCGGCAATACCGCCATGCAGCTTTTGGGAGGAAATCACAAGTCAGGCGGACAAGCAAATACCGGCATCATGAAGGTGCAAATAGAGCATACCGGCATGGCGGTAATACCGGCATCTCGAACCAACCGTAAAATGCTATGTGCAGTGTTCCCAACTGCCACAGATGCACACAATCAGCACAGGTGGAAGCAATGGAGTCTGGGCCAGTACAAAAGGAGCACACCCACACACCACATCTCTTCCTACACCAAGATGAATCCAATAGTACTAGCAATACTGGAGCTTGAGGACATGCTTGCATTGCAACACCAGCAACAACAACAGCAACAGCAGGCACCACAGAGGAAACGCAGGAGGAGAAGGAGGATGAGACAGGCCCAGCATGCCCCACCAGTTCAGCCAGCGGCACCACGCAGGCAGCCCCCCAATCCCTCGCATCAGAGCCAGTCCTTTCAACCTAACCCCGGAGCAGATCCACACCCTGTACCGTCTGGACCGGGATACCATCACCACCATCATGGACATGATACATGACGGCATTGTCAGCCTCATTGAAATACACACCACCATCCCCCCTCTACTGAAGGTGGAGTTGGTGCTCCACTTCTCTGCCACAGGCACCTAACAGCCGCACAGTGGGGTACATGCATGGCATATCACAACCATTATTGTCTCACATTCTGAACCAAGTGCTGGATGCCCTCCTCAAGCACACAAGGGACTACACATCCCTACCATGGACTCCCCAGGAGATTCTTGATAGCAAAGTTGGCTTCCATGCACTGGCAGGCATGCCCAATTGTATAGGGGCCCTCGACTGCACCCACGTGGAGTTGTTGCTCCCGGATGCCATGGAGGTGGTGTACTGCAACCAATACCATTCCATCAAAGTGCAGATGGTATGCGACGCCAGCAAGATCATTACACATTGTTGTGCCCGATATCCCGGATCAACTCATGACTCAATGGTCCTGCGGAACTCCACGCTACCACGCTTCTTGGAGCGACATGCTGTACGACGTGCCTTGGTGCGTGTTAAGTTGCATGATAGGCACATGGCAGTGAAATGGGGGGAGAGATGCACACACCACCATGGTGTCAATGTTTATGTGAAACAAAGGAAGGGTATTAATCCATAACCAACATTCACATCTATACCCACAGACACAGTATGTACCTAGACAACACCATATATACCAAAATATTTATCGGGTGTATGTCCTAAAACTGTTTCACATAACATATTTTTTTGTTAAATACTCAAAGCAACAACATCCTGACACAAAAATCTAAAACACATAAAAAGCATATGCACATGTTACAATACAATATACAAAACGCATAAAAAGTTTTTGTTAAAAAAACCAGGAAACAATAATTAGAACCGGAAAAGGCACAGAGCCAAATTAATTGTTGTTGCTCAACACTGTACCCATCATAGCCCGACTTTCTGTCCTGAAACTGGACATTCCTCAGGGGCAATCATGTATCTTGTGCTTTGACGTGGCGTTCTTTTTCCACTCAAGATTCTAATTCTTAATTTCAATAGTGGTACTCCAAAATCTTGCAGGTACAACACACATACACAAACATATCAATATGTGGGCATCACAGGTTTAGACTACTTCACCTAGCCCTAACCCTCAATACCAAAAGGGTAAAACAAGTAGGAAAATATTTTTATATCTCTACCTGTAACACGTATCCCAAGGGTATAATTCTCTTAGGCCGTATAAGGATAATACTCCTTAGTTCCATCAACAATGGTCATCACATCCAACAAGGTCCACACTGTCAAACTGTACAGAAAATGGGGCAAATGGCCCCAAACAGAATGTAAAAAGGGCACTAATATAACTAGCCCCGGATCAAAGTGTACACACCCTAAATCACAGCACATACATACTCCATGTGTCACCTCACCTTGGTGGTCCAACTCCAATCTCAGAGGATAAATCCTGGAACAACCACAGTGGGCCTCATTACGACCCAGGCGGTAAGTTACCGCCTGGGCCGTGACTTTACCACCATGGCGTAAACTACGTTTACGCCATGGTGGTTGGCGGACTTACCGCCCCATTCCGAGGTCGGCGGGGCGGTAAGTCCCCAATCCCCATTTACCCTTCCCCATTCCCATTTTTGCCCCATAGGGCATAATGGGAGTGGGGAAGGCGTTAATTACGCCACCGTAAATTACGGTGGCGTAATTAACTCCATGGTCCCTTAGCGCCATGGATTTTAACACCTGCTAAAAGCAGGTGTTAAAAGCGCCATGGCGCTAAGGGACCTCGTAATTGGCGGTAAGGGGTCGGCGCAGCTAACGCTGGCGTTAACCCCTTACCGCCAGGGTCGTAATGAGGCCCAGTGTATTCCAATTATATAAAAGGTTCCCAACGTATCCAAATTACATGACCAATAACATAGACATGGATTGTCTAATAATCTTCTTCACCAGTAGCCGGGCCATGTAAACCAGAAGCGAGTGTCAACCGCTTTGGCAAAGATAAAGGTCCACACAACAGAGCCTTTGAAGTAAAATACCCCGTTCACCGTACGAGCCGTACTATACAAGCTTACCTTGTTCTCGCTCATTCCGAATGCGGCTCAACAATCTTCAATGTGCAGGAAAGAACGGAGTGACCTCACACATGAACAACGCTCGGCTTATACACCGCACAGTCACGTGATCCCCTCGCGTCCCTACTAGCTTGCGTGAGTTGCGTCAGTGGCTCGCGGAAACGTGATACCTTCACATGCTCGCTGGCTAACGTGGGTTGCTAAGAAACCGCATCGCTTATGTTAACTCTTGGAAGGAAGCGTCCTCCAATCCGCAGAATACTGTGAGCAGCTGATAGAATGTAACAGAGGGCCAATCCTATACGCGCAAGGCTCGTCTACCCCCACCACACCATGTGAGGCTAAACAGCAATACCCACTAGTACAGGAAAACCATGAACGCCAAGTAAAACAAAACAAAGGCACATCAGTGGACCCCATCCTTGGAAAAACAGGTGTGTCTAACACAGAAATTCTAAAACAAGTGTGTATATACTAGTAAAATACACAGCCAACCTGTAATGCTCATACTCATGCCTGACTTGATATTGGCATTTACAGTGTGTATAAGGTACTACCAACAGGAACACCATAAATGCAAGGTATGATCTAAACAGGCAAAGTTATTTCACATTATGCCACTCAATACTCTCATTGAGTCCTATAAAATGGCTTTTGGTCATAAAGATAAGTTTTTGTTCTAGAATGACCAATTTTCTGTTAATCAGTTCTTGGCACTTGCCTGTAATCTTTTTTTAAATGCACCATTCAAAATCATTTTCAGAATGACCCATATTTCTAAAATGAGCCACCAAAGCTACAGTACAGTTTGACCGTGTGGACCTTGTTGGATGTGATGACCATTGTGGATGGAACTAAGGAGTACTATCCTTATACGGCCTAAGAGAATTATACCCTTGGGATACGTGTTACAGTTAGAGATACAAATATATTTTCCTACTTGTTTTACCCTTTTGGTATTGAGGGTTAGGGCTAGGTGAAGTAGTCTAAACCTGTGATGCCCACATATTGATATGTTTGTGTATGTTTGTTGTACCTACAGATTTTGGAGTACCATTATTGAAATTAAGAATTAGAATCTTGAGTGGAAAAAGAACGCCACGTCAAAACACAAGAAACATGATTGCACCTGAGAAATGTCCAGTTATTACATAACATTCAGGACAGAAACTTATATAAGTCGGGCTATGATGGGTACAGTGTTGAGCAACAACAATTAATTTGGCTCTGTGCCTTTTCCGGTTCTAATTATTGTTTCCTGGTTTTTAACAAAAACCTTTTATGCGTTTTGTATATTGTTTTGCAACATGTGCATATGCTTTTTATGTGTTTTAGATTTTTGTGTCAGGATTTTGTTGCTTTGAATATTTAACAATAAAATATGTTATGTGAAACAGTTTTAGGACATACACCCGATACATTTTTTGGTATATATGGTGTTGTCTAGGTACATACTGTGTCTGTGGGTATAGATGGGAATGTTGGTTATGGATTAATACCCTTCCTTTGTTTGAGATTGAATAATATTATATCCCACTGAGTAGGAGGGGGCAATACCTTATGTGTGGGGTGCCACCCCTGTAGACATTTTTGTCAATGTTTATGTGACAGCACGATGTGCACATCGCTAAACCCTGTGCCCCAAAGCATCCCAAACAGAACATGACACCCAAATCCCATAGGAATGTAGTAAGGTCGACACCTATCACAACATGACTAACAGTAAACCAGCCCACATCCCACAACATGTGCACCACTCATCAGCGGACCTCTCCCTCTGTAACACCATCCAGCAACTTGCAGTGTATATGCACCATGTTGCTGTCTCCAGCGAATCACCACACAGGACAAGCATCCATGGGAGAGCATTGGACTGAAGCACCAAGGGAATCCCCTGTCTGTCACAGGGCCGCCACAACCACAGGGATGCTGCATGTCACCATGGGAAAAATCAGCGCAGAATGCCTAATATTGCAGAGCCTGCTGCCAATGCCCCCAATCAGAAAATCCTACAGAACACAACACATCACTAAATTGTCACTGACACAGCTGTATGCGTACACAATACATGAGCCACCAGACTGCAGAGCACACCATGTATCATCTTGAAGATGCAACCCACACCATTATTCCATGGCACAGGACACATTGAGGGCATAAAAATGGCATCCATACAACCAGGGACATGTGCATCCATCTTGTGCTACGAGACAAGATGGATGCAACCGTCCCGTTAAACGTGTGTAAATAGGCTTGAAACGCAAGATGCTAAGAAATCGATACTACTTGCAATGCTTAGTAGAAGATAGAGTGGCAAGCGCCAACCATATATCTACCTCAATAAGGCGCTTTATACAAGTGCAACTCCATTTTGTAAAAGCAGAAATGTACCCAGGCGGCCAGAGGCCTGACAGGCCAAGTTTCGAAACCCAGCTAAAGGCAAGAGAAGGAGCGGAATCGAAACTCAACAAAGAGCAGCTCATGCCTAGGAAATCGAGTCAACCAGAGAAGGGGAGGAGAGCGTCAGCTCACAAGACTCCAACTTCAGAGCATACCAGCCTGCCTCATGAAGGTCAAGATAAGGGGGGCCCATGCAGGTGGCTAGGCTGACACAGAATTAAATGCACTAGAAGCTGGAAACTGAAGCAGATTCATGGTGAACTAACACGTGACCAGCCAGGCGCGAAGAAGTACCATCGCTGGATGTCATCCAGGACCCGAGTATGCCATAACTTTTCCCGATAATAGACTACAGTTTCGAGGCATCCTTTGCCAACTAATTGACACATCGCCCTAAAACACTGATTGATGGAAAGGAGGCAGGGTGAAACTTGGGACACCAGGCACAGGGGTGACCATTCTGCATGCTGCTAATCAAAAGTGGAAATTTATGTCTACGGGTGTAACCTGCCCAATCACAATGGGCCAAGTTATCTGGAGTCCAATAGATATTGTAACCAATAGGACGTCGTAGTTGTAGTGACGTCTATCACGCATAATGTAGAGGGATGGGTGTAAACGGCCACCCGATAAGAGTTATCCAATCCCCATGCTCTATTATCCTATACAGATATAACACCTATACTTAAGTTACCTTTCCTAACCAATTATATTGCATGATGATTTTTTATAGAAATTAGATGTCAGTGATGACGATTTTTGCCTGTAAGAATTGCTGTTCGACTGAAGTTCGAGGAAGTCGGAACGAGACAGGTGATCGCAATGCTGCTGATTTCCATTTGTTTCTCTGTTTGATGTAATTGTCATTAAACAGACTCCCCTTTGCCAACTTACTGAGTCTTCATTATTGAGTTGTGTTGGAGTAAGTGAATCCTGCACCCCCTGTCCTCACATGGTGTAGCTGTCTTGTTTTACAAGTTCTGGAGGGTGAGCGCTGACCTATGGGCCCATCAGCGATTTCCTCTTCCCCAGAACACTTGGTAGCAGAGGATGGTTTCGGCCATCGATTATTGATTATCGATTGATATAGTTATAAGACATCTTTAGACCGACGGCACAAAGTAACTCTAGGCCTTCGGTAAGATCACCAGTCCTTTCGCCATTCCGGCTGAGCAGACTGAGAAGCTCCCTATGGACAATGATAGAGTAAAACATCAAAAATCTGCAGTGGGTCTGAAGGAACCCGCCTTTCCAAGCATAACCCTTCTCATTCCCATCGGACGAAAACCTTAAAAGCGGGAAGAGGAAGGGGCGGTGATCCCGAAGTTCCAGAGAGGAAAAGATGCGATCTGTGAGTGAAACAACAAACTCGTTACTTTGGCAAATGTCTGGTAGGCATTAGAGTAAGTAAGGGAAAGGTAACAGATGGTGGCGGAGAAAAAATAAAGTAGTTAGAAGTAGAGGACACTGTATATATATATATATATATATAGGGGGTAATGACTCGAGCATAAGAAATAAAGAGTGGATATCGGGAGGACACCCGAGATAAAACGTAAGGATTACCAGGGGGGCACCTGAGACAAAACGTAAGAATTACCAGGGGGGCACCTGAGATAAAAACGTAAGGATTCGCCTTATTCCTGCGCGTTAAAGAGTGGTCAGAATGAACGTGAACCGATAGCCCACAGTGGGGGGACAATTTAGGCTACGGTGACGATTAAAGACGGCATCAAAGGGGTTCGTTCACATCCCATGACGGGGTATTGATTAGAAGGCAGGTATGTGTATGACCAGCTGGTGTCTGTCTAGTCTGTCAAATGTCTGTCATATATGTCCTGTTTATGTCAAATGTGAAATAACTGTATTGATGATTGATTGAAATGCATTATGGCTTTACGCGATTCTGTAACTAAGAGGGAATCGCCATTGAATTGATGGGTTTTGAGTAAATTGTTGGTATAAAATTTGGCGGGATAAAATTGGATTGGAGCTTGCATATGTGGTGCTCGCTCATACTATTGGAAGATTAAAGAACTGTATAAATACTGTTGGTGACGAAATTAAGAATGGAGGAAGTTACCCCACTTGCGCATTTATGCAAGCAACTGCCCAAGCATGCACTAAAGCTGAAGAAATACAGCCAGGAGTGGGTTAAGGGTACCGCCAATAAGATGTTTATGCCGTGGCCCCAGAATGGGTCACTCTCTAAGGCTGTTTTACAGCACATGACCACCTTCCTACACGCCACATATTCGGGCACGAAGTTAGAGAAACGTCTTGCTGTTCTAGAGTTCTGGAAAATGTTTGAAGAAACGAAGATGGAAGAACCACCCACAGACTGGATACTAAAGGGAGGTGAGACACTTACCGCGCCACCAGCCCCGCCTGAGCCAGTCATTGAAGGAAGCAAGTCAGAGGGTCTTTACCCATAAGAGAACTTAAAGCAGCCACGGGGTATAGCAACCCCGCATATGAGTCGCCTACGTACAGTAGTGACGATAATAAGGGAAAAGAACAGGAAAACAATATCGCCTCCGCAGTCTCAAGGGACAAAGAGAGATGCGGAGATGAAGGGAAAGATTGGGCACAGAGTTGTGCACCTCCAGATAAGGAGAAAGAGGGAAATAAACATAAAGGAAATTAAGGTAGAGGTGATGAGATAGCAATCGCGGAAGACGAATAGATGGGAGGTCAAATATTACTGGAGTTAGATGGAAAAGGAAGTGATGATTTGAGGCCAAGGGAGAAGTCTGATGAGATGCAAAGGAGAGAGAAAGAGAAAGGGATGGAAGAAAGAGATGAAAGGACTAGAAAGAAAGATAGGCTAAGGCGAGAACAACTATATCGCAAAAAGCAAGGAATACCACTCAGTCGCACACAGTACGCAGCCTATAAAAAGTACAGGCAGAACATGTTAAGGTTACAGGAAGAAAGGAGAGTGCACGAAAGGAAAGTAAAAAAGCGGGAAGATGAGGAAAATAGAAGGGCAAAAGAATGTAAAAATGAACGGATGAGGGAAGTAGAGAAGGCTAGGGAAGAAGCAAAGAAGCGAAAGGAAATAGACGAGGAAATAGAATGTAAGCACAGACAGAGGCCACAGGATCGTGAATATTTGGAGCGGGAAGTGATTAAACCCAATCCTACAGTAGAATGGGAAGACATAGAAGAATTCTTTCCTGCAATCGATGCGGTACCAGGTACAAGCGACCACCGAGTTGGCTGTGTGGAATGACAGGACACGTGGCGCGCATGTGCAGAAGCCAAGGCATGTGGCAAAACAGCCAAGGGATAGGGGCAGGCATGGTGAATCAGCCTGCCGTCCCGCAACAGGGCGGTGCACAAAATTACACAGTGCAGCCGCAGGCATCAGGCGTGCAGCAAGGTGCACAGCAAGTGGTTCAACCACCAAACATGGGGAACTTGACGCAGGGACAACCCCAGCAGGCACCACCGCAAATGTCACAGGGCACTAGCTCCGGAGGGAGAGTTAACCGTGGAGCTGGGGGAAATCAGCAAGTATACAGTGGGCCGAACATATACATGAAATAGGACAGCTCATGGGGGACTGTGATGTGCTCTATCCTATCAGTGACACCAGACCCTAACAGGGAACCAAGGGTGAATGTCACCATAGGGGGAAAGAATATTCCTTCTTAGTTGACACGGGTGCAACGCGCTCGTGCATATGAGAGGGCACATTTTCCTTGTCCGGCGAGGCTATAGATACTCAGAGTTTCACTGGAGCTCATAGTAGAGTTTCCTTTACAGACACACTCCCAGTCTCAGTGGGAGAGCGTGAAATGAATGTACCTCTATTGTATTCACGTCAGACCCCAGTAAATATTCTGGGTCGAGACCTGATGACTAAATTAAACATGACCATCTCATTTACTGAGAATAGTATAGTGTGCTCCACTCCAGGAATGTATTATTCAAACGTGTGCAAAATGATCAGAGCATACTCAGGACGTATAGCCATGAGAGCTGCACCGTTAGAGCTAGAAGTCTTTGCATATGGCGTGCGGGTGCTTATAGCGGGACTGCCAGGCCTTGCAGGCAAAACTATGAGAACCCCTGATGAGTTTCTGTTCAGGCCAAGAATACCCATGCACGAAGAGGAGGGGCAAGTATTTCCCTTAATGATACAATCTGCTGCAGTGCGAGGGAAAGTGGTATTGGTCGAAGGATATGATGACGAAGTCAGACAATGGTGTGCGATTATCGCCATCGAAGAAGGGTATCGAGTGACTGACGTCACCGATGACGATCTGTTCGAAGAGCACCCTGACCTAGAGGAGACAAGAGTGGAAGTAAGTCTCACATTTTGGGTCAAAATGATCAGATGGGAGGTGCCACAGAGAATGATGCTGGCGCTGGTACCTCCAGAATACTTTGAGGATAACATGGCCCAAGTGCCTGCTGTGGTATGGACTACAGGGCCCTATGATGTAGGCCTCCTGAAGGGGACAGGTGAAGTGAAAATTAAACTGAAACCAGGAGCAATTTTACCACGAGCGTGACAATATCCCATGTCCAGAGAGCCAGATGAAGGGATCGCGAAGACAATTTCCTCCATGATGGAGCAGGGCATCCTAGTGACGTCAGAATCACCTTGTAATACGTTGATTTACCCTGTCAAAAAATCAAAGGGAGGGTCCTGGCGTTTAATCCAAGATTTATGAGCATTAAACGATATAGTTGAAGCCGAGTTCCCTCTAGTCCCCAATCCATCCACAATACCGTGTGATATACCCACTGAGGCAAAATATTTCATGGTGATTGATTTGAAAAACGCATTTTTCTCAATTCCACTGCACCGTGACTCTCAGGACCTGACGTCATTCACCTTCAGACAAATGCGCCTGAAAAGTACGAGGTTGCCACAGGGGTATTGCGTGTCCCCGTCTATTTTCAACAGAGTCCTGCAAATGGACCTAGGCAATATTGCGGTGGACAGTGTTGTTTTGCAGAACGTAGATGACATTCTGATCTGCAGCACCACTGAAGAGCAATGCAGGCGCGACTCTGTCCAGCTATTGACTATATTGGCTGAAAAGGGATACAAAGTTGATAAGGAAAATTTGCAGTACTGTCAACAGGCGGTGTTATACATAGGGCAACTGATCTCTCATGAGGGGAAGAAGGTAACCCCAGAAAGGGCTGACGCTATCGTGAACACGGCCAAGCCGCGCACTTTAAAACAAATGCAGAGCTTCTTAGGCCTGTGCAATTATGTCAGAGCATGGGTCTTTGACTACAGCTCGTATACCAAGCCCTTGCTTCAGGCTTTAAAGAAAGCCCAGGCAACAAACGGAGAAATTGAATGGACTGAGGCAATGGAGAAAGGGTTTGCAGAACTCAAGGGGGCAATTTCTAAGGCCCCAGTTTTCGGGATTCCTAATTATGCAGAGGAATTCTACCTCACACTCTCTTCTCACACTCTGATGGTAATTTTATAACGGTAGTGTTCGCGCAGCGAACCTCGCTAGGGTACAAGCCCCTAGCATATTACAGTGGGAGTCTGGACTCGGTTCTGAAGGGCCACTTCCCGTGCGAACAAAATCTAGCTGCTGCCGCATTCGCTATCGAAAAAGCGTCATCCATTGTGATGGGGTGCTCCATGACATTATGGGCCTCATTACGACCCTGGCGCTAAGCGTAAAACGATGGCGGTAAATGATTACCGCCATCGTTTTCCGCTAGGGCCGATTACGACCCCTGACCGTTAACTACGATGCCATTAGCGGCATCGTAGACAACGCTGCCGCTAACTGCGCCAAGGGCGCGTGCACGCGACCTCCCACACCGTAACTAGCGCCATGGCGGTAAGGTACGCGAATGCCGACCCAAGCGGACATGCACCTTACGCCATCACCCAGCCCGTAAAGTACCTTACCGCCATGGCGCTAACAACGCCATCGCGAATCAACCGCAAAGGGACATGTTAAGTGAATGCAGCTGCCACAGGTGCACAGAAACAGCACAGGTGAAGGCAATACAGACACAGGAAGCACAAAAAGAGCACACCCCACCCCTGCCCACACCCAGTCACACACCACAATGCTACCGATAGGACTAGCAATGTTGGGGCTGGAGGACCTGATAGCAATGCGAGTGCTACAACAGCAACTACAACAACAACAACAACAACTACAACAACAACAACAGGCTGCACAGAGGAGACGCAGGAGGAGAAGGAGGGCAAGGCAGGCCCAGCATGCCCCACCAGCACAGCCAGTGCTACCACGCAGGCAGCCCCCAATCCCACGCGTCAGACCCAACCCATTCAACCTCACCGCTGAGCAGATCCACACCCTGTATCGAATGGACCGGGACACCATCACCACCATCGTGGACATGATACACAACGACATCGCCAGCATGATTGAAACACCCACCGCCACCCCCCCCTACTGAAGGTAGTGTCCGTGCTCCACTTCCTGGCCACAGGCACCTACCAGCACACAGTAGGGCACTTGCATGGCATATCACAACCATCGTTTTCGCGTACACTGACGCAAGTGCTGGATGCACTCCTCAAGCACACAGATGACCACATCTCACTACCACGGACTGCCCAGGAGATTGCCAACACCAAAGTGGGTTTCCATGCACTAGCTGGCATACCTGGTTGCATCGGTGCCATCGACTGCACCCATGTGGAATTGACGGTCCCACGTGCCCAGGAGGTACCGTACCGGAACCGCAAACAATTTCACTCAATCAACGTGCAAATGGTCTGTGACTCCAACAGTATCTTCACACATTGTTGTGCCCGATTCCCCGGATCAACCCATGATTCAATGGTCCTGAGGAACTCAACATTACCACGCTACATGGAGCAACAGGCAGGGCCCAGAACCTGGCTACTCGGTGAGTCCAATGTCATGGGCATTGAAATGTGAAGTGGGTGGGTAATTGACATACCAATGCAGGGGGGGAATGATGCATACTCCAACTGGCGGGAAGGGGGGGGGGAATGATGCATGCTCCATCTGGCTGCGACTAGCATTAGCCACAACACACCCTGAGGCAGCACTCACGTCACCTGACACCTGCATACATGAGGCCTGACCTAAGAAGACCTGACATGTCAATGAAGGTGTCACCCAACCCTGACACAACCACCTACAAGTGCATTGACCATACCGTGACCACATACACTCCAAAGAAATGTACGTCCATGCACGTCACCAACAGCTCCTACTGAAAGGCCTGTTCCCCATGACTGTGCCCAAAGGAGGCACATGATGGACTGGAAGAACAATGCACCAAAACACAGACAGCAAGGCCCACAGACTGTCCCCATGGGCAACAGTCTTGTTCACTGGGGTAATGATGAGCCAGACTGCATTCCCGCTATCATGTGAATGCAACCCTCACGGGACACGTGCCAGGTCACCTACAGAAACAGCCTGAACGGACACAGTGGATCGGCACTCACAAGGCACATGTCACCCCTGCATATCTCGTGCCTTGGAATTCAAAAGCGGCACATGTGAGACATGTGGCACACTCTGTGAAAGTCGATTATAGAGGTATATCCAATAGACGCTCCGTAAAGTTGCACCTAGAAATGTACCCAATAGCCTCTAGATAACTGAATTTAGAAATGCTCCCAATAGCCTTTCTGGAATATTGATATTACAAGTGCGACCAGTTGCCTCTCTGTGGAAAACTCAATTTAGAAGTGTGCCCAATAGCCTCTCTATGGAAAATAGTATTTAGAAAACCGCCCATTAGCCTCTCGTGGGAAAATGAATTTTGTAGTTTGCCCGGTACCCTCTCTGGGAAAAGTTGCATTAATAAATGTGCACATTGAAAGAGCATATAACCCATCAAATCACACCACCACGCTTACTCTCTCCTTTACATCACCACTCAACTAGAACACAGAGATACTATGACACCATTCGGTATAACTGTTCCCATACTAACACCGCTTACTCCACATCAATCTATGTAAACACTGCTGGTTTCACACCCCCAGCCAGGCGTTTTCCTCAGGCCTAACGCAGCCACATCCGTCCTGGATAAATCCTGCCAGAACGAACACATTATCCTGATCTCTCAACCACCACATCTGCCGCTAAGAAGCAGCTATTACACAGGTACCGCACGAGCTGCACACATACCCGGTGCTCACACGCACCTTTTGACTCTCCCTACTCTCTCTACTGATCTGAACTTCGGTTCCCAAGGACGTTCAACCTACCAGCGCCTTCAGACCATACCAATGGTATATAAGGCGCTATATAAGTGCAAAATAACAATAACAATAACAATATAGCGGTAGCACGGTGTGAAACCAGTAGCACAGAAGAAACTGGTGCAAAATCAATGTTCAATGCAATTCATGGTGGCATTTCATGTACATCACTCAAGCTCATCCCTGACGCATACATTCTTGCCCACATACAGGTGATGCAGGCTATCTCCTGAAGAGGTGGCTCCTTACACCAGTCCGAAACCCACAGAACCAGCATGAGGAGGACTTCAACCGTGCCCATTCCCGTACGCGTGTAGTGATCGAGCAAGCTTTTGGCCTACTGAAGGCACGTTTCCGCTGCATCAGCAGGTCTGGCGGGGCACTCCAGTACCGGCATGAGAAGGTTGCAAAGGTCGTCATGGCATGTGTCATGCTACACAATATGTGCGTCAGAAGAAATGTGCCCCTGCCCCCTGACGTAGAATTGCTACCACCTGACGATGAGGATGATGAGGGTGGGGATGGGGCACCACCTCAAGGAGGCAGCGATGCACAGGAGGGGCGTGTCATGCGTCAGACTCTCATTGACCAATGCTTCTAGCACACACAGCGTATGCGTGTCACATGGAGACGGCACTCGGCGCACTGTGTGTGTGTGGGACATGCACACTGTGGACTCTACAACAATGTAGCACATGGATGCAATAAAGATGTCAACGCATTTGGTTTGTGGTAATGATAAATGTGTATTGCAACAGTGAAATCTTGTGACACACCCACTCCCCCCTCCCACCTCCCCCCTGCACACCCCAACACACCCCCAACCCCCTCCCACCTCCCCCCTGAACACCCCAACACACCCCCAACCCCCTCCCACCTCCACCCTGAACACCCCAACACACCACCTCCCCCCTGAACACCCCAACACACCCCCAACCCCCTCCCACCTCCCCCCTGAACACCCCAACAATGGTGCAGTAGTGTCCGTGCTACAAGGTGCGGAGAAGTCCTGCTGAACAGGCAAGTCAAGGATGTGTATCCCCTCCCATGGCCCCTGGGGCACCCCTGGCCGTGCTGCGGAGAGTGCGCCCAGATCTACGGACGGGGCTGCTCTGTGCTGAGCTGGTGGTTGATGAGGCTCCACGCCCCACATCCGGTCGCATGTCCCTGATGGTGTGCACAAGTTCACTGAGTTCATTGCGCACAGCCGCTAGCTCAGTGCATATACTCCTTGTGGAGTTCTCTATGGCAGCTGTGACACGGTCAGCTGACCGCTCCATGGCATCCCTTGCCCCACCACACTGTGCCACATGTGCATTGAGGAGGTCACTTAGTTGTTGCTGCCGTGTTGCAATGTCCTGTAGTGCCTGCTGGTTCTGCTGGCCTATGGCCAGTGCCATTTGCATCTCCGGTGCGATGCCCACCTCAGGCTGGGGGGATGGGGTGGCTGGCCATTCGTCGGAGTCGGACTGCCCCTGTGTGGCATCCGCCTGCAGGGGGCTTAGGGAAATTGCGGGGGAATGTGGATGGGCAGTGGGCCCTTCAACATCAATGTCCTCAATGCTGCCTGGCCCGCTGTCAGAGTCTGCCGCTATGGCTGCACTCTCCCCAAGGGTGCTGCTTGCGGCAGAGGCTGTCCCCTCAGTGGCCACAACTAGTGGCATGTCT
The DNA here is from genome assembly GCF_040938575.1 of Ambystoma mexicanum. Classification (NCBI taxonomy): domain Eukaryota; kingdom Metazoa; phylum Chordata; class Amphibia; order Caudata; family Ambystomatidae; genus Ambystoma; species Ambystoma mexicanum. The sequence continues at coordinate 750,617,129 of NC_090934.1, read as the reverse complement.
GCTGCTGCTGCTGTGTCTGTGTCAGCAGTAGTGGGGGCTGGCACTTGCCTGTCCTCTACCCCAGGCAGGGTTGGTGGCTGCCGGTGGGTTCCCTTCCGGACGGCTGGGGTGGATGCCTGCGGCCTGGCCATTCTGGAGGAACAGGATGCGGTGTTGCCCTCTTCCTGGGGCTCTGTGTCGGAATCTGTGGTGGAGCAAAGGAGGGATGTGTTATTGATGGGTCCGCGGACATTGGACGTGCATTAGGGGATGACATCTATACAGTCGGTGCATGCAGCGCATTTCATACAGGTTTGGTGGCTTTTGTGTGCAGGTAGCATGGTGCTATGTGTGTTCCAGCAGTTAGGGTGTGCATGCTGCTTGTTTGCAGGGTGGTGTTGGGATGTGTCTGTGCACGTTCACCTGTCGATGTGTTGCATGTGCACTATGGGGCGACTGGGTACTTCGCACAGTGGGGCTTTGTTGAGTGTGGCATGCATAGCTCTGGCCACCTACCTGCGTCTCCTGGGGTCGGCACTCCTCTCTCCATGGCTCCGACACCTTCAATGCTCTCCATCCCTATGGTGGATGCGCATATTTCCTCCCACGCCTGGAGCTTGATAGGTGATTCTGAGCCTCCGCCAATTGACATGGCTAGGTTGCGGTTAGCCGAAATGATGCTACGGACACGGAGCCTCAGATCGTCCCAGCGCTTCCGGCACTGCTGGGCTGTGCGGGGTGCGGCCCCCACTGCACTCACTCGCTGTGCCACTAGGGCCCATATCGCCTTCTTCTTCATGATAGCCGCCCTTGTCATCTGTGTCGAGAATACGACTTCCGCATTCTCTTGCAGGGTCTCTGCCAGCATGTTAAGTTCCTCCTTGGTGAAGCGGTCTTGGCGCTGCCTGTCACATGCCTTTTTTACAACTTTGGGCATGTTGGATGTGGTTTTGGGGTGGGTGATGGGTGTGGATGGTTATGGGGGCCGGATGAGGTATGGTAGTGGAGGATGGCGATGGATTGTGTTTTTAAAGATGGCCGCCATGCCATTTCCCGTTCCTGCGCGATGGCGCTATTTCCGCTTCCGCCTATTTACGGTGACCGCTAACTGCGGTGACCGCTAAGTACGGTGACCGCTATGGTGTGCGTGGCGGTAGTGCTCCATGGACGGTGTGCGATGGCGGTAAGGGCCGTTTTTGGCCCATTAGCGCCATGGCGTACTTTACATTACCGCCATGGCGTAAAGCACGTGCCCGATGGGTCGGAATTAGGTGCTATTTACGTCTTCGCTACTCGGCGTTAACGTAATTTACGCCATGGCGGTAATTTACGGAACTTACCGCCAGGGTCGTAATGAGGCCCTATATGTTGAACATTCGCTGTTCGCCATACTAGAGAAGCCAAAGGGCACACTGACATCTCAGAGAGCATCCGCCTATGAGGTGATTATCTCTAACCCATGGATCAAAATAGTTTGATGTAAAACTGTGAATCCTGCTACATTCATAGCTCAGCCAGCCACAGAGGGAGAACCTATACACGTCTGTGCGAACTATGAGGAATTCTATGATGAGATCCCCAGGGTAAAGGAAAACGCCCTGGCAAGTGGAGAGATTGTCTTTATTGACGGTTCTTCGAGAATCGACCAAGAAGACAGACAAAGGTATACAGGCGTGGCCGTGATAAAACACCTAGCGAATGGAGAGTTTTGAGTACTCATCAGTGCGTGAATACCCTCTCACTATTCTGCGCAAGCTGCAGAACTGCTGGCACTTATACTCGCCATTGAGAATCATGCAGACCAGGAAGTAACTGTGTACAGTGACTTAGCCTATGTGACGTCCACAGTACATGCAGGTCTAGCGCGCTGGAAAAGGAGGGGCTACCACCGAGCAGATGGCACGCCAGTTCAACATGCAGCCTTATTGGACAGGCTGATAAAAGCACTACAGCTCCCAGTGGGCATAGCGGTCGTGAAATGCGCCGCTCATACCAAGGGGACGGATTTCGTGTCACGTGGAAATCATGAAGTGGACACGGAAGCCAAGCGGATGGCATCCAACACTGAAACAATCATGGACGTGGAGGTGGCACATACCCATGAGAGGATGATGGTAGCGGAGCCACACCAGAAGCCTATAGCAATATGGGGCATCTCAGCTAATGGAGCTCCAGGGAGAGGCACCTCAGGAGGAGAAAAATGTGTGGAAGCGTCGAGGGTGTGCTTTAAACCCCTCTGATGGGTTGTGGAGGCAAGACAGCACTGGTAAACCAGTAATGCCTGTCGCCCTTCCAAAAGTAGCATTAGAGCAACTGCACTACCCCATCCATATGACAAAAGAAAATCTTTCTGCAACGCTCGCAGAAGACTGGTTCACACCGAATTTAGCAGAGCATGTTGCATTTTTCATGGTGAACTGCATAATCGGCCAGCAATTCACCGCTGGGCACACATTAAAAGTAGTGAGAGGAGTCATCACCAGACCAAATGGACCATTCCAGCACTTGAATATCGACTATGTCGACATGATTCAAGTGTGCAACGGGTACAGGTATTTAATTGTGGTGGTGTGTCCATTCTCTAGATGGATAGAAGCAGGTCCCTGTACACACCCAGACGCTACCTCTGCTGCCAAGTTCCTAGTGAGGGAGGTGTTCCCTGGGTGGGGGGTGTGCGAAATAATGAGATCAGATAACGGGGCTCACTTTGTAAATTCAGTTTTCGAACAGATTAGCTTGTTGCTTGATATAAAGCACAAGTTCTCGTCGGCGTATCATTCTGAGGGGAACGGGATATGTGAACGGATCAACGGCTTGCTTAAGGAGAGGATAGCCAAGTTGAAGCTCACATTAAAGAAGGGATGGCTGCACTGTCTACCATTGGCATTGTATGCACTTTGGAACCAACCAGGCTCCGACCATCATCTCACGCCGCACAAGATAGTTACAGGGTGAAGGATGAGGACCCCTCTTACCCCCCAAGATAGAGCTAGTTGTGATGCCCAGCCGACTAGAGAGGTTCTGGGAACAGAGATGCAAAAGTACCTTGACTTTATGACATCCAGCGCCTCTGTCATTACAGAACAGCTGCAGCGACGGCGAAAAGGGGACGGCGCAGCATGAAACACAGCAGGAAGTGCTGAATCAGACACCAAGCAAGGTGTACATGCGCCCCTCGTCTTCCCTGGTGACAGCGTGCTTGTGAAGACCTTTACCAGGAAAAGGTGGGACGAGCCAAGATTTAATGGCCCTTTCATTGTAGATGACTGCACCCCCTGCGCCGTCAAGCTCCAGGACAGAAGAACATGGATCTTCCTGAATGACATTAAACCCTATATAGGAGAGAGCCCTCCTGCTCCATCCAACTGTAAAGAAATCACAGACAACGGGGAAGAACCTCAGCACGTGCAGACAAGATCCATGGTGAGGAAGAAGGACGCATGAGCAGAAAACCAAGACAAAGAACCTGGATGCAAAGTGTGGCATAGAACTGAACAGGTTCCCCAAGCAAGGGGAAATAAGGACATAACGAACACTCTGTACATCCCAGTTGCAGGGTAAAGAGAAGCACATCCTAAGCCACAACAACATTGATGAAATGAGCTTTCTAAAGCATGACAAGCTCAATTATTACAAAGAATCAAGACTCTGATGGACTGCAAATAAGACATTGCCTGAGAGTGTAACACAGTATCCTGAAGCAATCAGTATTGAGACTTTGTTCACAGAACTTATGGTACATTCCGGCAGAAGTCTCAAGTGAGATGTGCTAACCTATTTCCAACTCGTGGTGCTATCATACCCATCACTCATAGGGAGAGGAGCCAGTGTCACAGACTTTATCCAAGATCCGGCCAACAAGAAAATAATCTGGCAACTACTGATGTCATCACGGAAGCCTTCATTGTACTGCCCGAGAACGGTGAGAAGGACACAAATGCTTCCACCGCCAATAGACATTGATGAACTCACGTTTAATTTGTTCTTCCAAATAGTCGAGAAGTGCCCAGGGCTCGTCGGGAGAACAACTGACACACGCACTTATATCACAGATCCAGGAAACCTAGCTCAACTGAGTCAGCTGTGGACTAAATTAAATCATTTGGTGGTAATCCATGCGACGGGAAGGTGCAAAGACTGTGCGAATAAAAAGAAAAGCTTGTGATCAGGACACAGCCAAACAGGACAAATGTCCCTATCACCCACGGACACCCAGCTGGCGCAGAACGTCCTGTTTAGGTTAGTCACAGACTATCCTAAATGGTAGGAAGGCCTGCAGATTTTGATGTCATCACCTTCCTTAGAGATCCGGCCAACGCCCCACACATGGGCACACTTCTCCATGGTATAATGCTCCAAGTGGAGCTGTCCAACTTCCAGCGAGAATTTCATAAGGAGATTCCAATAAACTTTCCTCCGTGGAGCAGATCGAGGAGAGAGACACTGTTCTTCAACTTGTCGCCGAGAGTCCAAGTGAAAGGAGCAGACACAAGAACTTCAGCATCTTATTTTCATTTTTCTGCATTTTTCTCATTTTTTCCTATTTTTTCATATGTTCACTTTTATTTTTACTTTTGTTTTTATTTTTACAACATTTTAATTTTGTGTGATTTTTAGAAGTTCCATCTTCTCCTTCTTACACATTGAGCAAGTTCCAGCATGCCCTCAGGACCAAGGCAAATTCGAGGCGTGCATTGGGACCTCACCTATTATCGATATGTATAATGAATGTGATGTACCACAGGTGCTAGCCTAACCCTTTTCCATAGTCTAGTACAGGAACTGTACTGAGTACCCAGAGACTACCGTCGTCACTCACTGAGGGGGGACATTTGGAGAAGCACTTGTCCCTCTAATAGTAACAAACTAGAAAAACCAGAGCAAAAGAAGGAATAAATAATTGACTATGAATTCATTCGAAATGGGGGCCCAGAACAGTAACTTGGTTTTACCCCCAACAGAAGGGCGCCCCCACTTCCCTGGAAGAAAATGCTGCAAATTGTTGTTCTGAACGATTATGTGTATCTGTATAGTTATTATTATTGTTTTTCTGTCATTAACAATCAGAACTGCTTTCTTTATTGGTGTGCGAAGTGCCCCAATCTCAGTGCACCCACCAGATAATTAACATCTGGGGCCTACAAAAGCACCCAGACCCTATATAGTCATTCCAGTCCCAAGAAAACCTGATGATAAAAGTAACAAACTCAATTTAAATGTAATGAGCAGTGATTTAGACACATTTGAGGTAACAAATGAAGAGAAAAGCTGGAGAAAGGGTCAGCACGGAATGAATGAAAACGCTGCACTGACCACTGCGTGCACCCACACACAGGATGCACACAGACAAGGGCAAGTGTCAATGGATACGGGGCCTCCAACGAAAGCAGCAGAGAAGAGGAGACTGCATGCCGAACAATCTATTCCAGAAAACAGTGGAAGTACTCAAGAGGAGCCAAGTGAACCAATAGAGAGAGAGGGCATAGCAAAATCCCTCAAAAGAACAGAAGTAGCCACAAAGGAATTCACAGATAAAACACAAATGCTGATAGACTATTTGTTCCCATGTATAGTCAGAGCAAAGAAACTGCACAAGGAGCTGGAACATAGAACTGCAGAGACTATAACGACAAACACGCCAGCTCGTGCACTGCAAACAAGCACCATATCTATAACTCAGCCTCACGCTGAGGAGATGGTGAGCCAATGACGGCCAGAGAACCACGATGAAGACCAACAAGAGGAGAGGAAGAGAAACACAAAACCTTCTCCTACCAAAGCGAGGCAGCCTGCTCCACCGAGACACCCAGAGAGGAAAAGCAGCACAGATGCATTTAGAGACATAGTCATAGCAAACTACAGAAGAACGCTGAGAATCAAGAGAAGCCCACACGAAGATAACAATGAACTTAATGATTACCTGGACAGCACAGCCCATTTCGGAAACAACATATGGTACCAGCACATGAAGGAAGTAGGACGAAGACAGTCGGAAGGAGAATGCTTCGTCTGTGCTCTCCTACCATACAGGCATGGGAAAATCTTACATCTTCGTGGCTGTAAAAATTGATGTCCCTACAGCACACTGTATGTCACATGTAGCAATGTGCAACACCACAGGACAATTTATGGGAATAGACGCCTTGTTGATATGGGCCAACAAAAAGGATTACCAGGATGAAGATGGCTACGTCCAGGACATTAAAACAAGAAACTGAGCGCACACCAGAAATCATGTGATCTGGTATGAGAACCCTAGCATCAAAGGATCAGGAATAAGATGGAAAGTTAACCCGAGACTGAACGTTCGAGGGAAGACTGCAGAAGAGGCTCAAATCTGGAAGAATAGAGGCCAAATGAAGATCTGGGGGTCAGTGGTCTCCCCAGATGGATGGGAGGACGGAGTAGTAATCTGCCGAGCAAGGATGGTCCTTGGAGCCTGCAAGGAAGTATAGAGAATTTGCAGAGGTTATGCAAACCTCTGTGGCCAAAGCTAGTAAAGTTACTAACATGGGTCGAAGATAGAGGGGGACCCCTGCAGATAGTGCCACTGGAGAGCCCGAAACTATGCTTCAGAAACAATGGCACAAGGAAAATGGGAGAGAGTCAAAACTGCGGAAGAATCTTTGAAGCCCCAGGAATGACACAAGGAACCGCAGTTATGATGGACCATTACTGGACGTGTGGATCCAAGGCATACATAAGGTTGCCGAAGAACTGGAGGCATATGCACACTAGTGAACGTCCACATTCCCATGCTAGCGATCCCTAAGAATGACCTAAAGTTGGACAGTTTCCCAAAAGCAGATGCTCATCAGAAGAAGGAGATCTGTGGAACTGGTATCCTGGATGAAGAGGGAAAATTACTTTTCTCCCAAATCAGAAGAGGCATTCCATGCAATCCCGTACAAACACAGGCTGTTCAGCCTCACCTCAACAGTATTCACAACACTACTCCTGCCCCACATCCAAGTTGGAGTGAATACTAAATGGATGCAGATAACCAGATGGGAGTTATTGCAGACCATCAAAACTACTATAAAAGGATTCAACGCGATCAAAGAAGAGCTGAGAGCAATCAGACTGATGACCCTCCAAAACAGATATGTGCTTGACATGATCACTGCAATGGATGGAGGTGTTTGTGCAAAAATCAGAGAATCATGTTGCACATTTGTACCATCACACGATGAAGAAAACGGAACCCTAACAGAGGCCATAAGCATGTTGACAAGCCTGAAAAAACAGATGATCGATGAAAGTGATGAAGTGGACGATGACAGCTGGTTTGGAGACCTATTCTCGTGGGTCCCACAATGGATGGCAGATATATCAATGGTATTGCTAGGATTCTGTGTTATCAAGATAATCATTACACAGTGCCAGAAAACTGCGAAGAAAGCCATAGGGATGAAAATAATGATTGATGTCGAGCCATGATGGAAGCCCAGAGACCTGACTGAAATAAGAGACTTTGTGAAAGCCAGCAAATTTGCGCTCGAGGGAACAAAGTTCAGATACCCTAAGAAACGAAGAATGTATGAAGGAAAATGGATCTACTGCAGCCCAAATGGACAATGTGAGCTAATGACATGGAACAAAGACGAACATGTGAAAACAGCAGGGAGTTTGAAGGGAGTGATAAAAATATGGACTCCAAAGGCTCACACATTCACACCATCATGTACCAATGCAGAGGATGATGAGCATGACACCGAAGAATAAAAAGAAATGAATGCAAAGGAGGGTGCATAAGTGGTTGATGAACCGACAGAGGGGGGAGTGTAGAGGAGGTCCCAGACATGGCCTGCACCCCTTCCTCTCATTTCGAGGTACCATGAGCGTACTTGCCAAGGTATGTGACGTATGAAGAGCAAATGAACCTACAAAGAGCTGTACTGGGACTCTGCCCAGTATACATCAGAACATCCATACTGGTTGAAGCACCCATAATCAGACAACCCTGGGCAGCACGGTACCCTATCAGACAGCCATACCATCCGCTGATACAAAATGAGGAGTACCTACACACGGTCCATGAAGAGACCCCAAAAGCCTTAATGGAAGGCCAGTGGAAATGACACAAGGGCCTGAACAGACCCGTGAATGAACAAAGGCAGCTATCAAAGGTAACACGTCAGTGCGAGTAACTACGTAAATGAATGGAATAGACACAGAGAGGAGACAATGTTACAACGTAAGGAAAGAGTGCTACTAGACAAGATGGAAGCAACCGTCCTGTTAACCGTGTGTAAATAGGCTTGAAACGCAAGATGCTAAGAAATCGATACTGCTTGCAATGCTTAGTAGAAGATAGAGCGGCAAGCGCCAACCATATATCTACCTCAATAAGGCACATTATACAAGTGCGACTCCATTTTATAAAAGCAGAAAAGTACCCAGGTGGCCAGAGGCCTGACAGGCCAAGTTTCGAACCCCAGCCTAAGGCAAGAGAAGGAGCGGAATTGAAACTCAACAAAGAGTGCCTCATGCCTAGGAAATCAAGGTCAACCAGAGAAGGGGAGGAGAGCGTCAGCTCACAAGACTCCAACTTCAGAGCATACCAGCCTGCCTCATGAAGGTCAAGATAAGGGGGGCCCATGCAGGTGGCTAGGCTGACACAGAATTAAATGCACTGGAAGCTGGAAACTGAAGCAGATTCATGGTGAACTAACACGTGACCAGCCAGGCGTGAAGAAGTCCCATCGCCTGATGTCATCCAGGACCCGAGGATGCCATAACTTTTCCCGATAAGAGACTACAGTTTCGAGGCCATCCTTAGCCAACTAATTGACACGTGGCCCTAAAACACTGATTGATGGAAAGGAGGCAGGGTGAAACTTGGGACACCAGGCACAGGAGTGTCCATTTGCATGCTGCTAATTAAAAGTGGAAATTTATGTCTAGGGGTGTAAGCTGCCCAATCACAATGGACCAAGTTATCTGGAGTCCTATAGATATTGTAACCAATAGGACGCCGTAGTTGTAGTGATGTCTATCACGCGTAATGTAGAGGGATGGGCGTAGACGCCCACCCGATAAGAGTTATCCAATCCTCATGCCCTATTATCATGTACAGATATAACACCTATACTTAAGTTACCTTTCCTAACCAATTATATTGCATGATGATTTTTTATAGAAATTATACGTCAGTGATGACGATTTTTGTCTATAAGAATTGCTGTTCAACTGAAGTTCGAGGAAGTCGGAACGAGACAGGTGATCGCAATGCTGCTGATTTGCATTTGTGTCTCTGTTTGATGTAATTGTCATTAAACGGACTTCCCTTTGCCAATTTACTATGAGTCCTCATTATAGAGTCGTGTTGGAGTAAGTGAATCCTGCACCCCCTGTCCTCACATGGTGCAGCTATCTTGTTTTACAAGTTCTGGAGGGTGAGCGCTGACCTATGGGCCCGTCAGCGATTTCCTCTTCCCCAGAACAGACTATCATCAAACTCTGCATTACAGTGCTTTCTTAGGACACTCACCTCCGTCCGCCGATGACATGGCGCCACACTCCATGTCTCCAACACCTTCTATTGACTCCATGCCAATGAGGCTAGCACATATGTCCTCCCACCGGGACAGCTTTAAGGGGGAGCTTGCTCCTCCTCCAGTTGACATTGCCTGGCTCCTGTTGGAAGAGAGTATGTTGCGGACTCGAAGCCGCAAGTCGTTCCACCGCTTCCTGCAGTCCTTTATAGTGCGGGGGGTGGTACCGGCCGCGCTTATTTTCTGTGCCACAAGTGCCCAGATCTCCTTCTTGCGTATTACCCTTCTTCACAGCCTTAGGCATTTTGGTATGGTAGAGTATGTTATTTCACCAACAGCAGTATCATACAGGTCCTGGCTGCTGAGGATGGCAATGGATTGTGTTTTTAAAGATGGCCGCTGTGCTCCTTCCCGTTCCTGTGCGATGATGCTACTTCCGGTATCGCTTATTTATGGTGACCATTATTAGCGGTCACCGCTAATAGCTGTGACCGTTAATGCCGCATTGGTTCATGCCGGTAGTGCAATCTGCGCTTTACATTATGCCGCTAAGGCCCTTTTTTCGGGCATTTTATGGCATGGCAGTGATGCCCTTACCGGCTTGGCGCAAAGCTCATGCCCGCAAAGTCGTAATAGCCCTCTATTAGGGGGCTCTTGACTACACGGACACGGTATTTGCTCCATGCCGGTAAGGACAGTTACTAACCTCCAAAATCGGAATGATCCTATTTATCTCCTTCTTTTCAGGTGCGAAGGTCTTGATGATGGTGTGCCGGATGGAGAGGCATGTTTTCTAGGTAAAAGAAAGTGCAAAGTGCAGCGCCTTTATTGTCTTTTAAAGCTTACTTGTGTTTTCTTCTTCTTCTCCTCACAGGCCACTGTGGTGCTGCGAGTGGATGAGAGCGCGATGAAAAACAGGCCCCCGGAATCTGTTAAGGTAAGTACAGCGCTGTGCGGTTGTTTAATATTGAAAGCGAACCTGAATATGTCGCTTTTCCTTTGCAGATGTTGCTGTGGTGCTCCAGATGGAAGCGTGGCATAGCGCGATGGAATTCAGGTAAGACTGCTGGAATTCGATGTTTTGGAAGCACGTGTTCTAATATGTTTTTCCCTTTCTCGTTATTGCAGGTCGCAATGTTCGAACAGCAGCTGTGTAGCGGTTCTCCGGAAGTCCTTAAGCTAGTACTGACAGGTGAGTGATGTTTCTGCTTCTCTCGGTTTCCACAGATTGCAGCCCAGTTGAGATGCTGAGTGCTGGATGGTGTTTTCTCGGGTAAAACAGAATAATCTTGTTCTTGCAGGATTACAGGAAGATGCTGAAGACCAGGAGCTGGACACGGTGAGCGTCACGCTGCTGGTTGCAGAATAACATGAAGCGTGTTCTGCAGTCAGGGTGTGGTTTATATAGCCCAGGTAAAGTAGTACCAGGGAAAGTAGTTCCAGGCCTGCCACACCCAAAACACTAGATCGCATGGCTTAGTTCTTAGAACTAGACTGTGTGGGTGCTTACATGTTGGATTTAAAGGCCCATGTACATAAATGGGACCTAGTTTGAACAACCCTTCCTTCCTGCATATGAGCCTGGTGCCAAAGGCGCCAGGACTGGCTCCAGGAGCCCTTTTGCAGTGGTTTTAAGGCCCTTAGGGTTCTGGTGGGAGCCTGCTTGTGGCACAACTTGTGCCCCCTCACAGTGGTCATGACATGATGTTTGTTTGCAGATTGCACATCCAGAGTGTTGAACTCCAAGGTGGGATGTTCATGTCCTAGTTCTTACTTCATTGTTTAGTCCATCTGTGGTATTTCCTTCTTCTATCTCTCTGTGGGTGAGATGTATTTGGACTGTTCATTGAGATGGTTTGTATGTAGACAGGTAACATGAGTCATGAAGTGATTTCAGTCTTGATGTCGTAAAACGGATATCTTCCATGGAGAGATCCCGGTGTGTATGGATTCCACAAGGTAGTAGGTTTCAGTGTTTGGATCTCTTCACTGAAGCTTGAGCCTTAATTGGTAATTCTTGTCTTGTTGTCTTTCAGTGATTGACTCATTTCAGTGAGGGGTTTGCAGATGATTGTGTGGTTTTCTGTATCTTGTTTAAGGTATTACCAAGGCAGGTTTCCCAGATCAGCAAGTGTCGCAGTGGCTAGCACTGTTTGCATGGCACTTTATTTGGTGAGTAGAAATTACAATTTCTAGTTCAAGGGATAGCCAATTGCCCCAGATTACAGTGTGTCCCAGTGGTCAAGTATCCCAGTGGGCAGGTAACTCAGTGGGCATGTAGTCAAGTGTCCAAGTATCCCAGGGGTCAAGTATCCCAGCAGCCAAGTATCCCAGTGACCAAGTACATCATTGTGGCAGACTATCCTGATGGAAAACTATCTCAGAGGCAATCTAGCAGAGTGATATATTATCGTAGTGGCAGACTATCAGATTGCAGACTATGGGAGTGGCAGACTAGCAGAGGATCAAAATATCCTAGCGGTAGACTATCCTAGTGGTACACTATCACAGTGATAAACTACCACAGTGGCACACTTTCAGAGTGGCAAAATATCACAGTGGTAGAACATCACAGTGGCAAGACATCACAGTGGCAAAGCATCACAGTGGCAATATTACAGTGGAAAAACATCACAGTGGCACACTATCACACTGGCAAACAATCACAGTGGCAGGTTATCTGAGAGGCAGGTATCCTACTAGTAAACTATTCTAGTGACAAACTATCACAATGAAAAAACTAACACAGTGGCAACATAGTCCAGTGGCAAACTATTCTAGTGGCAAACTATCCTAATGGAAAATATCACAATGGCAAGCCGACACAGCAGCAAAATATCAGTGTCAGAATATCATATTGGAAAATATCACTAGCACAAGGTTTTACAGCGCTAGAATATTGATTGTGGCCTTGTCTCCTACCTTGGTGAGTGTGAGTCATTGGGGCTGGTGGTTGGTGCTGCAGATCAGGACTGAGGTGCCATGTGAACAGGCAGACAGAAAACCCTTAGCCTCTACTCTTAGCCGGCTTATCGAGCAGGGCTGCCCTGCAGGTTGTGGGGCTTGTGACCTTGGAGACAGCCAATAGGTGATGGGAAGGCCAGGCAGAGGAAGTTGCACAGGGAAGGCAGAGGGAGGGTGGGTAGAAAGGACTGCACAGCATGGATTACACTTATACATGAACCTTAAAAGCAAATTAGGCAAAAAACAGAAAGCACAACATGGTCAAGTATCCCAAGGATTCTGGACCTTACCTTAATTTGTGTCATTTCCGGTGTGGAGGCCATGTTAGGACATAACCTCCATTGCTGATGATGTAGGTCTTGTGACAATGCAGATAGGCAGTCCTAGGTGTAGAGGGAAGGCTGAGGCGATGTACACGGAAGGCAGTGAGAGGGTAAGGTTAAAGAACTAGAATGCATGGATAGTGCTTCTAAATACACATTAAAAGCAAACCAACTAAAAACTACAAGGGCAAGAGGGTCAAGGAGCCTAAGGATTTTGGTTCTATGTAATTTTATTGACAGGTGTTTTTACAAGAGTTTTTGCCAAAAAAACTCATTGAAATTTGATTACAATTATTTTTGAGGGGGATGCACCCCAAATTTCCCTCCTCTGCCTATTTCTTGTTATTCCCACCCTCCAACTCTTTGTATGTCATTTCCCACTATAGGGAACTCATGGTGGCAACAGTAAAGACAGACACAAGTGATCACAGTTCAGGTGTGTTTATTAAACTGTATACATGGGTTGGAAAAATGCCTAATCTAAACCTAAATATAAGATGGGAGCAAGCTACGACCATCAAATAATAATAAGGGAGTCCCAGTGGCATCTTTTCAAAATAAAAGGGCCCATACAAAAACAAGGTATTGCCAATCCTTACAACTAAATACAGAAAAGTGTGGGATAAGGTTCTTGAGAAAGAAAGAAGTGTTCACAAATGATAAGTCAGTATATAGTAGCCAGGGGTCTCCCTTTCCCACGTTTTTAGCATGGGACAAGGTGGGATTCCGGAGCACAGCACACACTCAAACTTTTGTCAGCACAAGCCTACAGTTCCTTTCTCAGGTACTAGGATCTCCGGTGGTTAAGGCCCTTTCTACAAAAAGTCTCTTGCCTCCGAGGACCGGATATGTTAAAATGAATAACAAACAGAAAGTTACTTTCCGTGCGCACGTTGGGTGATGACTCTCACCCCTGGATTCCCCTCTTCCGGGCTCAGAGCCACAAAAGGTTTATAGCAATATCAGGACGTTCGGTGGTTAGGCATTTTGCTTCCGAGGGCCTGGTAGGTTCAAAATAACTAACAAAAGTTCCTTCCTGATAGTAGTTGGGGTGATGTTTCTTTACCCCAAGGTTCCCCTCTTCCTGGCTTAGACCCCTCTCGGTGGGCAGCCTCCCTCTGTTGGGTTCACTATGATCTGATTTCAAACCACTTTCTCCTGCACATTTTTGTGTCAGTGGGTGATCATTTTTCACCCCTGGATCACCCTCATCCAGGCTCAGACCCTTCTTTAATGTTTGTTTCCCTCGCTGGGTGACGCTTCTTCAACCCTGGGTCCCCATGGCGACCTGCAGGAGAATGGTGGACGAGCAAAAGAAAAGATGAAAGAATGCACAGATGGAAAGCGAAAGGCTCAGAAGTCATCATTGGAGGTGGGAGAGATAGTGGTAGTAAAACAGCCAAACACACCAGCAAGCACACAGCTTCATATCACGAAGATCCCCTCATCATAACGGCACGGAAAGGGTCAATGATCACTGCAGAGGGAGATCAAAGACAAGTCCCAAGAAATGTATCACATTTCAACAGAATGACACAAGCCGGTTTCCAGGGGAGTTGCAGTCCTCAGGGAAACATAAACAACTACTCATCAGACGACTCGCACCAAGGAGATGAGGAAGACTCTGAAGGTGGTGAACAACTTGGACTGGCACGTGAAGTCATGGCACAGCCATCAGAGAGACAGCACATATGGCCTCAACGAGCACGAACACGACCAAGATGATTCATTGAAGAAATAGAGTAAAGGATGTTGTAACTGTTTAATTTGGGGGGAGGGGTGTTGGGTCACATGTTGTAGTGTGGCAGGGGGTGGGATCTGGGGAGAGGGGGAGCAGGGTGGGAAGTGACGTCTAGGAAAGGGAGGGTCAATAACAGGTTGTAAGCGGAAGAATAAAGTGGTGTCGACCCAAGCTCCATGTTCGCGCCATCTTTTGCTGGGTCGCACTACGAACTGCCATCAAGGAGGCACTCTACCAGAAAGGGATAGACCTCATTGCTTTCTTTTTTATCACTGAATCTGTGTTCCATGACCAGGGGTCACAGAGACAGTGCCAAAGGTCACCAGGAAGTTGCAAGGGGTTGTCTATGCTCAGAAACTGCACATTTTGAGAAGTGAATTAGACAACCACCTAAGTGACCCCAACAGCTGTATGAGTGGCTTTGACCTTTGGAGTGGGAAATCTCTGACTCACAGAATTTTTATATCTGGGATCATTTTCAGCCTGAGCTTGACTGCTCCACGTAAATGGTGGAACTTTGATCAACATTTTAAAATAGCCTCTTTTTTTTATTTGTTTATGGTTTACAAAACCTTTACAAATATATTCTCATGGTTTTACATCAACAAATATCATAATGTTAACCATGATAAAAAAAGCCACCATGACAAATGGTTACTTACTGTACAAAATTAGCAAGTGTGCAAAATCAGCAAATGTACAAAGTCAGCAATGTGCCAAAACAGCAATGTGCAAGATCAGCAATGTGCAAAATCCACAATGTGCAAAATCATATACCTGAAATACCTTTTCTGTAATTAAATACACATATATAAACCCCGTCAATGGTTGGCTTAATATCCCATAATATATTCAAAAGCTTTCCCACTATTTCATTTGGCTTCGATAATTCTTACTAATACAAAATTTAGGAAACATAAGATCTTACTATCCTTGTACTAAAACACATTCAGTCACACGTTTATAAAAGCCCAATTTCTTTTTCATTCAATTTTAATAGTGAGATTAATGCAAAGATTATTGCATTACCTTTGACTAGCATTAAACGATTCCATAATGATTCCATGAAAACCACAAAGTTAATGTTATCAAACTTCATTAAAAACTTCGACCTAGCAACTTTAAAATATTCACATTCCAGGATAAAATGTTTTAAAGTCTCATACGGTTCATCACATTTGGGAAATCTACATGCCGTGGATAGTGGTATGTGTTTATTATGGGAGCCCCAGCATCTAGTCCTTTCCATGGTATAGATTTGATTCAATTTAAAACTCATCAAATACATATGTGCAATCCTACATGGAAAAATATGCCAGATAGGGACAACAACCAACACGCTTTCTAGATAATTTGGAGTATTCACTGTAGGTACTGAATTTTGACAATTCACTAATGGCTTTAATCCAGTCACATTCAAACTGTTTTTTTTAACATATCCAGGACGTGCTATCAAGTCCCATTGTTCTACTCCCAAGTCCTCTAAATTGCAATCATCCTTCTGTTATAGATCATAAACGAACTGGAACTGTACCCCTTTGTCATGACATTAAGATCACAGTAGAGCGAGTTCTCCACTGGAAAAAGAATTCTGGAGTAGTTGGAGAGATTTCTCCAATCTTTTCGACATGATAGAGTTGATACCTAGTTCATGCCTTATGATACATTTCGGAATGGAGGGAGCTAATTTAAGTGCAGATTTTAACAGGCCCCTTGTATCACATCAAGATGAGTATTCAAGTTAATTTTACAAATATCAAGTGAATATAAAATCACATGTTCAGCCTTTAAAGTCATAAAATTTAATAAGGGTAACACAGAAAATGTGTAATATTTGGAATAAATTATTTTCATCTGACTAGCTAAAGATCTAACTTTTAAATTTATATACTCAATCCTAGATTTAATAGAGGACCCATTACTAAGACGATATCCCAAGTATATAAATTCATGGACTTGGGATATTATCTCGCCGTCTATACTCCACACATACTTTCTTGGCTTCTTCCCCGCATCAAATATCATAATATTCGTTTTGGCTAAGTTTGGCATTAGATTGTGGTTATATGCAAACTTCGAAAACAACTGCAATTTTATTTGTAAACCGGTTGGAGTAAGATCAAATAAAATAATGTTGTCCGCGAATGCGTTCCAATGACGCCTTAGCGAACACAGCCTTGTTGCAAACGTATTTGTATTTTTCCAGATCTCATCCATATCACAGAGATAAATATTAAATAATATTGCTGCAAAATTACAGCCTTGTTTAAGGCCCAAGTAAGAATTGATAGGTTCAGTAACTACGCCCCCTTTTTTAATTCTAATTCTGTAGGATGTGTTAGAGTGGAATTTCTCAATCCAGTATATAACATGGTCAGGAATACCCAAATGAACCATTTTAGTCCATAATAGATTTCAAACCACTGTGTCAAAAGCAGAGGTCATGTATATAGATGCTAAATATATAGTACTGAGTTCATTGGCTTTGTACCAGCTAGTAAATGCGCCATTATTGTTGCATTAAGAGTGGTTGACATGCATTTTCTGAATCCCACTTGATATTTGGAATACATTTGTTTTTTACCAAGGAATACATCAAGGTTGTTAACTACAAGAATGGAAAATATTTTAGCTGCTGCATTTGTTTTGAATTCGACATTATCACTATGAACCATCCCAGACTTTACAATAGGAATTCGACAATTTTCCTCTGCTACAAGGACCTTTTCCCATCTTGTTACGAGGAAACCTGCTATCAATAAAATCTATGTGGCACATTGAATAGAAATCTGCTCCAATAATAACTTCTACATCAGAGTAGTTTACATAAGTGTTTTCCAAGCACATGTCCATATCGTCCAATACTACAGAAATATTATATTTAAGCGGATTCCAGTATAAACATGTCAGCAATATGGGTTTAGTAGCAATGGAATTTAAAGTTAGTAATACAGCTAGTATGTGATTGGACGAATGGACCACCCTAGCAACATAATCAAGGGAATTCTTAATTCCAATAGTAAGGCCCCCAAACGGACGACCTTCAATACCTTTTACAGCATACGGGCAGAATGTGCAATAGTCTGAACGATCTAAGTCATCCTGTTTCATGGTTTCTTTGATAAATAAAATATCTGTTAAGGAATTAGAAGTAAATGAGGACAACCAACATGATATGTTATGATAACCACTGGAATTCCATGAATATAGAACAAGTTTACATAAGTTCAATGTGTTAATTAATCCTGATTTTGAAGGGAAAACAGTTTTTAAAAAGGGTTCAATCCATTTCATTATTACTTCTTGCTATAGCAAGTAATTTTGAGATGCATGATTTTCCATCTTGTGGTTCACTGGTTACTGTCTCACCTGGGCACATCTCGGCCCTCTGTTTCACTGCTTCATAATGCAAAAATGCCTCCGCCATATTCACATTGTTAAATGTATGCAAGGTGAATCCCAAAGCGGATAATTCTTGCCTGAATGACCATATAAGTTTTGAAACTTGCTCAGAATATAAATGACAAGTCATTCGATAGTTATTATGAGATGCAAGGGCAATCTTATCAAAGTCATTCGAGGTGAGTATTCTCAATGAAGGAATTGAATATAGTAGAAAGGTACAATTAATTCTAGATTTCCCCACTATATCCGCTCTACCCTCCAATTTATTTATTTATTTATTTATTTATTTATTCACATTTGTTAAGCGCACATTAGACCGAAGGCATCATGGCGCTGGTTACAGTGTTTCTTAAACTTAGTTACATACAGTTGTGCCCTTGGTTACATTGGGCAATGGTTATGGTTAAGGTACATGGAAATAGAGAGCAAGAGGGTGGGCAGGTGCGCATGTTAGTTGAAGAGAGCAGTTTTTAGTTGTTTCCTGAAAGAGAGGAGGGATGTTTCTGCTCTGAGGTTAGTGGGCAGTGTGTTCCAAAGCTTTGGTGCCAGGTAGGGGAAGCCTATGCCTCCTGCCTTGGATCTATTGATGCGTGGTATGATGAGACGGTTGGTGTATGTAGATCTGGTAGGTCTTATGGACTGGGATCTAGACAGGGTGTCGGATAGGTAGGATGGTGCTTTAAGGTTGATGCATTTATGCGTCGTGGTGAGGATATTTATTTATTTCCCATAATATAATCCCATCATATTAACACCTTTTACTTCATGGTTATTAACATTATTCGAAAGGGTTCACATATCGGAATTCTTTTCAGTTTGTTTGTGAACACTAGTAGTAGACATCACTTCCTCTATATTCCCAACCATATTAGTGCCATTAGTTGTTAATCCCAAATGGCTACTAACCGAGCTATTAGACCATTGTGGGGTTTCAGTACTCAGGTTACTTGATGTAGGATTTACCAGTTTGTAAAGAGTTTCTAATGACAAATGACAATTTTTCATAGCTTTCTCCAAATCAGCCAAATCATACTCAATAGAATGGATGTTATCTTTAGCAGTGAGTGGGGACAGTATAACACTCATACTCCGCATGGTGGAACCCATATCTTTAGGTTTTTCCTTGTTTATAACAGATTGCAAAGGTAAACTTATTTCACAGAATTTTCCAACCCCAATTCGAACCACAGCACAGTTGTTAGAGGGAATATTTACACACATTACATCTTTCATAGTTTTGGCACACATGTCTGAGTACAGTGCTTTATGTTCTTTTTGAGTTGGAACAATAACTGGTTGAGATGCAATTGACTTATTATTGTTCCCACTTAAAACGTTAGTCATATAAGACTGGGAGGAGTTAGTAGTACATTTTCTACCATCACTAGGGAAAGGAGTTCTTTGAGATTTTGCATCAACATTCATTAATATTTTTTTTTGTCAGAGATTTTGGAATCCATTGTTTCCACACTATCCTTCAAAGGCACCTGTTTACATTTTTCTATAACTAAATCTTTGTCTACATGAGGTTGTTTTTCAGAGTTAGCAACACTAATTTTTACATTATTCACATTAGAGTTCATATGCAATTGACTATCTTTGGATAGCTGCTTTAGGTCTAGGTTATCATCTTCCACGCATATACTATAATGGGGTTCAACAGAATTGACATTTTCTAGCTCTGGAGTAATAATTTGAATTTTTTATTTTTTTCATTGGCGGAATGCCTCTTCTTTTCCGCACGTTTTATAGATCGTTGCTGTTGCTTATGATATCGGCGTGACAAGAATACTGGTTTGTCAGACAATAATTCAACAGATGATTCCATATGCGATTCCCTCTCAATAATAGTAGTCAAAGCAGTGGGGCTATCAAGTGGCTCACCTACTATGGCGTTTGAATTGGTTGAGATTAGGTCTTTAGCATTAATAAAATCATTACTAAGATGTTGCACTGCTACATCAGTTAACATTATCTCGTTCATAAGGTCGATAAGAAAGTCGTTCGTGTTTGGATTAATTACATTTTCGTCACTACAAAGGTTGACACTGAAGTCGCCATTACACTGTGTACCCTGCACATGCCGGATTCTAGATTTTGGTTCTTGGTGTACAGAGGCAGTCTTCATACATGATTTCCTAGCAATGGTAAATCCTTCCAATTTAAAGAATTTAGTTTCGATTTCTATAATGGAATGTTTGGTGTCACGTAGCTCTAAGTGAGTAGCATCATGACCTTTATCAAGTAAGTCTAATATCTTAATTCTTACAGGGAAAGTGTATGGATCCTGATTATCCGGAGTAGACATAGGCATATGATTTCTATTGCTAATATGCAATATATTATCTCCACTCTCCCCAAAGAGTACATACTTCATTTTTATGTGGTAATGGAGAGACGGACACAGAAATGTCAATATTCACCCCTTCCTCGTGGCCGGTATACATACATTTCAATGTTGCATCGACATGTGTACAAATAGCATTATTACTATCACTGGGTACAAGCGGGGTCAGCAGACTTATTGATTGATGACACGCTTGTTTAATTCCTCCATGTGATTGAGTCCGAAATCACCATTTAACATGGAATCAGAATTAGTAGTGCTAATCGAAATAGGCTCATTGTTATCATTCTGACCCCCAGTATGGTCAAAAGACTGGCTAGATGGATGACTAACACACCTTCCATCTCTATCTGAAGAGGCAAAACATGTATTTTTCTGGACCGAGAAACAGCACTACTTTGGTTACTTATATCGACCTCACTATACGATCTTGCACAACTTACCGGCCTTTCAATCTGGTCCAAATCAACATGAATACCCGATGAATGTAAGATTTCATTGAACACAGTCATACTGTTGTCTTGAACAGGAGGGATAGTTACTATTTTATCATCAGATACGTCATCATTGTGTGCTTTGTACAGGGGACTAGAGGTAGAGGCAACATTGGACCTAACTTCTATAATTACGCCCCTCCCACTTCTTAGCCCACTTGCCATTGAGTTGAAATATGCAGTGGAAATCTAACAATAAGTATTTGCTACAGACACAAGCATGGAAAGCAATAGAATACCTTATATAAGTAGCGTTTTGAAAGCAACTTCTCTGGTCACACTTCCACACATCCACACACCTAAACACCTCAACTCCTACACTTGTACACACTTGATGTGCGCGCAGATGCGCGTGCACTAAGGGTTATGTTGCTTTCTGGGAGGTTGTAGGCGGGGCATTCGCTCGAATAGGATCTAGATTGGAAAAAAAGAAGACAATAAGGACGTGTTGACGGCGTAAGAAGTGAACACAGTGACGTGGGTCGGGCAGTTGAATTAGAGCCAGCCCACACCACACTGGCCAGCCCACCTATTAGAGCCAGCCCAAAATGACATATGCAAACAAAAAAAACACGCTCTACGTGACTAAGCCCAAATAATTACTTTGGTTGTTGCAGTCTGTTGTGCAGCGTTTCACCGCACTGGCAAGCTTGAACTTCCTCTTGTCCTTAAGAGTTCAGCAGTCAAAACATTGCGTTCAGGAAGGGAAAGTCTAGCCGTGTAGCATGTTACCTCAACACCTACCATTGTACACACTTGATGCGTGCACAGATGCGCGTGCACTAAGTGTTATGTTGCTTTCTGGGAGGTTGTAGGTGGGGCATTCGCTTGCATAGGATTTTGGTTGTTGCAGTCTGTTGTGCAGCGCTTCGCCGCACTGGCAAGCTTGAACTTCCTCTTGTCCGTAAGAGTTCAGCAGTCAAAACTTTGCATTCAGGAAGGGAAAGTCCATCCGTGTAGCATGTTACCTCAACACCTACACTTGTACAAACTTGATGCACGCCTCTTTCACTAGCTACTTTGGGTAAATAGTGCTCAGAACCCCTCAGCAAAGGTGTGCTATACACAAGTACTTAATCAATCAATGTTTGTGAATATGTTGACATGTGCATATTTCGGATTTGTGCTTTTTTCCACACAACATTTGCACAGCACAGATTTGCACAAGTTTTAGCATTTTATAATTTCACCAAATTGGCAGAAAACTAAAGGTTGTGCCAGAAATATTCTTGCTATATATTTTTTCAGTGTAATTTCCACAGGCATTCTTAAATGAATACTTACAAATAAAGAGACATTTCAAAGTGCACATCACGCAACAGGTTTGGTTGATATTTCACTAGCCTTTAGGCAGCAGCAATAAGCCTCAGAAAATATTGTCCTCATAGATATATGGAATGGCCGAACAACGCCACATACTTGTAGACAATCAATTGGCCTCATTATGACCCTGCCGGTCAAAAACAAGGGTGCCGTTAAGCTTACCGGGATAGAGGTCTGACCCTGCCGGGCACAGTGGCCACTGTCCTATGGCACTCTATGGGAATGGGATGGGGACTTACAATTTACCGGCGCCCGACTTTCCGGGCCGCTGGGGTTGTAATCTCCCGGTTGCACCGGGAAGTCGGGCGCTGGATAATATTTATGGGTCCGGTGGCAACCCGAAGGTAGCACCGGCACAGTGACCGTATTGAGGCCCATGTCTTTTTTTAAATGTCGCTTTCATTTCGTATTGAGTTGAGTGCCACTGCCATCTTTTTCTAAACCGGATACGCACTGACATGCTAAACATATAACAATGTTATTTACTGGAGTCTGATACAAATGCTCCACACGTGGCCTACTGTGTGACAAACATGAAGCCTAGGCAGCACTGAAGAGGAATGCTGAATGGACCACATAGGGCCGCAGTGGACACCAACTAGGAAAGGATTTTAACAAATGTGCATTTCAAATCGGCATAAAGGGATGAGACTTGTGACTTTCATCCCACATGCGGTGTTAACACAGCGTGCGGCTCAACAAGTCCTGCTCTTTCGGCTTTGTTGTTTAAAATCTATATCTGGCAATTTACCAACTGTATTACATCTCTGTTTGCGCTCTTTTTACCTGAGGTGTTATTGAATTTTTAATCGCAGCAACAATTACAAGTATACAGTTATATGAAAAACATCCAAACATGGACCTTTGCCATGCAAATACATGTTACTGGTATGTACAAGGAAAACATTGCACATCAAATGTTTTGTAGCCAACTAAAGCAAATCACCATCCAAGACAGGATGTGTTTCAAAGTATAAAATATTACTATTTTCAACAAAAAGCTCAGAGTGGGCCCGAGCATAAGGAAACGAAGGGGGGGGGGGCAAGAAAGTCTGTAAAAAGGAATGTTCATGGAAATGCATAAGGCAGTGCTTTGAAGAGGGTTAGGGTCATCTCGGATCGGCAAAAGCAAAGATGTTCATTTAGTTTGAAGACAGGGTCCTGCTGGGGCTACTGACATAGGGGTGTAATGTATTGGTCACTAGGAATGGCAGCTGTTGCCCTGTCTATCCCTATTGTTGTGGCAGATAATGCCCTGACTTTGCAGGACACCTGCCAGAAGAAATGAGGCTGCAGCCTGATGATTGGACTGGGCCTTTCATCCAAATCTGGTGTGGTGGTGGCGTCATCATTAGAGGCGTGATGCACTGTGTCTCCTCCAGGTGTCGCAGGTTCATAAAAATAGACCAAACAGGCTATAGGGCCTGATTCATGTTTTATTTTGCATGGTGAAAAGTGACATTTCAGTGGTGCAAAGTGACTTTGCACTGCCAACAAACACCCTGATTCATGGAACAGTGCAACGTGTCTTTTTGCCGTACAAAGTCACTTTGCACAGCAAAAATACACTTTGCTCTGCTCCACCCTGATTCATGGAGCAGTGCAAAGTGTCTTTTTGCCATGTAGTCACTTTGCACAGCAAAAATACACTTTGCACTGTTCCATGAATCAGGGTGTTTGTTGACAGTGCAATGTCACTTTTCACCACTGAAAAGCCACTTTGCACCGTGCCAAAAATTCCATGAATCAGACACTAAGGTGTTGACCATAATGGGGAAGAGGAAGCCACCCCGCTTCCAGCTAAGGTAGCAGTAAGAATATAGCGCTCTTTTCACGAGACAGGGTAGCAGTTGAACGCTGGTTCAGAGCTCGAAATACCTTCCTTCTAGAGCCCGCCGCTCAGCAACCTCTAACTCCCTGCGGGTCAGATGCTTCTCCAAGCAGAGAGTGGGGGGTAGATCTCTCTCCTTTGCAGGTGACTCCCTCTGGAATGCCTCCCTGAAGCCCTCAGACTTGAGACAGACCACCGGATGTTCAAGAAGCTGCTCAAGACCTTCCTTTTCTTCCTTTTCTCCTCTTTGTTCTCTCTCACTCTCCCATGCTAATCTATCTGTTCTGCTCTTCCTGACTGGTTGGGTGGTTGCCCACAGAGTCACAGAGGGTACCATGCCTCTGCCCACTTGTCCAGTCACCCTGCACTGCCTCCTGGCTTACCCAGCACTCCCGGTGTGGAACTGCACCTGTGTAGTCCTTTGCCGTCCTTGCACTTACTCATAGCCGTGCTGCCCTGACTGCACTTCCCTTTACTCCTTCCCTGCACTTCTTCTCCGCACCCTCGCTCCTGCATATCTCATTTACACTTGCACAATCCGAATGTCACAAGGCCTGGTAAGATTGTTTGTCTTGTCATTTCTCTGTTCCCCTCCCGTCTTGTGGTACCTGGAAACACTTGTGTAGAGGTGCGTTACAAATACCAAATCATATCATATCATATCAGGTGACATCTCTTCTCGAATGATTACAACGCCGAGTTTTGCTCAGCTACAATGGATTGAATTTGTTTGTTCACCTTGTGAGGGCTCAAAGCATGTGTCCCTTCCCAGCTGTAAGTACTCACGCAAGCAGAGAACCCTGAAACCCTCAAAGAACAAAGAAGATCCCTTATGGGATGGTAGTTGATCAGCCCACTGTGGGCCTCCTCTGAGAGGGTGACCTTGCCTATGAAACAACACCGTGTCTGATCAAAGGAGATATGGACGGGATAGAGGTTCACCTGGAAGAGCAAAAAATAACACCAGGTATTCACCAGGCTGAAAAGAAATGAGGGACAGTTTTAGTACAGGAGCTTGAAAGTGAACCCAAAAAACACTGAAGTCATTAGGAGCTAACCTGAGTATGCTGGTAATAGACTTTAATGCAAAGTTGGCGTAGAGTTGGCAAAAAACTCCTATCAAGATAACATTTTCCGATAGGACTCCTGGATTGGAATGGTACAACAACAAAATGGAGATCGGGAGGTGGCTGGGTAAAATGAAGGGGTAATTAAAATGGTTAGTAACAACCTAAATTTCCAGACTGAATGAGGGCACTCTAATGGGAGACAGAGGAGCAGTGAGTTACATCAAGACGTCCAAAGTTCAGAGCTCTCTGTAAATGGAAAGGTAATAAATCCGTCAAAGGAAAGTCTAGTAGGAAATCCGTAACGCAGAAGGGAAGTCGTAATATCAGAGCGTAGGTTGATAAAAGTACACAGTAGGAAATCCGGAATCAAAGGCAAGTTGTAGAAGTGCAGGGGTCGGTAAACAAGAGACAGTAATTTGGCGGAGTGGCGGCGAGTGGCAGTCCTGCAGTGAACTCTCTACGTCCAGTCTTTCTCCTAGTTTTACTGCTGGGGGTGTGTTTCCTGTTACACCTCTCACCATAAAACACCATTTACCCCGCGGAGCGGCGCGGAGTGGCGGCGAGTGGCAGTCCTGCAGTGAACTCTCTACGTCCAGTCTTTCTCCTAGTTTTACTGCTGGGGGTGTGTTTCCTGTTACACCTCTCACCATAAAACACCATTTACCCCGCGGAGCGGCGCGGAGTGGCGGCGAGTGGCAGTCCTGCAGTGAACTCTCTACGTCCAGTCTTTCTCCTAGTTTTACTGCTGGGGGTGTGTTTCCTGTTACACCTCTCACCATAAAACACCATTTACCCCGCGGAGCGGCGCGGAGTGGCGGCGAGTGGCAGTCCTGCAGTGAACTCTCTACGTCCAGTCTTTCTCCTAGTTTTACTGCTGGGGGTGTGTTTCCTGTTACACCTCTCACCATAAAACACCATTTACCCCGCGGAGCGGCGCGGAGTGGCGGCGAGTGGCAGTCCTGCAGTGAACTCTCTACGTCCAGTCTTTCTCCTAGTTTTACTGCTGGGGGTGTGTTTCCTGTTACACCTCTCACCATAAAACACCATTTACCCCGCGGAGCGGCGCGGAGTGGCGGCGAGTGGCAGTCCTGCAGTGAACTCTCTACGTCCAGTCTTTCTCCTAGTTTTACTGCTGGGGGTGTGTTTCCTGTTACACCTCTCACCATAAAACACCATTTACCCCGCTGAGCGGCGCGGAGTGGCGGCGAGTGGCAGTCCTGCAGTCATGTCAGGCAGGTCGGGCTCGACCGCCACCTTACCATCTAAACCACAGTTACTTGACGTTGAAGACACGACAAGTCGATTTCTAAGGAGTAATGCCAAACAGTCTTCTAAAAACACTTTCGCAATTAACCCAGCCAACTGCAATCATTCCCCTGTGATTCAGGGAGAAATATCAGAGGACCATCCACCATCCCAGAGCCCAGGCCCTAAAACATTAGCGCATCTGGGTAAAAGACGCACGACCTTGGGGCAAGGCAATGGCAATAAACCTACTAATCCGCCCTTTGATGCCCGCAACTCTAAACAACTCCAAAACTTTAACGAAGCGGACTCACCGGATGAAAACGCTATGTCATCGGATCTACACGACGCTGAACTTCCACCGTCCCTGATGCCTGGGGTCTCCACTCCACCGCCGCGGGCTGGCTCGGTACCGACGGGAACTCCGCGACAGCCCGGAGGGGCGGCCGCGTCGACTTCCCAGGCTCCGTTGCTGGACCTGCCGCGGGTGGTCGTGCTGGACAGCCGTCAGCCGCCAGGGGACGGGACCGCTCCGGATCATGGACCCCCACCATCGAAGAGCCTGCCGACGCCTGATGGGCCGACCCCGACTGCGGTCGCGGCTCCACGGCCTCCCGGAGGGGAGCCGGTGCAGAGCGGACCAGCATCGGAGAGCACATCGAGCCTGGAGAAGAAACCGGCTGACCCGGACGACGCCTCGCCGGAAGGAGATTCCTCTCCCCCCCCTTTGGGGAAGACGAGGGCAGCGGCACCCGTCCTGTCGGGGGGGCGCCGACTTGAGGATCAAAAGCCGTCGGGCCAGAGGAGACCAGGAGCGGAAGGTGTGCTTCCGACGCCGGCAAGCAGGAGTGAATCCACAACAGCGCCTCCTCTGGCGGGAGCCCAGTCAGTCACATCAATCCACGACGATGAAGCCCCAAATTCCACACTAGCCCAGGCTAACGCTGACAAAACTGAGAGGATCGTCTTAGACCCCCTACCACCCAGTAAAACGAGGGTTTCACCCTCTGATAACACAATAAAAAAGAGATCTCGGTTGATTGACGACCTTAACAAAAAAACTGAGCCCTTATCAAAACAAGTGAGCTCCACTAAAACATCACGGATGACTCCCAAAATACCAAGAAAGGGCCTCAAAAAACCTCAACGCCCCTTGAAGCTTCTATCAGACTTCTTTCACAAGCATTCTAAAGCCATTCAACAAAAATGTAAAGAACTGACAGATGCTGAAATCCTCGAGGCAGCAGACGCAATTACTCCCCCTCGAAAACATCGCAGGCTGATACAAGCAAACCGAAAATTACCCTACCTTCCTTCAAACAAAGACAATAGAGCTGCACCCGCTAGGGACCCGATGAAAAGTCACTTTTCTGGACAAGTAACACCAACAATTCCACAAATAACCTCTGAAAACGAGAACGAGACGAACGCGCAAACTTCATCCCCACCACCAATTCCCATATCTATACTAGTTGCTCCTCCAGTTAGCAACACAACGGCCTTAACGTCAGCTTTTACTCAGCCTCTCCTACATAGCCATACTAACACAGTCCAAGAAACCCAGACTCTACCGCACCCTCCAAATCAAGAGATACGGGAAGAGGAGAGGTCCACACCCCTTCGACATAGTTTGACGCCATTGGATCCATCAGACCTCACTTCGACGAGCATCACTCCACCAGTACCACAAGTCTTGATACTTGAAAAGGCCCTAAGTCCTCGGCAAAGCGACAACAACGCCCAAAATGAACAACCTACAGAGCCTGTGCCGCCACCCCTAGGAGAGGCGTCCAAGCCCACAAACCAACCCCAGGAAAGAGTCCCTGAAAGAAATCACCTTGTCAGATCAAAAAATAGTCTCCAGTTTGAGAAAACTTTAGACTCTTTCTACTCAAACTTGGACAATTACAACAACCAAAGAAGACACTCTTTTGACCTTCCATCCAGAAGATCAACAACTGCCATGACACCTGGCATACGACTCCCATCACCCTCCAAAAGCAGACCGTCTCCACAAAGTCACATACCCTTAAACGACTCTCAGCCCAAAAAACTGGACACTTGCACTCTGATGTCAGCTCTATCAATAGCGCTAAATCCATTTGTCAAATTGTATGAAACAATCGGAGACACGATGAAAGACCACACATCGATTCAAACGACAATGCTAAATAAATTAACTTTCTTGGAAGGCTACATCTTGGCCTTAGAAGCAAAGATCCAATCGTCAGAGAAAAAACAAATTCAAGAACCTTCCACACTCTCACTCCAAAAACAGCCTCAAATCAAGTGCCCCGCCTCACAAGAAATGACACAAAAAACTTTCAAAGGCACGCAAACCCATTCATTCATAGATTTAACTGTACCTTCAATCACCACGAAAGAGAACTCCACGTCACCAAAAGGAGGGAAAGAAGTAAACCCTAAAAGAAACGGAACCATGGCACTCGAACCAATCTTCCAACAACAGGTCCCTGCTAATTTAGCAGTGTTAGCTACCCATATACGTGCAACAACCCAGTCAAAAGAGAAAGGAACAGCCAAACTACACCGTGAAGTAAACAAGATCAACCACGAAAAAGAAGTTGAAACTTCTCTGAACGACGAAGACCTCCTGAACATCACTCAACATTTTACAGACCAATCCATAACCCAATCCCAAGAGGTGCAAGGAACAACAGCCCTACAAACAACAAGTACAACCCCGGATGAAAACCTCGACACAAAACGAGCGACCATGGAACGACCTTTTTTCACCGACAAAGAACGAAAACAGCGGTCGACCATGACTAACCGCATCTCAAAAGACCGCTTACTGGGAAAGACGAGGGCCAAACGGAACTCCAAACCCTACAATCCAGAAAGCGATAAACGCGAAGCACAACCTTGTCGGCAACCAATAAGGTTTACCCGAAGATCGAGCAGTAGTCCCCCTTCTTGCAGACCCAAAGCTCAGTCGCAGAAATCACAAACCAGAAACCATGTAAAGGAACCCACGAGGACAAACCTACAAATCAAAAACTGATAAATATCATTTAAAAACTCAAACAAGATGGATATGGAAACTTGAGCAGATACCGGGCAACACTGACAAAGTGATACTAAACAGAAGAGGAGTGATGGACCTGTTTAGTTATATCCCGACACTCAGTTCAGTCAAATCAGCCGACCTCCAGATTGTCGACCCTAGCCACAAGGGTCCCAAAGCTATTTCTCATTTATACATAGCGTCACAAACAATAAACAACGCTTTCAAGTCTGCCCTTGAAGAACTCTTAATTATGGGATATGACCTTACGAGATCATCAAGAGAAATTAATCCACGTGATTGTCGAGAAAACAAATACGCTCAAGAGCCCAAAAGAAAAACTGAATACTATCAATCGTCATACCAAACCCGGCCTCCGTCCAGAAAAAAAACAGCAAACACCCCCGTGCGGGTCCAAAAACCAGCTATGAGCAAAGCGAACCAAAAGCAAAATCACACTAGACCCGCTAAAAGCTTGGAAAACTCGACTCCAGCGCTCAAGAAAATTGAAAAACCTACGACAACTGCAATAACCAAATACTCAAAAGAACTTTCAAAGCTCCAAAGGACAGTCCAAAATGAGACATACCAGGGGGCTGTAAGCACATCTCAACCCTCACCTCCCCATTCATTTTGGTCCTGGCTGCCGAAAGCCCTCAAACAAAACTTACAAAAATAGCCACCCAAGAGAAGATCTCTCAGCAACACCTACACCCATCAGATCCCCAAAGCCCAAGACCAAATAAAAATGTGTTCGTGGAACACCCGAGGTTTTCTTCACCTAACAACCCCAGGATCCACGAACTTAACAGTCTACGACATTATCTGTCTTCAGGAGACATGGCTTCTTCTACCCCCAATTCTCGACGGCTACGAGACCCACACAGTGGTGGCCAAGAAGGGCCTCTTAGGCCGCCCTACAGCGGGGCTGCTCATCGCAATCCGCGGTGGTCGAGGCCTAACGGACTCATATAAAATAAAAGAAAATCACTTCATGATGATGGTCAAACTAAACTGGAAAACAACAGATGAAAAATCAAATAAACTAACAACGAAGAAAATCATAATTGTCACCATCTATTGGAATCCGGCAACTGTCGAGTGTGGGAAATTTATCAAAACAATAGAACAAGAACTGGACTGGGCGCAAGTCACACACCACCCAGACTACGTAGTCCTATGCGGAGATCTAAACATCCATAGCCAGCAGAGCGAAAAGTCAAAGGCATCCAAATGTAAAAAACGTCCAACTGACCAGAGATCCATCAAATGGCAAAACCTTATGAAATCGAGATCTTTCGACAACCTGGATCAAGTCTTTGCTGACCCAAACAGACTCCCTACATGGGAAGGAGCGAATTCAAACTCCACAATCGACTACATTCTGGTATCACGTCCTCTATTACTACACATTAATTCCTTCAAAGTGATTAAAACAAGGGAAAGTGACCACAACCTGCTGGAGACTACCTGGTTAACTAACCCACCGAAAAACCACACAATGTGTGCAGAACTCGATCTTAACGCTCAAGGGACAAGACTCAGGATCACGGAAAAGGCAATAACAACCATTTCAAAGCTCTATAACGACCGAGCCAAACATCTACACACGTTGGCGGTTGACTACACACCTTTGTTGACCGTCTGTAGAGTCCCTCTCAAGACCAAAAAGCCAATGGCAGTTGACCAAAAACATATGTATGACAAATTGGTCGCCGAACGAAAAAGAGAGCTAAGGAAGACAAAAAGACTAGCACGAAAACTTGCCCCCCCACAGGCCACGACCATCATGAAAGAAGCAGCTACAAAATACAAAACTTGGTTAAAGGGCCACCGGCACAAGCTCTACCAACAAGATGCAGAAGACATCCTGAAAGCTATAACAGGAAACCACGCAAGAGACTTCTGGTCCCTCTTACTTTCAACAACGCCAGGTGTGCGCCCAAGTCAGTTGAACGGTATTGGCCAGTTGGCCTGGGAAAAGTACTTCAGCACCCTGTTTAAGCGCACCTCGACAGTAACCTCTAGGACGACAAATAACGACACCCCTTGGAGGTGCTTAGATAACATCGAAGACATCATAACGTTAATCAAAAAACTGAAACCATCTCGTGCTCCCGGCCCTGACGGCATCACGAACTTTGATTTAAAAGCACACCCGGAAACCTGGGCGCCCTTGTTGAGTCAAATCTTCAGACGATGTTCCGCCACAAAAACCATTCCACCAACGTGGAAATGTGCTAACGTGGTACCTATCTTTAAGAAGGGCAATAGGTCAGACCCTACTAGCTATCGTCCGATCGCTCTCCTTGACCCAATAGGAAAGTTGTTTGGGTCACTTTTGCTAAACCATTTCACTGCCTGGGCCAATGAAGCTCCCTGCCACGACAAACTACAAACTGGCTTCAAAAAAAATCTGGGGACAAATGCAAACATATTAATACTGAGTGCCCTGAAAAGCAAAATCATGGAGGGCCGTCCACGCCTATTCATCGCCTTTGTCGACTTGACACAGGCTTTCGACAAGGTGGACCGGGAAAGACTATGGAAGAAACTGGCTCTATGGAAATGTCCCCCAGACATACTTAACCCCATCAAAGCCCTATATACCAACACTTCTATGCGGGTACGCCTGAACCAACAAGGACTGTTAACCGAAGAGATAACAACAGCCAGAGGAGTCAAACAGGGCTGCCCCCTGGCCCCCGCCCTGTTTTGGTCCTATCTAGGCGATTTCCAAGATACAGAAAAAGAGATTTGAGCGTTCCCCCCCAAACTCGGAGGAGATCAGATCAGTCGGCTCTTATACGCAGACGACTTAATCCTTCTGGACAACACTCCGATAGGACTACAACGGCAACTAACAAACCTACAACAATACATGACGACAAACAATCTGGAAATTAACCAATCAAAAACGAAAATGATGGTCATTGAGAAATCCGCAAAAAAGAAATCCACCTTACCGCTAAGACTAGGCGAAACAACTATCGAGAAAGTCTATAGTTTTAAATACCTCGGAGTCATTCTAGACAGCACTCAAAGAGACAACGCGATGAAAGAGGCACTCCGTGGAAAAACCACAAAACTAGCGACACAAGGAAAAGCCATTGATATTAAATTCGGCCGATTTTCAATCATACCAGTACGAGATTTCTACAAAAAAAAAGTCATACCATCCTTGACATATGGTGTGGACGCAATGCCGACCATCCCCCAAGACCTGTGGCAGAACTTGGAAGCATCCTTCTGGAGAACAGTCTTAGGTCTCCCTAAATCCACGCCAATAACACTGATTAGACGTGAACTCACGCTTTCATCATTGAAAGCAACCATCGACTGTAATAGCGTCCTGCTCTATCGGAAGTGCATCCAGAACGACGCCCCATACGCCTACAAGTTGATAAGTGAAGAACTTCGTCTTGGAACTTGTCGAATGCTCTCTCACTGGGAAACAAAAATCTTATCCATCCTAGACTCAGTGGCTTGTAGCACGGAGGACCTTATCAACAATCCAGTCAGAGTCACCAAAAAAATCAAAGAACTGGATTGGATTCTCACCACCGATACGGCTATGCGATACAAACTCACCAACCATCTACCAGTCTTTTGCAAGAAACTTGATAGTGTCCAACCATACTTGAAACTATTTCCGAACAGATTGGCGCGAAACTACTACCTAAGAATAAGACTAAATCTTTTGGAAACTAACGAAATTCTATCGATCAGACACCTATCTACTACCAGCAGTTGCCGGCTTTGCAAATCAACTTCGGCAAAGGAATCCATACGTCATCTTCTTCTGACCTGTCCGTCAACGACAGACATTCGACGCACCTATTTGAAAGACATTTTCACAAACTTTACCTTACAAGACGAAGAATCGTGCTGGAACAAACTGATAGACGGCGACAAACAGTCATGGCAGCTCGCAACAATAAACATCATGACCCACATCTTCAACGTGCTGCTCCCACGACAGGCTTCAGGAAACGCTCCACCAATCTGACCGCCAAATTTGACGGGCAGTTCTTGCTGCCGTTTGTTAAAAAATCTTTTAGATTAAAAAAAACAAATAAAAAAAAATAAAAAAAAAAAAAATTTGGGAGCAAGAAAAGAATGTGCAAGGAAGCAGGGAACTTCATTCAATCAGAAGTACTCACCAAGCGAAATGCATGCATCTTTTTGCTTGTGGACTGAGCGTGTGCCAAAATGACGTTAGTGTGTGCGCGACACTGGACTGCGTTGCCCAACCATGGCAACAGTAGAGGAGTGCGATAGCTTGAGAGAGTTGAGCCACTTGAGGCTGTGCCGTTCCTGCAGGTGCCATGGCAACCGCCAAGAGCACGATATACGATTTGTGGGGCGTTTTCCATTCCAGGAAACAGCAGAGATTAGAGCCAGGAATGAGAAATGTGACAGTATCCTCCCCCATAGGAGACAACACCCCTTTAGTAGCGTGAAAATGAGCCAACAGATCAGGGGCATGAATGTTACCATGAGGCTCCCAGGTCTGTTCCTCCAGACCGTAGCCCTTCCAGTCCATTAGATAGAACTGCCTGCCCTTCTGTTACCTCATGTCCAAGATAACGATAACCTCAAACTCCTCATCACCATCCACCTAAACCGGAAGCGGACGAGCAGACATTCAGGTAGTGGGCAAACACAGCTTAAGGAGAGACAAGTGAAATACAGGGTGGACACGTCATGCTTCCGGAAGTCGTAAGGGAAGTGCAACCGGATTGATGACCTGGAGTTCCTCGTAAGGGCCAACAAAACATGGCAAGAGTTTACCTGTACCATGTAATTTTAGGTTCCTGGTCGATAACCAGACCTTCATTCCCGCACGATAGACAGGAGCAGGGATGCAGCGCAGATCCGCATATTTCTTGCCACGGCCCTGTGCCTGAACTAAATGTTTCTTGACAGAGCCATGTAAGGTCACAAGATCCCTAACGGAAGCACAAGCAGCAGGATTTTCAGCAGGAAGAAGTGCTTCCAGAGGGATTAAACGGGGGGTGTTGTCCATATAAGGTATAAAAAGGAGAGGAGCCAGGAGAGGAATCAACATAATTGTTGTAGGCGAACTCAGATGAAAAAAGGACAGTTAACCAGGTCTCTTGATACTGTAGGCAAAGACAGCGCAGATATTTCTCTAAAGTGGCATTTAGCCTCTCATCTTGCCCATCAGTTTGAGGATGATAGGCACTGGAATATCGATCCTCGATGCCAAAGGAGGAAGTCAAGGCCCGCCAGAAGTGTGTAGTGAACTGAATTCCCCTGTCAGAGACAATAAGGAAGGTAATCCAAATAAACGCAAGGTGTGTTTCATATAGAGATCTGCCAAAACATGAGCAGAAGGCACCCCGATGTAGGGTACAAAAATTGCCAACTTGAAAATAGTCAATGATAACCCATATGGTATCATGGTCATGAATCGGTGGAAGCTCAACAATGAAGTCCATGGATTTCATATACAAAGGCGTGTGAGGGATGGGAAGGGGGTGTGAAAGGCATACTGGTTTCTGTGTCTGACTCTGTGCACAAATTGAACAAGTTGCAATATAATCGACAACATCTCATGACATGGTAGGCCACCAAGACCATCTGCGTAGTAGTTCCAGTGTCTTAGTCTTCCTTGGGTGAATGGGCTCTACATCAGGGATGTATATTTTGATTTGAATGTACGGCAGCCCATTGATAATATGAGCGTTGAGATCCCCCACTTCTGCAGCATGAGCAAGTACCCATAAGCAGATCTTGGGCCTCATTACAACCCAGGCGGTAAGTTCCCTACTTTACCACCATGGTGTAAACTCAGTTTACACCATGGTGGATGGCGGATTTACCGCCCCATTCCAAGGTGAGTGGGGCGGTAAATCCCCATTCCCCATTTACCCTTCCCCATTCCCATTTTTGCCCCATAGGGCATAATGGGAGTGGGGAAGGCGCTAATTACGGCACCGTAAATTACGGTGCCGTAATTAGCACCAAGGCGCGTTAGCGCCTTGCATTTTAACGCCTGATAAAAGCAGGCGTTAAAATGGTAATCAGGTGTTAAGGGTTAACGGCGGCACCGACGGCGCCGTTAAACCCTTAACGCCTGGGTTGTAATGAGGCCCATTATCTCTGAGTGACCCATGCGGGGTACAGCCGCAAGCCACCTGGTGGGGTAGCAAGAAGGTTTGTGCCATACCCGGCGAGGAACTATGGCCAGTCTTAATACTTCTCCTCGACACACTAAAGATATGAGCCACCTACAGAGAATGTTGCCCTTAAGGTTCTCTTTATTTCTCCTAATGTACCCTGTCTTTCCTTACAAACAAATTTCGTACATATATCCCTGATCACACACTCATTCTACCTTCCGTTGTTTTACCCTAATATTTGTTAGCCAAGTTTGTCTGATTCACCCATTCTCCTCCAACGTACTCTATCTTTCCTTGCATTCCTTTTTCTTCTCACTCCACAGATTATGGTCTGGTTTAACGCCCTAGGCAGTGTCACAATTTCTCGCTCATGAACAATGACTCAATGCTGTAAGATCACTACAGAGGTGACTTCCACAGTATAAATGCAGAATAACATAACATAAGAGAGACTGACGATGAAGCAAAATGATGGATGCTCTTATTTTTATGTGGGTGCTGATATCCTCAATGGATTTAAAACTCATCCTGGTGTCAATGAGTCATACGAAATGCCAAAATTGTACTGCTCAACTACTTCAGCCCACAAGTGAACAACAACTAGCAGCACTTAAAACTGGGCAAGCATGCCAAGGGCCCTGTGAATCCCTTAAGCTTTTCATGAGCATCTACGACAACTAGAGATGTCCTGTGCCCTAGCTGGCAAAGACGATAAGGTAGGGGCACTAATCATCCAACACTTCTAATCTACCCAATTTAGGTAGCAAATTCTTATTGAGTCGGACACATCCTTAGAGAAAGTCCTGGAAATAGGGAAGGGTGCATGAGCTCACCACAGCACAAGCTTCCCTCATGTTAATGTTAAAGGAGATTTTTTCTTTATTAAAATGCATTTGGTTTATTTCTTAAACCTTACATTTATACATGTTTACATTACAGTGCGATATTTTGCTTTAGTTAAGTTAGGGGCTTTTCCCAAAGTCTCCAGAGGTGATTTCATTCCAAAAATGAACGATCGTGGTCACCATTTTCCTATTGTTGCCCATTAGAATATCAGACCAGCATTCTTCAGTTTTGAGTTTGTTTGGGGCAGAAGCATATCTTTTGCTGTATGTTAAGCGGTGCTGATTGAGTGCTTCACATTCCATTATTATCTGGCGGATGGTTTCAGTCTGTCCATTAATTTTACAGAATCGACAATCAGTACTGTTATTTTCATTTTTTTTCTCCAATTTCCTGTTATTTGGCGGGTGGGGAGAATATTCAATCTGAGTCTGAGGAATGTATCTCTGATTTGACGATCCGGAAATAAGTTCAAATAGTGTGGGAATTGGTTTAATGCTCTTGATTCTCCTTCGCATTTCAGATTTAGCTTGTATACATCTTTTATATTTTGGGTTTCAATCCAGTCCATTCTTGCTAATTGCTTTTTTGCATGTTGTGGTCTCTTTATTAACATGTCAAGCGGAATGTCCTTTTTCAGGCATATGCTCTCTACTGCTTCTCTCCATTTTGTCAGAGTCTTGTTGTTGGACTTCATTTCAGAGGTTCTTAAGATGTCCATTGCCCGTATGTTGTCTTTGTTGTGCAATTTCCGGTAGATGTCTAGGGTTTTCCTCATGACTATTGAATGTAAGGATTGTAGGCCAAGCTCATAACGTATATGTGGCATAGGTGTTGATTGAGGGAGAGTGAGAGTTTTCCGCCAGAAGATGGCCTCTAGCTGCATCCATATTGCTTGGTCGATATTGATCATAGTTTCGACTCCATATGATAGTATCGCTGTCGCTTTTCGTTTGTAAAACACTACAACCGGCTTCAGCGAGAATTGACCAAACTTGCGATGGATAATTCGTGCTTGTCTGGCCAGGGTTCTGGCCTTTGATTTCAGGTGGAGAGCCCACGGAAATTCGTTCATTGACTGATTGATCCAGATTCCTAGATATTTATAGGTAACAACTTGTTCCAATTTTTGTTTTTGAAGATAGAATACTGAAAGTGGCTTTTTCTTTGGAGTTTTCATGATTAATGTCATGATTTTCGTTTTGGTTATGTTTATTGACAGTTCATTGTGATCCATATACTCTAGTGTGTTGTTTAGAGCAATTTGCAGTCCTCAGTTTTTTTTGCATGGAGTATAATGTCATCAGCATAGATTAAACATGGTACCGGTCTAGCATTAAGTTTATGCAAATTTATGGTGTGTGTGTGTGGATGCTTTCCTCGTAGTCAGATGTAAACAAGTTCAATAATGCAGCAGCAAGAGGGCATCCCTGCTTTAGACAGTGGCATGTGGTGATTTTGTTGGTTACTATGCCATTGGATGACATTCTCACCTGATTCTTCGTGTTCGAATAGAGGAGCTTTATCAGCTCGAGTATATCCATCAGAAAACCCCACATCTCCAATTTCTCCCAAAGTAGATCTCTGTTGATTTTGTCGAATGCCAGATTTAAATCCACATAGGCAACATAAGTTTGTGTTCGTGAGTGGTCAGCTTCGTGCTTCAATAAATTCATGATTAGCAGATTAGTACTCGTACACACATTTCGGACGGATCGGGTTTGACATACTGCCTGGTGGGTTGTCTGCTTAGACCAGGCATTTAGCTTTGTTAGAAGAAGGTTGGCAAATATTTTCCCCAATGGGTCAAGAAGGGCCAGAGGACGATAGTTTGTAGGATCTTTTGTTGAGCCCTGTTTAAATATGGGGATTATCGTTGCCAATTGCCATGTTGCTGGTATTCTATTAGTGCAATAAATAAGATCAACGATTGCTCCCAGAAGGCAGCCCAGATTTTCGGATTCTTTTTTAGTATCGCATTTGAGAGCCCGTCGGGCCTGGGGCTCTTGATGGATCGAGTTTCTGTATCGAGTTTTCAAGATCGTTAATCTCATATCTTATTTTCCAATTCATTTCATTTATGCAAGATCTTTTTTGTCTATATTTGAGTGTTGATGTTCTTTCTTTGTAAAGCTCTGTTATTGTTTTTGAGGACATCCATCATACTTTCTGCTTTATCTTGTTCTTGTATAATTTTTGCATTTTTTAAACAATTTTTGAGTTTTTGTTTCGCTAATTGGATTTTTCTTTTTTTGATTGATGGGGGTTCGTATTGAGCTCTCTTCACTGCAATTTTCTTTTCTTTTCTTAGCAATTGATTTGTTGTAGATGTATTTGTGCTTCGAGTTTTTATGTTTTTTCGGGACGATCGTCAGTTTGAATTGATTAAGTAACCATCCATAATTGACTTTGTGAGTGTCTTCTAGCTTAGAATTCTTGAAAGTTTCCGTCAAGATTCCTAGTTTTGCTTGTGATATCTTTCGACGGTTCATTCTCCAGTTTGCCGTCAGGGAAGGAATGTTAATTCTTCGTGAACAGATTCCATTTATTTCCCATGTGTGCTTCAATATGTAGTGGTCGCTGGAAGTACTGAATCAATTTACTGCATCTTTAATTGTTTCAGAAATTCCTTTTGTTGTGTAACAGAAGTCTATGATTGACTTCATGTTTCCACTTGACCAAGTAGGTGTAGGCTTGGCCATGTCGCTGTTCACTGCGTCAAGACGATTAAAGTTCTGGTTTTGTGTCTCCTTTGACCATCTTAGTGCTCGAGGCGCAAGCAGATGTTCTTCTATTTTCTTTCCTCCCTCATCATATAGGTGGAAATTGAAGTCACCACATATGATGTGTTCGATACGTTAATATTATTATGTGATCTTGTTGATCATGGATAGAACAGTATCAATTACATGCTCGTCCTCTTATTTTTTCGGATTCCAGTAAAGGTTTGTTATACTGAGATAAGTTGGAGGAGGTATGGTGTACTTTTCAGAACTTCCTTGCGTTGTTTGCGATCGCTTTTTCAGGATTGTGTTTT
This sequence comes from Ambystoma mexicanum, assembly GCF_040938575.1. Taxonomy (NCBI): domain Eukaryota; kingdom Metazoa; phylum Chordata; class Amphibia; order Caudata; family Ambystomatidae; genus Ambystoma; species Ambystoma mexicanum. The sequence continues at coordinate 750,577,853 of NC_090934.1, read as the reverse complement.
GTGCCCAACACTCTATGTTTGCATATTCAACGATTTCATATGGTAGGTCCTGTTTGATCAGGGTAAGTAGCCCAGAAGATGGTCTTCCTGTCATTCTTGCAATTGCAGGGTTCGTGTGTGTGAAATATCCTTCGCAGGCAGGGGCCTTGATGAGCAATGTCTCTTGTAGACATATGATGTTTGCTTCATTCAAGATTCCCTGGTCATTGTGAAATAAATGTGAGTGCCCCCGTGTATTCCATGAACACAACGTCACCAATTGTTTGTTCTCTGTCATTCGTTGTTATTGTGGCGTTTTGTCATCTGATTCATTGAAGTTGGTCGATGAATTAAAGTCTCGCCTAAAAGGGGTTTGGTGAGTACCTCTTCTGTTATGTTCTCATCTATTCCAGTATGGTAATTCCAGATAATTATCATGGGTTGTTTTATTTTCTTTATCATAAGTCTTGTACCTATCTTGGTTCACACTGCTTCCCAAGCTATCGGAACTGCTAATGTCTGAATACATTCTGCTATTTCTTTGTTAATTCAGGAGTGATGTGTCCACTTGTATTTGGTTGATGTCCTCTTCTGTGGTCAGATCAAAACCTAATTGTCTTATGTCATTCTTGCAAGATACGCTTTTCCTCGTCATTTCTGCAGAATGGCAGTGTATCAAGATTTTATCTAGATTCTTGTTGTCAATTAATTCAGTTATTTGGAGATCTTTGGTGGTAAGAGATCTTAGATTATGTATTACCTGGAATAGCCAAAGTGTGTTGGTCCTGTTCAGGATCAATTTGGTGTCATGTTTCAGCCTTCTTTCTAATCGCGGGATATAGCGTTGGGGCTTGTGTGATGGGTCTACAAAGTGAGGGTAGACTAATGATGTATTTTGCTCGCTCCAGCTTCTATTTTCGTGATTACGCCTTGTTTGATGGTTTGTCTTCATCTTTTCTTCTTCTCTGGGTGTTTCCAGTAGAGTTGGGGTTAGAGAATGGTTTATTGATCTTAGATCTTCATCAGAAATGTCTTCACATGATAATTCGATCGTTGTATGTGATTCTGTGATGGTTTCTTCATAGCAGTCTAGGATAATCATTGACAACGTATTTATTTGGTCTTCGTGTTGGTCAGATCTTGTAGTTTTTCCGTTAGGGTGATGCTCAGAATCCTGCATTGAATATGTTGACAAGTTCATCAATGATTCTAAACTTCCTTGATCGGTTCTTTCAGATTTGTCAGACTTTGTTGCAGCGTTGATTCGGGTGGCACTTTTTTGATTTGGGAAGTTTGTTGAGCTGCGGAGTTCTGTTTGAGTTTGGCAATTCTTATTTCTGCTACTTGGGTTTGTACGTCTTTCTTATTTTCGTTTGTACTACGGAGCAAGTTTCTAAGAAACGCTCTGGATCCACTTTTTGGGTTGGCTTTTCATATTTTTAGTTTTTGTGTGAGGTGAACCATTAGGATGTTGTTGTTCGAAGCTACTTTAATTTTGGTTCCCCTTGTTTTGAGTTCTTTTTGGTCCAGTAATTTCAGGGTTTTGCTTGTCCATGTATACAGGAGTAGCTTTACTCTCTTTACTACATGGCACATCAGATGTTAAGTCAATTAGCAGGGTTGAAGTGCTCAGCAGTTTGGTTACATGTGGCCTTGTGGCTTTGCTCGTACAGTCTCGGCTCCTTTGTTTCTGGATGGGTGTTTGTTTTGCACGTAGATGTTAACGAGATTAACGCTTAAATTAGGCATGCTTTATCTGTTCTGTCTTGTCGAGCAACTGTTTCTGCCAGGTAAGACTGGTTTCTGCATCAGTACTCAGGCCTTCGTGTATCGTGGATATTAATGCTTCAAGGCTCTTTTGTTTGGCATAAATTGATCCTAATAGCGTTGTGTGCTCTTTAGCAGTTTCAGTATTTATTTCTTGAAGCTTGACATACAGCATCATCGCTTGGGTTGTTACTGCCGTCAACATGTTTTGTAGATCAACCATGGTGTTTGCAATGGATTCTTGATGTTCAGTTGTGTTTATGGGGCATGTGCATTTGTTGATGTCATTCGTGCACGCCCTCATGTTTTCCATTGTGTCTAGATTAGTCATTTGTTTTAGACTGGTTGTTGATGATTCCATGGGAAACTAGTTTCCATTTTGATGGAACGGGCAGCTTGGTATGCACGGCGTCTGTTCTTCCTGTTTTTTTTTACCTTAATTCCATCAGAGCTTCTATTTCAGTCAAGTCCAGAGATAAACGCTCCATGCGTTTAGCATTAAGGGGCGGAGTTCTCGTTGCGTTGAGGTCAGTTCTTATTAGGCTTTCATGTTGGTTTTTCCATTGCATTTTAGTAATCATGGCTCTCTCATGTTGTGCGCTCAGACCAGGTGTAAGTGTTTGGACTTTTTTTCCCTGTATTTGTTCTTCTGGTGTTTCTATCTTTTTGTTCTCTTCATTGGTGTCTTTTAATTCAGATGTGTGTTGGCCGTCTTTGCATTCCTGGGCCATGCTTATAGCAGCGATGGACTTGTTCCCTTTAAGTTTCTTTTCCTGTGGTGTAGTGCAGGTTTTTTTTTCATTCTTAGTTAGGCAGTCAATTGAGGGGCCTGGGAGGGGGGGAGGGATTTGTTCATGTCACTGAGCTGCAAGGTTTTATGGACTGGAAACTGCTTCTCCCCCATTATTTTCCTTCTCAGTCTATTATGCAGGTGTTTAATATGAGGTGTGTCTTCATGGTTTCCTGACATGTTTTACTTTGTGTGTCTTGTGGATGCTGGATAACTGGCGGGTTGTAAGTCTCAGGGAAGTGTGTTTCAACGGCGAGGCACAGGGACGTTAGGCAATGCGCATCCAGAACTGAATCAGAGGTCGGGCAGAAAGGATCAATCCACGGCGCGGACATCTGTCTCTTCTCCCCAGCCAGCAACTTGCAGCGCCGGAGCGAATGCAGGAAGGAAAACGGGCAACAAACGTAGTAAGCAGCTGAATCAGCGCCGGGGGGAGAAATGCGAGTCAGAGGGTGCTTCCCGCAAACCCCTCTCGCCAGACACTCGCTCAATGGGGTCGGGGAGGTGTTGGGGGAGGGTATTTGTAGTTCAACCAGTTCTTTACTGTAGGGGTGTGTGTGTTGGATGATGGATCCCACTGTCCCCACTCGCCAGACACTCGCTCAGGGGCACCGGAGAGGAGATGCGGAGAGGCAAATATGGCTCTGTCAGTTTTTTATGAATAGGAGCGTGTGGATCAAAGGAAAGATTCCTGCAGTCCCCAGACACCAAACACTCACTCAGGGGCACCGGAGAGGAGTTGAGGAGAGGTGAATATGGCTCTGTCAGTTCATTATGAATAGGAGCGTGTGGGTCCAAGGAAGGGTTCCCGCAGTCCCCACACGCCAGACACTCGCTCAAGGACTGGGGTCTTGGAAAAAGATGTATATGATTCGGGCAGTTCTTATAATTGACGAGAGAGTAGGGCTTATCGCTTAATTCCTCTCAGTAGCAGTCAGGCAGCACAACTTGTGAGTGAACGTTCTTCGGTTTAATTTCTTATCTGCTGCAGGCTCCTGCTTTTCCCGTGGACTCCAGCAGACTCCACACTCTACCTCCATATTCTGCGGCCCGCTCCGCGATCAGGTGGAGATTGTGTAGAGGCAAATAGGCTCCTCCTCAGTAGAAACAGAAACAGGGAATGTGGCAACTCCAGCAGACTCCACACTCTACCTCCACACTCCGCGCAAAGGATTTTGTACCACGCACTATCACCACCGGAGTGGTCCCCTGGCGCTCTGGCGGCTCTGAAAGAGGAAGGGGAAGGGTAGTTAGTGAGGAGTAGCTGGAAAAGTGCAAGAGAGCAATGATGTGCTGTTGGCGGCCTCAGACCGATGGGTCCGTTGTCTGGGCCTGGGGTGTTTTGCGGTCGGTAGTCGTTGTGCACTGTTGTGCGAGTCTATGTGTGTTTTTTTGTTTTGTTGTTCCAATGTAGTGAAGTTTTTGCGGTTTGTTGTGCTGTAGGCTTGTGGTTGTGTTTGGTTTGGAGTTTGAGGGGTGTATGCAGAGGGGGGAAATTGTTAGTGCAATTGGTTAGTTGGCATCTTTATCCTGAATTGAGGCACTGGGCTTCTGTAATTTACCCAGGTGGGGTTCGGGAGCACCTCTGCGCCTCTGTCTAGATCTTGGTCCGACCAGCCTTTGGGGTCACTTTCACTTCTGGCCCTCTCCTCCCCAGTCTTCCCTTCACACTGATACGGCTAGTGCACCTGCCCATGTCCACAGCTCATATAGTGTGGTGATTGCTAATATCCCGATAATTCTACTATACTGTGGTACTCGGTGGCAATTTACGGACGAGTGCAGTTGTTGGGTGGGGGAGTTTATTCCGTCTCAGTCCGGGTGTCGCCTGTGTTCCCCTCTAAACGGCGTTCTTCGTCCAAGTGCCGTGGGAGCTTCTTCACATAGGGAGATGTCCACCGTCTCTACTGGGGGTTGGCCGAGTCCAGTTCATTCAACCCTTTTTCTTTCTGATTTGGTTTTCAGTTTGAGTCTGTGGTGTTGAAGAGCCAGATTTTTAGTAATTTCCTAAATTGTAGGTGATTTTTTATGTTTCTTATGTCTTTTGGGATGTTGTTCCAGGTTTTTGCGGCTAAGTGGTAGAAGGAGGTGCCTCGCAGTTTTTTCTTGAGGTATGGTTTAGGTTCCAGGCGGATTTCGTTGCTTGACCTGAGGGGTCTTGTTGGCTTGTAGATTGTTATTTTTTTTTGTTGGAATTCTGCTTCCTGTCCATCGATTGCCCTGTGCGTTATGCACATTGTTTTGAAGGTGATGCAATGTTTTACTGGGAGCCAGTGTAGTGTTTTTAGGGCAGGGGTGAAGTGTTCTCTTCTTGATAGTTTGAGGAGTAGTCTGGCTACTGCATTTTGGATCCATTGTATTTTGTTCAGGAGGAATTCTGGAATTCCGAGTAGAGGCTGTTTGCATAGTCGATACTTGGCATGATGAGGGCGACGATAGTTAGTGTTTTGTGCGTGAAGGAGAGGAAAGGTAGGATTCTTCTTGCCCTGTGGAGGAGGAAAAAACATTCCTTGACTGTTGTGTTTACTTGTGGTTCTAAGGTTAGGGTGTTGTCCATCAGGACTCCCAGATTTTCTACTACCTTAGATGGTGATGGTGCGGTTCCCATTTCCGTTGGCCACGGGATGGTGATTTCGTTCTCTTGGTCTTTGGATATGAACATGATTTCTGTCTTCCCTGGATTGATTTTCAGGTTGTTGGCAGCCATCCAGTTGAAGACTTCTTTTGGACACTTGATGAGGGTTGAATGATCAGCTTGGTTGTCATTGATTTTGTAGATGATTTGGGTATCATCTGCGTAGTTGTAGCATGCAATGTTGTACTTTTTGAAGATTCGGATAAACGGAGCTTGGTAGATGTTGAAGTACAGTGGTGATAGTGAGGATCCTTGTGGCACTCCACAGTCGTTAACTCGTGGAGTGGATTTGAAGGGTTTAATCCATACGGTTTCTGTTCTGTCTGCTAGGAATGATTTAGTCCAAAGTAGTGCTGTGTCTGTTATGCCTATGTCTTCTAGTCTTTTGGTTAGGGTGTTATGACTAACTGTGTCACGGGCTGCAGAGAGGTCGAGTAGAATGAGGGCTGAGGTTGTGTTTGAGTCGGCGTTGGTTTTTAGGTCATCCCAGATGGCTAGTAGTGCTGTTTCCGTTCCTCTTTTGGGTCTGAAGCCAACTTGAGCTTGGTCCAGCAGGTGGTGTTTTTCTACGTATTCTTGGGTTAGTTTATATACGTAGTTTTCCAGGAGTTTTGCTGGGTAGGGAATGTTAGAAATTGGCCTGTAGTTGGAGAGGTCTTCTGTGTCGCCACTTGTGTTTTTAAGAAGTGGTTTGATATGTGCTCATTTGAAGGTCTTTGGTACAGTTCCTGTTGCTAGAGAAAGGTTCATAAGGTTTCTGTAGTATTCTGCCGGTGTTCCTTGTGCGAGGATTGATTTGTAGATGTCCAGGGGACAGGGATCCATGGGTGATCCAGCTTTCTTGCTGTGTTTTACCAGCAATGCAATGCATCTGCTGACATTTCAGGAAAGTTTTTGAGTTTGTGCTGAGGTTCTGTGAGGGTTTGCTTTGTGGTATGTTGCGGTCGGTTGGTATGTTTTGTATGGATTGTCGTAGATTTTTTTTTTAAGCGGCCTGCCAGGTCGTTGCGACCTGCCAGGTCGTTGAATAGTTTCTCTGAGGGGTTTGGGGTGTTGTCGCAGCCTGGTGGGTTTCTCATCTCTTTAATGATGTTAAACATTTCTTTTTGTGTGTTGCAGGCATTGGTGATTCTGTCATCATAATGCCTTCTCTTCGCCTTTTTAATTTCCTTCTTGTATGCATGGATTTGTCTCTGGAAAAGATGCATCTCATGGAAGATGCAATGAAACCTCTTCACAAATAAGTAGTGTGGACCATATGAGGCAGATCATCGCATAATCAGGAATCAATGGTGAGCCCAGAACATGAGGAAGGCACTGCAGACGTCTGCTTTATCTTAGCCATCTGTCAGGGCAATGCAAGGAACAGAAGACAAGCACACTACATTGAGAATGTAGCCTCAGACCAGGTACTCATGCTCATAGGACCAAGGGCATCAGTCACTGTTATGCCACTGCAGCAATTACTACTACTTCATCTGACTTCCTGCCTAGTATCTCCAAAGACAAGCATATTTACATGCAGCGAGTCTAAACCAATTCCTCTGGAAGGGGCATTTTACACCCAAGTGTCACATGACCAGCACTCCACACTGGCCATGTTTTACGTCACAGTAGATGCCAAGGACATTCTCTTGGGATGCAATATGGTGGAAGACCTGGGCATCATACACTTTGCGCTCAGGGTCTATGAAGAAGAGGTGGACACCCTCCTGCAGGCCTATCAGAATCTCTTCATGGGAAGTGGTTGCTTGAAAGGACTGCAAGGGTCGCTACAAGTAGATCGACTGGTGCAACCTGCCGCACTATGACATTGGAGAATCCTCTTCAATACTTCCATATGCGCAGGAAACTAGAGGATGCATTTAAACAACTGGAGGATATGATGGGATTTAATGTGGTATTCATAACGCGCCTGTACACAAGTGATTCTAAGCGCGAACTAGGAAGATATAATCAAGAGGGTGTAGGGCCCAGCCCCCTGGTTGTCTCCCATAGAGTTAGCATACAAACCAAAGCAGCCAGAATAAGTGCGGATCTGTGTAGATATGATGATCCCAAACTGCTACATTAGGAAAGAAAGCCATCCCACACCCCCACTTGATGACGTAATGGCAGACCTGAAAGACTCAGCAGTGTTCTCAATCATTGATGTCAAAGCTGGCTATGATTAAATCCCACTACACATGGCTTAAGGCCCAAGACAACATTGTCCTCTCACATTGGCTCTTCGGATACAAGAGACTAAACTTTGGAGTCTCATCTGCACCAAGCGGTTTTACAGCACACGATCAGAGGGGTGCTGATGGGGTTCTCTGGCATTATTAATGTGAGTGATGACATTCTTGTATATTCCAGAGCAGACAAGGAGTATATGAAACAGCTGGCTCCAGTGTTCTCAAGGCCACAATAACACAGTATAACACTGAACAGACAGAAGTGTGACTTTACGCAAAAATAAGGTACATTCTTCAGGTTCATATTCCAGGCACAAGGCCTTTTGGCAGATCCTGAAAGGTGGCAGACAGCAAAGCGGCTCTACAGCCTGGTAGCCAATCTGAGATACACAGTTTTCTAGGGATGGTACATTTCTGTGGCAGGTTTATCCAAAACCTTGCCACATTAACAAACCCCCTGATACCACTAACCTAGAAAGACACTCCCTGTAGTTGGGGTCCCCAGGAGATATCTGCATTTGAAAACATTGAAAATGCTCTAGTGCAAGAAACCATGATGAGTGTCTTTGACCCTAACAAGGAAGCAAAGATTATGGTTGACCAAACTCTGAAGTTTTTGGAACTGTTCTTGTACAGAAGGATTGAAATGATAATGATAATACCAGTTTTCATATAGCGCTAGCTCACCTGAGGACAGCAAAGCACTGTAATAATAGTTGATATCATTACCCACAAGGTGGTACTCAATTTATCAGCCTCGGAAGGGTGAAAGGCTGAGTTGGCCCCTGTTGGGATTCTAACATGTATCAGCAGGCCATTCACAGATTGCCGAAATGAGTGCTCTATTTGTTGTGCTATCTGACCGGTTTTTGCCAAATGGGAGTGCCAAATGGGATTGCCAAACTAATTGCATACACCAGCAAGATGTTGAAACCTACTGAACAGTGGAATTCCAGATTTGATTGGGAAGACATGGCCATTCACTGGGGGGGCAGCCATTTCCCCCTCTACATCTTTAGGAGACCTGTCACAATGGTCATGGACCACTAGCCTCTTCTGACAATTTGATTGGGCTCGGCACCTCAACCTCCTATGAGATTGGGAGATGGTTGCTCTAATTACAAGACTACAGAGTCCTGTTACAATCCCGAGTGGGAGTAGACGACCCAGCTGATTACTTATCATGTCATCCGGCCTTACACCACAAGGCACACAACCAGTGAACAGCAGTGCTGAAGAACATGTTCATATCATCTTGAAAGACGTTCTCCCCAACTCCATGCCATTACCAGAAATTGTGGAAGCCACGACCAAGCATCCAGGAATGTAACAGGCACTCAAGCAACTGGCAACAGGACAGTGGAGAATTTTTTTTCATACCAGCGTGGCAGAACACAAATACAGCCCCACCATTCCTGCAAGGTCCCTGGAGGGTACAGGCCGAGCTCTCGGCAGGGGTGGAAGGAGTTCTGCCATGACTCCCATGATTCGTAATACCCCTTATTTTTTGGGTAATCCAGCTTGCTCATTCCGGCCTGTAAGACTTATGCCCATTTGCGAGAAATAGTTTGGTTTCCTGAATTAGAAGGAGAAGTGGACTCAGTCTTATAAGGGTGCAATTGGTGTCACATAAATTGGGCTCCTCAGAAGACACCCCCTATCATATCGATCCTGTTGAAAGGCCAGAATATTGATTTTGAGACTGTTCTCCAGTCAAGGCGGTTTCTGGTGGTGCTGGACAAGTGCTCCAGATACCCGGAAATGAAATTCGTCCAGTCAGCAGAAAAAGAAGACTTATTACCAGTGCTAGAAGAAATGTTTGCAGCACAAAGCATCACAGCGACAAGCAGGTCAGACAATAACCTGCCATTCCAAAAAATTAAGTTTGAGTCATTCATGCAGACATACAGTATCCCACATAAGAGGATCACCCCTACTGGCTGGGAGTCAATGGTGACACAAAAAGGTTTATGAGAACCCACAACAAAGCATTCCATATAGTACACAAGCAGGGAGTCTCACTGGCTCGCTTATGACATATCAGTCTACCCCATACAGCTACATGAGTGGCTCCTGCAGAACCTCTGTGGAATCGCCAGATGTGATTTCTCATACCAGATCATCACGCATAGAGGAGAACATGAGTTGATACAAGCCAAGTATTACAAAAACAAATCCATGATAAAATGAGACCGTCTGTAAGAAGTGTCCTGAAGGAGTTTTTCCTGGACATCAGAGATAAAGTATTAATTAGGAATACAAATCAGAGAAACAAGCTCAAACTTCCTTATGAACCAACTCGTTGGTAGTAACATTAGTATCAATGGTGACTAAAGCAGTTGGACAGTCGAGGCTAACTAAAAACTGTATCTGTTTTAAAAGAGTACACTTAATAAGGACTCAGAAGAGGGTGATTCTCAAGTCCATACAAAAAATGAAGGGCGGAAGATGCCAATGATGAAGAAACAAGCTAAAACATGTAACCGAATTTTGTTGATGGAAACCAGAGACGATACCCTCCGAAAGTTGACAAACATATTCCAACTCTGGTAAAAGATTAAATACTATATACTTGAATGAAGTGAAAATGTTTGTGTTACTGTTAATGTACCTGGGAGGATGTTTTGACAGAAGACACCCTGGCATTGCAGGATGCCGCTGTCACAAGAATCAGTGGTCATGTAACCGCAGTAATAAATATAACTGCCGGAGGATCGTGGGGGCCTTTCATCCAAAGCTGGTGTTTTGTCATAATTAGAGATGTGGGTCACCATGTTTCCTCCAGGCTGCTGTGGACCACAGCCTCTAACACCCTTGTGACATCTGATGCCGACATAGACACAGGTGGGTTAGAGATAGCAGAACAGCACCAGGGGAAGGTTTAAGTTTTAAATTTTTGTATATATTTATTTGTCGTATTATGCAGACAACATATTCAAATTCACCATTTAAACATGTTACCATATTTTAAAATTCAAATAAAAAAAACCCTCTTCATTTACAGCACATCAGGAGCCTTACAAAGAGGGATATCATGATTATCGCCCTCACATTCATCTTATGACAAGATGCCCAATACGGTAACAATTTTCCTCCAGAATACAGTAGGGAAGATTATGCACCCTTGGTGATTTCCATTCATGTACATAGACCACAAAACCGCACCCAAAGCTAACGACCATTGTTCTGAGCGGGCATAACATGCAGTCAGTAGTTGTTTGATAGATTCTACTTGTGTTTCACCACACAGCCAGCATTGTCTTTGGTCCCTCAGTAGCTTCTGCCAGGCTTCCACAATCTCTAGCGCCTTTGCCAAGTTCACTTTTAATTTGATGTTGTCCCAGACCATGGATTTGGAAAACTGTTCAACATACCTTGGGGTATTCGCACTTTCCTGAATGTACTCGACAAAAACTACAGAGTTGCTTTTGGTAACAAAGTCAGTGAGTAGCTGTTCCATATGATGTCCTATCAATAGCATCTTCATAACTTTCTTGTAGTTGTTATATTGTGTGTTCAAAACATTCTCTGGAGTCAAAGCAAGCCATCTATGAGCAATCGATTTAATACTAATAATACAGTTAAAGGGCATGTCGCTGGCCTTAGGCGATAGGGCTTTATAAAGTTGCCCACACATGGAGGTTTCAGATGCATTTACCAACTTCCAGTACATATTCAACCAATTAAGGTCAAATTTGGCTTGGAATGGTACTATGTTAAATTCAAGATATACCATTTGAATGGATATGCGAGCAGGCAATCTAATGAGTCTCTTTAGTATCCTTGATTTTATTTTCTTAGTTTCTAATAGAATGTTCATTGCCCAGATTTCTGCTCCATAAATGATAGGGGGTAATATTTATGCTTGCTTCAACTGTAGCAAAACGCCAACCAAATATCCCCCAAACTTTTGCACCATGGAGCTGATACTGCCTGGTATCTGCCAGGCTTAGATTGACCTGTTCGAGATGCCCCTTGCCACTGAGTTTATTATCCAAATGTATACCTAGATATTTGTACTCGGAAACCACTTAGATTGCCTCCTCATTCATATGCCAACACACCCTTGTTATGTGGAGGTGTGAACACCATAACTTTAGTTTTACCGGTGTTCACTACCAAAGAGTTCAATTCTGTGTAATCTTTCAGTTTGTTAAGATAAGACTGGAGTCCATGAGGTATCAAATCCAATAATGCTAAATCATCAGCATAGCCCATCCATTGTATTGAGGTGTCACCTAGTTTAGGAGCAATTGAGGAGCTGTTGGCAATGGCTTCACACAAATCTGACATATAAAGATTAAACAACATCAGAGCTAAAATTCATTCTTGCTTCAGTCCTTTCTTGGTGAGTATCTAACTTGAAGTTCTGCCATGTTGGTCCAACCGAACCTTCACCTTAGTGTGTTCATGCAATAATATAATCATCTTCAATAAGCCCAGAGGGATGTTTCCAGTTTAGCAGCTTTTGCCACAATCTTCCTCTATCGACTGTGTCAAAAACGACACTTAACTCTACCAATGCCACAAATATTGGTACATTTCATATCATCCATACCTGCTGGAAGATTGTTACTAGAGGCAAGATGTTGATTGATATGATCGTTTATTTATATAGCGCCTATACACAATGTGTTTCAAAGCGCTTCAAGGCAAGGGAGGGAACAAGGGAAAATACAACCACATTCTTACAGGCCATGAACAGTAAGGATGTGAAATTAACTATCGTACTCAGCCTGACGACATTTCAGATAGTGCAAGAGCTAAAACATAGATAACGAATGGAGGGGGAGAGTGGGAAGGAAATGGAAACAGACAGGTGACTACCGTACTAGGCCTGACGACATTTCTGGTAGAGCCGGAGAAAAACAAAAGGTGAGGGAGAGGGGTGCAGAAACGGAGGGGAGGAACAAAACAAGCGACTATCATACTAGGCCTGACGACAATTTTAGATAGTGCTGGAGGGATGGTGGGGAGGAAAAAAACAGTAATGGGAGGGTGGAGGAAACAGACGAGGTTGCTATCATATTAGGTCCAGGGACAATTCTGATAGCGTAAGTGCATAGAAGAAAGTAAGGGGAGGAGATAGGAAAAGGGAGAAGGGAAAGGAGGAGAGAAAAGAGAGTAATCAGTCAAAGAGAGTGGAGACGCAAGAGTGGAGAGTGAATACAATTGCAGAAGTCAGTAGTAACACATAATGTTGAAAGCCCGGATACAAGATGAAGATGGGAACAGCATGATTCAGGGCCACCATGAGTACAAGATGCAAAGGAAGTCCAGCATGAGAGATGAGAAAGAGTGACACACCGTGAATGAATGAAGTTCATAAAAGTCAAATCTAGCATTGGCCACAAGACAGTGATGGTGAAGGAAGGCACCAGGTGGGCGGGGCTTGCTAAGTGGTGAAAAAAGATTGAGGTGCCCAAGCCTTTACGACACCCCGTTTGGTTAAGGGGCATAAGACTATTTGACTCTACCTATTCTTCCAGCTCTTTCAAAGTACAGAAGCAACATATTTCGCTGGGGCATCCAACATCGGCCAATAGGCGATAGTTATGAGGGTCAGCATAGATACCCTTTTTTCACTGGAAACAATATGCTCAAACACCAGGAAGAAAGGATGGTTTGCATCACTCCAATCCGATATAATAACCAGTGTAATGCCTTTGCCCAGAGTTCTGAATCCAGTTTGATCAGCATGCTATACATCCCATCTGGGCCAGGAGCCCTAGAAGATTTACTGGTCATGATTAGCTTATGAATATCATTAATAGTTTTTGGGAATGACCACTCAGAGTTTATCGTGGGCGCCCTAAAGGTAACACCTTATCCAACAAAGAATTTTTCCACATGTGAGACGCAAGGCTCTTCTGGCACTCCATTGATATCTCTGGCAGTATGATTATTTCCATTTATGATTTTCCAATTGCATTCAAGATTGAGCTTAGGTCTTCTAAACCATTTACAATCATTAGATTTTATAAATATTACCAACCAGCGTGTTCACTGCAATTTAGTGCCAAGTGCACTAAACTACCTAGCTCTTTCGCATGGCCCTTTTTTAAGCTTAATCTGTTTATCAAATGTATACTGATGTATTTTTATTTTGGCCTGCATGCATCACGAGAGCTTATACCAGGCCTAGATATAGTGCTGAGCTTGATGCTCTGCACAAAAGTTTCATAGATTCAAAGTTGGTAAACACCTGCTTTGCAAGAGCCATTAGAGGCTTAGTGGCAAGAAGGTTGTTTGCTATAACATAGTCACCAAGAACAGCCTGGGCCACAGTTGACACCACCCCCAATTTGTTGTCGTTCCAGGAGTCTCGATTAAGGGAGGGGTTTACACAGAGAGTCCCTAATTTGACAGTGTTTTTAGGCTGATTGGAAATATTGGGACAGACAACCAGAGGATGGTGATCACTTTGTTCAACTGGTATTACACCCATATCTACAATCAAGCTGGTAAGATTATGATACCAGAGTTGTTCCCTACCCTAGTGAATTGAGGTGGAGTTTCAGATGGATAAGCACTGTTCACCATTTTAAATCCAGCTAGATAGAGTAAGCTAGCCCAACCCATGTCGTGCTTTCAAGACTGCTAAGGTGCACCCGCTTTATCAGGGAAGACAAGTGCTCCTTTTCCCCTGCCTTAGTATTTTTGCCATGTAGGATCCCAGAGTTAAAGGCTCCACAGACCAAGAGAGAGCTATTTCCATTTAAGTTATTAATAACTAATGCAACTTTCTTCAGTACCGCACCATGGCTACGCTTGTAGGGGGATCACATTTATTTAAAATGACAATATCTTTCACTTTTTGCTAATGGCCATGGGAAAGTAACTACCAATCGAGACATTTTCAGACAGGCCGGGAATTTCTACTAAGCTCAATGGTTTCTTAACTCCCAGTAAGAGTCCTCCTTTCGGGCGACCCCAAGCCCCTTGAACAGCCAAGGCGGTAACTGTGTGGCACCCATCTATTACCAAGTGTTCAGTCAACCAAGTCTCTGAAGTGCCAGGATAGAAAGATTGTCAACATGTTCCAGAAGGCCATCATACTCAAACAGGTGCTTAAGGCCTAGTGTATTCTGACTTAATAGCAGAAAGGGGGAGTCAGAGGATGTATTAGGGTCTCCGCTTTCCCTGTTGTTCAACCATTTGGGTCAACCAGTCCCAATGGGATTCTTCACCTTTCCTCACACCTCCTGTCTCCAAGTCTGCAGTAGTTCGTTGATCACACAAATTACTTTCCCCCATTTGTTTCACATTGTTTTGATCCTGTCTAAAAGTAGGGAACACTGAGGGTCAGCTACTTTTGCAATTTATGCCCCCAGATTTACTACCATCTACTTCAATTATTGTGCATTTGTATCCGAGTCTATTAAGGGACACAGTATGATCCATGATATAGTTGAGCGTGGTATCAGCATGTAAGTATGCAATTGAGGTAGCTTTCTCAACATTTTCACAGATATCTACAATGCGAATATCGCCTCTTCGCACAAATCATAAGGGAATGATAGTGTGAAGCAGCTCTATTAGGTGTGAGCGATTTAAGAAAAATCTGCTACCGTCACAGAACAGGCTTTCGATTTTCAATGCTTTTACTTTTGTATTCAAGTCAGATGCCTCCAGTGCAACTGTGGCCTTCACTCGAGTACTACCTGGATCAGTTTGAATCGAGGCATTGCACATAACGGGCCTAATCTTAGTCGCCATTGGTGCAACTTGATTACTAAATATCTCCTCCAGTTCATAGATTTGATCTTCAGCGGATTTGATCACTTTATTATTACGCTTTAATTGTTGAACATAATTTTTCCCTGTTTTTGAGCATTCTGTTGTGCAGTTACAGTTTCTAACTCTGTTAATGAAGATGTGATTATTGCACAATTCGTCTTGTGAGGACCCTTTTTTTTGGTACATATATCAATGTTTCCTTTTGCAGCACTGTTTGGAACAGAGCTTGGTTTTGCATCACAGATCCTACCAGCTGCTATGTGATGAGGACCTGAAGGAATGTTTTTTTTTCTTTTTTATCACTTCATACATTAGCGCTTGTTTAGTGAGCTTCCTGTTAGGGAGAATTCTCCAAAATGGCAAATTTCCCTTACCTACTGAGTCCCTCATCAGCTTTGCTGGATTTCTAGGATTATTTGTTTTCACCTGGTAAGAGTGTAAGCCTTTTTTCCCACTCTTACATGTGTTTTGCTGTGTGTGTTTAAAATGTTTGTGTTCATAGACTGTGGAGCCTCACCTACCCCATAGGCATCATCTTTTTACTGGGTGTTACACAGCACCATCAGTGCAGTGACACAGGGTTGTCTTTTAAGACTTCCCAACTCAGACTCCATTTTCTGGGACTGACTACTGTCTCCCAGAACATGTAAAGTTGCCATTATTAGTCTTTTTAAAACCACAGACCCAGTGCAAACTTTCTGACATAGAGTACTGACAAGGGTTAATAGTTATCCCTTTTTGTCTGTCTCTCATGGAACATTGTTGGTATCTACCCTATTTTTCCTACCACAGTTATTTTAAATGGCCTTGGTATTGTTTTAGGCTACCTTAGTAGCCTCAGCCTCGAACTTAAATCCGCTGGACCACAGTTCCTTTTATTTGGTTCCGGCTGGGTTTATTCTCCATTTCTTTTTGTAAAGGTCTTTCTCGTGTTTTACTCTGCGCCAAACCAGGTTTGGTCCCTTTGTTTGCCGACCTTTGGCGGGCTTCTGCACAGAAGCCCTGCTTAGGCGCCTGAAAGTCTGGGTAGGCATGATGTGAGGGAGGGGTTTTAGGACCCCTGCCATGGGTTCCCTTGGTAACCCAAGTCGCACTCCTGTTTGATTGGCTGGGTGACTGTCCTGCCAGGACAGCAACCCTGCTGTGTGATTGACAGCCAGTCTGTGTGAATGGGGGAAAACTGCATAAAAAGCAGGTCTCTGGGACTGAGAAGGCAGATCGCCACTGGATCGAGAGAACCAAAGAGAAGCTGACAGAAGAGGACCTCTACCACGACTGAGCCTCTCGGTGAAGCCCTGCTTCGGGTCCGAATCTCCAAACTTCGACGACAGGGAAGATCTGCAAGGAATCTTCTCCCTTGAGCTGGTGAGAACAACCAGTTCGCCAAACTATCTGCAAGCCAGGCCTCCCTCCTCTGGTCGAATTTGCTGTGCACAGCTGCTGTGAACCGGATAGCCAATAGGATGGGACCCTGCTTGGGTTTTAAGGAGCACACCTTTTATTTGTCGCTTTGCTCCGCTGCTGGTTTCTTCCCTGGGCAGTGCAGGACCCTCCATTCTTCCTCCTTCTTGTCAGTCCGACAGTCACTTCAGGAACCGTGAGCCTGCCAGGAACGTCTGCTTCAGCTGCAGAATTCTTCTGCTCTAAAGGTACTGTGCTAACCCGGTTGACCGTTTCTTCCAACCGCGGTGAAAGTGATTGAAATCTTTTGCCAATCCGAGGGCTTGTCCTTCTCTATTCTTTAAAGTAACTTTTCGTCTGACCAACTTCGTTCTGAACTCTTGGCAAAGACTTAACCACGAACAACCCTGAACCGTGTGATCCTGTGTGATACTTTGGTCCATTGACTTTGGCCCAGGCCCCTTGATTTGATTTCCTCACTGTAGTTCCTTTTTCTGGTTTGCCCTGCTTACTTACTTGTTGGTGCTGCTCAACTTTTGTCTAACTTTGTCTTTCCCTCCCTTTTAAATGACTGGAGTGCCATTTTGCTCATACTTCATTTTGAGCCTAACATGTCCAGAATCTATTGGGTGTGGTGTAGTGCATTAAGATAGTGATTTTTCAACTGCTTGCTTGGTCGAACTCTGAAGCACTTCTTGATAATAGTGAAATGTTTTATAACTGATGTGTAAATAAATGTATATTCTTTTACTCAGAAACCTTGAGTCCGTGTTTGTTTGAATCATAGTAATTGCTGTCCTTTGTATAACTATTGATACAGCTCACTTTACTCTTGAGATAAGTCTGGCTGCTCAGCCATCGCTACCACTTTACTGTGTAGTACAGGCTTGTACCAAAGGTGAATTTGTACTGTCACTTGTAGTCTTAATTTTGTGTGGTGTACCCAAAGGCTACGGCATATAATTCTGTCTAACAACCTTCCCCTGTCATACATTGCGGTGTGGTACAATTATTCCCACTCCTATTTTCTGTGCAGAGATGTGGGTCGTTAACAGGGCGATTATGTGGTGGTACCTGCTCCACCCCCAGTGTTCAGACTAATGGATACCCACATCCCTTTACCCTGTGGCACATCCCGATGTGCAGCAACCATCACCTCCCCATGGGCCTCCCTAAGAGGGCAGCTATTTCCTGTGCCCTTGAGCTCCCTGTGCCCTGTGGTTCATCTGTTCTGAGTATGTGTAACATCTCTCTCCGCTTTTATTCGAATGCTCTCTATCAGTTGTTCAATTTGGTTTGTCCCATCTCTCTCCTTTTGTTTCTGGTATGACCGATCCTCTATGGGAACGGGTACTTGGGTCTTCCTCCCATTCAGATACTTCTCTACTTCCCTACACGTATCTATGGACCAGCCTAGTCCCTCACTTTTCCAGTTGTGTGTTTATTCCATGGGGTGTGGGTGTTGCTCATTCGTTTATGTCTCGTTCTGAGTTGAAGAGCCACGTTTTTAGATGCTATCTGAATTTTAGATTGTCCTTCATGGTTCGTATTTATCTGGGGAGGGAGTTCCAAAGTTTTACAGCTAAGCAAGAGAAATCTGATCAGGCAAGTTTTTCCTTGTGTATGGTTTTGGTTCTAGGTGGATCTCGTCACTGGATTAAAGTGTTCTGGTTGTCTGGTAAACAGTGATTTTATTTTGTATATGATATGATATGATATTTTATTTGCAGTGCGCTCATACATAAATAAGTGCTTCAGAGTGCGACCAAGCAAAGGGAGGGCAACAAGGGAGAACAAAATAAACAATGGTTTTACTAGGCCCAGTGACATTAAGAATGCCGAAGTGCATGGAAAAGGGAAAAAAGGGGGAAAGTGCGTGGAGGGGGGAGAAGTGGAAAGTGGGGAACAGAGGAGAGAACAGAACAAATGATAAATGCAGTAAATAAATGAAAGGCAGTGAAAAATGGTAGCGCAGCCAGCAAGTGGCAAGTGCAAGATTGGTCAGATAGTGTATATCTGATAAGTGCAGAAGAAGAGTGGGGGACTGTATGGGTACAAATACAGAATCCCAGTGCAAGGGGTGGCTCTGAGGCATTGCTGGAGGTAGGTAATGTGAGCAGGTACCTGGGTTCAAAGGACAGAGGGTGTCCAGGTGCATGGTGCCGAGAGGAGAGAAAAACAGGTCAGCAGGGAAGAAGAGGGGTAAAGGCGGAAGCAAAGAGGAAGGTCTTGAGGTGCTTCCGGAACCGGAACCGGAGATGGTTCTCCTCAAGTTTCAGGGTGGCTGGGAGACTGTTCCAAAGGGAGGCCGCAGCCAGACAGAGATCTGCCCCCAGCTAATTTCTTTGAAAATTACTGACCCTGAGGGAGTTAGGAGTGAAGGGCTCCAGAGGGGAGGTATTTGCGGAGGGATAGTTGAAAGTATTTTGGATCCAGGACCCAGAAAGCCTTGTGGACAATGCAGAGGGTTTTAAATGTAATCCTTGCATCCACTGGGAGCTAATGAAGGGATTTCAGAGCTGGAGAAATATGATCCCAGGGTTTGAGGCCAAGGACAAGTCTTGCAGTCCTGCTCTAGATTAGTTGTAGAGGGTGGAGAATGGAGGCAGGTAGATTTAGAAAGAGGCTGTTACAGTAGTCCAACCTAGAGAGAACCAAATCTTGGGAGACAGTGAGCTTTTGAGGGAAGGAGAGGAAAGGCAGAGTACCTCTAAGGAGGTGCAATAAGAAGTTTTCTGACTTTTTGGAGATGTCAGAGATGTGTGCGGAGAAGGAAAGTGTTGAGTCATAGATGACCTCAAGATTCTTAGCCTCACATGAAGTGGTAGGCGAAGGGCCAAGGGAGGCCGGACAGAGAGTGAGGGGAAAAGATGGTGAAGGTGTGCCAGTGAGGAAGATCTCGGTCTTGTTGGCATTTAGACAGAGATCATTGGCGGCACACCAATTTTGAATTGAGATTAGGCAATCAGAGATGAGGGAAGGAGAGGAGGTGGCTGAGGGAAGCCTGAACATGAGATTGGTGTCATCAGCATAGCACTGGAAGTTTGAGCAGTAGATTGAAATGAAGCAGGCGAGAGCTGCCAGGTATTGGTTGAAAAGCCAGGGCGAGAGGTTAGACCCCTGGGGAACACCGCAGGTGGAGAGGGAGATAGAGGATAGGAAAGACCCAAGTTGTACCTGGAACGGTTGATCAGAAAGGAAAGAGGTCAGCCAGGCCAGAGCCTGATTGGTGATACCCAGGTTGTCACAGAGACGATTGAGCAGGATGATATGGTTGACCATGTCAAAAGCAGAGGAGAGGTCAAGTAGGATGAGGATGGAGGGAATGTTAGAGTCAAGGTTGGAAAGCAGGTCTTCACAGATGTCCAGGAGAGCAGTTTCCGTACCTCTGGCAGCTCTGAATCCAGATTGGTGGTCATGGAGAGAACCAACAGAGTCAGAAATAAGGTTTAGCTGGGAGATGGCCAGCTTTTTCAGGAGCTTCCCCAAAAAGGGAGTAATGGAAATTGTGCGATAGTTAGCCAGACAAGCGGGACAGCTGTGGGTTTCTTGAGGAGAGGATGAACAAGGGAGTGCTCAGAGGGGAGGGAAAAGAACCAGAGGCAAAATAATGGTTGCAAAAATTGGCAAGGGCAGGCACAAGGGTATCAACGTGGTCCTTAATGGTTTTAGAGTAAACAGGGATTGACCTGTTTTTGTGAGGTTTTCATAGATCGGACTTGTCTAGCAAGCTCATCCGGGCAGAAAAGAAGAAAGGAGGAGAAAGAGGGATGGGGGGTGGCTGATGGAAGGTCAGCAATCCAGGACGGAGAGGGGAGAGGAGGGGGGTGGAGGAGAGGGTGGCCAAGATGTCCTGGGTTTTAGAATTAAAGTGAGAGCCTAGGGCATAGCAAAGAGCCTGGGAGGCCAGAGGAGGGGTGGAGACTGCAGCAGGATTGGCAAGCTCCTTGCAGATTTTAAATAGTTTGGCCGATTTGTTAGATGCCGCAGAGACTCTGGCTTGAATGTGGCATCTCTTGTTGGACCTGACAGCGAGACGATATTGAATTCTGCTCCTAGGATATGGATTGCTCTGTGTGTTATGCACATTGTTTTGAAGGTAATTTGTTTTTTGATTGGCAGCCAATGTAGTATCCTTAGTGCTGGAATGATGTGAGCCCTTTGTGAGAGTTTTAGGAGATGTCTGGCAGCTGCGTTCTCTATACGTCGCAATTTCTTCACTAAATAATCCGGCATTCCGAGGTATAGGTTGTTGGCATAGTCTATCCTCGACATGATGGAGGAGATGATGGCCAGTGTTTTGTGAGTGAAGGAGAGTAATAATAGAATATTTTTGATCATCTGTATTTCTTGATTATCGCATTTACTTGCAGTTCTAGGGTTAGCTCGTTGTCCATTAGGATTCCAAGGTTTTTGACAATTTTGGATGGCATGGGTGCTATTTACAGTTGGTTGCTTCCTGGGTTCTTTGATATAATCATGACTTCTGTCTTGCCCAGGTTGACTTTGAGGCTGTTGGTGTTCATCCATTCATAGAGCTATTTGAGAATGTTAATTAGCGTTGTGTTCTCTCTTTCATCGTTGATTTTGTAGATGGTTTGGGTGTCATCTGCGTAGTTGTAGCAAGAGAAGCTGTGTCTTTTGATGTGGTAGATTAGTGGTTTCATGTAGATGTTGAATAGGAGTGGGGATCGGGAGGATCCTTGCGGTACTCCATAGGTCGTGTACCACAGTGTGGATTTGAATGATTTTATCCACACTGTTTCCATTCTTTCAGACAAGAAAGAGTTAATCCAGAGCATTGCTGTGTCGGTGATCCCTATTTCTTCATGGCTCTTGATGAGGATGTTGTGGCTGACTGTGTCGAACGCTGCATGAGATGTTGAGTAGTATCAGTGCCGAGTTTGTGTTGGAGTCACCTCTTATAGGTCTGAAGCCAACTTGTGCCTGGTCCAATAGTGATTTTCTAGATGTTCCAGCGTTTGTTCATAGACATAGGTCTCTATAGTTTTGATGGATAGGGAGCATTTGAGATTGGTCTGTAGTTTGAGAGGTCTTTCACATCACCCGTTGTATCCTTGAGGATTGGTTGGATGATTGCAGATTTTAATGCTTGTGGTACTCTCCCCGTTGAGAATGAGAGGTTGAAGAAGTTTATGTAGCATTCTGATGGTGTGCCCTGTGTAAGGATTGATTTATAGATGTCCGGTGGGCAGGGGTCAATTGGGGAGTCTACTTTGTTACATTGTTTCACCAGCTTGAGGACTTTCTATCTTGACATTTGGGCAAATCCCTGCAGCTTGTTCTGTGGTCCCAGGGTAGGGAGTGCTTGGTGCACGGTCCAGTTGATTTTTCTACTTTGTATAATCCAATGTATGTCACTGATTTTATTTTTAAAGTGTTCCGCGAAATCATTGCATAGTTTTTGTGAAGGTACCAGTGTATTATTGCATCCAGGGGGGTTTCTCATCACATTTACGATGTTGAATAGTTCTTTCTGAGTGTTGGTGGCTTTTGTGATTCAGTTGTCGTAGTATTCCTTTTTGACTTTAAGAGTTTCCTTTTTGTATGCTCAGATTTGTTTTGATAAGTTATTATTTTGGCTTTATCGTAGTTTTTTTTTGCACCAGTGCTCTTTGTACTGTTCTGTGAATCATGGTGTTTGCTGTCAGTGTAAAGTCACTTTGCACCACACTAAAAGTTCCATGAATCAGACCCTATAGCTCTTTTAGAAGCCCCTGTGTATTGTATTTGCGTCTGGACTAGGAGCATGACCCCGATCTGACTGGCTCTTTATTTGTTCTACACCCTCATTGACTGTGTCTTCTTCTTTTCGAACTGAATAATGACTTACAGCTAAAGCCATACATGATAATGGGCCTAATTACACGGTAGGCGGTAGGGATTTAACGTTACCAGTAATGGAATACCGATAACGTTAAATCCCCATGCGAATTACGACCCGGCTCACCGCTATTAGCGGCACAGCTAAGTACGGTGCCACTAATAGTGGGCAGTCCGCGTGCACGCGACCCTCCATCCCGTAAATAACGCCATGCCGCTAATAGCACAGCATCACAAGGCAAGTGGACATGCCAATAGCGGCATGGTAAAGCCCCCAAAACCCCTTACCGCCTTGGCGCTAATACTGGCATCGCGAACCACCCGTTAAGAGAACTGAGCAGTGTTCCCACCTGCCACAGGTGGACACAATCAGCACAGGTGGAGGCAATGGAGACTGTGGCAGCTCAAAAGGAGCACACCACACCCCTTCCCACACCAAGATGGTTCCAATACTAGCAGCATTACATGGGCTGGAGGACATGATTGCAGCGCAGTAGCAACAACAACAGGCAGCACAGAAGAGACGCAGGAGGAGGAGGAGGAGGAGGAGGGCAAGACAGGCACAGCAAGCACCACCACGGCACCTAATCATACCACAGAGGCACCCACCAATCCCCAGGATCAGAGCCAGTCCATTTAACCTAACCCCTGAGCAGATACACACCCTGTACAGTCTGGACCGGGATACCATCACCAGCATCGTGGACATGATACACAACGACATTGTGAGCCTCATAGACATCCGATCTGCCATCCCCCCTCTACTCAAGGTGGTGACTGTGCTCCACTTCCTGGCCACAGGCACCTACCAGCATGCAGTGGGGCAGATGCATGGCATCTCACAACCAGTATTCTCACGCACGCTGAACCAAGTACTCGATGCCCTCCTGAAGCATGCACCTGAACACATATTCATGCCACGGACTGCCCAGGAGATTGCAAACACAAAGTTGGTTTCTATTCACTGGCAGGCCTCCCAAGTTGCATCAGGGCCATCGACTGTACCCATGTGGAATTGGTGGTCCCACATCACAATGAAGTAGTCTACCGAAACAGGAAGCAATTCCACTCCATCAATGTCCAAATGGTATGTGACGCCAATAAGATAATCACACATTGCTATGCCCGATTTCCCGGATCAACCCATGATTCCATGGTCCTGCGGAACTCAACTATCCCACGCTACATGGAGCGACAAGCCGGACAACGTTCGTGGCTACTTGGTGAGTAGCATGGCAAGCACATGGCAGTGTGATTGGGGGGGAGAGATACATACTCCAACTGGGTGTGATTGTGGGGGGGGAGATACATACTCCAACTGGGTGTGATCGGGGGGGAGATATACATACTCGAAATGAGTGTAGCTTGTCATCCGTCGGACAAATGCACATACAGATGTACGCCAATGTCCATCTGGGAAGGCCGCAACATACTTGAGATGAACGGACATGCAAGTATAAGCTACACAACATAGATGACAATCCAGGTCTAGAAACATTAAACATCCATCCACATCCACATTGTACAACATTCCACGCCACAAAATACACAAATGTCATACATGCCGTCAAGATAGTCATACAGAATTAGTCCAGCACAACATCAATAATGCAATGTGCCCTTGAATGCATGCAAAGGGATCACCCCTAGCCATAGCATTGCACCATGCACCTATAGCACCACTGAAGTGATGCCTCTCAGCATGGCAACATCAATGTTGGAATGGCAGTACACCAGCAGTGTGGTACCAAATCTGCCTGGGCCCAGGGACACCTAAGACCTGGCCTCACCCAGGACATGTCAATTACTGTTGGAGGCATTAATGGGGCATGTCTACTTGCAGGGTCGAGCTCACCTTTGCACATTGCAGTCACACAGACCATCTGCATGTATGCTGTTAATTGTGTACTTCAATCACAATGCAAAGTCAATTTGTGTGATATGAACAGGCCGCTCTTGAGGTGAACAGTAACAGGACCCCATTTGTCCCCCCATACAGGTGATGCCGGCTATCCCCTGAAGAGGTGGCTCCTCACCCCTGTACAGAACCCACAGAACAGGCACGAAGAGGAATACAATCGTGCACATACCCGTACCCTCATCGTGATCGAGCAGACTTTTGGCCTTTTGAAGACACGGTTTAGGTGCATTAGCAGGTCTGGTGGCACTCTCCTGTATGGCCATGAGAAGGTGGCCAAGATCACCATGGCATGTTGCACAATATGTGTATCAGACGGAATGTGCCACTGCCCCCTGACGTTGAAATATAAGCACCTGATGAGGATGATGATGGTGATGAGGATGGAGGTGAAGGGGATGCAGGTCATGCAAGAGGGGATGGTCAGGAAGGACGTGCTGTGAGACAGCATCTGATCAACCAAATATTCTGAGTAACATGGTTTGTACTGTCACATGGATATGGGTATTAATGCACTGGTGTCTGTTTGGAAGCGCACAATGGACCCTGGCGTCAATAAAGTACACAAACACAATGAAGAAGTTCAAGCCTGTGTTTTGATCAAACACCAGTGTATTTAGGAACGTAAAGAAGAAAATGTGCATGTCCCCAAACATCCCACCACCCTTCCCCCCACCCCCAACAACAGTCCCATAACATCCTTCCCCACACCCCCCACAACAGTCCCATAACACCCTTCTCCCCACCCCCCACAACATTCCCATAACACCCTTCCTCCCACCCCCCACAATCCCATAACAGCCTTCCCCCCACCCCCCACAACAGATCCTCATGTGTCTGCCACAATGTTTCCATCCAGCCATGCACGCGGAAGCTTGACCATGCACTCCCTATTGGCCATTGCCAACACCAGCATTGGGAGGCTGCCTAGACATGCGCCTGGTGGTGCGTGAGGAGCGGCAAAGGGGGCTTGTCTGCCTCGAACTGGCGGATGAGGAAGTGGCTGACTGTCCTGGTGGTGGTGGTGGGAAGTGGCGGTCCATTGAGTCTGCTATCCGTGTGAGGACCTCCCTAACTCGGACAATCTCCCCACACAGCCTGTCTTTACAGGCCTCCATCTCCTCCCTGGAGTGCCTTGCGGTCTCCGCGCCCTGAGACGGGCAGCCTCGTCCACATGCTGCCCAACCAGCACAGTTATTTCCTGTTGCTGCTGGCTGATGCTGGCCAGGTGGAGGGCAGTGTTGGGTTCTGGTGGTGTGGCTGCTGTGCCCTGTGATGCAACCCGGTCAACAGATGAAGCCACCGGGGGGCTACTAAAAGCTCCCATGTTGTCATTGCCAGTGACATTAGACCCAGGTGTCTGCTGTGGTGATGTCTCGGGGATCCAGGGGGGTTGGGGTGTGCATCTCCATGTGGAAATCGGTTGTATCCTCCACATCTGATAGTGGTGCAGTGGCTGCCCCCTCTCCTGCGGAACTAGCTGCAGCTGAGGGTGGGCCCTCCGTGGCTGGGATCGGTGGTGGTGGGTAAACCTCCGGAGGTGGGGCAGTTGTTGGTGGTGTGGCAACTTGTGTCTTGGCAGTGGCGCTCCACCGATGTTTCACACTCTGCATCTGGACCCTTCTACCTTTGCCCCTTGATGTTGTGGGGGTGTCCTCTGTGTCCTGTGCCCTTGTTTTCTTATACGTAGGGGGTGCCTGAGATGCATTGCCAGCATCCTCGCTGTCTGTATGTGAGCCTGTCGGGGACAAGAAGGGGGATGGCATTGGTTACGGTTCTATGTACTTAATGCAGTATACATCAATAATGCAGTTGTGGGCATTTGGACTTCATTGTAAAGGATGCAGGTGATGTGTCAGTTCAGTGGCTCATCCATGCATGGTTGTGTGTGGCACTTGTCTCTGGTGATGTTGTCATGTATGTGTGTTTGGGTCTGACACTGACATGACCAGGGTTGGATGCATGTGTGGATGTTTGGCCATCCATGAGGTGATTCTGGGCTCACATTTGGGGGGACCAGTAGATTCACATTGCATGCTTTCATGTGTACACTCACCTCCATCTGAAGTGGTTGCCACGCCATGCTCCATCGTCCCGACTCCCTCTATGGATTCCACTCCAATGAGATTGGCACAGGTCTACTCCCATTCTTTCAGTTTTATGGGCGAACCAGATCCACCTGCTGTGGCAATGTTGTGGTTTTCTGCACGGATGCTTCTCACCCGGAGTCTGAGGTCATCCCACCTCTTTCTGCACTCACGCACATTGCGGGTGGTGGTGCCCACAGCACTGACTTTCAAGGCGACCTCAGCCCAGATTGCCTTCTTTTTGATGAGTGTCTCCCGCTGCAAGTCGCTGGCAAAGACCACGGCGGCATTGTCAGCTAGGGTCTGGGTGAGCATTAATAGCTCCTCTTTGGTAAATGTTTCCTTCCGCTGCCGGTCGGTGTTTTTTTTTTACTGCCTTAGGCATGTCGAGGGTGTCCCTGTGGATTTCCTACTGCAAACTACTCAGAACAGGTCCAGGGGGCAGAGGATGGCAATGGATTGTGTTTTTAAAGATGGCTGCCGTGCTCTTTCCCGTTCCTGTGCGATGACGCTGTTTCCGGTTCCGCAATTTAACGGTCACCGCTAATAGCGGTCACCGCTATTTGCATGCAGCGTGAGGGCGGAGGTGCTATCTGCACTTTCGTCGAAGCCGGCAAGAGACTTTTTGGGGACTTTAGCGGCATGGCGGTAGGGTCATTACGAGCATGGCGCTATGCTCGTGTCCGCGTACTCGTAATGGTACGCTATTAGTGCCCTCTTGCGAGGGTGGACTCGTTAAGAGCGCCATGCCGGTAATTTGAGATTTTTAGCGCACAACGTGGAATGAGGCCCAATATATTTAATTTCCTTGAACAGACTATGCACGGACCACACATTGATTGCTCTATAGTTTTTATCAATTTTATGACTTTTTTCTGACATTTCATTTAACATTAGTAAGAGCGTTTCTTTTCGACTATTCCCATTTACCAGTATGATTTTAACCGTTTTAACAGCTTGAAATCACATCTTTTCTTTTAACTCGAAGAATATTTGTGTAATTATGGGGGTAAAAAGCAAAAAGCAAAAACATCACTCTTTCACTGGATGTTGCGGCCAAGAAATCATCAGTAATCATGACCACAATCTCTGAGGCAAGCGCCTTAATAAAGGAGAGTGAAAGTCTACTCAAGGATCTGAACAGAAGTGATGATGCCATAGTGAGTCAAAAAGGAGAGGCTCAGCGAGATTGCACATCTGCTTTTGGCTATCCCCACCAAGGAAATGAGGCATATTCAAACTTTGACAATGGAATCTAAACAAAGAACGATTCCTGAGGAACAGAGCGGAAAGATACTTAAACAGACACAACCTCAATGAAATGCCTCTGGGGAAACCCCCTGTAAACATACAAGCCATCTGCAGTTACATTATCTGTGATGATCCCTGCTAACTCTGCGATTTGTCAACCAGATAAAATACCTCACAGAGAAACGATCATTAGTTCAAGCGAAGACTCACCTGAGAAACATCCTACCATGTTTAAAAAACGAAAGTAAAATGTGGTCCATGCAGGAGCCAGAAGAATGTGTTACTTCCTGGAGCAATTGAGATGCCTTGTCCCACAACAACTTGGAGGGAGGACTCTATTAATTCCTGCTGACATATATCCCTGTAGCCTAACAGTACCCCACATAAATGTGATTTCATCTATCACAGCGACTGATTATAATTCCCCTGATAATGTCTTGGGACTTGATAGAACAACGAAGGCTAACAGTAGATTTAATGCACAACATCCTGTGTTTGAAGTAGCAGAATTTGCATAATAGATTCTCTCCATTAGCAGATGTCCCTGTTAGTGGTGATGAACCAAACATTAATTCTGTCGACTGCGTTCAATAAGAGTCTTCTCCCCCTTTCACACCAACATCGTTCCTGACACCAATGAATCTGCCAATGAACACTGATCATATAATACCTAGTAATGATTCTCTGGATCCACAAGTAAAAGATGTTATGGAGAAGAGAAGTGGCTGCTCCGATTGTAAAGGATGCAAAACAAGAGTTAAGAGGACAGACTCCTTAATCTCACAATATATAACAGATCTCAAACTTAAATAAAATAATAAGTTAACCTTGATTTGCAGTGTTTTTTAACCTAAGTGCAGCAGCAAAGAATGTTGTGAGGACATTATAGGGAAACATGCGATAAATCACCTTTGTTTACCTCGATTCCAAGATCAACTGAGGGACGCAAAGAGAGAAGGATTGAGAAACTCTGATGGAAGAACTGCTGATTTGCAGACGATCACTCACCTGCACATCACAAGTACTTGTTCAAATGATGGATGTGCATCAGTTGTGAAACCGACAAGTAGAATTAAGCAGAATGAACACCTGATTGGCCAAAGAAACTGTCTGCATCAGACTTCACATCTGACATACCCTTCCATCAGAAGTAAAGGTTCATTAAGCATGCACATGGGTCAAGAGAGGTAACGATAGTGTGCTTATGAAGGGTGTTGTGTGTCTGAGTCCTAGACAAATTGAAAACCGAGATTCACTGATAAATAAACGGATAAGGTTTGTGAGAGGTTGCCAATCACTAATTAGAAATGACATAAGGGATGCAATTAGGCATCATGATTGTAAAGGTATCACACTAGATACTATTGAACTTGTATTAGTGAATCACAATTTAGTTGAAGATTTGCTTAGTATAAGTGCAAGATCAATCCCACATGAAACCAAGTTTATCTTTTCATTATATTCACAAACATTTAATTGTAGTGGAAAGTTCAAAATAACATCGGTGGGATACCGGCAAATGGTATTACAGTTCCTGCCACCTGATATACTGGTATTACCGGCATATTACAGGGGGTGGGAATACCAGTAAATCCCCATTCCTTGGAGTCCAGTAGGGCCCCAAGGGTGGATTTGCTGGTATTACCGCTTTGTTGCCGGTGGGGGCCTGATTTACCTAGATCAGGTATTCTCCACTGGCGAACTTGTAGTTTTCCGGTCTGGAAAAGTGCCAGTAAACATTATTACTGGCACTTATTTTCTGGACTGGCAAACTTATAATAAACCCCATTGTTCTTAACCAAAGGTTTGCCACAGAATGATGGTTCCATTAAGAGTTATCCCGTATTTAGAACAGCAACTGACTTTTGGCAGAAGACTATGATATGGATCCCCTCCTCAGACGGCAGTTGTGGAATCCCCGTTTTCTCAAATGAATGGTAGTCGGCTTGCCATATCAAAGACAAACAGGTTCTCTGAGTTTCCACACTGCGGGCGAGAAGGGGAAAAGAGGTGGCCTTATTATCTGGGTTTAAAATGAATTACTGGGGTAATTTGCTAGCTTTGAAACTAATAATCCTGATGCTCAAATCATTCAACCGTCGTAAGACCTCTGTATTAACATATACTTTGGAAATATTTATATAACATAGAAGGGGGCAACATTACATTCATTTAAAGACCTCCTGAACATCTAAGAACCCCTGGAAAACGAATAGGAAACAAATATATATATAGTCCTAGTAGGTGATTTCAATTTACAGATTGAGCTAATTGACTAACACATGTTTTTGTACTTGAAATATCTGATGTGCATTGCAAAAAACAGTGCTCCGTGATAAACCGGTTGATAGACTGGCCCAAACTATTTTGATCAGAGGATATCAGCCGTTTAATCACTGATTCTTAGAGCTTAGCCCAGCTAAACCGACATTCTATACCTTTCAAATTAACTCCAAGGTTTACTATTGTGAAGGTGCACATCCAGCGCTCCACAGGGAGGCGCAAGTACAAGCTACGAAAAGTATTCTTTCAAGGCTTTAGGCCCCAGTAGTGATGCAGTGGTCACATGGTTTGGTGACGTCACAGGATAATTAGAATATACATATAGCTGCGCCACACATCAGGGAGCCAGTAGTGTGGGGGGGTGCAGAAAACATGCGTGCAGAGTAGCTTTATATGGTACTTAGGTCAGCATACGTATATTAGTAGGTAAAAGGGCAGGTAGGTGGGGCTTGGTTTTATGATGGAGGATGAACTGTATTAAGTAGCATTGTTAATAGCTGCAGGGAGCTAAGGACTGCTATATTGGGGGTGGTCAGTGTTGAAAATTGCAGAAGTATTATGGTTTAGTTAAAGGCCACAGTATCGGATTTATTTGGATTATATGCACACTGTTAGGCAGAGAAGCTCATGGAGCGAAAGACAGAATGGAAAGGGATGCCAAATAGAGTAAATTAATTGTTGCAAGTGTGTATTTTTCTCATGGGGATGAAGTTGCTCTCCAGGCACATACACAGTGATTGTGGAGGACACAGGATGATGCATGAGTGGCCTCAGATCACGGCAAATCCAAAATATAGCACTAGGAGGGAAGCAACATCGCTCCCATTGACTGCATGGCATTTGCACCAGGAACTAGTGTGCGGTAGAAAAAATAAATATAAGGAATTGTTTTCTAACAGCAGGTTCACGTACACATTATTTCATGCAGTTGTTCATCGTAAGAAGATAAGTAGAAGGTTGGGCCCAGGGTTGGCACATGTATCAACACAAGGGGTACAGAGCAAGCAAGGGAAGGGGTTGAGGGAAAAGGGGGTCCAATCAGGAGAAGGGGATGGTGTGTTCCAAGGGCTGCAACATAGTTTCCACACATAATATCATTGGTTGGTTTAGGTGAGATGCTACTGCCCGCACTGTCTCCAACATAGTGGTCCAATTAGCATAGAGCATTTTATCACCATGCACTATGAAGGATGCCAACCAATCAGTATGCCTAGTTTCGTGCTGCCCAGCAGAGTATGTTGTCATCAGAAGGCAGTATTTCTTAATGTTATTTTATGTTATGTTATTTTGCATTTATATAGCGCCTTATGTACCATTGGTATGATCTCAAGGCGCTGGTAGGTTGAACGCCCTTGGGAACCGAAGTTCAGGTCAGTAGAGAGAGAGAGAGAGTCATAAGGTGCGTGTGAGCACCGGATATTTGTGCAGCAGGTGCGGCATTCGTGTGATGGCTGCTTCTTAGCGGCAGGTGTGGTCGTTGGGAGATCAAGAGTATGTGTTTGTTCTGGCAGGTTGTTATCCAGACCAATTCTGGCTGCATTAGGCCTGAGGAGAACGCCTAGGCTGGAGGGTGTGTAACCAGCTGTGTTTATTAGGATGATGGGTAGTATGAGGCAAGTGATGGTATGAGAACAGCTATACCGAATTGTGTCATATTATCGCTGTGTTCTAGTTGTGTGGTGGTGTGAAGAAGAGAGTAAGCATGGGGATGTGATATGGTGGTTTACCTTAGGTACTTGAGATCGAGCACACTCCTATAGTTCCATGCACTCCAACCATTCCACTCACTCTGACTGTTCCATGCACTCCAAACCGTTCCATGCACCCCAAACTGTTCCATGCACCCCAAACCGTTTCATGCACCCCAAACTGTTCCATGCACCCCAAACCGTTCCATCCACTCCAACCATTCTATGCACTCCAACCATGCTATGCACTTCGATCGTTTATGCACTTCAATCGTTTATGCACTTCGATCATTTATGCACTCCAACATTTTATGCACTCCAACCATTCTATGCACTTCAATCGTTTATGCACTTTGATCGTTTTATGCTCGATCTTCTGTTCCACCCACTTCATCTAGCTACGTCATCCATTCGACCACCTACTTCATCAGTTCAACCACCTACTTCATCGGTTCAACCCTCTTCGCTCGTTTCATCCACACATTCATCCATGACTCTTAATGATGTGAACACTGAACTTTCCAATTAGATTGTTTAATGTATAGGGTTCTTTAGGGGGTTCATGATGAGCAGTCAATGAACATGTTAGAATTATACTAATTGTTGCATTTGTAGAAATTGTTGATTTGCGGGTTTTCTGCTTTAAAACGTGTAGCCCGGAAGTGGCAATTTGTGAAAATGGTGTCCAGTTCAGTTCCACAGAGCTGTCTGTTTTTTCTCCCAGCTGTTTTTGTTTAATAAAACTGATATTTTTTCTTGCAACTTGTACACTCCATTTTTGACTACTTTGGGACTGTCCTTGAATTACTTGGGGGACTGCACCTATACAATTGGAGTCCCCAGCAGGATCTTCAATTCACTGGCAGTGTTGGGGGCATGCTGCCGCATACCTTGGGCCATGGCATCAGCCTGCACAGACCAGATTGAGTACACTAAATGAGGGGTTTTTGCAAGTGCAGAGTTTACCGAAGGACTACCTGATCCTGTGGGCTGACCATGTCCCGGGTGGTGCAGGCAGTTCAGAAGAGAGACTCCACATCAGGGGGACTCGGAGGTGCTTGAGCATGTGAGTGTACCAGTGCGTGGAAAGATAACATTGTGCATGTTCATGTTGAGTATTATATTGGTTAACATTGTGCATGTTTTTATTGATTATTGTATTGGTTAGTAAAGTGGATTGAAAGGGATGTCGTGTAGTATTGTCTGTGGGATGTTTTAACCCACATCTGCTCTGCTATGCTGTAGCACTGTGTTATGAGGGTGCCAGAAAACATCAAAATGGCAGCAAAACCCTTGTGCGCGCCAAAACCTCTGAAAATTGCGATTTGCAAAGCACAAAAAGATGGCTGCCCAATCTGTCATGCATGTTGTCAGTGGTGGAACAGAGCTCTCACTCCTGGAATATGTCACTGGGCTCCACAAAAAGTGAAAATGGGGTACAGAAGGAAAAAACAGTGCTTTGCTAAATGAAACCCAGAATCTTGCTTTAAATCCCTTTTTCTTTGATGCTGAAACTGCAGAATGTCGGTTGCAAACACCCTCAAACATCCAAAATTCTTGCTGGGCAGCCTGAATGACAGCTGTCAGGAAATCACAAGTTTGTTTTAAGCTAAGGGAAAATGCAACAGAATTAACAATTAAATCAAGCCTGGCTAAAAGCTACTAAACTGGAATATCAGGTTTCTCCACAGAAGGATGGCCTTTCCCCACACCAGGAAATCACACCCAAGCGGTAATTATAGGGTTTGCAAAGAACTTGGTCTACAGAGGCAAAAGGGAACAATGAACAGTTGCTACTAAGGAAATGCGAGGTGTGAGGACAGTCGTAAATGGCCTCTGCAAGGAGCAAACATGCGGGATGGCTCCTGGGCTTCCAGGGAGAAACCAAGGGGTGGAGCTAAAACAACCATTTGTTGCTTAACAAGGACAAAGAACACAGTTTAAAAAGATAGATAATTTACTGTTTAAAATTGTGAAAAATATGAAAATAACAGATTTTTTTAATCTAAATTTTGGCTGCACGTTTCAAGAGGCGGCAAAATCGTGTGACATGTTCTGGAAAGAAGCGGCAGGAAATGTGATTTTACACAAAATGTATTTATGCTAGAAGTATGAAACCTTATACACTTATGCCCATGTTAAACGGGCACACTTGCAGAAATTTGCTTATAAATTGGACATTGTGTTCCTGATGAAAAGGCAAGATCCCACAGCTATGGGGTTTTGAGGGATAGGTGCTAAATAAAATATGTAATGTGTATATGTGATTCTTATAGAGGCTGCACATGTGTAAATATGTATGATGCCAAAAGTATATTTTGTGTTGAAGGGGCTAGGGGTGGATTCTCTGCCTCATAAAATCACACCATAAAGGTGACACACTGTTTCTCTCCTCCTATCAAGGCAGAGAGGAGACTCTGACCGAATCACCTGTCAAAGGGGTGAGTTTAGGATAAACCAGCCCACATACCCCTTCATTATAGCATAAATAGAGACAGCTCACCACTCAAAAAGGGAGACAGATTCACTCACTATCCTGATACTGGCAGAGCACCCTGCTGCCGAACTCTACATCTTCCTTGCTCCAGACTCTAGAAGCTTGGCAAAGCAGAAACCCATTGCATAGCTGAACCATTTTCAGCTAGGTCTCAATATTCCAGAACCAGAACCCCACCAATCTAAGGGGAAGCATCAAAATACAGCCGGGCTGCGCTGTATTGCTTGCCTGCTGAAAATATTTATCATCAGAACAAAAAAGTGCAGATCCAATCCGGTCCTGTGCCGTGACCAGAGTTCATTGTAGATCCAGTCCAGTCCTGTGCCGTGCTGTGACCAGAGCGACTTGCTGATTGCAGATCCAATCTGATGTGCCCAGCTGTCTGTCCTAGAACCAGATCCAATTCCCTGACCAGAATCTTGACGGACCAGAATCCTGACGGTTCTGTTTAAAAACATATCTAGTGAGTATCTATAGATAGAACTGTGTCACTAGCATACGTACCTTGCTTAGTAAATCCCTATCTTAAAACCATCCTATCTTGTATTCAGAACCGTGTTGTTAGGAGTATTTTTGAATTGTCTGAACTCTCTATCCAAACCATTCTATCTTCCTCCTGTATTAGTATTGTTAAAAACTATCTTTGCGCTGATCTTTTCTCATCTGAAGAAGGCGAGTCCTTAGCAGGCAGTCATTCTGATCAAGCGGCTGTTTTCCTGTGGGGTATTCATTTTGTTCATAGCCATCCTCTAGTGTAAGAAATCCATTTGTCATTTTAAAAGTGCATTCCTGTTTTCCATCCTTGCGCCTGTCTCGAAAAAACGACCTCCACTAAAACGTCCATAACTTCCTCAGCTTTTGTGCTAGAAACAAAATTTCAACTTCTGCTTGTAGCTAACATCCACAGCTTTAAATTGCAAATCCATATGGTTATCCCATGATCACGATTATCGTGCAGTGAAAAGTTTGCAGCAAATTTCATTTTGGGAAATTCTGACACGTGTAAAACAGCTTTTGATTGCTTTTGACTTGAATTTTAAGATTTTAAATTGCTTCTTGGTATTAAATCATTGCTTGTGTTTGTGTGCAACTATCCAAAGCGGCTCCCATAAGAATTTATAGCAATTTCAGCAATTTTGACCATATTTAGTGTTTTTGCCTCAGTCCGTTCTAAGATAACTTTAAAAGCCATTCTGACAGCTTGACAGTCAATTCCGTTTTTCTCTTGTGTTTTCTGGGGGAAAGAGGGATTGATATTCTGTGTGAATTCTGACATTCCTGAAAACCTGTTCTCTCCTCCTATCTCTTTACATTTTCTATTGGGGTTTGAGGGGCGTGCAGGGGGAACCTTTAACCACAGTGCTATCTGATCTGAACACACACAAAAGTATTATTTCTGTGCTAAATTGTTTGCTCACTATTACTCCTTGTGTATTAAAGAGATTATTCTGTGTTACATCACCCCATTGGTGATTATTTTGTACCCATTAAAACATAGTGTGATTAAATTGTAAACACATAAATAAATATTTTTACTTTGCAAACCAGCCTGATTCCAGGTTCAGCGTAACCGGGGGGGGTTCCAGGAGAGGGGCATGATATGAGTGGTATATCGTTCAGAATAAAAAACTTTTAGACAAAAATAAATAAGGATTTCAGTTGTGCATTACATGCTAGGTGTTGACTTGGGTGTGTGTCGGATTGAAATCACTTACATGTCAGAGTTTTGATGAGATATTGAAGGGAACTTCTCCGTTCGAAGGAAAGATGATGTCATAATTACAATAGAATTGTGAAGTGGTTTGGGAACTCCTCTTAGGAGAGGAAAGGCAGCGCTGTGTAGAGGTAGAACATTTGTTGCTGTTGGCCCAATGAGTAGGGCGAGAAAATGGTATTGTTGTATGTACGAGTGAGTTTTGCTTTGTGTAAGTGAGGTGATTTATGGTTGTAGGAGTAAAGTGGATTAGTTGAAGTATTGTATTAAGGTTGTTAAGGTGATGTGAGAATAAGTGTGTTGGAGTGAGTGAGGGTTGCTTTTGTTGGTGTGAGAGGTGGGAAAGGTATGTAGTGACTGGAGGGTGAGGTGTGAGTGGTGAGACTGTGAGAAGAAAACAAATGGTTGAAAATGTGAGGTTTTCAAAATTGTTTTTGGGAGTTGGGGGACTGCTGTAATATGATTTAAGTTTTTCCAAATTGGGTTATTACAGAGCTGCAGAAGCCTGGGGATACACAACCCTTTGTGAACAGTGTCAGTGAACAGGCAATGGGGAGGAATGGGGCTAATTGGTGTTATGGAACCTATGTTGCAGCACCTATGCTGTAAATTACTGCAGTATATAGATAAAATAATAAAGTATCACATAGACTCTGTTCAGGATACGGCAGGAAACATTTTCAAATCATGGCCTGGAGACTGTATCTTTGAAAGGGAGATTGTAGACAACATGTACTCATATTTATTGCCCACACACAGGGAAAAAACTGAAGAGTAGACAAGGCATACTAGAGCTGTGGAAAATGTTTGAGGCGTAGGGGAAGCTCCAGCTAAAACAGAAACTAACTGTAATGGCACAGTTACCATACCATCAGCCCCCTTATGAGTTGTTTCTGGCATTGGAACCCATGGCAGGATATACCAACCCCCGTCATGTACTTCCAGCTGAGGATCAAAAGGGGATGGATGACCAAGAAGAAACTAGGGGCTAGTATGACAACCTCATGGGAAAATCTAGTAACAGAACTACTACCCCCACAGCAACAGACACCGCTAGGAGCACACTACTTTCAGAGATAGGGAAAAGTGCAGGAAGGCAGAGATAGGACGTATTGAAAGAACCAGAGGGAGAGCTTGTGAGGGCCGCATGGGAACAGGAGGAGGGGTGGCATGGAGTGATCACAACAGGCACTTGGACGCAATGGAAGATTTTGCTTAAATTGGACAGTAAATCCAATGTAGAAGCAGAACTTCCCACTTTAGAACGAGTGGATAGTGACTCTGCAGATGATGATTGTCAAGTAGAGGAGGATGGAGGGGAGGAGGCAGCAGGAGGCGATATGATGTTTTGGGGTGATGATAGTGATAGGGAAAGGGTGAGAGATAGAGAGAGAGTGAGAGATAGAGAGAGAGAGAGAGAGAGACAGAGAGAGAGAGAGAGAGGGAAGGGGGAGACCGAGATTGTCCCAAACGACTGAGGAAATAACAACCCAGGATAGCAGTAGCAAGTATTGCGAAGGGAGACAGCACTTCACAGCCTCAGAAGCCTTTCCCCATTAGAGAAAGTTTGAGGGGGACCACAGTAAGTACCTTGGCCAAATATGCATAAGGACTATTTAATAAACAGCTTGCCATCCCTCACAGTAGGGGCAGGCAAATTGATATATATCCTTGAGAAAGCGACAACAGGGGTTACCTTAGCTATAGTTTATAAGGAAAGTTTATTTGCCTCTTTAGTGGATGAGCAGGTGGATGGAATTTGAAAACGGCAGAATCTGATGGGCTAACATTGAGCAGCAATGACCATGATGGCATGCCATTCAATAACTGCTGAACACACATATGGAAACTGTTAAGGGATATGTACCCAGAAATCTCAGAAATGCAGTCCATTTTAGCACTCACTATGAGACTAGATGGGGACCCTGCATCATACATACAGCAGATACAGGATATTTGAGGGTTGGACATCCATGGGATAGGAACATTCCTGTTGTTTATCACATATTATTCAGGGGTCTCCCCGACGATGCGCAGGCAGAGTTGGGGAAGGTGGTTGGAATTGAGACAAAGGAATGGCCCGAAATACATGCACACATAGTACACCATCGTAGAGTGAAGCAGGAGAAGGAGAGAAAGGCTAAAGAGCATGTACTAAGGCAGAAGCTAAACAAGTACAAAGGAAATTAGCTACATGTTCCATGGAAGGGACTGTACTTACAAACACAGCTCTAGGACAACCTGAGATGAGTACGGTGCAGGGAGGGGGGCATAACCTGAGTTTGTACAGCAGGAAGTATATTACCCACAGGGGGGTGGTATGCCCAGCAGGGAGAGTATTACCCACAAAGCTATAATCAGTAAGGGGGGTATCGTCCACAAGGGGGGTATTTCCCAAAAGGAGGGTATGTTCCACAAGTAAGGGGAAACTTACAGAGAGAGAGAGAGGGGATCTGGATATGGAGGAGCAAGACCCAGGTTTGGAGATCTGTGTTTTATCTTTTGGAAGGTGGGACACTTTACATGAGAATGTAGGAGCAGGTCCCAAGAACCGTGTGTTCAGGGTGGACACCCAGCATATCTGACAACCACCAATGCCCCACAGATGCAGCCCCTTGTGTTGCAAATACAGCCACAGATGCAACAGATGCAACCACCCACAGCCACTGATGTAGCCACTGCAGACACAAGTACCATTCTATGCATATGCTTTGTTTTGTCATGATTGCCTACGACTAGGCGTGACTATGAGCCTCTTATCTTTACCTCGTCTGAGGCTGTGATAACAGACTCCTGGTTATCAGTCATTCAAGTCAGAAACCACACTAGGTTGTGTCTATCAGTGCTAAAAGACAGGCAGGCCTAGGCACATGTGCTTATCAGCATGATTAAACATACACATTCAGGAAATGAAAGTGTGTGGACTTAAAGAGACACCATTCTGACGCATTGCACTGGAGTATACACTTGCCAAAGAAGTTATCATTATAATGCATTTATTAATGATCCCCTTTCTTCTGAAGGTTATTATCCTCATTTAACAAGCTACACCAAAAGCAGATATAACTTAACATACCACCACACCTATTAACAAGATTGCCATATAAGCAAAGAGTATGCTTGAATGGGTAAATAATAGAACGAGTGGTGTTTAGTTTAAAAGCATGGGTAACCTATGTCTCTCACTAAGCTACTCTGCACTATATGCTTTATTCTCCATGCACACAGGAAGCATCCATTTGTCACTCATGTTTAGAGAGAAGTTTGTTGCACAGTAATCAGCAGTGTCTGAGGTTAACAGGATGCACCTTGTTGGAATTGGCTATCTGGCTCTTCCCTTCTTTGCTTCTCCTCAGCCCCTCCGGCCTCAATGAGCACTCAAGTCTGCTGGTCCTACGTTCTGCTTCTGTGTTCCCTCTGGTATGTTGGGCTAACTATTTATTAACAGCAAAGTGGCCGCCCAGCATGTGTGGATTCATCATATCTGCTTTTTTAAATAGTAAAGGGTGGAACATCAGTCGTAGAACTCTGCAACATTATGAAGACATGTTCCTTTGTAAGCTATTCTAAAAGGTCTTCTGTTAACGAAAGGTGTCATCATCTCACCTATTAGCCATCGCCTCTCATTTTAATCTATAGCAACTTGGGTTTGCAAATGTAGAGAGTGTCCACGCGAGCCTTGTGTGTTAACTGGTCATTTCCTGTATCAGATAAAAATGAACTGTGCACTGCTAAAAGCTGTCAATTGACCGTTTGTGGTCAGCCTGTCTGCCAGAGCAGAAAATAAACCATTTCCTTGCCGTTGGCTTGAGCTGCAGACCTTACGAATGCTTTGCAGCTAAGGCCCTGTACCCCAGAGGTTCAGGTTTCCAGGGCTAAGGTAATGCAATGTAAAATTACAGTACACATTGTATGCATTCTTTTAAAGCCTGTCTTAAAGTGGCTGCCCCATTAATTCATTTTAGGGCTACTGATTGTATGACCCATGAAAGCTGTTTTAAAATACTCTGAGTTCATGTCAACTTCACACACAATGCAGCAGCTGCTTCCAGTACTACAAGTTCCACAAAGCACTATCCAGCAACAGCAGACACCTCGATGCCCACAACCGAAGCCCTCCAAGCACAAGTACAATCACAAACACTGGCCCAACAATGGGAACATAATTTGTTACCCCAGAATGCAGTACCACATGTGACGAATCCCGAGGTATCTTCACTGATTTAGATGGGGGAGCCCTTTTTCATGAGACCATGGAGGTGGGGATGCTGCCCGATAGTCCCCTTGGAGATTAACAGAGGTGCTGCTCCTTCCTTCAGCATTAGCAATTGTAAAGTGCGAAGCACACACCAAGAGTACACACTTAATTTCCGGGGGTAATGATGCAGCCAAGATGACAGCTAAAGAAACAGCATATTTACCACACGCCACAGAACAAGTTCCCATGCTCACAGACACCTCTTGACTCTCACAGACCTGTAAAATACTCTGGCCGTGACCCAGATAATAGATCTAGAGGGAGATGCCCTGCAACAAAAACATGACCTAGGGACAAAGAGAGGGTACTCCCTACCACCCACAGATGAGACTGAACAATATAGGGAAGCCTGTAATGCCCCATTAGTTGCTTACGCTTGCCCTGGATCAATTGCATTACCCAGCGCACACATCCAAAGAGTATATTGCAGCTGATCTCCAGGAACAATAGTTTGCTCAGAATTTGTACAAAAAAATTGGCAGAATTCATGAACAAATGTGTGACCTGCCAGTGGCACACCGCTGGGCACATGCGTAAAACGATCAAATCAACCATGCCACACCCCTCCTAGCCTTTCTGATATTTACATATCCATTTTGTAGATATGATCACCAGGTGTAACAGCTTCTGCTATTTGATTGTTGTAATGTGCCCATTCTCCTCTTGGTTTGAGGCAGGACTCTTTGCCCATGCTGATACCAAATCAGCAGCAACATTTCTAGTGAATGAAGTTTACCGTTGCTGTGGTGTTTGTGAGGTGTTGAGGTCTGGTAATGGGCCGCATTTTTTCAACAACCTCTTCAAAGAGATAACTTCCCTTTTGGGCATAAAACACAAATTATGCTCCTCATCCCTCAGGCCAATGGAATTGTGGAGCGCCTCAAAAGCTTGCTTAAGAAACACCTTGCAAAGATGTGTGAAACACTTCACAAGGGCTGGCTGCACTGGTAGTCACTTGCTTTGTTTGCCATGTGTAACAACCCTGGCTCTGACCTCCACCTCACACCACAAAAGATTGTTAGAGGGGGAAGAATGAGGGCACCACTCACTCCCGCGCATATGATCTCAGATGCTACCAGCTCTGCTGAGGTTCTATGGAAGGAGTTTCAGGGATATCATAAAGAGCTTACCAACTCCTTAAAATGTATTTCAAGACAGGTTGCACCTCGCAAAAGAATGCCGAATGCATCATCTGCAGAAACACCCACACAACAAGATGAAAAGTCCTTACTGCAGCAGCTGCCACTGTATCCAGGGGATACGATCTTCATAAAGAAGGTCACAATGCAATGGAACAAGCCCCGTTTTCTGGGGCCTTTTACAGTCACCTAGGCTACCCAAACTGCAGTCAAGGTGGAGGTCCGGCGGGTATGTATTCATATCACGGACGCCCGCAGGGACAAAGGCAGCAACCCATTTCCCGGAGAAGATCACAAGTGAAGAGAAGTATTGTTCAACTAACTTTCATTGTTTTAATATAGATTCATCTTTGCAGGAATCCAAACTATGTTTCTATCAGAACCACAGCACAGAACACCTGGAGGGGTGATGGAGTACATTTATTGTTTCTTTCTGTTTTTTCTCTCTTCATTTCCTTTTGTTTAAAATAGAATGGCAATTGTTAGTGGGAGCAGTAATGATTTAGATGTGCCACAGAACATTAATATGACAGTCATCAGAAGCAAACAGGAGGTCTTGGCATCTGAACATGTTGTGGGCAGTGGTAAGGGACAGCATCATAACATCTGGTATAACCACATGAGTGCAGTGGGAGGAGAAAGGGAAAATGGCATGTGCTATGTCTGTTCCCTCATATCACACGCGACAGGCATGCCTAAGCTATTTATCCCTCAAGAATTATCAATGAAGACAGCACACTGTTTAGTTCTTTTGGCCTTGTGAAAAGTTCAGGGGCTGTTCCAGGGACACAAGATCCAAGTACAATGTTTAGAGCAGGGAGATGTCCTTTAGAGGATAATTACATCAAGCTAAAAAGATGGCAGAAAAGGAGGAAACAAAGAACGTAGTATTGCATAATGAGACAAAGGGTTCAAAACCGGGGAAGGTCTCTTTCAACACACAGCACATCTTGTGTGAATGATACAGGACAGGTACTATCATGGTGCAAAATTAGGCCACAAATACATATTGAGGGTGATGTGCTCTATAATGACGAGTGGGTGGAAGGGTTGGTAGGTTGGCAGTAAGGTGCCTGTGTGTGCCTGAATCCACTTCACTCCAGCACAAGAGGAAAGATACCAACATTGCATGCTTACAACATCCAACAAGCAGCTTTGGAAGCTGCAGGAGCAGCGTTCCACTTCCACACTAAACGTTGCCCTGATGGGCTTTTGTGAAGCTTTCTGAAAAATTTGAATATTCTTGAAAAATGTGTGAATCTTGAAGTGAGCGCTCTTACACTCGTTACTTTGTGGGCAGAATCTATTCTCGAGTCCTGCCACCTTTTTCTCCACATTCTTGGGGCGTCACACTGTAAAGGTGCTACCTTTGCAGTCATAGCTCTCATTTGCCAATAAAGCACTTCAAAATGGCTGCCACATCTTCATGGGGAGAAAACAACACACCGTGAGCCTACTGCCCCTCTGATTGGGCAGCTCTTGCCTTGCATATTTCTTCCAATCTAAGGCACCGGCAGGCGGAAGCCGGCCCACAACACATAGGCCCACCCGGTAATGCTCTTGTCTGTGCCTGTCCGGGCAGAGTAGGGTTCGGAGGGCCCTCCACTTTTGTCCTCCTCTTCAAACTATGAAGCAGCCTCCTGGCTTACAGCCTGCTACCCCACAAATAAGGGCCCTCTGCACATCTACACTGTCTCCAGATCTATCGGTGAGTATTGGATGAACTTTTCCACTGCCTCCTCCACTAACAACTTCTGAACAAAAATCATGCCTATCTCACTCTGCCTTCCTTGCGTCACCTAATCTACTACTTCTTTCACTGCATTTCTGTGTCCCTTTTTGAAATTCGAATTTAGGTGTGTGTTTTTTTAACATCATTACACCCCATTTTGCATTGCATTGTGTGTCTCTTTTAGAAATTTGAATTTAGGTGTGTGTTTTTTAACATCTTTGCACACCATTTTGCATTGCATTTTGTGTCCCTTTTTGAAATTCGAATTTAAGTGTGTGTTTTTTAACATCTTTGCACCACATTTTGCATTGCATTGTGTGCCCCTTTTTGAATTTCAAATTTAAGTGTGGTTTTTTAACATCTTTGCACCCCATTTTGCATTGCATTATTCATCCCTTTTTTTACTTAATTTGAATTTATGTGTGCGTTTCCTAACATCTTTGCACCCCATTTTGCATTGCATATTGTGTCCTTTTGCAACTACTAGGCAGCCCTGTATGTTTCTGCTAAAACTGTGCTATGCAGCCACTCCTCTTTCCTTCAACTATCCCCTGCCATCCCTATGGCACTTATCATCTCCCCTATCTTTTCTAACTGCTACACTATCATCTATACTCCCTCTCGCACAAAGTCTGGAAGAAAAAAGCATAAAAAAGACATCCAGACCACAAACCTACCCATCGCGGACACCCATGTCAGTGCAACATCCACACAGGTCTTCACTGACATCCTCTTCTCTGTCCCCTCTCCAGATCTACGGACTCCTCAGCTCAGCTCTACACTCTCGCCTTACACATCCTCTCCCATTAATGGTGGCACCAAATGGGAATTCCTCTTGGCAGGCTTTGCATCATCTAGGTGTATCATTAAAGTCTATCACACTGGCACTATCTTGGTTCAGGATCCTCAACTCAACTTCTTTCTCTTTGACCAGCACCTGTCATCCCTCAACAACTTCCTTGACACACCTGCTACTCCTTCCTCCACTCTCTCTCTCCCCCCTCCTCTGACTGGTGACCACACCCTTTACCCCTCCTCCAAAAAACCTTCAAAGGTGGAGACCTCTTGCATCTTGCCATGTTTAATGCTTGTTCAGCCATCAAACACTCTGCCAACATCTTTATCGATATCCTAGTTCTTACTGAGATATGTAGTACAGTTTGTGGTGCTCGACAGCGCAGAATAATCTATTTTTAAGTGTTCATTTTTTGAAAATAGTGAGAATCCCAAATGCCTCAGAGAAACAAAATATAGCCACATTCATCCTCAAGAATGGTTGAAACACGTGTTGGCTGTAACAAGAATAAATCATCATTCACATAATTGGATGGCTATATTTTGTTTCTCTGATGCATTTGGGATTTGAAATATTTTTAAAAAATGAGCATTTAAACATAGAGTCTTCTGCGCGGTCCAGCAACACAAACTGTACTATTTTTCTAGCAATTGACCAAGGGGCCTAGGGGAACCTTGCGTGTTGCTTCTGCTGTGGTTGACTACCATTGATCAGAGTAAGCTAGGCGCACTGCAGGTTGTTTCTCCCCAACTCTTATGTCTTTTCTTACTGAGATATGGTTCAATGCCAGCTCAGTCACAGCTTTTGACTCCCTTCCCCCTGATGGCCATAGGATCATCTCCAAGCCTCGCCCTAACCACGCTGGTAAATTAGTGGTTCTGATCTTCCCTGAGTGGGTCTCTTCTTCCCTCATACCCACTGAGCCCTACTCTTTCTTTGAGAGCCTGGTCTGCAAGTTGGTCTTCTCTCCTTCCTCCTCTCTGATCATTACCACTATCTACATGCCTCCTGGCTCTACTACTCTGTTCCTCTCTGAATGGGCTGATTTCTCCTCCTC
Organism: Ambystoma mexicanum; assembly: GCF_040938575.1. Taxonomy (NCBI): domain Eukaryota; kingdom Metazoa; phylum Chordata; class Amphibia; order Caudata; family Ambystomatidae; genus Ambystoma; species Ambystoma mexicanum. The sequence goes on along the minus strand of NC_090934.1, from coordinate 750,533,100 downwards.
TCTCCTGGCAACCCCCTCTAGACTCATTCTTGTGGGTGATTTCAATATCCATATTGACTCCTCAATCATGGCACCCACTCTCTTCCGTGACCTTTGCACCTCGCTCTCCCTCTCCATCCTTTTTTCTGGTCCTACCCACTCGGCTGATCTTTCACTCTCCTCCCCACTCTCCTGGTCAGACCACTCTAACCTCTCCTCTCACCTGGGTCCTCTCAGCCCTCTGACTGCTCCACCAGCAGCCCTGCCAAGCTAGTTAATGAACATCCAACCGATGAAACGAGTGTCAGCTGCTGCCTTCGCATCTACCTTCATCCCCCACTCTCCCTCCACTATGATGTGATATGATATGGCATTTATAATGCGCCTATACACAAGGTTTTCAAGGTGCGACGAGGCAAGGGAGGGGAAAAAAGGGAGGACAGACTACGATCCTACTAGGCCAGGTGTCATTCAGGTCGCGCAAGTGCATGGGATGGGGGAAAGGGGAAAGTGCGGGGGGAAGGAAAGGGACAGTGCGGTACATGGGCATAGAATAGTAACAATAAGTAAAGTAACGACCAACAGGTGGCAAGTGCAAGGTAAGTGCAAAACATCAGGAGTCAAGTGCTGGTAGTGGGACTGTAGGGATACAGAAACAGTCCCCAAGTGTGGGGGTTGCCAGGCAGGCAGTGCTGGTGTGTGAGAATGGCGCAGGAGGGACCTAGGCCTGAGAAAATAGGGTGGTCAGGTAACCAGTGCAGATTCCCTTTCAGCCAGGAGGTCAGCAAGGGAGAGGAGGAGAAAAGGAAGAAGCAAAGAGAAAGGTTTTGTGATGCTTCCGGAACCAGAGGTGGTTCTCCTCAAGTTTCAGGGAGGCAGGGAGACTATTCCAGAGGGAGGCCCCAGCCGAAGAAAGAGATCTACCACCAACTTGTTGCTTGGAGAAGTGACTGACCATAAGTCAGTTGTAGGCAGATGAGCAAAGAGCTCGAGAGGGAAGATATTTAGGAAGAGAGTGTTGAAGGTATTGAGGCCCCAGGCCCCAAAAGGCCTTGAGGACAATGCAGAGGGTTTTGATCCTCGCAGCCACTGGGAGCCAGTGCAGAGATTTCAGTCCTGGAGAGATACGATCCCTGGGCTTGAGGCCAAGGAAAAGTCTTGCAGTCCTGTTCTGGATGAGTTGTAGAGGGCAGAGAGTAGAGGCAGGCAGATTTAGAAAGAGGCTGTTGCAATAGTCCAGCCTAGAGAGAACCAGAGCTCTGGAGACAGTGAGTGGGGGAAGGAGAGGAAGGGTAGAGTACCTCCGAGGAGGTACAAATAGTAGTGTGACTTCTTAGAGACTTCTAAGACGTGAGGAGAGAAGGAGAGTGTGGAGTCAAATATGACCCCAAGGTTTTTAGCTTCGCGGGTAGGAGCAGGAGGGGGGCCAAGAGAGGCCAGCCAGAGAGTGGCAGGAAAGGAGGGAGTGGGTGTGCCAATGAGGAGAATCTCAGTCTCACTGGCATTAAGGCAGGGGTCATTGGCGGCACACCACTTATGGATAGCAGACAGACATTCAGAGTTGAGAGACGGAGAAGAGGTGGCCGAAGGTAGCCTGAAAATGAGCTGAGTGTCATCTGCATAGCACTGAAAGTTGGGGCAGAGAGCGGAAATGGGGTGGGCACGAAGTGCCAGGTATAGGTTGAAAAGCCAGGGAGAGTGGTCAGACCCCTGGGGGACACCACAGGTAGAGAAAATGATAGCAGAGAGGAAGGACCCAAGTTGGACCTGGGAGGGTTGGTCAGAGAGGAAAGAAGTCAGCCACGCCAGGGCCTGACCAGTGATACCCAGGTTATCATGTAGACATTTGAGCGGGATGGCATGGTTGACCGTGTCAAAGGCAGAAGAGAGATCAAGCAAGATGAGGACACAGGGGGTGTTAGAATCGAGGTTGGAGAGCAGGTCTTCATGGAGGTTCAGGAGAGCAGTTTCCGTGCTTCTGGCAGCTCTGAAGCCAGACTGATGGTTATGAAGACAACCAACAGATTCAGTATGGAGATTTAGCTGAGAGATGGCCAGTTTTTCTAGGAGTTTGCCCAGGAAGGGGGTGATGGAGGGGTCGGCCAAGGGTTTCTTAAGAAGAGGGTGCACCAGGGAGTGCTTCAGGAGGTATGGGAATACTCCAGTGGCAAAGGAGTGTTTGCAGAAGTCGGCCAGGGCAGGAGCCATGGAGTCGATGTGGTCCTTGATGGTTTTGGAGGAACAGGGGTAAACCTGTTTTGACAAGACTTTCATAGATCGGACCTGTCTAGAAACCTCATCTGCGAAGAACAGGGGAAAGGCAGAGAAAGAGGGAGGAGAGGTGGCTGCAGAATGGCCAGAGGAAGATCAGGGAGTAGAGGGAGGGGGGGAGAGGAGGAGAGAGAGGACAGGATGCCCTGAGCTTTAGAGATGAAGTGAGAAGCCAGTGCCGTGCAGATGGCCTGGGAAGGGACAGGAGCTGTAGAGACTGCAGCCGGATTGGCCCGTTCCTTGCAGATTTTAAAGAGTAGAGCCGAGTTGTTGGATGCCGCAGAGATGCAGGCTTGGATCAGAGCTCTCTTCTTGGTGAGGAAGGAGAGGCAGTATTGGCTTTGGAGCAGGCAGCAGGCCATTTTGTCAGAGGATGTACCTGAAGCACGCCTTTCCTCTCGGCCATCCTGCACTTGCGTTTAAGGGTGACGAAGTCTGAGCCGTACCAGGATTTGCACTCTGCTTTGGACTTCAGGCAGATTCTCATGACAGGGGCAAGAATATCAAGAGTATCAGATATAGCAGAGTGGAGCAGGGAAAGGGCTGTGTCAGGTTGAGAGTCAGACAAAGTGGGTTGGGGGTTGAGAAAGTGACGACGAAAGCCTCAACTGACTCGTACTTCATGGGTCGATGACCGAGAAGCTGGGTGGCAGTGATGGAAGTGACTCGGCCTGGGGGTAGAGAGGTTGAGATGGGAGGAAAGGAGAAAGTGATCACTCCAGGAGAGAGGAGTGGTGGGCGGGGCAGAAAGGGGAAGGTCTGAGGTGATCAGAACATCCAGAGTGTGCCCTGCAGAGTGAGTCGGGCCAGAGGGGAGAATAGAGAGTGAGAGAAAATTGCAGAGGTCGCGAAAGAGTCCAGCGGGAGGACAGGAAGCTTCCAGGTGGATGTTGAATTAGCCAAGAAGGAGGAGTTCAGTGGTTGAGACCAGGAGTGAAGAGGAGAGGCCCGCCCACTCCGAGAGGAAGGAGGCGATCTGACCAGGTGGCCGATAGATAGTAGCCACAGTAAGGGATTGGCTAGGGGAGAGAGAGAGAGCCTGCAGAGGAGGCATTCAAAAGTGGAGTAGGCCTGCGTAGGAATGACCGAAGCAGGAATCCACTCGGGGAAAATCAGGGTTACACCCCCTCCGGATTGGTTAAGCCTGTGCACAGAGAGGATCTTGTAGCCGTCAGGGAGGAGTGTGTCAAAGCTTGTGACAGAGCCGGCCGTGAACCATGTCTTGGTGAGACCAAGGACATCAAGGTCTAGTTCCTCCAGAAGGCGGCAGATGTCGGAGGAGTGTTTGACAGCTGAGTGAGAGTTAAGAGTGGCAATATGGAGAAGGTTGCCATCCTTGAAGGACTTCCGGGGAGGGGTACAAATTTGAAGTACGCCCTCTGGAGGTGCAGAAGGAGCCCAAGGGGGGGCAGAGAGGGGAGGAGAGGGCAAGGTAGACAAGGAGGAGCCAGCAGGGGGAGGTGAGGAGGCAGTGTAAGGGGAGAGGGGACAGCAGGAGAAGAAAGGAAATTGATGAGACGTGGGAAGCGTCTGTCGAAGAGGTGAAGATTGGCCTGAGGGCCTTGGACCAGGACAGTGATATTCACATAAACATTAATGATGACCTTAGATGAGTGGATGGAGGCCAGGAAGGCATCCCACCAGGGTGCCACCATTAATGGGAGAAGAAGAGAAAGGAGAGAGCACAGAGAGCATATGTAGGGTCCATAGGTCAGATGAGGGAATGACAAAGAGGATGTCGGTGAAAGTTTGCCTGCAGGAGGCACTGGTATAGGTATCAGCGATAGGGAGGCCTGGGTTGGAGACCAGGATGTCCTTTTTAAATCTCTTCTTAAAAGATTTAGTGAGGAGGGCAGGATAATCAATAGAGAAGCAGTTAGAAAAAATAGGAGAGACAGAGAGCGACATGGAGTAGAAGGGGAGAGGAGAGAGAGGGAAGGGGAGGACACTAGGGAAGGACACAGGGCAGGGAGCAAGCAGACGAGACAGAGAGCGGTAAGACAATTGAGCAATTGGACAAGACGAAGAAACTCAGAATTAAGGAACTAACAATGCAAATTTTAAAGACAGGAGACAACACACCTAAATTTGAGAATCTGAAATAGAGGGAGAAAGGCCTAGGTTTCATAAAGCAACCTAAAATAATTTAGACAGTGAAATTCTCAGAGCTGAGACAATAAACACACCGAACTCTGAGAGTCTTCTAAGTGGAGGGGGTAAGCAGAGAGGCCTATGGGACTGACCAGGATTAAGACTGGCAACTGGCTTCCCCTGCAGACACCGGCAGACACAACCAGGAGCTCCCTAAATGGGAGCCGCCCTTTGCCTAGGGGCCCTTTGCCTAGGGAAGGTCAGCAAAGACCGGGAGGACAGCCAATCAGGACGGGGAGGGGGCTGGCTGGTAGGCGGGAGGGACAGGGAACAAGGAAGTGGGGTGACCAGGGATACAAGTCCATCCAAGAGTGTTGGGAGCTGGGTGTATGCTTGGGTGCTGCAGGGCCAGGAGAAATCCATTCTGCTTCATCTGAAGCCATAAACCTTGGAGTCATCTTTGACTTGTCTCTCTCCTTCAGCCGTCACATTCAGGACCTTGCCAAGAAGTCCCAATTTCAACTCCACCTCCTAAAAGGAATTCTTCCTTTCCTCACATTCGCCCAGAAGTTCAATGTCTCTAGGCTGGACTACTGCAATAGCCTTTTCCTTGATCTACCCTCTTCCTCTTTAGGACCCCTCCAGCTAATCCAGAATAGGGCTGGAAGACTTATCCTTGGCCTCAAACCCACAAAACCGTATCTCTTCAGCGCTAACAATTCTCTACTCACGCCAGGTTGCTGCAAAGATCAAATTCAAATCCCTCTACAACATCCACTCTGTCATACACAAACCTTTCAGCACACTCACTAGGTCACGAGATGACCAGCCTGTTGTCCCCCAGTAGTGGCAGAGGTTTGTTTTACAGCGGTTCGGCAGGCACCTGCTTTACCGACGGAGGTGGCAGCTCCCATGGCGCCTTGCTGACAGAATGCTGTTGAGCATTTTCCATGGTATCTCAGCATGGCAAGCCCTTCATGCGGGCACGGAACATGGTCTCACGAAGTTCAACATGCTGGGTCAATCCAACGCACAAGCCTTTGAGGTGGTCACGTGATCCGGGCCAGAACGAGCGCGATACGTCTGTTTCGTGATCACGTGATCCCGGCCGGGACGCTTAAATCAGCTGTGAGAATGCTGCGCATTGCTTCTCAGCTATTTCTACCAACATTTGGCATTCTTGCATCTCGTTCTTGTGTTCCTCGTTTGACCTCGGATTACTCTTCTGGATTCCTTCTGCCTGACCCTTACCTGATTTTGTCTTTGTAACGGACTGGTTACTTCCTCGACCTCGGACTTCCTCACGAACTGGAACTGTTTTTCCCCTCTGCTACCTCGCATTCGGACTCCTTGATTTATCGATACCTGTTGGGGGTTCTGCTCCCATTCATTGCTCCAAGTCTCCCGAGCTTTCATCTGAAGGTGTTTCCAGTGGAGTGGCAGCCGTTTGTTTTGCTTTACTTTCCTCCTGCTTTTTGCTGCTTTTCTACTGAGGGAACCGTTTGACATCTCTGTTTACAAGGAAACACCAGACCCCTCCTCCCATACTTCCCTGCACCATATCTGTTGGTAAGTGAGTGCACCTTACTTTCCTATACTGTTTTCCACGTTTCCATTGCCTGGTAGTATCTTAACCTGCCCATTTCTCCACAGCAGCAATTCGGAGGGCCTGGCGTTTCTGTTCCTACCACCTGTGGCCCTAATCCTTGAACAGTGAGTTAATTCTATCTCGCGGTTGGTTGCTAAAGGGCGGAGGTTTCTACACGAACCTCCAGTCTTGACACACAAGGCTGTCTGGGGCCAGGGACCACTCTGCAACTTGCTCTCACTAAATACTTACTCTCCAGATATTTACTTTCCTCTGGCACCAAATCTCTGTGTGTTAAACACTTCACTAAACTGAAAGCTGGTGGCCGATCTCTAGCCTCAGCAGGCTCCCTCCTATGGAACAACCTCCCCTTCCTCTTCGTCTTGAGCCAGATCTCAAATTCCAGAAGCTCCTCAATACCTTCCTTTTCACTTCCTCCTTCCCTTCCTCCCTCTTCTGCTAAACCTCACAGCTGCTGAGATTGGTGACCAGGGTCCTGGCCTCCCACACCCAATCACTTTTAGCCTCCACCCATCCCAGCACTTTGCCTTGGCACCCACGGACCTGTGCCACTGCAGGCCTGCACTTACCTATTCATTGGTGGTTGTCCACTCCACCTAGGCACTTACAGCTGCTCACTCCCTAGCACTTCCCACTTGTTACACCTCTCGCTTGCCTCCTACTCTCCCACCCCTTCTCTCTCTCTCCACTTGCACGTTATGACTGCTCACAAAGCCTAGTAGGTCTGTCTCTATCTTCAAGTGTTATAATTACTCCCTTGTTTCCTCGCTGTTGCCCTGTGGGTGCTTTGAAACACAATTTACATGTTGTATAAGCACCTTACAAATGCACAATAAAATAAATAAATAAAAGATGTAAGGATTGGTGGGGTTTTTCTGAAGAAGTAGCAGTGAACATGAACAACACTTGTTGTAGTATTTGGCATAGTAATGTTAAGGCGTTGACCTGGATAGATGAAAATAAGAAACCAGTACACATAAAGGCACTCACACACTTTTCTTTATGTTTCAGATCAAAGGGAGTACTATCCTGGGCACTAATAAGGCATGCAAGAAAGTAATGGAACTCCCGAGCCTGCGAGCAGGGACAGTGGCCCTAATGGATTTCTTCAGGCCCTGCAGCACCCAAGCATACACCCAGCTCCCAACACTCTTGGATGGACTTGTATCCCTGGTCACCCCACATTCCCCTGCACTCATTGTGCCCCACTCTGACCTTTTACCAATTGCTGAGAATCCTGCCCTTCGAGAAATGGCCCCAAAATGCACTAAAAGGTCTCTGAATTGGAACATGAATGTGAAGTTGCATAGGCACCGCAGAGATAACAATCATTGCTCACAAAAGTCAGCAGCTAGGTTGTCAGCAATATCTGCAGAGTTTCTTCTTTTCATCAAAGCGGCCATCTTTTTTATGTCACTTTTTGCACCTAGCATACAAGCTGCCACCAACGCCAAATGGCTTCAGATCACATGGTATGAATGGCTGCAGATATCGGATGGCACAGAAAGGGGGTTAAATGCGATCAGGGAGGAATTAAGAGCAGTTAAGCTGACCACTCTGCAGGATCGCTATGTGCTAGATTTAATTACAGCAATGTAAAAGTGTGTCTGTATGAAAATAGCCAGCAGTTGCTGCTCATTCGTTCCCCCAAATGCTGCCCGAAAATGGAACATTATCTGATGCAATAAACGCATTACACCCCCTTCACGTCACAATGAAAAGGACACTTGCAGAGTGGTCGAAGAGGACTGGCATGCTGAAATAAATTATTGGGTGCCTGCCTCACTATCAAATAACGTACAATACTTGTCCCGATTCCCGTACTGGTTCTCATTACTCTCTGTGCATGTCAAAGGGGGTTGAGGTGTTGTAAGGTGTTGTAAGGGGGGGTGAGAATAAGGGTACCAATATAATGTATCACTAACTTGCATTATCCTGATTTAAGTGCCCTATTTAGCTTTCAAGCACTTTTCTTTCGGTGCTGACTTTATAACAAGGCTAATTGCTGTCAGCAGTTCCTTTGACCTACATTACCCACACTTCTTGTGAGCCTTTAGCTCTGTCGGCAGCGCATTATCGCCGGTGAGTGAGCAGGCCGGTTGACACCTGTTCACGTTGGGTCACAGCGTTATGGCGTTCCACTCCGCCACCACACCTTTGTGCCCACCTACTAATACCGGACAGACTCGAAGTCTTACTGCTAAGGAGATCCTGCTGAAATATTTAGATCTTGAACTCCAGCTAGTAAATCGTTTGGCACTGCAAATTTTACTGACTCAAGGCTCCCCACACAACACCGTGGCATGTGAAGAGGTGGGTGTTACTCTTACCACTATATGAAATGTATCCTCTGTGCATGCCATGACCACCAGCATTGCTCCCGCTTGTGATGCTCTACAAACACCACTAACTAATGGACAAGACGATCTTGATCCTACGGTCAATGATCCACTAGACAGAGCATCATCAAAATCACCCACGTTTAGCTGGGAATTATTGACGTCTCTGAAGAAATTGCTGTCTGACAAAGGGCTCAGAGGCGAGGGGCCTCTGTGTCCGAGCTTTGCGGGCATAATCACCCAGCCCGTTTCATGCACCTCCAATACGTTAGATAACAAAGATATTCCACATGATTATACACCAAAAGATTGGTCGTAAATCATTCTAGGGAATTAAGATGTATGTTGCTTAACACAAGGTCTTTCATTAAGCACTCCACGAAGGTCGCTGATGATCTGATTACTCAGAATATCGACCTCTGTACCATTACTGAATCTTGGCAACATGATGCCGCAAGAACGCCCCTTACGCTGCTGCATATAACATAACAAGACCCGATCGACTACATGCCAAAGGTGGTGGTGTAGACTTACTCTACAACCAAGCACTAAACATTTGTAAAATAGATAACATCATGTTTCCGGAATGTGAAGTGATTTGGGCTAAGCTTCAAGTGAATCCTGATACCACAATCAATGTATTTGTGATATACAGACCTCCACACAGTACAGCATATTTCCTGATCCATCTCACCGATCTTTTGGCCCCTAGTCTCAAACCCAAAGCAAAAACTCTTATCCTGGGGGACTTTAATTTTGGGTTTCTGAATGAGTCATACGCCTCAGCCAAGACTACGCTACTTGATCTTGGGTTTACCCAGCAAATCACTCAGCCCACACGTAGTAAAAGAAACATTCTGGATTGGTTTATATCACACATTATTGTCATTGAGGACATACATAACAATCAGTACCCATGGTCTGTCCACCATCTCTTGGATTGCATTATATCCATTCCCCGTGCTACTAAAACCATAGTAGAGAAATGTCGGGTCCCATATAGAAGCCTACGTAAGTTTACTCCTGTGTCTATAGCACCTTATATTCTACCAACTATTGACAATCTGGCCAACCTGCACCCGGCTGAAGAAATGTCCACTGCCTATCACAGGTCCCCAGAAACAGCTGCTGACAGCTTGGCACCAGTTAAATTGCACCTACTAAAAAAGCAACCGGATAGAACATGGTAGATTCAATGATCTTAAACAGTGGGAAAGAACCAATACCGTTGAGGATAAATCCTCTACACGCAGGCAGCAAACGTGCACAAAACAGCTAGCTCCTCACCAAAGAAAAACGAATACAAGCAACAAATTATTGGGGCAATCCCTAGGTCCAAGGAGCTATTCAGAGTCCTCAAGGAGCTTGAGACCCTCTGCCCACCTCCATCACAGGTTATCAAAGACAACAAGTGGTGTAATAACATCCAAGAGGCACTCTCGGATAAACTTTAAAAAAATCAGGCAAACATTGTCTGTAAAACAAGGAAAGGAATAAAGAATATAACAATGTGGCAGTTCCTGCCATGCTTAGGACCTTTTCTGAATTTGTCTTTCAGCCAATTTCTGAGCAGTACCTTGCCGACATTCTCAGCAAATTAAATCCCACGAAATGTAAAGGTAGCATCTGCCCTGCCATCACAGTGAAGTCTTGTGCCCCCCAGTTGGTACTCCTTATAACCAAATGTGTCGATGCATCTTTTAGGGACATAAAGCAAGCCTGGATCTCACCATTGTTAAAGAAAAAACCTTCTCTTGATCCTGATATATCAGATACTATTGACCTAATACAAATGTGCCCTAGCTACTTAAAATTCTGGATAATGTGGCCCATTTACAGATTGAGACCTTCCCATCTGAACAAGACATCCTGGGGCGTAAAAAATCTGGCTTCAGACGAGATCATAGTACGGAGTATACTTTACTTGAACTAAAAACGAATACACTTCAGGACACGCTACCATGCTTATGCTCTCAGAACTCTCTGTCGCTTTCAATCTGGTGGATCATACCATCCTGGTTTGAGAGACTACGGGATACAGCACATTTTTCCTACTGCAGCCATTGGATAGGTGAAATCCTTTTTGGTAGAACAGGGGTTTTCTTTGAGTATGCCCTGACTGAGAAGTTCACTGTCACTTGTGGGGTACCACAGGGTTCGTGCATACCACCCACACTTTTCAACATCTTTACGCTCCCCCTGTTTGAACAACTTATGATATGATATGATATGATATGGTATTTATAACCTGCCTGTACACGAGTATTTCTAGGTGTATTATAGGTATTATATATGCCAATTACGTGGATGATACACAATGCCTTGTTCCCCTCACGGGTGACTATATCACTGACTCGTCTACTTTGAACTTCACCTATGAGTCCTTCCAGTACTAACAAGCATGCTCTTAACAGCTCAAAGACCAAACTCATGATGCTGGGCACTGCTGCGCAGTTGCAGAAGCACAGCTCAGAGTATCTTGCCTTCAAAATTGCAGAGTGCAACAATTCCACGCAGTCTAAGGTTAAGACACTTGGTGTTATTTTAGATCAAAAACTATCCATGAAAGGACGGGTTAATAGCCATGTGTCTAGTACCAGCTATCATCTCAAATTGTTGGCCCAGTTACAACCTTTTCTTTCCCCCACAAACGGCACCATGATTGCTCGGGCGGTCATAGGAGCCAAATTGGATCATTGCTCTAGCCTTGTGCTCGGCATTTTTCAAACATGACCTCACTCGGCTGCAGGTGGTATAAAAGAACGCGGTTTGCATCATTGCAGGCCTGCATAGGAAAGAACATGTCACGGCAGCAAGGAGAGCACTACACTGGCTCCCTGTCTGTAGTACAATCATCTTCCACGTGGTATGCAATACGCAAAAATGCCTTCTTGGGCAGGTACCCAAGTACATGTCAACTTTCATCTTGCGACTATGAGCTCAGAGAGTACTGAGATCTAATAACACATGCATTCTGGAGATCCCAAGAACTAGCCTTTCCTATGTGGAACAGAGATCCTTTTCATATGAAGCAACACAGATCTAGAATGCTCTTCCCCTGGACCTTAGCTCATGTTCCATTTTTGCCCGTTTTAAGCGCAGGTTGAAAATGGTTTTATTTAACTAATTTATTTGCCCACCTCCTCCTGATCTGCCTGTTGACCATCAACCTGATTAATGTTTTTTATAGTTGTGTCTTGTCTTGGCGCCTTTATGCCCCCAGGCACTTGTCTACGTGCAGTACAATAAAAAATTATGTCACTATCAGTGCAAAGACCACAGGGTGCCACGCTCCTGCCCAGCATTATTTCATACACAAACAGACCAATGGGGGGGAACAAGCAAACAGCTTGGTTTCGATAGGTAATCCAATTGGTCTCTCAGGGACACTGTCTAGCCCTCCCTCAGCCCCCGAAATCTATAAAGAATATTGGGTGCATTGTTATGCTGATGGTGGGTGCTGTTTCCTGACTTGTACACCAGAGCAGTACGCAGTTTAGGTGGGATTTTGTACCGTATGGATCCCAAAGGATGAAGGAGATGGGGCGAATGCAGGGTTATCAGTTAATAAATTGCCTGCAGTGGGAGTGTGAAGGTGCAGATCCAGCACTCCACATAGGGCGCAAGAAGATTCTACATTAAGTATTCTAGGAAGGTCTTAGGCCCGGGTAGTGATGCAGTGGTCACATGGTTTGGTGATGCCATAATGTAATTTCAATATATGTACAGCTGCACCACACATCAGGGAGCCGCTAGTGGGGGTGGGGATGCAGAAAACACATTTGCACAGGGGTAGTTTGAAAGGGAACCTGGGTTAGTATACCTATATTAGTAGGTAAAAGGGCGGGTAGGTGGGGCTTGGTTTTTATTATGTAGGTTGAACTGTATTAAGTAGTATTGTTAGTTGCTGCAAGAGGATGGCATATTGGGGCTGGTTAGTGTTAAAAATTGCTGAACTATTATGGTTTTGTTAAAGGCCGCAGTATTCGTTAAATTTGATTTTATGTTCGCTGTTGGCCAGAGAAGTTCATGGAGCAAAGGTTAGGATGCAAAGGGATGCCAATCAGAGTCCAATAAATTGTTGCCAGGGATTATTTTTCTCATGGACATTAAGTTGCTGTCCGGACAGCAGGAGCCTTCTCAGACGAGAAACTAATGAATAAACAGTGATCGGGAAGGACACAGGAGGATGCACGAGGGTGCTTGGATTGCAACAATGCCAAAATATAGCGCTAGGAGGGGAGCAACAGTGTCCCCATTGACCGTAGAGCATTTGGATCAGGAATAAAAGTGTGTGGTAGAACAAATAAATATAATGAATTTATTTCTAATAGCAGGGTCATGCATGCAGTTTTTCATGCAGCTGTTCATCATTAGAAGATAACTAAACGTTTGGGCCCAGGGTTGGCCCATGTCTCAATACAAGGGATTCAGTGCTAGCAGGCACAGGGTGCGAGGGACAAGGGGATCCAATCAGGAGAAGGGGGTGGTGTGGTCCAAGGGCTCCAACGTAGTTTTGTCCTGGTTGATTTCCACACAGAACATCATTGGTCTGTTTCGATGAGATGCTACTGCCAGCACTGTCTCTAACATAGTGGTCCAATTAGCTTCAAGCCTTCAATCACCTTGCACTGTGAAGGATGGCAGCCAGTCAGTATGCCTAGTTATGCGCTGCCCAGCAGAGTATGTTGTCATCAGGGGGCAGTATTTCTTAATGATGTGAACACTGAACCCTACAATTAGATTATTTAATCTGTAGGGTTTTTAGGGGTCAACATGTTAGAATTATACTAATTGTTACAATTGTAGAAATTGTTGATTTGCGGTTTTCTGCTTTAAAATGTGTAGCCCGGAAGTGGCAATTTGTGAAAATGGTTTCCAGTTCAGTTTCACGGAGCTGTCTGTCTTTTCTCCAAGCTGTTTTTGTTTAATAAAACTGGTATTTTTTTCTTCCAACTTGTACACTTCATTTTTGACTACTTTTGGTTTTTACTTGGATTACTTGGGGCAGCACCTTTACACTATACAGTGACTAAAATGGAAAGCTAGCATTTAATCAAAAATGTTAAGGTAACTACCAGACTAGCGAGTGACCATGACTCTCTGCAAACAATTTTGGTAACAGAAACCAGAGAGCTGCCTTCCCCCTTCAGTATTGTGAACAATGTACTGATACTTATTTCCATTAGGGAAGAAAAACGGTCCAGAATGATAACATCTAACAAAATCCCTGAGATATATAAAGTCATCCTTCATTTCCGGGAGCAGTGTCTGGGAGCTAGTTCCAATCGTATGGCACGTATATCATGGACAACCTCAACAGACATCCTCAAACATATTTTTACTCTTTCATCTAATGCTCCAAAAAGGAGAATCTGAACCAAGATAGTTGGTTTGATTGTGAATGTACACTCTGCAAACTAGAGCTTGTTAAAACACCAAAAATAGAGGAAGGCGGGAACATATCTAAAATCAGAGCACTAAGAAAGGAATATAAAAATATTGTATTGCAAAAAAAAACGATTTATTATTAACAGATGGGAAATAATGAAAAGTACTTGTGCTAGCAATAACTCTGGGGAACGAAGGCAACTTATATCACTCGAGATATATGGACAGATCACTTTGCAAAGCGATATAATGCACCATTCAACATAAGTGATCCTATCTCAAAGGAATATGAATAGGCAATGACTACTATTACACCACCATTAGAGCTTACAATGAGGGAAATGGAAGAAGCGTGGTATTCTCAGCACCCAGACAAACCCCCAGGACTAGATAAGATACCTGTTGAATTGTTCCAATCAGAGCCAGTTATTTGGTTTCCATTGTTATGTAAACATGTTAATGATATTCACTCCAAGAAACAAGTACCAGATACTTGGAAGGGGACATAGATAATCCCATTCTTCAAAAAGGGTGATAGTAAAGACAATAAAAAGTATCACCCTATTCTGCTAATACATTCCTGTGCAAAAATATATGGACAGGTTTTACTACAGCACCTTCAATACTGGGTCACGGAAAATCAGGTGTATTAATATTGATGCTACTTTTTTATAAATGCATCTTGCTACAAGAGCAGCCCTTATATTTGGTCTTTTTGGACCTACCAGCGGTATTTGATGCTGTCCCTAGACCCATGTTATGGGAATCCTTGTATGATTTAGGCACATCATCAAAATCACTAGCTGCAATTGCAAGTTTATATAGTGACAATTTTGTCTGTGCCGGATACAGAATGGGTGAAGAGTGTACTTCAACTTTTCCAGTTACACGACTGGTGAGATACGGATGTGTCCTCGCCCCCTCCTCTTTTGCTTATATATTAAAACTCTAGCAGTATATTTGAGCATTCTTAAAATGGATGCCTCTCCTTTAGGCAGGGAGGTTAAGGAATGTTTTAAGATTGCCTTGATGGTAGGGATGCGGCTATAAAGAATATTACACGAAGCAGGCTTGAGACCTCTATTATACTGGTTTAGACATTGGACTACAGACACCATGGGTGTTTATAGACAAGCTTGCAGATACCTTCTGTCCAAAATGGGTTCCCTTGATTCCACTATATCTGTTAATTAACAAAGGATGTAGAACTGAACCCATTATGTGATTCAGTTTGGTCATTTCCCCAGTAATTCTTCTATAAATAAGGCATTAGAAGAGTGGTTTTTAAAGTGTTAATTAGAGGCTATACCAATTATTGGCTTAGTCTACAGCTTGTTGGAAAGGAAAGCATCCTTGACTCGAGAATCTTATCTTTCTGTATTAGAAGATAACCAAATAAGGAAGTTGTTTCTTAAATTCCACCTGGGGACATTACCTTTAGGAACACTTGTAAGTGGAACAATTGAGGTACAGAGGAATGCAAGTTGTGCGGCTAGCGGGATGAAAATATGCAGCATTTTTTTTTTATTATACCCCACATTTACTTCGCTGTGAACACAATGGGCCTCATTAAGAATTATTTGCTCATTCTTGTTATCCTTAAACATAATTATTTACCAAACACTGAATCTTTCCACACACATGCATGCTCTCTTCCAACGGAATTACTCACTTTTTATGGCACAGAATACTGCCGCTATGGTAGCGGGTATCTTCTTACTCAACACTGTTGAGATTCAATTCCTCCATCCTCTTAATGTCAAGCTTAGGGCTTTAGTTGACTCTTGTCAGAAAATTGTTCCACAACTTGATCACGTTCCCTCACTAAGATTTTACACAGCACTGGTGATATGTTATCAACAAATGTGAAGAGGCCAACACAAGAGGCAGGGACTTGCACTCTTTGGTTCTGCCCTTCACAAAACTAAACTTTTAAACCCAATGCCCTGTTATGTACGCTTTAACGGTTTCCTTTGTATCATAGTAGGTCTTAGCACGATCAGCCATCCTTTCTATGTACCTCTATATGAATGCAAATGCGTGCTGTAGGTGCTTTCTCAGTTTTCTCATGTGTTCTATGTACCTGTGGAATGTAGATGGATTTATCAGTGTCTGTTTATATGTCCTGTACAACAAGTTTTGGAGGCGGACCATCTCATCTTTCTGCCAGTGATCAATTCATGGCAACTGAGGTCTGTGGTCTTTGCTGGCCTGGCCCTTATGGCCTTGCGTATTAATTTGAGGCCCAAAACGCAGCTAGGTCCCACCTCTGCCATAAACATTTAGAACATTTTAATAATGTTTTTAATTACACCTTTCGGCTCTGTGACTTAAGGCCAGTCGGTAGGCAGTAAGAAGCCTGTGCTTTACCCTTAGGATGTGCCACATCTTAGACATTACCATAATAGTGAACTAGTTCCCACTGTCTGACTCTATCCTCTGGGGTAGGCTGAACCTGGAAAATGTGATTCACATACCTATTTTTTTTTAATTTTTTTATTTTACTTGTTACAATTTACAAAAAACGTTTACAAGAAAAGAAAAAGAGAATATAGTACAATTCTCAACTCCAATTGTCCCATCACTTCATGTATCGAATAACATCAGTAGTTTCAAGTAGTCCATAGACGGGTCTTTTTCAGGTCACATCCCCCGAATGATTCCACCTTGTGTTTTTAGAGTTTCAAATTCATGAAGAACTGGGAAACCGCTATTACGTAACTGATGTTGTCTCCCTCGATTAAGCGGTTCCACCAGTCCTCCTCATTGCACGTTCTTGACTCCTTTAATAAATAGCCCAAGTGTGCCATTCGCAGCCTTGTTAAAGCTCCACACACTAAGAGTAAGTGCCGCAGTGTCTCTAGTTGCATCTTGTTTTTACAGAATCGGCAACTATTGTCAGATGTTAATTTCCTGATTGCTTTGATCTCGTTTGTTGGCAAGAGGTTCATTCGCACTCTTAGGAAGGTTTCACGTAGAGTTTTACTTGGAAAGTAGTTCGGTAGGTCGTTTAGGCCTCTCGTTATTGGTGGCAAGTGGCTTATCAGTTTACTTCTTTGGTCCAAGGATGTTGTCTGTATCCAGTCATGTTCCTGCAGTTTTCGTTTTACTTTATTCGGATTCAAGATAAGTTCTTCCTCAGAGCTGTTTATTTCCACCAGTTTTTTTTCGTGTTCTTTCGTCCAACACATCAGAATTTTGCTTTTCTGTGCTTCAATTTCCGTGTGAATAATAGACATTACATTCAGGCAGGTGCTAGTCAGTGACTTCCTGTATAGCATTAACGAGTTTCTAGCAACCATCGATTCCAATGATTGCAGACAAAGTTCCTGGCGTATGGTCTTTTCCGGTGTGGATTGCGGTATGTTCAATGTATGTTTCCAAAACAAACCTTCTAGTCGTTTCCAAAAGTCTGAGGGTATCGCCAGTAGTGCGTCTGCACCGTAGATCAAGGACAAGACCACCTTCCCTTTGTAAAATTGAATAAGTGGAATTGCTGTAAATCGGCCAAATCTTCTGTCAATTATTTTTGCTTGACATGCCAATTTTTTTGCCTTCTCTAATAGGTGCAGTTGCATAGGGTGCTCTTGTTTGTTATTGCTGAGGATTACCCCCAGATATTTGAATTGCACCACTTGTTCTATTTTCTCGCCTTCCAGGGTCCAGCTAAAATTCTCTGTGCGGGTAGTTTGTTTCTCCATGATCATAACTTTGGTTTTGGCCCTGTTGATCTCCAAGTTGTTCTTCTCTATATATAGTGCCAAAGCGTTTAGTTGGCGTTGGAGACCAATCGGAGTGTAGTCCATTAAAATAAGGTCATCCGCGTAGAGTAATCTTGGGATCTTGACCTTCCCTACTGTAGGTGGAAAGGACCGTATCTCCTGGCCGCTTTCTTCAATATCCCAGAGATAGGAGTTGAACAATGTTGGTGCAAGAGGGCATCCTTGCTTTACTCCTCTCGCCGTGGGGATTAACTCAGTTAACATCCCTCCTTGGTTTAAACGCACTCTAATAGAGGTGTTCTGGTCTAATGCTCTAATGGGCCCCAAGATGTTTTCCGGACAGGTTCTCGCTATTAGTTTTCCCCAAAGTATTTCACGATTGACCTGGTCAAAAGCCTGGTCCAGGTCAATAAAAGCAAGATAGATCTTTTGGTCTCCTTCTTGTGTCTTGCTTTTTAGGGTGGTTAGTAGGAGAATGTTTGGTGCCTTTCCCCCATCTTTCACGAACCCTGATTGTAGGGGGTCCTCGTGTCCTGATTCCCTAGACCATTTTTGAAAGTTTTCTAACAACAGTGAGCCGAACACCTCCCCAACAACGTCTAACAATGCGATCGGTCGGTAGTTCTTAGGTTGGTCTCTCAGCCCCGACTTATAAATTGGGACAATTGTTGCTGTAGTCCATGACATGGGTATCGATCTTGTTACGTTGCGTTTTTTAAGTACCTCATATATAAAGTTTGACCATTCTACAGCATGTTCCTTCAGGTCTGCGTTAGTAATACCGTCGGGCCCAGGGGCTCTTGAGTTGTTCAGTCGGACAAGTTTTCTTCTTATGTCCTCCTGATCCCATACATTTTCACAAGTTGAATTTGGCAGTTCTTGGTTATAACACAAAAATCCATGTTCTTTGTTGGGAAGATCGACATAGCCCTCTTTCCGGAATACTTTCGTGAAGTGGGTTGACCATGCTTCTTCTCCCACGTAATTATTTATCAGATCTTTTTGTGAGTCTGACGTATTGCTGATTAGGGTCCAGAAATCTCTAGTTTTCCTACTGCATATTGCCTTCACGATACCTGCTGCATCGGCTTGGTTCATGCTTTCTCTGTGTTGTCTTAGCCAGTTTTTATAGGTCCTTGTTGCTATTTTCATTTCAGTAACTAATTCAGCAGTAGGTGATTTCTTAACTTGTTGCTTTAGTTTCCGCATTTTTTTCCTTTCTTCCACAATTCTTTTGTCGAATTCGTGTTGATGGATTTTTGATTCATCATTTGGCCGGAACTTTCTTTTGACTTCATATACTTTTAACAAAGTTTGGTAGTCAATATTGTTTTCCGTGTTTTCTCGGTTATTTACTCTGCTGGTATTTATGTATGAGTCTGTTAGCTCCACAACTGCACTGGCCGACAGTCTTAATTTTGTACCGCTACTGTCGGTCTCAATTTTTGCTTCCATGGTTGATTTTATTCTTCTTGTGCACGCCCATTTTACCTTTAATAGGTTGTGATCACTGTTGGCCGTTCTCACAACCTCGTACTCTGTTATGATTTTAAGTAACTCATCAGAAACAAAAATGTGGTCTAAGTTTGCTGCAGAATTATCTCTCTCCCATGTCGGTATTCTCGGATTGTCTCTGTGTACTGATGTTTATAAGCTCTGCAGATCCCAGGCAGTCATTGACTTAATCCAGAGATGCCCACGTACCATGTTCAGTGGCACCTTCTTACCAGTCCCGTATTTCGAGTTGGGTTTTGGGCAGATCGCGTAAAGGTCTCCACATAAAATGACAAATTTCGGTGTCCATTCAAGATGTATTCTTTCCAGAATGTTGTCTGCCATTTCCAGGTAGTCCTCGTTTTTAATCACTGCGGGATTCCAATATGTGTTCAACACAATTATTACTTCGTCCTTTGCAGTGTTTTTACTGTTTACTGACAGTTGATTCGACCAGTTCAAAAGAGACCCCTGGAAATGGCTGTTTGAGATCACCGATTCGACGTAATGTAGTCCCGATCCAGATCTAATGGCAGTCAGCAGGCCTGAAGAGGGGCGTCCTTTATTTGAACAATCCGCGGGGGCTAGATAGGTTTCATAACCCTCCAAAAATGGCTTCTTAGTTAGCCACGTCTCCTGCAGGCAGATGACGTCAAACTCTCCCAAGTTGACGTCACTCTCTGTCAGGAGGTGGCTAAATCCCCGAGTGTTCAGACATGCCATGACAATGTTATCCTCTTCCAAAGGCCTCACAACGTCGGTCCCGGGTCCTGCCTTGATATCCTTCCGTGTCTTGCATGGCTACCTTCTTTTTCCTGATGCTTTAGCGGCAGCCGTCTTAAGATTCAGATCTTCTCCGTCTCCAGGGTTAGTACTTGCTGCTGGTTCATCGTTGACCATTTCACTAACTTCTTGAACAAATGTGATTTTTATCTTCCGTAGGGGACCTTTTGGGTATCTATCGTTGTTCACAGCATCATGATCAGTGCTTACGTCTTCGTTCACGTTGTTTGATTTTCCTCTTTGATCATCTCTATCTAGGATGCTTGTCTGCTTCTCTATCTTTGTTCCTTCCTTTCTCTGTGTCCGCTCTTTGGTTGAACCAAAAGTAGTCTCATCCCGATTGTTAAATGAATCCTTTTGACTTAATCTCAGATTTGCGTTTTGTGACTGTTGTAGTTTCGCACCAGTTATTCGACAGTCCGATAAGTCATAGCCCAACATTTGAAAGCTTTCTTGTTCTAAAGTCAGCATTTGTCTGATTACCGGGGAGGGAATATGTAAATAGACACAATCTCTTTTACCCGTGGTACTGAACTCCATGATCCTAATGTCATCAGTGTTGATCTGCCTTAATTTTGGAATGCAGTTCAATAGGGCCATGATGTTTTTCCGATTCAGGATCGAATTATCTCTGTTCTCCCCTACCCGTTCCAGTTTAAAAGTTCTTTCGCTGCCTAGCTTTTTGCTGTACGGAGTGTGGGTGTCTTGGGCTTTGACTCGAGCTTGTTTTCTATCAGCCTTTGTATTGCGCTCCTTAATTTGATCCAATATGAATCTGCTCTTTTCCTCTTCGTTGTTGTGAGTTGCAGATCGCGGCTTCTCCTCTATACGGGAGTTTGTTTCTCCCTTGATGTGTGGGGCTATAGACTTTGGATTTATTGCTACCGCTGTGCTAGTGCTCCTTTTGTGGTCTTTCTCTGAGTTCGCCGATTCCAGAGGATGTCAATTCGAAAGTTGTTTTCCGCCGTATGCCTTAGCTACTTTTTCCCGTCTTTCTGCCAAAGTAAGGAAAGGGCTCGAGTATTGGGCATCTTCATTTGCTTCAATTCCGCAGTCCTTTCCCGGAGCACTCACATTTTGCCTCTCTGGTAGGGATTCTAGTTCCGAGTTTTCAACCGAGTATACCGACAAATCCAGTAAGTCGATACTTTCTGCAGACTCATCTATGATCTGGTAGTTCTTGGCTGGGTTGTCGGCCAAGCTCGTTTCTTCTGTATTCGATGGTTCCGTATCCTGGAATACCACCGCTCTGTTTTTTGGTTCTTTGTTTTCCCAGGCTTTTGTTTTCTGGTTTTCTCTTTGGTCCTTTCCTGCTACTACCTTAGAGAGTTGGAGGTCCTCAGTTGTTGCATTTTCCCCTCTCTTGTTCGGTGGTCTTTTTCCCTTTGCAAAGAGCGGGTATAGTTTCGTGGTCTTCTCTCGATTATCGAGTTCTTTTTGATCCCTAGGTCCGGGATTATTTGATCTCTGAGATTTACTTTGTGGCTCTGTTTCCGGTTCCTCCACAATCTCATCTATAGTGAATGAGTCGTTTTCTGAAAACATAGTTACACAGCCATTTGATGGTTGCTTCTTGGATATGGGCGGGGCGGCGAGCCTCTGTTCTTTGCGTGTTTTTGTTGACTGTGCTTTTTCCAAGGTTTCCTTAACTTCCTCTAAGGGTTTTGATTTAACTACTTCGTTCTGTTGTTCCCTCAGTAGCTGCACGTCTTCTATCACAATTGTATCTGAGGCTACTTTTGTAGGTGTCTTCATTCGTCCAGCCAGCGTGACTTTCCCTGATATCATCTCATTCTCCACTACCACGGCTAGATTGTCCGAGTTTCCTGTAGCATCACCCTGTGGTTTATTAGATGGCATAATTCTCCCATTTCTCATTTCTAATGCTGTGATATACCCTTCAATAAATGTCATTTTTGTATAGAGCATTGCCACCAAAGTTGTCTGGTCCTTTAATTCCTCATGGATGGATTCGTACAATTTGCAGTATGGTGTCAAAGCAATAGTTATTGCCGACATTACTGTCAAGATATCAACTTGTTTTGTGGAGGTTTCTTTCTCATTGTTCGAGTCCATGGTTGAAGATCTCCTATTCCTCGATGGGGATTGTAGATGGGTGTTGTGCAAGGTGTTCGACCCCTGTTCTGTGTTCTTTGTTTGTTTCTCAGCATCACTGATCACGTCCCGTGGGACTCCCGATGGTTCCTTCCTTCGGTCCACGCCAGTCCTTGGAGTTTCCTTCGAGCTGGGCCTCGAGTTTGTTTCTCTTAGAGGGAAATCTTTATCAGATATCATTGTATGGAATGCTTCTTGTCTAGGGGTTGATTCAAAACTCTTGCCTATGTTTGCCTTAATAGTTTCACTCAGGGCCAGACACGTCCGTTTGTCGTGTGATTTTTGTTCGTCCCCGGACTGTCAGTCTGGGACTTCGTTGAATCCTCCTGTGATTCCTTAGTTATTGACCATTTAGATTGTTGGTTCCCTTCCAGTTGTAATTCGGGGTCTTTGAAATACCGAATTCCTGTTTTTAGGAGTGGACCAGAAGGGTACGTTTTAATTCCTGACCAAACACACTCCCCCCTAAGTGGGGTTTAATTTGTAGACATGCTGGTCCCATCTAGAAAGTCCGCGTCAGACACTTCCTCCAGCTTCGTTTGATCCTTCCTTAGCGTGTTTTGGAAAAATCTTGCCATTGAATTTGAGGCTGCAGACTTTGCTCTCCCTCTCAGGGTGGTTTTACGGGTTACTCTCCTATTGCTTAGCTTAGAGGATTCATAAAGGGACGTTTTGTGCGTCAATTTAGCTGTTCTTGTTATGCTGCCTTTTCTGGCAGAATTTTCCCTAATGTGTTTTCCTTTAGGGTTTGAAGTCATTGGTTTATCCTCTGATAGAGGAGAGTTGTTGCTTTGTTCTGCTTCTTCGATTTCATCTCTATTGCGATCTCCTAATCCATCTTCTTTGTCTATGTTTGTTCCCTTTCCAACAGTGAACTTTAGTACTTGAATGACCCCTGGCAGTATTAGATTTTCTTTCCTGGGTTTTTCACTTGGGCTAGTTAGGTCTGGTCCTATCGTTTGATGATGAATCTGGATAATAACGTTCAACACGTTATTCGAGTTCACTTTAACTGCACCGACGCTTGCAACTCTCTTAGGTGTTGCCGTGCCTGGGGTCTGTGCCGCCCCCTCCACTGGCTGGTCCGGCGGGGGCGTCTCTTGGGCCATGCCCCCCCGACTCCCAGCGATGACGGACCCTGGAGCTCCGCCCCTCCCGCCTCGTCGAGCAGCTCTGCATCGCCCACTGTTTGATCCGGGCTCCTCTCTCCCTCCATACCCCCTCCCGTCGAAAACCGCAGCTCTGGCAGCGGCTCCCGCAGAGAGGGCGAAGACGGCTGCTCGTCCACGCCGGGGAGCACCGGAGGTCCTGCTCCCGCTCCAGCAAGGAGCATGCCGACCCCCCCGACTCCCACACCCCCGCCCCCTCTCCAGACCCACCACCTGGTAGGGGGGACTCCAGGGTTGGGAGGGAGGGTCGAGGGGGTGTTTGGGGGTGTTTGGGGGTGTTTGAGGTGGAGTTTATGTTTTTGCCAACAAGGAGGAAGGGGGGGGACAGGGGAGGAGGAAGAGACTAGCTCATGAGCGTTATCCACGTTCTCCTTTTCCTCCTCGTTTTCGAACGTGGAGTTTTGAAATGTTTTAATTATTTCGGATGTTTCATCCACGAGTGGTGGGGAAGCACAAGGGGCTGTGTTGTGGAACGTTGATTTTGGAAAAAGAAAGATGTTCTGTTGCGTACCTGACTCCACCTGTATGTTTATAGGTGACGGTGAGACCAGTCGTCGTTGGCGCAGTCTGGGTAACTGCTTCAGCGGGCTTCTCTTGTCCAAACCAAAGTCCTCGTGACCAGATCGTTTGCTCCGCATGCTTCGTCCTGTGTCCTCCATTTTTGGATACAAGCAGACGGGCAGGCCACCCCCGTGCAGCCCCGGACTGCACCAGACTGCTTCCACCTCAGCTTCCAACTCCGCGTCCGCTCCGCGGTGTGTGGTGGTTTTTCAAGGGTGGCTCCTCCTCCAATAGCAATGGACAACAGACTGGTCAGCACAGGGGGGACTGCACCAGACTGCTTCCACCTCAGCTTCCAACTCCGCCTATATATACATATACAAACCTATTCCATGTGTGCTAATCTTTGAACCAGGTCAATGAAATTAACTGTGTGTCCGACCAATGAAGGGTGAACCCATCTTCAATCGTTGTTCTGCATGTGTTGGAGAACTGGGTTTCAATTGAGCACACACCAAAACCTTGGGTATATAACTTAACATCTTGGAACATATTTTGCTAATATGGACATTTTCTCAGGATCTCGAATTTCATCTGGCTGTGCCTAGGTCCAGCCGTTATCGCATCATGGACAGGGCGCAACATGAGTCCTCAGAAGGAGATGGGGACCACCTATTGGATGTGTATTGAGCCAAGCATGCAGATTAACAACCCCTCTTAAATTAAACTGATTCTTGGTTTTCCACCCCCAAACAATCTTTTCCTCTACAGTCCTCTTCTGTGATGGGGTTCTTTCTGAATCCAATATGTGGTAATAAAATATCCCAATTAATATGTGTTCCTTTTGAGCGCTGATCAGATCCTCATTAGGGGTGTAAAAGCTCCATTGAACAGCCAGATGAATCCTCCCTTAGGTGATTTGGACCAGGTTCATTACGGCTACTTGCATCTCACCAAGCAAGTGTTTAAGGGAGAACACTTCCCCCATTACTGGCCCTATTTTGCCCAACTGTACAGCTTTGCCATTCCCTTCCTGGACAGCTTTGTCACCCCTTCCTTACCTCCACCTGGTATGTTAGAGTGCTCTTTTAATTTTCTTCCAATAAATGGTGATCTTGTTTTCTACATCAAGATAGTCAATGATCTGGATAAGTTTGCCATGTTTTGGGGGTCTTTGATTACATGTCATTATTTCCTTCATTTTACATCTCCAGAGATATTTCACAAAACTATTTCTGGAATAATTGATGTCAGAGATAATCTGCAATTCCTTTAACTGAATGATTCTCCACAACTTTGGAAATTGCCTTTTATATGGCTGCCAGCCCAGCCACATGGCTACTTCTGAGACCTAACCAAAGCCATAATGAAGGAATCACATAATTTCTGCTCCATGCATTTCCTATCCCTGAAACTAATTATTTGCATGCAACATTATTCACCTGGAATGCAAACCCATCTACATGGATGGTTGGCAAGATTTGATATTTTTGCTTCCCCAAAAGCTTTCTGTAGAGATCGATCATATTCAACCAAATTGCCAGGGTTTTGGAGGCTTCATGATGTGCACAGTCATGTAGATCTGCTACCCCTTGAGCCACATGGCTCTTTTTGTTTCGTGAATACCTGACTTCTAAGGGAAAGCCTTCTAATGCAAATACCCACTAGGCTCTTCTTGATTGAGATAAATATCCTGTTTGGATATGTTTATTCTGCAGATATTGTAACTACTGATGCATATTTTCAATGATCACATACTCACTTTGCATAAGAGAGCGGAAGTGTTTTAGGGCCCAGACAGTATTTTAAAATGCCATTTCCTTTTAATTGTATTTTGTTTCTTCCAGAGAGAATGGTTTTCTAGCATAAGTAGTCACTTTGTTATTTGTGTTGTGCTTTTGATATGCAACTCCTGATATGCATGCCCTTGTAGAACAACTCCTCGTCCCTTCTGAGAATGGCCAAACATTGGACGTTGGCTAAGCTGCTTGCCGGCTTATCCACTGCTTCATGCTGCTCTTCCCCCACTTCCAAGGTGCACCTTGATTTAAAAGCTTTGTTATTAGCTGTTTAATTTCTGCCTACCCCTCAATGAATTTCCTATTGTGGCTCATCAGGCCCAACAGACTCTCCAAGCTTCTCACATTCATGGGGTCCTTCAGTATCTGTAGAACCTCCACCTTTTTCTTCTGTTGTCTGTCTAGAAAAATGGATACCTCTGCATTGTGACTGCAAACGTATTTTGGTGGCCGTGGGCCAACCGTCTCATGTACGATATAACAGAATATAGGTTTTCGAGTTTGCCAATGAACGGCTATTTTTGATGTAACAAGAATCGCCATTTTGTTTTCTAACCATTGCTCATTGCTTTCTGTTCCTATTGCTTCGCAGTATATTTTCTGCTTACACTGCTCGACTGTAAAACATTGTTGTCTGCACGTAAAAAGGACAAGGCCGCAGGGCCGTGAGGATAACAAGAGTTTGTTGAAAGACGACGTAGGCAGCACCTGGAAGAATGCCCGGCTCCCTCCCGAATGTAGCCTTGAAGTAGAGCTGCAGGGCATTTAATCATTTCGCAGCTGCCAGCCAGTCTCGTTATATGGTAGAATATGTTAGAATAATACAGCAAAAGGCTTGAATTATGCTTTTCTTACGGCCCCCCCTTTGCTGAGCCCCGCTAGAGCGTGTCGGCTCCCAGAACACGAATAGCACCTAATAGATAGCAAGGTTTGGAATGCAACTCTTCCCCCCGTATGTAGCTTGCTTCCAAGAACAGAAGCGCTGTGTTCTATTCAACAACTGAAAGATGCCTCCGCACTCACAAATTGCAAATTGTTACTAGAATAGATGTTTGAAGGTGTCATAGTTGTCGGAGATGTCCATTATCACACCAAGTTCAAAGAAACCCAGTAAAAGGGGGGTGTTAAACATGTCATAGCTGATTGTTTGATATGCATTTTGTATATATGTAACTGATGTACGTAATTCACTCTCTTGTGTCTTATCTAGAGATACACGTCGTGGGGTGTGAGACCGAGTTGGCCAACTGAGATTTTTGCTTTGCAATAAACCCTAGCTTTGGGAATACAACCTCGTGTCTGGCGTATCTATCGTGTGTGGTGACTCGCCTTGTTTCCATAGATGTTAGGGACCCCTAGGGGCCCCTTTCACTGTCAGTTCAAATCATCGACCAAGATTTCATGCCCAAATGTATTGACTCCCGTCCTGCACCACTAGTCCTTCAGCAATGAGAACTTTGCCTGAGCCTGTTATAAATGAGTGAGCACATGCCTAATGTTACATCTTGGGCCTCACTATTGAGTAGTATGTCATCCATGTGCATTATATTGCCATGCTTGGCAGTGTCCTGCATTGTCTTGTTTAGTAAGATTCCAGACTTGCTCCAACTATTATTATACATAAAGGGGGTATGTTTTCAAGCATGTTGCTTACTATGGAAGTTGAATGCAAACACATGCTGAATGTCCTGTAACAATGTCATTTATCAGTAGCTGGCTGCTATGTCTAATGCAGAGCTTTGACCTGGGTAACTGTGCAAGACCCTGTTGATTGAATGAAAGGAGGTGGTCACCTTGAAACAGGAACCCTCTTGTTGAGCTCTCTTAGATCAGTGCACAATCTCCAATAACCATTTTGCTTTAGTACTCTCATTAACAGGGTATTTGTGGTGCTATGTACAAGCCTCATTATTCCTCTTGAACCTAGATTCTTGATGATCTCTTATAATGATTGTAAAAAAGCTAATGGTAGTCTGTATTGTCAGACAAAAAGAGGTTTTACATAAGAATCCTTAGGTAACATAGTGACATGAAGATCTGAGTCACTGCAATTGCATGCACTGCGGGCACAGATGTCTTTACAATGTACAAACATGTTCCCCAACTGTTCTCACAGTGAATCATTTCAGGAGGCATGTGCTGCTTTGATCTGCCCCTCCACCATCTTAGAAAACTCTGGGAATTCTTCCAATAGAGAAATGTTGGTACTTTTCTAAGAAAGAATGGATTCGGCTTTCTGAATTGCAGACACTTTTAAGTATCTTGGAATCTCGGCCATCCCTTCATGTGGCTGGTGACTCTCCCTACTCTTATCATCTGATTGGCAAGATTCATTCATCTTGTCGATGACACACCATGGCCCTCATTCCGAGTTTGGAGGTAGCCCTGGCGCTATTTGCGCCATGGCTTCCTCCAAACCCGGGTACGTGTTCGGTCTGGGTGAATGAGGACTTACCGGGACATTCCGACCTGTGCGGACACGGTAAATCCCCATTCACCCGACCATTCCCCATTCCCATTTCAGCCCCCAGAGGGCTCAATGGGAATGGGGAAGGTGCTAATTACGGGCCTGCTTATAGCAGGCCCGTAATTAGCACCCTGGTCCCGAGCGGGACCGGTAAAGAACGTGTGGTCCGACCACACGTCCTTTGCGGTTCCCGCTAAGAGACCTCGGAATTGGGCAGTAAGGGATTACCCGCACCGTTCTACTTACCGCCCAACTCGGAATAAGGGCCCATGTCTTTAGGTCCATATGGAAACAAAGACTAAACCCTGAAAACCCCTTCTCGCTTAGAGTAAAAAAATGTGCGCCAAGCTGCCCCCAAGTGGACAAATACCCCTTGTATTTTGCCAATAATATGGCTGCTCAAATCTGTAGCAAAATGTGATTCCTGAATCACCGTCCATATTGGTATGTCCTCTTCTAATTAAAATGTCCTTGAACCCCTTGTTGTCCACCAGTATTTGAATGGGTCTTTCACAGATCTTAACTAGTGGGGAATATTTACAACTTGTACCTTGCTGCTGCATGTTTTCATTAAAACACACAAATACATCAGGTTTGTCAAGATGTTGTCCTATGTACGGCTCAATGTCACTGCAAAACTGCAAATTGCCTAGTGGATTCTGGCATAAACAGATTTCTAAATATCATGGAAGAGTCTCAAATGTTTAATACAGAACGAAATATAAGTACACATCCACTGTCAATTATGTTGTACTACAGTGGAATCCCATATCCTAAACAAAATACTTAGAAAAGCTATTGTGAATATTTTCAGACAGGTGTACTAAAATGGCGACTTCATGAAAGAAAAGATTGTGAATGATTTATATACAATATACAAAATTAGAATGTAGTTGGAATTACAATTATATATTTGTTCAACGTTATATAAACTGTTCTTACTCAAAAGAGATAACAGTGTGAAGTCTAATCTATTTGTTGTATTTGTCTTCTCTATATTTTTGTTTCAATTTTAAAAAAGTATGTCAGAAAAATATTGTCTTCCCTTTTTCCTTGGATTTTCAAAGGGAATAAATACAATATTAATGCAACACAAACAATATAAGGTCCAGAGGAAGCACAAATTAAACACAAGTGGTGTGAAACACATGCCGTTGCATTTTTCTTCTTTCTATTTTCTTTTAAATTTTTAAACAACGTGTCAGAATAATACCGTCCTACTTTTTTTCCTGGTATTTGCAAGTGTCCTAAATTCAATATTAATGCAACACAAACAACATAACGCCCTGAGGAAGCACAAATTAAACAGAAGTGGTGTGAAACATGTGCCAGCACAAATTGTATACATTAGAATTGTCAACAAAGTACACATATTATGCTTTTTAAGGATACAATTCAGTTAACATATTTTTTGGATTTAAATGTTTATGCCTTTTTGAATGTTCTGGATTTCTATACATGAATTCTAATATTTACAAATTCAAATTGCTTGTGAAATATTTGAGAAATCGAGCAGGTGGAACCCCCTCTATATTTATAAGTACACAAATACAGTCAGGTCTCATTTCCACTCACTATCCACAGATTCTATTGAATACATTTAGGCCCTATATCTGTTCTTAGCATGCACCTGCCAACAATCCGGAGTACATTGTATCCATCTAAATACTTTCCCACTATTGACACTTCTCTCTTGAACCACAGCCAGCTCTTCTTTAGATGTTCCTGTGTACCCATCTACAGCTCGACAGCACCTCAACTTATGTCAGATTCCCATTCATTTGATAATATTAATGGCTGAGATGTATTTTCCTGTACTTCTTTAGCTTCACACTGAGGGCTCGATTCATGGAAATAATGTGCGCCGAAAATTCCTGCGCAGAGGTGCCAATACGTGCAAATCTCAGTAAAAGTGCAAAAATCGCAGTGCAAGTGCGAAAATCGCAGGGAAACCAGCGCACATCGATTCATGGAAGTCCGTGCGTGAGAAAAACATTGGATGTGCGCTAAAAAAGTGCGCTGCGCACGCCGGTGCACAGGTCATCCAACAGCGTGCGCCACGGCCACTGCGAAATCGCACATAGCGCGGCACACATCACAAAAGTAGGCGGAACACGGGGCGTAACACTCGGAAAGGGGAACAACGCATGAAAATATGGGCGTCACGGGGGAAGTACAGGAGGCAAGTGGGCGGAACGCCCACACGCTCGCCTACAACCCGTATTCATGGAATCGAATAGGGCAAACCAGCGCACGGTCAAAGACGCGCACAGGGCCAAACAAGTACGCCACAAGAAAGCAGGCGGTAGCGCCCCTGCAACTGAAAAAAATGTGCGCCAAAATGTGCACTAACAAAAAGCACCCATATACAGCCATGATGAATGGGCCATACAGTGGCCCTCTAGGACAAATGAGTGGCAAAGGGGTACCGAGAAACACGGACACCCGCTGTGTGAAAAATAGCGTGTGCGTGTGTTCCTGGGTGCGCGGGAAGTTCCACACGCGATTGGCCTGGGTACGTGTACTTCGGGGTGTGCGAGAAGTTCCACACGCGATTAGCCTGGGTACGTGTACTACGGGGTGCGCGGGAAGTTCCACACGCGATTGGCCTGGGTACGTGTACTTCGGGGTGTGCGAGAAGTTCCACACGCGATTAGCCTGGGTACGTGTACTACGGGGTGCGCGGGAAGTTCCACACGCGATTGGCCTGGGTACGTGTATTCCGAGGTGCGCGGGAAGATTCACACGCGATTTCAGCAGGGTACGTGTATTTTGGTGGTGCCGGGGAATGCCACACATGATTTGACCATGTGGGTCCTCCTAGGTGTTCCCTCTACACCCTCCACGGCCCCTGCAGGCAGCCCACACCACAGGGGACTACCCTGCACCCCTGCTCATGTCCCACAGGCAACCCATCCACCATGGGCATGCCCACCAGCCAACCCACAAGTCACCTTGCACTACTGATCACCAACAAATGTCTCCCAGCACCTCCACCAGGCCCCCACTCATGTCCACTCATGTCTCCCATCACCCCCACCCCACAGCCACCAGGGGCAGCCTACACCAGGCCCCCGCTCATGTCCCCCTGCACCCCCACGCCCCAGCAGTGCAGGGGCAGCCTCCACCTGGCCCCCACTCATGTCTCCCACCACCCCCAGCCCCCAGCAGTGCAGGGGCAGCCTCCACCAGGCCCCCACTCATGTCCCACTCATGTCTCCCATCATCCCCACCCCACAGCCACCAGGGGCACCCTCCACCAGGCCCCCACTCATGTCTCCCACCACCCCCACCTCCCAGCAGTGCAGGGGCAGCCTCCACCAGGCCCACACTTATGTCTCCCACAACCCCCACCCCCCAGCAGTGCAGGGGCAGCCTCCACCAGGGCCCCACTCATGTCCAACTCATGTCTCCCTGAACCCCCGCACCCCAGCCACCAGGGGCAGCCTCCATCAGGCCCCCACACATGTCCCCCTGCGCCCCCACCCCCCAGCAGGGCAGGGGCAGCCTACACCAGGCCCCCACTCATGTCCCCCTGCACCCCCACCCACCAGCAGTGCAGGGGCAGCCTCCACCAGGACCCCACTCATGTCTCCCACCAACCCCACCCCCCAGCAGTGCAGGGGCAGCCTCCACCAGGCCCCCACTCATGTCTCCCACCACCCCCAGCGCCCAGCAGTGCAGGGGCAGCCTCCACCAGGCCCCCACTCATGTCCAACTCATGTCTCCCTGCACCCCCACCCCCAGCCACCAGGGGCAGCCTCCACCAGGCCCCCACACATGTCCCCCTGCACCCCCATTGCCCCAGCAGTGCAGGGGCAGCATACACCAGGCCCCCACTCATGTCCCCCTGCACCCCCACCCCCCAGCAGTGCAGGGGCAGCCTCCACCAGGCCCACACTTATGTCTCCCACCACCCCCACCCCCCAGCCACCAGGGGCAGCCTCCACCAGGCCCCCACTCATGTCTACCACCACCCCCACCCCCCAGCAGTGCAGGGGCAGCCTACACCAGGCCCCCACCCATGTCCAACTCATGTCTCCCTGCACCCCCACCCCCCAGCCACCAGAGGCAGCCTCCACCAGGCCCCCACTCATGTCTACCACCACCCCCACCCCCCAGCAGTGCAGGGGCAGCCTACACCAGGCCCCCACCCATGTCCAACTCATGTCTCCCTGCACCCCCACCCCCCAGCCACCAGGGGCAGCCTCCACCAGGCCCCCACCCATGTCTCCCACCACCCCCACCCACCAGCAGTGCAGGGGCAGCCTCCAACAGGCCCCCACACATGTCCGCCTGCACCCCCACCCCCCAGCAGTGCAGGGGCAGCCTACACCAGGCCCCCACTCATGTCCCCCTGCACCCCCACCCACCAGCAGTGCAGGGGCAGCCTCCACCAGGCCCACACTTATGTCTCCCACCACCCCCACCCCCCAGCCACCAGGGGCAGCCTCCACCAGGTCCCCACTCATGTCCCCTATCACCCCCACCCCCCAGCCACCAGGGGCAGCCTCCACCAGGCCCCCACTCATGTCTCCCATCACCCCCACCCCCCAGCAGTGCAGGGGCAGCCTCCACCAGGCCCCACCCATGTCCAACTCATGTCTCCCTGCACCCCCACCCCCCAGCCACCAGGGGCAGCCTCCACCAGGCCCCCACTTATGTCTACCACTACCCCCACCCCCCAGCAGTGCAGGGGCAGCCTCCACCAGGCCCCCACTCATGTCCAACTCATGTCTCCCTGCACCCCCACCCCCCAGCCACCAGGGGCAGCCTCCACCAGGCCCCCACTTATGTCTACCACTACCCCCACCCCCCAGCCACCAGGGGCAGCCTCCACCAGGCCCCCACTCATGTCTACCACCACCCCCAGCCCCCAGCCACCAGGGGCAGCCTCCACCAGGCCCCCACTCACGTCCAACTCATGTCTCCCTGCACCCCCACCCCTCAGCCACCAGGGGCAGCCTCCACCAGGCCCCCACTCATGTCTACCACCGCCCCCACCCCCCAGCCACCAGGGGAAGCCTCCACCAGGCCCCCACTCATGTCTACCACCACCCCAACCCCCAGCAGTGCAGGGGCAGCCTCCACCAGGCCCCCACTCATGTCCCCCTGAACCCCCACCCCCCGCCACCACGGGCAGCCTCCACCAGGCCCCACCCATGTCTCCCTGCACCCCCACCCCCCAGCAGTGCAGGGGTAGCCTCCACCAGGCCCCCACTCATGTCCAACTCATGTCTCCCACCACCCCCACCCCCCAGCCACCAGGGGCACCCTCAACCAGGCCCACACTCATGTCTCCCATCACCCCCACCCCCCAGCAGTGCAGGGGCAGCCTCCACCAGGCCCCCACACATGTCCCCCTGCACCCCCACCCCCCAGCAGTGCAGGGGCAGCCTACACCAGGCCCCCTCTCATGTCCCCCTGCACCCCCACCCCCCAGCAGTGCAGGGGCAGCCTCCACCAGGCCCCCACTCATGTCCAACTCATGTCTCCCACCACCCCCACCCCCCAGCCACCAGGGGCACCCTTAACCAGGCCCACACTCATGTCTCCCACCACCCCCACCCCCCAGCCGTGCGATTTGCCTGGGTACGTGTACTTCGGGGTGCGTGGGAAGTTCCACGCGCGATTGGCCTGGGTACGTGGACCTCAGGGTGCGTGGGAAGTTCCACACGCGATTGGCCTGGGTACGTGTACTTCGGGGTGCGAGGGAAATTCCACACGCGATTAGCCTGGCTATGTGTGTTTCGGGGTGCGCGGGAAGTTCCACACGCAATTGGGCTGGGTACGTGTACTTCGGGGTGCGAGGGAAGTTCCACACGCGATTAGCCTGGCTACGTATGTTTCGGGGTGCGCGGGAAGTTCCACACGCGATTGGGCTGGGTACGTGTACTTCGGGGTGCGAGTGAACTTCCTCATGCGACTGGGCCTGTGAGAGTGGGGTACGTGTATTACAGGGGTGGGCGGGAATATTTACTCGCGACTGGGCCTGGGAGAGCGTGCTACGTGTATTCCTGGGGTGGGCGGGAGGATTCACACGTTCGCCTACGACGCGCCGAAAAATAAATGGTCCAATCCTGAAACACGTATGCCAGCTTGAAGCAGGCGTACGTCGACCCACGCAGCATAAAAGTGCGCGCAAACAACAAACAAGCTCAGACGCCAGGATGAATATACCGTTCCTAGCAGCAGTGGCCGTGGGTTACCAAAGGAGGAGGAGGAGGATAGTGAGAGCCCGAGTTTTCACTCCCAGAACCAGCCTTTTTGGGATGTCTGATGACCAGGTGTATGGGAGGTACAGGTTTCCACCACACATAATACTGGACCTGGTCAGTGAGTGGGAGTATGACCTCACATCACCCACCCTGTGCTCCCAAGCACTCAGCCCCCTGGAGAAGGTCCTTAATGTACTGCACTTCTTGGCCACAGGATCATTTCAGCGGACAAGTGCCATAGTGGGTGGGGTGTCACAGGCCACGCAGTCACGCTGCCTACACCAGGTCTTGAACATCATCACTGCACGCCCATCAGTCCGTAGGCACATATACCTGCCCAGGACACCTGCAGAAAGGCAGGCTGCCACCCTTGATTTCTACGGTGTGGCACAATTCCCAAAAGTGCTAGGTGCCATTGACTGCACCCATGTGGCACTACGTCCCCCAAGGGCATCTGAGCACATCTATAGGAACCGCAAGCACTGGCATTCCATCAATGTGCAGGTAGTATGTAATGCCAAGGGAATCATCATCTCAGTATATGCCAACTATCCTGGGTCCACCCACGACAGCTTCATTTACCGAATGTCTACCCTAAGCCGGGACCTAGAAGCTGGGCGGCATGGCGGTACATGGCTGCTTGGTGAGTATGAATGCCACTGCACATGCATGCATGTCAGATGCAGAGTTATGTCACTACCCCACTAATGATACACATCACCTCCTCACCAGGGGACAGTGCCTACCCTCTGAGCACCCACATGATGACGCCAATTCAGAACCCCATCACGCCTCCAGAGGTAAGATACAACACAGCCCATATTGCAACCCGGGGCATAGTGGAGCGCACATTCGGAGTGCTCAAGTCACGCTTTCGCTCCCTTGACCGTTCTGGCGGGCAGCTGTTATATGCGCCCCCAGTAGTGTGCAGGATCATAGTGGCAGCATGTGTCCTGCACAATGTTGCAACACGCCGGGGCCTGGCTGTGGACATGGTGGTGCCCCCACATCCCCAACCACATGCACGCCCTCTGCGCATGGGAGGGGAGAGGGCACGGGGTGAGGCAGCCCGTACGCAGCTGGTGGCTAATTACTTCACATAGAAATCACACCCCAGTGGAGTGCACACAGCCCTGGCACATACCATCTGATAAGCAATGATGACTCGACCTGACAATTAAGACGAACAAAGGGACAGTCAACTGTCAGAACCATAGCAGCCTGAGATTGTTCATGTGGAAGTGTCACAATGTGTGCATCCCTACCTACACAAACACCACCAATGCAGTGTCATCAAAAGACACACTTCCATGCTGCAGAAATGAATACCCACTCGCAAAATACTACATGAGAACAGTGCCATGTCACCCAACCCCTCCCCGGCACGGCCACACAACACACCATGGCATGTGATGCAATGTGAGAGGAAACAAATTAATCCCCACAACATGCCCCAAGTGTAACCAGCTACAGTGTCCCTAATGGAAATATGGCCACACATGAAATGCTCACAGTAATGCAGGACCTACAACACACAATACCAAATACTTACCAAGAATACCAATCACCTACACAACCTCCAACCTACCTTAAACATGACATTACAGACTTAAAAATTTGCTAGTCTCACTACCTGATGATGCCAGCCCTCCGAACACTTCCAAGTATACAATGTTAGCGCCACACAAGAGTGTAGGTGCACTGCTTACAACATGGACTCCAGTTCCAAGGTGGACCGCATTGTGAAGACATGAGGAATGGACCTGCAAATTAGGAGGATGAGATGGATGCAGAGGCACATATCAATACACCATGCAGTGTACAATACAACAATATGCACTATGAATGTATACACAGTATTGACTACAGACTGCCCACACATCGAATGGGAGTCCAATGTCACCATGTACGTGAATGTCACTTGGGCACACCCTTTGCAAGCCCATGGAAACGGGAAGCAGGAGGGGTGTGTGTCACACAAACCCAAGCATCTGAACCAAATTCATGACAAGCCTGCATGTGCCCAGCCACAATGCAGCGTATGCCCACGGGAGCCACACAAGGCAACACACTGTCCCAAAAAAAAAAAAGAAAAAAAAGAAAAAAATCAAAAATGGCCATTAATGGGGGTGGGGGAGGCCACCCAGGAGGTCCGAGGACAGGGTGCACACCAAAACCCACCTGTATGGATCTTGCGAAAAAAAAACACCTCCATGGGCTCATGGCCTAAACGGCTACCCTATTGTGGGAGTATCACTGCTGTCACTCTCCTCACCCTCTGCAGCTGCATCAGGAGGTGGTGGCACTATGGGAGGCAGCCCACGCAAAGCCCTAGTCTGTTCCTCCATGGCTGCAAGCATGCGGGTGTGGTAGGTCTCGTTCTGGAGGATAAGTGTGCGGAGGTCCCCATGCAACAACTCACGGGATGCCCGGACCTCCGCCCTAGTTGCCTGCATCTCAGCTGAGAGCGTACGTGTGAGACGCTCCAGCTGCTGTTCTGTCCTTCTGTTTGTTGAAGCCTCAAGCTCAACAAGATCTGTCCTGAGGTGAAGGAGCTCCACCCTCAGGGCTTCCCTGTGGCCCTGGGACTCTATGGAAATGGCTTCCTGCAGAGTCACCAGTGCCGCCCGCCTGTCCCTGTCGGACGCCAACATGTCCTCCCTGTGTGACTGGCAGATGGAGTCGGTTGCCTGCTGTAGTCGCTCCATCAGCCTTTCGGGGGGGACAATGGAAGTAGCCACCCTATCCATGGCCTGAGCCATCATATCTGATGATGCTGCCTGTTGGGTTGCCATACTGTATATGGATTGCTCCCATGCGGTATTGCCATGTGGCTGACGGCCACCACGTCGGCGGGCACCACACCTGTCTGGGGCAAGGCGAACTGCGCCTTGCTGTGCCAGCACTGCCTGAGGCTGCAGGACTGCATTCCCCCTCTGATCTGCTGGCCCAGGAACAGGATCAGATGTCGTGGAGTGTGACCCTGCATCCGTAACCACCAAAGGCGTACCTGCCAACACTGACATCACCATTGAGGGTTCTAACCCTGGTGCAGGTGGGTCGGACAGAACAGAATCCCTCCCAGGAACACTCACCTGCGATGGCACATAGGTCTCATCATCCAAATCGACACCTGAATACAGCTCGGGGGAGGTGCAGCCAGAGACACCCCTTGAGAGCACGACCTGCAGCAGTTGTGGGTTCTCACCCACCACCACACCACGTCCCTCACTGGTGGTCGGTCTGCCCTCAGACCCCTTCTGGGTCTGCACCATCTCCACAACCCCAGCAGTATCAAGTGTGTCATCCCCTGCAAAGACATAAAAGAAAACAAATGGAAACAGGCATTAGCACTATGGCACACAATTAGGGCTGAGAGGCTACAGAAACAGTACTTGATTGACACATGTCCCACATGACTAAAACCCTCCCATGCATGCACCGTCACTGCGTGTGAAGGGTAGGCAGATGGCACACATTGATGACACCAAGATGGAAGATGAACACATTTGCTGCATGCTGCTTAGCAGTGGCATCACACATTGGCCAGTGATTGGCAGGTCAAATACACAGGCCATCACACAGATGGCATGTACCCTAGCCATGAAGTGAAGAGGGAGAGGAGGTCACCAATTGTTCATTCAGTCCAGTTTGCTAATGAAATTGATTTTTTCATTCACATGGTTCAAATGTTGAACCTGCAGCTGCCAGTCCAAAATGGTCCTATAGCACAGGGACATGTCTAAACAAATCATGTCCAGGAAACAAAGCCAGTCCACTGTACCATAGCCATGTCAGACATGTGACAATAGGACTGAGGAATCCCGAGTAAAAGTGGTGCTATGCAAAAAATCTGCCTGAATAAACAGAGGTAAATAAGCAACAATGTTGTGGCAAGATGACACTAAAAGGGCAACTGGCGTGGTGTTGGGCTGGATGTCTAATGTTGGCAGAAGGGATGCTGCTGTACCCAAATGCTGGTGCGCAGAATTTATAGGAAGATGCACATGGGTGACCCAAACCACTCAGGCACACACACCCTCACCTGGCACACAAACAGAAGCCCTCCCACACACTCCATGCACATGGATGACACACACATGCATGTGCACTCACCGGACAATGCCTCGTAATCTGCCAGTTCTCCCACGCCTTGGATCTGTTCCTCCGTGACGTAGGTCCCAGCAACCTGCTCATGTGGAGTGAGTTCTATGTCGTCTGCTGGAGACCCACCTCCAGTCAGTAGAGTTGCGGCATGACTTGAGGCCAGCTTATTCTTTGCCCTGCGCTTCAGGTCATTCCAGCGCTTGTAGCATTCAGTAGCTGTGCGCCTCACGATTCCAAGGGCACTTATGATTTCCGCAATGGTCTGCCAGTGTGCCTGACGTTGTTCAGGTGTGGTCTTGGATCCTGCAACAATCACCATTTCGCGGTCATGTGTGGACACATACTCTACAAGTGCATTCAGTTCGGCTACATTGAAGCTGGGCTTCTTTGATGGGCCGGACTGTGTAGCCGTGTCTGGGGCATCAGCCTCTACTGGACGAGCACTCTTCCTCTTCCGCTTGGAAGGTGGTGGGGATCCTGAGTGTCCTACGCCGCTCTGGACACTAGGGTCAGGAGCCCTGGTGGACTCTGTACTAGGTGTGTGGGATTGCACACTCAGCATGGGAGTTGGTGCAGGCATTAGCTCAAGAGTGATGGTGTCAGGGGGAATGTCAGCATGATGGACTTGGATCGACACTGTCCTGGCTGGGTGTGTGAGAGGTGGGGTGGATGGAGCCGCAGCTGCCCCTGCAGCCTCCCCAGCCTGCCTACGCGGGGCAGCAGATGACCTAGCTGCCCCTGATCCACGTGGCCTGATGACACCAACGTTCACCGGCGCACGTGGCCTAGACCTGCTGACCTGGAAGTCAGCCATGGAGTCACCCTGTGCCAGGTCTGGTTCCACAGTGGGCTGGTCCAACAAGGGCTGAGCATGGATGGTGTCAGCCACGTTAACCTCAACCGGGGGGGGCATGGGTGTCCCTGACTGCTCCTCCACACATGGGGGGCTAGGGGCACCCTGCAAGTCATGGCCACGTCCCCTACCGGATCCACCATGGCCACCACTTGGGGCTCGGCCACCTTTGCCACCCTTATGGCTTGTTCACCTCCCAGCCATGGCACTGATGTTATTGTGCGTATGGGAGTCGATGTGAACTATTGTCCTGGGCAATTGGGGATCAAAGGGGGTGGGTACCAGATGGTAATCGTACCCTAGTGCTCTAGCAAGGCTGTATGTCACCCCTGGTGAAAGATGACGGGTCACGCAATGCACAGGCACCCCAAAAAAGGGAAGTAAGGTGCACGCAACCCCTCCTAGACCACGTGCGTTGAAAAATAAACCTGCACTACACTGTGGCAGCCAGAAACACAAGAATGAACGTATGCGTGTCACACGCAGCCTAGAATGACCTCTGAAGGGGTACGCGACACACGGGGCAAGCACAGATGTTAAATACGTGCGCGACTCACCGTCTGCCAGGAACAAAAGCGTGAAAAATATGCAGGTGTGCGCGTTGGCAACACCCCCGCCAAAAGAAGAATTGTACACTGTCTGAGGAGACAGGACAACAGTAGAAGGGAACGCTGTTTGAGGAAACAG
The DNA here is from genome assembly GCF_040938575.1 of Ambystoma mexicanum. Lineage (NCBI taxonomy): Eukaryota > Metazoa > Chordata > Amphibia > Caudata > Ambystomatidae > Ambystoma > Ambystoma mexicanum. The sequence goes on along the minus strand of NC_090934.1, from coordinate 750,493,505 downwards.
GCCCAGGAAAAAGAGGAAAAGAGAAAAAGCTGTCAGAGGTAACAGGGAGTATGAAAAGGAAACGCCGTGAAGTAAATCGCGTGTGAACCGACAAGAAGTACAGATTTCACCCACTCGCTCTCCACGAAAAGCACGTACAAGGAAATGGCGTTCTACACGTACCTTTTATACACACGTCACAGACGCGCATACGCGATGAGGCCATTTCCACCAATTACGCGCTTTGACACTCGGACGTGTATCTCTTTTTTTTTTACATGCGCCATTCTCTACTGCCATGCGCGTGATGTCACAGCTGCGCTTGGGGGCCTTTGGGCCAATGAAATTGCGTATGCGTGCAGACCCGCTTACGCGCTAAGGGCCTTTCCTCGAATTACACGCAGACGTGCAGGACTTTTCACGTGCCAAATCACTCCGTATCAAGCTGGCCACGCGTAAGCACACGGAAGACCACGCTCCTGCCCAGAAAGCCGATTTACTTCCCCCCAGAGCCCCGAGCACGCTCCCACCTGCCATCTGCTGCTGCCTGACTGCCTGCTGCCCGCGTGCCCTGCCATTTGCTGCCTGCACATCAGCCAGGGGTGCTGTTGCTGTGACCACCCCTGCTGGAACCGAAGACTCCCGACTGGGATTCCATCGCTCCACAGCCCAGCCCCAGGACCCAGTTGCCCACCCACTCCTGCCTCTGGGGTTGTCATGTTGGGCACTGCAACATCTGGCACCACTGACAACCCCCGGCCAGAGAGGCAGAGGGGCACCAGCTTCAGTGCCAGGGAAGTTGGTGTCCTGGTGGAGCAAGTCCTGTGGCAGTATGATGCCCTCTACGGAAGTGTGTGCACCGACAAGGAAGGACGGACTCGGATCTGGACGGGCATCGTGACTGCCATCAATGCAGAGGGGGTGGCAGTCCGCGACTTCCAACATGTCAAGAAGCGCTGGGAGGACTTCAGGTCCAGGACCCTGAACAAGGCCCGGGGCCTCTTGAAGGCAGCAGATGCTAATGGGCGCCGGGGCCACTTGTCGGAAGATCAGATGAGGGTCCTGGAATGCATATCCCCAGCGCTCCATGTCCAGGTCCTTGAGAGGCAGACCCGTTTGGAGTCGAGCGGTAAGTGTACATGCATCATGATTGTAAACTGGCCGTGTGGTGATGTGCCAGTAGTGTGCTGGTTGCACATCTGTTTGTATGGAGCCAAGTATGGGTGGGGGTGTACAGGACCGTGAGGCTAACACATGCAAGCGCTGTCATGTGTGAGACATGGATGGTGCTTGTGTGTGTAGGCTTGCATGCCAAATGCAGTTGTGTGGGCACACATGTTTGTATGAATGTGTATGTAAGTAGGCATGTTCGTGATGTCACGCATGTATGTTGTTTTCAGCTGCATGTATCAGCACTGTGTACATGTGCATGTGTGTGTATTTGACAAGGGTGCAACAGTGATGCAACATGGATGCATGTGACAGCCGGATGTGGAAGCCTGATTGGCAGATGTGACATGGATGCCCATCGGGACACTGCGACAGTTGGCTGAGGTGTACACATGCATGCAAGTGTGGTGGTGTGCGTGCATGTGTTGTCCACTCCATGTGTTACATGTGATGTCTGGCTCACCTTTGCCTGCTCATGCTGTTGTATGTGTATGGATGGTGCTGGCAGTTGCGATGTGGCTGTGGTATGGCTCATCTGTGCATGTAGAAATGACATGTGTGTTGCCAATTGTGATGCCATGTCTGAGGTTTGCCAATGCCACTCATGTGCAACTGTCATGTGTGTATGTGTCCATTGTAAAGTGCCCTGATGCCTGTGTTTTATTTCTCCCTGTCTGCAGCGTCAACTGATGAAGAGGGCGGAGAAGGTGCTTTGGAGCACAGCGGCGGGGATCGCACTGCCAGCCGGAGACGCAAGGCCCGGCTCCCCTCCCAGGTTGTGATCTCGTCGGGGAGTGAGGAGTCCAGTGCCGCGTCCCAGGCCGCAGCTGCCGGGGGGAGGTCCAAGAGGCGGAGGTCGGAGTTGGACTCCTCGGCAGCAGAAGGGGCAGCTGGGACCCCACAGGGCCCAACGGGGGAAGATGGCACGGATTCATCCAGGTTGGTGGGGGGTTTGGTGGAGGAGGAGGCCGTGCAAGCAACAGAGACGGGGTCTGGAGGTGGGGATTCCACTGCTGCTAGTGGTGCAGTGCAGGACCAGGCACGGGAGGCAACACAGGACGCCGCAGAGATGCCTGTGTGCAATCCTGTCCCTGATCCTGTCACTGCATCATCTTGCACCAGCAGGGATGCCTACGTCCAGACCCGTTTTCAGGCAGGGGATGAGTTCACGACAACTGGCCTTCCTCTGCCTGCAGACGTGGCTATCCGGGTCCGGGTTGAGCCTGTCCTGACTGGTGTGGCGTTGCGTCAATGGGCCATGCGAGATGACCTGCAGTCTTTTCATGAGGAGACTGCACGTCATCTTGAATGGCTCGTTGACCGCGTCGGCCTACTGGGACAGGTCACCCAGGTCGGATTCCTCCGTTTGATGGGGCTTGCTCAGACCCCCTCCTCAACTGAACCCCCTATGCGCCAGTCGTCCTCCGTGCCATCTTCCCACCCATCAGTCACCTGGGTGCCCTGTGGAGCTGCCTCTGACGTTGCGGCCAGGCTGGTGGAGGAGGCATCCCTGCCACAGTCGGGAGTCGGACGTCCAGCAGGGGTGGCCACATCAACGACTGCACCCCAGCCAGCGGAGGATGTGTAGGCAGCAGGAGGCAGTGCACGGGCAGAAGCGCAGCAGCAGCAGCAACGTGGTGGGAGCCATGATGGCTCGGGGCCTTCGACATCGGAGGGGCAGGCATCGGCCGGAGGGCAGGAGGACCCAGGACGGGAAGTGTCTTCCGTGTGGCAGCGGTTGGGCCACGCCATAGATGCGGAGCGGCAGCGGGCGGAAGAGGCACGGCTCACGATGGTCAGGGCGGAGAACTCCATGCGGAGGGCCCTGAGGCGTGCCAAGTGCCTCGAGGCAATCCGCAGGGAGTTTGGGGGGAACATGTGGACGGCCCTGCGGACCCTCGTGGCCATGGAGGAGGAGAGCCTCCGGGACATTGAGCAGGAGTTCGATGATGCCCTGGCCCGGAACATCCCGGAGTGAGCCGTCGGACTAGCCCGCTGCCCTTGTAAATAATTCTGTAGTTAGTGTTAGGTTTCCTTTGGTTTAGCATTTTTTTTAGACCTTTTGGACAATGGGCCAGATTTTTGTATATATTTTCTTTTTTTAGGTAGTGTTATTAGATAGGTTTCATTTCTTCTGTTGGGATCATGGACCCTGGATTGTTTACCTGTATATAGTTGACTTTTGGATTTTCATTTTTTTTAATGATTTCCCCATGGAGCAATGGTTTTCGATTTTAATTTTCCATTGGATTTACTTTAGTGGACTGTGACTTTGGACACCTTTCGTTTGCATTATGATTTTTGGTTTTGCATTATTTCACGTACCTGCGTGTTTTTTTAAAAATAATTTCCATTATTTATTTATTTTTTGGTTCAATTTATGTTGCGTTTAATACATATTTTTCTTCAAACTTCAATGTGTAGTTTCATCTCATTGGTTTCATGCATATCATGATATGCGTTTTGACATTCACTGACACCCATTGGGTGTATGTGAGGGACATGTGTTCATTTCCAAACTTGCTTTTGTGGTTATATCATGTTTTTGCCATTTCTAGGTGGGTGGATGCAATACTCAGGTGGGTGTTTGGCATTTGGAGGCTGACCATAAGGGCCAGGGATCTAGATTGTGTTGACATGTTGGCTGGGGAACATGGGTGGGGGCCTGGTGGAGGCTGCCCCTGCACTGCTGGGGGGTGGGGGCGATGGGAGACATGAGTGGGGGCCTGGTGGAGGCTGCCCCTGCACTGCTGGGGGGTGGGGGTGATGGGAGACATGAGTGGTGGCCTGGTAGAGGCTGCCCCTGCACTGCTGGGGGTTGGGGGTGATGGGAGACATGAGTGGGGGCCTGGTGGAGGCTGCCCCTGGTGGCTGGGGGGTGGGGGTGATGGGAGACATGAGTGGGACATGAGTGGGGGCCTGGTGTAGGCTGCCCCTGCACTGCTGGGGGGTGGGAGTGGTGGTAGACATGAGTGGGGGCCTGGTGGAGGCTGCCCCTGCACTGCTGGGGGGTGGGGGTGATGGGAGACATGAGTGGGGGCCTGGTGGAGGCTGCCCCTGGTGGCTGGGGTGTGGGGGTGATAGGGGACATGAGTGGGGGCCTGGTGGAGGGTGCCCCTTGTGGCTGTGGGGTGGGTGTGATGGGAGACATGAGTGGGACATGAGTGGGGGCCTGGTGTAGGCTGCCCCTGCACTGCTAGGGGGTGGGGTGGTGGTAGACATGAGTGGGGGCCTGGTGGATGCTGCACCTGCACTGCTGGGGGGTGGGGGTGGTGGTAGACATGAGTGGGGGCCTGGTGGAGGCTGCCCCTGGTGGCTGGGGGGTGGGGGTGCAGGGAGACATGAGTGGGACATGAGTGGGGGCCTGGTGTAGGCTGCCCCTGCACTGCTGGGGGGTGGGGTGGTGGGAGACATGAGTGGGGGCCTGGTGGAGGCTGCCCCTGCACTGCTGGGGGGTGGGGGTGATGGGAGACATGAGTGGGGGCCTGGTGGAGGCTGCCCCTGGTGGCTGGGGGTGGGGGTGGTGGTAGACATGAGTGGGGGCGTGGTGGAGGCTGCCCCTGGTGGCTGGGGGTTGGGGGTGGTGGTAGACATGAGTGGGAGCCTGTTGGAGGCTGCCCCTGCACTGCTGGGGGGTGGGGGTGCGGGGGACATGAGTGGGGGCCTGGTGTAGGCTGCCCCTGCACTGCTGGGGGGTGGGGGTGTTGGTAGACATGAGTGGGGGCCTGGTGGAGGCTGCCCCTGGTGGCTGGGGGGTGGGGGTGCAGGGAGACATGAGTTGGACATGGGTGGGGGCCTGGTGGAGGCTGCCCCTGCACTGCTGTGGAGTGGGGGTGATGGGAGACATGAGTGGGGGCCTGGTGGAGGCTGCCCCTGGTGGCTGGGGGGTGGGGGTGATAGGGGACATGAGTGGGGGCCTGGTGGAGGATGCCCCTGCACTGCTAGGGGGTGCGGGTGGTGGGAGACATGAGTGGGGGCCTGGTGGAGGCTGCCCCTGCACTGCTGGGGGGTGGGGGTGATGGGAGACATGAGTGGGGGCCTGGTGGAGGCTGCCCCTGCACTGCTGGGGGGTGGGGGTGATGGGAGACATGAGTGGGGGCCTGGTGGAGGCTGCCCCTGGTGGCTGGGGGGTGGGGGTGATAGGGGACATGAGTGGGGGCCTGGTGGAGGGTGCCCCTGGTGGCTGGGGGGTGGGGGTGCTGGGAGACATGAGTTGGACATGAGTGGGGGCCTGGTGGAGGCTTCCCCTGGTGGCTGGGGGGTGGGGGTTCTGGGAGACATGAGTTGGACATGAGTGGGGGCCTGGTGGAGGCTGCCCCTGCACTGCTGGGGGGTGGGGGTGGTGGTAGACATGAGTGTGGGCCTGGTGGAGGCTGCCCCTGGTGGCTGGGGGTTGGGGGTGGTGGTAGACATGAGTGGGGGCCTGGTGGAGGCTGCCCCTGCACTGCTGGGGGGTGGAGGTGCAGGGGACATGAGTGGGGGCCTGGTGTAGGCTGCCCCTGCACTGCTGGGGGGTGGGGTGGAGGTAGACATGAGTGGGGGCCTGGTGGAGGCTGCCCCTGGTGGCTGGGGGGTGGGGGTGCAGGGAGACATGAGTTGGACATGGGTGGGGGCCTGGTGGAGGCTGCCCCTGCACTGCTGTGGGGTGGGGGTGATGGGAGACATGAGTGGGGGCCTGGTGGAGGCTGTCCCTGGTGGCTGGGGGTGGGGGTGATAGGGGACATGAGTGGGGGCCTGGTGGAGGCTGCCCCTGCACTGCTGTGGGTTGGGGGTTGTGGGAGACATGAGTGGGGGCCTGGTGGAGGCTGCCCCTGCACTGCTGGGGGTGGGGGTGATGGGAGACATGAGTGGGGGCCTGGTGGAGGCTGCCCCTGCACTGCCGGGGGGTGGGGGTGATGGGAGACATGAGTGGGGGCCTGGTGGAGGCTGCCCCTGGTGGCTGGGGGGTGGGGGTGATAGGGGACATGAGTGGGGGCCTGGTGGAGGGTGCCCCTGGTGGCTGTGGGGTGGGGGTGATGGGAGACATGAGTGGGACATGAGTAGGGGCCTGGTGGAGGCTGCCCCTGGTGGCTGGGGGGTGGGGGTGCAGGGAAACATGAGTTGGACATGAGTGGGGGCCTGGTGGAGGCTGCCCCTGCACTGCTGGGGGGTGGGGGTGGTGGTAGACATGAGTGGGGGCCTGGTGGAGGCTGCCCCTGGTGGCTGGGGGTGGGGGTGATAGGGGACATGAGTGGGGGCCTGGTGGAGGCTGCCCCTGCACTGCTGGGGGGTGGGGGTGGTGGGAGACATGAGTGGGGCCTGGTGGAGGCTGCCCCTGCACTGCTGGGGGGAGGGGGTGATGGGAGACATGGTTGGGGGCCTGGTGGAGGCTGCCCCTGGTGGCTGGGGGGTGGGGGTGCAGGGAGACATGAGTTGGGCATGAGTGGGGGCCTGGTGGAGGCTGCCCCTGCACTGCTGGGGGGTGGGGGTGGTGGTAGACATGAGTGGGGGCCTGGTGGAGGCTGCCCCTGGTGGCTGGGGTGGGGGTGGTGGTAGACATGAGTGGGGGCCTGGTGTAGGCTGCCCCTGCACTGCTGGGGGGTGGGGGTGGTGCTAGACATGAGTGGGGGCCTGGTGGAGGCTGCCCCTGGTGGTGGCGGGGTGGGGGTGCAGGGAGACATGGTTTGGACATGGGTGGGGGCCTGGTGGAGGCTGCCCCTGCACTGCTGGGGGTGGGGGTGATGGGAGACATGAGTGGGGGCCTGTTGGAGGCTGCCCCTGGTGGCTGGGGGGTGGGGGTGATAGGGGACATGAGTGGGGGCCTGGTGGAGGGTGCCCCTGGTGGCTGGGGGGTGGGGGTGCTGGGAGACATGAGTTGGACATGAGTGGGGGCCTGGTGGAGGCTTCCCCTGGTGGCTGGGGGGTGGGGGTTCTGGGAGACATGAGTTGGACATGAGTGGGGGCCTGGTGGAGGCTGCCCCTGCACTGCTGGGGGTGGGGGTGTTGATAGACATGAGTGGGGGCATGGTGGAGGCTGCCCCTGGTGGCTGGGGGGTGGGGGTGATAGGGGACATGAGTAGGGGCCTGGTGGAGGCTGCCTCTGCACTGCTGGGGGGTGGGGGTGGTGGGAGACATGAGTGGGGGCCTGGTGGAGGCTGCCCCTGCACTGCTGGGGGTTGGGGCTGATGGGAGACATGAGTGGGGGCTTGGTGGGGGCTGCCCCTGCACTGCTGGGGGTGGGGGTGGTGGGAGACATGAGTGGGGGCCTGGTGGAGGCTGCCCCTGCACTGCTGGGGGGTGGGGGTGGGGGGAGACATGAGTGGGGGCCTGGTGGAGGCTGCCCCTGGTGGCTGGGGGTGCAGGGGGACATGCGTTGGTGGGCAGTAGTGCAAGGTGACATGTGGGTTGGCTGGGGGGCATGGCCATGGTGGATGGGGTGCCTGCAGGACATGTGCAGGGTAGGCCCCTGTGGTGTGGGCCACCTGCAGGGGTCGTGGAGGGTGTAGAGGGAACACCTGGGAGGACCCACACGTGAAATTCACGTGTGGTGCTCCCCGCGCACCCCTGTAATACACGTACCCTGATGGAATCGCGTGTGATACTTCCTGTGCACCCCTGAAATACACGTACCCTGCTGCTTTTGCGTGTGATACTTCCCGCGCACCCCTGTAATACACGTACCCTGATGGAATCGCATATGATACTTCCCGCGCACCCCTGAAATACACGTACCCTATTGATTTTGCGTGTGATACTTCCCACGCACCCCTGAAATACACGTACCCTGCTGCTTTTGCGTGTGATACTTCCCGCGCACCCCTGTAATACACGTACCCTGATGGAATTGCTTGTGGTACTTCCCGCGCACCCCTGAAATACACATACCCTGCTGATTTTGCGTGTGATACTTCCCGCGCACCCCTGAAATACACGTACTCTGCTGCTTTTGCGTGTGATACTTCCCACGCACCCCTGGAATACATGTACCCTGCTGTTTTTGCGTGTGATACTTCCCGCGCACCCCTAGAATACATGTACCCTGATGGAATCGCGTGTGATACTTCCCGTGCACCCCTGAGATACACGTACCCTGCTGCTTTTGCGTGTGATACTTCCCGTGCACCCCTGAAATACACGTACCCTGCTGCTTTTGCGTGTGATACTTCCCGCGCACCCCTGGAATACACGTACCCTGCTGTTTTTGCTTGTGTTTCTTCCCACGCACCCCTGATGCACACGTACACAGGATAATCGCGTGTGGAACTTCCTGCGAACCACTGAAATACACGTTCCCCGCTTGGCGTTTGCTGTTTGCCAGCCCTGTGAACTGGTCCAGGGTTAGCACAGCCCTTTGCGATGATTTGGGGATTTTGAAGACTTTTCCTTGCGCGAGGGCGTTCTTGGGGGCGTAACTGGTGCTGCTGCAGGGTCGCTGCGCCACTCTGCGCCACGGCTGGTTTCGGAGGCTAAAATCCATGAATACGCTGTGCGATGAAAAGGATTTTTTCGCACGCGGTTGGCGGAGTGTATCGCACGGGGACACTGTGCGCCAGCCGCGTGCGCCATTTTTGTGCGAATTTCTATGAATTACCCTGTGAGTGTCATGCTTTGCTCATCTACTTGTTTTTGGGTCAAAGTGGATCCCAAGACATTGTTCTGACACTTTGCCTCCTGACTCTGCCTCATGCATCACAATGATAGTGACGCCGGGGACTGTGACACGGATCCTAAAGGGCCCCAGAAAGCGCAGAACAAAATAAGCACAAGGGAGGGGGCCGAGGGCAGTCCCATGAGAGAGGCACAAGAGGGAACTGAGGTATCCACAAAACGTAGAGAAAACCATCCTGTGAGAACAACCATAACGGGGATTAATTACCTTCAGGATGCCGCCACGGGAGGTACTACAATGCCCACGATGCATTGCACGGAGTCAGGTCAAACAGGATGCAGTAGAAGGAAACCTCACGCCCAAACAGCCAAAAGACATTTCAAAAGACTAAACCCATATCCTAAAAGGGGCTCCAGGGCTGAAAGAAAGCCAGCACGGCTCAGGGGACAATATGGGACATTGGGTGAATGAAAAGCAGAAAGAAGAATGCGGGAGCTGGGAGGGATTAATTACACCTGGGAAGGGGTGGAGGGAAGGATCGTTAAACGCTGCAGGTGTGACTCCACTCTCTCTCTCTGTTTTAAGAACTAGGAGCAGCGTGCAGAAGGAGACGTGTGGACAGAGAATGCTCCCATTTGGAATTGTGCATATTAAGAGGAAAAAACAACCTGAGACGACTCTTTATGGGGGAAAGCAGTTAAAGGAGAACCAGAGTCTCACCCTCCAGCGGCAAGGAAGCTTAAAAGGTTTTACTTAGCGGAAACTAGTGCCGAAGGCAAGGAAAGCGTTTTTATTTCTATTTGTCCTCAGTTTTTGAATTTTGACAATCACGGCACAACCCAGCCCGGAACAAAGTCCTGGTTAGCTCTGTGAGAGAAGCGTCATCCGAGTGAAACTCCGGTATATTGGGACTGCCATTGGATACCGGCTGTGTGACTTTATGTTGATTTTGGGGTTTATTTTCGTTTGAAGTGGTTTGGGGCAGTATAAGTCGACCGAGCTGGATCAACACCCAGAGACATTGCAGAACAAGAACCACTAACTGAATGCCAACCAAGGAAAGTTATTCCATATTATGCATTGGTTGTGCACTGTGATCGGAGGAATAAAGATTTATAGCTGAACCCTGACCAGTGATTCAGCCTGCTGATTTTACAGAGGTGGCAGCGGTGGGATCGACAAACACTGATCCAGGCACAGCATGGAAGCCGTAATAAAGGACCTTGCAGAAGGCCAGCAACAATTACAACAACTTATACAGGTTCACCAACACCAAGCCCAAGCGGACCGCCAAACCCTGCAGCAAGCGCTGCAGGTACAGAGCGCAGCCCAAGAACAAGGAAGAGAGGCGTTAAGAATACTGGGGGAAGCAGTGGCCACCAACAGGTACCAACCAGCCATACTGCCCACAGTGTTACAAAAATATCAAGCAGGGGATGACCCGAGTTTCTTCTTTGTAAACTTTGAACACATGGGCAGAGTGGCACAATGGCCACAAGAAAGATGGGCCTTCTTCCTGGCTCCAGTACTGATGGGAGTCATGCAGGGGGCCTATCAAGCTGCAAACCAAATCGGGGATACACCTTATGGGGAATGAAAAAAACGATTTTGGAAAGACTGGGGATGGATGAAGAATCCTATAGGATTAAGTACCGGGAAACCAGACTCAAACCAGAATAAAGTCTGAGGCAAATTTTTAACAGATTCAGGACCTGATGTAAAAATGGTTACAGCCCAACACGGAAACCGTAGAAAAGATTAGGGACAAAAACATGCTGGAGCAGTTCGTGGAAGCTCTACCGGTCCCATTCAAAGATGGGCCAGGCAACACCACCACCTATCCTTACAAGAGGTGATAGATGTAGCCACAGTTTACCAAAAAGCTGGAACACCAAGATCATTCACAATACCACAACTAAAAATCACAAGTGAAACCAGGAACATGCATAGTGGTGTCTACTGACCGAGCCCGGCTGAGGCCAGAGCAAGACCCAAGCCCAGAGTGACAGCCGGAAATGTGTGGGATATTTTGACCCACTCAGATGTGCCTCACTACATCACTTTACTGGAATGGTGAAAGAAACAGCCCAAAAGGACCGCGCTGACTCCTGTGCGTGCCAAGATCTTTAAAACTGCGTTTGTGTCACAACCAGAAAATGGCTGCACACCCCTGCCACACACATTTTAGGGGGGGTGAAACAGAGTCCTCGCTGTAGGAGTATGCCAGTGGGCTCTACAACATTTTACATGGAGCAAAGTGAATGAAGCAGCATCATTGGACTGAAAAACCCCAAAATGCCTTTTAAATTGATACTTTCCCAATCTTAAAACGTGCTGCTGGCGCTAAATCCATTCATTTCTCATAAACCACCATGATCAAAAAGGGCCCTGCAATGCCCAGGATTATTCATTGTGGCTCAGAGGAACCGGGTCTCATTGAATGACAGTTCCTTGCAACAGTATTCTTTGAAAAGCAAACCAGGGACTGTGTTTTTCATTTTCCATGGGAAACACAGCTAAAACTCTCTAACAAGTATCAAGAATCAGCTGTGTAGAGAGTGAGACTCTAAACAAATGTCGGATACATGTATCAATGCTGCAAAACAATCCTAGCACTCAAGACAAGAACTATAAACTGCACAAAGTGTATATTTGCTGAGATGAAAACGGAATTTAAAGGAATAGTAAAATGGGCTTGTTCCTGACTGAAGTGGGAAAATCACCTATTTTAAAAGTACATTGTTGTGTCAAGGCTTAATTACTTAAGAAATGTAAAAGGATTTGTAATGGGAAAGAAACACTTATAAACGGTTTTAATTCTATATGTTTAAAGTTAAGATTTAAAAGTATAAATCAAAGCCCAACCCAGTCTGAATGGCAAACTATATTTAAAAGAAAAAAAGAAAACTTGCTCTGTCAGTGCTGACCCTGAGAAAGGATGACTCCTCAACTGCTGGAACAGGAAAAGGCTAATTGCTGGCTGGAGGCTTGGAATCCCCAGGACAATGGGGCCTTTGAAGTCACATTAGACATTTGTCTGTGCCCCATGCCAAGACAATAGCAGGCTAAGGAACTCACCCTTCCAGTGGGAGGGGCAGGAAGCTTCACTCTCAAGGAAGAGGCCCCTCATTCTACTTCGAATGATTGACATTTGCTTACACTTGGGAAAAAGAAAAAAAACTGACAATGGACTTCCTTTTGGTTTTAAAATGCCTATTTTGCAACTGAAATCAAGACATTTAACTTTGCCACAAGAAGGAGGAAACATGTGAAAAGAGTATAATTGTACATCTAAATTTACGCTATTCATTTGAAAACTTGGTAGAGCTTCTTACTGCATAAGGAACAGAAGTTATGAGGAAGGACCAATTGCACAAAAAGTACTAATGTTGCAAACATAACATTGAGTACACATATCTCAGGGGTAAGTGTGATCTGAGGAATAAAGATCATAGCTGAACCCTGACCAGTGATTCCGCCAGCTGATTGTACAGGGACACATCTATTCTGTAGATATACTTTCACTGCATTATTGGACCTGGCTCCAACATGACATTCCTATACAATGCTGTATTGAGGGGCCACCTTTTTTATTTTGTATTTTATTGCTTAAATCGCAGACCTAACTCGAGAGCAGCGAAGTTCCCTGCAGGGCGTGGGTAGTCAGCATACGGGCTGGCATCTATTAACAGTAGAGCAGTACTGTGAGTTATAGTCTGTACACCAATTGAAATTAGGACTTGGGCAGGAGTTGTTGGACCTTTTGGACCTTCAACAGACTCTTGTCTAGAGGCCATAAAACCGCATTGACTTCATCAATAAATGAAGAAAATCTTTTCAAACAATCTATGCCTATGAGGAATGGTGTCTCATCCACATTGGTTATCACCACAGGATGTTTCAAATTATATTTTCCCACTTTAATATCAACCTCAGTAACACCTTCCACCGGTCAACTTTCTCCTTTGCAGGAAACCTTCCGCAGGCTGTAAGTTTAAAGTGTGATCCTATTATTTACATTGATTTATACTGCCTAGCAGTTTCCTGGAGTTGACAGTAGCTTGTACACCGATGCCCACCATGGCAAACATGTCATTGTACTAAGATGGGGAACAATATCTGCTTTTACACTCTTCCAAGATATATAGGAAATGTGAATGGTTAATTATTTCAGGATTGATTTAGCACATCCTTACTCTCTGACAAGCATATTGGCACTTTACTTTGAATCACTATTGGCTACTCCATATCCAGCTTTGTCAGTATCTTACTAAACACCTGTAACTGGAAGAAATCCTTAGAGGCTTTTCCAACTGACTGCACACTAGCTTCATATGTCACTGTTATGGGATCAAATCTACGCTAGGCTGCCAGCTCCTGGTATGCCCTGAGTGACCTTTCGCCCATGGGGCTTCTTAGTCCTGCCAGGTTGTAGTGGAATCCTGGTATCAGGTTCGCAGCATGATAATTGGGACTCAAGTGGAATGATTGCTTGAATAAATGCATGGGAATATAGGTGTGCATGGTGGAACATTTTCCAGTATTCTTTCTCACATGGTGAGTTCTCCTTCTGGTTCTGGGGAGCACTACCTTTTGTTCTCTGGCTTCTTATGCCAGAGTCTTCCCTGATTTAATCTTATTTAGCATAGCACAAGGTGTCGGCTCCATATGGTTACATTTTTGTCTTTTACTTTTGATTCTTAGCATGTCATAACCTCCCACATTTTATTTGCCTGATTTATAACCCACTGGAGAGGTCTCTAATGGCTAATTCTGATACATGCAATAAATGGTAATATGAATGCCTAAAATGAATAGATCCTGAATTTTAAGACTGGGGCAAACTTAAGAAGTGCCTTTCTTAGGGACCCACATTTTTCCCATGGGGACCCCTCTGGGCCTGCGGATAATGCATATGCTGCCCTCTTTGTCTCTCCCAGAGAGCGGCCCATTGAAAAAAAAATCCTGACGTCTTCTTTGTACCTGCTCACGAGGTGATATTCTGCTTGGCTAAGCTGCAAAAGTAACCAGAGTACTGTGCATCAACTGTCCAATGGAAGAATTTCATATAATTCTCTTTGCTGTTTACCTATAATGAATACAGTTCATTTCCCATATTGTCTATGCTTACTTCTATTAAAAGACGCTCACCTTTGGTAAATGTCTGCTATTTCCTTAAGTGACTTTGCAATTTTAGGAGGGTCTGCTAGGTATGGATGCCTTTCCTGTCTGTTTATGGAGGTCCTCCATATGCCTGCCTCTTTTTCTGTGGTATCTAAAATCATATGTCTAGTCCCAGTCCTTATTGGTGCATTCCTTTCAGGCTTCTCTTTCACGCCAGCCAGTGACCTCCTCTATTTAATTTCAGCAGCACCTCCTCTTCTCTGTGTGGCGTTGCTGTGCTCTATACTCCTCTCAGAGAGTATCTGGATAAGGGCCAGACATTGGGAGTCATTAGGAGTTCGCCGGTCTGGAATTAATGTGCTGGTTATTCTGTCCAAGTTTGCCGGTGGTGGTTACCTGACTTACCTCCAACAAACAGCTGGAGGTAAATCAGGCCCCCACTACCAAAAAACAGCCAGCATTACTGGCACCTATCGCACTCCATGGAATGGGGATTTACCAGCATTTCCGCCACCTGTAATATGCTGGTAATTCCGGTATATGAGGCGTCGGGAACAATATTATCATTTGCTGGTATTCTGCTGGAATTATTGGCAGGATACTGGCAAACCCCCAATCAACCACACTGACTTGTATACCCAGATTAGCCCTGGGTGTGTTCTAGGACAGTCAAAGCTATCCCCCCATTCTTGTGCTGTGGGCACTGGGCCCAGGGCTTTAGACTTCACGTTATCATTTCCTCTTTCTGTACCTATACCTGTATTATTTCTTTTCTACATATCTGGGCTAATTGGACCTTTAATTATCTGTTGCTTTTAATTGTCTTACTAAGCTGTGACTGTAAGTGAACCCATTCATCCAGTTCAACACTTCTCTTATACCACTGTTGTCTAGCTACCCTTATATTTCTCTTATCTGACTAAATGGACCGTGCAATGCTCACCTGTGTTAGTTGCAGGTGCACTGTGGAGAACCTATATTCCCAACCCAAGGTTACACTCCTCTTCCAAATAGTGCACAAGAAGGGTGGGGGTTTTGTCCATTCTGATTTGGGTCCCTCTCTGTGGTATCACTGCAAAGAGACAACAGAACTATAAATAACTACCCCATCTCTGTCTCCCTAACAGGGTATTAACCCATTTATTGATTGGATTCCCAAGATGGCTTTGGGTTTATGGATGAAGCTGAGGAAGCGGACCTCTTAAATTGCAGTCATTCAGGACGGCTTGAACCAATGCCCATAGGTAAGTGATTTGGTTACCTCACAGAAAATATATTGATTCGATGTGGCAACTGTCTGGAAGACATGTATTTCACAAGGAATGGTTCCAAAGGTAAGTATCCTCTGCAAATACTGAAAGAGGTGGATCAACTGAATATCAGATAAATTCTCCCCAGCAGTGGTGATCTTAGGGAAAGTTCCCAAAGAAGGGAGGCAGGTCTCAGAAGTGGTAACAGGGTCCCATGCATGTTTCTTAATGTCCTCCAACCAGTGTTAAAAAATCAAGCCACTGGAGGAAATAGATGGAATTGAAGGAAGTTATGGGTCTGTGAGTCCAGCCCAAGAAAAAAGGGGAACCGAGCCGGACGAGGCCCTCTGCGGGGCTACCGGAATTAGCTCTGGTCCAAAGACCTGACTTTCCAGGAGCATGCTTTGAATTAGTGGTAAGGGGAAAAAGCATTCAGAAACCCGAGAAGCAAAGGACATGACAAGGCATCTGACCCTCATGCCAGTGTGTCCATCACCAGTGAGAAGTATGGGTGCACAAGGGAGGTGTAACATGAGTCAAATAGCCCTAGCGTTAGCCAATGTTGTGCACCCCCTAAATGTGACACGCAGTTAGGGCAAGTAGATATTGTTCCATCCCAACTCAAGATATGAGTTGCCATGGAAGCTAGCGATGAAGACCTGGTGCCTCCAGGTGAAGAATGGACCCTTTTATGTTGATATTGTCAACCCTGATTAAGACTATGGGCCTCATTACATGGTAGGCGGTAGCCATGGCGCTATTAGCGCCATGGCTACCCCCTACCGCCATCGGAGTCCGGGTAGGCGGTATGGGGACTTACCGGGTCATTCTGACCCTGGAGGACCCGGTAAGTCCCCATACCGCCTACCCAGACTCCGACGGCGGTAGCCATGGGAATGGGGAAGGAGCAAATAACGGTACCGCTCTTAGCGGTACCGTTATTTGCTCTGAAGTCCCTCAGCGGGTCCTGTCCTTAATGTGTGGTCTGACCACACGTTGAGGACGGGACCCGCTGAGGGACATCGTAGTAGGGCGGTAGGGGATTACTGGCACTGGTGCCCTTACTGGTGCCGGTAATCCCCTACAACCTACCGTGTAATGAGGCCCTATGAGTACCTCTATCAGGGAAATGAAAGCCTGCAGTGCCTCCCATACTCGTGTAATGAGGCCCTATGAGTACCTCTATCAGGGAAGTAAAAGCCTGCAGTGCCTCCCATACTGCCCTTTGCTCTTTCGGTATTGCTGTTGGATGGTATAATCGGGCACCAATTAGAATATTCCACCCATCCCAATTCAGTTGCGCACAGTTTTCAATTTATTAAAAAAAAGTTATTTTTAAGAATCTGGGACCACCAATTTAACAATATTGATTCCCTACAGCATCCCTCCCATTTCTGAACAAGAAAAACACAGGTTTGCACAGCAGGCCTATTTTTAATAAAATATAAGTAATCTAATCAATTTAAATGTCAACAAAATATGCATCTATGAACTTCCAATATCAAATAATGATTACAATGAAGGATGATCATGGTTGCATCACTTTTCTATTCTACATTTACATCAATGTGGGCCTTTGTAAACACACACATCACCATCTATACCTTTGAAATGCCCTGAGCATATATTCACATGTGTTAAAATGAAGGAGAATCCAGGATAAAGCTTTTGTTTTATATAAAAACAAATTAAATCATAAGATCCCTGCTTCTCTAAGTTTCTCTACTTATTCATTGAAAAATAAACATCCCCCCTCAATGGACGTGTCAGAATTTCAAACATTGTCCTAGAAAAATCAATTAAAGGACAAGCTACTTGACATTCCTACATGCTAATCATTTTCAAAATAACAATGAATATTTGCTAGATTCGCTTCCTTGGGGTTTATATATCATTACTGTGTAAAAGTGTACATTTGTCATTTTCAACTGGCATATTAAAGGTGGAAAAATAGGTTGCAGTTTCCGCTTTATCTTGAATGGCTTAGCGCCAGTAACCTATACTCTGCTTGGTGATGCAACCAGGAAATGACTTCAATTTCCTTATTTTTCTAGGTATTTGCACAGTGACATATGCTTTTGACTCCTAGAATACTTCTTCTGTGTTTGATCATTACACAGAGCAGGAGGCAGGTGATCTCATAGTATACAAACCATAGGACGTATTCTATCAAATCTATAATTCCATAAGCACATACACATCTGAAATATTTATTAATTTTTCAGGATGAATAGTCAATTTATATCCCCTGCCTCCTCAGACCTTTCACCAATAGAAAATGCTGGGATTTGTTGTTTTTTTCAAATATTTTATTTCTACCGTGCTCGTACACAAGTGTTTCAGAGCACGACAAGGCAAGGGAGGGGAACAGGGGAGAACAAAACAACGATCTTACGAGACCCAGTGACATTGAAAACGCGCAAGTGCATAGGAGAGGAGGAGGGGAAAAGTGCATGGAAGGGGGGAGAAGTGGAAATTGTGAAGCAAAGGAGAAACAGATAAATAATAATAAATTAATAATAAAGGAAACAAACAGTGGCAGTGAAGCCAGCAAGTGGCAAGTGCTGGGGTTAAGGCCGCAGACAGGGTAGATCTAATAAGTGCAGGAAGAAAAAGGGGGGGACTGTACAGATACAGACGCCAGTGCAAGGGGTGGCCCGGAGGCAGTGAGGGAGGGTGGCAGGGTGAGCAGGTACCTGGGCCCGGAGAACAGAGGGTGGCCAGGTGCACGGTGCCAAGAGAGAACAGATCAGCAGGGGAGAGGGGGAGCGAAGGGAGAAGCAAAGAGGAAGGTCTTGAGGTGCTTCCGGAACCGGAGTTGGTTCTCCTCAAGTTTTAGTGTGGCAGGGAGTAGAATTTAAACTATTCCATATACCATGCATTTTTAGTGCACCCCTACAGCAATGCATTGGAGACATTTCCAGCAGCTTTGGTGGATTGGAATGTGATGGTAGGCGTCCTGGAGCTCTATTTCAATCATGCATTGCCCTGGGCTTACTAGGGGAATCATTCTCTGCAGGATGTCTGTTTTGAAGTAAACAGTCTCTATCCACTTGTTCAATCTCTTCAAGTCAATGACCATGTGAAACCTCCCCTGAAGACTTTGGAACTAGAAAGACCACTGAGTAAAATCCCTTTCCCATGTTTTGAATGGGAACCTGACTGATTTCCTTCTTTGCCAAGCGGGATCTGCCTTCTTCCAGAAGAGCAGGAATGTGGTTGCAAGCTGTCATCACTACCACATAGTGTGGTGGTGGGTGGTCAAATTCTATCCGGTACCCCTCTGACACCACGTTACGAGACCTACTGGTCACTGTTCCTTGATCTCTACACCTAGGTGGATTGCATTAGTATCCCACCTACCAGAGCCCTGCTCCCTGCATAGTCAGGAGTGCTGAGTCTTCTGTTCTGCCTGCTGACTGGGCTTTTAATACTCAGGAGACTACTGAGATGACTGGGTCTTCTGCTGGGCCTGTATATTCCCAAATAGCACCTGGTACGCTTAACCACCAGAGAATTGGATGTGTACCCTTTTCCATGGGAGGTCGACTTCCCCTGAGGTGGATCCACATACTACCATTCCACAAAGGACTGCTTGACCATAGCAGTGGCAGCTGGTGAACTTGTGGAAAGTAGTGGGGTGTAAAACTACTTTTTGAATCAGTGGTAGTGAACAAGTGTCTGAAATAAGGTTCGTGGGAGGGGCTGTCTCCCTCTGAATTTGTTTTTAAATGATGGGTTTAAATGGTGTGCTTTGGAAGACAATTTGTGAGAAAAGTTGTGAGAAAATCAATATGATTTGCAGGTAATTATTTGGGACACCCACAAATATTGCAATACTTTCGAGGCCTGGCCACCAACAGTACACAGGAGAAATTTGCAGCAGCAAATGTTGCTTGTGCCTATTGGCAAATTGCTGTAACTGCTCCAAATAGATTGATGCATATGTGTGCCTTATCAATAATGCCTGAGGCTGATACAGCTCACCATTTCCATCACTGACGAAACGCCAATCATGAAGTATATGCCAGTAAGAATTACGCCCTTTGAAAACATTGTCCACACAAACCACTGCAATGTCCAGCTCCCTTCTGTATGCATGGCTGCTTTCTCTTTTGTGCTTGTCACAAAAGGAATTTAGTAAACATTTAAAACAACAATATAGATTTATAGAAAGTGAATACATTGAATACCTCCTTATTGTTGGGCTCGCCCTAATCAGAGCAGTCTGCTGTTTGCTGGATGATGAATCCATGTTTTAAAATTAACTTTCTGACTTGCCCACATGTGCCGTGGATGATGAGGAACAGTGAAAATAGGCTGCATGTTTGCAGGAATGTGGATCAGACCAGTGGCAAAGGAAAGGCAGTCTCATTCTCTGTGGGGGGCTGACACTAATTTTCCAATTGGCGCTGATGTGCATGGACGCTGCTCTGTAGATGGTTGAGCCTGATGGTTCAAGGATAGGATTTTTCCATTTCAAAACTAGGTCCAGGTGAATGCATGAGGTGGCCCTCTATTTCACAGAGAATTGCAAATATTAAAGGATTTTGTAGCATCATGCTTGCACGAGGAGCAAGTCATTTATACTCTAGATTAGTGACTGGCACCAACACATCATATGAGGGCTCAAACATGTTAAATTAACAATTCTGCCTCTAGCCCATGACAGCAGTCTTCCCTGTCCAAATGCATTTCATGTCTGGGGTGGATTAATATAACAACATATGAAAACACCTCACATACTGGCCCATGGTGATTACCTACAGATTACAAGAGTGGGCTCCCAACATTTCTTGGCATGTTTGCAACTAATTGAATATGTAGACAGAAAAGTAACATTAACACATACATATAAAGAACCTAAAGCTGTTTAGGGGATGTCTATACATAGCATTCCCTCGTTTAGACAGTATTCCTCACGAGGTATATATCCTTCTGGACTAGAGTACATATCGAAAAATATATACATGTATTCATTATGTTATGGACAAAAAAAGCAATAATTGCCAAAGCTATCACACTCCCTATCTCTACTTATTCCAACCAGTAACATAGAATGTTTTGATTTCTAATAAAAACATCTGTTTTTTTTATTTTGTACCAGGATAACACACATTTTTCATTTAAGAACAATTCATTTCTACACATTCATGAACCAAAGGTCTATACAATCATAACTACACATATCTATTACAGATACAATTTCCGGACCCTGGTACTTTCCAGTGTACTTTTTCACTTTTCTGTTTTTCTTTGGATTTAACCTTCCCCAGTTTAAGCAGTGCTGGTGGTAGCTGTATATCAAAGGTCGACACAGTGTGTTCCGGCCATCTCTTCACCAAACTGCGGTGCCACAATTTAGCGGCCTTCACCAGGACAAAATACAATTTCTAGAGTACACACCAAATGGGCATTGTGTCTACAAAGGAAATAAAAAAGGGGGGTGACATATAACTTCAAAAAGGATGTCTAAACGTGTCTAAAAAAAACTTAAAAGCCACCATATGGTGCGGCTTCCTACCTTTTGAAGTAGTAGCCCAGCAAAATCACCAAGGAGGGGTTCCCCCTGTTAGAGCAAAGTCCAGTATGTGGAGATGCTCATGGGCGAACTGTATAAAAAAAGGGTGATACATAACTTTAAGTAGCATGCACTTAATGCTTCAATGTGATATACATGTAGCAAAAATGAGAGAGGGCTAATGTCCTACCTTTTAATAGCTGGCCCTGTCTCACAGTATTATTTAACCAGTGTTCGGGTGTCGACCCGTGAGTAGAAGAATTCTCAAGTGAGGCTGTGTAGAGAACAAATTGCCTATATGAGTACCCAATATAGCACACAAAAACTAAAAACATTTGTTGAATGTGTTAACTTTACAGCCGCTTACCCGTTCTGGAATAATCCAAGGCTGGTCCTAGTCCATGTGTTTTTGGAGCGACCCGAATGCCTAGGAAGAGGGGTTAAAGGGAGGCATAGTAAGTCCCAGCCATGTAACACAACCCGATAGTCAAAAATAAATCAGTAACGAAAGCCATCTCAATCTGGCCGATGTACTTTCTACAGTACCACTCATATATACAAACTTTAACCCAGCCCTCATAACCCCCACTGCATGCAAAAGCCGAGTGGCGGATATTAAATAATTTTAATAATCCCACGCCGCTAAAAGTGCATGCCAGGGTGTACTTACAATTCCACGCTGCGGTCTGCTATGGCGTTGTGTTCCAGTTGCTGAGCAACCACTACAAACAAAACAGAGCTTTTTAACCTCCATGAAAATATGGTGGCCATCTTGTAACCGCTATTGTGGCACATCCACTATACCCCAAACCAGGAGTTATAGTATAAAATGGCCAAGTATCTCCCACTACAATAGGGGTATTGACTCTGGAAAAAATTGCTACACGCTGTTCAAATCTAAGTAACAAAACATCTAAATGTAGTAGCAAGAGCCCCCACTGTGTCTCCTTTGCTGCACCAAAGCGCAGTGTGGATGTGACCGCGGAGGAAAGAGGGAGAGGGGAGGACGGGATACTTGCCTGTAAGGACCTAATTTTGACCCATATATGAATGGACTGGAGACATGTGCCCCAATTAAAACTTGCAAATACAATGCATTATATTCTGGTACATCAATACATGACATAACATAGTGATGGCACATAAACATGTGGGAAAAAACAGCAGAAAAATAAATAAAACAACCAAATACCACATGTAAAATCAAAACATTTGATTTTGGTAGACACGCTATATTTATATTAATGTGACATTTCTATCAATGAATTAGGACTATGAAGGCAGTGATTCCAACCTTGGATCACTGTCTGTCTACTTGAACTACAGATTAAATCGTATTGCAGGTCTACGTTAAAGAAAATGTATAAAGTTTCATTATTTAGGGGCGTGTTGAGGTTTGGTCCACGCTACTGTGACCGTACAACAGTGACTGTCCGCCAATCAGTCTATCCGGTATGACGTTTCGGCATTTGTCCCTTGCTTGACTGTTGCCTTCTTCAGGACACTGTTCAGTTTCTTTAGGGGGGACCCTGCATAAACCTTAATTGGTATGTTTGTAAAATGTAAGAAAAATTCAATATATTGCCATGGGTGAGGTCAGTTGGAGTGGAAAAAAGTACTGACCTCTGATGCTGCTTCAATGTGGGGGGCAGCACAATAAGCCTCTGGGTATTAACTATGCATCTTCTGCCATTGGGAATATGCACTCCACTGGATGCATGCTCTACAGACTATTTGCAAAGAAAGAAAACACAGCTTCTCTTCTCCCCTATAACTTCACTCAAGTGCCAGTCATTGTCACAAGGAGTCACAATTAGCACCAGTAATGTTCAGAGTGCAGCACAATATGAACATTGGACGAGCAGTTTTATGACTACACTTGATGAGCATAAGGCTGTGGTATTATTATAGTATATGGAAAATGAGAGCTACTGATAGCAATCCCTTTGTGGCTTTCATATTATTGAAGTAAGCATTATAAAAGTATTATGAAGAGGATGTGAGAAACCAAAGGGTGTCTCCCTCACTAGTGCCCCGGGATATCTCTCTCAGGTGGGCAGGGCACGACCATCGCCTTTGGATCCAGACCCTGGGGGTGGACCAGTGCGGGAGGATCACGTGGGTGAAGGGTCTTTGGAGAGTGGGGTGAGATAGCCGATGGTGAGATGCAGTATTCCCCCCTTTTTTGTCCATCTACCCCAGCCTGTTTTTTAGGATTTTCTGAAGTCCCAACCCCCACCCCCTTTTTACACAAACACTGAGCCAAAGAAGAGGGTGACTGAGAGTAACCATACTAACTCTCTCACATTGTACTGGACATGTCCCGTTAATAGTGTCAGGCAAAGTCTACCACGTTATCCTAAGTGCATTCACCTGATACCAGTTAGCTCTCCTTATACATATAAAAGACAATACCTCAAGACACACTCTGAGCAAGGTGGAACAATTGTACAAGCAGAACTTCTGGGATGAAGACACACATTCTGGAGCAGAGCAACAAGAGCAACAGACCAGGTGACAAGAGCAGCAGGCCGATAACCCCAAGGGCTCCCTAGTGAATGTCGCTGTCTCCAGACCGCAAAAGACAGGTGTCGAAAGCCAGATACCACAAGTGAAGATTTAATTGTGTTTCAAGGACGCCAGTGACCCTCCTGGGTAAACAGCAGAGTTGGGGAGGCGAGGCCAAGCCTGTGGTACTAACCTTGACTCAAGAATTGGAAATAGAATAATAAGAAAGAAGCGCACAAAGCCGGTGAGTTGGCAAGCGACCTGAGAGGCCGGTGTGTGTCTGTCAAAGTGAATGAAGTAGCAATATCATATCACCAGTGAAGGTTGGAAGCGTGTGGTTGAGACGCGAAGAAAGGCAGACCTATGAATTAACTTTGAAGTAAAAGGCAGCTGCGATATCAGCAATACTAAGTAACGGAGGTACATTGTTTGAAGCTATAAAGCAAAAGTGAATTAAGCAAGAGAAAACGCGACCTTTGCATCAAAGTGCTCCTGCTGTAGTCTGTCAGAACCACACACATTCAAAAGTCTTAAATATTCAAAAGGGGTCTGAGCCCGATTGACGAAGAACCAAAGTACGACAAGCTATGGGAAGGGAGCCCCGGCAAGTCTGTGTTGAAGTGTGATGTGAAAGGTCTGAGTCCAGCAGAGGGGAACCTAGGCAAACTGTGTACTTTAAGGTCTGAGCCCAGCAGAGGGGGACCTCCATGAACTGGGCGCTGTAAGGTCTGAGCCTGGCAGAGACGGACCTTTGTGAACCTTATGTTGACATACAATCTTGTGCCAAGAATGACACTTTAACATGAAAGGCCAGATGGGCCTCAATCCACGGTTTGGAACTTCTTCGAGTGTTAGAAACCAAGCCATAGTGTGTTTTTCTGCCTACAAGGACAGCCTTATTCCGTGAGGTTTAACGTGAGGAGGAGAGTTGGTTCAACTACCATTGGCTTTTTGAACACTTATTGTTCCTTTGCATACATTTCTCCTTTTTACACTTTTTATACAAGAGATAGCGCAAGCATTAGATTTTTGTTAGTATAGGCCATTTTGATTTGACAGACTCCACTAGGTGTGTTTTGTTTATCTTTTGATGGTCAAGACTGCTCCCATCTTAGTTATAAGGCAGAATAGGATTTTCTACAACCCCAACATTTTCAACAAAGGTATTATAAATTATATCAATTGTATCAGTGGCATACTTGTGATACCATGCCTTCATTACATGTGGTGTCAGGTGTGGGATACAACTCAATTGAGACAAATTGGGGGACCTTAACCTTTTAACTGCCATGGGTTTATTGAAACAGAAAACGTTAGAAGGCATTGAATGGTGAAATACCAAAATCACCAAAAAAGGCCTTGGAACTGGGGGGTGGGGGGAACCCATGGCAGTTAAAAGGTTAAATGAATTATGTTTCACAATTGTCTTAATGCTTCCCTTTAAAAATGTGGTTGAAATCTTAATTTCCAAACTGTTTTGGAAAAAAGATATCTATTACTTTGTCCGTTTGAAACATGCCTATTATTTAAAGTGACAATGAACCAATAAAGATAACTAGCCAAAACATTTAATGTGGTCTCTTTTATAAGGCTGCCTCCCTAGAAAATAGGTTACCTGTGAAGCAGCAGGGATGGTTACCTTCTAGATTGATTTTTGCATTGTTAAAGGAATAGTGTGCTAAAAAATTGTATTGTCCTGCCTCCCACCTCCCTGCCTCTCCCGACCTAAAAGCGCATGCTCCTGGGATGTCTTTGAGCCAGTTCATTCAAGCAGTAACATCAAACTTTGGCCTGGCAGTGTTGCTTCTAAACAGTCTGCCGAGAGTTCATGGGCCTCATTACAAATCGCCCGGTATGCAAACAACGGTGGCGGTTAACCCGCCGCCACCATTGTTTCCATGCTGGGCGATCACATCTCCTGCAGGCGGGAGGTGGCGGGTTTAACACCGCCCGCCTGCAGGCGGACGAGGAAACACCGGCAGCATTACAAGATGCTGCCGGTGTTTCCATGATCCCCATTCCCATCGAGTCCCATAGGACTCAACGGGAATGGGGATTAACACCATTCCGCCTCCGTGATTCCCGAAAAACCGGGGTTGTAATGCCCCGGTAATTCCGGGAATCACAGAGGTGGAATGGTAATACGAGTCCGGCGGTAACCAGGCGGTTTTACCACCGCG
This sequence comes from Ambystoma mexicanum, assembly GCF_040938575.1. Lineage (NCBI taxonomy): Eukaryota > Metazoa > Chordata > Amphibia > Caudata > Ambystomatidae > Ambystoma > Ambystoma mexicanum. The sequence continues at coordinate 750,468,185 of NC_090934.1, read as the reverse complement.
GTTACCGCCGGACTCGTAATGAGGCCCATGTCTTAATGGAAGCTGTAAACATGCTGCTGGTGTAATAAAAAAAGGTGTTCCTTCAGCCACTTGATTTATACTTGTTCCTTCCACTGAAGCACTGTTATAAACAAGCATTGATAAAGCCAGCAGTTGTGGCTTGTGTATAGGTATTAGGCATTTTCCAGGCAATGCTAAAATATGTCCAGGCAATTACACTATTGTCCAGCTATTGTCTTGTTATGGCAGGTAGTGCTCTTGTGGCAGTGCCTTTCAAATACCTATATCATGCCTACATAAAAGCCAAAACTGGTGGCTTTGCCAGAACTTGTTTATATGTATTCTTATGATGAGCAACGGCTATTCAATTACACTACAATGCAGCCAGTACATTGATAATTATGGTGGATCAGGAATTGAATGTACCATCGTGTTTTTTCATTCACGCATGTCAGCATGTTTGTTTATTATATTTTTGTCAATTTAAAAAATGCTAAAATATTATGTAAATCATGCGTAGAACTTTTGGAAATAAGTTGTGCACACCTTTAAATGAATTAGTGCCAAGGGCGAGGTATCTCGTCCTTGGGATTACCTCCCTGTTGCCAAGGACGAGATACTTCGTCCTTGGCACTTAAGGGGTTACAATTCCAGAAACCTAGTCACAGAGCCTCTGACCCCTCTATTGCAACAGAAGAATCTGTATTCTTTGATATCTGTAGCAGCAGAGAAGCCACTATCCCCCTGGGAAAAGAGAGATGATTACCACAGACTTAGTCCTAATATCCCCAGTGCATTGTTATATAAGATTGGCCCCAAAATCCAGCCTAGCCTGGAAGTTTGGTTAAGATGTCCTAGCAGGTGTCATAGATCCAGACTTTCGGGAGACATAAAGCTTCTCCTACAGAATCATGGTTGAACTCCATTTGAAATACACTGTGGGAACAAGATTGCACAGGGGATTCTTGAGAAGGCTCTATTTCCCCGCTTTAAGGAAGAAAGTGAAGAAGAGGAAACTGAGACAGGTAGCTTAGGCTTTTATGAGGCTGATGAATCATCTATCACTGAGGTAAAAAGGGAAGAAGAACCTATCATCCTTCGTGATCTAGCCTTCACCAAGCAAAAAGACTCAGCATTCACAGAGGCATTCTTACAAGTCATTCCAGAGAGAGAAGTACCAGAATAAGGAAGCCCTTTTTCTTCCTGAAACAGGGATCACTATATAGGAAGGAAAACTCTAGAGAAGGCCTGAGTAGAACTCAGTTAGTAATACCCAAAAGCCATTGCAAGATCATGCTAGAAATTGCACACTCTCATTTGACATGGGGACATTTAGGGCAGTCTAAAACCTAAGCTCACATCAGTTGGAAATGTGCAGGTATCCATGCTGACATAAAGAACGTCATTCAGACATGTGAAATATGCCAGAAAACCAATGCACATATTTTCTTACCTGCTCCTGTAAACCCCTTACCTATAATAGTAGTCCCTTTTCCCCGAACTGGGATGGATATTATTGGACCGTTGGCAACCTCTAGCTGGGTAATGAATATGTTCTCGTAGTCATTGATTATGCTACCCGGTATCCAGAGGCCTTCCCAATGAGGAACAACACAACCCAGCAAATTTTAAAACACCTACTGTCATTCTTTTCTAGAGTTGGTTTCCACAAGGAAATTCAAATGGATCAGGGATCCAATTTCATGAGCAAACCTATGGGTGAAGTTGAGGAGTTACTACACATTACCACCTTAAGGACCTCAGTTTAGCACCCCCAACTAGACAGATTGATAGAGAGATTTAATAAAACCCTTAAAATGATGTTGAGGAAATAGGTAGATGAAGATGGGAAGGATTGGGATTTCATGATCCCATGGGGCCTAGTTGCAGTAGGAAAGACCCCTCAGGCATCCACCGGATTCTCTCCTTTTGAATTACTTTACAGTAGAGAACCAAGAGATGTCTTATACATGCTCCAGGAGACCTAGGAAGAGAGGATAGAGGCACCTATTCCCCTCTCACTGACAGCTGCACAATTGTGTGAGCACATGAAACTCATCCAGAGTCTAGTCCACACTCAAATGGAGAAAGATCAAGCCCAACAGAAGTCCACCTATGACAAGAGGGTGAATTTGAGTTTGTTTTCAGTAGGTCAGAAGGTATTAGTTCTCTTACCTACCTCTGAAAATAAACTTGTCTGAAAGTGGCATTGACCATATGAGGTGCTAGCGCAAACTGGAACCTGTACCTATAAAATAGCCAAGCTGATAGAAAATAAAAAATGCACCTTTACCACGTAAATTCTCCCAAAGGAGTGGAAAGAAAATCCTTCCACCACCATCTCCTCGATATTGTCTCATTTGGTACCCGAGGAGATAGACAACGTATTCCCCAAGAAATATCTAAACAAAAACAAGAATATTTGAACAACCTTATTATGGCATTCCCCAATGTATTCTGTGAGAAACCAGGGAGAGTATATGGTACTTATCATTATATCGTAACCCCAAAGAGAAAGGAGGTCCATTTGAACCATATAGACTCCCAGAAGCACGAAAACAAATAGTGATTGAGGAAGTGAAAAAAATGCTGAAGGCAAACATTATTGAGCCCTCTTCCAGTCGACCATACTCCCCAATTGTGTTGGCAACTAAACCCGATAATTCCTGAGGCTTTGCATAGACATCAGGCAGGTTAACGCCATCTCCACCTTCAATGCTTATCCTATGCCACGCCTCAATTAGTTGAATTAGAAACTTGGAAACACCACAATCCGATGAGCCCTAGATTTGACCAAAGGATATTGGCAGGTCCCATTACATGGACCTGATAAGGAAAACACAGCTTTTTATTGACACCCCTGGCACTGTTCCAGTTCAAAGTCCTCCCTTTTGGCCTGCATGGGGACCTAGCCACTTTCCAATGACTGATGGACAGGATATAAAAGCCCTACTCCAATTTCTATGGGGCTTATATTGACGAAATAGTCATTTATGGTAAAACAATTGAAGACCATCTTTTCCATCTTTCTACTATTATGAGAACCCTCAGAGAGGCCGGCTTAACTGCAAATCCATCCAAGTATAAGCTGGCCAATCAGCTGTGAAATGACTAGTTTTTTTTTAGGGAATGGCAGTGTCTAGCCCCAACAAGAAAACGTGAAAGCCATCCTATATGCCCCCACACCCAAGACCAAGAGAGACCTCAGCGCATTCCTAGGACTAATTAGTTATTTTCATAGGTTTATCCCAAATTATTCAGATAAAACAGCCAGATTAACAGACAAACTCAGGAATGCAGAACCACAGAAGATTCATTGTACTGATGAAGATGATGCATGTTACAACTTAAAACAGATCTTGATATTGATATTGATATTTTATTTCTATTGCGCCCGTACACAAGTGTTTCAGAGCGCGACAAGGCAAGGGAGGGGAACAGGGGAGAACAAAACAGTGATCTTACTAGGCCCAGTGACATTGAGAACGCGCAAGTGCATGGGTGAGGGGGAGGGGAAAAGTGCATGGAAGGGGGGAGAAGTGGAAAGTGCGAAGCAAAGGAGAAACAGATAAATAACAATAAATAAATAATAAAGGCCACAGACAGTGTTAGTGCAGCCATCAATTTGCAAGTGCTAAGTTTAATGCATCAGACAGGGTAGGTTTGATAAGTGCAAGAAGAAAACGGGGGGCTGTATGGGTACAGATACAGACCCCAGTGTGAGGGGTGGCCCGGAGGCATGAGGGAGGGTGGCAGGGTGAGCAGGTACCTGGGCCCAGAGGACAGAGGGTGGCCAGGTGCACGGTGCCAAGAGAGAACAGATCAGCAGGGGAGAGGGGGAGGGAAGGCAGAAGAAAAGAGGAAGGTCTTGAGGTGCTTCCGGAACCGGAGATGGTTCTCCTCAAGTTTTAGAGTGGCAGGGAGGCGGTTCCAGAGGGAGGCCCCAGCCGAAGACAGAGATCTACCCCTAGCTCTTTTCTTTGAAAAATGACTGACCCTGAGGGAGTTGGAGGTAGAGGAGCGAAGAGCTCGAGAGGGGAGGTATTTGCGTAGGGATAGCTGAAGGTATTTTGGTCCCAGGCCCCACAAAGCCTTGTGGACAATGCAGAGGGTTTTAAATGTAATCCTTGCATCCACTGGGGGCCAGTGGAGAGATTTCAGGGCTGGAGAGATACGATCCCAGGGCTTGAGGCCAAGGACAAGTCTTGTAGTCCTGTTCTGGATTAGTTGCAGAGGACGGAGAGTAGAGGCAGGTAGATTTAGAAAGAGGCTGCTACAATAGTCCAACCTAGACAGAACCAGAGCTTGGGATACCATGAGCCTCTGGGGGAAGGAGAGGAAAGGCAGAGTACCTCTGAGGAGGTGCAGTAGGAAATTTGACTTTTAGAGACCTCAGAAATGTGGGCGGAGAAGGAAAGGTTGGAGTCAAAGATGACCCCGAGGATCTTAGCCTTGCAGGTGGGGGTAGGAGGAGGGCCAAAGGAGGCCGGCCAGAGAATGAGGGGAAAGGATGCTGAAGGTGTGCTGATAAGGAGGATCTCAGTCTTGCTGGCATTCAGACAAAGATCATTGGCGGCACACCAATCTTGAATGGCAGTTAGGCAATCAGAGATGAGAGAGGGAGAGGAGGTGGCAGAGGGCAGCCTGAAAATGAGTTGAGTGTTGTCAGCATAGCACTAGAAATTTGAGCAGAAAGTTGCAATGCAGTGGGCGAGAGTTGCCAGGTATTGGTTGAAAAGCCAGGGCGGGAGGTTAGACCCCTGGGGAACACCAAGGGTAGAGAGGAAGATAGATGAAAGGAAGGACGCAAGTTGGGCCTGGGAGGGTCGATCTGAGAGGAAAGAGGTCAGCCAGGCAAGAGCCTGATCAGTGACACCCAGGTTTTGGAGATGTTTGAGCAGGATGGTGTGGTTGACCATGTCGAAGGCAGAAGAGAGATCGAGGAGGATGAGGACAGAGGGAATGTTAGAGTCAAGGTTGGAGAGCAGATCTTCACGGATGTTCAGGAGAGCAGTTTCTGTGCTTCTGGCAGCTCTAAAACCAGACTGGTGGTCATGGAGACAGCCAACAGAATTGGAATGAAGGTTAAGCTGACAGATGGCCAACTTTTCCAGGATTTTGCCCAGAAAGGGAGTAATGGAAATTGGGCGATAGTTAGCTGGACAAGAAGGATCACCTGTGGGTTTCTTGAGAAGAGGATGCAGAAAAGAGTGCTTCAGAGGGGAAGGGAAGGATCCCGAGGCAAAGGAGTGGTTGCAAAAATCAGCAAGGGCCTGAACGAGGGTGTCAATGTGGTCCTTGATGGTTTCAGAGGAACAGGGATGAACCTGTTTTGACGAGGCTTTCATAGATCAGACTTGTCTAGCGACCTCATCAGGGGAAAAAAGAGGAAAGGATGAGAAGGATGGCGCGGGGATGGCTAAAGGAGGGTCAGCAAGCACAGATGGAGAGGGGGAGAGGAGGGGTGTGGGCGGAGAGGGTGGACAGGATGTCCTGGGTTTTTTAAATGAAGTGAGAGGCAAGGGCATTGCAAAGATCCTGGGAGGCAACAGGAGGGGTAGAGACTGCAGCAGGGTTGGCCAGCTCCTTGCAGATTTTAAAGAGTTTGGCCGAGTTGTTAGATGCCGCAGAGACACGAGCTTGAATGTGGACTCTCTTCTTGGTGAGGACAGAGAGTCAGTATTGCCTCTGTAGCAGGCGACAGGCCAGTTTGTCAGAGGATTAACACAAAGTCCTCCATTTCCTCTCAGATGCCCTACACTTACGTTTAAGTGTAGCTAGGTCAGATTCATACCAGGAATTGCACTTGGCTTTGGACTTCAAAAGGATCCTCATGACAGGGGCAAGAGTGTGTTAGTCCGAAACCTGTGCAGTTCCCTTAGGGACCACTGCAAAATGTTTAAGAGTACAGGTGTTGGCAGTAAACCCAATTGGTAGCAGTCTGTACCACCCAGATTTACCTGGGCAGAGGCAGTCTACTGTAGAGCAAGAAAGTTCATATGCCAGGCCCACTCTTGGAGAGAGCAAGGAGGAATGTGCCCAAGATCACACAGTTGAAGTACACTTAAAAAGTCTTTGCAGATAGTTCAAAAGGAGTAGGATCAGTTCAGTTGGTGCTTCGTCCAGGGGAAGAGAAGGTCTCAACGTGGAGGAAAGCTGGAGGTCGTTGCACTGCCAGGGAAGAAACCACCCGCAGAGTTTCTCAGTTAAAAAGTACTACCCTTTTATTTGCGGTAGTGGTGAAGCGTGGCTATCCGGCCGTCAGGGTGCTTGTCACGGGCGATTCGACCATGAGACGATCCAGGAAGGCGAAAATAGGGCAAACTGGTTAACCCCAGGGGCGTTGCTAGGGGGGGGCTAAGGGGGCTATAGCCCCTGATCTTTTGGTTGTAGCCCCGGATAGAATCTGAGGAGCTACAGCCAAAAGACTAGCTAGCCTCCAGTCCCAACAGTTCCGACATCAACTTAGCCCCGGGTCGTTTCCAGACCTAGCAACTCCCCTGGTTAACCCCACCAGTTCAAAGGAAGAAGACTCTCCACAATGAAGATCTTCTCTGTCGTCGGGAAGTGGTGAGGCAGTTCAGCAGGGCTCCACCGGTGGTGTCGTCGTTGCAGGTCGGCTCAGCTTCTCCCTCTTCGGATTCTTTAGGTCCTGTGGCGACTTCTGAAGTTCCAGTCCCCAAAGCCCTGCTTTTATGCAGAAAACCCCCATTCACCAGTCCTAGCTGTCACTCAAACATGCTAAGTGGTGAGCCGGGCGGCTCACCACTGGGCCAATCACACTGGGCCAATCACACAAGAGTGCGACTTGAGTTGCCGAGGCAACTCAGTCCAGGGTGCCTATTCCCCCCCGCACACATCCTGTAGACCCAGACAGAGTGGCACCACTTTTGGAGGCTTCTGTGCAGAAGCCCGCCAAAAGTGGAACAAAGGGCTCGACTTGGGTTGGAGTTACAGAGGCGAACACAAACGCCATTTTAAAACCGAGTCCTGGCAAAAAGACCCAACCGGGGAATAAATATTAAATAAATAACCCAGCGGTATCTTTAACATTGCACCAAAAAAGTGATGCTTTTAAAATGAATGGGAAAATCCCATAGGAAATATTCCGGTGGAATATTTTGCGTGGTAACTACTGCCACCAGCCAGAAACTCGACGAGGGAGGACTGCACAGTGCCCCCTCGAAAAACAGACCCAGGGGCAATCTAATTACCCCAACCAGTATGATGGTTTGTACTGGTTCTGTTCACAATTTAAGACTAGTAAAGTCAATGGTGACTTTACATGCCCTGGGAGACAGTAGTCAGTCTCAGGATATGGAGTCTATGTTTGGGGGTCACTATGACACCCCTGTGTTACTGCACTCAGGGTGCTGTCTAACACACATCCCAAAAACACATGAAGCCCTATGGAGTAAAAGACCCCATAGCCCATAAAACACATTATAAAGTCAAAGGACATTCTCAAATCATGCCTAAGAGTGGGAGAAAAGAGTCTCACTCTTAGCAGGAGAAAAAAATAAACCCCAAAAATCCAGCAAAGTTGCTCGGGGACTCACTAGTTTTGGGAAATTAGCCTTTACAGAGAATTCTCCCTAACAGAGCATCAAGCGTATCAGAAATTGAAGAGTAGAGCAGAAACAGGGTTGTGTCAGGATGTGAGACAGCCAAAGGTTGGAGGGGGGGAGAAAGTGGCGACAAAAGCCTCAACTGACACACGCTTCATGGGCTGGATGTCCTTGAAGGTAGGTGGCAGTGTTGGGGTAGGCTTGGCTTGGGGGGAAGAGAGGGAGAGATGAGAGGCGAGGAGGGAGTGATCGCTCCATAAGAGATGAGTGGTCAGATGGATGGAGAGGGGGAGGTCAGACAGGGAGAGGGAATCACAGAGGTTACGGAAGAGTACACAGGAGGAGCAAGGAGAGTCTAAATGTATATTGAGGTCACAGAGGAGGAGAAATTGAGAGGGCAGGCGGGAGGAGGAGAGGTCTGCCCACTCACAGAGAAATGAGGTGATTTGACCAGGAGGCCGGTAGATGGTAACCACAGTAAGAGAATGGGTAGGCGAGAGAGAAAGCCTACAGACAAGGCATTCAGAAGAGGAGCAGATCTGAGTTAGAATTATTATTATTATTATTTTGCATTTTTAAAGCGCTCACACAGCCCACGGGCATCGAGGCGCTGTTACAGGAATTGTTCTTTTTTGTTATCTTAGTTGCTTATTTATAACACGCTTAAATACCCAGAGGTTTCTAAGCACGGACACAGGGATCAAACCTGTGTTGCTTCGTGTCGTCTTGCTTCCAAGGCGAGAACGTTGACGCTGAGCTATCCTCCCAGAATGATAGAGGCAGGAATCCACTCAGGAAAGATCAGGGCTACCCACCAACGGACAGGGAGGATCTGGGTGCTGAGAGGATCTTGTAGCCATCAGGGAGGAGAGTGTCAAAGCTCGTGACAGAGCTGGCCGTGAACCATGTCTCAGTGAGACCAAGGCCATCAAGGTCTAGTTCTTGAAGGAGGTGGCAGATGTCAGAGGAGTGTTTGACAGCAGAGCAAGAGTTGAGAGTGGCAATATGAAGAAGGTTGCCAGCCTTAAAGACCTTCCGGAGAGGGGTACAGATCAGAGGTACGCCCTGCGGATGAGGAAGAGCCCTAGGAGGGGCAGAGGAGTAGGAGGATAGAGAGGGCAAGGTAGCCAAGGGGGGATAGGAGGGGACAGCAGGAGATGAGAGGAAATTGGTGAGGCGAGGGAAGCACCTATCAAAGAGGAGGAGATTGGCCTGAGGGCCTTGGACCATGACAGTGCCATTTAGGTAGACATTAATGATGACTTTAGAAGAGTCAAAGGAAGCCATGAGAACTTCCCAGTGAGTGCCACCATTTATGGGAGAGGATGAGATAGGGCAGAGCACAGAGACCATATGACGAGTCCACAGATCTGGCGAAGGAACAGCAAAGAGGATGTCGGTGAGGGTCTGTCTGGCAGAAGCATTGGAGTAGGTGTCGGCGATAGGAAAACCAGGGTTAGAGGCCAAAATATCCTTTTTGAACTTCTCCCTACCAGACTTTGTGAGAAGGGAAGGTTAGGCAAAGGAGAAGCAGTTGGAAAAGATGAGAGAATCAGAAAGCGCCATTGGATGGAAGCGAGGAGAGGATGGAGATACAGTGGGGGCTAAGGCAGGTAGGTGTGGGACAAAAGAGAGTGGTGAGGTCACTGGGCTGGCAAGTTACAGAGAAGCAACAGTATATAAGCAAAGAGAATTTTGCAATGGGCAGCAAGATTTGACTTTTTAGCACAAAGCAAAAACCGCAAGATTTGACTTTTTAGAACAAAGCAAAAACAGCAAGATTTGACTTTTTAGAACAAGCAAAAACAGCAAGATTTGACTTTTTAGAACAAAGCAAAAACAGCAAGATTTGACTTTTTAGCACAAGCAAAAACAGCAAGATTTGACTTTTTAGCACAAAGCTAAAACAGCATGATTTGACTTTTTAAAACAAAGCAAAAACAGCAGGATTTGACTTTTTAGCACAAGCAAAAACAGTAAGTTTTGACTTTTTAAAACAAAGCAAAAACAGCAAGATTTAACTTTTTAAAACAAAGCAAAAACAACAAGATTTGACTTTTTAGCACAAAGCAAAAACAGCAAGATTTGACTTTTTAGCACAAGCAAAAACATCAAGATTTGACTTTTCAATATTAGAATCGGATGTTAGCAAAGGGTTTTACGAAGCACTGAGCATCATGATGACAACATGGGAGAAACAAGCAGAAAGAACAGTGATAGTCAAAGGTGGGAGGAGTGAGCCCATAAGGAGGGAACTAACCCATAGTTCTGAAGGAGGCAATGTCAAGGCAGTCCAGATTTCTTAGAGGAGTGAGGTGGCAGCATCATTGTGGGTAAGGTGAAGGGAGGACCCCAATTAGCATTCCGGAAGCGGACAGGGAGCAGACAGGGGCCTTAGAAGTGGGCCTTTGCTGAGAGGGCTGGCTGAAGCCTGCCGGACCCTGATTGGATGGAAGAAAATACTCAGCAACCAATAGGACCAAAGCCCCATTGGTTGCCCAAGCAACCTTGTGTAAAAATCCCATCCTGAAAGTAGTAGAATTTTCAAAATAATTTATATTACAAACTGATGCTTCTCTCACCGGGTTAGGAGCAGTTTTATCACAAATATGCGATGGATTGGAGCACTCCATCCTATTCACTAATCGTAAACTCTTCCCACACGAGAAAAACTACTCTGTGTTGGAATTAGAGGTCCTTGCCATCAAATGGGCAATTGTCCATCTAAGATACTATCTTCTTGGGAGAAATTTCACACTTGTCACCGACCACTCATCTTTAGTATGGCTAAGTCAATGGAAGGACTCTAATCCTCAAGTCATTTGATGGTTCTTAGACATGCAACCATACTGTTTCACTGTAGAACACCTAAAAGGTAAAGAACACGGGAACGCCGATTTCCTTTCCCAGTTCCCTTGTAAAACAGATGCAGCTACATCGCATAGGGGAAGGGTATGTGATAAACCAACGGGTGTCCAACCGCTAGTCCCCAGGGATTTCTCTCTGAGGTGGCCAGACCTGGCCCTCGTCTTTGGATCCAGACCCTGGTGGTTGACCAGTGCGGGAGGATCACCTGGGTGAGGGGTCTTCGGGGAGTGGGGGTGAGACTGCCGATGGTAGGATGCAGTATTCCCCCTTTTTTGTTCACCCCCCTTTTTTTACACAAACACTGGGCCGAGGAAGAGGGTGACTGAGAGTAACCAGACTAACTCTCTCACATCGTCCTGGACATGGCCCGTTACTTGGTTTAGGCAAAGTCAGGCATTTTACCCTAAGTGCATACACCTGATACCAGCTCTCCTCACGCTTATAAAAGGCAACACCTCAAGAACACGAGTACGAGCAGAACCTCTAGGACAAAGGCACACCTATTGGAGCAGAGCAGCAGACCAGGGACCAAGAGCATAGGGCTGAAAACCCCAGGGGTTCCCTAGTGAAGGTTGTTGCTCTCAGAACGCAAAAGACACATGTAGAAAGCCAGATCCCACAAGTGAAGATTGCATTGTGTTTCAAGGACACCAGAGACCCTCCCGGGTGAACGGCAGAGTTGGGGAGGCGACCTCAAGCCTGTGGTAGTAACCTTGACTTGTGAATTGGAAATAGCAAAACAAGAAAGAATCACACACAGCCGGTGAGTTGGTAAGCGACCTGAGAGACTGGTGTGTGTCAAAGTGAATGAAGTAGCCACATCATATCCCCAGTGAAGGCTGGAAGCGTGTGGTTGCGATGTGAACAAAGGCAGACCTATGGATGAACTTTGACGTAAAAGGCAGCTGTGAGATCCGCAATACTAAGTAACCAAGTGGTCTGGCGAAGGGAAGTAGTGAATTCGAAAGTCTCTGTGAAATGTACATTGTTTGAAGCTATAAAGCCAAAATGAATCAAGCAAGAGGAAATGTGAACTTTGAATGAAAGTGGTCCTGGGGTGGTCTGTAAGAACCACACACATTCAAAAGTCGCCGAGATCCGATAGAGGTCCGAGCCTGATTGCGGGAGACCCGAAGTATGATAAGCTTGGGAAAATTCACCCCGGCAAGCCTGTATTGAATTGTGACGTGAAAGGTCTGAGCCCGGCAGAGCGGGACCTACGTGAACTGTGTGCTGTAAGGTCTGAGCCTGGCAGAGGGGGACCTTTGTGAACTTTACATTGAAGTACAATCTTGTGCCAAGAACAAAAGTTTAACATGGAAGGCCAGGCATGCCTCTATCCACGGTTTGGAACTGCTTAGAGTGTTAGAAACCGAGCCAGAGCGAGTCATCCCACCTACAAGGACAGCCTTACTCTGTGAGGTTTAACATGAGGAGGAAGGCAGGTTCAACTACCATTATTCCTTTGAACACTGATTTTTCCTTTGAATACGTTTCTACTTTTTCCACTTTTTCTATAAGAGATAGGGCATGCATTGATTTTTGTTAGTATATGCAATTTAAATTTTGACGGACTCCACTAGGACTGTTTCATTTATATTGTGATGGTCGAGACTACTCCCATCTTAGTTATATGGCAGAATAGGAGTTTGACCAACCCCAACATTTTCAATAAAGGTTTTGCAAATTGTATCCATTGTGTCAGTGTAATACTTGTGATACCATGCCTTCCCTACAAGGAGCATATACAATAACCATAATGCTCATCAGCAGGAGTGTGCATTTAAATGTTACAAAAATGCAGAATCAGAATTCAATATATGAAGTTGGCTGTGATGAACTTATGAAACAGACAATTTACATGTGAAATGTAGGTGTACCTCAATGCATGATTTAGGGGCAAGTCGCGGAATGTTTTGCATACTATTTTATGCCATGTTGGTCATGGTTGAAAAATGTGCTTACTGTCTTACTGCATCCCTCTGCAAGCAAAGCGTTCTCACTGCTGTCTGTGTATTGTGCACCCTGTGCTTACTCAATCACATTGACTGTGCCAGATAAACAAGGTATACTGCCTCAGAGTGACAAGTTGCCTCGCCCCGGCAAAGGCTCTGTTAAGCGATGCATCCTTCTTGTGGGTTGCATTCTTTGTAGCCATTTTCACAGCCAGAAAGACCACAGGAAGAGTGCATCACGTGACCTCCATTTTAACGGCTACAACATATGGCACAACCTTTGGGGGTGGTGTAAAGACTGGAGGGGGTTATCTGAACTCCTGCTCTCTATATGGCAGAGTAAAAAAACAGAGCACCCCAGCCAAGATTCTCTATTTGGTAATATTGGACGAGCAATCAAGGTTTAAGCTCTCAGGAGGTGATGGAGGCTGGTTCTTAAGTACAGTGTAGTCCCCAATCCCCCACAAAGGAATGTCCACACACTATGTTAGTGATGACACAGTTCTTTATAAAAATAAGGTTCAAGTTATATACACATCCAATAACATACTTTGTGCTCAGGCAATTCTATAATGATAATGTATCATTTCTATGTGGTACCCCAATTACTCTTTGACTCCATTAAAATGCACCAACTGCTGACAGGTTCAAATGGCATACAAATAAAATAGCAAAAGGTATCAACAATAGACTTGGGAGGAAAAACAAGTTGGTTAATCAAATGGCAGAATCCTGGGTCCCTACCCCCAGGCACAGCCTGTGTGAGGATCCCCCACCTGGACAACCTGTAAATAATGTAATAAACAAGCCCAGTCAATATACTGTTCAGCGTCTTATTGCCCTCTACAAATGTTCTACTACGCCAATGTACCTGGTTTAGCAGAGTTTGACGTTGGGTCGTCGACGGATCCTTCTTGAGTGAACTCCCTTTAGAGCAGGAGCCAATAATTGTCAAGATCCTTTAAAGAAAAGGGTGAACAATGGCGTTGAAGCAGCATCTCCGGTCCTGGTGATGCTCATCGATGATCGGTTGTGGATGTCCTGTGAAGATGAGGTGTGCGGTGCACCTCGACGACGATAGTTTGTTGCCGCAAAGAGTCAATGACGAACGTAGGACCAGCAAGGGCGTTGGGTCATCAGCGTTTAGCATTGGAGATCTGGACTCGACCACGGTTGGCTTTCGGATCTTCGTTGGCATCTTTGAGGACTTTGGGTGGTGGGAAACCCACCAGCGGATTCTCGTCGGTTTGTCGGCGACCTTGAATTTCTCCGGCGGGACAAAGTGATCGATGGTAATGAGCAAGGGAATCCTTGATTCAAAGTGTTCTTAGGCAACGCAGCTTTGAGGCTGCCCCATTGGCGGCATGCCGTCAAGATTCTCCCGCTTCTGGGCAACATAGCTTTGATGGGCCTCCAGCTGTACGTCGATCCTCTGAACCCTGGTCGACGATGATGGACTTCGATAGCCTCGATGTCAGGTGCTGCGCTTCAAGATTCCACGGCGGTCCCCGTCTCCGGTTGGCAGACTTTCGAGGACTGACTTCCAGGGAGCCTTGACAAAGGTTAGCTGGAGCACGATGGTCCCTGTAGCTCGGGAAGAGGTCTGCTAGCCAGGGCCTCTGTTGGATCAGTTTCTTGAAGACACAGCAGCTTTCAGATTGCATCGAAGGGAAACAGCAGTTAACCTTCTTCTTCCGGCTACGCTTCGAGATCAAGCATCAAGTTTCAACTTCAGCTTCTGATCAGTGAGCGGTCCCCAGATATACTGTTTGGTCTCTCATTCACTCTGCTGGATCACACTCAGGCAACCAATCATTCAGAAGGGCATTCATGCAGGCAGGCAGCCAATCAGGCTCACAGTGCATTTAGGCCATCATTCTCCCTCCATACACTCATAACACAGAACGGGGATTCAGACAAGCGCCCAGCCATTCAGCACTCCACACTGCATTCAGACTAGTTTCAGGCAGGGCTGTCTCAGTTATTGTGTCAAACACCAGAAACTAGACACCCATAACTTGAAATGCGTATTCGTTACACACTCCATTCACACAGTTCTCACCCCACAGGCGTACCCACAACATACAGTCATTGGGAAGTCTCCAGCCACACTGGCCTGGACTTCCCCACAATACCATATATGGAACTTCCACCCAACAGCCAGTCAGGGGAAGGGACATAGTCAGGGGTTCCCGGGACTTTGGGAAAACAAGGTAACAGGCAATAGAAAAGAAGAGGCCACAGGGGCCATCTTGTATTCTATCAGAATCAACTGATTCCAATGGCAGGGCATGGGCATCCCAAAATGGAACATACCCAGAGTACCTGTCAAAGTCAGCATGGAGCTGCTACCAGCCCCCCCTGCTCGGTGGGCCACACACAGGTGCCCAAAACATACACAAGGAATACAGGGTTGTACTCCCACCCATGGGTGCCATAAGGGTATCCCAAGGGTCTGTTCACCAAACCAAAAAGAGGAAGAGCTGCACTGCCAGGAGTCCTGTGTGGACTGCTGTGCAAAAAATAACACAATACACACATGATAAAAGGACTACAGGACAAGGACATGGAGGCTCTGTCCCTCCAATGCATTTCCAGAATCACAGGTGGTACGTGACTTATAGAAAGAAAGGAGATACTTTGCACTGTCTGTGGACTTGGCCATAGAGAACCAAACATGTGAGGACTGTGACTACGTCCCCAGGCGAGGGGGTACTTCTTTATCCATTGTTTGTGAAAATGTGCTTCCCACCATCTACTATTTGGAAACGGAGGGTACACCCAAGATTGGGACATACAGGAATGCACAGAGTTCTGATTGGTATGGTGGTGTCACATGAAGCGACGCAACGGAGTGATGTAACTTCACTGTGTTAATAAAAGGGGCATTCCAGCATCAGCACATCAGTGCACAAGCAGAGCCCGGAAGGCAAGCACCTGTGTCTGTGTTATCTGTGAGTTGGGGGGTGCTTTCCAACTCCTGTGCCATGCCGCACAGCCCACAAGAAAGGCAACAAGGAGGTCAGCCTGAATGGACCTACGCGATTGGGCAAGGAAATTATTCCCGGTACATCCCAAGGGAGGTGACACGATCGAGAATTCATTCTGCTTGCTGGGCATTAACATTACGGTGAGGCACACCCTGGACTGCCTATGGTCTCGGAGATCGCGGCTGTTGATAAGAGGGCTTGTGTGACTCCAGGGACAGTTTTTGGAGCGTCAGTTGAATGCATCAGTGCAAACACACATCTTGGGTGCAAATGGCATGCTGTTAAAGAGGTGAGAGGTCCACATTTGTCAAAAACCAGCAGAAGTTGTTATTTTAGTGACTGCAAGAGGGTTGTGGGGATATCCTCATCCACGTGCATCAAGGAAGGTGGTGTGCTGGGCCCCAAGTGAACACCTCTGGGGAAAGATGAAAGAGTTTTTTTTTACTCTTTGTTTTTGGAACTTCTGGGTTGTGGCCCCAATCACGTGTGGGTGCCTGTGGGCTTAGTTGGGAAAATGTATCCTGGGATGCTTGACTTTTATCATGGATGGGAACCAGGGGAACATGCCAGCAGAAGTGGCAGGGATTGTGCCAGCAGCTGCGGCTGCTGTTGGAGGCGTGCAAGGGCCCAGACAGCAAGGGTCCCTAGTACCAATGCCTGAATTTGACACATCAGGAGCACCTTCTAGCCTGGGACCGAGATGGAATCAATCGATAGAGCGCCTGGAAATGTACTTCAGGGCTACGGGGAAGTGAATGATGAAGCAAGGATGTCGCCCCTGATATACATAGCTGGCCCTGCGGTGCTCAAGATTTATAAGACTTTGAGGTCAGTTAATGTCTCATATCAAGCAGCAAAGGCATGTCTGACTGAACACTTCATGCAATTAGTAATCCTAGACTACGAGAGGTTTGTGGTGTGTGGCACAAGACAGAAAGATGATGAGTCGTTGGACAAATTCCATGGCTGCCTCAGGAATCTGGAGTCCAAGTGTGCTTTGGACAATAAAGAGAGCATGGTTCGACAATCGCTAATTCAGGGATTCATCTCTGGGAAGATTAGATGCCAAGCTTTGAGAGAACCAGGTTTGACTCTGCCACGCTTTCTCAAAATGGGACATTCACATGAGTTAGCCAACATGAGAGCCTCAAAGATGGATGCAGCGATGCGTACACTGAAAATTGGGAAGTGTGCATGGTGGGGTGCCAACAAGGAACATGAGTATTCAAGAAGGGTATGAGCCCTCGGAAAGAAAAAGGGCCAGAGTTGCCACCACCATATTTAAGGTGTGGGTATGGCCTCCCGTACACAGCGGAATTTCCTGCAAAGGGGTGCACTTTTGGAAGATGGGGGACGCCTGACCATTTTGCATGGATGTGTAGAGCTCCAGTGCCCATAGTAGCACCAAGGGGCCCCGGATAAATGGGTGCCGTTACGCAGAGATGCCACCAGAGGGTGGCACAGCTGGACCAGGAAGAAGATCCTGGTGGTCAAGAGTTTGAGGAGGAAGATGGTGAAGAAGGTGAGCTGTTTTTTTATCACTATCATTTGTGCGCTGAAGTCTAAGAAACAAATGCAGCTGTTAATAGACACTGGAGCATCTGTCAATGTAATGGCACAAATACACTATGAGTCACTACCTGGCCCCCTCAGTGTTGGGACAATCAAAAGGGTGGATATTCACATTTGGCAGAGTGGAACCAATACAGCTGAAAGGGGCATTCGTCTCAAAAGTGAACCCATTTCTCCACTGCCTCTGAAACACATAAGGGTCCCATTCCACTTAAGGGAACAAGTGAACCAGGATCTGGCCTACCTAGTGTAACTGGACATCATTGAAAAGCTGGAGGGGCTAACCCTGTGGGTGTCCCCGATTGTGGTGGCTCGAAAATCTAAGCAACCAGACTCAGTGTGCATCTGCATGGATATGAGGCTGCCAAACAAGGCAATCAAGCATGAGCACCACCATTGATGACATAGTGGGGGACCGTTTTTTCTCCAAGCTAGATCTGAGGGCCGGTTATCATCAAGTGTTCCTTAACTGTGAATCCAGATAGATAATTACCTTCACTACGCAAAGGGGTCTGTACCACTATAAGAGGCTCAGCTTCGGAGTCTCGTCGTAGGCAGAGATATTTCAGAACATTATCAGAGGGGTGGTGGTGGATCTGGAGGGAGTGCTGAATTTAAGTGACAACATTCTTGTTTTTGTCAGGTCAGAAATGGAACATGTGGCAAGGTAGGAAAAGGCTCTGGAAAGGATTACATCATTAGGACTCACAAGCAACAAGGAAAAATGTGAATTTCTCCAGAAACTAATTGAATTCTTTGGATTTGTATTTCATGAAGGGGGCGTTTCACCCGACCCAATAAAAGTGAAGGACATAAAGGATGTGAAACTGCCAGAGAATGTGTCAGAGGTACGTAGCTTCCTCGGCATGGTGATGTACTACGGACGTTTCATTCAAAATGTAGTGACATTATCAGAACCACTGCAGAGTTTGACAAAGAAAGAGATGGCACGGAAGTGGAGCCGGCTGGAACAGGAAGCGTTTGAGGAAATTAAGAAGGCTCTAACAACGGAGAACACCATGGTGTTTTTCAATCCCAGACTTGAGTCTGAAATCATGGTGGATGCAAGCCCGTTTGGGTTGAGGGCAGTGCTAACTCAGTGCGACTTCAGTGGACATGTCAAATCAGTAGCATTTGTGAACAGGGCCCTGTCGGAGACGGACCAGCGCTACTCACAGATTGAATAAGAAACTTTGGCCATTCTGTGGTGGTGCTGACATTTTTGCTTGTACCTTCAGGGGAGGCCAGTGATGGTGGTCACTGATAACAAGCCTTTGCTGCCAACCATGGCAGGATCATCATCACAGTGGCCTCCTGCATTGAGCGATGGATGTTGGCCCTGTTGTAGAATGCCTGGTGTACCGGCCTGGGTCTTATAACACGACAGATTAACTGTCGAGACATCCCCCTGGGAAAGACTGGTTGATAGGAGAGTGAGGTGGAGGAATTTGTCGACCTTGTTGTGGATGCCACCATGCCAATTTCAATGTCTGTACAGGATTTGGCAGATGCTTTGCGCAAAGATTAATGTTTCTGCCTTCTCAGCGAGGCGCTAACCAAGGGTGAGTGGAAAGATGTCGTGATGGGGCTAAAAAAAATGATGCAAGAGGCCTAAGTGGAACTCGAACAGCTGTGGAGGATCAGACAGGAACTATCTTTCATGGAGGATGGACTGCTATTGAGGGGGGAGAGAATGGTGGTTCCGTTATTGTTAGTTCCACAAGTCAGAGAGTTAGCTCACCAAGGTCACCAGGGATCTGCAAAAAATGAAGGCCCAGCTGAGATCAAAGGTATGATTCTCGAATCTGGAGAACTATATCAACGAGTATATGCAAAGTTGTGTATTGAGCCAGGCAGCTGCTCCGGTACAAAGAAAGCCTCAAATAGAGTCCATGCCCAGGAGCAATCATCCGTGGGACACTGTTAATGTAGCCTTTGAGTCCACAGGGAGAGGAACCCTCTTTTTGGTATTCATCCACCAATTGACTCAGTACCCCGAACTGGAGTTCATAGAGTCGACCTCATTCGATCACATGCTACCGACAATGGAGAAGGTCATCCTGTTGCATGACTTCCCACGGGAGATATGCTCGGACAATGGTCTACCTTTCCAAGGAGAGAGCTTTTCACAGTTTCTGCTAGACTGTGGAACACGACACTGCAAGATTTCCCCTGTGTGGTCAAGGACGAATGGGGTAGCAGAACATTTCATGCAGATACTTAAGAACATGTTTAAGATTGCTCATGGCCAGGGGCAGTGCCTAAAAAGAGTTCTTTATCAGTTTCTGAGGGAGTACAGATCGACCCCACACTGTTCGACACGGGTGGTACCCACTGAGGCACTGTTCAGGAGGTGCCCTCGAGGCCTTCTCACAGAATGCTACCAAAAGAATCTAATTGGTGGCAAATTGTGGAAGCTAGATCTTGGAAACAATTATTAAAACTGCCCAAGAGCACGCCCCTACCGTTAATGTGACATGAACTGGGAATCACATCCTTAGAATCCCAAATTAAATGGAGGATGTGCGCTTTATTTAGAAAATCTGTTCTGGGTCTGACTTCCGGAGGCTTGCTGGGTATCTGGGCACACCACCTCCTAGCACAGGATAACGCTTTTACTAAAACCTGGTGCAATGCAGTTTTGGACACTTTATCTGATGCTTCTATTATGCTAGACTTGACTCTATCAAATCCGGTTCGTGCAAAGCAAACATTTATTCTTCACGACTGGATAGAAAATCAAAGCCTATGCCTAAAATATAAGGACTTTGACACTTGTGTTTTTGGTATCAAAGCCCTGCATTCAAAAGCGTCTTATTTATTAAGATGCCCGAGTCCTTACATCAGGCAACAATTTCTTAGGTTTCGCCTAAATCTCTGGCCAACAACGGAGGTTTTTGCCAGACGAAACCAGATTCGAATGATCTGAACCATTGCCGCTTTTGCTCAAACAAAACACAAAGAGAAACGTTGGAACACTGCATTTTATACTGTCCAATGTTAGTTAATCAAAGGATGATTTACTTTAAAAAATGCCATTTGACCAGATATAATTTCATGTCAATGGATGACATTTGGATCCAATATAACCAATAATCCTAATTTGGGAATGCGGGTGGCCATAATCCACTACTTAGATGCTATCGTTACCAAATGTTCTTCTGATGAGGAGCCTATGTAACCTTATTTGCAATTTTAAAAATCTGCCTTTTGATCTTTAGTGAACATTGCACATTTTCTGCTATAAATGTATCACATATCACTTCATCTCAATAAGGAAAAATGTGAAGTCAAATTTCAACCTTTTAGTGATAAGGTGTTATTATCAATGTTCAAAGCCTGTCTTTCCCTCATGCATTGATTAATCTTTGTGTTCGTGTTCACAATTTTCTCTTTGTTTCTTTTTTCTTCTTTGATTTTAAATTGTAAAGTTGTCATATGTTGTAAAATGTATTCATATTCGTTTTTTTATATATTTGAAAGGATGATTGTATTATCCATATCAAATTTAAAACATTTTTTTTAAAAAGAGATGGTAGAGCACCCGGAGAGATTGACAACATGAAAGTGTTCTCTGGGATGCGAGGCAGAAACAAAAGGGAGAACGTAAGGAGGGGCCTCCAGCAACATGATCTATCTCTGGGGAATGAGGTGCTAGTGAGGAACAGGCACCCCGAGGGAAATGTATCACTGATCTACAAACCAAGCCCCATGGATGTAGTGGCAGTAAAAGGATCTACGGTCTGCATCCGATTACAGAGGCACAGTGACCCGGAATTCAAGTATCTACAGGAGACTGGGAGAGATCACCCACCCACCCAGACAAGCAGGTGAGCAGATGCAGAAGAAAATGAAGAGGAGGAGGATGGATGGGTTCGCCAAGAGCCGGTTGACCCAGGGCCAGAAAGTGAGGAACACATGAGAAGTGGAGGGCTAAGAAGGTACCCCCAACTAGACGCAAAGAAGAGACCCTCCTGTCTTGATGAATATATACTTGATGTGTGAACTCTGCATACGTCCCATTTGGCCCGTTGTTTTTTTTATGAAGTTTGGGTGGAAACTCAGTGGACTCATGTTATTGGTTTAGATGTTGTAATCTTTTGTTTGTTGTTATGAAAAAGGAGTATGGTGGTGTCATGTGAAGAGAAGCGACAGAGTGGCGGAGGCCGGACAGGAAGCACCTGTGTCCTCTGTGGGGAGGTGCTCTCCGGCTCATGCACCAGGCTCCGGAGCCCACAAGAATTGTCTTGCATACTCGTTGGGAGAAGTAGAGCAACTAAAGCAGGCATATATATGTATCTTCCATTTCAAACACTAAGCTTTTCTTCTTGTGTCATTTTCTGTCAAGGTCGTATCTGTTCACATCGGCAAGAACAGCCTGTACATAATATAAAGTCAAGTCAACAGAAGCAGATATAGACGTAAAAACCTAGCCTGAATATAATGAAGTCAATTTGGAATGTAATCAGAACACTGCCAACATACACAAAGGTTGACAAAGGCTTGCACATTCATAACACTTCAGGAGCTCGCGCTAGCTCCGACAATTTGCAGAAATCAATGGCAGCAGAGACATATAGCAGTTAATTCAAATGGATGTTGAGTGAACAGGCCGTTGAAGAAAGACCTTCAGAAAACATATTCAGTGTCGCAACATGTGCAGCCAGTAGAAACGGGCCGCCGTCATTGGCGGATTGCCATTTCCATGTCAGACATGAACTGTAGAGCTAAGAACACTACCAGGATTGGCCTATCGCTGCCAAGATACATTCAATATTCTTACTGGTGTTTACCCTTTAAAGTGGCCCTGCGTGCCATAGAAACTATAAATGTGTTTTCAAGTGACATTGTGGGCCATGAATGCCAATTAGTGGCATTGGCACAAACCGCAAGGAAATCTCTAACTTTCTTACTGTTTCAGTCATCCCTGCCGAGTAAAACTAATTTAAGAGTGATCAGCAAAAAATATGCTTCTCTTTTGCTTGGGCATTTTAGACGCGACACAGTTTTATGTGACTGTCCCTGGCAAAATGGCTGCCAGTCACAGTGTGCCACTTCGCCCCACAATAGGCGATACCGCAGGAGTTGAAATGGCATTCATTTGGTAGAACCTCCGCAGAGGGGAAGCAAATGAGATGTCCAGCGTAGAAGATGCACTGGCGTAATGATAAAAAACGCAGCATGTCAAGAGCAAATGGAATCAAATAGAAGGAACACACTGGGGATTTTTCTTTCACTTGGCAAACAGTAAATAAATAAATAAATAAGCTGTAGATTGATGGCATGCCAGGACCATTTTTCTTCGTCGGACAGTCAGCGATCTATTGAGAACTGTATCACTCTGGGTGGCTGATGTCTGTGAGCAATCGACTGTATGTTACAATGAACTGCAAAGCAAGAGACGACATGTTTGATACACGAGGAATCTGCCTTTTCATGCATGCTGAGATAGTAGGTGTGTACCGCGTGCATTTATTCTGCTTCTTGAATATTGACATAACAAATTATGAATCAGCCCCGTGGCCACTGCGTGAGACTGCCTGCTGCTGTTGGGAAAATCCATGTTTCAAATCAATGTCACATGATGTGAGTTTTTGAATTAAAGCCAAGCCAGCCTTTCTTGACTGAGCACCGTTGCCGGTTTTCGACGCATATCTGAGAGTACAATGCCCTCGCTTGAGCCCTGTCAGTGCATTAACAAAGGACCATGTTTGAGTATTACCATTGGTTCATAAGCAAAGAGAGATTCTGACTCTCATTGAAAAACAGAGCACCAAGGTAGATGATTTCTCATTGCCTTAGACTGTGGAGTTTTTTCTAAATAATTCACATTCAGGGGATAGTAGACATTAACTGGTAATTGTCTTTGAAATTCATTATATAGGTTTGAGTCACAAGGTGGTTGGGTCACGCACTGTTAGTGCAAGTGGAGTTATTTATAGTTTTGGCTATTAGGTGGTGCTGAAAGCGCTACCTTTAAGCCAAAACTATTGTCATTAAAATAAGAGCTTTAACGAAAGAGCTTCAAATAGAGTCTCTAATGCTTTTTAATGCAGTTGACATATGAGGATGGATTTGTGTTGTTTGACTATTTGTCCTACCCATTTATTGCCCATCGCTAAGTTAAATAGATATGATGTGGCAAGGTAGGAAAAGGCTCTGAAAAGGATTACGTCATTGGGAAGCACACACCACAAGGAAAAATGTGAATTTCTCCAGAAACTAATTGAATTATTTGTATTTGTATTACATGAAGGGGGTGTTTCACCTTACCCAATGAAAGTGAAGGACCTAAAGGATGCAAAACCGCCGGAGAATGTGTCAGAGGTACGTAGCTTCCTCAGCATGGTGTCGTGCTACGGACGTTTCATTCAAAACTTAGTGATATTATCAGAAACACTGCAGAGTTTGACAAATAAAGAGATGGCAAGGAAGTGGAGCCCGCTGTACCAGGAAGCGTTTGCGGAAATTACGAAGGCTCTAACGACGGAGAACACTATGGTGTTTTTCAATCCCCCGCTTGACTCTGAAATTGTGGTGGGGGTGAGCCTGTTTGGTTTGGGTGCAGTGCTAACTCAGTGCGACTCCAGTGGACATGTCAAACCAGTAGCATTTACGGACAGGGCCCTGTCGGAGACGGACCAGCGCTACTCACAGAATGAATAAAAAGCTTTGGTCGTTCTGGGGTGGTGCTGACATTTTTTTCTTGTACCTTCTGGAGATGCCAGTGATGGTGGTCACTGATAACAAGCCTCTGCTGTCAACCATGGCAGGATCATCATCAAAGTGGCGACCCACATTGAGAGATGGCTGTTGGCCCTGTTGGAGAATGGAGTATGCCTGGTGTACCACCCTGGGTCTTATAAAATGACAGATTACCTGTCGAGACAATCCGCTGGGAAAGACTCTGGGACTGGTCGAGAGGAGTGTGAGGAGGAGGAATTTGTCGACTTTGTTGTGGATGCCACCATGCCAATTTCAATGTCTGTACAGGATCCTGCAGATGCTTTGTGCAAAGATTAATGTTTCTGCCTTCTCAGCGAGGCGCTACCCAAGGGTGAGTGGAAAGATGTCCTGATGGGGCTAAACAAACGGATGCAAGAGGCCAAAGTGGAACTCGAACAGCTGTGGAGGATCAGACAGGAACTATCTTTCATGGAGGATGGACTGCTATTGAGGGTGGAGAGAATGGTGGTTCCATTATCGTTAGTTCCACAAGTCGGAGAGCTAGCTCACCAAGGTCACCAGGGGTTCGCTAAAATGAAGGCCCAGCTGAGATCAAAGGTTTGGTTCCCAAATCTGGAGAACTATGTCAACGAGTATATATGAAGTTGTGTATTGTGACAGGCAGCTGCTCCGGTACAAAGAAAGCTTCAAATAGAGTCCATGCCCAGGAGCAATCATCTATGGGACACTGTTAATGTAGACTTTGGGTCCACAGGGAGAGGAACCCTCTTTTTTGGTATTCATCCACCAATGGACTCAGTACCCCGAACTGGAGTTCATAGAGTCAACCTCATTCGATCATGTGCTACCGACAATGGAGAAGGTCACCCCGTTGCATGGCTTCCCACGGGAGATATGCTCGGACAATGGTCCTCCTTTCCAAGGAGAGAGCTTTTCACAGTTCCTGCTAGACTGTGGAACACAACAGCGCAAGATTTCCCCTGTGTGGTCAAGGGCGACTGGGGTAGCGGAACATTTTATGCAGATACTTAACAAAGTGTTTAAGATTGCTCATGGCCAGTGCCTAAAAAGAGCTCTTTATCAGTTTCTGAGGGAGTACAGATTGACCCCACACTGTTCGACACAGGTGGTACCCACTGAGGCACTGTTCAGGAGGTGCCCTCAAGGCCTTCTCACAGAAAGAGAAGATGGAGCAACCGGAGAGAATGACGACATGAGTGTGTTCTCTGGGATGCGAGGCAGAAACAAAAGGGAGAATATAAGGAGTGGCCTCCAGCAACATAATCTATCTCTGGGAAATGAGATGCTAGTGAGGAACAGACACCCTGAAGGAAATGTATCACTGATCTACGAACCAAGCCCCATGGATGTAGTGGCAGTAAAAGGATCTATGGTCTGTATCTGATTACAGAGACACAGTGACCCGGAACTCAAGTTTCTACAGGAGACTGGGAGTGATCATACCACCCACCGAAACAAGCAGGAGAGCAGATGCAGAAGAAAATGAAAAGGAGGAGGATGGATGGGCCCCAAGAGCCAGTTGACCCAGGGCTGGAAAGTGAGGAACAAATGAGAAGTGGAGGTCCAAGAAGTTACCCCCAAGGAGACGCGAAGAAGAGACTCTCCCGTCTTGATGAATATATACTTGATGTGTGAACTCTGCATATGTCCCATTTGGCCTGTTGTTTTTTTATGAAGTGTGGGTGGATACTCAGTGGACTCATGTTATTGATTTAAATGTTGTAATCATTTGTTTGTTGTTACGAAAAAGGTGGTGTCATGCGAAGATACGCAACGGAGTGACGGAGGCTGGACGGCAAGCACCTGTGTCCTCTGTGGGAGGTACTCTCCGGCTCATGCACCAGGCTCCGGAGCCCACAAGAATTGTCTTGCATACTCGTTGGGAGAAGTAGAGCAACTAAAGCAGACATATATATGTATCTTCCATTTCAAACACTAAGCTTTTCTTTTTGTGTCATTTTCTGTCAAGGCCGTATCTGTTCACATCGGCAAGAACAGCCTGTACATAATTTAAAGTCAAGTCAACATAAGCGGATATAGACGTAAAAATCTAGCCTGCATATAATGAAGTCAATTTGGAATGTAATCAGAACACTGCCAACATACATAATGGTTGACAAAGGCTTGCACATTCATAACACTTCAGGAGCTCGCGCTAGCTCCGACAATTTGCAGAAATCATTGGCAGCAGGGAGATGTAGGAGTTAATTCAAATGGATGTTGAGTGAGCAGGCCGTTGAAGAAAGATCTTCAGAAAACATATTCAGTGTCACAGGATGTGCAGCCAGTAGAAACGGGCCACCCTCATTGGCGGATTGCCATTTCCATGTCAGACATGAACTGTAGAGCTAAGAACACTACCAGGATTGGCCTATCGCTGCCAAGATACGTTCATAATTCTTAATGGTGTTTACCCTTTAAAATGGCCCTTCATGCCATAGAAACTATAAATGGGTATTCACGTGACATTGTGGGTGATGAATGCCAATTAGTGGCATTGGAACAAACCACATGGAAATATCTAACTTTTTTCCTGTTTCAGTTATCCCTGCCGAGTAAAACTAATTTAAGAGTGATAAGCGAAAAATATGCTTCACTTTTGTTGGGCATTTTAGACGCGACACCGTTTTATGTGACTGTCCCCGGCAAAATGGCTGCCAGTCACAGTGTGCCACTTCGCCCCACAATAGGCGATACCGCAGGAGTTGAAATGGAATTCATTTAGTAGAACCTCCGCAGAGGGGAAGTAAATGAGATGTCCAGCGTAGAAGATGCACTGGCGTAATGATAAAAAAGCAGCACGTCGAGAGCAAATGGAATCAAATAGAAGGAACACACTGGGGATTTTTCTTTCACTTGGCAAACAGTAAATAAATAAATAAAAAAGCTGTAGATTGATGGCATGCCAGGACCATTTTTCTTCGTCGGACAGTCAGCGATCTATTGAGAATTGTATCACTCTGGGTGGCTGATGTCCGTGAGCAATCGACTGTATGTTACAATGAACTGCAAAGCAAGAGACGACATGTTTGATACACGAGGAATCCGCCTTTTCATGTATGCTGAGATAGTAGGTGTTTACCACCTGCATTTATTCTGCTTCTTGTATATTGACATAACAAATTATTAATCAGCCCTGTGGCCACTGCGTGAGACTGCCTGCTGCTGTTGGAAAAATCCATGTTTGAAATCAATGCCACATGATGTGAGTTTTTGAATTAAAACCAAGCCAGCCTTTCTAGCGTGGGCACCATTGCTGGTTTCGACGCATATTTGAGAGTGCAGAGCCCTCGCTTGAGCCCTGTCATTGCATTAACATTGTAGATCCAAGTACTACGTGGGTATACTGTCTGCATTGTTTTATGTGTGCGTTTTGTTTAAACACCTAAATCGCAGAATTGGTGGAGAGTGCATAACTAGTCGCTGATGTCTTTTATTATGTGCGAGTGTCTGTGCTTTATTTGTACAATTTTGTTTGTATGAACTGCATGCATGCATATTTGCAGCCTTGTGTAAAGGAGTGTATCAGTGTTTTAATGTGTGAATAAACAAAGGACCATGTTTGAGTATTACTATTGGTTCATAAGCAAAGAGGGATTCAGACTCTCATTGAAAAACAGAGCAAGAAGGTAGATGATTTCTCATTGCCCTAGACTGTGGAGCCTTTTGTAAATAAATCACATTCAGGGGATAGTAGACATTAACTGGTAATTGTCTTTGAAATTCTTTATATAAATTTGAGTCACAAGGTGGTTGGGTCACGCACTGTTAGTGCCAGTGAAGTCATTTATATTTTTTGCTATTAGGTGGCGCTGAAAGCACTACCTTTAAGCCAAAACTATTGTCATTAAATTAAGAGCTTTAAAGAAAGAGCTTCAAATAGGGTCTCTAATGCCTTTCAATGCAGATGACATCTGAGGATGGATTTGAGTTGTTTGGCTATTTGTCCTACCCATATATCGCCTATCGCTAATTCAAATGGATATGATTTTACACCCATTGACACCCATCTCCACTTAAAACCACACCCCTGTTGCACTCTTTCAACAGACGAGAACCAGAAAAAACATAATCCTCGCAGCCATCTTGACACATGATTGTTCATGTCCACTGCACATCTATGGGTTAAATGAGTTCCCTTTGTGATATCAAGGTAAAATGTCCAATGGAAAGATAGGCTTTTCAGTATTTTTGATACATGTATTTTTATATTATTTGTAGGTAGTTAATATCGTATAATTTATGTATTTTATCAGAAGTACCAATATTTTTCTCATTTTATAATATGGTGCGCGTGTGTCATTATAACAGTATATTTAAAAAAGTTTTCCAATTAGGATGGCATTCCGGAATGGCCATTCGTTAGCCATGCCGGAGACCACTGGTAAGGCAGTTTCTTTAAGCGCTTGACTTTCTTTCATTTCCACAGTATCTGTCGTGATTGGGTTGCTTCGAATGGAAATGTATCTGCATCAGAGCATGCAAGGCTGGTGCAGAGACAGAGTGGTTATGGTACAGATAAGAGGGTGAGAGCTGCTAAGTTGAGGAGGATGCTAGACGAGGGTGCCTCAATAGCATATACGCCACCGGTAGGTAGAAGCCACCTTCTGACAGCATTTCTCGCATTATCAATCCACGTGCCCTGCATTTGGGGGCAGCAGCAACATCTGTGCATCAGCGTGAACCATCATCTAAACTGTCACTCAGTCTGTTATAGACTGTTGCAAGTGACTGAACACAGAATTGTATTCTGGGGGTTTATCTTACTTATTGGGAAAATGCATTTATCGTCATTTAGGGAAATGTCATTGAAAATCTTTGAAAAAGAGGACACAACACTTTCACCCCCAGTGACGGCTTGTTTCCTGAGTTGGAATTTCACTGGCATGCCTCCCCGAGGCCATTTGCTCATAATCCTGTTAGTTATACCGAGCAGTGCCCTAATGGCCGAAGACACACATCACACAGATAAGTGGAGGCACGAAATCCAGGACTGTGATGAGGATGACCAAGATTCGGTATCATGTTGATCACCGGTAGGTAAACTGAGCAGTATCCACTCCATCCCTACAAATGTTCACAGCTCTTAATCTAGGAAATTATAGCAAGCAGCGTCCAGTCTTGCAGCGACTCACTTCGCACATCCCTCAATCAACTGTCGCAAAGGTACCATAATTCCAAATAGTGCAACCACGCCACCATACCCTGCAAAGGATCAGTGACCTGAATAGTTATCAAAAATGTAGGTGTCCGAAAAGCAAGACAAAAGAACAAAGATAAAGCATTCTACGAAGTGAAAGTCAGAATCGTGGCAAATGACTAAGAAATTACTTTTAAATGAAAGGGCTCCAATGGAAACTCCGGTAATGTGGGTATTAATACACATAATCATAAAAAGGTTCTTAGATATCAAAAAGATGGACCACCTAACGAAACTAATGTAGACAAAAGCAACGAAGATAAGTTTGGAATGAGCAGATCTGCAACCTCAAACAATCCTAGGTAAAGC
Source organism: Ambystoma mexicanum (assembly GCF_040938575.1). Lineage (NCBI taxonomy): Eukaryota > Metazoa > Chordata > Amphibia > Caudata > Ambystomatidae > Ambystoma > Ambystoma mexicanum. The sequence continues at coordinate 750,439,015 of NC_090934.1, read as the reverse complement.
GAGGATGCAATGATCAGTTTTAATAAGCGATTAGATAGATTCAAGGTGCCACAGAATATGGACAGTGACCAACACAGGCATTTAGGAGCTCCCACATGCACATGATTCATGTAGAGTCAACCAGGAAAGCTTTCTATGTGTATCTGTTTAAAACTCACAAACCCAGATTTGTGTAGTGAGGTAGTGGATGGATTCATAATGAGAAGGTCATACGCTTGCAATATAGATACACATCTATCTTCTTGATGAAGAATAATAAGGAATACAAGAATCAGTGTGTCCAATACCCTCCCAAAATCAAATGGGTGTCAGCCAGTAGATTTGTCATTTCCCCGAAGGGAGGAGTGTGCACTCCTTGCAGCATGTGACTGATGAGATATTCCACAGTGTAATAACTTGGAAGCTGATGAACACCCGAGCCAGCAGGTAAGTTATTAAGTAGATTTATTGTAGTTCAAAGCCAGGGATAAAACATTGGCATGTCCTTTCCAAGTCAGCATAACTCCAACTCCAACCATAGAACCTTCACACACTAACACTCCACTCACACTGACATCACTACATTCCATTAAGCAGTGATGTCATCCACTCAGCTAGGAAGCTCATTACAACACTTCTCCCTCCCTTACTTTGTTGGAAACAGGGAATGATCACACCCAAAACCATCACCAGACAAAAACCCCTACATGTACGTGTGGCCAGCACGTAATGCACCAACTAGTAACACCACTGGCGACAAGAAACTGCCCCCAGAGAACACCAAAACCCCGACACTCCAAGGAAGATCAAGGAAACAGGAAAGTGCTCCACCAAAGGAGTAAGAACCCAATAAAATCTACATGGCACCCCCAGAATACTAATGCTGTGCCAACACGTTGGACAACTTGACACATATGTGACTACCCTTATACCAAGTCCTACGCCCAACTCTACACCACTTCCACTCCTCCCTTTATAACAAAATCAGAGAGGAACCCCACGCAGTCTACAAAGGGCTCACTCCTTCCATAACAGAACTGGACAACCATCGAGAAACAAAATAAACTACGCACCTCCACCTGTTCCAAGCTGCCCCTTGGAACCTAGGTCCTGCCACGACCCAGCGTCCACAGCAGATAACGACCTAACACTCCTCAACCCTCAGTGGACAAACATCCTCCCGCCCTAGTCTGCCCCCTAGGACACCAGGGCTGCCACCCCCGGGCACACTCCACACAGCTCAACAGAGCAACAACAAGCACGACAACGAAACAGTTCACCATAGCACCCCTAAGGATACCACAACACCACAAAACCCTTAACCTTAGAGAAGCAATCCTCAAGAATGCGGAACACAGCCAGGACCACCACCTATTCCACACCACTCACCTAGGACCCCAGGTCCAGCCTACTGCCACCCGCAGCACACCACTCGATACAATGGACCCCAGGCCCAGCCTACTGCCAGCCGCAGCACACCTACTACAAACCATGGACCCCAGGTCCAGCCTCCTGCGAACGCAAAACGCAGCACACTTCACTTAATGGACCCCAGGTCCAGCCAAACTGCACCAACGCAGCACACCCGCCACTCACCATGGACCCCAGGTCCAGCCTCATCACCACTGAGGACACCAGTCCCCACCTACTGCTTCACAGCAGAACCCCACCATAACCAAACACTCCCACTCCTGCACACCGCAATGTTCACCTCACGCACCATATGCAAACCCCCAACACAGGATGGGTGGCATACACGCAAAACACTTCACACATGTACAATTACTAAATGATGTGTAAATGCATTATTTCAGTTAATTATTGGTAAAAATAACTGTAAGTGCTGTTCACAAAGAAGCAATTCAACCCGCAAGTGCCCCCACCCACGAGTCCGTACAACCCAATAATGGAAATCCAATCTGCAAGAAAACATATTAAGTATTGAACAGTCCCACCTGCAAAGAATCATTGGATGAGAGACAACAATACACTTTTTAATGCTAAATAATGCAGGAGCACACTCAACAACATCCAATTAACACACAAGATTGAAAATTGTCAAAACAACACAAAGCAATCACCCATACACACCTCTCAGCGCGCGCATTCACTCACTCACACGGGCCCATGAAACTCACACACACAGCAGTTAAATACAACAGTAGTATCACAATTTAGCCTAGTGAAACCTGCCCGTATGCAGGAAAGTCCTCTTGCTCGCACCGAGCTGCCGCAACAGTGGGCCTGAACTCTCCATAACCCATGTAGCACAAAGACTCCAATCGCAGATCAATCGCCGAATCCACACTTTCACCCGGTCTGTGGAAAAACAGCACCTTGAACGCTCCGGGCTGAATTCCATAGACGCGGGATCACTATTATGTGCAGAGTACTCACGTATGGTTACACTGGCCCCATTACTGCCATCAAGGCCATCCACAACGTGGGCATTATGCAACAGTTGAACTCTCCGAACAACTTCCGAAGGATAAACAGAAAACCGCGTGCTAGTAACGCAGCGCAGTCCTTCCTTGCGTCCCAGCAGCTGGCGCCTCTTTCGAGAGGCAAGATGGACATCTGTTGCCTGCTCTATAACGATGCCCAATTAACTTCCTTTTCCTCTCTCCAACCCCCAGAACGCTGCACGTCCTTTCCCTTTTGCAACGTCCTGCTGCTGCTGCTGGCGGCCGCGCACCACAGCGCCCCCACAGGATGCAGGGGGCAACGAACCATAAACGGAGTTCCTTTTCCTCTCTCCAACCCCCAGAACGCTGCACGTCCTTTCCCTTTTTGCAACGTCCTGCTGCTGCTGCTGACGGCCGCGCACCACAGCGCCCCCACAGGATTCAGGGGGCAACGAACCTTGAACGGAAATTCTCACTCCTGGCAACTCTGTCACTGGGCGCCGGGATCCCAGGAGTTAATCGCGGCGCTCAGATGCCGCTCGGGAACCGCTCGCTCCTCACAAAGCTGGAAAGCAGTCCCTTTCCGAGGCTCCCGTGCTGGCACCAGCCACTTTCGAGCAGCTCACCTCAGGTTTTGAAGGTGCGGGGGCTCTGAACTGGACATCTGGAGCCAGAACAACAACTCCTCACTGCTCCGCACACCGACCAGTGTGCCGTACGACTCCAGGCACTGGCCGGGCTAACGCCAGCCACAAGCCCCACTCGGCCGACTTGTTCATCACGGCAGACGCTCTCAAACTACTGCACACCGTCAGTGTGCCGGCAGGTTTTCCAAAGCACCAGTTGAGGATCTGCCTACCACAAACTCCACCCGGCAGCTTGGTCCTGACGACAGACACTCCTCAGATCACTGCACACCGACCCATGTGCCGAACAGCTGCTCACCACACCTTCCTGCACCACCCGGTCACAGGGCAAGGCAGCTTCTGGAGCAACAGAGCCAAACAGCACTGCACCCGGACCTGAGTGCCGACCCGGCTCCACCTTCAGCACCACCCGGCCTGCTGAAGAATGTTAGACAGCCCAATTAAACCACCTTGGGCTCCAACTTGCTGTCAACTTGGCAAAAGGACATATAGTCACTGGAGGGCAATGTTTTCCCGTTTCTGAACTGTCCCCTCCTCGACAGGAATCCCATCCTCGTCGCCAGTGTAATAACTTGGAAACTGATGAACACCCGAGCCAGCAGGTAAGTTATTAAGTAGATTTATTGTAGTTCAAAGCCAGGGATAAAACATTGGCATGTCCTTTCCAAGTCAGCATAACTCCAACTCCAACCATAGAACCTTCACACACTAACACTCCACTCAAACTGACATCACTACATTCCATTAAGCAGTGATGTCATCCACTCAGCTAGGAAGCTCATTACAACACACAGCATGGTCAAGCATGTCCATGCAGCACTGTGGTCATTATTGCTGTGCTGATGAAGGCTGCTGTCTCAGCCATTCACATGGTTGGAAACATGGGCGAAAACTGCCAGTGTCTGCCTGCTTTCTCACAGTTACCCCCACTCCTTTACCTGGTGCCACCATTTTTAGTTTTGACTTTTAGGTGGGGCTGCTATTGGATGGCCATTTATTCAAGAAATGTGATGTACTCATAGAGAAATATATATGGGATGGAAAGCAACTTTGGCTGGCTCTGTGGAAGATGCCATTGAAACAGGGTGGTATGAATTTGCCAAATTTCTTCGAGTATCATCTCGCTTTCACTGTAAGGCATTTATGCTGTATGGTGGAGGCTGCTCGTGACCAGTGGACTGAATAGGAATCGAACCGTGTGTTTCAACTGGAAACCAGGTCCTTGTTGTCAATGACTTTGAATGGCTCTCGCTCACTGAGTCCTCTTACTGTCTTCTTATGTGAATGCTGGTGCTCTTTATCAAGACATCTGAACAGCGACTCATTGATTTCACCTGACGCATCTATTTGGCTGAATCCATCGCGGACCATACATGGAAAGGTCTTGTTTTGGCTATCCTGGTATTTGGGTAGAATTCGGAATATATAAGAGCTATTTGAGGATGAATCTTGAATTCCTTTTGAGCATTTGTGCAGAGATTTTGATTTGAGAGACTGCACTTATGCCGAATATAGACAACTGAGGGGGCTGTGTCTGTTAAACGTGAGCTCGCACCTCAGATGACTGCGTGGAGTGCTGCTTGTTCAACGCTGGATCTGTGTGCCTGTGCAGCCCATCAGACAGCCACCTAATACAATTGCCTTGTATCCAATTGTAAAGGGGATTATGAACTTGCTAATGTCAGGGGGGGGGTGAACTGGGTGAGGTGATTAGCCCTGAATGTTGGCAGAGATGCTGTAACAATGTCCACTTGACAAGCATGGTTTGGAGCCTGAGGGCCTCTTGAACTAAATTGCTTTTTAGGGCATATTGGATGCCAGAACCAATGTTTAAGAGACACCTTTCAGAGAGTGACCAATGCTGGAAATGTAGTCAATCAAGGGGTACGCTGAGCCACTTACTTTGATTTTGTGGAAGAAACAGGTACTTCTGGGAGGGGGTATGTGAAAGGGTAGGCCTAGTGTTGGAGTGTTCTATTCCTAGAAGGGCTTCCCATTTTGACTCTTGGGGATGACTCTCAACTAGCAGATCTGCCATTCTTAAAGAAAGTTTAGGTACTTAGAAGTAGCATGATAGCCAAGAAAATTATCCTGCGTGCGTGGAAGTCATCCACTTTCTTCAACATCGATAATTGGGTGGAGGAGTTGCTGACCTTGTCCACATATGAGAGGGCCATTTTCAAAGAGAAAGGGGAGTCTGATAAATTCAATGATCTTTGGGGGTTGTTCCTGGATGCCCATGGCTGATGTGCTCATGGAAGATGCTGATAATTTTGGTTACATTACTGGTATTATAATGGAGTCATTGCGTCCCGTTGTGCAGGATTGTTGTGTGACACATGTATGACATGTTTATGTATTTAGTATTTCCTTTATTTTATTTACTCTTCCCCCTTTTTCCCTGCTTGGTATCGTATGCATCCTACTCTTTACATCCAGACTGTTTTAAAGTTGGATAACACTGTTTGTACTGTAATGTCCTCTTTTTATTGCGTTGACCTTGGTCATTTACTGGTATTACAATAAAGAACATTTTTTATCTAGATGGCCATTTATGCACACCATTTTCCACCTGCTTTCATGGCATTCCTGCCTACCTTTTGCCCCTCCCCACCAAAAACACATCCTATTGGTATCCGCAGTCTTCTAAGATTTGCAGTCTGCTGGTGTGATAAAAATGTGTTAACCAGGTCTGTCTTCAGCCACTATTCTTATAAGCACTATGTGTGTCATTTGGATTGTGTGCATGCACTAGACATTTGCAGGTACTGCTATTAGATGGCCATGTATTCACACCACTTAGCTTCTGCTTTCATGGCATTCCCACCCACTGCCTGCCCCTCCGCACCCAAAACACATCCTGTTGGGATCTCCGAGCTAGCTATAACAATCCTCACCATCAAACTCTGTGCATGAAGTTTGTGACTGTGTTTTGTGAAAGAGTTTCAGTCTACTTGTGTGGTAAAAATGTGTTAACCGGGTCTTTCTTCAGCCACTATATTTGTAAGCACTATGTGTGTTGTTTTGGCTTGTGTGTATTAGGCATTAGCCAGGAACTGCTGTTAGATGGCCATGTACTAACACCATTGTGCATCTGCTTTCATGAATATCCAGGTAATTTTACTATGGCAATGGCAGGAAAGTCCCAAAACCATCACCAGGTGTTTGGAAAAGGCATTATTACATTTCCTTTTATTAAAAAAAGGACAATTGCATTAAATGAATATATTTCTGTAACATATTTCAACAATTAAAGAAAATACCAAAAAGCCCAAACTATCGGCATTGCCAATGCTTGTTTAAATCATGTTTACATTTTTGTATGTCTTTATATGGATGTTTTTTCAAGCAATACATATTAAAATTGCTGGATATTTTTCAATCAGAATCTGAATCCCTCTTTGCTTGTGAACCAAGATTCTGATTGAACTTATTAAAATATGTTATGATGATAATATAATATTATATTATATTATATTATATTATATTATATTATATTATATTATATTATATAATAATCATAACTCATAACATATTAACATATTAAAATTGCTGGATATTTTTCAATCAGGCAAAGCACAATATGATGCATGGCCATTTCTCCCCATACACTTGTTTGAAACCGGGAAAATAATTCTTGCTTTTAATGCCCACTTGCTTAGATCCTGTAAGGGTAGTGATGCACAGACTTCGCAAGATGTGTCTAGGAGGGCTATTAGAGGATACTTTGGTGCATCTTCCCTTAAACCCTTTTTAAATTTTGGACTAAGTGTTACATCTGCCTAAAAGAATGGCACCACAGAGCACTTTATGATGTCATTAAATGCCATTTCAGCAATATCACCCACATGTCAGGGTCCTGTCTGAGCACTATATTAGCCAGCCCATTAGGTCCTAGGATTTTTGAAGATTTCAGGCACGAAGATTATATTTTTAACAGTAAAAGATCCCCTCCAATTATGGCTTTCTTTAATAAAACTCTTCTTCTGGCTTAGAAGCTGTTTCAATGGCCTGCCTTCTATAACCTGCCCATATAGAATTGTCAACTGGGTTTAGTTGAATTCCGCCCCCCCCCCCCCTGTCATTCAAGCTGTTTACTTTATGCCAACATTCTTTGTGGTTCTTTTTCCTTATAATCAAAAACATATATTGTCATTCAACTTGAACAGAGTATTTCTTTTATCCTATAAGCCAATTTTGATATTTCTGTTTCATTTTTGTCCTTGCTAGATGTGCGTAAACCTTCTGTTAGTTGACATTTGTATATAGTGCTTGTAAATCTTTTTCCATTTTGTTTTCCTGTTTGGGTATCCGTGTGTCATAATGTCATAGGGATTTCTATTTTATTAAGACTGCAGACAGGCCTAGGATAGATGGATACTTCTCTCAGTCAAGGGTCTTGTCCATAAAAAGGTTAAACCTGCCTTACGGAAACACAAATATTTAGTCCTTAAAATAAGTTAAGTGTGGTTAGATAATCTGACATCCTTTGAATAATCTTCATCAACCATTTTATTTGGTTTCTACCGTTGGTCACTGCTCTCCCACCCATCCTGTTCTCTGTGTATAACCCCAAAATCCATTCAAATATTAACATAGCATGATCGCTAGTTTCTTGGATAAAAAAGAGTATTAAATCAACACCAGAGGGAGGTGAAATAGCTGCACCCCTTTAATGCACCTTCATATATATTTACCTGGAATGTCACCCCCAATCCTCTTGTAATCATTACCAGACCCCAATCAGCAAGCAGCTAATCCAAGAATGGGGGCATCTTCCAGTAGTTTAGAGGCACCAGGCATCTTCCAGTAATTTATAGGCACCAGGCAACGCATGGTGAGAGGCACATTATACGTTTATGTCACCGGCTAATACTACAGAGGTAAAATTTGAGAATGTATTACATTTTCCCAACAATATATTTATTCACACTCTAGGAGATGCACATACTGAGCTATCAGGTGGATTGCACACATTATCAGAAGCGCCCTTCATTCTGGAGTAGTCTGGGTCATTAACCTGGGTGCCAAAAATTATGGATTAACCTAAATCGCATCAAATCTAGATAATATACATGCATTTTTAGCAGCAATGAGTAACCCACCTTTTGGCCTAGCCCTAGGGTATTTATTTGCCAATTGTTTTAACACAGCCAGTTCATCAATAACTGGAGATTTACCCAACTATACCTCCTTAAGCATAATTATATCACACGGGTGGATGAACTCTAACAATGGTTCAGGGACCATACATTTCCAAACCTCTCTTGTATTCCATAACAGGATTGCAGGCATATCATGAGGGGTGCAAAGGGCATGGTAGCAGAGTAAGATGCAGATATTCTACCTGCCAATTTTAATCTAATTTAGGCCCCAAAAATTAAGAAACAGACTGTTCATTATGTGACACTAATCTGCACTCATTAGATTTGAAAGGCGTTTAATCAACAAACAGACTGTCCTCTTGTTCTAAAGGGGACTAAAGAGAAAAGCCCTGTCCTAGAAATGCTTTCATTTGGGTCATAATGAGTTTGATGACAGTTCTGGAAGTACACATTATTTTCTCTTTACTGAAATAAGAATAGTCCAGAGATTTCACTAAGGATACACCCTCAGTAGTAATGACTTGCTGTGGTGGAAAAATATGAAACCCCTACAGGACGCTACTCCTTTTTAAAGGACGAGGGCTGGTCTCTGGAAACAACACATTTCCATTACTTATAATGCTACAATTCCTCCACTATACCCTATCCTAGACCGCCTCTAAAAAGATATAGTTTAATGTTGCAGAGCAGACTCTCTTAATTTACATTGTGTATCAGGTAACTCTGCCATCATGTTTAGAAATGGGGTTCCTTCATAGTTAGCCTTAGTTTTTCCTGTCGAAGATGTTGACTCCAGGCTGATAGCCCTTTAACCTGATAAACATGGATCCTTATGGTGTACCAGATCTTGAACCAGCACTGCCCCATTTAACAACGTATCACTAGACTTCATTTGATTTCTTTTAGAATGTTATAGATTGGATGAACCCTTGTTCTTCACTGGGCTAGTAGGTCTTGCAAATTTGCTGCTGACCATGCAACACCTTGCTTACTGCTATTTTTCTTCTATTTAAACTTTATTTTCTTCAACAATAGTTCGGCATCATAGGTACCGTCCTCCTTAATGATCAAACTAAGATTGAATCCCACACTTTTTTTTCATTTGCGCTAAGCACTTCACTCTTCTTCAGATTGTGATCGTTTTTTGGATTGGCATTTGTTTCTTTTTCTTTTTTACATTGCATTATTCTTATATGTGATCTATTATGCTTTGGTATGACTGTTTCACCTCTCTTTGAAAGTACAACAAAAAAATCGATAATGGTGAGGAGATGAATTGTCTTTATATAGCCCAAATAATAATTTCCAGCAACTTTATTGAAATTGCTGGAGACAATGGTGTGGTCTGGTCAGCAAGCAATTGAGCATTCACAGTTCTGGACTGAGAGGCCTTAGATACATTTGAGTCTTTTTGTTGTTTCCATTATCTAGTCTGTGTCACAGATGGCTCAAAGAGATGATTTCAGGTTTTTTATTGAACTTTTGAGCAGGCTGCTACGGCCTTCCCTCTCTCTCCACCGTCTAAAAAAAAACAATTCCTTCCAAAACCAGGCACCCATATTCCCCAGGTTAATATATACTTTCCTTTTCTCCCTACCGTCTAGATTCTGACTTTTGCTTGGAGGGACAATCTAAAGGCCAATGCCATTCTGTCTGAACTCCCATAGGGACATTCTAGACTGTCCTTACATTATCAATGTTGTTAGTTGACTAAAAGGGATTATAGGGTGTGTGTTTCAGACATGATGCCTGACTCTGTCTTCTTCCTATCATGTCGATAGTCTGTCTGATGTTATCCCGTAACTACTCTCCTGCTTCAAAATCCACACATCTTTGCAATTTCTACTCCCTGGATCTTTCTCTGCTGTTACTCTGATCTCTCTCGCTCCACCCACCACTTGCCACCACCCTTCAATCTTTGTTATCCTTCCTACATCCTATGACTCCCTCCTCCATACTACTCCTCCCTCCTCCATACTCCTACTACCTCCACCAGGCTACTAAGCCATCCTCCACACTACTTCTTTAACATCCACACTACTGCTACAACTCCAACCCATCTTCTCCCCAGTCACACTCCTTCCACTCTCACAAACACATTCGACTCACTCCGTATACTTTCAGTAAAAAACTCACTCACTAGTCAGCACCACTAGCTCTCACTGACCAATACCTCACATTTTCCAAAAATGGCTTCCAGGCCCTAATCTATTGTCCTTCCTCCTGCTGGTCTATTGGTCTGGTACCTCCTTCTCCTCTGAACTCATTCAAACAACTTCCTGTTTCCTGTGGTCTCTCACCCCCCTCTCTATCCTCTGATTGGTTTCCTGACTCTGGCGTATCTGGCCCTGTCTTCCCTGCCTGGGAGGGGGGTCACAGTTAAAGAAAGTTTCAAAACACACGTTACACACCACAGCCTGCTTAAACAATGGCGGCCCGTTCTGCATAATATCCCAGTTTGTGTTAAAGGACTGAGGCACAGTTCCCCTCAAGGTAAGTGTAATTCAGTTAATCAGTGGAAGCAGTATTTCAAGTCCCTGATGGTGTATTGCAGCCTCAGAAGTTTTGTTTCCTTGAACGGAAATGCTGGGGGACGGAGCACAGCTTCTGTCAAGCCACATAGGATCTCTGGCTCCTTTCTTTGTTGGTTTACTCTCTCCAGGTTGTACTGATAAGTGGATTGCATAGGACCTGGAAAATCTGCACAAAAGCTCTGGCTCTCCTTTTAGGATTTCTCTCACTCCTGCTTGAATTGCGTGGGGTGCCGATGAGTTGCTGTCATACTGCTGGTGGCCCTCTCAACTGCCACCATCCTTCTCTGGTATACAACTGCCCCTGGCTTCCAACCTAGTAAGCTTCGCACGCCAGGATGATAGGGTTTACTATCCCCTGGTGACTAGATCAGCTTACTGACCTTGTCATATCTATTGCAGATTTCTAATAATATAGCTAATATTACTCCATAATTTCTGATCTTTCAGATGTCTGCTCATTCAGGCTCACCAAAAATGTTAAACTAAATGTATGTCATGGGGTTAACGTTGAGTTTTTCACAGGTCCCCTCATCTTGCATCCAACTGCGAGGAAAAGGACTATGATCCTTCGATCATAAGCAGCTGGGCTGCTCAGTGTATACTTTCATCACATTACTGTTTGACTGACTTGCCTCTGCTCTCTCGTTTTGTTGATTTCACAAAGGAACACTCTTTTCTGTTCTAACTTCATCTTCCAAACTGACACACATGTCATAAAAAGAATTATTCAGGTCCGGCTTCTTGTTGCTTTGGAGCAGTTGAACAAAGAGTAGAGGTCGAGTGACACACAGCATTGCAATTATTAGGACCTGATAACCCAGTCAACTGAAAAATATTAACCTTTTTACTCACTTCATTTAGTAAAAGCAATACTTTTCCCTTTTTCTGCTGTCTTATCTCCTTTCAAACTCTTTCTGTGGTCCCTAGGCTCGTCTTCATCCTCAAGGTTCTTTGTTTCTAACATACTCAGTGAGGAATGAGTGGCCAGCAAGGGCAATACCAATGCTAAGTCGCTAAAGTATACTCCATTTTGCTGTGCTTTTCATATGGTATAGATTACACCGCGGCTCAGGGAAAGGTTTAATGAACACTAATCAAAACTGAACCAAGCAGAGTGATGATTTCACCAGCTTGCAGTGTGGCTTCACAGCAACAGAACAGAAGTTGATGGAAAGAGGAGCACTCCAGCAAAAATGGGCAATGCAAACCTCCTTGGGTGTGAGGCACAGTAGCAGATAACAAAAAAACATAGTGCAGAAATATACCATCACTCACTGTGGGCAGCTAGGGATCTTCGATGTTTCATGCAAACTTGACGTTGCTCTCGTCACCCAAAGTTCAACAAACTTGTGCTTGTTGACGTTTGTAGAAACAAGTGCCTTTTGTGAATTACCCTGTGTGAGGGGAACATTCTCGTTCAGACCACAATAAAGACAGTAGTCAGCCATCGGCAAGTCCGGCTGCCTGGAGTACCTAAACTTTTGCTCATCTTCTGCTGCATGCATGTGCACTAAGGCGGTGTCATGATCACTGCTTCCAAGGAGTCAGGACCAGCCCAACGTCCTTGGAAGCAGGCCCCTAACCCTGATCCTAGGCACCAGCCGGTCCCCACAGGGACCTTTTGGACCTTGTCCTGGCGCCGGTGGCACCAGGCTCATCAGAAGCATCGGTCCCGGCACTGGAAGCGCCGGGCTCATCATTGGTGTGAAGGTGCTTGGGTGGACTTACCTGTGGCAGAGCATGCTGCTAACTTACCAGACTCTTAGAAGTCCTTGGTGAACTGGGACTACTTTCTTACCTGGGTGGGGCAGCTCCACTCCCTGGATACAGCACTGGAACTCTTCTGGAAGCAGGAACTCTTTTCTTACCTAGGCGGGGCCGTGGAAGGAGACATCTCATCACTCCTAGGCTATTTAAACCACACCCGATTAATGAAATGTGCTTTGCGTTATTCTGCATCTGCAGCAGAACGCTCACCGAGTCTGTTCCAGCCTTTCTTCTTTGGATCCTGAACCTGCAAGAATTATACTTACCATTCCTGTACCCAATCAACATCAGCACCTGCAAAAGACCAGAAACAACAGGTTAGCAGAACGAACTTTAACACGCAGTGTTTACTTACCTGATCCATCGGCAGCGGCCGTGTCTCACGCTGCACCTTCGCCTGCAAAGATAAACAGCATTATCATACTTACTGGCACGCTGTGCATTCCGGCTTCTTCACGCTGCATCTTCACCTGCAAAGGTAAACAGCATTATCATACTTACTGGCACGCTGTGCATTCCGGCTTCTTCACGCTGCATCTTCACCTGCAAAGATAAACAGCATTATTCTACTTACCGGCACGCTGTGCATCCCGGATTCTTCACGTTGCATCTTCACCTGCAAAGATAAACAGCAGTGCTACACTTACCGGCACGCGGCGAATTCCGGATTTCTTCATTCTGCATCGTCGCCTGCAAAGACAAAGAAAGAGACAGTAAGAGCGCTTGCCATACTTACGCAATTCCAGGCGCTTCTCCGCCACGCATAAAAAGACTATAAAGAGTAAAGGTGTCCAGAAACTTACCGGTCGTGCAGACAACGACGGTACCCATCCTCTGAAGTCAAGAGGCCAACGTTTCACCAGTGAAGGAACTGGCAACGGCACCCTGCACTAGACGCAGATGGAGAGCCCAGCATTCACCTATCTAAGGTGAGCACGTGACCTGGGAGGGGGGCGCAACAGTCAGGCTGAGAGGAGAGAGATAGGGACATTCACAACCCAGACCTTTAACCCCCATATTATTTCACCTGCAGAAACCTCACCCTTCGAGTCCGACACACAGTACGGAGAGGTTCGACCCCAGGAGCCAACCGAATCCTGCACATCACGTTTCGTGTTACAGACACCTTCCTGCCAAGACCCGCGCCTCCGTGGGAATCAGGTGAGCGTTACAGGCGGTCCAGCCCCGTTCTTTTTTTGTGTTGTTTGAAAGTACTTTATTGAGGAATAGTAGTACATAGCAATATATTGAAGACATTGTAATTGACTATAGAATAGGATGCTGAAAAAAATCCAAATGAAAGTCAAGAATATGTCTATGAAGCAAATTAAGAATCTACATTTTTAAAACATATAGACGAATACAGGACATAGAAACAAAAGACAGACCCAACAGACAGAAACACAAGGCGTAAGTGGGAGAAGGAGCAGGATAAAACGATAATAACAATATGGTGCTATGAGATGGGTACATTAGTACATAGAAAATGAAGGAACATACTGCACTTTAATTCATGTTTATGAAGTAGGCAAGGCAGAATTTACCTCCAATCTATGAATATTGCATATAGAGTTCCACCAGATTTTGTAATGGATGCGATTTAAGTTTTTCCAATTAGCAGTAATAGTTTTAATTGCAACAAGAATAAAACGATTACATACATGACATTAGTTGGTAATACATCCTGGAGAAGTTGGCTTCCAAAAAAGAGAAATTTGAAATTAAAATTGCATTACAATTTAAAAATAAGTTTTATAGTACTCCAAACATATTTCCAAAATATTTGAACAAAGTTACAGTCAATAAACATATGTTTGAATGAGCCTTCTGCATTGACAACTCCAGCATTTATTTTCTTGCACAACCTTACATTTGAATAGTTTAGATGGATTGATGAAAGCTCTGTGATGAAAGAAATAAAATGTTTGAGTCAAATTGGCAGCGGAGTGCTACATAACATTTCTTTTCCAAATTGCAGGCCAGGCAAAGTCATCATTGGTTAAAACGCAATCCTGCTGCCAGGCTACCAGTGATCCCCAATCGAGAATATGTTCTCACAGGACGATTTGTAATAGTACATTGAAGCAGTACATTGAAGATTGTGCAAATGTTGAAATCTGTCTCGCTGAGGAGCATTCACATTGGATATTAGAGTTTAAAAATTATCCTTTAATGCATCAATTAGAATAGTATATTGGTGCCAATAAGAAAGGGGGATAGAGAATGTGTACTTAAGATCTTTAAATGTAAGTGGCACCCCTTGGTTTGGTAATTGATGAACATATTTAATACCTTTATGATGCCAAGCTCTCCAAAAGACAAATGTATCACGAATCAAGTTATTAAACCACTGAAACCACTGAAATTGTGAGATAAATTGAGATGAGGATGCTGGAAATAAATACATTCTGATATGATTGGCAGAAAAAGCAAAGCTTGTACATTTAATAAATCTATGTTTACCTTTGAGCATATAGCAATCTGTAAGCGTTAACGGGGAAAAAAACTAATCTTTCTCTAGATTCAACCATGCAGGTTCATTATTCTCATCTACAGGTGCAAACCACATCTATGTTTGTTTTAATACAAATGCTGAGTGATACTTTCTAAAATTAGGAAACCTTACACCTCCATTCTTCGAAAATCTTTTAAGTTTATGAAGCGAAATTCTATGTTTCCCCTTTTTCCAAGCATAAATCAATCAATGTATAAATGTAGAGGGAAAGGATACCAGTAGCATCTACAAGGTACACAATATAATTGGAGGGATCATCATTTTGATAGCTTCAAGGCAGCCCCACCAAGACAGGAACAAAGGGGACCATGCATTTGTTAACTCTTTAATTCTGGCCAATATGTTGTTTCAATTTTCTTTAATAATGTCCTTTATAGAAAAGGCCATATGCATTACCAAATAGTTGATCCCATTTGGGCACCATTTCATACCATACGCCTGATATGATGCCTGGAACAGTGGACATTAAGGAGCCACATTTCGCACTTACCTGTGTTTAATTCATAACCAGAAGCTAGTGAAAAACGCATTATGGTAAATAGAAGGTTATGTAAGCTGCAGTCATGATTTTTCAGAAACAAAAGGATACCATCTGCATAAGCAGCTAATTTTATATGTATGTTTCCACAAACAATACCTTGTAGTGTTGTGTCATTTCTAATAGTTTCCAGAACTGGTTCGAAAGCTAATATGAATAATAGGGGAGATAGAGGGCAGCCTTGCCTAGTACCGCTAAACAAAGGAAAGTATGATGACATTTGTCCATTCACAAACACAGCGGCTCTCGGGTTTATATGTAAAACTTTGATCATAGATAGAAAGGGGTTACTAAGACAATGCCAAAGTGCATCAAACATAAAATTCCACTCTGTCAAAAGCTTTTTCAGCATCGAGTGCCACAGCAGCAAAACCCTTGTTGGATCTGTTGACAATATCTAGAATATCTAGGAGAAATCTGATATTATAAGAGGATAGCCTACCCTTTACATACCCAACTTGATAATTTTTCACTAAACTGGGTAGAAATGGAAGAAGACAATTGGCTAAGACCTTGGTGAAAATTTTACAATCAGCTTTTATAAGGGAAATAGGCCTATAACTTTGAGGCAGTTCAGGGTCTTTATTAGGTTTAGGGAATACAACAATCAGAGCTTATGTAAAGGTACCTGTAGAAGAGCTATGTGTCACAAGGTTTGTGAAGAGCTCATCCAATTTAGGGACTAATATTTCTTTAAACTGTGCATTAAACGCAACAGAGAAGCCGGAACTTTGCCTTTTTCGAGATCATCAACTGCCTTACATATTTCATTCTGAGTGATGGGAATATTTAACGAGCTGAGGTCTAGTTTAGAATAAGTAGAACAGGAAAGATGCCTCAAACAGTCTTGAGGTTGTGAGCTATTATGGTCAGATTCAGATGCATATAATTTCTGATAAAACTTTGAAAACATATCAATAATATCTCTATCCAAAGACTTTCTATCTCATAATGTATTTTCGAGAACAGCTACTGTTTTTTTTTTCTTTTTTAATCTTGAAGAGGCAAGAGATTGGTCCTTAGTGATATAATCATTTTTATAAATGATTATATCAAAGACCAATTTAGAAAGCCCACTCTGTGCTCGCACAGAATGGTCTTTCTAAATCAAACTGTCCCTCCCCTACCACACACAAGTGCACGCAGGGGCCGACAGGACCAGTACCGGAAGCATCGTCGTGGGAGAATGGATAAGTGCATGTGTGCATGTGTGTGTGTTGTGTGTCTGTGTGTGTTTTGTTTTGAGGGAGTCTTGGGTGGGGAGATAGGGGCAGTGGCTCAGGGAGGGGGTTTTGGTGGTTGAACCCCCCATTTTGCATAAAGTTGGCAAGTTAGGGTGCGGGATTGCAACGCAGTGTTTTCCGTTTTTGGGCCACCTAAAATTTGGCGGAAAAACCTACAAAAAGCAAAAATAAGACATAGACCCAAGAGATTTGTCTTGGCTTTATATTTGAGTAATGAGGCACATGAATATTCAGAATTAATTTTATTATACTTAAAAGTAGTTGGAGTGGGATTGAGTGTATATTGTTTTTCAATGGCTTATTTGTTTAAACATAGTCTCTGATTCCTGATTCGATGTCCTCTTTTTCTTGGCAACATATGACATGATTTGCCCTCTAAGTATACCTTTATAACAGTCCCAATTATTGGGGATGGAGGTATCCACACTTCTATAATCAGCGAAAAAAATAACTATGTGACTCGATAAAAAATGGAGCAAAGAGATCATCCTTCAACAGGGCTGTATTAAGCCTCCATCTGTTAGATTTTTGATTGTTTGATTGTTTGATGCAACTTCAAGTTTAATGTGAAAACGATACATGTTCAGATAAAGAAATACAGTATGAGGCTAAAATGGATTTAGAGAGAAGAATATGATCAATCCTAGAAAAGGAATTGTGAGGACTGGAAAAAAAAGTGAACTCTGAATCAGAAGGATGAGTCATGAGCAAAGCGTCAATGAGGCCTAGATGAGAAATAAAGTTTAAACATTTCTTGTGAGATTTAGAATTCTTAAAATGCACACTAGACTTCCTATCTAGTGTAATCTTTCAATTGAGACCAAAAGGTAGGATCTGGTGGGGTAGGGCCATACACATTGAGAATTGCATATTCACCTGAATCAATGCAAAGTTTAACAAAGAGCCACCTAACTAAGTCGTCGGAGTCAGACTTAATCACTTTACACGTAAGGGCTTTATTGATAAGGGTGATGACTCCACTCTTCTTACTATGCGCTTCACTTGTAATAACTTGACCCACCCATAATCTCTTCAATTTTGCTTCCAGCTTTAGATTGTGAAAGGTGCGATTGTTGAATACAAGCAATCGATGGTTATGTTCTATTTAAATAAGAAAGACATTTTGTCTCTTAATAGTTTTGTTCAACCCTAACATTCCATGAGCAAATATGTAATGGTGTAGTTTCACAACTAGGAACACATACAAACTGTGTTGGCTGATGTTAAGAGCATAAATAAACATATTCAGCCCTAGAGTGGAACAGCACAAGGATATAACCACAACATATGATCTTGAGATACCCTGGTGGAATAACATGAAACAAGAATGAAGACACAAGGGGATGGGGAAGACATACAGGATCAGCACAGAATTAAGATGAAATACATAGCAACTTGCAGAAAAAAAGTTTTACTGTGGCTAACTGGGGACAGCCACACCAAATCATGCTGATAAGCAGAGCTGCGGGGATGGAGAACCGGGTGAGAGGGGATCAGTTCCCTCTTCATTCAAATTATGTCAGATGGAGACCAAGGAGACTGTGCATGGTTCCATTTCAGACACATTTGTGTAGGAGTAGTTACAATGCATCAATTTCTTTAATCTTATGAGTTTGAATGACATCTCTTGGATTCTCAAAAGTATATGTATGGCCCTTTAAAATAACTTTCATAATTCCCGGATGTATAATTCCATATCTTGCGTTTAGTTGCCTCAGAGCAGGTCTAACAGCGAGGAGTTCCTTTATTCGTGCGGCAGTGACATTGGAAACATCTTGAGAAATATATATTCTTTGGCCATCCCACATTAATTGTTTCATTTGTTTAACTTTATTTAGTATCGCCTGAATATGAGAATAATCCAACTGAGCCAAGAATAAAGTTCTGGAAGATGTACCTGGGTTCCGTACAGAACACAGAGTGCCCACACAATGTGCCCTTTGGATATTGAGTTGCACTGATGTTGGAAGGTCCAGGAGCTTCAGAAGCATGGATCTTAGAAATAAGATTGGATTATCTTTCTCTACTCTCTCAGGAAGGACAACAATAGGAAGTTTGTTCCTTCTATTCCTGTTTTTTTAATTTTCAAGCTGCTTCTGAAGAGTCTTAAGAGCTATCTCTAAAGTTCCAACTTTGTTAGGGACATCTTCTGCATGGCCCACTCTTCGTTCAACTTCAGAAATTCTGGATTCAAACAGAGATCATTTATCATCTAATTGCTGAAGTTTAGAATTGGTAGCCTCCATGAAAGGCTTCAAAGTACGAAGTTCCATTAAAATAGTTAGCACCATTGGATCTCACATTTCCTTTTTAGGATGTGGGGAATCGTTTTTGGGACACTCGAAGGTGTTAGAAGAAGTTGGAAATGTCTCCTTATTTTTGCTTTTTATTGAAAATGCCATGAAATCATCAAGAGGCACTTCAGTATGTGTGACGAGCAGGTATAACAATAGTATGTGAAGACCGGAGCTGAGCATTATGCTTAACTTCTTTAATCACTGATTCCAACAGCTTTTCAAATTGTACACTTCTCTTTTTTTTTCATTTACATCAGCCTGTGGCTGTAAACCAAACAGTGTATAAACAAAAAAGGAGAGAAAAGAAACCACTAATCCCATGAGTCTCTCCTGTATGGTAGTCCTGAGCATCTGTCTCGATCCCCAATGAGGGCTCATCACTGGTTACAAATCCCTGTTTCCCCAGGTCCTTTCCTCTTCTTTTTTGCTGCAACCAACAGTTAGGTGACCTTTACATTTGTTCGCAATTTTCATACTGATAGAGCTAATCAGTTTGTATTAACGCGCATTTATAGTGGATGCGCGTTTGCTTCAGCTTTTTTGTAATACGCTGTGTGTTTTAATTTGGTCGTATCCCTCAATATTTAGCTTAGCGTGAACGCTAACCTTATTACTTTCTCAGACACAGCATTAGGTGTTCAAGTGGCAAACCGGGCCCGCAAGTTAACTTGCTCGCCTTAGGGCTCCGGTCTGCATCTACTGAGGTATTTACAGAAGCGTACCCTTCCCCCCACCTTCCTTGGTATAAGGCTGTGTAATGGTTGCATAGCCTGCATATATATGCGTAGTGCACATGCGTGAGCATTGACAGTTATTCCAGCCGACAAAGCAGACGCTTAGCTCGGTTTCTCCCGCTTTGAAAGCATTATTAAAGATAAAAGATACAGTGCACTAACTACCACAGCGTGTCAGTTGGCATCAGAGGACTAACTTTTACACACAAAAAGAAAAAAGAAAACAAAGATTATCCCTCACACGGATTCATGGTATGTAGGCACGGGGAAAATTTAAAGGGGAAGTGTCTCCTTTTTTGCACTATAGGCTACAATCGACTGCCAAGAGAATAACTATGGCATGTGACAAAGTGGACTGTGCTTGGAGCGAGGAAAGTGAGCAGGACATAGGGAAGGAAGAAGCAGACCTCTTACAGAGCATCCAGAAAGTTTTGGGAGACTTCTTGGTGAGAGCAGTCACCCAAGGAGTGATGCCCCTACAGGACAGATTCCAGGTCCTGGAAAACATGTTGGGCAAGAGAGCTGTCGACCTAGAAGATCCAGGTGAGGGAACCTCCACAGGCATACCACTTAGGGAGGGCCAGAGGGGGGATCAAAGCAGCCCAGAAGAGAAAAACCTCTTCTACTCCCCCGGGCACATTGATGGGGATGAGGAAAAATGCCCAGGAGGCAGCTGACACCTTTAATATGCTTAGAGATGCATTTCTTTCAAGATCAGAGGAGTTTGATCAGTATAAGGAGGGTGATGATGACAATGTGAGCACTGCCAAAATTCGGAGAAAAGGTGGGCACCACTAATATTTATTGGAAAAGTTCACTTTTTACTTCAAGATTCATTCTCTTTTTACAGAGCAACCAGTCTGCAAGGGTCCTTGTGACACCCGGACCCAAAAAAGTCTAGTCAGAGAAAGAAAAGCTGGGTAAACCATCCAGCAAAGATTGGTGCTCGCGCTAGTGCTCAGTGCTCTGAGTTATCCTGTTGGCATTTATAAATTGTACTTGTGTGTTCAATAATGATTCTTCAAAAAGTTCATAGTAAATTGTTACTTCACAATTTATTTTTGTTGTGGTATATATATATATATGTATATATATATATATACCGGAATGGTACCTTTCATATATTTATCTACGTGATACTTGTACATAAAACCATCCTTTTCGACTGTAAAAAAGTTGTGGTTGTGCATGCCTATGCATTTCGGAGTCTAGCTCCTTCCTCAGGGCCTAAACCACATTCTGTTTGTTAAGTTCAAGCATCAAACAACAGATGAGATACGGATTTAAGAACACAGTTACAATATGAGTAAATAATCTTATAGCACGTGTAATTGTATGGTACAGAGAAGGGAACAGAAAGTAACATATGCAAAATTCAATAAGTCATGAACAAAAGTCCCAAAGTGTCAAAAAGTAATCATTCCAAAATTAACACAAACACTGTACCTGTCAGTCAACAATCTTATATCTAAAAATGAAAATGAAATAGAAAAAATAAATTCATGTATGGAAATGTATATATAAATCTGCATGTGAGAGGCATCAATGCAGAGTGTTTTTTTTTTACCTTGTACGCAGATGTAAAAGTTGGAGTAAGTAAAACTCCCAAGTAATCTAAATGAGAAGGATACAAAAAAAAAAATCGAAACGAGTGAAAGAGTTAGAACGTGGTAGGTAATGTTAGAGCTACTGAATGGATGAATTCTATCGGACAGATGAGTCCCTTACCGTTTGTCAAAGTTGCATGCTGATGTGCGAGACCTCGCGAATCCTTAAGCCCTAATAGTGACTACTTCCTTGTTATTATAGTTGCCATGGTGAACCAGACGTGGCGTTGCGAGACGTCGGGGGCGTGCCGACGCTGCAATGCCTTGTGTCCCACATCCCCTAGGTTACAGGGGAACGGGAATGAGGAACAACATGACATATTTACAATTTGTTTAAGTGAAAATAGGAACCAAGCGCTCTGTTTGTGTAAATATGTCAGCTACGAGTTATGTCTGTGCAGAATGCACTCAAAGATGAACAAATCTCAATAATGCAGTTTAAAGCATAAGATTGATTAATTTCTAAAATAATAGAAAACTTAAATATATGAACTGAACTTGTTATTTATGTTGCCATGGTGAATCCCGACGTGGTGTTGACGAACGTCGGTAGGCGTGCCGACGCTGCAATGCCTGGCGTCCCGCATCCCCTTGGTTGCAGGGGAACGGGAATGGGGAACAACATGACTTGTTTGCAATATGCTTAGGTACGAATGGGAGCCAAGCGCTCTGTGCGTGTAAGTCTGCCAGCTACGAGTTGTGTCTGTGCGGAATGCACTCAAAGATGAAGAATCTCTATAGTGCGGATTAAAGCGTAAGATTGATTGATAAATGAAATAAAAGAAAACTCAAATATGTGAACACAGTGGACTGAAATCGGTGATAGTTAGATTTTCAGATACAATGTGTAGATATGTACCGGGAGGTTAAAAGGTGTCAGACACCTACGAAGTGTATGCAAATGAAGATCCCTTGTAGGGAGAGACGACATGACAATTGTAAATACAAGAGACAAAAAACAGAGAAAATTATGTCTTATCACGTGTTTTCTTGGCATGAATAGATGAGTGAAACTACGATGAGGGCCATAATGTTAAAAATAAATATAATAGGTGCGTGATATTTTAAGATAATATGGGCGTATGTGAACCACAAGGTGTGCATTATCATTAATGTCATGACCTATATTAATGCATATTCAGCATTCATAAAGTCCATATGAAGTGCATAAAAGATATAGGGCCTCATTACGAGTCAGGCGGAATGGGTTAACAGGGTCCGCTAATGGATGCAGACCCGTTATTCCCATTCTGCCTGATTACGAGGTCCCCTCGCGGGACCCGGTAAGGACGCCTGGTAAAACCAGGTAAAACCAGGCGTCATTAGCGGGTGCCGCGAGGGGACCAGGGAACTAACAATGGGCCGGTCGTAATCTGCCCGTTGTTAGCTCCCTGCACCCATTCCCATGGAGCCCTATGAGGGCTCGAATGGGAATGGGGAAGGTCCGGGCCCGGATTCCCTGAGGGAGGAATTACCGGGCCCTACTAACTCGGAATGGCCTGGTAATTCACCATTCAGGGAACCCAGACCTGGTTTTGGAGGCAGCCATGCCGCCAATAGCGGCATGGCTACCGCCAAAGCCGTAATGAGGCCCATATAATGTTAATGCAGGTACTTTAAACCATGTATATCCTTGTTGGTCCCATGTTGCAATCAAACTCCTCTATTACTTACAGGTAACATCTGGATGTTCATGAGGACTGTGTATTGGTGATAAAGGTAATACTAAAAATGACAAGCATCTCTGTTCTATACAGGTAACATATATGTGTGCAGAAGGACTGTATATTGGTATTGAAAGTAATACTAAAAATAACAAGATCAATTGATCTCTTCATTGAGTCCTCTTGGGGCAAGAGTTCCTAGTCTGTCTATCCAAAAACTTTCTCTTCTGTCAAGTTTCTGTTGTAGGTTCTCATGAGGCTCTTGTCTGTGGATGACTTCCAGTATCAAGAAGCATATTTTTGCCAAGTTGTGCCCCTTTTCTATCCAATGTTTAGCCACTGATGAGTTAGTGTTCTTGTTGCGTTTACATGAGCGGTGCTCATTCCAGCATAGTTTCACTTTTCTTTTTGACTGTCCCACGTAATATAGCCCACATGGGCATTTAATTGTGTAAATGATATTTGCTGTTTCACATGTCACATAGTCCTTTATTGGCAATTTCCCGCCAATGAGTGGGTGATAGAAACTCTGTCCTTTCTGTATGTAACAGCAATTGCTGCATTGCAGGCACGAGAATGTTCCTTTTTGTTTAGTTTCTAGTCTTTTCTGTGCAGGGCGTGTTTGCACTAAGTGCTCTCTGAAGTTTTTACTCCGCTGGTATGCGCATGTTGGTGAGTCTTTGAATAGGTGGTCAATTTTTTGATCCCAATGTTAGTATTTGCCAGTGTTTTTTGATAAATGACTTAATTCGGTTACTCTGCATGGAATATCTGGTCACAAATACAAGCAGTGGATCTGATTTGGCTTTCCTTGGTTTGGTAAGTAGATCATCTCTATTGATAGTTTGTATTCTGGTTTTTGCTTCATCAATTTCACATTCTTTATTTCCTCTCTTGGGGAATTTCTCCCCCATTTTCTGTAGTTCGATGGTGTAGTCAGAAGGGTCACTGATGATCCGTTTAACACGTAACATTTGGCTGTATGGGAGGTTTCGTATGAGGCTTTGTTGGTGAAAGCTTAATCTGTGCAACAGATTGTTGCGATCAGTTGGTTTGCTGTAGATGTTGGTTTTGTATCCCTCTTCCGTGGATTTGATTTCAACATCCAAGAAGTGAATGCTGTCCTTGGAGTGCTCATGAGTGAATTGAATCCTTTCATCAATGGTGTTGAGATCTCTAAAAAAGGTTAGTAAACTTTCTTCAACATGGGTCCATATGCCAAAGATATCATCAATGTAGCGGATCCAGATCTGTAGGTGGAGTTTCCATATTGGGTGGTTGAGGATATGATCTGTCTCAAATATGTACATGAAAGTATTTGCAAATGTAGGTGCCATAGTGGCACCCATAGATGTTCCGGCAATCTGCAAATAGTATTGTTTTTGATATTTAAAGTATGAATTCTTGGAGATGAATTCTAGTAGGATAATCAAAAACTCTTTGTTTGCTTCCATTTCACCAGTGTTTTCACAGTAACCATTCGACTGCACGTATCCCTAAATCATGCGGAATAGATGTATACAAGATTTTTACATCCAAGGTGAACAGTATGTATGTAGGAGCATAAGGTATTGCCCGCAGTTGTTGTAAGAAGTGGGTGGTGTCTTTTATGTAGGTGGAAATGCTTTGAATAAGTGGCTGGAGAAAAAAGAAATCAATATATTTCCCAATTCGCTGTAGTACACTATTAATTCCTGCCACTATCAGTCTTCCAGGTTGTTCTTGTGGATTTTTATGGATTTTGGGTAAAGTATAAAAGTTCAGGATGCGTGGATTTGAATTCTATAGGTATTTATGTGTATGATGGTTAATCCAAGAGTTCTCTTCAGCATCATCTAGTATTTTATCCAGGTCGTGCATGATTCTTATCGTTGGATCATCATCCAATCTTCTGTACGTGTTGGTATCTGCCAGTTGTCTTTGGCACTCTTTGTCACAATCTATGGAGTTCTGTATGACCAATGCTCCTCCTTTGTCAGCCGGTCTGATAGTTATGGATTCATCCCCATACAAGTCTTTGAGGAGTGTTAATTCATGAGGCTTGAGGTTCTTGTGCTTGGGTTATAAAATTAAATTTTTCCCAAATCTTTAAGTACTTGTTTCTCAAAGATTTCCACTGCAGGGGTACAGCAGGGTGGTACAAATGTACTTTTGGATTTGAACTTTTTGTAAGTTGAGTCATCCGTGTGGTGTTTTTGCTCTTCTAGATCATCGAAGAAAATTTTGAGTTTCATCTTCCTTATTAACTTTAGTACTTCTACCTTAGTGTCAAACAAGGAGCTATCGTATGTGGGTACAAAGCTAAATCCTCTTTGGAGGGTGTTTATCTCAGATTGTGGCAGGGTTCTTCTGGAAAGGTTAATGACTAAGTTTTCCTCTGCTGGTATCTCGTTTGTGGCCCCTCTCATCCTTTTTCTTTTCCCCCTCCTTGTTCTCTTTGGCCTCTTCCAAAAAAAGATACCCCTGAGGTGCTTGCCCTTGCCTGTGATGGTCCTGTAGCTTCTGATGTCTGTGTGTTTCTTTCTGGTGGGACTTCTGTGGCCGTTTCAGATTCTGAGCTTGATGTGTTACTGGAGGTATTTTGTCTGGGTCTTCTTATTGGTGGTCCGTATTTGTCCATCCAAGTATAAATCTCCTCATTGAGGTAATCGTATGTGTCTCTTAAATTTCCTTATTTTCTTTGTTTCAAGTTCCGATTTGCAATCTGCTAATTTGTTGTTAATATCTGATAGTATCTCCTCTAATTCTTCTTTTTGACAATATGAGCACTGACACGCAGAGGAAAGCTATCTGCGAGCCTGAAGCCAGCAAGGTGGATGTACCTCAAGAGGACGACATGTCAGACATGTTCGAACCAGATTCTATTAGACACCCCAGATCTACTGAGTGGGTCCCATCACCAAGAGTGGTGCTTTACATGGAGCAAAATTTGCGCAAGCCCCAGGAGAAAGAAACCATATTCTGCTTAAAAGTAGAGTGCCCATGACCAGAGCTTGCAGGAAAAGTGGCAGATACGCTAGAACTTGACCCAAAAATGCTCACTTTGTGACCAAAGCGGGAAAAGATGCCATAAAAGGCATGGATCGACCTTGGAGATCATGTCAAGACAAGATCCTAGACTTAACCAGACCCATAGCAAAGATTATGGCTCTAGCAGAAAGGGCGAAGGATACAGGAGAACCAGTTGACCAGCAGGTGCTAGCATGCTGGGCACAGCAAGCAGTATGCATGCTGGGAAACGCAAACTATGCAATTTCCTCTTAAAGGCGCAGGACCATGCTCCTGAAAATAGATAACAAATTGGGAGATGTAGCCTCCTATGAGGAAGGAGAAGGGGCCAAAGGATTACTCTTTGGCAAAGCTTTCCTGAAAGAAATGAACACATTTGTGGGGACTTTCACAGCTTTGGAAAAAACGCAAGCCTCTATCTGGAAGGATTTTTCTGGGAGAGTTTTTGCAGGGGCCCTGCCGATGCTGGGGCCATTCGACTGGCTGTTGAAATTCGCAGAGAAGGCCGCAAGGTCCTAGAGTGACACAACAGGGGGCGAAGGTATAGAGGCCGCAGGGGTCGTGGATATTACAGACAGCAAGGAAGTACCACTGGTGAGAGCACGCAGCGCACAATGTCCCCCAGTGGGAGGGAGAATGCAACTTTTTCTAAGCAATTGATGCAAGCTGTCTTCCGACGTGTGGGTCTTGCAAACAATAGAGAGGTTCAGACTAGACTTTCTGGAGATTCCCAGACAATCACATTCTCCCCCGCGCATTCACATCACACAAGCAGAGAGCATTCTATTAGACACAGAAATGCAACTGCTAGTGCAGAAAAAGGCTACAGAAAGAGCAGACTCCCACACAATGTGTCTTTTCTGAGCAATATGTTCTTGGTACACCGCAAAGGAAAGGTGCGCCCAGTGATACATTTAAAAGAACTGAACAGTTGGCTAGTGTACAGGCATTACAAGATGGAAGAGATTCAATTTTTGAGGTTCATCTGGAGGAGACAGACTTGGCAGTTCAAGCGTCTCCCATTGGGCCTCACCACAGCCCCCTGAACCTTTACCAAGCTGATGAGGCCTATAGCTTCCGCTCTTCCAGAGCCAGGTATCCGGATGATCATCTATTTGGACAACATCCTATTCATGGCAGGCAACAGAGAGAGGCTCACCAAGGAAGTGCGGGGCACGATTTCGATAATATCATGGTTAGGTGTCCTAGTAAACAAAGAGAAATCCGCTGTAACGCCAAGAAAGAGAACAGAGTTCTTAGGCTTTACTATAGAAACCTGAAAAGCAACCTTATAGCGACCCGCTCCCAAGATGAGAGCGATAAAGAAGGCCAGAGACAAAGCACAGTTCTGTATAGTTCTGCAGATGGATAACATCTCTGCAGTGAGATACATAAACATGCTAGGGGGACCAAAATCAAAGATGCTATCAGAATTAGCAAAAGACTTCTGGCATTTCTGCCTGGAGAAACAGATTTCAGTCACAGCAGAGTATCTGCCGGTGTTAGGGAGAATTCTCTGTTTAGGCTGAATTTCCTAACCTAGTGAGTCCCCCAGCAGCTTTGCTGGATTTCTGGAGTTTGTTTTTTCCATCCTGCCAAGAGTGAGACTCTTTTTCTCCCACTCTTGGACATAAATGTGTGTAATTCCTTTGAATGTCAATGTGTTCTATGGGCTATGGGGTCTTTTACTCCATAGGGTCTCATGTGTTTTTCTATGTATGTTACACCGCACCCTACATCCCGTAACACGGGGGCGTCCTAGCGGACCTCCGTCATAGACTCCATACCCGGGGACTGACTACCGTCTCCCCGGGCATGTAAAGTCACCATTGGCTTTACTAGACCTAAATTTACTAACAGAACTAGTACCAACCATCTTATTGTGGACGTACTAGTAGGGGTAAGTCAATTAACCCTGGATCTGTTATTCGAGGGGGCACTGTCCCGTCCCCCCTCGTCGAGTTTTGGCTGGTGGCAGTGGAAACTACTTGTTATGTTCGACCCCGGACATAACCCCATGGGATTCGTCCCATTGTCGGAGATTGATACTTTTTCTCGTTAATCTCTAACGTACCACCGATCTACTTATCTTAAATAGGTTTGTCGGATGGTATTTTATGCCAGAACTCGGTTTGTAAAATGGCGTCTGTGTTCGTCTCTGTGAATCCTAAACCAAAGGTCGAGCCCTTTGTCCCACTTTTGGCGGCTCTGTACAGAGCCCCTCCAAAAGTGGTGCCATTCTGTCTGTGTTACCACAGGGGTGTGGGAGGGGGTTTAGGCACCCTGGACCGAGTTGCCTTGCCAACCCCGGTCGCACTCTGGAGTGATTGGCCCAAGTGGTGAGCCCCCCCGCTCACCACTTAGCATGTGTTGATTGACAGCTAGGCTGAATGAATGGGGGTGTTCTGCATAAAAGCAGGGCTTTTGGGACTGGATCTTCAGAAGTCGCCACAGGACCTAAGAATCCGACGAGGGTAACGCTGAGCCGACCTGCACGACGACACCTCCGGTGGAGCCCTGCGGAACCGACTCACCACTTCCCGACGACAGAGGAGATCTCCCTGCCGGAGAGTCTCTTCCCCTGGCTGGTGGGAATAACCAGTCACCTTTGCTTTTTATTCGCCTCAGGACGCAGTGGTCGAATTGCCCATGCAGAGCACCTCGGCAACCGGATAGCCACTACCCCTGTACCACGACCAAAAGGTGGTGCCTTGTGACAGAGCACTCCGCGGCTGGTCTCTTCCCTGGTGGTGCACCGGACTTCACTTTTCTTCGACGACGAGATCATCTCTACTCTTGGCAAAGACCCGACGTGCATCCACCACCAGACCAGGAACAACTACCCCCGCCGGAGCTGCCCTCCACAACAAGGTACCGTGTCCGCCTGGCTTCCCTTTCGATCGGTTCGAGAGAGGTGTCTTAATCCTCCCCGTGCCGTTGGGTCGCCTCCAAGCTTTTCTCACGTATTTTTCTGAACTAGTTCAATCTGTCGATAAACATTTGCTACAAAGACTCGAATGCATTTCCACTAAGAGACTTCTGGAACATCTCACCTTGCCTCTCTCCGAGTGGGCCTGGCCGCTGAACTTTATGATCTATTGTGGTTCTTGTCTTCTTGCCTTGCATTTTTTCCCGTACCGTATTGAACTGCGTTGACTTCGTAACCTGCCTATTTTTCTCTCCCAATCCTACACTAATATTAGAGTGCCATCTAGGTTGAGGCATACACCTCTGTCTGTAAATAAGTGGTGCCGGAATAACCTAGACTTGTCGACATATTGTTAGGGGGATTGATCGTTTCTTCTTCGTATAGTAATTGTGATTGATTTGTTTGCGGTGATAGTGTCATAGTGTTTTTTTATAGATGTTTCGTTATAAATAAATGCCTTAATATCTTTAAACTAAGTCTTGTTGCGTGTTTGCTTGCCTTACTATGAAGAATTGCCCTATCTTGTATACTCCACATACTGCTTAGCTCTTCTTGAGGGAAGTCTGACTGCTCAGCCACAGCTACCAACAGTGAATCTGTGTGGTGCAGACTGCTGCCAAGTGGGTTTACTGCCAACACCTGTAGTCCTAAATCTTTTGCATTGGTCCCAGAGGGAACTGCACAGGTTTCCGCCTAACAGCCGGGAGCTCAGAACACAGTGGCAGACTGAAACTCCCACTATCTCCTGGATTCGAGCGACTCAAGTCTTCAAAGATCCGTTTTTGAGAAGTTACAACAGGTGTGGGGTCTCTTCCATACATATCTTTTCATCTTGAGACTCAATACCCAGTTGACAAAGTACTTCAGTTGGAGACTAGATCCGGAGGCCCTGGGGGCAGACGCCTTTCTACACAGTTGGGAGGATCAGATCCATTATGCATTTCCCCCATTCTTGATGCTGGCGAGGGTACTAGCAAAAGTGGACAGGGACAATGCATAATTAGTGATATTGACACCAGAATGGAAATCGCAAGCCTGGTTTCCAGTTCTGATGGAACTTCCTTCAGATTTCCCTCAGAGGATTCCGCAGAAGGTGGATCTCCTAACAGATCCATTGGGAGCTTGGCATCCGCTAGTGCACGGTCAGACACTAACGTTATCACCATGCATAGTTTCAGGTGCAGATGGTGTTTTCCAGGGCTTTCCGGGGAAGCTACAGAGTTCATTGGAGTATCATGGGCTCCCTACACCATTCAGAGCTATAGTTCCTCTTGGCAGGCCTGGGAATTATGGTGCAGGGGGAGGAGGAGGCAGGGGGAGAAGTGTTCCTTCCATTTCAGCACCTATAGTACAAGTGATACATTTTCTAGTGAGCCTGCCAAGCTGGTCACGAGTTACTAGACGGGGCGCCAGAAGGTGAGCACCCAGCAGTAGTCAGATTGATAAAAGGAGTGAAAGTGAGCAGACCACCTCAGCCAAGATATTATTCCTTGTGGGATGTGAACAGGGTGCCAAGTGTGTTAGAACAATGGCCGAGGAATGGCTTTTGGATGTGAACGCTTTAGAGATAGACAGGAAGGTTTTTTATCAAGAAGGTATAGCATTTAATGTTTCACAGTGCACAAAGACCGGCTCCTCTGTAATTTCATGTCCGTACTTTCCCAACAATAGCAATTTATGCATAGCACAGTGCATAAAGAGTTACGAGAGGGTGACAGTGGCAGTAGACCCCACAGCGTGAAACTATTATCATAGGAAGGAAACCGTATCATGCTGTAGCATCAGCTACTATAGCAAGATGGGTGAAGGAAGTCATGGCCTTAGCAGGGGTCAATATTTCTTTGATTGGGGCTCATTCAGTCAGAGGCGCTATGGCTTCAAAGGGTTTTGCAGCAGGGGTTTGTGTTGCAGGAGATCATGAAAGCGGCTGATTGGTCCAGTGACTCTGTGTTCAGAACTTTCTACTTTAAGTCGGTTTCCGATATTGCCATGGCTATGATAGAGAGTTTTGAACAAGCATAATGCTCGCCTCTGGTCTTGAAATAGAGTGAAGATTACCCAAGCGCACAGTGCAGGAAGTCTTGATTCTGTTAAAGACACAGAGGCGAGCATTAGCCCTCCCAGCGGATACACTATGTTATTCATTATACAGTGTGTTGGTCTCTGATGTCAGATGTAGTGTATTACCCTCCCTAACAGCATGCCTCTGTTTTGATGCAGGAGAGGACCAGAAGTGCATTTGGGAATAGGCGCCTGCAGGGTCTACATGGAGAATAATTTGTTGCTGACTACAGAAGTTACTTGCGTTCAGAAGTGTTTTCAGAAGACTGCAGGAAGCTACCTGTTCTGGTTACTAGATCTTTAACTGCCATACAGGAGAGTGTCATGGGATTAGTGATTTCTTTTCTCTCCTTTTTTGTTTATACACTGTTTTGTTTAACTGGCTGATGTAAAAACAAAAAAAGAGAAGTTTACAATTTGAAAAGCTGTTGGAAGCAGTGATTACAAAAAGTTAAGCATAATGCTCGCCTCCATGTCTTTAATAGAATCAAGACTTCCTGCGCTGTGCGCTTGGGTAATCTTCAATATGACAAGAATATGGGAGAGAAATGAGTAAAATTCCACATAGAAATATGTATTTCTCAGAGAGAAGGCTGCAATATCTCCTTAATCAAGATGCATCATGCAGTTGCTAGCCAGCACCACTAGAGGGAGTGATGTAAATAAGTGAAGAAAAGAACTGCTTAAATATATATCAGGTTGTCAGGTGCCAGTAGGTGCCATGGTGGGGGGCAACTTACACTTCAGCCGACAGGAAGCAAAAAGAAAGTCACCTCTTTTATATGAAAGCTCTCCTCTCAGAACGTTGTCCAAGCAATGTGTCACACTTTCCTGAAGAGAGCGCCCACTGAAGCTCCCAGGGCTGTCTAGCCACTTCCGCCGCCTTCCCGTGCTCGTCAGCGCCTCTAAGACCTCATTCCAGCATTAGGATATAAATAGTAAGTCGCATGAAATAGGACTTACATAAAATAAATGTGCTTTTATAAGGAACTTGTTCAGCAGGAAGAAAGGAACATAATATCCTGTGTAGTTTTGAAAGGCTCCATACGTTTTTCATCAGGAATG
Source organism: Ambystoma mexicanum (assembly GCF_040938575.1). NCBI lineage: Eukaryota > Metazoa > Chordata > Amphibia > Caudata > Ambystomatidae > Ambystoma > Ambystoma mexicanum. The sequence goes on along the minus strand of NC_090934.1, from coordinate 750,406,915 downwards.
GAGCAATGGAGCTACGATGCCATCTCATTCGGCGTTTGGCCATGCCCCTGGCAGCCCAGTTCCTAAAGAATGTTAGCTTAACAAACATCTCTTGCTGAAGCCTTCCCTACTCACTGGGTCCTAACGCTCATCTCTTTCAATCAAACTGCCACTCTGATGCAGCTGTGTTCAGGCCAGAAAGTACAAGATAAGATATGAGTTTGGAAATGAAAGCAGAAAGACAGTCAGATGATGAGTAAGAGAACAAAGGTGGAATGGAAGCATGTGCCATTCTGGGGCAGCAACCACACATGAAAAAGCAGTATCTTAGAAGATCGGACGGATCGGGAAAAAGGGATGGCAAGAAAGCTGTGCAAATTTGATAGAAGCATCTGTAGGCTATACACATGGTCTTGAAAAGAATTCACGAGTGGATAGGGAGCCAGTGGTGGAAGCAAACATTGATGTGATGTGATGATACTTATTGGTGTTGGTGATCATTTGGGCTGGCATATTATAGAATGTTTGTAGATGACTGATTTTGTTGCAGTGGAAACTGAAATAAATAGAGTTGCAATAATCTGAGATTACACAAGTATGGTGATATTGATTGTTCCTGCACGGGACGTGAGGAAAGAAAGGATGAGATGAAGCACTCTGAGTTAATGAAAGCAAAATGAAGCAATCTTGTTGATTTGTGGGGATAAGGAAAGTTTGTTATCAAGTTTAATTCCCAGGTTTCTAACCGCAGGGGCAAGTGAGGGACAGAGCGGAGGAGACAGCGGACACATGGAAAATGGCCACAATGTCGGGGAGCCTTCCAAGACAATAACCTCAGTCTTATCATAGCAGATGGGTTAGAAGTTACTGTCATTGTTGAGGTGAACCAGAAGTTGAATGTTGGCAGAATGAAAGGCCATGATATTCAATGAGTGATGCAAGGAGTTAGACATAGAGGGTGCACACCAATGAAACAGGAAAGAACCCTGGGGTGGACCACAAGTGGGAGGGAGGTCAGAGGAAGTGAAGGGAAAGAATCAGACAGCCTGAACTGGTCTGAAAGGAGCACGTGAAGCCAGCAAAGGGATGAGCACCTGAGCCCTGTGAAATGGAGACATTTTCCTCTAAGGTTAGGATCAACAGTGTCAACGGTTGCTGAGAGTCCTAAAAGGACTAGTGCCACAGCTATGTTATTAGCAGGAGCTGTGGAGAGATGGCAACCTTTGCAACCAGTACTGACCCAATGCCTGACCTGGGCGAAAGCCTGCCTGAAGTGGGTGAAGAAAGTTGGTACTCTTTGAGGAAGCCTTGAAGCTTGGTGGTTATATGGGCCTGCAGGATCTTGAGAGGAGCTGGAAGAAGAGACATAGGACACATGTTAGATGGCAGTGCTGAGTAGAGCGAAGACGTCTTGAGGAGAGAAGGGACAACAGCATATTTAAAGATAAGGGGGAATGAGCATAGGCAGAGAGATTTCTTGTCAAGGTTAAGGTGGGGGAGCAGGACCTCAGAACATCGTTTCAATAGCCTAACAGGACAAGAATCATGAGATGGGACAAACCTGGTCTGAGAGTTCGGAGTAGGAAGGGTGGGGGAGGGAAACAGAAGCAAAGCCGTACAGCATATGAGGTGGTTGTCAGGAGGCAGGATAAAGAATGGCAAGGATTATGTGGGGGGGATGAGTGCCCAAATGGACAGCGCTTTGTCTCCGAATTAAACAGCTAGTTATTCACCAGGGTGTAATGTAATGGGGATAGAAGAGCAATCTAAAAGAGGCGAACACAGATCTTTGAGCACTGCAAAGACTTACTTTTATTTATTAATGAAGTTGTCAATGCCATCAGAAAAGTCGGTAGTTTTGGATGCACGTATTGCTTGTTTATGAAGATTGAGTGGGGTTTTGCAGGCGAGTTTAGCAGTCTCAAAGTAAAAGAAGTGCCAGTGATGTTCTGTTGCTTCAGTCTGTTTTTTTCAAGTGCTAGGGTGAACCAAAGAGATAGTTTGGTTTAGAAAAATAACACAAGGATTTAATGGGAATCTGTGTGTTACGCATGGATGAGCCTCAATTGTCAAAGTAGTAGCTGCAGAAGAGGACGTATACACTGGAGAGCTCCTAACCTCTATGTGCCTATGGTAAAAAATAATAATAACTAGAAGTTCAAACCATTGAACACACTCATAGTAATGCGTCATTCCACAGCGGTACCTGGTTACCTAAGAATATACAACTTTAATAAGCAGGGCACCGTAATTCTGAATAAAACTAGTTCAAATGTATTCTTTATATAATCTAAATCAACATTGATTTAAAAGCATCAGAAAGTGACCTGTGCTTAAACAATGTGACAAGTGTCTACCACCTCTATAGTGACTAGTGCAAGGTACAGAAAATGTTACAACCTCATATCCAAATTACAATATATTCAGATTTTATACACTAAGGGCCTCATCACGAGTTAGGCGGTATCCCTGGTAGTATTACCACTGGGGCTATAAGTGTTACCGCCAACCTACCCGGCGCTATTAGCACCGGATCACAGGTTTGGCAGAACAGTAAGTTTCCATTCCCCATTGGGCCCATTTGTGAATTCCCCATTCCCCATTGGGCCCAATGGGGAATTTTCAGCACTATTACCGCCGGCGGTATTAGCGCAGTGGTAATAGCACTGAAAATCAGAAAAATCGCTGCGGATTTGCCCAAAGCTCAGAGCTGGTGGTAAATCCTGCCAAACCCTTGATTTGGTGGACCCTTAAATGCGGCAGTAATAGCGTTACCGGCGCATTTAAGGGTTACTGCCAAACTCGTGATGAGGCAGTAAGTGTTCATAAGACAAGTTATTCCTTCCATTAAAAAAGCCCACAATTACGCGTCTAACAATTCCTCAAAGATTAATAAATCTTAATCTTGAGTGCAAATATTATTAACATAGTCTATTGCCGCAATAATGAGTTAATGTAAAAATGTTAATGTAGGTGTTTATCTAGAACCCAACATGTTTCGTTCCTCATCTGTATTTTGCAGGAAATTGAGGGAACTTCTTTAGGCGAAAAAAAGGGGGAAACATAAAGATAGTCTAAATGGCTTATCTAATGAAAGTAAAACATGCAACACAAATGGGCCTTGATGCCACATGGACACTGTTCATACATTCACTATAATTATAATGGAAAAGAGTGTATCTCTGTCTGCTTGTTGTCTGTGTTATCTGGTGTCCAGCGTCATTAAGTGAGTCAGACAGTATCTCCTAGACCATAGAGAGAACACCCATTATTAAGGTAATTCTCACATCGTAACTCACATACTTGCTATTAGTATTGGTAGATTAAAAGGATGCTTACCACTTTTCATGTTGTGGTACTGTACCAAAAATAGCTTCCACATCAAAGTTACTGTGCTATACCCTTTAAAAACACAAACAAAACCATATATTAATGCCCTGCTCTGGGGATTCACAGTTTACGAATAATCATGTCTGTCATTTTTTAAAGGACTCCATTGATTTAAAGGGGCACTTATTCGTCTTCTGCGATAAATCACATTTATCCTCAGTTGATTCTATCAAGTCTCCCTTGAGGGTGATTGTCATAACTATAGTCCTGTTACTCCATCTAAAAAAGTACGAAGAAACCGGGTCTCAGGTTACATCTCCATGTTTAGGCACACACACACAGGGTCAGTTAATGTTATATGATCTCAAGGTGCTCTATAGCAGTTGTGTAGAACAACCAGCTAAATCTAGAGGTTAGATGCTACACTGAGCAGATACATTTGCCATGCAGCCAATAAAAGTATGATGTTGGCAGATCTCAGGCTGCTGACTACATGGCCCAAGGTGATGTACAGAAGTCGACTCAAAAATGTGTTATATAAGCGTCATCCGCTTGCCAACAGTTCGCCTAAAGCTTCAAAGAGTATGTCTTCCTGTCAGTATTACCAAGTAACATGCACTGGTCTCCGGTTTCTGAGGCATATGGGGACGGTGGAAAATAACCAGTACTAGAGACGCATATATAAATACTCACTGCATTATGCCACATCAAATATATGTACTCATGATACACGGCTACACGTTTGATCATATCATGAAACGGTGCAGAGACACGCTCTCTCTGTATACTTCATTCCCTGTGTGGCTGCTGGGCTGTTGGTAATGTATACCCGCATCACGTAGATCACGTGACATGTCGTAGTACATGTGTGACTTGCCTCAGCTAAGTTGGTTTTAGCTAGCGGCCATGTTGAAGGTGGTGTCACCTCACACTTATTGGCAGAAAGAACAAGCCAGAGTGTTGCATCCTGCCTACAGAGACTGCCTAATTCTGTGCTGTCTAAACATGGGGAGGAGAGCTGATTCAGCCATATTTATTCTTTGACGAACACTGACATTCCTTTTACATACATACTTCCATTGCACACTTTTTTGTACAAGAGATAAGGCAGGCATTAGGGTTTGTTAGCATAGGCCAGTTTTGATTTGACAGACACGACTAAGACTGTTTTTTTTATTAATTGATGGTCGAGACGACTTGCATCTTAGTGATAGGGCAAAGTTGGAGTTTTTCCAAACCTCACAAAGCTTATAAAGGTTTTGCAAATTGTATCTTTTGTGTCAGTGTTATACTTGTGATACCATGTCTCCCCTACACCTCTTACATTTTTCTTGCAGCTTTGGTCTGTGCTTCCAGGCCACCATGATGGTTGAGGACTGGGCCGGAGACCCACCAGACAAGGTGTGGCAGGAGATTACAGCTTTTATTTTGAAAAAAAAAATGGATGTATTTTTTTTAAATGTGGGGTCACAAGGGATGCCCACCCTTGCGACCTCTGGTGACCCCCAAATGATGTCCCTGAGTGAAGGCATCAGAAATGTTGTGTAAGGACTAATACGCAAAAAGATGTTGCATATTCAAATGCAATGTTGCATGTTACACACATAATTTGAAAGGTTATCTTTTGGTGCATGCTTCAGCCAGTCACTACCTGCTCCCCAGTGTGAGTGGCTGTGATAGATTTGACCCTCTCATGCACTTGCAAGAATGTATTTGGACTCATTGAGCTGTAGGGCGTGCAGCAGCTGTTCGAGTACAGGTCTTTGTCATGCGGGATTTTCAGAAAATGAAGGTCCTCACTATAATATTGTTTTTCTTGCTCTTTCTAAAAGGAACACATTAGCTTTAGAAAACCTTTCAGTGTTGACCCACAGTCCTTTCCTAGAGAATGCTCATAATAGCCATTTCCCCATTACAGCTATTTCAGGGAGTAAGTGGCCAGTGCTTTCACAGCTATTACCAGCTGTCATCACGTGTGCTTAAGGGATTTTCAGAAAGAACAGACATAACAACTTGCAAAGTGGTAGAAAGACTCTTACAATTTCTTGATAGCTAAATAGACTTCAAATGTGATCAAATAATTGTCTTCCCATTCAGACATTTTGGAACTCACCTTTTTATTTTGACCGACATTACTGGGAATTTAAATGTCTCTTCTAAAGGTAGATTTCCTGAAGCTGTGAGGGAAGTGCAAACAGCTATTTCAGTATGTTGTTCTCAATATATACTGTACGCACATGGCCTGTCCAGATACATTTACCAAGTTTGCATTCATGTATCCCCATATAATATGACATAACAGGATAGGATGACACAACATAACATAAATCAGACGGCATGTATTCGGGGGCACATCAATGTGTGTTTGCTCAGAATTATTTGTAATTTGTACATTCCTGTTGTGGCATATAAATACTTTGAAATTGTATTTGCTAACGCCTGAGTTTTTTTCTTTATCTACTGAGCGTATTTGGCACAACACATTTGCTGGATGTATATTGATGCAATTTTCATGAAAAGGCACCCTGAGAACACTCAAGGGAGGTCTGGGGTGCAGTAGATGATGCACCTATTTAAAGAGCCATGAAAGCTGCTTTAATAGTATGTGTGTAGTTTGTTGCTGGAGACAAATTATTATTAGGATATTTATTGAGTGCAGACCTAGGATCGAGAAGCAATAGAATGCTTTACAATTATAGGGGGAAGACATAAAGAATGATTTAAAATTTAAATTGGTCATTTTTGATTCTATCCACAAGTAATGCAAGGGAAATGAAAGCAAGTACATGTATAACTAGCATTGGAACTTCATTAGTTCCCCATTCATTTTCAGACTACTTGAAGTTTCTGAAATGGCAAATGAAACATTTTCATATAACTTTTTCATGGCAGGATAACATGTGAATCCAACTCAGTATTGATCAGCCGTCAAAAACATAGAATACTGACAGGAAAAATTAAAATTGTGCCTTAGGACTCTAATCGCAGCTATGTGCTAATTTAAGGGCAGCAAGACCAAAGGTCAGTTCACTGGTAGGCTAGGCCATTTAAAACAGGAACAGTATCATAACAATCCACCTCAGTAGTAGAATGATCACCCCTTGTCTCCATCAACATTTTGACAAGTCGTCATGCCACCTTTTTCTGGTCTTGCCGCCCCCTTTTGATAGGCTTTGATATAAACTTAATATACATTTGATATATAAAAGATATCAAACGTGTTTTATATCAATTTAATATCAAATGTATATTTTTATAGGAAGTGGGTATAATTTTACATCAATGGATATAAAATGTATATTTCATATAAAGTGGGTATACATTGTAAATAATTTGATAAACGTGAATATACATCACGTTGTTCAGACAAGGGTTGAGGGCAAAGTGAGCTCTGAAGATGGGGACTGTGAATCTAGGGGTTTGGAGAGTGATGCAGTGATGGCGTTGCAGAGGAGTTCCGCCCTGATGTGATAGGAAGCAGAAAATGATATCAGTTTTTGATAAAAATGTATATACTAATGAATATACAAAATAATATTTTTATATGAACATGCATGTAAAAATCAATATAAAAATCATTATTGTTGATGTAGAAATGTATATAAAAATTAATATTTTTATATAACATTTTTATATACATTTTATATATACAATTCTCCCCAAAAATTACATCAATATTTTTATAACAATTTTGATATAAAAATGTATATCAATATTATATGAACTGGCTCTGATACAGAGTGTAAATAGAGACGGGCACGGTAGCGTGTGACAAGGGAATTACGGATCTGAGCAGCTGTGAAACAGCGCTGCTGTGGGAGGGGGTTTTGTACAGATGATAACTACACAATGCAATGCCAAGAATTCCAACAATTCTGATGATTCACACTAAGGCTTGTGTAAACGCACCCCCAGGAAAATACACAAATACATTATTTATCAACTAAATCCAACTAATATAAGGATGGCACAGGAAACAGCTGCAGGCTTAGGTTAATTTTAGATGTTTCCTGAGTCCAGAGCCACTCGGTCATTCTTACTGAGTATGCACAAAATAGAATGCTTTTCTTTATTGATAATGCATAATGTCTATGGACCCAGGAAACAGCTTGGACCAAGGAAACATCTAACATTAGATACAAACTCAATTTCTGCAAAGTAAGCAGAAATATAATTCTGTGTGTTGTTGATAAGGGAACAGCAATGGGGAGGGGTTACATGGCTTTAACCCTTAAAAACCTTTTAAAGGGGAGTCGGACTCCAGCAGTGGAACCTTGTTATTCCGCTGGATTTGGTCATGGCTCCAGGAGACCCCTGTAAAGCCTTTTAATTGGAAACTGGCACTGGTGTTTATTCAAGCTGGTTTCAACAACATTAAAAAGTGAGCATGGGGGTATTTTAAGATAAAGTTAATGTGTTGGTCTGTGTATTTTTCTAAAAACTTTAAATGTGTGTGATATTATTCAACAATGCACGTAAGGGCATGTGATACTGTATTTATTGATATTCAGGCCCTTTTCTGAACCAGGCCGAATAAATATGTTTCATAGTGCTTAGAATGTGCTCAAAGGCACTAGGCTGTGCATTATTAAACTAGACAGCGTTGTGCTTTTAATGATGTGTTTAAACATATACAGTTGCTTAGAATGCTGTGTGGCTTTGCATGTCAGCCAGGATAACACAGATCTGCTGATAGCACCAGATTGAATTTCTGTGTGTATGTGTGGTATCACATGGGCACAGAGCTTATGTTTTTAAGATTTTGACTACAGTGCTTGGGAACAAGTTGAAAATGTGTAGATGGTTTTGAAAGTGTTCATTGTGCGGTTACATATTCAATCAAACACTCAATATTAAAGCTTGGAAACTATGCGGTTGAGACAGCAAAGTGAGTGGCCCAGTATTCCAAACCTGGAATTTCACTGAGTCTCTGATGGTGCAAACATTTTCCTATTGTGCAAAGAATGCATTTCTGGTTAATATTCCATTTTTATTTATTTTTATGGGCTCACCACCATCCTTATAGCCATCCCAAACATTCAGTAAAAAAAAAGCCAAAGTCTTTGCATAAAATTAACTCTTACTGCACTTTTGGTGCACTTGCCTTTTTGTGATATTGCATATATGCATGCATACAATGCAGTGTTTTACTTTAAAAGTGCCAATAAAGTTGATAACATATTTTCAGTGTGTGAAATAATCAGATTGTATTCAAACGCGTGAAATGTGAAGTCAGTATTTGCCAAAGATCACACATGTTGTGTTTAATAAAAGAACACTGGAATGATGGATCTTTTTTAAAGGGTGGCAGTGAACAGGGTGTTGTTATGGGCTTGAGATGTTGGAGATGTGTAAAACCTAGCTTCTTTTAAGTTTTCGTGACTGTACCAGTGCATGTTTTAGATTGTTCTGGATATGCTTTTACTTACAAGTTTGGGCTACAGTTAATTTTATTCTGCGCACAGAGTGGCACAAAGTAAAACAAAATGGGCCTCATTAGGAGGCAGGCGGCCATGGAATGAATGGTGCAGGTAAGGGACCGGCACCATTTATTCCGGGCTGCCACATTACGAGGTCTGCAGCGGGTCCCGTTCTGCACACCTGGCCAGACCAGACGTGCAGAGCGGGACCCGCTAGCAGTCCAGGATGCTAACAACAGGCCCATCATTAAGGGGCCCGTTGTTAGCATCCTCCCCATTCCCATAGAGCCCTAAGGGGGCTGAAATGGGAATGGGGATGTACCTCCTCAAACAGACCTCCTGTGTCTTTTTCTTTCTGCACTTGCCTCCAGAGTTCTGGCTTGGGCTGCTCCTCTCTTCTCCTCTACATCTCCCCCCTATCTGCCCTGAGATTGATTGACAAACCCCATTCCCCTCACACCTTTTCTCAATCTCACACTTTCCTCTCCTACGCTCTCCATGATAACAAGGTACCCTTTTTACTTTATTTTATGTAGTCCTTAACACCCTAATAACAATATACTCCTATATATGTCAATAGACATTAATGCACTAATTATCAATAAAAACACAAACCAGTTGTTTCATTTAAATTGCACTACTTGGTAAGCCTTGCCAAACATGTATTCTTCAACCTTTTCCCCCCAGGCAAAACAATTGGCTGTATCAATGCTTCTTTGGTATGCTTGGGAACGCACTTTATAATAACATATGTGTTTAAAAGTTTATGTTGTGGAAGATCTGTAAAGAAATCCTAGTCGTTAGCTTCATATTTAAAAATGAGGCTCTTTTGGGGATGTGACATGTTAATGGGCTTGCTTTATGAACCCTGTTTTTTTTGCAGATGGGCTTCTACCATGCAGGTCAGGTCTTAAAACCCCAGCCTTGTACTGAGCTGGAACCAGACGGGCAGATTTTAGAGCTCAAAAACGATGACTGCCACAATAAATTACTGCATTTTCAATAATGATGATGGAACATTTAGTTTGTTGTAGCCAATTTTGTTTATTTTCACTCAAGAGATGCTTATAAATAATGACTTGCTAATGTTTTTCGTTTTTAATTCCTGGTGATTTTGTTTTAGTGCCCTCTTTGATTTAAAGTCGGGCATAATTCTGGTAGATTCAAGGCATGCTGATTTGTGGTTGCTCTGTTCTGTCTGCGTGTTCAGACAAGGACATATACTGCAAGGCATTTACATTTCATGATGGGGATGGCCTCACAAGCCTGCAATAATGTCGCAGTGTGAGAGATGCTAATCGTAGGAAAATTGTGTATGTTGCCGGCTCAATTATCGCGCTTGCGAGTGCAGTATTTAGTAAATGGCATATGAGGAGGGACATACAGCTTGTAGGTGTTGTTTGGTTATTTGCCCACCCATTGACTGGCCATGGCCATGCTAACACCTGTGGCCATACGACCCAGTTCCTGCCCCTCCACGCCCAAAACACCTCCTCATGGGAACTCTTTGAGCGTGCTTTATTCAAGCCTTACTATCAAGGTTTGCACTCAAAGTGCCTGATAGTGTTTTTTTTCCAAACATTTTTCTGAGAGTTAATGACTTAATTGGAGCTATAAATCTGCTACTGGTGTAATAAATATGTCTTAACAAGGTCTGCCTTCAGCCACCCAATGTATAAGCACTCTGTGTCTTCTTCACTGAAGTCCTGTTAACAACAAGCATTGGCAAAGCCAACCGTTGTGGCTTGTTTATAAGTACTAGGCATTTGTCAGGCACTGCTAATAGATGCCCAGGTGCTCACACGGTTTAGCATATGCAACTGTCAATGGCCAGCTACCACTATGGCAGTGCCGGGCACGCACCTTCCCCATGCCTACACAAAAGCTCAAACACTTTATATTGACAATGCTTGTTTCATTTCTCTTCCAGAATGCCACTTAAGTACCACCAGAAAGGAGCACGACGTGGATATTGCACATACTACTCCTGCAGAAACACCAGACCGCACATCGACCTTGAGTATTGTTGTCTGTAACCACCGATTTGTATTCTGCTATGCTATTTTTACCTTTGGTTTTTAGGCGTGGCACCTGTGACACTTAGTGTGACGAAATAATTGGCATGTGAGTTTTCATATATGGGGATGAATATAAGTAAGGATATACAGCGATTGCCAGTGTTGTTTGGAATTTGGCAAATACAGCCACCATGTTGGAATGGAGATTTCTTCCAGCCTAACCCAATGGGGACTGCAACATAGTGAAGCATGTAACACAGAACGCTATTTGTTTTGCCATTCTTTATGTTATGTATTCCAAGATAAAGCACAGTTGCAATATATAAACACACACATGCACACACACTGTTCTAGGCTTAGCACTGCACAGGCACACACCCTGTGCACCAGCATTACCCACACAAAAACATCGCCTCAGCACCGGTCTATACTGGCTCAATAGTGTTGAGAAGCTCCCATTTTCCCATATTAACCTTTTTTCTTTGCTTTCGTGCATTGGCTATCAGGGTTAGGTGGTGTTATAAGCCCCGACGTTAAGAGAACAATATTGACATGGGATTGAGGGTTTAAGGGAGAAGAAAGGCTATGATGTATATGATTATGCGGCTATATCTCTACCCATTTCATGCCATCTGTTAAACCTATTTCAGTATCAACCACTTTCCATCGAAAGTACACCAACTCCGGGTTTCCTTAGTTTGGGTCTTCCTGCCAGCCTGCTTAGCAAACCGGTGTTCTCACCCGAAAGAGCACAACACAAGCATCAACATTTCCTTCTGTGTGTGAGTTTAAGATGAGCGTCACATTATGAATATGTATCCTCTGTTGCCTTTGCCCCAGCGTCTCTTCATACTGCTGTCACAAGACCCTCTTTATAGAAAAGTGCCCTTCCCTGCTCCTTCCAGCCTAGTGTGCCCCTCCATTGAAAGGTTGTCCCTTTCTGCAAATGCCCAGTGTGGCTCATCCTTCCTGTTATGTTTCCTGCCTGCCCATGTCCCCTTACCAGTTTTGCCTCAGCCTGTCAAGGTCCCATACCTCCACTTGAGAGCCAGTCTAGAGCGAAACTTCCTCTACTTGCAATTGTGCTACTCCTCTTGTCATCAGGAGAGATGGAGGCAGCAGTTGTGTTTGGGCTTAAAAATGAGAGATAGGTGCAAGTGGCTGCCATGTTAGAACATGTCCATTTCCCCCATTACAGATGAAGCATACCTGAAATCCTGTCAAAAGTTGTCAATGTAGCACGTTTTTGAAACATAGAATTTTACTGACTAGTAGACAGGGACATGAACCAGGTTAGCACATGGGAAAGCTTTAGGGGTAATTATAGCGGTAAATGTAAACGCTGGAGATTATGAGGTAGTTTACGGTGCAATGAGAACCATTTGCGGCAGTGGTCTGGGCAATTAGACTAACACTGTATGAAACGGAGGGAAATGGCCGGTATTATAGGCTCCATAACTGGTATATCCACTTTTAGGTTAAGACGAGGTAAAAAACAATACATAATTGACACAACAGAGAGCAGGGCCGGTTGTAGTGGACCATGGACAGATGAGAAACAGGGTTTTGTATGACAGGGCAGTGGTCAAGAATCCCAAATATCCGAGAGTAGGGGTGTGTGTTAAGATTAGACTATCAGAGGCTCTGAGAAGAGGGCCATTAAAGTGGTCCCGACCCATTTCAGTGACAGAATTGTTTCACAATGCCCTGGAAACAGCTAATAGCAGACTGTGGAACATGGGAGGGGTAATGGTGTCTCGAAGAGATAATGGTGAAGAATGGAGGGAGCATGAAGTACAAGTATCGGAAAAGTTGCTTATTTCCCCCAACACACCCGGATGGGAGGTAGTTTGCCAGCAGGATCAACAGCCGGACGATGGAAAAACAGTAAGCATCCGGTGGGCACATCCAGAGTGGGCAGGCCGCACATCATACCAGCACACCCTCAGGACTACGTTTGATAGGGAAGAAACTATTAGTGAAGGGTGGAGGGTGTGTGGTATCAGCTTGACAGTTCGAATGACGTGGAAAGATTCAAGGAGGAATGGAAGGGAACGGGCTGAGCACTAAATGTTAAATGTTAAATGTTAAGGGTATTTGTACCGCGCACCATCACCAACGAAATTGGTCCCGAGGCGCTCTGGCGGATCTGTAAACAATAAGGTGGGATGGGTTAGTAAGGTGAAGAGGGAGTAGGATAGTGAGAGGAGTGGTGTTCTGTTGGCGGCTTCAACTCGGTATACACTAGGTGCTGAGCTTTGGTGCGGGTATCGGATCGGTGTCAGTCCGCATGTGCTGTTGTTCCGGCTTATGTGTTGTTGCGGTGTTGTGAAGTGCGTGTGGCTTTTTGAGTGAGATAAGTATGCAGAGTTTGAGCTTATATTGGTTAGTGGGTAACCTGACCTTTACCATGTTAACATTCACAGTTTTGTCTGAGTGTGGCGCTTGCTTGCCCCCACAATCCCATCTAGATGTGGCGCAGGCCAATGTTTAGAATTCCATCCAGGTTTGGTCATGCCAACACTCACAGTCCCATCCCGATGCAGCGCAGGCTAGTGTTTAGAAATCTGTCTAGGTGTGGGCATGCTAACATTCACAACTCCATCAGAGCGCCACGCAGGCCGGTGTTCACAACTCCAAGTGTGGCACATGCTAGCATTCAAGTTTTTCTAGGCGTGTGCGTGTTATCCTTCAATCAATCCTATCCAGATGCGACGCAGGACAACGTCCACAACTCTAAGTCTGGCATATGCTAGCCTTCAGGTTTCGCATAGGTGCGGGCATGCCAACACTCAAAGTCCCCTCCAGATGCGATGCAGGCCAACATTCACAACTCTATCCAAGTGTGGGCATGTTGACATTCTGGGTTCACCCAAGTGTGGGCACGCCAACACTCAAGGTCCCATCGAGATGTGACCCACGCCAATATTCACAGCTCTACCAAAGTGTGGACATGCCAATACTCACAATTCTATCCCAGTGCGGTCATGCCGACATTCAAAGTCCCATCCAGATGCGACGCAGGCCAATACCCGCAATTCCATCCAAGTGCGGCCATGCCGATGTTCACTATTCTATCTAGATGCGTCTGCCGGTCTGGGTACGGTTCATCCGGTACGTACGAGTGGGAGAGTCCCTTGAGGGCTTTCGTCTGGGTCTAGGTGTGTGATCAGTCTCTGGAGCCGTCTTTTTGTGGCTCTTTTCCATGATATTTCATGCTCTGTCGAGTGGTTGGTTCTTTGGTTTGAGTGTTTGTCCAATTTTGGAGTGGCCGAGGTTGGAGTTATTTTCATCGTTGTTTTAATGTCTGGGCATTCTAGTGCGTCTCATGTTGTGGTTACGCTGTGAAGAGCCATGATTTGAGGTGTTTCCTGAATGCTAGGTGGTTTGTTGTATTCTGTATGTTCTTAGGTAGGTAATTCCGTGTTTTGGGTGCCTGGTGAGAGAAAGAGGATCCTCCGAGTTTTTTTCTGTTGTAGGGTTTTGGTTCCAGGCGTATGTCAGCGCTTGATCTTAGTGTTCTTGTCGGTTGATGTAGGTGTAGTTTGTCGCTTAGGAATTCTGTGCCTTGTTTGTGTATTGCTCTGTGCGTGATGCACATGGACTTGAACTTTATTTGCTGTTTTAGTGGTAGCCAGTGTAGCATTTTTAGCGCAGGTGTGATATGTTCTCTTCTGGGTAGCTTGAGGATGAGTCTGGCTGCTGCATTTTGTATGCGTTGCAGTTTTTTTAGAAGTCGTTCGGGCATGCCCAGGTATAGGCTATTGGCATAGTCTACTCTGGACATGATCAGAGAGATGATGGTAAGTGTTATGTTGGCGAACGACAGGAACAGTAGGATCCTTTTACCTGCTCGCAGGAGGAAGAAACATTTCTTGATTACCGAGTTTACTTGTGGCTCCAGAGTGAGGTTGTTATCCATCAGGACCCCTAGGTTTTTTACAGTTGATGATGGTTCTGGTGTGGTGCCGAGCTCTCTTGGCCAGGGGATGTAGTTGATGTCTCCTCCCTTTTTTGAGACAATCATTATCTCTGTTTTGCCTGGGTTGATTTTGAGATGGTTGAGGTTCATCCAGATAAATATGTCACAAAGGTAATTCTCTAGTGTGGTGTTTTCTTCTCGGGTGTCTTGTATGTTGAAGATTATTTGAGTATCGTCGCATAGTTGTAGCATGTGAGGCCGTGTTTTTTGATGAATTTGATTAATACGTACATGTAGATGTTGAATAGGAGCGGGGAGAAGGATGATCCTTGTGGTACTCCACACGTGGAGTCTCTGGGTTTGGATTTAAAAGGTTTCATCCATACTGTTTCTGTTCTGTTTGTTAGGAAGGATTTGATCCATAGTAGGGCAGTGTCTGTTATCCCTAGTCCTTCTAATCTCTTTATGAGGATGGCGTGGTTGACAGTGTCGAAAGCTGCAGACAGATCAAGGAGAATCAGGGCGGTACTGTTGTCCGAGTCTGCGTTTGTTTTTAGGTCGTCCCATATTGAGAGGAGAGCTGATTCTGTTCCTCTCATAGGTCTGAAACCAACTTGTGCCTGGTCTAGTAGGCAATGCTCTTCTATGATATTTTGGGTTATTTGGTAGACGTACATTTCTAGCAGTTTGGCTATGTAGGGTATGTTGCAGATGGATCTTAATCTATACTGTGCATGGCCATATTTTAGAGGGGACAAGGTGTTTGTCCCCTCCCCCCCAACTTTTGTAGCACACCGTTGTGTCCCACTCATTTGGCAGGGGCACCTTTAATTTATTTGTCCTGTTGCCCCCAACACTTTTAGGAAAGTTTCTCCCCTCATGTCTTGACCTGAAGTGTCTAATTTCAAACCCTTTACGCCAAGCACTATGAATCACAACATCGGCAATGCGTGCTGCAGTTGTGAAATGTCACCCCTTGTCTACATCTGGAGCAGATAACCCGAAAATAACCAAATAAGGAAGTTGCTTTAGCCCAGTCAAACAATGAGCTAGTCTGATCAAGGTGCAGTAAAAGAAAAAAAAACATTGTAAGTATCACATGCAGATACAGAAAGTGCAAACATCCCAAATAAACACAAACTGTGTGCATTCTTTTGGCATGGAGAGCTTCCAACCTACACTACCTAATGCCCCTATTAATGAAATACAGGAGGCAGTGGTTTAAATTGCTAACCTTGTTTGCCCTCAGTTTAGAACAAGGGAGTCGACCATCTATTAAGGGTCAAACATAGTGTGGCTAAGCCTGCTTTGCCCTTCACCCAATCCACCCCTTTCTAAGAGATGCCACTTAGTAGAGTCATGGACTCTAAGGAGGATTAATATTACAATAAGAAAAAATAGTCTTCTGGGTCTGACTATGTTCTATTCCTCAGATACAGCTGATAGGGAAGGGATGGTTTCATGTGCTCTAAAAATGAGCCCATCTTGGTTTAAAACCCCATAGCTGCAAGCGTTCTCTCCATTAAATCAGCAGTTTGTAATTAGAAATCTGATATGCATTAGGTCGGTATATTCTTTTATTTTGATGGAAAGCTCTATTACGTTTTTGAATAAAATTTGGGCTTGCAATTTATGTATTTTAATTAATTGTGCTTTGTGACTTTCATTAGCAAGGGTAGCTGTTTCCTCCCGCAAATGGCACCATATCTCAACAGTGTTATAGGTTTCAAAGGTTTGAAAACCTTCTCAGCATATTGCAATTTCTAGCAGGTAAGAGAGTAGCCTGCCTCTAAGGTTTTAGCTCTTTCCGATGAATTTTGTTAAGAGTGGAAAACTGTCAGCTGGTGATGAACCGAATGGCCTTGCAGCCTAGCTGTCAAAGTTCTCTAAGCAGGAATCCACAGCATTGAGAAACCACCAGGCACCCTTTGCATGCTTCAGAAAAGGTTTACACTTTCAATGGCATTTGAAACAGAGTATATAAAAAGACAACTCACACCGATATGTTGATGCTTTTTTACCCTGAGAATTCTGTCACATTCTTTAGTGTAACTGCACATTTCTGACACTTCACTATAAAGTATTTGGTGAATACTTTCTTAATTAGATTTTTTTAAATTGGAAATTTTTATTTGGGAAGAGGTCTGAAAACACAAAAAAGTAGGCATGAAATATGACATATGGTCCAAGGCAAGAACTAAGTGTACATCCCTAGATTCTGACCAATCAACTAAGGAGCACATTGGCACAGTAGCCCATGGACACCACCAAAATGTGGTCAGCCTGCAGCAACAATGCTCAGATCCCTCGATATGCACAGACTGGAGATAACTGTGCTGTAAAAATGGTTCCTTTATGTTGGAGGAGGGGGTTGACAGGATAAACTAAAATGTTGTTGAAGGTTGCGAGAAGGTACGGTACTATTGAAGTGAACTTAAAGGAAGTGGGCATCAGGTTGGCATAGGAAGATCCCCTATGCCAGAGCATATGGGTAAGCTGGGGTAGGATAAGAGCACGGGCAGTGATATTAGTACTTATGGTTGGAGATGTGAAGATGTAGGGCTTGATTTTTTTTGGGTGATTTGGAATACAGGTGTTGCATGTGAAATTGTGCTTCATGAAAACAGTTGCATATCATGTTTTCTACGCGCATGAGCCACAGTGCTTCTGAATATGTCAAAAACTGAAAGACTCTGAAATGATGAACGCACGTGTTACGCGGCCTGTGGATAACACCAATGGACTATGCTCCGTTAAAACAAATAAGGCAGACACAGCAGAAGAAATCAGAGTTAAGTCTAGAGTAGAAGCCACTCCATCAGAAACTCACATTCCTACATGTTGCACTCTTCCCAGGAAACATAGGAATCCCGAGTCTCCACCTAGAAGACTGATTGTATTCAGTGTCAACTCTCTTCTCGAAAATCTAAAACAGAAAATATCCACCTATTCAATCCTACATTAAGTACACCACTGGTATTATAAATATCGTAGAGGATCTAGCATTTGACAATGCAAAGTATCTGCGGATAGGATTAGATATTACATTCTTATATACAAGGATCCCAGAATCAGGAACACTCAAGGGTTATTTGTAGAACCAGCATCCTGAAAGGGACATAGAGAGTACACATTTAATTTGCTGGTGCACTGAGAGGACTCTGACAGGTAACATTTTTTCAATTCCAGGAACAGATTTAGCAATAGATCGAAGAAATAGCAATGGGGCGGGGGTTAGGGGGAGTAATACTATATATGTAATGAGAGGCATTTTGAAAATATGTCAATTCAATAAACCCATTGACAGCAACTACTTGTTGAATTATAAAAGGTTTAATCTGAAATCACTACATGACAAACTTCTATTTGGACAGCTTCTGAGGCTGACTAGGAACAGTAACGACAGACACTATAAGGACGAAGCAGAGAAGGTCTCAGTTAAACGGCAAGCAAAAAAGACATCTATCCTAACCAATTAGAAGGGCAAGAAAAAGTCATGCCAATAACAACAGGGAAGGGTTGTAGGAAAAACACCAACGAGGACATTGTTTGTGATAACATATACTTTCAATTGAAGGAAATCGCAACATGGCATTTACTGCAGGCGGCCAAGAATATCTGAAATTCCCCTTATTGCCATGAAGAAAAGTATGACTTTCAGGAACCTGCGGCTTGATATAGATGTGTTGAATACAGTCACACATCAAGAACCACCTTTAACTAAGAATTGGGGTTTACCCAGGGTGAATACCCATTATCCATGTGGCATTTATGCCATCTGCAATTTCACCAGATTTTCTATGACATGATGTAATGCCCTGAATAAGGCCTGGTACTGGCCTATGATCAATTTAAACCTCACTCAATATATTTTGATTTCACTATGTGAATGGCAAACACTTGCATTATAGAACATTGGAGTTGCATTAGGAACAGGACAATCATGGTACCATTGGTAGAGCATTATATAGAGAATATGCACATTGAAGCTTCTGCAATGGTAACAGAGACTGATATTCATGACACAAAGCTGCATCTACGGGTTGAATGTGAATAGCGACACAGATTCAAGAGTGAACACTCAATATCTTTTTTAATGGGGTTTCTACCTCTGACAGCCAAAACAATTACTCCTGGAATTCCAGAAAAGGATGTAGCAATTTGAGACACCCAAAAGAAGCATAGTGATGCTTTTCTAAGGGAACCCCGTTTTTTAGAAAATTGTGTGGATATGGGTGTATACAGTTATTGAACACAGTGAAACCAGGACTGTAAGAAATATAAGTGAAACACAGTAATACTGCTCTAAAAGAAATATGTTTTATTAAAGGTTGTGTGTGTAAAGGTGTATAAAGATTAGGAGGAGGTTATGAATGCGTATGTTTTGTCCCAGAAGGATAATAATGCTAAAATAATGGCTAATCATGTGTAGCAATGTCAAGAGCCTTTACATGTAGGATTGATACATTAATGTTTCCCTGTTAGAAAACCTCTGAGGTCAGGTTAGACTTTCATCGTAAAATGGGCATTGTGCTGAGTAATAACATCTTAATGAACCAAGAGAAAGGACAAAAGGGGCCCTCAAAATTCTACTCACATTGTGGGCATTTGTAATCCCACCCCCATCCTCCAGCATATTATTTGTGGGAGAATACAGTTTGCAGAAGCCATCTCAACATAATCCCTGCATGATTGCATGAAGTAGCTCCCGGAAAAGAAAGCTGCACCGTCAATATTCACTTCTGTTTTCCATTAGAGGGGCTGAATATAAATTCACCAGCCTTACAGCCATTCCCCCAGTATTGATTTAGTTCACGCAGCATATATTGAACTATCACCACTTCTGAGGTAAAACAGGAAGGCAGGGATATGCTACTTCTTTATACCTAACACCCAGATCGACCTTTGCCAGAGTTGCACTTGCAGTCTTTTAATAGATAATTCCTTATGATTGTCACGCAAAAGAGACACAGGGCTCAATCTCTGTAGGGAATGGTTCATCAAAACCTTAATAGCAGCACTGCGACTCCCCAACTAGGCACTTCCAAACGTCTCTCAACTCAATTGTCCCACCTCATATATGTCCACATCCTGTACTCTTTTTGCAATGATCTTGCTTTCTACTTTTCTTCTAAAATGTATACCATTCACAATATGCTTGCTACTTACCTTCTATCCCCTCCTCTTCCTCACTTTTCTCCATCACACCTACCTTCCTCTCCCACTACTATGTCTTCCTGTGCCCTTGTTTACCCACTGTCCCCACACATTGTGAAGCCCATAGCTCCCAGTCTTGCTCCTTATCGTACTTCCCTCTTCAACTCCTCTCTTGACAATTGTAGGGCATACCCAAAAACCGATCGATAAAAAATCACTCCACAAGGGGTCAATAATGAGTGCATGGCTTGCAAGAAAAACAAGGTTTTATTACATGAAAATACGTTCAGGCGTGTCAGTCTGTCCCATAGAACTGAAAACTGAAACCAGGCTCAACATACCTAATCTAAGTTGCATCTGTTATAGCGGAAAACTGCACATTACCAGAAGCGCAATATATCAGATAAAACATAAACCGAAGTTCCTCATTGGCTAACACCTATACAAAAATCTAAACATCCCCTATAGTTAATTTTCCCATTGGCCGTGCATATCTAAATGCAATCCATTATAAGATAGCCTGATTGTGAAGTCAGCAGAAACACTGTGGTGTGATTGCTTCTTATACTAAGGTAAATTGTTACAATAATGCACTCTCCTTATTGGTCAAAACAACTGTGGATACTCATGATGTGCATACCTCTTAGAGGACCCAATCAGGGAGCTAGTGCGAACAATGAGGTCAACCTCGCCTGGTAATATAGGGGCTTCCTCATGAGACCAGGCAATTTGGCACTCCCAAATGGCTCCTTTGACCTTGCAGCTGTACTCTTTTGGCATCACCTCTTACAACTTCTGTCTGCGAACACGCTGAACCCCTAACATACCTCCTCTTGAGAAGCAGGTTCTTTATAAAAGAAAGATATTCCAGCTACCGCTCTTGGGCATTTATTTCTCATATTTAATTGCACTATTTAAAAAATAAACTATAGTTCAAATGGTCCTACCACTTTACAGTGGGGGTACTATCACCCCAGACCAAACTCGACCTCTTGGCAGTACCTGATACCAGGCCATGTTCTCATAATACTCGTCCTTCACAGCTGCAACACTAATCTACTCATCTAAGACCAATATTCCATTACTAGCTCCTGTGCGCTGCTCAACTTCACACCTCGCCTGGTAATATAGGGGCTTCCTCATGAGACCAGGCAATTTGGCACTCCCAAATGGCTCCTTTGACCTTGCAGCTGTACTCTTTTGGCATCACCTCTTACAACTTCTGTCTGCGAACACGCTGAACCCCTAACATACCTCCTCTTGAGAAGCAGGTTCTTTATAAAAGAAAGATATTCCAGCTACCGCTCTTGGGCATTTATTTCTCATATTTAATTGCACTATTTAAAAAATAAACTATAGTTCAAATGGTCCTGCCACTTTACAATGGGGGTACTATCACCCCAGACCAAACTCGACCTCTTGGCAGTACCTGATACCAGGCCATGTTCTCATAATACTCGTCCTTCACAGCTGCAAAACTAATCTACTCATCTAAGTCCAATATTCCATTACTAGCTCCTGTGCGCTGCTCAACTTCACACAATTAACTTGCTATCTGCGCTGTACATCTCCTTTCTTTTCTCAACCTTAGCTGTCTGATCGTTCCCTGGGGGAAGGATGTAAACATTCCAATTAAATGAAAAAAGCAAAAGCTCTAATGGGTGGCCTAATTTTCTAGCTAGTTAAAATAGCAGCTTCTAGTGAGGCCTGATTAAAATGGTGGAAATCTTGCTACTGCGGCACACAGCCCTTATGTTACTTAAGCACTACATTTTACCCTATCTCGCTGTCAAATACTTCAACTACCTTTTACCAGTGTCCAAAAGCTGCTCTTAATATAAAATAAAACCTTACTACAACCAAAACACTATATGGTCACTACTACTAGCTACAAATTATTAAACAATGCCCTAGCGCTAACCTCTAAATATAATAAACAGCAGAATTACATTGTTACTCCTTTTCCATCGTGTAAGGCTCTGGTATGCTTTCTAAAATGTGTCAAAGCTTGACTAAACATAACACATGTGCAGAACTACCAAATCAAATGGCAAAATATTGACACTAATTGACCAGCTCTCTTTGTTAATAAAATGAGCACAGTTTAAACCTCTTTCCACAGTTGGGGTGTTGCACCTGCATCCCAACACAATGCCACGTTTCCCTCTTCCTATAGGACAGATACTGTCATCCCTCTCCTTAAGAAACCTGGTCTAGATCCTAACTGTCCTGTCAACGTATGCCCTGTCTCTCTTCTATCACACTATTCAAAATCCTACAGTGAGTAGTATTCAATCGACTCACTGAGTTCCTTGATACAGCCAACCTCCGGGACTCTTGTCAATCTGGGTTCCGACTTCTGCATTCTACCAAGACAGCTATCCTCAATGTCAGCAACATTATCTCTTCTGCTCGCCATGCAAACCTTTCATCTATTCTTATTTTTCTCAACCTCTCTGCTACATTTCAATACTGTCAACCATTCTGACCGTCTGTTTGCTTTATCTCGCCTAGTCACCAGGGACAAGACCCTCACTTGCTTTGCTTCATACCGTGCCTCTAGACTCTTTCATGTGTCCTGGAACAGCCTTAGCCCCCCCCAATCACCCCCTTACTGTTGGAGTTCCCTGAGGGTCTGTCCTTGGTCTACTTCTCTTTACTCTCTATACTTCAGCTCTTGGTGCGCTGATCTCCTCTTACAGCATCACCTATCAACTCTTCGCTGATGACATTCAGATCTTCTTTCATTTTTCTCCTTATCCTATTAACTGTTGTCAAACATCTCACACTGTCTCTCCACCATCAAATATTGGATGGCTTCTCACTTGCTCATGCTCAACTCCACTAACACTGAAGTTCTCTACTTCCCAGCCAAACAGGCTATCCCTTCCTCCTCCCCTCTTCGTCTCTTCTCCCCTGACTACCTTCCTTACTCTGCATCTGCTCGTAACCTTGGTGTCCTATTCAACCCATCACACAACTTCTCGCTTTTCAGCTCCAAATCTGCCTCGACAATTAGACTCATCCTCCTCAATATCAGAAAGATCTGCCATCTTCCTTTCAATACTGCAAAACAGCTAATCCCCTCCTTATTCCTTTTTCCATCTGGCTACTGTGCCAGTCTACTCTATGGCCTTCCCAACAATGCTTTTCACATCTGTACATAGTCATCAGCTTTGTGGTCTGCACACTTTTCACCCTTTCTAACTTTACCTCTACCTCTGCCCATCGCCAGATTGGCTGGCTATCTAAGCAACAAAGTGTTAAGTGTAAACCTCTTCATCTTCAAAACTATCAATGGACTTGCCCTACCCTACTTATCTGCTCATTTCACTCCCTACTCTTCTCCTCAGTCGTTACATTCATCCTCGGCTCACCTCTTGGCCACAACTCAAGCTTCCTGTACTCCTTCTTGTTTCTGCTCTCTCTCCACACGCCCATACTTTCTCCTCGCCACATACTCTGAAATGCTCTTCCTCTGCCTATCTGTACTGCTAAAACTCTACCACTATTTAAATCCAACCTCAGAGCTCTCCTTCTTTCTAAATAACCTATTTCCTAGCACTCTACACTACAGCATCACCCTGTTTTCCTCCCTACCATTCATGTACAACCATACAACACTTTTTTTGTCACACCTCTATCCTTAATTCAGCACTTCCTCCACCATCCCGTTCCTATGTCATCCTGTCCGGGCCTCATTCCTGTTTTATGTTTCCACCTTCCCCTGCAACATCTGGTCTTCAAGTAAGATTCACTCCTGCCATTGTAAAGGACCAATGTCCTCTGCTCTGTCATCAATGGGAAAGGTTGTACGGATTTTTGTGGCACACATGCATTGCTTTTCCTATGATTTTTTATAAATAAACAAATAAATACAACTTGTTGCTTGAATGCCCATCTGTGCTTTCCACTGTCTATAACACAGTGCTCATGTACCTGTCTTTCATCTTCATTGTGGTTTATTTGAGGCCTTAAGTGATGCTGAGTACTAAACCATCATTAATGCTCTCATTTGGTACACATACTAGTGAGGGTCTGGCAGATAGTATTTTTCAATGTGCATGCGTGTGATGTGTGTAATGGGGTCATGTATTGATATTGATACTGATATTTTATTTCTATCCCGCTCGTACACAAGTGTTTCAGAGAGCGACAAGGCAAGGGAGGGGAACAGGGGAGAACAAAAAAACGATCTTACTATGCCCAGTGGCATTGAGAATCCGCAAGTGCATGGGAGAGAGGGAGGGGAAAAGTGCATGCATGGGGGGAGAAGTGGAAAGTGCGGAGCAAAGGAGAAACAGATAAATAATCACAAATAAATAAATAATAAAGGCAACAAACAGTGGTAGTGCAGCCAGCATGTAGTGTTTGTGGGTATTGTCTGGGATGCCCATGTCTGTCCATTCATATGTATGTGGATATGGTCCACTTGTGTTTGGTAGACTGTTCCATTTCTATGTGCCTATTCCTGCTTAGCACTATGTTTTTTTCAATCTGTGGCAGGTTCTTTTTAGGAACATGGGGGGTCATTATGACCTGGGCGGTAAGGGATACCGGGCACCGGTAAGGAGACCGGTGCCGGTAATCCCTTACCGCCCTATTCCAAGGTCCCTTGGCGGGGACCGTAAGGAAAGTGTGGTCTGACCACACGTCCCTTACGGGTCCCGCTAAGGGACCAGGGCACTAATAACGGGCTTGCAAATCCAGAGCCCGTTATTAGCGCCCTCCCCATTCCCATTGAGCCCTTTGGGGGCTCAATTGGGAATGAGGAATGGTTTGTTTAATGGGGACTTACCGGTCCCGCCAGGGTCGGACTGCACCGGTAAGTCTCCATTGAACAACACCGTTGCAGGACCCGTTATTTGAGGCAGTCATGGCTTAAATAGCGCCATGACTACCACCAATCTCGGAATGAGGCCCATGGATTTTGGCAAAACTATGCCCTCGTTGAGTGAAGGAAGCATTCCCGAAAATAGAATTCAAACTCATCTCAAATGTCTTTCACTAAATATTTTAGCTATTAAATCAACCAATAAAATAATGTATTGTATCAATTTATTTAAAACACATAAAATACTTCACCTCAATTAAATGTATTCCCAGAAAATGTAGATTTCCCAACTTTTGATTTAGTTGGGGACGCAATATGTTTTTGAAAAACATATATTTGATATGAAGTATTTTACATTCTTCATTTCAGTAATATACATTTGCAGTGAAGTTTTTCTTCAAATGTCTCAGTGTCCCCTCATTCTTAGCATAACTCACCACAGTTGCTTGAAAACACAATATACACATGTCAAATACATCCAAATGTGGAAACACATCCAGTACCTAGAAAAGACAACTCTGCCCATTCTAAAAAATGAGTAAAGACCTTAAGTATGAGAAATGACCCATCACTATTAAAATATACCACCTACAACCAGGCACACAGAACGCTTCATGAGAAAAAAAGGTGAAAAGCAACATGTCCAATCTGTACCATACCATGGGTGCCTCAGGTGGCCATTACATTGCTCTCAGACAGATGCCTATATTACAAGCAGCAGCAATCCAGGTTGCAAAGGAAATGGGTCATGTAGCTAGAGGTTGGTCCAGCAGATTAGTTTGACACATAGAATAATTGGCCCCAGGTGCGACCACTTTGACCTGTCTTACCACCTGCATGCTCAACAGGGCTACCGTCCAGTGACCTTAGAAATACACAACTTAAATCAGAAGTTGGGTATATCCTCTGGAAATAAGTATATTCGACATTTATTCTTTTATATGCCACTTTTATTTATATTTATTTATTGGGCATTTGTAAGGCACTTTTTTTCCATTTTCTATGGTGGCGACCATCTTGTTTTTTTCTCTCATGAGAAATTGAGCTTGTGCAATACGTGCAAAGCTTGTCTTCTTTGAACTAAAACTATTAAAAGCCCAGGTGGAACCCCAGGGTACAAATAGCTATCACCCCCTTTTTGGTGGCAAACTGGGCTGGTAACAGCCCTGATCCGTCGCCATGGCCCTGCTTAGCTCGGGCCTGCCTATGCCCAGGCTGGTGGGTCATTAGAGGCCATCAAAGTCACACGCCTCATATACCCCTGTCTGAATTACAGGGTAAATATATAAGTGGACCTACTGTTTTTAAAGTTTTGTCTAGACTGTTCTTTTGAGTTAAGTTACCGTTGTTTCTCCCACGCATTATTGATACATACATGTATCCTCTTCTCTGCCTCCCCTCTTTTGCCCTTGGACACTGTGGTTCTCTCACCGTGAGGAAGGCTGAACACTGATGCCGCCAATTCTGGCAAGACGAAATGTGATATTGGGCCTCATTCCGAGTGGGGCCGTAAGGGATACCGGGCACCGGTAAGAAGACCGGTGCCGGTAATCCCTTACCGCCCTGCTATGAGTTCCCTTAGCGGTTCCCTCCTTTAACGCCTGGTCTGACCAGGTGTTATGGACGGGACCCGTTAAGGGAATTCAGAGCCAATAACGGTACTGCAATTTGCGGTACGGTTATTAGCGCCTTCCCCTTTCCCATTGAGCCCTATGGGGGCTCAAATGGGAATGGGGAATGGCTTTTTCAATGGGGATTTACCTGTCCTGCAAAGGTCGGACTACACCGGTAAGTCCCCATTGAACGAGACTGGTGCCGGACACGTTATTGGTGGCAGTCAAGGCGCAAATAGCGCCATGACTACCACCAATCTCCTAATGAGGCCCATAGTGCTCATCACAATTACCCTTTTTTTCTTCCATGAATTAATTGTTGTTCACCTATTTATGAAGCACTGTACATATCTGTATTTAGTCATACTGGCAAACATGTTGGCAGATTGGCATTCTAACAAAACCAGTCATGATCAGGCCTTGACCATGAATATAAACAAGACCATCACACTTGTATAACCAACGAGTCAAGATTTCCAAAATTAGGTCTCTGACACTCCAGCCTAGTAAGAGTTAGGTCTACTACTGTGTACACACACGATGATTTAATTATTCAATGTGTCTTTTTGTTGGTGAATACAACCTCTGGATGTTAATACGTAACCCTTTGTTTCTTTGATTTACCAATTAATCCTTTTTTGTTATTATCAATATGTTTTCTTTGTAACAACTTGTTCATTTGTTAGTAATTTTCCTCAGATATTTATTTGTTTTTCATATTAATGATCTAAAAACACTTAGGGCCTCATTACAAGAGTGCCGCTCCCGTAATGAAGGGTGCCGGTGCGGGACCGGCACCCTTCATTACGGGAGCGCCGATTACGAGGTTCCCTTTGCGGGACCAGGACCAGATGTCTGGTAAAACCAGACGTCTTTTGTGGGTCCCGGAAGGGGAAGATGGAGGTAATAATAATCGTAATGTGCCCATTATTACCTCCCCCCCATTCCCATTGAGCCCTTTGGGGGCTCAAATGGGAATGGGGAATGGTTCCTTCAAGGAGGAATTACC
Organism: Ambystoma mexicanum; assembly: GCF_040938575.1. Classification (NCBI taxonomy): domain Eukaryota; kingdom Metazoa; phylum Chordata; class Amphibia; order Caudata; family Ambystomatidae; genus Ambystoma; species Ambystoma mexicanum. The sequence continues at coordinate 750,379,633 of NC_090934.1, read as the reverse complement.
CAGTCCTCCAATGTTGGAATGACCCGGCTATTCCTCATTGAAGTAACCCGGTAATGGAGCCCGGTTTGGAGGCAGCCATGGTGCTAATAGCACCATGGCTACCTATCACATGGATCGGTAATATCCTCTTCTTCTGAAGAAAAGTCCGTCTCCCCTCCTGCCCATTCCTCCTCACCTTTAACTTTAGCCTTGGGGTCTCTCCTCTTCTTTCCTCTCTGATTGGGTTTCTCCTTTTTTTTTTTAATATAAGGACGGCCACAGAAGGACGCCACAGTGCCACTGGAATAGTGGGCTGTGATCGATTCCCCGTAACTGTCGGGAATGGGGAAAAAGCCAGAGGCACAAAAAACCCCAACCGCGATGACAGAAGGCGGAAGATAGAACTACTCTCCAGAAGGTAAGTAGTGACGAGGACTCTGAGGGCGAGGAGGCTCCCAAAAAGAACAATAATAGACACTGGTCAATAAACTCTGAAAAATTAGAGATAGACAAGGGATAAGTTTTGATGGCAAAATGACACTAAAAGAGGAAATGTAGGAAGGAAGCGAAGAACAAGAGGGCTGGAGGACCATAGGAGAGGGAAGCGCAGAAGCAGGGAGAAAGAAAGGAATGGAGGAGTGAGCGGAGAAAAACGAAAGCAGCAGAAGATAGGTAAGAGAGCAGAATTTGCGAGAGGAAATGATACGGAGCATAGCAACAGAGGAGAAAAACCTAAAAGTTGCAACGCGTCCGTCACCCGGAAGTAGCTGGTTAAAAACTTCCAGTGGCGGACGCAAATACAAAAAACTAGACCGGCAAGGCACGTAACTGACAAAACGTGTTGGGACAATCAATGGCGGCTCCTCTTCCAGCGATCCCAAACATGCCATCTGTTCCAGAGCATGACACTGGGCCTCATTACGAGGTGGACGGTAAGGGATTACCGGCACCGGTAAGGGCACCGGGGCCGGTAATCCCTTAACGCCCTACTATGAGTTCCCTTTGCGGGTACTCCCTTAACGCCTGGTTTTTCCAGGCATTAAGGACAGGACCCACAAAGGGACTCTGGAGCTAATAACGGTACCGCAATTAGCGCCTTCCCCATTCCCATTAAGCCCTATGGGGGCTCAAATGGGAATGGGGAAGGGCCCTGGTGAATGGGGAATTACCAGTCCCGCCAACCTTGGAATGGACCGGTAATTGCTCCATTCACCAGGGCGGAGTCGGAACGAGTTTGGATGCAGCCATGGCGCTAATAGCGCCATGGCTACCTCCAACCTCGTAATGAGGCCCACTACCTTCAAACTCGTAATGAGGCCCTTAGTCTCTATAATAAATATTGACGACTTGGAGACACATCGGTATTCCGTTCTTTTCTCTTTTTGATGACTCATTTGAGCATCAGAACAAGCCTATTCGAATTGTAGGATAATTCATTTTATAACCATACCGGTGTATACATGTGGATTTCCCTTTTTGTTGTTTAGCATCACATCACCCAAAGCAGGAGCCATTGCTATAGTAACCCTTACACCATGCAGCATTTTGGATTTCATGGCTGGATTTATCTCCTTCATAAACCTTGGTAAACACGTCCTCCCTACATCATGGTAAACGTAATAGCTGTCTCAGAACTATAGTCACATGACCAATTCCGTTCAATCATTAGATGCTGCATTGTTGTTGTTCATCTGAAAAGTGTTAAAAAGACTAGATATTGGATGGAATGTAATCATTTGTTGAAGAGGGTTGAAATATGGAACACTTTGAGTACGTCATTTGAAGTAGAAACTGCTAAAGCCAAAGTGAGGATCTCTGGGCCATTATGCAAGTCTATGAAAATAGGACGAGCATATTCGTCCTTAGCACTTAAGGGGTTAAGAAATAGCTGCCCGGTCTTTGTAAACATTATTGAAAATATTAAAACATAGTGCAGTGTTTCCTTATCATTGTGTCAGGACATAACACCGCTATCTTTTAAACAAATTCATAATGGTAGCCAGCAAGTAGCATAATTCAAGCCAGACGGAACCACAGAGATGACCAAAATGAGGGTAAGACTGTGCACGTGCCATGATTTGTGGAAGAATCAGAGGCCCCAAAAGGAAGCAAGCACACTCCAGGCAACATATGGCTTAACATTACATTGTGGACTTATCCCGACTTTATTGAGATACATTAAACGTGCATAAAAAGCGTTATGCATTGTGCCTTGCTTGATGAAATCTGTAGATCTCCAGTCTAAACTGACACATCCAACATGTAAACGCCTGTTAACATGTTGTACAACACCATCTAACTACATATATACTCATGCAAAATGGTTGCAGAAAAGTTGAACGGATTGACTTAAGGCCTGCTGTTAAATATGAACGTAAATAATGTACATCCAAGTTACTCTGCTGTGGTTTTAATTAAATGTGTACTCTGAGGAAAGAGGATCCTCTGGGCTACACAAAAGTTGGCAATTCACACAGTTAATATATACATCTACTGAGGGTAAAAATGACTCTTTTGCAATGTGTATACACAACCTAAAGGGACTAGGTGGGTTACATAATATGCATTCCCACGAAACAGCTAGGAATACAGCTAATCAGCTGCACCTGAAGTAATGCAGAGGTGGGTACCCCAATTCATAATACGTGCCTGCACAATGGTGCTGCCACACTCCTGGCTAGACCAGCCATGTCTTTTCTAAACCGGGATCTTGGTCATCGACTCTGTCAATGTTCAACTAGTAAGCCTGGTTAATGTTTTCTGTCAATGTTCTTAGACACTGATGATGGGGGAGCAGCCCTTTGGTGCACGCCACTGAAGGGCTGCTCCCCCATCATCAGTGTCTAAGAACATTGACAGAAAACATCAACCCTGGAATCCATGGTTATGCCTTTGAAAGAGGGAGGGGCGGGGGGTGCTTGTATGCCTAAGCTACCTGTCAGGATCTCTGATAAAAGCCCCGCTAAAAACGCGCTCCCAGAGTAAAGAGTACTGTTACATGTGTTGAAAACACAAAGCGTTCCCACATTTACATAGGTGGACCCCTGTGTAAAAAAAAATAAATCCCTCTTTAAAACAGCCCTACCTGGAGACTGTTATCGCATTCATATTACAGAAATCATTGAACTGTCCTTAATGACAGCGCATGATGGTAACAACATATTTATTGAACAGAGTGGGTATTGAAAAAACACGATGTGCAGCCAGATGACACAATGGCCTATTGGTATTGACACACTGAACCCTTAACCCTTTGCCTGTCTAACGCCAGGCGCCTTGGCTGCCACGCGAACAAGAACAAGTTGTGGGCATTGTTCGTGGGATTTAAGAGGCACACAGATAGCAGCACCTCCACTCAAGATAGGACATACCTGGACATCCTAAAGGTTTAACAGGACTGCATTTTTAGCCATATATATATATGCATCTGAAGGACAGTCAGAGGGTTGCGATTAGTGAATAAATAGCATAGTCACAATTATTGTACAGTCTTTCACAATAGCAATGGTTGTTTTGGGATTTTATTTTAATCTACCTCTTCTGTAATACTGCGCTTCTGTCGAAATATATTGGTCTCTTATTTCATATTTTACATTATATGTTCATTATTTATTTTACTTCAAAATAGAAACAAAGCATTCAGTGAATCATTTACAGATCATCACACACAATCACTATTAATCACATATTAAATTGAGTACCCAATGTGTCCCATCTATCTTTATAAATGTCAACATTTGTTTGTGGGTTTGTGGCTTGGTGAAGCGCTGTTCCTTATTCAATTCCACAATGTTTCACCAATATGTACCACATTTTGCATAGTTACCTGTTAGGACCTCCAGACATTACCAGCTACATGACATTTGGACACCCCACCCCTTTCCACAGATTTCAGCACCTACAGGATCATTGATTTTCAGCGCTTGATGAGAGTGTTGTCATGTCTGTCCACAGAACCATTTCGAATGCAACGGGTACTGTTTGCTAATATTTCATTAAATGTACAATATCCCATGTGATGCAAGATGATTGGCCAGTTAATACACTCAAACAGAGATATTTCTTCCAAGCAGTGAAAAAACATGGATGGAAAAAAACAATCATGTATGTCATGGGTGCACAACATACGGCCCGCGGGCCAGTTGCGGCCCGCCATGCCCTTTTGACCGGCCCGCGAGGCACAAAGACTTTCCTAATGGAGGGCGGCCCGCGGCCGCCCTCCATTAGGAAAGTCTTTGTTGTCTTCCGGGCCGGTGAAAACACTGGCCCTCATTGGCTAGCACACACACGCATCACGTCGCTCCTACGAGCCACGTAATACGTGTGTGCTGCACCAATGGAGGGCCAGCAGCACTACGGCTGGCGTGGCCCATAAGGCTTGATGCCGGAAGGCATTTCAGCCTTGGACCATGCCAGCCGTAGTGCGATTCCAGCTTACCTGCCTGCCTTCCAGCACGTCTCCGGTAAGTGGTCTGTTTGTGTTTGTGTGTCGGGTTTGTTTTGCTTTATGTTTGTGTGTATGAATGTTTGTGTTTTAATGTATTTTGAGTGTATGTTGAGATGCGGGGGTGGGGGGGTGTGTCGGATGTGTTTGAATGTTTGTGTTTTTATGTATTTTGAGTGTATGTTGAGATGCGGGGGTGGGGGGGTGTGTCGGATGTGTTTGAATGTTTGTGTTTTAATGTATTTTGAGTGCATGTTGAGATGCGGGGGTGGGGGGTGTCGGATGTGTTTGAATGTTTGTGTTTTAATGTATTTTGAGTGCATGTTGAGATGCGGGGGTGGGGGGGTGTGTCGGATGTGTTTGAATGTTTGTGTTTTAATGTATTTTGAGTGCATGTTGAGATGCGGGGGTGGGGGGGTGTGTCGGATGTGTTTGAATGTTTGTGTTTTAATGTATTTTGAGTGCATGTTGAGATGCGGGGGTGGGGGGGTGTGTCGGATGTGTTTGAATGTTTGTGTTTTAATGTATTTTGAGTGCATGTTGAGATGCGGGGGTGGGGGGGTGTGTCGGATGTGTTTGAATGTTTGCGTTTTAATGTATTTTGAGTGTATGTTGAGATGCGGGGGTGGGGGGTGTGTCGGATGTGTTTGAATGTTTGCGTTTTAATGTATTTTGAGTGCATGTTGAGATGCGGGGGTGGGGGGGTGTGTCGGATGTGTTTGAATGTTTGCGTTTTAATGTATTTTGAGTGTATGTTGAGATGCGGGGGTGGGGGGGTGTGTCGGATGTGTTTGAATGTTTGTGTTTTAATGTATTTTGAGTGCATGTTGAGATGCGGGGGTGGGGGGGGTGTCGGATGTGTTTGAATGTTTGCGTTTTAATGTATTTTGAGTGTATGTTGAGATGCGGGGGTGGGGGGTGTGTCGGATGTGTTTGAATGTTTGCGTTTTAATGTATTTTGAGTGTATGTTGAGATGCGGGGGTGGGGGGGTGTGTCGGATGTGTTTGAATGTTTGTGTTTTAATGTATTTTGAGTGTATGTTGAGATGCGGGGGTGGGGGGGTGCGTCGGATGTGTTTGAATGTTTGTGTTTTAATGTATTTTGAGTGCATGTTGAGATGGGGGGTGGGGGGGGTGTCGGATGTGTTTGAATGTTTGTGTTTTAATGTATTTTGAGTGCATGTTGAGATGCGGGGGTGGGGGGGGTGTGTCGGATGTGTTTGAATGTTTGTGTTTTAATGTATTTTGAGTGCATGTTGAGATGCGGGGGTGGGGGGGTGTGTCGGATGTGTTTGAATGTTTGCGTTTTAATGTATTTTGAGTGTATGTTGAGATGCGGGGGTGGGGGGTGTGTCGGATGTGTTTGAATGTTTGCGTTTTAATGTATTTTGAGTGCATGTTGAGATGCGGGGGTGGGGGGGTGTGTCGGATGTGTTTGAATGTTTGCGTTTTAATGTATTTTGAGTGCATGTTGAGATGCGGGGGTGGGGGGGTGTGTCGGATGTGTTTGAATGTTTGTGTTTTAATGTATTTTGAGTGCATGTTGAGATGTGGGGGTGTGTGTCGGATGTGTTTGAATGTTTGTGTTTTAATGTATTTTGAGTGCATGTTGAGATGCGGGGGTGGGGGGGTGTGTCGGATGTGTTTGAATGTTTGTGTTTTAATGTATTTTGAGTGCATGTTGAGATGTGGGGGTGTGTGTCGGATGTGTTTGAATGTTTGTGTTTTAATGTATTTTGAGTGCATGTTGAGATGCGGGGGTGGGGGGGTGTGTCGGATGTGTTTGAATGTTTGTGTTTTAATGTATTTTGAGTGTATGTTGAGATGCGGGGGTGGGGGGGTGTGTTTGAATGTTTGTGTTTTAATGTATTTTGAGTGCATGTTGAGATGCGGGGGTGGGGGGGTGTGTCGGATGTGTTTGAATGTTTGTGTTTTAATGTATTTTGAGTGCATGTTGAGATGCGGGGGTGGGGGGGGTGTCGGATGTGTTTGAATGTTTGTGTTTTAATGTATTTTGAGTGCATGTTGAGATGTGGGGGTGTGTGTCGGATGTGTTTGAATGTTTGTGTTTTAATGTATTTTGAGTGCATGTTCAGATGCGGGGGTGGGGGGGTGTGTCGGATGTGTTTGAATGTTTGTGTTTTAATGTATTTTGAGTGTATGTTGAGATGCGGGGGTGGGGGGGGTGTCGGATGTGTTTGAATGTTTGTGTTTTAATGTATTTTGAGTGCATGTTGAGATGCGGGGGTGGGGGGGTGTCGGATGTGTTTGAATGTTTGTGTTTTAATGTATTTTGAGTGTATGTTGAGATGCGGGGGTGGGGGGGTGTGTCGGATGTGTTTGAATGTTTGTGTTTTAATGTATTTTGAGTGCATGTTGAGATGCGGGGGTGGGGGGGTGTCGGATGTGTTTGAATGTTTGTGTTTTAATGTATTTTGAGTGTATGTTGAGATGCGGGGGTGGGGGGGTGTGTCGGATGTGTTTGAATGTTTGTGTTTTAATGTATTTTGAGTGCATGTTGAGATGCGGGGGTGGGGGGGTGTCGGATGTGTTTGAATGTTTGTGTTTTAATGTATTTTGAGTGCATGTTGAGATGCGGGGGTGGGGGGGGTGTCGGATGTGTTTGAATGTTTGTGTTTTAATGTATTTTGAGTGCATGTTGAGATGCGGGGGTGGGGGGGTGTGTCGGATGTTTATGAATGTTTGTGGGGGTTCGGGTCTGTATGGGTGCATGTTTGTGTGTGTGCTGAGTTGGGGGGTGGGGGATTTGGGTCTGTATGGGTGCATGTTTGTGTGTGTGCTGATTTGGGGGGTGGGGGGTTTGGGTCTGTATGGGTGCATGTTTGTGTGTGTGCTGATTTGGGGTGGTGGGGGGTTCGGGTCTGTATGGGTGCATGTTTGTTTGTGTGTTGATTTGGGGGGTGGGGGGTTCGGGTCTGTATGGGTGCATGTTTGTGTGTGTGTTGATTTGGGGGGTGGGGGGTTTGGGTCTGTATGGGTGCATGTTTGTGTGTGTGCTGATTTGGGGGGTGGGGGGTTCGGGTCTGTATGGGTGCATGTTTGTGTGTGTGCTGATTTGGGGTGGTGGGGGGTTCGGGTCTGTATGGGTGCATGTTTGTGTGTGTGCTGATTTGGGGGGTGGGGGGTTTGGGTCTGTATGGGTGCATGTTTGTGTGTGTGCTGATTTGGGGTGGTGGGGGGTTCGGGTCTGTATGGGTGCATGTTTGTGTGTGTGCTGATTTGGGGTGGTGGGGGGTTCGGGTCTGTATGGGTGCATGTTTGTATGTGTGTTGATTTGGGGGGTGGGGGGTTTGGGTCTGTATGGGTGCATGTTTGTGTGTGTGCTGATTTGGGGGGTGGGGGGTTCGGGTCTGTATGGGTGCATGTTTGTGTGTGTGCTGATTTGGGGTGGTGGGGGGTTCGGGTCTGTATGGGTGCATGTTTGTGTGTGTGCTGATTTGGGGTGGTGGGGGGTTCGGGTCTGTATGGGTGCATGTTTGTATGTGTGTTGATTTGGGGGGTGGGGGGTTTGGGTCTGTATGGGTGCATGTTTGTGTGTGTGCTGATTTGGGGGGTGGGGGGTTCGGGTCTGTATGGGTGCATGTTTGTGTGTGTGCTGATTTGGGGGGTGGGGGGTTCAGGTCTGTATGGGTGCATGCTTGAGTGTGTTTGGGGCATAGTGTTTGGTTGGGGGTGAGCGGGCCATGGGGCATAGTGTTTGGTTGGGGTGGGAGCCATGGGGCATAGTGTTTGGTTGGGGGTGAGGGGCCCATGGGGCATAGTGTTTGGTTGAGGGTGAGGGGGCCATGGGGCATAGTGTTTGGTTGGGGGTGAGGGGGCCATGGGGCATAGTGTTTGGTTGGGGATGGGAGCCATGGGGCATAGTGTTGCACTCCAAGAGTGAACTCAATAATAAAGCTAAAACAGGCACAGTTAGGAGATGTACATCCTTTGCTTTTTTGAGGAAACCTGACTCAACGAAGGCCATACTCCTCTTGGGTAACCCAAACAGCAAACTATAGCAGTCCAAAATAACGGAATGTCCAATCAAGGGTCAATAAAATATATATAATTTAATTAAACAGACGATATACAATAACTAAATCGAAATAAATGATAGCAATGGAAAATGTGTAGTACAAAATGTAAGTTTGAAATGCAATAAAAATCGTTACCCCTCAAAAACATATCTTTTTCAATGTGTTTAATACAAATTGGGGGTTGAAAAAGCCTCCTGACATGTCCCGCCTACCGCCCCGCCCACTTTTACTTTTCGGCCCACTATAGCCCTCATGTAAGGTACTTTCGGCCCTCTGTCAAAATCAGTTGTGCACCCCTGATGTATGTGCTCCATACATATATTGTGCAGCTAGAAATATTTTGTTGTGATGCACACCACCTTTCACCTATTGTGCTTCGGAACTCCTCGACCTCCCCATGAAGGACCCCATGCAGCTATTCAATAACATTCTGAAACTGAGGTTAAGGAGCTAGATGCGATGAGATAGAATATGAGGCTGGCTGGTCATTCATTTTCACCTAAGGCTATGTGTGGCTATGTGCGCTGTGTGAAAGATATTTGAGGCAGGCTGGAGACTTCTGAAAGAACAGATCAGGGTTTTCGGCCTCTCCCTTGATTGCTTGAGGCACACCTCACAAACATAATTATATGCCCCAATCAAGTAAGACTGAGGAAAGAGGTGGCTCTGAGCCTCCCAACCATCATAACAGGGATGGTGAAATGAGCACAAGCGATTATCGCATCACATGTCGTTTTTTTCTGAGAACCAAAATGACAATGCCTCCAGTAACCCTAAACACTACACTTAGGGTAAGGAGTGGAGTCCTCATCGTCCCGCACCCCTCATCTGCCAATACCCAGATCCTTGCTTCACACAATCTACAATGTACCTATTTGAGAGAGTGAGAAAGAAAAAAGGAAAAAGGAGAGGGGCAGGGTTTCACAATGGCAAGATGAGAAAGTGAGATGGGAGCTATCTGAAGTATCCAGTACAGAGGGTGGGGATGAGACCATTTCGATTGGCCCAGTTAGGACTTTTTATGCCTTCAAATGGCGTGAATGACTTTTTCTGGTTTTATCGCTTTGTCATTCCTTTTCATACCTTCCTGTGCACTGTTATGCCTTGATATATGTGTTTTTTTTATTGCTTTCGCCCCTCACTAACCTTCTTAAAATTATGTTTGCTACTGTACATAGTTCCCAAGAGTAACATTGTGATTCTGCTGCTAGGCGGACATCTGATCCTGCTATGCCAGCTGGGATTTGCTTGTATGTGCCCCACTGTAATTTTCTTCTAGTGTGGCCCATTGTCATGTTTCCCCACTGCATTTTGCTCCTAGGTTCAACATTGAAATATTGCCCCACTGTAGTTTTGTCCTAGGTATGCCACTACAATTTTGTCCTGCTGTAATTTTGCTCCCAGGTGCCCCTCTGCAATTCTGTTCCTACTTCCTATTGGGGTTTTTCCCCGAATAGGTTTCCTTACACTGTTGATTTAGTACTGCCTTCTCCCAGCTGTGCTCTTCGTCATTCCAGGGGTTTTCAGTTGGCTATACCAGCCCCTTCTAAGGTGCCTTTGGACTTCTTTAATATCCTATCAAAGGTGCATCACTATCAGGACATTGGCAGGACCATACCAGATGGCTGCTCCAAATGCATGTCAAGGTCTTCACTGACTGCATCCGATATTAAAATGCTCAAATTCTATGCTCCAGCACATAACATACATAACAACTAAGGCACTAACACATGCCAAATGAATACCCCCTCCTAGCAGACATCAAACATCGGAATGCTACACCACTCCAACCAACCTATATATCACATTCCTTGCAAATACATACTTGCACTTACATACTTGCACTAAAAGAACACAATGTTCTCCTCTGGCTTGCAATACCGCAAGTGCTTTCAACAAGCACCATCAAGAAACTGACAAAGAATACCCAGGCACTATTAAACAGCACACTTCAATGCAAAAGTAAAGCTTCCTTGCATGTGTCCCTCTTTCACAAATAGCCTAGCCCAGCCTCCCATTCTTTCTGTTCGCTCAAAGTGCCAAGGGACCATGCCAATGGAAGCATTTCATGGTGTGAAACACACTACAAAACATAACAATATATTATGTTTATGTTTTCCATTTCGCCCCTGTTTTCCCCCTAGTTTTACTGGCAATCACAAGCATCTTGTATGCATGTAGGTGCTTTTCAAAACCCGACATAATTAATTAAGTTAAATAAAAAATAATAAAGTAGACAACTCAGTCTTTTCTAAACTCTGTTTTAGGCCGCCAGCAATTAGGATCACACAAGGGCTCAACAGAAATGCCAGAAACAATAGATCATTTTAAAAATATCTTGGAACATTAATAATAAAAAATGAGTGCATATCTTAATATTATGTGCCAAGAATCTAATCTAGAAGCTTTTTTTCAATACAACCCATCTTCATGTAGGCTGATGCTCCACTAGCCTCAGATTCAGTGGATTTAGCTCTGAAAATTATGAAACTTTCTCACTTGACAAGCTTGTTGGGTGTCCTGACCCACGTTTAAGCTATCATGCCACAACATTTGGTGCTGTGGGCTTAGAAAATTCAAGATGGCAGAAAACCCACATGTGCGCCGAAATCCAGGAAAGCTGCGCAGTTTGTGCGCACACCAAAATGGTTGCCTCACTTGTCACCCACCAGTGCGAGAATGAAAGGCCGGGTTGCCATGAGGGAAATGGGTTGCCAAAGGAAAAACAGTAGCGCCGGTTAGCTTCAAAGCGCTTTAAAATCACCATTGGACTACCCGCACAGTAGTCTGAAACCATTGGGAATGGCAATGCTGATTGCCAAATGCAACCTAGAATTGTTGGGAATTCATTTTCTTAAATCCCAAAAATGGGTGCAGTACCAGTACTCACCACTATCCAAAAGCCGGCAGTTTAAAACCACCCTGTGTTTCTCTGAAGGCAGGCTCAAACTGTCTATTTTAAACATTGCAACACATCTAAAAACTCACTGAACACCAGCAGACATTTGGCAGAATGGAGTTTTGTGTGCTTACAAAATCTGGGAAATGAAGAGCCCAAAACAATGCTTATAACAAAACTGCTATGGAGTCAGCAGTTTAAGTTGCACTGGATTTAAAGACACTAAAATCGAAAATGTTTAGATTAAATGAGTGACCTATGTTTGGTGTCACATGCCTTTGTAACTGTTGAAATGTCATAGTTTTGCACTTAGAATCAGCATTCTAGCTGCATATGTGAAAATGTTTAGTTTTATTTGAATGCAGAAACTGGGGAACAAAAAGTGACATTTTATCTGAAACCTGGCTTAAGGAACTGAATTCTGCCTGGCAACTACCCCCATCAGGAGTGAAACTTGAGTCACAGCTGTGTTCCCAGGCCTAGCTGCCCTTTTGCTGCTCACACTAAGGATATGCCATCTATCTGATAATTGAATTACCTGTGCTCTGCAGGAAAGTGAACAAAGCCCTGTCCTGGCTCAGGCAAAGGTTTTATTGGCAGGAGTCGTAAATGGTCGTAAAAAGTGGCTTCCTCCTGAGGAAAGGGGAGGAGCACTGCCTGTGAGAGCAAGCTGGCTTGGCAGAACTGGAAAAACCAGAAATTCAACCTTGTGCTGAGGGTAAACCACACCCCTTTGGAGCCAGAACATAACTTTAAAAAGATGAATAACTCATAGAGCGGACATGTGAAAATTTTATAAATGATACCATAATTCTTGTGATTTTTCTGCCCACAGTTTAAGAGGTTTTTAGAACCGGTGGTATGTTCAGGGGGGTGTCAGCGGAAAAGTGGATATAACTCTAAATGTATGCATGTTAAAAATCTGAAACTTCATCAGTTAATGTCCATACTCCCTGCGCACATGTATGTAAAGTTGGGTCAATGTCAGAAATTGAAAAATCAATTAAAAAGTGAAATATGTGCCATTTCTGAATGCAAGCTCCCAGGAAGAGCAGAGTTTGAACAGGGGATACCTCCTGTAATGCATGATGGGTGCATATGATTTTAAAACAATATGTACCTCTGCAAATATGTATTTGTTTCAAATCTAGATTTGTGTGTAAGTTGACAGGAGGAGTGGACTTTCTGCAGGCTGTAAAATGACATCACTCTGACCCAACCTAGCTCCCCCAATCAAATGATAAATGGAAGTTTGACCAATTAGAAGCTGAGAGAGAGGTAGGGTCAGTGATGCTAGAACACACCCACATTCTAAACACATAAAAGCAGACAGACAGGACAGATAGGGACCTTCAATTCCATCTGCAGCGGGACGCTCTGCCGGAAAAATCCATACTTACCTCCATCAATCTTCAAAGAGCCAACACTTAGACTCCAAGATAAACAGAGACTTCAGAACCTTAACCAAAAAGGCCACTGCCAGCAAGAGTATTTGTCAGCAGGCCTCAAAATATTTTTGCAACTGAACTCTTCAGACAGCCGGGCGAGCCGTCTGAATTTTGCCAAGAACTTTTGCAAGAACCCGGTGACAGAAATATCCAAAGAGAAGGCAGGACCCGACCCAGAGAACCGGTGCCTAGCAGAGACCAGGCCATTGTATCCAGAGTGCTGACCCCGATGCTGTGAGCAGTTCCAGAGGCCAGGCGCTGTGAGCAGAACCCGGGAAGACCTGACCAGACTGAAGTCCGTGACCAAGTCGCTTTCCGGTTCAAAAATCTCTTGTGAGTACTCAGCAAAACTCAGAACACATCTCTTAGTTAAAATAATATAATTCAATCCATTTTTAACCTAAGTAGAACTGCAGCTTAGCAATTGTGTTATTCTGCCATCATTTTTAAAGCTGAAAAAGTGTGCGTTTAAAATTTCAAATCTGAAAAACGACCTCTATTAAATCGGTCATAACTCTGTAACCGTTTGGGCTAGAGACTTGCAGTAACTTTCCTTAGAAAGCTTAGAATCGTGGCTTTCCTACGGACCTAGAAACGCATTCCTAACCCCTATAGTTTTACCGCAATAGCGCTCGGCGCATCCGCGAATTTTGCCGCGATTTGCAAATTTCTCAACGTGTAAAAAGACAGCAGTTTTGCCTTCCATTTGCCAGAAATTCGTTTAACCTGCTAACTATCCCTGCATCATTGCTAGTGTGAGCTGAGCTAATATTAACTAGATACCACTCACCCTGAACCTCTGAAAGGGAATTAAAAGCATTCCAGCATATTTCTCATCCATTGCTAGCACATATAAAAGCATTTGGGCCTGTGTTTTCAAACTTCTGTAGTCTAAGCTTGGGGGGATTGAACTGAATTACATTGATTGCATTTCTGAGAACTGTGTGTTTCCTTCCATTTCCTTGCATTGTATCAAGGGGGGGAGGGGATTGCCAGAGAAAAGTGATTACATTGTTTTGTTGAAATCATATTGAGTATTTTCTGTACTGCATTCATTGAATATTGCATCCACCTGAGCTTACATAAAGCATTCTCTACCACATTATACTTCTGTACCTATTTACCAGTGTGCTACCTTATCCATTTCATCTCAACTCCTTAGTGATTATAACGAAGTGTGCTAGTGCCAGATTCTCCGTTGTTAATCTTTATCATATCAGAGTAAGTGTGATATTCAATTATCAATTTATTATAAAGTGGGATATATATATCTATTGTTTAATTTATCAAATAAACCTTTTAACTTGCAAAACAGAACTACTTCTTGGCTCAGTGGGGTCAGGGGGATTCCAAGAGAGGGGTGTTATATAGGGGTAGTCATCCAGAACGCATGAACTGGACATAAAGAGATATCAATAAGGGTTTTCATTCAGTATTCTAGACTAGGCGTTGACTTAGCTGTAGTGTTGAATTGAATCCCCTTACAAATTGGGGGCTCGTCCGGGATGTTGGGTTAGATTTACCATTTGTGCAGCTTGATACAGTGTGCGAACTGACGGGATACATACATCCGGTCGGATCACCACGCTGCATTACGCTGTGAAGCATTCCTCAAAAGGGACACTCCAAGAAAAGTTCTGTTCTGCAAAAATAAAATACAAACTTCTGTAAGTCAGGACAGAGACCAATCTCTAGAATGACGACCTTAGTAGACATGAAAATAGCCAGAGAGCACCTCTTGCATAAGCTATTTGTGAGAGGTGAATGGACCGAACAGGGCCAGGATGTGTGGTTGCAGGCCATCACACAACAGGTCACTGAAACAGGGTCAGATATATATAGAGATCAGGGTCCCTTACATGTGGCCCTGAGTGAACTATATATGGCTCCTAAAGCCAAAGAGGAACACAATAAGATTGCCAGGATAGCAGCATACCTGTACCTATATATGGGAGACATGCAGGATAGATGTGCTGAAAGCTAAAATCTGGCAAATAGGCAACAGATGGCATTACAGAAGGCCCAATCTGATCTGGACTCTTCTGAGCAGAGGCTGCAGAGGAGCCAGGAGGCAGAAAATGATAGTAGGCAATATATCATTAAAATAAAAGAGGATATGGGCATCCTACAACAGGAAAAGACAGACCAGGATACCCGATTTCTGGCCCTGCAGAAGGAGCACCAAGACAGTTTGGACTCCTTACTGCAGAACCAGAAAAAGCTGGAGCAACAGATCAATTTCAACAGGGCATGCACAGAGCAGGTAGCCACCCTGCAAATCCAACTAGACAGAGAGAAAGAGGAGAGCAATAAACTGATTCTGAAAGACCTGGATACCCAGGCAGAGTTTGATGAGGAGCGCCAACAAGCTGGTGCCCTTCAACGGCAAAGGGACGACCTGGCGGCACAAATGCAGGCTCTTAGTCAGGAAAGAGACGCCATAGGCCAGGAAGTCTGCCACTTAAAAAAGGAAATTGAAGAAAATCACCTGGCCCTCCAGGGGCTGGGTGATCTCCAAAAAGAAAACCAGAACTTGGTAGAGCACACCAGAAGGGTGGAAGATGCTCTAGCAAGAAAGGAGCAGGCCAATAGGGACATTGCCCAGGAGGTAAACCTCCTGCAGCAAAGACTGGCCCAGTTCTCCAGGACCAACCAGGAAGCACAGAGGGAGAATGAGGCCCTCTGTCAACACAATGATAGGCTCCAGCAACAGGTAGCGATGCAGGAGAAACTGATAGAGTCGAGTAAGGCCTTAACAGAGGAACTGAAGGCACAAATGCAGGCTCTTGCATTGCAACAGGGAGCAGGGGCGGATAGAGATGAGGTTCGCTGGGAAATGGAAACTCCGGAGCATAACCTCAGGAGCCCTAGTACCAGAGGCCCTCATACCTCTCAGTCCCTGGACTCTGCCACCCCCATGTCCCCTGGTGCACATGAGCACAGGGCCACAGGGATGGCAGATTACTATCCAGCTAAAAGTATGGGGCTCATAGGCCAGTACCACTCAGGAATGGAGGGGTGGGCATCCGGGTATGGGCACCCAAGTACAGTACAGTTCAGTGGGGAACCCCAGGAGAGTAAGCCCATTAAGGGCATCCTGAAAACCTCTGCCCAGTTAGGTCAGTGGAGGGGGTACCCATCAAATCCTGGCAGCAAGGAGGAATCTGAAGACTCCTCTGAACTGCGCAGGACACAGGAGACCAGGTCCCCACATTCTGCCAGCCATTCCCAGGCTCGCAGAATCCGGGAAAACCTGGAAGATCAGACGGGAACCTCTGGGAGCAGTGCCTCTGAGTCCGAGGATGAATGGACAAGGGTTACCCGAACCAAAAAGGCCAATAAGGCAAAAAGGACCTTGCTTAAGGACCCCTTAAAGCAGATTAAGGCGATCAGGAGCGTCATCACGCCTTACCATAAGAACGCTAAGTATTCTGTTTGGGAGCACTTAGAGTTGTTTGAACAAATGATGGAGACTTTCCATTTGAAGGACAGCCAAAGCTGTATTCAATATGTAAAGTGGACATTCTCCCCGGAATACTCCAGTTTCTTTGCGGGGCTGGAGGACCAAAATCATTTAAGATGGTCCACATATAAGGCGGCCATCCTGAAACATTTTTCTGTTCACAGAAATCCTCAAGAGGCTCGCAAGGCAGCCTACAATTTGCAATGTGGGGAGGATCAGGCCCCACAAGAATTTGTGCAGGAGTTAAAGCGTGCTTTTGCACAGACCACAAGAAGGGTGCGCACAGATAGTAGAGAGTTCATAAATACGTTTTTCCATGCCTTGCCCAAATACATCATGACCCAGCTCGTGAGGGATTTTCACGAGAAAAGATCCTTAGATTGGGTCATTGAACAGGCTACCCGGATCTATGAGGTGCAGAAACCGATAGATAGCAAAAGTAATGCCCAGAAAAACCCCAAAGCCAACAGCACCCCTGCTGCTGCCAAGGTGGCAGAGGTAAAGGTCACCCCCATTTTGGATTTGGAGATGGGGGGGCCTAAAAACCTACCTGCACCTAATAATGCTAGGCCCAGGAGGTCCTCGGGTCAGTCACAGACCGGGAGCCAAGGAGGCAGCCCCACAAATGGGGTCCCTCGCTCTCCTGATTATGTAAGTCCCCGTTACAAGGGAAATCGACCCATCCTGGGTTATGTGTGGACTCCTCCAGCCCAAGGGGGGGGATCCAGCCAAGCACCTAACCCAGGGAACTTCCCTCCAAGCTTCCCACAGGAGGGCAGAAATTTACCAAACCCTGGGCAGAACTTTTTCCCCAGATATCCACCCGACTTTCAGCCCCAAAACCATCCATCCTTCTTTCCCCAATTCCCTGAGCCCAGACCACTGAATCCGGGAGAGGGGAGGCCAAGGGTGGAGGGGTACCCAAATCTTCCCAACCCGGGGTATTACCAGAGGAGGGACTGCTACCCTTCCCGGGATCAGCCCAGGGGAGAAAACAGGGCCCCGTATCAGCCTGAGCGGGTTTCCCAGTTAGAGCGCCAGGTTCAAAACATGGCGCGGGATATGGGTCACATACTGAGGGCTCAGCAGAACCCTCAGATCAGCATGCCGGCGCAGAACGCACCCAACTCTGGACCTGGTGCTCCAGAACAATGACGGGGGCAGCACCCCGATAACTCACCGGTTCCCAGGGAGGAGGCACAAAGGGAAGGGGGGTGTAAAGCCTTGGAGGAAGCTTCCTTCCTCACTTGTAAACAGCCCCTGGAAACCCAGGAACCGGAAACAAAATCTCTTGCCCCTGAAAGTCTGCCTCCTAAGGAGCAGAGGGGGGGTAGGAGAAACAAAAGACCCAAACAGACTCAGTTTGAGGAGGAGGTACAGATCTTCCAATTTGAGGGAGAGGGATCCTCTGAGGATCCTGGGAAAAGGATCTTCTCCTTCAGAGAGGGGGGAACTCCTCCCAAAGAAAAATGGGTCCCTAGGGATGCAAATCCAGACTGGGGAGATGTGGAGACTGAGCTACCGCCGCCCACCATCTCATCCCAGAACCAACAGCAAGAAAATCCCCTGGTTCAAACCCATCCTGGTGACTGCCTCCAAAAAGGGGGGGGCGGCCCAGAACCGGAGCCAGGGGAACCCACAATGGCTCTGATCTCCAGTTGCCAAATTTTTCTTTCAGATTCCCAAGGCTCTCCACAGAATTCTGCCCAAATCTCTTCGCTAGCAATGTCCAAAACCAGAAAGTTAGCCCACCAGTTGTCCAAAAATGTACATTACCTGTGCCCCCTTGAGGAGAAGGAGGGAAGATATTATGCCCCGGTACGAGTACAGGGGCAGGGTACAATCTCGGCACTGGTGGACACTGGATCTCAAGCTACCCTTCTGTCCAGAAGGGCCTTTGACGAACTGAATGCAGGAAGGGGAGAGAATTACCAAATTCCTCTCACCTCTCTTCCGGGACAACTACAGAACTTTGACGGGAAGGAAATTCCCGTTGAGGGGACGGCAGATTTGGACATTAAAATTGGGCGACACAAGTTGAAACACCCGGTCATAGTTGTGACCCCAGAGGGCACCCCTTGTTTACTAGGGAATGACCTCCTGAGAAGGTTGTCACCCCTAATAGATTGCGTAAACAAGGTCCTCTGGACCCAGACTAGCCGACCAATAAAATTAAAACAGAGTGTCAACCATGTTAGTTTAAACGGCACCTGCCACATGGTTGAACAAAAATCTGACCAAGTAGAATTCCACTTCCAGAACAACCAAATTCCAGACGTGACAGTAATAGCAGTAGGACAACAGACTGGTGATGGGAGGTCCTCTCTATTTCTGAAAATCAACCTTCCTTCCAGTCTAAAGTGGTATTCCACGCTGGAAGGAAACACTCTGAAATTCTATACTAATCCACAATCAGAAACTCCCACTCCTATAGTCCAGAAATATGTGAAATCAGCTCAGAGCCTGGCGGATATTCAGCAAATTGGAGAGCAGTTGTTCATCCCTGTTCAGTTAAATGATGGGAAGGACTCTGTTCTCGCTCGAGTGTGTGTGAACAACGGTAAGAGCTTCATCAGCGAAGCCATGTTTCGCCAACCCCCAAAGGATCCAGCCATTCCCACCTTCAAACTGATAGACAAATGGGAAATGGACCTGGAAGCACCTAATTCCAAACATCTCCTGCCAAGCAGGTGTATGCTCAAAATCTCCATTGGCAACAAGAGCATAGTCCACAATTGTTGGGTCGTGCGGGACGTCCCTGCCGCCTTTTACTTAGGCAGTGACATTCTCAATCGCTTTGCCATTAGTTTGGACCTAATAAACTTCAAAGCTTGGTCCCGGTTAGCGGATAATCCCATGGGCTTTGATGGTCCAGAAAAAGCATTTAGGTCAGCTCAATTGCTACCTTATGCAGTTGAAATTCAGGTTAAAGAGGAAGTCACCATCCCAGAAAGGACCCGACAATTCTCCCTGGAAGTGAAAGTTAAAAGGGGACAAGAGTTGAAAAACCCTGATGCTTACATACATCTAAATGCTTCTCTCCAACAGCAAGGGTTGGGGGTAAACCCAACACCATTAGTCAACATAGAACATGACACCATTCCAATAGAGGTGGATAACAGCGACTTAAAGAGTATTACTCTAGCCGCAGGCACCATTATTGGAATGGCGGTTGATGACCGTCATTTTTCCATCGACTTAGTAAATGAACTGTTAGGACCAATCCACAAGGACTGTTTTGACAGTGACAGTGATGACAATACAACACCAGACAGGATTTTCACCCGGCATGGGGGGAACTTCCTGGTGTACACTTCCTGCCCCTATGGTAAGGAAGATGTGACTTGTGACTTCAGGAGGGATGAGGTGATTTTCCAGGTCCATGAGGGCTGCCTTTCCCCCCTGAAGCCTCCGGTCCAAATCAGCACTCTGACCAGGGATTTCTCCACCCAGCTGGAGGAGGCCGCGGAGATAGCCAAACCAGAAGTCTTTCCAGGCTTCAGGCAGATGGTGGAAGAGAGAGTCAACCTAGCTGATGCCTGTGTGACTCTGGAACAAAAGCAAAATTTGAAACAAGTTTTCTTGGATTTCCAAGATCTCTTTGCGGTAGACTCGTATGACTGTGGTCGCACCGACATCCACACAACAACAATCCCCACGGACCCTGGCATGACTCCTGTGTTTGTGAAGCAATATTGCTTGCCTCTCGCATCAATGGAGTCCCTTACTGAAATAATTAAGAACCTTGAGTCCCGGGGAATAATCCGTCCAGTCCACAGCACCTTCAATAATCCGGTGCTGGGAATATTGAAGCCAAACGGCCAGTGGAGACTCTGCGCCGACCTCAGGGAGCTCAACAAACGGGTCCATACTTCCCGATGGCCTCTGCCCTACATTGACCAAGGGCTGGCCCAGATCCAGGGGTCACAGGTATTCACTGCAATAGACCTGACCAATGGATACTGGACCGTGCCTGTCAGTAGGGAGGACCAATACAAACTGGCTTTTACCTTTGGGGGCCAGCAGTACACATGGACCCGGACTCCCTTCGGATACCTTAACTCCGGTAATGAGTTCAATATTTTCCTACATAAGGCCATGCCCGACCTGGGTGCAAGGGGTAACCTGGCTTATGTAGATGATGTCCTCATCAAAAGTTCATCTGTGGAGGAACACATAGCGGAGATCCGTTATGTTCTGACACAGTTGAGGGCCGCCGGAGCAAAACTTTCCTTTCAGAAAGCACAGTGGTGTAGAACCCGTGTTAATTTCTTGGGGCATGAGATTACTCCTCAGGGTCTCTGTCCCCAGGAAAAGAAAGTGGAAGCACTTCAGAAACTGAAAGACCCAACAACTCTGCGGGAACTAAGGAGCCTCCTTGGACTGACTAATTACAGCTGAAAGTTCATTGAGGGCTACGCAGAGATCACCAGACCCCTGATTCATCTCCTGAAGGGGGGGGTCAAGTGGGAATGGGGTCCAGAACAAGCCGAGGCAGTAAAACAACTCAAAAGAAGCCTCTCACAAGCGCCTTGCCTAGCTTACCCTGTCAGAAACAAGGAGTTCTTCCTGGAGACGGGGTTCTCTAATACGTGCTTGACGGCAGTATTATACCAAAAGCATGACAAGGTCAATAAAGTAATCTCCTATGCGAGCAAAACTTTATCCTCTGTGGAGGAAAAATTCAACGATTGTGAGAAGGCACTCCTGGCAACGGTGTGGGCATTGAAGAATTACCGCCCGTTTATCCAGGGGGAACACATCATAGTGGAGACTCCACACCAGCCTCTGCAATATCTCCAAAGTGACAGAATCCGGGCCGGAAATGTGAGTAATTCCCGAATTACTTCCTGGATTCTGTCAATGCAAGGCTTTCCTGTGGAGGTCCGATATGGCCAAAACAAGAAGAGTCCCCTCGCGCAAGGTCTGGCTGACTTGCATGATTGTGCCAGAGAAAACTGTCTCGAGGACGAAAGTCTAAAAATAAAGGACAACATGGAGGCATACCTTAATTCCCCCCACAAAGTCTTTGAAGAGGACAAGTGTGAGGGAATGCCCACTGTCTATGTGGATGGATGCTCTTACCATGTTGACAACGACGGGGAGAAAGAACTGGTGGCCGGCGTAGGGAATGCATGGGTGAATGAGTCCCCAGAACCCTCCGCTGGATACAAAATTGGTCCCCGAAGTAGTCAGGTGGCAGAATTGATGGCTGTGCATCAGGCCATCCTCACTGCTGTCCAGCATCAACTCCACGAACTGGTCATAATCACAGATTCGGATTATGTACGGAACGGGTTCGTGGAGCACCTGGTTAATTGGAAAACCAGAGGCATGTTATGTGCTAACAACAAACCCTTGAAACATGGGAAGTTGATCCAAAACATTGATGATCTGGTCACCTCGAATGAGATGACCATCTATTGGAAAAAGATCAAGGGTCATTCCAAAGTAGAGGGACCAGACAAAACTGGAAATGACTTAGCTGATCAGCTGGCCAAAACCGGGGCCATCCAAGGAGATCTAATTGAGATTGAGTCCCTGTTGGGGGAAATCCAGGTCACTGCCATCACTAGGTCCCAGACAAATGCTCACAACGACCTTTCAATTGCACAATGGAGTAAGGAGACCCCTGATGCTGATTTGATTACTGCTCAGAAGGGGGATCCAATAATTGGTAAATTTTACCAGCACCTTGAGGACCCTGAGAACTTTCCCCTGACGGATACCGATTACACTGGGAAAGAGGACCTAAGAGTGTTGATGAAATGTCCAAAAATGTTCCGAATCCAAGACGGTTTGTTGGTAAGGAAATCCAAAGCTGGCCACGATCAGTGGGTGGTTCCCACCTCATTCCGAAGCCTGATGTTAAGTCACGCCCATGATGCGGCCACTGCCGGTCATAGGGGGTTTCACACAACACTGGAAATCTTAAGAGAGGTTGCATACTGGCCACACATGGGGCAGGACCTCGACCAGTACTTGAAGGGGTGTCTTGTGTGTGCACAATTTCAGCCATCATCCCTCACGCACCGGGCGCCTTTACAAAAGAGGGGAATGACACTGCCATGGTCAGATTTACAAATCGACTTTGTAGGCCCTGTGATTCGCTCGGCTAGGGGGAATAAGTACATGTTGACTGTGACATGCTTGTTTACCAAGTGGGTGGAATGTCTCCCAGCCTCAAAATGCAAGGCAGAAACAGCAGCTGCCTTGATGATTAACCACATCTTTTCCCGTTTTGGTCTACCTCAAAGGATTGAGTCAGACAGAGGTAGCCACTTCACCAGTGAAGTAATGACAAAGATGTGGGAGATACTGGGGGTCAAGAGAAAGCTGCATATTGCTTATAGACCAGCTTCTTCTGGGGCAGTGGAGAGATATAACCGAACCATTGTGAGCATCTTAAAAAAGTTTGTGGCAGATTCTGGGCCAAGTTGGGATATCCGATTACCTCTGGTCCTAATGGCCATCAGATCTACCCCTTCATCTGCAACCAAAATGTCACCATTTGAGTTGATGACTGGGCGCAAGATGGTGCTTCCTCAGCATTTGCTCTACAGGACCCAAGAGCAGACACTGATAAATGCCTCCACTACTCATGAGTATGTGGAGAATTTAAGGAAACACCTCCAACATGCTTTTGCTTATGCTCAGCAGAATCTAGAAAGATCAGCTGATGGCATGAAGACCCACTATGACCTGAAAACTTCCAGGAAGGAATATCAGGTGGGGGACCGGGTCTATCTATACAACTTCCAAAGGAACCAGGCCAAGCAGCGCAAATTTTTGCCTACATGGAAGGGACCCTTTGAGATCATCGACAAGATCTCCCCTGTGGCCTACAAAATCCACATCCCCAAAGGTCCTTTGGCAGCGGGGGAAGACAAGTGGGTCCACATAAACCAGTTGAAATGTTGCCATCCCAGGCACACTCTGCAACAACTGGAGGAATCCTCTGGAATCCTAGCGGGTACTGTCTCAGACTAATTCAGTTCCAACCATAAAACATACCACACCTAGTCTCTAAAATATTGTGATTTGCATGAAACTGTCTCTTAGTTATACTGTTTTTTTTTCAAAATAAGAATGTAATGTTTTGTTATGATGAAATGCATATGCTGCCCCACTATCTCAACAGTGGTGGAAAACGTCTATGAGTAGGTATTGCCGCTCTTCCTTTGTCGTCCTAGGAGAAAGAAAACCTGAAGACGGGCCAAGGAGGACGATCCGGAGACCGGGAACGAAGATCCGATGGGCCCAGTGGACCGCCCAATACTCCCATCAGGACTGGCGAGGAGAACCGATCGATCAGTACCGGATGGAGAAGAAGATGCTGAACTGTGCCATCTACAGAAGAGGAAGAAGATTATGCGGACAGACCGGTGCGTGGGTCAAAACCCTTGGGCACGCGACTCCCCATCGACTCAAATTCAAAGTGCAGTCGCGTGGGGGGGCTTGTTGGGTGTCCTGACCCACGTTTAAGCTATCATGCCACAACATTTGGTGCTGTGGGCTTAGAAAATTCAAGATGGCAGAAAACCCACATGTGCGCCGAAATCCAGGAAAGCTGCGCAGTTTGTGCGCACACCAAAATGGTTGCCTCACTTGTCACCCACCAGTGCGAGAATGAAAGGCCGGGTTGCCATGAGGGAAATGGGTTGCCAAAGGAAAAACAGTAGCGCCGGTTAGCTTCAAAGCGCTTTAAAATCACCATTGGACTACCCGCACAGTAGTCTGAAACCATTGGGAATGGCAATGCTGATTGCCAAATGCAACCTAGAATTGTTGGAAATTCATTTTCTTAAATCCCAAAAATGGGTGCTGTACCAGTACTCACCACTATCCAAAAGCCGGCAGTTTAAAACCACCCTGTGTTTCTCTGAAGGCAGGCTCAAACTGTCTATTTTAAACATTGCAACACATCTAAAAACTCACTGAACACCAGCAGACATTTGGCAGAATGGAGTTTTGTGTGCTTACAAAATCTGGGAAATGAAGAGCCCAAAACAATGCTTATAACAAAACTGCTATGGAGTCAGCAGTTTAAGTTGCACTGGATTTAAAGACACTAAAATCGAAAATGTTTAGATTAAATGAGTGACCTATGTTTGGTGTCACATGCCTTTGTAACTGTTGAAATGTCATAGTTTTGCACTTAGAATCAGCATTCTAGCTGCATATGTGAAAATGTTTAGTTTTATTTGAATGCAGAAACTGGGGAACAAAAAGTGACATTTTATCTGAAACCTGGCTTAAGGAACTGAATTCTGCCTGGCAACTACCCCCATCAGGAGTGAAACTTGAGTCACAGCTGTGTTCCCAGGCCTAGCTGCCCTTTTGCTGCTCACACTAAGGATATGCCATCTATCTGATAATTGAATTACCTGTGCTCTGCAGGAAAGTGAACAAAGCCCTGTCCTGGCTCAGGCAAAGGTTTTATTGGCAGGAGTCGTAAATGGTCGTAAAAAGTGGCTTCCTCCTGAGGAAAGGGGAGGAGCACTGCCTGTGAGAGCAAGCTGGCTTGGCAGAACTGGAAAAACCAGAAATTCAACCTTGTGCTGAGGGTAAACCACACCCCTTTGGAGCCAGAACATAACTTTAAAAAGATGAATAACTCATAGAGCGGACATGTGAAAATTTTATAAATGATACCATAATTCTTGTGATTTTTCTGCCCACAGTTTAAGAGGTTTTTAGAACCAGTGGTATGTTCAGGGGGGTGTCAGCGGAAAAGTGGATATAACTCTAAATGTATGCATGTTAAAAATCTGAAACTTCATCAGTTAATGTCCATACTCCCTGCGCACATGTATGTAAAGTTGGGTCAATGTCAGAAATTGAAAAATCAATTAAAAAGTGAAATATGTGCCATTTCTGAATGCAAGCTCCCAGGAAGAGCAGAGTTTGAACAGGGGATACCTCCTGTAATGCATGATGGGTGCATATGATTTTAAAACAATATGTACCTCTGCAAATATGTATTTGTTTCAAATCTAGATTTGTGTGTAAGTTGACAGGAGGAGTGGACTTTCTGCAGGCTGTAAAATGACATCACTCTGACCCAACCTAGCTCCCCCAATCAAATGATAAATGGAAGTTTGACCAATTAGAAGCTGAGAGAGAGGTAGGGTCAGTGATGCTAGAACACACCCACATTCTAAACACATAAAAGCAGACAGACAGGACAGATAGGGACCTTCAATTCCATCTGCAGCGGGACGCTCTGCCGGAAAAATCCATACTTACCTCCATCAATCTTCAAAGAGCCAACACTTAGACTCCAAGATAAACAGAGACTTCAGAACCTTAACCAAAAAGGCCACTGCCAGCAAGAGTATTTGTCAGCAGGCCTCAAAATATTTTTGCAACTGAACTCTTCAGACAGCCGGGCGAGCCGTCTGAATTTTGCCAAGAACTTTTGCAAGAACCCGGTGACAGAAATATCCAAAGAGAAGGCAGGACCCGACCCAGAGAACCGGTGCCTAGCAGAGACCAGGCCATTGTATCCAGAGTGCTGACCCCGATGCTGTGAGCAGTTCCAGAGGCCAGGCGCTGTGAGCAGAACCCGGGAAGACCTGACCAGACTGAAGTCCGTGACCAAGTCGCTTTCCGGTTCAAAAATCTCTTGTGAGTACTCAGCAAAACTCAGAACACATCTCTTAGTTAAAATAATATAATTCAATCCATTTTTAACCTAAGTAGAACTGCAGCTTAGCAATTGTGTCATTCTGCCATCATTTTTAAAGCTGAAAAAGTGTGCGTTTAAAATTTCAAATCTGAAAAACGACCTCTATTAAATCGGTCATAACTCTGTAACCGTTTGGGCTAGAGACTTGCAGTAACTTTCCTTAGAAAGCTTAGAATCGTGGCTTTCCTACGAACCTAGAAACCCCTATAGTTTTACCGCAATAGCGCTCGGCGCATCCGCGAATTTTGCCGCGATTTGCAAATTTCTCAACGTGTAAAAAGACAGCAGTTTTGCCTTCCATTTGCCAGAAATTCGTTTAACCTGCTAACTATCCCTGCATCATTGCTAGTGTGAGCTGAGCTAATATTAACTAGATACCACTCACCCTGAACCTCTGAAAGGGAATTAAAAGCATTCCAGCATATTTCTCATCCATTGCTAGCACATATAAAAGCATTTGGGCCTGTGTTTTCAAACTTCTGTAGTCTAAGCTTGGGGGGATTGAACTGAATTACATTGATTGCATTTCTGAGAACTGTGTGTTTCCTTCCATTTCCTTGCATTGTATCAAGGGGGGGAGGGGATTGCCAGAGAAAAGTGATTACATTGTTTTGTTGAAATCATATTGAGTATTTTCTGTACTGCATTCATTGAATATTGCATCCACCTGAGCTTACATAAAGCATTCTCTACCACATTATACTTCTGTACCTATTTACCAGTGTGCTACCTTATCCATTTCATCTCAACTCCTTAGTGATTATAACGAAGTGTGCTAGTGCCAGATTCTCCGTTGTTAATCTTTATCATATCAGAGTAAGTGTGATATTCAATTATCAATTTATTATAAAGTGGGATATATATATCTATTGTTTAATTTATCAAATAAACCTTTTAACTTGCAAAACAGAACTACTTCTTGGCTCAGTGGGGTCAGGGGGATTCCAAGAGAGGGGTGTTATATAGGGGTAGTCATCCAGAACGCATGAACTGGACATAAAGAGATATCAATAAGGGTTTTCATTCAGTATTCTAGACTAGGCGTTGACTTAGCTGTAGTGTTGAATTGAATCCCCTTACAAGCTCAACCTCTGTTGTGGTCCGCTTAAAGATACAATTCAGAGGTTTTGTCACATGCGATAAATCTTCAATTATTTTAGAATTCTGAAAGAAATCTGTATATAGCTGGGAGCCTGAGACAAAAGCAGAATTCGTTTTTTCATGCGCATTTTGTTTTGCACAATTTACACGTGTATATATTGAAATATTAATCCAAAAATTCATTAAAAGATGTGTAATAATTATTTCAGCTACCACTTCGGTGTAAAAACATATGCTGATATAGTATTTTCAAGTTCCACTTTTGACATACAATATTCACTAAGAAACAATGAAAAATGCAAGTGTCACTCTTATGTCGAACTCACACAGACTGCTCTGTAGCACAATATAAATGCAAGACAACATCACCCTATTTGAAGTTGGACAAAACATGAACCACTCTGTGACAAAATCTACCTATAAGTAAATGCAACTAATCGAACGCTGTCTCATATTGTTTGTGTGCCTTAGATTTATTGCATTCCTTATTCTTAGGTTTCAGACAGTATATGTAACAAAACCTAATATTCATACGGCATTGCTGCCTGATAATCGTACCAATGCCTTATATGTTTCATACATTACTGCCTCTATTTATCATACATTGCTACATACTAGTACTGACTCAGCCCTATTTCTTTGTTGGCCACGTCTAATGCTCTGCAACTTGTTTCAATGATTGTTTCTCAAAAACAGATTTGCATCTTCTTCAGGGCATAATCACTGCTAAAACAGAAACGTCTCAGACTATTTACACGAATCGGTGTACTGAACAATCATATTCACACCAAGTGATGTATATTATTTGACACATGTGTGGGGGACTATGGGCTTCATTACAAGTTTGCCAGTCCGGAAACAAGGGTGCCGGTAAGTTCACCGACACCCTTGCCTCCGGACTGGCAAACTAGGAGTCTGCCTGGCAGGGCCCGCTGTGCCCGACACCTCTAACCCTGCCGGGCACAGCGGCCATATTAGGCAGACCATTCACTGAAGTGCTGGCACTGTTAAGAACAGTGCCAGCGCTTCTGAATCCCCACTCCCATAGAGTTCTTTTGGACTCTATGCGAATGGGGACTTACATTCTGCTGCTGCATGACTTCCCGGGCTGCCAGACTTGTAATCTCTGCGTGGTACCGGGAAGTCCGGCACCAGTAACATTTTACGCATCCGGTGGCAACCCGCCGGTAGCACTGGCATGGTTACCGCCACACTCGTAATGAGACCCTATATATTGTAGACCCTCATGTGAGCATGCAGTCCTATGTTTGAAAAATCACAGTGTGCATGCTGTTAGTTTTCCAAAGCACAACCAGCCCGTGCTTCAAACATCTCACCCTAGAGTGACCGTCACCTTGGGGACTATATCTTCTTCACCTCAGGTGTTTGATAAAAGTGAATTACCTTAGAATTCTTTGGTAGTTGATGAATTTTCATTTAACCTGAAAATGACATGTTTTCACAAACTTTATTTTGAAATATCTTTTTGTTGCATTTTACTGCTAATCTAGTGTTCATTTCACCTAATTTGTGCCATAGGTGATTTTACCTCACTTTGGTGGCAACGTAGTGACACGTTAGTTTGCATTTATCCATTTCAATGTAAACCGAATGAGGATTATTAGAAACAATATCTATCGTGACATTGTATTTCTCACGTATTATCTAATTTAGCTGACCGACGTGAAAACAATCACGTACTTTCCTACAAGAACATACTAATCGCTCTTAGTGTGTTTTCCAACGCAGTCGCTGACTTCTTGCATCTCAAATGGTAACGCGCTTTTGACGCTTCTTGACGCTAGTATGACATAACCACTTCTTGTGTCGTGTGTGGAAATAGACATACGACTATTATTTGACTTCTTTTACTTGTGCCACACTGTGGAGGCCATCTTGAAATATATTTAATATTATGTTTGAAATTTAGATATCATCCGCCCTGTTAAAGTTGGTGAGGCTATTTGTGAATTTACTTCGTACTGTATTTCAAATTTAGATAACATCAAGAAACAACTCCGTCACAAATGTCACACTATACAATTAGTATGTACTCTGCTACTTGATGCAACTATACAGGTGAGTATTCACTGTGCATTTCCACAAGGTATATCATGAGTACATTATGCTATAGGTGTTAGTAAACTACAGATGGATTCTCGTTAAATTGGGCTATAAAATGTTGCATGTATGTCATAGATATGCTAACTCTTTGACTTCAAGGGAAATACGTATGTAACATTTTTTAAGAGCCATACGTTTCTTCATGGTAAGAACATGGTCCAGCCAATATTACCCTTACACGCAACCCCAGCTGTGCCACTCTTCGTGATCATTTAGATCGTTATCACATGATTGCAAGCAGTACTTCCTTAGATGTTCTCTTTTCGCTAATGTTACATCAACTGATCCACCTCTAGGATCTGTAGTCACTTTCTCAAGGACACACCATCTTATTTCATACTCTGTGTGTTGCTGGTCTCGAAAATGCTGTACTAAATGGGCACTAAAGTTACCTGTACAGATTCTTGATCTGTGTTCAGTGATTCTTGTATTCACTTGTCGCATGGTGTTCCTTGTGTATATCTTCTGAAAGGGGCATACAATAGAATATATAACTCCTATCAATTTACAATTGGTGTGTTTTTTAAGACGCCATTGCCAGCAAACAGTAGTCTTATGGTAAATTTACATACCCTGCAGTTACCACTTGGCCAGTGTCCCTGTACTCAGGGTAAATTCCATAACTCTGCCAGCATGTTCCCATTAGATGTGACTACTCTTGCTGCATGAGTAGGCAGTTTACATAAATTAGTACTCTTTTTAAGAGCAAAGGGAGGACATTGTAAATTGGGATTTCCTAACTGTGGGATGTGCCAATTTTTCCTAATTAATTATTTAATGGCAGTAGTGTTAGCGCAGATAGTCGTGGTGCAAACAATTCTCTCTGTACAAGCTCTATGACTGGTATGTTCCAATAGTGCTTCCCTATCTGTTACTCTCACTCTTTTGTAAGATTGCTTAAGCAATTTCTTCAGATAGTCTCTTCCCTGTACTCGATTACAGATAAAGAGGCCAATTACTGGAAAAATTGTTTGCCGAATTCAGTGGCGCAAGCGTGAAAAATCCAGCGCACGCCAAAAAGGGGGCGGGACACGCGGAATGGGGAACAACGCGTGAAAATGATGGCGTAACTGGGGAAGTATTGCAGGGAAATACACAGAACGCCCACACGCTCGCGATCTACATGTATTCATGGAATCGAATAGGGGAAACCTGCGAACACCAAAAGACACGCACAGGCGTAAACACGTCTGCCACACGAAGGCAGGCGGAAGCATCCCCACGCAGTATAAAAGTGTGCACAAACAACAAACATGTATATACAGCTACAATGAATGTCCCATTTCTCGCAGCACTGATCGTGGGACACCGCAGGAGGAGGAGAATAGCCAGGCCCTGTATTTTTTTGCCCAGGACCAGCCTTTTTGGGATGCCTGATGACTAGGTCTATGGCAGGTATAGGTTTCCACCTCATATCATCCTAGACCTGGTCACTGAGTGGGAGGATGACCTCACATCACCCACCTTGGAAAAGGTGCTCAATGTCCTGCATTATTTGGCCACTGGGTCATTTCAGTGGACAGCTCCATAGTTGGGGGCGTCTCACAGCCCACGCAGTCACGCTGCCTTGTTAAGTGACTTCAATTCAGTACTCCAACTAAGTCAGTGCCTAGTCTGGGATGCCCAATGAAAGCCCTTATTTATATATTTTTATGACTAGTTATGATATGATATGCCATTTGTAACGCGCCTATACACAAGTGTTTCAAGGCGCGACGAGGCAGGGAGGGGAACAAGGGGAGACAGACAATGATCCTACTAGGCCAGGTATCATTCAGATCGCGCTAGTGCAAAGGGTAGAGGGAAAGAGAAAAGTGCAAGGGGGAAAGAGAGAGGGGAAAGTGCAGTACAGGGTTAATAGCATACAGCAAACATGATAAATAAACAAGGGCCAGCTGGTGGCAAGTGCGAAGTAAGTGCAGACAAGTGCTGGGAAGGGGGGCTGTAGGGATACAGACACAGTCCCGTAGTGCAGGGGCTGCCATGGAGGCAGTGCAGGGGAGAGTGGCTGGGCCAAGGACCGAGAACGGTGAGTGGCCCAGTTGCAGATTCAGTGCAGTTTCAGTAATATTAGCAGGGGAGAGGGGGAGAGAAAGCAGAGGCAAAGAGGAAGGTTTTGAGGTGCTTCCGGAACCAGAGATGGTTCTCCTCAAGTTTCAGGGAGGCAGGAAGGCTGTTCCAGAGGGAGGCCCCTGCAGCGGAGAGAGATCTGCCCCCAACTTGTTGTTTCGAGAAGCGGCTGACCCTGAGGGAGTTGGAGGCGGATGATCGAAGAGCTCGAGAAGGAAGATATTTAGGAAGAGAGAGTTAGAGAGTTGAAGGTATTTTGGCCCAAGGCCCAGACGGCCTTGTAGACAATGCAGAGGGTTTTGAACTTGATCCTCGCAGTCACTGGGAGCCAGTGCAGTGATTTCAGCCCTGGAGAGATACGATCCCTGGGCTTGAGGCCAAGGACAAGTCTCGCAGTCCTGTTCTGGATGAGTTGCAAAGGGCGGAGAGTAGAGGCGGGCAGATTTAGATAGAGGCTGTTACAGTAGTCCAGCTTCGAGAGAACCAGGGCTCTAGAGACAGTGAGCTTCTGGGGGAAGGAGAGGAAAGGAAGGATACCTCTGAGGAGGTGTAGCTGGTAGTGTGACTTCTTAGAGACGTCGGATATGTGAGGAGAGAAGGAGAGTGTGGAGTCGAAGATGACCCCAAGGTTTTTACCTTGCACTTAGGAGCAGGAAGAGGGCCAAGAGAGGCCGGCCAGAGAGCTGCAGGGAAGGAGGGAGTGGGTGTGCCGATGAGTAGAATCTCAGTCTTACTGGCATTAAGGCAGAGGTCGTTGGCGGCACACCATTCCTGGATAGCAGAAAGACAGTCAGAGATGAGGGAAGGAGAAGAGGAGGTCAAGGGTAGTTCATGAATCTGGATGATAAACCCTTGTATAACGCCCCTCTCTTTGAATTCCCCTGACCTCAATGAGCCAAGAAGTAGGTTTGTTTTGCAAATTAAAAGATTTATTGAAAAATTAAACAAGATATATATCACACTTTTATAAATAAATTAATACTTTTTTTTATTTTTTTTTATTTGTATATAATCATCTTAGATTTTTTAACAAAATTTCGAAAAGCAGTTGGGAAGGATACAAAAGTAAGAAGGTGAAGAAGAGATAAAGTCATTTCTGACTCTTAAAGATCTCGCTATTCTGTATTGCTTTGCCAGACAAGGTGTAGAACCAGTAAAACTTTTTCATTCAATCTTTTTCATTCAATCTGTGTTGGAATAAGCACGTTGAGGATGTATTTCATAATGTTTATGGTGGCCAACTGCCATGCCTGTTTATCTCCATCAAGCAGTTTATTCCAACACGTTTCTTCCTTTTGAAGAGTAAAGTTTGTAAAAATATCTGTCAGGTATCTATCACGAATTTCTGTCGTCGATGGACAGTTCAAAAGTAGGTGGCGTATAGTTTCCGTGTCCCTAGTGGACTTGCAGAGACGGCAGCAGCTTGACAAGGATTGTTGTCTAATCGCCAGTATTTCGTTAGTTTCCAGGAGATTCAGTCTAATTTTTAAGAAGTAATTTCGGGCCGCTCTATTTGGAAATAGTTTCAGGAATGGTTGGATGGAGTCAAGTTTCTTAGAGAAAGGAGGGAGGTGGCTGTTGAGTTTATACTTGGAAGCAAGGTCGTTGGTATTAATCCAGTCGAGTTCTTTGATTTTCTTGATAACTCGGACTGGGTTGGCAATGAGATCTTCTGTATTGCAGGCAACTGAGTCTAAGATGTTCAAAACTTTAGTTTCCCATCGAGTGAGCATATGACAAGTTCCCAGTCGGATTTCTTCACTTATCAATTGATAGGCGTGGGGCGTACCTTTCTGTCTGCATTTCCGATAGAGCATGACACTATTACAATCCACAATTGATTTTAACGAGGAGAGGGTTAGTTCACGTCTGATTACTGATATCGGAGTTGTTTTCGAAAGGCCCAAGATTGGGCGCCAGAAATTTGCTTCTAGTTTTGGCCATAAGTCGTCTGGAAGATTCGGCATTGCTTCGGCGCCATATGTCAAAGATGGAATAACTTTCCCTTTATAAAAATCTCTTGCGGGTATGATTGAGAATCTGCCGTATTTGATATCAATTGCCTTCCCTTGTGTGGCTAGCTTGGTGGTTTTTGCTCGTAGGTGCTCTTGCATTGCTTTTTCCTTGTACGAGCTATCTACAATAACTCCCAAGTATTTAAAGTTTTTTTTTTTTTTTTAAAATATTTTATTGATTTTATATTTTAGAAAAACAAACACACAACACAATACAACTGTTAATTATTTAAAACTCCCCCCACCCCCCATCAAGCCAGAGCCGGCTCCCTTGTATCCTCAGTCGGGGCACCGTCAGGAGAAACATTGTCCGTAAGAACATCTTCAGAATTCTCAGAGTCGTCCAAGCCCTGTTGTGGGTTGGTCATAGAGGCCACCAATTGTCGCCAGGCCAGCAAGGGCCCTATCTCCTCCTCGCCCCCTCTAGTGACCGCTTCAAACCAGACCACGGATTCAGCCTCCGCCCACCTCATAATGTCCGCCCACCATAGTTCCACTCTCGGCCTGCTAGCCGATTTCCAGTTCATGGCAATCCTGCGTTTGGCCAGAACATATGCCAGGTCCCTCAGCTTGCTCAGGTGCCTAA
Organism: Ambystoma mexicanum; assembly: GCF_040938575.1. NCBI lineage: Eukaryota > Metazoa > Chordata > Amphibia > Caudata > Ambystomatidae > Ambystoma > Ambystoma mexicanum. The sequence continues at coordinate 750,345,773 of NC_090934.1, read as the reverse complement.
AGTGTCTGGGCCTGGGGAAGAGCCCAAGCATACATGACCAGGCAGATCCCACGTCCAACACCACTCCCCCACTTGCGAGCTTCATCTTGACCTCCTCCCAAAATCTATACACTTCCGGGCAGGCCCAAAACATATGTAGCAACCCAGCTTCCACCTCCCCACACCTGGGGCATTTTTGAATAATCGAGCCTCCGAACCGTGCGATCCTCTGGGGAGTCAGGTAGGCCCTGTGAGTAATGTAGAACTGGAGTTGTTGGAGCCGTGCATTTCTGGACACCTTTTTATGATATCCCAGGACCCTCTTCCATTGACCCTCTGTCATGAGTTCACCCATCTCCTCTTCCCATTCATGCCTCAGTTGCGGCAACTCTTTCCCAGCCTTCGTTCTGAGGAGTTCGTATATTCGTGATATTTCATGCCCACTCTCTGAGACATCATACATAGTTTCAAGGGTGGCATCAGGATCTTCTGCCAGTGCCGTCTCCGGCCATCTCTTTCTTACACGTTTTACTAGCCTAGCATGGGTGATGTACTGGCCTCTGTGCACCCCCGTCTCATCCTGCAACTTTTGAAAGTACAGCGCCTCCCCCTCTCTCCATATGTCCCCAAGCCTGGCCAGGCCCACCGGTTCCCAATGCCTGTGGACAGAGTGAAACAGTTGGGTGTCGTTTTCACACAGGGCCACCAGCGGGACCTGCCAAGATAGTGGTTCTGACTCCCCCATCAATTTCCATGTTCTGTGCCAGACCTCCCATCCCAACCTCAATAGCCACCCTCTTCCCGTCAGTTTATTCCTTTGTAGCCACACCACCTCTCTCAGGAAATATGGGGCCGCATCATCACGCAGCAACCTAGATTCCGCCGAATCTTCATCAGACAACCACCTAGCCACATACAACAGTTGTCCCGCCAGATAATATAGTTCGAAGTTGGGCAAGCCTATACCCCCCTTCTCGTACGGGTTCTGAAGCTTCCACAGGGCCACCCTACTCCTGGAGTTACCCCACACAAAGCCCCTACACATACTATGAAGTCGTACAAATAGGCTTTTAGGGATCAAACACGGGACATTCACGAAGAAGTGCAGGAGTCTGGGAAGGACCACCATCTTCTGCAAGGCCGCCCTCCCCATCATGGACAGGGCAATCTGGACCAGAATGTCATGCTGTTCTTGACCCCCTCTATGGCTTTCTCTGTGTTATGCTTGTGCACCGCCTCAGTCCGGTGGTAAATATTTACCCCCAGGTACCTAAACGTGTCGGTCCGCCATGGTATTGGCAACACAGGCAGCCTCTCCAACGGGACGTCCCTGTACCCGCCCAAAGGGAACAGGCTAGACTTCCTGGGGTTCACTGATATGCCCGAGAGGACAGCGTAATGATCCAGTACTTCCAGTACGTACTGCAGGTTCTCCTCCGGGTAGCGGAGGTACAACAGCATATCGTCCGCATAGAGAGATGTTAAGTGGCTGCCGCTGGCAGTGTTAATGCCCACCTCACCGTATTGTTGCCGCAGGCATATCGCCAGCGGTTCCAGCGCAAGTATATATAACATGGGTGACCAAGGGCATCCCTGCCTAGTCCCCCTGCTAAGCTGCCAGGCATCCGAGACTGTGGCCCCAGTCTTGACCCTAGCCACCGGGCTGCTATATAACAACTGGACCCATCTGATATAACCAGCGCCCACGCCGTATCCCTGCAGGGCCGCTTTCAGCCAAGGCCATCTCACTGAATCGAAGGCCTTGACCGCATCCAGCGACACTACCGCCATCTCGCCCGTGTCATCCTTAGTATGGTCGATAACATGGTGCAGCCTCCTATGGTTATCACTGATATTCCTGCCTGGGACATATCCCGTTTGATCCGGGTGGACCAGCTTGCCGATCACTTTCTTCAACCTGTTGGCCAGCACTGCCGTGAGTATTTTGCTGTCCTGGTTTAGCAAGGACAGAGGTCTATAAGATCCACACTCAACAGCCTGCTTGCCTGGTTTCAGTAATGGGACAATCATGGCCTCACGGAGGGACAACGGGAGTTCTCCCTGTTCGTATGCCTCATTAAACAAGGCCAGCAGAGGCTGCAGCAGCTCCTGCACGTACACCTTGTAAAACTCACCAGGCAGGCCATCCGCCCCAGGTGCCTTGCACGTGGGGAGGCCCCGGATCACCACCTCCAGCTCATCAGATGTGATAGGGGCGTCAAGTTCCTCCCGCTCCAGGTCGTCTAGGGTGGGCAGACCAATGTCTTCCAGTGTGTTCAGGATGTCCTGGCTCCTGTCCTCCCCAGTGTCCTCATACAAACGTTTGTAGAACCTGAGGAATTCCTCGTTCACCCCATCCTGAGTGTTGCGAAGACCACCGTCCTCACCACGGATCTCATGGATAACCACTCGAGGGGACTCGCTCTTGTACAGCCAGGCCAACAGTCTGCCTGGCTTGTCGCCCCCCGCGTGCAGCCTCTCTGTGTATTTCCTATGGTTCAGTCTACATAGCCGGTCCCAAAGAGTGCTGCACGCCACCTGAAGGTCTCTCATCCTAGTCTTGTCTACCTGAGTGGCATTCTCAAGACGAGCCAGGCTCTCCAGTTCCCTTTCGGTGTCCTGAAGCTCCCTCTCGATACCCCCTTGAAGTCCCTTGGATTTAGAGATCGCCACTCCGTGGACCACTACCTTAAAGGCCTCCCACAGAGTTCCCGTAGAACGCACACTACCCGTGTTTATCTCGAAATATTCCCCGATGGCAACCCTCAGGTCCTCTCGGAAACCCTCATCCTGCAGTGCTTCCGCCCGGAGTCTCCATGTGGGGACCCGAGGCCTAGGGGGTTGGTGTCGCCACTCTACCACCAGGGGCGAAGGGTCCGACAATACTCGAGCCTTGTATTCCGCCTCCACTATTTCGCCCGCTATCTCGGCAGTTCCAAACACATAATCCAATCTCGTATATGAGTCTTATGGCGCAGCATAATGCGAATACTGCCTCTCCGTGGGGTGGAGTCTCCTCCACACATCCACCAGTCTCAAGTCTCCTAGCAATGTCCTGAGCGCCTTGGCCGCCGGCGACATTTTCCCTTTGGTGTCTGCGGACCGGTCAATTTTGGGATCTAAGACACAATTGAAGTCCCCTCCCCACACCATCGCGCCCCCTACCAAGGGGCCAAGTTTGCCATAGAGGGATCTAAAGTAGGCTGCAGTATCATGATTGGGGGCATACAGGTTGAGGATGTGTACTTCCCTGTTCTCCAGGAGTCCCGTTATCGCCACCATTCTACCCTCCGGGTCCACTATCGAGTCGAGCACCCGGAACGGCACATGCGGCGCCACCCAGGTGATGACCCCTCTAGCATACGCCGAGTACGTGGCACCCACTACCTTGCCCTTCCACTTCCTCGTAACCACCTCCAATTTCTCCCTGGTGAGGTGGGTCTCTTGTAGCAGGGCTATGTCTATCCGCATCCTCTTTAGGTATAGCATGACTTTGTTTCGCTTGAGGTAACTATTGAGGCCTCGGACATTCCAGGTAACTATACGAAGGCTATCCGATGCCATCGGTTTGTTCTGTGTTCAGCCCCGCCCTCCCCACAATACCCCTTTGGTCTAACACTCTGCCGGCTCTTCCGCCCTTGATCCCCATCCCCCCTCCCTGTTTCCCAACTACACACCACAGCAAACAACCCCTCCCATCCCAACAAAAGCCCAGCTCCATCCCTGGATCTCAGGCCCACCCGCGTCTGGTCTTATCCCGTTTACAAGGAATAGGACCCCGCGGGTCGTCGCCGATCTAACAGCGACCTAACTAACTAGATATGTTACTATTGGGGACAAAGGAAGCCTCTTGGAGCTCCCAATCAGGTGACCACGGGTGGGCACGCCCCACGGGCCAGCCAGTCAGTACCACATCATACACCACATATCGTACAAATGACTATATTCAAGTCCCAATGTCTCGGCCCCGTTGCCCCAGACGGCCCAGCCATAAGCTACTTATCTTCCATAGACTCTGCCTGGATGCCTGATTCTTGAGGACTGCCCAGCGCGTCTAGCCAGTCCATCGCCTCAGTTGGTTTTTCGAAAAACAGGGATCTGCTTCTGTAGAAGACTTTCAATTTGGCCGGGTAGAGTAGCATATAGCGATGGCCAGCTTCACGAAGTCTCCTTTTCACCGCTCCGAAGTGCATCCGACTCCGCTGTACTTGTAGCGTGTAGTCAGGGTAGGCCGTAATCTTGGCCGATCCTCTGTCAATCGTTCCCCCTTTTCGAAAGAATTCAAGAATCTTTTCGCGATCACGGTAGTTCAGAATTTTCGTGATCACCGGCCGCGGGGGGGCCCCGGGAGGCGGCCTCCTGGTTAGGGCCCTATGAGCTCTCTCAACTGCAAACCCCTGGGTCAGTACCCCGCCGGTAATCTCCTGCAAAAGCATGGATTCCACAAATTTCGTAGGGTCTGGCCCTTCAGTTCCCTCAGGTAGGCCCACGATACGGATATTGTTGCGTCTGGCACGTCCCTCCGCCTGCTCCGCTCTGTCCTCCAGGTTGCCCATCCGTTGCACAAGGGCGTGTAGCTCCTTTTTATGAGCAGCGCAATCTGCTGTGTTTGTGGCCGTCTCCTTCTCGATGGCCCCCGCGCGTTCCGAGACCGCCCTCACATCCAGCCTAAGCAGATTCACCTCCTCCTGGACGGCACCGATCTTGAGGTTTAAGCCTTCCTGTAGCTCTTTCATGGCGAGGCCCAGCTTGGTCTCCCATGACACTTTTAAGTCCGCAATCGCCGCCAGCACCTCCTGTATCGTGCCAGGTGACTCCGCGGTCGTCACGGGGGTCTCTTTGATCTTGCCTCCTTCCGCCCCTGGGGGGGACTTGGCGTAAGCCTCCATCGTGGGCTGTTTGGCCTTGGGTTTCACACCTCTCGTGGTCATAATGTTGTATGAGTCGGGCGGGGGCCCGTCCCGCCAGTCACCGAGGGGGAGTCACGCCACCAAACGTCCAAAGCCTGGCCCACCACACCATGGGGCATCCAACACGCCCGGAGCACTCCGACCACCAGGCCCACGGTCCTGTCGTTACAGCCACATCCGTTCGGCACTCCCGCTTGCTGGGCCACCGTGCGTCCTAGGCGGCGCTCATGTGTTTTAGTCTCCGAGCAAAGGGACGCAAAGGTCCAGCACTCGTGATCGCGACACTGACTTCATGATCCTCGGTGTTCGCAACGTGTCGCCGCCATTTTGTCTTGTCCGCCTGTTCAGGGCTCGTCCCAGTCAATCACAATTATTTCGATTTCTAAGCCTTCTGAACGTCCCAAACTTTCACAGGATGTAGTGGTGGCATTCACACACCTGGACATCGATTTTCAACGTCGGCCGGCCCCCGTGGACGTACCCCTCCATCAGGATCAAAACAGGATCAGCGGAGCTCCTCCAGAGTGCGACCTCTTACATGGCCGTCCAAGCCACACCCCCCCCCAAGTATTTAAAGTTAGTAACTTTCTCGATGGTAGATGTGTCTAGTTTCAAGTTCGGTGTGTATTTCTTTTTAGGGAATTTCTCTATTATCATCATTTTTGTTTTGGATTCGTTAATTTCCAAGTTATTTGACATCATGTAGAGTTTAAGATTTGCTAGTTGACGTTGAAGACGAATAGGGGTGTTGTCCAGCAAGATTAGGTCATCGGCGTAAAGTAGGCAACTAATTTGTTCTCCTCCGAGTTTAGGAGGGAAAGCTCGAATCTTTGTTTCAGTTTCTTGGAAGTCGCCTAAATAGGACCAAAACAAAGCGGGAGCCAATGGACAACCCTGTTTAACACCTCTGTTAATTGCTATTGCTTCTGTTAATGTGCCTTGCTTATTTAGACGGACCCTCATGGTGGTGTTTGAATAAAGAGCTTTGATTGGGTTGAGTATGTCTGATGGACATTTCCATGAGGCAAGCTTTCTCCACAGCCTTTCTCGATCTACTTTATCAAAAGCCTGTGTGAGATCGACAAAGGTAATGTATAGACGTGGGCGACCTTCCCAGATTTTACTTTTAAGGGCATTCAATATCAAAATGTTGGCATTTGTCCCCAAATTCTTTTTAAAGCCAGTTTGGAGCTTGTCATGACACGGGGCATCATTGGCCCAGGTAATGAAATGTTTTAACAGCAGAGACCCAAACATCTTGCCTATTGGATCAAGGAGGGCGATCGGACGATAGTTCGCTGGGTCTAACCTATCTCCTTTTTTATAGATAGGGACCACGTTTGCACATGTCCATGAGGGCGGGATGGATTTTGTGGCTGTGCAGCGTTTAAATATTTGGCTCAAGAGGGGAGCCCAGGTCTCTGGGTGGGATTTCAAGTCAAAGTTCGTAATGCCATCAGGACCGGGCGCACGTGATGGTTTTAACTTTTTAATTAAAGCTATAATGTCCTCAATGTTGTCCACGCCGATCCAGGGGGTATCATTAGATTCCATCAGAGGAAATTTGGTAATTGGACTCTTAAAAAGAGTTTGGAAGTGGTTTTCCCAGGCCCGTTGACCAATTCCGTTTATTTGACATGGCTGATCTCCTGGTGCAGTTGAGTGGAGTAGGGTCCAAAAGTCTCTGGCGTTGTTTCTGGTGATGGCCGTAAGAATGTTTTCCGCGTCTTGTTGATACAACTTATGACGGTGACCTTTTAACCATGATTTGTAATTTTTAACAGCCGCTTTGATGATCTCAGGTGCGGTTGAGGGCTCGAATCTCTTTGCTTGTCTTTTTATTCTCCTCAATTCTCTCTTTTTTTCCATTACTACTTTATCGTAGGTATGTTTTTGATCTGATGTTGATGTCTTATTTTATTTTTGAGGAACTCTAAAGGTGGTTAATAACGGTAGATAATCCACGTCTATCCTAGGCAGTTGATTGCTGTGGTCTTTATATTGGGCTGTAATAGTGGTTATAGCCTTTTCCGTTATTCTGAGTCTTGTTCCTTGCGTAGAGCCCTCTATATCTGAAGTCATAGTGGTGTTTATCGATGAGGTTGTGGACCAAGTAGTTTCAAGGAGATTATGGTCACTTTCCTTTGTTTTGATTACTTTAAAGGAGATAATATGAAGTAGTAGGGAGCGAGATACAAAGATATAGTCGATTGTGGAAGTTGAATTTGCTCTTTCCCAAGTTGGAAGTCTATTAGGATCAGGAAAGGCTAGATCCAAGTTGTCAAAAGATCTATACTTCATTAGATTTTGCCATTTTATTGGCCTTTGATCTGTTGAGGGTTTTTTTGATCTATATCGCTTTGAGTTTGTCGAGGTTTGGCTATTAATATTCAGGTCGCCACATAGAATTACGTGGTCCGGCTTATGTGAAACTTGCGCCCAGTCCAACTCTTGTTCTATTGTGTTGATAAATCTTGAACTTTCGATAGTGGCTGGGTTCCAGTAAATGGTCACAATTATGAGTGTCTTTGTCAAGGTTTTAGACGATCCTCTTTTTTTAGTAATCCAATTTAGCTTTACCATCAGCATGAAATGATTTTCTTTTAGCTTTTGTGAGTTTACAAGGCCACGTCCGCTACGAATCGCGATCAGGAGGCCAGCCGTTGGGCGGCCTAAAGAACCTTTCTTGGCTAACACTGTGTGGGTTTCATAGCCATCGAGGACTGGAGGATGTAGAAGCCATGTCTCTTATAAACAGATGATGTCGTAGTTTGTAAGGTTTGAGGGTCCTGATGTTAAATGAAGGAAACCTCGAGTATTCCACGAGCACAATTTTATTTGGTCTTGGGCATTTGAATTTAGACAGTCTATTGTGTTGCTGTTGATCGTATTCTCGGGTGGCTATTTTTGTTGGTTTAGCTTTAAAGCCTTTGGTAACCACGACCAAAGCGATTGTAAAGATGAGTTTGAAGATGGGTTTGCTGTCACAGGATAGGGCTCGTTTTGAACTGTCCTTTGAAGTTTTTGACCTTCTTTTGGGAGCGTCCATCTACCAGACAGCTCCTTATACGCTGGGTTTAGTTTTTCAAGATCTTTAGCTGACCCCTTGGGTTGTGGTTTGTTGGTTGGTTCAGTCTGGTTTGGTTTTTGGTCCAAAACTGTAACGGTCGTCGTTTTCTTTAGTAATTGGCGATGTTTTTGGCGTGAAGGCTGGGAGTATTCGATTGCTTTTGTTGATGCCTGGGAATCCTTGTTTGCTTGGTGATTGCAAGTTTTGATTTATCTCGAAGATTCAGTAAGGTCGTAGCCCATTATTAAAAGTTCTTCAAGGGCAGATTCCAGGGCGTTTTTTGTTGATTGTGACGCTATGTATAGGTGTGAAATTGCCCTGGATCCCTGATGGCTCGGGTCAACAATTTGGAGGTCTTCTGACTTTACTAGTCGTAGTTTCGGGATGTAACTGAATAAGTCCATAACCGATCTTCTATTTAGTATTACTTCATCGTAGTTTCCAGGGATCTGTTCTAGTTTCAATATCCACCGTATTAAAGGTTTAATGTGGTGTTTTGTGGTTTTTGATTTGTAGGTTGGTCGCTGGGCTTCCTTGATGGGGGCTCTTGTTGAAAATTTCTTTTGCTGCGCTTTAGGCCACGAAGTTTGAGGATTACTATGCGATCTATGAGATCGTCTTGTTGATTGTCAGCTAGTGCCATTTTTTGTGTTTCAATTTCTTGTTTTGGATAGTTAGTTTTAAGGACTATCAAGGACTCTCCAAATACAGGATCTGTTGATTTATGATTAGTCCTAGTCAGTCGCATTCTTCGTTCTTCTAATGTTAGAAATGGAGATTCTCTGGACTTTATTTCTTTATTAGGATTCTCTGTCAGAAGTATAGAAGTTGTAGATGAATCAGGTATTTCTTCCAAGTTTTGGTTTGAGAGTGTTGATTGATCAGTAATATGTTGAGTGATGTTCATCATGTCTTCGTTATTTAGGAATGCTTCTATTCCTCTAAGAGAAACGTTTGATGTTTCTTTTTCAGCTCTGCTTACCTCCTCGGTTTTCTTTGCGTTGCCCTTTATTTTTAGTGGGGTAAGAAGGTCTCTTTGAGCCTCTATAGCTTTTGAGCTTGTTGAGTCTGATTGGTAAATTGAAGGTGTTATTAATACTGGTTCTTGTTGGTGGGAGTTAGTTTTTTCCACCCCTTTAGTTAGCTTGGTTTTTTCTATCAAAAAAGTTGGTGGGACAGTTAAGTCAATGAAAGAAGGGTTTCGGGTACTTTCTGCGTTTGTTTGCGTAATGCCCTGAGAATTAAGGCACGTAGTTGAAGTCGGTTTTTGAGGTGGCGCCATAATCGGATCTTGGCTCGGTTTGGTCGTAGATACGAAAGACTTTGATTCTAGAGCCATGATGTAACCCTCCAAGAAAGTTATTTTATTCAACATTGAAGTTTGAATCGCTGTATGGTCTTTCAGCGTGTCCCCTATTGTTTCATATAGTTTAATAAATGGATTGAGGGCTATCGATAGTGCTGACATCAAGGTGCAAGTGTCAAGCTTTTTTGGATGTGACTCAGTTGAAGAGTTGTCACGATGAGCAGCTGATTTAACTATCCCAGGAGTTGATGGTCGTGTAGATGGTGTGATGGTGTTTAATGATCTTCTGGGGGGGAAGTCTGAAGAATATCTTCTTTGATTGGTGTAATTGTCTAGGTTTGAGTAGAAAGAGTCTAAAGTTTTCTGAAACTGTAACTTATTTTTAGATTTGGCAGAATGTTGACTTACACCTTCTTTCTCTTGAGTTTGTGGGATTAGGCTTAAGGGCTCACTTAGTGACTGTGGTACGATCGTCAGTACCTGGTCTTTACGCTTGGTACTGTCGATTGGTCGATATATTGAATCATTGATCAGTGGTTGGTCATGTATCAAGAGTTTAGGGGGTCCGTTGCCGCCGAGCCAATTTGCTTTAATGGTGTCGAAATGGTTGGGAGGGGTGCAGAGCTCTCAACTTCGACTTGCTCTCGTGTGGCAGTCTGAGTACAACTCTGCGCTTCTTGATCATTAGTAAGAGTTTGTCGTGGACACAAAATGGGGACTGAAGTTGGAGGTTTCGCAGGGGTTATGCTTTCCAAAGCTGGCGTAGGATTAGTTATAGGTAGTACTGCCAAGTTTCGAGACTGCGAAGACCCCAGCTCTTCCTGCATAATTTGTGGTATTTTTGAAGTCACTTGGCCTGAGAAGTGCCATTTTGTTGGGTCGATGTCCGGAGCTGGCCAAGTATCGTCTTTTGTTTGAAGGATGGAGAGTCTTCGTTTAGCTTGAATCAATCTACGATATTTGCTAGGTGGTGTAATTGCATCAGCTGCCTCGAGAATTTCTGCATCTGTCAGCTCTTTACATTTTTCTTGGATGGCTTTGGAGTGTCTACTGAAAAAATCTGATAATAGCTTCAAAGGGCATTGTGGTTTTTTACCGCCCTTTCTCGTTGTTTTGGGGCCCACACGGGGAACTTTGGTAGGATGTGTTTGTTTAGGCAGGGATTTAACCGATCTTGTGGTTTCCACTTGGTTATTCGGCAATTCAAGGACTGAGTTTTTCTTAGTAGGGGCGTCGCTGGTTCGTGATCTCTTTTTTTTAATTATGTTGTTTGGTTCTTGCGGTGGTAACTTAATTTCTTGGTGCACAGTTGGACTTATTAAAGTCAGCGCATTATTTTCTGGATTTGTCTTGTTTGTTGGTGACTTACTGTAAGTTTCTCTATGTACGATTGCTGATATCAAAAGGCCAACCGTAGGTGGCGCTGCAGTTATTTCACTTTCTTTCGCCAAGGTTGATGAGCCACGCTCGACTCCCAACCCACTCAGGCACTCCTGTCCTGTCATCGATGGGCGCCGCTTCCCGGAGACGCCAGGTGTCCGCACCTCTCCTTCCTTCCACTGGTTGATGTGGGGGGCGCCCTCTCTGGGGTCCATCTCCGACCCCGTCATGTCTGCTTCGAACTCCGTCGCAGCACTCGCTGCCTGCCCGCTCACCGCCACCTCCCCTTCGGGAGGCCGCGGAGCCGCGGCTGCAGCAGCTGCGGCGATCGAAGCGCTCGGCCCCAGTAGTGCCCTCGGGGGCTCCGGCGCAGGGCCCAGGGCGGTCTCCCCTCCGGGGGGCCTCCGAGTCCCAGACGTGGCCGCGACTAAAGTGAACACCGAAGCATGCGGCGCTGGTTCCCTACCGGGGCGAGGCAAAACCCCCGAGGGTGCCGGCCCGGCCCGCGGGTTGCTGGCGGCCAGCTCCAATACTGCGGTCGGGGGGAAATCAGCGCCATCCACTCCCGGGACTGCGACCTCCTCCTCAGGTAAGCCAGCTTCGCTGCAAGATGGTAAATGTTTGTTGTTGAATATGCCAGTACCTTTCTCGATAGCTTTTTGGTAGGGAATTTGAGCGTTAGTAGCATAGTTTCTGTTTCCTATATTTGTTAGAATGTTGGAGCTTGGGTTTGCGAGGATTTCTCGATCATCTGTTGTTTCCATTGAAGTCGAAGGGAGACCAGTTTGGAATTGGTGTTGTGTGGGTGATGTAGTTGTGGTTTTAGTTAGCAACTTGACTTTACTTCTTAAAGAACGGCTTGTAAGATCTTCTGAGTTCAACCGTTGTGGCTTTGGAGGTGATGGGGCTGCCAGGCCCGTCTTGCCTGGCATGACTGCAAGACTGCCACTCACCGCCACCCCGCGTCCGCTCCGTGGAGTAAGTGAGATTTTGTAGAATAGGTGAAGCGGGAGACACACCTCTCAAGAATAGAGCTGGAAAAAACACTGTCTGCTGCAAGACTGCCACTCACCGCCACTCCGCGTCCGCTCCGCGGAATAAGTGAGATTTTGTAGAATAAGTGAAGCGGGAGACACACCTCTCAAGAATAGAGCTGGAAAAAACACTGTCTGCTGCAAGACTGCCACTCACCGCCACTCCGCGTCCGCTCTGCGGAGTAAGTGAGATTTTGTAGAATAGGTGAAGCGGGAGACACACCTCTCAAGAATAGAGCTGGAAAAAACACTGTCTGCTGCAAGACTGCCACTCACCGCCACTCCGCGTCCGCTCCGCGGAGTAAGTGAGATTTTGTAGAATAGGTGAAGCGGGAGACACACCTCTCAAGAATAGAGCTGGAAAAAACACTGTCTGCTGCAAGACTGCCACTCACCGCCACTCCGCGTCCGCTCCGCGGAGTAAGTGAGATTTTGTAGAATAGGTGAAGCGGGAGACACACCTCTCAAGAATAGAGCTGGAAAAAACGCTGTCTGCTGCAAGACTGCCACTCACCGCCACTCCCGCCACAATTAATATTTGATAGCACACTTATGAATATGACAGTGATCAACAATGGATAATATTACACTAGCACACTTTTTTAATTACTTAGGAGTTTGCATACAGAGGACAATTCACCCCCCCATGCAATATAAGGAGATGGAAGGGGAGCACACACTTTTCAGGAATATAATCAAATGCAATACCAATTCAGTTCCCCCCTAGCAAGCTTAGAGCAACCGGTATGCTTTTAAAACATGCAGAAATACTTTTAATGTGATTTACAATGAAGTGAAAATACGCTAAAAATGATATTAATTCCCTATGGGAGATTCAGGGTAGGTGACAGCTACTTTGAATTAGTTCAGGTCAACACTAGCAATGATTCATGAGGGATTATCAGGTTGAAAACGAATTTCAGGCATGGAGGCAAAAGACAGCGATTTTTGACAGGTGGAGAAATTGAGTCAAATTGCAATTCGCAGCACTTTTTCTGAGTTCGTCCAGCGCGATTACGGAAAAACTATAAAGAGTAGAAAGTCGGTTTAGGGCTTGTTGGAAAGCTGAGGATTGTTCCTAGCACGTATGGTACAAAAGATACAGACGATTTTGTGGAGGTAGATTTCAGAAATGAAATAATGATTCAGAATGGCAATTGACACTTTCACAGGTTTGAATCACAGAATGGACACACGATTTTTTCTGATGCAGTTCTGGACAGGTTAAAATGGTTTGAATTAGATTATTTTAAACTAAGAGATGACTATGCACAGTTCTGTGGGTACTCACACTATACATTTGAAATAGGCCATCAAGATCTAGTCAGGTTTGGGCTTCACTCGCCACGGACGATCTCTGGTACCAGTTCTGCTCACAGCGATCTGGTCTGGGTCTGGTCTGCAGTTCTAGATCTCTGGTTCTGGTCTCGGCACTGCACAGCGATCTGGTCTGGTCTCTGGTTTTGGAAAAAGTTCTTGGCACAGGGTACTAGCCAGAATCACACAGCTCGCCCGGCTGTTGAATGGTGTGGTTAGGTTGCTGGATTCTGAGGCCTCTGGAAAGGATTCAGCTTGTGGACTAGGCCTTTCTGCTACAAAGTTCTGGAATCTGGAGTCTGGTTTTCTAAATTCTGGTCTCTGAATATTGTCTGGATTTCAAGTCGTCCGGCAAAGTGTTTCGCAAAAAAGTGGAAAGAGCAGTCCCTACCTGGGTTTCAGTGGGTCTTTTTAAGTCTTGTGAAAGTGGGTGGGAAGGCTGACTTTCTATGCCCAAACCTCTGAGGATCCTGATCGGCTATAAAATTCTTTGTCGCCTGACTGGGGAACAGAGTTGTGAGTCATCCAGTGCTACCTTTTTACAATCTATTGAAGAAACGCCCCTTTGCTTTTATTTAGAAAATGAATTTTTCATAACCAAACATGTTTCCAAGGTACACAAGTTGTTAAGAATACATGTACACATCCCAGATTAATTTAATACAGTTCTCTGTTCAAGCCCCATGTTCCTGCGAGCTTGGGTTTAGAAACGACAACATTTTGCACTTTTTAGCACCCTCTCCCTGAGCATATTCAAATAAGTTATCATGTCTCTAGCACAAACCCAGTGTCTGCATGATTAATAAATCGCATAGTTCGGTCCAAGAACATCACACAGAGTTGTGCTTAGTCTCAAATTGTAGGAACATTTTTCATATAAGGGAATCTCCAAAATGTACATTTCTGTAAGCTTAATACAATATTTTATAAGCAATTAAATAAAACATACATTTGCCCTTAATGGAATTCACATCTGAGTCTGGGTACGCCCCCAGGAGCTTGGCTTGACTCAGAGATCAAATGTCTTCCTTCCCCCAGAGCAACTGTTGACAATTACACCTCAAATCAGCATATCCTATTCAGCTGAAGAATCTATTATGTTGACTGAGGTCAGCAGAGCAGGGTGCCACTCTGCATATGGTTAACAGAAACCTGTGATCTCCTTGTGCTGTTGCTGGTAAGGGCAGGTGTGAATGCTTCCCATGGACAGAGGCCTCTTGAAGATCAGACTGCCTTCTGATGTGGAGCCTGGGAACAGTAGGTGTTAAGAATTCTCATTAACCAGCAAGGCTTTGATGTTTCCAGCTAACTCAGGTTCCTTGTCAGCTCCTGAAAGGCAGGCCTCCTGCCAGAGTTTAGACTGCTAGAGCTGGTTAGTGTCGAGCACCGGTACTGCACCCCTTTTTGGGAGCTGTCTTGAATTAATACATTTCAGATTTTGAACAGCACCATATTTCTTTGCACTGGTTTTTGCTCTGTGCGTAGCCAAAGGATAGGGCCTGGCAATGGTCTCTTGTATTAACATTAAAAGAGGGAAAAATGGATGGCAACCTATTTTTCATGTTTTCCCTGTGCATTTTATGGGGAGTTCTGGCTATCATGATGTTTTCAATGCCAGTAATGCACAGTTCTGTGGTAGGGCTTGGATGCTTGGGTAAAAACATCCCACAAGCCCCCCCTCTTGCGATGGCCATTCTGATCTTTCACTGATGGCACTCGCAAGATCTGGATTGTTCGCCTCATCTTCTTCCAATTCCGCCGATGGCAAAGTTCAGCATCTTTTCCTCCATCAGGGTGGATAAATCAGTTCTCCTTGCCGGTCCTGATGGGAGTATTGGGCGGTACCCCAGGCCCCTGGATCTTTGCCCCCGGTCCCTGGGTCGTCCTCCTTGGTCAGTCTCCATGGTTTATCTCTCCTAGGATGACAAAGAAAAGCGGCAGAAACATATTCGTAGACATTTCCCCACCACTATTAATGGTGGGGCGAACATATACATTTTATACATCAGGAGACATTTGCATTCAAGAATCATAGGATTTTATAGGCTATATGTGGAATATTTAAGGGTGGGACTTGTATTACTCTGGAGCGGCCCCCTCTGGGATTGCAGAGGACTCCTCCAGTTGCTGCAGAGTGTGCCTGGCCTGGGATGGCAACACTTTAGCTGATTTATATGGACCCACTTGTCTTCCCCTTCCACCAAACTACCCTTGCGGATCTTGTAGGCGACTGGGGAGATCTTGTCTACAATTTCAAAAGGTCCCTTCCATGTAGGCAGACATTTCCGCTGTTTGGCCTGGTTCCTTTGGAAATTGTACAGATAAACCGGGTCCCCTACATTGTATTCTTTCCTAGTAGTCTTCAAATCATAGTGAGTCTTCATGCCATCGTCTGATCTTCCTAGGCATGTTGGAGTTGTTTCCTTATATTTTCAACATACTCATGCGTTGTGAAGGAATTGATCAAGGTTTGCTCTTGAGTCCTGTAAAGCAAATGCTGGGGAAGCACCATCCTGCGTCCAGTCATCAGCACAAACGGTGAAATTTTAGTTGCAGATGAAGGGGTAGATCTGATGGCCATTAGGACCAGAGGTAATCGGATATCCCAACTTGGCCCAGAATCTGCCACAAATTTTTTTAATATGCTCACAATGGTTCGGTTGTAACGTTCTACTGCCCCAGAAGAAGCTGGTCAGTAAGAAATGTGTAGCTTCCTTTTAACCCCCAGTATTTCCCACATCTTAGTCATTACTTTGCTGGTAAAATGGCTACCTCTGTCTGACTCAATCCTTTGGGGTAGACCAAAACGCGAAAAAGATGTGGTTTATCATCAGGGCAGCTACTGTCTCTGCCTTGCAGTTTGGGGCCGGGAGACATTCCATCCATTTTGTAAATAAGCATGTCACCGTCAACATGTACTTATTTCCCCTAGAGGAGCGAATGACGGGGCCTATGAAGTCGACTTGCAAATCTGACAATGGCAGTGTCATCCCCCTCTTTTGGAGAGGCGCACGGTGTGTGAGGGATTTTGGCTGAAATCGTGCACACACAAGACACCCCTTCAAGTATTGGTCGAGGTCCTGCCCCATGTGTGGCCAGTAAGCAACCTCTCTTAAGATCTCAAGTGTTGTATGAAACCCTCTATGACCGTCGGTGGCCACATCATGGGTGTGACTTAACATCAGGCTTCGAAATGAGGTAGGGACCACCCACTGATCATGGCCAGCTTGGGATTTCCTTACCAACAAACCGTCTTGGATTTGGAACATTTTTGGACATTTCATCAACACTCTAAGGTCCTCTTTCCCAATGTAATCGGTATCCGTCAGGGGAAAGTTCTCAGGGTCCTCAATGTGTTGGTAAAACTTACCAATTATTGGATCCCCCTTCTGAGCCGTAATCAAATCAGCATCTGGGGTCTCTTTACTCCACTGTGCAGTTGAAAAATCATTCTGGGCATTTTTCTGGGACCTACTGATAGCAGTGACCTGTATTTCCCCCAACAGGGACACAATCTCAATTAGATCCCCTTGGATGGCCCCAGTTTTGGCCAGCTGATCAGCTAAGTCATTTCCAGTTTTGTCTGGTCCCTATACTTTGGAATGACCCTTGATCTTCTTCCAGTAGATGGTCATCCCATTCACGGTGACCAGATCATCAATATTTTGGATGAACTTCCCATGTTTCAAGGGTTTGTTATTAGCACATAACATGCCTCTGGTTTTCAAATTAACCAGGTGCTCCACAAACCCGTTCCGTAGATAGTATGAATCTGTGATTATGACCAGTTTGTGGAGTTAATGTTGGACAGCAGTGAGGATGGCTTGATGCACAGCCATTAACTCTGCCACCTGACTACTTCAGGGACCAATCTTGTACCCAGCGGAGGGTTCTGGGGACTCATTCACCCATGCATTCCCTACGCCGGCCACAAGTTCTTTTTCCCTGTTGTTGTCAACATGGTAAGAGCATTGATGCACATAGACAGTGGGCATTCCCTCACACGTGTCTTCTTCAAAGGCTTTGTGTGGTGAATTAAGGTATGCCTCCATGTTGTCCTTGATTTTTAGACTTTCGTCATCGAGGCAGTTTTCTCTGGTTCAATCATGCAAGTCAGCCAGACCTTGCGCGAGGGGACTCTTCTTGTTTTGTCCATATCTGACCTCCACAGAAAAGCCTTGCATTGACAGAATCCAGGAAGTAATTTGGGAATTACTCACATTTCCGGCCCGGATTCTGTCACTTTGGAGATATTGCAGAGGCTGGTGTGGAGTCTCCACTATGATGTGTTCCCCCTGGATAAACGGGCAGTAATTCTTCAATGCCCACACCGTTGCCAGGAGTGCCTTCTCACAATCGTTGAATTTTTCCTCCACAGAGGATAACGTTTTACTCGCATAGGAGATTACCTTATTGACCTTGTCATGCTTTTGATGTAATACTGTAGTCAAGCATGTATTAGAGAACCCTGTCTCCAAGAAAAACTCCTTGTTTCTGACAGGGTAAGCTAGGCAAGGTGCTTGTGAGAGGCTTCTTTTGAGCTGTCTTACTGCCTCGGATTGTTCTGGACCCCATTCCCACTTGACCCCCCCCTTCAAGAGATGAATCAGGGATCTGGTGATCTCTGCATAGCCCTCAATGAACTGTCTGCTGTAATTAGTCAGTCCAAGGAGGCTCCTTAGTTCCCGCAGAGTTGTGGGGTCTTTCATTTTCTGAAGTGCTTCCACTTTCTTTTCCTGGAGACAGAGACCCTGAGGAGTAATCTCATGCCCCAAGAAATTAACACAGGTTCTACACCACTGTGCTTTCTGAAAGGAAAGTTTTGCTCCGACGACCCTCAACTGTGTCAGAACATAACGGATCTCCGCTATGTGTTCTTCCACAGATGAACCTTGATGAGGACATCATCTACATAGGCCAGGTTACCCCTCGCACCCAGGTCGCACCTGGCCTTATGTAGGAAAATGTTGAATTCATTGCCGGAGTTGAGGTATCCGAAGGGAGTCCGGGTCCAGGTGTACTGCTGGCCCCCAAAGGTAAAGGCCAGTTTGTATTGGTCCTCCCTACTGACAGGCACCGTCCAGTATCCATTGGTCAGGTCTATTGCAGTGAATACCTGTGACCCCTGGATCTGGGCCAGCCCTTGGTCAATGTAGAGAAGAGGCCATCGGGAAGTATGGACCCGTTTGTTGAGCTCCCTAAGGTCGGCGCAGAGTCTCCACTGGCCGTTTGGCTTCAATATTCCCAGCACCGGATTATTGAAGGTGCAGTGTACTGGACGGATTATTCCCGGGACTCAAGGTTCTTAATTATTTCAGTAAGGGACTCCATGGATGCGAGAGGCAAGTGATATTGCTTCACAAATACTGGAGTCATGCCAGGGTCCATGGGAATTGTTGTGTGGATGTTGGTGCGACCACAGTCATATGAGTCTACTGCAAAGAGATCTTGGAAATCCAAGAAAACTTGTTTCAACTTTTGCTTCTGCTCCAGAGTTACACAGGCATTAGCTAGGTTGACTCTCTCTTCCACCATCTGCCTGAAGCCTGGAAAGACTTCTGGTTTTGCTATCTCAGCGGCCTCCTCCAGCTGGGTGGAGAAGTCCCTGGTCAGAGTGCTGATTTGGACTGGAGGCTTCAGGTGGGAAAGGCAGCCCTCGTGGACCTGGAAAGTCACCTCATCCCTTCTGAAGTCACAAGTCACATCTTCCTGACCATAAAGGTAGGAAGTGTACACCAGGAAGTTCCCCCCATGCCGGGAAAAGATCCTGTCTGGTGTTGTATTGTGATCACTGTCACTGTCAAAACAGTCCTTGGGGATTGGTCCTAACTGTTAATTTCCGAAATCAATGGAGAAATGTCAGTCATCAACCGCCATTGCAATAATGGTGCCTGCGGCTAGAGTAATACTCTTTAAGTTGCTGTTATCCACCTCTATTGGAATGGTGTCATGTTCTATGTTGACTAATGGTGTTGGGTTTACCCCCAACCCTTGCTGTTGGAGAGAAGCATTTAGATGAATATAAGGTAGCAATTGAGTTAACCTAAATGCTTTTTCTGGATCATCAAAGCCCATGGGATTATCCACTGATCGGGACCAAGCTTTGAAGTTTATTAGGTCCAAACTAATGGCAAAGCGAGTGAGAATGCCACTGCCTAAGTAAAAGGCGGCAGTGACATCTCGCACGACTCAACAATTATGGACTATGCTCTTGTTGCCAATGGAGATTTTGAGCTTACACCTGCTTGGCAGGAGATGTTTGGAATTGGGTGTTTCCAGATCCATTTCCCATTTGTCTATCAGTTTGAATGTGGGAATGAATGGCTGGATCTTTTGGGAGTTGGCGGAACATGGCTTCGCTGATGAAGCTCTTACCGATGTTCACACACACTCAGGCGAGAACAGAGTCCTTCCCATCATTTAACTGAACAGGGATGAACAACTGCTCTCCAATTTGATGGATATCAGTCAGGCTCTGAGCTGATTTCACATCTTTCTTGACTATTGAAGTGGGAATATCGGATTGTGGATTAGTAAAGAATTTCAGAGTATTTCCTTCCAGTGTGGAATACCACCTTAAACTGGAAGGAAGGTTGATTTTCAGAAATAGAGAGGGCCCCCCGTCACCAGTCTGTTGTCCTACTGCTATTACTGTCACGTCTGGAATTTGGTTGTTCTGGAAGTGAAATTCTACTTGCTCAGATTTTTGTTCAACCATGTGGCAGGTGCCGTTTAAACTAACATGGTTGACGCTCTGTTTTAATTTTATTGGTCGGCTAGTCTGGGTCCAGAGGACCTTGTTTACGCAATCTATTAGGGGTGACAACCTTCTCAGGAGGTCATTCCCTAGTAGACAAGGGGTGCCCTGTGGAGTCACTACTATGACCGGGTGTTTCACCTTTTGTTGGCCAATTTAAAAGTCCACACCTGCAGTCCCCTCGACGGGAATTTCCTTCCCGTCAAAGTTCTGAAGTTGTCCAGGAAGAAAGGTGAGAGGAATACGGTAATTCTTCCCCCTTCCTGCATTTAGTTCATCAAAGGCCCTTCTGGACAGAAGAGTAGCTTGGGATCCAGTGTCCACCAGTGCCAAAATTGTACCCTGCCCCTGTACTTGTACCGGGGCATAGTATCTTCCCTCCTTCTCCTCAAGGGGGCACAGATAATGCACATTTTTGGACAACTGGTGGACCAATTTTCTGGTTTTGGACATTGCGAGAGAAGAGATCTGGGCAGTATTCTGTGAAGAGTCATGGGAATCTGCAAGAAAAAGTTGGCAACTGGAAATCAGAGCCGTTGTGGGTTCCCCTGGTTCTGGTTCTGGGCCGCCTCCCCTTCCCTTTTTGGAGGCAGTCACCAGAATGGGTTTGAAACAGGGGATTTTGATGCTGTTGGTTCTTGGATGAGATGATGGGCGGCACCAGCTCAGTCCCCACATCTACCCAGTCTGGATTTGGATCCCTTGGGACCCATTTTTCTTTGGGAGGAGTTTCCCCATCTCTGAAGGATAAGATCCTTTTCCCAGGATCCTCTGAGGATCCCTCTCCCTCAAATTGGAAGATCTGTACCTCCTTTACAAAATGGGTCTGTTTGGGTCCTTTGTTTCTCCTACCTCCTCTCTGCTCCTTGGGTGGCAGACTTTCAGGGGTAGGAGATTTTGTTTCCGGTTCCTGGGCTTCCAGGGACTGTGTAGAACTGCGGAAGGAAGCTTCCTCCAAGGCTTTACATCCCACTTCCCCATGTGCCTCCTCCCTGGGAACGGGTGGGTTATCGGGGTGCTGCCCCCGTCATTGTTCTGGAGCACAAGGTCCAGAGTTTGGGGAATTCTGCGCTGGCATGCTCATCTGAGGGTTCTGTTGCGCCCTCAGCATGTGACCCAGATCCCGTGCCATACTGTGGACCTGGCATTCTATCTGTGAAACCCGCTCAGGCTGATACGGGGTTCTATTTTCTCCCCTGGGCTGATCCCGGGAAGAGTAGCTATCCCTTCTCTGGTAGTACCCCGGGTTGGGAAGATTTGGGTACCCCCCCACCCTTGGCCTCCCCTCTCCCGGATTAGGTGGTCTGGGCTCAGGGAATTGGGGAAAGAAGGATGGATGATTTTGGGGCTGGAAATTGGGTGGCTACCTGGGAAAAAAAGTTCTGCCAAGGGTTTGGTGAATTTCTGCCCTCCTGTGGGAAGTTAGGAGGGAAGTCCCTGGGTTAGGCGCTTGGCTGTATCCCCCCCCTTGGGCAGGAGGAGTCCACACATAACCCAGGATGGGTTGGATTCCCTTGTAATGGGGACTTACATAATCAGGGGAGTGAGGGACCCCATTTGTGGGACTACCTCCCTGACTCCCTGTCTGTGACTGGGCCGAGGGCCTTCTGGGTTTAGAATTATTCGGTGCAGGCAGGTTTTTAGGCCCCCCATCTCCAAATCTAAAATTGGGGCAACCTTTACCTCTGCCACCTTGGCAGCAGCAGGGGTGCTGGTCGATTTGGGGCTTTTCTGAGCGTTATTTTTATTTTCTATGGGCTTCTGCACCTCATAGATCCGGGTAGCCTGTTCAATGACCCAGTCTAGTGACCTTTTCTCATGAAACTCTCTCACTAGCTGGGTCATTATGTATTCGGGTAAGTCATGGAAAAACGTATTTACAAACACTTTACTGTCAGTGCGCACCCTTTTGGTAGTCTGCGCAAAGGCACGCTTCAATTCCTGCACAAAGTCTTGCAGGGCCTGATCCTCCCCACATTGCAAATTGTAGGCTGCCTTGCGAGCCTCTTGGGGATTCCGGTGAACAGAAAAATGTTTCAAGATGGACGCCCTATATGTGGACCATCTTGAATGGTTTTGGTCCTCCAGCCCCGCAAAGAAACTGGGGTATTCTGGGGAGAATGTCCATTTTACATACTGGATGCAGCTACTGCTGTCCTTCAAATGGAAAGTCTCCATCATTTGCTCGTAAAGCTCCAAGTGTTCCCAAACAGAATACTTGGCGTTCTTGTGATAAGGGGTGATGACACTCCTTATTGCCTTAATCTGTTTTAAGGGGTCCTTAAGCAAGGCCCGTTTTGCCTTATTGGCCTTTTGGTTCGGGCAACCCTGGTCCATTCATCCTCTGACTCAGACGCACTGCTCCCAGAGGTGCCTGTCTGATCTTTCAGGTTTCCCGGATTCTAGCAGGATTTGATGGGTACCCCCCCACTGACCTAACTGGGCAGAGGTTTTCAGGATGCCCTTAGTGGGCCTACTCTCCTGTGGTTCCCCAATAAATTGCACTGTACTTAGGTGTCCATACCCGGATGCCCGCCCATCCATTCCTGGGAGGTACTGGCCTATGAGCCCCATACTTTTGGCTGGATAGTAATCTGCCATTCCTGTGGCCCTGTGCTCATGTGCGCCAGGGGACATGGGGGTGGCAGAGTCCAGGGACTGGGAGAGATGAAGGCCTCTGGTACTAGGGCTCCTGAGGTTATGCTCAGGTGTTTCCCTTTCCCAGCGAACCTTATCTCTATCAGCCCCTGCTCCCTGTTGCAATGCAAGAGCCTGTGCTTTCAGTTCCTCAGTCAAGGCCTTACTAGACTCTATCAGTCTCTCCTGCATGGCTACCTGTTGCTGGAGCCCATCATTGTCCTGGCAGAGAGCCTCATTCTCTCTCTGTGCTTCCTGGTTAGTCTTGGAGTACTGGGCCAGTCTTTGCTGCAGGAGGGTTACCTCCTGAGTCCCATCCCTACTGGCCTGCTCCTTTCTTGCCAGAGCATCTTCCACCCTCCTGGTGTGCTCCAACAAGTTTTGATGCTCTTTTTGGAGGTCACCCAGTCCCTGGAGGTCCAGGTGATTTTCTTCCATTTTTCTTTTTAAGTGGCAGACTTCCTGGCCTAAGTAGTCCCTTTCCTGACTAAGAGCCTGCATCTGTGCCGCCAGGTCGTCCCTCTGCCTTTGAAAGGCACCAGCTTTCTGGTGCTCCTCCTCAAATTCTGTCTGGGTATCCAGGTCTTTCAGAATCAGTTTGTTGCTCTCTGCCTTCTCCCTATCTAGGTGGCTTTGCAGGGTGACTACCTGCTCTGCACATGCCCTATTGAAGTCCTGTTGTTGCTCCAGCTTTTTCTGGCTCTGCAGTAGGGCGTCCAAACCTTCTTGGTACTCCTTCTGCAAGGCCATAAATCTGGTATCCTGGTCAGACATTTCCTGTTGCAGGATACCCATATCCTCTTTTATTTTAATGATATACTGCCTACTATCATTTTCTGACTCCTGGCTCCTCTGCAGCCTCTGCTCAGAAGAGACCAGGTCAGATTGGGCCTTCTCTAATGCCGTCTGTTGCCTATTCGCCAGATCTTGGCCTTCAGCACATTTGTCCTGTATGGCTCCTATATATAAATATAAATATGCCGCTATCCTGACAATCTTGTTGTGCTTCTCTTTGGCTTTAGGGGCCATATATAGTTCACTCTGGGCCACATGTAATGGACCCTGATCCCTCCATATGTCTGACCCTGTTGCAGTGATCTGGGGTGCGATTGCCTGCAACCATACCGTCTGGTCTTGTTCCGTCCATTCGCCTCTCACAAATAGCTTATGTAGGAGGTGCTCTCTGGCTATTTTGATATCTACCAAGGTCGTCATTCTGGAAATTGATTTCCTTCCTGACTTACAGAAGTTAGTAATTTATTTTGCAAAACAGACCGTCTCCTTAGAACGTCCTTCTTTTGAAGGATGCTTTTACAGTGTAACACAGCGTGGTGATCCAACAGGATTTATGTATCCTGTCAGTTAGCACACTGTATTAAGCTGCACACGTGGTAGAACTAATCCAGACGTCCTGGCTCGAGCCCCCACTCTGCTAAGTGACTTCAATTCAGTACTCCAACTAAGTCAGTGCCTAGTCTGGGATGCCCAATGAAAGCACTTATTTATATATTTTTATGACTAGTTCAGGAATCTGGATAATAAACCCTTGTATAACGCCCCTCTCTTTAAATCCCCCTGACCTCACTGAGCCAAGAAGTAGGTTTGTTTTGCAAATTAAAAGATTTATTGAAAAATTAAACAAGATATATATCACACTTTTATAAATAAATTAATATTTGATAGCATACTTATGAATATGACAGTGATCAACAATGGATAATATTACACTAGCACACTTTTTTAATTACTTAGGAGTTGGTATAGAGAGGATAAAGTAGCTGAGAATGCTTTTATGGGTTCAAGGAAATGCAATGATGGAAAAGAATGCAGCACAGAAATAACTGAGATGGTTTCCTCCAGAGATAATATGATCACTTTTTCTTTTGACAATTCACTCCCCCCTATGCAATATAAGGAGATGGAAGAAGAGCACAAACTTTTCAGGAATATAATCAAATGCAATACCAATTCAGTTCCCCCCTAGCAAGCTTAGAGCAACCGGTATGCTTTTAAAACATGCAGAAATACTTTTAATGTGATTTATAATGAAGTGCAAATATGCTAAAAATGATATTAATTCCCTATATGAGATTCAGGGTAGGTGACAGCTACTTTGAATTAGTTCAGGTCAACACTAGCAATGATTCATGAGGGATTATCAGGTTGAAAACGAATTTCAGCAATGGAGGCAAAAGACAGTGATTTTTGACAGGTGGAGAAATTGAATCAAATTGCAGTTCGCAGCACTTTTTCCGAGTGCGTCAAGCGCGATTACAGAAAAACTATAAGGAGTAGAAAGTCGGTTTCAAAAATGAAATAATGATTCAGAATGGCAATTGACACTTTCACAGGTTTGAATCACAGAATGGACACACAATTTCTTATGATGCAGTTCTGGACAGGTTAAAATGGTTTGAATTAGATTATTTTAAACTAAGATATGACTATGCACAGTTCTGTGGCTACTACACTATATATTTGAAATAGGCCGTCAAGATCTGGTCAGGTTTGGGCTTCACTCGCCACGGACGGTCTCTGGTACCGGTTCTGCTCACAGCGATCTGGTCTGGGTCTGGTCTGTGGTTCTAGATCTCTGGTTCTGGTCTCGGCACTGCACAGCAATCTGGTCTGGTCTCTGGTTTTGGCAAAAGTTCTTGGCACAGGGTACTAGCCAGAATCACACAGCTCGCCCGGCTGTTGAATGGTGTGGTTAGGTTGCTGGATTCTGAGGCCTCAGCTTGTGGACTAGGCCTTTCTGTTACAAAGTTCTGGAATCTGGAGTCTGGTTTTCTAAGTTCTTGTGGTTTTTTGTGACTTTTGCCATATTGCCTTTTCCTCAAAATGTACACAGACCTGCACCCTCTCCCTGAGCATATTAATATAAGTTATCATGTCTCTAGCATAAACCCAGTGTCTGCAAGATTAATAAATTGCAGGGTTCGGTCCCAGAACATCACACAGAGTTGAGCTTAGTCTCAAATTGTAGGCATATTTTTCATATAAAGAATCTCCAAATTGTACATTTCTGTAAGCTTAATACAATATTTTATAAGCAATTAAATAAAACACACATTTGCCCTTAATGGAATTCACATCTAAGTCTGGGTCTGCCCCCAGGAGCTTGGCTTGACTCAGAGATCAAATGTCTTCCTTCCCCCAGAGAAACTGTTGACAATTACACCTCAAATCAGCATTTCCTATTCAGCTGAAGAGTCTATTGTGTTGACTGAGGTCAGCAGAGCAGGGTGCCACTCTGCATATGGTTAACAGAAACCTGTGATCTCCTTGTGCTGTTGCTGGTAAGGGCAGGTGTGAATGCTTCCCATGGACAGAGGCCTCTTGAACTTTTAATTAGATCAGACTGCCTTCTGATGTGTGGCCTGGGAACAGTAGGTGTTAAGAATTCTCATTAACCAGCAAGGCTTTGAAGTTTCCAGCTAACTCAGGTTCCTTGTCAGCTCCTGAAAGACAGGCCTCCTGTCAGAGTTTAGACCCCTAGCGCCTGTTATTGTCAAGCGCCGGTACTGCACCCCTTTTTGGGAGCTGTCTTGAATTAATACATTTCAGATTTTGAACAGCACCATATTTCTTTGCACTGGTGTTTTGCTCTGTGTGTAGCCAAAGGGTAGGACCTGGCAATGGTCTCTTGTATTAACATTAACAGAGGGAAAAATGGATGGCAACCTATTTTTCATGTTTTCCCTGTGCATTTTCTGGGGAGTTCTGGCCATCATGATGTTTTCAATGCCAGTAATGCACAGTTCTGTGGTAGGGCTTGGATGCATGGGTAAGAACATCCCACAGCCTACACCAGGTGTTGGCAATCATGACTGCGCGCCCTTCAGTCCGCAGGCACATATACATGCCTAGAACACCCGCAGAAAGGCAAACTGTGGTCCAGGACTTTTACAGGGTGGCACACTTTCCCAAAGTGCTTGGTGCCATAGATTGCACCCATGTGGCCCTACGTTCACCTAGGGCCACTGAGAACATCTACCGCAACTGCAAGCACTGGCATTCCATCAACGTACAGGTTGTATGCAATGCCCATGGAATCATCACCTCTGTCTATGCAAACTATCCTGGGTCTGCCCATTACAGTTTCATATACAGAATGTCCACCCTGAGCCGGCACCTGGAAGCTGGGAAGCAAGGCGACACGGCTCATTGGTGAGTACAAATGTCTGTGCACGTGCATGCATGTCACACAAAGACAAATACACAAACCCAACTAATGACAACCATCCTCACCTCCCCAGGGGACAGTGCCTACCCTCTAAGCAACCACATTATGACACCAATACAGAACCTCACCACACCACCCCAGGTAAGATACAACGCAACCCATATTGCAACCAGGGGCATAGTGGAGCGCACATTCAGAGTGCTCAAGTCACGCTTCCGCTCCCTTGACCGCTCTGGCGGGCAGCTACTATATGCACCCCAGTAGTGTGCAGGATCATTGTGGCAGCATGTGTACTGCACAATGTTGCAACACGTCGGTGCATACCGGTGGACATGGTGGTGCCCCCACATCCCCAACAGGCACAGGCGCTGCTCATGGGAGGGGAAAGGGCACATGGCGAGGCAGCTCGGACCCAGCTTGTGGCCACATTTTTCACCTAAACTCCCACCCCTGCGGAGTGCACACAGGCCTGGCACATACCAGGTGACAATCGATGATGACAAAGAGACAGTCAACTGTCACAACCTTACCACCTTGAGAATGTTTCCATGGAAATGCCACATTGTGTGCATCCCTAGCTACTTAAACATAACCAATCCTGTGTGACCAAAAGGAACACATGCAAGGTGTATATCCCACCACCCCCCCAAAACTGTAAATCACTGGTATGTCACCCAAACCCTCCCAACACCCATGACCGCCGTCCTCCCTACCATGGCATGCAACAGCTGAACAGCCAACCAAATGCCAACCAAATGCACAACACATGACACTATCGTCATTAAATGCAACGTGAGAAATGTAAACAGGCATGAGACATTCACACCTGACATGGAACATGATAAACTCACTTAGCAAAAATCTCCCACACATACAAAGGGGGACATTATGAGTATGGTGGTACACTTGTGTAGACCGCATTGAATGCATACGTGGGCACCGTATATTCACCTCGCTGGCCTGAGTCGCTTACTCTGCATCTGAGCGAGTGCCGGCTTTCCAGATATCGCCCTACTGAGGCTGTACCTGAGGCTGTACCATACTGTTTTGAATTTTCAGAGCTTCTACGTCTACCTTTGAGTTTGTTCGCAAGCTACTCAGGATTAACACGGAGGCGGGACTTTATTGCCGAGTCTACTACACAGGGGCTAAAGGAACATTGGGACTATTCGTTCTCTACTGTTCGTTGCTGAAGCGGAAACCAGACATGTAGATCCCGTATTCCATACACTGAATCAGCTACCTGCAGTTTGCATTTTACAAGGGTTGCAAGCTTTTCCTTAGGAGTATTGACTTCCTCCTTTGATAACTCAATATGTGGAGTTGTATGCCCTCACAAGAACCATATTAAGGTCTTAAGTTTGGACCACACGCCTGATAGGAATTCTATTTGACTCCTCTCCTGATCAAAGTTCTGTACTATTGACAAAGAACTGAAACATGTCGAGACTGTACGACTCTGAACACTATTAGAGTCACTAACTTGAATTTCGTCCAACACCGTTGTCTTCTGTTCACGGTGACTGAATCATTGATTTTGTTCTTACCTTTTTTTACTGTTGTTCACCATCAGATTTGTTTTGTTTGTTTGTTTATTTATTTATATAGCGCACCAGACCCAGAGGTAAGAGGGCGCTTAGGTAGATGGTTACAGGATACATTTTATACATTTTACAATTTATACAATTTATACAGTTTATATAGTATACTTATGGTACAAAGCAATACAGTCGAAACACATGGGTGAGAGAGAGTGAGTGCTAAGGTATGTATGTGTGATGACAGGAGTGAGACGAGGTAGTGTTAGTTTTTATTCAGTATCCATGTAATGACATGATTTCTGAATGATTGAAAGGTGGAGATGGATTTGATGTCCAGTGGTAGAGTATTCCAAAGTTGGGAGGCTAGAAGCGGGAAGCTGGTTCCTCCGGCTCTTTTTAGGGTGAATCTGGGCACCACCAGGCATAAGGTATTGGTGGATCTTGTGATTCTGGCAGAAGATTTCAGGGTGAATTTATTAGTGAGATATGGAGGGGCTTGGTGGTTCAGGGCTTTGAATGTGAGGCAAATGGTTTTTAGGTTGATTTTTTGTTGTATGGAGAGCCATTTGCACGATTTTCTAATAGTAGAAATGTGCTCTCGCCTGGGAATGTTTAATGCCGCTCGTAAAGCGTTGTTTTGGAGGACCTGCAATTTGTTGATTATAGATTTATTTGCGCCTAGGTATAGACTGTTACAGTAGTC
Source organism: Ambystoma mexicanum (assembly GCF_040938575.1). Taxonomy (NCBI): domain Eukaryota; kingdom Metazoa; phylum Chordata; class Amphibia; order Caudata; family Ambystomatidae; genus Ambystoma; species Ambystoma mexicanum. The sequence continues at coordinate 750,316,953 of NC_090934.1, read as the reverse complement.
CAATTTGGACTGTATAAGAGCCCCGGCCAGTATGAGGCAGCTATTAGAGGACAAAAAAGGTCTGCAGGCCCAGATCAGCTTACCTGTGCAGGCAGTGGCTGAGGCAGTCATGTTGATTTGTTTAGAGAGGTTGGTGTTTTTGGCATCAAGATAGAAACCTGTGATTCTGGATATAGCAGGGGTACTGTTAAGGCCACCCAACAGTGTAGCTCTTCGCTAGAAGCAAGTCTCTGCACTTGGATTGCAGACTCCCATGCCGCAGTTTCCGCTGCAATCCACTTTGTAAGATCTCCCCACCATAGGGGCATAGGCGTGCCTCTGGGCTCTTCCACTCCATGGCTATACGCCTCTTGGCAGTTATATAAATAAGGTCTCTGAGCCTGTTGAGGGGTTTGTTCGCCCTGCTGCGCCCATACCTGCCCAGGATGCAAGCCGAGGGTTCGTCCACTTCACTGTCAATGTCTGCACCAGCCACTCTTTCCCTCACTTGAGTCCAGAATTCTCTGATCACTGGGCATCCCCAGAACACGTGGGTCATGCCAACCTTGGGCTCGCTGCATTTGGGGCATGATTGGGTGGTCGCACCGGTAAATCTGGATATGGCTTCCGGGGCGAGGTATGCTCTGTTCGTAACATACAGTTGGATGAGCTGTAAGCGGGCGTTTCGGGAGACTTTTTTGTGGTAGTGGGTTATATCACCCCAGGCTTTGTCTTCAAAAACCAAATTCAGTTCGGTTTCCCATTTGTCCCGGCATTTGAGGTCATCTTTGGTGGAGCCCCATAGTAGGGCCTCATAAATATGTGAGGTTTCGTGGCCCCCCTCGGCGGCGTTAAGTATCGTTTCGATACATTCGCTGTCATCATTCAGGTCAATAGCGACAGGCCATTTGCTAGTCAGGGCCTGTATGACCGCTCTGTGCAGTAGGAACTGCCCGGCCGGGAGGCCAGGGGCGTAGCAAAGGTCTGGGAAGGCCAAAACCGTCTGTTCCTGGATTAAGTCCCCAAGTGTGGCCACCCCGAAGGGCTCCCATTGTGTACGGGTCTCAAGTTGCCCCCAGGAATGGTTGGACATGAGCGCTGCAATGGGGATCTGTGGGGAGTACGGGTCCTCAGACCCGACCAGTTTGCAGGCCCTTTTCCAGAGTCGGAGTCCCAGCGGCTGGAGGAGGCTGGTGTCATGTGTGCTTTCGTCGGCCATCCACCGCACAATGTGTCTGAGCTGGCTGGCTAGGAAATAGAGTTCAAAATTGGGTATCTTCAGCCCACCCCTCTCGTATGGTCTCTGGATGGTCTCCAATGCCACCCTATGCCTGCCTCCCTGCCAGAGGAAGCCCCTACAGAGCTTGTTGAGGTCTTTAAAGAACACGGGGGAGATATAGAAGGGAATGTTAGTGAAGTTATGCAATAGGCGGGGCAGGGCGACCATTTTAAGGAGGCCCGCCCTCCCGGCCACCAAGAGAGAGTTTTTGGCCTTTACGGTGTTAAGTATATGTTCCGTGCCGGGGTTTCGATGTATGGTAATCCCCAAATATTTAAACTATGTCGCCTCCCATTCGAGATCTAGGGGAGGGAGGGACCCATAATAATCACTGTGTAGTGCGGCTAGGGGGTAGCTCTTATTAATCCGGATCCCGGTGTGCTTGTGAAAGCTGTCCAGGGTTTCGAGAATGTAGGGTAGGGGGTGTTCAGGGTCCTGCAAATATAAGAGGGTGTCGTCCACGTACATAGAGACGAGATGAGTTGTCCCATCTATAGTGATGCCCCCAATTCCATATTCCTGTCTCAGGTAGGCTGCTATAGGCTCGGCGGCGATGATGTACAGCATGGGGGATAGGGGGCAACCCTGACGGGTGCCTCTGTGTAGGGACCAATTCGCGGAAAAGGTTCTATTGGTTCGTACCCTTGCAGGGGGGTTGGCGTAAACCAACGGGGTCCATTTCAGAAATACGGGGCCTATTCCCATCTTTGCCATAGTGGCATATAGCCATTCCCACCTCACGGAATCAAAAGCTTTGTTGGCATCCAGTGACGCCACCGCAAGTTTCTGTGGTCTTCCCTCGGTACTATAAATAACGTGATGTAGCCTATGCAGGTTCTCAGGGATGGATTGTCCGGGGACGTATCCAGTTTGGTCTTGGTGGATCAACAGTGGGATCACTCTGCGTAGTCTGTTGGCGAGCAATGCGGTGAGGATCTTGCAGTCTACATTTAGCATGGAGAGGGGCCTGTATGAGGCACAATCTGCCCCGTCCTTCCCAGGTTTGAGTAGGGGTATTATCACGGCCTCGCTCAGGGAATCCGGGGGGTGCCCCGCTCGAAGGCCTCATTATAGATCTGGGCCAATATAGGGGCGAGTGTTTCTTCATAGGTTTTATAGAACACCCCTGGGAGGCCATCCGAGCCCGGGGTCCTCCCAGCTGGTAGCGTTCTAATTACCACCTTGACCTCGTCGGGAGTGATGGGCTCGTCGAGGGTCTCGGCCATATGCAAGTCTAGTTTTGGCAAGTGGATGACGTCAAGGGTGTCCTCGATCCCCGTGTCAGAGGGGGGGTCTCAGAGTACAAATTATGGTAGTAGCTAGAGAAAACCAAGTTAATTTCCTGTTGGGTATTCACGGTAGTGCCGTCCGGTGCGAGTATGTGGCATATGGGCGGCCTGGGGGTTTCCCTTTTGTAGACCCAAGCTAAGAGTTTTCCAGGTTTGTCCCCCAGGGCATGGACTCTCTCCGTGTGTTTGGCGTAGCTTAGTTTACCTAGGGCTTCCCAGTGCTTTAGGCAGGTTTGTCTGAGTTCGGAAATTTTAAGTAAATGATCAGGAGATGAGTCAGCCCTCCCCTCGAGGGTGCACAGGTCTCCCTCGGCTTGTTCCAAACGGGTTGTGATGGATCTCTGGGCCCCCCAACTGCTGCAATCATCTCACCCCACATAACCACCTTATATGCCTCCCAGGCGGTGCTTATGTATTTAACAATATGTAGGTTGTTCTCCCAATATTCTTCGGTCTTCTCTCTTATGTGCTCTCTGAATGCTGTATCAAGTAGAGCTTCGGCTCTCAAACTCTACGTGGGTATGGGGGGTCTAGGCGGGAACACCTCCCAGGTGACCAATAGAGAGTAAAGACATTCTTTAGGTAAATTAATTAGCAAAGTCAGATGCTTAAAGGGAAGAAGAGAATGAAGTTTCGGAAGAAGGAGGAGAATAATTATGATTTAAGTTCTGAAAAAGACATTGAGGATGTGTAACAAGTAAAGCAAACAGAAACTGAAAATACTGCTGTTTAGCAGAGAGGAAAAGATAATCATAAGTAGAATGAAGTACAGCTAAAGAAGATAAACCAAATGCTGAGCCAGACTTACGCGGTTTAGCCTGATGGAGGGAACAGCACGCAGCTCAAAGAGAAGGTGACATCCAAGGCTGAACAGGCCTGTGAGATGGAGTAAACATAACCGAAGGGTAAAGAAGATCCAAGCAATCAGGTAAAGTGTCAGATATAAGAGAAGAGGCAAAGTCAGCAGAAAGCGAAGGAACATTTGAAATAGAAGGAAGATTTGAAGTAATAGCCAAAGTGAAAGCGCCAAGCTCAAAGGATCTAAGATCACGACCACGGAATGTAGTAGAAGATGGGACAAGGGAAAGGGAAAGAAGAAAATGATCTAATGAATAAATAGGAAGAGCAGTGACTGAGGTAGAAGTAGGAATAGAGAAAAAGATAAGATCAAACGAGGACCCTGAAATGTGTGAGGGAGGTGTAGTGATTTGTGATAGAGTATAGTAGTGAAGAATAGACAAAAGCCGAACAGAGGCATGAGTAGAAGGGAAATGGAGATTACAATCTCCCATAAGAAATAAGGGAGCAGAGGAAGGCAGAAGAGCAGAGAGAAGAGTATCAAGATCATCACAAAATGAAGAAACAGGACCGTGTATGTGATAGATAACAACAAAATGAAGAGAAGTACGACGAAAAGAGCAATAGTAATATTCAAATGTTGAAAAAAGATGATCCGACTGAGAACGGTGTGAGGCAGGAGGAACAGATGATAAAATACCAACACCACCACTGTACTCTGGAGGGTGGGTGGTGTGGGAGAAAAACAACAGGGAAGAAGAATACAAAGAAGGTTTTACAGTATGGAATGAAGCCAGCACAGTTTCAATGAGACAGAGTAAATGAAGATGAAGATGAGTAAAAAGATCTCAAACAGAATGAGCTTTATTACTAAGGGAACAGAAGTTTCATAAAGCCACATTAAAATCATGAGAGACATCAGTCAGAGTGGGGTAAATAAGATTAGCCGTATTACGAGATGAAAAATTGTTGCTATGGGTGCATGAGGAAAACGCTGGCATAGAGAAACACGAAACAAAAGAAAAACGGGAAAAAATGCAAGAGGAGGAGTGTGGTTAAGGCAGTAATAGTACAATGCAAGTTTCACAGTCAGCATCACTGGAAGGGCGCATGCAGAGGCTTAAGTCCAGATGGACATGGAATGCAGGCTGGTAGTAAGAGTAAGGAAGTAGAATAGTGGATAACAAAACAAGCAGGAAATGCATAGTGACAGAAAGCTGCTACCAGCTGAGGGCAGCGGCTTACAGTGCAGGATTGGCCAGGACTTCACCTGGGGCTTTTCCATGGGCTAGATGTTTTAGCTTCTGGGGGTGGTGGGTGGGTCAGTGGGGGGTATGGTCAATAGCAATGGGTCAGATGACCCAGGAAGTCCACAGAAGCCGCGCCGCGCCACGGCAGTGACATTATTGGCACACTGCCTAAGGGAGACAGACAGCACTCCCAGGTAGGAGGTATGAGGCAGGATCCAGAGCATCCAAGTTCCCAGACCATATCACAATCCGTGGCTGACAGTGCAGTCTTTACCAGGACTTTGCCTCGGTCTTCAATATCTACAATATCTAGCATCACTATAAATTCTGTTTCTTGATTGTAAATCATACCTTCAATTAAGTTGATTATATCTCTGAAATGTACCAGATAGGAGTTTGATGTCAAAGTGAGAGGTTGGATGAGAATATCAACATATTTGCTGATTGGCTCAAAAACTGAACCATAGGCTGCGATTATCAGCCTGCCTGGGGATTTCATTAGGTCTTTTTGCATTTTTGGTTAGATATACAGGACTGGAACTTGTGGATCGGTCTGATTTAGTTACTCTAGTTATTGGTTATGTATTATCCTTTCCTGTAAGCAGGGACGTTATTTGGGGATACCTATGGGTCTCCTTTGCTACCCCTGTGGTCTCCCTTACTACCCCTAAAATAATGTCTTAATTTATTATACAAATTGCAGATCCTGGGCGGTGTCCAACGCCATGTGGCTCTTTGTTTCTAGAGTGGCTGGCTTTCTTGTTCAGGACCTAAAAAAAACAGGGGGTTTAACAAGTGTAACACTTTGAGCAGTGACCCTAAATAAGAAATAATAGGAATAACAAATAATTTTTCATCTGGAATTATATATAAGATTTTTGGGGATTAGAACGAATAGAAATAGATACCTCAATTCCTGGTTCCAAAACGGACAGAAGGGTGCACACTAAAACTCCAAATATGGGTATTATTTAAGGATTCCTGAGGTAAGGCAAACAGAAGAGTGCGTATCAAACTCCAAAATGATGGGGTAAAAAGTGAGATGAGATACATTTACTAAAGATAGTAAAGGAAGGCGTACGCAGAAAATTTAAAAGCGCACATGTCTATGGGGTTATAAATATGACAGTATAAAACTTTTATTGTGTCTAGATTATAAAATATAAAGTGATAGTAAAGAATGAAGGTGACCATCAGATTTTTAAATCAAGAGATTGACATCAATCAGGAGGGTAAAATAAAAGGAGAGTAATAAATAAATAAAGAAGAAACTCTTAAAACATACATAATAAAACAACAAAATAACAAAAATGTATAGAAAGTGAAAGTAAAGGAACAAAAAGAACATCATTGCATAGATTTTTAAAGTGGTTAAAAAGTTGTTTTTTGGTAATAGCAGCGATTGATGGTGCCTGCTCAAATTAATCAGTGTCGTAGACTTAATGAAATAAACTAAACAATAAAAGATCTGGTAAGTATAGACAGTCGAAATTGACTTGTCATCATGGGGGACACTCCACTTCTACAGCTATGCAGGACACTGCCGAGATACACACCCAAGATAAGACAGTATCACATGGAGTGGGTAAGAGGCACAAATAATAAACACTCATGCCATGGCCTCAGGATGGCTTGTTGTCAAAAACAGTATTGCGACATATGACAACATATTTGCATGCTACATACAAGGGGAAGAAGTTACAGAAAAGGTTTGCAATTTTAGAGTTGTGGAAAATGTATCAGAGTGGGAAATAAGACCCGCCTGATAAGGAGTGAATGCTTAATCAGCATAATGAGGAGGAGTTAACTCCTTTGGCTACTCTTTCCACTCCTGCAAAACTCCCCCTCCCCTTCTGAAAACAAGAGCTCAGACACTAAGGACCAGGGATTTTATCCTGTAAAGGAATTGAAAGCAGTGGCAGGATATGTTAATGTGACATATGTGCCCCCTGCTAATAACAGTGAGGACAACATGGAAAAGAGCAAATGTAGAGAATGCAAATATATGCCAAAACGCAGCGAAAGTAAACAACGTGATGAGAGGAAGGACAGACAGGGCAGACAGATGGAGAAAGAGGAAGAAGCAAGGAGACAAAAGGAAGTGAAAGATAAAACTAAGGGATTAACCATTATACAGAATAAATGTATGGGAGGAAATATATTACTTGAGTTATATGATAAGGGCATTGATGGGGTCCAGGAAAGAGAATGAGAAGAAAGAGAAGATTGGGAAAACAAAGAAAGAGAACACACAGAGCATATAGAGCATACAAGGAAGAGAAAAGGAAAAAGAGAGGAAGCAAAAGGAAAAACAAAGAAGGTACAAGTCAAGGAAAGAAAAAGAGAGATTTGAAGAGAAGAGGTGACAGGAAATAGAAATAAAGAGAATGCAAGTATGCAGGTTGCAAAGAAGGCAAGAGGAAGAAGAGAAAACCGAGATGAGACGAAGCGAAGATGAGATGAACAGAAGAAGGGGACTAAAGGATGATGAGATAGATCATCTATTTAATAGATGTAAAGTGCCGATTGAAGCACGAGAATGATTTGAGGAAGAGAGAAGACCACTACAGCCCTGCATAGCCCAGGGATACTGAGAATACAGACATGGTCTGACAAGCATGAAGCAGAAAACATAGAGAAGAGGATTGGGGATTTATATTGGCAAATGAGAGATAAAGAAATGAATAAAAGCCAAGAGAATGTTGAAGGATATTTATCAAGGGAAACAGGAGGAATGTCAGGTGACACATTAACAGATGAGCATGGAGCGCTGTTTTTAAGTAGACTAGATCTTGATGACGAGGAAAGGGATGAAAGTCATACAAGTTGGGGCATAATGATGCCAGATGAAGGAATGGAAGAAAATGAGAAAGTGCAAACGGAGGACGCAGGTGGGTTTTTGAAAGATTTGAATATGGAGAAAGGGGTAAAATGGTCAGACATAGAGCACCCTAAAGAAAAAACACCAGAACCAACACAATACACTGAGCGACCACAAGCATGGTCGCACAGTGCATGGGCTGTATCCCTGCCTCATGTAAGCAGATTAAGATCACTACCAGGAAAGAGACAAATGGACGAGGCTAGGCCACCAGGAATACATGAAGCGTAGGTGGGTATGATTATGGAACAGGTTTTTCACAATTCCCATTATTATAGAAAGGGGGAAGATGACCACAATATATTCCGTAGCCACACATGGATAAGGATGATTTAAAATGTGAATGACCTGGTTCGACTTCAGGTGCAGTCAAATGGATTTTTGGGCTATAAAGAATGACATCAGGAATGACAATATCTATAGGTGACATAAAAGGCCTGCTAGGGAAGAGGGCTGATGACATTGGGAAGTGATCAGGGTACTGCACAAAACACAACACACGATGGAACGCCATTTAATAATTGCAGAGCAGATGTATGATAGGTTCTCAGAGTGCAGTATCCGGACACATCAGATATGGGTGCGATCATGACTGGGAAGATGGGCGACGATGAAGATTGCCATTATTCAAGAGAGATGGTGTCTTGAGACGAGAGAACAGTGGCATTATTTTACCATATTTTATATCAAGGACTGTCAAGTCAGTGCAAATGCAGAAGAAGAAACAGGTATGGATGGTAACAAAGCCATGACCGGAAATACAATTGACTATCATGCACCATTGTCGATTGTTACAAGAGACGAATATGAAGAAAGCTGAGAGTTGAAAGCAGGAGGAAGCAAAGTTAGTTCAGAAATAAATGGTCAAAACTAGCTATAGAAATAGCGGTATTGTTTAGTAATGAAGGGGTGGCAACACAAGAGATGCAACCAGCACAGCAAAATAATGTAGTATACACTATGGATTAGAGTGGGTCTAATTTTTGGCAAAGAGGAAGAGGGAATGAACCCAGGGTAGGAGAGCAAGGTGGATTTCAGAACGCTCTGGCAGGAGGAGTATTTTACGGTAGACATCTTTAACAATGCTGGAATTGTCGGAGGATGGGATATGTAGCCAAAATATTTAGAAATGTAGAAGTAGAGGGGGCATGCAGCAACATTGGCAAACTCCAAGAGGGGGGATGGGCTATGTTCCACAATATAATACAGAACCATAGACGTATTATGCCCAAGTTCACACGCAGAATCAAGACGTGCGTTGCAACCACTGCAAACACAGCAACCTCCATTACAAATGCATTTGCCACAAGGGCAACCACAGCATGTGCCTATGCAAGTACAACAGATACAGTCCCAGCAAGCACAGACACAACAGGCCATTGCACCACAATGGAACACAAATGTAGGAATACCGCAAACACCCACACTTGAACTAGGGAGTGTGACCGTGGTAGGAGGAAATCCTTTCAAAGTTGCAGGGATGAATTCCTATCCACAATAGGACAGACAACAGAGCAACCTGATGTGTTTAGTACAATCAGTGACACCGGACCCCCAAAAGGCACTAAGGGTCAAGGCAACAATAGGAAACAAGACATTTAAGTTCCTTATAGAAACTGGAGCAACTCGGGCCTGTGTCCGTGAGTGAAATACAAAATTTCAGGCATTTTCATGAATGTGCAGGGATTTTCTGGGGCGATGAGTTTAGTTTCTTTTACAGATGAATGGCCAATTTGTATAGGAGAAAACGACATGTCGATGCCATTATTATATTCTTGGCAGACACCAGTTAACATATTATGACGTGACTTGATGACAAAATGTAACATGATGATATCTTTTACTGATGAAGGAATAGTGTGCTCTACTCCAGGGTTACATTACATGAATGTGAATGGATTCCTTTTAGCCTTTATATGAAACATTATGAGGTGTCCCTTTAGATCCAGAAGTATTTTGGTTTGGATTGACTGTTTTATTATCATGGTTACCCAGGATGATAGGTAACATATTGAGAATACCTGAAGAGTTTTTGTTTAGACCATAGATACCTATGGATGATGAAGAAGGACAGGTTATCCTTTTAGAGTTAGAAGCAGCAGTGGTTAGAGAGGAAATAGTGGTTGTCCATGGAACAGATGATGATGGGAGAGGATGGAGGGCAGTGATAGCCCTCAGTGTAGGATATAGATTGACAAACTTGACAGACAAAGAGCTTTTTAGGGATGATTATTCTGATGATAAATTCGTATTTTTCATAAATCTCACTTATTGGATTAAAGTGGAGAATAGAGAAATACTGCACAGAATGATGATGGTAAAAAAGAAACCGTACTTTTTCATGGAAGATTTGGAGAAAGTGCTACATTTTTTATGGGTCACCAGTCTACATGACGTGGGCCTATTGAAAGGAGTAGGAGCAGTTATAATCAAGCTTAAACCAGGACCAATTTTGCCACAAGCAAAACAATATCTCATGTCCCAAGAAGTGGAAGAAGATATATTTGAGACCATTTCCGCTTTAATGAAGCAAGGAATATTGGTGCCATCTGAGTCCCCATGTAACACGGCTATGTACCAAGTGAAGAAATCAACTGGGCCATCATGGCGATGCATTCAGGATCTTCACCCCCTAAACAATATTGTTGAATCAGTGTTTCCTTTATTTCCAAATCCTGCTGTGATATTATGTAATATCCTATCTAAGGCTAAATATTTCACAAGAATAGATCTAAAAAAACACATTCTACTTAATTCCTCTTCATGAAGACTCACAAGATTTGATTTCCTTTTTGTATAAACAATTTCTGCCTGAAACTCACTTGTTTGCCCCAAGGGTTCTGTGGGTGCCCCTCAGTCTTTAACAGGGTCCTTCAGATGGACCTGTATAAAGTACAGCTCGAGAGTGCAATAATTCAGTGTGTAGATGACATATTGGTGTGCAGTGAGACAGAGGAAAGGTGCAGGGAAGACTGAATGCAACTCATGACTATATTAGCAGAGACAGGATACAAGGTAGACAATAAAAAGTTACAATATTGTCAGGAAGTGGTCCTGTACATAGACAGTGAGAGAGATCTCTCTCATGAGGGCAGAAAAGTGACACCTGAAAGAGCAGTAGCAATTATGAAGACTTCAGAACCTAAAACAGTGAGGGAAATGCAACAATTTATATGCCAGTGTAATTATTGTAGGGTCTGGGGCTTTGACTAAAGTACATGTATTCAACCACTTTTAAAATGACTTAAAGAAGTACAGGTAGACACAACTAAGATAACCTGGACAGATGAAATGACTGATTTTAGGAATTAAAAAAGGCAATTAGTACAGCCCTTATGCTAGGAATTCCAGATTATCATCAAGAATTTTCCTTATTTTCTCATTCAAATGGAGAAGTCATGACAGCAGTTCTCACACAGAAAATGACATTAAGACATGGGTACAAACCACTGGCTTATTACAGTGGATCATAGATCCAGTCATGAAAGGGCATTACCCTTGCGAACAAGCTTTAGCTGCTGCTGGATTTGCAATTGAAACGGCTTCAAGTATTACAATGGAGTGTTTAGTAACATTATTTGTTGAGCATGCATTATTTGCCATTCTAGAGTAACCCAGCAGCACATCAACCACACAAAGAGCATCAGGGTATGAGGTAATTATCTTGAACCCTGCGATCAAAATTGTTAGATGCAGAATAGTGAATCCAGCAACATTCATAGAGGAACCAATAGGGGGGATGATTATGTGCATGATTGTTCAGCATATACTGAATTTTATTATGACATTCCCTGTGTCAGAGAAAATGCTCTTGGAGAGGGGACATTCTCTTTATTGATGGTTCTTCAAAATGTATCAAATGACTGGCAAAAGGCATACTGGGTCAGCAGTAGTAAAGCTGAACCAAGAGGATGAATGTGAAGTAGTTACGAGCGCAAGATTGCCTTTGCATTGCTCAGCACAGGCTTCAGAATTAGTGGCACTTATCACCGCACTCCAAAGATATGAGGATGAGGAAGTGACAGTGTACTTTGACTCCGCCTATGCGTTGTCAACTGTACACACAGGTTTGTCACACTGGAAAAGGAGGGGCTTCTTCTGCACAGAGGGCACTCCAGTGCAACATGCAGCCCTATTGGATAAGCTTATTGAGGTATTAAGACTCCCATTGACTATCCTATTCACTATGCGCATAAGATGCTGTGTGCATAGCATAAACCCCGGCTCAAGGTACCTGCAAAAACAGGTGGATACTAACATGGACCACATGGCTAAGAAGTATCTGAAGGTGACTGCAGGTAAATCTAATAAAATGCACATTGGAACAAAGAAGAAGATATCTGACAAAATTACAACTCTGTAAGTCTTTTTTTAGTAATATTTTTTCTTGCACATGTTGCTAAGCAGGCAAACAAATTATGCAGTCTAATGCATGCTTCAGTAGATTCATTTGTTGCCTCTGGAGACAAACGTGCAGTGTCTATGATAAACAGCAACACAGTCAAATCTGTTGCCACTGAGACCTGTGGGATCAGCATCTGGAGATAATAAATGAGCAAACAACTGCAACCGAAGGAGAATATTTTTCTCCACACGAATTTGGGCCATCGACATCAGTGTACGTATGTGGACAATCATATTGAGACAAAGGTACTGTAGATATGGGCATCTCATTGAGCAACTAAGTTACGCTGCTCTGTAAAAGACCTAAAGGGTAATTCATAGAATTTCGCACAAAAGTGGCACACACGGCTGGCGCACAGTGTCCCCGTGCGATACACTGCGCCAGCCGCGTGCGATAAAATCCATTTCATCGCACAGCATATTCATGGATTTCAGCCTCCAAAACAAGCCGTGGTGCAGAGTGGCGCAGCGACCCTGCAGCAGTGCCAGTTACGCCCCCAAGAACGCCCTCGCGCAAGGAAAAGCCATCAAAATTCCCAATTCATCGCAAAGGGCTGCGCTAACCCTGGACCAGTTCACAGGGCTGCCAAACAGCAAACGCCAAGCGGGGAACGTGTATTTCAGTGGTTCGCGGGAAGTTCCACTCCCCAGCACTGTGGGCCACCCTCCACCAGGCCCCCACTCATGTCCAATGTATGTCCCCCTGCACCCCCACCCTCCAGCACTGTGGGGCACCCTCCACCAGGCCCCCACTCATGTCTCCCAGCACCCCCACCCCCCCGCACTGTGGGCCACACTCCACCAGGACCCACTCATGTCTCCCAGCACCCCCATCCCCCGGCACTGTGGGGCACCCTCCACCAGGCCCCCACTCATGTCCAACTCATGTCTCCCAGCACCCCCACCCCCCAGCACTGTGGGCCACCCTCCACCAGCGCCCCACTCATGTCTCCCAGCACCCCCACCCCCCAGCACTGTGGGGCACCCTCCACCAGGCCCCCACTCATGTCCAACTCATGTCCCCCTGCACCCTCACCCTCCAGCACTGTGGGGCACCCTCCACCAGGCCCCCACTCATGTCCAACTCGTGTCTCCCAGCATCCCCACCCCCCCAGCACTGTGGGCCACCCTCCACCAGGGCCCCATTCACGTCCAACTCATGTCCCCCTGCACCGCCGCCCCCCAGCACTGTGGGGCACCCTCCACCAGGCCCCCACTCATGTCCAACTCATGTCTCCCAGCACCCCCACCCCCGAGCACTGTGGGCCACCCTCCACCAGACCCCACCCATGTCTCCCAGCACCCCTCCCCCCAGCACTGTGGGGCACCCTCCACCAGGCCCCCACTCATGTCCAACTCATGTCCCCCTGCACCTCCACCCCCCAGCACTGTGGGGCACCCTACACCAGGCCCCCACTCATGTCCAACTCATGTCTCCCAGCATCCCCACCCCCCAGCACTGTGGGTCACCCTCCACCAGGCCCCCATTCATGTCCAACTCATGTCCCCCTGCACCCCCGCCCCCCAGCACTGTGGGGCACCCTCCACCAGGCTCCCACTCATGTCCAACTCATGTCTCCCAGCACCCCCACCCCCCAGCACTGTGGGCCACCCTCCACCAGGCCCCCACTCATGTCTCCCAGAACACCCAGCACTGTGGGGCACCCTCCACCAGGCCCCCACACATGTCTCCCAGCACCCCCACCCCCAGCACTGTGGGCCACCCTCCACCAGGCCCCCACTCATGTCCCCCTGCACCCCCACCCCCCAGCACTGTGGGGCACCCTCCACCAGGCCCCCACTCATGTCCAACTCATGCCCCCTGCACCCCACCCCCCAGCACTGTGGGGCAGCCTCCACCAGGCCCATACTCATGTCCCCCTGCACCCCCACCCCCCAGCACTGTGGGGCACCCTCCACCAGGCCCCCACGCATGTCTCCCAGCACCCCCACCCCCCAGCACTGTGGGGGACCCTCCACCAGGCCCCCCACTCATGTCCCCCTGCACCCCCACCCCCACCCCCAGCACTGTGGGGCACCCTCCGCCAGGCCCCCACTCATGTCCAACTCATGTCTCCCAGCAACCCCACCCCCCAGCACTGTAGGCCACCCTCCACCAGGCACCCACTCATGTCTCCCAGCACCCCCAACCCCCAGCACTGTGGGGCACCCTCCACCAGGCCCCCACACATGTCTCCCAGCAGCCCCATCCCCCAGCACTGTGGAGCACCCTCCACCAGGCCCCCACTCATGTCTCCCTGCACCCCCACCACCCAGCACGGTAGGGCACCCTCCACCAGGCCCCCACTCCTGTCCCCCTGCACCCCCACCCCCCCGGCATCCAGGGGCACCCTCCACCAGGACCCCACTCCTGTCCCCCTGCACCCCCACCCCCCAGCACTGTGGGGCACCCTCCACCAGGCCCCCACGCATGTCTCCCAGCACCCCCACCCCCCAGCACTGTGGGGGACCCTCCACCAGGCCCCCCACTCATGTCCCCCTGCACCCCACCCCCAGCACCGTGGGGCACCCTCCACCAGGCCCCCACTCATGTCCAACTCATGTCCCCCTGCACCCCCAGCACTGTGGGGCACCCTCCACCAGGCCCCCACTCATGTCTCCCTGCACTCCCACGCCCCAGCACTGTGGGGCACCCTCCACCAGGCCCCCACTCATGTCCAACTCTTGTCCCCCTGCACCTCCACCCCCCAGCACTGTGGGGCACCCTCCGCCAGGCCCCCACTCATGTCCAACTCATGTCTCCCAGCACCCCCACCCCCCAGCACTGTAGGCCACCCTCCACCAGGCACCCACTCATGTCTCCCAGCACCCCCAACCCCCAGCACTGTGGGGCACCCTCCACCAGGCCCCCACACATGTCTCCCAGCAGCCCCATCCCCCAGCACTGTGGGGCACCCTCCACCAGGCCCCCACTCATGTCCCCCTGCACCCCCACACCCCTCGAGTCAGGGGCACCGGCCAGCAGGCCCCCACACTTGTCCCCCAGCCAACATGTCATCACAATCTAGATCCCTGGGCCTTATGGGCAGCCTCCAAATGCCAAACACCCACACGAGTATTGCATCCACCCACTTAGAAATGGCAATTACATGATACAACCCCAATGGCAAGTTTGTAAATGAACACATGTCCCTCACATATACACAATGGGTGTCAGTGAATGTCAAAACCCATATCATGATATGCATGAAAGCAATGATATGATACTACACATTGAAGTTTGAAGAAAAAATATGTATTGAAAGCAACATAAATTGAATCAAAAATAAACAAACGAAAATGGGAATTTAAAAAAAGAAAGCAGCATGTCCGTAAAATAATGTAAAACCACAAATCATAATCCAAAGGAAAGGTGTCCAAAGTCACAGTTCACAAAAGTAAATCCAATGGAAAATTAAAATCGAAAACTATTGCTCCATCGGTAAATTATAAAAAAAAAATAGAAAATCCAACAGTCAACTATATACAGATAAACAATCCAGGGTCCATGATCCCAACAGAAGAAATGAAACCTATCTAATAACACTATATACAAAAATGTGGCCCACCTAACACTAACTACAGAACTATTTACAAGTGCAGCGAGCCAGTCCGACGGCTCACTTCGGGATGTTCCGGGTGTTAGGCGGAAACCTGTGCAGTTCCCTCTGGGACCACTGCAAAAGATTTAGGACTACAGGTGTTTGGCAGTAAACCCACTTGGTAGCAGTCTGTACCACACAGATTCACATGGTAGCTATGGCTGAGCAGTCAGACTTCCCTCAAGAAGAGTTAGGCAGTATGTGGAGTATACAAAATAGGGCAATTTACACAGTAGAACAAGCAAACACGGAACAAGGCTTTGGTGTAAAGATATATAGTTATTTATTTATAAAAACACATCTATGGAAAACACTCTGGCACTAATACGGCAAACAACTTCAATCACAATTACTATAAGTAAATCAATCCCCCTAACAATAGTTTGAAAAGTCTAGGTTCAACGGCACCACTTATTTGCAGACAGAGCTGAATGCTTTAACCTAGATGGCACTCTAGTATTCGTTAGGACGGGAGAGAAAAGGCAGGGTATGAAATCAACTCGGTACCAACACTTTTACGAACAAATGCAAGGCAAGCAAGGCAGGGTCTACTGTAGATCGCAAAGTTTAGAGGCCAGGCCACTCGGAGAGAGGCAAGGCGATATGTCCCAAAAAGTATCACAGTGGAAATGCACTTCGAGTCTTTGTCGCAAATTGTTATAGAAAGATTGGACCAGTTCAGAACAGAAAGTTAAGAAGGCTTGGAGGCGACCCAATGGATAGGCGAGGATTAAGACACCTCACGCTAACCGACACAAGGGAAGCCAGGCGGACACGGTACCTTGTTTGTGGAGAGACAGCTCCGGTGGGGGCAGTAGTTCCTGGTGGTGGATGCACGTCGGGGCTTTGCCCGGAGAAGAGATGATCTCGTCGTCGAAGGAAAGTTGAAGATCGTTGCACCACCAGGGAAGAGACCCGCCGCGGAGTGCTCCGTCACAAGGCACCTCCTTTTGGTCGCGGTATAGGGGTTAGTGGCTATCTGGTTGCCGGGGTGCTCTGCACGGGCAATTCGACCACTACGTCCTGGAACGAAGAAAAAGCAAAGGGGACTGGTTGTTCCCACCAGTCAGGGGAAGAGACTCTCCGGCGGGGAGATCTCCTCTGTCGTCGGGAAGTGGTGAGTCAGTTCAGCAGGGCTCCACCGGAGGTGTCGTCGTTGCAGGTCGGCTCAGCTTTACCCTCGTCGGATTCTTAGGTCCTGTGGCGACTTCTGAAGATCCAGTCCCAAAAGCCCTGCTTTTATGCAGAAAACCCCCATTAATTCAGCCTAGCTGTCAATCAAAAGACGCTAAGTGGTGAGCAGGGTGGCACACCACTTGGACCAATCACACCAGAGTGAGACTTGAGTTGGCAAGGCAACTCAGTCCAGGGTGCCTAAACCCCCTCCCACACCCCCTGTGGTACCCAGACAGAATGGCACCACTTTGGAGGGCCTCTGTGCAGAAGCCCGCCAAAAGTGGAACAAAGGGCTCAACCTTTGGTTTAGGAGTCACAGAGACGAACCCAGACGCCATTTTAAAAACCGAGTTCTGGCAGAAAATACCAACCGATAGATTTATTTAAGATAAATAAACCGGTGGTATGTTAGAGATTAACGAGAAAAAGTATTAACCTCCAGCAATGGGAAGAATACCATAGGGTTATATTCGGGGTCGAATATAACAAGTAGTTTCCACTGCCACCAGCCAAAACTCGATGAGGGGGGACGGGACAGTGCCCCCTCGAATAACAGACCCAGGAGTAATCGAATTACCCCTACTAGTACGTCCACAATAGGATGTTTTGTACTAGTTCTGTTAGTAAATGTAGGTCTAGTAAAGCCAATGGTGACTTTACATGCCCGGGGAGACAGTAGTCAGTCCCCGGGTATGGAGTCTATGGTGGGGATCCTCTAGGACGCCCCAGTGTTACGGCACGGAGGGTGCGGTGTAACACACATAGAAAAACATATGAGATCCTATGGAGTAAAAGACCCCATAGCCCAAAGAACACATTGACATTCAAAGGAATTAACCACATTCATGTCCAAGAGTGGGAGAAAAAGAGTCTCACTCTTGGCAGGATGGAAAAAAACAAACTCCAGAAATCCAGCAAAGCTGCTGGGGGACTCACTAGGTTAGGAAATTCAGCCTAAACAGAGAATTCTCCCTAACACCGGGCCAGGGCATCATCAAACTCCTGCTCAATGTCCCAGAGGCGGTCCTCCTCCATGGCCTGAGGGACCGCATGGCCGTCGACATGTTCACCTCCAACTCCCTGCAGATTGCCTCGAGGCACTCGGCCCGCCTCAGGGACCTCCGCATGGAGTTCTCTGCCCTGACCATCGTGAGCCGTGCCTCTTCCGCCCGCTGCCGCTCTGCATCTATGGCGTGGCCCAACCGCTGCCACACGGAAGACACTTCCCGTCCTGGGTCCTCCTGCCCTCCGGCCGTGCCTGCCCCTCCGATGTCGAAGGCCCCGAGCCATCATGGCTCCCACCTCGTTGCTGCTGCTGCTGTGCCTGTGCCCGTGCCCTGGCTCCTGCTGCCTGCACATCCTTCATCGGCTTGGGTGCAGTCGTTGATGTGGCCACCCCTGCTGGACGTCCGACTCCCGACTGTGGCAGGGATGCCTCCTCCACCAGCCTGGCCGCACCGTCAGAGGCAGCTCCAAAGGGCACCCAGGTGACTAGTGGGTGGGAAGATGTCACGGAGGATGACTGGCGCATATGGGGTTCAGTTGAGGAGGGGGTTTGAGCAAGCCCCATCAAACGGAGGAATCCGGCCTGGGTGACCTGTCCCAGTAGGCCGACGCGGTCAACGAGCCATTCGAGATGACGTGCAGTCTCCTCATGAAAAGACTGCAGGTCACCTCGCATGGCCTGTTGACGCAATGCCACACCAGTCAGGACAGGCTCAATCCGGACCCGGATAGCCACGTCCGCAGGCAGAGGAAGGCCAGTTGTTGTGAGCTCATCCTCTGCCTGAAAACGGGTCTGGACGTAGGCATCCCTGCTGGTGCAAGATGATGCAGTGACAGGATCAGGGACAGGATTGCACACAGGCACCTCCGCGGTGGCCTGTTCTGCCTCCTGTCCCTGGTCCTGCACTGCACCACTAGCACCAGTGGAATCCCCACCTCCAGACCCCGTCTCTGTTGCTTGCACGGCCTCCTCCTCCACCAAACCCCCCACCAACCTGGATGACTCCGTGCCATCTTCCCCCGTTGGGCCCTGTGGGGTCCCAGCTGCCCCTTCTGCTGCCGAGGAGTCCAACTCCGACCTCCGCCTCTTGAACCTCCCCCCGGCAGCTGCGGCCTGGGACGTGGCACCAGACTCCTCACTCCCCGACGAGATCACAACCTGGGAGGGGAGCCGGGCCTTGCGTCTCCGGCTGGCGGTGCGATCCCCGCCGCTGTGCTCCACAGCACCTTCTCCGCCCTCTTCATCAGTTGACGCTGCAGACAGGGAGAAATAAAACACAGGCATCAGGGCACTGTACAATGGACACATACACACATGACAGTTGTACATGAGTGGCATTGGCAAACCTCAGACATGGCATCGCAATCGCCAACACACATGTCATTTCAACTTGCACACATGAGCCATACCACAGCCATATCACAACTGCCAGCACCATCCATACACATACAACAGCATGAGCAGGCAAAGGTGAGCCAGACATCACATGCAACACAGGGAGTGCACTACACATGTACACACACCACCACACTTGCATGCATGTGTACACCTCTGCCAACTGTCGCAGTGTTCAGATCGGCATCCATGTCACATCTGCCAATCAGGCTTCCACATCCCGCTGTCACATGCATCCATGTTGCATCACTGTTGCACCCTTGTCAAATACACACACATGCACATGTACACAGTGCTGATACATGCAGCTGAAAACAACATCCATGTGTGACATCACGAACATGCCTACTTACATACACATTCATCCAAACATGTGTGCCCACACAACTGCATTTGGAATGCAAGCCTACAGCACCATCCATGTCTCACACATGACAGCCCTCGCACGGGTTAGCCTCACGGCCCTGTACACCCCCACCCATACAAACACATGTGCAACCTGCACACTACTGGTACATCACCACACGCACAGCTTACAGTCATGATGCATGTACACTTACCGCTCTACTCCAGACGGGTCTGCCTCTCAAGGACCTGGACGTAGAGCGCTGGGGATATGCGTTCCAGGACCCTCATCTGATCGTCCGACAAGTGGCCCCGGCGCCCCTTAGCATCCGCTGCCTTCAAGAGGCGCCAGGCCTTGTTGAGGGTCCTGGACCTGAAGTCCTCCCAGCACTTCTTGACATGATGGAATAGTCGGACTGCCACCCCCTCCGCGTTGATGGCAGTCACGATGTCCGTCCAGATCTGAGTCCGTCCTTCCTTGTCGGTGCGCAAACATCCGAAGAGGGCATCATACTGCCCCAGGACTTGCTCCACCAGGACACCAACGTCCCTGGCACTGAAGCTGGTGCCCCTCTGCCTCTCTGGCCGGGGGTTGTCAGTGGTGCCAGATGTTGCAGTGCCCGACATGACAACCCCAGAGGCAGGAGTGGGTGGGCAACTGGGGCTGGGCTGTGGAGCGATGGAATCCCAGTCGGGAGTCTTCAGTTCCAGCAGGGGTGGTCACAGCAACATTACCCCTGGCTGATGTGCAGCCAGCAAATGGCAAGGCACGTGGGCAGCAGGCAATCAGGCAGCAGCAGATGGCAGGTTGGAGCGTGCTCGGGGCTCTGGGGGGCAGTAATTCGGCCTTCTGGGCAGGAGCGTGGTCTTCCGTGTGCTTACGCATGGCCAGCTTGATACGGAGTGATTTGGCACGTGAAAATCCAGCACGTCTGCGTGTAATTCGAGGAAAGGGCCTTAGCACGTAAGCGCATCAGCACACGTATGCGAATTCATTGGCCCAAAGGCCCTGTACACGGGTGCATGTTACACGTCCAATGACTGCACGTCAGAGTGTCAGCTCGTGTAATTGGAGGATGGGGCCTTAGCGCGTACACGCGGAAGTGACGCTGGACATGTGGGCATGTTTAAAAGGTACGTGTAGAACGCCATTTCCTTGTACGTGCTTTTCGTGGAGAGCGAGTGGGTGAAACCTGTACTTCTTGTCAGTTCACATGCGATTTACTTCACGGCGTTCCAAGTTCGTACTCCCTGTTACCTCTGACAGCTTTTTGTCTTCTTGTCTTTTTCCTGGGCCTGTTTCCTCAAACAGCGTTCACTTCTCCTGTTGTCCTGTCTCCTCAGACAGCGTACAATTCTTCTTTTGGTGGGGGTGATGCCAACGCGCACACGTGTGTATTTTTCACGTGATTTTTCCTGGCAGACGGTGAGTCGCGCACGTATTTGACATCTGTGCTTGCCCCGTGTGTTGCCTACCCCTTCAGAGGTCAGTCTAGGCTGCGTGTGACACGCATACGTTCATTTTTGTGTTTCTGGGTGCCACAGCATAGTGCTCGTGGTCTAGGAGGGGTTGCGTGCTCATTATCTCCCTTTTTCGGGGTGCCTGTGCGTTGCGTGACCCGTCACCTTCCCCCAGGGGTCACATACAGCCTTGCTAGAGCACTAGGGTACGAATTCCATCTAGTACCCTACCTCTTTGACCCCCAATTGCCCAGGACAATAGTTTACTGCAACTCCCATACGCACAACAACATCAGTGCCATGGTTGGAAGGCGAGCACGTGGTAAGGGTGGCAAAAGTGGGTGAGCCACAAGAGGTGGCCGTGGTGGATACGGTAGGGGACGTGGCCAGGACTTGCAGGGTGCCCCTAGCCCCCCATGTGTGGGTGACCAGTCAGGGTCACCCATGCCCCCCCCCCCTGGTTGAGGGTAACGTGGCTGACACCATCCCTGCTCAGCCCTTGTTGGACCAGCCCATTGTGGCACCAGACCTGGCACTGGGTGACTCCATGGCTGACTTCCAGGTCAACAGGTCTAGGCCAAGTGTGGCGGTGCACGTTGGTGTCACCAGCCCACGTGGATCAGGGGCAGCTATGTCATCTGCTGCCCCTATTAGGCAGGGTGGGGAGGCTGCAGGGGCAGCTGCGGCTCCATCCACCCCAGCTCTGAGTGTCCCAGCCAGGACAGTGTCGGTCCTAGTCCATCCTGCTGACGTTCCCCCTGACTACATCACACTTCAGCTAATGCCTGCACCAAGTCCCATGGTGAGTGTTCATTCTCACACTCCTAGTCCACAGTCCACCGGGGCTCCTGCCCCTAGTGTCTAGAGTGGCGTAGGACACTCAGTATCACCACCACCTTCCAAGCGTAAGAGGAAGAGTGCTTGTCCAGTACAGGCTGATGCCCCAGACATGGCTACACAGTCCGGCCCACCAAGGAAGCCCAGCTTCGATCAGGTCGAACTTGATGCACTTGTGGAGTATGTGTCCGCATATGACAGCGAAATGGTGATTACTGCAGGATGCAAGACCACACCTGGACAACGTCAGGCACACTGGCAGACCATTGCGGAACTCATAAGTGCCCTTGGATTTGTGAGGTGCACAGCTAACGATTGCTACAAGCGCTGGAATGACCTTAAGCGCAGGGCAAAGAAAAAGCTGGCCTCAAGTCATGCCGCAACTCTAGTGACTGGAGGTGGGTCTCCGGCAGAGGACATAGAACTCACTCCACATGAGTATGTTGCTGGGACCTACGTCACGGAGGAACAGATCCAAGGCGTGGGAGACCTGCCAGATTACGAGGCATTGTCCGGTGAGTGCACATGCATGTGTGTGTCATCCATGTGCATGGTGTGTGTGTGAGTGCTTCTGATTGAGTGACAGGTGAGGGGGTGTGTGCCTGAGTGGTTTGGGTCACCCATGTGCTTCATCCAATACATTCTGCGCACCAGGATTTGGGTGTTGCAGTATCCCTTCTGGCAACAGTAGACATTCAGCCCAACCTCACGCCAGTTGCCCTTGAATTGTCATCTTGCCACAACATAGTTGCATGTTATTCTGTGTTCATTCAGGCTGATTGTCTGCATTCCACCACTTTCATTAGGCATTTCTCAGTCCTATTGTCACATGTGTGACATGGCTAGGGTACATGCCATCTGTGTGATGGCATGTGTCATGTATGTGTATTGGACATGCCAATCACAGGCCAATGTGTGATAGCACTGCTAGGCAGCATGCAGCAAATTTGTTGGTCTTCCATCTTGGTTTCATCCATGTGTGCCATTTGCCTCCCCTTCATACGCAGTGACAGAGCAAGCATGGGAGGGTTATAGTCATGTGGTACATGTGTCAATGAAGGACTGTTTTTGTTGCTTCTCAGCCCTAATTGTGTTCCATGTTGCTAATGCCTGTTCCCATTTCTTTTCTTTCATGTCTTTGCAGGGGATGACGCACTTGATACTGCTGGGGTTGTGGAGATGGTGCTGACCCAGGAGGGGTCTCAGGCCCGACCGGGCACCAGTGAGGGACGTGGTGTGGTGGTGGGTGAGAACCCACACTTGCTGCAGGCCGTCATCTCAAGGGGTGTCTCTGGGTGCACCTCCCCCGAGCTCTATTCAGGTGTCGATTTGGATGATGAGACCTATGTGCCGTTGCAGGTAAGTGTTTCTGGGAGGGATTCTGTACTGTCCAACCCACCTGCACCAGAGGTAGAACCCTCAATGGGGATGTCAGTGTTGGTAGGTCTGCTTTTGGTGGTTACGGATGCAGGGTCACACTCCGCTACATCTGATCCTGTTCCTGAGCCAGCAGATCAGAGGGGGAATGCAGTCCTGCAGCCTCAGGCAGTGCTGGCACAGCAAGGCGCAGTTCGCCTTGCCCCAGACAGGTGTGGTGCCCGCCGACGCGGTGGCCATACGCCACCTGGCAATACCGCATGGGAGCAATCCATATACGGTATGGCAAACCAATAGGCAGCGTCAACTGAGATGATGGCTCAGGCCATGGATAGGGTGTTCCATTGTCCCCCAAGAAAGGCTAATTGAACAACTACAGCAGGCAACAGACTCCATTAGCCAGTCACACAGGGAGGATATGTTGGCGTCCAACTGGAGACTCTGCGGGAAGCCATTTCTATTGAGTTCTAGGGCCACAGGGAAGCCCTGAGGGTGGAACTCCATCAGCTCAGGGCAACTCTGGTTGAGCTTGAGGCTTCAGCTAACACGAGGACAGAACAGCAGTTGGAGCAGCTCACACGTACGCTCTCAGCTGAGATGCAGGCAACTAGGGCGGAGGTCCGGGCATCCCGTGAGTTGTTGCATGGGGACCTACGCACAATTATCCTCCAGAACCAGACCTTCCACACCGCATGCTTGCTGCCATGGAGGACCAGACTAGGGCTTTGAGTGGGCTGCCTCCCATAGTGCCACCACCTCCTGTTGCAGCTGCAGAGGGTGAGGAGAGCGACAGCAGCGATTCTCCCACAATAGGGTAGCCGTGCAGGTCATGAGCCCATGGAGGTGTTTTTTTTCCCGCAAGATCCACACAGGAGGGTTTTGGTGTGCACCCTGTCCTTGGACCTCCTGGGTGGCCTCCCCCACCCCCCAGGCCCATTCATGGGCATTTTTTTTTTATTTTTTTATTTTTTTGACAGTGTGTTGCCTTGTGTGGCTCCCGTGGGCATACGCTGTATTGTGGCTGGGCACTTGCAGGCTTGTCCTGAATTTGGGTCAGATGCTTGGGTTTGTGTGACACACACCCCTCCTGCTTCCCGTTTCCATGGGCTTGCAAAGGGTGTGCCCAAGTGACATTGACTTACACGGTCACGTTGGACTCCCATATGATGTGTGGGCAGTCTGTAGTCAATACTGTGTATACATTCCTAGTGCATATTGTGGTTATATTGTACACTGCATGGTGTATTGATATGTGCCTTTGCATCCATCTCATCCTCCTAATTTGCAGGTCCATTTCTCATGTCTTCACAAGGCGGTCTACTTTGGAACTGGAGTCCATGTTGGAAGCAGTGCACCTACACTCTTGCGTGGCGCTAACACTGTATAGTTGGAAGTGTTCGAAGTGCTGGCATTATCAGGTAGTGAGGCTACCAATTTTTTAAGTCCGTACTGTGATGTTTATGGTAGGTTGGAGGTTGTGTAGGTGATTGGTATTATTGGTAAGTATTTGGTAATGTGTGTTGTTGGTCCTGCATTACTGTGAGCATTTCATGTGTGGCCAGTTTCCATTAGGGACACTTGGGGCATGTTGTGGGGATTAATTTGTTTGCTCTTACATTGCATGACATGCCATGGTGTGTTGTGTGGCCGTGCCGGGGAGGGGTTGGGTGACATGGCACTGTTCTCATGTTGTATTTTGCAAGTGGGTATTCATTTTTGCTGCATGGAAGTGTGTCTTTTGATGACACTGCATTGGTGGTGTTTGAGTAGGTAGGGATGCACACATTGTGACACTTCCAGATGAACAATCTCAGGCTGCTATGGTTCTGACAGTTGACTGTCCCTTAATTCATCGGAATTGTCAGATTGAATCATTATTGATTGTCAGATGGTATGTGCCAGGGCTGTGTGCACTCCACAGGGGTGTGCTTTCTATGTGAAGTAATTAGCCACCAGCTGCGAATGGGCTGCCTCACCCCGTGCCCTTTCCCCTCCCATGCGCAGCGGGCATGCATGTGGATGGGGATGTGGGGGCACCACCATGTCCCCAGCGAGGCCCCGGCGTGTTGCAACATTGTGCAGGACACATGCTGCCACTATGATCCTGCACACTACTGGGAGAGCGTATAACAGCTGCCCACCAGATCGGTCAAGGGAGCGAAAGCATGACTTGAGCACTCCGAATGTGCGCTCCACTATGCCCCGTATTGCAATATGGGCTGTGTTGTATCTTACCTCGGGAGGCGTGATGGGGTTCCGAATTGGCGTCATCATGTGTGTGCTCAGAGGGTAGGCACTGTCCCCTGGGGAGGTGTGGTGGGGATCATTAGTGGGGTATTGGCATTACTCTGTATCTGTCATGCATGCGTGTGCTGTGGCATTTCTACTCACCAAGCAGCCATGCATCGCCATGCCGCCCAGCTTCCATGTCCCGGTTTAGGGTTGACATCTTGTAAATGAAGCTGTCGTGGGTGGACCCTGGATAGTTGGCATATACCCTTGGCATCACATACTACCTGGACGTTGATGGAATGCCAGTGCTTGCGGTTTCTATAGATGTGCTCAGATGCCCTGGGGGGACGTAGAGCCACATGGGTGCAATCAATGGCACCAAGCACTTTGGGGAATTGTGCCACCCTGTAGAAATCCTGGCTGACAGCCTGCCTTTCTGCAGGTGTTCTGGGCAGGTATATGTGCCTGCGGACTGATGGGTGTGCAGTGATGATGGCCAACACCTGGTGTAGGCACCGTGACTACGTGGCCTGTGACACCCCCCCCCACTATGGCACTTGTCCGCTGAAATGATCCGGTAGCCAAGAAGTGCAGTACATTGAGGACCTTCTCCTGGGGGCTGAGTGCTTGGGAGCACAGGATGGGTGATGTGAGGTCATCCTCCCACTCACTGACTAGGTCGAGTATTATGTGTGGTGGAAACCCGTACCTCCCATACACCTGGTCATCAGGCATACCAAATAGGTTGGTTCTGGGTGTGAAGATTCTGGCCCTGACTATCCTTCTCCTCCTCCTGCGGTATCCCACGGCCACTGCTGCTAGGAACGGTATATTCATCCTGGCGTCTGAGCTTGTTTGTTGTTTGCGCACTCTTTCATGCTGCGCGGGACGTGCACCTGCTTCATGCTGGCGTACGTGTTTCAGGATTGGAACTTTTATTTTTTGGCACGTTGTAGGCAACCGTGTAAATCTTCCCGCCCACCCCAGGAATACACGTAACACGCTCTCACAGGACCAGTCGCGTGTGGAACTTCACGCGCACACCAAAATAAACGTACCCTGCAAATTTGCGTGTGGAACTTCCCGCGCACCCCGAAATACACATACCCTGCTGGTATCGCCTGTGGAAGTTCACGCGGACCCATAATACACGTACCCTGATGGAATCGCATGTGAGACTACCCGCGCACCCCTGGAATACACGTACCCAGGCAAAACGCATGGCTGAGGGGTGGGGGTGCAGGGAGACAGGAGTGGGGGCCTGGTGGAGGGTGCCCTACAGTGCTGGGGGATGGGGTGCAGGGGGACATGAGTGGGGGCCTGGTGGAGGGTGCCCCTGGATGCAGGGGGGTGGGGGAGCAGGGGGACAGGAGTGGGGGCCTGGTGGAGGGTGCCCTACAGTGCTGGGGGGTGGGGGTGCAGGGGGACATGAGTGGGGGCCTGGTGGAGGGTGCCCCTGGATGCAGGGGGATGGGGTGCAGGGGGACATGAGTGGGGGCCTGGTGGAGGGTTCCCATGGATGCAGGGGGGTGGGGGTGAGGGGGACAGGAGTGGGGGCCTGGTGGAGGGTGCCCCTGGATGCAGGGGGGTGGGGGTCCAGGGGGACAGGAGTGGTGGCCTGGTGGAGGGTGCCCTACAGTGCTGGGGGATGGGGTGCAGGGGGACATGAGTGGGGGCCTGGTGGAGGGTGCCCCTGGATGCAGGGGGGTGGGGGAGCAGGGGGACAGGAGTGGGGGCCTGGTGGAGGGTGCCCTACAGTGCTGGGGGGTGGGGGTGCAGGGGGACATGAGTGGGGGCCTGGTGGAGGGTGCCCCTGGATGCAGGGGGGTGGGGGTGCAGGGAGACAGGAGTGGGGGCCTAGTGGAGGGTGCCCCTGGATGCAGGGGGGTGGGGGTGCTGGGAGACATGAGTGGGGGCCTGGTGGAGGGTGCCCCTGGATGCTCGGGCGTGGGAGTGCAGGGAGACATGTGTTGGTGGGCAGTAGTGCAAGGTGACATGTGGGTTGGCTGGGGGGCATGGCCATGGTGGATGGGCTGCCTGCGGGACATGTGCAGGGGTACAGGGTAGTCCCCTGTGGTGTGGGCCGCCTGCAGGGGCCATGGAGGGTGTAGAGGGAAAAGCTGGGAGGACCCACACGGCCAATTCACGTGTGGGACTCCCCAGCCCCCCCGAAATACACGTAGGCTGCTGGAGTCGCATGTGGAATTTGCCGCGCACCCGGAGCACACGTACCCTGCTGAAATTGCGTGTGGAACTTCACACGCACACCGAAATACACGTACCCTGCTGGTATCGCGTGTGGAAGTTCATGCAGACCCATAATACATGTACCCTGATGGAATCGCGTGTGAGACTGCCCGCGCACCCCTGGAATACATGTACCCTGCTGGTATCGCATGTGGAAGTTCACGCGGACCCATAATACATGTACCCTGATGGAATTGCGTGTGAGACTACCCGCGCAGCCCTGGGATACACGTACCCAGGCAAATCCAACGGCTGGTGGGTGGCGGTGCAGGGAGACAGGAGTTGGGCCTGGTGGAGGGTGCCCCTGGATGCAGGCGGGTGGGTGTGCAGGGGGACAGGAGTGGGGGCCTGGTGGAGGGTGCCCCTGGATGCAGGGGGTGGGGGTGCAGGGAGACAGGAGTGGGGGCCTGGTGGAGGGTGCTCCTGGATGCAGGGGGGTGGGGGTGCAGGGGGACAGGAGTGGGGGCCTGGTGGAGAGTGCCCTACAGTGCTGGGGGGTGGGGGTGCAGGGGGACATGAGTGGGGGCCTGGTGGAGGGTGCCCTACAGTGCTGGGGGCTGGGGGTGCAAGGGGGACATGAGTGGGGGCCTGGTGGAGGGTGCCCCTGGATGCAGGGGGTGGGGGTGCAGGGAGATAGGAGTGGGGGCCTGGTGGAGGGTGCCCCTGGATGCAGGGGGGTGGGGGTACTGGGAGACATGAGTCGGAGCCTGGTGGAGGGTGCCCCTGGATGCTGGGGGGTGGGGGTGCAGGGAGACATGCGTTGGTGGGCAGCAGTGCAAGGTGACATGTGGGTTGGCTGGGGTCATGGCCATGGTGGATGGGCTGCCTGCGGGACATGTGCAGGGGTGCAGGGTAGTCCCCTGTGGTGTGGGCCGCCTGCAGGGGCCGTGGAGGGTGTAGAGGGAACAGCTGGGAGGACCCACACGGCCAATTCACGTGTGGGACTCCCCGGGCACCCCTGAAATACACGTAGGCTGCTGGATTTGGGTGTGGAATTTGCCGCACACCCGGAGTACACGTACCCTGCTGGTATTGCGTGTGGAAGTTCGCGCAGACCCATAATACATATACCCTGATGGAATCGCATGTGAGACTACCCGCGCACCCCTGGAATACATGTACCCTGCTGGTATCGCGTGTGGAAGTTCACGTGGACCCATAATACACGTACCCTGATGGAATCGCGTGTGAGACTACCCGCGCACCCCTGGAATACACATACCCAGGCAAATCGCACGGCTGGGGGATGGGGTGCAGGGAGACAGGAGTGGGGGCCTGGTGGATGGTGCCCCTGGATGCAGGGGGGTGGGGGTGCAGGGGGACATGAGTGGGGGCCTGGTGGAGGGTGCCCTACAGTGCTGGGGGGTGGGGGTGCAGGGGGACATGAGTGGGGGCCTGGTGGAGGGTGCCCCTGGATGCAGGGGTTGGGAGTGCAGGGAGATAGGTGTGGGGGCCTGGTGGAGGGTGCCCCTGGATGCAGGGGGGTGGGGGTACTGGGAGACATGAGTGGGGGCCTGGTGGAGGGTGCCCCTGGATGCTGGGGGGTGGGGGTGCAGGGAGACATGCGTTGGTGGGCAGTAGTGCAAGGTGACATGTGGGTTGGCTGCGGTCATGGCCATGGTGGATGGGCTGCCTGCGGGACATGTGCAGGGGTGCAGGGTAGTCCCCTGTGGTGTGGGCCGCCTGCAGGGGCCGTGGAGGGTGTAGAGGGAACAGCTGGGAGGACCCATACGGCCAATTCACGTGTGGGACTCCCCGGGCACCCCCGAAATACACGTAGGCTGCTGGATTCACGTGTGGAATTTGCCGCACACCCCGAGTACACGTACCCTGCTGGTATCGCGTGTGGAAGTTCACGCAGACCCATAATACACATACCCTGATGGAATTGCGTGTGAGACTACCCGCGCACACCTGGAATACATGTACCCTGCTGGTATCGCGTGTGGAAGTTCACGTGGACCCATAATACACGTACCCTGATGGAATCGCGTGTGAGACTACCCGCGCACCTCTGGAATACACATACCCAGGCAAATCGCACGGCTGGGGGTGGGGGTGCAGGGAGACAGGAGTGGGGGCCTGGTGGATGGTGCCCCAGGATGCAGGGGGGTGGGGGTGCAGGGGGACATGAGTGGGGGCCTGGTGGAGGGTGCCCCTGGATGCATGGGGGTGGGGGTGCAGGGGAACAGGAGTGGGGTCCTGGTGGAGGGTGCCCCTGGATACAGGGGGGTGGGGGTGCAGGGGGACAGGCGTGGGGGCCTGGTGGAGGGTGCCCTACCATGCTGGGGGGTGGGGGTGCAGGGAGACAGGAGTGGGGGCCTGGTGGAGGGTGCCCCTGGGTGCAGTGGGGTGGGGGTGCAGGGGAACAGGAGTGGGGTCCTGGTGGAGGGTGCCCCTGGATACAGGGGGGTGGGGGTGCAGGGGGACAGGCGTGGGGGCCTGGTGGAGGGTGCCCTACCGTGCTGGGGGGTGGGGGTGCAGGGAGACAGGAGTGGGGGCCTGGTGGAGGGTGCCCCTGGGTGCAGTGGGGTGGGGGTGCTGGGAGACATGAGTGGGGGTCTGGTGGAGGGTGCCCCTGGATGCTGGGGGGTGGGGGTGCAGAGAGACATGCGTTGGTGGGCAGTAGTGCAAGGTGACATGTGGGTTGGCTGGAGGGCATGGCCATGGTGGATGGGCTGCCTGCGGGACATGTGCAGGGGTGCAGGGTAGTCCCCTGTGGTGTGGGCCGCCTGCAGGGGCCGTGGAGGGTGTAGAGGGAACAGCTGGGAGGACCCACACGGCCAATTCATGTGTGGGACTCCCCGGCACCCCCGAAATACACATAGGCTGCTGGATTCGCGTGTGGAATTTGCCGCGCACCCGGAGTACACGTACCCTGCTGAAATTGCGTGTGGAACTTCACGCGCACACCGAAATACACGTACCCTGCAAATTCGCATGTGAAACTTCCCGCGCACCCCGGAATACACGTGCCCAGGCCAATCGCATGTGGAACTTCCCGCGAACCCCATAATACACGCAATCGCTATTTTTCACACAGCGGGTGTCCGTGTTTGTCGGTACCCCTTTGCACCTCATTTGTCCTAGAGGGCCACTGTATGGATCATTCATCATAGCTGTATATGGGTGCTTTTTGTTAGCACACATTTTGGCGCACATTTATTTCAGGCGCAGGGACGCAACCACCTGCTTTCTTGTGGCGTACTTGTTTGGCCCTGTGCGCGTCTTTGCCCGTGCGCTGGTTTGCCCTATTCGATTCCATGAATACGAGTTGTAGGCGAGCGTGTGGGCGTTCCGCGCACTTGCCTCCTGTACTTCCCCAGTGACGCCCATATTTTCACGCGTTGTTCCCCATTCCGAGTGTTACGCCCCGTGTTCCGCCTACTTTTGTAATGTGCGCCGCGCCATGTGCGATTTCGCAGCGGCCATGGCGCACGCCATTGGATGACCTGTGCGCCGGCGTGCGCCGCGCACTTTTTCAGCGCACATCCAATATTTTTCTCGCGCACGTACTTCCAGGAATCGATGTGCGCTGGTTTCCCTGCGATTTTCGCAGTTGCACTGCGATTTTTGCAGTTTTACTGCGAATCGCACGTTTTGGCACCTCTGCGCGGGAATTTTCGGCGCACATTAATTCCATGAATCGGCCTGCTAATGTCAAGTGACTCTGTAGAACAGCATCTGGCTGGCATATATCCTGTTGAAGTTTAAACAAAACTGGGGCAGAAATCTGGAATGACAATTAAGTCCAAAAACTTGATGAAAGTTGACACTGTGAAAATAACGACAGTCACTAGAGGCACAAAATAACAACATGAGACAACTGCAAGGACCTACTGGTACATTTCACTCATAAATTACCGGATGGAATACTTGTGATGGGTGTCTCACAAAAGGGTGTTGCTAAAATGCTTCAGATTGTGACAGTTTAAATTGATGATGCCCAAAGGACATTGGCCCATCTTGGAACAATCTGAGCAGATATGCTTCTTCGAGACAGGCTACATTGGAACCATTTATTTCATTTATTGTATTTATACAGCAGTTTTATCCAAAGCAACACACAGAAAGTAATGGTAAAATAAATATATGAAAACAGAACGAAATCTAATATACAGCAACAATCAAGATAACTCAAGATACATCAGGAAAATCAACATTCAATAGTCAATCTTTAAAATGTGATTTAAACTGTGATAATGCAGGACACAAACGGTAATCCAAGGGTGTGATGATGCATTGTATAATATTTCCCACAATGTACTTGAAGCCAAGGAAGACACATCTTGGGTCATCCTTCACAATGTACATGTTTCTGTATTGCAAGCCAGCTATGCTCTCCCAGAGACGCCCGAGAAATGTTATTGTCATGTTATCTTTTTGGATGCCCTGGTCATATACGCTAAAAATGTTAACAGCCAAACAAACGATACCATCAGTGGCAGTGAAGTGGATCCCAATTAGGTAGTGAACATGCTGCCATTCCCATTAAATCTTATCCATGATATAATTGACTTTAAGTTTCATTAGTGACCTGACCCTAGCAAGGTGAAATAAGATCAGAATGTAACGTGTTCTTTAAATCTGACTTTTAGCACGTCTGCCCCTGCTTAAAGATACAGGCAGATTTAGGTAATGATGCACACATTTAAACCCAAGCACACAGGAAATAAATTGAGCACTTTAATGAATAGGGGTTTTATTGTTATTTTTTTATTTGTATTTGGTTGACAAAACCTTTTACAAAAAGAAAACATGAAATATAGTAAAAGAAGAAAGAGAAGACTAAACAATTTCATCAAAATTTGATAAGCAAAAATCACAATACTGAACATAATAAAATAGAATACAGACTAACCAACAAATAACGAAGAAAGCCGAAAAGGGGTTTTATTACATGAGATAGCTTCATGGGTGGGGGTCAGTCACCTAGAAAAATAGAATGTTCAGTACGTCTTGTACATGAATAGTATTTTATCTACATTTTAAATGTTGTTAAGACACTACTCTGACCAATGAACTGCGGATTTGATGTTTGCTTTTTTATGAATTTTTGATTAAAACTTTTTATACTAGATATTTTTATTGGTTGCTCATTATTAATTTAATGGATGTATTTAAGTTGCTGAACACATGAAAGATGTTCATTCTTCTCCTGAACATATCGAATTAAAAACGAACAGAACTATGCCATATTTCAAAATATTGTTCAACAGAACACCATCTTTTTCAAATTGACGCATATTCAAAATCATACATATTGTGGCAGCCTTTGAACTCAAAGCAGTCCCACCAGTTGTATATGTTTTGAGCATGGTGATGCATAAAAATTGATGCAAGAAGTCTCGGTCTCCAGCACTTTCTTTCTGTTATTCATGGACACATTCTAGGCTACACGAAACCTTCCTTATTGATATATGTCTAGAGGTTAGTGCTGTCCATAGTAAACACAGTGGGCCTCATTACGACTGAGGCGGAACGGGTTAACGGGCTCCGCTAAAGGAGGCGGACACGTTAAACCCGTTCTGCCTCATTACAAGCTCCCCTCGCGTGACCCGGTAAGTAATGCCTGGTCAAACCAGGTGTCCTTACCGGGTCCGCGAGGGGAAGAGGGAGCAAACAACGGGCTGCTCGTAATCGGCCCGTTGTTTGCTCCCTCTCCCATTCCTATTGAGCCCTATGGGGGCTCAAATGGGAATGGGGAAGGTCCGGGCCTGGGTTCCTGGAGGGAGGAATTCACGGACCCTCCGAACTCGGAATGGCCCGGTAATTCCCCATTCAGGGTACCCAGACCCGGACCCAATTTTGGCGACAGCCATGCCGCCAATAGCGGCATGGCTGCCGCCAAAGTCGTAATGAGGCCCAGTATCTTAAGAGTTTGGTTCAATATTTCTTTGATAACAACTGTATTGTTTCTTAATGAACATTTTCAGAGAAAGAGTGAAAAATCGTCACATAATTGAGCGTCTGGTTAATAACATTACTCTCTATCAGAGATCTTGCGTCTTCTGAGTAGTTTATGTCAAGATACCTCAGGCCGATTCACAAAGAAGTTACTATGACTTAACCTTTACCTAAACAAGTGAAAACCATTCAGTTTACAATTCAAATAACTCCCACCAGTTTTAATTCTAGAGTAAGTCGAAGTAATTTCTTTATGGATCAACTTGTATGCATTTTAGTAACATGGAGATGAATGATGCTTCAGGAATCTCTTGTAACAAGAGTATGGGGCTTTTGGATCCATGCAATATTTATACCCATCAATATGATTCCATTAATCACTTTCCTATAATAATTAGTGGGATTTGGGTCTAGTTCTAGGTAACCATCTTTATAAGTGTGATAGTGATCTCATCTCTGTAATCCTTGTGGCCTTGAAGGATAATTAAAACTCACTTAACAACTTGTTTTATAATAATATTCAGATTTGCTTTAGGATTCTTTACGCTTGCAAATCCTTCTTTGTACTCTTACTCTATCTATGTTGTTTATGTATTCCTCTAATGATATCTGTGACCAAGCTCATGACAGTTTTGATGTTAGCACTGTTGCATGGTGAGAAGAAATTAATCTGGGCTCAGGTATTTCCAAATATGTTGGTGTGCGGACAATATCTGCTAATATCTTTTTTTAAATTCTTAGGCTTTTTTCAATTGTAGCAATTTAATATTAACTCAAAACGTGTTGGAAGAAAGTGGTAACACCATTTAGGCTTTTTTCACAGCTTTCAATTGTTTTGTTGTGACATGACAAGTCAACTATTAGGTGTGAGGTTGATTCTACTGCCTTCGTCTTACCCCACCCACCCACAACTACAATCTTAAAAAAGTAATCTCTACAATTTTCTTTCTCCGATCCCACATGCACTGAATAGACCACACTGTTTCCTTCATTTTAAATATTTTATGTGCGCCTGCTAGCAAGGAGCTTTACTACGAGGGCAATGAATAAACAAAATAGTGTTTCATCAGCTTCTCACCCCTTCGATCCCAGCAAACATTACTAGGTTCACGAGGGTCCCGTCATTCTGGAGTCTTACTCCTACCAGATCTCTAGTCGAAAATCAATGGCCCCAATCCTGCCAACCTCCTCCCACAGTGAACTCTACAATGGCAGACCCAATAATCCCCCCACTTAAAGCACATGTGGATATGCCTCCCCCAAACTCCTCGGACTAAGAACCCAAATACTACTATCCCACCAAGCTCACATATAACTGTATTCGTGCATTCTGTGTTTGTGTGCTCACATATATGCCGTTGTTTACATGTGATGTGCATTAGCTGCGTGCCTTGCCAGTGTTTGTGGGGGGGGGGGGTGGGGGTGTGTGTGTGTGTGTGTGTGTGTGTGTGTGTGTGTGTGTGTGAACATCCTTTATAATACCGGAACTGGAATATTCATAGATGCCATTCAAGAAATTAAAGTTAGTTTTTTGGGGGTCTGAGCACATCAATAGATCTTCTCTGCTATGTAGCCACACCCAAGCAGAGAGGGAAAATCAACAACTCCTCATATGCTGTGTTAATCCTGAGGAGCCCGTGTTAATGTGTGTTGTTTGCACAGCAACAACATATCAACCAGCACAAAACACATTACGCAATACCAAAAATAAGCACAAGGCACAAGCATCCATCAAGAACCACATGCATTATAAAGATACCAGTAAAACTAAACATCATGCAACCATACCACAAAGCAAACATATATAAATTGCAAGTACAAAAAAAGCACGTAACTCCCAAAAAGTAAGGCTTTTTGCATTTTTGTTGTTTGGAATATCCTGAAAGATTCACAGTGGAGTCATTCGTTTCTGTCACCAGAGTGATCGCCTAAAATTCAATTTTATGTGCCGTAAATAATTATGCCAAAGGGAGGGCAATTAGCAACTGTCAAGTAAAGGTCATTTTGTGAGATCTTGCCAACATCTGCAGACTGAAAGTGAGAGTTCCTCTCGCTTTGGAAATGCACTGCATTATCAGAAGGTTGGACTGTTAAATGTTTTGCAGAGTTTCACGAAAACCATCTGCTTTTAGGTGAGTGACAGTCCCAACCCACATGGGTTTGTCAACTTACAACACTTGATTTAAAATATGTAGAATGGAAGTAAATGAAAACGCGTGTATCTAGTTTGATTAATTGTGTCATTGAAAGGGATTATATTCAAAGAAGCAAACACAGTTAACATACATTTCGTTTGAAAGTTTATTGCAGCGAAAATGTGCTATGTGAGACTCCATTGTTATAAATGAAACTTGAAAGCTTTGAGTGAAGCAATTTGTAACCCTTCCCGTTCCATTGCCCTGAACACTTCTGGTGAGATGTGTACCAATGTGTTTCTTTTAGCCCCCACACACTTTTTCTCCATGGACCATCTGCATACCCAGTCTGCATCCACCTCATAGATGATGTATTACAAGTGTGTTCTGGACAGAGCATCTCTTGCATTTCAATGCAGTTATCGCTGCAACCCACCTGTGTTCCCCGCGGTCATCTTGTGATAATGGGATTACAAAATGTCTTTGGTGTGTTTGTGGCAATATCTCCGAATCTATCTAAGTATGTTTATGTTTCACATGTCTGTCATGGTGGTCTCCCTCGTGGCATTTTGAAGCAGTGTTAACATTCTGTTATCCACAAAACTGAGGGAAGAGAAGACATTTTCGTTCGTTGCAATGTCAACAATGAGTTCAGGTTGTGATATCTTTTCCATTTTGTTTCTTTCTACAATGTTAAATTCTGCATCTTTTTTCACAGTGGACGTAGTTATGTGTCGCTGCAAATAATGGAAACTACATGAGGGCAAATCTGCGTTCGTGGATCCATTGTTGGCGTAGACAGAATTTAGCCATTAGAAAGTAATATGAAAGGTTCCAGAAAACACCAATTGGAGAGTACGACACTGGGAGATGCAAATTTGAAGGCTGTTGTAGGCAATAACATAACACCTCAACAAATCACACACATATCTTGTCACTATATACTAGCTGCATATGTGTTCCCTTGTTAATCTCGAGACAGTCCAGTTTTTCCCATTGCATGCTGGGACTTGGACGTCCATACTTATAATGTAAAAAACAAAGTTATATGTCCCACCATGCAATAGTAAACACCTGTGCAGGTTCATGGTGCCTTGCATCTGAAAGGGCTACTTGTCTGCTAAATATACAGTGAATAGTGGTCTTTTTCCTATCAGGACTTTTGTAACAACGCAGTTCTGGCGTGCACCCATCCATCTCAAGGCCATGAGTGATATAATACAAAAACTTGTTATCCTATGTGACATGGTTAATGCGATCACAAATGTCAACAACAGCCATTCACCAGCTAGCGATTCAAACCAGACATCACACATTTTAATGTTTTTATTTTTTAAAGCTATTTAGAAACAGAACTAGTAAGGTTTAATGTTTTGTATTGGGAGTGAATTACATTTCATAATGCAATGCAATGTAGTAACAGAAGAAGAACATCTTTATTTCGGGCAACTAGCCCATGATATGATATAATATGGCATTTATAACGCGCCTATACACAAGTGTTTCAAGGCGTGACAAGGTAAGGAACGGGAAACAGAGGGAGGAAAAAAAACAACGATCTTACTAGGCCTAGTGACATTGAAATTGAGCAAGTGCAGTGGAGTGGGTAGGGGAGAAGTGCTAGGGGAGGGGGGTGGGAGGATGGACAAGTGCAAGTCAAGGGATCAACACAACAAGCAGGGCAGCCAACAGGTGGAAAGTGCAGGTGTTAGAAGTGCAGACAACAGGTGTCTAATAAGTGCAGGAAAGGGGACTGTTGGGTTACAGATACAGACCACAAGTGCAAGAGGTGCCAGGAGGCAGTGTGGGCATGCAGCTGTATGGGAAAAGGACCTGTGCTCGGGGAGAGGTAGACAGAAGGCAGAAGCAAAGAGGAAGGTCTTGAGGTGCTTTGGGAACCAGAGATGGTTCAGCTCAAGTTTCAGAGAGGCAGGGAGGCTGTTCCAGAGGGAGGCACCAGCGAAGAAAGATATCTGCCCCCTACTCGTTGCTTGGAGAAGCGACTGACCCTCAGGGAGTTGGAGGTGAAGGAGCGTAGAGCTCGAGTAGGAAGATATTTCTGTAGAGAGAGTTGGAGGTATTGGTGTCCCAGGCCCGAGAAAGCCTCGTGGACAATGCAGAGGGTCTTGAACTTGATCCTTGCCAACACTGGGAACCAATGGAGAGATTTCTGAGCTGGAGAGATATGATCCCTGGGCTTGAGGCCAAGGACAAGTCTTGCAGTTCTATTCTGGATGAGTTGTAGAGGACAGAGAGTAGAGGCAGGCAGATTTAGAAAGAGGCTGTTGCAGTAGTCCAGCCTAGAGAGAACCAGAGCTCTGGAGACAGTTAGCTTCTGGGGGAAAGTGAGGACAGGAAGAATACCTCTGAGGAGGTGCAGCTGGTAGTTAAACTTCTTAGAGACGTCAGAGATGTGAAGAGAGAAGGATAGTGTGGAGTCGAAGCTGACACTGAGGTTCTTAGCCTCACAGGTGGGGGCAAGAAAAGGGAACAGAGTGGACGGCAAGAGAGTGACAGGAAAGGAAGGTGCTGGAGAGCCGATGAGGAGGATCTCTGTCTTACTGACATTAAGGCAGACATCATTGCGGCACACCACTTCTGCATTGTGGACAGACAATCCGGAATGAGAGAGGGAGATGAGATGCCGAGGGGAGCCTGAAAGCGAGCTGATTGTCATCTGCATAGCAATGGAAGTTGGAGCAGAGAGCAGCTATGCAGTGGGCAAGAGGTGCCAGGTATTGGTTGAACAGCCAGAAAAGAAGAGAAGATTAGAGCCCTGGGGAACACCACAGGTAGAGAGAGAGATAGAGCAGAGGAAGGACCCAAGTTGGGCCTGGGAGGGTTGGTCAGAGAGAAAGGAGGTCAGCCAGGCCAGGGCCTGATCAATGATACCCAGGTTATCACAGAGCTGGTTGAGAAGAATGGCATGCTTGACAGTATCAAAAGCAGAAGAGAGATCGGGTAGGATGACTACAGGAGGGTGGTTAGTATCAAGGTTTGAGAGATCTTCACAGATGTTCAGGAGCACATTTTCCATGCTTCTGGTCGCTGTGAACACAGACTGATGGTAAGGAGGCAATCAACAGGTTCAGTGTGAAGGTTAAACTGGGAGGTGGCTAGCTTTTCCAAGAGTTTTCCTAGAAAAGGAGTAATGGAGATCAGGCGATAGTTAGCCGGATATGAGGGGTCGTCTGAGGGTTTCTTGAGAAGAGGGTACACACAAGAATGCTTCAGGGGGAAGGGAAGGTTCCAGTGGAGAAAGAGTGGTTGCAGAAGTCGGCCAAGGCTGGAGCGAGGGTGTCAATGTGGTCCTTGATGGTTTTGGATAAACAGTGAAGAACCTGTTTTGACGAGACTTTCATAAATCGGACTTGTCTGGAAACCTTGTCAGTGGTGAACAAAGGAAAGGAAGAGAAGGGAGGAGAAGAGGCGGCTGCAGGAAGGCCAGAGGTAGAGGAAAAGGTAGAGGAAGAAGGAGGAGAGGAAGAGTGTGTGGACATGATGTCCTGGGTTTTTTAGATGAAATGTGAGGCCAAGGCCATGGGAGTGGACAGGAGAGGTAGAGACTGCTGCAGGATTGGCCAGCTCCTTGCAGATTTTAAAGAGTTCAGCCAAGTTGTTAGATGCCGCAGAGATGCAGACTTGGTTCTGAGCTCTCTTCTTAGTGTGGGCAGAGAGTCGATACTGCCTTTGGAGCAGGCGGCAGGCCAGTTTGTCAGAGGGCCCACAAGATGCTCACCATTTACTCTCAGCCACCCTACACTGGCATTTAAGGGTGACGAGGTCTGAGTCATACCAAGAGTAGCACTTGGCTTTGGGCTTCAAGCAGATCCTCATGACAGTGGCAAGCACATCAAGAGTGTCAGAGATAGAAGAATGGAGGTTGAAAAGGTTTGGGTCAGGATGTGAGTCAGTCAGAGGTGCAGGAGGGGGAGAGAAAGTGGTGGTGAAAACCTCAGCTGACACACGCTTCATGGGTCGGATGACTGAGAAGGTGGGTGGCAGTGCAGGAGTTAGCTCAGCCTGAGGGGTAGAGAGAGAGGAGAGGAGAGAAGAAAGTGGTCACTCCAGGAGAGAGGAGTGGTGAGAGCGTTAGAGAGGGGGAGGTCTGAGGAGATCAGATCATCCAGGGTGTGCCCTGCAGAGTGAGTCGGGCCAGACGGAAGAATAAATAGAGAAAGAGAATCACAGAGGTTGCGAAAGAGTCCAGAGGAGGAAAGGGAAGCATCAAGGTGGATGTTGAGGTCTCCAAGAAGGAGAAGTTGAGTGTTGTAGGACAGGAGGGAGTAGGAGAGGTCCGCCCACTCAGAGAGGAAGGAGTTTACCTGACCAGATGGTTGGTAAATAGTAGCCACAATGAGAGAGTGGCCAGGAGAGAGAGAGAGCCTGCATACCAGGCATTCAAAGGAGGAGTAGATCTCCATATGATTGATAGAGACAGGGATCCACTCCAGGAAGATCAAGGCTACACCACCACCAGGACGGTTGGATCTGGGTGCATAGAGGATCTCAACACCATGGACTTTTCCTGCGGGGGCTGAACAATAAAATCATAATACATACAAAAAATATAAACATAACACCATACATTAATCCATAATAAATGAGTGCCAATATACTACTTAAAAAAATATTTGAAGGCGTGCTCAATAAAAGTATACATTTTTGATGCACAATTTATGCTGCTTGGAGGTGATAGATCATATTAAGAGCTATGGCTGAACTTCTTATACCCAAACCTTTGAACAGCAGGCAAAGATATTTACACCTTAACTCTGCATCAAATGCAGCAGATTATCCACATCATGCCATTTGCAAAAACAACCATTCACATCTTTGATATTTTTCTCCATAGAGGTGCCTTTTGCAAAATGTAAGTTAGATCTTAGATGCAGAAGAACTGGACTCTTCCTTGGCTCTTTAAACCAATGCACATAACTTGGCGAGCCCAACACTTGCTTCCTGTTAACATAGCCCTGAATGCTCTTTTTTTGTTCACGCACCTCTGTTTCGGTTGGCTTCAAATTAAAAGAAAAGCCTTGGTCACAATCACTATGTCTTCTTTCCCCTTCCTTAAATTAAAATAGAAAGATTCTGAAAGGCCGAGCTGATCAAGAGTAGTGTGTATATAATTTAACCATTATGGTCTGTGGTGTACATCTGAGCCAAAGATGTCACTGACTAACAGACTCGTCAGGGTCAAAGCTGGGTTACGGCATAGACGTAACCAGCATAACACAGATTGGAGTTGGATGACATCTGACAACTACATTCCTGGTGAATTAAATAGCCTGCAGAATCCTGGCACACCGCCATGATTCTTCTTAAGATGTAACTCTCTTTCCTTTGGATAGAATCTGATGTTTGCTGCCCCTAGACTGCTGCACAATACGTAGCCACAGGTACAGACTTTGTTTTATGAATTTGCAAGGCATGATCCACTGGAAGCTTTGAATGCATCATGAAGAAGGACAGAGACAACAGATTCAGAATTCAAAACAAATAGTTTTATTAACATAAATGTCAAGATGGAAAAGACCCTAACTTGTCCTACGCTAAGGTGGGATTTCCCAACCTAAATAAGACTAAGGAAACTCTGAGGCAAAGAGTTTAACTGAAGAATCTGTCTGCGTCAGAATTCTATACTTGCCCTAATAACTAATTGTGTAGGGATGTCAGTGTCAGCAACCAAAAGAAACAGTGTCCACACAAAGTTCTGAGCCTCTTCTAACTTGCAGCTTCCTTTAGGCCCCCTTCCTCAAGTATGAAACAGTTTTAGCAAAAGTCTCAAAGTTACCTCTTTTGACCTTAGAATAATGTCATTTTCACCAGTGCGCAGGGTCCTCTTCTCCAAGTTCCAAGCAACACAAATCCAAGTACCAATGAAAGATCAGTGCAAAAGTAGAAATAGTTCCAGCCTTAGGGTTCCCTTTCCCAAGACCTAAATTCAGCAACATCAAAATTGTCCTTTGTCTCTGTGAAGACCTTTGCCACTCGTGAGGCTTATCTTTATATGGTTGATGGATCGGGTATAATTTGTAATATTCAAAAGTAACATCAAATTCTTAAAAATGCAATTCTCTGTAATATGCAGGCTTTCACTTCACTTGCGAAGATTTCACTCAGTCTGTATCGATTTCACTCAGTTCGGTATTCAATAAATGTGGAATTGTACTTGCTGAGGTTTCGTTCAGTTTAACATTCACTTAACATGGGTTGCACTTATAGAACACCTTCACTTTTTACCCGTGGTGCACGTTCGGTGTTGAATAGGAAAGAGGAGAACTCAAAACACATTTGCTACTTAGCCTGCCTGCTGTGCAATACGTCCTCAAAATTGTTCAATACGCGCTAGTTGCATTCTCCAACACACTCGTTGTTCAGCCCGTGGTATAATACTTCTTTATTCACTTCAAAATGGAATGTCCAGTGCTCTGAGACTTTTGAGATTGTGTCAACTCTCACACATGACCACTCTGATACAATATATTCTTCTCTGAAAGCAAAGTTTATTTACTTCAAAATGGAATACCCAATGCTCAGAGACCTTTCGAAAACGTTTTATGTTTCTTAAGCGACCACTCAGACACCATAAAAGACAGGAAGTTCAAACACTTGCATACCAGGTTTCTCCTTTGCTACAAACTCACTGGTTGTTTTTAAGGACCTCCCAGAGTGCGGATCGCTCGGTCCTTGGCTTTCCAGATCAGGGTTCACCTTCCTGCGCCCTCAGGCACTCCTGTGTCCCCTTCTGAACACAGGGGAACAAGCACTTCCAATTCCATTAAAAAGGACGGCACTTCGCATGGCTCCCTTCCCAGGACTTGCTCTGCTCCTTGGGGCTTCAGCTGTCATGCAGTGCTTTCACAGGTTGTTTCCCTCTGCAGCATGTCTGTTCGCCATGGTTCCACCTTTCTCTTCACACCCTGAATTGAGCTCCTTTTATACACCTACAGCCCTTTGACAGGCTGCAGGTCCGATTGTTCAATTAGCCCTGCCTGACCACAATTAAAGGGCATGCATGACCCTTACAACTCTCAGCAGGCATCTTCCTCATTATAGTACCAGAGTGGTAATAGAGCAGAGTCTTCATTGCTCTAAATTGCTTCTTCTTCGTCACAGTACTGTCAATTGTTATGTGTGAGGGAATAAGGGGAGCTGACTCACAATAACCTATGAAGGTTGAAGAAGGGTTGGGTTGGTTGACATGAGGGAACAGGACATACCATGTCTAGCCCAATGGTATCTTCCCTTGCATCTCTGCCCCCCGGGTTGGAATGCAATAGCAATGGCCTTTCCCTGGCCACCTGTGCAGACAATCCAAGGGGTTAAGTAGTGAGAATACCTTCAGGTTTCTTACAAAGCCCACCCAAACTATGCCCATGATGCAGCATAGAGCTGTTTATTTGAGCACAGTTTCCCTGCCCTGGCATCAATATGTGTATGCCACCTTAACCCTTTCGACATATTTACACCCAGATAGGAAAATGAATGAACCCATTGCAAGCTGGATCCTTTAGTCACTATAGTTCCAGTTACCCTTTTTGTGATGCCAATGCACATTACTTTCGATTTGGTCATGTTAATTTTCAAATCCCTTGTGGACATATACTTGCAAAAGCACAGCACCAGCTGCTGAAGAGCCCTTCTTGTTTTGCAATAAGAACAGCGTCATCCGCATATATCAGCAATGGAAAGCACCTTCTGGCTAACCTAAACACATATGTTGATGAATCACAAATGGTTGTAGATAATAAATGAATATGTAAATTAAAAAGTAGTGGCGCCAATACACAGCCTGTCTGACATCACACCTTAAAATAATGGGATCCGCCAATTCACCTAGAGTATTAGCTTGTACTCTTACTGTCAGATTTGCATGCATAGCTACCAAATGATCCAACATTAAAGATGGAATACCAAGGGAATGCAGACACGATTATAATTTTGTACGGTTCACACAGTCAAATGCTGTGCTATGTAGTAACAGATCAGTACAACTTCAAGAGTAATATGTCATTTTACTTTATTATGCTTGTGTTAACAGATGCCCACCATGTTGTACAGTGAACCAAAAAGGGTGCTTGTTAATTTTGTTCTAACAGTACAAATATTCCACCATGTGAGTGATAATACAAATAATGTACCATGTGTTAGGCTAATTCATGTTGCCCATTGAACGCAACGTTATTATTCTTATTTCAGCATGGTTGATGGGGTAACAGTAGAGAGTTGCTACAACTTTTTTAATCACTACCAAGTCAACATATCAAGCTGTGAATTGCGATTATAGGGTGCTGAAAGGAGATGGCAACCAATACGTCTTAGGGTCCCTTAACATTTTGGATTCCCGGCACCTAAAAGTTGTGTTTGCCTGGGAACCAAAATATGTTAAGATGGCCCTGTCTTAAAAATAGCAAACACAAACTCACAGGGCGCACAAGGCAGAACAGGAACAAAATACACCAGAGAACCATCTGCACCAAGGCTCACTCTGCAGTTCGGC
Source organism: Ambystoma mexicanum (assembly GCF_040938575.1). Classification (NCBI taxonomy): domain Eukaryota; kingdom Metazoa; phylum Chordata; class Amphibia; order Caudata; family Ambystomatidae; genus Ambystoma; species Ambystoma mexicanum. The sequence continues at coordinate 750,272,847 of NC_090934.1, read as the reverse complement.
TTACTCTGTTATATAAAATAAAATAATTTCACCAATTTCCATACTTTCCATGTGTGCAAATGCAGCCCAAGCACAGGAGTAAACATGTTGTTATGAAATACATATTATGCATAGTACTGAAGTCTTTTCATGTGTCAAACAATGACAATAAGCAGGGGACTATCACACAGAATATTCTAGGATGTAAGCCTGAAAGAAGTAGAGCCATTCACAAAGAGGCTTGCAGAGATGAACTGGCACCATGTAATCTGTGAAATAATAAACCGTGCTCTGTCCTTTAGGTTAATTTCATGTTACATTCGATCACATGTAGCCATGCATTTATAATATGTTGATGAATACAATGTCGTGATTTATACAACATGGTCAGAAAACTCTGTTTTGCCATATTTTTGAGAGAAAACAGTGTGCATCAACGAAAGATGTTAGAAGAGAAGAGGGGGTTCATGCTTCTTCTGCTTTTCTACCTTTAGCAGGCTTTTAAATATTGTTATTCAGCCGGTAATGTAAATGGATTTGAATGTTCTGTCCCAGAGTGTAATACTAACCTGTATTTTACATAATGCTATGGAGCCACTGGTACTCTCTATGATGCAGTGCCTCTGTCTCCTTTGCCTGTGGCAATTATTTCTAGTAAGTGTGGATGCTTGAGTCATTGTCACTGCAATCAGTGCAACTAGTTTCAAAGCCCCCGCATACACCATAAAGCAATCAAATATTATAAAACAAAGAATTGAATCACAAGCAAACCCCCCTTTCTTTTCTATTCACCATATTCAGATGTCTTTATTGCAACACACAGTACGCGGCATTCTCAGGCCAATGAGGACATTTGATTGAGTTATGTCTTTTCAGTAGTTAGAAGCACTGAACGCCTAGAATAGTTCAAGATTTCCCATAGGCATGTGGAGCATATAAAAGAAAGCTATATTTTTGCAATAAAATGTATAGCACTCAGTGCTTTGAAGCAGGCAGGCATGTGGCTGACACTCACAAAGTGTGTGCTTTGTGGATTTTCAAAATGCCACTACTATAAATGTTTATAATCCAACCTTTGGAGAGAATGTGAGCACAAAAAATGTTTTTGCACAGGAACAGCCTTTACCTCAGAAAGTATTTCTGTTCACCCACAGAGGTATCTCTGCTCCAACATATTTGCATTCACTTATCATTAATATGCATAAAATGCACATTATAGTATATGCATTATCTTTTAGACAAAGCTCTGTAGACAGATTACCCAGGTTCATTTCATTGAATGAATAAAGGTATACATTATACACATATGTCAAGAGATGATTTGATAAAGAAAATGGCCTTTTTATGGAGACAATAAATGAGTGAACAATGTGACAACGACCACACCTGGTTATCTAGTTGGGTGACAATGGCAGACTCTGAAGGATGTTCTTTTTGTGCAATGTTTTTGGCCAAAATTTCTGAACATGGTCTGAATCCTGTTTTAAGGGCGGGAGGTGTCTGTTGCCATCACTGTTAGTACCAGATCATAGACAAACTCATATTACATTTGTTCAAATATTGCCCTAACTACCCACTCATTCAATCTACATCACAATTCTTCACTTTCTTCCTTTACCATTGCACCACTGCCAGTTCTTGACCGTTGCCTACCCACATTTCCATTGTGTGCTAACACCACTAACCGTGTCCTCATCTCCATGCCATGGATACTGAAATCCAAACTCTTTGGATAGAATTTGAGATACGTCATGAAACACTTCAAATCACCTGTGTGGCAACAGTCTAAATCAAATTTGTCATCAGCCCCTTGCTACACACAGTCTTCACAGCGGCTGGTTGAGGCAGTGACAAGAGGCGTTGCTAAGGGGGGGGGCAGAGGGTGCTATACCCCATGGTATTTTGGTTGTTGCCCCAGATAGAAGCTAAGGCGCTACAACCAAAAGGCTAGCTAGCCCGAGTCCTGACAGTCCCGACATTAGCGTAGCCACAGATCTTTTCCAGACCTAGCAACACCCCTGTCAGTGACCCAGACTTTTGACATGTTTTCCTCCTGTTCCCCTCCTTGCTCCGTGGTGATGTGGTTAGGCATGATTGTTTGTGTTGGCTTCCCATGAATGCTTGTTGGTAGTATTGTGCAGAATTGATTCCAACCAGTATGTCTTCAGATGGTTCACAGCTGCAAGAACTCCACCAGTGATTATCACTTATTGACTGTGACCATTCTATGAGCTCCTCACAAACTATTTTTCACTGCTGCTCTGATTTTCTTGGCCACAGACTTCAACACATGCCAAATGTTGAATGTATGTCGGATCTGTGGGAACCTCTATTGCATGTCTTTCACTATGTCACATATCTGGTGGTGGCTAGCAGTGCATCCTCTAAACCTCCAGATTGAAGACACCCAAAGGATTGAAACAAACCGTGCTTTTCCATCCCAACAGAGGGAGTGTGTTCTGTAACATGGACCACCATGCTACTTAAAATGTTTTTAGCGATTAAGTCCTGGAAATGTAAAGTGCAATACTGTGCACTAATTATAGGAACGTCATCTGTCAAGCAAAGCCATTTTCCTGTGAGAGCATTGTCCAGTGCATTGTACAGTGCTGCCTGCTCTTGTCGCCGTTCATCATCTATTGCAGAGAGGAGATATTTTCTCTGGTATCTGAAGTAGGGGTTATTTGTCATGAACTGTAGTTCAAAACAGTTACAAGACGTTGACATTTTGAATCTAGCATATTGCCTGCTGCAACATTTCCAAGGAGTGGTTGTGTGGTTGAGCGGACCATGAAAGGCCATAGTGTTCATCCTCACAGGTACCTTGAAATGTCAAGTTGGTTGAAATTACATGTTACCTAAAATCAAACAATGCTTTGCCACACGTAGTACAGTGAGTTAATGTTGTACATTTCAGAATCTTTAAAGTATCCAGCAGCTAGTCCTCAAACAAAACATATTTAGGTTTTCGTTTGTCAATTCAGTTTCTTCAGCCTTAAACATGGTATCCATTTATTTCATACTACAAATAGTGTAGTCTTGGCCCAGTTCTTTATTTTCAGTATTTTCTGTTGCTCTTCTATAGAAAATACAGGGATACTTCTGTTGCATGTGATGTAATGGGTGATATTGGGAAAGCACTCTCTGTAACATGCAAAATAGGCTTTAAAGATGCAGGCTGTTATAGATATTCATTGGGTCTGAATTTGGTCACCTCTTTGATAATGGCAGCTGATGCGATACATTGAGTAGTAACAATGGTCCGTTATCACTTTCCATGGCTCTGTGCAGTTATTTAACTCAAATTCAGGGCACTGCACAAAGGCATCCCTCTTCAGTACATTGGTATACTGTGTTTATAACGAAATTAAAATAGTGACAAACTTTTTCTGTGAAAAATAAATAACGACAAAAATATCGAATTTGTAATAAAAGCATTTGTGGGGGTGGGTGGGGTAAGGGATTAAAAATGGTGGAGGGGCTTAGGGGTCTAGAAAAGCAGGGAAACAGGGGGTTTGGGGGGACCCCCAAAATAAAAACGAGAACCGAAATCGACATTTTTAAATTATTTTAGAGTCACTAAAAAGTGTGTCACTATTTTTCTTGTCGTTATAAAGACATTTAACAGAGTATATTGCGTGGCACGTTGGATTTCTGCAACATCAATTCTTCCCAAATCACTGTATTTTGATAGCCTGCGCCCTAGGTTTGTGGTGTGCTCTGCATTTTCATGTTCTTCTTTTTCTTATTTGAAAGTAATAAAAGCCAACATTCTGAAGGGTGAGCAATATCTTTGAAAATCAAACTTACATTTATGATTAACAATTCTTTTTGAACATAGTAATTATACTTTGCAAAAAGCGCTAAGCAAGTAAGTTGATCGTGTTAGCACCTCAAATATAGCAAGACCTCCGCAAGAAGTGATTTCAAAATGTTCCTGTGTAGTTTTTTGGCACTCACATTGTTTTTTGTGGTGCAATGGGCCAGAACAATCAAACCTCTCAGGTGGCAGTCCCAGGATTCAACAATAAAAATTGAAAAATGAAAATTTTCTAAATATCTGTAGTATATGACTTGCTATTTCTTATATCTGAATCCAAAAATGCAGACTCAAAAGATCTGTAGTTTTTACATTCAGATTCCTCATTTGTTGGAATAAAATGTCTAGAACTATTAAAAAATCAAAATAGAGACAGAGTTTGTGCTGTAACATAGAGATCATTCTCACAAATACACTAAGCAACCTTGAGTGGCATACTTGCGCTCCGTGAGATGTATTGGAAGGTGTAGTCAAAACACTTGACTTCCCGTTCTCCTGCAAAAAAGGAATGAAGTCGGCCAAGAGCAAAAGGCACAGTCGTGAAACTACCAAATGTGATGGGTCAATACTTAACGAAAGGCTCAGAAACTACCGAGACAGATATCAGTGACAAGCAAGCTCTCATGTATAATCCCAGAGATGGACCTAACTAATGCACCCACCTACCATCAGTGCCACACCATTGTGCCCTTTGATGTATCAGAGGGTGTGTTGAAAGCACTGGACATACCACTCCCCTTCTGAGTGAAAGAAATGAAAAAAAAGAGTCAAAGGCACAGTTATGAAACAAAGAAATGTGATGGTTCAATACTTTCTGACCGGCTGAAGACACTATCCAGACAGACACTAGTAACATGTCTGCTCCAAACTGTAACATCAGAGACATATCTCTCATATGCACAAAGAAACCATGAGTGGCATACTTGCACTGCATGTGATGAGTCGGATGGTGGACTGAAAGCACTCACAATCCTTGTTTTCACCTGTGACACAGAAATTCAATGAGCTAAGAGAAAAATATACCATTATGACACAAGCAAACATGATGCAGTGTTACTTTGCATTCGTCCTATAGAGTACACAGATAGATGTTAGTGACATGCCCTCTCTCAATAATAACTCTGCAACAATTTACTCTAATGAACAAAACAAGAGGAGCTGCCATACATGCTTTGAGTGCAATGTGTTGGAGGGAATAAAACAGAAGTGTCCTGCAGAGCCTCAAACATAGGTCAAGCAATGACATGATCCAAAAGGCAAAGGAGAAAGAAAGACATAAAAAGTGCACATGAAAGGGATCAGCACTTATGACTTTGCACCATTGATCTATATTATATGCATGACGCAAGGCAATGTGGAAAGATTGTAGGTGCAGCTGTTGCAAGGATTATCCTAAACAGTCTGGGGTGACCCTTCTTTTGAAACTCAGTCAAGTCGTACATCTCTTACAGAAATGCTGATGGCATACGTGGAATCAATTCCTCATACATCTCCCAAGACTTCATTGGTTTGTCTATTAATGCCATTTGGTAGAATTCCACAGTTGAGCAGCTATTGTCAGATCAGTGCAATATCTTTTGGGAAAATGTCTAGTACCATGCCATGCTTGTTGGTATGTATAGTGTTGCACACCCAATGATGATGCAAGATGGCATTTTAATAATGAGAGTAAGTCCTGGAATAAAGACATTGGAATATAGAGCACAATTGCACACAACAAATCTCCAAATATAAAAATGGTCCGGGAACTGAAACATCATAGAAACGATCAAATTGGAAATTTCAAAAATTGAAAATCCATATTTAAACACACCACTAAGTTATATATATATATATATATATATATATATATATATATATATATTCAGTAAAAACGCTTTGTTAAAGGAACGTTATGGTTAAGTTGCGCTACTGAAAACCTATGAAAGTCAAAGAAAAAAACGTTGTTAAACGGACGTTATGCTTCAAATCAAAGTAAAACCGAAAACCCCCTGAAATTCGCCAGTTATGGTAAGCTAAGCAACCATAACTCGCGCTACCACCGTGCACTGCTAAGACTAGCACCCTGGACATCAAAGTTGACATCACAAATGTCATTGATGACATCACTGATGACATCACATGTCTGACTCCTTCTTTTTTCCTTTACTGACATATGTAGGCCAGTAACAGTCAGGAACTAAATATTCAAAAAGTACTACATTTGTAGACTTATACTTCAAATAAGTTCTTACAGTAATTCACTTGGGGTTCACTCACAGCATATGAAACATATACATGGGGAAAGCACAGACTTGGAACACAGCAATGCTTTCTATGTATGAGGATGATCAGTAAAGGTATCAACAGTTTTTTTTTATAGTTCTACTTTTTTTTTACTACTCTACTATCCCTGGATATGCTCATACTTGTATACATTGTACTCACACTACTTTCCTTAGGGTCTACTCACAGTATGTGATAGTTATACATAGGGAAGTAGTAGTTTTGAAGTAGAGCAATCATTTCTGCGCATGAAGATAATCAGTTAGGTTATGAAGATTGTCTGGTAATACTGCTGGTTGTTTTGTTTACTTCATTCTCCCTGTATATGCTCATATTTGTATGTGTTGTCTGTTTGTGTTTTGTTTGAAATAATGCAGTTATGTAGTAAGTGGGTTTTATTAGGTACTTATTAAATGTGTTACAGTACACTAAACTCTAATAAGAAAGCTTTTATCATGTCACTATTCCACATGGCAAGATTATTAATATTGCACCTCCATCATGTATGCTGCACACAATGCCTACGGTTCTACATGAGTAGCTAAGTATACTGGAAAGAACTTCATAATAGAATGCTATTTATATCAATGCACTGCTTAATGCACTACGTACCTCATGACATTCATTCTAATGATCCATGACACTTTTTTGTCAACATTACAATAAGAATCCCTTGCACAGACTTTTCATGAAAAGTAAATGCACATGTGATGTCATCAGTGATGTCATCAATGACATTTGTGATGTGGGTGTTAGTCTTAGCAGTGCACGGTGGTAGCGCGAGTTATGGTTGCTTAGCTTACCATAACTGGCGAATTTCAGGGGTTTTCCGGTTTTACTTTGAACCATAACGTCCATTTAACAAAGTTTTTTTATTTGAATTTCATAGGTTTTAAGTAGCGCAACTTAACCATAACGTCCCTTTAACAAAGTTTCTTTACTGAATTTCATAGGTTCTTATTAGCGTAACTTGACCATAACTTCCCTTTATAAAATTTTATTTTACTGAATATACATATTCATAGTGTAAATTTGATAGATGTTTACTAGGATTCCCTTACTTTATATACATGTAACATAGAACATACGGAACCCCTAGCTAGTGATTTTGATGTCCGCGGACTGTGCAAATGTCCACGGATGGACGCGGACAACACCAATACTACCCAAAAACTCAGGGGTATCTTAAATTGTTATATCATACCATATGAACACTGTACAAGTTGAAAAACCAACACACAAACACATTATATATAGTAATAAAAAAGAATTAGAACTTATATATCTAACACATCAAACATCCATTTAAATACCATATATAGTAAAATGGAATATACCAAAATAAGAAAGGTATGCTTCTAACATAATTACCTCACAGAAACTGCACAACTAGGAGCAGCAGCAGATCTACAGAACAGTGAGAAGACAACTTACCACAATCTAGTAAGTAAACTTTTTTTTATATATTTCTAAAATGTCTATATTAGATACAATAAAAGTAATATATATTTTTTTTTCCTCACAGAAATGCCAAATACTTTAGAATGGCTTGAGGAGAATTTCCCACATGGTGAAATGTCTGAAGATAGTGAAACTAATGGTAGACACTTCTCTATATAACCAAATGAATAAGCATTACTTTATGTACACTTAACACATGTATATATATATATATATATATATATATATATATATATATATATATATATATATATATATATATATATATATATATATATATATATATATATATATATAAAACGAGGAAAGGGGCGCACTCCAGTTCCCTGCACAACCTTCCAAGCCACTGGTGTTCTCCTCCGACCGGTTTCTGTGCCAATACACGTCATCAGGGAGGCTGTCTTAACCGGTCGGAGGAGAACACCAGTGGCTTGGAAGGTTGTGAAGGGAACTGGAGTGCGCCCCTTTCCTCGTTTTTTCCATTTTTCCTGGATCTTGAAGGGTGGAATCTTCAAGACCTGACAGGGTGCTGCACCAGGGTGATACATGCCCGGCTTTGGAGTGCCTCACTGTAGGCTATTCCCTCCTTTCTCCATTGTGAGATTGGGCGTGAGCTTTTTCCTTGCTAACCTGATGACTACATCTACCAGAAGCCCTTGCAGCAGATTATCATCACCTGCACTAGCTGTGAGCTGCAAGTTAAGACAGCCTCCCTGATGACGTGTATTGGCACAGAAACCGGTCGGAGGAGAACACCAGTGGCTTGGAAGGTTGTGCAGGGAACTGGAGTGCGCCCCTTTCCTCGTTTTTTCCATTTTTGCTGGATCTTGAAGGGTGTAATCTTCAAGACCTGACAGGGTGCTGCACAAGGGTGATACATGCCCGGCTTTGGAGTGCCTCACTGTAGGCTACTCCCCCCCTTTCTCCAGTGTGAGATTGGGCGTGAGCTTTTTCCTTGCTAACCTGATGACTACATCTACCAGAAGCCCTTGCAGCAGATTATCATCACATGCACTAGCTGTGAGCTGCAAGTTAAGACAGCCTCCCTGATGACGTGTATTGGCACAGAAACCGGTCGGAGGAGAACACCAGTGGCTTGGAAGGTTGTGCAGGGAAATGGAATGCGCCCCTTTCCTCGTTTTTTCCATTTTTCCTGGATCTTGAAGGGTGGAAACTTCAAGACCTGACAGGGTGCTGCACCAGGGTGATACATGCCCGGCTTTGGAGTGCCTCACTATAGGCTACTCCCCCCCTTTCTCCATTGTGAGATTGGGTGTGAGCTTTTTCCTTGCTAACCTGATGACTACATCTACCAGAAGCCCTTGCAGCAGATTATCATCACCTGCACTAGCTGTGAAGTGCAAGTTAAGACAGCCTCCCTGATGACGTGTATTGGCACAGAAACCGGTCGGAGGAGAACACCAGTGGCTTGGAAGGTTGTGCAGGGAACTGGAGTGCGCCCCTTTCCTCGTTTTTTCCATTTTTCCTGGATCTTGAAGGGTGTAATCTGCAAGACCTGACAGGGTGCTGCACCAGGGTGATACATGCCCGGCTTTGGAGTGCCTTACTGTAGGCTACTCCCCCCCTTTCTCCATTGTGAGATTGGGCATGAGCTTTTTCCTTGCTAACCTGATGACTACATTTACCAGAAGCCCTTGCAGCAGATTATCATCACCTGCACTAGCTGTGAGCTGCAAGTTAAAACAGCCTCCCTGATGACGTGTATTGGCACATAAACCAGTCGGAGGAGAACACCAGTGGCTTGGAAGGTTGTGCAGGGAACTGGAGTGCGCCCCTTTCCTCATTTTTTCCATATATATATTACATGGACGCAGTAGCGTCCATGTAGTTATGGTTAAGTTGGTGTTTCCATAGGAAGAGCATTTTTTGGGTGGCTTATAACTTCGATCCCTCTGGACGAATCCTCACCAAACTTTGCAAAAAAAGTATATGGCCCTCTCTGAATTTTTTTGCAAAGTTTGGAGAGGTTTGGTCCAGGGGGGCAAAGTTATAGGGGGGGTCCCAAAACCTTTGTTTTTTCCCATAGACATAATGGGAATGAAACATTGCGCACGTCCACAGCCCAAACCGCTGGATGGATTTACACCAATTTTGCAAATTTGGTGTAAATCCGTCCAGTAGTTTTTTTTAAAATGACCAAAATGTAAGGCAAAAAAATTAGTGATATCTCTGTTCGCTCCACGGACGGACTTCCCGGTTCGCTCCGCGGACAGTGCCCTGATTGGCTGAGCGGCTTGCGTGATGTCTGTGGACATGCGACGTGTTCGCTGATTGGATGGCGTGGTGCGTGAAGTGCGTCAGATTTTCTGTGGCGCCCGCCATCTTGCATTCGCGGACGACTGAGGACAGCACGGTGGAACTTGGATTAAAAATTGTATTTAGTGGAGTGTGTTGGTGTGTAAGAGTGTTTGGGGAGGGTGGGCGAGTATGAGATAGGTTCAATGTTCTGTTTTTTTTATGTACTAGACACTTTTGTTGTGTTCGATTTTTCTGCGGACAACACGGCTGTTCTGAAATGTTCGTAAATAAACAGAATGGATTCGATGTCAAGTTGAAAGTGTTCTAAGAAGACTCGTGGGGTCCTGGAATGTTCGCAGGGGGTGTCCTGAAGACGTTGTCTGTATTGTTTGTTGTCAAGCTGAACGTTTTCTAAGAACACTCGCGGTGTCCTGAAATGTTCATACATAAAGAAAATGGGGGTGTTCTGAGGACGTTGTCCGTATTGTTCGCTGGCAAGTTGAATGTGTTCTAAGAACACTCGCGGTTTCCTGAAATGTTTGAAAATAAACAAAATGGGGGTGTTTTGAGGACGTTCTCCGTATTGTGTGCCTGCTTAGCTGTATCCAATGAGGGAATGGCACAGAGAATGAAGTGGAAATGGTAGAAGGGCTGTTTAAGAGTTATGCGGTCTGCGGGCAGGGCCTGCTACATCCGGGGTTTTCCAGCAAATCCAGCATGGAAAGAAGACTGTATGGATCAGCCAATCAGATGTTGAGGTTGTGGATTTGTGTTCAAAGAGACTGTGTGTAGTGAAGATGGCAGAAGTGTAGAAAGTCAGGGTGTTGGTGGTTGGAGATGTGTTTGTGCATGGTTTACAACAGTATGCTCAATACAGGCATGTTGCAAAGAATTTTGATGTTAAAGGAGTGGAGGTGGTGTGATTGCAATGTACAGGGAATTGTACAGTTTTTGTGAAGATATGGGCAGGATCAACAGTCCCCATGTGGTAGTTTTGCACTATGGTGCTTTCCATTTAGGCTATGTCAGTGCCCCTACTTTGTTGGCAGATTTGGAACACTTGGTTCAAGCAGTAATGAACATCCTTCCAAATGCCAAAGTAATTTTTTCTGGATTAGTACCTAAGGCAATATGGGACAATAGTTCAGTTTTTTTTCCTCAGCAAAACAATGCTAGGTGTGTAATCAACCAAGGCATGTGTGCCTCATGCTTAGAGCTGGTATGTTCTTCTGTAATAATGAGAATATTGATTCCAGTAATGCTGTTTATTTTAAAGGAGATGGCATTTCCTTATCTTTATGGGAAATGCCATTCTGTTTTGGAATGTAAGGGTTGCTTTGGAGAAGGTTATGTGAAGATTTTAGGAGTAAAGTAAGAAAAAAAATACAAAATAACAGGTGTCTGTCAAGCATCTGCAAACCCCCCCCACGAAAAACGGCTTTTTTCAGAGCCAACCTCAAAGGGGAAATGGGGCACACTATTTAAGTTTACATTCACCACGCTCAGATTTTCGATATGTCCGCGGACATGGCGGTAGTCCGCGGATATCGAAATCACTAGCTAGGGGTTCAGTATGTTCTATGTTACATGTATATGAAGTCAGGGATATTATGGTTAAGTTGTGCTACTAAAAACATATGATATTCAGTAAAAAATGTTTGTTAAAGGGACGTTATGGTTAAGTTGCGCTACTAAAAACCTATGAAATTCAGTGAAAAAACGTTGTTAAAAGGGACGTTATGGTTAAGTTGCGCTACTAAAAACCTATCAAATTCAGTAAAAAAACATTGTTAAAGGGACGTTATGGTTCAAAGTAAAACCGAAAAACCCCTGAAATTCGGCAGTTATGGTAAGATAAGCAAGCATAACTCGCGCCACCGTGCACTGCTAACACTAACAACCTGGACATCAAAGATGACATCACAAATGTCATTGATGACATCACTGATGACATCACATGGCTGGCCCTCCCTTTTTTTCTTTACTGACATATCTAAGCCACATAGTTTTCTTCAGTAACAATCAGGAAGTAAAAATTGAAAAGGTACTATATTTGTAGACTTAGGGTCAAGTCAAATCATATGAAACATATATATAGCAGAAGACACAGGCTTGAAAGAGAGCAATCCTTTCTGTGCATGAAGATAATCATTAGAGTTATCAGCACTTTCTCATAGTTTTATTTTTTATTACTATACCTTCCCTGTATATGCTCATATTTGTATACATTGTACTCACACTCCTTTCCTTAGGGTTCACTGACATCATTTGATACACATACATACAGTAAGTAGCAGCTTTGAAACAGAGCAATCATTTCTCTGCATAAAGATAATCAGTTAGGTTATGAACTCTTTCTGCTACTACTTCTGCTTTTTTGCTTACTTCTCTGTCCCTGTATATACTCATATTTGTATGTGTTGTTGTCTCTTTGTGTTTTGTCTGTAATAATGTAATTATGTATTAAGTGGGTTTTATTAGCTATTTATTACATGTTTCACAGTACGCAACACTCTAATAAGAAAGCAGTTATCATTTCATTATTCTACATGGCAAGATTATGAATATTGCACCTTCATCATGTATACTGCACACACTGCCTAAGTTTCTGCATGAGTTGCTTAGTATACTGGATAGAACTTCATAATAGAATGCTATTTATATCAATGCATTGCTTAATGCACTAATTAGCTCATGATATTTATTCAAATGATCCTTGACACTTTTTGGTCAACATCATAAGAATCCCTCCAACAGAGTTTTCATGAAAAGCAAATGCACATGTGATGTCATCAGTGATGTCATCAATGACATTTGTGATGTCATCTTTGATGTCCTGGGTGTTAGTGTTAGCAGTGCATGGTGGCGCGAGTTATGGTTGCTTATCTTACCATAAATGCCGAATTTCAGGGATTTTTCGGTTTTACTTTGAACCATAACGTCCCCTTAACAAAGTTTTTTTACTGAATTTGATAGGTTTTTAGTAGCACAACTTAACCATAACGCCCCTTTTAACAAAGTTTTTTCACTGAATATATATATATATATATTTTTTTTTAACAGATCATACAAACAATGAAAACAATACACAACAAGATACTTTAGAACAAACTCTCCAGCGCATGGAAGAAAAAATGAACAAGCTCATGACAAATTTCCACCTTTTGAAAGATTTTGTGGAGGACCATATAAAAGAAAAAATTAGATACCATTGTGCAACATGTACCTGTCCCCCCTCTCCATATCCCAGTGAATCCCAAACCCTCACCACATAGAAAAACATTTTGATGAGATTTCCATCCCTTCATCTCCTCCTCTCAATCCTCTTGAAAACCCCAATTCCCCTGTGTTTGTGTTTGTGTCTGTTTCTGCTACTGCTTCTCTATCATACATTTTCCATATATATAATATAATGAAAAATAAATGTTATGTGTGTGTTAATTTAGTCCTTTGTGTTTTTTTTTAAAAAGCCAGTTTTGGTGAATAACGAAATGAGGGTGTCCTGAGGAGTTGAAACTGTTCTTAGAACACACGCGGTGTCCTGAAAAGTTCGTAAATAAACCAAATGGGGGTGTCCTGAGGACGCTATAGCTGTCCGTACTGTTCGTAGGCAGGTTGAAACTGTTCTAAGAACACATGCAGTGTTCTGAAATGTTTGTAAATAAACAAAATGGGGGTGTCCTCAGGACGCTATGCCTGTCCGTATTGTTCGCAGGCGAGTTGAAACTGTCGTAGAGCACACGCAGTGTCCTAAAAGGTTTGTAAATAAACAAAATAGGGGTGTCCTAAGGATGCTGTCCGTATTGTTCGTGGGCAAGTTGAAATTGTTCTAAGAACTCATCAAGTGTCCTGGGATGTTCGTAAATAAACAAAATGGGGGTGTCCTGAGGATGCTATACCTGTCCGTATTGTCCGTAGGCAAGTTGAAACTGTTCTAAGAACACACGCGGTGTTCTGAAATGTTCGTAAATAAACGAAATGGGGGTGTCCTGAGGACACTATGCCTGTCCGTATTGTTTGAAGGCAAGTTAAAACTGTTCTAAGAACACACGTGATGTTCTGAAATGTTCATAAATAAACAAAATGGGGGTGTCCTGAGGACACTATACCTGTCCGTACTGTTTGTAGGCAGGTTGAAACTGTTCTAAGAACACATCAAGTGTCCCGGGATGTTCATAAATAAACAAAATGGGGTGTCCTGAGGACACTATACCAGTCCGTACTGTTCATAGGCGGGTTGCAAGTGTTCTAAGAACCAACGCCTGTCTGTAACTGTTTGTTTCACTTGTGACGCACTTTTAATTAGTTTCAGGACCCGAACAGTGTCCTTAGAACACCAACGCGCATGCGCAAAACAGTTTCAGTGCATTTGGTGTCCTGTGGACACCCTTTCCCTTCGCGGACATGTTCGCGACGCCATCATGTTACCGCGCCCATGCTAAGCGTTTGTTCTGACTGCAGACACTGTTCGTGTCCCCTAACAATTTAAAACTACCTTTTCAGGCAATCCACAATACAATATTTTACAATAATAAATTACCAAAGCACAAGTTCCAGACAATAATCCTGACTTTCTACATACTTTTTGGGACTTTTTGAGCCTTTTTTTGGTGTTCGATCTGTCCGCGGACAGAACGGGTGTCTGTGAAGCGCGCACCAGCACCACTATAAAAGGCCACACCCCAGAGCTCATCCTCATTGTGTTTCTGGCTATCTTACAGAACACAGTGCATTTTTGCTGCCAATTTTCCAGATTTATTTCTGAAACCTGATGGCATCCATTGCTCCACTACTGCCACCTGGTGCTACATCTGCCTCAGCACCACGCCCACCCCCTACACCACCACCACCTCCCCAAGGGCCTGAAGAGGGGAACAGGAGTGAGGATGCCGAGGAGGATGAAGAGGATGAAGAGGATGAGGTAGTGGAAGTCCCTACTACCAGCACTCGCCGTGACTCTTAGGTGTGGTGGTTATTTACCATTCATGGTAATGTACCCAAGGCGCGTGTGAACAAAGTCCCCTGCAACGAGTGCAAAGTGGTGCTCAGTCGCGGGAGGCTTGGTTCGTACTGCTTTGGTACGACAACTATGAAGCGACACCTAAGGTCATTCCGCGGTGGGGCAATTCGAAAGGTTGGACCTTGCAAGGAGCGTAGTAGGTTGAGATTCTCTACTACATCCACCGTTTCCGATCCTGCTACAGCAAGGAACACTCCTGTGGGAGAGCGTATCCCTCCAGCTGCCTCACAGGCCATTCGCAAAGCTGATGACCATTACCTTTCGAGGGTCACAGTTGTGTGTATGTACTGTGACACAGTAATCTGCAGGGGGAGAGACTTCATAGTGCTTTTGAGACTACGGTCTCAGAGCACGAGAAGACCTACCCACTACCTAAGTAAGACCCACCCTACATCTTCCTCTCTCCACCCGCCCTTTCTTATCGCCGTGGTTGGTGTCCCCCCTTACCCTCCTTTCCCCTCCTCTCCTAGTGTGTTGTGTGTAAAAAACCAAAAATATATAAAACAAAAATCACAAAAAAAGGCACTTTTCAGAGTCGCCTTCCACAGTTTAAAAATAGAAGTGGCAAATAAATGGAGCAGGGCCCTGTGTATTTTTTAGAAGTCCGCGGACAGTTCACGGACATCTAAAATGTTGGGGTGCTGCCCTATCATAACCATTGCACTTTTCTCAGGGAGGAAGTGGTGGCTCTGAAAAGATCCTTTTGGTGGTGTTTGTTTGTGTTTGAAAAACTTGAAATGGTCAACACCTATTGTAAAATGGATGGCTGAAATTCCAAAAAAGGTCACAATGCATTTTGTACATTTCTCAGAAAAATCTGATTGCTAGCATGAGTAAGATGTACTCTATCCCTGCACAAACTCTATATGCTACGAAACATAATATTTTCATTGTGAAAAGAGGACATGCCAACATCTCTTAGAAAGGCACAAACAGTCTTATTGACATTGCGCCTCGCTTTCTCCATTTGTGGACCAAATGAAGAAGAATGCAGCCACATTTGTCTCTGCACAATCCAAGAAAAAATTACTTGAGAATTTGGAAACATGTCCATGACCTTCCCAAGTCCTTCTTTCATTGTAAATTGCAAAGAAATTCCAGACAGATGTCCTAAACTATTCCCTCCACAATGAATTATCATTATGTCTGGATGATGCTCTGTCTCCAAAGTAGCACAGAGAGCTATCAGCCACTTCATTCCACGCACTCCATGCCAGTGCACTTCCACATGTGGGAATCAAAGATCTACAGCTACTCCACAGCTTTCTGCATGCACCTTCAACCAATGTATCCACGAGTCTCCCAAAATCCAGACAATCTGTTTTCTGAAACACACAGCCATAGCTATCTGTTCTTCTCTCAGGAAAAACACTTTCTGACAAACTCTCTCCTGACACAACACACCCACTAAACTTTACTGACCAATCCCTTGCTCTGCTCATTCTCATTTGCATGCCTCCCACCCCAAAATTCCTGTATGTAACACGCGATGTCCGCGGACTACCGCCATGTCCGCGGACATATCGTTACATGAACAACCCTTCTACCATTTCCACTTCACTCTCTGTGCCATTCCCTCATTGGATACAGCTAAGCAGTCACACAACCATCCACCAATCACATCCAAGACCTCTACATCTAACTCCATCATCATAGATCAGCACTTCAAATGTACTGTTAATCACTCTGAGTACAAGTGTCATATCATTGGAAAGCACCTACTACAAGAACTACTGTACAAGTCTCCAAGTGGCACAGCGAGTAGAGCGCCCGCTTTGACACCCGTGCAGAGCCTGTTAACGCAGGTTCGAATCCCGGCGGGGCCAAACTCAGCCTTTCATCCTTCCGAGGTCGATAAATGAGCACCACACACCGTGGGTAATAATAAGCAGCGCTCAGATACCTGAGGGTTTGTAGCGCTATATAAAAGCCTAATTATTATTATTATTATTTTATTATTACTTGCAGCTGCATGCATATCGATATGCATGAACACAAACTACAGGTATGCATATTTTCTGTATAGTACATGTACAATTCTTATAAATGCATATAAACAGATTAACTGTCTTTTAACCTGTATAACCTATAAATGAACTAACTGTCATTTTTCCCATCTGCTAAAATCAACTGTCACTTCCAAACCTATCTGCTATTTAATTTCTTTTTATACACACATTTGCAAAGCATGTTGAACTAACATATTTAAAGTAAAATATAAAGACTGCGCATAGTCAAACGAAATTGCATGCACACACTATGTTCAGATATCAAACAAGAATACTTGTACAAAAACATAAAAATCAATGTCTAAATTAACATCAGTGCTATAAACACACAAAATTACTAATTTCTTTCCTTTACAATTGTACATCAGTGCTATAAACACACAAAATTACTAATTTCTTTCCTTTACAATTGCAGTGAGGACCACTTTCCTGAAAAGCAGCAGCAAGAATCTGAAGTACAAACAACAACTCAGAAGAAACCGGCTCATTCCACAAAAAAAGTAAGTTAAATACCACCATAATATTTTTACTATTACTCAAACACACTGTGGGGTTCATTCATGGTATTTCTGTGCCTAAAAACAGAGATTGTGCACCATTCTGTCCACAATTCCCCATTTGTTAAACAGGGATTTGCAGGCAGAATGGCGCACACATCCCCATTTTTCGACGCACAAATAACATAACTCAGCCCCTAGAATTTTGATATTATAGAACAAAGAACTGTTTTAATTCTATACCATTAGATGTACTATTTGTGCTTCTCCTCACCATTAGCTTACGTTCTACTGTCATCTGAACCCTAGTTTAGTAGCACATCAATTCAAGAATACTCATCCCAACTAGTTGTAGTTGCCCAATGCACAATCACACACCATCACATACATCTTTATCATCATACTCAAACACTCATGCACACAGCACACATACATTGCAGAACACCCCAACCCATACCTTCTTTATTTTTTTCAACAGACCCTAAAGAATGCCTACCAAAAATCAAGTCTGTAGAAAGCAACGCAGAAGTAGAGCAAATTTAAAATAGAAGTGTCCAAAATAAGCATCCATCTCTAGCAGAATTTGTACAAGAAGTTCAAACAAAACAGCTATTACAGTCATTTAGCGAAAAAAAACAAGCTTCAAGTACAGAAACTTTGCCTCCTCTATCAAAATGTAAAACAAAACAGAAAACGATTAACAAGAATTCAGCTACCACTACTGCTAAAACTGTTCCTATAAATCTTGATATAGTGCCAAGTAAGCATACCAAAAAAAGTATTTTAGCAAAAATATTCCGCCACAGAGTCCTTCAAAATCTTATAAAAACAGGAGAGAAATCATGTACAACCCTTAAAACCTACCGTAGAAAATTAATCTTAGAAGCTTTGATAGACAGTGCAATCCTTCTCAAAAGACAGTTATTTATTTTAGTGTTAAACAAAATGAAACCACTAACAAAACTAATGACTAAACTACAAAAAAGACTTCTCAATAAACGAAATGTCAACAAAAATAACTTCTTAAATATCTGTGGAGGTGAGTGGAGTCACACCACAAGCACAGAACCATATTTCAATGAAGAAGCATACAAACAAAAGCAAACAAATATAATTGCCTTACATAGCAGTGGACGAGGTTATGAAAAAGTTAATAATACCATAATGGAACAAGAAATACTGCTTACAAAAATATCCCCAGAAAACCTAGAATTACCTCTCCAATCAACTGAATGTCAATGTGTGACAATTCCCAAAAAATCTTTAAAGACTTTACGCCAATTCCTCAATCAGTATGTGAAAGGCAAAGACAAAATCAATATGAAACTACTGCAAAATATTGATACCTGTCCAGTGCGCAAGTACACAGGACTACAAGGACATTCATTAGCCTGCATTTCAGGACCTATTTGCAAAACCACCTTCAATCATATCAAAATGATATCAACACATCATTCAACTATAAGAAATCTAGTCTATAAACTGTACTATGCTAAAAGTCCTGCTTTAGCACTAGCCAATTTAAATAACATTCTTCTACATGGCACAGCCAAACACCTACTTGAAGAAATCGCCTATATCCAGATAAAATATTTTGGAAGTGAAAGCCACTTACAAAATGCAATATCTTTACAACAGACTAGCAACAATTCTATGCATGGCAACCTTCTACTACACACATACAAAAAGAAATACTGAAATTTAAATGTACATCTGCTGCAGTACCAAACCATGTGTGTGTATGTTGCCACAGAACTTTTTATAAAAGTAACACAAAAACTGTAGACCTAACATACAAAATAGAAGACAATGAAGATTCTAAATGGTTTGAATTAACTCACTACTTTATAGCATAAAATAAATAAGAAATAAATGACCCCTTAATACTTTGCAGTTACTGCACTATAAAACTTGACAACAACCAAACTCCTTCACGTGCTATCACAAATAATTTGGAATTATTCCCACTACCAAAACCCCTACAACAACTCAATTTATATGAGAGCATCATAATTCAAACAGTGCACCCCTTTCAAGCAATAATACGCCTTCAACCAAAAACAGCAAAGTTACCTCCCTCTGAATTGGTGAAAGGCATTCGTGGCAAAGCAGTGTATTTACCATTAGATCTAAAAAAAAATGTGCACTCTCTGGGAGTACAACGTCCAATGGAGAAATCTTTAATTATCTTAGTAAATGGTGTACCTACAAAAGACAAAAAAATGTGGCGACAACTGGTAGACTTACATAAAGTTAGACAAGCCTTGCAATATCTAAAAGACAATAATGAATACTCCAAAGAAATTAATATTGAAGAAAACTTGAAGGAAACCACTGAAATAATTCAAGAGTCACCAGAAACTGGTCAATTTGAGCTTCTAGATCCTGCTACGGTATCCAATACATTAGACCATTATACAATTCATCCATTGCACTCTAATGACACCGTAGAAGATGCACTCGAAACGTACCAAATGCGACAAACAAAAGGATCACCAATCAGCATATGGGAAAAAAGTATAGAAGCACGTGCTTTTCCTCTACTCTTTCCTACTGGCAAAAGAGGAAGGTACGATGATAGACCTATTCTGAAGATCCCAGATTTAGACAAAATCTTTGAAAGTGAACCAGCTACTCTATGTTACAGAGTTGCACACACATTAAAATCAGGAACCCACTTTCGAAATATGTCAGCTACACAATTATTACAAAAAGTGCAAGAAAAAGATGAGGTTTTACAATCAAGTATTACAAATCTATTAGCAAACATGCGTGGTACTAAAGAGTACTGGTTCCGACGTCATGGAGATGTATGTTTTATGATAAGAAACCTTGGCCCACCCACTTGGTTTGTTAAATTAAGTTGTGCAGAATATGCATGGGAAGATTTACATGATTTCCTACGCACATCAAACAAAAACAAAACAAACTAAGATATACTAACACCTGGAGAACTTTGTTCTCTAGATCCTGTTAATGTTTCAAGATATTTTCATCATCGCTTCATTGCTATGCTACACTTTATTTGTAATAAAACTGTTCCTCCCCTCGGAGAAATGCAACACTTCTTTTGGAGAAAAGAATACCAAGCCAGAGGAGTAGCACATATCCACATGCTTTTATGGATTAAAGATGCTCCTAAATTTGGTCAAGACAATGATGCCACTGTATCACAGTTTATCGAAAAATATGTCACTTGTGAAATTCCATCGGAAGCAACAAATAGTGATCTTCATGCACAAATTTTACAATTTCAAAGACACAAATATGGCAAATATTGTCATCGCAAATACAAAAACAAAGGGAAATACTACACCAAATGCCGCTTCGGTTTCCCTAGACCAGGTACAAAAACGGGTCAAGTGAACAACTTCATGTCTTCAGTTAAACATAATGTTAAAGTTAAATCACCTAAAAATATATATTACATAAAAAGAACAGAAGAAGATAAATATATCAATGATTACAATGCAATCATTGCCCTGTTATGGAATGGAAACATAGTTGTGCAGTACATTGCAGACAATTCCACTGCAGTTGAACAATATGGTACAGCATACTTAACAAAAGCAGAAAAACAGAGCTTCAAGACCTCTGGAATGACCTGTCATCAGACAAAACACTGTCTCAGAAATTGTACAGTTTGGGCATAAAAATGCTCTCCCACAGAGAATGTGGCTCCTATGAAGCAGCAGATCATTTAACCGGTACTGCTTTGTATGGAAAATCTGAAAATATAGTATGGCTAAGTCTTGGTCCTGGTAAATCTAGAAAAAGAGTTCTCAAATCATACGACAACATAAACAATAGCCAAAAAGGATCCCAACAGCCAAGACATTTTGAAAAACAATTTGCTGAACACATACTACCCAAACAGAAGTACCACTTTGGAAACCATGTGTCTATTCCACATAGCCCAAAACTTCACATACAAAAATAATATAAAACCTGATGAAAAAAAAGGTAGATACAAAGTGACAAATTGTGAAGGCAGCTTAGTAAAACTCACCAAACCAAGTTTAATGAATCATATGAAATTGTCATTAAAGACTCAACATAAAGAACTATTTTACATGTCCCTGCTACAACTCTTTAAACCAAGGAGAAAAGAAGAAGAAATACTAGATAACTATGACTCCTACGAAGATGCTTTCAAAGCAAATGAAAGCACTATAACCGGTGTAAACTTTACACACTACAAAATAATGTTGCACAATGAACAGCAACACGAAGAAGAACTCCAGGCCCAACTAGATAAGGACACTCCTGACAGTAGCCAACCTTCTGTAACAGGAAGCCAAGAACCACTGGGACAGCCACTAATAGCAAATGAGGCAGAATTAGCTATGACAGAAGTAGAAAACACCATGTGTCAGTATGAAGATAAAGAAGACTTAACTATACTACAATCAAAATTAAACAATGAGCAGCATAGCATTTTTCAAGAAGTAACAAAAGAAATTGCACATGGTGTACAACGTGAAAATAAAGAATGCTCCTGCCAAAATTACAAACCTATACTACTGTACGTCAGTGGTGAAGCTGGTTCTGGCAAAACATTCTTAATCAAAATCATCAGCAAATTCCTTCAACAATTGACAAACAACAAACTGTCAGCTGTTGTCACTGCCCCCACAGGTTTAGCTGCCTACAACATAGGTGGTGTCACTTTACACCGATTACTACTCCTGCCAGTAGAACAACAAAACAAATTAGACTATTACAAACTTTCTACAGAAGCTGCAATGGAACTACACAGAGTATTAAAACAAATGAAAATGTTACTAATAGATGAAGTGAGCCTGGTATCCAACCTAATGTTGGTTTTGATTCACCTCAGATTACAAGAAGTACTCAAAACAAACTACGAAGAGCTCTTTGGAGGAAAACACATTATTATGTTCGGAGATCGTCTTCAATTGACACCAGTGAAAGGTGAGCCTATTTTTAAAACCTTAGGACACAACCTCTGTCGTAAAACTGTCGGCAGCATAGGAAATGTTGGCAACATTTCCAATACAGAAAATTAACAGAAAACATGCAGCAATCTGCAGATCTCACTTATGCCAACATCTTAAAAAGTATTAGAGTTGGTATACTATCTCAAGAAGCACAAACAATATTGAAAACCCGGCATATTCATGCACTTTATGGTGATAATGCATGTGCTATGGATGTTATGGAACAATTAGCACACAAAAATATAAATTTTATGGCCTTAATGCCAACTCTTGCAAGCTCTTCCAAATTCAATGAAACAATGTTGAAAAAAGAAATGCGACCAATAATTGAAATTAGCGCCACAGACAAACTAGATGTACATTGTATGACACTACCCTTGTGTGAGCAAGCCAGAACAAGACTAAGGGGGTAATTCATAGAATTCAGTGCACAAGTGGCGCACACGGCTGGCGCACAGTGTGCGCATGCGAATCCCTGCGCCAGCCGCGTGCGCCAAAACCCATTTCCGCGCATAGCGTATTCATGGATTCCAGCTACCAAAACCAGCCGTGGCGCACAGTGGCGCAGCGACCCTGCAGCAGCGCCAGTTACGCCCCCAAGAACGCCTCTCGCGCAGGGAAAAGCCATCAAAATCCCCAATCCAGCGCAAAGGGCTGCGCCAACCCTGTACCAGCACGGCAAGCGGGCTACGTGTATCACTGGGGTGCGTGGGAAGTACCTCACGCGATTGGCCCCGTGCGAGCAGGGTACGCGTATTTCAGGGGTGCGCGGCTAGTTCCACACGCGATTTCCGCATGGTACGTGTATTTCAGGGGTGCGCGGGAAGTTCCACACGCGATTTCCGCAGGGTACGTGTATTTCATGGGTGCGCGGGAAGTTCCACACGCGATTCCATCAGGGTACGTGTATCTCGGGGTGCGGGGGAAGTGTCACACGCAACATCAGCAGGGTACGTGTATTCCAGGGGTGCGCGGGAAGTTCCACACGCGATGGGCCCCGTGCGAGCAGGGTACACGTATTTCAGGGGTGCGCGGGAAGTTCCACACGCGATTCCATCAGGGTACGTGTATTACGGGGGTGCGGGGGAAGTGTCACACGCGACATCAGCAGGGTACGTGTATTCCAGGGGTGCGCGGGAAGTTCCACACACGATTTCTGCATGGTACGTGTATTTCAGGGGTGCGCGGGAAGTTCCACACGCGATTTCCGCAGGGTACGTGTATTTCATGGGTGCGCGGGAAGTTCCACACGCGATTCCATCAGGGTACGTGTATCTCGGGGTGCGGGGGAAGTGTCACACGGGACATCAGCAGGGTACGTGTATTCCAGGGGTGCGCGGGAAGTTCCACACGCGATTCCATCAGGGTACGTGTATTCCAGGGGTGCGCGGGAAGTTCCACACGCGATTACATCAGGGTACGTGTATTACAGGGGTGCGCGGGAAGTTCCACACGCGATGGGCCCCGTGCGAGCAGGGTACACGTATTTCAGGGGTGCGCAGGAAGTTCCACACGCAATTCAATCAGGGTACGTGTATTACAGGGGTGCGCGGGGAGCACCACACGTGAATTGCACGTGTGGGTCCTCCCAGGTGTTCCCTCTACACCCTCCACGGCCCCTGCAGGTGGCTCACACCACAGGGGCCTACCCTGCACATGTCCTGCAGGCACCCCATCCACCATGGCCATGCCCCCCAGCCAACCCACATGTCAACTTGCACTACTGCCCACCAACGCATGTCCCCCTGCACCCCCAGCCACCAGGGGCACCCTCCACCAGGCCCCCACCCATGTCTCCCACCCCCCCACCCCCCAGCACTGTGGGGCACCTGCCAGCAGGCCCCCACCCATGTCTCCCACCCCCCCACCCCCCAGCACTGTGGGGCACCTGCCAGCAGGCCCCCACCCATGTCTCCCACCCCCCCACCCCCCAGC